>NC_137183.1:32500-2432500 GCF_951804945.1 Podarcis cretensis
CACTACGCTCTGGTGGGGAAGCTGGTCCTGATTTCCAACTGCTGCTCTGGGAGTCCCCGCTGGCCCCTTGCTTCTGGGGTGTCCCCCTTGGGTCCCCAATTGCCCTGCCCATCGGTGCCCCCTTCTGTGAATCTTCCGATTCGCTGGAGAGGCTCACGGAATCTATCGGGCTGCTGTCATCTTCTCCTACGCTGCCCTCGGATTGCTCCCCCTCGCTCTCCATCTCCTCTCCTCCCTGCGCTCCCGCTGAGTCCCTGACATCCATCCCCCCCTCGAAGCCCCCCCTTCCCCCTCCCCCTCTTCTGGCGTGGGTTCCGGGTGCTCCAATGCTGTGGGGGTGCATGCCGGATACAGTTCTTCCCCCCTGGCATGCTGCCAGTCCGTGACGGGTACATCGACGTCGCTCTCCTCCGCTTCCATCTCGTTGCCGGTGTGCTCGAACCCAGGGTCCTCCCCCAACCCGTCCATGCCCCCTTGTTCCCACATTTCCTCTGGGGAGTCTGCGTGCCAGGGCCCTCTGAGCAGTCTCCTGCGCCACTCCTCCTTGGGTTGAGTGTCCCACCAATAAGAGCGTTCTGCACCCAAGTCTGAGATCGACCCCTCCGGCGAGGTAGTCTCTGGAGTCGTCTCCTCAGCCGAGGAGAACCCCTGAAACGTACTGGCTGAGAGTGTGGGGGTGAAAAGATATACGTCAAAATAATCCTCCGGCATGGGCCAGTGCTGCTGCCTCTGCCTCTTCTGGATGTCAAAGCCTCGACGACCTGTGCTGCTGCCTCTGCTTCTTCTGGATGTCAAAGACTCGACAACCTGCGCTGCTGCGACTGCCACTTCTGGCTGTCAAAGCCTCGACGACCTGTGCTGCTGCCTCTGCCTCTTCTGGCTGTGAAGGCCTCGACGACCTGTGCTGCTGTCTCTGCCTCTTCTGGATGTCAAAGCCTCGACAACCTGTGCTGCTGCCTCTGCTTCTTCTGGATGTCAAAGCCTCGACGAACTGCGCAGCTGCCTCTGCTTATTCTGGGTGTCAAAGCCTCGACGACCTATGCTGCTGCCTCTGCCTCTTCTGCTTGTCAAAGACTCGACAACCTGCGCTGCTGCGACTGCCACTTCTGGCTGTCAAAGCATCGATGACCTGCGCTGCTGCGTCTGCGTCTTCTGGCTGTCAAAGCCTAAATGGCCTGCGGTGCTGCCTCTGCCTCTTCTGGCTGTCAAAAACTCGACAACCTGTGCTGCTGCCTCTGCTTCTTCTGTCTGTCAAGGCCTCGACGACCTATGCTGCTGCCTCTGCCTCTTCTGCTTGTCAAAGACTCGACAACCTGCGCTGCTGTGACTGCCACTTCTGGCTGTCAAAGCTTCGACGACCTGTGCTGCTGCCTCTGTCACTTCTGGCTGTCAAAGACTCGACAACCTGTACTGCTGCCTCTACTTCTTCTGGCTTTAAAATCCTTCATGACCTGTGCTCCTGCCGCAGCCCCTTCTGGCTGTCAATCCCTCAACGACCTGTGCTGCTGCCTCTGCCTCTTCTGCTTGTGAAAGACTCGACAACCTGCGCTGCTGCGACTGCCACTTCTGGCTGTCAAAGCCTCGATGACCTGCGCTGCTCCCTCCGCTTCTTCTGGGTGTCAAAGCCTCGATGACCTGCGCTGCTGCCTCTGCCTCTTCTGGCTGTCAAAGCCTCGATGACCTGCGCTGCTGCCTTTAAAATCCTTCTGGCTTTAAAATCCTTCATGACCTGTGCTGCTGCCGCAGCCCCTTCTGGCTGTCAAAGCCTCGATGACCTGCGCTGCCGCCGCAGCCCCTTCTGGCTGTGAAAAATTCGACGACCAGTGCTGCTGCCTCTTCTTCTTGTGGCTGTCAAAGCCTCGACGACCGGTGCTGCTGCCTCTGCCTCTTCTGCTTGTCAAAGACTCGACAACCTGCGCTGCTGCGACTGCCACTTCTGGCTGTCAAAGCCTCGACGACCTGTGCTGCTGCCTCTTGCCTCTTCTGGCTGTCAAAGCCTCGACGACCTGCGCAGCTGCCTCTGCCTCTTCTGGCTGTCAAAGACTCGACAACCTGTGCTGCTGCCTCTGCTTCTTCTGGCTTTAAAAGCCTGCATGACCTGTGCTGCTGCCGCAGCCCCTTCTTGCTGTCAAAGCATCGATGACCTGCGCTGCTGCGTCTGCGTCTTCTAGCTGTCAAAGCCTAGATGGCCTGCGGTGCTGCCTCTGCGTCTTCTGGCTGTCAAAAACTCGACAACCTGTGATGCTGCCTCTGCTTCTTCTGTCTGTCAAGGCCTCGACGACCTATGCTACTGCCTCTGCCTCTTCTGCTTGTCAAAGACTCGACAACCTGCGCTGCTGCGGCTGCCACTTCTGGCTGTCAAAGCCTCGACGCCCTATGCTGCTGCCTCTGCCTCTTCTGGATGTCAAAGCCTCGACGACCTGCGCAGCTGCCTCTGCTTCTTCTGGGTGTCAAAGCCTCGACGACCTATGCTGCTGCCTCTGCCTCTTCTGCTTGTCAAAGACTCGACAACCTGCGCTGCTGCGACTGCCACTTCTGGCTGTCAAAGCCTCAACGACCTGTGCTGCTGCCTCTGCCTCTTCTGGATGTCAAAGCCTCGACGAACTGCGCTACTGCCTCTGACTCTTCTGGCAGTCAAAGACTCGACAACCTGTGCTACTGCCTCTGCTTCTTCTGGCTTTAAAAGCCTGCATGACCTGTGCTGCTGCCACAGCCCCTTCTTGCTGTCAAAGCATCGATGACCTGCGCTGCTGCGTCTGCGTCTTCTGGCTGTCAAAGCCTAGATGGCCTGCGGTGCTGCCTCTGCCTCTTCTGGCTGTCAAAAACTTGACAAGCTGCGCTGCTGCGACTGCCCCTTCTGGCTGTCAATCCCTCAACGACCTGTGCTGCTGCCTCTGCCTCTTCTGGCTGTCAAAGACTCGACAACCTGTACTGCTGCCTCTACTTCTTCTGGCTTTAAAATCCTTCATGACCTGTGCTGCTGCCGCAGCCCCTTCTGGCTGTCAAAGCCTCGATGACCTGCACTGCTGACTCTGCCTCTTCTGGCTGTCAAGGACTCGACAACCTGTACTGCTGCCTCTACTTCTTCTGGCTTTAAAATCCTTCATGACCTGTGCTGCTGCCGCAGCCCCTTCTGGCTGTCAAAGCCTCGATGACCTGCGCTGCTGCCGCAGCCCCTTCTGGCTGTCAAAAATTCGACGACCTGTGCTGCTGCCTCTTCTTCTTGTGGCTGTCAAAGCCTCGACGACCGGTGCTGCTGCCTCTGCCTCTTCTGCTTGTCAAAGACTCGACAACCTGCGCTGCTGCGACTGCCACTTCTGGCTGTCAAAGCCTCGACGACCTGTGCTGCTGCCTCTTGCCTCTTCTGGCTGTCAAAGCCTCGACGACCTGCGCAGCTGCCTCTGCCTCTTCTGGCTGTCAAAGACTTGACAACCTGTGCTGCTGCCTCTGCCTCTTCTGGATGTCAAAGCCTCGACGAACTGCGCAGCTGCCTCTGCTTCTTCTGGGTGTCAAAGCCTCGATGACCTGTGCTGCTGCTATGCCTCTTCTGGCTGTCAAAGACTCGACAACCTGTACTGCTGCCTCTACTTCTTCTGGCTTTAAAATCCTTCATGACCTGTGCTGCTGCTGCAGCCCCTTCTGGCTGTCAAAGCCTCGATGACCTGCGCTGCTGCTGCGTCTGCGTCTTCTGGCTGTCAAAGCCTTGATGGCCTGCGGTGCTGCCTCTGCCTCTTCTGGCTGTCAAAGCCTTGATGGCCTGCAGTGCTGCCTCTGCCTCTTCTGGCTGTCAAAAACTCGACAACCTGTGCTGCTGACTCTGCTTCTTCTGGCTGTCAAAGCCTCGACAACCTGCGCTGCTGCGACTGCCACTTCTGGCTGTCAAAGCCTCGATGACCTGCGCTGCTGCCTCTGATTCTTCTGGGTGTCAAAGCCTCGATGACCTGCGCTGCTGCTCCTGCATCTTCCAGCTGTCAAAGCCTAGATGGCCTGCGGTGCTGCCTCTGCCTCTTCTGGCTGTCAAAAACTCGACAACCTGTACTGCTGCCTCTGCTTCTTCTGTCTGTCAAGGCCTTGACGACCTATGCTGCTGCCTCTGCCTCTTCTGCTTGTCAAAGACTCGACAACCTGCGCTGCTGCGACTGCCACTTCTGGCAGTCAAAGCCTCGACGACCTGTGCTGCTGCCTCTGCCTCTTCTGGATGTCAAAGCCTCGACGAACTGCGCAGCTGCCTCTGCTTCTTCTGGGTGTCAAAGCCTCGATGACCTGTGCTGCTGCTATGCCTCTTCTGGCTGTCAAAGACTCGACAACCTGTACTGCTGCCTCTACTTCTTCTGGCTTTAAAATCCTTCATGACCTGTGCTGCTGCCGCAGCCCCTTCTGGCTGTCAAAGCCTCGATGACCTGCGCTGCTGCCGCAGCCCCTTCTGGCTGTCAAAGCATCGATGACCTGTGCTGCTGCGTCTGCGTCTTCTGGCTGTCAAAGCCTTGATGGCCTGCGGTGCTGCCTCTGCCTCTTCTGGCTGTCAAAAACTCAACAACCTGTGCTGCTGACTCTGCCTCTTCTGCTTGTGAAAGACTCGACAACCTGCGCTGCTGCGACTGCCACTTCTGGCTGTCAAAGCCTCGATGACCTGCGCTGCTCCCTCCGCTTCTTCTGGGTGTCAAAGCCTCGATGACCTGCGCTGCTGCCTCTGCCTCTTCTGGCTGTCAAAGCCTCGATGACCTGCGCTGCTGCCTCTGCCACTTCTGGCTGTCAAAGCCTCGACAACCTGCGCTGCTGCGACTGCCCCTTCTGGCTGTCAAAGCCTCAACGACCTGTGCTGCTCCGACTGCCCCTCCTGGCTGTCAAAGCCTCGACGATCTGTGCTGCTGCCGTTGCCCCGTCTGGATATCAAAAATTTGATGACCTGTGCTGCTGCCTCTTCTTCTTGTGGCTGTCAAAGCCTCGACGACCGGTGCTGCTGCCTCTGCCTCTTCTGCTTGTCAAAGACTAGACAACCTGCGCTGCTGCGACTGCCACTTCTGGCTGTCGAAGCCTCGACAACCTGTGCTGCTGCGACTGCCCCTTCTGGCTTTAAAATCCTTCATGACCTGTGCTGCTGCCGCAGCCCCTTCTGGCTGTCAAAGCCTCGATGACCTGCGCTGCTGCCGCAGCCCCTTCTGGCTGTGAAAAATTCGACGACCTGTGCTGCTGCCTCTTCTTCTTGTGGCTGTCAAAGCCTCGACGACCGGTGCTGCTGCCTCTGCCTCTTCTGCTTGTCAAAGACTCGACAACCTGCGCTGCTGCGACTGCCACTTCTGGCTGTCAAAGCCTCGACGACCTGTGCTGCTGCCTCTTGCCTCTTCTGGCTGTCAAAGCCTCGACGACCTGCGCAGCTGCCTCTGCCTCTTCTGGCTGTCAAAGACTTGACAACCTGTGCTGCTGCCTCTGCTTCTTCTGGCTTTAAAAGCCTGCATGACCTGTGCTGCTGCCGCAGCCCCTTCTTGCTGTCAAAGCATCGATGACCTGTGCTGCTGCGTCTGCGTCTTCTAGCTGTCAAAGCCTAGATGGCCTGCGGTGCTGCCTCTGCCTCTTCTGGCTGTCAAAAACTCGACAACCTGTGATGCTGCCTCTGCTTCTTCTGTCTGTCAAGGCCTCGACGACCTATGCTACTGCCTCTGCCTCTTCTGCTTGTCAAAGACTCGACAACCTGCGCTGCTGCGACTGCCACTTCTGGCTGTCAAGGCCTCGACGCCCTATGCTGCTGCCTCTGCCTCTTCTGGATGTCAAAGCCTCGACGACCTGTGCTGCTGCCTCTGCTTCTTCTGGATGTCAAAGCCTCGACGAACTGCGCAGCTGCCTCTGCTTCTTCTGGGTGTCAAAGCCTCGACGACCTATGCTGCTGCCTCTGCCTCTTCTGCTTGTCAAAGACTCGACAACCTGCGCTGCTGCGACTGCCACTTCTGGCTGTCAAAGCCTCAACGAACTGTGCTGCTGCCTCTGCCTCTTTTGGATGTCAAAGCCTCGACGAACTGCGCTGCTGCCTCTGACTCTTCTGGCAGTCAAAGACTCGACAACCTGTGCTACTGCCTTTGCTTCTTCTGGCTTGAAAAGCCTGCATGACCTGTGCTGCTGCCGCAGCCCCTTCTTGCTATCAAAGCATCGATGACCTGCGCTGCTGCGTCTGCGTCTTCTGGCTGTCAAAGCCTAGATGGCCTGCGGTGCTGCCTCTGCCTCTTCTGGCTTTAAAAGCCTGCATGACCTGCGCTGCTGCGACTGCCCCTTCTGGCTGTCAAAGCCTCGATGACCTGCGCTGCTGACTCTGCCTCTTCTGGCTGTCAAGGACTCGACAACCTGTACTGCTGCCTCTACTTCTTCTGGCTTTAAAATCCTTCATGACCTGTTCTGCTGCTGCAGCCCCTTCTGGCTGTCAAAGCCTCGACGACCTGTGCTGCTGCCTCTTCTTCTTGTGGCTGTCAAAGCCTCGACGACCGGTGCTGCTGCCTCTGCCTCTTCTGCTTGTCCAAGACTCGACAACCTGCGCTGCTGCGACTGCCACTTCTGGCTGTCAAAGCCTCGACGACCTGTGCTTCTGCCTCTTGCCTCTTCTGGCTGTCAAAGCCTCGACGACCTATGCTGCTGCCTCTGCCTCTTCTGCTTGTCAAAGACTCAACAACCTGCGCTGCTGAGACTGCCACTTCTGGCTGTCAAAGCCTCGACGACCTGTGCTGCTGCCTCTGCCTCTTCTGGATGTCAAAGCCTCGACGAACTGCGCTGCTGCCTCTGACTCTTCTGGCTGTCAAAGACTCGACAACCTGTGCTGCTGCCTCTGCGTCTTCTAGCTGTCAAAGCCTAGATGGCCTGCGGTGCTGCCTCTGCCTCTTCTGGCTGTCAAAAACTCGACAACCTGTGCTGCTGCCTCTGCTTCTTCTGTCTGTCAAGGCCTCGACGACCTATGCTGCTGCCTCTGCCTCTTCTGCTTGTCAAAGCCTCGACAACCTGCGCTGCTGCGACTGCCACTTCTGGCTGTCAAAGCCTCGACGACCTGTGCTGCTGCCTCTGCCTCTTCTGGATGTCAAAGCCTCGACGACCTGTGCTGCTGCCTCTGCTTCTTCTGGATGTCAAAGCCTCGACGAACTGCGCAGCTGCCTCTGCTTCTTCTGGGTGTCAAAGCCTCAACGACCCATGCTGCTGCCTCTGCCTCTTCTGCTTGTCAAAGACTCGACAACCTGCGCTGCTGCGACTGCCACTTCTGGCTGTCAAAGCATCGATGACCTGCGCTGCTGCGTCTGCTTCTTCTGGCTGTCAAAGCCTAGATGGCCTGCGGTGCTGCCTCTGCGACTTCTGGCTGTCAAAAACTCGACAACCTGTGCTGCTGCCTCTGCTTCTTCTGTCTGTCAAGGCCTCGACGACCTATGCTGCTGCCTCTGCCTCTTCTGCTTGTCAAAGACTCGACAACCTGCGCTGCTGTGACTGCCACTTCTGACTGTCAAAGCTTCGACGACCTGTGCTGCTGCCTCTGCCACTTCTGGCTGTCAAAGACTTGACAACCTGCGCTGCTGCGACTGCCCCTTCTGGCTGTCAATCCCTCAACGACCTGTGCTGCTGCCCCAGCCCCTTCTGGCTGTCAAAGCCTCGACAACCTGTGCTGCTGCCTCTGCTTCTTCTGGCTTTAAAAGCCTGCATGACCTGTGCTGCTGCCTCTGCCTCTTCTGGCTGTCAAAGACTCGACAACCTGTACTGCTGCCTCTACTTCTTCTGGCTTTAAAATCCTTCATGACCTGTGCTGCTGCCGCAGCCCCTTCTGGCTGTCAAAGCCTCGATGACCTGCGCTGCTGACTCTGCCTCTTCTGGCTGTCAAGGACTCGACAACCTGTACTGCTTCCTCTACTTCTTCTGGCTTTAAAATCCTTCATGACCTGTGCTGCTGCCGCAGCCCCTTCTGGCTGTCAAAGCCTCGATGACTTGCGTTGCTGCCGCAGCCCCTTCTGGCTGTCAAAAATTCGACGACCTGTGCTGCTGCCTCTGCCTCTTCTGCTTGTCAAAGACTTGACAACCTGCGCTGCTCCGACTGCCACTTCTGGCTGTCAAAGCCTCGACGACCTGTGCTGCTGCCTCTTGCCTCTTCTGGCTGTCAAAGCCTCGACGACCTGCGCAGCTGCCTCTGCCTCTTCTGGCTGTCAAAGACTTGACAACCTGTGCTGCTGCCTCTGCTTCTTCTGGCTTTAAAAGCCTGCATGACCTGTGCTGCTGCCGCAGCCCCTTCTTGCTGTCAAAGCATCGATGACCTGCGCTGCTGCGTCTGCGTCTTCTAGCTGTCAAAGCCTAGATGGCCTGCGGTGCTGCCTCTGCCTCTTCTGGCTGTCAAAAACTCGACAACCTGTACTGCTGCTTCTACTTCTTCTGGCTTTAAAATCCTTCATGACATGTGTTGCTGCCGCAGCCCCTTCTGGCTGTCAAAGCCTCGATGACCTGCGCTGCTGACTCTGCCTCTTCTGGCTGTCAAGGACTCGACAACCTGTACTGCTGCCTCTACTTCTTCTGGCTTTAAAATCCTTCATGACCTGTGCTGCTGCCGCAGCCCCTTCTGGCAGTCAAAGCCTCGACGACCTGTGCTGCTGCCTCTTCTTCTTGTGGCTGTCAAAGCCTCGACGACCGGTGCTGCTGCCTCTGCCTCTTCTGCTTGTCAAAGACTCGACAACCTGCGCTGCTGCGACTGCCACTTCTGGCTGTCAAAGCCTCGACGACCTGTGCTTCTGCCTCTTGCCTCTTCTGGCTGTCAAAGCCTCGACGACCTATGCTGCTGCCTCTGCCTCTTCTGCTTGTCAAAGACTCAACAACCTGCGCTGCTGCGACTGCCACTTCTGGCTGTCAAAGCCTCGACGACCTGTGCTGCTGCCTCTGCCCCTTCTGGATGTCAAAGCCTTGACGAACTGCGCTGCTGCCTCTGACTCTTCTGGCTATCAAAGACTCAACAACCTGTGCTGCTGCCTCTGCGTCTTCTAGCTGTCAAAGCCTAGATGGCCTGCGGTGCTGCCTCTGCCTCTTCTGGCTGTCAAAAACTCGACAACCTGTACTGCTGCCTCTGCTTCTTCTGCCTGTCAAGGCCTCGACGACCTATGCTGCTGCCTCTGCCTCTTCTGCTTGTCAAAGACTCGACAACCTGCGCTGCTGCGACTGCCACTTCTGGCTGTCAAAGCCTCGACGACCTGTGCTGCTGCCTCTGCCTCTTCTGGATGTCAAAGCCTCGACGAACTGCGCAGCTGCCTCTGCGTCTTCTGGGTGTCAAAGCCTCAACGACCTATGCTGCTGCCTCTGCCTCTTCTGCTTGTCAAAGACTCGACAACCTGCGCTGCTGCGACTGCCACTTCTGGCTGTCAAAGCATCGATGACCTGCGCTGCTGCGTCTGCTTCTTCTGGCTGTCAAAGCCTAGATGGCCTGCGGTGCTGCCTCTGCCTCTTCTGGCTGTCAAAAACTCGACAACCTGTGCTGCTGCCTCTGCTTCTTCTGTCTGTCAAGGCCTCTACGACCTATGCTGCTGCCTCTGCCTCTTCTGCTTGTCAAAGACTCGACAACCTGCGCTGCTGTGACTGCCACTTCTGACTGTCAAAGCTTCGACGACCTGTGCTGCTGCCTCTGCCACTTCTGGCTGTCAAAGACTTGACAACCTGCGCTGCTGCGACTGCCCCTTCTGGCTGTCAAAGCTTCGACGACCTGTGCTGCTGCCTCTGCCACTTCTGGCTGTCAAAGACTTGACAACCTGCGCTGCTGCGACTGCCCCTTCTGGCTGTCAATCCCTCAACGACCTGTGCTGCTGCCGCAGCCCCTTCTGGCTGTCAAAGCCTCGACAACCTGTGCTGCTGCCTCTGCTTGTTCTGGCTTTAAAAGCCTGCATGACCTGTGCTGCTGCCTCTGCCTCTTCTGGCTGTCAAAGACTCGACAACCTGTACTGCTGCCTCTACTTCTTCTGGCTTTAAAATCCTTCATGACCTGTGCTGCTGCCGCAGCCCCTTCTGGCTGTCAAAGCCTCGATGACCTGCGCTGCTGACTCTGCCTCTTCTGGCTGTCAAGGACTCGACAACCTGTACTGCTGCCTCTACTTCTTCTGGCTTTAAAATCCTTCATGACCTGTGCTGCTGCCGCAGCCCCTTCTGGCTGTCAAAGCCTCGACGACCTGTGCTGCTGCCTCTTCTTCTTGTGGCTGTCAAAGCCTCGACGACCGGTGCTGCTGCCTCTGCCTCTTCTGCTTGTCAAAGACTCGACAACCTGCGCTGCTGCGACTGCCACTTCTGGCTGTCAAAGCCTCGACGACCTGTGCTTCTGCCTCTTGCCTCTTCTGGCTGTCAAAGCCTCGACGACCTATGCTGCTGCCTCTGCCTCTTCTGCTTGTCAAAGACTCGACAACCTGCGCTGCTGCGACTGCCACTTCTGGCTGTCAAAGCCTCGACGACCTGTGCTGCTGCCTCTGCCTCTTCTGGATGTCAAAGCCTCGACGAACTGCGCTGCTGCCTCTGACTCTTCTGGCTATCAAAGACTCGACAACCTGTGCTGCTGCCTCTGCGTCTTCTAGCTGTCAAAGCCTAGATGGCCTGCGGTGCTGCCTCTGCCTCTTCTGGCTGTCAAAAACTCGACAACCTGTACTGCTGCCTCTGCTTCTTCTGCCTGTCAAGGCCTCGACGACCTATGCTGCTGCCTCTGCCTCTTCTGCTTGTCAAAGACTCGACAACCTGCGCTGCTGCGACTGCCACTTCTGGCTGTCAAAGCCTCGACGACCTGTGCTGCTGCCTCTGCCTCTTCTGGATGTCAAAGCCTCGACGAACTGCGCAGCTGCCTCTGCTTCTTCTGGGTGTCAAAGCCTCAACGACCTATGCTGCTGCCTCTGCCTCTTCTGCTTGTCAAAGACTCGACAACCTGCGCTGCTGCGACTGCCACTTCTGGCTGTCAAAGCATCGATGACCTGCGCTGCTGCGTCTGCTTCTTCTGGCTGTCAAAGCCTAGATGGCCTGCAGTGCTGCCTCTGCCTCTTCTGGCTGTCAAAAACTCAACAACCTGTGCTGCTGCCTCTGCTTCTTCTGTCTGTCAAGGCCTCGACGACCTATGCTGCTGCCTCTGCCTCTTCTGCTTGTCAAAGACTCGACAACCTGCGCTGCTGTGACTGCCACTTCTGGCTGTCAAAGCTTCGACGACCTGTGCTGCTGCCTCTGCCACTTCTGGCTGTCAAAGACTTGACCACCTGCGCTGCTGCGACTGCCCCTTCTGGCTGTCAAAGCTTCGACGACCTGTGCTGCTGCCTCTGCCACTTCTGGCTGTCAAAGACTTGACAACCTGCGCTGCTGCGACTGCCCCTTCTGGCTGTCAATCCCTCAACGACCTGTGCTGCTGCCGCAGCCCCTTCTGGCTGTCAAAGCCTCGACAACCTGTGCTGCTGCCTCTGCTTCTTCTGGCTTTAAAAGCCTGCATGACCTGTGCTGCTGCCTCTGCCTCTTCTGGCTGTCAAAGACTCGACAACCTGTACTGCTGCCTCTACTTCTTCTGGCTTTAAAATCCTTCATGACCTGTGCTGCTGCCGCAGCCCCTTCTGGCTGTCAAAGCCTCGATGACCTGCGCTGCTGACTCTGCCTCTTCTGGCTGTCAAGGACTCGACAACCTGTACTGCTGCCTCTACTTCTTCTGGCTTTAAAATCCTTCATGACCTGTGCTGCTGCCGCAGCCCCTTCTGGCTGTCAAAGCCTCGATGACCTGCGCTGCTGCCGCAGCCCCTTCTGGCTGTCAAAAATTCGACGACCTGTGCTGCTGCCTCTTCTTCTTGTGGCTGTCAAAGCCTCGACGACCGGTGCTGCTGCCTCTGCCTCTTCTGCTTGTCAAAGACTCGACAACCTGCGGTGCTGCGACTGCAACTTCTGGCTTTCAAAGCCTCGACGACCTGCGCAGCTGCCTCTGCCTCTTCTGGCTGTCAAAGACTTGACAACCTGTGCTGCTGCCTCTGCTTCTTCTGGCTTTAAAAGCCTGCATGACCTGTGCTGCTGCTGCAGCCCCTTCTTGCTGTCAAAGCATCGATGACCTGCGCTGCTGCGTCTGCGTCTTCTAGCTGTCAAAGCCTAGATGGCCTGCGGTGCTGCCTCTGCCTCTTCTGGCTGTCAAAAACTCGACAACCTGTGCTGCTGCCTCTGCCTCTTCTGGATGTCAAAGACTCGACAACCTGCGCTGCTGCGACTGCCACTTCTGGCTGTCAAAGCCTCGACGACCTGTGCTGCTGCCTCTGCCTCTTCTGGATGTCAAAGCCTCCACGACCTGCGCTGCTGCCTCTGCTTCTTCTGGATGTAAAAGCCTCGACGAAATGCGCAGCTGCCTCTGCCTCTTCTGGGTGTCACAGCCTCGACGACCTATGCTGCTGCCTCTGCCTCTTCTGCTTGTCAAAGACTCGACAACCTGCGCTGCTGCGACTGCCACTTCTGGCTGTCAAAGCCTCGACGACCTGCGCTGATGCCTCTGCCTCTTCTGGATGTCAAAGCCTCGACGAACTGCGCTGCTGCCTCTGACTCTTCTGGCTGTCAAAGACTCGACAACCTGTGCTGCTGCCTCTGCTTCTTCTGGCTTTAAAAGCCTGCATGACCTGTGCTGCTGCCGCAGCCCCTTCTTGTGGCTGTCAAAGCCTCGACGACCGGTGCTCTTCTGACTCTTCTGGCTGTCAAAGCCTCGACGAAATGCGCAGCTGCCTCTGCCTCTTCTGGGTGTCACAGCCTCGACGACCTATGCTGCTGCCTCTGCCTCTTCTGCTTGTCAAAGACTCGACAACCTGCGCTGCTGCGACTGCCACTTCTGGCTGTCAAAGCCTCGACGACCTGTGCTGATGCCTCTGCCTCTTCTGGATGTCAAAGCCTCGACGAACTGCGCTGCTGCCTCTGACTCTTCTGGCTGTCAAAGACTCGACAACCTGTGCTGCTGCCTCTGCTTCTTCTGGCTTTAAAAGCCTGCATGACCTGTGCTGCTGCCGCAGCCCCTTCTTGCTGTCAAAGCATCGATGACCTGCGCTGCTGCCTCTGCCTCTTCTGCTTGTCAAAGACTCGACAACCTGCGCTGCTGTGAATGCCACTTTTGGCTGTCAAAGCCTCGACGACCTGCGTTGCTGCGACTGCCACTTCTGGCTGTTAAAGTTTCGACAACGTGCGCTGCTGCCTCTGCCACTTCTGGCTGTCAAAGACTCGACAACCTGCGCTGCTGCGACCCCCCTTCTGGCTGTCAATCCCTCAACGACCTGTGATGCTGCCTCTGCCACAGCCCCTTCTGGCTGTCAAAGACTCAACGACCTGTGCTGCTGTTATGCCTCTTCTGGCTGTCAAAGACTCGACAACCTGTGCTGCTGCCTCTACTTCTTCTGGCTTTAAAGGCCTGCATGACCTGTGCTGCCGCCGCAGACCCTTCTGGCTGTCAAAGCCTCGATGACCTGCGCTGCTGCCTCTGCCTCTTCTGGCTGTCAAAGCCTCGACGACCTGTGCTGCTCCCTCTGCTTCTTCTGGCTGACGAATACTCGACAACCTGTGCTACTGCCTCTGCTTCTTCTGGCTGTTAAAGCCTGGATGACCTGTGCTGCTGCCTCTGCCACAGCCCCTTCTGGCTGTCAAAGACTCAACGACCTGTGCTGCTGCTATGCCTCTTCTGGCTGTCAAAGACTCCACAACCTGTGCTGCTGCCTCTACTTCTTCTGGCTTTAAAAGCCTGCATGACCTGTGCTGCCGCCGCAACCCCTTCTGGGTGTCAAAGCCTCGATGACCTGCGCTGCTGCCTCTGCCTCTTCTGGCTGTCAAAGACTCGACGACCTGTGCTGCTGCCTCTGCTTCTTCTGGCTTTCGAATACTTGACAACCTGCGCTGCTGCGACTGCCACTTCTGGCTGTCAAAGCCTCGATGACCTGTGCTGCTACCGCAGCCTCTTCTGGCTGTCAAAGCCTCGATGACCTGCGATGCTGCCTCTGCCTCTTCTGGCTGTCACAGACTTGACAACCTGTGCTGCTGCCTCTGCTTTTTCTGGCTGTTAAAGCCTAGATGACCTGCGCTGCTGCCGCAGCCCCTTCTGACTGTCAAAGACTCGACGACCTGTGCTGCTGCCTCTGCCGCTTACGGCTGTCAAAGCCTCGATGACCTGTGCTGCTGCCTCTGCCACAGCCCCTTCTGGCTGTCAAAGCCTCGATGACCTGTGCTGCTGTCTCTGCCTCTTCTGGCTGTCAAAGTTCAACGACCTGTGCTGCTGTCTCTGCCTCTTCTGGCTGTCAAAGAATTGACAACGTGTGCTGTTGCCGCAGCCACTTCTCGCTGTCAAAGCCTCGATGACCTGTGCTGCTACCGCAGCCTCTTCTGGCTGTCAAAGCCTCGATGACCTGCGATGCTGCCTCTGCCTCTTCTGGCTGTCACAGACTTGACAACCTGTGCTGCTGCCTCTGCTTTTTCTGGCTGTTAAAGCCTAGATGACCTGCGCTGCTGCCGCAGCCCCTTCTGGCTGTCAAAGACTCAACGACCTGTGCTGCTGCCTCTGCCGCTTATGGCTGTCAAAGCCTCGATGACCTGTGCTGCTGCCTCTTCCCCGTCTGGCGGTCAAAGCCTCGACGACCTGTGCTGCTGTCACTGCCCCGTCTGGCTGTTAAAGCCTCAATGACCAGCGCTCCTGCCGCAGCTCCTTCTGACTGTCAAAGACTTGACAACCTGCGCTGCTGCCTCTGCCTCTTCTGGCTGTCCAAGACTTGACAACCTGCGCTGGTGCCTCTGCCTCTTCTCGCTGTCAAAGCCTCAACGACCTGTGCTGCTGCCGCTGCCTCTGCCTCTTCTGGCTGTCAAAGCCTCAACGACCTGTGCTGCTGCCGCTGCCCCGTCTGGCTGTCAAAGCCTCAACGACCTGCGCTGCTGCCTCTGCAACTTCTGGCTGTCAAAGACTTGACAACCTGCGCTGCTGCCTCTGCCTCTTCTGGCTGTCCAAGACTCAACAACCTGCGCTGCTGCCTCTGCTTCTTCTGGCTGTAAAAGCCTCGATGACCTGCGCTGCTGCCTCTGCCTCTTCTGGCTGTCCAAGACTCGACAACCTGTGCTTCTGCCTCTGTTTCTTCTGGCTGTTAAAGCCTCGATGACCTGTGCTGCTGCCGCAGCCCCTTCCGGCTGTCAAAGATTCGACGACCTGTGCTGCTGCCTCTGGCACTTCTGGCTGTCAAAACCTTGATGACCTGTGCTGCCGCCTCTTCCACGTCTGGCTGTCAAACCTCGACGCCCTTTGCTGCTGTCCCTGCCCCGTCTGGCTGTTAAAGCCTCAACGACCAGCGCTCCTGCCGCAGCTCCTTCTGGCTGTCAAGGCTCGACAACCTGCGTTGCTGCCTCTCCCTATTCTGGTTGTCAAAGCCTCATCGAACAGTGCTGCTGCCTCTGCCTCTTCTGGCTGTCCAAGACTCGACAACCTGTGCTGCTGCCTCTGCTTCTTCTGGCTTTAAAAGCCTGCATGACCTGTGCTGCTGCCACAGCCCCTTCTGGCTGTCACAGCCTCGACGACCTGTACTGCTGCCTCAGCCTCTTCTAGCTGTCAAAGCCTTGATGACCTGTGCTGCTGCCTCTGCCTATTCTGGCTTTAAAAGCCTGCATGACCTTTGCTGCTGCCGCAGCCCCTTCCGGCTGTCAAAGCCTCGATGACTTGCGCTGCTGCCACAGCCCCTTCTAGCTGTCAAAGCCTTGGTGACCTGTGCTGCTGCCTCTGCCTATTCTGGCTGTCAAAGACTCAATGACCTGCGATGATGACTCTGCCTATTCTGGCTGTCAAAGACTGGACAACCATTCCCTACTTCCTCTGCCTCTTCTGTCTGTCAAAGCCTCAAATACCTGTGCTCCTGCTGCTACCTCTTCAGACTGTCAAAGACTCCACAACGTGTGCTGCTGCCTCTGCTTCTTCTGGTTTTAAAAGCCTGCATGACCTTTGCTGCTGCCGCAGCCCCTTCTAGCTGTCAAAGCCTCAATGAACTGCGCTGCTGCCTCTGCCTCTTCCGGCTGTCAAAGCCTCGGTGACATGTGCTGCTGCCGCTGTCCCATCTGGCTGTCAAAGCCTCGATGACCTGTGTTGCTGCCTCTGCCTCTTCTGGCTGTGAAAGTTTCGACATCCTGCGCTGCTGCCTCTGCCTCTTCTGGCTGTCAAAGCTTCTATGACCTGTGCTGTTGCCGCTGGCCCGTCTGGCTGTCAAAGCCTCGATGACCTGAGCTGCTGCGTCGGCCACTTCTGGCTGTCAAAGCCTCGATGACCTGTGTTGCTGCCTCTGCCTCTTCTGGCTGTGAAAGTTTCGACATCCTGCGCTGCTGCCTCTGCCTCTTCTGGCTGTCAAAGCTTCTATGACCTGTGCTGTTGCCGCTGCCCCGTCTGGCTGTCAAAGCCTCGATGGCCTGCGCTTCTGCCTCTGCCTCTTCGGGCTGTCAAAGCCTCGATGGCCTGCGCTGCTGCCGCAGCCCCTTCTGACTGTCAAAGACTCGACGACCTGCACTGCTGCCTCTTCCCCGTCTGGCTGTCAAAGCCTCGACGACCTGCGCTGCTGCCTCTGCCTCTTCTGGGTGTCAAAGCCTCGGTGACCTGTGCTGCTGCCGTTGTCCTGTCTGGCTGTCAAAGCCCCAAGGACCTGTGCTGTTGCCTCTGCCTCTTTTGGCTGTCAAATATTCGACAACCTGTGCTGGTGCCTCTGCCTCTTCTAGCTGTCAAAGCCTCAATGACCTGTGCCGCTGCTGTTGCCTCTTCTTCTGATGATGACCTGCGCTGCTGCCGCAGCCCCTTCTGGCTGTCAAAAATTCGACGACCTGTGCTGCTGCCTCTTCTTCTTGTGGTTGTCAAAGCCTCGATGACCTGCGCTGCTGCCTCTGCCTCTTCTGGCTGTCAAAGCCTTGGTGACCTGTGCTACTGCTACTGTCCCATCTGGCTTCAAAGCCTCAAGGACCTGTGCTGCTGCCTCTTCCTCTTTTGGCTGTCAAAGATTCGACAACCTGCGCTGGTGCTGAGGCATCTAATCATAGCCTGCATATTTATTGAGGCTTGATCAGGGCCTGTATTTTAAAATGAGCTTAAAGATTTTCAAATGTTCATGCCAGGCAGAAGAGCAGCTGCCTAAGAACCTTGGCAAAATGTTTTTCCTCCTAGACAAGGGGGCCTCCTGATTTATAGCAGAAAACAATTCTCAAAGTCAAAGGGAATTACAGGCTGACAGCCAAGGTTACACTGACCCTACATATTACAGAAGATAAAAAAGCAGAGAAAAACATAATTAAGAGTGGGTAAATAGTAAAATAAAACCATGTGCCTCCCATTAAACTTGAGCCATATTTTCCTAAGGTTCAAAGGTCAAGAGCAATGGAAAAGCATCTAGCTGGCAGAAAGGAAGAGAATATTTTGGGAAGTCTTTTTCTAAAGTTGTTTCTTTCTTAAACTGAGATCCTTTTAAGATTTCTTTTCCTTTTAAAAGGTTATTTATGTTATGTATTAAATATATTGGCTTAAATGTAATTATGCAAAGGAATTAGAAGCTAAGAAATGTTAAATCCTTATGCATATAGTTGGAAGAGATCACAGGGGCCATCAGCCACCAGCCCAGCCCCCCTTGCCAAGCAGGAAACATCATTAGAGCAATGGTTGTCAGGCCTTTGTTTAAAAGACCTTCAAGAGAAGGAGATCTTTCAATGATGATCCTTGACATCTGTTTAAGATAAAAATTTAAGATTAACCATCTGTTTTGGAGGGCAATAGGGCGAGGTGAGCTGGTAATTACGGTTCCTTGTTGAGACACATGTAAGATATATTACTACTTATTTGTCATTTATAGAAAGAAGAATATATAGCTTTTTGTTTCCCATAAAAGGACAGAAGGAAATGGGTGTATCTTTTGTGATTGGTTCTAGGAAACAGCCAATAGGAATTTCAACCAGGCTGATTGGACAGAGGCAGCCACAGGAGGAGCAAGGGGGCTGGATTAAGGAAATATAAGTGCTGGCCAGAATGGTAGGAGGCCAGGCCAGAGCTTGGTAACCATATACCACTGTGCGTCATATTTATTTGTCTGAAAAATAAATTATTATTTTAATTTCTCTATTGCTGCGTTGAATATTTCATTCCAGCTAAGCGTTAACCACAAGCAGGGTGCTACAGTGCCTCTGCCTCTTCTGCCTGTCAAAGCCTCGATGACCTGCGCTGCTGCCTCTGCCTCCTCTGGCTGTCAAAGCCTCGATGACCTGTGTTGCTGCTGCTGCCCCGTCTGGCTGTCAAAGACTCGACAACCTGCGCTGCTGCCGCTGTCCCATCTGGCTGTCAAAGCCTCAAGGACCTGGGCTGCTGCCTCTGCCTCTTTTGGCTGTCAAAGCCTCAACGACTTGTGCTGCCGCTGCCTCTTCTGGCTGTCAAAGTTTCGACAACCTGCGCTGCTGCTTCTGCCTCTTCTGCCTGTCAAAGCCTCGATGACCTGCGCTGCTGCCTCTGCCTCTTCTGGCTGTCAAAGCCTCGACGCCTTTGCTGCTACCTCTGCCACTTTTAGCTGTCAAAGATTCAACAACCTGCTCTGGTGCCTCTGCCTCTTCTAGCTTTCAAAGCCTTAACGACCTATGCTACTGCTGCTGCCTCTTCTGGCTGTAAAAGACTCGACGAACTGTACTGCTGCCTCTGCCTCTTCTGGCTGTCAAAGCCTCAATGACCTGTGCTGCTGCTGCAGCCCCTTCTGGCTGTCAAAGCCTCAATGACCTGCGCTGCTGCCTCTGCCCCGTCTGGCTATCAAAGCCTCAACGACCTGCGCTGCTGCCTCTGCCTCTTCTGGCTGTCAAAGACTCAACAACCTGTGCTGCTGCCTCTGCCTCTTCTGGCTGTCAAGGCCTCAACGACCTGTGCTGCTGCCGCTGCCCCGTCTGGCTTCAAAGCCTCGGTGACCTGTGCTGCTGCCGTTGTCCTGTCTGGCTTCAAAGCCTCAAGGACCTGTGCTGCTGCCTCTTCCTCTTTTGGCTGTCAAAGATTCAACAACCTGCGCTGGTGCCTCTGCCTCTTCTGCCTGTCAAAGCCTCGATGACCTGCGCTGCTGCCTCTGCCTCTTCTGGCTGTCAAAGCCTCGACGACCTGTGTTGCTGCTGCTGCCCCGTCTGGCTGTCAAAGACTCGACAACCTGCGCTGCTGCCGCTGCCTCTTTTGGCTGTCAAAGATTCGACAACCTGCGCTGGTGCCTCTGCCTCTTCTAGCTGTCAAAGCCTCAACGACTTGTGCTGCCGCTGCCTCTTCTGTCTGTCAAAGAGTCAACGACCTGTGCTGCTGCCGCTGCCTCTTCTGGCTGTCAAAGCCTCGATGACCTGCGCTGCTGCCTCTGCCTCTTCTGGCTGTCAAAGCCTTGGTGACCTGTGCTGCTGCCGCTGTCCCATCTGGCTTCAAAGCCTCAAGGACCTGTGCTGCTGCCTCTTCCTCTTTTGGCTGTCAAAGATTCAACAACCTGCGCTGGTGCCTCTGCCTCTTCTGCCTGTCAAAGCCTCGATGACCTACGCTGCTGCCTCTGCCTCTTCTGGCTGTCAAAGCCTCGACGACCTGTGTTGCTGCTGCTGCCCCGTCTGGCTGTCAAAGCCTCAACGACCTGCGCTGCTGCCGCAGCCCCTTCTAACTGTCAAAGCCTCAACGATCTGTGCTGCTGCCGCTGCCCCTTCTCTCTGTCAAAGCCTCAACGACGTGTGCTGCTGCCGCAGCCCATTCTGGCTGTCAAAGCCTCAATGACCTGTGCTGCTGCCTCTGCCTCTTCTGGCTGTCAAAGCCTTAACGACCTGTGCTGCTGCCTCTGCCTCTTCTGGCTGTCAAAGCCTCAACGACCTGTGCTGCTGCCGCTGCCCCGTCTGGCTGTCAAAGCCTCGACGACTTGCGCTGCTGCCTATGCCTCTTCTGGCTGTCAAAGACTCAACAACCTGCGCTCCTGCCTCTGCCTCTGCCTCTTCTCGCTGTCAAATACTCGACAACCTGCGCTGCTGCCTCTGCCTCTTCTGGCTGTCAAAGCTTCGACCACCGGTGCTGCTCCCGCTGCCCCGTCTGGCTGTCAAAGCCTCGACGACCTGCGCTGCTGCCGCAGCGCTTCTGGCTGTCAAAGCCTCGATGACCTATTCTGCTGCCTTTGCCTCTTCTGGCTGTCAGAGCCTCAATGACCTGCGCGGCTGCCACTACCCCTTCTGGCTGTCAAAGCCTCAACGACCTGTGCTGTTGCCTCTGCCTCTTCTGGATGTCAAAGCCTCGACGACTTGCGCTGCTGCCTATGCCTCTTCTGGCTGTCAAAGACTCAACAACCTGCGCTGCTGCCTCTGCCTCTTCTGGCTGTCAAATACTCGACAACCTGCGCTGCTGCCTCTGCCTCTTCTGGCTGTCAAAGACTCGACGACCTGTGCTGCTGCCTCTGGCACTTCTGGCTGTCACAACCTTGATGACCTGTGCTGCCGCCTCTTCCACGTCTGGCTGCCAAAGCCTCGACGCCCTGTGCTGCTGTCGCTGCCCCGTCTGGCTGTTAAAGCCTCAACGACCAGCGCTCCTGCCGCAGCTAATTCTGGCTGTCAAAGGCTCGACAACCTGCGTTGCTGCCTCTCCCTATTCTGGTTGTCAAAGCCTCATCGACCTGTGCTGCTGCCGCAGCTGCTTCTGGCTGTCAAAGCCTTGATGACCTGCGCTGCTGCCGCAGCTGCTTCTGGCTGTCAAAGCCACGATGGCCTGCGCTGCTGCCTGTGCCTCTTCTGGCTGTCAAAGCCTCGACGACCTGTCAAAGACTCAACGACCTGTGCTGCTGCTATGCCTCTTCTGGCTGTCAAAGACTCGACAACCTGTGCTGCTGCCTCTACTTCTTCTGGCTGTCGAATAGTCGACAACCTGAGCTTCTGCCACAGCCCCTTCTGGCTGTCAAAGCCTCGACGATCTGTGCTGCTGCCTCTGCTTCTTCTGGCTGTAAAAGCCTCGATGACCTGTGCTTCTGCCACAGCCCCTTCTCGCTGTCAAAGCCTCGATGACCTGCGCTGCTGCCGCAGACCCTTCTGGCTGTCAAAGCCTCGATGTCCTGCGCTGCTGCCTCTGCCTCTTCTGGCTGTCAAAGCCTCGACGATCTGTGCTGCTGCCTCTGCTTCTTCTGGCTGTTAAAGCCTCGTTGACCTGAGCTTCTGCCACAGCCCCTTCTGGCTGTCAAAGCCTCAATGACCTGCGCTGCTGCCGCAGCCCCTTCTGGCTGTCAAAGCCTCAATGACCTGTGCTGCTGCCTCTTCCCCGTCTGGCTGTCAAAGCCTCGACGACCTGTGCTGCTGTCGCTGCCCTGTCTGGCTGTTAAAGCCTCAACGACCAGCGCTCCTGCTGCAGCTCCTTCTGACTGTCAAAGACTTGACAACCTGCGCTGCTGCCTCTGCCTCTTCTGGCTGTCAAAGCCTTGACAACCTGTGCTGCTGCCTCTACTTCTTCTGGCTTTAAAAGCCTGCATGACCTGTGCTGCTGCCACAGCCCCTTCTGGCTGTCAAAGCCTCGATGACCTGTGCTGCTGCCTCTGCCACTTCTGGCTGTCAAAGAATTGACAACCTGTGCTGTTGCCGCAGCCACTTCTCGCTGTCAAAGCCTCGATGACCTGTGCTGCTACCGCAGCCTCTTCTGGCTGTCAAAGCCTCGACGACCTGTGCTGCTGCCTCTGCCTCTTCTTGCTCTCAAAGCCTGGATGACCTGCGCTGCTGCCTCTGCCTCTTCTGGCTGTCAAAGACTCGACGACCTGTGCTGCTGCCGCAGCACCTTCTAGCGGTGAAAGCCTCGATGATCTGCGCTTCTGCCTCTGCCTCTTCTGGCTGTCAAAGACTCAACAACCTGCGCTGCTGCGACTGCCACTTCTGGCTGTCAAAGCCTCGATGACCTGCGCGGCTGCCTCCGCATCTTCTCACTGTCAAAGCCTCGACGATCTTTGCTGCTGCCTCTGCCTACTCTGGCTGTGAAAGACTCGACAATCTGCGCTGCTGCGACTGTCCCTTCTGGCTGTCAAAGCCTCGACGACCTGTGCTGCTTCCTCTGCCTCTTCTGGATGTCAAAGACTCGACAACCTGCGCTGCTGCCTCTGCCCCTTCTTGCTGTCAAACCCTCAACGACCTGCGCTGCTGCCTCTGCCTCTTCTGGCTGTCAAAGCCTCGAATACCTGCGCTGCTGCCGCAATCCCTTCTGGCTTTCAAAGCCTCGACAAGCTGTGCGGCTACCTCTGCCTCTTCTGGCTGTCAAAGCCTCGGTGACCTGCACTCCTGCCTCTGCCACTTCTGGCTGTCAAAACCTTGACGACCTGCCCTGATGCCTCTGCCTCTTCTTGCTGTCAAAGCCTCAACGTCCTGCACTGCTGCCTCTGCCTCTTCTGGCTGTCAAAGCCTCGATGACCTGTACTTCCGCCACAGACCCTTCTGGCTTTCAAAGCCTCGACGACCTGTGCTGCTGCCTCTGCTTCTTCTGGCTGTCGAATACTCGACAACCTGTGCTACTGCCTCTGCTTCTTCTGGCTGTTAAAGCCTCGATGACCTGTGCTGCTGACTCTGCCACAGCCCCTTCTGGCTGTCAAAGACTCAACGACCTGTGCTGCTGCTATGCCTCTTCTGGCTGTCAAAGACTCAACAACCTGTGCTGCTGCCTCTACTTCTCTGGCTTTAAAAGCCTGCATGACCTGTGCTGCCGCCGCAGCCCCTTCTGGCTGTCAAAGCCTCGATGACCTGCACTGCTGCCTCTGCCTCTTCTGGCTGTCAAAGCCTCGATGACCTGTGCTGCTGCCTCTGCTTCTTCTGGCTGTCGAATACTCGACAACCTGTGCTACTGCCTCTGCTTCTTCTGGCTGTTAAAGCCTCGATGACCTGTGCTTCTGCCACAGCCCCTTCTGGCTGTCAAAGCCTCGACGACCTGCGCTGCTGCCGCAGCGCTTCTGGCTGTCAAAGCCTCGATGACCTATTCTGCTGCCTTTGCCTCTTCTGGCTGTCAGAGCCTCAATGACCTGCGCGGCTGCCACTACCCCTTCTGGCTGTCAAAGCCTCAACGACCTGTGCTGTTGCCTCTGCCTCTTCTGGATGTCAAAGCCTCGACGACTTGCGCTGCTGCCTATGCCTCTTCTGGCTGTCAAAGACTCAACAACCTGCGCTGCTGCCTCTGCCTCTTCTGGCTGTCAAAGCCTCAACGACCTGCGCTGCTGCCGCAGCCCCTTCTAACTGTCAAAGCCTCAACGATCTGTGCTGCTGCCGCTGCCCCTTCTCTCTGTCAAAGCCTCAACGACGTGTGCTGCTGCCGCAGCCCATTCTGGCTGTCAAAGCCTCAATGACCTGTGCTGCTGCCTCTGCCTCTTCTGGCTGTCAAAGCCTTAACGACCTGTGCTGCTGCCTCTGCCTCTTCTGGCTGTCAAAGCCTCAACGACCTGTGCTGCTGCCTCTGCCTCTTCTCGCTCTCAAAGCCTCAATGACCTGTGCTGCTGCCGCTGCCTCTGCCTCTTCTGGCTGTCAAAGATTCGACGACCTGTGCTGCTGCCGCTGCCCCGTCTGGCTGTCAAAGCCTCAACGACCTGCGCTGCTGCCCCTGCATCTTCTGGCTGTCAAAGACTTGACAACCTGCGCTGCTGCCTCTGCCTCTTCTGGCTGTCCAAGACTCGACAACCTGCGCTGCTGCCTCTGCCATTTCTGGCTGTCAAAGACTCGACAACCTGCGCTGCTGCGACCGCCCCTTCTGGCTGTCAAAGCCTCGGTGACCTGTGCTGTTGCCTCTGCCACAGCCCCTTCTGGCTGTCAAAGACTCAACGACCTGTGCTGCTGCTATACCTCTTCTGGCTGTCAAAGCCTCAATGACCTATGCTGCCGCCTCTGCCACTTCTGGCTGTCAAAGCCTCGACGACCTGTGCTGCTTTCTCTGCCTCTTCTGGCTGTCAAAGAATTGACAACCTGTGCTGTTGCCGCAGCCACTTCTCGCTGTCAAAGCCTCGATGACCTGTGCTGCTACCGCAGCCTCTTCTGGCTGTCAAAATCTCGATGACCTGCGATGCTGCCTCTGCCTCTTCTGGCTGTCACAGACTCGACAACCTGTGCTGCTGCCTCTGCTTTTTCTGGCTGCTAAAGCCTCGATGACCTGCGCTGCTGCCGCAGCCCCTTCTGGCTGTCAAAGATTCGACGACCTGTGCTGCTGCCTCTGCCGCTTATGGCTGTCAAAGCCTCGATGACCTGTGCTGCTGCCTCTTCCCCGTCTGGCTGTCAAATCCTCGACGACCTGTGCTGCTGTCGCTGCCCCGTCTGGCTGTTAAAGCCTCAACGACCAGCGCTCCTGCCGCAGCTCCTTCTGACTGTCAAAGACTTGACAACCTGCGCTGCTGCCTCTGCCTCTTCTCGCTCTCAAAGCCTCAATGACCTGTGCTGCTGCCGCTGCCTCTGCCTCTTCTGGCTGTCAAAGATTCGACGACCTGTGCTGCTGCCGCTGCCCCGTCTGGCTGTCAAAGCCTCAACGACCTGCGCTGCTGCCCCTGCATCTTCTGGCTGTCAAAGACTTGACAACCTGCGCTGCTGCCTCTGCCTCTTCTGGCTGTCCAAGACTCGACAACCTGCGCTGCTGCCTCTGCTTCTTCTGGCTGTAAAAGACTCGATGACCTGTGCTTCTGCCACAGCCCCTTCTCGCTGTCAAAGCCTCGATGACCTGCGCTGCTGCCTCTGGCTCTTCTGGCTGTCAAAGCCTCGACAACCTGTGCTGCTGCCGCTGCCCCGTCTGGCTGTCAAAGCCTCGATGACCTGCGCTGCTGCCTCTGCATCTTCTGGCTGTCGAAGACTCGACAACCTGTGCTGCTGCCGCTGCCTCTTCTGGCTGTCAAAGCCTCGATGACCTGCGCTGCTGCCGCAGCCCCTTCTGGCTGTCAAAACCTTGATGATCTGTGCTGCCGCATCTTCCACGTCTGGCTGTCAAAGCCTCGACGCCCTGTGCTGCTGTCGCTGCCCCGTCTGGCTGTTAAAGCCTCAACGACCTGTGCTGCTGCCTCTGGCACTTCTGGCTGTCAAAACCTTGATGATCTGTGCTGCCGCATCTTCCACGTCTGGCTGTCAAAGCCTCGACGCCCTGTGCTGCTGTCGCTGCCCCGTCTGGCTGTTAAAGCCTCAACGACCAGCGCTCCTGCCGCAGCTCCTTCTGGCTGTCAAAGGCTCGACAACCTGCGTTGCTGCCTCTCCCTATTCTGGTTGTCAAAGCCTCATCGAACAGTGCTGCTGCCTCTGCCTCTTCTGGCTGTCCAAGACTCGACAACCTGCGTTGCTGCCTCTCCCTATTCTTGTTGTCAAAGCCTCAACAATCTGTACTGCTGCCGCTGCCTAATCTCGCTGTCAATGACTCGACAACCTGTGCTGCTGCCTCTGCTTCTTCTGGCTTTAAAAGCCTGCATGACCTTTGGTGCTGCCGGAGCCCCTTCTGGCTGTCAAACCCTCGATGACCTGCGCTGCTGCCGCAGCCCCTTCTAGCTGTCAAAGCCTTGATGACCTGTGCTGCTGCCTATGCCTATTCTGGCTGTCAAAGACTCAACGACCTGCGATGCTGACTCTGCCTCTTCTGGCTGTCAAAGACTGGACAACCTGCACTACTTCCTCTGCCTCTTCTGGCTGTCAAAGCCTCAATGACCTGTGCTCCTGCCGCTACCTCTTCAGACTGTCAAAGACTCGACAACCTGTGCTGCTGCCTCTGCTTCTTCTGCCTTTAAAAGCCTGCCTGACCTTTGCTGCTGCCGCAGCCCCTTCTAGCTGTCAAAGCCTCGATGAACTGCGCTGCTGCCTCTGCCTCTTCCGGCTGTCAAAGCCTCGGTGACCTGTGCTGCTGCCGCTGTCCCATCTGGCTGTCAAAGCCTCAACCACCTGTGCTGCTGCCTCTGCCTCTTTTGGCTGTCACAGATTCGACAACCTGCGCTGGTGCCTCTGCATCTTCTAGCTGTCAAAGCCTCAACGACCTCTGCTGCTGCCGCTGCCTCTTTTGGCTGTCACAGATTCGACAACCTGCGCTGGTGCCTCTGCGTCTTCTAGCTGTCAAAGCCTCAACGACCTCTGCTGCTGCCGCTGCCTCTTCTGGCTGTCAAAGCCTCAACGACCTGTGCTGCTGCCTCTGCCTCTTGTGGCTGTCACAGATTCGACAACCTGCGCTGGTGCCTCTGCGTCTTCTATCTGTCAAAGCCTCAACGACCTCTGCTGCTGCCGCTGCCTCTTCTGGCTGTCAAAGCCTCGACGACCTGTGTTGCTGCCTCTGCCTCTTCTTGCTGTCAAAGCCTCGATGACCTGCGCTGCTGCCGCAGCCACTTCTGGCTGTCAAAGCCTCGACGACCTGTGCTGCTCCCTCTGCCTCTTCTGGCTGTGAAAGTTTCGACATCCTGCGCTGCTGCCTCTGCCTCTTCTGGCTGTCAAAGCTTCTACGACCTGTGCTATTGCCGCTGCCCCGTCTGGCTGTCAAAGCCTCGACGACATGCGCTGCTGCGTCTGCCTCTTCTGGCTGTCAAAGCCTTGATGGCCTGTGCTGCTGCCTCTGCCTCTTCGGGCTGTCAAAGCCTCGACGGCCTGCGCTGCTGCCTCTGCCTCTTCTGGCTGTCAAACACTCGATGACTTGCGCTGCTGCCTCTTCCCCGTCTGACTGTCAAAGCCTCGACGACCTGCACTGCTGCCTCTGCCTCTTCTGGGTGTCAAAGCCTCGGTGACCTGTGCTGCTGCCGTTGTCCTGTCTGGCTGTCAAAGCCCCAAGGACCTGTGCTATTGCCTCTGCCTCTTTTGGCTGTCAAAGATTCGACAACCTGTGCTGGTGCCTCTGCCTCTTCTAGCTGTCAAAGCCTCAACGACCTGTGCTGCTGCCGCTGCCTCTTCTGGCTGTCAAAGCCTTGGTGACCTGTGCTGCTGCCGCTGTGCAATCTGGCTTCAAAGCCTCAAGGACCTGTGCTGCTGCCTCTTCCTCTTTTGGCTGTCAAATATTCGACAACCCGCGCTGGTGCCTCTACCTCTTCTGCCTGTCAAAGCCTCGATGACCTGCGCTGCTGCCTCTGCCTCTTCTGGCTGTCAAAGCCTCGACGACCTGTGTTGCTGCTGCTGCCCCGTCTGGCTGTCAAAGCCTCGACAACCTGCGCTGCTGCCGCTGTTCCGTCTGGCTGTCAAAGACTCGACAACCTGCGCTGCTGCCTCTGCCTCTTTTGGCTTTCAAATTTTCGACAACCTGCGCTGGTGCCTCTGCCTCTTCTAGCTGTCAACGCCTCAACGACCTGTGCTGCTTCTGCCTCTTCTGCCTGTCAAAGCCTCGATGACCTGCGCTGCTGCCTCTGCCTCTTCTGGCTGTCAAAGCCTCGACGCCTTTGCTGCTACCTCTGCCACTTTTAGCTGTCAAAGCCTCAATGACCTGCGCTGCTGCCTCTGCCCCGTCTGGCTATCAAAGCCTCAACGACCTGCGCTGCTGCCGCAGCCCCTTCTGACTGTCAAAGCCTCAACGACCTGTGCTGCTGCCGCTGCCCCTTCTCTCTGTCAAAGCCTCAACGACGTGTGCTGCTGCCGCAGCCCATTCTGGCTGTCAAAGCCTCAACGACCTGTGTTGCTGCCTCTGCCTCTTCTGGCTGTCAAAGCCTTAACGACCTGTGCTGCTGCCTCTGACCCTTCTGGCTGTCAAAGACTCAACAAGCTGTGCTGCTGCCTCTGCCTCTTCTGGCTGTCAAAGCCTCAACGACCTGTGCTGCTGCCGCTGCCCCGTCTGGCTGTCAAAGCCTCGACGACCTGTGCTGCTGCCGCTGCCCGGTCTGGCTGTCAAAGCCTCGACGACTTGCGCTGCTGCCTATGCCTCTTCTAGCTGTCAAAGACTCAACAACCTGCGCTGCTGCCTCTGCCTCTTCTGGCTGTCAAATACTCGACAACCTGCGCTGCTGCCTCTGAATCTTCTGGCTGTCAAAGCCTCGACGACCTGTGCTGCTGCCGCTGCCCGGTCTGGCTGTCAAAGCCTCGACGACCTGCGCTGCTGCCGCAGCTGCTTCTGGCTGTCAAAGCCACGATGGCCTGTGCTGCTGCCTGTGCCTCTTCTGGCTGTCAAAGCCTCGACGATCTGCGCTGCTGCCACAGCCCCTTCTGATTGTCAAAGCCTCGATGACCTGCGCTGCTGCCTCTGCCCCTTCTGATTGTCAAAGCCTCGATGACCTGCGCTGCTGCCTCTGTCTCTTCTGGCTGTCAAAGCCATAATGGCATGCCCTGCTGCCTCTGCCCCTTCTGGATGTCAAAGCCTCGACGACCTGTGCTGCTTCCTCTGCCTCTTCTGGCTGTCAAAGACTCGACAACCTGCGCTGCTGCCTCTGCCCCTTCTGGCTGTCAAACCCTCAATGACCTGCGCTGCTGCCTCTGCCTCTTCTGGCTGTCAAAGCCTCGAATACCTGCGCTGCTGCCACAGTCCCTTCTGGCTTTCAAAGCCTCGACAAACTGTGCTGCTACCTCTGCCTCTTCTGGCTGTCAAAGCCTCGGTGACCTGCACTGCTGCCTCTGCCTCTTCTGGCTGTTAAAATCTCGATGACCTGCGCTGCCGCCGCTGCCCCTTCTAGCTGTCAAAGCCTCAACGACCTGTGCTGCTGCCTGTGCCGCACACTTGATGTCGCATATTATAGGACAGGTTTGTGGTTTGGAAAAAAAGAGCCTTACATGTCAAAGTGCGACCTGTGCTGGCTGAAATTTGGCTCACAAGCCAAAGGTTCGCAACCCCTGCTTTGAAGACTAATGGATTTTTGTTGTTTAGTCATTTAGTCATGTCCTACTCTTCGTGACCCTATGGAGCAGAGCACGCCAGGCCCTCCTGTCTTTCACTGCCTCCCGCATGATCGTAGCTTCAAGAACACTCTCCCACCATCTCGTCCTGTTGTCCCCTTCTCCTTGCATCCTCCATCTTTCCCCATCTTTCTCCAGCTTTTAATTTCATGGCTGCTGTCACCATCTGCAGTGATCATGGAGCCCAAGAAAGTAAAATCTCTCACTGCCTCCATTTCTTCCCCTTCTATTTGCCAGGAGGTGATGGGCCCAGTGGCCATGATCTTCGTTTTTTTGATGTTGAGCTTCAGACCATATTTTGCGCTCTTCTCTTTCACCCTCATTAAAAGGTTCTTTAATTCCTGCACACTTTCTGCCATCAGTGTTGTTTCATCTGCATATCTGAGGTTGTTGATATTTCTTCCGGCAATCTTAATTCCGGCTAGGTATTCATCCAGCCCAGCCTTTCACATGATGAATTCTGCATATAAGTTAAATAAGCAGGGAGACAATATACAGCCTTGTCGTACTCCTTTCCCAATTTTGAACCAATCGAGATTTCTCAGGAGATAGATGAGGTGATCAGGCACTCCCATTTCTTTAAGAACTTGCCATAGTTTGCTGTGGTCAACACAGTCAAAGGCTTTTGCATAGTCAATGAAGCAGAAGTAGATGTCTTTCTGGAACTCTCTAGCTTTCTTCATAATCCAGCGCATGTTTGAAATTGGGTCTTTGGTTCCTCTACCTCTTCTAAATCCAGCCTGCACTTCTGGGAGTCTTCCTTGTAGAATTTTAAGCATAACCTTGCTAGCATCCTTACCACTTTTGTCCTTTATTATGGTAATCTTTGGACGAAATGTTACTTTCATATCTCCAATTTTCTTGAACAAATCTCTGGTTCTTCCCATTCTGTTGTTTTCCTCTATTTCTTTGCATTGCTCATTTAAGAAGGCCCTTTTGTCTCTCTTTGCTATTTTTTGGAAATCTGCATTCAATTTCCTGTATCTTTCACTATCTCCCTCACATTTTGCTTGCCTTCTCTCCCCGACTATTTGTAAGGCCTTGTTGGACAGCCACTTTGCTTTCTTGCATTTCCTTTTCATTGGGATGTTTTTCGTTGCTGCCTCCTGTATAATGTTGCGAGCCTCCATCTATAGTTCTTCAGGCATTCTGTCCAGCAAATCTAAATCCTTAAACCTGTTCCTCACTTCCACTGTGTATTCATAAGGGATTTGATTTATATTGTATCTTACCAGCCCAGTGGTTTTTCCTCCTTTCTTCATTTTTTAAAAAAACAATATTTATTACTTTTTCAACAATTTAAACACTACAAAACAGAAAAACAATACAATACAATACAAAAACACTACATAACACTAACACATTAAACTAACAAAACAAAACAAAAACAGTTTAAAACACATCAAATAATTTCAGTATCTTATCTTTCATTCACTTATTTCCACGACCTCCTCACACCTCCCTTTTTGTATTCCACTTCTATTAATTGTTTCAGCAATTCCTTTTGTCAGGGGTTCAGGAGCAGAGGCACAGGGAGGAGAGGAGATGGAGAGCGAGGGGGAGGAATCCGAGGGGAGCATAGGAGAAGAGGACAGTGAACCGAGGGATTCCATGAGCCTCTCCAGCGAATCGGAAGATTCACAGAGGGGGGCGCCAGTGGCCAGGGGTAGGGGGTTCCCAAGGGGAACGTCCCAGGAGCAAGGGGACAGCAGGGACTCCCAGAGCAGTAGTTGGAAATCAGGACCAGCTTCCCCACCAGAGCAGAGTGGGGGGGAAGAGTCCCAAGGATCAGGGCCAGTGCATTCCCCACCAGGGAGAGAAGATAAGGCAGGGCTGACCACACCTCCATCAGAGAGTCAGACAACGGAGGGGAGGTCAGATCCGGCCAGTGTACCGGAAGAGGGAAGCAGTGACAGAAGTAGTGTAACGGTCAGGAGGAAGGTCACTGGGTTGGCGCGAGAGGCAAGTTCAAATGTACAGGAGCGCGGGACAGCAGAGAATGAGGATTGGGAACTGGGTCCTAAAGCCCGCCGGAGGGAGGGGGAGGAGCTAAGCAACTCAGCGTCGGAAGAGTCCAGAAAGGGCAATGCCCCAGCGGGCAGGAGGACCCAGAGGAGGAGAGAGCAGCGTAAAAGGTGGAGCCGGGCTAGGATCTTAAACTGGTGTCATAGGGGAGGAGACTCAGACGGTACTTCGCCGGTCTAGGCTTTAAGACGTAGAGCTGCGCGCTACGGCTTTGAAATGGAAATTGAACATCAATAAAGACTTTTGTACATAACTACAGCCTAGCGTTGGTCCTCTGTGAGCTGGGACCTAGAGGCAGCTCTGACACCTTTCCATCTTCCTCTGTTTTCTATCCTATAATTATCTTAACACATTCTAACCTTATTTTTTCCTTTAATACTCTATTAATCCGTTTATACTTAATTCCTTATAACATTTCTACTAAAGCCATATAGCTTCATTCCAACATTTTCCTAACATTCATTAATTTCACAATATTTCCTTAAATAATCTTTAAACTTTTTCCAGTCTTCTTCCACCAACTCTTCTCCCTGGTCTCGGATTCTGCCAGTCATTTCCACCCATTCCATGTGGTCCATCAACTTCATCTGCCATTTTTCCCGGGTGGGTAAATCTTGTGTCTTCCAATACTTTGCGATGAGTATTCTTGCTGCTGTTGTTGCATACATTAAAAATGTTCTATCCTTCTTTGGCACCAATTGGCCGACCATGCCCAGGAGAAAGGCCTCTGGTTTCTTCAGGAAGGTATATTTGAATACCTTTTTCATTTCATTATAAATCATTACCCAGAATGTCTTAATCCTTGGGCATGTCCACCAAAGGTGAAAGAATGTACCATCAGTCTCATTACATTTCCAACATTTATTGTCAGGTAAATGGTAAATTTTAGTAAGCTTGACTGGTGTCATGTACCACCTGTAAATCATTTTCATTAAGTTTTCTCTTAGGGCATTACATGCCGTGAATTTCATGCCTGTGGTCCATAACTGTTCCCAGTCAGCCATCATTATGTTGTGTCCAACATCTTGTGCCCATTTAATCATATCAGATTTCACCGTTTCATCCTGAGTGTTCCATTTCAGCAACAAGTTATACATTCTTGACAAATGCTTAGTTTTTGGATCTAACAATTCTGTTTCCAAATTTGATTTTTCCACCTGGAAGCCAACTTTTTTGTCCAAATTTTATGCCTCCATTATTTGGTAATAATGGAGCCAATCTCGCACTTTATTTTTCAATTTTTCAAAGCTCTGCAATTTTATTCTGTCACCATCTTGTTCCAAAATTTCCCAATATTTCGGCCATTTGTCCTCCATATTGAGTTTTTTCTGTGCCTTCGCTTCCATTGGTGACAACCATCTTGGGGTTTTCTTTTCTAACAAATCCTTATATCTTATCCAATCATTGAACAGTGCTTTTCTAACAATATGGTTTTTAAACGCTTTATGTGTTTTTACCTTATCATACCACAAATATGCATGCCAACCAAATGCATTATTGAAACCTTCTAGATCCAGCACGTCAGTGTTTTCAAGAAGCAGCCATTCTCTCAGCCAGCAAAAAGCAGCTGATTCATAGTAAAGTTTTTTACTATGGCAGGGCAAATCCACCTCTTTCTTTAGCTGATGTTAATATCTTTAATTTTATTCTAGGCTTCTTGCCCTGCCAGACAAATCTAGAAATATCTTTCTGCCACTTCTTGAAACAATCCATCTTGTCCAGAATTTGCAATGTTTGAAACAAAAACAACTTGGCAATACATTCATTTTTATCATAGCAATTCGGCCTAAGAATGATAACTTCAAATTTGACCATATTTCTAAGTCCCTTTTCACTTCAATCCAACATTTTTCATAATTATCCTTAAATAAGTTCACATTCTTAGCAGTCATGTTAACCCCTAAATATTTCACTTTCTTAACCAATGTTAGTCCTGTCTCCTCCTGAAACTTCTCTCTCTCATTCACAGTTAAGTTTTTCTCTAAAACCTTAGTTTTTATCTTGTTCAACTTAAAACCTGCTACCTGTCTGAATTCTTGAATCAGTTCCAGTACTCTTTTAGTACTAGATTCTGGCTCCTGTAAAGTCAATACTAAATCATCAGCAAATGCTTTCAGTTTGTACTGTTTAGTACTGTTTAGATCCCAGTTGTATACCTTTAACCTCTTGGTCCTTTCTAATCATATTTACCAAAACCTCAAGGACCGATATAAAGAGCAATGGAGAAATTGGGCAGCCTTGTTGTGTCCCTTTCTCAATCCTAAACTCTTCTGTCACTACATTGTTCACAATTAATTTTGCCTTTTGTTCTGAATAAATTGCACCTATACCATTTTCAAAACCTTGACCTACCCCCATCCCCTGTAGATTCTTCTTCATAAAACTCCAATAAATGTTCTCAAAGGCCTTCTCTGCGTCCACAAAAATCAAAACTGCCTTAGTATTGATATTCACTTGTAATTTTTCTAGAATATTAATTATATTCCTCGTATTATCAGACAAATGTCTGCCCGGGAGAAAGCCCGCTTGGTCTTTATGAATTTCTTCTACTAACACCTTTTTTAATCTTTTAGCCAAAATATCTGCAAAAAAATTGTAATCCACATTAAACAGCAACATGGGGCGGTAATTCTTAAGCTGTGTCTTTTCAGTCTCTGTTTTCAGTATAAGTGTAATATAAGCTTCCTTCCACGACTCTGGTGCCCTTTCCCCCTCCAATATTTCATTACAGACTTCCACCAATGGTTGTATTAACCATTCTTTCAAAGGTCTGTAATATCTTGAAGTCAAACCATCCGGTCCTGGAGATTTACCTAATTGCATGTTCTGGATGGCCCCTTCCACTTCCTGATCTGTTATTTTGTAATTCAACATTAGCTGGCTTTCCTGAGAGATTTTATGTAGTCCATTTATTTTCAAAAATCAATCAATATCCATTTCTTTCTGCTTCTCCTGTGTATAAAGTTGTTTAAAATACCTCTGAAAGCACTTCCTAATCTCCACTGGGTTCTGTATATTCTTTCCTTCCACTTCCAAATTAGTAATAGTATTAAGTTTTTGTCTTTTTTTCATTTGCCAGGCCAACAATTTTCCACACTTATTTGCCGATTCAAATGTCTTTTGCCTCATCTGTTTAATCTTCCATTCTATTTCCTGATTCATCAGTGTCAGGGGCTCAGGAGCAGAAGCACAGGGAAGAGGGGAGATGGAGAGCGAAGGGGAAGAATCTGAGGGCAGCATAGGGGAAGATGACAGTGGCCCGAGAGATTCCATGAGCCTCTCCAGCGAATCGGAAGATTCACAGAAGGGGGCTCCGATGGCCAGGGCAAGGGGGGTCCCGGGAGGGATGCACCAGAAGCTAGGGGCCAGCAGCGACTCCCAAAGTAGCAGCTGGAGATCGGGAGCAGTTTCCCCACCAGAGCGTAGCGGGGGGAAGAGTCCCATGTGTCAGGGCAGGCTTCCCCTCCAGTGGGGAGAGAAGATGAGTCAGGGCTGACCACGCCCCTATCGCTGAGTGAGGGAACGGAGGGGAAGTCAGATCCAGCTCGCCCCCCCCGAAGGGGGAAGCAGTGACAGGAGCAGTGTAACGGTCAGGAGGAAGGTGGCCGGGTGGGCGCGCGCACCAAGTTCAAATGCACAGGCGCGCGGGACAGCAGGGAGCTCGGATTGGGAGCCAGGTCCTAAAGCACGCCGGAGGCAGGGGGAGGAATCCGGGGACTCTTCAGCATCAGAAGAGTCCAGAAAGGGCAACACCCCAGCGGGCAGACGGACCCAGAGGAGGAAAGAACAACGGAAGAGGTGGAGTAAGGCTAGAGTCTTAAACTGGTGTCTAGGGGGAGGAGACTCAGACGGAGCTTCGGCGGTCTAGGGTTTAAGACATAGAGCTGCACGCTACGGCTTTGGAATGGAAACTGAACTTCAATAAAGACTTTTGTCTATAACCACGACCCGGCGTTGGTCCTCTGTGAGCTGGGACCTCGGGCAGCTCTGACAATCAGCTTCGTATATTGTACTTGGTATAACTTTATCTCTTTCAGGATCTCCTGTGACTTTGGTTTTGCTCTCCGTTTCTTCTCTCCTTCCTTTATTTTCTCCAGGATTTTATCCTTTTTTTGATTTTGAGTTCTCTTCTTAACTGCATTCTGTTGTATTAAAAATCCTCTCATAACCGCTTTACTTGCGTCCCAAATTATTCTTTTTTTCCACTGTAGTAGTCATATTTATCTCAAAATAGTCTCTCAGAGTTTTTTGGGCCTTCTTGGTCACTTCTTCATTCCTGAACAATGTATCACTCATCCTCCATCTAAAAGAACCAATTGGCGTCAATTTAATTTCCATCTTCACAGCATTATGGTCAGAACAAGTTTTGGGGCAAATCTCCACTTTGCTAGTCTTCGGAACCAGTCCTCTAGTTATCCAAATTTGGTCAATTCTTGTCCATGTCATTTTAGCCTCAGAGAAGAAAGTTCCCTCTCTTCCCCGAGGACTCTTCATTCTCCAAATGTCAACTAAGTCCATATTTTCAGTCATGTCAAAAAAGGTTTTTGGTAGTCTACCATCTTTAGTGACTACCTGTCTCTGTGCCTTGTCCATATTTGTAGACACCACTCCATTCATATCTCCCATCAAAATCATATTATAGTCCATATAATCCATCAGAGTTTCATGTAACTTCTTAAAGTACTCCGATTTTCCTTCATTTGGTGCATAGATGCCTACTATCAAGAATTGCTCTCCTTGTGATTGAATTTCAATTGCAACAAATCTTCCTTGGTCATCTTTGAATATAAATTTCGGTGATAGGCTCTCCTTTGCATAAAGGACCACTCCTCATTTTTTAACTTTATCTGATGAGATAAATTAATGGCCCAATCTTTTATTACTCAATATCTTCCTGTGTAGCCTTATCACATGTCTTTCTTGTAAACAGTTCAAGTCCAATTGTTCTTTTTTCAATAAATGAGACTCTCCGCCTTTTTTTCTGGGGAGTTCAGTCCATTTACATTCCAGCTCAAAACTTGCAACACCATGATGTAATTACACTGATATTCCTCCAACTACGCCCAATGCTTGCTCTTCTGTTGGTGGTGTTGGTGACACGTTCACTGGGGGATCCAATCCAAAGGGTAATGCTGATATATCCAATATTCCTCTATTTGGTGATCCGATGCTCTTTGCTCTAGTCCTCTATCTGGTGATCTTCTATCCGATGCTCGTGGCTCTTTTCCAAGTTCCTTCTGCAGATCTTCGTATTTATACAAAAACTTTACTTTATCTTCTACTGATCTTATTTTTATTTTCCTTCCTTTGAAACTGAAAGATAGACCTTGGGGAAACTCCCACCTAAAGATGATTTTATTCCTTCTCAGCAGGGTAACCAAGTCTCTGTAGTTAGATCCAAGAGATATTTCGGGATGTCTTAAAAAATTTCCACTCTTGACTGTTGTACTTCTAAGTTCTTCTGGTAGTGCCAACCCAATATTCTGTCTCTCTCTTCTTTGATTTGGAGGGTAATCAAGCAATCTCTTATTCTATTCTTCTCTTTTTTCCCTCCTCTTCCAAGTCTGAAGGCCTTCACAATTCTAAACTCTTCTCGGCCCAAGTCCAAGTCCCAAAAGTTGGCAAATTCCTGCGTGAGAAAGTCTATCAAACTTTCCTTCTCCAATTCAGGTAAAGCTCTGATCAAACTTTCCTTCTCCAATTCAGGTAAAGCTCTGATCCTCAGATTCGTCTGTTTTTCTTTAAGTTCAATCATAGCAAGCTTCAACTTATGGTCATCAAGTTGCCTCTGTAGGGCTGGGACTCTCTCTCTCTCCAGTTGTGTTACTTTACATTCCACAGCAACAGCTTTTTCCCTGGCTTCCTCTGCAGTCTGCTGTATCAAAGTAGATTCCTGTATCAATTTCTGAATGGTTTCTGTATTGGTATTCACCTTTTGACCCAGATTATTTATACTAAATCAATTTTAGTGGTTGCCACATCCACTTTCTTGTTAAGCTGTTACAATGAATCATTTATCTTGCTTAATGCAACCGCTAAGGCCTCTTCTGTTGACATTCCTCTTGATTTTGAGTATGCTGGTACAGCAGCCGAAGAGGCAGGGGGGGCCTGATGTTGAGGCTCTCCTGGGTTGCTGCAAAGTCTTCCCAGACCTTAATGTTTTTTCAGGAATTGACTGGTCTGTTTTTTCCTTTCCATTTGCCATAACACTTAAAAGATTCAAGGTCAGTCCCAGAGTAACACAGTTTTTTATCTTGCAGCTGGAAATTCCCCCAGCCCAGCACTTGTAACAGTTTCAAAAGCTTCCTCTAGGGGGAAACAGTTTCTATTTATATTAATCCGTAATGTCCCCTTTTAAACACAGTTCAAACAATGAAGTTAGTTTCAATTTTCAGTTACTTTTACTCCTTTTTAAGAGCAGACGGAGACAGTGGAAACAATGTATTTCTCTTATTTAGCTAGCTGTCAATGAACATTCTAATCACTGTCAATGAACGTCAGTCCTGCTACCAGCCCGTTTCCAGGGTCAGAGCAGTGGTATTTTAACTCTCTTCGCTCTCTCCTGCAGACATGCTCCGTCCAAAACTCCCTCCCCCCTTCTCCAGCCTCCAAGGGGGGTTTAATGTTTTTTGTTGTTTAGTCGTTTAGTCGTGTCCGACTCTTCGTGACCCCATGGACCAGAGAACGCCAGGCACTCCTGTCCTCCACTGCCCCCCGCAGCTTGGTCAGACTCATGCTGGTAACCTCGAAAACACTATCCAACCATCTCATCCTCTGTCGCCCCCTTCTCCTTGTGCCCTCCATCTTTCCCAACATCAGGGTCTTCTCCAGGGAGTCTTCTCTTCTCATGAGGTGGCCAAAGTATTGGAGCCTCAGCTTCACAATCTGTCCTTCCAGTGAGCACTCAGGGCTGATTTCCTTCAGAATGGAGAGGTTTGATCTTCTTGCAGTCCATGGGACTCTCAAGAGTCTCCTCCAGCACCATAATTCAAAAGCATCAATTCTTCGGCGATCAGCCTTCTTTATGGTCCAGCTCTCACTTCCATACATCACTACTGGGAAAACCATAGCTTTAACTATACGGACCTTTGTTGGCAAGGTTATGTCTCTACTTCTCAAGATGCTGTCTAGGCCTGTCATTGCCCTTCTCCCAAGAAGCAGGCGTCTTTTAATTTCGTGGCTGCTGTCACCATCTGCAGTGATCATGGAGCCCAAGAAAGTAAAATCTCTCACTGCCTCCATTTCTTCCCCTTCTATTTGCCAGGAGGTGATGGGACCAGTAGCCATGATCTTCGTTTTTTTGATGTTGAGCTTCAGACCATATTTTGCACTCTCCTCTTTCACCCTCAATAAAAGGTTCTTTAATTCCTCCTCACTTTCTGCCATCAAGGTTGTGTCATCTGCATATCTGAGGTTGTTGATATTTCTTCCGGCAATCTTAATTCCGGCTAGGGATTCATCCAGCCCAGCCTTTCGCATGATGAGTTCTGCATATAAGTTAAATAAGCAGGGAGACAAAATGCAGCCTTGTCGTACTCCTTTCCCAATTTTGAACCAGTCAGTTGTTCCATATCCAGTTCTAACTGTAGCTTCTTGTCCCACATAGAGATTTCTCAGGAGACAGATGAGGTGATCAGGCACTCCCATTTCTTTAAGAACTTGCCATAGTTTGCCATGGTCGACACAGTCAAAGGCTTTTGCATAGTCAATGAAGCAGAAGTAAATGTCTTTCTGGAACTCTCTAGCTTTCTCCATAATCCAGCGCATGTTTGCAATTTGGTCTCTGGTTCCTCTGCCTCTTCTAAATCCAGCTTGCACTTCTGGGAGTTCTCGGTCCACATACTGCTTGAGCCTTCCTTGTAGAATTTTAAGCATAACCTTGCTAGCGTGAGAAATTAGTGCAATTGTGCGATAGTTGGAGCATTCTTTGGCACTGCCCTTCTTTGGGATTGGGATGTAGACTGATCTTCTCCAATCTTCTGGCCACTGCTGAGTTTTCCAAACTTGCTGGCATATTGAGTGTAGCACCTTAACAGCATCATCTTTTAAAATTTTAAATAGTTCAGCTGGAATACCATCACTTCCACTGGCCTTGTTATTTGCAGTGCTTTCTAAGGCCCATTTGACTTCACTCTCCAGGATGTCTGGCTCAAGGTCAGCAACCACACTACCTGGGGTATATGAGACATCCGTTTCTTTCTGGTATAATTCCTCTGTGTATTCTTGCCACCTCTTCTTGATGTCTTCTGCTTCTGTTAGGTCCTTTCCACTTTTGTCCTTTATTATGGAAATCTTTGTGCGAAATGTTCCTTTCATATCTCCAATTTCCTTGAACAGATCTCTGGTTCTTCCCATTCTATTGCTTTCCTCTATTTCTTTGCATTGCTTGTTTAAGAAGGTCTTCTTGTCTCTCCTTGCTATTCTTTGGAAATCTGCATTCAATTTCCTGTATGTTTCACGATCTCCCTTGCATTTTGCTTGCCTTCTCTCCCCCGCTATTTGTAAGGCCTCATTGGATAGCCACTTTGCTTTCTTGCATTTCCTTTTCATTGGGATGGTTTTCGTTGCTGCCTCCTGTATAATGTTACGAGCCTCCATCCATAGTTCTTCAGGCACTCTGTCCACCAAATCTAAATCCTTAAACCTGTTCCTCACTTCCACTGTGTATTCATAGGGGATTTGACTTAGATTGTATCTTACCGGCCCAGTGGTTTTTCCTACTTTCTTCAGTTTAAGCTTGAATTTTGCTATAAGAAGCTGATGATCTGAGCCACAGTCAGCTCCAGGTCTTGTTTTTGCTGACTGTATAGAGCTTCTCCATCTTTGGCCGCAGAGAATATAATCAATCTGATTTCTATGCTGCCCATCTGGTGATGTCCATGTGTAGAGTCGTCTCTTGTGCTGTTGGAAAAGCGTGTTTGTGATGACCAGCTTGTTCTCTTGACAGAACTCTATTAGCCTTTGCCCTGCTTCGTTTTGATCTCCAAGGCCAAACTTGCCAGTTGTTCCTTTTATCTCTTGACTCCCTACTTTAGCATTCCAATCCCCTATAATGAGAAGAACATCCTTCTTTGGTGTCACTTCTATAAGGTGTTGTAAGTCTTCATAGAATTGGTCAATTTCAGTTTCTTCAGCACCAGTAGTTGGTGCATAAACTTGGATTACTGTGATGTTAAAAGGTCTGCCTTGGATTCGTATCGAGATCATTCTATCATTTTTGAGATTGCATCCCAGTACAGCTTTTGCCACTCTTTTGTTGACTATGAGGGCCACTCCATTTCTTTTACGGGTTTCTTGCCCACAGTAGTAGATATGATGGTCATCCGAACTGAATTCACCCATTCCCGTCCATTTTAGTTCACTGATGCCCAGGATGTCAATATTTATTCTTGCCATCTCATTTTTGACCACCTCCAACTTACCCATGTTCATGGTTCTTACATTCCAGGTTCCTATGCAATATTTTTCTTTACAGCATTGGACTTTCCTTTCGCTTCCAGGCATATCCGCAACTGAGCGTCCTTTCGGCTTTGGCCCAGCCGCTTCATCAGCTCTGGATCTACTTGTACTTGCCCTCCGCTCTTCCCCAGTAGCATGTTGGACGCCTTCCGACCTGAGGGGCTCATCTTCCAGCGTCATAACTTTTATATGCCTGTTGTCTTTGTCCATGGAGTTTTCTTGGCAGGGATACTGGAGTGGCTTGCCGATTCCTCCTCCAGGTGGATCACATTTGGTCAAAACTCTCCACTATGACCTGTTCATCTTGGGTGCCCTGCTCGGCATAGTTCATAGCTTCTCTGAGTTCTTCAAGCCCCTTCGCCACGGCAAGGCAGTGATCCATGAAGGGGTAATGTTTTTTACCAATGGGAATTTAGTCCTTTACGATAGGCTTTCGAAGACTTCAGCTTGCAGCCTCGTTGCTTCAGTCTAGTTACAAAAGGGGAAGGCGGACTTCCTGTGTTGAACCTCCCCGTTTCGATACCAAATTAGACGTTTAAAAATACAATTCTCCTGCTTCAGCTCTACTCATGGGTAGTTGCTTTAAAGTCAAATTGTCCACAAGAAAAAAGTCAGCGCTCTCCGGCAACAGCATAGCGGCTTCGCTCCGTGGAAGAAGCAGTCGATTCGAAGCACCATGCCGCTCACCCCACGTCGCTCCGGATACCTGAAACCGGGTTTCCCCGCGGGTAGGGGAGGTGCAAAGGGTGCCCGCCAAATCCCACGTTCACAGGCTTCACCCGCCTGTGATTTTTAATGGGTCTCCAGATTCCCAGTCAGAAGGGGCTGCGGCAGCAGCGCAGGTCATCGAGGCTTTGACAGCCAGAAGAGGCAGAGGCAGCAGCGCATATCGTCGAGGCTTGACAGCCAGAAGGGGCAGAAGCGGCAGCGCAGGACATCGAGGATTTGACAGCTAGAAGGGGCTGCGGTGGCAGCGCAGGTCCTCAAGGCCATGACAGCCAGAAAAGGAAGAGGCAGCAGAGCAGGTCGTCGAGGCTTTGACAGCCAGAAGCGGCAGAGGCAGCAGCACATGTTGTCGAGGCTTTGACAGCCAAAGAGGCAGAGGCAGCAGCACAGATCGTCGAGGCTTTGACAGCCAGAAGAGGCAGAGGAGGCAGCGCAGGTCATTGAGGCGTTGACCGCCAGAAGGGGCTGTGGAAGCAGCACAGGCCATCGAGGATTTAACAGCCAGAAGGGGCAGAGACATCAGCGCAGGTTGTCGAGTCTTTGACAGCCAGAAGAGGCAGAGGCAGCAGCGCAGGTCGTCGTGGCTTTGACAGCCAGAAGAGGCAGAGGCAGTAGAACAGGTCCTCAAGGCTTTGACAGCCAGAAGGGGCAGCGTCAGCAGCGCAGGTTGTCGAGGCTTTGACAACCAGAAGCAGCAGAGGCAGCAGCACAGGTCTTCAAGGCTTTGACAGCCAGAAGAGGCAGAGGCAGCAGCGCAGATTGTCGAGGCTCTGACAGCCAGAAGAGGCGGAGGCAGCAGCGAAGGTCATCGAGGCTTTGACAGTCAGAAAAGGCAGAGGCAGCAGCGCAGGTCGTCGAGGCTTTGACAGCCAGAAGAGGCAGAGACAGCAGCGCAGATCATCGAGGCTTTGACAGCCAGAAGAGGCGGAGGAAGCAGCGCAGTTCATCGAGGCTTTGACAGCCAGAAGAGGCATAGGCAGCAGCACAGTTCATTAAGGCTTTGACAGCCAGAAGAGGCAGAGGCAGCAGCGCATATCGTCGAGGCTTGACAGCCAGAAGGGGCAGCAGCGGCAGCGCAGGACATCGAGGCTTTGACAGCTAGAAGGGGCTGCGGCGGCAGCGCAGGTCATCAAGGCCATGACAGCCAGAAAAGGAAGAGGCAGCAGCGCAGGTCGTCGAGGCTTTGACAGCCAGAAGAGGCAGAGGCAGCAGCGCAGGTCATTGAGGCTTTGACCGCCAGAAGGGGCTGTGGAAGCAGCACAGGCCATCGAGGATTTAACAGCCAGAAGGGGCAGAGACATCAGCGCAGGTTGTCGAGTCTTTGACAGCCAGAAGAGGCAGAGGCAGCAGCGCAGGTCATCGTGGCTTTGACAGCCAGAAGAGGCAGAGGCAGTAGAACAGGTCCTCAAGGCTATGACAGCCAGAAGGGGCAGCGGCAGCAGCGCAGGTTGTTGAGGCTTTGACAACCAGAAGCAGCAGAGGCAGCAGCACAGGTCTTCAAGGCTTTGACAGCCAGAAGAGGCAGAGGCAGCAGCGCAGATTGTCGAGGCTCTGACAGCCAGAAGAGGCGGAGGCAGCAGCGAAGGTCATCGAGGCTTTGACAGCCAGAAAAGGCAGAGGCAGCTGCACAGATCGTCGAGGCTTTGACAGCCAGAAGGGGCAGCGGCAGCAGCACAGGTCATCGAGGCTTTGACAGCCAGAAGAGGCAGAGACAGCAGCGCAGATCATCGAGGCTTTGACAGCCAGAAGAGGCGGAGGAAGCAGCACAGTTCATCGAGGCTTTGACAGCCAGAAGCGTCAGCGTCACCAGCGCAGGTCATGGAGAGCGCAGGTCATGGAGAGGCAGCAGCGCAGGTCATGGAGGTTTGACAGTCAGAAGCGTCAGCGGCAGCAGTGCAGGTCATCAAGGCTTTGACAGCCAGAAAAGGAAGAGGGAGCAGCACAGGTCGTCGCGGTTTTGACAGCCAGAAGAGGCAGAGGCAGCAGCAAAGGTCATTGAGGCTTTGACAGCCAGAAGGGGCTGCGGCAGCAGAGCAGGTCGTTGAGGCTTTGACAGCTAGACGGGGCAGCGGCAGCAGCAAAGGTCATCGAGTCTCTGACTTCCAGAAGAAGCAGAGGCAGCAGCACAGGTTGTTGAGGCTTTGACAGCCAGAAGGGGCAGAGGCGGCAGCATAGGTTGTTGAGGCTTTGACAGCAAGAAGGGGCGGAGGCAGCATCGCAGGTCGTTGAGGCTTTGACAGCCAGAAGAGGCAGAGGCAGCATCGCAGGTCGTTGAGGCTTTGACAGCCAGAAGGGGCAGAAGCGGCAGCGCAGGTCGTAGAGACTTTGACAGCCAGAAAAGGAAGAGGCAGCAGCACAGGTCGTTGAGGCTTTGACAGCCAGAAGAGGCGGAGGCCGCAGCGCAGGTTGTCGAGACTTTGACTGTTGAGGCTCTGACAGCCAGAAGGGGCTGTGGCAGCAGCACAGATCATTGAGGCTTTTACAGCCAGAAGGGGCTGCAGCAGCAGAGCAGGTCGTTGAGGCCTTGACAGCCAGAAGGGGCAGTCGCAGCAGCACAGCTTGTCAAGTCTTAGACAGCTAGAAGAGGCAGAGGCAGCAGCGCAGGTCATGGAGGTTTGACAGTCAGAAGCGTCAGCGGCAGCAGTGCAGGTCATCAAGGCTTTGACAGCAAGAAAAGGAAGAGGCAGCAGCACAGGTCGTCGCGGTTTTGACAGCCAGAAGAGGCAGAGGCAGCAGCAAAGGTCATTGAGGCTTTGACAGCCAGAAGGGGCTGCGGCAGCAGAGCAGGTCGTTGAGGCTTTGACAGCTAGACGGGGCAGCGGCAGCAGCAAAGGTCATCGAGTCTCTGACTTCCAGAAGAAGCAGAGGCAGCAGCACAGGTTGTCGAGGCTTTGACAGCCAGAAGGGGCAGAGGCGGCAGCATAGGTTGTTGAGGCTTTGACAGCAAGAAGGGGCGGAGGCAGCATCACAGGTCGTTGAGGCTTTGACAGCCAGAAGAGGCAGAGGCAGCATCGCAGGTCGTTGAGGCTTTGACAGCCAGAAGGGGCAGCAGCGGCAGCGCAGGTCGTAGAGACTTTGACAGCCAGAAAAGGAAGAGGCAGCAGCACAGGTCGTTGAGGCTTTGACAGCCAGAAGAGGCGGAGGCCGCAGCGCAGGTTGTCGAGACTTTGACTGTTGAGGCTCTGACAGCCAGAAGGGGCTGTGGCAGCAGCACAGATCATTGAGGCTTTTACAGCCAGAAGGGGCTGCAGCAGCAGAGCAGGTCGTTGAGGCCTTGACAGCCAGAAGGGGCAGTCGCAGCAGCACAGCTTGTCAAGTCTTAGACAGCTAGAAGAGGCAGAGGCAGCAGCGCAGGTCATGGAGGTTTGACAGTCAGAAGCGTCAGCGGCAGCAGTGCAGGTCATCAAGGCTTTGACAGCAAGAAAAGGAAGAGGCAGCAGCACAGGTCGTCGCGGTTTTGACAGCCAGAAGAGGCAGAGGCAGCAGCAAAGGTCATTGAGGCTTTGACAGCCAGAAGGGGCTGCGGCAGCAGAGCAGGTCGTTGAGGCTTTGACAGCTAGACGGGGCAGCGGCAGCAGCAAAGGTCATCGAGTCTCTGACTTCCAGAAGAAGCAGAGGCAGCAGCACAGGTTGTCGAGGCTTTGACAGCCAGAAGGGGCAGAGGCGGCAGCATAGGTTGTTGAGGCTTTGACAGCCAGAAGGGGCGGAGGCAGCATCGCAGGTCGTTGAGGCTTTGACAGCCAGAAGAGGCAGAGGCAGCATCGCAGGTCGTTGAGGCTTTGACAGCCAGAAGGGGCAGCAGCAGCAGCGCAGGTCGTAGAGACTTTGACAGCCAGAAAAGGAAGAGGCAGCAGCACAGGTCGTTGAGGCTTTGACAGCCAGAAGAGGCGGAGGCCGCAGCGCAGGTTGTCGAGACTTTGACAGCCAGAAGCGGCAGAGGCAGCAGCGCAGATTGTCGAGGCTTTGACAGCCAGAAGCGTCAGCAGCGCAGGTTGTCAAGGCTTTGACAGCCAGAAGAGGCAGAGGCAACAGTGCAGGTCATCGAGGCTTTGACAGCCAGAAGAGGCAGAGGCAGCAGCGTAGATCGTTGAGGCTTTGACAGCCAGAAGGGGCAGCGGTAGCAGCGCAGGTCGTCGAGGCTTTGACAGCCAGAAGGGGCAGCGGCAGCAGCGCAGGTCATTGAGGCTTTGACAGCCAGAAGGGGCAGCGGCAGTAGCGCAGGTTGTCGAGACTTTGACATCCAGAAAAGGAAGAGGCAGCAGTGCAGGACGTTGAGGCTTTGACAGCCAGAAGAGGCTGTGGCAGCAGCGCAGGTCGTTGAGGCTTTGACAGCCAGAAGGGGCAGCGGCAGCGGCAGCAGCACAGGTTGTCGAGACTTTGACAGCCAGAACAGGAAGAGGCAGCAGCGCAGATCGTTGAGGCTTTGACAGCCAGAAGGGGCAGCGGCAGCAGCACAGGTCGTCGAGGCTTTGACAGACAGAAGAGGCAGAGACAGCAGTGCATATCGTTGAGGCTTTGACAGCCAGAAGAGGCTGTGGTAGCAGCACAGATCGTTGAGACTTTGACAGCCAGAAGAGGCAGAGGCAGCAGCGCAGGTCATCGAGGCTTTGACAACAAGAAAAGTAAGAGGCAGCATCGCAGGTCGTCGAGGCTTTGACAGCCAGAAAAGGAAGAGTCAGTAGTGCAGGTCGTCGAGGCTTTGACAGCCAGAAGAGGCAGAGGCAGCAGCACAGATTGTCGAGGCTTTGACAGCCAGAAGAGGCAGAGGCAGCAGCGCAGATTGTCGAGGCTCTGACAGCCAGAAGAGGCGGAGGCAGCAGCGAAGGTCATCGAGGCTTTGACAGTCAGAAAAGGCAGAGGCAGCAGCGCAGGTCGTCGAGGCTTTGACAGCCAGAAGAGGCAGAGACAGCAGCGCAGATCATCGAGGCTTTGACAGCCAGAAGAGGCGGAGGAAGCAGCACAGTTCATCAAGGCTTTGACAGCCAGAAGAGGCATAGGCAGCAGCACAGTTCATTAAGGCTTTGACAGCCAGAAGAGGCAGAGGCAGCATCGCAGGTCGTTGAGGCTTTGACAGCCAGAAGGGGCAGCAGCGGCAGCGCAGGTCGTAGAGACTTTGACAGCCAGAAAAGGAAGAGGCAGCAGCACAGGTCGTTGAGGCTTTGACAGCCAGAAGAGGCGGAGGCCGCAGCGCAGGTTGTCGAGACTTTGACTGTTGAGGCTCTGACAGCCAGAAGGGGCTGTGGCAGCAGCACAGATCATTGAGGCTTTTACAGCCAGAAGGGGCTGCAGCAGCAGAGCAGGTCGTTGAGGCCTTGACAGCCAGAAGGGGCAGTCGCAGCAGCACAGCTTGTCAAGTCTTAGACAGCTAGAAGAGGCAGAGGCAGCAGCGCAGGTCATGGAGGTTTGACAGTCAGAAGCGTCAGCGGCAGCAGTGCAGGTCATCAAGGCTTTGACAGCAAGAAAAGGAAGAGGCAGCAGCACAGGTCGTCGCGGTTTTGACAGCCAGAAGAGGCAGAGGCAGCAGCAAAGGTCATTGAGGCTTTGACAGCCAGAAGGGGCTGCGGCAGCAGAGCAGGTCGTTGAGGCTTTGACAGCTAGACGGGGCAGCGGCAGCAGCAAAGGTCATCGAGTCTCTGACTTCCAGAAGAAGCAGAGGCAGCAGCACAGGTTGTCGAGGCTTTGACAGCCAGAAGGGGCAGAGGCGGCAGCATAGGTTGTTGAGGCTTTGACAGCCAGAAGGGGCGGAGGCAGCATCGCAGGTCGTTGAGGCTTTGACAGCCAGAAGAGGCAGAGGCAGCATCGCAGGTCGTTGAGGCTTTGACAGCCAGAAGGGGCAGCAGCAGCAGCGCAGGTCGTAGAGACTTTGACAGCCAGAAAAGGAAGAGGCAGCAGCACAGGTCGTTGAGGCTTTGACAGCCAGAAGAGGCGGAGGCCGCAGCGCAGGTTGTCGAGACTTTGACAGCCAGAAGCGGCAGAGGCAGCAGCGCAGATTGTCGAGGCTTTGACAGCCAGAAGCGTCAGCAGCGCAGGTTGTCAAGGCTTTGACAGCCAGAAGAGGCAGAGGCAACAGTGCAGGTCATCGAGGCTTTGACAGCCAGAAGAGGCAGAGGCAGCAGCGTAGATCGTTGAGGCTTTGACAGCCAGAAGGGGCAGCGGTAGCAGCGCAGGTCGTCGAGGCTTTGACAGCCAGAAGGGGCAGCGGCAGCAGCGCAGGTCATTGAGGCTTTGACAGCCAGAAGGGGCAGCGGCAGTAGCGCAGGTTGTCGAGACTTTGACATCCAGAAAAGGAAGAGGCAGCAGTGCAGGACGTTGAGGCTTTGACAGCCAGAAGAGGCTGTGGCAGCAGCGCAGGTCGTTGAGGCTTTGACAGCCAGAAGGGGCAGCGGCAGCGGCAGCAGCACAGGTTGTCGAGACTTTGACAGCCAGAACAGGAAGAGGCAGCAGCGCAGATCGTTGAGGCTTTGACAGCCAGAAGGGGCAGCGGCAGCAGCACAGGTCGTCGAGGCTTTGACAGACAGAAGAGGCAGAGACAGCAGTGCATATCGTTGAGGCTTTGACAGCCAGAAGAGGCTGTGGTAGCAGCACAGATCGTTGAGACTTTGACAGCCAGAAGAGGCAGAGGCAGCAGCGCAGGTCATCGAGGCTTTGACAACAAGAAAAGTAAGAGGCAGCATCGCAGGTCGTCGAGGCTTTGACAGCCAGAAAAGGAAGAGTCAGTAGTGCAGGTCGTCGAGGCTTTGACAGCCAGAAGAGGCAGAGGCAGCAGCACAGATTGTCGAGGCTTTGACAGCCAGAAGAGGCAGAGGCAGCAGCGCAGATTGTCGAGGCTCTGACAGCCAGAAGAGGCGGAGGCAGCAGCGAAGGTCATCGAGGCTTTGACAGTCAGAAAAGGCAGAGGCAGCAGCGCAGGTCGTCGAGGCTTTGACAGCCAGAAGAGGCAGAGACAGCAGCGCAGATCATCGAGGCTTTGACAGCCAGAAGAGGCGGAGGAAGCAGCACAGTTCATCAAGGCTTTGACAGCCAGAAGAGGCATAGGCAGCAGCACAGTTCATTAAGGCTTTGACAGCCAGAAGAGGCAGAGGCAGCAGCGCATATCGTCGAGGCTTGACAGCCAGAAGGGGCAGCAGCGGCAGCGCAGGACATCGAGGCTTTGACAGCTAGAAGGGGCTGCGGCGGCAGCGCAGGTCATCAAGGCCATGACAGCCAGAAATGAAGAGGCAGCAGCGCAGGTCGTCGAGGCTTTGACAGCCAGAAGCGGCAGATGCAGCAGCACAGGTTGTCGAGGCTTTGACAGCCAAAGAGGCAGAGGCAGCAGCGCAGATTGTCGAGGCTTTGACAGCCAGAAGAGGCAGAGGCAGCAGCGCAGGTCATTGAGGCTTTGACCGCCAGAAGGGGCTGTGGAAGCAGCACAGGCCATCGAGGATTTAACAGCCAGAAGGGGCAGAGACATCAGCGCAGGTTGTCGAGTCTTTGACAGCCAGAAGAGGCAGAGGCAGCAGCGCAGGTCATCGTGGCTTTGACAGCCAGAAGAGGCAGTGGCAGTAGAACAGGTCCTCAAGGCTATGACAGCCAGAAGGGGCAGCGGCAGCAGCGCAGGTTGTCGAGACTTTGACAACCAGAAGCAGCAGAGGCAGCAGCACAGGTCTTCAAGGCTTTGACAGCCAGAAGAGGCAGAGGCAGCAGCGCAGATTGTCGAGGCTCTGACAGCCAGAAGAGGCGGAGGCAGCAGCGAAGGTCATCGAGGCTTTGACAGCCAGAAAAGGCAGAGGCAGCTGCACAGATTGTCGAGGCTTTGACAGCCAGAAGGGGCAGCGGCAGCAGCACAGGTCATCGAGGCTTTGACAGCCAGAAGAGGCAGAGACAGCAGCGCAGATCATCGAGGCTTTGACAGCCAGAAGAGGCGGAGGAAGCAGCACAGTTCATCGAGGCTTTGACAGCCAGAAGCGTCAGCGTCACCAGCGCAGGTTGTCCACTCTTTGACAGCCAGAAGAGGCAGAGGCAACAGCGCATATCATTGAGGCTCTGACAGCCAGAAGGGGCTGTGGCAGCAGCGCACATCGTTGAGGCTTTGACAGCCAGAAGGGGCAGAGGCAGCAACGCATATTGTTGAGGCTCTGACAGCCAGAAGGGGCTGTGGCAGCAGCACAGATCGTTGAGGCTTTTACAGCCAGAAGGGGCTGCAGCAGCAGAGCAGGTCGTTGAGGCTTTGACAGCCAGAAGGGGCAGTCGCAGCAGCGCAGCTTGTCAAGTCTTAGACAGCTAGAAGAGGCAGAGGCAGCAGCGCAGGTCATGGAGGTTTGACAGTCAGAAGCGTCAGCGGCAGCAGTGCAGGTCATCAAGGCTTTGACAGCAAGAAAAGGAAGAGGCAGCAGCACAGGTCGTCGCGGTTTTGACAGCCAGAAGAGGCAGAGGCAGCAGCAAAGGTCATTGAGGCTTTGACAGCCAGAAGGGGCTGCGGCAGCAGAGCAGGTCGTTGAGGCTTTGACAGCTAGACGGGGCAGCGGCAGCAGCAAAGGTCATCGAGTCTCTGACTTCCAGAAGAAGCAGAGGCAGCAGCACAGGTTGTCGAGGCTTTGACAGCCAGAAGGGGCAGAGGCGGCAGCATAGGTTGTTGAGGCTTTGACAGCAAGAAGGGGCGGAGGCAGCATCGCAGGTCGTTGAGGCTTTGACAGCCAGAAGAGGCAGAGGCAGCATCGCAGGTCGTTGAGGCTTTGACAGCCAGAAGGGGCAGCAGCAGCAGCGCAGGTCGTAGAGACTTTGACAGCCAGAAAAGTAAGAGGCAGCAGCACAGGTCGTTGAGGCTTTGACAGCCAGAAGAGGCGGAGGCCGCAGCGCAGGTTGTCGAGACTTTGACAGCCAGAAGCGGCAGAGGCAGCAGCGCAGATTGTCGAGGCTTTGACAGCCAGAAGCGTCAGCAGCGCAGGTTGTCAAGGCTTTGACAGCCAGAAGAGGCAGAGGCAACAGTGCAGGTCATCGAGGCTTTGACAGCCAGAAGGGGCAGCGGTAGCAGCGCAGGTCGTCGAGGCTTTGACAGCCAGAAGGGGCAGCGGCAGCAGCGCAGGTCATTGAGGCTTTGACAGCCAGAAGGGGCAGCGGCAGCAGCGCAGGTTGTCGAGACTTTGACATACAGAAAAGGAAGAGGCAGCAGTGCAGGACGTTGAGGCTTTGACAGCCAGAAGAGGCTGTGGCAGCAGCGCAGGTCGTTGAGGCTTTGACAGCCAGAAGGGGCAGCGGCAGCGGCAGCAGCACAGGTTGTCGAGACTTTGACAGCCAGAACAGGAAGAGGCAGCAGCGCAGATCGTTGAGGCTTTGACAGCCAGAAGGGGCAGCGGCAGCAGCACAGGTCGTCGAGGCTTTGACAGACAGAAGAGGCAGAGACAGCAGTGCATATCGTTGAGGCTTTGACAGCCAGAAGAGGCTGTGGTAGCAGCACAGATCGTTGAGACTTTGACAGCCAGAAGAGGCAGAGGCAGCAGCGCAGGTCATCGAGGCTTTGACAACAAGAAAAGGAAGAGGCAGCATCGCAGGTCGTTGAGGCTTTGACAGCCAGAAAAGGAAGAGGCAGTAGTGCAGGTCGTCGAGGCTTTGACAGCCAGAAGAGGCAGAGGCAGCAGCACAGATTGTCGAGGCTTTGACAGCCAGAAGAGGCAGAGGCAGCAGCGCAGATCGTCGAGGCTTTGACAGCCAGAAGCGGCAGAGGTAGCAGCGCAGATTGTTGAGGCTTTGACAGCCAGAAGGGGCAGCGGCAGCAGGTCGTCGAGGCTTTGACAACCAGAAGAGGCAGAGGCAGCAGCACAGATTGTCGAGGCTTTGACACCCTGAAAAGGAAAAGGCAGTAGTGCAGGTCGTCGAGGCTTTGACAGCCAGAAGAGGCAGAGGCAGCAGCGCAGGTTGTCGACTCTTTGACAGACAGAAGAGGCAGAGGCAACAGCGCATATCATTGAGGCTCTGACAGCCAGAAGGGGCTGTGGCAGCAGCGCACATCGTTGAGGCTTTGACAGCCAGAAGGGGCAGAGGCAGCAACGCATCTTGTTGAGGCTCTGACAGCCAGAAGGGGCTGTGGCAGCAGCACAGATCGTTGAGGCTTTTACAGCCAGAAGGGGCTGCAGCAGCAGAGCAGGTCGTTGAGGCTTTGACAGCCAGAAGGGGCAGTCGCAGCAGCGCAGCTTGTCAAGTCTTAGACAGCCAGAAGAGGCTGAGGCAGTAGCGCAGGTCATCGAGGCTTTGACAGTCAGAAGAGGAAGAGGCAGCAGCACAGGTTGTTGAGGCTTTGACAGCCAGAAGGGGCAGAGGTGGCAGCACAGGTTGTCGAGGCTTTGACAGCAAGAAGGGGCTGCGGCAGCAGCACAGGTCGTCGAGGCTTTGACAGCCAGAAGAGGCGGAGGCAGCAGCGCAGGTTGTCAAGGCTTTGACAGCCAGAAGGGGCAGAGGCGGCAGCATAGGTTGTTGAGGCTTTGACAGCAAGAAGGGGCGGAGGCAGCATCGCAGGTCGTTGAGGCTTTGACAGCCAGAAGAGGCGGAGGCAGCATCGCAGGTCGTTGAGGCTTTGACAGCCAGGAGGGGCAGCAGCAGCAGCGCAGGTCGTCGAGACTTTGACAGCCAGAAAAGGAAGAGGCAGCAGCACAGGTCGTTGAGGCTTTGACAGCCAGAAGAGGCGGAGGCCGCAGCGCAGGTTGTCGAGACTTTGACAGCCAGAAGCGGCAGAGGCAGCAGCGCAGATTGTCGAGGCTTTGACAGCCAGAAGCGTCAGCAGCGCAGGTTGTCAAGGCTTTGACAGCCAGAAGAGGCAGAGGCAGCAGTGCAGGTCATCGAGGCTTTGACAGCCAGAAGAGGCAGAGGCAGCAGCGTAGATCATTGAGGCTTTGACAGCCAGAAGGGGCAGCGGCAGCAGCGCAGGTCGTCGAGGCTTTGACAGCCAGAAGGGGCAGTGGCAGCAGCGCAAGTCGTTGACGCTTTGACAGCCAGAAGTGGCAGCGGCAGCAGCGCAGGTTGTCGAGACTTTGACATCCAGAAAAGGAAGAGGCAGCAGTGCAGGACGTTGAGGCTTTGACAGCCATAAGAGGCTGTGGCAGCAGCGCAGGTCGTTGAGGCTTTGACAGCCAGAAGGGGCAGTGGCAGCGGCAGCAGCACAGGTTGTCGAGACTTTGACAGCCAGAACAGGAAGAGGCAGCAGCGCAGATTGTTGAGGCTTTGACAGCCAGAAGGGGCAGCGGCAGCAGCACAGGTCGTCGAGGCTTTGATAGACAGAAGAGGCAGAGACAGCAGTGCATATCGTTGAGGCTTTGACAGCCAGAAGAGGCTGTGGTAGCAGCGCATATCATTGAGACTTTGACAGCCAGAAGAGGCAGAGGCAGCAGCGCAGGTCATCGAGGCTTTGACAACAAGAAAAGGAAGAGGCAGCATCGCAGGTCGTTGAGGCTTTGACAGCCAGAAAAGGAAGAGGCAGTAGTGCAGGTCGTCGAGGCTTTGACAGCCAGAAGAGGCAGAGGCAGTAGCACAGATTGTCGAGGCTTTGACAGCCAGAAGAGGCAGAGGCAGCAGCGCAGATCGTCGAGGCTTTGACAGCCAGAAGCGGCAGAGGTAGCAGCGCAGATTGTTGAGGCTTTGACAGCCAGAAGGGGCAGCAGCACAGGGCGTCGAGGCTTTGACAGCCAGAAGAGGCAGAGGCAGCAGCACAGATTGCCGAGGCTTTGACAGCCAGAAAAGGAAGAGGCAGTAGTGCAGGTCGTCGAGGCTTTGACAGCCAGAAGAGGCAGAGGCAGCAGCACAGATTGTCGAGGCTTTGACAGCCAGAAGAGGCGGAGGCAGCAGTGCAGGTCACCGAGGCTTTGACAGCCAGAAGAGGCAGAGGCAGCAGCGCAGGTCGTCGACTCTTTGACAGACAGAAGAGGCAGAGGCAGTAGCGCAGGTCATCGAGGCTTTGACAGTCAGAAGAAGAAGAGGCAGCAGCACAGGTTCTCGAGGCTTTGACAGCCAGAAGGGGCAGAGGCGGCAGCACAGGTTGTCGAGGCTTTGACAGCAAGAAGGGGCTGCGGCAGCAGCACAGGTCGTCGAGGCTTTGACAGCCAGAAGAGGCGGAGGCAGCAGTGCAGCTCATCGAGACTTTGACAGCCAGAAGAGGCAGAGGCAGCAGCGCAGATCGTTGAGGCTTTGACAGCCAGAAGAGGCTGTGGCAGCAGCGCAGATCGTTGAGGCCTTGACAGCCAGAAGGGGCTGTGGCAGCAGCGCAGGTCATCGAGGCTTTGACAACAAGAAAAGGAAGAGGCAGCAGCGCAGGTCGTCGAGGCTTTGCCAGCCAGAAAAGAAAGAGGCAGCAGTGCAGGTCGTCGAGGCTTTGACAGCCCGAAGAGGCAGAGGCAGCAGCGCAGATCGTCGAGGCTTTGACAGCCAGAAGTGGCAAAGGCAGCAGCGCAGAATGTCAAGGCTTTGACAGCCAGAAGAGGCGGAGGCAGCAGTGCAGGTCATCGAGGCTTTGACAGCCAGAAGAGGCAGAGGCAACAGCGTAGATCATTGCGGCTTTGACAGCCAGAAGGGGCAGTGGCAGCAGCACAGGTCGTCAAGGATTTGACAGCCAGGAGAGGCAGAAGCAGCAGCGCATATCGTTGAGGCTTTGTCAGCCAGGAGGGTCTGTGGCAGCAGCGCAGGTCATCGAGGCTTTGACAGCCAGAAGAGGCGGAGGCAGCAGCGCAGATCGTTGAGGCTTTGACAGCCAGAAGGGGCAGCGGCAGCAGAGCAGGTTGTCGAGACTTTGACAGCCAGAAAAGGAAGAGGCAGCAGCACAGGTCTTCGAGGCTTTGACAGACAGAAGAGGCAGAGGCAGCAGCGCATATCGTTGAGGCCTTGACAGCCAGAAGGGGCTGTGGCAGCAGCGCAGGTCATCGAGGCTTTGACAACAAGAAAAGGAAGAGGCAGCAGCGCAGGTCGTCAAGGCTTTGACAGCCAGAAAAGAAAGAGGCAGCAGTGCAGGTCGTCGAGGCTTTGACAGCCAGAAGAGGCAGAGGCAGCAGCACAGATTGTCGAGGCTTTGACAGCCAGAAGAGGCAGAGGCAGCAGCGCAGATCGTCGAGGCTTTGACAGCCAGAAGCCGCAGAGGCAGCAGCACAGATTTTCGAGGCTTTGACAGCCAGAAGGGGCAGCGGCAGCAGGTCGTCGAGGCTTTGACAGCCAGAAGCGTCAGCAGCGCAGGTTGTCAAGGCTTTGACAGCCAGAAGAGGCGGAGGCAGGAAGAGGCAGTAGCGCAGGTCGTCGAGGCTTTGACAGCCAGACAAGGCAGTGGCAGCAGCACAAGTGGTCTCACTGGCAGAGCCTAAGTGACACCAGATAAAGTTGAGCAATGGACTCAATCCTGATATTCACCTGAGATGGTGGTGCTTTGTTTTGACCCCCAGGCTTGTTGTGACCCATGGAAGGTATAGAGCTGCCGCCCCCCTCCCCCTTATCAGACAACAAATATCATGTATTTCATAAGCATATATTTTCATGGTTTTACAGTTTTAGTGTGAGCTCAGTTTCTAAAAAGCACCTCTTGAACGGGTTATTTTGGGATTGATTCAGGTTGGCCCCCAAAGCAGCTCACTTCAGTTCAATGGTCTCCAGCAAGAAGCACCCAGCCACGCATGACCCCTCCTGCCCCTTCTCATCCCAACGTGGCTGCAGCAGAAGCTAGGCTGGTGCTTCCATTTGGAACTATGGAGTTCTCTGCTGGTTTCTGGTGGGCCTGGACCCCGCCTTCCAACCTCTAGGGCTGGGCATGGCCCTCCCAATCTAATTCACCTCTGCTCTCACAGTCAGGTACATTTTGGTGGGAAAGGGAAGGAAAGAGTATGAGCTGGTTGGAATCATGCTGAACCAAACACATCCTAAGCTGGGTCTGAACTGCAGGAGGATTTGGACTTGGCTCATAAAGAGCATGAGATGACGCTTGAAACTGGAGAAATCTCTTCAGTTCAAAGACTTAGTGGCCTCAATAAATATATGAAAAAAGCTTATTTGGACGAGCAAAGAATTGTTGTTGTTGTTGTTGTTGTTGTTGTTGTTGTTATGTCTCCCCACCCCAATACATAGCGGAACAAAGAGAAAAAAAGATATATAATAAACCAGCAGACATACAAAAATCAATCTTTAAAGCAGGCAAAAATAAACACATATGAACTTATACCAGCTTTAAGGTGTTTCCAATAGTACATATAAAAATGTAATTTTAAGAAAAATCTTAGCCTTCCAAAGGTGAAGACTTGCTCATCCATTAACGGAATACCTGTATGATTGCTGCCTGCAGTAACTTGCGCACTAGGTCACGGAAGTGTCCGTATCGGAGTCAGACATCCCCTAAGTTGGAGCAAAGCCACTGTAAGTGCATCTTTTATTATGTATACATTCATCTTCTATCAAAAAAACACTGTCCATATTTATTAGACATGATAGCAGTGAATGCAGCTGAAGTTGTACAATTAAATAAAAAATGTGTAAATACTAAAGAACATTTGACAGTTAAATTGTGAGGAATAAAGAAACCATTAGAAACATTAGAACAGGCATTCCCTGTTTCCAGTTCCTACCTCCAAGTAAAACGCCATGCCAATGGCTCTCTTCTTGTTGTTCGGACAGCACATATATTCCCGGGCCAATCGGGCAATCCTCTGGTACTGTTCTGTTGAGGAGGTGAACAAGGTCCTGAAACATAAGAGTAAGAGACAAAGAATTCACAAGTCTGAAGCTGGCAGGAAGAACCACCCAGCGTTCCTGCACAACAACAACCACCACCAGGTTACTTGAACGCTGAGCAGAGCCTCCCGCCTGCATTCGCTCCCTAAGACGCACACACATTTCCCCTTACTTTTTAGGAGGGGGAAAGTGTGTCTTATAGAGTGAACAATATGGTACATTTTCTGAAATAAATAAGAAGTTTATCCCCATTTCCCCAGAAAGCAGGCCTTGCTCTTCATGCCTCACCTGCCAGTCCTTTTCACCTTCTTACCTTGCCAGAAGACGAATGCCTTTGAAAAAGCTTTCTGGACTTGACAGCATATCCCAGCAGCTTTGCAACCCCAAAACCTCAAATTCGTCAAGGTATTCAGCACGCCCAATCAGTTGTTTCAGGGCCTGCACAGTAGTCCTGAGTCAAGTGAAGGAATTAAGAATATTATATTTTAAAAATTTGTATACTGCCCTTCACCCGTAGATCTCCGGGCAGTTCACAACATAAAAATGCAAGTTAAAAAGCACAAAATACAGAATAAAAACAAGAACCAAAGCAAACCAATAACTCCTCTCCCTCCAACAAACGCAGTTGAAAGGGCATAGGAGATTAATCAGCCAATGGCGTGATTGAAGAGGACCATTTTTGCCTGGCATCTAAAGGCACCAGGCAAGCCTCCCTGGGGAGAGCAACTCACTAATGGGGAGCCACCACAGAAAAGGCCCCTTCTTGTGTGGAGGAGGCACGTGAAGAGGGGCTTCCGATGATGAGCGCAAGGTCTGGGTAGGTTCATCTGGGGAGTTTTAGGTCCTTGACATCTTGCAGTCCAACCCCAACCATCACCCCCTGCAGCCTCCCCCATGTTTCCAGCACAAGCGGCAACCTTTCGGCTGTGATGGAGACTTAAGGTTTCATGACACGTGAGTCCCACCACACCCAAATCAGCCCATCGTGCGGGAGAGTCTCCAACATCCTCTCCCATCCTAGTGTCCTTCAGATGTTTTGGGCTACAATAACTCCCATCTTCAGCCCAGTTGTGCTGGCTGGGGCTGGTGGGAGTTGTGGTCCAAAGTGACTGAAGAGCACAGGGGTTGGGGAAGCCTGGGTCTCCTAGCTATCTAACCTAAGCAGAACCTCCATGTCCAAATGAAGCCTATCTCTTGGGGGAGGGCTGAGCCATCACCGCTATGGGTCAGAGAGAGAAGGGAGGGTCCCCCCAAATGCATTAGCAGGTCCCTTACATCAGTGGATCGAGATGCGAAGAGGGCTCCGGGATTAGACTTGCCGCCCTCGAACCTCTTCTTCTCGCCTCATGGACAAAACAGATCTGAGTGCTAAGTGCAAACAGCAGGTGGTGGAACTTGCTCTTCAGGATACCTGCAGCCTCAGGGAACGACAGGATATGACACAGAGCGTTGGTAGCCTGGAGGGACAAGGACAGGAGAACGGCATTCAGCAGAGGTCATCGTCAGATCAAGATCTCAGACTCAGACGCGACTCAGAGCCCCGGTCCATCTCCCTCAGTGTTGTCTACACTGACTAGCAGTGGCTGTCCAGGGTTTCAGGCAAGGAACTCCCCGACATGGAGATGCTGGGGCCCTTCTGCATACAAAGCAGGTGCTCACAGGATGGACCACTTATTAAGATGCACCCCCCTCCCAGCAAGAAGCCCCCAGCCCCATCCAGCTCCCATTCAAAACAATCCAGGAGAGAGAAAATGAGTGGTTTCGTACCGCCATTGGCATTTGAGAAGTGCTGCGTCGCCTGGAAGTGACTTCCGCTTTGGGGTCATCATCCTGCAGCCTTTTCAGGAGGGGTCTCAGCAGCTTGACGCTGGAATACTGATCAGCGACCAAGGCCTTCCAGATCACCGTGGCACTTCTGCAATTTTTCAAAACAGAATTTTTCCTTTTTCCTTTTCTTAAAAAAAGTCAGGCCTTTGATATTTTCTTTATATTGCACATACATTAGCAAAGAAAGAAACCACAACTCGGAGCACAATTTTTTGCAAGTACGAAATTCAATATAAATAAATATAAATTAAGAAACCCCTTAAATCTACCCCTCCCCATTTTCACATCACAAAAACTTACTCATCACACTCCATCGAACAGTCCAACAGGCTGTCTACGACCGGTTGCATGCGCTTGGTGGCTAGGCTGACAATAGCCGAAAGTGTCACTTCCTTAGTGCGGGTGTCGGGGATCTGGTGGAGACGGTTGTAAATCTCCTTCACAACCATAGGCAGCTGGAAGAAGATAAAAGAAGACCAGGATGAGAAAGTGTGGTGAACCTGTTTCTATTTTGCTTAATGTATGTAGGGTTTGGTGTCAGCGTTACTCGTGCCGGTTCTCTGCCGTTCACTTGTGTTCCTATGGTGGTAAGAGAGGTTGGGGTTGGCCTAGGGTGTGGTTGTTTGTTTGTGATTGGCTGTGGTGATCTTTGTTTTGAATCAATTCCAGTACCCTTTTGGTACTAGATTCTGGCTCCTGCAAAGTCAATACTAAATCGTCAGCAAATGCTTTCAGTTTGTACTGTTTAGCACCCACTTGTATGCCTTTAACCAATTGGTCCTTTCTGATCATATTTAACAAAACCTCCAGGACCGATATAAAAAGCAATGGAGAGATTGGGCAACCTTGTCCTGTTCCTTTCTCAATCTTAAACTCTTCTGTCACTGCATTGTTCACAATTCATTTTGCCTTTTGTTCTGAATAAATTGCACCTATACCATTTTCTTTTTTTTCTTTTTTTATAAATATTTTTATTGATTTTCATTTACCACGTACATAACATAAACATAGACCTCAACATAAACGTGAAGAAAGAAACGAAAAAATACACTTACACATAAAACACGAAAAAAGAATTAATAAAGGGCAAAAAAGAAAAAAAAAGGAAAAACATTGGACATTTACATTACAGTATACATTTCGGATACACATACTGACTTCCTTCCCTTCTGGTTTCGGGTTTCTTAGATTAAAGGCTTCACTTTCTGCAGCTGGTATTGGTTACTAGTTTATACATCGTAAGTTTTATAGCATACCTACTATAGTTGGTAAGTTTCTATAGTTTCCATCAATATAGACCATAAATTTATTCCAATCTCCAATAAACTTTGTATTTTTTTGATTTCTGACCCTTTGCGTCATATACCATTTTCAAAACCTTGACCTACCCCCATCCCCTGTAGATTCTTCTTCATAAAACTCCAAGAAATGTTGTCAAAGGCCTTCTCTGCATCCACAAAAATCAAAACTGCCTTAGTATTGATATTCACTTGTAATTTTTCTAGAATATAAATTATATTCCTCGTATTATCAGACAAATGTCTGCCCGGGAGAAAGCCCGCTTGGTCTTTATGAATTTCTTCTACTAACACCCTTTTTAATCTTTTAGCCAAAATATCTGCAAAAATTTTGTAATCTTCCATTCTATTTCCTGGTTCATCAATTTCATATATTGTACTTGATATAACTTTATCTCTTTCAGGATCTCCTGTGATTTTGGTTTTGCTCTCAGCTTCTTTTCTCCTTCCTTTATTTTTTCCAAGATTTTATCCTTTTTTCATTTTGGGTTCTCTTCTTAATTGCATTCTGTTGTATCAGGAATCCTCTCATAACTGCCTTACTTGCATTCCAGATTACTCTTTTTTCCACTGTTGTGTTCATATTTATCTCAAAGTAGTCTCTCAGAGTTTTTTGGGCCGCCTTCATCACTTCTTCATTCCTAAACAAAGTATCATTCATCCTCCATCTGAAGGAACCAATTGGCATCAATTTCATTTCCATCTTCACTGCATTATGATCAGAACAAGTCTTGGGGCAAATCTCCACTTTGCTGGTCTTTGGAGCCAGTCCTCTAGTTACCCAGATTTGGTCAATTCTTGTCCATGTCATTTTAGGCTCGGAGAAGAAAGTTCCCTCTCTTCCCAGAGGATTCTTTATTATTCTCCAAATATCAACTAAGTCCATATTTTCAGTCATGTCAAAAAAAGGTTTTTGGTAGTCTACCATCTTTGGTGACTACCTGTCTCTGAGCCTTATCCATATTTGTAGACACCACTCCATTCATGTCTCCCATCAAGATCATATTGTAATCCATATAGTGCATCAGAGTCTCATGTAGTTTCTTAAAAAATTCCTATTTTCCTTCATTTGGTGCATAGATGCATACTATCAAGAATTGCTCTCCTTGTGATTGAATTTCAATTGCAACAAATCTTCCTTGGTCATCTTTGAATATAAATTTCGGTGATAGGCTTTCTTTTGCATAAAGAACTACTCCTCTTTTTTAAACTTTATCTGATGAGATAAATTCATGACCCTAATCTTTTGTTGCTCAATATCTTCCTGTGTAGCCTTATCACATGTGTTTCTTGTAGACAGATCAAATCCAATTGTTCTTTTTTTAATAAATGAAAGACTCTCCGCCTCTTTTCCGGGGAGTTCAGTCCATTCACATTCCAGCTCAACACTTGCAAGGCCATAGTGTAATTACTCTGCTTTTTTTCCAACTGCTTGCTCTTCTTCTGTTGGTAATGTTGACGGCAGGTTCACTGGGGGAGTCCAATCCAAAAGATAATGCTGCTATCTCCACTATTCCTTTATTTGGAGATCTTCTATCCAATGCTCTTTGCTCAAGTCCTCTATCTGGTGATTTCCTGTTTGGTGCTGTCAGAGCTGCCTCTAGGTCCCAGCTCACAGAGGACCAACACTAGGCTGTAGTAATGTACAAAAGTCTTTATTGAAGTTCAGTTTCCATTTCAAAGCCACAGCGTGCAGCCCTACGTCTTAAACCCTAGATCGGCGAAGTCCCGTCTGAGTCTCCTCCCCTATGACACCAGTTTAAGATCCTAGCCCTGCTCCACCTTTTACGCTGCTCTCTCCTCCTCTGGGTCCTCCTGCCCGCTGGGGCATTGCCCTTTCTGGACTCTTCCGACGCTGAGTCGCTTAGCTCCTCCCCCTCCCTCCGGCGGGCTTTAGGACCCAGTTCCCAATCCTCATTCTCTGCTGTCCCGCGCTCCTGTACATTTGAACTTGCCTCTCGCGCCAGCCCAGTGACCTTTCTCCTAACCGTTACAGTACTTCGGTCACTGCTTCCCTCTTCCGGGACACTGGCCAGATCTGACCTCTCCTCCGTTGTCCGACTTTCTGATGGAGGCGTGGTCAGCCCTGCCTTATCTTCTCTCCCTGGTGGGGAATGCACTGGCCCCGATCCTTGGGACTCTTCCCCCCCACTCTGCTCTGGTGGGGAAGCTGGTCCTGATTTCCAGCTACTGCTCTGGGAGTCCCTGCTGCTCCCTTGCTCCTGGGGCATTCCCCTTGGGAACCCCCTACCCCTGGCCACTGGTGCCCCCTTCTGTGAATCTTCCGATTCGCTGGAGAGGCTCATGGAATCCCTCGGTCCACTGTCCTCTTCTCCTACGCTCCCCTCGGATTCTTCCCCTTCGCTCTCCATCTCCTCTCTTCCCTGTGCCTCTGCTCCTGAGCCCCTGACAGGTGCTCTTGGCTCTTTTCCAACTTCCTTCTGCAGGTCTTCTTCGTATTTGTACAAAAGCTTTACCTTATCTTCTACTGATCTTATTTTAATTTTCCTTCCTTTGAAACTGAAGGATAAACCTTGGGGAAACTCCCACCTAAATTTAATTTCGTTCTTTCTCAGCAGGGCAACCAAATCTCCATAATTAGGCCTAAGATCCAAAAGATATTTTGGGACATCTTTAAAGATTTCCACTCTTGACTGTTGTACTTCTAAATTCTTCTGATAGTGCCAACCCAAAATTTTGTCTCTCTCTTCTTTAGTTTGAAGGGTAATCAAGCAATCTCTTATTCTATTCTTCTCTTTTTCCCTCCTCTTCCAATTCTAAAGGCCCTCACAATTCTAAAGTCCTCTTGATCCAAATACACATCCCAAAAGTCAGCAAATTCCTGCATAAGAAAGTCTATCAGACTTTCCTTCTCCAATTCAGGTAAAGCTCTGATCCTCAAGTTCGTCTGTTTTTCTTTAAGTTCAATCACAGAAAGCGTCAACTTATGGTCATCAAGTTGCCTCTGCAAGTATGGAACTCTTTCTCTCTCTAGTTGTGTTACTTTACATTCCACAGCAACAGCTTTTTCCCTGCCTTCCCTAGCCCAGCTCTTGTAACAATAGCAGCTTCCTCTAGGGGGAAACAGTTTCCATTTGTATTAATCCGTAATGTCCAAATGTCCAAATACAGTTCAAACAATAAACTTAGTTTCAATTTTTGACTTTTAGTCCTTTTTAACACAGACGGAAAGGGACGCAGGTGGCGCTGTGGGTTAAAGCCTCAGCGCCTAGGACTTGCCGATCGAAAGGTCGGCGGTTCGAATCCCTGCGGCGGGGTGCGCTCCCGCTGCTCGGTCCCAGCGCCTGCCAACCTAGCAGTTCGAAAGCACCTCCGGGTGCAAGTAGATAAATAGGGACCGCTTACCAGCGGGAAGGTAAACGGCGTTTCCGTGTGCGACTCCGGCTCGCCAGAGCAGCGATGCCACTCTGGCCACGTGACCCCAGAGTCTGTCAAGACTGGCCCGTATGGGCAGGGGTACCTTTACCTTTACCTTTAACACAGACGGAAACAGTCGCAACGATGTATTTCAATGTATCTCTCTTGTTTAGCTAGCTGTCAACAAACGTTCCAAAGCACGTCAGTAGCAGCCCGTTTCCAGGGTCAGAGCGGTGGTGCTTTTAACTCTCTTCCCACTCTCTCCTGCAGGCAAACTCAGTCCAAATCTCCCCCCCCCCTTCTCCTGCATCCAAGGGGGGTTTAATATTAATATTTTCTACCGATGAAAGTTTAGCCCTTTACAGATAGGCTTTCCAAGGCTTCAGCTTACAACCTCATTGCTTCAGTCTATTTACAAAAGGGGAAGGCGGACTTCCTGTGTTGTCCACAGGAAAAAGTCAGCGCTCTCTGACAACGGCTATGTGGCTTCGTTCCATGGAAAAAGCAGTTGATTCGGACTTTCGGATTAGCGCCATCGGCAAATGGCGGAATTCCTCTGACTCAGAGGAATCCGCTCCGCAAAAATCGGGTCTTGCCGCCACAGCGAAGGCGGAGACCCTCTAAAAACCCCAGGCGGTGGAAGCCTGGGGACGTGGGATTTGGCGGACACCAGGAGCACCCCCCCTACTCACAGGGAAACCCCTTTTCGGGGGCTCCGAAAGTGACGTGGGGAGAGTGGTGCAGTGTTTCGAATCGACCGCTATTTTCACGGAGTGAAGCCGCACAGCCGTTGCCGGAGAGCGCTGACTTTTTCCTGTGGACAATCGGACATTAAAGTAACTACCTGTGAGTACAGCGAAGTAGGAGAATTGGACTTTTTTTTAAAAAAAAAATTGATTTGGCATCGAAACGGGGGGAGGCTCAACACAGGAAGTCCGCCTTCCCCTTTTGTAAATAGACTGAAGCAATGAGGTTGTAAGCTGAAGCCTTGGAAAGCCTATCTGTAAAGGGCTAAACTGTGGATAATTGGATTTCAAACAACAACCCGTGAGTAAAACGGAAATTGGACTCTTAAAATATTTGCAAATTTGGTATCGATCGGGGAAGGTCCAAACAGGAAGTCCACCTCCCCTTTCTGTAAATAAGCTAAAGCAAAGAACCTGTCAACTAAGGTCATGGAGAGTTTTATGTAAAGGACTTTAATTCTACTGATTGAGACTATTAGAAATTTTTTTTGGAAGCAGGGGAGCCTGCAGGAGAAGAATAAAATTTGAGATTTGATGTGCCACCCCCCTGGACCCAGGAGTGGTCCGTGAGAGCCCGTTGATGCTGAATAGATCAATTTGACAGCTGTCAAGCTAGCTGTCAAGATACAAAAGAGGACTTTGTTTCTATTGTCTATATTTGCTACAAGTTTATATATACAATGAAGGTATGACTGTTACAATTTAACTTATGGGAGCTTTGGGTCTGTGCTGAAAGGAGTGAAAAGGAATTTAAATTCCTCTAGAGGGAGCTTTGGGATATTGCTTTAAGGAACAGCTGAGAAACTGTTTTTTGACCTTGGATTGTTTAAGAATGGTGCTCGGGAAGGAAACTCAGCTTGAATTGAACAGGACATTCTTTCTCTTGGGAAAGCTGCAAGGTCAGATAAATGTTTTGACTTCGAATGTTATAACTTTGGAGACAAGAGTGGACACTAGTAAAGAGCTTGATAAGATCTCGGCACAGGAAATTTATTCAACTGAACAAACAGGAAATTCTGAAAAGGAAAATCATGTTGCGACTGAAGTGAAGAAAGGGGGAGCCGTCACCCTACAGATGCAAAAGACGAGTTATAATTTGAGGCCTGACATGACGGCAACAAGGAGAAGTAAATTTTCGAAGATGGAAACCTGGCCTGAATTGGAAAATGAAAGATGGAGAGATCTCCTTATGTGGAGACCAGATGACCTTTGGATTACAAAATGACCCAGGTGGAGATTGGAGTTTTTGGGACCTTTGGATTTGAAAGGAGTGTGAAACAGGACTTGGAACATCTTATAGGCCCTATTTTCAGCCATGGAGGTTTGGCAGGAAGGAATGTGGATGCTGCTGGGTTGGAGCTCCCCCGAGAATTGGTTTTTAATATTAAAGACTATCAAAAAGACTGGCAGAGGGGTCATGAAACTGATTTAAGAGCCTCAGACTTAAGATCTCCGGGTTGATGGTTTTTGGGATAGATGGACCTATGCTGGGGACTGAAACCGGGAGGGGAGTTGGTGGAATGGAAATTGGGAACTCAAAGTGCATATAATACAATCTGTTTTTTTGTTTTTTGTTTTTAATGAAAGTTGGGAAATTTGTGGAATGGAATCTTTTTTTACCTTAGGGAAACGTTTTAAGAATAAGTATAGATATATTGGTTTGGATGAGAGTTAAGATTGGAAAGTAAAAGTGGTTTTTTTAAAAAATGGTAAAATTAAGGATTAGAAAGATGGTTGAAAAAGAAAATTATGCGGTTTGGCAGGAATAACGTAAAGATTTAGTAAAAATGAATTAATGAAAGAGAGAATGTAAAATTATAGCATTTTAAACAAATTATTAAGATAAAAACAAGGTGGAAGGATTTGCTGAATTAACAATTTGAATTAGAATACAAAAATGGGAGGTGTGAGGAGGTCAAGGAAATAAGTTAAGAAAGGTAAATATGTAAAGGTTTGATTTGTTCCTTTTTTATCTTTTTTATCTTTTGTGTATTTTTCTCTTTTTCTTTTCTTTTCTTTTTCTTTTTTCTCTTTTACTATTTTTTTTGTAACCTGTAAACTTTGAATAAATATTTTTTTAAAAAAAAAGAAAAAAGAAAAAGCAGTTGATTCGAAGCACCGCGCCGCTCACCCCACGTCGCTCCGGATCCCCGAAATTGGGTTTCCCCACGGGTAGGGGAGGCGCAAAAGGTGCCCGCCAAATCCCACGTTCACAGGCTTCAGCGCCTGTGATTTTTAATTGGTCTCCGCCTTCGCGTGGCGGCCAGACCCAAATTCCCAAGAGGCAAATTCCTCCCGATCAGAGGAATTCCGCCATTACAGATGGCACTAACCCGGAAGTCCAAAAGAGTATAGTTTTCTCTGCCATCTGCGGAGCTGTGTTGGGGGAATCCAGATTGGGAGGGTTTGGAATAGGTAGGTTAGTTTTGGGAGGGTGATCATTTTGATCATAGCAAAGTTTTATTAATTGACCTCAGAGTTGTCCATATTGTGTTTCCTTTGCACTGAAATGAACAGGGTGGAATAATGTAATTAAAATACTGCCAAAGCAGACAGCGAGATGAAAAACAGGGTGGTTGATTTTTGGAAGCCGAACTGCAGCAGGATGGAAACAGAGGCGCGAGCCACAGACATGGAAATTGAAGAAGAAGAAGAAGAGTTTGGATTTGATATCCCGCTTTATCACTACCCAAAGGAGTCTCAAAGCGGCTAACATTCTCCTTTCCCTTCCTCCCCCACAACAAAACAAAAAATTCCTTCCAGTAGCACCTTAAAGACCAACTAAGTTAGTTCTAGGTATGAGCTTTCGTGTGCATGCACACTTCTTCAGATACACTGAAACAGAAGTCACCAGACCCTTCTATATAGTGAGAAGGTGGGGAGGGGTATTACTTAGAAGGTGGTGGGAATGGGTGATTGGCAGATAGCTGTGATGAGCCTGTTGACGACTCTTAACGACTGCAATAGGTCTTACAGGAAAAAGCAGGAAAGAGACTGGAAAGAGAAGCTGCTGAATTGCAACTTATTAACAAACCTAAAACCATGGAGAGACCTGGTCTGAACAAAGACATTGGATTCTTATCTCATTATACATGACAAAGCCATTTTTAAAACAAAATAAAAAAATTCCTTCCAGTAGCACCTTAAAGACCAAGTTAGTTCTAGGTATGAGCTTTCGTGTGCATGCACACTTCTTCATACCTAGAACTAACTTAGTTGGTCTTTAAGGTGCTACTGGAAGGAATTTTTTTATTTTGTTTTGACTATGGCAGACCAACACAGCTACCTATCTATAACTAAAAGCCATTTTTCACCTTCTCACCCCTTGCTTTTTCCTGTAAGACCTATTGCAGTCGTTAAGAGTCGTCAACAGGCTCATCACAGCTATCTGCCAATCACCCAATCCCACCACCCTTCTGAGTAATACCCCTCCCCACCTTCTCACTATATAGAAGGGTCTGGTGACTTCTATTTCAGTGTATCTGAAGAAGTGTGCATGCACACGAAAGCTCATACCTAGAACTAACTTAGTTGGTCTTTAAGGTGCTACTGGAAGGAATTTTTTGTTTTGACTATGGCAGACCAACATGGCTACCTATCTGTAACTCCCCCACAACAAACACTCTGCGAGGTGAGTGGGGCTGAGAGACTTCAAAGAAGTGTAACTGGCCCAAGGTCACCCAGCAGCTGCATGTGGAGGAGCGGAGACGCGAACCCGGTTCCCCAGATTACGAGTCTACCGCTCTTAACCACTACACCACACTGGCTCTTCTTACTTGCCAGAAACAAGCTAATTCTAAGTCCGAAGAGAACGTTTGATTTAGAGGAAACTTGCTCCCCCTGCCTCCGTTTTGAGCCTTACGTCCTCCATTTCCATGCCGCATTCCTCAAGGAAGGACCTCAGGAGCTTTCCTGCAGCCTGAGAGACGGCTCTGTCTTCCACTGTCAGGTTGTCAATCGCCTTCAACACGACTTCGTTGATCTGGCTGGGCGTGAGGTGCTCCCCAAAAGCCTGGCACAAAGAAGAAAGAAGAGGGAGTTTTCTTCTGCTCCACACTCTGACCACGTTTCAGTAGTCCAAGGGTGCCTTCACAAACCAAGTGAAAGACATCTCCACTCTGCCTTGAGAGGGTTGAACTAAGTGACCCCCACGTCCCTTCCAACTCTACAATTTGGTGATTCTATTTATGTGTTTATTTAAGTAGCTGAAAGATTTTACAACAAACAAAACTAAAAGTCAGGTGACGCCTTGCTATTTTCGATCCACATCTTAAATTGGTTATGACATTGGAACATGAAGAGGTTCAATCTAAAATCAGACTAGAAAATTAAAAAAAAAAATTCCTCCAGGAACAGAGAGGGTGAATAATAGTGGCTATCCGTTATATAACCAATGCCAAACAGACTGGGTGGGAACCTGCCGGCTGTGTGTTTAGTTCTTTTTTTTTTTTTTTTTTATTATTAAATTTTGACATAAATATATTTCACAAACATACAAAAGACAAAATGAAAAAGAAAAAACAGAAAAAGAGAAAAAAACAAACAAACAAAACATGAAATACATACAACTTTGATGACATTGATCGACTTCCCTTTATCTCGATTTCGGAAATTATTATCTTGTTTATCTATCTGCTGTGTCTATTCCTTAATAAAACTTTTTACGTAGTAAGCGTTATCTCATGCCTACTGTGATATCTATAAGTACATATGTGTTTCTGATCAACATTTTAATTTTCCCCTTGTCTCTATTTCCATATATATCCTAAATTTATCCCATTCATTGTTAAATTTTGCACTTCTTTGATTTCTTATTTTCTGTGTCAATTTAGCCAGCTCCAAATAATCGGATAATTTAAGTTGCCACTCCTTTAGTGTTGGGATTTTTGGTGTTTTCCAGTACTGTGCTATGAGGGTTCTGGCGGCCACCGTTGCATATTGAAAAAAGGTTCTATCTTCTTCTTTGATATCCTTACCAATTATCCCCAGCAGGAAGGCTTCGGGTTTTTTAACAAACGTGTATTTAAGAATTTTTTTTAATTCATTATAGATGGATTCCCAAAATTTTTTGAGAATCTCGCACGTCCACCACATATGAATGAATTCGCCCTCCTTGCTCTTACATTTCCAACACAGTTTATCGCCCGTTCTATACATTTTATGTAGTTTTACCGGCGTTATGTACCATCTGTACATCATCTTATACATGTTTTCCTTTAGTGTCGTGCATGCTGAAAAATTCATATCTTTACACCACAATGCCTTCCATTTGTCAAACTCTATGTTGTACCCTAGGTCTACCGCCCACTTCACCATTACATCCTTTACTTCCTCGTCCTTGGTGTCCCACTCAAGTAACTGGTTGTACATTTTTGATAATAATTTTGTTTTACTTTCTATTATTTCAATCTGAAATCTAGATTTCTTGTCATTTATTCCGATCTTATTATCTTCTCTCCACATTGAATTAATTTGATGGTATTGAATCCAGCCAGTCAGCTTGCTTTTTATTTCTTCATAAGGTCTAATCCTCCATCCGGATTCTGTTTTGGTTAGTAAATCTTCATATGTCCATCTTTCCCCCTCTATATTTAATTTTTTAATTGTTAAAATGTCTATTGGTGATAACCACCAGGGCGTTTTCTGCTCCAGCAGTTTTTTATTCCTTTCCCACACTTCCAGCAGTGGCCCTCTGAAAATGTGGTTAGAAAAACCTTTATGAACCCTTCCCTTGTCTCGCCATAAATAGGCATGCCAACCGAATCTTAGATTAAACCCCTCTAGATCTAACAAATTTTTGTTTTTGATGACAATCCAGTCTTTTACCCAACAAAGACATGCAGCTTCGTAATATAACCTCAAGTTTGGAACCGCAAGGCCACCCCTATCTCTTTGGTCTGTGAGCAATTTAAATCTGATTCTTGGTCTCTTTCCCTGCCAAATGAATTTAGAAAGTAATCTCTGCCATTCTTTGAATATTGAGGTTCCTCTAATTATCGGTATATTCTGAAATAGGAAGAGTAATTTAGGTAGTAAGGTCATTTTAATCGCCGCCATTCTCCCCAACCACGAGAGATGTATTCTATTCCATGTATCCAAGTCCTTCATTATTTCTTTCCATGTTTTCTTATAATTATTTTCAATCAGATTTATATTTTTCATAGTTAACCAGATTCCAAGGTATTTTACTTTTTTAGTTATTTTAATTCCAGTTTGACTTTCAAGATCGTTTTTGGTTTCTTCTTCCATATTTTTGGTCATTATTTTAGTCTTTGCTCTGTTCAATTTAAATCCGGATAATTTTCCAAATTCCTCTAGTAGCTTTAACACTTTGCCGACGCTCTCTTTTGGTTCTTCCAATGACAGCATAAGATCGTCTGCATATGTTTTCAGTTTATATTCTTTCGCTCCTATTTTTATGCCACGGATCTCTGGGGTTTTTCTTATCTTGTTTGTGATTATCTCTAAAACCATGATAAACAACAGCGGTGACAGAGGGCACCCCTGTCGAGTGCCTTTTGCTATTTCAAACTGTTCTGTCAGGGTATTGTTAATAATTAATCTAGCTCTTTGTTGTGTGTAGATTGCTCTAACTCCTTGCAGGAATATGCCATCTATCCCTGATCTTTCCAGGCACTTTATCAGAAAACCCCAGGAGACATTGTCGAAAGCCTTCTCGGCATCGACGAACATTAAAGCAGCGGGAATTTCATTATGACATTCTAAATATTCAATGATGTCTATTGTATGTCTAATGTTATCTTTTATTTGTCTGTTGGGAAGGAAACCGGCCTGGTCAATATGGATGAGATTAGTTAAACACTTTTTAAGTCTGTGTGCCATTATATCTGCGAAGATCTTGTAGTCGTTATTTAGTAATGAAATCGGTCTATAATTCTTGATGTTAAGTTTGTCTGAATCTGGTTTCGGAATCAACGTGATATAGGCTTCTTTCCAGGATGCTGGCATTTTTCCTCCTCTTAGTATCTCGTTGATTACGTCACATAGTACTGGTGTTAAGTGTTCCTCTAGGACCTTGTAATACTTGGCAGATAACCCGTCTGGGCCTGGGGCTTTCCCCAGTTTCATCCTCTTGATTGCCTCTCGGATCTCCTCTATTTTTATGGGTTTATTTAAGGCGGTTCTTTCCTCTTCTGATATATTTTTGGGACTATTTTCTTCTAGATATTTTGCGATGCCCGTTAAATCTTCTTCTTCTCTTTTGTATAAGTTCTCATAGAATTTAAGGAAGTTCTTTTTTATATCATTGGGGTCTTCCAAGACTTGTTCTTCAACTTTTATTTTATTGATGGTACTAAATTTTCTTCTTTTTCTCAGTTGCCACGCCAGAAACTTTCCAATTTTATTTGCTGATTCGAAGGACCTTTGTTTCATTAACTTTATTCCCCATTCCACCTCTTGGCTTATTAATATCGAGTATTCTGTTTGGAGCGTTTTATATTGTTGCTTATAGCCATCGTCATTTGGGTTTTTTATCATATTTTTTTCGCATTCTTTCAATTGATGGATTAATTCTTCTTTTTTTTTCTCTTTAGCCTTTTTTCTTTGGGAATTTTGTTGTATCAGGAGGCCTCTTAACACAGCCTTGCTAGCATCCCATACTGTGTCTATACCTGTCCCTTTGTTGATGTTTAAGTCAAAGTAGTCTTTAATGGTAATTTTAGCTTTTTCGATCACTTCTTCTTTTTCAAGTAGGTAGTCATTCATTCTCCATCTGTACAGCCCTTGAATCTTCCACTTTAATTGTAATGTTATTGGGCTATTTAGTTCTTAATATACAACAAAAACACCCACCACAAGGTTGGCATAGTCCATTGGCTTGGCAGTGCCTTGTGAAAGATGCATTGAATGAGTCAACTTTTCCTATTCTTTTTCCGCCCTGAGGAGCCCAAGGTGGCAATGCATGGTTCTCTCTCCTCCCCATTTTAGTCTCATGAGGTAGGTTAGACTGAGAGACTGTGACTGACTCGTGAGTGGGGATCTGAACCCTAGGTCTCCCAGCACCTGGTAGAATTTCAATAAGTAGAATTCTGCATGCAGTTTAGGCTACCGGGCACTTGTCTTTGAGCAATTTATTCTAATACAATGCATTTCTGAATGTTATTTACACTAATAGCTCACGCATGGATTTTTTACACACTGTTTGGCATTGCGAAATTCAAGGACATGTGAATTTCAAAGGCGGGTTGTGTTTCAGTTCTCCTGATGTTTCTGAAAGCCTTGATTTGATAGCTTTGGCTTCCAGTGTGAACTGCTCTGAATCTCTCCCTCATCCCTAGAAGGCGTGGGCTGCCTGAGGGCAGGCTGAAGTTGGTGGGGCAGGGCCCCATTGGCCCGAGTGAGCAAATCTTTGCTAACTGGGAGTGGCTGCGGTCTTAGCAATAAAGAGTACAAAAGGCCACCCCTACCTTGGCCACTTTTGCGATGTTGTAGTGGAAGAGAGAGGGCCCAGGGATGAAGAAGTCTTCTCGGACCCATCTAACCATGTTGCCTTTCTTATTTTTATTCCTCCTCTTCTCCAGTTCCTTACCTAAGCAGGGTCGGGTTTTGGAATATGCATGCAAAAGAACCCAGCATTAGTGCTCCCTGCTCAAAACCTCCAGTTTTCCCACTGGGACCAACAAAAACAATTATTGGTTTCACCTCAAAAATTATAATTCAGAATTGGAAAAAAGGTTCAGAAGGGGGCAACCAAAAGGACTGGGGTGCTTGTGGAGCAAATGCTGGTTGCAGCATTTGGGGGGCGGTTCCGTTTAGAAAAACGGCGAGGAAGCGGAGACACAATGTATGGCTTGGAGAAAGTGGAGAGAGAAAGCTTTCTCTCTTGCCCTCATAACATGAGAACAACTGGACCTCCAATGAAACTGAAGTTTCAGGATGGTCCTTCTTCTTGCAATGCACAGCTAAACTCTGGAACTCCCTGCCACAGGAGGCACTGATGGCCACGGACCAAGATGGCTTTCAAAGAAGATGAGGCAAATTCATGGAAGAGAAGGCTACCCATGGCTATTAGCCAGGATGGCTATGCTCTGCCTCCATGGTCAGAGGCAGCAAAGTACAGGAGTAGAAAGAGCTTGAATTCTGCTTGCTGGATTCCCACAAGCATCTGATCAACCCCTGTGGGAACAGGATGCTGGACTGGGCTGGGCCACTGGTCAGGTCCAGAAGGCTTTTCTGATGAACATCAGCAGTGAATTCCTCCCCCAAGACTGCCCTCTCATCTCTGGCCAATGGGGTGTTGGCGTTAGGCCAGTGCTAGCACAATTCTGGCCCTCCTGAACTCCCTGATCAACCCCAGCAGCAGCCAGCATGGGCAACACTCAGGGATGATGGGAGTTGGAGCAGCCTCTGGAGGGCTACAGATCTCCCACCCTGCGGCTTACAAGAAACAAGCCATTTCCCAGCATCCCCCTCACCCATTTTGGCTATCATGATGTAATGGAGATGGTACAAGGCCTCCGCTGACTGCAGGCCAATCTCCTTCACGTTGTCTGCGAGGTGAAGGGACAAGAGCGCCACCAGCTGTCCAAGAAGGGGGAAATCCTGGGATACCTAAGAAGTGGAGAGAGAGAGATGCACAGTCAGCCCTCGTCCCACAGAGCCCAGCAAGAGAAAACCGTCTGGCATGCTTTCAGAAGAAGAAGAAGAAGAAGAAGAGTTTGGATTTGATTTATTTATTTTTTAATGGATTTTTATTAAGATTTTAAAGGTTAGAAAAAAAAGATAAACAAATATCAATTTAAACAAAAAAAATAAAAAACAGACAATTAAAAAAAACAAATCAAACCTTTACATAACTTTCTTTCCTTTACTTATTTCCTTGACTTCCTCACACCTCCCTTTTTTGTATTCTAGTTCAATTAGATATTTCAGCAAATCCTTTCCATCTTTGTTTTTATCCTAAAAAATTATCTTAATATACTATAATTTACATTCTCTTCTTTCACCAATTAACAATCCATTTTTACTTAGACCTTTATATCATTTCTGCTAAAACCACATAACTTCATTCCAACATCCTTCTAACATTCCTTAATTTTACAATGTTTCTGTAGATAAACTTTAAATTTCTTCCAATCTTCTTCCACCAACTCTTCTTCTTGGTCTCGGATTCTGCCAGTCATTTCTGCCAGTTCCATATAGTCCATCACCTTCATCTGCCATTCTTCCCGGGTGAGTAGACCTTGTGTCTTCCAATATTTTGCAATGAGTATTCTTGCTGCTGTTGTGGCATACATAAAGAAAGTTCTATCCTTCTTTGACACCAATTGGCCGACCATGCCCAGGAGAAAGGCCTCTGGTTTCTTCTGAAAGGTATACTTAAATACCTTTTTCATTTCATTATAGATCATCTCCCAGAAAGTCTTAATCCTTGGGCATGTCCACCAAAGGTGAAAAAAATGTACCCTCAGTCTCTTTACATTTCCAACATTTATTATCGGGCAAATGATAAATTTTTGCAAGCTTGACTGGTGTCATGTACCACCTGCAAATCATTTTCATTAAGTTTTCTCTTAGGGCATTACATGCCGTGAATTTCATGCCTGTGGTCCATAACTGTTCCCAGTCAACCATCATAATGTTATGTCCAACATCTTGTGCCCATTTAATCATAGCAGATTTCACCATTTCATCCTGAGTATTCCATTTCAACAGCAAGTTATACATTCTTGACAAATTCTTAGTTTTTGGATCTAACAGTTCTGTTTCCAATTTTGATTTTTCCACCAGAAAGCCAATTTTCTTATCCAAATTGTAAGCCTCCATGTCAGAGCTGCCTCTAGGTCCCAGCTCACAGAGGACCAACGCTAGGCTGTAGTAATGTACAAAAGTCTTTATTGAAGTTCAGTTTCCATTTCAAAGCCACAGCGTGCAGCCCTACGTCTTAAACCCTAGACTGGCGAAGTCCCGTCTGAGTCTCCTCCCCTATGACACCAGTTTAAGATCCTAGCCCTGCTCCACCTTTTATGCTGCTCTCTCCTCCTCTGGGTCCTCCTGCCCGCTGGGGCATTGCCCTTTCTGGACTCTTCCGACGCTGAGTTGCTTAGCTCCCCCCCCTCCCTCTGGCGGGCTTTAGGACCCTGTTCCCAATCCTCATTCTCTGCTGTCCCGCGCTCCTGTACATTTGAACTTGCCTCTCGCGCCAACCCAGTGACCTTTCTCCTAACCGTTACAGTACTTCGGTCACTGCTTCCCTCTTCCGGGACACTGGCCGGATCTGACCTCTCCTCCGTTGTCCGACTTTCTGATGGAGGCGTGGTCAGCCCTGCCTTATCTTCTCTCCCTGGTGGGGAATGCACTGGCCCCGATCCTTGGGACTCTTCCCCCCCACTCTGCTCTGGTGGGGAAGCTGGTCCTGATTTCCAACTACTGCTCTGGGAGTCCCTGCTGCCCCCTTGCTCCTGGGGCGTTCCCCTTGGGAACCCCCTACCCCTGGCCACTGGCGCCCCTTCTGTGAATCTTCCAATTCGCTGGAGAAGCTCATGGAATCCCTTGGTCCACTGTCCTCTTCTCCTACGCTCCCCTCGGATTCCTCCCCTTCGCTCTCCATCTCCTCTCTTCCCTGTGCCTCTGCTCCTGAGCCCCTGACACTCCATTATTTGGTAATAATGAAGCCAATCTCGTACTTTGTTTTTTAGTTTTTCAAAACTCTGCAGTTTTAATCTGCCCCCTTGTTGTTCCAAAATTTCCCAATATTTCGGCCCATTGGCCTCCATATTGAGCTTTTTCTGAGCCTTTGCTTCCATTGGTGACAACCACCTTGGAGTTTTGTTTTCAAGCAAATCCTTATATCTTATCCAGACATTAAACAGTGCTTTCCTGACAATATGGTTTTTAAACGCTTTATGTGCTTTGACCTTGTCATACCACAGATATGCATGCCACCCAAATACATTATAAAACCTTCTAGGTCCAAAATGTCTATGTTTTCAAGAAGCAGCCATTCTCTCAGCCAACAAAATGTGGCTGATTCATAATAAAGCTTAAGGTCTGGCAGGGCAAATCCACCTCTTTCTTTAGCATCAGTTAGTATCTTAAATTTCTTGCCCTGCCAGACAAATCTAGAGATATCTTTCTGCCACTTCTTGAAACAATCCATTTTGTCCAAAATTTGCAGTGTTTGAAACAAAAACACCATCCTTGGCAATACATTCATTTTTATCGCAGCAATTTGGCCTAGCAATGATAACTTCAAATTTGTCCATATTTCTAGATCCTTTTTCACTTCCGTCCAACATTTTTCATAATTATCTTTAAATAAATTCACATTCTTAGCAGTCATGTTAACCCCTAAGTATTTCACTTTCTTAACCAATGTTAATCCTGTCTCCTTCTGAAACGTCTCTCTCTCAATCACTGTTAGATTTTTCTCTAAAACCTTAGTTTTCAACTTATTCAACTTAAATCCTGCAACCTGACCAAATTCTTGAATCAATTCCAATACTCTTTTGGTACTAGATTCTGGCTCCTGTAGTGTCAATACTAAATCATCAGCAAATGCTTTCAATTTGTACTGTTTAGCTCCGACTTGTATACCTTTAACCAATTGGTCCTTTCTAATCATACTAAGCAGAACCTCCAGGACCGATATAAAAAACAATGGAGAGATTGGGCAACCTTGTTGTGTTCCTTTCTCAACCTTAAACTCCTCTGTGACTACATTGTTTACAATTAATTTAGCTTTTTGTTCTGAATAGATTGCACCTATACCGTTTTCAAAACCTTGACCTACCCCCATTCCCTGTAAATTTTTCTTCATGAAACTCCAAGAAATATTGTCAAAGGCTTTCTCCGCGTCCACAAATATCAAAACTGCTTTGGTGTTAATATTCACTTGTAATTTTTCTAAAATGTTAATTATATTCCTCGTATTGTCAGACAAGTGTCTCCCCGGGAGAAAGCCCGCTTGATCTTTATGGATTTCTTCTACTAGTACCTTTTTTTAGTCTTTTAGCCATAATATCAGCAAAAATTTTGTAATCCACATTGAGCAAAGATATGGGGCGGTAGTTCTTAAGCTGTGTCTTCTCAGACTCTGTTTTCGGTATAAGTGTAATATAAGCTTCCTTCCACGACTCTGGTGCCTTTTTCCCTTCCAGTATTTCATTGCAAACTTCCTTTAAAGGCTGTACTAGCCATTCTTTCAAGGATCTATAATATCTTGAAGTGAAACCATCCAGCCCTGGGGATTTGCCCAATTGCATGTTCTGAATGGCTCCTTCTACCTCCTGGTCTGTTATTTTATAATTCAACATTAGCTTATTTTCTTGAGAGATTTTTTGTAATCCATTTATTTTCAAAAATTGATCAATGTCCATTTCTTTCTGAGTCTCCTGTGTATATAGATGTTTAAAATACCTCTGAAAGCACTTCCTGATCTCCACTGGATTCTGTATATTCTTTCCCTCCACTTCCAAATTAGTAATAGTATTAAGTTTTTGTCTTTTTTCATTTGCCAAGCCAGCAGTTTCCCACATTTATTTGCCGATTCAAATGTCTTCTGTCTCATCTGTTTGATCTTCCATTCTATTTCCTGATTCATCAATTTCATTTTGCATAAAGTACTACTCCTCTTTTCTTAATTTTGTCTGATGAAATAAATTCATGTCCCAATCTTTTATTGCTCAATATCTTCCTGTGTAGCCTTATCACATGTGTTTCTTGTAGACAAATCAAATCCAATTGTTCTTTTTTTAATAAATGAAAGACTCTCGCCTTTTTTCCGGGGAGTTGAGTCCATTCACATTCCAGCTTAATACTTGCAGTGCCATGATGTAGTTACTCTGCTTCTCCTCCAACAGCACTTAGTACTTTATCTATTTCTGTCAGGGGTGTTGATTTCCCTCTTTTTGGTGAACTTCTGTCCAAAACTCCTGGCTCTTTTCCAAGTTCTTTCTGCAGATCTTCTCCATGGTTTCCCAAAAACTTATCTGTCAGAGCTACCTCCAGGTCCCAGCTCACAGAGGACCAACGCTAGGCTGTAGTTATGTACAAAAGTCTTTATTGAGATTCAGTTTCCATTTTAAAGCCGCAGCGTGCAGCTCTACGTCTCGACCTTAGACCGGCGAAGTCCCGTCTGAGTCTCCTCCCCTTCCACACCAGTTTAAGACCCTCGCCTTGCTCCACCTCTTCCTAAGTTCCTTTCTCCTCTGGGCCCTCCTGCCCGCTAGGGTCTCATCCTTCCTGGACTCCTCTGACGCTGACCCTGACGATTCTTGCCCCTCCTTCCGGCGGGCTTTAGGACCTGGTTCCCTATCCGGGCTACCTTCTGTGCCGCTCTCCTGTACCTTTGAACTTGGTGCGCGCGCCCAGCCTGCAACTTTCCTCTTGACCGTTAACTCGCTCTCCGATGGAGGCGTGGTCAACCCTGACTCATCTTCTCTCGCTGGTGGTGCATATGTGGGCACTGACACCTGGGACTCCTCCCCCCCACTACGCTCTGGTGGGGAAGCTGGTCCTGATTTCCAACTGCTGCTCTGGGAGTCCCCGCTGGCCCCTTGCTTCTGGGGTGTCCCCCTTGGGTCGCCCCTTGCCCTGCCCATCGGCGCCCCCTTCTGTGAATCTTCCGATTCGCTGGAGAGGCTCATGGAATCTCTCGGGCTGCTGTCATATTCTCCTACGCTGCCCTCGGATTGCTCCCCCTCGCTCTCCATCTCCTCTCCTCCCTGCGCTCCCGCTGAGTCCCTGACATCCATCCCCCCCTCGAAGCCCCCCCTTCCCCCCTCCCCCTCTTCTGGCGTGGGTTCCGGGTGCTCCAATGCTGTGGGGGTGCATGCCGGATACAGGTCTTCCCCCCTGGCATGCTGCCAGTCCGTGACGGGTACATCAACGTCGCTCTCCTCCGCTTCCATCTCGTTGCTGGCATGCTCGAACCCAGGAGCCTCCCCCAACCCGTCCATGCCCCCTTGTTCCCCGATTTCCTCTGGGGAGTCTGCGTGCATCTTGTATACGTGTTTTGCTAGGTCTAACTGTCTACGGAGTTCTTCATGGACCTCCTGTAACTCCTCTGCCAATGCCTCTGCTCCCTGCGGCTCCCCCTCCCCCTCTTTCTCTAAGCCCGGGAAGGTCCTGGGATGTCGCCCGTTGTTGGCGAAAAACGGTGTCACCCCCGTGGACACATGTTGTGTGTTGTTGTAGGCAAACTCGGCCAGGGGCAGGTAGTCCACCCAGGTCGAGGGCTGCTGGTTGGCGTAGCATCTCAGGTACTGCTGCATGACGGCGTTGACCCTCTCCGCTTGTCCGTTGGTCTGCGGGTGTCTTGCCGACGCTAGGTTGACCTTGACATTCAGGATGCCCATCAGCTTCCGCCAGAAACTCGAGATGAACTGGCGCCCCCGGTCGGACAGGATAGACCGTGGCAGGCCGTGCACCTTGAACACGTGGTCTATGAACAGCTTGGCTGTCTGTTCCGCTGTGGCCACCTTCGCGCAAGGAATGAAGTGCGCCATCTTGGTGAACATGTCGACTACCACAAGTACTGCTGTTTTGCCCCTCGAGCTGGGCAGGTCAGTGACAAAGTCCAAGGCTACCCTCTCCCACGGTTCGGACGGGGTCTGTAGCGGTTCTAACAGTCCCGCCGGCTGTCTGTGTACTGGCTTGGCCCTTTGGCAGGTGTCGCACCTCGTGACGTAATCCGCGACTTCTCCCCGCATCTTGGGCCACCAAAAGTCTCTGGCTACTAATTCCACCGTCTTTTCCTTGCCGAAATGTCCGGCGCTGGGTGCGTCGTGTAGCTGTTGCAGTACTGTCGCGCGGAGTTCATCTCCCGGTACGTAGATGGCCCCCTTGCGGAGGAGCAGTCCGTCGCGTATCTGGAACTCGTCGTCCTTTGCCGTGCCGCTGCGCACCTCCTCCATCTTGGAGCGCGCGAAGGAATCTGTTCGCAGCTCGCGTCGTATCGCTTCCAGGTCTACGGTGGCTGAAGCGCATGCCCACGCCTTGGGTGCAAAAATGTGTTTGGCCGCTACCGGTGCTGCTTCCTCCAGATACTGCGGCTTCCTGGACAGCGCATCAGCCATGATGTTGTTGTCTCCGGGGATATATTCTATCCTGAAGTCGAAATCCGCAAAGAACTCCGCCCAGCGGATATTTGTCTGGTTCAGGAACCGCGCCGTGCGCCAGTACTCCAGGTTCTTATGGTCCGTGTGAACTTGCACCGTGTGTTTGGCTCCGATGAGGAAGTGCCGCCACGCCTTGAATGCTGCATGAATGGCCAGCAACTCTCTGTCCCAGATGGTGTAGTTCTGCTCCGACTTGCTGAGTTTCCTGGAGTAGAAAGCACACGGCCTCCAATCCCCTTGCGGGTCTTGTTGCAACAGGACTGCCCCCACGGCTCTGTCGGAGGCACCCGTCTCCACCCTCATGGGTTTGCTGGGGTTCACATGCAGCAGTTGTTCCTCGGAAGCGAAAAGACGCTTGAGTTTCTGAAAGGACTGCTCCGCCTGCTCCATCCAGATGAACTTCTTCTTCTTGGAGCTGAGGGTGTCCGTGATGGCCGCCGTCTGCATAGCGAAACCCTTGATGAACTTGCGATAAAAGTTAGCAAAGCCGACAAACCTCTGGACCTCCTTCCGATTGCGCGGGCTCTTCCAGTCCAGTACTGATCGTACCTTGGCGCTGTCCATGGCGATTCCCTTGTCGGACAGCTTGTAGCCCAGGAAATCCACCTCCGTCATGTCGAACTGGCATTTCTCCAGTTTGGCGTAAAGCCTGTGCTCCCGTAGTCTTTGCAGGACTTCCTTGACATCTCTCTCGTGAGCCTCCTGCGATTCCGAGAAGATCAGAATGTCGTCCAGGAAGCAGACGCACTTCTTGTAGAGGAGCCCCGCTAACACGTGGTGCATGAAGGCATGAAGGTGCATTGGAAGCAGTGGGAGCCATTTTGTAAACCGAAGGGCATAACCTATACTCATAGGTGCCCAAGGGCGTGAACATGGCCGTCTTCCACTCGTCGCCCTCCCGCATGCGTATAAGATTGTACGCCCCTCGTAGATCCAACTTGGTGAAGATGCGTCCCTTCCTCACCGTCGCGAGCAAGTCGTCGATCTTGGGCATCGGGAAAGCCGTGGGCTTGGTTTTCGAGTTTAAGATTCTGAAATCAACTACTAGCCTCTTCTGGGGCGTGTCCTTTTTCTTCACAAAGAACACAGGACTGCTCCCCACTGCTTTGGATTCTCAGATGAAGCCCCGCTTCAAATTGTGATCTATGAACTCCCTGAGCTCTTGCAGTTCGTCTTCAGACATGGAGTACAGCTTTCCGGTCGGCAGCGTTGCCCCCGGCAGGAGGTCAATCTTGCAGTCGTAGGGTCTGTGGGGAGGCAGCTTGTCCGCTTCCTTCTCGCAGAAGACCTCCAAAAACGCCTTGTACTTGTCAAGTACCGCTTGCAGCATGCCCAGTTGTAGCTGTGGGTCATCCTCTTGCCCCTCGTCCTCCTGGTTAGTCATGATGCAATGTTCTGCGCAGTAGGAGGAGCAGAAGGTCAATTTACGCTGGTACCATGCCAATGCCGGGCTGTGCCTGTCCAACCAGCTCATGCCCAACACTATGGGCGTGTCTGACAGTTGGGTGACGTTGAGGCTGATGACTTCGCGGTGATTTCCAATGCGCATCACCATTGGCGGCGTTTGCTGTACCACCTGTCCCCCCAGCAATTCTCTTCCATCGACTGTCACTACCTTCAGGGGCATCGCGGCAGGCAGGAGCGCTATGCTATGTTGCTTGATGAAATCCACTCCTATAAAGTCTGCATTGCTACCAGAGTCAATGGTAATAGGGACTTCCATGGTGAGCCCATTGGGAAGCTGGAGTGTTGCGGTGAGCTGCACCACTGGTTTGGGCGGGAGGGGGTCTGTGGGCTGTAAGATTCCTGGGGACTGCTTCACTGACTCGTCTGGCTGGGCCCCAGCGGCTCTGCTTCCAGCCAGACTTCGTCATTTCCCTGCTGCGGTTCCCTCTGCTGAGCTGCTTCTGTTACTTTTGCTGAGGCTGCATTGTGCTTGCGGAGCCTCTGGGGGCACTCTTTTGCCATATGCTGAGCACTTTCGCAGATGTAACACTTCCTGTTCCCTCTAGGAGGCTTCACCTTGGCTGCTCCTGGTGTGAGGGCTCTGGTTGCTGACTGAGCCTTGGCACCACCTATCTCCATCGGCTCCTCTCCCCCTCCCAGTGGAGGCGTGGATTGAGCGCGCGCTGAGTCTCTGGGAAAGAAAGGAGGTGCCCTTGCTGGCGTGCGTCCCCAACGCCCTTCATCTTTGCTCCAGGGACGTTCTTCTAGCCGCACACCAATCGTCAGCGCCTTCTGGACCACTTCTTGAGTGCTCCGTGGTCTCTCCACCCTTGCAATTTCGTCTTTCACAGCCCCGTTCAGTCCCTCCCAGAACAGGTCCCTGACGGACGCTGAGTCTTTTTCCCATCCCAGCGCGTTGACCAATGCAAAAAAGCGGGAATGATATTGCCTTACAGTGGCTCTGCCTTGTTTCAAACCGTGAATCTCTTTTCTAGCGACATCCACATCTATCTCCGATAAAAAACAATCGTCCATTGCCTTAATGAAGGCTTTTGCGTTTTGGAGGGCTGGATCATTATCTCTCCACAGATTGCGCAACCACGCTTTAGCTTCTCCATGGAGATACGTTAGTATGAAGCCTACTTTCTCCTGCTCATCTCTAAAGTCCTTCTCCAGCAACTTTAGCGCAAAAACTACGTCTGCTCTGAAGTTAGGATATTGCTGCAGACTCCCATCGAAATGCGACACCAGGCTCCCCCCTCTCTTCCCCAGCCCGATCCCTTCTGATTTGGCTCCCGGTGGCCCCTGTTTAGTCAACATTTCCAACCTGGTTTGCAGATCCTTGCAGACAGCATCTGATTCCTCTTCTCTCCTCCTTGCCGCTCGTATTTCTGCGTTAAGTTGTGCCACGGCATCTTGCAAAGCTGCCAGTCGTTCTTCTGTAGTCATCTTGTGCTGCTTTTGTGAGCTCGCGAAGCACCAATCTTCGCCCCTCGCTGCGTCCTCTCACGTTGCGAGGTTCTTTGAGTCGAGACGGGACTTACTGTCAGAGCTGCCTCCAGGTCCCAGCTCACAGAGGACCAACGCTAGGCTGTAGTTATGTACAAAAGTCTTTATTGAGATTCAGTTTCCATTTTAAAGCCGCAGCGTGCAGCTCTACGTCTCGACCTTAGACCGGCGAAGTCCCGTCTGAGTCTCCTCCCCTTCCACACCAGTTTAAGACCCTCGCCTTGCTCCACCTCTTCCTAAGTTCCTTTCTCCTCTGGGCCCTCCTGCCCGCTAGGGTCTCATCCTTCCTGGACTCCTCTGACGCTGACCCTGACGATTCTTGCCCCTCCTTCCGGCGGGCTTTAGGACCTGGTTCCCTATCCGGGCTACCTTCTGTGCCGCTCTCCTGTACCTTTGAACTTGGCGCGCGCGCCCAGCCTGCAACTTTCCTCTTGACCGTTAACTCGCTCTCCGATGGAGGCGTGGTCAACCCTGACTCATCTTCTCTCGCTGGTGGTGCATATGTGGGCACTGACACCTGGGACTCCTCCCCCCCACTACGCTCTGGTGGGGAAGCTGGTCCTGATTTCCAACTGCTGCTCTGGGAGTCCCCGCTGGCCCCTTGCTTCTGGGGTGTCCCCCTTGGGTCGCCCCTTGCCCTGCCCATCGGCGCCCCCTTCTGTGAATCTTCCGATTCGCTGGAGAGGCTCATGGAATCTCTCGGGCTGCTGTCATATTCTCCTACGCTGCCTTCGGATTGCTCCCCCTCGCTCTCCATCTCCTCTCCTCCCTGCGCTCCCGCTGAGTCCCTGACATTATCTTTTTCCTCCACTGATCTTATCTTTATCTTTCTTCCTTTAAAGCTAAAGAATAGGCCTTGGGGAAATTCCCACCTGAAGATGATTTTGTTCCTTCTCAACAGGGCAACCAAATCTCCAAAGTTGGACCTAAGATCCAAAAGATGTTGTTAGGGACCTGACATTGGAGCGTGAGGTGGAGGCTGGGCTCCAAAGCGATGCAGGAGAGGGGACCAGCAGGGGGGAAGGAATTCAACGTAACACCAGTAGAGAAGAGAGGGAGATGGAGGATTCAGAGAGAGGTCTCCAGGACCCTTCATCTGAGACCAGTGGAGAGAGCACGGGCACGCCTCTGCCCACTCCTTCCTTGCGCAGAAGAGTCCCACGCAGGGAGAGTAGGCGGAGACTTGGCGTCAAACAGCTCTTATGCTGGAAGAGGTTCAAGAAACGCCCACTGACGGATTCTGCAAGCGACTGAACGACCACGGAGTGAGGGCTTTCAGCCAAAAGCATGGTTAGCCAGGCAATCTAGCCAAAAGTGACGGCAACTTACGCACAAGTAACCCCTTATAACCATTACAGATGTTTCGGTATATCTTTAAAGATTTCCACTCTTGACTGCAGAATTGTCAAAGAATTCTGAAAGTGCAGACCCAAAATTTTATCTCTCTCTTCTTTAGATCGGAGAGTAATCAGACAGTCCCTTATTTTATTCTTGTTTCCTCCTCTTCCAAGTCTGAAGGCCCTCACAATTTTGAATTCTTCTTGTTTCAAATCCAACTTCCAGAACTCTGCAAATTCCTGTGTCAGAAATTCTATCAAACTGCCCTTCTCTAATTCAGGTACAGCTCTAATCGTTAAATTCGTCTGTTTTTCCTTAAGTTCAATCATAAGGTAAAGGTAAAGGTACCCCTGCCCATACGGGTCAGTCTTGACAGACTCTGGAGTTGTGCGCCCATCTCACTCAAGAGGCCAGGGGCCAGCGATGTCCGGAGACACTTCTGGGTCACGTGGCCAGCGTGACAAAGCTGCATCTGGCGAGCCAGAGCCGCACACGGAAACACCGTTTACCTTCCCGCTGGTAAGCGGTCCCTATTTATTTGCACCCGGAGGATCATAGAAAGTATCAATTTATGGTCCTCAATTTGCCTCTGTAGATCTGGGACTTTCTCTGTTTCCAATTGTGTTATCTTAAATTCCACAGCAGCAGCTTTTTCCTTAGCTTCATCTGCAGTCTGTCGGATCAAAGTAGATTCCTGCAACAATTTCTGAATAGATTCTGTATTAGTGTTCACCTTTTGTCCCAAGCTATTTAAGCTTTCTGTATTTAAGTCAATTTTAGTGGTTGCTGCGTCTACCTTCACTTTTGCCTCGTCCACTGTCATCTTTGTCTCTTCAACCGTCTTATTTGTCTCTTCGACCCTCTTATTAAGTTGCTCCAAAGATTCATTAATCTTGGCCAGTGCAATCGCTAAAACATCTTCTGATGACATTCCACTAGGCTTAGATTGTGTTGGTACAGTCGCAGATGGGGTAGGGAGACCAACGGCTGATGGTCTTCACTGCCAAATCTTCCCAGACCTTGTTGTTTTGTCTGGGAATGACGAGTCTACTTTTTCTTTCCCATGTGCCATAACACTTAAACAATAGAAGAGCCAAGGTCAATCCCAGCTACACAGTTTCTCTTTGCAAGTGGAAAATTCCCCTAGTATCAATTTCAGAAACTTCCTCTAGGTGGAAACAGTTGCAATAGTCCAAAATGACACCTTTTAAACTCAAATAAAAAAAATAAACATTTCCAATTTTTTGTTACTTTCCAGTTACTTTCCCTCCTTTTTAAGAGCAGAAGAGGACAACTAACCACAATGTATCTCTCTTGCTGAGCTAGCTGTCAGCAAGTCGTCTATTCACAGTTAATACGCAGTTCAAAGCACAACAGTCTTTGTCTATTGGCAGCCCGTTCCCAAGTTTTGAGCAGTGGATTTTAACTTCTTTCCCTCTCTCTTGCAGGTATATATAGTCCAAAACTCCCCCCTCCTTCCCCTGCTTCCTGGGGGGGGTTTGATACTTTTTGTGTTAGGAAATTAATCCTTTCCAGTCGGATTTCCAAAACTTTAGCTTGTAGTCTCTTTGCTTTGATCTATTTACAAAAGCGGAAGGCGGACTTCCTGTTTAAACCTCCCCGCATCGGTGCCAAATTAAGTCTTTTTCGTCCTTTTATACTTCCAATTTTTCCTATTCACGGGTGGTTGCTTTTGAGGTCGAATTGTCACAGGAAGAAGTCAGCGCTCTCCGGTAACGGCTGTGCGGCTTCGCTCCAAGGAAAAAGCAGTTGATTCACAGCACCGCGCCGCTCACCCCGCTTCGCTCCGGAACCGTAATCGGTATTCCCCGCGAATTGGGGGGCCCCAAAAGGTGCCCGCCAAATCCCACACTCACAGGCTTCTCCCGCCTGTGATTTTTGAAGGGTCTCCACTTCGCCGTAGCGGTACAGACCCGATTTCCTCGAGGCAGATCCCTCCTAGTCAGAAGGATTCCACCATTACCGATGGCGCTAACCCGAAAGTCCCCAAGAGTTTGGATTTGATATCCCACCTTTCTCTCCCTTTAAGGAGTCTCAAAGCGGCTAACATTCTCCTTTCCCTTCCTCCCCCACAACAAACACTCTGTGAGGTGAGTGGGGCTGAGAGACTTCAAAGAAGTGTGACTGGCCCAAGGTCACCCAGCAGCTGCATGTGGAGGAGCGGAGACGTGAACCCGGTTCCCCAGATTAGGAGACTACCACTCTTAACCACTACACCACACTGGCTCTCAGTCGGCAAAGGTGGCAGAGGGGCACAGGGCAAGAGAGCTGTGCTTAGGTGGCCCTCCCTAGGCTTGCCCCAGGGCTTTTTCCCCAGCCAGAACTCACTGGAACTCAGTTCTGGCTGTTGAATGGTTGAATGTTGAATGGTTGAATGTTGAATGGCTGTGTCAGCATTTGGGTGTAGTATATAAGGAGCAGCACCTAGCTCTCCCATTACCCTGGGGGATTGGTTGGTGGTTGGGTCTGGTTTGTTGTTGATGTATTTAGTGTTTTTGTTTTTGTTATTAAAACCTTGTTTAAGTTATTTTTGAGTCCCTTTTTAATGCATGGTCTCCCCAGCAAGCTCTCTGCAGTGCTACTATACTGCAAATAGCTAACATCTTTGGTTATGGGCCCAGCTGCTGAGTGGATGACTGCATATTTTTGGACTCTGAGAAAGCTTTGAAAACTCCTTCTCCTGCTAGTGTAGTTTCTGTGGGTCTGGAAGAGTTCCAGAATGGTTGACCGGGTTCCAGAAGCTGAGAAGGCTCTGGTGTTCCCACAGCTAACAGATGAGAACTATAGTTTATGGTCTTTTCGGGTGGAGGCGCTTTTGACCTCTAGAGAAGTATGGACCTATGTAACTGATGACCCTCCTGACCCTGTAACTAATGCTTGGTCAAAAGGAGATGCAAAAGCCAGGGCAATAATTAATTTGGCAGTCACTTCCGGGTTAGCGCGATTGGATTAATGGCGGATTCCCTCCGAGCTCCGGAGGGAATCGGCTCTGCTGAGGACGGGTCTTACCGCGCCGGCGACGCGGGGACCCTTAGAAACCGCAGGCGCGGAAGCCTGCGGACTTGGTGACTCGGCGGGCACCTTTAAGCGCCTTCCCCGACCCACGAAGAGCCTTTTTAAAGGCTACGGAGAGGGTACGGGGAGTGGCGTGGTGCTGTGAGTAGACCGCTACTTCAGTGGAGTGTAGCCGCGAGCCATGGCCGGAGAGCGCTGACTTTTTCCCCAAAATTCGGACTGGAAAATAAACAACCCGTGAGTAGATTGGAATCTGGACTTTAAAATTTATACCTTTGAATTTGGTACAATCGGGGGATGTGCTAAAGGGAAGTCCGCACCCCCCCTACCTACAAACTATCTAAAGCAAGGATTGGAGAACTAAGGTGGAGAGTATTGTTTTTGCTGTCAGATAAAAGATACTTCAATGAATTTGACAGAAGAAGTCTTTGTGCTGGAGAGAAAGTGAGGAATTTTGGAAGCTTTTGTGTAAAGCCCCCCCCCCGAACCCGGGAGTGTCCTGTGCGTAAGCCGGAGGAAAAAGAATAAGGAGTTTGACAGCTGTCAAAGGAGCTGTCAAACGGGCGGTTAAAGTTAAGAACTTTGTTACTTAAAAACTCTCTGAATTAAAAGTGTTGCATTTGAACTGAGGTGGTTGGAAACAACGTAGCTATAAACAATAAGTAACAGACTGTTGGAAAAGGACTATCAAGTAATTGGAATCCCCCTAGGGGGAACTAGAGACATTACAATGGCTGCAGAGGGAAAATTACTGGCAGAGATAGAAAAAATGTTTTTTCTCGTGGGAATCCTGCAAGAGCAGAGTACGGCTATGAACAAAGAACTTATGACCTTGAATTCTAAAACAAACAACTCTGCTGAATGCATAAAGGATTTGACTAATAAGAAATCTGCAGCTGAACCAGAAGAGACATTTTTGGAACAGGTGGAGAGGAAAGAAGGAGTGGAAAAGGAAAATACCAATCAGAAGCCTATATTGTCAGGAAATAAAGAAGAAGATCTTCGGATTACAAATCTGCGAAAGATGAGAAAGATGAAGGAGGAAGTCCCTGGAGTACCTGGAATTCTGGAATTTAAAAGAATAAAGAAATATGATTGGGACTTCCTCTTTGAGTATGGGAGATCAGCTGACCTTTTGCAGCAACTGCTTTTAAGTATTTTGGATGGAAGAAAACTTGGTGTGACTGCGACTGAACTCTTTCGAGACCTGAGGACCAACAAAAAGGGTTACCAACAAAATCGGCGGAGAGAGACTGACAGAGACTTGAAGGCCTCGGATGTGAGGAATCTGGGCTAGGAACTGTTTCTGTGGACATAAGGGATGGAAACCGGGGCAGGGAGGGAGGGGAGAACAGAATTTCAAAATTTTATGATTTTTGTATTTGGCCATTATGACATATAATTAATTAAAATATAAAGGGAGAAATTCGTGGGAGGGAAATTAGGTCGACCTTAGAAAAAAGATTTAATGTTTATAAGAGAATTGGATAAGTTAAATGTGGACAAGTAAAAAGAGTTAAGTTTTAAAAATAATAATAATATGTTAAAGATGAGAGATAAGAACTTGCTGAATTAATTATTGGAATTGGGATGTATGAAGAGGGGGTGGGGGAAGTCAAGGAAAGAGGGTAAAGAAAGTAAGAGTATGAAATTATATATGTTTTGTTTTTGTTTTTGTTTTTGTTGTGTGTGTGTGTATAAAATGTGAAAACCTAATAAATTTTTTTATAAAAAAATAATAATAATAATTAATTTGGCAGTCAGCGACCAGCAAGTAGTCTATATAAGAAATAAGAAAACTGCCAAAGAAATGTGGGACAGTCTTGCAGCAGTGCATATTAGAAAAGAGTCAGTGTCTTCATTGACGTTTTTCAAGCAGCTGTACCAGACCAAGTTGCAGCCTGGTAGTGATTTGGCAGCACACTTGAGACGTCTGGAGGCAATACACTGCGAATTAATTCGAAGGGACATGGAGATACCTTATATTCAGTTTGTTTTTATCATTCTTTCTTCCCTTAATGAGGACTTTGATGGTGTAGCTAGCCAAATATCTGCCGTTCCACCAGCACAATTAACCGTGGAAGGGGTAACGGCATGATTAGCGGACTTCCGGGTTAGCGCCATCGGCAATGGCAGCATTCCTCTGACTGAGAGGAACCCGCTCCGTGGAATTCGGGTCGTACCGCCACGGCGAAGGCGGAGACCCTTTAGAAATCCCAGGCGGATGAAGCCTGGGAACGTGGGATTCGGTTGACACCAGGAGCGCCCCCCTACCCACAGGGAAACCCCTTTTTGGGGGTTCCGAAGTGATGTGGGGTGAGCAGCGTGGTGTTTTGAATCGACTGCTATTTTTACGGAGTGAAGCCGTGTAGCCGTTGCCAGAGAGCGCTGACTTTTTCTTGTGGACAAATGGATTTTAAACAACAACCCGTGAGTAGAACGGAAATTGGAATTCTAAAGTATTTAAAGTTTTTTTTTAAAAAAAAAATTGGTACCGATCAGGGAAGGTCCAAACAGGAAGTCCGCCTCCCCTTTCTGTAAATAAACTGAAGCAAAGAACCAGTTAACTAAGGTCGTGGAGAGTTTTGTGTAAAGGACCTAAATTCCATTGATTGAAACTATCATCAATATCTTTTTTGGAAGCAGGGGAACCTGCAGGAGGTTAAAATCCGTGAAATTGAAGTGCCACATCCCCAGACCCGGGAGTGGTCTGTGTGAGCCCGTTGACAGTGATTTGACAGCTGTCAAGTTAGCTGTTAGGATACAAAAGAAGGACTTTGTTTCTACTGCCTGTTTATGTTTAAAAGGAAGAAAGGAACTGTTATAATTCAATGTATGGGACCTTTGGGTCTGTGCTGGAAGGAGTGAAAAAGAATTTGAATCCCTCTAGAGGGAGCTTTGGGTTATTGTCGTAAGGATGCAGCTAAAGATAAAAGCCTTGAGAAACTAGTTTTTGACCTTGGACTATTTAAGTATGGCTGTTAGGAAGGAAATCGAGTGTGAACTGAACAGGACATTTTATCTCTTGGGAAAGCTGCAAGACCAGATAAATGTTATGGCTACTAACGTGGTAATCTTGGAAACAAAAGTAGGTTTTGGCAAAGAAGTGGACAAGAACCAAGCACAGGAACCTCTTTCAACTGAACAAATTGAAAAATTTGAAAAGGAAAATCTTGCTGTGAGCAAAGTGAGGAAAGGGGGAGCCGTAACCCTACAGAGGCAAATAGTGGATTACTACTTGAGGCCCTACATGATGACAGCTAGGAGAAGTAAATATTTGGAGATAGAAGCCTGATTTGGCCTGAAAGATGAAAGATGGAGAGATCACCCTATGTGGAGATCAAATGACCTTTGGAATATAAATCCGAGCCAGGTGGAGATTGGAAGATTGGAGCTTTGGGGGCCTTTGGATTTGAAAAGAGTGTGAAACAAGATTTGGAATACTTTATAGGCCCTACTTTTAACTATGGAAGTTTGGCAGGAAGTAATATGATGACTGTTGGATTGGGGCTTCCCCAAGATCTGATTTTCAACATTAAAGACTATCAAAAAGACTGGCAGAGGGGACAGGAGAGAGACTTAAGAGCCTCGGATTTAAGATCTCCGGGCTGATGGTTTTCCGAGATTAATGGAACTATTGAAGGGCCGAAACTGGGGAGGGGATTTGGTGAAAGAAAATTGGGAATCTAAAGTATATATAATATAAATTTGTTTTTTTTTTAATGAGAGATGGGAAAATCGCGGAATTGAATTTTTTCTTTGACCTTAGGGGAAATGTCTTAAGAATAAGTACAGATATATAAGTTTTAATGGGAAATAAGATTAAACAAAGTTAAAGTGGATGATAACTTGGTGAAGGAAAGAATGCAAAATTACAGTATATTAAGATAAGATATGAGGATAAAATTAAGATCAAGGATGTGTTGAAATTTTTATATGAATTAAAATATAAAGAGGGGAAGTATAGTATGTTAAGATAAACTATTAGGATAAAAACAAGGTTGGAAGGATTTGCTAGAATATCTAACAGAATTAGAATACAAAAATGGGAGGCATGAGGAAGTCAAGGAAATAAGTGATTGCAACTAAGCGAGTTAAAGGTTTGATTTGCTTTTTTACTTTTTTTTTCTTTTTACCTTTGTTTTTTATCTTTCTTTTTTCTGTATTTTGATATATGTATTGTTTTTTTTCTTATTTTCTTTTTTGACTGTATTTTTTTTCTTATTTTTTTGTAACCTTTAAAATCTTAATAAAAATTTATTAAAAAAAAACAAAACCCAGAAGCATTACATGGAATTGATGAATCAAGAGATAGAATGGAAAATAAAGCAAATGAGACAAAAGACATTTGAATCGGCGGACAAATGTGGGAAACTGCTATCATGGCAATTGAAAAAGAGGCAAAAAATGAATACTGTGACAAGTTTAGAAGTGGATGGAAAAATTATTTCCAAACCAAATGAGATAAGTAATTGTTTTCAAAGTTTTTTCAGAAAATTATATGCACAAGGGCCAATAAACGAACAAGAAATAGAAGAATTTATTAAGAAGTATGGATTACCAAAAATTTCAGAGCAAAGTAAAATGACTTTGAATGAGAAAATAACAGCACAAGAGATAGAGGGTGCCATTCAGAATATGCAATTGGGAAAATCTCCAGGACCAGATGGTTTGACCGCCAGATACTATAAAGCACTGAAGGAATGGTTAATACATCCATTGAAAGAAGTTTGTAATGAAATTCTAGAGGGGAAAAAGGCACCCGAATCGTGGAAAGAAGCTTTTATCTCACTTATACCGAAAACTGAGAAGGAAAAGAACCAGGTTAAAAATTACCGCCCCATATCATTACTGAATGTGGATTACAAAATTTTTGCAGACATTTTGGCAAAAAGATTGAAGAAAGTGTTACTAAAGGAGATTGATAAGGACCAAACTGGCTTTCTCCCGGGGAGACATATGTCAGATAATGTGAGGAACATTATAGATATTTTGGAAATGTTGGAAGTGGATATTAATAGGAAAGTGGTTTTAATTTTTGTGGACGCGGAGAAAGCCTTTGACAACATTTGCTGGAGTTTTATGAAGAAAAATCTCCAAGAAATGGGGGTGGGCCAAGGTTTTGAAAATGGTATAGGTGCAATATACTCTAAACAAAGAGCAAAGCTGATTGTAAATAATGTGGTTACGGAAGAAATATCAATAGAAAAAGGTACACGACAAGGATGCCCAATATCCCCTCTATTGTTTATAACAGTTCTGGAAGTTTTGTTGAATATGATTAGAGGGGACCAGTTGGTTAAAGGAGTTCAGGTCGGAACTAAACATTACAAATTAAGGGCATTTGCAGATGACCTGGTACTAACTTTGCAACAGCCAGAAGCTAGTACCAAAAGAGTTTTAGAATTAATTGAGATATTTGGTCAAGTGGCAAGATTTAAATTGAACAAACAAAAGACGAACGTGTTGGAGAAAAATCTTACAATGGCTGAAAAGGAGAAGTTTCAGAGTGAAACAGGCTTAGAGATAACAAAAAAAGTGAAATACCTGGGGGTAAACTTAACATCTAAAAATGTGAATTTATTTAAGGATAATTATGATAAATGTTGGACAGAGATAAAGAAAGATCTAGAAATATGGTCAAGGTTGAGACTTGCCTTGTTAGGCCGAATTGCTGTTATCAAGATGAATGTGCTGCCTAGAATGCTGTTTTTATTTCAAACATTGCAGATATTGGACAAGATGGAGTGTTTCAAGAAGTGGCAGAAAGATATATCTAAATTTGTCTGGCAGGGCAAAAAGCCCAGAATAAAATTTAAGATTTTAACTGACGCAAAAGAAAGAGGGGGGTTTGCCCTGCCGGACTTAAGACTTTATTATGAATCGGCAGCTTTTTGCTGGTTGAAACAATGGCTGCTTCTTGAGAATACAGACATTTTGGATTTGGAAGGGTTTGATAATAGATTTGGTTGGCACGCATACATATGGTATGACAAGGTAAAAGTACACAAGGGCTTTAAAAACCATATTGTTAGAAAAGCATTATATAATGTTTGGATGCGGTATAAAGATTTGTTAGAAAGTAAAACTCCCAGGTGGTTGTCACCAATGGAAGCCAAAGAGGTGAAAAAACTTAATATGGAGCCTAATTGGCCAAAATATTGTGAAATTTTAGAACAAGATGGTGAAAAAGTTAAATTACAGAGTTATGAGAAACTAAAGCCTAAAGTACGAGATTGGTTACACTATCATCAGATATATGAGGCATTTAAACAGGACAGGAAAATAGGCTTCCAGAAGGAGAGGTCTAAATTAGAAACAGAATTGTTAGAACCCAATACTAAAAATTTGTCAAGAATGTATAATTTGCTGCTTAAATGGAATACACAGGATGAAACGGTGAAATCAGCTATGATTAAATGGGCACAAGATATGGGTCATGATATTATGTTTGCGGACTGGGAGCAGTTATGGACCACCGGTATTAAATTTACGGCATGCAATGCCTTAAAAGAAAACTTAATGAAAATGATTTACAGGTGGTACATGACCCCAGTCAAGCTTGCAAAAATATATCATTTGCCCAATAATAATTGCTGGAAGTGTAATGAGACTGAAGGTACTTTCTACCACCTTTGGTGGACCTGCCCGAGGATTAAAGCCTTTTGGGAAATGATCTATAATGAAATTAAGAAAGTCCTAAAATGGACTTTTCCTAAGAAACCTGAGGCTTTTCTTCTGGGTATGGTGGGCCAATTGGTGCCAAGGAAGGATAGGACGTTTTTTATGTATGCTACTACAGCAGCAAGAATTCTCCTCGCAAAGTATTGGAAGACACAAGAACTACCTACTCTGGAAGAATGGCAGACGAAGGTGATTGAATATATGGGACTGGCAGAGATGACCGGCAGAATTCGTGACCAGGGGAAAGAGACAGTGGAAGAAGACTGGAAGAAATTCAAGATATATCTCAAAAATTATTGCAAAATTGAGGAGTGTTAGATGACAGGGAATAAGAAATAGAGAATTGCAGCTGTAACTAATAAGTTAAAGAAAAAGGAATGTAATGAAAGTGAATTAAATAATTAACTATTGGAGAATTGCTAAATAAAAATGTTAAAAATAAGAATGCAGTAAAAGGGAGGTATGGGGAAGTCGCAGAAACAAGGGGTATGAAAACAGGATTATGAAATTATACATGTTTTATATGTTTTTGTTTGTGTATGTAAATGTGTTGTTTGTTTTTATTTGTGTTGGAAAACCAATAAAAATTATTTAAAAAATAAAAAATAAAAAATTATTAAAAAAAAATAATGGCATGATTAATGGGCGAGTTGGATAGAAGGGAGGCTTGTGCCATAAGCACTCCTATTTCCAGAAACAATGAGGAACGCCATATGCAAACTTGTGTTGATACGACTGCATTTAAAGCTGCAAAGCGTTGTTGGTTCTGCAATAAGCAGGGATATTTTGCAAAGGACTGCAGATCCAAAAGAAAGCAAAGTACTCCCAAGTCTGTTTCTGTTCGTCAGTCACAGTCATCAGCCCAGCAGCCGACATTGTACCGTAAAGACAGAAACGAGCCACGAGCTTTTCATGCTCGGACTACAGATCGTAAAAGAATTAAAGGTGCCAAGTGGAAGTCTTTTATTGTGGACTCAGGAGCATCTCAGCACATTTGCAACAATCGAAGCTTGTTTATTTCTTTCGAAGAGGATATTGGTAATGTACATTTAGCCAATTCACAAGTCTTGCAGTCGCTTGGCAGGGGTACTATTAAACTTGACTCTTTAAACATTACGATAGCGAACTGCATTTACTGCCCGTCAGTGGACAATTTATTGTCAGTAAGAAGTTTTGCTCATCAAGGCATAACTGTGCGTTTCTTAAAGTCAATGTGTGAGTTTTTCAATGGGAACAAACGTCTATTGTATGCCCGGGACTCTGATTATATAGACTGTATTTTCACACCTACTCCCAATCGCCTATAAATTGCAGAGCAGCACAGTCAAGCCAGGGGTTGAGGAGTGTAAGGCCACATTCCGGGTGTGTCCATGAAGCACACAGAATTCTGGGACACCTGAATTTTGCTGCTGTAATTAAGACAAAGAATATTGTTAATGGCCTAAGCTTAAAACCATGTAAATTCTTTATGCAATGTCTATCCTGTTGCAAGAATAAGATTAAGGTTGCACGCAAGGGTAGGTGCTTAGATAGGAAAATAACTGAGCCATTTGAGCATGTACATTGTGATTTAGTTGGGCCACTCCCACCATCATTAGGAGGTTCTAAATACTGGCTTACCCTGATAGACCAGTATAGTAGATATTGTTGGACTTATGCAATAGCTGAGAAGTCCCAAGCATTTGAGAAGTACAGAGCTTTTTGCAACTGGGTAAAAATGCATTTTAACAAACCAATTAAGTATCTGTTTTCTGACCGGGGTGGGAAATTTTTTTCTGAGGCACAGGGGCCTACTCACGAGTTATCTTGCCCCTGAAGTCCCTGGCAAAATGGGCTTGTTGAAGTTGTGCAGCATGACCTGCAGGCAGGGGTTAAAACTTATCTGTACGATACTAATCTGCCCAAAGTCTTTTGGGCTGAAGCGCTCAATGCCTTTTGTTACGTTAGAAATCGCAGTTATCATTCTGGTTTAGATGTCACCCCCTATGAGAAGCTGTTTAAAAAACGCCCTAATCTGAAATACCTATGCATTTGGGATTCAGGTGTAATTATGCATTATCCCGCTAAGCAGAAATTGGGTGAGTGTAGTGTTCTGAGAAAATTAATGGGCTACCAGAAGGGGGCGTACAGAATTTACATACCAGCAACTGGCAAATTTCATATTACCAGAAGCATAATACAAACTGTAAATTGGAATGGCGTTGCTGTTTTCCAAGATACTAACGGTATAAATGATACTGAGGAAGAAGAGGAAGAAGCAGCAGCAGCAGCAGGAAATGGTCTTCTGAATTAATGGAACAAGACAAAAAGCCTGTTGAATCTGATAATTTGTTTGATGATTTAAAGTCACAGGCACCCGAGGGGAGGTTAGATTCTCTTGAGTTTTCTGACCATGATCTTAGCCTACAGGCACCTCTTCAGTCTGACAATGATGATTTACAACCTGAAACTAGTAGTTTACTTAGTCTCATTAAGTCTGAGGAGTCTGACTCTCCTTCCGGACTGAGACGTTCAAACAGCAAGAGACAGAAGCCACAATGTTTTGCAGATGAACTTTTAAATACTGTGTATGCCAATAAGGCGGTTTTTGAGCCAAAAAGCTACAATGATGTTCAGAATTTACCTAAGCACCAAGTAAATTGGTATAAAGCTATCAACTCTGAGATAGCTTCTTTAAAAGAGCATAACACCTGGTCTCTTGTACCACAAACCCCAGATATGAGACTTATTGATTCAAAATGGGTTTAAGAAAATGCAAATGGGAAGGAAACACCTATGGTATGTGGTTTCACCTTTACAGGTGAAGATAAGCCATTTCCTAACAAAACTTTGTATCGTTCTGCTATAGGCAAGCTAAATTTCATTCAAAGAATCTCAAGACCAGATATAACTTATGCTTTTCACTTTCTGGCAAAATTTGTGGAAAAGCCCACTACGCAATGTTTCTCTGCTCTTAAGAGAGTGGTAATGTACCTTAAACATACCAAACATTATAGGTTGCAGTTTACATCATGTATTGACAAAGGTTTTGAAATTTTCTGCGATGCATCTCATGCAGTGGAACAAAATAATTGCAGGGGTGTGTCTGGTATGGTGTTTTGTTATAAAGGTTGTCCATTTGAATGGAAGTCCCAGACACAAACCATTATTTGTCTCTCCACAACAGAGAGTGAATTATGTGCATGCGTTCAGGCCACTCGTGATGTGGAATGGTATCTGCAAGTATTTGCAGACCTACAGATGAAAGTAACACTACTAGTAAGAGTTTACCTTGATTCCCAGAGCGGACTCGCTATCCTGTTTTCAGAGACCAATACGCAGCGCACTAGAGTCTTAAGGTTACGTTTACAGTTAGTAAAGAAACTAATTGCTGATGAAATGATTGTATTTCAATATGTTCCAGGTGACAATCAAATTGCAGACATTTTTACTAAAGCACTTCCAAAGGTTACACATGAAAGACATATACAAAATATGCTTTATGTTTTTGTTCCACAATGATGAACCGCAGGGGAAATGTTGAATGGTTTCTTTAAATGTAAAGGTTCATAATTGTTCCACCAGTTGTGTATGTCTTTAAGGGGCCAGAGCAAAATAACGAGACCCAGCTTTACAGCTGTGAAACATAGCAGGTGCTGAGTTGTATTGATTAAACTGTGTCAGCATTTGGGTATAGTATATAAGGAGCAGCACCTAGCTTTCCCATTACCCTGGGGGATGGGTTGGTGGTTGGGTCTGGTTTGTTGTTGGTGTATTTAGTGTATAAGGAGTTTTTGTTTTTGTTATTAAAATCTTGTTTAAGTTATTTTTGAGTCCCTTTTTATGCATTGTCTCCCCAGCAAGCTCTCTGCAGTGCTACTATACTGCAAAAAGCTAACACTGGCACCTCTCAGGTGGGCACTATTGCCATTATAAGAGAACAAGGGTGGTGAGTTCATGGTGAGTCCTGGCACCTCTTTTTCTAGAAAAATAGCACTGGCTGGCACCTTCCCCTGGAATGGCCATGCCATACAGCTTTCATCTAGTTCACACCTGAACTTTCCAACGCAATACGATTTGAAATTGCAGCGTTAAGCCTTGGTCACTCACATCAAAGTCCAAATGCTCGGAGACATATTTCAGGAGTACGTTGGTGGTCTTGACTGCTCTTTGCCTCTCACTGATTTTTGTGGAGTCAATCCAGCCATTTGTGTGCTGCGGGAGAGAAATCATCGTCATCACATGGAAGGACAACCCTTAATCCAGGTTTGCAAATTCACAAAGCTTCATAGAGGGGACAAATTGCAAAAGGGGGTTGTTTTGTAAAGGAGAAAGTTTGCTGCAATTTGTTTATTATTATTATTATTATTATTATTATTATTATTATTAATACCCCACCTTTTCCCCAGACAGGGACTCGAGGCAGCTTAGTAGGATTAGATATTAATTGGCTCTTGGGTTGCTTTTGTTTTATTATGCATTTTCTGTTCTGATTTTGTATTTTTATGTTGTGAACCGCCCTGCGACCTGTCATTGGTGTGTTTGTCTGTGTGATAATTACAAGAATACAACATACACCTCACCACAGCCATAGCAATGGAATGCAGGAAGCATCCTTAGACCAAGCCCAGCCATTGATCCACAGGTAATGAGGGCTGGCAGTTGGCCCTTTGGCCTTTCAGACAGAGAGCCTTTTCCCAGCCCCACTGGAGATGCTGAGGACTGAACCTGGGACCTTGGGCATGCAAGACAGATGCTCTGCCCCGAGCCACGGCCCTTCCCCATATCCCCTCAGCAGAGGACATATCTTGTGTGCCTTGCACAAGCATTGCTAGCAGAACAGAGGCCCACTTGACCATCAGCACCCACAACCAGCGAGTTGACCACAGATGCCCCCCGTGCAATCATTTCAAGAGGGTCTGTCCTCCGGCATGGGAGCTGCTGCTTCCCCCTGCTCTGACACCTTGGGGACTCCCTTACCACTAATATCTTCTGCAGTGTCTCCAGAGAGGGGGCCTCCGACAGCAAGCTGGTGAGCATGTTGAGCCAGATGTAGATCGTCTCTTGATAACAGTCCTGGAAGGAGAGAAGCAAAAGCAGTTAGAAGCTGAAGACCCCCATGGAAATCCCATATGCTCTGGAGCCTTCTAGTCCAAATTCGTAACAAAGCTTATGCAGGGGTTCAAGCAAGGCACACAAAGAGTCATAAACATCAAACGTTTCTTGATGTATGTAAGGTTACAGGTCATGCAATATAAAGATACAGGACTCCACACTGGGCTCAACTTCCTTGGGGTGTTCCAAGGCAGAGGGCCTTCTTGGTGGTGGGGCCCACCCCGTGGAACACCCTCCTATCAGATGTCAGAGAGATACATCATTATACTTCCATCTGAAGACATCGGAAGGCAGCCCTGCATAGGGAAGTTTTAAATATTTGATGTCTGGCTGTGTTTTAATTTGTTGGAAGCTGCCCAGAGTGGCTAGAGTAACCCAGTCAGATGGGCAGCATATAAACAAACAAGCAAACAAATAAAATTAAATGTAGCGTAGGAGGGAGGCATGAGAGTCACAAAATGCAGGCATGCAGGAATCATTCGTGGATGCATTCTAGCCAAAGGTGAAATGCAATAAATATGGAAACAGGATTAAAATCAAAAATATACACCCCAAGTCTCTGGCTGTTACATCATTGTGATGGGTCAAGTGTCTCGGGCAGCATTCTTTGCAGCTTACACGGCTCAGACTCTTTGCCCTCAAATCCTTTAACCTGGCAACCCCATTTTCCTCCAGAAGCAGAAGGTCCAGTCACCTGGCTCTGTGTTGCCGGCACGGAGCTCCCAGCTTTGACCTTCGTAACCTGCAATGATGGCAATTGGAAGACCTTCCTGATGGTTTTTTGTAGCAGCTGAAACCGGAGCAGGGGGTCCATGCATGGTCTCAAGGCACTGAAAAGAGAAAGAAGGGGAGAGGAAAGGATCAGCACCCACCAGTCCATAAACCTGGTGAAGAAATATGTACTGTGTCTGGCCGTACTTACGTCATGCGAATGATCGTTTCCATTGCGGGGTGTAAGATGGTAAGTGATGCCATTGGCTCCTCTTTGATGACCTCCTGTGGTGGGGAAGCACACAGCATGTCAGGGAACTGGAGGCGCCATCCCTGCCACCACACCAAGCCCTGAGTTGTGCTCTCTATCCAGCCCACTTGACAACTTCTTTGCAATTGGCAAGTGGGTCCTCCTAGGGGAGGAGAGTGGGCTTCCTGGATCTGGGAATAAGATCCCTTTTTCTCCTGGGCAGAGCTCTACCGCATAAGAACAGCATAAGATCAGCCTTCTGGACCAGGCCAAGGGCCCATCTAGTCCAGCATCCTCACAGCATTCTCACAGTGGCCAACCGGACGTCTGTGAGAAACCAGGGAGCAGACCATGAGCCCAAGAGCCCTCTCCCCGCCTGTGGCTTCCAGCAACTATATTCAGAAACATTGCTTCCTTCCTCTGTGGAGGTAGAACATAGCAATCATGGCTGGGAGCCATTGACAGCCCTCTCCTCCTGGGAGAACCTAGCCTCTTTTACTTAGGCACTGGTGACATCCTGCTGAGGTTGCCACAATGTAGGGCTGCCTTTCAAGTGGGTTTGGAAACTTGAGTTGGAGCAGAACGTGACCACCCAGAAATGGTTTGGGGCCAGATGATCAGAACATGCAACCCAGAGCTAGACCTACACAGCTATTTTTAAGAAAAAACGCTCTGAAAAGAAACCCCAGGAGATTCCCCCCCTTTTTTTCTTTTTCTTTTTACTCACTGTGATGCAGAAGGTGAGCTCGTCTTTGTGGGGGAAGGTGACATATCCCACATTCGATTGCACAAGCGCCTTGGTTGTTAGAGTTGCTGCCTTCATAAAGCTCTTCTTCAAAGCCTCATTCTGAAAGGAGAAGGGATTTTATAAAATTGAGTTTGAATCAAAATCACAAGGAAACATAAAGCCACACTGACCTAATCCTAATTCTAATCCTTACCCTAACACTAACCCAATCCAAAAACAAAAAATTCCTTCCAGTAGCACCTTAAAGACCAACTAAGTCAGTTCTAGGTATGAGCTTTCATGTGCATGCACACTTCTTCAGATACCAATCCAAAAATTAACCCTAACCCAGAAGTGGTCTTGTTAGATAGTTAAATTCATGTTAAATTGCTGTTTTAGGGTTTCTTTAAAAAAAGTCTGGAACAGATTAATCCATTTTGCATTACTTTCTATGGGAAAGCATGCCTTGGTTTGGAACTGTCAGGGGTTCAGGAGCAGAGGCACAGGGAAGAGAGGAGATGGAGAGCGAAGGGGAAGAATCCGAGGGGAGCGTAGGAGAAGAGGACAGTGGACCGAGGGATTCCATGAGCCTCTCCAGCGAATCGGAAGATTCACAGAAGGGGGCGCCAGTGGCCAGGGGTAGGGGGTTCCCAAGGGGAACGTCCCAGGAGCAAGGGGGCAGCAGGGACTCCCAGAGCAGTAGTTGGAAATCAGGACCAGCATCCCCACCAGAGCAGAGTGGGGGGGAAGAGTCCCAAGGATCAGGGCCAGTGCATTCCCCACCAGGGAGAGAAGATAAGGCAGGGCTGACCACACCTCCATCGGAGAGTCAGACAACGGAGGGGAGGTCAGATCCGGCCAGTATCCTGGAAGAGGGAAGCAGTGACAGAAGTAGTGTAACGGTCAGGAGGAAGGTCACTGGGTTGGCGCGAGAGGCAAGTTCAAATGTACAGGAGCGCGGGACAGCAGAGAATGAGGATTGGGAACCGGGTCTAAAGCCCGCCGGAGGGAGGGGGAGGAGCTAAGCGACTCAGCGTCGGAAGAGTCCAGAAAGGGCAATGCCCCAGCGGGCAGGAGGACCCAGAAGAGGAGAGAGCAGCGTAAAAGGTGGAGCCGGGCTAGGATCTTAAACTGGTGTCATAGGGGAGGAGACTCAGACGGTACTTCGCCGGTCTAGGCTTTAAGACGTAGAACTGCGCGCTGCGGCTTTGAAATGGAAACTAAACCTCAATAAAGACTTTTGGACATAACGACAGCCTGGCGTTGGTCCTCTGTGAGCTGGGACCTAGAGGCAGCTCTGACAGTAAGTACCGTCTCCTAAAAACCTCGCAACGTGAGTGGACGCAGCGAGGGGCAAAGATTGGTACTTCGCGAGCTCACGAAAGCAGCACAAGATGACTACCGAAGAGCAAATGGCAGCTCTGCAAAACACAGTGACACAACTCAACGCAGAAATACTAGCGTCCAGGAGGAGAGAAACGGAAGCAGCTGCTGTCTGCAAGGATCTGCAAGCCAGGTTGGAACTGTTGACTAAACAGGGGCTACCGGGAGCCAGATCAGAGGGGATTGGGCTGGGAAAGAGAGGAGGCAGCCTTGTGTCTCATTTCGAGGGAAGTCTGCAGCACTATCCTAACTTCAGAGCAGACGTGGTTTTTGCGCTAAAGTTGCTGGAGAAGGACTTTAGAGATGAGCAGGAGAAGGTAGGCTTTATACTAACGCATCTCCATGGAGAAGCTAAAGCGTGGTTGCGCAATCTGTGGAGAGATAATGATCCAGCCCTCCAAAACGCGAATGCCTTCATTAAGGCAATGGATGCTTGTTTTTTATCAGCGATAGATGTAGATGTCGCCAGAAAAGAGATACGTGGATTGAAACAAGGCAGAGCCACTGTGAGGGAATATCACTCCCGCTTTTTTGCATTGGTCAACGCACTGGGATGGGAAAGAGATTCAGCGGCCGTCAGGGACCTGTTCTGGGAGGGGCTGAACGGGGCTGTGAAAGACGAAATCGCAAGGGGGGAGAGACCCCAGAACACTCAAGAAGTTGTCCAGAGAGCGCTGACGATTGGGGTGCGTCTGGAAGAACGTCCCTGGAGCAAAGACGAAGGGCGTTGGGGACGCACACCAGCGAGAGCACCTTTCTTTCCCAGGGACTCAGCGCGCGCTCAATCCACGCCTCCACTGGGAGGGGGAGAGGAGCCGATGGAGATAGGTGGTGCCAATGCTCAGTCAGCAACCAGAGCCCCAACACCGGGAGCAGCCAAAGTGAAGCCTCCTAGAGGGAAGAAGTGTTACATCTGCGACAGTGCTCAGCATATGGCAAAAGAGTGCCCCCAGAGGCTCCACAAGCACACTGCAGCCTCAGCAACAGTAACAGAAGCAGGTCAGCAGAGAGAACCACAGCAGGGAAACGACGAAGTCTGGCTGGAAGCAGAGCCACTGGGGCCCAACCAGACGAGTCAGTGAAGCAGTCCCCAGGAATCTTACAGCCCACAGACCCCCTCCCGCCCAAACCAGTGGTGCAGCTCACCGCAACACTCCAGCTTCCCAATGGGCTCACCATGGAAGTCCCTATTACCATTGACTCTGGTAGCAATGCAGACTTTATAGGAGTGGATTTCATCAAGCAACATAGCATAGCGCTCCTGCCAGCCGCGATGCCCCTGAAGGTAGTGACAGTCGATGGAAGAGAATTGCTGGGGGGACAGGTGGTACAGCAAACGCCGCCAATGGTGATGCGAATTGGAAATCACCGCGAAGTCATCAGCTTCAATGTCACCCAACTGTAAGACACGCCCATAGTGTTGGGCATGAGCTGGTTGGACAGGCACAGCCCGGCATTGGCATGGTACCAGCGTAAATTGACCTTCTGCTCCTCCTACTGCGCAGAACATTGCATCATGACTAACCAGGAGGACGAGGGGCAAGAGGATGACCCACAGCTACAACTGGGCATGCTGCAAGCGGTACTTGACAAGTACAAGGCGTTTTTGGAGGTCTTCTGCAAGAAGGAAGCGGACAAGCTGCCTCCCCACAGACCCTACGACTGCAAGATTGACCTCCTGCCGGGGGCAACGCTGCCGACCGGAAAACTGCATTCCATGTCTGAAGACGAACTGCAAGAGCTCAGGGAGTTCATAGATCACAATTTGAAGCGGGGATTCATCCGAGAATCCAAAGCAGTGGGGGGCAGTCCTTTGTGAAGAAAAAAGACACGCCCCAAAAGAGGCTGGTAGTTGATTTCAGAATTTTAAACTCGAAAACCAAGCCCACGGCTTTCCCAATGCCCAAGATCAACGACTTGCTCGCGACGGTGAGGAAGGGACGCATCTTCACCAAGTTGGAGCTACGCGGGGCGTACAATCTTATATGCATGCGGGAGGGCGACGAGTGGAAGACGGCCATGTTTACGCCCTTGGGCACCTATGAATATAGGGTTATGCCGTTCGGTTTACAAAATGGCTCCCACTGCTTCCAAGCCTTCATGCATCACGTGTTAGCGGGGCTCCTCTACAAGAAGTGCGTCTGCTTCCTGGACGACATTCTGAGCTTCTCGAAATCGCAGGAGGCTCACGAGAGAGATGTCAAGGAAGTCCTGCAAAGACTACGGGAGCACAGGCTTTATGCCAAACTGGAGAAGTGCCAGTTCGACATGACGGAGGTGGATTTCCTGGGCTACAAGCTGTCCGACAAGGGAATCGCCATGGACAGCGCCAAGGTACGCTCGGTACTGGACTGGAAAAGCCCGCGCAATCGGAAGGAGGTCCAGAGGTTTGTCGGCTTTGCCAACTTTTATCGCAAGTTTATCAAGGGTTTCGCTATGCAGACGGCGGCCATCACGGACACCCTCAGCTCCAAGAAGAAGAAGTTCATCTGGACGGAGCAGGCGGAGCAGTCCTTTCAGAAACTCAAGCGTCTCTTCGCTTCCAAAGAACAACTGCTACATGTGAACCCCAGCAGACCCATGAGGGTTGAGACTGATGCCTCCGACAGAGCCTTGGGGGCAGTCCTGTTGCAGCAAGACCCGCAAGGGGATTGGAGGCCGTGCGCTTTCTACTCCAGGAAACTCAGCAAGTCGGAGCAGAACTACACCATATGGGACAGAGAGTTGCTGGCCATTCATGCAGCCTTCAAGGCGTGGCGGCACTTCCTCATCGGAGCCAAACACACGGTGCAAGTTCGCACGGACCATAAGAGCCTGGAATACTGGCACACGGCGCGGTTCCTGAACTAGAGACACATCCGCTGGGCGAAGTTCTTTGCGGATTTCGACTTCAGGATAGAATATATCCCCGGAGACAGCAACATCATGGCTGATGCGCTATCCAGGAAGCCGCAGTATCTGGAGGAAGCAGCACCGGTAGAGGCCAAACACATTTTCGCACCTAAGGCGTGGGCATGCGCTTCGGCCACCGTGGACCTGGAAGCAATACGGCGCGAGCTTCGAACGGATTCCTTCGCACCATCCAAGATGGAGGAGGTGCGCAGTGGCACAGCGAAGGACGACGAGTTCCAGATACGCGACGGACTGCTCCTCCGCAAAGGGGCCATCTACGTGCCGGGAGATGAACTCCGCGCGAGAGTACTGCAACAGCTACACGACGCACCCAGCGCTGGACATTTCGGCAAGGAAAAGACGGTGGAATTAGTAGCCAGAGACTTTTGGTGGCCCAAGATGCGGGGAGAAGTCGCGGATTACGTCAAGAGGTGCGACACATGCCAAAGGGCCAAGCCAGTACACAGACCGCCAGCGGGACTGTTGGAACCGCTACAGACCCCGTCCGAACCGTGGGAGAGGGTGGCCTTGCACTTTGTCACTGATCTGCCCAGCTCGAGGGGCAAAACAGCAGTACTCGTGGTAGTCGACATGTTCACCAAGATGGCGCACTTCATTCCTTGTGCGAAGGTGGCCACAGCGGAACAGACGGCCAAGCTGTTCATAGACCACGTGTTCAAGGTGCACGGCCTCCCACGGTCTATCCTGTCCGACCGGGGGCGCCAGTTCATCTCGTGTTTCTGGCAGAAGCTGATGGGGATCCTGAACGTCAAGGTCAACCTAGCGTCGGCAAGACACCCGCAGACCAACGGACAAGCGGAGAGGGTCAACACCATCATGCAGCAGTACCTGAGATGCTACGCGAACCAGCAGCCCTCAACCTGGGTGGACAACCTACCGCTGGCTGAGTTTGCCTACAACAACACGAAACACGTGTCCACGGGGGTGACACCGTTTTTCGCCAACAATGGGCGACATCCCAGGACCTTCCCGGGCTTAGAGAAAGAGGGGGAAGGGGAGCCGCAGGGAGCAAAGGCATTGGCAGAGGAGTTACAGGAGGTCCATGAACAGCTCCGAAGGCAGTTGGAGCTAGCTAAACACGTGTACAAGATGCAGGCAGACCGACACAGGAGAGTTGGGGAGGACATACGGGTAGGGGACTGGGTCTGGTTAGCAGCCCAGGCGGTGCCGGCCAGATCCTTAGCTAAGAAGAAGCTCGGACACAAGCAGCTAGGCCCGTACCAAGTCGAGGCACAGATCAACCCAGTGGCCTTCCGGTTGACACTACCGGAGGGATCCAGAATGCACCCGGTCTTTCATAGATCGGTGCTCACGCCCTACAAGGCACCTCACAGGTTTCAGGTGCCAGGGACAGCTCCTAGTCCGCTTAGAGACGCACCCACGACAGGGGGGTCGCCGAGGGCGGGGCCGCTCAACGAGGTCACGGAGATTTTGGACTCAAGATGGGGGGAAGAGGGGGTTGAATATCTCCTCGCCAGGGAAGGTACCCCGGCCAGCACCAACAGCTGGGTACCGTACTATGCGGTGGAGGAGCACTACCTCAAAGACGGGTTCCACGCACTCTTCCCACACAGGCCCATGCCGGAGGATTATTTTGACGAATATCTTTTCACACCCACACTTTCAGCCAGCACGTTCCGTGGTTTCTCTTCAGAGGAGGACACGGCGCCGGAGACTAGATCCCCAGAGGGGTCCCTCTCAGGGTTTGGCACAAGCGGCTCTTATTGGTGGGAAGATCAACCTGTGGTGGGGTGGCGCACAGAACTGCCAAGCGGGCCAGCGCACGCAGCGTCACCCCAGGCGACAGGAGGAGAGGGGGTCATGGACGTGTTGGGGGAGGATCCGGGGTTCGAACACACCGGCAGAGAGATGGAAGCGGAGGAGATCGACGTCGACTAGCCCGTGGAGGACTGGCCGGATCTACCCGGCTGGAGGCACACCACGGGGGAAGAACTGTATCCTGCACTCACCCCCACAACATTGGAGCACCCAGAACCCACGCCAGAAGAGGGGGAGGGGGGAAGGGGGGGCTTCGAGGGGGGATGGATGTCAGGGGTTCAGGAGCAGAGGCACAGGGAAGAGAGGAGATGGAGAGCGAAGGGGAAGAATCCGAGGGGAGCGTAGGAGAAGAGGACAGTGGACCGAGGGATTCCATGAGCCTCTCCAGCGAATCGGAAGATTCACAGAAGGGGGCGCCAGTGGCCAGGGGTAGGGGGTTCCCAAGGGGAACGTCCCAGGAGCAAGGGGGCAGCAGAGACTCCCAGAGCAGTAGTTGGAAATCACGACCAGCTTCCCCACGAGAGCAGAGTGGGGGGGAAGAGTCCCAAGGATCAGGGCCAGTGCATTCCCCACCAGGGAGAGAAGATAAGGCAGGGCTGACCACACCTCCATCAGAGAGTCAGACAACGGAGGGGAGGTCAGATCCGGCCAGCATCCCGGAAGAGGGAAGCAGTGACAGAATCAGTGTAACGGTCAGGAGGAAGGTCACTGGGTTGGCGCGAGAGGCAAGTTCAAATGTACAGGAGCGCGGGACAGCAGAGAATGAGGATTGGGAACCGGGTCCTAAAGCCCGCCGGAGGGAGGGGGAGGAGCTAAGCGACTCAGCGTCAGAAGAGTCCAGAAAGGGCAATGCCCCAGCGAGCAGGAGGACCCAGAGGAGGAGAGAGCAGCGTAAAAGGTGGAGCAGGGCTAGGATCTTAAACTGGTGTCATAGGGGAGGAGACTCAGACGGTACTTCGCCGGTCTAGGCTTTAAGACGTAGAGCTGCGCACTGCGGCTTTGAAATGGAAACTAAACCTCAATAAAGACTTTTGTACATAACGACAGCCTGGTGTTGGTCTGTGAGCTGGGACCTAGAGGCAGCTCTGACAGGAACGCTTTGGTTTCAGAATGGATTAACTTTGAGAACCAAGGTACCACTGTAATGCCCCATCTGGTCCTAAGTGTGGAGCCAGTATACACCCCAGTCTACAACCCTTCGGTGGATGAAGCCAAAAACCCTGCCCTAGGGCACAGTCTGAAGGCATAAACCCTGCCCTAGGGCACAGTCTGAAGGCATGTGGTGCAAGGACCTTGATGGAGCTCAGGAGGTCTGCTCAGTGCCTGGATGGTGACCACGGGGGAAATGGTTGCACACCTCCTGGAGACGTATGACAGGAGAAAGGCAGAATATACCATATTTTTTCGAGTATAAGACGCCCCCTATTTGGGGGGACTCCAAATTAAGAAAATGGGGGAAGGATTGCCCAGAGTTGCTGAGCTTTTCGGGGGTAGGATTACCCACAGTAGTTCAGCTATTTGGGGGAGGGGATTCCAAAAATTGCTCACCCGCTGAACCTATGCTGCCACTCACACATGTCACAAAACCCACCTATTGTCTGTCCCTCGCCGGCAGAAACCGCCAATCGCATTCCCAATTTCCGCAGTGACAGCCAATCAACACCATCCCTTGCCGCAGCCACCAATAACGCACACAATAGCTGTTGACTATCTCCGGCTTGCAGCGGCAACCAAACCCACGTCCCTCCTATGCACTCTCTGTGTATAAGATGACCCTCATTTTTAAACATCATTTTTTAATAATAATAAAAAAACCCTCGTCTTATACACGGAAAAGTATGGTATAGCTGAGAGAACAAACAACAGGAGTCCGTGTGATAATCAGAGCCATACCTTCCTGCTGTTCTGGAATTGGAAGAGGAGCTCCTCTGTGATGAGGTCTATAAAAAGGGGGAGGTCATCCTGCCGTGCCCCGGATGCCATTTGACCACAGCAAAGGATGACGGTGATACTGGCATTCGTCTCGCTAGTATTCTGGAGGGAAAGGATGGGGAAAGTGAGTTTGGGAACCTTAAGTGCAATTGGAGACAAATCACCATTTAGTTGGGACCTTTTAGCAGCTGGGAAAATATTAGTAGTCAGTAAGTTGTTGTGCGAAAGGTGGAGGGCACAAGGAGAAAGGGACAACAGAGGACGAGATGGCTGGACAGCGTTCTTGAAGCTACCAGCATGAGTTTGACCAAGCTGCGGGAGGCAGTGGAAGACAGGAGTGCCTGGCGTGCTCTGGTCCAGGGGGTCACGAAGAGTCGGACACGACTAAGCGACTAAGCAACAACAACAAGTTGTTGTGCAGACTTACAAATTTTGTATTTTTTTTCCTCCAGGAAACTCAAACTGCTGGCAAGCCAGGGCTCCCCCACCCTATATATGTGCATCGGGTTCTTCCTGCCTAAATGTAGAGCCTGACATTTGACCCTATTGAATTTCATTTTGTTAGTTTGGGCCCAGTTCTCCAATATGTTAAGGTTATCTTGAATCCCGATTCTGTCTTCTGTGGCATTGGCTACCCTTCCCAGTTTGGTGTCATCTGCAAATTTGATGAACATCCCCTCAATTCCTTCATCCAAGTCTTTTATTTTAAAAAAAAGTGGAACAACAACGGGCCAGGACAGAACCCTGTGACACCCCACTGGTCACTTTTTCCCCAGGATGATGAGGAACCATGAAGGTGTTCTCTTTGGGTTCGGTCAGTCAACCAGGGAGAAAGTGCAGGACAGTGTAGGGTAGACTGACCACTGGTGCTCTTTTCCATGGGAGCTGCTTTTTAAAAATTAAAATGAACCAGGTGGATCTGCTCATCTTCTCCATAGTGAGGGTTGGGAAATTTCCTTGGTCATTTACCAACTCACAGCAAAAATCCAGAGGTACCACACTCCTGGGTTTCATTTCTCTTGGATGGCAGAGCACAAGAGAGTTCAGGGCTGCGTTCAGATGTAACAATAAACCAGAGGGCATCAACATAGGTTGGCCTCTAGCTCCTATCAGCCTCAGCCAGCATGGCTCTGGGTCAGGAGGGATGGGAGTTGCAGTCTGTAGCATCTGAAGGGCACCATTTTGGTTACCTCTGTGATAAACTATGGTTTATTATTGTGTGAATGAGCCTTGGACTCATCGGCTCCTGCTCCCTTCTCCTCTACCACAGTTGCAAAACGGAGACCGGAAGCTTGAGGGAAGTTAACTGAAAGTGGAAGGAAAAGGATCTGATCTCCTTCCAGCTGGGTTGGAGAATTGGAGAGTCGGGGGCACATGACCCCAAGGCCCCCTCAGGTTATGGAACTGTTAGATCTGCACGCAGTTACTATGCCTTGTGAGATAAGATGGCGCCCAGTACACTTCTGCTGCGCCGATGGACGTCTGTGCCGATAGAAAACTTGAGCTCCCTTAGCTCTCTTAGCAAAGTCCTTAGCAGAGTTTTGCAGCGGCAGAAACACTTGCCTTGTGTGTGGATAATAAATCAGACTGAATGCAGGCTTCTTGCTAAACTCCAACAGTCTTTTAATGAGTAGAAAAACATCATAAATCAGCCCGGCGAAAGAGCAGACATCCTTTCGCCTCTCAGCCAAAAACGAAAGAAACTCACACACAAAGAAAGATTCCCGTATGTGAACATAACCACGCCTCAGAATGTGAGACGTCACACAGAACTGTTTAACCCTGTAAGTTCTGATTCTCCTCACATGCCTTTGTAATAATTTGCTTAATTGACAAATATATGGAGATGAACACAGAGAGCGACACTCAACTATGCTTTGCTTCAAGTAGACCTGTCGAAATGAATGGGCCTAACTTAGTCATCTTCATTAAATTCAGTGGGTCTACTCTAGAACATAGTTGAATGGGGCCAGCAGGCACTCCCGTAAGGCAGAAGAACTCTTGCACGAGAGCAAATTTGGCAGGTGATGCAGCTGAAACCTCTCCCCTCTTTCTCTCTGCCTCTCCCAGCCTGCCGCCTGCCTTCTCTCTTGGGTTCTGCTCCCTCCCCTCAGTTGGAGAGGTGTCCCCTCTTCCAAACTCTAAGAGGTTCTTCATTCAAAGCTTTCTGACAGCAGAACACTCTCCCTTGGGAGGTTGTGGACTCTCCTTCGTTTGAGGTTGGATGGCCATCTCTCAGGGATGCTTAAGATTCCTGCATCGGAGGGGGTTGGACTAGATGACCCTTGGGGGTCCCCATTAGCTTCCACTATTGAAGAAATGCCAACCAACCATCTGACAACCAACCTAAAAACAGGGGTCAGTGTACTTTGGGGGGTGACCAATGGTTTCTAACGAATCTGTTTGACTGACTGACTGAGCCAAGGGATCAGATCAGATCTAGGATCTGGAGCCACAGAGACAGGACTGCTGGAGCCCACTTCAGAAGGATGACTGAGACATACCCACAGAGGAAGCTGTCTGGCTTCCATACTGAGAGCAGATCCAATTGCCTTTTTGGAATGGTAAGGATCCCATCCCTTGAAAAAGAGCATGTTTGGAAATGGGGCAGGATTCGTTCTTTTCCAACATGCTTTGGTGTGGATGTAAAGAGCCGCTAAGGATCCAATCCGCCAGGATCTTCGTCTAACCATTGGCCATGCTGTCAGGGGCTGATGGGAGTTCCAATTCAAAACACACGGATGGGGAAGGGGCACCAGGCTGGGGATGGCTGACCTACACTCTTGCTACGCTCCTTCCTCACTTCACACCCTTACCTCAGACGTCTCAGTATTCCTTGCAATGGCTGCGTGGCCGAAGTCCCGCACTGCCATCAGCACCTGTGAAATATGGGTGCTTGAAGCCACACCGATAGCCTCAGAAATTCCCTAGGGAGAATGAGGCACGTCAAACATGTCGTTTTCTTGATTGCAATTAGTGATAATAATAATAATAAATTTTATTTATATCCCACCCTCCCCAGCCAAAGCTGGGCTCAGGGCGGCTAACAACAATAAAATAGTACAACATTCTAAAAACATTTCATTATAAAAATTAAATAAAATCAATTAAAATGAAATTGATGGCAACCATTAAGCTAAGCTGATCATGAGGGATGGAGGATAAATGTGATTCTGTAAGCAGATTCCTGCGAAATGTGGGGAACCAAATTTAAGAATGGAGAAATGAGACACTTAGAGAACCAATTTGAAGAGATCCTTTCATCCCGGATAATAATAGGGGTGGTTTGAAGAACGATATTTCTGTGAATTCTGATGTGAACTGACCAGACCACACCTCCCAGACTCGTGCAGCTTGCAACGCAAGGATGCCTTGCATTCTGACATTTTCAAATCTTGTGATACAGTTCTTGGCTTCATTAAACACTCAACTACATTAAAATGCACCATTTATTCCCTGGAAGTATTTGTAATCCACCCCTCACCCAAAGGCACCAGAGCAGGAATATGCACCATCTAAACCAGGGTGCTCCAATTTCTCATACCAAGTGGGCCACAAGAGTAGTTCAGCACAGAACCTGTGGGCCGCACACTGACTTGTCGTGTGGGAGAGGGGAGCAAGGCCACAATTTGACACACACGCCCCGGCCCGCATGCTGCCTTCCCAAAGGTAGGCAGGTGAGGCGCTGGGTTTTGGGAAGGAGGCACGAGGCTCTGGCGGGACCTAGAGCCTTCCCACCTTCTTGCCAAAGGTGGGAAAGAGCTAACTGAGGACTCTAGGACCCTGACAGATCACACCTGCCTCCTTCCCCAAGCCCAGCACCTCTTTACCCAGCTTTGGGAAGGCAGTGCAAGGCCTACAGGTGTGTAGGGGTGCCTCCAAGCTTGCTGAGGGCTGCCAAGAAAGGCATTGAGGGCCACTTGCTGGCTGTTCTGATCTAACCCAAAACTAAACAAATCTGTTGAATGCTGAAAAGCAGTTGCTCCTGTAAGAGGCTTTGAGGGGGTGAGTGGGTGGGCACAAAATCCTTGGAGGGAGGAAGGTCATGAGCAGAGACCAATCCGGAAATCAGGACAGAGGGCTGGTGGGGTAATGTCAGGGACTGGCTGGATGAGTAAGAGTGGGGGACCCTGGATTGTGGTGGTGGGACACTGGGGAGCAGCCTGGGGAGGCGCTTGAATCAGGAGGGTTCAGAAGGAGGAGGCTCTTCCAGGACAGTCTCCGTGTGAGCGCAGTCCCAGTCCCACTGGCTCTCCTCCCCCCTGACATCCCACACATTCACTCACCTCTCTGTCTGCTTCCTCTTCGAGAGGCAACCTCAGGAGTAAGTGCAGGTACTGGTGGACTGTCTCTGCGCTCCTGGAATCCCGCAGCTTGAGTCCATAGTATCTATAGAGGGCGTTCTAAGGGTTGGGGAAGGTTTGGGTGAGTCACAGGGAGGAGACCCCACCAGCTACATCAACTGCTTTTGGAAAACCAAAGAATTTCAATTTTACCGTCTGAAAATGTCGGGTAATACTAAATAATAATAATAGATTGCAAGTACTAGGCAATTGTTTTAATGATTTGTATGCAATTTTACACATCTTCTGAATTCCCAAGTCATGTTACAACTCTTTAAAGGTAAAGGTAAAGGTAAGTCCAGTCGCAAACGACTCTGGGCTTAAAGCTCATCTCGCTTTAAGGCCGAGGGAGCCGGCATTTGTCCGCTTCCACAGACAGTTTTTCCAGGTCATGTGGCCAGCATGTCTAAGCCGCTTCTGGCGAAACCAGAGCAGCACACGGAAATGCCGTTTACCTTCCAGCCGGAGCAGTACTGGCTTCAGCTGGGGAGGGTGGGATATAAATAAATTATTATTATTATTATTATTATTATTATTATTATTATTTACTTGCACTATGTGCTTTTGAACTGCTAGGTGGGCAGGAGCTGGGGCCGAACAACGGGAGCTCACCCCATCGCAGGGATTCGAACCGCCGACCTTCCGATCGGCAAGCCCAAGCGGCACAGTGGTTTAACCCACAGCACCACCCACGTCCCTATTACAACTCTTTAGTACTCCTCATTTGGGGAATTTGAAAGTTGACAAGTTCAGCATGTCCTAATTGCTCTGCCTCCACTGTTGGAGGCAGGAATGCTTCTGAATACCAGTTGCTGGAAACCACAGGAAGGGGAGAGGGCTCTGTGTTCGAATTCTGCTTTCCAGTTTCCCATGGGCATCTGGTTGGCCACTGTGAGATAAGGATGCTGGTCTAACCCAGCAGCCTCGTCTTTCATTCTCATGACACACTTTTGTCCTAGATACGCTGACCCTAGGCTCTTCCCGCTTTTTTAGAGGACTAATACCTGCACCTGCAGCCTCTTACAGGTGTCCCCAGCCTCCCTCCACAGTAATGTGATTGGCTGTCACCGGTTTAAAAGGGAAGCCTGTCCAATAGTGGTGGAGTGGTGTAGATGAGTGTGGAGTCTTCTTTTGCCTCAAGGCGCAGGTACTCTGTCTGATTAGATGAACTGCTTTTGTAGATATTTGTATATATATTTAGCTCACAATAATAAATACTGCACTAAAGAACCTAGGACTCTGAGCTTTCTGCTAAAAGCGCCGCGAGGAATTCGTGACAGGGTTATGGGCCCAGCACACTTCTGCTGCGCATGAGTACAGGTGGCTGTTATCTAGCCATGGGTGCTGGAGGGGAGCTGCAGCAATGGAGCAGTCCAGAGCTGGCGTGCTGCTGGAGAAGCTGACGGCCATGAACTACAGCATCTGGTCAGTCCGCATGCAACACTTCCTCAAGCGTGAGGGCCTGTGGAAAGTGGTGGAAGATCCACCGCAGCCCCCTGAGGAGGATGAAAAGGATGAGAAAGCTTTGGCTATGATCATCCTTGGAATGGACGACAGCCAGCTAGTCTACATAGCTGATAAGGTGACAGCAAGTGAGGCGTGGGATGCGCTCAAGCTGTCCATGTGCGAGAGACATCTGGCTTGCTGGACTTCCGGTTGGCTCCAGCGATTAATGGCGGACTTCTCCCGGAGCTCCGGGAGAAGCCTGCTCTGCGGGTTCGGGTCCTGCCGCTACGGCGAAGCGGGGACCCTTAAAAATTACAGGTGGAGAAGCCTGTAAACAAGGAGGCTCGGCGGGTACCTTGGCGACCCCCCCGAACTGCCAAAGAGCCTTTTTAAAGGCTCCGGAACAGTGTCGGGGAGAACGTGGTGCTGAGAGCCGCTACCCAGTCCGTGGAGCGAAGCCGCATCGCCATTATCGGAGAGCGCTGATTTCTTCCGGCAAATTGGAACTGAAAGCATCTACTCGTGAGTAGGAATAAAGGCTTAAATTGGACTCTAAATTTTTAAAAGATTTACCGCCACGGGAAAGGCATAAAAAGGAAGTCTGTCTTCCCACGTTGTAGATAGAAGAAAGCAAAGAGACTATTAAGCTGAAACCTTTGAAGATTGTATTTGGAATAACAAATCCATTGTTCAAAAATAAGATTTAAACCCCCCCCCCCCACTTAGCTGGCAGGGGCGGGGGGGGGGGGAGAACTGTTACTGAATTAAATATCCTGCATGAAAGGAGAGGATTGAATTCTACCCACTGTCTTTTGTATCCTGGAGACGGACTGCTTTGTAAGTAAGGAAAAAGAACTCTGAACTGTCAAAAGAGTGAGCCTGAAAATAGCGCGATCTGGTTAATGGCGGATTCCCTCCGAGCTCCGGAGGGAATCGGCTCCGCTGGAGAAGGGTTCTACCGCGACGGCGACGCGGGGACCCTCAGAAACCGCAGGCGCTGAAGCCTGCGGACTTGGTGACTCGGCGGGCACCTAAAGCGCCCCCCCGACCCACGAAGAGCCTTTTTAAAGGCTGCGGAGAGGGTACGGGGAGCGGCGTGGTGCTGTGAGTGGACCGCTACTGCAGTGGAGCGAAGCCGCGAGCCATGGCCGGAGACCGCTGACTTTCTTCCCTGAAATTCGGACTTTAATTAATCCGTGAGTAGAATGGAATTTGGACTTTAAAATTTCTACCCTTGAATTTGGTACGACCGGGGGATGTGTTAAAGGGAAGTCCGCACCCCCCTGCTTACAGAAGATTTAAAGCAAGGATCGGAGAACTAAGGTGGAGAGTTTTTTCTTTTTGGTGTTTTTTAAAAGATAATATTTTCATGAATTTGACAGAAGAAGATTTGTGCTGGAGAGCAAGAGTGGAATTTTAGAAGCTTTTGTCTAACCCCCCCCCCCAGACCCGGGAGTGTCCTGTATGTGAGCTGGAGAAAAAGGAACAAGGAGTTTGACAGCTGTCAAAGGAGCTGTCAAAAAATAATTTTATTATTTAACACCTTTCTGGACTAAATTTGTTATATTTGAATTAAAGTGGTTGGGAACAAAGTAGTGAAATAACAAAGTAACGGACTGTTGGGAAAAGACTATTAAGTAACCAGAATCCCCCTAGGGGAAACATTGAAACACTACAATGGCTGCAGATGGAAAACTACAGGCAGAGATAGAAAGAATGTTTTTTCTCGTGGGAAAGTTGCAGGAGCAGACTACGGCTATGAGTGGACAACTTATAACCTTGAACTCTAAGATGGGTGACTCTGCTGAATGCACAATGGACTTGACTGGGAAAAAATCTGCAGCTGAATTAGAAGAGATAACTTCGGAACAGGAGGAGAGGGAACAAGGGCCAGTACAGATGGAGAGTACCAACCAGAAGCCTACATTGTCAGAACATAAAGAAGAAGACCTTTGGATTACAAATCTGCGAAAGATACGAAAGAGGAGGGAGGAAGCTCCTGGAACACTTGGAACATTTGAATTTAAAAGAAACAAGAAATATGATTGGGGCTTCCTCTTTGAGTATGGAAGATTAGCTGACCTTTCGCAGCAGCCGGTACCAAGTACTTTGGATGGAAGAAAATCTGATGAGACTGAGCTAGAACTCCTTCGAGACCCGAGGACCAACAAAGAGGGCTACCAACAAAATCGGCAGAGAGAGACTGACAGAGATTTAAAGGCCTCAGATGTGAGGAATCCAGGCTAAAAACTGTTTTTGTGGACATGGGGACATTGGGAAGGGACAGAAACTGGGGCGGGGGGGGGGGAAGAATTTTAAAAAAAATGTTTATGACCTTTGTGTTTGATTATTATGACCTATGTTTAGGATAAAAGGGAAATTCGTGGAAGGAATTTGAGTCGACCTTAGAAAAGGATTTAATATTTATAAGAAAATTGGATAAGTAAAATCTGGCCAAGTAATAAGAATTAAGTATTTCTTTAAAAACATATATATATAATAATAATATGTAAAGGATGAGAGATATGAACTTGCTGAGCTAATTTAATTGAATTAGGATGTATGAAGGGGGGGTGGGGGGAGGTCAAGAACTGGGGTTAGGAAAGTAAGGATATGAAACTTTATATGTGTTGTCTTTGTATGTGTGTGTGTGTGTGTCTGTGTTTAAAATGTGAAAACTCAATAAAAAATTTATATAAAAAAAAAGAAAATAACTTTGAAAGATACAGTTTTGAGGACTTCTATTTAGACTGCTACATATTTGCAACTATTTAGAAAAAGAGTTGGAACTGGGGATTTTTTCTTCCTTTATGAAAGATGGGGGGAATCTTGAGACAATATATCTGTTATAAAAACTGTGAAACCAGGCTGGGAATTCCCCCCTCTAGAGGAGACTTTGTTACCTTGTGGGAAACAACTAAGCAACTAGAAGCTGAGCCACTGGAAATTTACTAGCAAAAACAAATCCGGGAGTGTGAGACTGACCTTGGCCTGGCATGATAGTGGCATGGCAGATGGTAAAGGAAAGATAGAGCTGGCTCAGGAGAAAAACCTCAGATCCGGCAAAACCTACAGTACTACACAACAAAGAAGGGCCTCAGTGACAGGAGCAGCTGCGGCCTCGCAAATAAAATCCAAAACTATGTCTGCAGAAGATGCTTTGACTAAAGCTCTTGGAAAAATAAATGAATCTTTGGAACTTCTAACGAGACAAGGAACTGACACAAGCAAACAAGTAGCTGAGATCTCAAAAAAACTTGACTTGAACACTTCTAGTTTAAAAGAACTGGGAACACAAGTTAATGCTAATGCCCAGAATATTGGGAGACTTTTAGAAGAATCAGCCACTACTCGAAAGATTGCCGAGGAGGCAAAGGAGATTGCAACTGAAACGCAGGGAAAAATACCACTGGTTGAAAAGAAACTGATGGACCATGACTTATCTTTTGCTATGATAGATCTGCAAAGGAGGGATCGCAACTTAATAATAATAATAATAATATTTTTTTATTTATACCCCGCCCTCCCCAACCAAGGCCGGGCTCAGAGCGGCTTACAAACAATAATAAAAACAAGAAGAATGATTACAACTTAAAAACAAAAATAAAATACAGCATTAAAATAATGGAACATTAAAATATTAAAATGTAGCCTCATCGCAGGAGGAGAAGGAAAAGAAAAGAGAGGGGGGGGGAGGGAGGGAGGGAATCAAATTGGCTCCAAGCCAAAGGCCAGGCGGAACAACTCTGTCTTACAGGCCCTGTGGAAAGAAATCAGATCCTGCAGGGCCCTGGTCTCATGAGGCAGAGCGTTCCACCAGGCCGGAGCCAGAGTTGAAAAGGCCCTGGCTCTGGTTGAAGCCAATCTAACTTCCTTAGGGCCTGGGACCACTAGGGTGTTGCTATTTATGGACCTTGAGGCTCTCCGTGGGGCATACCAGGAGAGGCGGTCCCGTAGGTACGAGGGTCCTAGGCCGTGAAGGGCTTTAAAGGTCAAAAGCAGCACCTTAAATCTGACCCTGTACTCCACCGGGAGCCAGTGCAGCTTGAAAAGCACTGGGTGAATATGCTCCCATGGCAGAGACCCCGTGAGGAGCCTCGCTGCAGCATTCTGTACCCGCTGGAATTTCTGGGACAGCTTCAAGGGCAGCCCCGCATAGAGCGAATTACAGTAGTCAAGCCTGGAGATGACCGTCGCATGGATCACTGCTGCCAAGTCGGCCAAGTGGCCAAGATTGAGACTTGTGCCGGAAAGTGGCCAAGATTGAGACTTGTGCCGGAAAGTGAACAGGACAATCTGGTGGACTTTCTTACAAAAGAATTTTCTGAATTTTGGCAAGAGGGCCTGCAGGGGGAGGAGGTCAAGATCGTGAGTGCATTCAGACTTGGAATAAGACAAAAAAAAGAATAAGGCAAGAGACTGCTTGATTACTTTGGGATCAAAGGAGGAAAGAGATAAAATTTTAAACCTGCACTATCAAAATACACTGCAAATTGAGGATTCCTTCGTGGAGATTTTTAAAGATATTCCGAAGCCCATCTTAGATGCAAGAGGGGATTACAAAGACATGGTTTTATTACTGAAAAAAAGCAGAATCTTCTTTAGGTGGGAATTCCCCCAAGGCCTATCTTTCAAATACAGAGGAAAGAAAATCAAAATAAAGACATTGAGCGATAAAGACAAATTCTTGAGAGACCACGAAGAAGACCTGGTGAAGGAAGGGGAAATTGGAGAGGAGCCAACACTATCAGGAAAAGGAATACTGGACTTAGCAAATCTATCGTTTGGACTACAGCCACCAACGGATGAAGAGCAACGATTGGGAGCAGTAGGAGGAATAAGTAAATAACCCCATCATGGCCTTGCGACTATTGAGTTGGAATTGCAATGGCTTGAACATTCCTCGGAAGAGGAAGAACGTCTTTCATATTTTACAGAAACAACAATTGGACTTGATTTGTTTGCAAGAGACACATGTGACAAGAAAACACAGAAAATTACTTATTAATAAAAAATTAGGACAGGAATTTATTTCATCAGACAGAGTGAAAAAAAGAGGAGTGGTCATATATGCAAAGGATAGATTGATGCCGAAACAAATATTTAAAGATGAACAAGGAAGATATCTGGCAATTGAAATTCAAGTTCAAGGACAGAAATTTTTGATTTTAGGAATTTATGCACCGAATGAAGGTAAATCTGAATTTTTTAAGAAGTTGCATGAGATTCTGTTGGATCATTTGGACACTAATGTAATCTTGATGGGAGATATGAATGGAGTAGTTTCTACAAACATGGATAAAGCACAAAGACAAGTGATCTCTAAAGATGGAAGACTGCCAAAAACCTTTTTTGAAATGACTGACAATATGGACTTGGTGGATATTTGGAGAATAAAATATCCTCTTGAAAGAGAAGGAACCTTTTTTTCTGAAGCCAAAATGACCTGGACTAGAATTGACCAAATATGGGTTACTAGAGGACTGGCATCAAAGAGAAAAAAAAGTGGAAATCTGCCCAAAAACTTGCTCCGACCATAACGCCGTGAAGATGGAGATGAACCAAACAGCAGCCGACACTTTCAGATGGAGGATGAATGACACATTATTCAGAGACAAAGAATTCTGCAAAAAGGCCCAAAAAACATTAAAAGACTACTTTGAGATTAACATGAGGACCAATGTGGAAAAAAGAGTAATCTGGGACGCAAGCAAAGTGGTTATGAGAGGTTTCTTGATACAACAAAATGCAATAAAAAAGAAAAGCCAAAATGAGAAAAAGGATAAAATTTTGGAAAAAATTAAAGAAGGAGAAAAGAAATTAAGATCAAAACCAAAGTCTCAGGAGATCTTGAGAGAAATTAAATTATATCAAATTCAGTATATGGAACTGATGAACCAAGAAATAGAATGGAAAATTAAACAAATGAGACAGAAAACGTTTGAATCAGCGGACAAATGTGGGAAATTTTTGGCTTGGCAATTGAAGAAGAGACAGAAACTAAATACAGTGACAAATTTAGAAGTGGATGGAAAGAACATCAACAATCCAATTGAAATTAGAAGCTGCTTCCAGAGATATTTTAAACAATTATATGCACAAGGGCCACAAAAAGACACCGACATAGAACAATTTTTGGAGAAAAATGGGATGAAGGAAATTTCAAGTGAAGGCAAAGTAATTTTGAATCAGAAAATAACTGAACAAGAAATAGAAGGTGCCATTCAAAACACGCAACTGGGCAAATCTCCGGGGCCTGATGGACTGACTTCCAAATATTATAAGACTTTAAAAGAATGGCTAATACAACCTTTGAAGGAAGTCTGCAACGAAATTCTTGAGGAGAAAGAAGCACCTGAAACGTGGAAAGAGGCTTATATCACGCTTATACCGAAGACAGAGACTGAAAAGACTCAACTTAAAAACTACCGCCCAATTTCCTTACTAAATGTGGATTATAAAATTTTTGCTGATATTTTAGCTAAGAGACTGAAAAAAGTTTTGATGGGGGAGATTCATAGGGACCAATCAGGCTTTCTCCCGAGAAGGCATCTATCAGACAATGTAAGGAATATAATAGACATTTTGGAAATGCTAGAAGTTAACATAAACACAAAAGCTGTTCTGATATTTGTGGATGCGGAGAAAGCCTTTGACAATATTTCCTGGACCTTTTTGAAGAAGAATCTCCATGGGATGGGGGTAGGCCAAGGTTTTGAAAACGGTATAGGCGCAATATATTCTGAACAAAAAGCAAAGTTAATTGTAAATAATGTAGTTACAGAAGAATTTAAGATAGAAAAAGGGACACGTCAGGGGTGCCCAATTTCCCCACTACTTTTTATCTCGGTCCTGGAGGTTTTGCTGAACATGATAAGAAAAGACCAGCTGGTTAAAGGGGTTCAGGTCGGAGCGAGACAATATAAATTGAGAGCATTTGCAGATGACTTGGTACTTACATTACAAGAGCCAGAATCTAGCACCAAAAGGGTTTTGGAATTAATTCAAGAGTTTGGTCAAGTGGCAGGATTTAAATTAAACAAATCAAAGACTAAGGTATTAGAGAAAAACTTAACAGCAGGGGAGAAGGAGAGGTTTCAGAATGAAACAGGTTTAACTGTGGTTAAGAGTGTAAAATATTTGGGGATTAATATGACAGCTAAAAACATGAATCTATTTAAAGATAATTATGAGAAATGTTGGAATCAAGTGAAAAAAGATCTAGAAATTTGGTCAAACTTGAAGCTTTCCGTGTCTGGTCGAATCACAGCTATCAAGATGAATGTATTGCCTAGAATGTTATTTTTGTTCCAAACACTGCAAATTGTTGATAAGATGGAGTGTTTTAAGAGATGGCAGCGAGATATCTCTAAATTTATCTGGCAGGGCAAAAAACCCAGAATAAAATTTAAGATTTTAACTGATGCAAAGGAAAGGGGGGGATTTGCCCTGCCAGACTTGAAACTTTACTATGAATCAGCAGCTTTCTGCTGGTTGAAGGATTGGCTGCTTCTTGAGAACACAGATATCTTAGATTTGGAAGGTTTTAATAACTTTTTTGGGTGGCATGCATATTTGTGGTATGACAAGGTTAAGGTTCATAAAGGCTTTAAAAACCATATTGTCAGGAAAGCATTGTATAATGTTTGGATTAAATATAAAGATTTGTTGGAGAATAAAACTCCAAGGTGGTTGTCACCAATGGAGGCAAAGGCATTGAAAAAACTTAATATGGAGTCTAAATGGTCAAAATATTGTGAAATTCTAGAACAGGAGGGCAATAAGTGGAAATTGCAGAGTTTTGAGAATCTAAAAGACAAAGTGCGAGATTGGCTTCACTATTATCAAATAATGGAGGTGTATAAGCTGGATAGGAAAATTGGTTTCCAGGTGGAAAAGTCAAAATTGGAAACAGAACTGTTAGAATCTAATACTAAGAATTTGTCAAAAATGTATAACTTGCTGTTGAAATGGAACACGCAGGATGAAACGGTTAAATCAGCTATGATTAAGTGGGCGCAAGATATTGGACACAATATTATGTTTGCTGACTGGGAAAAGTTGTGGACCACCGGTATGAAATTCACGGCGTGTAACGCCTTGAGAGAAAATATTATGAAAATGATTTATACGTGGTACATGACCCCAGTCAAGCTTGCAAAAATTTACCACTTATCAGATAATAAATGTTGGAAGTGTAAAGAAAATGAAGGTTCATTCTTTCACCTCTGGTGGACATGCCCAAGGATTAAGGCTTTCTGGGAAATGATATATAATGAAATGAAAAAGGTATTTAAATATACCTTCTTGAAGAAACCAGAGGCCTTTCTCCTGGGTATGGTTAGCCATGTGGTGTTAAAGAAGGATAGAACTTTGTTTCTGTATGCCACAACAGCAGCAAGAATCCTTACTGCAAAGTATTGGAAGACACCAGATTTACCCACTTTGGAAGAATGGCAGATGAAAATGACAGACTATATGGGACTGGCAGAGATGACGGGCAGAATCCGAGACCAGGAGAAGGAGACAGTGGAAGAAGATTGGAAGAAATTTAAAGACTACCTTAATAAATACTATAAGATTAATGAATGCTAGTTTGACAGGGGTTTAAAAATAATGTGGTTTTCAGAGATCTTGATCAAGAAAAGGAATGGAATTAAAAAACTTTTGGGAAATAAGGGAATGGATTTGCTAATTGGATTATGAAATTAGAATACAAAACGGGGAGGTATGAGGAAGTCGGGGAAAATAGGTTGAGAAAACAAGGTTTGAAATTATACTTGTTGTTTTTTGTTTGTTTTGTTTTTATTGTTGTTTGTATTTGTATGTTTTTATTGGAAATTTTAATAAATATCATTTAAAAAAAGAGAGAGACATCTGGCTTGCTGATAACACTGACCAGGAGAATGTACCGGTGTCGGAAGACACCGGGGGACTCCCCGGTGAACCACCTAAAATTCCTTTGGACTTGCTGTGGACTTGATCACGCAAGTACCTTCTGCTATCCAGAGAGCAGAATAAACTCTTTCTTCTTTGAATCAACCTTGGTGTCATTTGGCTTCCTTCCTCCTGTCCCGGAGCAATGCAGACCCAATCAGTGAACTCCAATAAGGCTACAGATCCAATACTCTCTGTGGAAGTGCTGGGTCAGAATGACACAGCAGTAATGTGATTGGCTGTCACCGGTTTAAAAGGGAATATTTAGGAATTTATTTTCAATATAATTTAGGGTGGAAAGCGCATGTTGAATATCTTCAAAACAAGACAAAAGCCCTATCACACTCCCTCCTTCATTTTTTCTACTCTGAGGGGGCCTTATTCATCCCTGCGGCCCTAAAAGTGTATAGCATCAAAGTGATGGCCACAATGGCCTATGCTGCACCTTTATGGGCTGCCTTTGCAAACCTCTCACCATTAGAGTCACTTCAAAGCCAATTCTTACGCCGACTTTTAAAATTACCAACATGCGTAAGTAACACGGCTATTCGTTTAGAAATGAAGATCCCGTCAGTGGAGTTAGTTATATGGAGGAGAGTTTTGATCTATTGGATATCCCTATGGCATAAACTCCCGAACCACTATCTCATTCAATGCATGTGGCGAGATGACTTCACAAATTTGTGGTCAGGAAAAATCCTTGCTAAATTGCAGTACTATGAGATCTCACCCACTGAATTGCTCAAACTGGATCTAAATGTGGCAAAAAGGTGTATAAATCAAAGGCTGGATGATGCAGAGCTATACCAAAATTTTGTAGCTGGTGGTGGAGCCTGTTTGCCGTTAAATTTCGGCATAACCCCTATCTACCGCACTCCGTCCTACTTAACATCGCTTATGGCCACGTCTCACCGATATGCCTTCATTAGAACTAGGTTTAATGTCTTTCCAACAAACGTGCTGAGACATAGATTCACTAAGGGCCAAGTCCCTTCAACGTGTGCTTGTGAAATGAAAACATCTGAATCTCTATATCATGTTATGTTTATCTGCCCTTTGTACAGTTCAGCCCGTGCTAGCATACTAAACTCCATAATCCAGCCAATGGCTGACAAACCAGTAGACCTACAGCTTGCCTGGTTTCTTCAAGATGTGGATCCTTATATTACCCTACAGGTTGCTAAATTCCTAACAGCCGTCCTCTCGTACAAGAGACGGAATGGAATGTTAGCTGATTATTGATAGTTATAAGAATTTTCTATAACGACATCAGATACTGATTTTAGTGTAGTGCAATTTTTTAAAAATTTTTAATCTTAATCTTAAACTTTTCTTATGAATGGCTGATATTTGTCCTTGTGAGTTGTAAACTGTGCTATACTACATGTGGCTTGTACGAGTCCGCTGTTTTATTTGATTTGTTTTGTTGTGTTGTGTTTCATGATGGGCGTAAAGCCGAATAAACATTTTGATTTGATTTGAGTGGCGTAGATGAGTGTGGAGTCTTCTTTTGCCTCAAGGTGCAGGTACTCTGTCTGATTAGATGAACTGCTTCTGTAGATATTTGTATATATATTGAGCTCACAATAATAAATACTGCACTAAAGAACCTGGGACTCTGAGCATTCCACTAAAAGTGCCGCGAGGAATTCGCGACAAGGACTTACCTTGTTGTGTCCAGGCTTGGATGTCTTCTGCTGGGAATAAAATGAAGAAAAGTGTCATGTTTCTTGTCTAGAGAACAGTTGCCATCTATCTGCCACATGTCTTCTCTAAAAAAAAACCCACATGCCTAGAAATAGACTTCTTGCAAAAATCATTTGGAGTAAAATCTATTGCAATCAATTCTTCTTCTTTTTTAAAGTAACACTCCAAAGAAGATTCAATAAATCCTCTGGACTGGGAGACACACCATTCATTTAAAGCACTTTGTTTCTTGCCATGAACAAACAGAATCTAGGCATTGTGGCTATTACTATTATTTATTAAATTTCTGTACTGCCCTTCATCCGAAGATCACTGGGCGGTTTACAATATAAAAACTCAAAAATACATACCATAATAACAAACAGACAATACCACTCCCAGTATGATTATTTATTAAATTTTCTGTTGCAGAAAGTATTTGCTTGCCTGCTCTGCCAAATGCCCAGGCCTGGCAAATTAACTGCTCTTGAGAGCGAAGAGGAAATATTGGCCATATCAGGCACAATACAGTCACAAAAACTTTTACTGCACAATATCGGATTCTCAAACGTTCCCAGATATCGGGAACGATCAGTTGCAAAAGTTAAAGAAAAAAAAACATGCAACATTTCCTGGGGTCCAAGTCACCCCACCAAATCAAGTTCATGGATTGGTTCTTCTTCCGGTCTACAGATCCTGCACTGGTCGCCTTCTCTGCTTCCCCAAATTTGCCTGGTCCTCTTTTCAAGCCCCACCAGGAGAAAGTCGTCTCTTGCATCTGCAAATAGGACCTTCCTCCAAGCTGGGCTCCCAATAGTTCAGGCCGAGGCAAACACGGCCCTCCAGCTGTTTGGGGACTCCAATGCCCATCACCCCTGACCCGCTGGTCTTGTTTGCTAGGGATGATGGGAGCTGTAGTCCCAAAACAGCTGGAGGGCTGGGTTTGCCTTTGCCTGTGATAGTTCATGGCAGTTCTCCTTCTACATGCTCCCACCAGCCCCAGGCAGCATATGGTCCAGAACATTTAGAGGGCACCAGGTTGGGGAATCCTGGTTCACGCTGCGCAACATCAGACCAGGGTGGCTAAAAATCAATGACCCCCTTTTTTAAAAATGGATTTCTTTGATTTAAATCACATTTTTTAAAAAATTAATTTGGATTTCTAAAATAAAATGCTTTTGGAGGAAAAATCTTCCGAAATATATTTTTCTTTTTAAGTTGCATTATAGTCCAACGGCTATTCACTGGGAAGTAAGGATTTATTTTAAGTTTTTCATATATGCTAAAATTCATTCTAAGAATTTTTTTTTAAAAAAGTTAACCACATCAGTTAACAAACATGGATATATATGCTATAATGTTATTGTTTTAGTTAAATAAATTGTTTAAATTCTAATTAAGAAAATGGTTGTTTTTCTTCCAATAAGGTACAGCAGAAAAGTTGTCCAAATATACAGTGGTAGCTCAGGTTAAGAACGTAATTCTTTCCAGAGGTCCGTTCTTAACCTGAAACTGTTCTTAACATGAAGCACCACTGTTAGAGGTACCGGCTGGTTGCTTGAGAGCAATCAGGAAATATGGCTCAAGAGTCTGTTTTCCAGCTTTCTTCTTAGTGATCAAAACCTTTAGAATGCAGAGCACCTCTATTCCATGTCTTGCTCATTCACGGGCAGAATCTGAGAGTGGGCGGCCCTTCAACCTTCCCCAGCAGAGTAATTTCTTGGGGCCCAGTCTGCGCCTCCCCTCTCTGCGCGGAAACCTACTGCGCAAGGAAGGCTTGGGTAATGGGGAACCCCCCTCCTCCCCGCTTTGCTCAGGCAAGGTGTCCTGGCACCGCCTTGCCTCCTCCGACCCCTGCATCTCCTCTCCTTCCTCCGCTGAGGAAGTGCTGCTTCCCACGATCCTTGGGGGCTCTCTGTAATCCATCCGGCTTTTCCCCTCTCGCCCCTGAGCCGATGGCAGTTCTTAACCCGAGGTACTATTTCTGGGTTAGTGGAGTCTGTAACCTGAACCGTATGTAACCTGAAGCGTCTGTACACAGTTAACTTATTATACCCCACAATAATTTCATAATTATCTGTCTATGCATTCCTAACAGTATAACCAAATCAGTAGTAAACACTACTCTGGAAATTTATTATTCCCAAAATGAAACCTTCATCTGGTTGTAAATATTAAGATTATACAAGCAAGAATGTAAAAATATGCTTTAAATCGATTTGATTTCAATCAAATCCACCCTGCATCACACACACCTGGGGAGGTGGCTGGAGGTGTTGGAGGATGGTCTCCAAAATCTCCCTTTCATCCATCATCTCCAAAGCTTCTCTGACGGTTCTTCCTCCCAGCATTTTCTTACCCACCAACAAGTACTCTAAGTTTTCATCAGAGAGTTCTTCAGAAAGAAAGAGAGAGAGAGAGGTGAGTAAATGAGGCGGATGAGAGGGAAAGGTACCGTGTTTATCTATGTATAACACGCCCCCATGTATAAGACGCCCCCTATTTCTGGGCACTCAAAATTTAGAAAACGGGGGCAGATTGCCAAGACTTGTTAAGCTTTTTTGCCCAGAGTGGTTGAGCTTTTTTTGGGGGGAGGGAGCCATTAATCAAATTGCACAATTGCAGGCAGGCATCAACCACCAAGTCACCTATCGTCTGCCAGTTGACAACAGCCCTTTCCACAGCAAAGAAATCATAGCTGGGAATCTCTTCCTGGCGGCTACAATCAAGCGCCCGTCCCCCCTCAGCACTCCCCCTGTAGAAGAGGAGCCCCAATTTGACACTTGATTTGGGGGGTAAAAAACCTCGTCTTATACATGAGAAAAGACGGCAAGTTCTTTCTCAGGGGGCTTCTCGCCTGTTGCAATGAGCGGGTGCATGCCATATCTGAACAGGGATCATAGAACTGTAGCATCTGAAGGGACCTGCGGGGTCACCTAGTCCAACCCCCAACAATGCAGAACAGGGGCAGCCACCTGGAAGTCCCTGCTCCATGTTACACGCCTCTGAACAAGGAGGGGTGGGATGGGGGGGGGGACTTCCACCCAGACATCAAGGAAACCAAGAGAGACCCTGACCTTGTATCATAATAATAATAATTTATTATTTATACTCCGCCCATCTGGCTGAGTTTCCCCAGCCACTCTGGGCGGCTCCCAATCAAGTATTAAAAACAATACAGCGTTAAATGTTAAAAACTTCCCTAAACAGGGCTGCCTTCAGATGTCTTTTAAAGATAGGATAGCTACTTATTTCCTTCACATTTGAAGGGAGGGTATTCCACAGGGTGGGCGCCACCACCAAGAAGGCCCTCTGTCTGGTTCCCTGTAACCTTACTTCTCGCAATGAGGGAACCGCCAGAAGGCCCTCGGTGCTGGATCTCAGTGTCCTGGCTGAATGATGGGGGTGGAGAGGCTCCTTCAGGTATACTGGACCGAGGACGTTTAGGGCTTTAACACTTTGAATTGTGCTCGGAAACGTACTGGGAGCCAATGCAGATCTCTCAGAACCAGTGTTATTTGGTCCCGGCGGCCGCTCCCAGTCACCAGTCTAGCTGCCGCATTCTGGATTAATTGCAGTTTCTGGGTCACCGTCAAACGTAGCCCCACGTAGAGTGTGTTGCAGTAGTCCAAGCGGGAGATAACTAGAGCATGCACCACTCTGGTGAGACAGTCTGCAGGCAGGGAGGGTCTCATCCTGCATACCAGGTGGAGTTGGTAGACAGCTGCTATGGATACAGAAGTAACCTGTGCCTCCATGGACAGCTGTGTGTCCAAAGTGACTCCCAGGCTGCGCAGGGGCACAGTTACCCCATTCAGGACCAGGGAATCCCCCACACCCGCCAGCCCCCTGTCCCCCCAAAACAGGACTTCAGTCTTGTCAGGATTCAACCTCAATCTGTTAGCCACCATCCATCCTCCAACCGCCTCCAGGCACTCACACAGGGCCTTCACCGCCTTCACTGGTTCTGATTTAAAGGCGAGGTAAAGCTGGGTGTCATCTGCATACTGATGAACACCCAGCCCAAACCCCCGATGATCTCTCCCAGTGGCTTCATATAGATATTAAAAAGCATGGGGGAGAGGACGGAACCCTGAGGCACCCCACACGTGAGAGCCCAGGGGTCTGAACACTCATTCCCCAACACCACTTTCTGGGCACGGCCCAGGAGAAAGGAGCGGAAGCACCGTATAACAGTGCTCCCAGCTCCCAGCCCCTCTAGATGGTCCAGAAGGATGTTATGGTCAATGGTGTCAAAGGCCGCTGAGAGATCCAGCAGAACTAGGAAACAGCTCTCACCTTTGTCCCTAGCCCGCCGGAGATCATCAACCAGTGCGACCAAGGCAGTTTCAGTCCCATGGTGAGGCCTGAATCCCGATTGGAAGGGATCCAAATGGTCCGTATCCTCCAGGCATGCTTGGAGATGTTCGGCAACCACCCGCTTAACCACCTTGCCCAAGAATGGTAAATTTGAGACTGGGCGATAGTTGGCCAAATTGGCTGGGTCTAAAAAAGTTTTTTTAAGAAGCGGTTTAATGACCGCCTCTTTCAGTGGGTCTGGGAAGGCTGCCTCACAGAGAGAAGCATTCACTACCCCGCAGAGCCCATCGCCCAGCCTTTCCCGGCTCGTTTTTATCAGCCAGGATGGGCAAGGATCAAGGAGACAGGTGGTTGGTTTCACTTGTCCAAGCAGCCTGTCCACATCTTCGGAGGTAACAGATTGGAATTGATCCCATGTAACAGGACTAGACAGAACTAGACAGTGCTACTCTCCCGCCCTGTCCCTGCTCCCACGGTGGAGGTCCCTGCTCCTTCTGAATCTGAGCGACTTTATCTGCAAAAAACTTTGCAAAAGCACTGCAGGAGATCTTGGGGTCCCTACCAGGCCCTGGTGGTGCAAGTGGTTCTGATAGATTGTGAACCACCTGAAAAAGTCTCCCGCTGCTGTTTTCTGCATTGCCACTTGGTAGGCTCAACGTTGAGCTCTAGCCCGTGTCCAGTCTGATTCAGAGTGAGTTTTCCGCCACCAGCGCTCTAGCCATCTCAACAATGGTTTCATCGCCCTCAGCTCTGGAGAAAACCATGGGGCTGTCCAGGCTCCATGCAATCAGAGAGGGCACTTCGGAGCCAGAAAGTCAATAGCCCTGGTTAACTCCGCATTCCAACGGGCCACCAGGGAATCAGCCAAGAGGCCACCAACTTGGGATAAAACATCCCCTACCGCTCTCTGGAAACCAGTTGGATCCATTAAGTAGCAGGGGCGGACCATCCGAATCGGTCCCACCTCCCTGCAGAGGGGAAGGGTCGCGGAGAAGTCCAGTTGCACCAGGAAGTGATCTGACCATGGCACTTCTTTTGTTTCGCTTTTAGTTAGTGTCAGATCACCAACATCCGTAGAGGTAAACACCAAGTCTAAGGCCAAGGGGAACCCAAGAGGGATCTGGTTCTGCCTACTCACCTGGGAACGCTGGCCCAGAGTCCTCAAGGCTCTTCTTTTTTGAGGGCCGCTGCTGGCTTGGGTCTTGCTTCACCAGCCCTGGCAAGACTAGGGGTCTGGCCTCTGCCGGTCTGGCCTCTGCCGCTGATGGGGTAGGCTTTGCCAATGCCGGCAGTAGGGCAGGGGCCTCGTCCTCATATGAGGGGTAGATCTTTTGATTTCTCCTCCTGCCCTCTGTGGCTGATGTTGAAGGCTTTGCCAATGCCGGCAGTAGGGCAGGGGCCTCCTCCTCATATGAGGGGTAGATCTTGTTCTTCTTTTTTCTTTTTAGAAAAAAAGCCATCCTGCAAGATGCAAAAAGATTAGGAATTATTGGGAAATGATATATAATGAATTGAAAAAACTGTTTAAAAAGACTTTTGTTAAGAAACCAGAAGCATTCCTTCTAGGAATTTTAGACCAAGATGTAAAAAAAGAAAATTGGAAATTATTTATGTATGCAACAACAGCAGCAAGAATTTAATTAGCACAAACTTGGAAGACAGAAGAAATACCAACGAAAGAACAATGGCAAGGGAAACTTATGGAATATGCAGAACCGGCAAAACTAACAGAAAAATTATATGAAAAGGACAACAAAGACTTTAAAAGAGAATGGGAACCATTTACAACATATATGAAGAGGCAACATAAAGAAATGGACTCATTGGCAGTGAACAATCACAACTGTCTACAACAAAAAATAAGACTATATGTATTGAGGAAATTTTGGGGAAACATCAAATACGCAAGGTGAACAATAGGGAAATAAAACAAAATGTGAGTACGAGGGAAGTCCAGGGGATGAGGGTCGAAATATGAAAAATTGTTAAAGATATATTGTTAGAAGTAGAATCCATGGAAAAATCAATAAAAAATTATTTTTAAAAAATAAATAGAATCTCTGGATAACAAGTATCATTTTTAGGTAATCTATTAAGACTGGAATATGATATTCCAGTTTTGATTGCTGGAAATTTAGCAATTGGGAAATATTATCCTGGATATTGACAGAATCTGGGAATGATTCAAAATATTTGGTATCGTATTTTTATTTGTAAACATTGAAATGAGGAAGTCTTTTTACTCAGAGTGAGAAGGATGACCAAATATTTGACAGACCTGGAAATAGCACGCTCATGTAGATCCAAGGGGGGAGGAAGTGGATACCGTGGAAGAATATTGTAAAATTTGTGGAGGAAAATGATCTGACATGATCTACTATTCCAGCCTGGTTATCTCTTCCTAATTCTGGGTGCTGTGTTTTATTATCTCTTGTGAAAAGGTCTTTTAATGTACAGTCAGTAAAAGCCTGGATGTAAGGCCTGCCTTTTGTGTGAATAGTTTTGTTTTCGTTTTCTCATTATGGGTGGATCCCAGGACAGACTAGGTCTGGCTGAAGGTCTGCCCTGAAACCTTGCTGGAAGGATCTCCCCTTGGTGGGCCACTTTGCAGGAGTCGACTCCTGCTGGCGGCTTGTCTTGTGTGCGGGTGGAGGCGCGCTGCCTGCAGAAGTGGACCTTGGGACTAGCTACCTGGAAAACCTCTGTGCCTGAGGACGCCACAACTCCTGTAGCCTCTTCAGGCTTTGCCCTCGGATGGGAAGAGCATTGCACCCGGGAGAGGGAAGGGGGAGTCAAACAGGCACTCAAGGGATAATTTCAGAGAAAGAGCTTTATTTCTATCATCTGGGCTTGGTAGAAGGAGCTAGTGTGATAACTTCACAAACAAGCACAAGTTCACAGCCATTTGCACAGAGCATATATTCCCCTCCAGTTCCCTCCCCCTTCTCCCCCTCCTCAGGAGTCCTGCCTCATGAGTTTCCCTGAGCATGAACAGAAAGCTTCTGTCCTGGGACTCTTGGGACTCTTGGCGCCCTTCCCAGGAAAGAGGGATGAGAAGCCAAGAGGGTTGAGAAGCCTTGCGTTCAGCGTGTCCAAGATGTGTTGCAACTGGATGAGATAAGACTCAATTCCCAGACCTGCTTATTCCTGGCATTGACAGAGCCTATTCATTAGCTTTTTGAAGGCTTCTTGTACTGATAAAAAATAACCTTTTGCTTATGCAGCAGCATCTTGTGAGAGAGCAGAGAAGAGCAGAGAAAAGCTGTTGTAGACGAGAGAAAGGGGAAATTTGGTTTTGAGGCCTGGGGTGACTTTGGGCCTAGGGGGGTCACCTGTCCTCACCTCCTTCACTCCCTGGCTTCTCCCCCCCCCCCAGAGAAAGGGGAAGGCATGGACAACAGAGAGTCGCTTCAGGACACCGATCCGCTCTCAAGAAGCCGGCGCATGGGAAGAGCCGCACCCCATCAGCTTCGAGCAGTACCTGTTCCGCCTCCAAATAATCATTTGGGCTTCTGTGTATATTCCCAGGTTGTACTTTCAGTTAGTTGGAAGGGGGGGGGGGCGGTTCTCCAGCAGATGCAGGAGTGAAATGCTATCCCTTTTGTTGTGTTGAAAACAACAACTCATCAGTGGGAGCCTCAGCTTCTGATCCTAAGGATGAGGCTAATGCTTCTGGTCCTATCCCTGAAGTTCTTTTATAGGTACTGAAGATTGACTGGATATTCTGTTTATTGGTTTGGTACTGCTGTGTGTCATTTAAAATGTGGTTGAACAACTCACCGCTCATGTGATGTCTCTGGGAAGTCAGCCCAAATCACGGCCTGTACCGCATCCCAGACAAAAAGGGTACGTGAGCCTTAAAAACCCTTTTGGATCTCTATCCCAACAGAACAGCTGCATTATTTCTCTGGGAAGGTTTTAGTTTAGGTTTTAGGATCCCAGTTGCTCCCCCCCCCCAATTCAGGTGACCCACCAAATCAGAAATCAGTTAGAGAGATGCCCAAAGTGGCGCGCAAGAAAATACTTAAAGAAATTAAGGCAGGGAGGGCAGCCGGCCCCTTTTCTGTCCCTCCCATAGAGGGTTTGCATATATCCCCATTAGGCATTGTCCCCAAAAAGGCACCCAGTGAGTTTCACATGATTCACAACCTATCCTACCCAAAGGGAGGGTCCGTCAATGATGCGATACCTCAGGAACTTTGCTCTGTGAGGTATGCCTCATTTGACCAAGCGGTTAAACTTATTCGCAAATTTGGAAAAGGCGCGTTGCTGGGGAAATGTGATATAGAGTCTGCTTTCTGACTCCTGCCAGTCCACCCGGAAGATTTCCGGTGGCTGGGTTTTAAATCTGACGGGGCATACTTTGTAGACACAGGACGCGGGTGGCGCTGTGGGTAAAACCTCAACGCCTAGGACTTGCCGATCGTATGGTCGGCGGTTCGAATCCCCGTGGTGGCGTGAGCTCCTGTCGTTCGGTCCCAGCTCCTGCCCACCTAGCAGTTCGAAAGCACTCTTAAGTGCAAGTAGATAAATAAGTTCCACTTTATAGCGGGAAGGTAAACGGCGTTTCTGTGTGCTGTGTTGGTGCTGGCTCGCCAAAGCAGCTTCGTCACGCAGGCCACATGACCCGGAAGTGTCTCCAGAGAGCGCTGGCCCCCGGCCTCTTAAGCGAGATGGGCGCGCAACCCCAGAGTTGGACGTGACTGGCCCGTACGGGCAGGGGTACCTTTACCTTTACTTACTTTGTAGACAAAGCAATGCCTATGGGTTGCTCAGTGGTCTGTGCAGCCTTTGAGGCATTTAGTACCTTTTTGGACTGGGCGCTTCGTTTTAGAATAGGCTCTGAGGGTGTGTCGCGCTATTTGGACGACTTTATTCTCGTAGCTGATAATAGGCATAAGTGCTCAGCCCTTCTAGAAGCCTTCACATCTTTAGCAGGACAGCTGGGAGTACCTTTGGCTGCAGATAAAATGGAGGGCCCAGCTACAACTATGGTTTACCTAGGCATTGAGTTGGACACAGTCGCCCAAACTTCAAAACTTCCTAGTGAAAAAATGGTTGCGCTTAGGGACCTCATTCAGCAACTTCTCCCTCTAAGAAAAGTTACGCTCAGGGACTTCCGGGTTAGCGCCATCATCTAATGGCAGATTCCCTCTGAGCTCCGGAGGGAACCGGCTCCGCAGGATTGGGTCTTGTCCGCGGCAGCCACGCGGGGACCCTTAAAAATCACAGGCATGGATGCCTGTGAGCGTGGTGACTCGGTGGGCACCATTTGCGCCCCCCAATCTGCGAAGGAGCCTTTTTAAAGGCTCCAGAACGGGGAAGGGGTGCGGCGAGGTGCTGTGAGTAGACTGCTCCTTCTGCGGAGTGACTTTTTCCTTGGAACAATTGGACTCTAAAGTAACAACCCGTGAGTAGTACGGAAATTGGAATTTAAAGAAAATTTTGTTGAATCAGGAACGAGCGGGGAAGGGTTAAAAAGGAAGTCCGCCCCCCCCCCCTTTGTAAATAACCTAAAGCAAAGGACCTGCTAACTAAGGTCGAGAGAATCTTTTCTTTCTTTTTTCTAAAAGACTTTAACTTTCACGTTCTGACATTATAAGAAATTTTACTGGAGGATAAAAGATTAACTTTGGGAGCTGAAGTTCCACCCCCCCCCCCCGGACCCGGGAGCGTCCCGCGAGAGAGCCTGTTGATGAAGTATTGAAGAGTTTGACAGCTGTCAAGTTAGCTGTCAGAAGGAAAAAGAGAACTTTGTTTCTGTTGTTTCTGCTGGTTATATTTGTTACAATTTGTTGAAAATAAGGAAGGGCTGATACAAACTAACTTGATTTTTGGATTTGAGCTGAAAGGAACATTAAGGAACCAAAATCCCCCTAGAGGGGGTTTAGGGACATTACAAGAATGGCTGGAGGAGGGAAAATCCAGGCTGAATTGGATAGAACATTTGTTCTCTTGGGAAAGTTACAAGGCCAAATCGATGTTTTGGCTATAAACGTCACAACTTTGGACTTAACAGTAAATAACATTGTTGAATCTGATAAGGATTTGAAGCAGGAAGCCCGTTCAATTGAACAAATAGAGAAACTTGAGAGCCATGAGAATATGGAGGAGACATATTTTGCCCCTGAAGAAAAGGTAGGAGCAGCTGTAATTTTGCAGATGTTAAAGGAGAGCTGCAATTTGAGGCCTGACATGATGGCAACAAAGGAAAATAAAAACCTGATGTGGAAAGTCTGGCCTGAATTGGAGAGCGGAAAACTGAGAGATCTCCTTGTGTGGAGATCTGAAGACCGAAGGATTATAAATTTGATTAAGATGGAAGTTGAAGCTTTGGGGACATTTGGATTTGAAAGGAGTATGAAACAAGATTTGGAGTACCCCATAGACTTTACTTTTAAGTATGGAGGTCTGGCTGGAAGAAACATGGATCCTGTTGGGCCGGAGCCTCTCCGAGATTTGGGGTTTAACATTAAGGACTATCAAAAAGACCAGCAGAGAGGAATTGAAAGAGATTTAAGAGCCTCGGATGTGAGATCTCCAGGCTAAACAGTATATTGAAACTGATGGACACTTGTTGGGGACTGAAACCGGGAAAGGGGCGGGTGGAGTTTGGGAATCCAAAGGGTATATAATTATAACTTGCTCTGTTTTTATTTTTATTTTGCTATCTGTATGGAAATTGGGAAAGTCGTGGAAGGGAAATTTTGGTCGACTTTAGGAAAAATGTTTAAGAATGAGTAATGATGTATAAGTATTGAGGTTTAAGTTTGGATAAGTTAAAATTGGTTTCTAAAATGGTCTAAATTAAATGAAAATAAGGTTTGCAAAAATAAATTGAGGAAATGGAAGGAGGAAAAGTAAAATAGCAACATGCTAAAATTAAATTATTAAGTTAAAGTTGAGAAATAAGTAATAAGGACTTGCTGAGTTAATAATTTAAATTGGAATACAAGAAGGGGAGGTGTAAGGAGGTCTGAGAAACAAGTTAAATGAAAATATGTAACTGAAATTTTATGTGTTTTTAATTGTTTTTTTAAGAATTGGATTTTTGTATTTTTGTTATTTTTGTCTACTTTTGTTTTTGTGTGGTTTTTTGAAAATGCCAATAAATATTCATTAAAAAAAAGAAAAGAAAAGTTACGCTCAGGCAGATTCAGCCGTTGTTAGGCCATTTGAACTTTGCTTGCCGGGTGGTTTCCCCAGGCCACCCATTTTGCGGCTGCCTCGCGAGGTTGTCAGCAGGCTTGCGGTCACCCCATCACAGGGTTCGCCTATCTAAAGAGGTAAAATCCGATCTGGAAGTCTGGCTGAAGTTCTTGGAAAGGTATAATGGTGAAGAAGCAACCGTTGGAACGCAAAGGCAACGCGGCCAGTACCAAATGCAAAGGGGTAGCGACAAAGACGTGTCCTTTTAAGCCTCCCTCCTTTTGCTCCACCAAGCTCCCCCCAAACGTTAAAGGTGCCCCACCACCCTGCGAATGCGGCTAGAAATAAGAACCCCCAGCCAAACCTGATCTGTCGGGCGAGCTGTGTGCTTCCAAGTAAAAGGACTAAACAGCGATGGGCTGGCGCTGAACGTGCAAACCGCGTTCCGCAAAGCTCCGCTGCAGAGAAGCCACCCAGAGACAAGGGAACACCCGGTCGATGGGGTTTTCCAGCGCAGTTTCAGCCCTGCTGTTTCGGAGCTAAATGGCTCTGGCTGCCAAAGCGGCTGCCTGGAACACGGGTGGGCTTGAGGCAGGCAATCCGATGGGAGGCACAACACCGATGCGCGGGTAAATCCAAGTGAAAATCAATCACCGAAGGAATTGAGATACACAGCCTAAAGAAAAGGTAAGCAAGAGACAAAACAACATTAATACAAACCAAAGCGGGATGGCTGGCCAGGTGAAAAGAGGGTGAGCCCCGGCCGCGCCGGCCCTAATAGGGCAGGCTACGCCCCCCAGCCACCCAACTGGCTGGCTGGGTTGACGACGCAGCTGGGATTCCCTCAGTCTCACGGGGGCTGGAACCAGCCCCCGCGCACATGGAGTGGGCATGAAGCCCACAACCCCAACTCCTCGCCAGGTTCAGAAGTGGCTTTGTTGTGTTGAAAACAACAACTCTCATTTGTGGGAGCCTCAGCTGAAGGTTGACTAGATATTCTGTTTATTGGTTTGGTAATGCTGTATGTCATTTAGAATGCAGTTGAACAACTCACACCGCTCATGGGATGGTGTGATAGGCGCACATACATAGATCAGCACAGGAAGACCGACCTGAAGCCATTTTGTTTTGTTTTTTTAAAATATATTTATTTGTTTTTACAGAAAAAGAAGAAACATCAGAAAAATACAGAACAGCAAAAACAATCACAGATACACATCAAGAAAAAAGAAAAAATTAAAAATAAAAACTCCAATTTTTAAATTCATGTTTACAAAACTTTCTTTCTTGACTTCCTCACGCCTCCCTTTTTTGTGTTCCTCTTTGTCCAATCAAATACAGCAAATCCTTACCCTCTTTAAAAACTCATTTCTAATTATTAAAATCACTTCTATTATGTCTCCGATCTTTCCTCCTTATGTTTAAACACCTTTAGCATATTGTTTACTTTTGACATAATATAACTTTAGTCTTTCACCCTATTTCTATTGCATTTTTGCATACTTTTTAACACTGTATCACTAATGCCATATTATTTTTATGTCCAACATCATTTTAGCATTCATAAACTTTGCAGTGTTTCTGCAGGTAGTTCTTTAACTTCTTCCAGTCCTCTTCCACCGCTTCTTCACCCAGGTCTCGGATTCTGCCAGTCATTTCTGCCAGTTCTGCCAGTCTATTACTTGCATCTGCCATTCTTCCAAGGTGGACAAATCTTGTGTCTTCCAATACTTTGCAATAAGTATTCTTGCTGCTGTTGTCACATACATAAAAAACATTCTATCTGTCTTTAACACCAATTGGCCGACTATACCCAAGAGAAAGGCCTCTGGTTTCTTAAGGAAGGTATATTTAAATACCTTTTTCAGTTCATTATATATCATCTCCCAGAAAGCCTTAATCTTCGGGCACGTCCACCAAAGGTGAAAGAAAATACCCTCAGTTTCTTTACATTTCCAACATTTGTTATCAGGCAGGTGATAAATTTTAGCAAGCTTGACTGGGGTCATGTACCACCTATAGATCATTTTCATAATATTCTCTCTTAGGGCATTACATGCCGTAAATTTCATACCGGTGGTCCACAATTTTTCCCAGTCAGCAAACAAAATGTTATGACCTATGTCCTGTGCCCATTTAATCATGGCTGTTTAACTGTTTCATCCTGAGTGTTCCGTTTCAACAGCAAGTTATACATTCTTGAAAGGATCTTAGTTTTAGGATCTAACAGTTCTGTCTCCAGTTTCGATTTTTCCACCTGGAAGCCCAATTTTTTATCCAAATTATAGGCCTCTCTTATTTGATAATAATGAAGCCAATCTCGCACTTTGTCTTTTAATTTCTCAAAACTCTGCAAATTCATTTTATCTCCTTCCTGTTCTAATATCTCCCAATACTTCGGCCATTTGGCCTCCATATTGAGTCTTTTCAGAGCCTTTGCTTCCATGGGTGACCTTGGGGTCTTATTTTCCAATAAATCTTTGTACCTAATCCAGACATTAAACAATGCTTTCCTGACAATATGGTGTTTGAAGTTTTTGTGCACTTTAACCTTGTCGTACCACAAATATGCATGCCATCCAAAAGCATTATTAAAGCCTTCCAAATCCAAAATGTCAGTGTTCTCAAGAAGCAGCCAATCTTTCAACCAGCAGAATGCTGCTGATTCATAATAAAGTTTAAAGTCCGGCAGGGCAAACCCCCCTCTTTCCTTCGCATCAGTTAATATTTTAAATTTTATTCTGGGCTTTTTGCCCTGCCAGACAAATCTAGAGATTTCTCTCTGCCACTTCTTGAAGCAATCCATCTTGTCCACAATCTGTAAAGTTTGAAACAAAAATACCATTTTTGGCAATACATTCATCTTTATAACTGCAATTCGACCCAACAAGGAAAGCTTCAAATTAGACCATATTTCTAAATCTTTTTTAACTGGACCTGAAGCCATTTTGATTCCTAAACTGAGCAAATGTTTTCTCTGCAAGGTCAAATTGGAAAAGCCTCCCCATTGTCTTTTCCTTCACAAATCCTGTCTTAAGGGTATGTCTGTGTTTGAATAGGGTGAGCCTGTGACCTGGCTCAGGAACTATTTATCATTACAAAAGACTGGCCAGGCTCCCCAGGCAATCCAATCAAGTAACCTGCCAGACAGGAGATAAACAAGGACAAAACCAACATTAAATTTCTGTTTAGGCCGCCTTTTCTGTGATGTAGGTGTGATGTATCTGAGGGGTGGCCTTAGGTTACACCCCTTCTGTGATGTATGTATGATGTTCCAGGGGTGGTCTTGGTCTACAGGGTGGCAATTTCAAGAGTCCATGTAAGGCCTTGCGCACCATTGTTCTGGGTTCCTCGTCTCTCCTGCGGGTGAGGGGAGCACCCTGTTGCAACAGATCAATAAAGATCAAGCTTACTAGCTGCCTTGCTTCTCAATATTCTCTGGTTGGCCTCTGTTATCTTCTCCTACCAATAAGGAACCCATGTAAGGACTCTATATGGGCTCTTGGATACCCCATAAGGAAAAAGGGCAATTTTTATTTACAACAGAGGCTCTCTGGGAAGTCAGCCCAAATCACAGCCTGCACCGCATCCCAGAGAAAAAGGGAACGTGAGCCTAAAACGTACAGGGGAGGGAACCAAGCAAGCTGTTAAGGGCCAATTCTCATTTACTGCACCCTCATGGTAAGACCTTGGGAAAATGCCATCTTTTCCCAGACATGAGCTATATAGAGAATGGTTATTCCTCTTGTGAAATCAGGGAGACTTTAATTAGTAAGGAATTCCATGAGTAGTAATGATACCACCACAAATAGCTCTGTCTCCAATTTCTACATTTTACCCTGGCCAACCCCTGAAAGAGCAGAATGGTTCTGGCTTTGGAACAAAATTCTGCCTAAAAGGTCCTTCCTGGGGTTTTTTTATGATGTTAGCCGCTCTGAGCCCGGCCTCAGCCGGGGAGGGCAGGATACAAATAAAAAATTCTCATTCTTATTCTTATTAAAAGGGAACACAAATGTCAAGTTAAAACTAAATATACCACACTGACTTTGGAGAGAAAAAGAAAACACACTCACTCTCTATGGAGGTCGCTGTGTACCAGCGTTGCTAAGGGCAAGCCCCTGGAGACATGAGGTCACAGCACTATGACAACATGATGGAATGATGATGTCAGTGGAAAGGAGACCTCTTGCTCATCTCTTTTTCTATTGACATTATATTTGCTGATTTATGATCCGGCAAACCTTCATCGAAGATGAACTAAGAACTTCTTAATGGATTGAATATTTTTAAAATTAATTCTCCATTAGTAACATTCCAATGATAACAAATCAAATCAATTCTTGCCACATCATAATACAAACAATAAAGCCAATTATACATTCCAAACTAAAAATTTTGGGGAGGCCTTTCCATGTTCTCGCTGTCGGGAGAAAGTTTCTTTCACTTGTTCCTGCGTTCTTCTCTCTTGTTTCCCCCCAGATTCAGCTAGGTAGACCAACTACCTACCTCTAAGGGGCTATGGTACAATTTTTTAATTTTTTGGAAAGGATTCTTTTAAATACTTTTTAGGACTTTTTTTAAAGACTTGATTCTTTTAAAGGGATTTTTGGAAGAGTTTTTAAAATATATTCCCCCCCCCCATTTCATAATTCTGATCTTCTAGTCATTTTAAAATATCATTCCTTCCAGAACACTCTCCTGTTTCTTAGTCCAAATTCTAATAATTTTTGAAGAGCTGAGTCCAGGGTGTCGTACATTGTCCTGGGCAAAGGTGGTTGGCATTGCAGGGTAAATATTAGGCTCAAGTGGCATCGCAAATTTTGCACACAGTGATCTCTAGGATAAGCCAGGCATGTGTTGCACTGGGACCTATAGCACTGTGTTTAGAGGTCAACTACAGTTCCCATGATTCTCGGGGGGAAGGAGTCATGTGCTGTAATGTTATGGCATGTCCACAGCCACTAACAATAACCAAAGTGAATAGTTTCTGATTAATTTCTGATTAATTGTCTTGTCTCAATTATATTTTTAGAGTTTATCATTGCAATGGTGAGCTAGATACTGCAGTTTTTGGTTGTGGTGACCTGCTATTCGATATAATTAGTTAAAGATGTTTCTATATGTAACAACAGCAGCTAGGATTCTATATGCGCAGAAATGGAAGGAAAAAGAAGTTCCAAAGAAGGGATAAGTAAGATAATGGACTATGCAGAACTGGCAAAATTAGCAGTTTTGTGGGCAAATAGGCCTTTTTCGGATTATAGTACGCTGAACTCGTAAGGAGGACTTGAGCTATGAGCAACGTAAGTAATTGGATTATAATACTGGGGTTATGATTTGACAAACAGAAGACGGGGTGCAGCAGGAGAGAAACAACAACTCCATGGAAAACAGGGTGGGAAGTTGACGAAAATTAAGAGAAAAGTCAAAATTGTGTTTTGACTGTATATGATTTTTAAAATATTGAAACAATAAAATATAATTGTAAAAAAAGAAGAAGTTGTAACCATTTTTAAGCTTCTGGGTAGGCAGCCTCAGAATGGCTTGCAAATGTACTTTGAAGAAGCCAGCTTTGGCAGAGGCCACTGTAACTTCAATGCCAGCCCATAATAGGCCTTATGGTAGATGGAAGCTGGGCTCTCTCCTGGCACCTTGGAATTCAAAGAGGTCAGCTCAAGCCCTGCTGTTTCCTAGCTCAGGGTGCCATATCACCAAAGTCTACCCCTGGGGGTTTTTTCATAGAATCATAGAATCATAGTGTTGTGACGTGGGGTTTGTGATTTCAGCTCTCTTGACATAATATGCTGGAGACAGTTCTCTAGTAACACTTCTTTATTAGAGCAACAAGGCTAAGACCTGAGGAGGGGAGAGCTACATTTATAGGGACAGGGAACTACCGTATTTTTCCCTGTATAACACGCAGATTTTTTCTCCTAAAAAGTAAGGGGAAATGTCTGTGCGTGTTATAGAGCGAATGTGTGGTCCCTGGAGCCGTTTGTCCCAAGTGCATGGCAAAGATCAGGCAAAAATCATATTGCGCCGTCATGGAGGAGAGGAGGCTGCTGCTTTCCTGCATTCTGCCTCAGGGTCTTACTGCCCACCCCGTTCTGTTTCGGTTGCTGTTTGCTCAGACAGAACAAAGAGCAGTGAAATCCCCTGCCCTCCAGGCAACCCCTCCCCTCCAGGCAAGTAGAGAGGAAAGCAGAGCGTCCCTGCTCCGGTGCTGCTGCTGCTGCTGCTGCTGCTGCTGCTGCGTCTGGGGACTCGGCAGGCAGCGGAAAACATGCAGATGAGAGAGAGAGAGAGAGAGAGGGCTGGCTTGAGTGGGTGGGTGGACTTTTGCCTTCCTTTCCCCCCCCCCCCTTTAAACCCCTCTCCTGCATTCTTAGCCAGCTGCTTCTCCGCACACCCCTCTCATGCTCCTTGTCCCTTCTATATTTTTCCTTCCCTCCCCACTTAAAACGTGGTTACAAAGCACGGATCCACATGGATCCTCAGGATCTTTGCATTGGGTCACCCCAAATTCACCATCAGATCACATAGCAATGATCTGATGCAAAAACAGGGCTGCAATGGTGCAAAAACGTGGTTACAAAGCATGGATCCACATGGATCCTCAGGATCTTTGCATTGGGTCACCTCAAAATCACCATCAGATCACATAGCATGTCCATGGCTACAGCCTGCCCCCCAAAAATCACGTACCCACTGTTGCCTGGGGCTGCAATGGTGCAAAAACGTGGTTACAAAGCATAGATCCACATGGATCCTCAGGATATTTGCATTGGGTCAGCCCAAATTCACCATCAGAGCACATAGCATGTCCATGGCTACAGCCTGCCCCCCAAAAATCACGCACCCACTGTTGCCTGGGGCTGCAATGGTGCAAAAATGTGGTTAAAAAGCATGGATCTACATGGATCCTCAGGATCTTTGCATTGGGTCACCCCAAATTCACCATCAGATCACATAACATGTCCATGGCTACAGCCTGCCCCCCAAAAATCACGCACCCACTGTTGCCTGGGGCTGCAATGGTGCAAAAACGTGGTTACAAAGCATGGATCCACATGGATCCACAGGATCTTTGCATTGGGTCAGCCCAAATTCACCATTAGAGCACATAGCATGTCCATGGCTACAGCCTGCCCTCCAAAAATCACGCACCCACTGTTGCCTGGGGCTGCAATGGTGCAAAAACATGGTTACAAAGCATGGATCCACATGGATCCACAGGATCTTTGCATTGGGTCAGCCCAAAATCACCATTAGAGCACATAGCATGTCCATGGCTACAGCCTGCCCCCCAAAAATCACACACCCACTGTTGCCTGGGGCTGCAATGGTGCAAAAACGTGGTTACAAAGCATGGATCCACAGGGATTCTCAGGATTTTTGCATTGGGTCACCCCAAATTCACCATCAGATCACATGTCTGTGGCCACAGCATGAAGCACAAAAATGATACATCTACTGTTTCATTCAGAATGTTTTTTCACTTGTTTTCCTCCTCTAAAAACGATGTGCGTGTTATGGTCAGGTGCGTGTTATAGAGCGAAAAATACGGTAGCTAGAAAGGATACATTTTGGAGGGAACAATATCAGGCAATCACAGTCCTGCCTTTTGGAGGCAACCAATAAGACAGAGGATCCAAATACAGCAGCTTAAATGAACCAATAGTAGCTGTACCCTCTGGAACCAAAAGGCAGTTACTTTACCCTAATGCAATTACAGACAATAATAATACAGATATAAAATCATTTGACTCAATACACAACACATAGAATCATAGAATCATAGAGTTGGAAGAGACCACAAGGGCCATCGAGTCCAACCCCCTGCCAAGCAGGAAACACCATCAGAGCACTCCTGACATATGGTTGTCAAGCCTCTGCTTAAAGACCTCCAAAAAAGGAAACTCCACCACACTCCTCGGCAGCAAATTCCACTGTCGAACAGCTCTTACTGTCAGGAAGTTCTTCCTAATGTTTAGGTGGAATCTTCTTTCTTGTAGTTTGGAGCCATTGCTCTGTGTCCGCTTCTCTGGAGCAGCAGAAAACAACCTTTCTCCCTCCTCTATGTGACATCCTTTTATATATTTGAACATGGCTATCATATCACCCCTTAACCTCCTCTTCTCCAGGCTAAACATGCCCAGCTCCCTTAGCCGTTCCTCATAAGGCATTGTTTCCAGGCCTTTGACCATTTTGGTTGCCCTCCTCTGGACACGTTCCAGTTTGTCAGTGTCCTTCTTGAACTGTGGTGCCCAGAACTGGACACAGTACTCCAGGTGAGGTCTGACCAGAGCAGAATACAGTGGCACTATTACTTCCCTTGATCTAGATGCTATACTCCTATTGATGCAGCCCAGAATTGCATTGGCTTTTTTAGCTGCCGCGTCACACTGTTGGCTCATGTCAAGTTTGTGGTCAACCAAGACTCCTAGATCCTTTTCACATGTACTGCTCTCAAGCCAGGTGTCACCCATCTTGTATTTGTGCCTCTCATTTTTTTTGCCCAAGTGCAATACTTTACATTTCTCCCTGTTAAAATTCATCTTGTTTCTTTTGGCCCAGTTCTGTAATCTGTCAAGGTCGTTTTGAAGTGTGATCCTGTCCTCTGGGGTGTTAGCCACCCCTCCCAGTTTGGTGTCATCTGCAAATTTGATCAGGATGCCCTTGAGTCCATCATCCAAGTCGTTGATAAAGATGTTGAATAAGACCGGGCCCAATACAGAACCCTGTGGCACCCCACTAGTCACTCTTCTCCAAGATGTAGAGGAACCCTTTGGGTTCGGTCAGTCAGCCAGTTTTGTGGGGGGGGGGGTATTTTGTTGAGTGCTCTCTTGTTGCCACACCTGCTCCTTGTATTTGCTCCTGACCTGAGCACAAGGAGACCCTTTTGTTTCTGGCGGACCACCTAATACAAGCGTTTCCTCACATGTGCAAGCAGACAAATACCTCTGCGCATGCGAAATGCTTTGCTCTGCCTCCATGCTTCTGAATCCCAGTTGCTGGAAACCTCAGGAGCGGGGAGGGCTCATGCGCTCGGGTCCTGCTTGCTGGTTTCCCACGGCCATCCGGTTGGTCACTGTGAGAACAGGAGGCTGGACTAGATGGGCCATTGGCCTGACCCAGCACAGCCTTTTATTCTGTTCTTAAGCAACCATAAGGCCTGATTGAAGTGGAAGAAGGTTGCGCTCCATAGACAGAGGGGCATGGAGCTGAGCATGGCTGCGAGGCAAAAGGCTGGGGCAAGGTTTTGGAAAATGCTCCATTCAGTTCTGCCAAGCTTCACCTGGAAACCCAAATCCCCTCTATCGTAGAGCAGCAGTATTCTGAGGGCATCTTCCATGGGCCATGGGCCTGATCCAGCAGCCTCTTCTTGTGTTCTTAATGTAGAACAGTAGCAGAGGAGGAGAATCAGGGTTTCCAGGTGAAGGTGACCTTCTGATCAGCAAGTCCTAGGCTCTGTGGTTTAACCCACAGCGTCACCCGTGTCCCTTTGTAGCAATATAACAAGTGGGAAAATGAAGAAGGGAGAATCAACAAAAGATCCATGAAAATGTCAATGAATATCAAGCAATACTCATTGGTTAAAATCATGATGCCTGTTTCAGCAAACCAACAAAGCTTTCCAAAGATCTCTGAAGGAAGGGAGGGCTGCTCCTTGACAATATCCGCCCTCCCTTCCCCACAGGTGGGCAGGGTTTGCGGCACCGAGCAAGGCTCACCTGGGCGGGTGCCACCCACCTGCTTGAGCTGGCCTTTGACCCGCCCTCGGCCAGGGAGGACAATGGACGGCTGGCCAGGGGTGGGCCTAAGGCCAAAAGAAAAGAGGCTGACTCCTGGGCTCAAGCCTCTTTTGCTGTTCTTACACAAAGCCTTATCTGCTTGCGGTGTTAGTCCCCAGGAATATTCCGGGCACTCGTTCCGTATCGGGGCTGCCACTTCAGTGGCGATACAGGGTTGAGACCCCGCACACATCAAGACACTGGGGCGCTGGCGCTCAACAGCCTACAAAAGTCACATTTGTCCCGGCTCCTCCTCCTTATCACTTGCAATTTAATTGTCTTACAGGTTTGCCCACCATGAAGATGTGGGTTATAGGCCACAGCATTGTCCATTGGGCAGCGGATTATGCACAGTCTCAAAATCGTGGCCATAACCTTAACATCCACCCCAAGGTACGCTTTTGTTGGATGGCCCAGCGGGGCATGAGTTGGCAGAGCTTGATGCCCATGCTGCGTAGTGCCGCAGCGACCCATGGCCCTCCAAGGGTCTTGATTATACATGCGGGGGAGAACGATCTAGTGGAGCAAAAAGGCAGATTTAAAAAGCCTGCATGCCTTGTACCCATCAATGACCATCGGCTGGTCCAATCTCCTACCCCGTCTTCACTGGAGGGGGGCTTCCAATCCCTCTCGCCTCAATTATGCAGTGAGTAAAATTAGCAGGGCCATGTGCAACACCATGCGCCAAATTGGTGGGTTCTCAATCCCACATCCCACCATCACAGCAGATAGAGTTGACCTATTCCGGGGGGACGGGGTGCACCTGACCCCACTGGGCAATGACTTCTGGCTCCACGACTTGTGATGAGCCCTTGGGGACTGGATAGATTGCGGGGTTTAATTGGTCCTCGGTTGTGGGACTTGGCGGCGAGGCCCCTTAGGGCCTCGAGTGGCGGTTCTAGGCCTTGGCAAGGTAGCCTTTAGTCTAACATCAAGTTGGGGGGGGGGGATGCAGTCATGCTTGCAGGGCCCATTGAAGGGCAAAACCGGGAGTCCCTGGCCCTAGAGCGGCGGCATGTAGGTCAAACTCCCCAGACGAGGTCAGTGGAAGGGCATGCTGTGTAAGTTTGCGCTTTGCAGTCCCCTCTCACTGGGCCTCAACTGCCTGCATATCCTCAGCCAGGTGGGCTGAGAGGGTTGCCTGCCAAGGCCTGTGCCAAGTTCCCCACTTCTGAAGCTCAATCAAGTTGTGGCCAATTTGACCCCATACTCTGGTCTCTTGTCTTATCATTTGGGGAAAGGGGTAGGCACCACAGACAGGGTTTAGCGCGTGTGCCCGCAAACGTCTAGTAGCAAGGAGTTCCACAGGGCTTGGCTTGTCACACTAAAGGGTACATCCCTAGTGAAGACTAGATGAAACTCAGGGGTGCTGGGAACCACCAGAGATTCTCCGTGAGGGAGGTGGAATCATTTGGGTCCTAGTCGTTGAGGGCTTTTCTTTGCTTCTAAGAGCCTTCTTCCCCTGGGGGTTCCCCAGCTTGGGCCTCCCCCCAATTCTCTGCATCCAGACAGTCCATGACACCCCTGTCTTGAGACCAAGCTTCTGGTCAGCAGAAGCAGGAAGGCCTAGAAGGCCTGGCAAGGCCTGCACAAATCTTTCCAGCCTAACTGTTAGCAGTCAAATGCTGCGTCCCTGAGACATGGGACTCCTCCCTGTGATAGGAATTTTGAGGTCTTAGATATATGTTAAATGTTCATAAGTGTACCAACCAAGCACGTACATAGATCAGCACAGGAAGACTGACCTGGAACCATTTTGATTCCCAAACTGACCAAATGTTTTCTCTGCAAGGTCAAAGGAAAATGGAAAAGCCTCCCCATTGTCTTCACAAATCCTGTCTTTATGGGTATGTCTCTGTTTGAATAGGGTGAGCCTGTGATCAGCCCAGGAACTAAGTATTTATCATTACGAAAGACTGGCCGGGCTCCCCAAGCAATCCAATCAAGTAACCTGCCAGAGAGGAGATTAACAAGGACAGGAGAAAAACAACATTCAAATTTCTGTTTTAAACACCCCTCGAAGCCTGGTAGATGAAGGGAACACAGTGGATGTAGTCTACCTTGATTTCAGCAAGGCATTTGACAAGGTGCCCCATGATATTCTTGTAAAGAAGCTGGTAAAATGCGGACTTGACTATGCTACCACTCAGTGGATTTGTAACTGGCTGACTGACCGAACCCAAAGGGTGCTCATCAATGGTTCCTCTTCATCCTGGAGAAGAGTGACTAGTGGGGTGCCACAGGGTTCTGTCTTGGGCCCGGTCTTATTCAACATCTTTATCAACGACTTGGATGATGGATTCAAGGGCATCCTGATCAAATTTGCAGATGACACCAAACTGGGAGGGGTGGCTAACACCCCAGAGGACAGGATCACACTTCAAAACGACCTTGACAGATTACAGAACTGGGCCAAAAGAAACAAGATGAATTTTAACAGGGAGAAATGTAAAGTATTGCACTTGGGCAAAAAAAATGAGAGGCACAAATACAAGATGGGTGACACCTGGCTTGAGAGCAGTACATGTGAAAAGGATCTAGGAGTCTTGGTTGACCACAAACTTGACATGAGCCAACAGTGTGACGCGGCAGCTAAAAAAGCCAATGCAATTCTGGGCTGCTTCAATAGGAGTATAGCATCTAGATCAAGGGAAGTAATAGTGCCACTGTATTCTGCTCTGGTCAGACCTCACCTGGAGTACTGTGTCCAGTTCTGGGCACCACAGTTCAAGAAGGACACTGACAAACTGGAACGTGTCCAGAGGAGGGCAACCAAAATGGTCAAAGGCCTGGAAACAATGCCTTATGAGGAACGGCTAAGGGAGCTGGGCATGTTTAGCCTGGAGAAGAGGAGGTTAAGGGGTGATATGATAGCCATGTTCAAATATATAAAAGGATGTCACATAGAGGGAGAAAGGTTGTTTTCTGCTGCTCCAGAGAAGCGGACACGGAGCAATGGCTCCAAACTACAAGAAAGAAGATTCCACCTAAACATTAGGAAGAACTTCCTGACAGTAAGAGCTGTTCGACAGTGGAATTTGCTGCCGAGGAGTGTGGTGGAGTTTCCTTTTTTGGAGGTCTTTAAGCAGAGGCTTGACAACCATATGTCAGGAGTGCTCTGATGGTGTTTCCTGCTTGGCAGGGGGTTGGACTCGATGGCCCTTGTGGTCTCTTCCAACTCTATGATTCTATGATTCTATGAAATAGCCGCCAGGTGCTCTGTGGGCCTGAGGGTGTCTCAGCCAGGAGACGTCTGTGGAATTGGGCTGCTGCTGCTGCTGCTGCTGTGTAAACTAAGGCAGAGTGGCTCCAGGACCGCAGTTAATCTGTAAGGAGCCACTCTGAGCACTCTGTGTATGCTCTTTGGCTGTGCTGTTTAGGAGCAAGTTTATTTTCTCAAGTCAAGTCTCACTGCTGCATGACAACCACTGCAGGACAGCTTCCATCAGCTGCCAATCTCCCAGAGGTCTGGGGGAAGACGGAATTGAAGCACGAGTTTCTTAGCCAATCAAAATGACCAAGGATTTGAGGGAAAGCCGCCCTTGATTAGTTGCAACTAGTCTCCAATCTCAAGAGACTGAAGCGATGTATGCACTTCAGGCCAGACCTTGGACCCATTTCGAAAGGCAAGCTCCTCATGATGTAGGAGCTCTGACATCATTTATGACACAGGATGCAATTCTACAGCACCGCTTTCTTATCTTCAAAGGGTCTTCCATTCTCCGGAGTTGGCCAGTTTTCTCGCTTCCTGGGTGAATGTGAACTAGGTCGCAAGGATTTCCTAAAGAGCAGTCACTTACTGTTCTCTTCTTTCAGTGTTGGGGTCTCCCTATTAGCTTTGGAGGACTCTCCTGTATGTGAGTGTCTGAGGGCCCTGCTCCTTCCTGCCACTCACCATCTGGCCTGGGGTGGGGCCTGAAGCCTCACAGGGACTGCTGCGCTCTGCTGCCCAGGAGGACTCTCCTGCGTGTGAGTGTCTGAGGGCCCTGCTCCTTCCTGCCACTCACCATCTGGCCTGGAGTGGGGCCTGAAGCCTCATAAGGACTGCTGCGCTCTGCTGCCCAGGAGGACTCCCCTGTATGTGAGTGTCTGAGGGCCCTGCTCCTTCCTGCCACTCACCATCTGGCCTGGGGCGGGGCCTGAAGCCTCACAGGGACTGCTGCGCTCTGCTGCCCAGGAGGACTCTCCTGCGTGTGAGTGTCTGAGGGCCCTGCTCCTTCCTGCCACTCACCATCTGGCCTGGGGTGGGGCCTGAAGCCTCATAAGGACTGCTGCGCTCTGCTGCCCAGGAGGACTCCCCTGTATGTGAGTGTCTGAGGGCCCTGCTCCTTCCTGCCACTCACCATCTGGCCTGGGGCGGGGCCTGAAGCCTCACAGGGACTGCTGCGCTCTGCTGCCCAGGAGGACTCTCCTGCGTGTGAGTGTCTGAGGGCCCTGCTCCTTCTTGCCACTCACCATCTGGCCTGGGGTGGGGCCTGAAGCCTCATAAGGACTGCTGCACTCCGCTGCCCAGGAGGACTCTCCTGTGTGAGTGTATGGGGCCCTGCTCCTTCCTGCCACTTACCACCTGGCCCAGGGCAGGGCCTGACGGGCCTCACTAGGACAGTTGCTGTTACTGCTGGAGGGGTGCAGAGTGCTTTTAAAATGTTTTAAAAAATTTATTTTGAATTTTTTGTATGTGGGGGGTGGGGGTGGGGTGGATGTTTATTGGGCATGGGAATTTGTTTGATTTTATGTTTTTGTAATTTTTATTGCTTTTTGTTTGTATTGTTTTATTTGTGTTGTTGTTGTTTTTAAAGGTGTTATTTTGTTCTTAAGGGGAGGGGTCAGGGCTGCTGGGGAGTTGGTCCCAGCCAACAAAATGGCTGGGACATGTTTCACAGGAGGGAATGCACTGGGACAACCGATCTCAGTGATCACGGGTAGGAGGAGGAGTTACGCTAAGACCAGACCATGTCATTACAGAGGAGGCAGGTTTAGTCGTTGTCTGAGGACTATCCCTGCCTCCGGGTCTGGTCCTGACCGGATGGATACTAGAATCAGCAAGGGATACCCACATGACCTGAAAGTGTTGCTGTGCAATGCCAGGTCAATGATTCATAAGACCACTGCCATCCATGACTTGATCATGGATGGAGGACTTGACCTGGCATGTGTAACAGAGACTTGGTTGGATGAAGCAGATGGGCCTGTCCTTGCCGCTGCTTGTCCACCAGGTTTCTCTTACGCACAGCAACCCAGGTCATGTGGGCGGGGAGGGGGGGTTGCAGTGATTTTTAGGAAGTCATTAGTTTGCACCAGGCGTCCTATTGGGAAGACCCAATTTTCCGAGTGCATGTTCTGGAAGTTGGGCAATAGGGGCAGTACAGGATTCCTTTTGGTGTACCGACCTCCCCGCTGCACCAAGGATTCCCTGCCCGAGCTGCTTCAGGTCGTGGCGGATGTTCTCCTGGAGACACCTAGCTTGGTTGTCCTAGGGGATTTTAACATCCATGCCGACACGACCTTACAAGGGGCCGCTCGGGACTTCGTGGAAAGCATGGCCTCCATGGGGCTGTCCCTGAATAAGTCTGGCCCAACCCATAGCCGCGGACATGCCTTGGACCTGGTGTTTACCTCTATGGATGTTGGTGATCTGACACTAAGTAAAAGTGAAACGAAAGAAGTGCCATGGTCAGATCACTTCCTGGTGCAACTGGACTTCTCTGCGACCCTTCCCCTCTGCAGGGAGGTGGGACCGATTCGGATGGTCCGCCCCCGCCACTTAATGGATCCAAATGGTTTCCAGAGAGTGGTAGGGGATGCTTTATCCCATGTTGATGGCCTTTCAGCCGATTCCCTGGTGGCCCGTTGGAATGTGGAGTTAACCAGGGCTATTGACTGTTTGGCTCCGAAGCGCCCTCTCCGATTGCATGGAGCCCGGAGAGCTCCGTGGTTTTCCACGGATCTGAGGGCAATGAAACAATCGTTGAGACGGCTAGAGCGCCGGTGGCGGATAACTCATTCCGAATCTGACCGGACACAGGTTAGAGCTCAACGTCGAGCCTACCAAGTGGCGATAGCGACGGCGAAGAAGACTTTCTTCACCGCCTCTATTGCATCTGCAGAAAACAGCAGCAGGAGACTCTTTCAGGTGGTTCACAATTTAGCGGAACCACCTGTAACATCGGGGCCCAGTACGGGCCATATGTTCTCCTGCAATGATTTTGCAAATTTTTTTGCAGATAAAATCGCTCAGATTCGGGAAGAAGTAGACTCCACCGTGGGAGCAGGGCCGGGGCAGGAGAGTGCTATAGTCCTGTCTGGTCAAGTTGTGTGGGATCAATTCCAATCTGTTACCTCCGAGGATGTGGACAGGCTGCTTGGACGAGTGAAGCCAACCACCTGTCTCCTGGATCTTTGCCCATCCTGGCTTATAAAAGCTAACCGGGAAGGACTGGGCGATGGGCTTCGTGGGGTGGTGAATGCTTCCCTCCGTGAGGGAGCCTTCCCAGACCCGCTGAAAGAGGCGGTTATTAAACCGCTTCTTAAAAAAACATCTTTAGATGCGGCCACGATGGCCAATTATCGCCCAGTCTCAAACCTTCCATTCTTGGGCAAGGTGATTGAGCGAGTGGTTGCTGAACAACTCCAGGCACGCCTGGAAGAAGCGGACCATTTGGATCCCTTCCAGTCGGGATTCAGGCCTCATCATGGGACTGAAACTGCCTTGGTCACACTGGTTGATGATCTCCGGCGGGCTAGGGACAAAGGTGAGAGCTGTTTCCTAGTTCTGCTGGATCTCTCAGTGGCGTTTGATACCATCGACCATAACATCCTTCTGGACCGTCTTGAGGGGCTGGGAGCTGGGGGCACTGTCATACAGTGGTTCCGCTCCTTCCTCCTGGGCCGTGTTCAGAAAGTGGTGGTGGGGGATGAGTGTTCAGACCCCTGGGCTCTCACTTGTGGGGTGCCTCAGGGTTCTGTCCTCTCCCCCATGCTTTTCAACATTTACATGCAGCCACTGGGAGAGATCATCAGGAGGTTTGGGCTGGGTGTTCATCAGTATGCAGATGATACCCAACTCTACCTCTCTTTTAAATCAGAACCAGTGAAGGCGGTGAAGGTCCTGTGTGAGTGTCTGAAAGCGGTTGGAGGATGGATGGTGGCTAACAGATTGAGGTTGAATCCTGACAAGACAGAAGTACTGTTTTTGGGGGACAGGAGGCGGGCAGGTGTGGAGGATTCCCTGGTCCTGAATGGGGTAACTGTGCTCCTGAAGGACCAGGTGTGCAGCCTGGGAGTCATTTTGGACTCACAGCTGTCCATGGAGGCACAGGTCAAATCTGTATCCAGGGCAGCTGTTTACCAGCTCCATCTGGTACGTAGGCTGAGACCCTATCTGCCTGCAGACTGTCTCGCCAGAGTGGTACATGCTCTGGTTATCTCCCGCTTGGACTACTGCAATGCGCTCTACATGGGGCTACCTTTGAAGGTGACCCGGAAACTACAACTAATCCAGAATGCGGCAGCTAGACTGGTGACTGGGAGCGGCCGCCGAGACCATATAACACCGGTCTTGAAAGACCTACATTGGCTCCCAGTACGTTTCCGAGCACAATTCAAAGTGTTGGTGCTGACCTTTAAAGCCCTAAATGGCCTCGGTCCAGTATATCTGAAGGAGCGTCTCCTCCCCCATCGTTCTGCCCGGACACTGAGGTCCAGCTCCGAGGGCCTTCTGGCGGTTCCCTCACTGCGAGAGGTCAAGTTACAGGGAACCAGGCAGAGGGCCTTCTCGGTAGTGGCGCCCACCCTGTGGAATGCCCTCCCATCAGATGTCAAAGCGATAAACAACTACCTGACATTCAGAAGACATCTGAAGGCAGCCCTGTTCAGGGAAGTTTTTAATATGTGACCTTTTAGTGTATTTTTCATCCTTGTTGGAAGCCGCCCAGAGTGGCTGGGGAAACCCAGCCAGATGGGCGGGGTACAAATAATAAATTATTATTATTATTATTATTATTATTGGGGGTGTAGCAGGAACCCCCCCACCCCAATTATTCTGTTTGTACAAACTTCACACACACATTCACACACTACATACGCCACACTTCTATTATAAATTCATAAAAAAATCAACCATACATCGGATTTGCACTGTTCCATTTTTATTTTTTACTCCATGAGGGAAGGAATACAAAATGGGGAAGGTTTGATACAGGGCAGCCATAATCCCTTCACCATCCCAGCACATCTACAGGAGCCCTGCCCAGTTATGGCTATGCCAACCCTGATGATCCCAGACAGAAGACAATCAAGATCACAAAGAACTTGCATATGGGAGTGGATTCAGCATGAACTGAAACAAAGGACACTGATCAGATCTTCCCTCAGGGGGCAGGAAACTGCAAACTCCCCTTTGTCTCCTGGAAGTGACTCATGGGGAGGGGGAGAGAAGGGAACCAGCCAGGTGACAAGACACTCAGGTTACCACCAACTCCTCCCTCAACCCCTCCTTTCTGTAATGTATGCATGATGTTTCTGGGGGTGGGCTAGACCTAGAGGAGGGGAATTTCAAAAGTTTTTATAAGGTCTTGCACACCATTATTCTGGGTCTTTCCTCTCACCTGCAAGTGAGGGGAGCACCCTGTCACGACAGTCTTTCTTCAATAAAGACCAAGCCTACAAGCTGGTGAAAAGGATTCAGGTCGGAGCCAGACATTACAAATTGAAGGCCTTTGCAGATGACTTAGTATTGACCTTGCAAGAGCCAGACACTAGTACCAAAAGAGTTCTAGAATTAATTCAAGTATTTGGTCAGGTCGCAGGATTTAAGTTGAATAAACAAAAAACTAAGGTACTGGAAAAAAAACTTAACAAATGTCGAAAGAGAGAGATTCCAAGAGGAATCTGGGTTAACGGTGGCAAAGAGTGTAAAATACCTGGGGATTAACATGACATCTAAGAATGTAAACCTATTTAAGGATAATTATGATAAGTGCTGGACAGAGATAAAGAAAGACTTAGAAATATGGTCGAACCTGAAGCTTTGCTTGTTAGGTCGAATTGCAGTAATCAAAATGAATGTATTGCCTAGAATGTTATTTTTGTTTCAGACATTACAAATTGTTGATAAATTGGACTGTTTCAAGAAGTGGCAGAAAGATATATCTAAATTTGTCTGGCAGGGCAAAAAGCCCAGAATTAAGTTTAAGATACTTACTGATTCTAAAGAAAGAGGGGGGTTTGCCCTGCCGGACTTAAGATTGTATTATGAATCGGCAGCTTTCTGCTGGTTAAAAGACTGGCTACTTCTTGAAAATGCAGACATTCTAGACTTGGAAGGATTTGATAACAATTTCGGTTGGCATGCATATATTTGGTATGACAAGGTTAAAGTGTATAAGGGTTTTAAAAATCATATTGTTAGGAAAGCACTATACAATGTTTGGATTCGGTATAAAGATTTATTGGAAAATAAAACTCCCAGGTGGCTTTCACCAATGGAGGCTAAGGAGGTAAAGAAACTTAATATGAGAACTAATTGGCCAAAATATTCTGAAATTCTAGAACAAGAAGGTGGTGAATTTAAACTACAAAGTTTTGAGAAAATAAAGTCCAAGGTACGGGATTGGCTCCATTATTTTCAAATAATGGAGGCCTACAAACAAGACAGGAAAATCGGTTTCCAGGTGGAGAAATCGAAATTAGAAACAGAATTGTTAGAACCCAATACTAAGAATTTATCAAGAATGTATAACTTGCTGTTGAAGTGGAACACAATAGATGAGACAGTGAAGCCAGCTATGATTAGATGGGCACAGGACATAGGTCATGACATTATGTTTGCTGACTGGGAGCAGTTATGGACCACAGGTATTAAATTCACGGCATGTAATGCCTTACGAGAAAACATTATGAAAATGATTTACAGGTGGTACATGACTCCAGTCAAGCTTGCGAAGATTTATCATTTGCCCAATAACAAATGTTGGAAATGCAAAGAGACTGAAGGTACCTTCTTCCACCTTTGGTGGACCTGCCCAAAGATTAAGGCCTTCTGGGAAATGATTTATAATGAGATTAAGAAAGTACTTAAATGCACCTTTCATAAGAAACCAGAGGCATTTCTCTTGGGTATGGTCGGCCAGCTGGTGCCGAGGAAGGATAAAAATTTCTTTTTGTATGCTACTACGGCAGCAAGGATTCTTCTAGCAAAGTATTGGAAGACACAAGAGCTACCCACGCTGGAGGAATGGCAGGCAAAAGTGATCAACTTTATGGGACTGGCAGAAATGACCGGCAGAATCCGCGACCAAGAGAAAGAGACTGTGGAAGAAGATTGGAAGAAGTTTAAAATATATCTTAAGAGTTATTATAAAATTGAGGAGTGCTAAAATGCTAAGGGAGAGGAAGATGTAGAATTACAGCGGTAAATTTTGTTTGATTTAGGGTGAAATTGAAAAGGAGAATGAATTTATATTTAACTGGCTAAAAGGGTTGTTGAATAATTGTAAAAAAAAAAAAAGGATGCAAAAAGGGGAAGGTATGGGGAAGTCCGAGAAAAGAGGCTTATGGAAATAAGGTTAAGAAATTATGATTTTTTGTGTTTGTTTCTATGTTGTTTTTGTTATGTTTGTTAAAAATTGGAAAATTAATAAAAAATTTATTAAAAAAAAAAAAAAAGACCAAGCCTACAGGCTGCTGATTTGCTCCAATTTACTCTGGTTGGTGTCTTTACTTTTTGTCCAAGGGAGCCCTCAGATTTTTCCGGTAACAGGGGTACATTCTGTCCTTTTGGTCTCTTACGAGCAATCTTAAATCTTACAAGCTTCTTTTAAAGGCATTTTTTCTTTTGTTGCTCTGTGTCTTCCTTAAGCTATTGCAAGCTCTTGCCTTCCAAGGTAATATCTGCCTCCTATCTCCTGACAAGGTTCCAGCTGCTAGTTTGCTGTTGTTGTTGTTTAGTTATGTCCGCCTCTTTGTGACCCCCTGGACCAGAGCATGCCAGGCACTCCTGTCTTCCACTGCCTCCCTCATGCTGGTAGCTTCCAGAACACTGTCCCACCATCTCGTCCTCTGTCGCCCCCTTCTCCTTGTGCCCTCCATCTTTCCCAACATCAGGGTCTTCTCCAGGGAGTCTTCTCTTCTCATGAGGTGGCCAAAGTACTGGAGCCTCAGCTTCACAATCTGTCCTTCCAGTGAGCACTCAGGGCTGATTTCCTTCAGAATGGAGAGGTTTGATCTTCTTGCAGTCCATGGGACTCTCAAGAGTCTCCTCCAGCACCATAATTCAAAAGCATCAATTCTTCGGTGATCAGCCTTCTTTATGGTCCAGCTCTCACTTCCATACATCACTACATCCATACATCATCCAGTGTTAGCAAGAGCTAATGGAAAGTGTCAGGGAGCTAGCAGTGCCTTTTACCAGCTTTGTCTGGTTCGCTAGCTGCAGTAAGGCCATTCCTGGACGACGGATTGCCCCATTCCCCACTCCCTATAGGTCTTCAGCCCCTCTTATTTCTCTGAGTCCCCGTCATGGAATAGGGCAGGACTACTGTTCCTTGAACCATACAGTTGTGCTGGCTGAGACTGATGGGCTTTGGACGGATAGTCCAAAACATCTGGAGGGCACCAGGTTGACAAAGGCTGTTCTCTATCATGGCCTGTGATGAAGTCTTCCTGAAGCAAGCTATGCCTGGCTTTCATCTTTCCCCATTATTATTATTATCTTCATCCACAAATCTCAGGGTGGTTTACCACCTAAAACTGCAATATAAAAAGCACAAAATGCATAATAAAAATAAGAAGAAAAACAAGCATCCCCCCACGCAACACATTTAGAAAGCTGTCAGGTGTTAATCAGCCAAAGGCTGGGTTGAAGAGGAACATTTTCGCCTGACGCCTACAGATAGGTCGCAAAGGTGCCAGGCGAGCCTCCCTGGAGAGAGCCTTCCACAAACGGAGCCACTGCAGAAAAGGCCTGTTCTTGTGTAGCCACCCTCCTCTCGGGGAGGAGGCACCTGAAGAAGGGCCTCAGAGGATGAATTTCCCTCGGAAACGCCTTTATCCTTTGTAGAAAGCACCGAGGCCCAGTTCGTCATCCCTAGGCCCCCTTGAAAGGTGAGGTGGTCTGTTCTTCTCATCCTGCGGTCTATCTTCTCTCTTCCAGTTGTCACCCCGCATTCTGAGATCTGGTTTCTGGACCGAGCTCTCTACTGGCATTTCCTCACCACAACCTTCACCGCTTACTGTCGGCTCCTGATCACCCACCTGGGGCTGCTGCATTGGCAGTATGCCTTCACCAGCTACGGCATCAGCCCCCAGGCTAAAGTGAGAGAACGACAGACGGCCCGTCCCTTTTCCTAGGCTCTGCCACTCCTGCTCATTCTGTCTTCACAAAAGCCCTGTGAGGGAGGTCAGGCTGAGAGTGAGTGACTGGCCTGAGGTCACCCAGTGAGCTTCATGGCCAGACGGGAATTTGAACCCCGGCCTCCCGGGCCCTAGACCGACATTCTGATCCACTGTTTCTTCCCAGCTGTTGTCTGGACCCAAGTTTGAGAAACACTGCTCTTACAACTATGTCACACCACCTCTACACTGACTGGCTGCTGCTCTCCAGGGCTTCAGGTGGCATGGTGGGGGTCTCTCCCAGCCCTCCTTGCAGATACCAGTGAGGATTTGCCTGCAACATAAGTGCTCTTGCCTCTGAACTTGAACACTGACTCTCCAGGATTTGGGCCCTGGATCTGCACACTAGACTTCTGTGGAGGCAGCCAAGAAGAGCATTCGCCTTTTTTGCTGCTGCTGCTGCTGCATCACAGCGTTAAGCTTCTGGTCTTCGCTCGCACCCCTCCCCAGCCTAGCCCATTTCTTGCTAGGTTGCATCTGTCCATGGAGGTCCCCCTGCAAGAGCTATGCTTCTCAGCCATACTGGCATCCTGTCCTGCATTTACTCAAGTGAGAATCCCACGTTGCCCCCTGCCCCCCCCCCATGCTCACTGCCAAGGATTTTGCTGCGCTTGCCTGTGCTTTTGCTGGTTTTGTAAACTGCTTTGAGGTTTTTTGTTCTACAATCAAGCAACACATACTTTTCATGAAATAGTGAAATGGAAACATGGCCACCTGCCCAACCTGGGGAGGTGTGTGCAGATCTCCAAAAACAGATTGGGTTTTCATTGGAAGGGGACAACACCTGCTTCTGGTGCTCATGAGCAACAGTGAGTGAGTGTCAGTTGCAATCAAAGTGTACTTCCTGCATTGCAGGGGGTGGGCTGGATGACCCTTGGGGAGCTCTGAAGCCTACAATTCTCTAGAATCTGAGGCAAGCTGACAGAGTGTTTAGCTTGGGTGTTGGTGCCAAATGAAGGCCTTTCTGTGGCAAATAGCCTGGATTGGCATAGATATTTTTATTTGGGCCTTTCCCTGAACCCGTAAATTTGGGACTTGCTTCCAGACAAATGTGCAGGACAGACCTGCAGCCATTCCATGTAAAGACAAAAGACAAAACCAAAAAAAGACCTCTATGCTGACTTGCCCATATCAGGGTAGTTTCACCCAGGTTCCAAAATGTCACATTGATCTCAACAAAATTCATTTCAAGTTAGTGTGCATATAGCCATAGCCTTGTATTATTGTTAAGTTTGCTTCAGATGATTCAATTGGTTTCACTTCTGCACTGTGTGTTTGCCAAAGGACTGGCAGTGGACTTTTTCGCCTGTTCTTAAAGACCACAAAGACCACAGAGAGAGCGACCTGCGTAGGGGAAACTTCTGCACCAAATGCATCAGCGAACCCAATGCGCCCAGGTATCTCTCCTCGTGTGAGATAGAGAGTGGTTGCCAGTCAGTGCAGAGCAGCCTTTCTCCACCTTGGGTCACCCAATGTTGTGGGAATACAAGGCCTACCATCCCTGACCACTGGTCCTGCTAATGAGGTCCTGACCACTGGTGGTTTGGGCATGCTGCAGGCCTCGTGGTGAGTGCCGCCCAGCATTTTGTCACCCTCCTCAGTGGTGACGCCCAGGGTGGCACACAACCACGGCACCCCCTTCCTCTGCCCTTGCCTGCAGAGACAATGGAATGCATCCCTCCTGTCATAATCCTGTTTTTATCAAGGGACAGAGTTAAGAGCTTTCAGCAGCAGTAGCAACCTCCAAGGATGCTGTGTTTTGATAATCAGTTGGTCTTTGTTTCAGGCTGCTTTGTGCACCATTCAGTGCAGTGACATAGCGTATGAGCACACTCAACTAAACTTGCCATTTGTGGGCACTCTCAGTTGGCATCTCTGTGGTTGGCAATGATGGGAAGAAGCTGGTGAGGTGGGCAAGGGGGCTTGGCTTAGCTCAGGCAAGGGACTGTTGGATGGCCTCCTTAAGTACAATTGTAGCCAGTTTTGATGAAGAGCAAAGAACTGAAGAGGTTGTGCCTCAACCTACCAGGCACTTTCTTGGCAGAAACAGTGACGTCGCAGAGGGGTGTGTGAAATGGGTACCTTAGGGGGTATGGAAATCAGCAGCTCTGCAACTTACATCCGTTGGAGGGGTCGGGCCTCTGAGCACCCCAAGTGCCTCACTTCACAAACAAGCAGACTTCAGAGCCAGCTCTAGGTGGGTGCTGGTGTGGTAGGTTCTTTCATGGAGCTTTGACTGTGTTAGGCCATGGAAGGCTGGGATGCTAACAAAACTGCTCCATGGAGTGAATATTGTGGGAGTTTAGAAATCAAATCTAAAAATGCATATTATTACTAGTAAGCATGTGTGGGGATTAAAATCACAGAGCAGTATTGCTGTTAGGTGGACTCAGATCAATGCACTTGGTAGAGAAGGCTCTGTGTTATTTGATTTCCCCTCCTCTCTTGGTAGGGAAGAAGAAAAGAAGTATTTTCTGTTCCTTCTCTCTCTCTCTCTCTCTCTCTCTCCAACCAGCCGATGGGAGAAGACTTGTATCTGCTTGCTCCAGCATCAGGCTCATGCCTGAGGCTGCTTTCACTGTAAATACAAGTATTTTACCTGCATTTATTTTTACTGCTGTTGTTGCTAAGGACAGATGCTTGACTGTGAGCAAACTATATGTTTTAACCATACTTTTCAGTCGGTGACCTGTTTACAGGGTAACTGAAGGGGGAGATCAGCCTAAAGGCTTTTGTTTTTACTGTTTAAGATGCTCAGCACTGTGCTTCTAAACACAAGTGTCAGGGACTCAGCGGGAGCGCAGGGAGGAGAAGAGATGGAGAGCGAGGGGGAGCAATCCGAGGGCAGCGTAGGAGAATATGACAGCAGCCCGAGAGATTCCATGAGCCTCTCCAGCGAATCGGAAGATTCACAGAAGGGGGCGCCGATGGGCAGGGCAAGGGGCGAGCCAAGGGGGACACCCCAGAAGCAAGGGGCCAGCGGGGACTCCCAGAGCAGCAGTTGGAAATCAGGACCAGCTTCCCCACCAGAACGCAGTGGGGGGAGGAGTCCCAGGTGTCAGAGCCCACATATGCACCACCAGTGAGAGAAGATGAGTCAGGGTTGACCACGCCTCCATCGGAGAGCGAGTTAACGGTCAAGAGGAAAGTTGCAGGCTGGGCGCGCGCGCCAAGTTCAAAGGTACAGGCGAGCGGCACAGAAGGTAGCCCGGATAGGGAACCAGGTCCTAAAGCCCGCCGGAAGGAGGGGCAAGAATCGTCAGGGTCAGCGTCAGAGGAGTCCAGGAAAGATGAGACCCTAGCGGGCAGGAGGGCCCAGAGGAGAAAGGAACTTAGGAAGAGGTGGAGCAAGGCGAGGGTCTTAAACTGGTGTGGAAGGGGAGGAGACTCAGACGGGACTTCGCCGGTCTAAGGTCGGGACGTAGAGCTGCACACTGCGGCTTTAAAATGGAAACTGAATCTCAATAAAGACTTTTGTACATAACTACAGCCTAGCGTTGGTCCTCTGTGAGCTGGGACCTGGAGGCAGCTCTGACAGTAAGTCCCGTCTCCCATTTCAAAGAACCTCGCAACGTGAGAGGACGCAGTGAGGGGCGAAGATTGGTGCTTCGCGAGCTCACAAAAGCAGCACAAGATGACTACAGAAGAACGACTGGCAGCTTTGCAAGATGCCGTGGTACAACTTAACGCAGAAATACGAGCGGCAAGGAGGAGAGAAGAGGAATCAGATGCTGTCTGCAAGGATCTGCAAAACAGGTTGGAAATGTTGACTAAACAGGGGCCACCGGCAGCCAAATCAGAAGGGATCGGGCTCGGGAAGAGAGGGGGGAGCCTGGTGTCGCATTTCGATGGGAGTCTGCAGCAATATCCTAACTTCAGAGCAGACGTAGTTTTTGCGCTAAAGTTGCTGGAGAAGGACTTTAGAGATGAGCAGGAGAAAGTAGGCTTCATACTAACGCATCTCCATGGAGAAGCTAAAGCGTGGTTGCGCAATCTGTGGAGAGATAATGATCCAGCCCTCCAAAACGCAAAAGCCTTCATTAAGGCAATGGACGATTGTTTTTTATCGGAGATAGATGTGGATGTCGCTAGAAAAGAGATTCACGGTTTGAAACAAGGCAGAGCCACTGTAAGGCAATATCATTCCCGCTTTTTTGCATTGGTCAACGCGCTGGGATGGGAAAAAGACTCAGCGTCCGTCAGGGACCTGTTCTGGGAGGGGCTCAACGGGGCTGTGAAAGACGAAATCGCAAGGGGGGAGAGGCCACGGAGCACTCAAGAAGTGGTCCAGAAGGCGCTGACGATTGGTGTGCGGCTAGAAGAACGTCCCTGGAGCAAAGATGAAGGGCGTTGGGGACGCACGCCAGCAAGGACACCTCCTTTCTTCCCCAGAGACTCAGCGCGCGCTCAATCCACGCCTCCACTGGGAGGGGGAGAGGAGCCGATGGAGATAGGTGGTGCCAAGGCTCAGTCAGCAACCAGAGCCCTCACACCAGGAGCAGCCAAGGTGAAGCCTCCTAAAGGGAACAGGAAGTGTTACATCTGCGAAAGTGCTCAGCATATGGCAAAAGAGTGCCCCCAGAGGCTCCGCAAGCACAATGCAGCCTCAGCAAAAGTAACAGAAGCAGCTCAGCAGAGGGAACCGCAGCAGGGAAACGACGAAGTCTGGCTGGAAGCAGAGCCGCTGGGGCCCAGCCAGACGAATCAGTGAAGCAGTCCCCAGGAATCTTACAGCCCACAGACCCCCTCCCGCCCAAACCAGTGGTGCAGCTCACCGCAACACTCCAGCTTCCCAATGGGCTCACCATGGAAGTGCCTATTACCATTGACTCTGGTAGCAATGCAGACTTTATAGGAGTGGATTTCATCAAGCAACATAGCATAGCGCTCCTGCCTGCCACGATGCCCCTGAAAGTAGTGACAGTCGACGGAAGAGAATTGGTGGGGGGACAGGTGGTACAGCAAACGCCGCCAATGGTGATGCGCATTGGAAATCACCGCGAAGTCATCAGCTTCAACGTCACCCAACTGTCAGACACGCCCATAGTGTTGGGCATGAGCTGGTTGGACAGGCACAGCCCGGCATTGGCATGGTACCAGCGTAAATTGACCTTCTGCTCCTCCTACTGCGCAGAACATTGCATCATGACTAACCAGGAGGACGAGGGGCAAGAGGATGACCCACAGCTACAACTGGGCATGCTGCAAGCGGTACCCGACAAGTACAAGGCGTTTTTGGAGGCCTTCTGCGAGAAGGAAGCGGACAAGCTGCCTCCCCACAGACCCTACGACTGCAAGATTGACCTCCTGCCGGGGGCAACGCTGCCGACCGGAAAACTGTACTCCATGTCTGAAGACGAACTGCAAGAGCTCAGGGAGTTCATAGATCACAATTTGAAGCGGGGATTCATCCGAGAATCCAAAGCAGTGGGGGGCAGTCCTGTGTTCTTTGTGAAGAAAAAAGACACGCCCCAAAAGAGGCTGGTAGTTGATTTCAGAATTTTAAACTCGAAAACCAAGCCCACGGCTTTCCCGATGCCCAAGATCGACGACTTGCTCGCGACGGTGAGGAAGGGACGCATCTTCACCAAGCTGGGGCGTACAATCTTATACGCATGCGGGAGGGCGACGAGTGGAAGACGGCCATGTTCACGCCCTTGGGCACCTATGAGTATAGGGTTATGCCCTTCGGTTTACAAAATGGCTCCCACTGCTTCCAAGCCTTCATGCATCACGTGTTAGCGGGGCTCCTCTACAAGAAGTGCGTCTGCTTCCTGGACGACATTCTGATCTTCTCGGAATCGCAGGAGGCTCACGAGAGAGATGTCAAGGAAGTCCTGCAAAGACTACAGGAGCACAGGCTTTACGCCAAACTGGAGAAATGCCAGTTTGACATGACGGAGGTGGATTTCCTGGGCTACAAGCTGTCCGACAAGGGAATCGCATGGACAGCGCCAAGGTACGATCAGTACTGGACTGGAAAAGCCCGCGCAATCGGAAGGAGGTCCAGAGGTTTGTCGGCTTTGCTAACTTTTATCGCAAGTTCATCAAGGGTTTCGCTATGCAGACGGCGGCCATCACGGACACCCTCAGCTCCAAGAAGAAGAAGTTCATCTGGACGGAGCAGGCGGAGCAGTCTTTTCAGAAACTCAAGCGTCTTTTCGCTTCCGAGGAACAACTGCTGCATGTGAACCCCAGCAAACCCATGAGGGTGGAGACGGATGCCTCCGACAGAGCCGTGGGGGCAGTCCTGTTGCAGCAAGACCCGCAAGGGGATTGGAGGCAGTGTGTTTTCTACTCCAGGAAACTCAGCAAGTCGGAGCAGAACTACACCATCTGGGACAGAGAGTTGCTGGCCATTCATGCAGCATTCAAGGCGTGGCGGCACTTCCTCATCGGAGCCAAACACACGGTGCAAGTTCGCACGGACCATAAGAACCTGGAGTACTGGCGCACGGCGCGGTTCCTGAACCAGAGACACATCCGCTGGGCAGAGTTCTTTGCGGATTTTGACTTCAGGATGGAATATATCCCCGGAGACAACAACATCATGGCTGATGCGCTATCCAGGAAGCCGCAGTATCTGGAGGAAGCAGCACCGGTAGCGGCCAAACACATTTTCGCACCCAAGGCGTGGGCATGCGCTTCAGCCACCGTAGACCTGGAAGCGATACGACGCGAGCTGCGAACAGATTCCTTCGCGCGCTCCAAGATGGAGGAGGTGCGCAGCGGCACGGCGAAGGACGACGAGTTCCAGATACGCGACGGACTGCTCCTCCGCAAGGGGGCCATCTACGTACCGGGAGATGAACTCCGCGCGACAGTACTGCAACAGCTACACGACGCACCCAGCGCCGGACATTTCGGCAAGGAAAAGACGGTGGAATTAGTAGCCAGAGACTTTTGGTGGCCCAAGATGCGGGGAGAAGTCGCGGATTACGTCACGAGGTGCGACACATGCCAAAGGGCCAAACCAGTACACAGACCGCCGGCGGGACTGTTAGAACCGCTACAGACCCCGTCCCAACCGTGGGAGAGGGTGGCCTTGGACTTTGTCACTGACCTGCCCAGCTCGAGGGGCAAAACAGCAGTACTCGTGGTAGTCGACATGTTCACCAAGATGGCGCACTTCATTCCTTGTGCGAAGGTGGCCACAGTGGAACAGACAGCCAAGCTGTTCATAGACCACGTGTTCAAGGTGCACGGCCTGCCACGGTCTATCCTTTCCGACCGGGGGCGCCAGTTCATCTCGAGTTTCTGGCGGAAGCTGATGGGAATCCTGAACGTCAAGGTCAACCTAGCGTCGGCAAGACACCCGCAGACCAACGGACAAGCGGAGAGGGTCAACGCCATCATGCAGCAGTACCTGAGATGCTACGCTAACCAGCAGCCCTCGACTTGGGTGGACTACCTGCCCCTGGCCGAGTTTGCCTACAACAACACACAACACGTGTCCACGGGGGTGACACCGTTTTTCGCCAACAACGGGCGACATCCCAGGACCTTCCCGGGCTTAGAGAAAGAGGGGGAGGGGGAGCTGCAGGGAGCAGAGGCATTGGCAGAGGAGTTACAGGAGGTCCATGAACAGCTCCGTAGACAGTTAGACCTAGCAAAACACGCATACAAGGTGCAAGCAGACAAACACAGAAGAGTGGGGGAGGACATACAGGTAGGGGACTGGGTCTGGTTAGCGGCCCAGGCAGTGCCGGCCAGATCCTTAGCTAAGAAGAAGCTAGGACACAAGCAGCTGGGCCCTTACCTAGTCGAGGCACAGATCAACCCAGTGGCTTTCCGTTTGACACTACCGGAGGGTTCCAGAATGCACCCGGTCTTTCATAGATCGGTGCTAATGCCCTACAAGGCACCTCACAGGTTTCAGGAGCCAGGGACGGCTCCCAGTCCGCTTAGTGACGCACCCAGGACAGGGGGGTCGCCGAGGGCGGGGCCACTCAACGAGGTGACGGAGATTTTGGACTCGAGATGGGGGGAAGAGGGGGTCGAATATCTCATCGCAAGGGAAGGTGCCCCGGCCAGCGCCAACAGCTGGGTGCCGTACTATGCGGTGGAGGAGCACTACCTCAAAGACGAGTTCCACGCACTCTTCCCACACAGGCCCATGCCGGAGGATTATTTTGACGAATATCTTTTCACCCCCACACTCTCAACCAGTACGTTTCAGGGGTTCTCCTCGGCTGAGGAGACGGTTCCAGAGACTACCTCGCCGGAGGGGTCGGTCTCAGACTTGGGTGCGGAAGGCTCTTATTGGTGGGACACTCAACCCGAGGAGGAGTGGCGCAGGGGACTGCTCAGAGGGCCCTGGCACGCAGACTCCCCAGAGGAAATGGGGGAACAAGGGGGCATGGACGGGTTGGGGGAGGATCCTGGGTTCGAGCACGCCGGCAACGAGATGGAAGCGGAGGAGAGCGACGTCGATGTACCCGTCACGGACTGGCAGCATGCCAGGGGGAAAGACCGGTATCCGGCATGCACCCCCACAGCATTGGAGCACCCGGAACCCACGCCAGAAGAGAGGGAGGGGGGAAGGGGGGCTTCGAGGGGGGGATGGATGTCAGGGACTCAGCGGGAGCGCAGGGAGGAGAAGAGATGGAGAGTGAGGGGGAGCAATCCGAGGGCAGCGTAGGAGAATATGACAGCAGCCCGAGAGATTCCATGAGCCTCTCCAGCGAATCGGAAGATTCACAGAAGGGGGTGCCGATGGGCAGGGCAAGGGGCGAGCCAAGGGGGACACCCCAGAAGCAAGGGGCCAGCGGGGACTCCCAGAGCAGCAGTTGGAAATCAGGACCAGCTTTCCCACCAGAGCGCAGTGGGGGGGAGGAGTTCCAGGTGTCAGAGCCCACATATGCACCACCAGTGAGAGAAGATGAGTCAGGGTTGACCACGCCTCCATCGGAGAGCGAGTTAACGGTCAAGAGGAAAGTTGCAGGCTGGGCGCGCGCGCCAAGTTCAAAGGTACAGGCGAGCGGCACAGAAGGTAGCCCGGATAGGGAACCAGGTCCTAAAGCCTGCCGGAAGGAGGGGCAAGAATCGTCAGGGTCAGCGTCAGAGGAGTCCAGGAAAGATGAGACCCTAGCGGGCAGGAGGGCCCAGTGGAGAAAGGAACTTAGGAAGAGGTGGAGCAAGGCGAGGATCTTAAACTGGTGTGGAAGGGGAGGAGACTCAGACGGGACTTCGCCGGTCTAAGGTCGGGACGTAGAGCTGCACGCTGCGGCTTTGAAATGGAGACTGAATCTCAATAAAGACTTTTGTACATAACTACAGCCTAGCGTTGGTCCTCTGTGAGCTGGGACCTGGAGGTAGCTCTGACAACAAGCAATAAGCTGATGTTTTGTCTGTTGGCCAGGTTTGTGGAGGAATAAAATATAGTTAATATATTCCCTCACCTACATGGTAAAACCTAACCAACATCTACCATAATGTGAAATCAAGCCATTCCAGGAGGTGTGCCGGAAGCTGAGGAGTGAGGGAGCAAATCATTTGATTCTGCTCCCTTGCCTCAGCCATGACCCCTCTGGTGGTGGGCAGACTGGGGGGTGGACTTCCTAGAAGCCTTCTCTTCCATAGTAACCAGGCCTGTATAGTCATTGCATTGCTGGTGGTGCCAGATCACAGGGTCTTTCTCAGAGCAGCAAGATACTAGGTCAGAGCTCAATCTGGCTTTACTGCTCTTCAGTTGTTGGCAATTGTGTAGTGGATCCAGTCTTCAAAGATGCAGACCTTGGTGTACAGCCCCAACCAGTTCTCTTCACTGCAGCTTTTCTTCCAGGATAGCAGTCCTTGGAGGGCTTCTTCACACACAAGGGGGCTGCCCACATCTCCCTAAGACACAGACAACAGCTTTGGGACTCTCCAGGGGACAGGATCAAATCATGGCAATTTCTCACTGTCGTTATTTGAACTCTCAGGCCCCGGAGCACTGCCTGCAGCAGGAGAGAGGGAGCTGTGTGAGGCTTTCCCCAGCCACAAGTACCTCCTGAGTGGTCCCAAGAGGTTGGCTCTTGCAGTTGGAGAATTTCCCTTTTCGTTGGGGTGGGTGTGCGCTTGCGCTTACAGCCCCTCTGGCCCTCTCAAGAATGTGGGAATGACATAAATGCTATTTAACTTTGATATGGGGAGGATTTGGCACATGGCTTTTTATTGTACTTTTCAAATATATTATGCTTTGTTGTTTAGTTCTGGTTAATGTCTGGCCAGTAAGCTACTAGCCTGCCTATGGAGAATGCTTGTGCTTGTGAGTGATTTGGTTGGAGACAGCTCTAGTCTGAAGGGAAGCATTCATCTATATGGTGTGTGTGGATACATATAATTAGACCATGTTACTGAACTCAAAGTCAGGGACACCTATACAACCTTACCTCCCACCAAAATGTACAGGCTCAGGGGGCCACCAAAACCATACCTCTCACCTATGGCTTGGAGTGGCTAGGAGCACACATGCCCATCTGGGAGGCCAGGCAAGGCATGCAGGCTCCTCTAGGCACCCATCTCATCAGCCCTGCAGGACCATCTCCCAGGTTGGCCAGTGGTGCTATTGGAACTGTGAGTGGAGTGCCAAGTGGCGCTTGGATAGAAGAAAGATAGAGACAGCAGGTGAGAGTTGCAGGAAGAGAGGGAGGGAGAGAGGAAGAAGAGCAGTCCTGATGGTCATAGAGAAAATCACAGGCAGAGCATGAAAGGTGACAAAAAGCAAACTTTTGGAGTTTCTGGTCCATGGTCTCTCCCAGCTTCACATGTACTGATACAGCTTCTGGCCAAGATCACAAGGGAGTCAAGGTATGCCTCTGCTTGTCTGCCCCCCCCCCCATCACTGGACTTGCCAGTAAAAAGAGAAGAGCCTCACCTTGCAGGCATCTTGGCTGCTGTTCAGCTGTCCAGCACAAAGCATCCATTCAGTGAACCGTCCTGGGTAGACATTGTTGCACGTGGCATCAGATGTGACTGGAAGGTAGGAGCACTGCAGAAGGTTGTCTGTTCCATCAGCTGTAAGCCCAAAATATGTTGATCCTGAGCAGCTACCTGGGGCAAGGCAGGAGGGAGACTCTTATGCTCAGGCCTCACCCCTCTCTCCTTGAGCTCTTTCTGCTTCAAGGGGGCACTGCCACCTGTCATGAATCTATCATAGAACAATGTATTGTTGGTGCCTCCCTCCCATTTGCCGTTCATCTACCCTTCCCTTTTTTGCATGGTGTCATTTATCCCATGCATCACTATGGAACTTCAGTGCCCCCTTGCGTGTCCCCACCACAATCCCCCAAGACCACGAAGAGGGCCATCTTCCAGCAGCCCCCTGCTCCAGTCTGTCACAGTTGTTGCTGGTCCTGGTTAGTCTCTCAGCACCACCCTCTCTGTACTCACAGTTGCTGCTGATCCATTCTGAAGCCAGGCACTGGGTCCCAGCTATGGCACATTGGCTGGGCAAACTAATGGGCTGCACTAGCTCACCCAGGACAGCTGGTTGTGCAAGCTTGATGAGCATGATGTCATAGTCCAGTGTGTAGTTGTTGAACTGCTTATGAGGGACCAGCTTGGCAGCAGCAATGACCTGTTGCTTCTCCTTAGGAAGAGTCTCAGGGACTTGTAGGCGAAGCCAGACCTCCATGTGGTCTGGGCTGCTGGAAGAAGAGCAGGTGGGTTAATAGTGTTCTCCCTAGAGTTTTTCTGCCTCAGCCTGGGTTGAAAGATTCCTTGCTCACCCTCAAGGATTCTTGTGGGCAGGCAGTCAAATGCACAAGTTGCCCTCCTATTTCAAATGAGAACAGAGCAGCCAACAACAGAGAATGGACTTTATTCCCTGTGGGAGACAGATTGTGTGCAAAGGGTGTGAAGCAGGCTTATACCCACCTCTTGCTGCACTGAGCTGAGGACAACACCCATTCTTGGCTGATGAGGGCCCCACTGCAGACATGGTGCACTGACTGGAGGGAGACTTGCCACGGCACAGAATCTTGCCAACCAACTTCTCAGCAGCTGCAACAGCTCAATATATAATTGGTAGAGGTAAAAATCAAGACTTTTTTTTTTTTTAATGATATTTATTAAGTTTCACAAAATATAACAAACTTCGAAACAACAAACAACAAACATCAGAAATACAAACAATATCAAAAATCATAAGAAAAAAAACATAAAAAAGATTCAACATAATAATAAAAGAAACATTAAAAGAAAACTCTGGTTCATTCTAATAGTCTTCAAAACCTTATTTTCCTTGCTTCCTCCCGCCTTCCCTTCTTGTATTCCACTTTAAAAAGTTTTTTCAGCAAGCTCATTCATATTCGTTTTATCCTTTATCTTTCCCTTTATACTCTTCCTTATCCTAATCACTGGAACCCCATCATTTCGTTTACACTGCCCTTAGCACTCATAGATTTTACAATGATTTTGTAGATAAACTTTGAACTTCTTCCAGTCTTCTTCCACCAACTCTTCTCCTTGATCTCGGATTCTGCCGGTCATTTCTGCCAATTCCATATAGTCTATTACTTGTATCTGCCATTCTTCCAGGGTGGGTAGGTCTTGTGTCTTCCAGTGTTTTGCGATGAGTATTCTTGCTGCTGCAGTAGCATACATAAAAAAGGTTCTATCCTTCTTTAACACCAATTGGCCGACCATGCCCAGGAGAAAGGCCTCTGGTTTCTTTAGGAAAGTGTATTTAAATACCTTTTTCATTTCATTATAAATCATCTCCCAGAAAGCCTTGATCCTTGGGCACGTCCACCAAAGGTGAAAGAATGTACCTTCAATCTCTTTACATTTCCAGCATTTATTATCGGGCAAATGATAGATTTTTGCGAGCTTGACTGGGGTCATGTACCACCTATACATCATTTTCATAATATTCTCTCTTAAGGCATTACATGCCGTAAATTTCAAACCGGTGGTCCACAACCGTTCCCAGTCAGCGAACATAATATTATGACCAATATCTTGTGCCCATTTTATCATAGCAGATTTGACCGTTTCAAGACTTTTTCAATGGTTAGGAACATGCTAAAATGCAATGTGGCCTTGTGAACTCAGGAAATGGTATCCAGCCTATCCCATGACATCTGTCAGCCAGACTACGGTAGCTAGATGAGGGCACTGCATGCAATCTCTTCCTGCTAGTAAACAAAGGCTCAACTTTTTGCCACCATATCCTGCTTTCCAACTCCATCTCCCTGCATAGGAATCCTTTGAATTACTGGTCTCATATTGCAAGTAAGTGTGGCTGGCAACTGTTCCTGATTAATTTCTGCCAGAGTTCTACATACCATCACCCATACTGCTAAAATAAAAGCCACAGTTTTAAACCACAGGAAAGATCATAATGTATTATTATAGACTATTGTATAGTAACTATAACAAGTAACTATATAGAACACTGCTAGTTTGCCCCATGTAATAGTGACATTTCCTCTTTGTACAATCAGCCCAAATAATTGACTGCTTTTGATTATTCTGATATGAGCTGTTAATTTATTTTCTTACAACCATATATATGTACTGTATATATGTATTATTATATATGAGAATAAAATCAGCATGAAAACATCATTAAAATGCCAATAAATGCTAATTAGTTAACAGAGTTGAGATTCCTGCATTGCAGGGGATTGAACTAGATGACCCTAGGGGTCCCTTCCAACTCTACAATACTATGAAAGAAGATTCATGTTACAAAGGCTTCTCTAAACATTAAAGTTTTCAAAAGATGTCTGAAGGGAGGGATGGCTCTTGGTGGCAGGGAGTGGGGCTGAGAGACTTCAGAGAAGTGTGACTGGCCCAAGGTCACGCAGCAGCTGCATGTGGAGGAGCGGAGACGCGAACCCGGTTCCCCAGATTACGAGACTACCGCTCTTAACCACTACACCACACTGGCTCTCAGTCTTTTATATGGAAGATGCCTGATGCATATGGGGGCCTGGAAAACTTTGCCTGTAGCATTCCCAAATGCCAGCTTAATAACTAAGAGAGCAAAGTCCCTGAAACATACCAGAACTGCTTTGTTATCTTTCCACAAAATAAATACAACTATATAACACCTGTTGGTTGGATGCCACCCACAATCTCTGCTGAGGTTTGGCAAGATTCCAGGGGAGTCCCTGTTGTAGCTTTAAGAAATATGATATATTGACATATCTACACCTGAATTTGGATGGAAGGAGTCCAGATCTAACAACGTGGTCATCCAAGAGGGGTTTGTTCCCCACAGCAGTGCAGCAATGGAGTCCAAGTGTGCTGATCCCGGGGGGAAGGTTACCGTAGGAGTAGTCGAAGTCCGGTCCTGGGTCACTAGCCTGGAATCAGTCCACAAGGAGCGGGGCGAGGTCCAAAACGGGAAGCCGGGCGGGGACAGGAGCACTGGAGAGTCAGGTCTGGGTCCAAGCAGGAACAGGAACTCAACAATGACGTTGCTCCCACAACCTGGGACCGGGCCGACTGGCCTTTATCTGTTCTGAGGCCAGGGGCGGTCCCGGCCTCCAGGAGACCCGCCTCTCTTGGCCTTAAGGCGAGCACTCCTCCTGGGAGCAACCAGTTCCCTTCGCCTCTCTGCCCTGAGTCTCTGCAGTTCAGGAGAGGCTAAAGGGTTACTGGGCCCAGGGGGAGACTCACCTGCAGGCACTGAGTCCTCAACCACCTCTGGAGCCAGAGTGGGATCACCTGGTGCCTGCTCCTGAGGATCCGACACAGGTGCAGGCGCTTCAGCATCAAGGCCCTGCCCCAATTCAGCCGGCCCTGGAGGCGGGGACTCCTGTGCAGGCTGGGATTCCTCTGGTTCAGCCTCTGAATCGGAATCCCAGGCCATCACACCAAGGCATCTCTCCCAGCCTCCCTTCAGCCATCCTGCCAAAATGGTTCTCTCCTTTGTTCTCAGCCCCCAGCTCTACATATGACATCATGCTCTGCTACCCCGGTAACCTTCCAAATCTCCTGTCTCTGTTTGTACATCTGGGCAGGGGGGAAGGACAGTTCTCTTGCATTACCAATGGCCCTCAGTGACCCTGCATCACTTCTTAGTAGCCCTAGCGTAGCCAGGTTGTTTTGCATAAGCTTGCCCATAATTCGTCTGCAGTTTGTATTTTCCCTTCATATTCCAAATGGATGCTTTATTTGAGATTCCTGCATTGCAAGGGGTTGGACAATAACCCTATGAATCAAAACCCTATCATTTATTATTTTCTTGGGGTTGGGGGGGTTCCCCTCTCAAATTCATAGAACACCTATATTGCCGCTAGAAGAAGTTGTTCAAGCACATGTCAGCAGGAATGCTGCTCTTGAGGGACAGACTCATCGGACTTCCTTGAGTGGGAATTGACCTCTTGAGGGTGACATGAACATGTTCCTCATCAACAGCACCTGGAAGAGCTACCCAAAGGTAGATGTTGGTCTATGTCCCACCATCTCCGCCACATTCACCCAAAAATCGCAGAGTGAAATGTTTCTTATCAGCCCAAATCAAGCATAGGTGTATTGGTTCCATCTCAATAGAAAGAGGACAAATAAGCTTGGGTTGTTCTTTCGGTGTTCATTCACCCTAACCCTAACCTTAACCCTAACCCTAACCCTAACCCTAACGCTAGCAAAGCGAAGTGTAATAAGCCTAAACAAAGCAAAACAGGTTGTTTGGGGTTCCAGCTACATTGAAAGAAGAATCTTGGATTTCGCTTATTTCAAGTCGTTTTCTTTGGTGTTAATGCACATTGACCCAGAAATCGCAAAGTGTGTGTAATGGGACTAAAATAACAAAACAAAATAACAAAAAGGAGTTTTGGGTTCCATCTACATAAAAAGAAGATGATAAATCTCTGATTGGGCTTATTTCCACTTGTTGTTTTTGGAGTTAGAATACACATTCACCCAAAAATCGCAGAGTGAAGTTTGTTATCAGCCCAAATTAAGCATAGGTGTTTTGGTTCCATCTCAAAAGAAAGAGGATGAATAAGCTTTGATTGTTCATTCGGTGTTCATTCACCCACAAATATCAAAGCGAAGTGTAATAATCCAAAACAAGCAAAACAGGTTGTCAGGGGTTCATGAGCATAGGCACAGGGGAGAGAGGAAGCGGAGAGCGAAGGGGAACAATCCGAGGGCAGCGTAGGGGAGTATGACAGTGGGCCGAGAGATTCCATGAGCTAAATCATATTGTCAGGAAAGCACTATATAATGTATGGATACGGTATAAAAATTTACTGGAAAACAGAACTCCCAGGTGGCTTTCACCTATGGAGGCTAAGGAAGTAAAGAAACTTAATATGACAACCAATTGGCCGAAATACTCTGAGATCTTAGAACAAGAAGGTGGTGAATTTAAATTACAAAGTTATGAGAAAATAAAGTCCAAGGTACGAGATTGGCTCCATTATTTTCAAATAATGGAGGCTTTCAAACAAGACAGGAAAATTGGTTTCCAGGTGGAGAAATCGAAATTGGAAACAGAATTGTTAGAACCCAATACTAAGAATTTATCAAGAATGTACAACTTGCTGTTGAAGTGGAATACAATAGATGAGACAGTGAAGTCTGCTATGGTTAAATGGGCACAGGACATAGGTCATGACATTATGTTTGCTGACTGGGAGCAGTTATGGACCACAGGTATTAAATTCACGGCATGCAATGCCTTACGAGAAAACATTATGAAAATGATCTATAGGTGGTACATGACCCCAGTCAAGCTTGCGAAGATTTATCATTTGCCCAATAATAAATGCTGGAAATGTAAAGAGACTGAGGGTACCTTTTTCCACCTCTGGTGGACCTGCCCAAAGATTAAGGCCTTCTGGGAAATGATTTATAATGAAATTAAGAAAGTGCTTAAGTGCACCTTTAACAAGAAACCAGAGGCATTTCTCTTGGGTATGGTCGGCCAGTTGGTGCCGAAGAAGGATAAGAATTTCTTTTTGTACACTACTACGGCAGCAAGGATCCTTCTAGCAAAGTATTGGAAGACACAAGAGCTACCCACGCTGGAGGAATGGCAGGCGAAAGTGATTGACTTTATGGGACTGGCAGAAATGACCGGCAGAATCCGCGACCAAGAGAAAGAGACTGTGGAAGAAGATTGGAAGAAATTTAAGATGTATCTTAAGAATTATTATAAAACTGAGGAGTGTTAAAATGCTGAGGGAAAAGAAGACGTAGAATTGCAGCGATAATTGGGTTTAAAATTAAGGGTGGAATAGAGAAAGAGGATAAACTTATATTTAATTGGGCAAGATAGGTTGCTGAATAATGGCACTAAATTAAGGATGCAAAAAGGGAAAGGTATGGGGAAGTCCGGGAAAAGAGGGTTATGAAAACAAGGTTATGAAAACATGAGGTTTTTTTGTTTGTCTGTTTCTTTTGTTGTTTTTTGTTTCTGTTAAAAAATTGGAAATTAATAAAAAAAATTTATAAAAAAAAAAAAAGAGAGAGAGATTCCATGAGCTTCTCCAGCGATTCGGAAGATTCCCAGAAGGGGGCACCGATGGCCAGGGCAAGGGGGGTCCCGGGAAGGACGCACCAGAAGCAAGGGGCCAGCGGCGACTCCCAAAGCAGCAGCTGGAGATCGGGACCAGCTTCCCCACCAGGGCGTAGCGGGGGGGAAGAGTCCCATGTGTCAGGGCCGGCTTCCACTCCAGTGGGGAGAGAAGATGAGGCAGGGCTGACCACGCCTCTATCGCTGAGTGAGGGAACGGAGGGGAAGTCAGACCCAGCTAACCCCCCCGAAGGGGGAAGCAGTGACAGGAGCAGTGTAACGGTCAGGAGGAAGGTTGCCGGCTGGGCGCGCGCGCCAAGTTCAAATGTACAGGAGCGCGGGACAGCAGGGAGGTCGGATTGGGAGCCAGGTCCTAAAGCACGCCGGAAGCAGGGGGAAGAATCCGGGGAATCAGCATCAGAAGAGTCCAGAAAGGGCGACATCCCAGCGGGCAGAAGGACCCAGAGGAGAAAGGAGCAAAGGAGGAGGTGGAGCAAGGCTAGGGTCTTGAACTGGTGTCGAGGGGGAGGAGATTCAGATGGAGCTTCAGCGGTCTAGGGTTGAGACGTAGAGCTGCGCGCCGCGGCTTTGAAATGGAAACTGAACCTTAATAAAGACTTTTGTATATAGCATATGTGCTAGCCGGACTCCTCTACAAGAAGTGCGTCTGCTTCCTAGACGACATCCTGATTTTCTCAGAATCGCAGGAGGCTCACAAGAGAGACGTCAAGGAAGTCCTGCAGAGACTACGGGAGCACAGACTTTACGCCAAACTGGAGAAATGCCAGTTCGACATGACGGAGGTGGATTTCCTGGGCTACAAGCTGTCCGACAAGGGACTCGCCATGGACAGCGCCAAGGTCCGATCAGTGTTGGACTGGAAGAGCCCGCGCCATCGGAAGGAGGTCCAGAAGTTCGTCGGCTACGCCAACTTTTATCGCAAGTTCATCAACGGATTCGCGATGGAGACGGCAGCCATCACGGACACCCTCAGCTCCAAGAAGAAGTTCACCTGGACGGACCAGGCGGAGCAGTCCTTTTAGAGACTCAAGCGTCTCTTCGCGTCCGAAGAACAGCTGCTACACGTCAACCCCAGCAAACCAATGAGGGTTGAGACGGACGCCTCGGACAGAGCGGTGGGGGCGGTCCTGCTGCAGCAAGATCCGCGAGGGGACTGGAGGCCGTGCGCATTCTACTCCAGAAAACTCAGCAAGTCGGAACAGAACTACACCATCTGGGACAGGGAGTTGCTGGCCATTCATGCAGCCTTCAAAGCATGGCAGCACTTCCTCATCGGAGCCAAACGCACGGTGCAGGTCCGCACGGACCATAAGAATCTGGTGTACTGGCGCACGGCGCGGTTCCTGAACCAGAGACACATCCGCTGGGCGGAGTTCTTTGCGGATTTCGACTTCAGGATAGAATACATCCCAGGAGACAGCAACGTCATGGCGGATGCGCTATCCAGGAAGCCGCAGTATCTCAAGGAAGCGGCACCGGTGGCGGCCAAGCACATTTTCGCACCGAAGGCGTGGGCGTGTGCTTCAGCTATCGTGGACCTGGACGCGGTACGTCGCGCGCTGCAGGTGGATTCGTTCGCACAATCCAAGATGGAGGAGGTGCGAAGAGGCACTGCGAAGGATGACGAGTTCCAGATACGCGACAGACTGCTCATCCGCAAAGGGGCCCTCTACGTGCCGGGAAACGACCTCCGCACGAAAGTGCTGCAGCAGTTACACGACGCGCCCAGCGCTGGGCATTTCGGCAAGGACAAGATGGCGGACTTAGTAGCCAGAGACTTTTGGTGGCCCAAGATGAGGGGAGAAGTCGCGGATTACGTCACGAGGTGTGACACATGCCAAAGGGCCAAACCAGTACACAGGCCGCCGGCGGGACTGTTGGAACTGCTACAGACGCCGCTCGGACCGTGGGAGAAAGTGGCCCTGGACTTTGTCACAGATTTGCCCAGTTCGTGAGGCAAAACAGCGGTACTCGTGGTCGTAGACCTGTTCACCAAGATGGCGCATTTCATTCCTTGTGCGAAGGTGGCCACAGCGGAACAGACAGCCAAGCTGTTCATAGACCACGTCTTCAAGGTTCACGGCTTACCGCGGTCCATCCTGTCCGACCGGGGTCGTCAATTCATCTCGAGCTTTTGGCAGAAGCTGCTGGGCATCCTGAACGTCAAGATCAACTTAGCGTCGGCTCGCCACCCGCAGACCAACGGACAAGCGGAGAGGGTCAACGCCATCATGCAGCAGTACCTGAGATGCTACGCGAATCAACAGCCCGCGACCTGGATGGACTACCTACCGCTGGCCGAGTTTGTCTACAACAACACGAAGCACGTGTCCACGGGGGTGACACCGTTCTTCGCCAACAATGGACGGCATCCCAGAACCTTCCCGGGATTAGAAAAAGTGGGGGAGGGGGACACACAGGGAGCAGAGGCTTGGGCAGAGGAATTGCGGGAGGTCCACGAGCAGCTCCGAAGGAATTTAGAACTAGCAAAGCAAGCATACAAGGTGCAGGCAGACAGGCACAGGAGAGTTGGGGAAGACATCCAGGTGGGGGACTGGGTCTGGTTAGCAGCCCAGGCAGTGCCGGCCAGGACGTTAGCTAAGAAGAAGCTCAGACACAAACAGCTAGGGCCTTACCAAGTCGAGGCACAAATCAATCCGGTAGCCTTCCGGTTGACACTCCCGGAGGGCTCCAGAATGCACCCGGTCTTTCATAGATCAGTGCTCACACCCTACAAGGAACCCCACAGGTTCCAGGCACCAGGGAATGCACCAGACCCACCCCGCAAATCGCCAACAGGGGGGGTCACCGGGAGCAGGGCCACTCAACGAGGTCACAGAGATTTTGGACTCGAGATGGGGGGAAGAGGGGGTTGAATATCTCCTCGCCAGGGAAGGTACCCCGGCCAGCGCCAACAGGTGGGTACCATACTACGTGGTGGAGGAGCACTACCTCAAAGACGAGTTCCATGCACTCTTCCCACACAGACCTATGCCAGCAGATTATTTCGACGAATATCTTTTCACACCCACACTTTCAGCCAGCACGTTCCAGGGGTCAGATGAGGAACCAGCACCCGACACACGCTCCCCGGAGGGATCATCCTCGGGGTCTGTTACAGACCGCTCTTATTGGTGGGACGATCAACCGGAGGTGGGGTGGAGCAGGGAACTGCTGAAGGGGCCTTGGCAGGCAGCATCCCCCGAGGCGACCGGGGGGGAGACGGACATGGACGTGTTGGGGGAGGATCCTGGGTTCGAGCACAGCTGCAGAGAGATGGAAGCAGAGGAGATCGACGTCGACGAGCCCATTCCGGACTGGCCGGACCCAGCCGGCCAGCTGCACACCAGAGGGGAAGAACTGTATCCCGCACTCACCCCCACAACACTGGAGCACCCGGAACCCGCATCTGAAGACGGGGAGGGGGGAAGGGGGGGCTTTGAGGGGGGGATGGATGTCAGGGGTTCAGGAGCAGAGGCACAGGGGAGAGAGGGAGCGGAGAGCGAAGGGGAACAATCCGAGGGCAGCGTAGGGGAGTATGACAGTGGGCCAAGAGATTCCATGAGCTTCTCCAGCGATTCGGAAGATTCCCAGAAGGGGGCACCGATGGCCAGGGCAAGGTGGGTCCCGGGAAGGACGCACCAGAAGCAAGGGGCCAGCGGCGACTCCCAAAGCAGCAGCTGGAGATCGGGACCAGCTTCCCCACCAGGGCGTAGCGGGGGGGAAGAGTCCCATGTGTCAGGGCCGGCTTCCACTCCAGTGGGGAGAGAAGATGAGGCAGGGCTGACCACGCCTCTATCGCTGAGTGAGGGAACGAAGGGGAAGTCAGACCCAGCTAACCCCCCCGAAGGGGGAAGCAGTGACAGGAGCAGTGTAACGGTCAGGAGGAAGGTTGCCGGCTGGGTGCACGCGCCAAGTTCAAATGTACAGGAGCGTGGGGCAGCAGGGAGGTCGGATTGGGAGCCAGGTCCTAAAGCACGCCGGAAGCAGGGGGAAGAATCCGGGGAATCAGCATCAGAAGAGTCCAGAAAGGGCGACACCCCAGCGGGCAGAAGGACCCAGAGGAGAAAGGAGCAAAGGAGGAGGTGGAGCAAGGCTAGGGTCTTGAACTGGTGTCGAGGGGAAGGAGATTCAGATGGAGCTTCAGCGGTCTAGGGTTGAGACGTAGAGCTGCGCGCCGCGGCTTTGAAATGGAAACTGAACCTTAATAAAGACTTTTGTATATAGCAAGAACTGGCGTTGGTCCTTTGTGAGCTGGGACCTTGGGCAGCTCTGACACAGGTTGTTTTGGGTTCCATCTACATTGAAAGAAGAATCTTGGATGTCGCTTATTTCAAGTCGTTTTCTTTGGTGTAAACTGATGAAGTATAGAACAATTTGACAGCTGTCAAGCTAGCTGTCAAGACGCAAAAAGAGGACTTTGTATCTGTTGTCTACATTTGTTACAAGCTTGTTTTTGAAAAGAAGGAAGGACTGTTACAATTTAACAATTTAACTGGACTTTTGGATCTGCGCTGAAAGGAGTAAAAAGAAACTTAAATTCCCCTAGAGGGAGCTTTGGATATTGCAGAGAATGGCTGTTGGAGAGGAAATCCAGTTTGAACTGAATGGGACATTTTTTCTCTTGGGAAAGTTGCAAGGTCAAATTGATGTTTTGACTACAAATGTTACAACTTTCGACAAAAGAGTGAATACATCATTGAACTCGATAAGAACTCGGTACAGGAATTCTATTCAACTGAACAAACAGGGAAATTTGAGAAGGAGAATTATGTTGTCTCTGAAGAGAAGAAAGGGGGAGCTGTAACGCTGCAGATGTGAAAGGAGAGCTGCAATCTGAGGCCTGACATGATGGCAACAAGGGGAAATAAATTTTTGAAGATGGAAGCTTGGCCTGAATTGGAAAGTGAAAGATGGAGAGATCTCCTTATGTGGAGATCAGATGACCCTAGGATTACAAATTTGATTCAGGTGGAAGTTGGAGCTTTGGGGACATTTGGATTTGAAAGGAGAATGAAACAAGATTTGGAATACCCCATAAGCCTTACTTCTAAGTACGGAGGTTTGGCTGGAAGGAATGTGGATGATGCTGGGTTGGAACTTCCCCGAGATTTGGTTTTCAATACTAAGGTAAAGGTAAAGGTAAAGGTACCCCTGCCCATACGGGCCAGTCTTGACAGACTCTGGGGTTGTGCGCCCATCTCACTCAAGAGGCCAGGGGCCAGCGCTGTCCAGAGACACTTCCGGGTCACGTGGCCAGTGTGACATCGCTGCTCTGGCGAGCCAGAGCCGCACACGGAAACGCCGTTTACCTTCCCGCTGGTAAGCGGTCCCTATTTATCTACTTGCACCCGGAGGTGCTTTCGAACTGCTAGGTTGGCAGGCGCTGGGACCGAGCAGCGGGAGCACACCCCGCCACAGGGATTCGAACCGCCGACCTTTCAATCGGCAAGTCCTAGGCGCTGAGGCTTTAACCCACAGCGCCACCTGCGTCCCGTTTTCAATACTAAGGACTATCAAAAAGGCTGGCAGAGGGGACATGAGAGAGAGACTTAAGAGCCTCCGATGTAAGATCTCTGGGCTGATGGCTTCTTGAGATTGATGGACTTATGAAATTAACAACAGCTGGTTCCTTTAGATGGAGGATGAATGACACCCTATTTAGAGATGAAGAGGTCTACAAATAGCCCAAAAAACTTTGAGATACTATTTTGAGATAAATCTGAAAACTGAGGTGGGGAAAAGAGTAATTTGGGACGCAAGTAAAGCCGTGATGCGAGGTTTCTTAATACAACAGAACTCTATAAGGAGGAAGAAAAAAAATGAGAAGAAGGATAAAGTCAGGGGTTCAGGAGCAGAGGCACAGGGAAGAGAGGAGATGGAGAGCGAAGGGGAAGAATCCGAGGGGAGCGTAGGAGAAGAGGACAGTGGACGGAGGGATTCCATGAGCCTCTCCAGCGAATCGGAAGATTCACAGAAGGGGCCAGTGGCTAGGGGTAGGGGGTTCCCAAGGGGAACGTTCCAGGAGCAAGGGGGCAGCAGGGACTCCCAGAGAAGTAGTTGGAAATCAGGACCAGCTTCCCCACCAGAGCAGAGTGGGGGGGGGAGAGTCCCAAGGATCAGGGCCAGTGCATTCCCCACCAGGGAGAGAAGATAAGGCAGGGCTGACCACACCTCCATCGGAGAGTCAGACAACGGAGGGGAGGTCAGATCCGGCCAGTATCCCGGAAGAGGGAAGCAGTGACAGAAGTAGTGTAACGGTCAGGAGGAAGGTCACTGGGTTGGCGCGAGAGGCAAGTTCAAATGTACAGGAGCGCGGGACAGCAGAGAATGAGGATTGGGAACCGGGTCCTAAAGCCCGCCGGAGGGAAGGGGAGGAGCTAAGCGACTCAGCGTCGGAAGAGTCCAGAAAGGGCAATGCCCCAGCGGGCAGGAGGACCCAGAGGAGGAGAGAGCAGCGTAAAAGGTGGAGCCGGGCTAGGATCTTAAACTGGTGTCATAGGGGAGGAGACTCAGACGGTACTTCGCCGCTCTAGGCTTTAAGACGTAGAGCTGCGCGCTGCAGCTTTGAAATGGAAACTAAACCTCAATAAAGACTTTTGTACATAACGACAGCCTGGCGTTGGTCCTCTGTGAGCTGGGACCTAGAGGCAGCTCTGAAAGTATGTAATGAGACCAAAATAATAAAACACCATCTTTCCGCTTCCATAGCATAGAAAGAATACAAATAAGCTTTGATTAGTCTTATTTCAATTCGCATCGTGTTTTTTGGGTTTGCACCAGAATCACCCCCAATCAAGCAAAAAGGTGTTTTGGCTTCCATCTACATAAAAAAGAAGATGATAACGCTCTGATTGGGCTTATTTCAAATAGGTGTTTTTGGCGTTAGAATGCACATTCATCCAAAAATCCCAGAGTGAAATGTTTGTTATCAGCCCTGTCAGAGCTGCCTCCAGGTCCCAGCTCACAGAGGACCAACGCTAGGCTGTAGTTATGTACAAAAGTCTTTATTGAGGTTCAGTTTCCATTTTAAAGCCGCAGCGCGCAGCTCTACGTCTCGACCTTAGACCGGCGAAGTCCCGTCTGAATCTCCGCCCCTTCCACACCAGTTTAACACTCTCGCTTTGCTCCACCTCTTCCTAAGTTCCTTTCTCCTCTGGGCCCTCCTGCCCGCTAGGGTTTCATCCTTTCTGGACTCCTCTGACGCTGACCCTGATGATTCTTCCCCCTCCCTCCGGCGGGCTTTAGGACCTGGTTCCCTATCCGGGCTACCTTCTGTGCCGCTCGCCTGTACATTTGAAGTTGGCGCGCGCGCCCAGCCTGCAACTTTCCTCTTGACCGTTCCCTCGCTCTCCGATGGAGGCGTGGCCAACCCTGACTCATCTTCTCTCGCTGGTGGTGCATATGTGGGCTCTGACACCTGGGACTCCTCCCCCCCACTACGCTCTGGTGGGGAAGCTGGTCCTGATTTCCAACTGCTGCTCTGGGAGTCCCCGCTGGCCCCTTGCTTCTGGGGTGTCCCCCTTGGGTCCCCCCTTGCCCTGCCCATCGGCGCCCCCTTCTGTGAATCTTCCGATTCGCTGGAGAGGCTCATGGAATCTATCGGGCTGCTGTCATCTTCTCCTACGCTGCCCTCGGATTGCTCCCCCTCGCTCTCCATCTCCTCTCCTCCCTGTGCTCCCGCTGAGTCCCTGACATCCATCCCCCTATTGAAGCCCCCCCTTCCCCCCTCCCCCTCTTCTGGCGTGGGTTCCGGGTGCTCCAATGCTGTGGGAGTGCATGCCGGATACAGTTCTTCCCCCCTGGCATGCTGCCAGTCCGTGACGGGTACATCGACGTCGCTCTCCTCCGCTTCCATCTCGTTGCCGGTGTGCTCGAACTGGCACTTCTACAGTTTGGCGTAAAGCCTGTGCTCCCGTAGTCTTTGCAGGACTTCCTTGACATCTCTCTCGTGAGCCTCCTGCGATTCCGAGAAGATCAGAATGTCGTCCAGGAAGCAGACGCACTTCTTGTAGAGGAGCCCCGCTAACACGTGATGCATGAAGGCTTGGAAGCAGTGGGAGCCATTTTGTAAACCGAAGGGCATAACCCTATACTCATAGGTGCCCAAGGGCGTGAACATGGCCGTCTTCCACTCGTCGCCCTCCCGCATGCGTATAAGATTGTACGCCCCTGGTAGATCCAACTTGGTGAAGATGCGTCCCTTCCTCACCGTCGCAAGCAAGTCGTCGATCTTGGGCATCGGGAAAGCCGTGGGCTTGGTTTTCGAGTTTAAGATTCTGAAATCAACTACCAGCCTCTTTTGGGGCGTGTCTTTTTTCTTCACAAAGAACACAGGACTGCCCCCCACTGCTTTGGATTCTCGGATGAATCCCCGCTTCAAATTGTGATCTATGAACTCCCTGAGCTCTTGCAGTTCGTCTTCAGACATGGAGTACAGTTTTCCGGTCGGCAGCGTTGCCCCCGGCAGGAGGTCAATCTTGCAGTCGTAGGGTCTGTGGGGAGGCAGCTTGTCCGCTTCCTTCTCGCAGAATACCTCCAAAAACGCCTTGTACTTGTCGGGTACCGCTTGCAGCATGCCCCGTTGTAGCTGTGGGTCATCCTCTTGCCCCTCGTCCTCCTGGTTAGTCATGATGCAATGTTCTGCGCAGTAGGAGAAGCAGAAGGTCAATTTACGCTGGTACCATGCCAATGCCGGGCTGTGCCTGTCCAAACAGCTCATGCCCAACACTATGGGCGTGTCTGACAGTTGGGTGACATTGAAACTGATGACTTCATGGTGATTTCCAATTCACATCACCATTGGCGGCGTTTCCTGTACCACCTGTCCCCCCAGAAATTCTCTTCCATCGACTGTCACTACTTTCAGGGGCATCGCGGCAGGCAGGAGCGCTATGCTATGTTGCTTGATGAAATCCACTCCTATAAAGTCTGCATTGCTACCAGAGTCAATGGTAATAGGGACTTCCATGGTGAGCCCATTGGGAAGCTGGAGTGTTGCGGTGAGCTGCACCACTGGTTTGGGCGGGAGGGGGTCTGTGGGCTGTAAGATTCCTGGGGACTGCTTCACTGACTCATATGGCTGGGCCCCAGTGGCTCTGGGCCCCAGTGGCTCTGCGCAGGGAGGAGAGGAGATGGACAGCGAGGGGGAGCAATCCGAGGGCAGCGTAGGAGAAGATGACAGCAGCCCGATAGATTCCATGAGCCTCTCCAGCGAATCGGAAGATTCACAGAAGGGGGCGCCGATGGGCAGGGCAAGGGGGGACCCAAGGGGGACACCCCAGAAGCAAGGGGCCAGCGGGGACTCCCAGAGCAGCAGTTGGAAATCAGGACCAGCTTCCCCACCAGAGCGTAGTGGGGGGGAGGAGTCCCAGGTATCAGAGCCCACATATGCACCACCAGCAAGAGAAGATGAGTCAGGGTTGGCCATGCCTCCATCGGAGAGCGAGGGAACGGTCAAGAGGAAAGTTGCAGGCTGGGCGCGCGCGCCAACTTCAAATGTACAGGCGAGCGGCACAGAAGGTAGCCCGGATAGGGAACCAGGTCCTAAAGCCCGCCGGAAGGAGGGGGAAGAATCATCAGCGTCAGCGTCAGAAAGGATGAAACCCTAGCGGGCAGGAGGGCCCAGAGGAGAAAGGAACTTAGGAAGAGGTGGAGCAAAGCGAGAGTGTTAAACTGGTGTGGAAGGGGCGGAGACTCAGACGGGACTTCGCCGGTCTAAGGTCGAGACGTAGAGCTGCGCGCTGCGGCTTTAAAATGGAAACTGAACCTCAATAAAGACTTTTGTACATAACTACAGCCTAGCGTTGGTCCTCTGTGAGCTGGGACCTGGAGGCAGCTCTGACAGTAAGTCCCGTCTGTTTCAAAGAACCTCGCAACGTGAGAGGACGCAGCGAGGGGCGAAGATTGGTGCTTCGCGAGCTCACAAAAGCAGCACAAGATGTCTACAGAAGAACGACTGGCAGCTTTGCAAGACGCCGTGGCACAACTTAACGCAGAAATACTAGCGGCAAGGAGGAGAGAAGAGGAATCAGATGCTGTCTGCAAGGATCTGCAAACCAGGTTGGAAATGTTGACTAAGCAGGGGCCACCGGGAGCCAAATCAGAGGGGATTGGGCTCGGGAAGAGAGGGGGGAGCCTGGTGTCGCATTTCGATGGGAGTCTGCAGCAATATCCTAACTTCAGAGCAGACGTAGTTTTTGCGCTAAAGTTGCTGGAGAAGGACTTTAGAGATGAGCAGGAGAAAGTAGGCTTCATACTAACGCATCTCCATGGAGAAGCTAAAGCGTGGTTGCGCAATCTGTGGAGAGATAATGATCCAGCCCTCCAAAACGCAAAAGCCTTCATTAAGGCAATGGACGATTGTTTTTTATCTGAGATAGATGTGGATGTCGCTAGAAAAGAGATTCACGGTTTGAAACAAGGCAGAGCCACTGTAAGGCAATATCATTCCCGCTTTTTTGCATTGGTCAATGCGCTGGGATGGGAAAAAGACTCAGCGTCCGTCAGGGACCTGTTCTGGGAGGGGCTGAACGGGGCTGTGAAAGACGAAATCGCAAGGGGGGAGAGACCACGGAGCACTCAAGAAGTGGTCCAGAAGGCGCTGACGATTGGTGTGCGGCTAGAAGAACGTGGCCAACCCTGACTCATCTTCTCTCGCTGGTGGTGCATATGTGGGCTCTGATACCTGGGACTCCTCCCCCCCACTACGCTCTGGTGGGGAAGCTGGTCCTGATTTCCAACTGCTGCTCTGGGAGTCCCCGCTGGCCCCTTGCTTCTGGGGTGTCCCCCTTGGGTCCCTCCTTGCCCTGCCCATCGGCGCCCCCTTCTGTGAATCTTCCGATTCGCTGGAGAGGCTCATGGAATCTATCGGGCTGCTGTCATCTTCTCCTACGCTGCCCTCGGATTGCTCCCCCTCGCTGTCCATCTCCTCTCCTCCCTGCGCTCCCGCTGAGTCCTTGACAAGCCCAAATCAAGCATAGGTGTTTTGGTTCGATTTCAATAGAAAGCGGGCGAATAAGCTTAAATTGCTCTTTCGTTGTCCATTCACACACAAATAGCAAAGCGAAGTGTCATAAGCCTAAACAAAGTAAAACAGGTTGTTTTGGGTTCCATCATAGAAAGAAGAATTTGAATTTCGCTTATTTCAAAGTAGTATTCTTTGGTGTTAATGCACATTGTCCCAGAAATCACAAAGTGAATGTAATGAGACCAAGATAACAAAATACCGTCTTCTCGCTACCATATGCGTAGAAAGAAGACGAATAAGCTGCGAGTGGAGTTATTTCAAATCGCATGGTGTTTTCTGGGTGTGTATCAGAATCACCCTCAACCAAATCAAAAAAGTTTCTTGGGTTCACAAAGTGTATGTAATGAGACCAAAATAGCAAATGACCGTCTTTTCGCTCCCATATGCGTAGAAAGAAGATGAATAAGCTGCGAGTGCGCTTACTTCAATTTGCATGGTGTGTTTTGGGTGTGTATCAGAATCACCCTCAACCAAATCAAAAAGGTTTCTTGGGTTCAATCTACATAAAAAGAAGATGATAACGCTCTGATTGGGCTTATTTCAAATAGGTGTTTTTGGGGTTAGAATGCACATTCAACCAAAATCGAAGTGAAATGTTTCATATCAGCCCAAATCAAGCATAGGTGTCTTGGTTCGATCTCAATAGAAAGAGGGCAAATAAGCTTAAATTGCTCTTTCGTTGTTCATTCACCAACAAATAGCAAAGCGAAATGTCATAAGCCTAAACAAAGTAAAACAGGTTGTTTTGGGTTCCATCATAGAAAGAAGAATTTGAATTTCGCTTATTTCAAAGTAGTATTCTATTGCAAAGTAGTGGCACATTAAATTGCTCTTTCGTTGTTCATTCCCCAACAAATAGCAAAGTGAATTGTAATAAGAGTAAACAAAGCAAAACAGGTTGTTTTGCGTTCCATCTACATAGAAAGAAGCATCTTGAATTTCGCTTATTTCAAAGTAGTATTCTTTGGTGCTAATGCACATTTACCCAGAAATCGCAAAGTGTATCTGTCAGGGACTCAGCGGGAGCGCAGGGAGGAGAGGAGATGGAGAGCGAGGGGGAGCAATCCGAGGGCAGCGTAGGAGAGTATGACAGCAGCCCGATAGATTCCATGAGCCTCTCCAGCGAATCGGAAGATTCACAGAAGGGGGCGCCGATGGGCAGGACAAGGGGCGACCCAAGGGGGACACCCCAGAAGCAAGGGGCCAGCAGGGACTCCCAGAGCAGCAGTTGGAAATCAGGACCAGCTTCCCCACCATAGCGTAGTGGGGGGGAGGAGTCCCAGGTGTCAGAGCCCACATATGCACCACCAGCAAGAGAAGATGAGTCAGGGTTGACCACGCCTCCATCGGAGAGCGAGTTAACAGTCAAGAGGAAAGTTGCAGGCTGGGCGCGCGCGTCAAGTTCAAAGGTACAGGCGAGCGGCACAGAAGGTAGCCCGGATAGGGAACCAGGTCCTAAAGTCCGCCGGAAGGAGGGGCAAGAATCGTCAGGGTCAGCGTCAGAGGAGTCCAGGAAGGATGAGACCCTAGCGGGCAGGAGGGCCCAGAGGAGAAAGGAACTTAGGAAGAGGTGGAGCAAGGTGAGGGTCTTAAACTGGTGTGGAAGGGGAGGAGACTCAGACGGGACTTCGCCGGTCTAAGGTCGAGACGTAGAGCTGCACGCTGCGGCTTTAAAATGGAAACTGAATCTCAATAAAGACTTTTGTACATAATTACAGCCTAGCGTTGGTCCTCTGTGAGCTGGGACCTGGAGGCAGCTCTGACAGTATGTGTCAGGGGTTCAGGAGCAGAGGCACAGGGAAGAGAGGAGATGGAGAGCTAAGGGGAAGAATCCGAGGGGAGCGTAGGAGAAGAGGACAGTCGACCAAGGGATTCCATGAGCCTCTCCAGCGAATCGGAAGATTCACAGAAGGGGGCGCCAGTGGCCAGGGGTAGGGGGTTCCCAAGGGGAACGTCCCAGGAGCAAGGGGGCAGCAGGGACTCCCAGATGAGTAGTTGGAAATCAGGACCAGCTTCCCCACCAGAGCAGAGTGGGGGGGGGAGAGTCCCAATGATCAGGGCCAGTGCATTCCCCACCAGGGAGAGAAGATAAGGCAGGGCTGACCACACCTCCATCGGAGAGTCAGACAAATGAGGGGAGGTCAGATCCGGCCAGTATCCCGGAAGAGGGAAGCAGTGACAGAAGTAGTGTAACGGTCAGGAGGAAGGTCACTGGGTTGGCGCGAGAGGCAAGTTCAAATGTACAGGAGCGCGGGACAGCAGAGAATGAGGATTGGGAACAGGGTCCTAAAGCCCGCTGGAGGGAGGGGGAGGAGCTAAGCAAGTCAGCGTCGGAAGAGTCCAGAAAGGGCAATGCCCTAGCGGGCAGGAGGACCCAGAGGAGGAGAGAGCAGCGTAAAAGGTGGAGCCGGGCTAGGATCTTAAACTGGTGTCATAGGGGAGGAGACTCAGATGGTACTTCGCCGGTCTAGGCTTTAAGACGTAGAGCTGCGCGCTGCGGCTTTGAAATGGAAACTAAACCTCAATAAAGACTTTTGTACATAACGACAGCCTGGCGTTGGTCTGTGAGCTGGGACCTAGAGGCAGCTCTGACAGTATGTAATGAGACCAAAATAATAAAACACCATCTTTCCGCTTCCATAGCATAGAAAGAATACAAATAAGCTTTGATTAGTCTTATTTCAATTCGCATCGTGGTTTTTGGGTTTGCACCAGAATCACCCCCAATCAAGCAAAAAGGTGTTTTGGCTTCCATCTACATAAAAAGAAGATGATAACGCTCTGATTGGGCTTATTTCAAATAGGTGTTTTTGGGGTTAAAATGCACATTCAGCCAAAAATCCCAGAGTGAAATTTTTCTTATCAGCCCAAATCAAGCATAGGTGTTTTGGTTCAATCTCAATAGAAAGAGGGCGAATAAGCTTAAATTGCTCTTTCGTTGTTCATTCACCCACAAATAGCAAAGCGAAGTGTCATAAATGCCTAAACAAAGTAAAACAGGTTGCTTTGGGTTCCATCCACATAGAAAGAAGCATCTTGGATTTCACTTTTTTCAAACTCGTGTTCTTTGGTTTTAATGCACAATGACCCAGAAATCACAAAGTGTTTGTAATGAGACCAAAATAGCAAATGACCGTCTTTTCGCTCCCATATGCGTAGAAAGAAGACGAATAAGCTGCGAGTGGGCTTATTTCAATTTGCATTGTGTGTTTTGGGTGTGAATCGGAATCACCCTCAACCAAATCAAAAAGGTATTTTGGCTTCCTTCTACATAAAAAGATGATAACGTTCTGATTGGGCTTATTTCAAATAGGTGTTTTCTGGGGTTAGAATGCACATTCAACCAAAAATCTCAGAGTGAAATGTTTCTTATCAGCCCAAATCAAGCATAGGGGTTTTGGTTCGATCTCAATAGAAAGAGGGCGAATAAGCTTAAATTGCTCTTTCGTTGTTCATTCCCCAACAAATAGCAAAGTGAATTGTAATAAGAGTAAACAAAGCAAAACAGGTTGTTTTGCGTTCCATCTACATAGAAAGAAGCATCTTGAATTTCGCTTATTTCAAAGTAGTATTCTTTGGTGCTAATGCACATTTACCCAGAAATCGCAAAGTGTATGTGTCAGGGACTCAGCGGGAGCGCAGGGAGGAGAGGAGATGGAGAGCGAGGGGGCAGCGTAGGAGAATATTACAGCAGCCCGATAGATTCCATGAGCCTCTCCAGCGAATCGGAAGATTCACAGAAGGGGGCGCCGATGGGCAGGGCAAGGGGGGACCCAAGGGGGACACCCCAGAAGCAAGGGGCCAGCGGGGACTCCCAGAGCAGCAGTTGGAAATCAGGACCAGCTTCCCCAACAGAGCGTAGTGGGGGGGAGGAGTCCCAGGTGTCAGAGCCCACATATGCACCACCAGCGAGAGAAGATGAGTCAGGGTTGACCACGCCTCCATCGGAGAGCGAGTTAACGGTCAAGAGGAAAGTGGCAGGCTGGGCGCGCACGCCCAGTTCAAAGGTACAGGCGAGCGGCACAGAAGGTAGCCCGGATAGGGAACCAGGTCCTAAAGCCCGCCGGAAGGAGGGGCAAGAATCGTCAGGGTCAGCGTCAGAGGAGTCCAGGAAGGATGAGACCCTAGCGGGCAGGAGGGCCCAGAGGAGAAAGGAACTTAGGAAGAGGTGGAGCAAGGCGAGGGTCTTAAACTGGTGTGGAATGGGAGGAGACTCAGACGGGACTTCACCGGTCTAAGGTCGAGACGTAGAGCTGCACGCTGCGGCTTTAAAATGGAAACTGAATCTCAATAAAGACTTTTGTACATAATTACAGCCTAGCGTTGGTCCTCTGTGAGCTGGGACCTGGAGGCAGCTCTGACAGTAAGTCCCGTCTCCCATTTCAAAGAACCTCGCAACGTGAGAGGACGCAGCGAGGGGCGAAGATTGGTGCTTCGCGAGCTCACAAAAGCAGCACAAGATGACTACAGAAGAACGACTGGCAGCTTTGCAAGATGCCGTGGTACAACTTAACGCAGAAATACGAGCGGCAAGGAGGAGAGAAGAGGAATCAGATGCTGTCTGCAAGGATCTGCAAAACAGGTTGGAAATGTTGACTAAACAGGGGCCACCGGGAGCCAAATCAGAAGGGATCGGGCTCGGGAAGAGAGGGGGGAGCCTGGTGTCGCATTTCGATGGGAGTCTGCAGCAATATCCTAACTTCAGAGCAGACGTAGTTTTTGTGTTAAAGTTGCTGGAGAAGGACTTTAGAGATGAGCAGGAGAAAGTAGGCTTCATACTAACGCATCTCCATGGAGAAGCTAAAGCGTGGTTGCGCAATCTGTGGAGAGATAATGATCCAGTCCTCCAAAACACAAAAGCCTTCATTAAGGCAATGGACGATTGTTTTTTATCGGAGATAGATGTGGATGTCGCTAGAAAAGAGATTCACGGTTTGAAACAAGGCAGAGCCACTGTAAGGCAATATCATTCCCGCTTTTTTGCATTGGTCAACGCGCTGGGATGGGAAAAAGACTCAACGTCCGTCAGGGACCTGTTCTGGGAGGGGCTCAACGGGGCTGTGAAAGACGAAATCGCAAGGGGGGAGAGGCCACGGAGCACTCAAGAAGTGGTCCAGAAGGCGCTGACGATTGGTGTGCGGCTAGAAGAACGTCCCTGGAGCAAAGATGAAGGGCGTTGGGGACGCACGCCAGCAAGGGCACCTCCTTTCTTCCCCAGAGACTCAGCGCGCGCTCAATCCACGCCTCCACTGGGAGGGGGAGAGGAGCCGATGGAGATAGGTGGTGCCAAGGCTCAGTCAGCAACCAGAGCCCTCACACCAGGAGCAGCCAAGGTGAAGCCTCCTAGAGGGAACAGGAAGTGTTACATCTGCGAAAGTGCTCAGCATATGGCAAAAGAGTGCCCCCAGAGGCTCCGCAAGCACAATGCAGCCTCAGCAAAAGTAACAGAAGCAGCTCAGCAGAGGGAACCGCAGCAGGGAAACGACGAAGTCTGGCTGGAAGCAGAGCCGCTGCGGCCAAGCCAGACGAATCAGTGAAGCAGTCCCCAGGAATCATACAGCCCACAGACCCCCTCCCGCCCAAACCAGTGGTGCAGCTCACCGCAACACTCCAGCTTCCCAATGGGCTCACCATGGAAGTGCCTATTACCATTGACTCTGGTAGCAATGCAGACTTTATAGGAGTGGATGTCATCAAGCAACATAGCATAGCGCTCCTGCCTGCCACGATGCCCCTGAAGGTAGTGACAGTCGACGGAAGAGAATTGCTGGGGGGACAGGTGGTACAGCAAACGCCGCCAATGGTGATGCGCATTGGAAATCACCGCGAAGTCATCAGCTTCAACGTCACCCAACTGTCAGACACGCCCATAGTGTTGGGCATGAGCTGGTTGGACAGGCACAGCCCGGCATTGGCATGGTACCAGCGTAAATTGACCTTCTGCTCCTCCTACTGCGCAGAACATTGCATCATGACTAACCAGGAGGACGAGGGGCAAGAGGATGACCCACAGCTACAACTGGGCATGCTGCAAGCGGTACCCGACAAGTACAAGGCGTTTTTGGAGGCCTTCTGCGAGAAGAAAGCGGACAAGCTGCCTCCCCACAGACCCTACGACTGCAAGATTGACCTCCTGCCGGGGGCAACGCTGCCGACCGGAAAACTGTACTCCATGTCTGCAGACGAACTGCAAGAGCTCACGGAGTTCATAGATCACAATTTGAAGCGGGGCTTCATCCGAGAATCCAAAGCAGTGGGGGGCAGTCCTGTGTTCTTTGTGAAGAAAAAAGACACGCCCCAAAAGAGGCTGGTAGTTGATTTCAGAATTTTAAACTCGAAAACCAAGCCCACGGCTTTCCCGATGCCCAAGATCGACGACTTGCTCGCGACGGTGAGGAAGGGACGCATCTTCACCAAGCTGGATCTACGAGGGGCGTACAATCTTATACGCATGCGGGAGGGCGACGAGTGGAAGACGGCCATGTTCACGCCCTTGGGCACCTATGAGTATAGGGTTATGCCCTTCGGTTTACAAAATGGCTCCCACTGCTTCCAAGCCTTCATGCATCACGTGTTAGCGGGGCTCCTCTACAAGAAGTGCGTCTGCTTCCTGGACGACATTCTGATCTTCTCGGAATCGCAGGAGGCTCACGAGAGAGATGTCAAGGAAGTCCTGCAAAGACTACGGGAGCACAGGCTTTACGCCAAACTGGAGAAATGCCAGTTCGACATGACGGAGGTGGATTTCCTGGGCTACAAGCTGTCCGACAAGGGAATCGCCATGGACAGCGCCAAGGTACGATCAGTACTGGACTGGAAGAGCCCGCGCAATCGGAAGGAAGTCCAGAGGTTTGTCGGTTTTGCTAACTTTTATCGCAAGTTCATCAAGGGTTTCGCTATGCAGACGGCGGCCATCACGGACACCCTCAGCTCCAAGAAGAAGAAGTTCATCTGGACGGAGCAGGCGGAGCAGTCTTTTCAGAAACTCAAGCGTCTTTTCGCTTCCGAGGAACAACTGCTGCATGTGAACCCCAGCAAACCCATGAGGGTGGAGACGGGTGCCTCCGACAGAGCCGTGGGGGCAGTCCTGTTGCAGCAAGACCCGCAAGGGGATTGGAGGCCGTGTGCTTTCTACTCCAGGAAACTCAGCAAGTCGCAGCAGAACTACACCATCTGGGACAGAGAGTTGCTGGCCATTCATGCAGCATTCAAGGCGTGGCGGCACTTCCTCATCGGAGCCAAACACACGGTGCAAGTTCGCACGGACCATAAGAACCTGGAGTACTGGCGCACGGCGCGGTTCCTGAACCAGAGACACATCCGCTGGGCAGAGTTCTTTGCGGATTTCGACTTCAGGATAGAATATATCCCCGGAGACAACATCATGGCTGATGCGCTATCCAGGAAGCCACAGTATCTGGAGGAAGCAGCACCGGTAGCGGCCAAACACATTTTCGCACCCAAGGCGTGGGCATGTGCTTCAGCCACCGTAGACCTGGAAGCGATACGACGCGAGCTGCGAACAGATTCCTTCGCGCGCTCCAAGATGGAGGAGGTGCGCAGCGGCACGGCCAAGGACGATGAGTTCCAGATACGCGACGGACTGCTCCTCCGCAAGGGGGCCATCTACGTACCGGGAGATGAACTCCGCGCGACAGTACTGCAACAGCTACACGACGCACCCAGCGCCGGACATTTCGGCAAGGAAAAGACGGTGGAATTAGTAGCCAGAGACTTTTGGTGGCCCAAGATGCGGGGAGAAGTCGCGGATTAAGTCACGAGGTGCGACACATGCCAAAGGGCCAAACCAGTACACAGACCGCCGGCGGGACTGTTAGAACCGCTACAGACCCCGTCCCAACCGTGGGAGAGGGTGGCCTTGGACTTTGTCACTGACCTGCCCAGCTCGAGAGGCAAAACAGCAGTACTCGTGGTAGTCGACATGTTCACCAAGATGGCGCACTTCATTCCTTGCGCGAAGGTGGCCACAGCGGAACAGACAGCCAAGCTGTTCATAGACCACGTGTTCAAGGTACACGGCCTGCCACGGTCTATCCTGTCCGACCGGGGGCGCCAGTTCATCTCGAGTTTCTGGCGGAAGCTGATGGGAATCCTGAACGTCAAGGTCAACCTAGCGTCGGCAAGACACCCGCAGACCAACGGACAAGCGGAGAGGGTCAACGCCATCATGCAGCAGTACCTGAGATGCTACGCTAACCAGCAGCCCTCAACTTGGGTGGACTACCTGCCCCTGGCCGAGTTTGCCTACAACAACACACAACATGTGTCCACGGGGGTGACACCGTTTTTCGCCAACAATGGGCGACATCCCAGGACCTTCCCGGGCTTAGAGAAAGAGGGGGAGGGGAGCCGCAGGGAGCAGAGGCATTGGCAGAGGAGTTACAGGAGGTCCATGAACAGCTCCGTAGACAGTTAGACCTAGCGAAACACGCATACAAGGTGCAAGCAGACAAACACAGAAGAGTGGGGGAGGACATACAGGTAGGGGACTGGGTCTGGTTAGCGGCCCAGGCAGTGCCGGCCAGATCCTTAGCTAAGAAGAAGCTAGGACACAAGCAGCTGGGCCCTTACCTAGTCGAGGCACAGATCAACCCAGTGGCTTTCCGTTTGACACTACCGGAGGGTTCCAGAATGCACCCGGTCTTTCATAGATCGGTGCTAACGCCCTACAAGGCACCTCACAGGTTTCAGGAGCCAGGGACGGCTCCCAGTCCGCTTAGTGACGCACCCAGGACAGGGGGGTCGCCGAGGGCGGGGCCACTCAACGAGGTGACGGAGATTTTGGACTCGAGATGGGGGGAAGAGGGGGTCGAATATCTCATCGCAAGGGAAGGTGCCCCGGCCAGCGCCAACAGCTGGGTGCCGTACTATGCGGTGGAGGAGCACTACCTCAAAGACGAGTTCCACGCACTCTTCCCACACAGGCCCATGCCGGAGGATTATTTTGACGAATATCTTTTCACCCCCACACTCTCAACCAGTACGTTTCAGGGGTTCTCCTCGGCTGAGGAGACGGTTCCAGAGACTACCTCGCCGGAGGGGTCGGTCTCAGACTTGGGTGCGGAAGGCTCTTATTGGTGGGACACTCAACCCGAGGAGGAGTGGCGCAGGGGACTGCTCAGAGTGCCCTGGCACGCAGACTCCCCAGAGGAAATGGGGGAACAAGGGGGCATGGACGGGTTGGGGGAGGATCCTGGGTTCGAGCACGCCGGCAACGAGATGGAAGCGGAGGAGAGCGACGTCGATGTACCCGACACGGACTGGCAGCATGCCAGGGGGAAGACCGGTATCCGGCATGCACCCCCACAGCATTGGAGCACCCGGAACCCACACCAGAAGAGAGGGAGGGGGGAAGGGGGGGCTTCGAGGGGGGATTGGATGTCAGGGACTCAGCGGGAGCGCAGGGAGGAGAAGAGATGGAGAGCGAGGGGGAGCAATCCGAGGGCAGCGTAGGAGAATATGACAGCAGCCCGATAGATTCCATGAGCCTCTCCAGCGAATCGGAAGATTCACAGAAGGGGGCGCCGATGGGCAGGGCAAGGGGCGAGCCAAGGGGGACACCCCAGAAGCAAGGGGCCAGCGGGGACTCCCAGAGCAGCAGTTGGAAATCAGGACCAGCTTCCCCACCAGAGCGCAGTGGGGGGGAGGAGTTCCAGGTGTCAGAGCCCACATATGCACCACCAGTGAGAGAAGATGAGTCAGGGTTGACCACGCCTCCATCGGAGAGCGAGTTAACGGTCAAGAGGAAAGTTGCAGGCTGGGCGCGCGTGCCAAGTTCAAAGGTACAGGCGAGCGGCACAGAGCGTAGCCCGGATAGGGAACCAGGTCCTAAAGCCCGCCGGAAGGAGGGGCAAGAATCGTCAGGGTCCGCGTCAGAGGAGTCCAGGAAAGATGAGACCCTAGCGGGCAGGAGGGCCCAGAGGAGAAAGGAACTTAGGAAGAGGTGGAGCAAGGCGAGGGTCTTAAACTGGTGTGGAAGGGGAGGAGACTCAGACGGGACTTCGCCAGTCTAAGGTCGGGACGTAGAGCTGCACGCTGCGGCTTTAAAATGGAAACTGAATCTCAATAAAGACTTTTGTACATAACTACAGCCTAGCGTTGGTCCTCTGTGAGCTGGGACCTGGAGGCAGCTCTGACAGAAATGTTTCTTATCAGCCCAAATCAAGCATAGGGGTTTTGGTTCGATCTCAATAGAAAGAGGGCGAATAAGCTTAAATTGCTCTTTCATTGTTCATTCTCCAACAAATAGCAAAGTGAATTGTAATAAGAGTAAACAAAGCAAAACAGGTTGTTTTGCGTTCCATCTACATAGAAAGAAGCATCTTGAATTTCGCTTATTTCAAAGTAGTATTCTTTGGTGCTAATGCACATTTACCCAGAAATCGCAAAGTGTATGTGTCAGGGGTTCAGGAGCAGAGGCACAGGGAAGAGAGGACATGGAGAGCTAAGGGGAAGAATCCGAGGGGAGCGTAGGAGAAGAGGACAGTGAACCGAGGGATTCCATGAGCCTCTCCAGCGAATTGGAAGATTCACAGAAGGGGGCGCCAGTGGCCAGGCGTAGGGGGTTCCCAAGGGGAACGTCCCAGGAGCAAGGGGGCAGTAGGGACTCCCAGATGAGTAGTTGGAAATCAGGACCAGCTTCCCCACCAGAGCAGAGTGGGGGGGGGGAGAGTCCCAAGGATCAGGGCCAGTGCATTCCCCATCAGGGAGAGAAGATAAGGCAGGTCTGACCACACCTCCATCGGAGAGTCAGACAACGGAGGGGAGGTCAGATCTGGCCAGTATCCCGGAAGAGGGAAGCAGTGACAGAAGTAGTGTAACGGTCAGGAGGAAGGTCACTGGGTTGGCGCGAGAGGCAAGTTCAAATGTACAGGAGCGCGGGACAGCAGAGAATGAGGATTGGGAACCGGGTCCTAAAGCCCGCCGGAGGGAAGGGGAGGAGCTAAGCGACTCAGCGTCGGAAGAGTCCAGAAAGGGCAATGCCCCAGCGGGCAGGAGGACCCAGAGGAGGAGAGAGCAGCGTAAAAGGTGGAGCCGGGCTAGGATCTTAAACTGGTGTCATAGGGGAGGAGACTCAGACGGTACTTCGCCGGTCTAGGCTTTAAGACGTAGAGCTGCGCGCTGCGGCTTTGAAATGGAAACTAAACCTCAATAAAGACTTTTGTACATAACGACAGCCTGGCGTTGGTCCTCTGTGAGCTGGGACCTAGAGGCAGCTCTGAAAGTATGTAATGAGACCAAAATAATAAAACACCATCTTTCCGCTTCCATAGCATAGAAAGAATACAAATAAGTTTGATTAGTCTTATTTCAATTCGCATCGTGTTTTTTGGGTTTGCACCAGAATCACCCCCAATCAAGCAAAAAGGTGTTTTGGCTTCCATCTACATAAAAAAGAAGATGATAACGCTCTGATTGGGCTTATTTCAAATAGGTGTTTTTGGCGTTAGAATGCACATTCATCCAAAAATCCCAGAGTGAAATGTTTGTTATCAGCCCTGTCAGAGCTGCCTCCAGGTCCCAGCTCACAGAGGACCAACGCTAGGCTGTAGTTATGTACAAAAGTCTTTATTGAGGTTCAGTTTCCATTTTAAAGCCGCAGCGCGCAGCTCTACGTCTCGACCTTAGACCGGCGAAGTCCCGTCTGAATCTCCGCCCCTTCCACACCAGTTTAACACTCTCGCTTTGCTCCACCTCTTCCTAAGTTCCTTTCTCCTCTGGGCCCTCCTGCCCGCTAGGGTTTCATCCTTTCTGGACTCCTCTGACGCTGACCCTGATGATTCTTCCCCCTCCCTCCGGCGGGCTTTAGGACCTGGTTCCCTATCCGGGCTACCTTCTGTGCCGCTCGCCTGTACATTTGAAGTTGGCGCGCGCGCCCAGCCTGCAACTTTCCTCTTGACCGTTCCCTCGCTCTCCGATGGAGGCGTGGCCAACCCTGACTCATCTTCTCTCGCTGGTGGTGCATATGTGGGCTCTGACACCTGGGACTCCTCCCCCCCACTACGCTCTGGTGGGGAAGCTGGTCCTGATTTCCAACTGCTGCTCTGGGAGTCCCCGCTGGCCCCTTGCTTCTGGGGTGTCCCCCTTGGGTCCCCCCTTGCCCTGCCCATCGGCGCCCCCTTCTGTGAATCTTCCGATTCGCTGGAGAGGCTCATGGAATCTATCGGGCTGCTGTCATCTTCTCCTACGCTGCCCTCGGATTGCTCCCCCTCGCTCTCCATCTCCTCTCCTCCCTGTGCTCCCGCTGAGTCCCTGACATCCATCCCCCTATTGAAGCCCCCCCTTCCCCCCTCCCCCTCTTCTGGCGTGGGTTCCGGGTGCTCCAATGCTGTGGGAGTGCATGCCGGATACAGTTCTTCCCCCCTGGCATGCTGCCAGTCCGTGACGGGTACATCGACGTCGCTCTCCTCCGCTTCCATCTCGTTGCCGGTGTGCTCGAACTGGCACTTCTACAGTTTGGCGTAAAGCCTGTGCTCCCGTAGTCTTTGCAGGACTTCCTTGACATCTCTCTCGTGAGCCTCCTGCGATTCCGAGAAGATCAGAATGTCGTCCAGGAAGCAGACGCACTTCTTGTAGAGGAGCCCCGCTAACACGTGATGCATGAAGGCTTGGAAGCAGTGGGAGCCATTTTGTAAACCGAAGGGCATAACCCTATACTCATAGGTGCCCAAGGGCGTGAACATGGCCGTCTTCCACTCGTCGCCCTCCCGCATGCGTATAAGATTGTACGCCCCTGGTAGATCCAACTTGGTGAAGATGCGTCCCTTCCTCACCGTCGCAAGCAAGTCGTCGATCTTGGGCATCGGGAAAGCCGTGGGCTTGGTTTTCGAGTTTAAGATTCTGAAATCAACTACCAGCCTCTTTTGGGGCGTGTCTTTTTTCTTCACAAAGAACACAGGACTGCCCCCCACTGCTTTGGATTCTCGGATGAATCCCCGCTTCAAATTGTGATCTATGAACTCCCTGAGCTCTTGCAGTTCGTCTTCAGACATGGAGTACAGTTTTCCGGTCGGCAGCGTTGCCCCCGGCAGGAGGTCAATCTTGCAGTCGTAGGGTCTGTGGGGAGGCAGCTTGTCCGCTTCCTTCTCGCAGAATACCTCCAAAAACGCCTTGTACTTGTCGGGTACCGCTTGCAGCATGCCCCGTTGTAGCTGTGGGTCATCCTCTTGCCCCTCGTCCTCCTGGTTAGTCATGATGCAATGTTCTGCGCAGTAGGAGAAGCAGAAGGTCAATTTACGCTGGTACCATGCCAATGCCGGGCTGTGCCTGTCCAAACAGCTCATGCCCAACACTATGGGCGTGTCTGACAGTTGGGTGACATTGAAACTGATGACTTCATGGTGATTTCCAATTCACATCACCATTGGCGGCGTTTGCTGTACCACCTGTCCCCCCAGAAATTCTCTTCCATCGACTGTCACTACTTTCAGGGGCATCGCGGCAGGCAGGAGCGCTATGCTATGTTGCTTGATGAAATCCACTCCTATAAAGTCTGCATTGCTACCAGAGTCAATGGTAATAGGGACTTCCATGGTGAGCCCATTGGGAAGCTGGAGTGTTGCGGTGAGCTGCACCACTGGTTTGGGCGGGAGGGGGTCTGTGGGCTGTAAGATTCCTGGGGACTGCTTCACTGACTCATATGGCTGGGCCCCAGTGGCTCTGGGCCCCAGTGGCTCTGCGCAGGGAGGAGAGGAGATGGACAGCGAGGGGGAGCAATCCGAGGGCAGCGTAGGAGAAGATGACAGCAGCCCGATAGATTCCATGAGCCTCTCCAGCGAATCGGAAGATTCACAGAAGGGGGCGCCGATGGGCAGGGCAAGGGGGGACCCAAGGGGGACACCCCAGAAGCAAGGGGCCAGCGGGGACTCCCAGAGCAGCAGTTGGAAATCAGGACCAGCTTCCCCACCAGAGCGTAGTGGGGGGGAGGAGTCCCAGGTATCAGAGCCCACATATGCACCACCAGCAAGAGAAGATGAGTCAGGGTTGGCCATGCCTCCATCAGAGAGCGAGGGAACGGTCAAGAGGAAAGTTGCAGGCTGGGCGCGCGCGCCAACTTCAAATGTACAGGCGAGCGGCACAGAAGGTAGCCCGGATAGGGAACCAGGTCCTAAAGCCCGCCGGAAGGAGGGGGAAGAATCATCAGCGTCAGCGTCAGAAAGGATGAAACCCTAGCGGGCAGGAGGGCCCAGAGGAGAAAGGAACTTAGGAAGAGGTGGAGCAAAGCGAGAGTGTTAAACTGGTGTGGAAGGGGCGGAGACTCAGACGGGACTTCGCCGGTCTAAGGTCGAGACGTAGAGCTGCGCGCTGCGGCTTTAAAATGGAAACTGAACCTCAATAAAGACTTTTGTACATAACTACAGCCTAGCGTTGGTCCTCTGTGAGCTGGGACCTGGAGGCAGCTCTGACAGTAAGTCCCGTCTGTTTCAAAGAACCTCGCAACGTGAGAGGACGCAGCGAGGGGCGAAGATTGGTGCTTCGCGAGCTCACAAAAGCAGCACAAGATGTCTACAGAAGAACGACTGGCAGCTTTGCAAGACGCCGTGGCACAACTTAACGCAGAAATACTAGCGGCAAGGAGGAGAGAAGAGGAATCAGATGCTGTCTGCAAGGATCTGCAAACCAGGTTGGAAATGTTGACTAAGCAGGGGCCACCGGGAGCCAAATCAGAGGGGATTGGGCTCGGGAAGAGAGGGGGGAGCCTGGTGTCGCATTTCGATGGGAGTCTGCAGCAATATCCTAACTTCAGAGCAGACGTAGTTTTTGCGCTAAAGTTGCTGGAGAAGGACTTTAGAGATGAGCAGGAGAAAGTAGGCTTCATACTAACGCATCTCCATGGAGAAGCTAAAGCGTGGTTGCGCAATCTGTGGAGAGATAATGATCCAGCCCTCCAAAACGCAAAAGCCTTCATTAAGGCAATGGACGATTGTTTTTTATCTGAGATAGATGTGGATGTCGCTAGAAAAGAGATTCACGGTTTGAAACAAGGCAGAGCCACTGTAAGGCAATATCATTCCCGCTTTTTTGCATTGGTCAATGCGCTGGGATGGGAAAAAGACTCAGCGTCCGTCAGGGACCTGTTCTGGGAGGGGCTGAACGGGGCTGTGAAAGACGAAATCGCAAGGGGGGAGAGACCACGGAGCACTCAAGAAGTGGTCCAGAAGGCGCTGACGATTGGTGTGCGGCTAGAAGAACGTGGCCAACCCTGACTCATCTTCTCTCGCTGGTGGTGCATATGTGGGCTCTGATACCTGGGACTCCTCCCCCCCACTACGCTCTGGTGGGGAAGCTGGTCCTGATTTCCAACTGCTGCTCTGGGAGTCCCCGCTGGCCCCTTGCTTCTGGGGTGTCCCCCTTGGGTCCCTCCTTGCCCTGCCCATCGGCGCCCCCTTCTGTGAATCTTCCGATTCGCTGGAGAGGCTCATGGAATCTATCGGGCTGCTGTCATCTTCTCCTACGCTGCCCTCGGATTGTTCCCCCTCGCTGTCCATCTCCTCTCCTCCCTGCGCTCCCGCTGAGTCCTTGACAAGCCCAAATCAAGCATAGGTGTTTTGGTTCGATTTCAATAGAAAGCGGGCGAATAAGCTTAAATTGCTCTTTCGTTGTCCATTCACACACAAATAGCAAAGCGAAGTGTCATAAGCCTAAACAAAGTAAAACAGGTTGTTTTGGGTTCCATCATAGAAAGAAGAATTTGAATTTCGCTTATTTCAAAGTAGTATTCTTTGGTGTTAATGCACATTGTCCCAGAAATCACAAAGTGAATGTAATGAGACCAAGATAACAAAATACCGTCTTCTCGCTACCATATGCGTAGAAAGAAGACGAATAAGCTGCGAGTGGAGTTATTTCAAATCGCATGGTGTTTTCTGGGTGTGTATCAGAATCACCCTCAACCAAATCAAAAAAGTTTCTTGGGTTCACAAAGTGTATGTAATGAGACCAAAATAGCAAATGACCGTCTTTTCGCTCCCATATGCGTAGAAAGAAGATGAATAAGCTGCGAGTGCGCTTACTTCAATTTGCATGGTGTGTTTTGGGTGTGTATCAGAATCACCCTCAACCAAATCAAAAAGGTTTCTTGGGTTCAATCTACATAAAAAGAAGATGATAACGCTCTGATTGGGCTTATTTCAAATAGGTGTTTTTGGGGTTAGAATGCACATTCAACCAAAATCGAAGTGAAATGTTTCATATCAGCCCAAATCAAGCATAGGTGTCTTGGTTCGATCTCAATAGAAAGAGGGCAAATAAGCTTAAATTGCTTTTTCGTTGTTCATTCACCAACAAATAGCAAAGCGAAATGTCATAAGCCTAAACAAAGTAAAACAGGTTGTTTTGGGTTCCATCATAGAAAGAAGAATTTGAATTTCGCTTATTTCAAAGTAGTATTCTATTGCAAAGTAGTGGCACATTAAATTGCTCTTTCGTTGTTCATTCCCCAACAAATAGCAAAGTGAATTGTAATAAGAGTAAACAAAGCAAAACAGGTTGTTTTGCGTTCCATCTACATAGAAAGAAGCATCTTGAATTTCGCTTATTTCAAAGTAGTATTCTTTGGTGCTAATGCACATTTACCCAGAAATCGCAAAGTGTATCTGTCAGGGACTCAGCGGGAGCGCAGGGAGGAGAGGAGATGGAGAGCGAGGGGGAGCAATCCGAGGGCAGCGTAGGAGAGTATGACAGCAGCCCGATAGATTCCATGAGCCTCTCCAGCGAATCGGAAGATTCACAGAAGGGGGCGCCGATGGGCAGGACAAGGGGCGACCCAAGGGGGACACCCCAGAAGCAAGGGGCCAGCAGGGACTCCCAGAGCAGCAGTTGGAAATCAGGACCAGCTTCCCCACCATAGCGTAGTGGGGGGGAGGAGTCCCAGGTGTCAGAGCCCACATATGCACCACCAGCAAGAGAAGATGAGTCAGGGTTGACCACGCCTCCATCGGAGAGCGAGTTAACAGTCAAGAGGAAAGTTGCAGGCTGGGCGCGCGCGTCAAGTTCAAAGGTACAGGCGAGCGGCACAGAAGGTAGCCCGGATAGGGAACCAGGTCCTAAAGCCCGCCGGAAGGAGGGGCAAGAATCGTCAGGGTCAGCGTCAGAGGAGTCCAGGAAGGATGAGACCCTAGCGGGCAGGAGGGCCCAGAGGAGAAAGGAACTTAGGAAGAGGTGGAGCAAGGTGAGGGTCTTAAACTGGTGTGGAAGGGGAGGAGACTCAGACGGGACTTCGCCGGTCTAAGGTCGAGACGTAGAGCTGCACGCTGCGGCTTTAAAATGGAAACTGAATCTCAATAAAGACTTTTGTACATAATTACAGCCTAGCGTTGGTCCTCTGTGAGCTGGGACCTGGAGGCAGCTCTGACAGTATGTGTCAGGGGTTCAGGAGCAGAGGCACAGGGAAGAGAGGAGATGGAGAGCTAAGGGGAAGAATCCGAGGGGAGCGTAGGAGAAGAGGACAGTCGACCAAGGGATTCCATGAGCCTCTCCAGCGAATCGGAAGATTCACAGAAGGGGGCGCCAGTGGCCAGGGGTAGGGGGTTCCCAAGGGGAACGTCCCAGGAGCAAGGGGGCAGCAGGGACTCCCAGATGAGTAGTTGGAAATCAGGACCAGCTTCCCCACCAGAGCAGAGTGGGGGGGGGGAGAGTCCCAATGATCAGGGCCAGTGCATTCCCCACCAGGGAGAGAAGATAAGGCAGGGCTGACCACACCTCCATCGGAGAGTCAGACAAATGAGGGGAGGTCAGATCCGGCCAGTATCCCGGAAGAGGGAAGCAGTGACAGAAGTAGTGTAACGGTCAGGAGGAAGGTCACTGGGTTGGCGCGAGAGGCAAGTTCAAATGTACAGGAGCGCGGGACAGCAGAGAATGAGGATTGGGAACAGGGTCCTAAAGCCCGCTGGAGGGAGGGGGAGGAGCTAAGCAAGTCAGCGTCGGAAGAGTCCAGAAAGGGCAATGCCCTAGCGGGCAGGAGGACCCAGAGGAGGAGAGAGCAGCGTAAAAGGTGGAGCCGGGCTAGGATCTTAAACTGGTGTCATAGGGGAGGAGACTCAGATGGTACTTCGCCGGTCTAGGCTTTAAGACGTAGAGCTGCGCGCTGCGGCTTTGAAATGGAAACTAAACCTCAATAAAGACTTTTGTACATAACGACAGCCTGGCGTTGGTCTGTGAGCTGGGACCTAGAGGCAGCTCTGACAGTATGTAATGAGACCAAAATAATAAAACACCATCTTTCCGCTTCCATAGCATAGAAAGAATACAAATAAGCTTTGATTAGTCTTATTTCAATTCGCATCGTGGTTTTTGGGTTTGCACCAGAATCACCCCCAATCAAGCAAAAAGGTGTTTTGGCTTCCATCTACATAAAAAGAAGATGATAACGCTCTGATTGGGCTTATTTCAAATAGGTGTTTTTGGGGTTAAAATGCACATTCAGCCAAAAATCCCAGAGTGAAATTTTTCTTATCAGCCCAAATCAAGCATAGGTGTTTTGGTTTGATCTCAATAGAAAGAGGGCGAATAAGCTTAAATTGCTCTTTCGTTGTTCATTCACCCACAAATAGCAAAGCGAAGTGTCATAAATGCCTAAACAAAGTAAAACAGGTTGCTTTGGGTTCCATCCACATAGAAAGAAGCATCTTGGATTTCACTTTTTTCAAACTCGTGTTCTTTGGTTTTAATGCACAATGACCCAGAAATCACAAAGTGTTTGTAATGAGACCAAAATAGCAAATGACCGTCTTTTCGCTCCCATATGCGTAGAAAGAAGACGAATAAGCTGCGAGTGGGCTTATTTCAATTTGCATTGTGTGTTTTGGGTGTGAATCGGAATCACCCTCAACCAAATCAAAAAGGTATTTTGGCTTCCTTCTACATAAAAAGATGATAACGTTCTGATTGGGCTTATTTCAAATAGGTGTTTTCTGGGGTTAGAATGCACATTCAACCAAAAATCTCAGAGTGAAATGTTTCTTATCAGCCCAAATCAAGCATAGGTGTTTTGGTTCGATCTCAATAGAAAGAGGGCGAATAAGCTTAAATTGCTCTTTCGTTGTTCATTCCCCAACAAATAGCAAAGTGAATTGTAATAAGAGTAAACAAAGCAAAACAGGTTGTTTTGCGTTCCATCTACATAGAAAGAAGCATCTTGAATTTCGCTTATTTCAAAGTAGTATTCTTTGGTGCTAATGCACATTTACCCAGAAATCGCAAAGTGTATGTGTCAGGGACTCAGCGGGAGCGCAGGGAGGAGAGGAGATGGAGAGCGAGGGGGCAGCGTAGGAGAATATTACAGCAGCCCGATAGATTCCATGAGCCTCTCCAGCGAATCGGAAGATTCACAGAAGGGGGCGCCGATGGGCAGGGCAAGGGGGGACCCAAGGGGGACACCCCAGAAGCAAGGGGCCAGCGGGGACTCCCAGAGCAGCAGTTGGAAATCAGGACCAGCTTCCCCAACAGAGCGTAGTGGGGGGGAGGAGTCCCAGGTGTCAGAGCCCACATATGCACCACCAGCGAGAGAAGATGAGTCAGGGTTGACCACGCCTCCATCGGAGAGCGAGTTAACGGTCAAGAGGAAAGTGGCAGGCTGGGCGCGCACGCCCAGTTCAAAGGTACAGGCGAGCGGCACAGAAGGTAGCCCGGATAGGGAACCAGGTCCTAAAGCCCGCCGGAAGGAGGGGCAAGAATCGTCAGGGTCAGCGTCAGAGGAGTCCAGGAAGGATGAGACCCTAGCGGGCAGGAGGGCCCAGAGGAGAAAGGAACTTAGGAAGAGGTGGAGCAAGGCGAGGGTCTTAAACTGGTGTGGAATGGGAGGAGACTCAGACGGGACTTCACCGGTCTAAGGTCGAGACGTAGAGCTGCACGCTGCGGCTTTAAAATGGAAACTGAATCTCAATAAAGACTTTTGTACATAATTACAGCCTAGCGTTGGTCCTCTGTGAGCTGGGACCTGGAGGCAGCTCTGACAGTAAGTCCCGTCTCCCATTTCAAAGAACCTCGCAACGTGAGAGGACGCAGCGAGGGGCGAAGATTGGTGCTTCGCGAGCTCACAAAAGCAGCACAAGATGACTACAGAAGAACGACTGGCAGCTTTGCAAGATGCCGTGGTACAACTTAACGCAGAAATACGAGCGGCAAGGAGGAGAGAAGAGGAATCAGATGCTGTCTGCAAGGATCTGCAAAACAGGTTGGAAATGTTGACTAAACAGGGGCCACCGGGAGCCAAATCAGAAGGGATCGGGCTCGGGAAGAGAGGGGGGAGCCTGGTGTCGCATTTCGATGGGAGTCTGCAGCAATATCCTAACTTCAGAGCAGACGTAGTTTTTGTGTTAAAGTTGCTGGAGAAGGACTTTAGAGATGAGCAGGAGAAAGTAGGCTTCATACTAACGCATCTCCATGGAGAAGCTAAAGCGTGGTTGCGCAATCTGTGGAGAGATAATGATCCAGTCCTCCAAAACACAAAAGCCTTCATTAAGGCAATGGACGATTGTTTTTTATCGGAGATAGATGTGGATGTCGCTAGAAAAGAGATTCACGGTTTGAAACAAGGCAGAGCCACTGTAAGGCAATATCATTCCCGCTTTTTTGCATTGGTCAACGCGCTGGGATGGGAAAAAGACTCAACGTCCGTCAGGGACCTGTTCTGGGAGGGGCTCAACGGGGCTGTGAAAGACGAAATCGCAAGGGGGGAGAGGCCACGGAGCACTCAAGAAGTGGTCCAGAAGGCGCTGACGATTGGTGTGCGGCTAGAAGAACGTCCCTGGAGCAAAGATGAAGGGCGTTGGGGACGCACGCCAGCAAGAGCACCTCCTTTCTTCCCCAGAGACTCAGCGCGCGCTCAATCCACGCCTCCACTGGGAGGGGGAGAGGAGCCGATGGAGATAGGTGGTGCCAAGGCTCAGTCAGCAACCAGAGCCCTCACACCAGGAGCAGCCAAGGTGAAGCCTCCTAGAGGGAACAGGAAGTGTTACATCTGCGAAAGTGCTCAGCATATGGCAAAAGAGTGCCCCCAGAGGCTCCGCAAGCACAATGCAGCCTCAGCAAAAGTAACAGAAGCAGCTCAGCAGAGGGAACCGCAGCAGGGAAACGACGAAGTCTGGCTGGAAGCAGAGCCGCTGCGGCCAAGCCAGACGAATCAGTGAAGCAGTCCCCAGGAATCATACAGCCCACAGACCCCCTCCCGCCCAAACCAGTGGTGCAGCTCACCGCAACACTCCAGCTTCCCAATGGGCTCACCATGGAAGTGCCTATTACCATTGACTCTGGTAGCAATGCAGACTTTATAGGAGTGGATGTCATCAAGCAACATAGCATAGCGCTCCTGCCTGCCACGATGCCCCTGAAGGTAGTGACAGTCGACGGAAGAGAATTGCTGGGGGGACAGGTGGTACAGCAAACGCCGCCAATGGTGATGCGCATTGGAAATCACCGCGAAGTCATCAGCTTCAACGTCACCCAACTGTCAGACACGCCCATAGTGTTGGGCATGAGCTGGTTGGACAGGCACAGCCCGGCATTGGCATGGTACCAGCGTAAATTGACCTTCTGCTCCTCCTACTGCGCAGAACATTGCATCATGACTAACCAGGAGGACGAGGGGCAAGAGGATGACCCACAGCTACAACTGGGCATGCTGCAAGCGGTACCCGACAAGTACAAGGCGTTTTTGGAGGCCTTCTGCGAGAAGAAAGCGGACAAGCTGCCTCCCCACAGACCCTACGACTGCAAGATTGACCTCCTGCCGGGGGCAACGCTGCCGACCGGAAAACTGTACTCCATGTCTGCAGACGAACTGCAAGAGCTCACGGAGTTCATAGATCACAATTTGAAGCGGGGCTTCATCCGAGAATCCAAAGCAGTGGGGGGCAGTCCTGTGTTCTTTGTGAAGAAAAAAGACACGCCCCAAAAGAGGCTGGTAGTTGATTTCAGAATTTTAAACTCGAAAACCAAGCCCACGGCTTTCCCGATGCCCAAGATCGACGACTTGCTCGCGACGGTGAGGAAGGGACGCATCTTCACCAAGCTGGATCTACGAGGGGCGTACAATCTTATACGCATGCGGGAGGGCGACGAGTGGAAGACGGCCATGTTCACGCCCTTGGGCACCTATGAGTATAGGGTTATGCCCTTCGGTTTACAAAATGGCTCCCACTGCTTCCAAGCCTTCATGCATCACGTGTTAGCGGGGCTCCTCTACAAGAAGTGCGTCTGCTTCCTGGACGACATTCTGATCTTCTCGGAATCGCAGGAGGCTCACGAGAGAGATGTCAAGGAAGTCCTGCAAAGACTACGGGAGCACAGGCTTTACGCCAAGCTGGAGAAATGCCAGTTCGACATGACGGAGGTGGATTTCCTGGGCTACAAGCTGTCCGACAAGGGAATCGCCATGGACAGCGCCAAGGTACGATCAGTACTGGACTGGAAGAGCCCGCGCAATCGGAAGGAAGTCCAGAGGTTTGTCGGTTTTGCTAACTTTTATCGCAAGTTCATCAAGGGTTTCGCTATGCAGACGGCGGCCATCACGGACACCCTCAGCTCCAAGAAGAAGAAGTTCATCTGGACGGAGCAGGCGGAGCAGTCTTTTCAGAAACTCAAGCGTCTTTTCGCTTCCGAGGAACAACTGCTGCATGTGAACCCCAGCAAACCCATGAGGGTGGAGACGGGTGCCTCCGACAGAGCCGTGGGGGCAGTCCTGTTGCAGCAAGACCCGCAAGGGGATTGGAGGCCGTGTGCTTTCTACTCCAGGAAACTCAGCAAGTCGCAGCAGAACTACACCATCTGGGACAGAGAGTTGCTGGCCATTCATGCAGCATTCAAGGCGTGGCGGCACTTCCTCATCGGAGCCAAACACACGGTGCAAGTTCGCACGGACCATAAGAACCTGGAGTACTGGCGCACGGCGCGGTTCCTGAACCAGAGACACATCCGCTGGGCAGAGTTCTTTGCGGATTTCGACTTCAGGATAGAATATATCCCCGGAGACAACATCATGGCTGATGCGCTATCCAGGAAGCCACAGTATCTGGAGGAAGCAGCACCGGTAGCGGCCAAACACATTTTCGCACCCAAGGCGTGGGCATGTGCTTCAGCCACCGTAGACCTGGAAGCGATACGACGCGAGCTGCGAACAGATTCCTTCGCGCGCTCCAAGATGGAGGAGGTGCGCAGCGGCACGGCCAAGGACGATGAGTTCCAGATACGCGACGGACTGCTCCTCCGCAAGGGGGCCATCTACGTACCGGGAGATGAACTCCGCGCGACAGTACTGCAACAGCTACACGACGCACCCAGCGCCGGACATTTCGGCAAGGAAAAGACGGTGGAATTAGTAGCCAGAGACTTTTGGTGGCCCAAGATGCGGGGAGAAGTCGCGGATTAAGTCACGAGGTGCGACACATGCCAAAGGGCCAAACCAGTACACAGACCGCCGGCGGGACTGTTAGAACCGCTACAGACCCCGTCCCAACCGTGGGAGAGGGTGGCCTTGGACTTTGTCACTGACCTGCCCAGCTCGAGAGGCAAAACAGCAGTACTCGTGGTAGTCGACATGTTCACCAAGATGGCGCACTTCATTCCTTGCGCGAAGGTGGCCACAGCGGAACAGACAGCCAAGCTGTTCATAGACCACGTGTTCAAGGTACACGGCCTGCCACGGTCTATCCTGTCCGACCGGGGGCGCCAGTTCATCTCGAGTTTCTGGCGGAAGCTGATGGGAATCCTGAACGTCAAGGTCAACCTAGCGTCGGCAAGACACCCGCAGACCAACGGACAAGCGGAGAGGGTCAACGCCATCATGCAGCAGTACCTGAGATGCTACGCTAACCAGCAGCCCTCAACTTGGGTGGACTACCTGCCCCTGGCCGAGTTTGCCTACAACAACACACAACATGTGTCCACGGGGGTGACACCGTTTTTCGCCAACAACGGGCGACATCCCAGGACCTTCCCGGGCTTAGAGAAAGAGGGGGAGGGGAGCCGCAGGGAGCAGAGGCATTGGCAGAGGAGTTACAGGAGGTCCATGAACAGCTCCGTAGACAGTTAGACCTAGCGAAACACGCATACAAGGTGCAAGCAGACAAACACAGAAGAGTGGGGGAGGACATACAGGTAGGGGACTGGGTCTGGTTAGCGGCCCAGGCAGTGCCGGCCAGATCCTTAGCTAAGAAGAAGCTAGGACACAAGCAGCTGGGCCCTTACCTAGTCGAGGCACAGATCAACCCAGTGGCTTTCCGTTTGACACTACCGGAGGGTTCCAGAATGCACCCGGTCTTTCATAGATCAGTGCTAACGCCCTACAAGGCACCTCACAGGTTTCAGGAGCCAGGGACGGCTCCCAGTCCGCTTAGTGACGCACCCAGGACAGGGGGGTCGCCGAGGGCGGGGCCACTCAACGAGGTGACGGAGATTTTGGACTCGAGATGGGGGGAAGAGGGGGTCAAATATCTCATCGCAAGGGAAGGTGCCCCGGCCAGCGCCAACAGCTGGGTGCCGTACTATGCGGTGGAGGAGCACTACCTCAAAGACGAGTTCCACGCACTCTTCCCACACAGGCCCATGCCGGAGGATTATTTTGACGAATATCTTTTCACCCCCACACTCTCAACCAGTACGTTTCAGGGGTTCTCCTCGGCTGAGGAGACGGTTCCAGAGACTACCTCGCCGGAGGGGTCGGTCTCAGACTTGGGTGCGGAAGGCTCTTATTGGTGGGACACTCAACCCGAGGAGGAGTGGCGCAGGGGACTGCTCAGAGTGCCCTGGCACGCAGACTCCCCAGAGGAAATGGGGGAACAAGGGGGCATGGACGGGTTGGGGGAGGATCCTGGGTTCGAGCACGCCGGCAACGAGATGGAAGCGGAGGAGAGCGACGTCGATGTACCCGACACGGACTGGCAGCATGCCAGGGGGAAGACCGGTATCCGGCATGCACCCCCACAGCATTGGAGCACCCGGAACCCACACCAGAAGAGAGGGAGGGGGGAAGGGGGGGCTTCGAGGGGGGATTGGATGTCAGGGACTCAGCGGGAGCGCAGGGAGGAGAAGAGATGGAGAGCGAGGGGGAGCAATCCGAGGGCAGCGTAGGAGAATATGACAGCAGCCCGATAGATTCCATGAGCCTCTCCAGCGAATCGGAAGATTCACAGAAGGGGGCGCCGATGGGCAGGGCAAGGGGCGAGCCAAGGGGGACACCCCAGAAGCAAGGGGACAGCGGGGACTCCCAGAGCAGCAGTTGGAAATCAGGACCAGCTTCCCCACCAGAGCGCAGTGGGGGGGAGGAGTTCCAGGTGTCAGAGCCCACATATGCACCACCAGTGAGAGAAGATGAGTCAGGGTTGACCACGCCTCCATCGGAGAGCGAGTTAACGGTCAAGAGGAAAGTTGCAGGCTGGGCGCGCGTGCCAAGTTCAAAGGTACAGGCGAGCGGCACAGAGCGTAGCCCGGATAGGGAACCAGGTCCTAAAGCCCGCCGGAAGGAGGGGCAAGAATCGTCAGGGTCAGCGTCAGAGGAGTCCAGGAAAGATGAGACCCTAGCGGGCAGGAGGGCCCAGAGGAGAAAGGAACTTAGGAAGAGGTGGAGCAAGGCGAGGGTCTTAAACTGGTGTGGAAGGGGAGGAGACTCAGACGGGACTTCGCCAGTCTAAGGTCGGGACGTAGAGCTGCACGCTGCGGCTTTAAAATGGAAACTGAATCTCAATAAAGACTTTTGTACATAACTACAGCCTAGCGTTGGTCCTCTGTGAGCTGGGACCTGGAGGCAGCTCTGACAGAAATGTTTCTTATCAGCCCAAATCAAGCATAGGGGTTTTGGTTCGATCTCAATAGAAAGAGGGCGAATAAGCTTAAATTGCTCTTTCATTGTTCATTCTCCAACAAATAGCAAAGTGAATTGTAATAAGAGTAAACAAAGCAAAACAGGTTGTTTTGCGTTCCATCTACATAGAAAGAAGCATCTTGAATTTCGCTTATTTCAAAGTAGTATTCTTTGGTGCTAATGCACATTTACCCAGAAATCGCAAAGTGTATGTGTCAGGGGTTCAGGAGCAGAGGCACAGGGAAGAGAGGACATGGAGAGCTAAGGGGAAGAATCCGAGGGGAGCGTAGGAGAAGAGGACAGTGAACCGAGGGATTCCATGAGCCTCTCCAGCGAATTGGAAGATTCACAGAAGGGGGCGCCAGTGGCCAGGCGTAGGGGGTTCCCAAGGGGAACGTCCCAGGAGCAAGGGGGCAGTAGGGACTCCCAGATGAGTAGTTGGAAATCAGGACCAGCTTCCCCACCAGAGCAGAGTGGGGGGGGGGAGAGTCCCAAGGATCAGGGCCAGTGCATTCCCCATCAGGGAGAGAAGATAAGGCAGGTCTGACCACACCTCCATCGGAGAGTCAGACAACGGAGGGGAGGTCAGATCTGGCCAGTATCCCGGAAGAGGGAAGCAGTGACAGAAGTAGTGTAACGGTCAGGAGGAAGGTCACTGGGTTGGCGCGAGAGGCAAGTTCAAATGTACAGGAGCGCGGGACAGCAGAGAATGAGGATTGGGAACCGGGTCCTAAAGCCCGCCGGAGGGAAGGGGAGGAGCTAAGCGACTCAGCGTCGGAAGAGTCCAGAAAGGGCAATGCCCCAGCGGGCAGGAGGACCCAGAGGAGGAGAGAGCAGCGTAAAAGGTGGAGCCGGGCTAGGATCTTAAACTGGTGTCATAGGGGAGGAGACTCAGACGGTACTTCGCCGGTCTAGGCTTTAAGACGTAGAGCTGCGCGCTGCGGCTTTGAAATGGAAACTAAACCTCAATAAAGACTTTTGTACATAACGACAGCCTGGCGTTGGTCCTCTGTGAGCTGGGACCTAGAGGCAGCTCTGAAAGTATGTAATGAGACCAAAATAATAAAACACCATCTTTCCGCTTCCATAGCATAGAAAGAATACAAATAAGCTTTGATTAGTCTTATTTCAATTCGCATCGTGTTTTTTGGGTTTGCACCAGAATCACCCCCAATCAAGCAAAAAGGTGTTTTGGCTTCCATCTACATAAAAAAGAAGATGATAACGCTCTGATTGGGCTTATTTCAAATAGGTGTTTTTGGCGTTAGAATGCACATTCATCCAAAAATCCCAGAGTGAAATGTTTGTTATCAGCCCTGTCAGAGCTGCCTCCAGGTCCCAGCTCACAGAGGACCAACGCTAGGCTGTAGTTATGTACAAAAGTCTTTATTGAGGTTCAGTTTCCATTTTAAAGCCGCAGCGCGCAGCTCTACGTCTCGACCTTAGACCGGCGAAGTCCCGTCTGAATCTCCGCCCCTTCCACACCAGTTTAACACTCTCGCTTTGCTCCACCTCTTCCTAAGTTCCTTTCTCCTCTGGGCCCTCCTGCCCGCTAGGGTTTCATCCTTTCTGGACTCCTCTGACGCTGACCCTGATGATTCTTCCCCCTCCCTCCGGCGGGCTTTAGGACCTGGTTCCCTATCCGGGCTACCTTCTGTGCCGCTCGCCTGTACATTTGAAGTTGGCGCGCGCGCCCAGCCTGCAACTTTCCTCTTGACCGTTCCCTCGCTCTCCGATGGAGGCGTGGCCAACCCTGACTCATCTTCTCTCGCTGGTGGTGCATATGTGGGCTCTGACACCTGGGACTCCTCCCCCCCACTACGCTCTGGTGGGGAAGCTGGTCCTGATTTCCAACTGCTGCTCTGGGAGTCCCCGCTGGCCCCTTGCTTCTGGGGTGTCCCCCTTGGGTCCCCCCTTGCCCTGCCCATCGGCGCCCCCTTCTGTGAATCTTCCGATTCGCTGGAGAGGCTCATGGAATCTATCGGGCTGCTGTCATCTTCTCCTACGCTGCCCTCGGATTGCTCCCCCTCGCTCTCCATCTCCTCTCCTCCCTGTGCTCCCGCTGAGTCCCTGACATCCATCCCCCTATTGAAGCCCCCCCTTCCCCCCTCCCCCTCTTCTGGCGTGGGTTCCGGGTGCTCCAATGCTGTGGGAGTGCATGCCGGATACAGTTCTTCCCCCCTGGCATGCTGCCAGTCCGTGACGGGTACATCGACGTCGCTCTCCTCCGCTTCCATCTCGTTGCCGGTGTGCTCGAACTGGCACTTCTACAGTTTGGCGTAAAGCCTGTGCTCCCGTAGTCTTTGCAGGACTTCCTTGACATCTCTCTCGTGAGCCTCCTGCGATTCCGAGAAGATCAGAATGTCGTCCAGGAAGCAGACGCACTTCTTGTAGAGGAGCCCCGCTAACACGTGATGCATGAAGGCTTGGAAGCAGTGGGAGCCATTTTGTAAACCGAAGGGCATAACCCTATACTCATAGGTGCCCAAGGGCGTGAACATGGCCGTCTTCCACTCGTCGCCCTCCCGCATGCGTATAAGATTGTACGCCCCTGGTAGATCCAACTTGGTGAAGATGCGTCCCTTCCTCACCGTCGCAAGCAAGTCGTCGATCTTGGGCATCGGGAAAGCCGTGGGCTTGGTTTTCGAGTTTAAGATTCTGAAATCAACTACCAGCCTCTTTTGGGGCGTGTCTTTTTTCTTCACAAAGAACACAGGACTGCCCCCCACTGCTTTGGATTCTCGGATGAATCCCCGCTTCAAATTGTGATCTATGAACTCCCTGAGCTCTTGCAGTTCGTCTTCAGACATGGAGTACAGTTTTCCGGTCGGCAGCGTTGCCCCCGGCAGGAGGTCAATCTTGCAGTCGTAGGGTCTGTGGGGAGGCAGCTTGTCCGCTTCCTTCTCGCAGAATACCTCCAAAAACGCCTTGTACTTGTCGGGTACCGCTTGCAGCATGCCCCGTTGTAGCTGTGGGTCATCCTCTTGCCCCTCGTCCTCCTGGTTAGTCATGATGCAATGTTCTGCGCAGTAGGAGAAGCAGAAGGTCAATTTACGCTGGTACCATGCCAATGCCGGGCTGTGCCTGTCCAAACAGCTCATGCCCAACACTATGGGCGTGTCTGACAGTTGGGTGACATTGAAACTGATGACTTCATGGTGATTTCCAATTCACATCACCATTGGCGGCGTTTCCTGTACCACCTGTCCCCCCAGAAATTCTCTTCCATCGACTGTCACTACTTTCAGGGGCATCGCGGCAGGCAGGAGCGCTATGCTATGTTGCTTGATGAAATCCACTCCTATAAAGTCTGCATTGCTACCAGAGTCAATGGTAATAGGGACTTCCATGGTGAGCCCATTGGGAAGCTGGAGTGTTGCGGTGAGCTGCACCACTGGTTTGGGCGGGAGGGGGTCTGTGGGCTGTAAGATTCCTGGGGACTGCTTCACTGACTCATATGGCTGGGCCCCAGTGGCTCTGGGCCCCAGTGGCTCTGCGCAGGGAGGAGAGGAGATGGACAGCGAGGGGGAGCAATCCGAGGGCAGCGTAGGAGAAGATGACAGCAGCCCGATAGATTCCATGAGCCTCTCCAGCGAATCGGAAGATTCACAGAAGGGGGCGCCGATGGGCAGGGCAAGGGGGGACCCAAGGGGGACACCCCAGAAGCAAGGGGCCAGCGGGGACTCCCAGAGCAGCAGTTGGAAATCAGGACCAGCTTCCCCACCAGAGCGTAGTGGGGGGGAGGAGTCCCAGGTATCAGAGCCCACATATGCACCACCAGCAAGAGAAGATGAGTCAGGGTTGGCCATGCCTCCATCGGAGAGCGAGGGAACGGTCAAGAGGAAAGTTGCAGGCTGGGCGCGCGCGCCAACTTCAAATGTACAGGCGAGCGGCACAGAAGGTAGCCCGGATAGGGAACCAGGTCCTAAAGCCCGCCGGAAGGAGGGGGAAGAATCATCAGCGTCAGCGTCAGAAAGGATGAAACCCTAGCGGGCAGGAGGGCCCAGAGGAGAAAGGAACTTAGGAAGAGGTGGAGCAAAGCGAGAGTGTTAAACTGGTGTGGAAGGGGCGGAGACTCAGACGGGACTTCGCCGGTCTAAGGTCGAGACGTAGAGCTGCGCGCTGCGGCTTTAAAATGGAAACTGAACCTCAATAAAGACTTTTGTACATAACTACAGCCTAGCGTTGGTCCTCTGTGAGCTGGGACCTGGAGGCAGCTCTGACAGTAAGTCCCGTCTGTTTCAAAGAACCTCGCAACGTGAGAGGACGCAGCGAGGGGCGAAGATTGGTGCTTCGCGAGCTCACAAAAGCAGCACAAGATGTCTACAGAAGAACGACTGGCAGCTTTGCAAGACGCCGTGGCACAACTTAACGCAGAAATACTAGCGGCAAGGAGGAGAGAAGAGGAATCAGATGCTGTCTGCAAGGATCTGCAAACCAGGTTGGAAATGTTGACTAAGCAGGGGCCACCGGGAGCCAAATCAGAGGGGATTGGGCTCGGGAAGAGAGGGGGGAGCCTGGTGTCGCATTTCGATGGGAGTCTGCAGCAATATCCTAACTTCAGAGCAGACGTAGTTTTTGCGCTAAAGTTGCTGGAGAAGGACTTTAGAGATGAGCAGGAGAAAGTAGGCTTCATACTAACGCATCTCCATGGAGAAGCTAAAGCGTGGTTGCGCAATCTGTGGAGAGATAATGATCCAGCCCTCCAAAACGCAAAAGCCTTCATTAAGGCAATGGACGATTGTTTTTTATCTGAGATAGATGTGGATGTCGCTAGAAAAGAGATTCACGGTTTGAAACAAGGCAGAGCCACTGTAAGGCAATATCATTCCCGCTTTTTTGCATTGGTCAACGCGCTGGGATGGGAAAAAGACTCAGCGTCCGTCAGGGACCTGTTCTGGGAGGGGCTGAACGGGGCTGTGAAAGACGAAATCGCAAGGGGGGAGAGACCACGGAGCACTCAAGAAGTGGTCCAGAAGGCGCTGACGATTGGTGTGCGGCTAGAAGAACGTGGCCAACCCTGACTCATCTTCTCTCGCTGGTGGTGCATATGTGGGCTCTGATACCTGGGACTCCTCCCCCCCACTACGCTCTGGTGGGGAAGCTGGTCCTGATTTCCAACTGCTGCTCTGGGAGTCCCCGCTGGCCCCTTGCTTCTGGGGTGTCCCCCTTGGGTCCCTCCTTGCCCTGCCCATCGGCGCCCCCTTCTGTGAATCTTCCGATTCGCTGGAGAGGCTCATGGAATCTATCGGGCTGCTGTCATCTTCTCCTACGCTGCCCTCGGATTGCTCCCCCTCGCTGTCCATCTCCTCTCCTCCCTGCGCTCCCGCTGAGTCCTTGACAAGCCCAAATCAAGCATAGGTGTTTTGGTTCGATTTCAATAGAAAGCGGGCGAATAAGCTTAAATTGCTCTTTCGTTGTCCATTCACACACAAATAGCAAAGCGAAGTGTCATAAGCCTAAACAAAGTAAAACAGGTTGTTTTGGGTTCCATCATAGAAAGAAGAATTTGAATTTCGCTTATTTCAAAGTAGTATTCTTTGGTGTTAATGCACATTGTCCCAGAAATCACAAAGTGAATGTAATGAGACCAAGATAACAAAATACCGTCTTCTCGCTACCATATGCGTAGAAAGAAGACGAATAAGCTGCGAGTGGAGTTATTTCAAATCGCATGGTGTTTTCTGGGTGTGTATCAGAATCACCCTCAACCAAATCAAAAAAGTTTCTTGGGTTCACAAAGTGTATGTAATGAGACCAAAATAGCAAATGACCGTCTTTTCGCTCCCATATGCGTAGAAAGAAGATGAATAAGCTGCGAGTGCGCTTACTTCAATTTGCATGGTGTGTTTTGGGTGTGTATCAGAATCACCCTCAACCAAATCAAAAAGGTTTCTTGGGTTCAATCTACATAAAAAGAAGATGATAACGCTCTGATTGGGCTTATTTCAAATAGGTGTTTTTGGGGTTAGAATGCACATTCAACCAAAATCGAAGTGAAATGTTTCATATCAGCCCAAATCAAGCATAGGTGTCTTGGTTCGATCTCAATAGAAAGAGGGCAAATAAGCTTAAATTGCTCTTTCGTTGTTCATTCACCAACAAATAGCAAAGCGAAATGTCATAAGCCTAAACAAAGTAAAACAGGTTGTTTTGGGTTCCATCATAGAAAGAAGAATTTGAATTTCGCTTATTTCAAAGTAGTATTCTATTGCAAAGTAGTGGCACATTAAATTGCTCTTTCGTTGTTCATTCCCCAACAAATAGCAAAGTGAATTGTAATAAGAGTAAACAAAGCAAAACAGGTTGTTTTGCGTTCCATCTACATAGAAAGAAGCATCTTGAATTTCGCTTATTTCAAAGTAGTATTCTTTGGTGCTAATGCACATTTACCCAGAAATCGCAAAGTGTATCTGTCAGGGACTCAGCGGGAGCGCAGGGAGGAGAGGAGATGGAGAGCGAGGGGGAGCAATCCGAGGGCAGCGTAGGAGAGTATGACAGCAGCCCGATAGATTCCATGAGCCTCTCCAGCGAATCGGAAGATTCACAGAAGGGGGCGCCGATGGGCAGGACAAGGGGCGACCCAAGGGGGACACCCCAGAAGCAAGGGGCCAGCAGGGACTCCCAGAGCAGCAGTTGGAAATCAGGACCAGCTTCCCCACCATAGCGTAGTGGGGGGGAGGAGTCCCAGGTGTCAGAGCCCACATATGCACCACCAGCAAGAGAAGATGAGTCAGGGTTGACCACGCCTCCATCGGAGAGCGAGTTAACAGTCAAGAGGAAAGTTGCAGGCTGGGCGCGCGCGTCAAGTTCAAAGGTACAGGCGAGCGGCACAGAAGGTAGCCCGGATAGGGAACCAGGTCCTAAAGTCCGCCGGAAGGAGGGGCAAGAATCGTCAGGGTCAGCGTCAGAGGAGTCCAGGAAGGATGAGACCCTAGCGGGCAGGAGGGCCCAGAGGAGAAAGGAACTTAGGAAGAGGTGGAGCAAGGTGAGGGTCTTAAACTGGTGTGGAAGGGGAGGAGACTCAGACGGGACTTCGCCGGTCTAAGGTCGAGACGTAGAGCTGCACGCTGCGGCTTTAAAATGGAAACTGAATCTCAATAAAGACTTTTGTACATAATTACAGCCTAGCGTTGGTCCTCTGTGAGCTGGGACCTGGAGGCAGCTCTGACAGTATGTGTCAGGGGTTCAGGAGCAGAGGCACAGGGAAGAGAGGAGATGGAGAGCTAAGGGGAAGAATCCGAGGGGAGCGTAGGAGAAGAGGACAGTCGACCAAGGGATTCCATGAGCCTCTCCAGCGAATCGGAAGATTCACAGAAGGGGGCGCCAGTGGCCAGGGGTAGGGGGTTCCCAAGGGGAACGTCCCAGGAGCAAGGGGGCAGCAGGGACTCCTAGATGAGTAGTTGGAAATCAGGACCAGCTTCCCCACCAGAGCAGAGTGGGGGGGGGGGAGAGTCCCAATGATCAGGGCCAGTGCATTCCCCACCAGGGAGAGAAGATAAGGCAGGGCTGACCACACCTCCATCGGAGAGTCAGACAAATGAGGGGAGGTCAGATCCGGCCAGTATCCCGGAAGAGGGAAGCAGTGACAGAAGTAGTGTAACGGTCAGGAGGAAGGTCACTGGGTTGGCGCGAGAGGCAAGTTCAAATGTACAGGAGCGCGGGACAGCAGAGAATGAGGATTGGGAACAGGGTCCTAAAGCCCGCTGGAGGGAGGGGGAGGAGCTAAGCAAGTCAGCGTCGGAAGAGTCCAGAAAGGGCAATGCCCTAGCGGGCAGGAGGACCCAGAGGAGGAGAGAGCAGCGTAAAAGGTGGAGCCGGGCTAGGATCTTAAACTGGTGTCATAGGGGAGGAGACTCAGATGGTACTTCGCCGGTCTAGGCTTTAAGACGTAGAGCTGCGCGCTGCGGCTTTGAAATGGAAACTAAACCTCAATAAAGACTTTTGTACATAACGACAGCCTGGCGTTGGTCTGTGAGCTGGGACCTAGAGGCAGCTCTGACAGTATGTAATGAGACCAAAATAATAAAACACCATCTTTCCGCTTCCATAGCATAGAAAGAATACAAATAAGCTTTGATTAGTCTTATTTCAATTCGCATCGTGGTTTTTGGGTTTGCACCAGAATCACCCCCAATCAAGCAAAAAGGTGTTTTGGCTTCCATCTACATAAAAAGAAGATGATAACGCTCTGATTGGGCTTATTTCAAATAGGTGTTTTTGGGGTTAAAATGCACATTCAGCCAAAAATCCCAGAGTGAAATTTTTCTTATCAGCCCAAATCAAGCATAGGTGTTTTGGTTCAATCTCAATAGAAAGAGGGCGAATAAGCTTAAATTGCTCTTTCGTTGTTCATTCACCCACAAATAGCAAAGCGAAGTGTCATAAATGCCTAAACAAAGTAAAACAGGTTGCTTTGGGTTCCATCCACATAGAAAGAAGCATCTTGGATTTCACTTTTTTCAAACTCGTGTTCTTTGGTTTTAATGCACAATGACCCAGAAATCACAAAGTGTTTGTAATGAGACCAAAATAGCAAATGACCGTCTTTTCGCTCCCATATGCGTAGAAAGAAGACGAATAAGCTGCGAGTGGGCTTATTTCAATTTGCATTGTGTGTTTTGGGTGTGAATCGGAATCACCCTCAACCAAATCAAAAAGGTATTTTGGCTTCCTTCTACATAAAAAGATGATAACGTTCTGATTGGGCTTATTTCAAATAGGTGTTTTCTGGGGTTAGAATGCACATTCAACCAAAAATCTCAGAGTGAAATGTTTCTTATCAGCCCAAATCAAGCATAGGGGTTTTGGTTCGATCTCAATAGAAAGAGGGCGAATAAGCTTAAATTGCTCTTTCGTTGTTCATTCCCCAACAAATAGCAAAGTGAATTGTAATAAGAGTAAACAAAGCAAAACAGGTTGTTTTGCGTTCCATCTACATAGAAAGAAGCATCTTGAATTTCGCTTATTTCAAAGTAGTATTCTTTGGTGCTAATGCACATTTACCCAGAAATCGCAAAGTGTATGTGTCAGGGACTCAGCGGGAGCGCAGGGAGGAGAGGAGATGGAGAGCGAGGGGGCAGCGTAGGAGAATATTACAGCAGCCCGATAGATTCCATGAGCCTCTCCAGCGAATCGGAAGATTCACAGAAGGGGGCGCCGATGGGCAGGGCAAGGGGGGACCCAAGGGGGACACCCCAGAAGCAAGGGGCCAGCGGGGACTCCCAGAGCAGCAGTTGGAAATCAGGACCAGCTTCCCCAACAGAGCGTAGTGGGGGGGAGGAGTCCCAGGTGTCAGAGCCCACATATGCACCACCAGCGAGAGAAGATGAGTCAGGGTTGACCACGCCTCCATCGGAGAGCGAGTTAACGGTCAAGAGGAAAGTGGCAGGCTGGGCGCGCACGCCCAGTTCAAAGGTACAGGCGAGCGGCACAGAAGGTAGCCCGGATAGGGAACCAGGTCCTAAAGCCCGCCGGAAGGAGGGGCAAGAATCGTCAGGGTCAGCGTCAGAGGAGTCCAGGAAGGATGAGACCCTAGCGGGCAGGAGGGCCCAGAGGAGAAAGGAACTTAGGAAGAGGTGGAGCAAGGCGAGGGTCTTAAACTGGTGTGGAATGGGAGGAGACTCAGACGGGACTTCACCGGTCTAAGGTCGAGACGTAGAGCTGCACGCTGCGGCTTTAAAATGGAAACTGAATCTCAATAAAGACTTTTGTACATAATTACAGCCTAGCGTTGGTCCTCTGTGAGCTGGGACCTGGAGGCAGCTCTGACAGTAAGTCCCGTCTCCCATTTCAAAGAACCTCGCAACGTGAGAGGACCCAGCGAGGGGCGAAGATTGGTGCTTCGCGAGCTCACAAAAGCAGCACAAGATGACTACAGAAGAACGACTGGCAGCTTTGCAAGATGCCGTGGTACAACTTAACGCAGAAATACGAGCGGCAAGGAGGAGAGAAGAGGAATCAGATGCTGTCTGCAAGGATCTGCAAAACAGGTTGGAAATGTTGACTAAACAGGGGCCACCGGGAGCCAAATCAGAAGGGATCGGGCTCGGGAAGAGAGGGGGGAGCCTGGTGTCGCATTTCGATGGGAGTCTGCAGCAATATCCTAACTTCAGAGCAGACGTAGTTTTTGTGTTAAAGTTGCTGGAGAAGGACTTTAGAGATGAGCAGGAGAAAGTAGGCTTCATACTAACGCATCTCCATGGAGAAGCTAAAGCGTGGTTGCGCAATCTGTGGAGAGATAATGATCCAGTCCTCCAAAACACAAAAGCCTTCATTAAGGCAATGGACGATTGTTTTTTATCGGAGATAGATGTGGATGTCGCTAGAAAAGAGATTCACGGTTTGAAACAAGGCAGAGCCACTGTAAGGCAATATCATTCCCGCTTTTTTGCATTGGTCAACGCGCTGGGATGGGAAAAAGACTCAACGTCCGTCAGGGACCTGTTCTGGGAGGGGCTCAACGGGGCTGTGAAAGACGAAATCGCAAGGGGGGAGAGGCCACGGAGCACTCAAGAAGTGGTCCAGAAGGCGCTGACGATTGGTGTGCGGCTAGAAGAACGTCCCTGGAGCAAAGATGAAGGGCATTGGGGACGCACGCCAGCAAGGGCACCTCCTTTCTTCCCCAGAGACTCAGCGCGCGCTCAATCCACGCCTCCACTGGGAGGGGGAGAGGAGCCGATGGAGATAGGTGGTGCCAAGGCTCAGTCAGCAACCAGAGCCCTCACACCAGGAGCAGCCAAGGTGAAGCCTCCTAGAGGGAACAGGAAGTGTTACATCTGCGAAAGTGCTCAGCATATGGCAAAAGAGTGCCCCCAGAGGCTCCGCAAGCACAATGCAGCCTCAGCAAAAGTAACAGAAGCAGCTCAGCAGAGGGAACCGCAGCAGGGAAACGACGAAGTCTGGCTGGAAGCAGAGCCGCTGCGGCCAAGCCAGACGAATCAGTGAAGCAGTCCCCAGGAATCATACAGCCCACAGACCCCCTCCCGCCCAAACCAGTGGTGCAGCTCACCGCAACACTCCAGCTTCCCAATGGGCTCACCATGGAAGTGCCTATTACCATTGACTCTGGTAGCAATGCAGACTTTATAGGAGTGGATGTCATCAAGCAACATAGCATAGCGCTCCTGCCTGCCACGATGCCCCTGAAGGTAGTGACAGTCGACGGAAGAGAATTGCTGGGGGGACAGGTGGTACAGCAAACGCCGCCAATGGTGATGCGCATTGGAAATCACCGCGAAGTCATCAGCTTCAACGTCACCCAACTGTCAGACACGCCCATAGTGTTGGGCATGAGCTGTTTGGACAGGCACAGCCCGGCATTGGCATGGTACCAGCGTAAATTGACCTTCTGCTCCTCCTACTGCGCAGAACATTGCATCATGACTAACCAGGAGGACGAGGGGCAAGAGGATGACCCACAGCTACAACTGGGCATGCTGCAAGCGGTACCCGACAAGTACAAGGCGTTTTTGGAGGCCTTCTGCGAGAAGAAAGCGGACAAGCTGCCTCCCCACAGACCCTACGACTGCAAGATTGACCTCCTGCCGGGGGCAACGCTGCCGACCGGAAAACTGTACTCCATGTCTGCAGACGAACTGCAAGAGCTCACGGAGTTCATAGATCACAATTTGAAGCGGGGCTTCATCCGAGAATCCAAAGCAGTGGGGGGCAGTCCTGTGTTCTTTGTGAAGAAAAAAGACACGCCCCAAAAGAGGCTGGTAGTTGATTTCAGAATTTTAAACTCGAAAACCAAGCCCACGGCTTTCCCGATGCCCAAGATCGACGACTTGCTCGCGACGGTGAGGAAGGGACGCATCTTCACCAAGCTGGATCTACGAGGGGCGTACAATCTTATACGCATGCGGGAGGGCGACGAGTGGAAGACGGCCATGTTCACGCCCTTGGGCACCTATGAGTATAGGGTTATGCCCTTCGGTTTACAAAATGGCTCCCACTGCTTCCAAGCCTTCATGTATCACGTGTTAGCGGGGCTCCTCTACAAGAAGTGCGTCTGCTTCCTGGACGACATTCTGATCTTCTCGGAATCGCAGGAGGCTCACGAGAGAGATGTCAAGGAAGTCCTGCAAAGACTACGGGAGCACAGGCTTTACGCCAAACTGGAGAAATGCCAGTTCGACATGACGGAGGTGGATTTCCTGGGCTACAAGCTGTCCGACAAGGGAATCGCCATGGACAGCGCCAAGGTACGATCAGTACTGGACTGGAAGAGCCCGCGCAATCGGAAGGAAGTCCAGAGGTTTGTCGGTTTTGCTAACTTTTATCGCAAGTTCATCAAGGGTTTCGATATGCAGACGGCGGCCATCACGGACACCCTCAGCTCCAAGAAGAAGAAGTTCATCTGGACGGAGCAGGCGGAGCAGTCTTTTCAGAAACTCAAGCGTCTTTTCGCTTCCGAGGAACAACTGCTGCATGTGAACCCCAGCAAACCCATGAGGGTGGAGACGGGTGCCTCCGACAGAGCCGTGGGGGCAGTCCTGTTGCAGCAAGACCCGCAAGGGGATTGGAGGCCGTGTGCTTTCTACTCCAGGAAACTCAGCAAGTCGCAGCAGAACTACACCATCTGGGACAGAGAGTTGCTGGCCATTCATGCAGCATTCAAGGCGTGGCGGCACTTCCTCATCGGAGCCAAACACACGGTGCAAGTTCGCACGGACCATAAGAACCTGGAGTACTGGCGCACGGCGCGGTTCCTGAACCAGAGACACATCCGCTGGGCAGAGTTCTTTGCGGATTTCGACTTCAGGATAGAATATATCCCCGGAGACAACATCATGGCTGATGCGCTATCCAGGAAGCCACAGTATCTGGAGGAAGCAGCACCGGTAGCGGCCAAACACATTTTCGCACCCAAGGCGTGGGCATGTGCTTCAGCCACCGTAGACCTGGAAGCGATACGACGCGAGCTGCGAACAGATTCCTTCGCGCGCTCCAAGATGGAGGAGGTGCGCAGCGGCACGGCCAAGGACGATGAGTTCCAGATACGCGACGGACTGCTCCTCCGCAAGGGGGCCATCTACGTACCGGGAGATGAACTCCGCGCGACAGTACTGCAACAGCTACACGACGCACCCAGCGCCGGACATTTCGGCAAGGAAAAGACGGTGGAATTAGTAGCCAGAGACTTTTGGTGGCCCAAGATGCGGGGAGAAGTCGCGGATTAAGTCACGAGGTGCGACACATGCCAAAGGGCCAAACCAGTACACAGACCGCCGGCGGGACTGTTAGAACCGCTACAGACCCCGTCCCAACCGTGGGAGAGGGTGGCCTTGGACTTTGTCACTGACCTGCCCAGCTCGAGAGGCAAAACAGCAGTACTCGTGGTAGTCGACATGTTCACCAAGATGGCGCACTTCATTCCTTGCGCGAAGGTGGCCACAGCGGAACAGACAGCCAAGCTGTTCATAGACCACGTGTTCAAGGTACACGGCCTGCCACGGTCTATCCTGTCCGACCGGGGGCGCCAGTTCATCTCGAGTTTCTGGCGGAAGCTGATGGGAATCCTGAACGTCAAGGTCAACCTAGCGTCGGCAAGACACCCGCAGACCAACGGACAAGCGGAGAGGGTCAACGCCATCATGCAGCAGTACCTGAGATGCTACGCTAACCAGCAGCCCTCAACTTGGGTGGACTACCTGCCCCTGGCCGAGTTTGCCTACAACAACACACAACATGTGTCCACGGGGGTGACACCGTTTTTCGCCAACAACGGGCGACATCCCAGGACCTTCCCGGGCTTAGAGAAAGAGGGGGAGGGGAGCCGCAGGGAGCAGAGGCATTGGCAGAGGAGTTACAGGAGGTCCATGAACAGCTCCGTAGACAGTTAGACCTAGCGAAACACGCATACAAGGTGCAAGCAGACAAACACAGAAGAGTGGGGGAGGACATACAGGTAGGGGACTGGGTCTGGTTAGCGGCCCAGGCAGTGCCGGCCAGATCCTTAGCTAAGAAGAAGCTAGGACACAAGCAGCTGGGCCCTTACCTAGTCGAGGCACAGATCAACCCAGTGGCTTTCCGTTTGACACTACCGGAGGGTTCCAGAATGCACCCGGTCTTTCATAGATCGGTGCTAACGCCCTACAAGGCACCTCACAGGTTTCAGGAGCCAGGGACGGCTCCCAGTCCGCTTAGTGACGCACCCAGGACAGGGGGGTCGCCGAGGGCGGGGCCACTCAACGAGGTGACGGAGATTTTGGACTCGAGATGGGGGGAAGAGCGGGTCGAATATCTCATCGCAAGGGAAGGTGCCCCGGCCAGCGCCAACAGCTGGGTGCCGTACTATGCGGTGGAGGAGCACTACCTCAAAGACGAGTTCCACGCACTCTTCCCACACAGGCCCATGCCGGAGGATTATTTTGACGAATATCTTTTCACCCCCACACTCTCAACCAGTACGTTTCAGGGGTTCTCCTCGGCTGAGGAGACGGTTCCAGAGACTACCTCGCCGGAGGGGTCGGTCTCAGACTTGGGTGCGGAAGGCTCTTATTGGTGGGACACTCAACCCGAGGAGGAGTGGCGCAGGGGACTGCTCAGAGTGCCCTGGCACGCAGACTCCCCAGAGGAAATGGGGGAACAAGGGGGCATGGACGGGTTGGGGGAGGATCCTGGGTTCGAGCACGCCGGCAACGAGATGGAAGCGGAGGAGAGCGACGTCGATGTACCCGACACGGACTGGCAGCATGCCAGGGGGAAGACCGGTATCCGGCATGCACCCCCACAGCATTGGAGCACCCGGAACCCACACCAGAAGAGAGGGAGGGGGGAAGGGGGGGCTTCGAGGGGGGATTGGATGTCAGGGACTCAGCGGGAGCGCAGGGAGGAGAAGAGATGGAGAGCGAGGGGGAGCAATCCGAGGGCAGCGTAGGAGAATATGACAGCAGCCCGATAGATTCCATGAGCCTCTCCAGCGAATCGGAAGATTCACAGAAGGGGGCGCCGATGGGCAGGGCAAGGGGCGAGCCAAGGGGGACACCCCAGAAGCAAGGGGCCAGCGGGGACTCCCAGAGCAGCAGTTGGAAATCAGGACCAGCTTCCCCACCAGAGCGCAGTGGGGGGGAGGAGTTCCAGGTGTCAGAGCCCACATATGCACCACCAGTGAGAGAAGATGAGTCAGGGTTGACCACGCCTCCATCGGAGAGCGAGTTAACGGTCAAGAGGAAAGTTGCAGGCTGGGCGCGCGTGCCAAGTTCAAAGGTACAGGCGAGCGGCACAGAGCGTAGCCCGGATAGGGAACCAGGTCCTAAAGCCCGCCGGAAGGAGGGGCAAGAATCGTCAGGGTCAGCGTCAGAGGAGTCCAGGAAAGATGAGACCCTAGCGGGCAGGAGGGCCCAGAGGAGAAAGGAACTTAGGAAGAGGTGGAGCAAGGCGAGGGTCTTAAACTGGTGTGGAAGGGGAGGAGACTCAGACGGGACTTCGCCAGTCTAAGGTCGGGACGTAGAGCTGCACGCTGCGGCTTTAAAATGGAAACTGAATCTCAATAAAGACTTTTGTACATAACTACAGCCTAGCGTTGGTCCTCTGTGAGCTGGGACCTGGAGGCAGCTCTGACAGAAATGTTTCTTATCAGCCCAAATCAAGCATAGGGGTTTTGGTTCGATCTCAATAGAAAGAGGGCGAATAAGCTTAAATTGCTCTTTCATTGTTCATTCTCCAACAAATAGCAAAGTGAATTGTAATAAGAGTAAACAAAGCAAAACAGGTTGTTTTGCGTTCCATCTACATAGAAAGAAGCATCTTGAATTTCGCTTATTTCAAAGTAGTATTCTTTGGTGCTAATGCACATTTACCCAGAAATCGCAAAGTGTATGTGTCAGGGGTTCAGGAGCAGAGGCACAGGGAAGAGAGGACATGGAGAGCTAAGGGGAAGAATCCGAGGGGAGCGTAGGAGAAGAGGACAGTGAACCGAGGGATTCCATGAGCCTCTCCAGCGAATTGGAAGATTCACAGAAGGGGGCGCCAGTGGCCAGGCGTAGGGGGTTCCCAAGGGGAACGTCCCAGGAGCAAGGGGGCAGTAGGGACTCCCAGATGAGTAGTTGGAAATCAGGACCAGCTTCCCCACCAGAGCAGAGTGGGGGGGGGAGAGTCCCAAGGATCAGGGCCAGTGCATTCCCCATCAGGGAGAGAAGATAAGGCAGGGCTGTCCACACCTCCATCGGAGAGTCAGACAACGGAGGGGAGGTCAGATCCGGCCAGTATCCCGGAAGAGGGAAGCAGTGACAGAAGTAGTGTAACGGTCAGGAGGAAGGTCACTGGGTTGGCGCGAGAGGCAAGTTCAAATGTACAGGAGCGCGGGACAGCAGAGAATGAGGATTGGGAACAGGGTCCTAAAGCCCGCCGGAGGGAGGGGGAGGAGCTAAGCAACTCAGCGTCGGAAGAGTCCAGAAAGGGCAATGCCCCAGCGGGCAGGAGGACCCAGAGGAGGAGAGAGCAGCGTAAAAGGTGGAGCCGGGCTAGGATCTTAAACTGGTGTCATAGGGGAGGAGACTCAGACAGTACTTCGCCGGTCTAGGCTTTAAGACGTAGAGCTGCGCGCTGCGGCTTTGAAATGGAAACTAAACCTCAATAAAGACTTTTGTACATAACGACAGCCTGGCGTTGGTCTGTGAGCTGGGACCTAGAGGCAGCTCTGACAGTATGTAATGAGACCAAAATAATAAAACACCATCTTTCCGCTTCCATAGCATAGAAAGAATACAAATAAGCTTTGATTAGTCTTATTTCAATTCGCATCGTGGTTTTTGGGTTTGCACCAGAATCACCCCCAATCAAGCAAAAAGGTGTTTTGGCTTCCATCTACATAAAAAGAAGATGATAACGCTCTGATTGGGCTTATATCAAATAGGTGTTTTTGGCGTTAGAATGCACATTCATCCAAAAATCCCAGAGTGAAATGTTTGTTATCAGCCCAAATCAAGCATAGGTGTTTTGGTTCGATCTCAATAGAAAGAGGGCGAATAAGCTTAAATTGCTCTTTCGTTGTTCATTCACCCACAAATAGCTAAGCGAAGTGTCATAAGCCTAAGCAAAGTAAAACAGGTTGTTTTGGGTTCCATCATAGAAAGAAGAATTTGAATTTCGCTTATTTCAAAGTAGTATTCTTTGGTGTTAATGCACATTGTCCCAGAAATCACAAAGTGAATGTAATGAGACCAAGATAACAAAATACCGTCTTCTCGCTACCATATGCGTAGAAAGAAGGCGAATAAGCTGCGAGTGGAGTTATTTCAAATCGCATGTGTCAGGGACTCAGCGGGAGCGCAGGGAGGAGAGGAGATGGAAAGCGAGGGGGAGCAATCCGAGGGGAGCGTAGGAGAATATGACAGCAGCCCGATAGATTCCATGAGCCTCTCCAGCGAATCGGAAGATTCACAGAAGGGGGCGCCGATGGGCAGGGCAAGGGGTGACACAAGGGGGACACCCCAGAAGCAAGGGGCCAGCGGGGACTCCCAGAGCAGCAGTTGCAAATCAGGACCAGCTTCCCCACCAGAGCGTAGTGGGGGGGAGGAGTCCCAGGTGTCAGAGCCCACACATGCACCACCAGCGAGAGAAGATGAGTCAGGGTGGACCACGCCTCCATCGGAGAGCGAGTTAACGGTTAAGAGGAAAGTTGCAGGCTGGGCGCGCGCGCCAAGTTCAAAGGTACAGGCGAGCGGCACAGAAGGTAGCCCGGATAGGGAACCAGGTCCTAAAGCCCGCCGGAAGGAGGGGCAAGAATCGTCAGGGTCAGCGTCAGAGGAGTCCAGGAAGGATGAGACCCTAGCGGGCAGGAGGGCCCAGAGGAGAAAGGAATTTAGGAAGAGGTGGAGCAAAGCGAGAGTCTTAAACTGGTGTGGAGGGGGAGGAGACTCAGACAGGACTTCGCCGGTCTAAGGTCGGGACGTAGAGCTGCACGCTGCGGCTTTGAAATGGAGACTGAATCTCAATAAAGACTTTTGTACATAACTACAGCCTAGCGTTGGTCCTCTGTGAGCTGGGACCTGGAGGCAGCTCTCACAGTAAGTCCTGTCTCAAATTTCAAAGAACCTCGCAACGTGAGAGGACGCAGCGAGGGGCGAAGATTGGTGCTTCGCGAGCTCACAAAAGCAGCACAAGATGACTACAGAAGAACGACTGGCAGCTTTGCAAGAAGCCGTGGTACAACTTAACGCAGAAATACGAGCGGCAAGGAGGAGAGAAGAGGAATCAGATGCTGTCTGCAAGGATCTGCAAAACAGGTTGGAAATGTTGACTAAACAGGGGCCACCGGCAGCCAAATCAGAAGGGATCGGGCTCGGGAAGAGAGGGGGGAGCCTGGTGTCGCATTTCGATGGGAGTCTGCAGCAATATCCTAACTTCAGAGCAGACGTAGTTTTTGCGCTAAAGTTGCTGGAGAAGGACTTTAGAGATGAGCAGGAGAAAGTAGGCTTCATACTAACGCATCTCCATGGAGAAGCTAAAGCGTGGTTGCGCAATCTGTGGAGAGATAATGATCCAGCCCTCCAAAACGCAAAAGCCTTCATTAAGGCGATGGACGATTGTTTTTTATCGGAAATAGATGTAGATGTCGCTAGAAAAGAGATTCACGGTCTGAAACAAGGCAGAGCCACTGTAAGGCAATATCATTCCCGCTTTTTTGCATTGGTCAACGCGCTGGGATGGGAGAAGGACTCAGCGTCCGTCAGGGACCTGTTCTGGGAGGGGCTCAACGGGGCTGTGAAAGACGAAATCGCAAGGGGGGAGAGGCCACGGAGCACTCAAGAAGTGGCCCAGAAGGCGTTGACGATTGGTGTGCGGCTGGAAGAACGTCCCTGGAGCAAAGATGAAGGGCGTTGGGGACGCACGCCAGCAAGGGCACCTCCTTTCTTCCCCAGAGACTCAGCGCGCGCTCAATCCACGCCTCCACTGGGAGGGGGAGAGGAGCCGATGGAGATAGGTGGTGCCAAGGCTCAGTCAGCGACCAGAGCCCTCACACCAGGAGCAGCCAAGGTGAAGCCTCCTAGAGGGAACAGGAAGTGTTACATCTGCGAAAGTGCTCAGCATATGGCAAAAGAGTGCCCCCAGAGGCTCCACAAGCACAATGCAGCCTCAGCAAAAGTAACAGAAGCAGCTCAGCAGAGGGAACCGCAGCAGGGAAACGACAAAGTCTGGCTGGAAGCAGAGCCGCTGGGGCCCAGCCAGACGAATCAGTGAAGCAGTCCCCAGGAATCTTACAGCCCACAGACCCCCTCCCGCCCAAACCAGTGGTGCAGCTCACCGCAACACTCCAGCTTCCCAATGGGCTCACCATGGAAGTGCCTATTACCATTGACTCTGGTAGCAATGCAGACTTTATGGGGGTGGATTTCATCAAGCAACATAGCATAGCGCTCCTGCCTGCCACGATGCCCCTGAAAGTAGTGACAGTCGATGGAAGAGAATTGCTGGGGGGACAGGTGGTACAGCAAACGCCGCCAATGGTGATGCGCATTGGAAATCACCGCGAAGTCATCAGCTTCAACGTCACCCAACTGTCAGACACGCCCATAGTGTTGGGCATGAGCTGGTTGGACAGGCACAGCCCGGCATTGGCATGGTACCAGCGTAAATTGACCTTCTGCTCCTCCTACTGCGCAGAACATTGCATCATGACTAACCAGGAGGACGAGGGGCAAGAGGATGACCCACAGCTACAACTGGGCATGCTGCAAGCTGTACCCGACAAGTACAAGGCGTTTTTGGAGGTCTTCTGCGAGAAGGAAGCGGACAAGCTGCCTCCCCACAGACCCTACGACTGCAAGATTGACCTCCTGCCGGGGGCAACGCTGCCGACCGGAAAACTGTACTCCATGTCTGAAGACGAACTGCAAGAGCTCAGGGAGTTCATAGATCACAATTTGAAGCGGGGATTCATCCGAGAATCCAAAGCAGTGGGGGGCAGTCCTGTTTTCTTTGTGAAGAAAAAAGACACGCCCCAGAAGAGGCTTGTAGTTGATTTCAGAATTTTAAATTCGAAAACCAAGCCCACGGCTTTCCCGATGCCCAAGATCGACGACTTGCTCGCGACGGTGAGAAAGGGACGCATCTTCACCAAGCTGGATCTACGAGGGGCGTACAATCTTATACGCATGCGGGAGGGCGACGAGTGGAAGACGGCCATGTTCACGCCCTTGGGCACCTATGAGTATAAGGTTATGCCTTTCGGTTTACAAAATGGCTCCCACTGCTTCCAAGCCTTCATGCATCACGTGTTAGCGGGGCTCCTATACAAGAAGTGCGTCTGCTTCCTGGACGACATTCTGATCTTCTCGGAATCGCAGGAGGCTCACGAGAGAGATGTCAAGGAAGTCCTGCAAAGACTACGGGAGCACAGGCTTTACGCCAAGCTGGAGAAATGCCAGTTCGACATGACGGAGGTGGATTTCCTGGGCTACAAGCTGTCCGACAAGGGAATCGCCATGGACAGCGCCAAGGTACGATCAGTACTGGACTGGAAGAGCCCGCGCAATCGGAAGGAGGTCCAGAGGTTTGTCGGCTTTGCTAACTTTTATCGCAAGTTCATCAAGGGTTTCGATATGCAGACGGCGGCCATCACGGACACCCTCAGCTCCAAGAAGAAGAAGTTCATCTGGACGGACCAGGCGGAGCAGTCCTTTCAGAAACTCAAGCGTCTTTTCGCTTCCGAGGAACAACTGCTGCATGTGAACCCCAGCAAGCCCATGAGGGTGGAGACGGATGCCTCCGACAGAGCCGTGGGGGCAGTCCTATTGCAGCGAGACCCGCAAGGGGATTGGAGGCCGTGTGCTTTCTACTCCAGGAAGCTCAGCAAGTCGGAGCAGAACTACACCATATGGGACAGAGAGTTGCTGGCCATTCATGCAGCATTCAAGGCGTGGCGGCACTTCCTCATCGGAGCCAAACACACGGTGCAAGTTCGCACGGACCATAAGAACCTGGAGTACTGGCGCACGGCGCGGTTCCTGAACCAGAGACACATCCGCTGGGCGGAGTTCTTTGCGGATTTCGACTTCAGGATAGAATATATCCCCGGAGACAACAACGTCATGGCTGATGCGCTATCCAGGAAGCCGCAGTATCTGGAGGAAGCAGCACCGGTAGCGGCTAAACACATTTTCGCACCCAAGGCGTGGGCATGCGCTTCTGCCACAATAGACCTGGAAGCGATACGGCGCGAGCTGCGAACAGATTCCTTCGCGCGCTCCAAGATGGAGGAGGTGCGCAGCGGCACGGCAAAGGATGACGAGTTCCAGATACGCGACGGACTGCTCCTCCGCAAGGGGGCCATCTACGTACCGGGAGATGAACTCCGCGCGACAGTACTGCAACAGCTACACGACGAACCCAGCGCCGGACATTTCGGCAAGGAAAAGACGGTGGAATTAGTAGCCAGAGACTTTTGGTGGCCCAAGATGCGGGGAGAAGTCGCGGAATACGTCACGAGGTGCGACACCTGCCAAAGGGCCAAGCCAGTCCACAGACCGCCGGCGGGACTGTTAGAACTGCTACCGACCCCGTCCGAACCGTGGGAGAGGGTAGCCTTGGACTTTGTCACTGACCTGCCCAGCTCGAGGGGCAAAACAGCAGTACTCGTGGTAGTCGACATGTTCACCAAGATGGCGCACTTCATTCCTTGCGCGAAGGTGGCCACAGCGGAACAGACGGCCAAGCTGTTCATAGACCACGTGTTCAAGGTACACGGCCTGCCACGGTCTATCCTGTCTGACAGGGGGCGCCAGTTCATCTCGAGTTTCTGGCGGAAGCTGATGGGGATCCTGAACGTCAAGGTCAACCTAGCGTCGGCAAGACACCCGCAGACCAACGGACAAGCGGAGAGGGTCAACGCCGTCATGCAGCAGTACCTGAGATGTTACGCCAACCAGCAGCGAATAAGCTTAAATTGCTCTTTCGTTGTTCATTCCCCAACAAATAGCAAAGTGAATTGTAATAAGAGTAAACAAAGCAAAACAGGTTGTTTTGCGTTCCATCTACATAGAAAGAAGCATCTGGAATTTCGCTTATTTCAAAGTAGTATTCTTTGGTGCTAATGCACATTTACCCAGAAATCGCAAAGTGTATGTGTCAGGGACTCAGCGGGAGCGCAGGGAGGAGAGGAGATGGAAAGCGAGGGGGAGCAATCCGAGGGGAGCGTAGGAGAATATGACAGCAGCCCGATAGATTCCATGAGCCTCTCCAGCGAATCGGAAGATTCACAGAAGGGGGCGCCGATGGGCAGGGCAAGGGGTGACACAAGGGGGACACCCCAGAAGCAAGGGGCCAGCGGGGACTCCCAGAGCAGCAGTTGCAAATCAGGACCAGCTTCCCCACCAGAGCGTAGTGGGGGGGAGGAGTCCCAGGTGTCAGAGCCCACACATGCACCACCAGCGAGAGAAGATGAGTCAGGGTGGACCACGCCTCCATCGGAGAGCGAGTTAACGGTTAAGAGGAAAGTTGCAGGCTGGGCGCGCGCGCCAAGTTCAAAGGTACAGGCGAGCGGCACAGAAGGTAGCCCGGATAGGGAACCAGGTCCTAAAGCCCGCCGGAAGGAGGGGCAAGAATCGTCAGGGTCAGCGTCAGAGGAGTCCAGGAAGGATGAGACCCTAGCGGGCAGGAGGGCCCAGAGGAGAAAGGAATTTAGGAAGAGGTGGAGCAAAGCGAGAGTCTTAAACTGGTGTGGAGGGGGAGGAGACTCAGACAGGACTTCGCCGGTCTAAGGTCGGGACGTAGAGCTGCACGCTGCGGCTTTGAAATGGAGACTGAATCTCAATAAAGACTTTTGTACATAACTACAGCCTAGCGTTGGTCCTCTGTGAGCTGGGACCTGGAGGCAGCTCTGACAGTATGTGTCAGGGGTTCAGGAGCAGAGGCACAGGGAAGAGAGGACATGGAGAGCTAAGGGGAAGAATCCGAGGGGAGCGTAGGAGAAGAGGACAGTGGACCGAGGGATTCCATGAGCCTCTCCAGCGAATCGGAAGATTCACAGAAGGGGGCGCCAGTGGCCAGGGGTAGGGGGTTCCCAAGGGGAACGTCCCGGTAGCAAGGGGGCAGCAGGGACTCCTAGATGAGTAGTTGGAAATCAGGACCAGCTTCCCCACCAGAACAGAGTGGGGGGGGGAGAGTCCCAAGGATCAGTGCATTCCCCACCAGGGAGAGAAGATAAGGCAGGTCTGACCACACCTCCATCGGAGAGTCAGACAACGGAGGGGAGGTCAGATCCGGCCAGTATCCCGGAAGAGGGAAGCAGTGACAGAAGTAGTGTAACGGTCAGGAGGAAGGTCACTGGGTTGGCGCGAGAGGCAAGTTCAAATGTACAGGAGCGCGGGACAGCAGAGAATGAGGATTGGGAACAGGGTCCTAAAGCCCGCCGGAGGGAGGGGGAGGAGCTAAGCAACTCAGCGTCGGAAGAGTCCAGAAAGGGCAATGCCCCAGCGGGCAGGAGGACCCAGAGGAGGAGAGAGCAGCGTAAAAGGTGGAGCCGGGCTAGGATCTTAAACTGGTGTCATAGGGGAGGAGACTCAGACGGTACTTCGCCGGTCTAGGCTTTAAGACGTAGAGCTGCGCGCTGCGGCTTTGAAATGGAAACTAAACCTCAATAAAGACTTTTGTACATAACGACAGCCTGGCGTTGCTGTGAGCTGGGACCTAGAGGCAGCCTTGACAGAGACCAAAATAATAAAACACCATCTATCCGCTTCCATAGCATAGAAAGAATACAAATTAGCTTTGATTAGTCTTATTTCAATTGGCATCGTGTTTTTTGGGTTTGCACAAAAATCACCCCCAAAGCAAAAAGGTGTTTTGGCTTCCATCTACATAAAAAGAAGATGATAACGCTCTGATTGGGCTTATATCAAATAGGTGTTTCTGGCGTTAGAATGCACATTCTTCCAAAAATCCCAGAGTGAAATGTTTGTTATCAGCCCAAATTAAGCATAGGTGTTTTGGTTCGATTTCAATAGAAAGAGGGCAAATAAGCTTAAATTGCTCTTTCGTTGTTCATTCACCCACAAATAGCAAAACGAAGTGTCATAAGCCTAAACAAAGTAAAACAGGTTGTTTTGGGTTCCATCATAGAAAGAAGAATTTGAATTTCGCTTTTTTCAAAGTAGTATTCTTTGGTGTTAATGCACATTGTCCCAGAAATCACAAAGTGAATGTAATGAGACATGAATGTAATGATAACAAAATACCGTCTTCTTGCTACCATATGCGTAGAAAGAAGACGAATAAGCTGCGAGTGGGCTTATTTCAATTTGCATGGTGTGTTTTGGGTGTGTATCAGAATCACCCTCAACCAAATCAAAAAGGTGTTTTGGCTTCCATCTACATAAAAAGAAGATGATAACGTTCTGATTGGGCTTATTTCAAATAGGTGTTTTTGGGGTTAAAATGCACATTCAGCCAAAAATCCCAGAATGAAATTTTTCTTATCAGCCCAAATCAAGCATAGGTGTTTTGGTTCGATCTCAATAGAAAGAGGGCGAATAAGCTTAAATTGCTCTTTCGTTGTTCATTCACCCACAAATAGCAAAGCGAAGTGTCATAAATGCCTAAACAAAGTAAAACAGGTTGCTTTGGGTTCCATCCACATAGAAAGAAGCATCTTGGATTTCACTTTTTTCAAACTCGTGTTCTTTGGTTTTAATGCACATTGACCCAGAAATCACAAAGTGTAATGAGACCAAAATAGCAAATGACCGTCTTTTTGCTCCCATATGCGTAGAAAGAAGACGAATAAGCTGCGAGTGGGCTTATTTCAATTTGCATGGTGTGTTTTGGGTGTGTATCAGAATCACCCTCAACCAAATCAAAAAGGTATTTTGGCTTCCTTCTACATAAAAAGATGATAACGTTCTGATTGGGCTTATTTCACATAGGTGTTTTCTGGGGTTAGAATGCACATTCAACCAAAAATCTCAGAGTGAAATGTTTCTTATCGGCCCAAATCAAGCATAGGGGTTTTGGTTCGATCTCAATAGAAAGAGGGCGAATAAGCTTAAATTGCTCTTTCGTTGTTCATTCCCCAACAAATAGCAAAGTGAATTGTAATAAGAGTAAACAAAGCAAAACAGGTTGTTTTGCGTTCCATCTACATAGAAAGAAGCATCTTGAATTTCGCTTATTTCAAAGTAGTATTCTTTGGTGCTAATGCACATTTACCCAGAAATCGCAAAGTGTATGTGTCAGGGGTTCAGGAGCAGAGGCACAGGAAAGAGAGGAGATGGAGAGCTAAGGGGAAGAATCCGAGGGGAGCGTAGGAGAAGAAGACAGTCGACCGAGGGATTCCATGAGCCTCTCCAGCGAATCGGAAGATTCACAGAAGGGGGCGCCAGTGGCCAGGGGTAGGGGGTTCCCAAGGGGAACGTCCCAGGAGCAAGGGGGCAGCAGGGACTCCCAGAGCAGTAGTTGGAAATCAGTACCAGCATCCCCACCAGAGCAGAGTGGGGGGGGGGAAGAGTCCCAAGGATCAAGGCCAGTGCATTCCCCACCAGGGAGAGAAGATAAGGCAGGTCTGACCACACCTCCATCGGAGAGTCAGACAACGGAGGGGAGGTCAGATCCGGCCAGTATCCCGGAAGAGGGAAGCAGTGACAGAAGTAGTGTAACGGTCAGGAGGAAGGTCACTGGGTTGGCGCGAGAGGCAAGTTCAAATGTACAGGAGCAAGGGACAGCAGAGAATGAGGATTGAGAACAGGGTCCTAAAGCCCGCCGGAGGGAGGGGGAGGAGCTAAGCGACTCAGCGTCGGAAGAGTCCAGAAAGGGCAATGCCCCAGCGGGCAGGAGGACCCAGAGGAGGAGAGAGCAGCGTAAAAGGTGGAGCCGGGCTAGGATCTTAAACTGGTGTCATAGGGGAGGAGACTCAGACGGTACTTCGCCGGTCTAGGCTTTAAGACGTAGAGCTGCGCGCTGCGGCTTTGAAATGGAAACTAAACCTCAATAAAGACTTTTGTACATAACGACAGCCTTGGCGTTGGTCCTCTGTGAGCTGGGACCTAGAGGCAGCTCTGACACATACTGTCAGGGGTTCAGGATGAGAGGCACAGGGAGGAGAGGAGATGGAGAGCGAGGGGGAGGAATCCAAGGGGAGCATAGGAGAAGAGGACAGTGAACCGAGGGATTCCATGAGCCTCTCCAGCGAATCGGAAGATTCACAGACGGGGGCGCCAGTGGCCAGGGGTAAGGGGTTCCCAAGGGGAACGTCCCAGGAGCAAGGGAACAGCAGGGACTCCCAGAGCAGTAGTTGGAAATCAGGACCAGCTTCCCCACCAGAGCAGAGTGGGGGGGGAAGAGTCCCAAGGATCAGGGCCAGTGCATTCCCCACCAGGGAGAGAAGGTAAGGCAGGGCTGACCACACCTCCATCGGAGAGTCAGACAACGGAGGGGAGGTCAGATCCGGCCAGTGTACTGGAAGAGGGAAGCAGTGACAGAAGTAGTGTAACGGTCAGGAGGAAGGTCACTGGGTTGGCGCGAGAGGCAAGTTCAAATGTACAGGAGCAAGGGACAGCAGAGAATGAGGATTGGGAACCGGGTCCTAAAGCCCGCCGGAGGGAGGGGGAGGAGCTAAGCGACTCAGCGTCGGAAGAGTCCAGAAAGGGCAATGCCCCAGCGGGCAGGAGGACCCAGAGGAGGAGAGAGCAGCGTAAAAGGTGGAGCCGGGCTAGGATCTTAAACTGGTGTCATAGGGGAGGAGACTCAGACGGTACTTTGCCGGTCTAGGCTTTAAGACGTAGAGCTGCGCGCTGCGGCTTTGAAATGGAAACTAAACCTCAATAAAGACTTTTGTACATAACGACAGCCTTGGTGTTGGTCCTCTGTGAGCTGGGACCTAGAGGCAGCTCTGACACATACTGTCAGGGGTTCAGGATGAGAGGCACAGGGAGGAGAGGAGATGGAGAGCGAGGGGGAGGAATCCAAGGGGAGCATAGGAGAAGAGGACAGTGAACCGAGGGATTCCATGAGCCTCTCCAGCGAATCGGAAGATTCACAGAAGGGGGCGCCAGTGGCCAGGGGTAGGGGGTTCCCAAGGGGAACGTCCCAGGAGCAAGGGAACAGCAGGGACTCCCAGAGCAGTAGTTGGAAATCAGGACCAGCTTCCCCACCAGAGCAGAGTGGGGGGGGGAAGAGTCCCAAGGATCAGGGCCAGTGCATTCCCCACCAGGGAGAGAAGATAAGGCAGGGCTGACCACACCTCCATCGGAGAGTCAGACAACGGAGGGGAGGTCAGATCCGGCCAGTGTACTGGAAGAGGGAAGCAGTGACAGAAGTAGTGTAACGGTCAGGAGGAAGGTCACTGGGTTGGCGCGAGAGGCAAGTTCAAATGTACAGGAGCAAGGGACAGCAGAGAATGAGGATTGGGAACCGGGTCCTAAAGCCCGCCGGAGGGAGGGGGAGGAGCTAAGCGACTCAGCGTCGGAAGAGTCCAGAAAGGGCAATGCCCCAGCGGGCAGGAGGACCCAGAGGAGGAGAGAGCAGCGTAAAAGGTGGAGCCGGGCTAGGATCTTAAACTGGTGTCATAGGGGAGGAGACTCAGACGGTACTTCGCCGGTCTAGGCTTTAAGACGTAGAGCTGCGCGCTGCGGCTTTGAAATGGAAACTAAACCTCAATAAAGACTTTTGTACATAATGACAGCCTGGCGTTGGTCTGTGAGCTGGGACCTAGAGGCAGCTCTGACAGTATGTAATGAGACCAAAATAATAAAACACCATCTATCCGCTTCCACAGCATAGAAAGAATACAAATAAGCTTTGATTAGTCTTATTTCAATTCGCATCGTGTTTTTTGGGTTTGCACCAAAATCACCCCCAAAGCAAAAAGGTGTTTTGGCTTCCATCTACATAAGAAGAAGATGATAACGCTCTGATTGGGCTTATATCAAATAGGTGTTTCTGGCGTTAGAATGCACATTCAGCCAAAAATCCCAGAGTGAAATGTTTGTTATCAGCCCAAATCAAGCATAGGTGTTTTGGTTCGATCTCAATAGAAAGAGGGCGAATAAGCTTAATTGCTCTTTCGTTCTTTCACCCACAAATAACAAAGCGAAGAGTCATAAGCCTAAACAAAGTAAAACAGGTTGTTTTGGGTTCCATCATAGAAAGAAGAATTTGAATTTCGCTTATTTCACAGTAGTATTCTTTGGTGTTAATGCACATTGTCCCAGAAATCACAAAGTGAATGTAATGAGACCAAGATAACAAAATACCGTCTTCTCGCTACCATATGCGTAGAAAGAAGACGAATAAGCTGCGAGTGGAGTTATTTCAAATCGCATGGTGTTTTCTGGGTGTGTATCAGAATCACCCTCAACCAAATCAAAAAAGTTTCTTGGGTTCACAAAGTGTATGTAATGAGACCAAAATAGCAAATGACCGTCTTTTCGCTCCCATATGCGTAGTAAGAAGACGAATAAGCTGCGAGTGGGCTTATTTCAATTTGCATGGTGTGTTTAGGGTGTGTATCAGAATCACCCTCAACCAAATCAAAAAGGTGTTTTGGCTTCCATCTACATAAAAAGAAGATGATAACGTTCTGATTGGGCTTATTTCAAATAGGTGTTTTTGGGGTTAAAATGCACATTCAGCCAAAAATCCCAGAGTGAAATTTTTCTTATCAGCCCAAATCAAGCATAGGTGTTTTGGTTCGATCTCAATAGAAAGAGGGCGAATAAGCTTAAATTGCTCTTTCGTTGTTCATTCACCACAAATAGCAAAGCGAAGTGTCATAAATGCCTAAACAAAGTAAAACAGGTTGCTTTGGGTTCCATCCACATAGAAAGAAGCATCTTGGATTTCACTTTTTTCAAACTCGTGTTCTTTGGTTTTAATGCACATTGACCCAGAAATCACAAAGTGTAATGAGACCAAAATAGCAAATGACCGTCTTTTTGCTCCCATATGCGTAGAAAGAAGACGAATAAGCTGCGAGTGGGCTTATTTCAATTTGCATGGTGTGTTTTGGGTGTGTATCAGAATCACCCTCAACCAAATCAAAAAGGTATTTTGGCTTCCTTCTACATAAAAAGATGATAACGTTCTGATTGGGCTTATTTCAAATAGGTGTTTTCTGGGGTTAGAATGCACATTCAACCAAAAATCTCAGAGTGAAATGTTTCTTATCGGCCCAAATCAAGCATAGGGTTTTTGGTTCGATCTCAATAGAAAGAGGGCGAATAAGCTTAAATTGCTCTTTCGTTGTTCATTCCCCAACAAATATCAAAGTGAATTGTAATAAGAGTAAACAATGCAAAACAGGTTGTTTTGCGTTCCATCTACATAGAAAGAAGCATCTTGAATTTCGCTTATTTCAAAGTAGTATTCTTTGGTGCTAATGCACATTTACCCAGAAATCGCAAAGTGTATGTGTCAGGGGTTCAGGAGCAGAGGCACAGGGAAGAGAGGACATGGAGAGCTAAGGGGAAGAATCCGAGGGGAGCGTAGGAGAAGAGGACAGTCGACCGAGGGATTCCATGAGCCTCTCCAGCGAATCGGAAGATTCACAGAAGGGGGCGTCAGTGGCCAGGGGTAGGGGGTTCCCAAGGGGAACGTCCCAGGAGCAAGGGGGCAGCAGGGACTCCCAGAGCAGTAGTTGGAAATCAGGACCAGCTTCCCCACCAGAGCAGAGTGGGGGGGGGGGAAGAGTCCCAAGGATCAGGGCCAGTGCATTCCCCACCAGGGAGAGAAGATAAGGCAGGTCTGACCACACCTCCATCGGAGAGTCAGACAACGGAGGGGAGGTCAGATCCGGCCAGTATCCCGGAAGAGGGAAGCAGTGACAGAAGTAGTGTAACGGTCAGGAGGAAGGTCACTGGGTTGGCGCGAGAGGCAAGTTCAAATGTACAGGAGCGCGGGACAGCAGAGAATGAGGATTGGGAACAGGGTCCTAAAGCCCGCCGGGGGAGGAGCTAAGCAACTCAGCGTCGGAAGAGTCCAGAAAGGGCAATGCCCCAGCGGGCAGGAGGACCCAGAGGAGAAGAGAGCAGCGTAAAAGGTGGAGCCGGGCTAGGATCTTAAACTGGTGTCATAGGGGAGGAGACTCAGACGGTACTTCGCCGGTCTAGGCTTTAAGACGTAGAGCTGCGCGCTGCGGCTTTGAAATGGAAACTAAACCTCAATAAAGACTTTTGTACATAACGACAGCCTTGGCGTTGGTCCTCTGTGAGCTGGGACCTAGAGGCAGCTCTGACACATACTGTCAGGGGTTCAGGATGAGAGGCACAGGGAGGAGAGGAGATGGAGAGCGAGGGGGAGGAATCCAAGGGGAGCATAGGAGAAGAGGACAGTGAACCGAGGGATTCCATGAGCCTCTCCAGCGAATCGGAAGATTCACAGACGGGGGCGCCAGTGGCCAGGGGTAGGGGGTTCCCAAGGGGAACGTCCCAGGAGCAAGGGAACAGCAGGGACTCCCAGAGCAGTAGTTGGAAATCAGGACCAGCTTCCCCACCAGAGCAGAGTGGGGGGGGAAGAGTCCCAAGGATCAGGGCCAGTGCATTCCCCACCAGGGAGAGAAGATAAGGCAGGGCTGACCACACCTCCATCGGAGAGTCAGACAACGGAGGGGAGGTCAGATCCGGCCAGTGTACTGGAAGAGGGAAGCAGTGACAGAAGTAGTGTAACGGTCAGGAGGAAGGTCACTGGGTTGGCGCGAGAGGCAAGTTCAAATGTACAGGAGCAAGGGACAGCAGAGAATGAGGATTGGGAACCGGGTCCTAAAGCCCGCCGGAGGGAGGGGGAGGAGCTAAGCGACTCAGCGTCGGAAGAGTCCAGAAAGGGCAATGCCCCAGCGGGCAGGAGGACCCAGAGGAGGAGAGAGCAGCGTAAAAGGTAGAGCCGGGCTAGGATCTTAAACTGGTGTCATAGGGGAGGAGACTCAGACGGTACTTCGCCGGTCTAGGCTTTAAGATGTAGAGCTGCGCGCTGCGGCTTTGAAATGGAAACTAAACCTCAATAAAGACTTTTGTACATAACGACAGCCTGGCGTTGGTCTGTGAGCTGGGACCTAGAGGCAGCTCTGACAGTATGTAATGAGACCAAAATAATAAAACACCATCTATCCGCTTCCACAGCATAGAAAGAATACAAATAAGCTTTGATTAGTCTTATTTCAATTCGCATCGTGTTTTTTGGGTTTGCACCAAAATCACCCCCAAAGCAAAAAGGTGTTTTGGCTTCCATCTACATAAGAAGAAGATGATAACGCTCTGATTGGGCTTATATCAAATAGGTGTTTCTGGCGTTAGAATGCACATTCAGCCAAAAATCCCAGAGTGAAATGTTTGTTATCAGCCCAAATCAAGCATAGGTATTTTGGTTCGATCTCAATAGAAAGAGGGCGAATAAGCTTAATTGCTCTTTCGTTCTTTCACCCACAAATAACAAAGCGAAGAGTCATAAGCCTAAACAAAGTAAAACAGGTTGTTTTGGGTTCCATCATAGAAAGAAGAATTTGAATTTCGCTTATTTCACAGTAGTATTCTTCGGTGTTAATGCACATTGTCCCAGAAATCACAAAGTGAATGTAATGAGACCAAGATAACAAAATACCGTCTTCTCGCTACCATATGCGTAGAAAGAAGACGAATAAGCTGCGAGTGGAGTTATTTCAAATCGCATGGTGTTTTCTGGGTGTGTATCAGAATCACCCTCAACCAAATCAAAAAAGTTTCTTGGGTTCACAAAGTGTATGTAATGAGACCAAAATAGCAAATGACCGTCTTTTCGCTCCCATATGCGTAGTAAGAAGACGAATAAGCTGCGAGTGGGCTTATTTCAATTTGCATGGTGTGTTTAGGGTGTGTATCAGAATCACCCTCAACCAAATCAAAAAGGTGTTTTGGCTTCCATCTACATAAAAAGAAGATGAAAACGTTCTGATTGGGCTTATTTCAAATAGGTGTTTTTGGGGTTAAAATGCACATTCAGCCAAAAATCCCAGAGTGAAATTTTTCTTATCAGCCCAAATCAAGCATAGGTGTTTTGGTTCGATCTCAATAGAAAGAGGGCGAATAAGCTTAAATTGCTCTTTCGTTGTTCATTCACCACAAATAGCAAAGCGAAGTGTCATAAATGCCTAAACAAAGTAAAACAGGTTGCTTTGGGTTCCATCCACACAGAAAGAAGCATCTTGGATTTCACTTTTTTCAAACTCGTGTTCTTTGGTTTTAATGCACATTGACCCAGAAATCACAAAGTGTAATGAGACCAAAATAGCAAATGACCGTCTTTTTGCTCCCATATGCGTAGAAAGAAGACGAATAAGCTGCGAGTGGGCTTATTTCAATTTGCATGGTGTGTTTTGGGTGTGTATCAGAATCACCCTCAACCAAATCAAAAAGGTATTTTGGCTTCCTTCTACATAAAAAGATGATAACGTTCTGATTGGGCTTATTTCAAATAGGTGTTTTCTGGGGTTAGAATGCACATTCAACCAAAAATCTCAGAGTGAAATGTTTCTTATCGGCCCAAATCAAGCATAGGGTTTTTGGTTCGATCTCAATAGAAAGAGGGCGAATAAGCTTAAATTGCTCTTTCGTTGTTCATTCCCCAACAAATAGCAAAGTGAATTGTAATAAGAGTAAACAAAGCAAAACAGGTTGTTTTGCGTTCCATCTACATAGAAAGAAGCATCTTGAATTTCGCTTATTTCAAAGTAGTATTCTTTGGTGCTAATGCACATTTACCCAGAAATCGCAAAGTGTATGTGTCAGGGGTTCAGGAGCAGAGGCACAGGGAAGAGAGGACATGGAGAGCTAAGGGGAAGAATCCGAGGGGAGCGTAGGAGAAGAGGACAGTGGACCGAGGGATTCCATGAGCCTCTCCAGCGAATCGGAAGATTCACAGAAGGGGGCGTCAGTGGCCAGGGGTAGGGGGTTCCCAAGGGGAACGTCCCAGGAGCAAGGGGGCAGCAGGGACTCCCAGAGCAGTAGTTGGAAATCAGGACCAGCTTCCCCACCAGAGCAGAGTGGGGGGGGGAAGAGTCCCAAGGATCAGGGCCAGTGCATTCCCCACCAGGGAGAGAAGATAAGGCAGGTCTGACCACACCTCCATCGGAGAGTCAGACAACGGAGGGGAGGTCAGATCTGGCCAGTATCCCGGAAGAGGGAAGCAGTGACAGAAGTAGTGTAACGGTCAGGAGGAAGGTCACTGGGTTGGCGCGAGAGGCAAGTTCAAATGTACAGGAGCGCGGGACAGCAGAGAATGAGGATTGGGAACAGGGTCCTAAAGCCCGCCGGAGGGAAGGGGAGGAGCTAAGCAACTCAGCGTCGGAATAGTCCAGAAAGGGCAATGCCCCAGCGGGCAGGAGGACCCAGAGGAGGAGAGAGCAGCGTAAAAGGTGGAGCCGGGCTAGGATCTTAAACTGGTGTCATAGGGGAGGAGACTCAGACGGTACTTCGCCGGTCTAGGCTTTAAGACGTAGAGCTGCGCGCTGCGGCTTTGAAATGGAAACTAAACCTCAATAAACACTTTTGTACATAACGACAGCCTGGCGTTGGTCCTCTGTGAGCTGGGACCTAGAGGCAGCTCTGACAGAGACCAAAATAATAAAACACCATCTATCCGCTTCCATAGCATAGAAAGAATACAAATAAGCTTTGATTAGTCTTATTTCAATTCGCATCGTGTTTTTTGGGTTTGCACCAAAATCACCCCCAAAGCAAAAAGGTGTTTTGGCTTCCATCTACATAAAAAGAAGATGATAACGCTCTGATTGGGCTTATATCAGATAGGTGTTTCTGGCGTTAGAATGCACATTCAGCCAAAAATCCCAGAGTGAAATGTTTGTTATCAGCCCAAATTAAGCATAGGTGTTTTGGTTCGATTTCAATAGAAAGAGGGCGAATAAGCTTAAATTGCTCTTTCGTTGTTCATTCACCCACAAATAGCAAAACGAAGTGTCATAAGCCTAAACAAAGTAAAACAGGTTGTTTTGGGTTCCATCATAGAAAGAAGAATTTGAATTTCGCTTATTTCAAAGTAGTATTCTTTGGTGTTAATGCACAATGTCCCAGAAATCACAAAGTGAATGTAATGAGACCAAGATAACAAAATACCGTCTTCTCGCTACCATATGCGTAGAAAGAAGACGAATAAGGTGCGAGTGGAGTTATTTCAAATCGCATGGTGTTTTCTGGGTGTGTATCAGAATCACCCTCAACCAAATCAAAAAAGTTTCTTGGGTTCACAAAGTGTATGTAATGAGACCAAAATAGCAAATGACCGTCTTTTCGCTCCCATATGCGTAGTAAGAAGACGAATAAGCTGCGAGTGGGCTTATTTCAATTTGCATGGTGTGTTTAGGGTGTGTATCAGAATCACCCTCAACCAAATCAAAAAGGTGTTTTGGCTTCCATCCACATAAAAAGAAGATGATAACGTTCTGATTGGGCTTATTTCAAATAGGTGTTTTTGGGGTTAAAATGCACATTCAGCCAAAAATCCCAGAGTGAAATTTTTCTTATCAGCCCAAATCAAGCATAGGTGTTTTGGTTCGATCTCAATAGAAAGAGGGCGAATAAGCTTAAATTGCTCTTTCGTTGTTCATTCACCCACAAATAGCAAAGCGAAGTGTCATAAATGCCTAAACAAAGTAAAACAGGTTGCTTTGGGTTCCATCCACATAGAAAGAAGCATCGGATTTCACTTTTTTCAAACTCGTGTTCTTTGGTTTTAATGCACATTGACCCAGAAATCACAAAGTGTAATGAGACCAAAATAGCAAAAGACCGTCTTTTTGCTCCCATATGCGTAGAAAGAAGACGAATAAGCTGCGAGTGGGCTTATTTCAATTTGCATGGTGTGTTTTGGGTGTGTATCAGACTCACCCTCAACCAAATCAAAAAGGTATTTTGGCTTCCTTCTACATAAAAAGATGATAACGTTCTGATTGGGCTTATTTCAAATAGGTGTTTTCTGGGGTTAGAATGCACATTCAACCAAAAATCTCAGAGTGAAATGTTTCTTATCGGCCCAAATCAAGCATAGGGTTTTTGGTTCGATCTCAATAGAAAGAGGGCGAATAAGCTTAAATTGCTCTTTCGTTGTTCATTCCCCAACAAATATCAAAGTGAATTGTAATAAGAGTAAACAAAGCAAAACAGGTTGTTTTGCGTTCCATCTACATAGAAAGAAGCATCTTGAATTTCGCTTATTTCAAAGTAGTATTCTTTGGTGCTAATGCACATTTACCCAGAAATCGCAAAGTGTATGTGTCAGGGGTTCAGGAGCAGAGGCACAGGGAAGAGAGGACATGGAGAGCTAAGGGGAAGAATCCGAGGGGAGCGTAGGAGAAGAGGACAGTGGACCGAGGGATTCCATGAGCCTCTCCAGCGAATCGGAAGATTCACAGAAGGGGGCGTCAGTGGCCAGGGGTAGGGGGTTCCCAAGGGGAACGTCCCAGGAGCAAGGGGGCAGCAGGGACTCCCAGAGCAGTAGTTGGAAATCAGGACCAGCTTCCCCACCAGAGCAGAGTGGGGGGGGGGAAGAGTCCCAAGGATCAGGGCCAGTGCATTCCCCACCAGGGAGAGAAGATAAGGCAGGTCTGACCACACCTCCATCGGAGAGTCAGACAACGGAGGGGAGGTCAGATCCGGCCAGTATCCCGGAAGAGGGAAGCAGTGACAGAAGTAGTGTAACGGTCAGGAGGAAGGTCACTGGGTTGGCGCGAGAGGCAAGTTCAAATGTACAGGAGCGCGGGACAGCAGAGAATGAGGATTGGGAACAGGGTCCTAAAGCCCGCCGGGGGAGGAGCTAAGCAACTCAGCGTCGGAAGAGTCCAGAAAGGGCAATGCCCCAGCGGGCAGGAGGACCCAGAGGAGGAGAGAGCAGCGTAAAAGGTGGAGCCGGGCTAGGATCTTAAACTGGTGTCATAGGGGAGGAGACTCAGACGGTACTTCGTCGGTCTAGGCTTTAAGACGTAGAGCTGCGCGCTGCGGCTTTGAAATGGAAACTAAACCTCAATAAAGACTTTTGTACATAACGACAGCCTTGGCGTTAGTCCTCTGTGAGCTGGGACCTAGAGGCAGCTCTGACACATACTGTCAGGGGTTCAGGATGAGAGGCACAGGGAGGAGAGGAGATGGAGAGCGAGGGGGAGGAATCCAAGGGGAGCATAGGAGAAGAGGACAGTGAACCGAGGGATTCCATGAGCCTCTCCAGCGAATCGGAAGATTCACAGACGGGGGCGCCAGTGGCCAGGGGTAGGGGGTTCCCAAGGGGAACGTCCCAGGAGCAAGGGAACAGCAGGGACTCCCAGAGCAGTAGTTGGAAATCAGGACCAGCTTCCCCACCAGAGCAGAGTGGGGGGGGAAGAGTCCCAAGGATCAGGGCCAGTGCATTCCCCACCAGGGAGAGAAGATAAGGCAGGGCTGACCACACCTCCATCGGAGAGTCAGACAACGGAGGGGAAGTCAGATCCGGCCAGTGTACTGGAAGAGGGAAGCAGTGACAGAAGTAGTGTAACGGTCAGGAGGAAGGTCACTGGGTTGGCGCGAGAGGCAAGTTCAAATGTACAGGAGCAAGGGACAGCAGAGAATGAGGATTGGGAACCGGGTCCTAAAGCCCGCCGGAGGGAGGGGGAGGAGCTAAGCGACTCAGCGTCGGAAGAGTCCAGAAAGGGCAATGCCCCAGCGGGCAGGAGGACCCAGAGGAGGAGAGAGCAGCGTAAAAGGTGGAGCCGGGCTAGGATCTTAAACTGGTGTCATAGGGGAGGAGACTCAGACGGTACTTCGCCGGTCTAGGCTTTAAGATGTAGAGCTGCGCGCTGCGGCTTTGAAATGGAAACTAAACCTCAATAAAGACTTTTGTACATAACGACAGCCTGGCGTTGGTCTGTGAGCTGGGACCTAGAGGCAGCTCTGACAGTATGTAATGAGACCAAAATAATAAAACACCATCTATCCGCTTCCACAGCATAGAAAGAATACAAATAAGCTTTGATTAGTCTTATTTCAATTCGCATCGTGTTTTTTGGGTTTGCACCAAAATCACCCCCAAAGCAAAAAGGTGTTTTGGCTTCCATCTACATAAGAAGAAGATGATAACGCTCTGATTGGGCTTATATCAAATAGGTGTTTCTGGCGTTAGAATGCACATTCAGCCAAAAATCCCAGAGTGAAATGTTTGTTATCAGCCCAAATCAAGCATAGGTATTTTGGTTCGATCTCAATAGAAAGAGGGCGAATAAGCTTAATTGCTCTTTCGTTCTTTCACCCACAAATAACAAAGCGAAGAGTCATAAGCCTAAACAAAGTAAAACAGGTTGTTTTGGGTTCCATCATAGAAAGAAGAATTTGAATTTCGCTTATTTCACAGTAGTATTCTTCGGTGTTAATGCACATTGTCCCAGAAATCACAAAGTGAATGTAATGAGACCAAGATAACAAAATACCGTCTTCTCGCTACCATATGCGTAGAAAGAAGACGAATAAGCTGCGAGTGGAGTTATTTCAAATCGCATGGTGTTTTCTGGGTGTGTATCAGAATCACCCTCAACCAAATCAAAAAAGTTTCTTGGGTTCACAAAGTGTATGTAATGAGACCAAAATAGCAAATGACCGTCTTTTCGCTCCCATATGCGTAGTAAGAAGACGAATAAGCTGCGAGTGGGCTTATTTCAATTTGCATGGTGTGTTTAGGGTGTGTATCAGAATCACCCTCAACCAAATCAAAAAGGTGTTTTGGCTTCCATCCACATAAAAAGAAGATGATAACGTTCTGATTGGGCTTATTTCAAATAGGTGTTTTTGGGGTTAAAATGCACATTCAGCCAAAAATCCCAGAGTGAAATTTTTCTTATCAGCCCAAATCAAGCATAGGTGTTTTGGTTCGATCTCAATAGAAAGAGGGCGAATAAGCTTAAATTGCTCTTTCGTTGTTCATTCACCCACAAATAGCAAAGCGAAGTGTCATAAATGCCTAAACAAAGTAAAACAGGTTGCTTTGGGTTCCATCCACATAGAAAGAAGCATCGGATTTCACTTTTTTCAAACTCGTGTTCTTTGGTTTTAATGCACATTGACCCAGAAATCACAAAGTGTAATGAGACCAAAATAGCAAAAGACCGTCTTTTTGCTCCCATATACGTAGAAAGAAGACGAATAAGCTGCGAGTGGGCTTATTTCAATTTGCATGGTGTGTTTTGGGTGTGTATCAGACTCACCCTCAACCAAATCAAAAAGGTATTTTGGCTTCCTTCTACATAAAAAGATGATAACGTTCTGATTGGGCATATTTCAAATAGGTGTTTTCTGGGGTTAGAATGCACATTCAACCAAAAATCTCAGAGTGAAATGTTTCTTATCGGCCCAAATCAAGCATAGGGGTTTTGGTTCCATCTCAATAGAAAGAGGGCGAATAAGCTTAAATTGCTCTTTCGTTGTTCATTCCCCAACAAATATCAAAGTGAATTGTAATAAGAGTAAACAAAGCAAAACAGGTTGTTTTGCGTTCCATCTACATAGAAAGAAGCATCTTGAATTTCGCTTATTTCAAAGTAGTATTCTTTGGTGCTAATGCACATTTACCCAGAAATCGCAAAGTGTATGTGTCAGGGGTTCAGGAGCAGAGGCACAGGGAAGAGAGGACATGGAGAGCTAAGGGGAAGAATCCGAGGGGAGCGTAGGAGAAGAGGACAGTCGACCGAGGGATTCCATGAGCCTCTCCAGCGAATCGGAAGATTCACAGAAGGGGGCGTCAGTGGCCAGGGGTAGGGGGTTCCCAAGGGGAACGTCCCAGGAGCAAGGGGGCAGCAGGGACTCCCAGAGCAGTAGTTGGAAATCAGGACCAGCTTCCCCACCAGAGCAGAGTGGGGGGGGGAAGAGTCCCAAGGATCAGGGCCAGTGCATTCCCCACCAGGGAGAGAAGATAAGGCAGGTCTGACCACACCTCCATCGGAGAGTCAGACAACGGAGGGGAGGTCAGATCTGGCCAGTATCCCGGAAGAGGGAAGCAGTGACAGAAGTAGTGTAACGGTCAGGAGGAAGGTCACTGGGTTGGCGCGAGAGGCAAGTTCAAATGTACAGGAGCGCGGGACAGCAGAGAATGAGGATTGGGAACAGGGTCCTAAAGCCCGCCGGAGGGAAGGGGAGGAGCTAAGCAACTCAGCGTCGGAATAGTCCAGAAAGGGCAATGCCCCAGCGGGCAGGAGGACCCAGAGGAGGAGAGAGCAGCGTAAAAGGTGGAGCCGGGCTAGGATCTTAAACTGGTGTCATAGGGGAGGAGACTCAGACGGTACTTCGCCGGTCTAGGCTTTAAGACGTAGAGCTGCGCGCTGCGGCTTTGAAATGGAAACTAAACCTCAATAAACACTTTTGTACATAACGACAGCCTGGCGTTGGTCTGTGAGCTGGGACCTAGAGGCAGCTCTGACAGAGACCAAAATAATAAAACACCATCTATCCGCTTCCATAGCATAGAAAGAATACAAATAAGCTTTGATTAGTCTTATTTCAATTCGCATCGTGTTTTTTGGGTTTGCACCAAAATCACCCCCAAAGCAAAAAGGTGTTTTGGCTTCCATCTACATAAAAAGAAGATGATAACGCTCTGATTGGGCTTATATCAAATAGGTGTTTCTGGCGTTAGAATGCACATTCAGCCAAAAATCCCAGAGTGAAATGTTTGTTATCAGCCCAAATTAAGCATAGGTGTTTTGGTTCGATTTCAATAGAAAGAGGGCGAATAAGCTTAAATTGCTCTTTCGTTGTTCATTCACCCACAAATAGCAAAACGAAGTGTCATAAGCCTAAACAAAGTAAAACAGGTTGTTTTGGGTTCCATCATAGAAAGAAGAATTTGAATTTCGCTTATTTCAAAGTAGTATTCTTTGGTGTTAATGCACAATGTCCCAGAAATCACAAAGTGAATGTAATGAGACCAAGATAACAAAATACCGTCTTCTCGCTACCATATGCGTAGAAAGAAGACGAATAAGGTGCGAGTGGAGTTATTTCAAATCGCATGGTGTTTTCTGGGTGTGTATCAGAATCACCCTCAACCAAATCAAAAAAGTTTCTTGGGTTCACAAAGTGTATGTAATGAGACCAAAATAGCAAATGACCGTCTTTTTGCTCCCATATACGTAGAAAGAAGACGAATAAGCTGCGAGTGGGCATTTCAATTTGCATGGTGTGTTTTGGGTGTGTATCAGAATCACCCTCAACCAAATCAAAAAGGTGTTTTGGCTTCCATCCACATAAAAAGAAGATGATAACGTTCTGATTGGGCTTATTTCAAATAGGTGTTTTTGGGGTTAAAATGCACATTCAGCCAAAAATCCCAGAGTGAAATTTTTCTTATCAGCCCAAATCAAGCATAGGTGTTTTGGTTCGATCTCAATAGAAAGAGGGCGAATAAGCTTAAATTGCTCTTTCGTTGTTCATTCACCCACAAATAGCAAAGCGAAGTGTCATAAATGCCTAAACAAAGTAAAACAGGTTGCTTTGGGTTCCATCCACATAGAAAGAAGCATCGGATTTCACTTTTTTCAAACTCGTGTTCTTTGGTTTTAATGCACATTGACCCAGAAATCACAAAGTGTAATGAGACCAAAATAGCAAATGACCGTCTTTTTGCTCCCATATGCGTAGAAAGAAGACGAATAAGCTGCGAGTGGGCTTATTTCAATTTGCATGGTGTGTTTTGGGTGTGTATCAGACTCACCCTCAACCAAATCAAAAAGGTATTTTGGCTTCCTTCTACATAAAAAGATGATAACGTTCTGATTGGGCTTATTTCAAATAGGTGTTTTCTGGGGTTAGAATGCACATTCAACCAAAAATCTCAGAGTGAAATGTTTCTTATCGGCCCAAATCAAGCATAGGGTTTTTGGTTCGATCTCAATAGAAAGAGGGCGAATAAGCTTAAATTGCTCTTTCGTTGTTCATTCCCCAACAAATAGCAAAGTGAATTGTAATAAGAGTAAACAAAGCAAAACAGGTTGTTTTGCGTTCCATCTACATAGAAAGAAGCATCTTGAATTTCGCTTATTTCAAAGTAGTATTCTTTGGTGCTAATGCACATTTACCCAGAAATCGCAAAGTGTATGTGTCAGGGGTTCAGGAGCAGAGGCACAGGGAAGAGAGGACATGGAGAGCTAAGGGGAAGAATCCGAGGGGAGCGTAGGAGAAGAGGACAGTGGACCGAGGGATTCCATGAGCCTCTCCAGCGAATCGGAAGATTCACAGAAGGGGGCGTCAGTGGCCAGGGGTAGGGGGTTCCCAAGGGGAACGTCCCAGGAGCAAGGGGGCAGCAGGGACTCCCAGAGCAGTAGTTGGAAATCAGGACCAGCTTCCCCACCAGAGCAGAGTGGGGGGGGGGAAGAGTCCCAAGGATCAGGGCCAGTGCATTCCCCACCAGGGAGAGAAGATAAGGCAGGTCTGACCACACCTCCATCGGAGAGTCAGACAACGGAGGGGAGGTCAGATCCGGCCAGTATCCCGGAAGAGGGAAGCAGTGACAGAAGTAGTGTAACGGTCAGGAGGAAGGTCACTGGGTTGGCGCGAGAGGCAAGTTCAAATGTACAGGAGCGCGGGACAGCAGAGAATGAGGATTGGGAACAGGGTCCTAAAGCCCGCCGGAGGGAGGGGGAGGAGCTAAGCAACTCAGCGTCGGAAGAGTCCAGAAAGGGCAATGCCCCAGCGGGCAGGAGGACCCAGAGGAGGAGAGAGCAGCGTAAAAGGTGGAGCCGGGCTAGGATCTTAAACTGGTGTCATAGGGGAGGAGACTCAGACGGTACTTCGCCGGTCTAGGCTTTAAGACGTAGAGCTGCGCGCTGCGGCTTTGAAATGGAAACTAAACCTCAATAAAGACTTTTGTACATAACGACAGCCTTGGCGTTGGTCCTCTGTGAGCTGGGACCTAGAGGCAGCTCTGACACATACTGTCAGGGGTTCAGGATGAGAGGCACAGGGAGGAGAGGAGATGGAGAGCGAGGGGGAGGAATCCAAGGGGAGCATAGGAGAAGAGGACAGTGAACCGAGGGATTCCATGAGCCTCTCCAGCGAATCGGAAGATTCACAGACGGGGGCGCCAGTGGCCAGGGGTAGGGGGTTCCCAAGGGGAACGTCCCAGGAGCAAGGGAACAGCAGGGACTCCCAGAGCAGTAGTTGGAAATCAGGACCAGCTTCCCCACCAGAGCAGAGTGGGGGGGGGAAGAGTCCCAAGGATCAGGGCCAGTGCACTCCCCACCAGGGAGAGAAGATAAGGCAGGGCTGACCACACCTCCATCGGAGAGTCAGACAACGGAGGGGAGGTCAGATCCGGCCAGTGTACTGGAAGAGGGAAGCAGTGACAGAAGTAGTGTAACGGTCAGGAGGAAGGTCACTGGGTTGGCGCGAGAGGCAAGTTCAAATGTACAGGAGCGCGGGACAGCAGAGAATGAGGATTGGGAACAGGGTCCTAAAGCCCGCCGGAGGGAGGGGGAGGAGCTAAGCAACTCAGCGTCGGAAGAGTCCAGAAAGGGCAATGCCCCAGCGGGCAGGAGGACCCAGAGGAGGAGAGAGCAGCGTAAAAGGTGGAGCCGGGCTAGGATCTTAAACTGGTGTCATAGGGGAGGAGACTCAGACGGTACTTCGCCGGTCTAGGCTTTAAGACGTAGAGCTGCGCGCTGCGGCTTTGAAATGGAAACTAAACCTCAATAAAGACTTTTGTACATAACGACAGCCTGGCGTTGGTCTGTGAGCTGGGACCTAGAGGCAGCTCTGACAGTATGTAATGAGACCAAAATAATAAAACACCATCTATCCGCTTCCATAGCATAGAAAGAATACAAATAAGCTTTGATTAGTCTTATTTCAATTCGCATCGTGTTTTTTGGGTTTGCACCAAAATCACCCCCAAAGCAAAAAGGTGTTTTGGCTTCCTTCTACATAAAAAGAAGATGATAACGCTCTGATTGGGCTTATATCAAATAGGTGTTTCTGGCGTTAGAATGCACATTCATCCAAAAATCCCAGAGTGAAAGGTTTGTTATCAGCCCAAATTAAGCATAGGTGTTTTGGTTCGATTTCAATAGAAAGAGGGCGAATAAGCTTAAATTGCTCTTTCGTTGTTCATTCACCCACAAATAGCAAAACGAAGTGTCATAAGCCTAAACAAAGTAAAACAGGTTGCTTTGGGTTCCATCATAGAAAGAAGAATTTGAATTTCGCTTATTTCAAAGTAGTATTCTTTGGTGTTAATGCACATTGTCCCAGAAATCACAAAGTGAATGTAATGAGACCAAGATAACAAAATACCGTCTTCTCGCTACCATATGCGTAGAAAGAAGACGAATAAGCTGCGAGTGGAGTTATTTCAAATCGCATGGTGTTTTCTGGGTGTGTATCAGAATCACCCTCAACCAAATCAAAAAAGTTTCTTGGGTTCACAAAGTGTATGTAATGAGACCAAAATAGCAAATGACCGTCTTTTCGCTCCCATATGCGTAGTAAGAAGACGAATAAGCTGCGAGTGGGCTTATTTCAATTTGCATGGTGTGTTTAGGGTGTGTATCAGAATCACCCTCAACCAAATCAAAAAGGTGTTTTGGCTTCCATCTACATAAAAAGAAGATGATAACGTTCTGATTGGGCTTATTTCAAATAGGTGTTTTTGGGGTTAAAATGCACATTCAGCCAAAAATCCCAGAGTGAAATTTTTCTTATCAGCCCAAATCAAGCATAGGTGTTTTGGTTCGATCTCAATAGAAAGAGGGCGAATAAGCTTAAATTGCTCTTTCGTTGTTCATTCACCACAAATAGCAAAGCGAAGTGTCATAAATGCCTAAACAAAGTAAAACAGGTTGCTTTGGGTTCCATCCACATAGAAAGAAGCATCTTGGATTTCACTTTTTTCAAACTCGTGTTCTTTGGTTTTAATGCACATTGACCCAGAAATCACAAAGTGTAATGAGACCAAAATAGCAAAAGACCGTCTTTTTGCTCCCATATGCGTAGAAAGAAGACGAATAAGCTGCGAGTGGGCTTATTTCAATTTGCATGGTGTGTTTTGGGTGTGTATCAGACTCACCCTCAACCAAATCAAAAAGGTATTTTGGCTTCCTTCTACATAAAAAGATGATAACGTTCTTGTCAGGGACTCAGCGGGAGCGCAGGGAGGAGAGGAGATGGAAAGCGAGGGGGAGCAATCCGAGGGCAGCGTAGGAGAATATGACAGCAGCCCGATAGATTCCATGAGCCTCTCCAGCGAATCGGAAGATTCACAGAAGGGGGCGCCGATGGGCAGGGCAAGGGGCGACCCAAGGGGGACACCCCAGAAGCAAGGGGCCAGCGGGGACTCCCAGAGCAGCAGTTGCAAATCAGGACCAGCTTCCCCACCAGAGCGTAGTGGGGGGGAGGAGTCCCAGGTGTCAGAGCCCACATATGCACCACCAGCGAGAGAAGATGAGTCAGGGTGGACCACGCCTCCATCGGAGAGCGAGTTAACGGTTAAGAGGAAAGTTGCAGGCTGGGCGCGCGCGCCAAGTTCAAAGGTACAGGCGAGCGGCACAGAAGGTAGCCCGGATAGGGAACCAGGTCCTAAAGCCCGCCGGAAGGAGGGGCAAGAATCGTCAGGGTCAGCGTCAGAGGAGTCCAGGAAGGATGAGACCCTAGCGGGCAGGAGGGCCCAGAGGAGAAAGGAATTTAGGAAGAGGTGGAGCAAAGCGAGAGTCTTAAACTGGTGTGGAGGGGGAGGAGACTCAGACAGGACTTCGCCGGTCTAAGGTCGGGACGTAGAGCTGCACGCTGCGGCTTTAAAATGGAGACTGAATCTCAATAAAGACTTTTGTACATAACTACAGCCTAGCGTTGGTCCTCTGTGAGCTGGGACCTGGAGGCAGCTCTGACAGTTCTGATTGGGCTTATTTCAAATAGGTGTTTTCTGGGGTTAGAATGCACATTCAACCAAAAATCTCAGAGTGAAATGTTTCTTATCGGCCCAAATCAAGCATAGGGGTTTTGGTTCGATCTCAATAGAAAGAGGGCGAATAAGCTTAAATTGCTCTTTCGTTGTTCATTCCCCAACAAATATCAAAGTGAATTGTAATAAGAGTAAACAAAGCAAAACAGGTTGTTTTGCGTTCCATCTACATAGAAAGAAGCATCTTGAATTTCGCTTATTTCAAAGTAGTATTCTTTGGTGCTAATGCACATTTACCCAGAAATCGCAAAGTGTATGTGTCAGGGGTTCAGGAGCAGAGGCACAGGGAAGAGAGGACATGGAGAGCTAAGGGGAAGAATCCGAGGGGAGCGTAGGAGAAGAGGACAGTGGACTGAGGGATTCCATGAGCCTCTCCAGCGAATCGGAAGATTCACAGAAGGGGGCGTCAGTGGCCAGGGGTAGGGGGTTCCCAAGGGGAACGTCCCAGGAGCAAGGGGGCAGCAGGGACTCCCAGAGCAGTAGTTGGAAATCAGGACCAGCTTCCCCACCAGAGCAGAGTGGGGGGGGGAAGAGTCCCAAGGATCAGGGCCAGTGCATTCCCCACCAGGGAGAGAAGATAAGGCAGGTCTGACCACACCTCCATCGGAGAGTCAGACAACGGAGGGGAGGTCAGATCTGGCCAGTATCCCGGAAGAGGGAAGCAGTGACAGAAGTAGTGTAACGGTCAGGAGGAAGGTCACTGGGTTGGCGGGAGAGGCAAGTTCAAATGTACAGGAGCGCGGGACAGCAGAGAATGAGGATTGGGAACAGGGTCCTAAAGCCCGCCGGAGGGAAGGGGAGGAGCTAAGCAACTCAGCGTCGGAATAGTCCAGAAAGGGCAATGCCCCAGCGGGCAGGAGGACCCAGAGGAGGAGAGAGCAGCGTAAAAGGTGGAGCCGGGCTAGGATCTTAAACTGGTGTCATAGGGGAGGAGACTCAGACGGTACTTCGCCGGTCTAGGCTTTAAGACGTAGAGCTGCGCGCTGCGGCTTTGAAATGGAAACTAAACCTCAATAAACACTTTTGTACATAACGACAGCCTGGCGTTGGTCTGTGAGCTGGGACCTAGAGGCAGCTCTGACAGAGACCAAAATAATAAAACACCATCTATCCGCTTCCATAGCATAGAAAGAATACAAATAAGCTTTGATTAGTCTTATTTCAATTCGCATCGTGTTTTTTGGGTTTGCACCAAAATCACCCCCAAAGCAAAAAGGTGTTTTGGCTTCCATCTACATAAAAAGAAGATGATAACGCTCTGATTGGGCTTATATCAAATAGGTGTTTCTGGCGTTAGAATGCACATTCAGCCAAAAATCCCAGAGTGAAATGTTTGTTATCAGCCCAAATTAAGCATAGGTGTTTTGGTTCGATTTCAATAGAAAGAGGGCGAATAAGCTTAAATTGCTCTTTCGTTGTTCATTCACCCACAAATAGCAAAACGAAGTGTCATAAGCCTAAACAAAGTAAAACAGGTTGTTTTGGGTTCCATCATAGAAAGAAGAATTTGAATTTCGCTTATTTCAAAGTAGTATTCTTTGGTGTTAATGCACAATGTCCCAGAAATCACAAAGTGAATGTAATGAGACCAAGATAACAAAATACCGTCTTCTCGCTACCATATGCGTAGAAAGAAGACGAATAAGCTGCGAGTGGAGTTATTTCAAATCGCATGGTGTGTTTTGGGTGTGTATCAGACTCACCCTCAACCAAATCAAAAAGGTATTTTGGCTTCCTTCTACATAAAAAGATGATAACGTTCTGATTGGGCTTATTTCAAATAGGTGTTTTCTGGGGTTAGAATGCACATTCAACCAAAAATCTCAGAGTGAAATGTTTCTTATCGGCCCAAATCAAGCATAGGGGTTTTGGTTCGATCTCAATAGAAAGAGGGTCAGACAACGGAGGGGAGGTCAGATCCGGCCAGTATCCCGGAAGAGGGAAGCAGTGACAGAAGTAGTGTAACGGTCAGGAGGAAGGTCACTGGGTTGGCGCGAGAGGCAAGTTCAAATGTACAGGAGCGCGGGACAGCAGAGAATGAGGATTGGGAACAGGGTCCTAAAGCCCGCCGGGGGAGGAGCTAAGCAACTCAGCGTCGGAAGAGTCCAGAAAGGGCAATGCCCCAGCGGGCAGGAGGACCCAGAGGAGGAGAGAGCAGCGTAAAAGGTGGAGCCGGGCTAGGATCTTAAACTGGTGTCATAGGGGAGGAGACTCAGACGCTACTTCGCCGGTCTAGGCTTTAAGACGTAGAGCTGCACGCTGCGGCTTTCAAATGGAAACTAAACCTCAATAAACACTTTTGTACATAACGACAGCCTGGCGTTGGTCTGTGAGCTGGGACCTAGAGGCAGCTCTGACAGAGACCAAAATAATAAAACACCATCTGTCCGCTTCCATAGCATAGAAAGAATACAAATAAGCTTTGATTAGTCTTATTTCAATTCGCATCGTGTTTTTTGGGTTTGCACCAAAATCACCCCCAAAGCAAAAAGGTGTTTTGGCTTCCATCTACATAAAAAAGAAGATGATAACGCTCTGATTGGGCTTATATCAAATAGGTGTTTCTGGCGTTAGAATGCACATTCAGCCAAAAATCCCAGAGTGAAATGTTTGTTATCAGCCCAAATTAAGCATAGGTGTTTTGGTTCGATTTCAATAGAAAGAGGGCGAATAAGCTTAAATTGCTCTTTCGTTGTTCATTCACCCACAAATAGCAAAACGAAGTGTCATAAGCCTAAACAAAGTAAAACAGGTTGTTTTGGGTTCCATCATAGAAAGAAGAATTTGAATTTCGCTTATTTCAAAGTAGTATTCTTTGGTGTTAATGCACAATGTCCCAGAAATCACAAAGTGAATGTAATGAGACCAAGATAACAAAATACCGTCTTCTCGCTACCATATGTGTAGAAAGAAGACGAATAAGCTGCGAGTGGAGTTATTTCAAATCGCATGGTGTTTTCTGGGTGTGTATCAGAATCACCCTCAACCAAATCAAAAAAGTTTCTTGGGTTCACAAAGTGTATGTAATGAGACCAAAATAGCAAATGACCGTCTTTTTGCTCCCATATACGTAGAAAGAAGACGAATAAGGTGCGAGTGGGCATTTCAATTTGCATGGTGTGTTTTGGGTGTGTATCAGAATCACCCTCAACCAAATCAAAAAGGTGTTTTGGCTTCCATCCACATAAAAAGAAGATGATAACGTTCTGATTGGGCTTATTTCAAATAGGTGTTTTTGGGGTTAAAATGCACATTCAGCCAAAAATCCCAGAGTGAAATTTTTCTTATCAGCCCAAATCAAGCATAGGTGTTTTGGTTTGATCTCAATAGAAAGAGGGCGAATAAGCTTAAATTGCTCTTTCGTTGTTCATTCACCCACAAATAGCAAAGCGAAGTGTCATAAATGCCTAAACAAAGTAAAACAGGTTGCTTTGGGTTCCATCCACATAGAAAGAAGCATCGGATTTCACTTTTTTCAAACTCGTGTTCTTTGGTTTTAATGCACATTGACCCAGAAATCACAAAGTGTAATGAGACCAAAATAGCAAATGACCGTCTTTTTGCTCCCATATGCGTAGAAAGAAGACGAATAAGCTGCGAGTGGGCTTATTTCAATTTGCATGGTGTGTTTTGGGTGTGTATCAGACTCACCCTCAACCAAATCAAAAAGGTATTTTGGCTTCCTTCTACATAAAAAGATGATAACGTTCTGATTGGGCTTATTTCAAATAGGTGTTTTCTGGGGTTAGAATGCACATTCAACCAAAAATCTCAGAGTGAAATGTTTCTTATCGGCCCAAATCAAGCATAGGGTTTTTAGTTCGATCTCAATAGAAAGAGGGCGAATAAGCTTAAATTGCTCTTTCGTTGTTCATTCCCCAACAAGTATCAAAGTGAATTGTAATAAGAGTAAACAAAGCAAAACAGGTTGTTTTGCGTTCCATCTACATAGAAAGAAGCATCTTGAATTTCGCTTATTTCAAAGTAGTATTCTTTGGTGCTAATGCACATTTACCCAGAAATCGCAAAGTGTATGTGTCAGGGGTTCAGGAGCAGAGGCACAGGGAAGAGAGGACATGGAGAGCTAAGGGGAAGAATCCGAGGGGAGCGTAGGAGAAGAGGACAGTGGACCGAGGGATTCCATGAGCCTCTCCAGCGAATCGGAAGATTCACAGAAGGGGGCGTCAGTGGCCAGGGGTAGGGGGTTCCCAAGGGGAACGTCCCAGGAGCAAGGGGGCAGCAGGGACTCCCAGAGCAGTAGTTGGAAATCAGGACCAGCTTCCCCACCAGAGCAGAGTGGGGGGGGGGGAAGAGTCCCAAGGATCAGGGCCAGTGCATTCCCCACCAGGGAGAGAAGATAAGGCAGGTCTGACCACACCTCCATCGGAGAGTCAGACAACGGAGGGGAGGTCAGATCCGGCCAGTATCCCGGAAGAGGGAAGCAGTGACAGAAGTAGTGTAACGGTCAGGAGGAAGGTCACTGGGTTGGCGCGAGAGGCAAGTTCAAATGTACAGGAGCGCGGGACAGCAGAGAATGAGGATTGGGAACAGGGTCCTAAAGCCCGCCGGGGGAGGAGCTAAGCAACTCAGCGTCGGAAGAGTCCAGAAAGGGCAATGCCCCAGCGGGCAGGAGGACCCAGAGGAGGAGAGAGCAGCGTAAAAGGTGGAGCCGGGCTAGGATCTTAAACTGGTGTCATAGGGGAGGAGACTCAGACGGTACTTCGCCGGTCTAGGCTTTAAGACGTAGAGCTGCGCGCTGCGGCTTTCAAATGGAAACTAAACCTCAATAAAGACTTTTGTACATAACGACAGCCTTGGCGTTGGTCCTCTGTGAGCTGGGACCTAGAGGCAGCTCTGACACATACTGTCAGGGGTTCAGGATGAGAGGCACAGGGAGGAGAGGAGATGGAGAGCGAGGGGGAGGAATCCAAGGGGAGCATAGGAGAAGAGGACAGTGAACCGAGGGATTCCATGAGCCTCTCCAGCGAATCGGAAGATTCACAGACGGGGGCGCCAGTGGCCAGGGGTAGGGGGTTCCCAAGAGGAACGTCCCAGGAGCAAGGCAACAGCAGGGACTCCCAGAGCAGTAGTTGGAAATCAGGACCAGCTTCCCCACCAGAGCAGAGTGGGGGGGGGAAGAGTCCCAAGGATCAGGGCCAGTGCACTCCCCACCAGGGAGAGAAGATAAGGCAGGGCTGACCACACCTCCATCGGAGAGTCAGACAACGGAGGGGAGGTCAGATCCGGCCAGTGTACTGGAAGAGGGAAGCAGTGACAGAAGTAGTGTAACGGTCAGAAGGAAGGTCACTGGGTTGGCGCGAGAGGCAAGTTCAAATGTACAGGAGCGCGGGACAGCAGAGAATGAGGATTGGGAACAGGGTCCTAAAGCCCGCCGGAGGGAGGGGGAGGAGCTAAGCAACTCAGCGTCGGAAGAGTCCAGAAAGGGCAATGCCCCAGCGGGCAGGAGGACCCAGAGGAGGAGAGAGCAGCGTAAAAGGTGGAGCCGGGCTAGGATCTTAAGCTGGTGTCATAGGGGAGGAGACTCAGACGGTACTTCGCCGGTCTAGGCTTTAAGACGTAGCGCTGCGCGCTGCGGCTTTGAAATGGAAACTGAACCTCAATAAAGACTTTTGTACATAACGACAGCCTGGCGTTGGTCTGTGAGCTGGGACCTAGAGGCAGCTCTGACAGTATGTAATGAGACCAAAATAATAAAACACCATCTATCCGCTTCCATAGCATAGAAAGAATACAAATAAGCTTTGATTAGTCTTATTTCAATTCGCATCATGTTTTTTGGGTTTGCACCAAAATCACCCCCAAAGCAAAAAGGTGTTTTGGCTTCCATCTACATAAAAAGAAGATGATAACGCTCTGATTGGGCTTATATCAAATAGGTGTTTCTGGCGTTAGAATGCACATTCAGCCAAAAATCCCAGAGTGAAATGTTTGTTATCAGCCCAAATTAAGCATAGGTGTTTTGGTTCAATTTCAATAGAAAGAGGGCGAATAAGCTTAAATTGCTCTTTCGTTGTTCATTCACCCACAAATAGCAAAACGAAGTGTCATAAGCCTAAACAAAGTAAAACAGGTTGTTTTGGGTTCCATCATAGAAAGAAGAATTTGAATTTCGCTTATTTCAAAGTAGTATTCTTTGGTGTTAATGCACAATGTCCCAGAAATCACAAAGTGAATGTAATGAGACCAAGATAACAAAATACCGTCTTCTCGCTACCATATGCGTAGAAAGAAGACGAATAAGCTGCGAGTGGAGTTATTTCAAATCGCATGGTGTTTTCTGGGTGTGTATCAGAATCACCCTCAACCAAATCAAAAAAGTTTCTTGGGTTCACAAAGTGTATGTAATGAGACCAAAATAGCAAATGACCGTCTTTTTGCTCCCATATACGTAGAAAGAAGACGAATAAGCTGCGAGTGGGCATTTCAATTTGCATGGTGTGTTTTGGGTGTGTATCAGAATCACCCTCAACCAAATCAAAAAGGTGTTTTGGCTTCCATCCACATAAAAAGAAGATGATAACGTTCTGATTGGGCTTATTTCAAATAGGTGTTTTTGGGGTTAAAATGCACATTCAGCCAAAAATCCCAGAGTGAAATTTTTCTTATCAGTCCAAATCAAGCATAGGTGTTTTGGTTCGATCTCAATAGAAAGAGGGCGAATAAGCTTAAATTGCTCTTTCGTTGTTCATTCACCCACAAATAGCAAAGCGAAGTGTCATAAATGCCTAAACAAAGTAAAACAGGTTGCTTTGGGTTCCATCCACATAGAAAGAAGCATCGGATTTCACTTTTTTCAAACTCGTGTTCTTTGGTTTTAATGCACATTGACCCAGAAATCACAAAGTGTAATGAGACCAAAATAGCAAATGACCGTCTTTTTGCTCCCATATGCGTAGAAAGAAGACGAATAAGCTGCGAGTGGGCTTATTTCAATTTGCATGGTGGGTTTTGGGTGTGTATCAGACTCACCCTCAACCAAATCAAAAAGGTATTTTGGCTTCCTTCTACATAAAAAGATGATAACGTTCTGATTGGGCTTATTTCAAATAGGTGTTTTCTGGGGTTAGAATGCACATTCAACCAAAAATCTCAGAGTGAAATGTTTCTTATCGGCCCAAATCAAGCATAGGGGTTTTGGTTCGATCTCAATAGAAAGAGGGCGAATAAGCTTAAATTGCTCTTTCGTTGTTCATTCCCCAACAAATATCAAAGTGAATTGTAATAAGAGTAAACAAAGCAAAACAGGTTGTTTTGCGTTCCATCTACATAGAAAGAAGCATCTTGAATTTCGCTTATTTCAAAGTAGTATTCTTTGGTGCTAATGCACATTTACCCAGAAATCGCAAAGTGTATGTGTCAGGGGTTCAGGAGCAGAGGCACAGGGAAGAGATGACATGGAGAGCTAAGGGGAAGAATCCGAGGGGAGCGTAGGAGAAGAGGACAGTGGACCGAGGGATTCCATGAGCCTCTCCAGCGAATCGGAAGATTCACAGAAGGGGGCGTCAGTGGCCAGGGGTAGGGGGTTCCCAAGGGGAACGTCCCAGGAGCAAGGGGGCAGCAGGGACTCCCAGAGCAGTAGTTGGAAATCAGGACCAGCTTCCCCACCAGAGCAGAGTGGGGGGGGAAGAGTCCCAAGGATCAGGGCCAGTGCATTCCCCACCAGGGAGAGAAGATAAGGCAGGTCTGACCACACCTCCATCGGAGAGTCAGACAACGGAGGGGAGGTCAGATCCAGCCAGTATCCCGGAAGAGGGAAGCAGTGACAGAAGTAGTGTAACGGTCAGGAGGAAGGTCACTGGGTTGGCGCGAGAGGCAAGTTCAAATGTACAGGAGCGCGGGACAGCAGAGAATGAGGATTGTGAACAGGGTCCTAAAGCCCGCCGGAGGGAGGGGGAGGAGCTAAGCAACTCAGCGTCGGAAGAGTCCAGAAAGGGCAATGCCCCAGCGGGCAGGAGGACCCAGAGGAGGAGAGAGCAGCGTAAAAGGTGGAGCCGGGCTAGGATCTTAAACTGGTGTCATAGGGGAGGAGACTCAGACGGTACTTCGCCGGTCTAGGCTTTAAGACGTAGAGCTGCGCGCTGCGGCTTTCAAATGGAAACTAAACCTCAATAAAGACTTTTGTACATAACGACAGCCTTGGCGTTGGTCCTCTGTGAGCTGGGACCTAGAGGCAGCTCTGACACATACTGTCAGGGGTTCAGGATGAGAGGCACAGGGAGGAGAGGAGATGGAGAGCGAGGGGGAGGAATCCAAGGGGAGCATAGGAGAAGAGGACAGTGAACCGAGGGATTCCATGAGCCTCTCCAGCGAATCGGAAGATTCACAGACGGGGGCGCCAGTGGCCAGGGGTAGGGGGTTCCCAAGGGGAACGTCCCAGGAGCAAGGGAACAGCAGGGACTCCCAGAGCAGTAGTTGGAAATCAGGACCAGCTTCCCCACCAGAGCAGAGTGGGGGGGGGGGAAGAGTCCCAAGGATCAGGGCCAGTGCACTCCCCACCAGGGAGAGAAGATAAGGCAGGGCTGACCACACCTCCATCGGAGAGTCAGACAACGGAGGGGAGGTCAGATCCGGCCAGTGTACTGGAAGAGGGAAGCAGTGACAGAAGTAGTGTAACGGTCAGGAGGAAGGTCACTGGGTTGGCGCGAGAGGCAAGTTCAAATGTACAGGAGCGCGGGACAGCAGAGAATGAGGATTGGGAACAGGGTCCTAAAGCCCGCCGGAGGGAGGGGGAGGAGCTAAGCAACTCAGCGTCGGAAGAGTCCAGAAAGGGCAATGCCCCAGCGGGCAGGAGGACCCAGAGGAGGAGAGAGCAGCGTAAAAGGTGGAGCCGGGCTAGGATCTTAAACTGGTGTCATAGGGGAGGAGACTCAGACGGTACTTCGCCGGTCTAGGCTTTAAGACGTAGAGCTGCGCGCTGCGGCTTTGAAATGGAAACTAAACCTCAATAAAGACTTTTGTACATAACGACAGCCTGGCGTTGGTCTGTGAGCTGGGACCTAGAGGCAGCTCTGACAGTATGTAATGAGACCAAAATAATAAAACACCATCTATCCGCTTCCATAGCATAGAAAGAATACAAATAAGCTTTGATTAGTCTTATTTCAATTCGCATCATGTTTTTTGGGTTTGCACCAAAATCACCCCCAAAGCAAAAAGGTGTTTTGGCTTCCATCTACATAAGAAGAAGATGATAACGCTCTGATTGGGCTTATATCAAATAGGTGTTTCTGGCGTTAGAATGCACATTCATCCAAAAATCCCAGAGTGAAATGTTTGTTATCAGCCCAAATTAAGCATAGGTGTTTTGGTTCGATTTCAATAGAAAGAGGGCGAATAAGCTTAAATTGCTCTTTCGTTGTTCATTCACCCACAAATAGCAAAACGAAGTGTCATAAGCCTAAACAAAGTAAAACAGGTTGCTTTGGGTTCCATCATAGAAAGAAGAATTTGAATTTCGCTTATTTCAAAGTAGTATTCTTTGGTGTTAATGCACATTGTCCCAGAAATCACAAAGTGAATGTAATGAGACCAAGATAACAAAATACCGTCTTCTCGCTACCATATGCGTAGAAAGAAGACGAATAAGCTGCGAGTGGAGTTATTTCAAATCGCATGGTGTTTTCTGGGTGTGTATCACAATCACCCTCAACCAAATCAAAAAAGTTTCTTGGGTTCACAAAGTGTATGTAATGAGACCAAAATAGCAAATGACCGTCTTTTCGCTCCCATATGCGTAGTAAGAAGACGAATAAGCTGCGAGTGGGCTTATTTCAATTTGCATGGTGTGTTTAGGGTGTGTATCAGAATCACCCTCAACCAAATCAAAAAGGTGTTTTGGCTTCCATCTACATAAAAAGAAGATGATAACGTTCTGATTGGGCTTATTTCAAATAGGTGTTTTTGGGGTTAAAATGCACATTCAGCCAAAAATCCCAGAGTGAAATTTTTCTTATCAGCCCAAATCAAGCATAGGTGTTTTGGTTCGATCTCAATAGAAAGAGGGCGAATAAGCTTAAATTGCTCTTTCGTTGTTCATTCACCACAAATAGCAAAGCGAAGTGTCATAAATGCCTAAACAAAGTAAAACAGGTTGCTTTGGGTTCCATCCACATAGAAAGAAGCATCGGATTTCACTTTTTTCAAACTCGTGTTCTTTGGTTTTAATGCACATTGACCCAGAAATCACAAAGTGTAATGAGACCAAAATAGCAAATGACCGTCTTTTTGCTCCCATATGCGTAGAAAGAAGACGAATAAGCTGCGAGTGGGCTTATTTCAATTTGCATGGTGTGTTTTGGGTGTGTATCAGACTCACCCTCAACCAAATCAAAAAGGTATTTTGGCTTCCTTCTACATAAAAAGATGATAACGTTCTGATTGGGCTTATTTCAAATAGGTGTTTTCTGGGGTTAGAATGCACATTCAACCAAAAATCTCAGAGTGAAATGTTTCTTATCGGCCCAAATCAAGCATAGGGGTTTTGGTTCGATCTCAATAGAAAGAGGGCGAATAAGCTTAAATTGCTCTTTCGTTGTTCATTCCCCAACAAATAGCAAAGTGAATTGTAATAAGAGTAAATAAAGCAAAACAGGTTGTTTTGCGTTCCATCTACATAGAAAGAAGCATCTTGAATTTCGCTTATTTCAAAGTAGTATTCTTTGGTGCTAATGCACATTTACCCAGAAATCGCAAAGTGTATGTGTCAGGGGTTCAGGAGCAGAGGCACAGGGAAGAGAGTACATGGAGAGCTAAGGAGAAGAATCCGTGGGGAGCGTAGGAGAAGAGGACAGTCGACCGAGGGATTCCATGAGCCTCTCCAGCGAATCGGAAGATTCACAGAAGGGGGCGTCAGTGGCCAGGGGTAGGGGGTTCCCAAGGGGAACGTCCCAGGAGCAAGGGGGCAGCAGGGACTCCCAGAGCAGTAGTTGGAAATCAGGACCAGCTTCCCCACCAGAGCAGAGTGGGGGGGGAAGAGTCCCAAGGATCAGGGCCAGTGCATTCCCCACCAGGGAGAGAAGATAAGGCAGGTCTGACCACACCTCCATCGGAGAGTCAGACAACGGAGGGGAGGTCAGATCCGGCCAGTATCCCGGAAGAGGGAAGCAGTGACAGAAGTAGTGTAACGGTCAGGAGGAAGGTCACTGGGTTGGCGCGAGAGGCAAGTTCAAATGTACAGGAGCGCGGGACAGCAGAGAATGAGGATTGGGAACAGGGTCCTAAAGCCCGCCGGAGGGAGGGGGAGGAGCTAAGCAACTCAGCGTCGGAAGAGTCCAGAAAGGGCAATGCCCCAGCGGGCAGGAGGACCCAGAGGAGGAGAGAGCAGCGTAAAAGGTGGAGCCGGGCTAGGATCTTAAACTGGTGTCATAGGGGAGGAGACTCAGACGGTACTTCGCCGGTCTAGGCTTTAAGACGTAGAGCTGCGCGCTGCGGCTTTGAAATGGAAACTAAACCTCAATAAAGACTTTTGTACATAACGACAGCCTTGGCGTTGGTCCTCTGTGAGCTGGGACCTAGAGGCAGCTCTGACACATACTGTCAGGGGTTCAGGATGAGAGGCACAGGGAGGAGAGGAGATGGAGAGCGAGGGGGAGGAATCCAAGGGGAGCATAGGAGAAGAGGACAGTGAACCGAGGGATTCCATGAGCCTCTCCAGCGAATCGGAAGATTCACAGACGGGGGCGCCAGTGGCCAGGGGTAGGGGGTTCCCAAGGGGAACGTCCCAGGAGCAAGGGAACAGCAGGGACTCCCAGAGCAGTAGTTGGAAATCAGGACCAGCTTCCCCACCAGAGCAGAGTGGGGGGGGGGAAGAGTCCCAAGGATCAGGGCCAGTGCACTCCCCACCAGGGAGAGAAGATAAGGCAGGGCTGACCACACCTCCATCGGAGAGTCAGACAACGGAGGGGAGGTCAGATCCGGCCAGTGTACTGGAAGAGGGAAGCAGTGACAGAAGTAGTGTAACGGTCAGGAGGAAGGTCACTGGGTTGGCGCGAGAGGCAAGTTCAAATGTACAGGAGCGCGGGACAGCAGAGAATGAGGATTGGGAACAGGGTCCTAAAGCCCGCCGGAGGGAGGGGGAGGAGCTAAGCAACTCAGCGTCGGAAGAGTCCAGAAAGGGCAATGCCCCAGCGGGCAGGAGGACCCAGAGGAGGAGAGAGCAGCGTAAAAGGTGGAGCCGGGCTAGGATCTTAAACTGGTGTCATAGGGGAGGAGACTCAGACGGTACTTCGCCGGTCTAGGCTTTAAGACGTAGAGCTGCGCGCTGCGGCTTTGAAATGGAAACTAAACCTCAATAAAGACTTTTGTACATAACGACAGCCTGGCGTTGGTCTGTGAGCTGGGACCTAGAGGCAGCTCTGACAGTATGTAATGAGACCAAAATAATAAAACACCATCTATCCGCTTCCATAGCATAGAAAGAATACAAATAAGCTTTGATTAGTCTTATTTCAATTCGCATCGTGTTTTTTGGGTTTGCACCAAAATCACCCCCAAAGCAAAAAGGTGTTTTGGCTTCCATCTACATAAGAAGAAGATGATAACGCTCTGATTGGGCTTATATCAAATAGGTGTTTCTGGCGTTAGAATGCACATTCATCCAAAAATCCCAGAGTGAAATGTTTGTTATCAGCCCAAATTAAGCATAGGTGTTTTGGTTCGATTTCAATAGAAAGAGGGCGAATAAGCTTAAATTGCTCTTTCGTTGTTCATTCACCCACAAATAGCAAAACGAAGTGTCATAAGCCTAAACAAAGTAAAACAGGTTGCTTTGGGTTCCATCATAGAAAGAAGAATTTGAATTTCGCTTATTTCAAAGTAGTATTCTTTGGTGTTAATGCACATTGTCCCAGAAATCACAAAGTGAATGTAATGAGACCAAGATAACAAAATACCGTCTTCTCGCTACCATATGCGTAGAAAGAAGACGAATAAGCTGCGAGTGGAGTTATTTCAAATCGCATGGTGTTTTCTGGGTGTGTATCAGAATCACCCTCAACCAAATCAAAAAAGTTTCTTGGGTTCACAAAGTGTATGTAATGAGACCAAAATAGCAAATGACCGTCTTTTCGCTCCCATATGCGTAGTAAGAAGACGAATAAGCTGCGAGTGGGCTTATTTCAATTTGCATGGTGTGTTTAGGGTGTGTATCAGAATCACCCTCAACCAAATCAAAAAGGTGTTTTGGCTTCCATCTACATAAAAAGAAGATGATAACGTTCTGATTGGGCTTATTTCAAATAGGTGTTTTTGGGGTTAAAATGCACATTCAGCCAAAAATCCCAGAGTGAAATTTTTCTTATCAGCCCAAATCAAGCATAGGTGTTTTGGTTCGATCTCAATAGAAAGAGGGCGAATAAGCTTAAATTGCTCTTTCGTTGTTCATTCACCACAAATAGCAAAGCGAAGTGTCATAAATGCCTAAACAAAGTAAAACAGGTTGCTTTGGGTTCCATCCACATAGAAAGAAGCATCTTGGATTTCACTTTTTTCAAACTCGTGTTCTTTGGTTTTAATGCACATTGACCCAGAAATCACAAAGTGTAATGAGACCAAAATAGCAAATGACCGTCTTTTTGCTCCCATATGCGTAGAAAGAAGACGAATAAGCTGCGAGTGGGCTTATTTCAATTTGCATGGTGTGTTTTGGGTGTGTATCAGACTCACCCTCAACCAAATCAAAAAGGTATTTTGGCTTCCTTCTACATAAAAAGATGATAACGTTCTGATTGGGCTTATTTCAAATAGGTGTTTTCTGGGGTTAGAATGCACATTCAACCAAAAATCTCAGAGTGAAATGTTTCTTATCGGCCCAAATCAAGCATAGGGGTTTTGGTTCGATCTCAATAGAAAGAGGGCGAATAAGCTTAAATTGCTCTTTCGTTGTTCATTCCCCAACAAATATCAAAGTGAATTGTAATAAGAGTAAACAAAGCAAAACAGGTTGTTTTGCGTTCCATCTACATAGAAAGAAGCATCTTGAATTTCGCTTATTTCAAAGTAGTATTCTTTGGTGCTAATGCACATTTACCCAGAAATCGCAAAGTGTATGTGTCAGGGGTTCAGGAGCAGAGGCACAGGGAAGAGAGGACATGGAGAGCTAAGGGGAAGAATCCGAGGGGAGCGTAGGAGAAGAGGACAGTGGACCGAGGGATTCCATGAGCCTCTCCAGCGAATCGGAAGATTCACAGAAGGGGGCGTCAGTGGCCAGGGGTAGGGGGTTCCCAAGGGGAACGTCCCAGGAGCAAGGGGGCAGCAGGGACTCCCAGAGCAGTAGTTGGAAATCAGGACCAGCTTCCCCACCAGAGCAGAGTGGGGGGGGGGGAAGAGTCCCAAGGATCAGGGCCAGTGCATTCCCCACCAGGGAGAGAAGATAAGGCAGGTCTGACCACACCTCCATCGGAGAGTCAGACAACGGAGGGGAGGTCAGATCTGGCCAGTATCCCGGAAGAGGGAAGCAGTGACAGAAGTAGTGTAACGGTCAGGAGGAAGGTCACTGGGTTGGCGGGAGAGGCAAGTTCAAATGTACAGGAGCGCGGGACAGCAGAGAATGAGGATTGGGAACAGGGTCCTAAAGCCCGCCGGAGGGAAGGGGAGGAGCTAAGCAACTCAGCGTCGGAATAGTCCAGAAAGGGCAATGCCCCAGCGGGCAGGAGGACCCAGAGGAGGAGAGAGCAGCGTAAAAGGTGGAGCCGGGCTAGGATCTTAAACTGGTGTCATAGGGGAGGAGACTCAGACGGTACTTCGCCGGTCTAGGCTTTAAGACGTAGAGCTGCGCGCTGCGGCTTTCCAATGGAAACTAAACCTCAATAAACACTTTTGTACATAACGACAGCCTGGCGTTGGTCTGTGAGCTGGGACCTAGAGGCAGCTCTGACAGAGACCAAAATAATAAAACACCATCTATCCGCTTCCATAGCATTGAAAGAATACAAATAAGCTTTGATTAGTCTTATTCATCGTGTTTTTTGGGTTTGCACCAAAATCACCCCCAAAGCAAAAAGGTGTTTTGGCTTCCATCTACATAAAAAAGAAGATGATAACGCTCTGATTGGGCTTATATCAAATAGGTGTTTCTGGCGTTAGAATGCACATTCAGCCAAAAATCCCAGAGTGAAATGTTTGTTATCAGCCCAAATTAAGCATAGGTGTTTTGGTTCGATTTCAATAGAAAGAGGGCGAATAAGCTTAAATTGCTCTTTCGTTGTTCATTCACCCACAAATAGCAAAACGAAGTGTCATAAGCCTAAACAAAGTAAAACAGGTTGTTTTGGGTTCCATCATAGAAAGAAGAATTTGAATTTCGCTTATTTCAAAGTAGTATTCTTTGGTGTTAATGCACAATGTCCCAGAAATCACAAAGTGAATGTAATGAGACCAAGATAACAAAATACCGTCTTCTCGCTACCATATGCGTAGAAAGAAGACGAATAAGCTGCGAGTGGAGTTATTTCAAATCGCATGGTGTTTTCTGGGTGTGTATCAGAATCACCCTCAACCAAATCAAAAAAGTTTCTTGGGTTCACAAAGTGTATGTAATGAGACCAAAATAGCAAATGACCGTCTTTTTGCTCCCATATACGTAGAAAGAAGACGAATAAGCTGCGAGTGGGCATTTCAATTTGCATGGTGTGTTTTGGGTGTGTATCAGAATCACCCTCAACCAAATCAAAAAGGTGTTTTGGCTTCCATCCACATAAAAAGAAGATGATAACGTTCTGATTGGGCTTATTTCAAATAGGTGTTTTTGGGGTTAAAATGCACATTCAGCCAAAAATCCCAGAGTGAAATTTTTCTTATCAGCCCAAATCAAGCATAGGTGTTTTGGTTCGATCTCAATAGAAAGAGGGCGAATAAGCTTAAATTGCTCTTTCGTTGTTCATTCACCCACAAATAGCAAAGCGAAGTGTCATAAATGCCTAAACAAAGTAAAACAGGTTGCTTTGGGTTCCATCCACATAGAAAGAAGCATCGGATTTCACTTTTTTCAAACTCGTGTTCTTTGGTTTTAATGCACATTGACCCAGAAATCACAAAGTGTAATGAGACCAAAATAGCAAATGACCGTCTTTTTGCTCCCATATGCGTAGAAAGAAGACGAATAAGCTGCGAGTGGGCTTATTTCAATTTGCATGGTGTGTTTTGGGTGTGTATCAGACTCACCCTCAACCAAATCAAAAAGGTATTTTGGCTTCCTTCTACATAAAAAGATGATAACGTTCTGATTGGGCATATTTCAAATAGGTGTTTTCTGGGGTTAGAATGCACATTCAACCAAAAATCTCAGAGTGAAATGTTTCTTATCGGCCCAAATCAAGCATAGGGGTTTTGGTTCGATCTCAATAGAAAGAGGGCGAATAAGCTTAAATTGCTCTTTCGTTGTTCATTCCCCAACAAATATCAAAGTGAATTGTAATAAGAGTAAACAAAGCAAAACAGGTTGTTTTGCGTTCCATCTACATAGAAAGAAGCATCTTGAATTTCGCTTATTTCAAAGTAGTATTCTTTGGTGCTAATGCACATTTACCCAGAAATCGCAAAGTGTATGTGTCAGGGGTTCAGGAGCAGAGGCACAGGGAAGAGAGGACATGGAGAGCTAAGGGGAAGAATCCGAGGGGAGCGTAGGAGAAGAGGACAGTGGACCGAGGGATTCCATGAGCCTCTCCAGCGAATCGGAAGATTCACAGAAGGGGGCGTCAGTGGCCAGGGGTAGGGGGTTCCCAAGGGGAACGTCCCAGGAGCAAGGGGGCAGCAGGGACTCCCAGAGCAGTAGTTGGAAATCAGGACCAGCTTCCCCACCAGAGCAGAGTGGGGGGGGGGGAAGAGTCCCAAGGATCAGGGCCAGTGCATTCCCCACCAGGGAGAGAAGATAAGGCAGGTCTGACCACACCTCCATCGGAGAGTCAGACAACGGAGGGGAGGTCAGATCTGGCCAGTATCCCGGAAGAGGGAAGCAGTGACAGAAGTAGTGTAACGGTCAGGAGGAAGGTCACTGGGTTGGCGGGAGAGGCAAGTTCAAATGTACAGGAGCGCGGGACAGCAGAGAATGAGGATTGGGAACAGGGTCCTAAAGCCCGCCGGAGGGAAGGGGAGGAGCTAAGCAACTCAGCGTCGGAATAGTCCAGAAAGGGCAATGCCCCAGCGGGCAGGAGGACCCAGAGGAGGAGAGAGCAGCGTAAAAGGTGGAGCCGGGCTAGGATCTTAAACTGGTGTCATAGGGGAGGAGACTCAGACGGTACTTCGCCGGTCTAGGCTTTAAGACGTAGAGCTGCGCGCTGCGGCTTTCCAATGGAAACTAAACCTCAATAAACACTTTTGTACATAACGACAGCCTGGCGTTGGTCTGTGAGCTGGGACCTAGAGGCAGCTCTGACAGAGACCAAAATAATAAAACACCATCTATCCGCTTCCATAGCATTGAAAGAATACAAATAAGCTTTGATTAGTCTTATTCATCGTGTTTTTTGGGTTTGCACCAAAATCACCCCCAAAGCAAAAAGGTGTTTTGGCTTCCATCTACATAAAAAAGAAGATGATAACGCTCTGATTGGGCTTATATCAAATAGGTGTTTCTGGCGTTAGAATGCACATTCAGCCAAAAATCCCAGAGTGAAATGTTTGTTATCAGCCCAAATTAAGCATAGGTGTTTTGGTTCGATTTCAATAGAAAGAGGGCGAATAAGCTTAAATTGCTCTTTCGTTGTTCATTCACCCACAAATAGCAAAACGAAGTGTCATAAGCCTAAACAAAGTAAAACAGGTTGTTTTGGGTTCCATCATAGAAAGAAGAATTTGAATTTCGCTTATTTCAAAGTAGTATTCTTTGGTGTTAATGCACAATGTCCCAGAAATCACAAAGTGAATGTAATGAGACCAAGATAACAAAATACCGTCTTCTCGCTACCATATGCGTAGAAAGAAGACGAATAAGCTGCGAGTGGAGTTATTTCAAATCGCATGGTGTTTTCTGGGTGTGTATCAGAATCACCCTCAACCAAATCAAAAAAGTTTCTTGGGTTCACAAAGTGTATGTAATGAGACCAAAATAGCAAATGACCGTCTTTTTGCTCCCATATACGTAGAAAGAAGACGAATAAGCTGCGAGTGGGCATTTCAATTTGCATGGTGTGTTTTGGGTGTGTATCAGAATCACCCTCAACCAAATCAAAAAGGTGTTTTGGCTTCCATCCACATAAAAAGAAGATGATAACGTTCTGATTGGGCTTATTTCAAATAGGTGTTTTTGGGGTTAAAATGCACATTCAGCCAAAAATCCCAGAGTGAAATTTTTCTTATCAGCCCAAATCAAGCATAGGTGTTTTGGTTCGATCTCAATAGAAAGAGGGCGAATAAGCTTAAATTGCTCTTTCGTTGTTCATTCACCCACAAATAGCAAAGCGAAGTGTCATAAATGCCTAAACAAAGTAAAACAGGTTGCTTTGGGTTCCATCCACATAGAAAGAAGCATCGGATTTCACTTTTTTCAAACTCGTGTTCTTTGGTTTTAATGCACATTGACCCAGAAATCACAAAGTGTAATGAGACCAAAATAGCAAATGACCGTCTTTTTGCTCCCATATGCGTAGAAAGAAGACGAATAAGCTGCGAGTGGGCTTATTTCAATTTGCATGGTGTGTTTTGGGTGTGTATCAGACTCACCCTCAACCAAATCAAAAAGGTATTTTGGCTTCCTTCTACATAAAAAGATGATAACGTTCTGATTGGGCATATTTCAAATAGGTGTTTTCTGGGGTTAGAATGCACATTCAACCAAAAATCTCAGAGTGAAATGTTTCTTATCGGCCCAAATCAAGCATAGGGGTTTTGGTTCGATCTCAATAGAAAGAGGGCGAATAAGCTTAAATTGCTCTTTCGTTGTTCATTCCCCAACAAATATCAAAGTGAATTGTAATAAGAGTAAACAAAGCAAAACAGGTTGTTTTGCGTTCCATCTACATAGAAAGAAGCATCTTGAATTTCGCTTATTTCAAAGTAGTATTCTTTGGTGCTAATGCACATTTACCCAGAAATCGCAAAGTGTATGTGTCAGGGGTTCAGGAGCAGAGGCACAGGGAAGAGAGGACATGGAGAGCTAAGGGGAAGAATCCGAGGGGAGCGTAGGAGAAGAGGACAGTGGACCGAGGGATTCCATGAGCCTCTCCAGTGAATCGGAAGATTCACAGAAGGGGGCGTCAGTGGCCAGGGGTAGGGGGTTCCCAAGGGGAACGTCCCAGGAGCAAGGGGGCAGCAGGGACTCCCAGAGCAGTAGTTGGAAATCAGGACCAGCTTCCCCACCAGAGCAGAGTGGGGGGGGGGAAGAGTCCCAAGGATCAGGGCCAGTGCATTCCCCACCAGGGAGAGAAGATAAGGCAGGTCTGACCACACCTCCATCGGAGAGTCAGACAACGGAGGGGAGGTCAGATCTGGCCAGTATCCCGGAAGAGGGAAGCAGTGACAGAAGTAGTGTAACGGTCAGGAGGAAGGTCACTGGGTTGGCGGGAGAGGCAAGTTCAAATGTACAGGAGCAAGGGACAGCAGAGAATGAGGATTGGGAACAGGGTCCTAAAGCCCGCCGGAGGGAAGGGGAGGAGCTAAGCAACTCAGCGTCGGAATAGTCCAGAAAGGGCAATGCCCCAGCGGGCAGGAGGACCCAGAGGAGGAGAGAGCAGCGTAAAAGGTGGAGCCGGGCTAGGATCTTAAACTGGTGTCATAGGGGAGGAGACTCAGACGGTACTTCGCCGGTCTAGGCTTTAAGACGTAGAGCTGCGCGCTGCGGCTTTCCAATGGAAACTAAACCTCAATAAACACTTTTGTACATAACGACAGCCTGGCGTTGGTCTGTGAGCTGGGACCTAGAGGCAGCTCTGACAGAGACCAAAATAATAAAACACCATCTATCCGCTTCCATAGCATTGAAAGAATACAAATAAGCTTTGATTAGTCTTATTCATCGTGTTTTTTGGGTTTGCACCAAAATCACCCCCAAAGCAAAAAGGTGTTTTGGCTTCCATCTACATAAAAAAGAAGATGATAACGCTCTGATTGGGCTTATATCAAATAGGTGTTTCTGGCGTTAGAATGCACATTCAGCCAAAAATCCCAGAGTGAAATGTTTGTTATCAGCCCAAATTAAGCATAGGTGTTTTGGTTCGATTTCAATAGAAAGAGGGCGAATAAGCTTAAATTGCTCTTTCGTTGTTCATTCACCCACAAATAGCAAAACGAAGTGTCATAAGCCTAAACAAAGTAAAACAGGTTGTTTTGGGTTCCATCATAGAAAGAAGAATTTGAATTTCGCTTATTTCAAAGTAGTATTCTTTGGTGTTAATGCACAATGTCCCAGAAATCACAAAGTGAATGTAATGAGACCAAGATAACAAAATACCGTCTTCTCGCTACCATATGCGTAGAAAGAAGACGAATAAGCTGCGAGTGGAGTTATTTCAAATCGCATGGTGTTTTCTGGGTGTGTATCAGAATCACCCTCAACCAAATCAAAAAAGTTTCTTGGGTTCACAAAGTGTATGTAATGAGACCAAAATAGCAAATGACCGTCTTTTTGCTCCCATATACGTAGAAAGAAGACGAATAAGCTGCGAGTGGGCATTTCAATTTGCATGGTGTGTTTTGGGTGTGTATCAGAATCACCCTCAACCAAATCAAAAAGGTGTTTTGGCTTCCATCCACATAAAAAGAAGATGATAACGTTCTGATTGGGCTTATTTCAAATAGGTGTTTTTGGGGTTAAAATGCACATTCAGCCAAAAATCCCAGAGTGAAATTTTTCTTATCAGCCCAAATCAAGCATAGGTGTTTTGGTTCGATCTCAATAGAAAGAGGGCGAATAAGCTTAAATTGCTCTTTCGTTGTTCATTCACCCACAAATAGCAAAGCGAAGTGTCATAAATGCCTAAACAAAGTAAAACAGGTTGCTTTGGGTTCCATCCACATAGAAAGAAGCATCGGATTTCACTTTTTTCAAACTCGTGTTCTTTGGTTTTAATGCACATTGACCCAGAAATCACAAAGTGTAATGAGACCAAAATAGCAAATGACCGTCTTTTTGCTCCCATATGCGTAGAAAGAAGACGAATAAGCTGCGAGTGGGCTTATTTCAATTTGCATGGTGTGTTTTGGGTGTGTATCAGACTCACCCTCAACCAAATCAAAAAGGTATTTTGGCTTCCTTCTACATAAAAAGATGATAACGTTCTGATTGGGCATATTTCAAATAGGTGTTTTCTGGGGTTAGAATGCACATTCAACCAAAAATCTCAGAGTGAAATGTTTCTTATCGGCCCAAATCAAGCATAGGGGTTTTGGTTCGATCTCAATAGAAAGAGGGCGAATAAGCTTAAATTGCTCTTTCGTTGTTCATTCCCCAACAAATATCAAAGTGAATTGTAATAAGAGTAAACAAAGCAAAACAGGTTGTTTTGCGTTCCATCTACATAGAAAGAAGCATCTTGAATTTCGCTTATTTCAAAGTAGTATTCTTTGGTGCTAATGCACATTTACCCAGAAATCGCAAAGTGTATGTGTCAGGGGTTCAGGAGCAGAGGCACAGGGAAGAGAGGACATGGAGAGCTAAGGGGAAGAATCCGAGGGGAGCGTAGGAGAAGAGGACAGTGGACCGAGGGATTCCATGAGCCTCTCCAGCGAATCGGAAGATTCACAGAAGGGGGCGTCAGTGGCCAGGGGTAGGGGGTTCCCAAGGGGAACGTCCCAGGAGCAAGGGGGCAGCAGGGACTCCCAGAGCAGTAGTTGGAAATCAGGACCAGCTTCCCCACCAGAGCAGAGTGGGGGGGGAAGAGTCCCAAGGATCAGGGCCAGTGCATTCCCCACCAGGGAGAGAAGATAAGGCAGGTCTGACCACACCTCCATCGGAGAGTCAGACAACGGAGGGGAGGTCAGATCTGGCCAGTATCCCGGAAGAGGGAAGCAGTGACAGAAGTAGTGTAACGGTCAGGAGGAAGGTCACTGGGTTGGCGGGAGAGGCAAGTTCAAATGTACAGGAGCGCGGGACAGCAGAGAATGAGGATTGGGAACAGGGTCCTAAAGCCCGCCGGAGGGAAGGGGAGGAGCTAAGCAACTCAGCGTCGGAATAGTCCAGAAAGGGCAATGCCCCAGCGGGCAGGAGGACCCAGAGGAGGAGAGAGCAGCGTAAAAGGTGGAGCCGGGCTAGGATCTTAAACTGGTGTCATAGGGGAGGAGACTCAGACGGTACTTCGCCGGTCTAGGCTTTAAGACGTAGAGCTGCGCGCTGCGGCTTTCCAATGGAAACTAAACCTCAATAAACACTTTTGTACATAACGACAGCCTGGCGTTGGTCTGTGAGCTGGGACCTAGAGGCAGCTCTGACAGAGACCAAAATAATAAAACACCATCTATCCGCTTCCATAGCATAGAAAGAATACAAATAAGCTTTGATTAGTCTTATTTCAATTCGCATCGTGTTTTTTGGGTTTGCACCAAAATCACCCCCAAAGCAAAAAGGTGTTTTGGCTTCCATCTACATAAAAAAGAAGATGATAACGCTCTGATTGGGCTTATATCAAATAGGTGTTTCTGGCGTTAGAATGCACATTCAGCCAAAAATCCCAGAGTGAAATGTTTGTTATCAGCCCAAATTAAGCATAGGTGTTTTGGTTCGATTTCAATAGAAAGAGGGCGAATAAGCTTAAATTGCTCTTTCGTTGTTCATTCACCCACAAATAGCAAAACGAAGTGTCATAAGCCTAAACAAAGTAAAACAGGTTGTTTTGGGTTCCATCATAGAAAGAAGAATTTGAATTTCGCTTATTTCAAAGTAGTATTCTTTGGTGTTAATGCACAATGTCCCAGAAATCACAAAGTGAATGTAATGAGACCAAGATAACAAAATACCGTCTTCTCGCTACCATATGCGTAGAAAGAAGACGAATAAGCTGCGAGTGGAGTTATTTCAAATCGCATGGTGTTTTCTGGGTGTGTATCAGAATCACCCTCAACCAAATCAAAAAAGTTTCTTGGGTTCACAAAGTGTATGTAATGAGACCAAAATAGCAAATGACCGTCTTTTTGCTCCCATATACGTAGAAAGAAGACGAATAAGCTGCGAGTGGGCATTTCAATTTGCATGGTGTGTTTTGGGTGTGTATCAGAATCACCCTCAACCAAATCAAAAAGGTGTTTTGGCTTCCATCCACATAAAAAGAAGATGATAACGTTCTGATTGGGCTTATTTCAAATAGGTGTTTTTGGGGTTAAAATGCACATTCAGCCAAAAATCCCAGAGTGAAATTTTTCTTATCAGCCCAAATCAAGCATAGGTGTTTTGGTTCGATCTCAATAGAAAGAGGGCGAATAAGCTTAAATTGCTCTTTCGTTGTTCATTCACCCACAAATAGCAAAGCGAAGTGTCATAAATGCCTAAACAAAGTAAAACAGGTTGCTTTGGGTTCCATCCACATAGAAAGAAGCATCGGATTTCACTTTTTTCAAACTCGTGTTCTTTGGTTTTAATGCACATTGACCCAGAAATCACAAAGTGTAATGAGACCAAAATAGCAAATGACCGTCTTTTTGCTCCCATATGCGTAGAAAGAAGACGAATAAGCTGCGAGTGGGCTTATTTCAATTTGCATGGTGTGTTTTGGGTGTGTATCAGACTCACCCTCAACCAAATCAAAAAGGTATTTTGGCTTCCTTCTACATAAAAAGATGATAACGTTCTGATTGGGCATATTTCAAATAGGTGTTTTCTGGGGTTAGAATGCACATTCAACCAAAAATCTCAGAGTGAAATGTTTCTTATCGGCCCAAATCAAGCATAGGGGTTTTGGTTCGATCTCAATAGAAAGAGGGCGAATAAGCTTAAATTGCTCTTTCGTTGTTCATTCCCCAACAAATATCAAAGTGAATTGTAATAAGAGTAAACAAAGCAAAACAGGTTGTTTTGCGTTCCATCTACATAGAAAGAAGCATCTTGAATTTCGCTTATTTCAAAGTAGTATTCTTTGGTGCTAATGCACATTTACCCAGAAATCGCAAAGTGTATGTGTCAGGGGTTCAGGAGCAGAGGCACAGGGAAGAGAGGACATGGAGAGCTAAGGGGAAGAATCCAAGGGGAGCGTAGGAGAAGAGGACAGTGGACCGAGGGATTCCATGAGCCTCTCCAGCGAATCGGAAGATTCACAGAAGGGGGCGTCAGTGGCCAGGGGTAGGGGGTTCCCAAGGGGAACGTCCCAGGAGCAAGGGGGCAGCAGGGACTCCCAGAGCAGTAGTTGGAAATCAGGACCAGCTTCCCCACCAGAGCAGAGTGGGGGGGGGAAGAGTCCCAAGGATCAGGGCCAGTGCATTCCCCACCAGGGAGAGAAGATAAGGCAGGTCTGACCACACCTCCATCGGAGAGTCAGACAACGGAGGGGAGGTCAGATCTGGCCAGTATCCCGGAAGAGGGAAGCAGTGACAGAAGTAGTGTAACGGTCAGGAGGAAGGTCACTGGGTTGGCGGGAGAGGCAAGTTCAAATGTACAGGAGCGCGGGACAGCAGAGAATGAGGATTGGGAACAGGGTCCTAAAGCCCGCCGGAGGGAAGGGGAGGAGCTAAGCAACTCAGCGTCGGAATAGTCCAGAAAGGGCAATGCCCCAGCGGGCAGGAGGACCCAGAGGAGGAGAGAGCAGCGTAAAAGGTGGAGCCGGGCTAGGATCTTAAACTGGTGTCATAGGGGAGGAGACTCAGACGGTACTTCGCCGGTCTAGGCTTTAAGACGTAGAGCTGCGCGCTGCGGCTTTCCAATGGAAACTAAACCTCAATAAACACTTTTGTACATAACGACAGCCTGGCGTTGGTCTGTGAGCTGGGACCTAGAGGCAGCTCTGACAGAGACCAAAATAATAAAACACCATCTATCCGCTTCCATAGCATAGAAAGAATACAAATAAGCTTTGATTAGTCTTATTTCAATTCGCATCGTATTTTTTGGGTTTGCACCAAAATCACCCCCAAAGCAAAAAGGTGTTTTGGCTTCCATCTACATAAAAAAGAAGATGATAACGCTCTGATTGGGCTTATATCAAATAGGTGTTTCTGGCGTTAGAATGCACATTCAGCCAAAAATCCCAGAGTGAAATGTTTGTTATCAGCCCAAATTAAGCATAGGTGTTTTGGTTCGATTTCAATAGAAAGAGGGCGAATAAGCTTAAATTGCTCTTTCGTTGTTCATTCACCCACAAATAGCAAAACGAAGTGTCATAAGCCTAAACAAAGTAAAACAGGTTGTTTTGGGTTCCATCATAGAAAGAAGAATTTGAATTTCGCTTATTTCAAAGTAGTATTCTTTGGTGTTAATGCACAATGTCCCAGAAATCACAAAGTGAATGTAATGAGACCAAGATAACAAAATACCGTCTTCTCGCTACCATATGCGTAGAAAGAAGACGAATAAGCTGCGAGTGGAGTTATTTCAAATCGCATGGTGTTTTCTGGGTGTGTATCAGAATCACCCTCAACCAAATCAAAAAAGTTTCTTGGGTTCACAAAGTGTATGTAATGAGACCAAAATAGCAAATGACCGTCTTTTTGCTCCCATATACGTAGAAAGAAGACGAATAAGCTGCGAGTGGGCATTTCAATTTGCATGGTGTGTTTTGGGTGTGTATCAGAATCACCCTCAACCAAATCAAAAAGGTGTTTTGGCTTCCATCCACATAAAAAGAAGATGATAACGTTCTGATTGGGCTTATTTCAAATAGGTGTTTTTGGGGTTAAAATGCACATTCAGCCAAAAATCCCAGAGTGAAATTTTTCTTATCAGCCCAAATCAAGCATAGGTGTTTTGGTTCGATCTCAATAGAAAGAGGGCGAATAAGCTTAAATTGCTCTTTCGTTGTTCATTCACCCACAAATAGCAAAGCGAAGTGTCATAAATGCCTAAACAAAGTAAAACAGGTTGCTTTGGGTTCCATCCACATAGAAAGAAGCATCGGATTTCACTTTTTTCAAACTCGTGTTCTTTGGTTTTAATGCACATTGACCCAGAAATCACAAAGTGTAATGAGACGAAAATAGCAGATGACCGTCTTTTTGCTCCCATATGCGTAGAAAGAAGACGAATAAGCTGCGAGTGGGCTTATTTCAATTTGCATGGTGTGTTTTGGGTGTGTATCAGACTCACCCTCAACCAAATCAAAAAGGTATTTTGGCTTCCTTCTACATAAAAAAATGATAACGTTCTGATTGGGCATATTTCAAATAGGTGTTTTCTGGGGTTAGAATGCACATTCAACCAAAAATCTCAGAGTGAAATGTTTCTTATCGGCCCAAATCAAGCATAGGGGTTTGGGTTCGATCTCAATAGAAAGAGGGCGAATAAGGTTAAATTGCTCTTTCGTTGTTCATTCCCCAACAAATATTAAAGTGAATTGTAATAAGAGTAAACAAAGCAAAACAGGTTGTTTTGCGTTCCATCTACATAGAAAGAAGCATCTTGAATTTCGCTTATTTCAAAGTAGTATTCTTTGGTGCTAATGCACATTTACCCAGAAATCGCAAAGTGTATGTGTCAGGGGTTCAGGAGCAGAGGCACAGGGAAGAGAGGACATGGAGAGCTAAGGGGAAGAATCCGAGGGGAGCGTAGGAGAAGAGGACAGTGGACCGAGGGATTCCATGAGCCTCTCCAGCGAATCGGAAGATTCACAGAAGGGGGCGTCAGTGGCCAGGGGTAGGGGGTTCCCAAGGGGAACGTCCCAGGAGCAAGGGGGCAGCAGGGACTCCCAGAGCAGTAGTTGGAAATCAGGACCAGCTTCCCCACCAGAGCAGAGTGGGGGGGGGGGAAGAGTCCCAAGGATCAGGGCCAGTGCATTCCCCACCAGGGAGAGAAGATAAGGCAGGTCTGACCACACCTCCATCGGAGAGTCAGACAACGGAGGGGAGGTCAGATCCGGCCAGTATCCCGGAAGAGGGAAGCAGTGACAGAAGTAGTGTAACGGTCAGGAGGAAGGTCACTGGGTTGGCGCGAGAGGCAAGTTCAAATGTACAGGAGCGCGGGACAGCAGAGAATGAGGATTGGGAACAGGGTCCTAAAGCCCGCCGGAGGGAGGGGGAGGAGCTAAGCAACTCAGCGTCGGAAGAGTCCAGAAAGGGCAATGCCCCAGCGGGCAGGAGGACCCAGAGGAGGAGAGAGCAGCGTAAAAGGTGGAGCCGGGCTAGGATCTTAAACTGGTGTCATAGGGGAGGAGACTCAGACGGTACTTCGCCGGTCTAGGCTTTAAGACGTAGAGCTGCGCGCTGCGGCTTTGAAATGGAAACTAAACCTCAATAAACACTTTTGTACATAACGACAGCCTGGCGTTGGTCTGTGAGCTGGGACCTAGAGGCAGCTCTGACAGAGACCAAAATAATAAAACACCATCTATCCGCTTCCATAGCATAGAAAGAATACAAATAAGCTTTGATTAGTCTTATTTCAATTCGCATCGTGTTTTTTGGGTTTGCACCAAAATCACCCCCAAAGCAAAAAGGTGTTTTGGCTTCCATCTACATAAAAAGAAGATGATAACGCTCTGATTGGGCTTATATCAGATAGGTGTTTCTGGCGTTAGAATGCACATTCAGCCAAAAATCCCAGAGTGAAATGTTTGTTATCAGCCCAAATTAAGCATAGGTGTTTTGGTTCGATTTCAATAGAAAGAGGGCGAATAAGCTTAAATTGCTCTTTCGTTGTTCATTCACCCACAAATAGCAAAACGAAGTGTCATAAGCCTAAACAAAGTAAAACAGGTTGTTTTGGGTTCCATCATAGAAAGAAGAATTTGAATTTCGCTTATTTCAAAGTAGTATTCTTTGGTGTTAATGCACAATGTCCCAGAAATCACAAAGTGAATGTAATGAGACCAAGATAACAAAATACCGTCTTCTCGCTACCATATGCGTAGAAAGAAGACGAATAAGCTGCGAGTGGAGTTATTTCAAATCGCATGGTGTTTTCTGGGTGTGTATCAGAATCACCCTCAACCAAATCAAAAAAGTTTCTTGGGTTCACAAAGTGTATGTAATGAGACCAAAATAGCAAATGACCGTCTTTTTGCTCCCATATACGTAGAAAGAAGACGAATAAGCTGCGAGTGGGCATTTCAATTTGCATGGTGTGTTTTGGGTGTGTATCAGAATCACCCTCAACCAAATCAAAAAGGTGTTTTGGCTTCCATCCACATAAAAAGAAGATGATAACGTTCTGATTGGGCTTATTTCAAATAGGTGTTTTTGGGGTTAAAATGCACATTCAGCCAAAAATCCCAGAGTGAAATTTTTCTTATCAGCCCAAATCAAGCATAGGTGTTTTGGTTCGATCTCAATAGAAAGAGGGCGAATAAGCTTAAATTGCTCTTTCGTTGTTCATTCACCCACAAATAGCAAAGCGAAGTGTCATAAATGCCTAAACAAAGTAAAACAGGTTGCTTTGGGTTCCATCCACATAGAAAGAAGCATCGGATTTCACTTTTTTCAAACGTGTTCTTTGGATTTAATGCACATTGACCCAGAAATCACAAAGTGTAATGAGACCAAAATAGCTAATGACCGTCTTTTTGCTCCCATATGCGTAGAAAGAAGACGAATAAGCTGCGAGTGGGCTTATTTCAATTTGCATGGTGTGTTTTGGGTGTGTATCAGACTCACCCTCAACCAAATCAAAAAGGTATTTTGGCTTCCTTCTACATAAAAAGATGATAACGTTCTGATTGGGCATATTTCAAATAGGTGTTTTCTGGGGTTAGAATGCACATTCAACCAAAAATCTCAGAGTGAAATGTTTCTTATCGGCCCAAATCAAGCATAGGGGTTTTGGTTCGATCTCAATAGAAAGAGGGCGAATAAGCTTAAATTGCTCTTTCGTTGTTCATTCCCCAACAAATATCAAAGTGAATTGTAATAAGAGTAAACAAAGCAAAACAGGTTGTTTTGCGTTCCATCTACATAGAAAGAAGCATCTTGAATTTCGCTTATTTCAAAGTAGTATTCTTTGGTGCTAATGCACATTTACCCAGAAATCGCAAAGTGTATGTGTCAGGGGTTCAGGAGCAGAGGCACAGGGAAGAGAGGACATGGAGAGCTAAGGGGAAGAATCCGAGGGGAGCGTAGGAGAAGAGGACAGTGGACCGAGGGATTCCATGAGCCTCTCCAGCGAATCGGAAGATTCACAGAAGGGGGCGTCAGTGGCCAGGGGTAGGGGGTTCCCAAGGGGAACGTCCCAGGAGCAAGGGGGCAGCAGGGACTCCCAGAGCAGTAGTTGGAAATCAGGACCAGCTTCCCCACCAGAGCAGAGTGGGGGGGGGGGAAGAGTCCCAAGGATCAGGGCCAGTGCATTCCCCACCAGGGAGAGAAGATAAGGCAGGTCTGACCACACCTCCATCGGAGAGTCAGACAACGGAGGGGAGGTCAGATCTGGCCAGTATCCCGGAAGAGGGAAGCAGTGACAGAAGTAGTGTAACGGTCAGGAGGAAGGTCACTGGGTTGGCGGGAGAGGCAAGTTCAAATGTACAGGAGCGCGGGACAGCAGAGAATGAGGATTGGGAACAGGGTCCTAAAGCCCGCCGGAGGGAAGGGGAGGAGCTAAGCAACTCAGCGTCGGAAGAGTCCAGAAAGGGCAATGCCCCAGCGGGCAGGAGGACCCAGAGGAGGAGAGAGCAGCGTAAAAGGTGGAGCCGGGCTAGGATCTTAAACTGGTGTCATAGGGGAGGAGACTCAGACGGTACTTCGCCGGTCTAGGCTTTAAGACGTAGAGCTGCGCGCTGCGGCTTTGAAATGGAAACTAAACCTCAATAAAGACTTTTGTACATAACGACAGCCTTGGCGTTGGTCCTCTGTGAGCTGGGACCTAGAGGCAGCTCTGACAGAGACCAAAATAATAAAACACCATCTATCCGCTTCCATAGCATAGAAAGAATACAAATAAGCTTTGATTAGTCTTATTTCAATTCGCATCGTGTTTTTTGGGTTTGCACCAAAATCACCCCCAAAGCAAAAAGGTGTTTTGGCTTCCATCTACATAAAAAGAAGATGATAACGCTCTGATTGGGCTTATATCAGATAGGTGTTTCTGGCGTTAGAATGCACATTCAGCCAAAAATCCCAGAGTGAAATGTTTGTTATCAGCCCAAATTAAGCATAGGTGTTTTGGTTCGATTTCAATAGAAAGAGGGCGAATAAGCTTAAATTGCTCTTTCGTTGTTCATTCACCCACAAATAGCAAAACGAAGTGTCATAAGCCTAAACAAAGTAAAACAGGTTGTTTTGGGTTCCATCATAGAAAGAAGAATTTGAATTTCGCTTATTTCAAAGTAGTATTCTTTGGTGTTAATGCACAATGTCCCAGAAATCACAAAGTGAATGTAATGAGACCAAGATAACAAAATACCGTCTTCTCGCTACCATATGCGTAGAAAGAAGACGAATAAGCTGCGAGTGGAGTTATTTCAAATCGCATGGTGTTTTCTGGGTGTGTATCAGAATCACCCTCAACCAAATCAAAAAAGTTTCTTGGGTTCACAAAGTGTATGTAATGAGACCAAAATAGCAAATGACCGTCTTTTTGCTCCCATATACGTAGAAAGAAGACGAATAAGCTGAGAGTGGGCATTTCAATTTGCATGGTGTGTTTTGGGTGTGTATCAGAATCACCCTCAACCAAATCAAAAAGGTGTTTTGGCTTCCATCCACATAAAAAGAAGATGATAACGTTCTGATTGGGCTTATTTCAAATAGGTGTTTTTGGGGTTAAAATGCACATTCAGCCAAAAATCCCAGAGTGAAATTTTTCTTATCAGCCCAAATCAAGCATAGGTGTTTTGGTTCGATCTCAATAGAAAGAGGGCGAATAAGCTTAAATTGCTCTTTCGTTGTTCATTCACCCACAAATAGCAAAGCGAAGTGTCATAAATGCCTAAACAAAGTAAAACAGGTTGCTTTGGGTTCCATCCACATAGAAAGAAGCATCGGATTTCACTTTTTTCAAACTCGTGTTCTTTGGTTTTAATGCACATTGACCCAGAAATCACAAAGTGTAATGAGACCAAAATAGCTAATGACCGTCTTTTTGCTCCCATATGCGTAGAAAGAAGACGAATAAGCTGCGAGTGGGCTTATTTCAATTTGCATGGTGTGTTTTGGGTGTGTATCAGACTCACCCTCAACCAAATCAAAAAGGTATTTTGGCTTCCTTCTACATAAAAAAATGATAACGTTCTGATTGGGCATATTTCAAATAGGTGTTTTCTGGGGTTAGAATGCACATTCAACCAAAAATCTCAGAGTGAAATGTTTCTTATCGGCCCAAATCAAGCATAGGGGTTTTGGTTCGATCTCAATAGAAAGAGGGCGAATAAGCTTAAATTGCTCTTTCGTTGTTCATTCCCCAACAAATATCAAAGTGAATTGTAATAAGAGTAAACAAAGCAAAACAGGTTGTTTTGCGTTCCATCTACATAGAAAGAAGCATCTTGAATTTCGCTTATTTCAAAGTAGTATTCTTTGGTGCTAATGCACATTTACCCAGAAATCGCAAAGTGTATGTGTCAGGGGTTCAGGAGCAGAGGCACAGGGAAGAGAGGACATGGAGAGCTAAGGGGAAGAATCCGAGGGGAGCGTAGGAGAAGAGGACAGTGGACCGAGGGATTCCATGAGCCTCTCCAGCGAATCGGAAGATTCACAGAAGGGAGCGTCAGTGGCCAGGGGTAGGGGGTTCCCAAGGGGAACGTCCCAGGAGCAAGGGGGCAGCAGGGACTCCCAGAGCAGTAGTTGGAAATCAGGACCAGCTTCCCCACCAGAGCAGAGTGGGGGGGGGGGAAGAGTCCCAAGGATCAGGGCCAGTGCATTCCCCACCAGGGAGAGAAGATAAGGCAGGTCTGACCACACCTCCATCGGAGAGTCAGACAACGGAGGGGAGGTCAGATCCGGCCAGTATCCCGGAAGAGGGAAGCAGTGACAGAAGTAGTGTAACGGTCAGGAGGAAGGTCACTGGGTTGGCGCGAGAGGCAAGTTCAAATGTACAGGAGCGCGGGACAGCAGAGAATGAGGATTGGGAACAGGGTCCTAAAGCCCGCCGGAGGGAGGGGGAGGAGCTAAGCAACTCAGCGTCGGAAGAGTCCAGAAAGGGCAATGCCCCAGCGGGCAGGAGGACCCAGAGGAGGAGAGAGCAGCGTAAAAGGTGGAGCCGGGCTAGGATCTTAAACTGGTGTCATAGGGGAGGAGACTCAGACGGTACTTCGCCGGTCTAGGCTTTAAGACGTAGAGCTGCGCGCTGCGGCTTTGAAATGGAAACTAAACCTCAATAAAGACTTTTGTACATAACGACAGCCTTGGCGTTGGTCCTCTGTGAGCTGGGACCTAGAGGCAGCTCTGACAGAGACCAAAATAATAAAACACCATCTATCCGCTTCCATAGCATAGAAAGAATACAAATAAGCTTTGATTAGTCTTATTTCAATTCGCATCGTGTTTTTTGGGTTTGCACCAAAATCACCCCCAAAGCAAAAAGGTGTTTTGGCTTCCATCTACATAAAAAGAAGATGATAACGCTCTGATTGGGCTTATATCAGATAGGTGTTTCTGGCGTTAGAATGCACATTCAGCCAAAAATCCCAGAGTGAAATGTTTGTTATCAGCCCAAATTAAGCATAGGTGTTTTGGTTCGATTTCAATAGAAAGAGGGCGAATAAGCTTAAATTGCTCTTTCGTTGTTCATTCACCCACAAATAGCAAAACGAAGTGTCATAAGCCTAAACAAAGTAAAACAGGTTGTTTTGGGTTCCATCATAGAAAGAAGAATTTGAATTTCGCTTATTTCAAAGTAGTATTCTTTGGTGTTAATGCACAATGTCCCAGAAATCACAAAGTGAATGTAATGAGACCAAGATAACAAAATACCGTCTTCTCGCTACCATATGCGTAGAAAGAAGACGAATAAGCTGCGAGTGGAGTTATTTCAAATCGCATGGTGTTTTCTGGGTGTGTATCAGAATCACCCTCAACCAAATCAAAAAAGTTTCTTGGGTTCACAATGTATGTAATGAGACCAAAATAGCAAATGACCGTCTTTTTGCTCCCATATACGTAGAAAGAAGACGAATAAGCTGCGAGTGGGCATTTCAATTTGCATGGTGTGTTTTGGGTGTGTATCAGAATCACCCTCAACCAAATCAAAAAGGTGTTTTGGCTTCCATCCACATAAAAAGAAGATGATAACGTTCTGATTGGGCTTATTTCAAATAGGTGTTTTTGGGGTTAAAATGCACATTCAGCCAAAAATCCCAGAGTGAAATTTTTCTTATCAGCCCAAATCAAGCATAGGTGTTTTGGTTCGATCTCAATAGAAAGAGGGCGAATAAGCTTAAATTGCTCTTTCGTTGTTCATTCACCCACAAATAGCAAAGCGAAGTGTCATAAATGCCTAAACAAAGTAAAACAGGTTGCTTTGGGTTCCATCCACATAGAAAGAAGCATCGGATTTCACTTTTTTCAAACTCGTGTTCTTTGGTTTTAATGCACATTGACCCAGAAATCACAAAGTGTAATGAGACCAAAATAGCTAATGACCGTCTTTTTGCTCCCATATGCGTAGAAAGAAGACGAATAAGCTGCGAGTGGGCTTATTTCAATTTGCATGGTGTGTTTTGGGTGTGTATCAGACTCACCCTCAACCAAATCAAAAAGGTATTTTGGCTTCCTTCTACATAAAAAGATGATAACGTTCTGATTGGGCATATTTCAAATAGGTGTTTTCTGGGGTTAGAATGCACATTCAACCAAAAATCTCAGAGTGAAATGTTTCTTATCGGCCCAAATCAAGCATAGGGGTTTTGGTTCGATCTCAATAGAAAGAGGGCGAATAAGCTTAAATTGCTCTTTCGTTGTTCATTCCCCAACAAATATCAAAGTGAATTGTAATAAGAGTAAACAAAGCAAAACAGGTTGTTTTGCGTTCCATCTACATAGAAAGAAGCATCTTGAATTTCGCTTATTTCAAAGTAGTATTCTTTGGTGCTAATGCACATTTACCCAGAAATCGCAAAGTGTATGTGTCAGGGGTTCAGGAGCAGAGGCACAGGGAAGAGAGGACATGGAGAGCTAAGGGGAAGAATCCGAGGGGAGCGTAGGAGAAGAGGACAGTCGACCGAGGGATTCCATGAGCCTCTCCAGCGAATCGGAAGATTCACAGAAGGGGGCGTCAGTGGCCAGGGGTAGGGGGTTCCCAAGGGGAACGTCCCAGGAGCAAGGGGGCAGCAGGGACTCCCAGAGCAGTAGTTGGAAATCAGGACCAGCTTCCCCACCAGAGCAGAGTGGGGGGGGGGAAGAGTCCCAAGGATCAGGGCCAGTGCATTCCCCACCAGGGAGAGAAGATAAGGCAGGTCTGACCACACCTCCATCGGAGAGTCAGACAACGGAGGGGAGGTCAGATCCGGCCAGTATCCCGGAAGAGGGAAGCAGTGACAGAAGTAGTGTAACGGTCAGGAGGAAGGTCACTGGGTTGGTGCGAGAGGCAAGTTCAAATGTACAGGAGCGCGGGACAGCAGAGAATGAGGATTGGGAACAGGGTCCTAAAGCCCGCCGGAGGGAGGGGGAGGAGCTAAGCAACTCAGCGTCGGAAGAGTCCAGAAAGGGCAATGCCCCAGCGGGCAGGAGGACCCAGAGGAGGAGAGAGCAGCGTAAAAGGTGGAGCCGGGCTAGGATCTTAAACTGGTGTCATAGGGGAGGAGACTCAGACGGTACTTCGCCGGTCTAGGCTTTAAGACGTAGAGCTGCGCGCTGCGGCTTTCCAATGGAAACTAAACCTCAATAAACACTTTTGTACATAACGACAGCCTTGGCGTTGGTCCTCTGTGAGCTGGGACCTAGAGGCAGCTCTGACAGAGACCAAAATAATAAAACACCATCTATCCGCTTCCATAGCATAGAAAGAATACAAATAAGCTTTGATTAGTCTTATTTCAATTCGCATCGTGTTTTTTGGGTTTGCACCAAAATCACCCCCAAAGCAAAAAGGTGTTTTGGCTTCCATCTACATAAAAAGAAGATGATAACGCTCTGATTGGGCTTATATCAGATAGGTGTTTCTGGCGTTAGAATGCACATTCAGCCAAAAATCCCAGAGTGAAATGTTTGTTATCAGCCCAAATTAAGCATAGGTGTTTTGGTTCGATTTCAATAGAAAGAGGGCGAATAAGCTTAAATTGCTCTTTCGTTGTTCATTCACCCACAAATAGCAAAACGAAGTGTCATAAGCCTAAACAAAGTAAAACAGGTTGTTTTGGGTTCCATCATAGAAAGAAGAATTTGAATTTCGCTTATTTCAAAGTAGTATTCTTTGGTGTTAATGCACAATGTCCCAGAAATCACAAAGTGAATGTAATGAGACCAAGATAACAAAATACCGTCTTCTCGCTACCATATGCGTAGAAAGAAGACGAATAAGGTGCGAGTGGAGTTATTTCAAATCGCATGGTGTTTTCTGGGTGTGTATCAGAATCACCCTCAACCAAATCAAAAAAGTTTCTTGGGTTCACAAAGTGTATGTAATGAGACCAAAATAGCAAATGACCGTCTTTTTGCTCCCATATACGTAGAAAGAAGACGAATAAGCTGCGAGTGGGCATTTCAATTTGCATGGTGTGTTTTGGGTGTGTATCAGAATCACCCTCAACCAAATCAAAAAGGTGTTTTGGCTTCCATCCACATAAAAAGAAGATGATAACGTTCTGATTGGGCTTATTTCAAATAGGTGTTTTTGGGGTTAAAATGCACATTCAGCCAAAAATCCCAGAGTGAAATTTTTCTTATCAGCCCAAATCAAGCATAGGTGTTTTGGTTCGATCTCAATAGAAAGAGGGCGAATAAGCTTAAATTGCTCTTTCGTTGTTCATTCACCCACAAATAGCAAAGCGAAGTGTCATAAATGCCTAAACAAAGTAAAACAGGTTGCTTTGGGTTCCATCCACATAGAAAGAAGCATCGGATTTCACTTTTTTCAAACTCGTGTTCTTTGGTTTTAATGCACATTGACCCAGAAATCACAAAGTGTAATGAGACCAAAATAGCTAATGACCGTCTTTTTGCTCCCATATGCGTAGAAAGAAGACGAATAAGCTGCGAGTGGGCTTATTTCAATTTGCATGGTGTGTTTTGGGTGTGTATCAGACTCACCCTCAACCAAATCAAAAAGGTATTTTGGCTTCCTTCTACATAAAAAAATGATAACGTTCTGATTGGGCATATTTCAAATAGGTGTTTTCTGGGGTTAGAATGCACATTCAACCAAAAATCTCAGAGTGAAATGTTTCTTATCGGCCCAAATCAAGCATAGGGGTTTTGGTTCGATCTCAATAGAAAGAGGGCGAATAAGCTTAAATTGCTCTTTCGTTGTTCATTCCCCAACAAATATCAAAGTGAATTGTAATAAGAGTAAACAAAGCAAAACAGGTTGTTTTGCGTTCCATCTACATAGAAAGAAGCATCTTGAATTTCGCTTATTTCAAAGTAGTATTCTTTGGTGCTAATGCACATTTACCCAGAAATCGCAAAGTGTATGTGTCAGGGGTTCAGGAGCAGAGGCACAGGGAAGAGAGGACATGGAGAGCTAAGGGGAAGAATCCGAGGGGAGCGTAGGAGAAGAGGACAGTGGACCGAGGGATTCCATGAGCCTCTCCAGCGAATCGGAAGATTCACAGAAGGGGGCGTCAGTGGCCAGGGGTAGGGGGTTCCCAAGGGGAACGTCCCAGGAGCAAGGGGGCAGCAGGGACTCCCAGAGCAGTAGTTGGAAATCAGGACCAGCTTCCCCACCAGAGCAGAGTGGGGGGGGGGAAGAGTCCCAAGGATCAGGGCCAGTGCATTCCCCACCAGGGAGAGAAGATAAGGCAGGTCTGACCACACCTCCATCGGAGAGTCAGACAACGGAGGGGAGGTCAGATCCGGCCAGTATCCCGGAAGAGGGAAGCAGTGACAGAAGTAGTGTAACGGTCAGGAGGAAGGTCACTGGGTTGGCGCGAGAGGCAAGTTCAAATGTACAGGAGCGCGGGACAGCAGAGAATGAGGATTGGGAACAGGGTCCTAAAGCCCGCCGGAGGGAGGGGGAGGAGCTAAGCAACTCAGCGTCGGAAGAGTCCAGAAAGGGCAATGCCCCAGCGGGCAGGAGGACCCAGAGGAGGAGAGAGCAGCGTAAAAGGTGGAGCCGGGCTAGGATCTTAAACTGGTGTCATAGGGGAGGAGACTCAGACGGTACTTCGCCGGTCTAGGCTTTAAGACGTAGAGCTGCGCGCTGCGGCTTTCCAATGGAAACTAAACCTCAATAAACACTTTTGTACATAACGACAGCCTTGGCGTTGGTCCTCTGTGAGCTGGGACCTAGAGGCAGCTCTGACAGAGACCAAAATAATAAAACACCATCTATCCGCTTCCATAGCATAGAAAGAATACAAATAAGCTTTGATTAGTCTTATTTCAATTCGCATCGTGTTTTTTGGGTTTGCACCAAAATCACCCCCAAAGCAAAAAGGTGTTTTGGCTTCCATCTACATAAAAAGAAGATGATAACGCTCTGATTGGGCTTATATCAGATAGGTGTTTCTGGCGTTAGAATGCACATTCAGCCAAAAATCCCAGAGTGAAATGTTTGTTATCAGCCCAAATTAAGCATAGGTGTTTTGGTTCGATTTCAATAGAAAGAGGGCGAATAAGCTTAAATTGCTCTTTCGTTGTTCATTCACCCACAAATAGCAAAACGAAGTGTCATAAGCCTAAACAAAGTAAAACAGGTTGTTTTGGGTTCCATCATAGAAAGAAGAATTTGAATTTCGCTTATTTCAAAGTAGTATTCTTTGGTGTTAATGCACAATGTCCCAGAAATCACAAAGTGAATGTAATGAGACCAAGATAACAAAATACCGTCTTCTCGCTACCATATGCGTAGAAAGAAGACGAATAAGGTGCGAGTGGAGTTATTTCAAATCGCATGGTGTTTTCTGGGTGTGTATCAGAATCACCCTCAACCAAATCAAAAAAGTTTCTTGGGTTCACAAAGTGTATGTAATGAGACCAAAATAGCAAATGACCGTCTTTTTGCTCCCATATACGTAGAAAGAAGACGAATAAGCTGCGAGTGGGCATTTCAATTTGCATGGTGTGTTTTGGGTGTGTATCAGAATCACCCTCAACCAAATCAAAAAGGTGTTTTGGCTTCCATCCACATAAAAAGAAGATGATAACGTTCTGATTGGGCTTATTTCAAATAGGTGTTTTTGGGGTTAAAATGCACATTCAGCCAAAAATCCCAGAGTGAAATTTTTCTTATCAGCCCAAATCAAGCATAGGTGTTTTGGTTCGATCTCAATAGAAAGAGGGCGAATAAGCTTAAATTGCTCTTTCGTTGTTCATTCACCCACAAATAGCAAAGCGAAGTGTCATAAATGCCTAAACAAAGTAAAACAGGTTGATTTGGGTTCCATCCACATAGAAAGAAGCATCGGATTTCACTTTTTTCAAACGTGTTCTTTGGTTTTAATGCACATTGACCCAGAAATCACAAAGTGTAATGAGACCAAAATAGCTAATGACCGTCTTTTTGCTCCCATATGCGTAGAAAGAAGACGAATAAGCTGCGAGTGGGCTTATTTCGATTTGCATGGTGTGTTTTGGGTGTGTATCAGACTCACCCTCAACCAAATCAAAAAGGTATTTTGGCTTCCTTCTACATAAAAAGATGATAACGTTCTGATTGGGCTTATTTCAAATAGGTGTTTTCTGGGGTTAGAATGCACATTCAACCAAAAATCTCAGAGTGAAATGTTTCTTATCGGCCCAAATCAAGCATAGGGGTTTTGGTTCGATCTCAATAGAAAGAGGGCGAATAAGCTTAAATTGCTCTTTCGTTGTTCATTCCCCAACAAATAGCAAAGTGAATTGTAATAAGAGTAAACAAAGCAAAACAGGTTGTTTTGCGTTCCATCTACATAGAAAGAAGCATCTTGAATTTCGCTTATTTCAAAGTAGTATTCTTTGGTGCTAATGCACATTTACCCAGAAATCGCAAAGTGTATGTGTCAGGGGTTCAGGAGCAGAGGCACAGGGAAGAGAGGACATGGAGAGCTAAGGGGAAGAATCCGAGGGGAGCGTAGGAGAAGAGGACAGTGGACCGAGGGATTCCATGAGCCTCTCCAGCGAATCGGAAGATTCACAGAAGGGGGCGTCAGTGGCCAGGGGTAGGGGGTTCCCAAGGGGAACGTCCCAGGAGCAAGGGGGCAGCAGGGACTCCCAGAGCAGTAGTTGGAAATCAGGACCAGCTTCCCCACCAGAGCAGAGTGGGGGGGGGGAAGAGTCCCAAGGATCAGGGCCAGTGCATTCCCCACCAGGGAGAGAAGATAAGGCAGGTCTGACCACACCTCCATCGGAGAGTCAGACAACGGAGGGGAGGTCAGATCCGGCCAGTATCCCGGAAGAGGGAAGCAGTGACAGAAGTAGTGTAACGGTCAGGAGGAAGGTCACTGGGTTGGCGCGAGAGGCAAGTTCAAATGTACAGGAGCGCGGGACAGCAGAGAATGAGGATTGGGAACAGGGTCCTAAAGCCCGCCGGAGGGAGGGGGAGGAGCTAAGCAACTCAGCGTCGGAAGAGTCCAGAAAGGGCAATGCCCCAGCGGGCAGGAGGACCCAGAGGAGGAGAGAGCAGCGTAAAAGGTGGAGCCGGGCTAGGATCTTAAACTGGTGTCATAGGGGAGGAGACTCAGACGGTACTTCGCCGGTCTAGGCTTTAAGACGTAGAGCTGCGCGCTGCGGCTTTCCAATGGAAACTAAACCTCAATAAAGACTTTTGTACATAACGACAGCCTTGGCGTTGGTCCTCTGTGAGCTGGGACCTAGAGGCAGCTCTGACAGAGACCAAAATAATAAAACACCATCTATCCGCTTCCATAGCATAGAAAGAATACAAATAAGCTTTGATTAGTCTTATTTCAATTCGCATCGTGTTTTTTGGGTTTGCACCAAAATCACCCCCAAAGCAAAAAGGTGTTTTGGCTTCCATCTACATAAAAAGAAGATGATAACGCTCTGATTGGGCTTATATCAGATAGGTGTTTCTGGCGTTAGAATGCACATTCAGCCAAAAATCCCAGAGTGAAATGTTTGTTATCAGCCCAAATTAAGCATAGGTGTTTTGGTTCGATTTCAATAGAAAGAGGGCGAATAAGCTTAAATTGCTCTTTCGTTGTTCATTCACCCACAAATAGCAAAACGAAGTGTCATAAGCCTAAACAAAGTAAAACAGGTTGTTTTGGGTTCCATCATAGAAAGAAGAATTTGAATTTCGCTTATTTCAAAGTAGTATTCTTTGGTGTTAATGCACAATGTCCCAGAAATCACAAAGTGAATGTAATGAGACCAAGATAACAAAATACCGTCTTCTCGCTACCATATGCGTAGAAAGAAGACGAATAAGGTGCGAGTGGAGTTATTTCAAATCGCATGGTGTTTTCTGGGTGTGTATCAGAATCACCCTCAACCAAATCAAAAAAGTTTCTTGGGTTCACAAAGTGTATGTAATGAGACCAAAATAGCAAATGACCGTCTTTTTGCTCCCATATACGTAGAAAGAAGACGAATAAGCTGCGAGTGGGCATTTCAATTTGCATGGTGTGTTTTGGGTGTGTATCAGAATCACCCTCAACCAAATCAAAAAGGTGTTTTGGCTTCCATCCACATAAAAAGAAGATGATAACGTTCTGATTGGGCTTATTTCAAATAGGTGTTTTTGGGGTTAAAATGCACATTCAGCCAAAAATCCCAGAGTGAAATTTTTCTTATCAGCCCAAATCAAGCATAGGTGTTTTGGTTCGATCTCAATAGAAAGAGGGCGAATAAGCTTAAATTGCTCTTTCGTTGTTCATTCACCCACAAATAGCAAAGCGAAGTGTCATAAATGCCTAAACAAAGTAAAACAGGTTGATTTGGGTTCCATCCACATAGAAAGAAGCATCGGATTTCACTTTTTTCAAACTCGTGTTCTTTGGTTTTAATGCACATTGACCCAGAAATCACAGTGTAATGAGACCAAAATAGCTAATGACCGTCTTTTTGCTCCCATATGCGTAGAAAGAAGACGAATAAGCTGCGAGTGGGCTTATTTCGATTTGCATGGTGTGTTTTGGGTGTGTATCAGACTCACCCTCAACCAAATCAAAAAGGTATTTTGGCTTCCTTCTACATAAAAAGATGATAACGTTCTGATTGGGCTTATTTCAAATAGGTGTTTTCTGGGGTTAGAATGCACATTCAACCAAAAATCTCAGAGTGAAATGTTTCTTATCGGCCCAAATCAAGCATAGGGGTTTTGGTTCGATCTCAATAGAAAGAGGGCGAATAAGCTTAAATTGCTCTTTCGTTGTTCATTCCCCAACAAATAGCAAAGTGAATTGTAATAAGAGTAAACAAAGCAAAACAGGTTGTTTTGCGTTCCATCTACATAGAAAGAAGCATCTTGAATTTCGCTTATTTCAAAGTAGTATTCTTTGGTGCTAATGCACATTTACCCAGAAATCGCAAAGTGTATGTGTCAGGGGTTCAGGAGCAGAGGCACAGGGAAGAGAGGACATGGAGAGCTAAGGGGAAGAATCCGAGGGGAGCGTAGGAGAAGAGGACAGTGGACCGAGGGATTCCATGAGCCTCTCCAGCGAATCGGAAGATTCACAGAAGGGGGCGTCAGTGGCCAGGGGTAGGGGGTTCCCAAGGGGAACGTCCCAGGAGCAAGGGGGCAGCAGGGACTCCCAGAGCAGTAGTTGGAAATCAGGACCAGCTTCCCCACCAGAGCAGAGTGGGGGGGGGGAAGAGTCCCAAGGATCAGGGCCAGTGCATTCCCCACCAGGGAGAGAAGATAAGGCAGGTCTGACCACACCTCCATCGGAGAGTCAGACAACGGAGGGGAGGTCAGATCCGGCCAGTATCCCGGAAGAGGGAAGCAGTGACAGAAGTAGTGTAACGGTCAGGAGGAAGGTCACTGGGTTGGCGCGAGAGGCAAGTTCAAATGTACAGGAGCGCGGGACAGCAGAGAATGAGGATTGGGAACAGGGTCCTAAAGCCCGCCGGAGGGAGGGGGAGGAGCTAAGCAACTCAGCGTCGGAAGAGTCCAGAAAGGGCAATGCCCCAGCGGGCAGGAGGACCCAGAGGAGGAGAGAGCAGCGTAAAAGGTGGAGCCGGGCTAGGATCTTAAACTGGTGTCATAGGGGAGGAGACTCAGACGGTACTTCGCCGGTCTAGGCTTTAAGACGTAGAGCTGCGCGCTGCGGCTTTGAAATGGAAACTAAACCTCAATAAACACTTTTGTACATAACGACAGCCTGGCGTTGGTCTGTGAGCTGGGACCTAGAGGCAGCTCTGACAGAGACCAAAATAATAAAACACCATCTATCCGCTTCCATAGCATAGAAAGAATACAAATAAGCTTTGATTAGTCTTATTTCAATTCGCATCGTGTTTTTTGGGTTTGCACCAAAATCACCCCCAAAGCAAAAAGGTGTTTTGGCTTCCATCTACATAAAAAGAAGATGATAACGCTCTGATTGGGCTTATATCAGATAGGTGTTTCTGGCGTTAGAATGCACATTCAGCCAAAAATCCCAGAGTGAAATGTTTGTTATCAGCCCAAATTAAGCATAGGTGTTTTGGTTCGATTTCAATAGAAAGAGGGCGAATAAGCTTAAATTGCTCTTTCGTTGTTCATTCACCCACAAATAGCAAAACGAAGTGTCATAAGCCTAAACAAAGTAAAACAGGTTGTTTTGGGTTCCATCATAGAAAGAAGAATTTGAATTTCGCTTATTTCAAAGTAGTATTCTTTAGTGTTAATGCACAATGTCCCAGAAATCACAAAGTGAATGTAATGAGACCAAGATAACAAAATACCGTCTTCTCGCTACCATATGCGTAGAAAGAAGACGAATAAGGTGCGAGTGGAGTTATTTCAAATCGCATGGTGTTTTCTGGGTGTGTATCAGAATCACCCTCAACCAAATCAAAAAAGTTTCTTGGGTTCACAAAGTGTATGTAATGAGACCAAAATAGCAAATGACCGTCTTTTTGCTCCCATATACGTAGAAAGAAGACGAATAAGCTGCGAGTGGGCATTTCAATTTGCATGGTGTGTTTTGGGTGTGTATCAGAATCACCCTCAACCAAATCAAAAAGGTGTTTTGGCTTCCATCTACATAAAAAGAAGATGATAACGTTCTGATTGGGCTTATTTCAAATAGGTGTTTTTGGGGTTAAAATGCACATTCAGCCAAAAATCCCAGAGTGAAATTTTTCTTATCAGCCCAAATCAAGCATAGGTGTTTTGGTTCGATCTCAATAGAAAGAGGGCGAATAAGCTTAAATTGCTCTTTCGTTGTTCATTCACCCACAAATAGCAAAGCGAAGTGTCATAAATGCCTAAACAAAGTAAAACAGGTTGCTTTGGGTTCCATCCACATAGAAAGAAGCATCGGATTTCACTTTTTTCAAACTCGTGTTCTTTGGTTTTAATGCACATTGACCCAGAAATCACAAAGTGTAATGAGACCAAAATAGCTAATGACCGTCTTTTTGCTCCCATATGCGTAGAAAGAAGACGAATAAGCTGCGAGTGGGCTTATTTCAATTTGCATGGTGTGTTTTGGGTGTGTATCAGACTCACCCTCAACCAAATCAAAAAGGTATTTTGGCTTCCTTCTACATAAAAAAATGATAACGTTCTGATTGGGCATATTTCAAATAGGTGTTTTCTGGGGTTAGAATGCACATTCAACCAAAAATCTCAGAGTGAAATGTTTCTTATCGGCCCAAATCAAGCATAGGGGTTTTGGTTCGATCTCAATAGAAAGAGGGCGAATAAGCTTAAATTGCTCTTTCGTTGTTCATTCCCCAACAAATAGCAAAGTGAATTGTAATAAGAGTAAACAAAGCAAAACAGGTTGTTTTGCGTTCCATCTACATAGAAAGAAGCATCTTGAATTTCGCTTATTTCAAAGTAGTATTCTTTGGTGCTAATGCACATTTACCCAGAAATCGCAAAGTGTATGTGTCAGGGGTTCAGGAGCAGAGGCACAGGGAAGAGAGGACATGGAGAACTAAGGGGAAGAATCCGAGGGGAGCGTAGGAGAAGAGGACAGTCGACCGAGGGATTCCATGAGCCTCTCCAGCGAATCGGAAGATTCACAGAAGGGGGCGTCAGTGGCCAGGGGTAGGGGGTTCCCAAGGGGAACGTCCCAGGAGCAAGGGGGCAGCAGGGACTCCCAGAGCAGTAGTTGGAAATCAGGACCAGCTTCCCCACCAGAGCAGAGTGGGGGGGGGGAAGAGTCCCAAGGATCAGGGCCAGTGCATTCCCCACCAGGGAGAGAAGATAAGGCAGGTCTGACCACACCTCCATCGGAGAGTCAGACAACGGAGGGGAGGTCAGATCCGGCCAGTATCCCGGAAGAGGGAAGCAGTGACAGAAGTAGTGTAACGGTCAGGAGGAAGGTCACTGGGTTGGCGCGAGAGGCAAGTTCAAATGTACAGGAGCGCGGGACAGCAGAGAATGAGGATTGGGAACAGGGTCCTAAAGCCCGCCGGAGGGAAGGGGAGGAGCTAAGCAACTCAGCGTCGGAAGAGTCCAGAAAGGGCAATGCCCCAGCGGGCAGGAGGACCCAGAGGAGGAGAGAGCAGCGTAAAAGGTGGAGCCGGGCTAGGATCTTAAACTGGTGTCATAGGGGAGGAGACTCAGACGGTACTTCGCCGGTCTAGGCTTTAAGACGTAGAGCTGCGCGCTGCGGCTTTCCAATGGAAACTAAACCTCAATAAACACTTTTGTACATAACGACAGCCTTGGCGTTGGTCCTCTGTGAGCTGGGACCTAGAGGCAGCTCTGACAGAGACCAAAATAATAAAACACCATCTATCCGCTTCCATAGCATAGAAAGAATACAAATAAGCTTTGATTAGTCTTATTTCAATTCGCATCGTGTTTTTTGGGTTTGCACCAAAATCACCCCCAAAGCAAAAAGGTGTTTTGGCTTCCATCTACATAAAAAGAAGATGATAACGCTCTGATTGGGCTTATATCAGATAGGTGTTTCTGGCGTTAGAATGCACATTCAGCCAAAAATCCCAGAGTGAAATGTTTGTTATCAGCCCAAATTAAGCATAGGTGTTTTGGTTCGATTTCAATAGAAAGAGGGCGAATAAGCTTAAATTGCTCTTTCGTTGTTCATTCACCCACAAATAGCAAAACGAAGTGTCATAAGCCTAAACAAAGTAAAACAGGTTGTTTTGGGTTCCATCATAGAAAGAAGAATTTGAATTTCGCTTATTTCAAAGTAGTATTCTTTGGTGTTAATGCACAATGTCCCAGAAATCACAAAGTGAATGTAATGAGACCAAGATAACAAAATACCGTCTTCTCGCTACCATATGCGTAGAAAGAAGACGAATAAGGTGCGAGTGGAGTTATTTCAAATCGCATGGTGTTTTCTGGGTGTGTATCAGAATCACCCTCAACCAAATCAAAAAAGTTTCTTGGGTTCACAATGTATGTAATGAGACCAAAATAGCAAATGACCGTCTTTTTGCTCCCATATACGTAGAAAGAAGACGAATAAGCTGCGAGTGGGCATTTCAATTTGCATGGTGTGTTTTGGGTGTGTATCAGAATCACCCTCAACCAAATCAAAAAGGTGTTTTGGCTTCCATCTACATAAAAAGAAGATGATAACGTTCTGATTGGGCTTATTTCAAATAGGTGTTTTTGGGGTTAAAATGCACATTCAGCCAAAAATCCCAGAGTGAAATTTTTCTTATCAGCCCAAATCAAGCATAGGTGTTTTGGTTCGATCTCAATAGAAAGAGGGCGAATAAGCTTAAATTGCTCTTTCGTTGTTCATTCACCCACAAATAGCAAAGCGAAGTGTCATAAATGCCTAAACAAAGTAAAACAGGTTGATTTGGGTTCCATCCACATAGAAAGAAGCATCGGATTTCACTTTTTTCAAACGTGTTCTTTGGTTTTAATGCACATTGACCCAGAAATCACAAAGTGTAATGAGACCAAAATAGCTAATGACCGTCTTTTTGCTCCCATATGCGTAGAAAGAAGACGAATAAGCTGCGAGTGGGCTTATTTCGATTTGCATGGTGTGTTTTGGGTGTGTATCAGACTCACCCTCAACCAAATCAAAAAGGTATTTTGGCTTCCTTCTACATAAAAAGATGATAACGTTCTGATTGGGCTTATTTCAAATAGGTGTTTTCTGGGGTTAGAATGCACATTCAACCAAAAATCTCAGAGTGAAATGTTTCTTATCGGCCCAAATCAAGCATAGGGGTTTTGGTTCGATCTCAATAGAAAGAGGGCGAATAAGCTTAAATTGCTCTTTCGTTGTTCATTCCCCAACAAATAGCAAAGTGAATTGTAATAAGAGTAAACAAAGCAAAACAGGTTGTTTTGCGTTCCATCTACATAGAAAGAAGCATCTTGAATTTCGCTTATTTCAAAGTAGTATTCTTTGGTGCTAATGCACATTTACCCAGAAATCGCAAAGTGTATGTGTCAGGGGTTCAGGAGCAGAGGCACAGGGAAGAGAGGACATGGAGAGCTAAGGGGAAGAATCCGAGGGGAGCGTAGGAGAAGAGGACAGTGGACCGAGGGATTCCATGAGCCTCTCCAGCGAATCGGAAGATTCACAGAAGGGGGCGTCAGTGGCCAGGGGTAGGGGGTTCCCAAGGGGAACGTCCCAGGAGCAAGGGGGCAGCAGGGACTCCCAGAGCAGTAGTTGGAAATCAGGACCAGCTTCCCCACCAGAGCAGAGTGGGGGGGGGAAGAGTCCCAAGGATCAGGGCCAGTGCACTCCCCACCAGGGAGAGAAGATAAGGCAGGTCTGACCACACCTCCATCGGAGAGTCAGACAACGGAGGGGAGGTCAGATCCGGCCAGTATCCCGGAAGAGGGAAGCAGTGACAGAAGTAGTGTAACGGTCAGGAGGAAGGTCACTGGGTTGGCGCGAGAGGCAAGTTCAAATGTACAGGAGCGCGGGACAGCAGAGAATGAGGATTGGGAACAGGGTCCTAAAGCCCGCCGGAGGGAGGGGGAGGAGCTAAGCAACTCAGCGTCGGAAGAGTCCAGAAAGGGCAATGCCCCAGCGGGCAGGAGGACCCAGAGGAGGAGAGAGCAGCGTAAAAGGTGGAGCCGGGCTAGGATCTTAAACTGGTGTCATAGGGGAGGAGACTCAGACGGTACTTCGCCGGTCTAGGCTTTAAGACGTAGAGCTGCGCGCTGCGGCTTTGAAATGGAAACTAAACCTCAATAAAGACTTTTGTACATAACGACAGCCTTGGCGTTGGTCCTCTGTGAGCTGGGACCTAGAGGCAGCTCTGACAGAGACCAAAATAATAAAACACCATCTATCCGCTTCCATAGCATAGAAAGAATACAAATAAGCTTTGATTAGTCTTATTTCAATTCGCATCGTGTTTTTTGGGTTTGCACCAAAATCACCCCCAAAGCAAAAAGGTGTTTTGGCTTCCATCTACATAAAAAGAAGATGATAACGCTCTGATTGGGCTTATATCAGATAGGTGTTTCTGGCGTTAGAATGCACATTCAGCCAAAAATCCCAGAGTGAAATGTTTGTTATCAGCCCAAATTAAGCATAGGTGTTTTGGTTCGATTTCAATAGAAAGAGGGCGAATAAGCTTAAATTGCTCTTTCGTTGTTCATTCACCCACAAATAGCAAAACGAAGTGTCATAAGCCTAAACAAAGTAAAACAGGTTGTTTTGGGTTCCATCATAGAAAGAAGAATTTGAATTTCGCTTATTTCAAAGTAGTATTCTTTGGTGTTAATGCACAATGTCCCAGAAATCACAAAGTGAATGTAATGAGACCAAGATAACAAAATACCGTCTTCTCGCTACCATATGCGTAGAAAGAAGACGAATAAGGTGCGAGTGGAGTTATTTCAAATCGCATGGTGTTTTCTGGGTGTGTATCAGAATCACCCTCAACCAAATCAAAAAAGTTTCTTGGGTTCACAAAGTGTATGTAATGAGACCAAAATAGCAAATGACCGTCTTTTTGCTCCCATATACGTAGAAAGAAGACGAATAAGCTGCGAGTGGGCATTTCAATTTGCATGGTGTGTTTTGGGTGTGTATCAGAATCACCCTCAACCAAATCAAAAAGGTGTTTTGGCTTCCATCTACATAAAAAGAAGATGATAACGTTCTGATTGGGCTTATTTCAAATAGGTGTTTTTGGGGTTAAAATGCACATTCAGCCAAAAATCCCAGAGTGAAATTTTTCTTATCAGCCCAAATCAAGCATAGGTGTTTTGGTTCGATCTCAATAGAAAGAGGGCGAATAAGCTTAAATTGCTCTTTCGTTGTTCATTCACCCACAAATAGCAAAGCGAAGTGTCATAAATGCCTAAACAAAGTAAAACAGGTTGCTTTGGGTTCCATCCACATAGAAAGAAGCATCGGATTTCACTTTTTTCAAACTCGTGTTCTTTGGTTTTAATGCACATTGACCCAGAAATCACAAAGTGTAATGAGACCAAAATAGCTAATGACCGTCTTTTTGCTCCCATATGCGTAGAAAGAAGACGAATAAGCTGCGAGTGGGCTTATTTCAATTTGCATGGTGTGTTTTGGGTGTGTATCAGACTCACCCTCAACCAAATCAAAAAGGTATTTTGGCTTCCTTCTACATAAAAAAATGATAACGTTCTGATTGGGCATATTTCAAATAGGTGTTTTCTGGGGTTAGAATGCACATTCAACCAAAAATCTCAGAGTGAAATGTTTCTTATCGGCCCAAATCAAGCATAGGGGTTTTGGTTCGATCTCAATAGAAAGAGGGCGAATAAGCTTAAATTGCTCTTTCGTTGTTCATTCCCCAACAAATATCAAAGTGAATTGTAATAAGAGTAAACAAAGCAAAACAGGTTGTTTTGCGTTCCATCTACATAGAAAGAAGCATCTTGAATTTCGCTTATTTCAAAGTAGTATTCTTTGGTGCTAATGCACATTTACCCAGAAATCGCAAAGTGTATGTGTCAGGGGTTCAGGAGCAGAGGCACAGGGAAGAGAGGACATGGAGAGCTAAGGGGAAGAATCCGAGGGGAGCGTAGGAGAAGAGGACAGTCGACCGAGGGATTCCATGAGCCTCTCCAGCGAATCGGAAGATTCACAGAAGGGGGCGTCAGTGGCCAGGGGTAGGGGGTTCCCAAGGGGAACGTCCCAGGAGCAAGGGGGCAGCAGGGACTCCCAGAGCAGTAGTTGGAAATCAGGACCAGCTTCCCCACCAGAGCAGAGTGGGGGGGGGGGAAGAGTCCCAAGGATCAGGGCCAGTGCATTCCCCACCAGGGAGAGAAGATAAGGCAGGTCTGACCACACCTCCATCGGAGAGTCAGACAACGGAGGGGAGGTCAGATCCGGCCAGTATCCCGGAAGAGGGAAGCAGTGACAGAAGTAGTGTAACGGTCAGGAGGAAGGTCACTGGGTTGGCGCGAGAGGCAAGTTCAAATGTACAGGAGCGCGGGACAGCAGAGAATGAGGATTGGGAACAGGGTCCTAAAGCCCGCCGGAGGGAGGGGGAGGAGCTAAGCAACTCAGCGTCGGAAGAGTCCAGAAAGGGCAATGCCCCAGCGGGCAGGAGGACCCAGAGGAGGAGAGAGCAGCGTAAAAGGTGGAGCCGGGCTAGGATCTTAAACTGGTGTCATAGGGGAGGAGACTCAGACGGTACATCGCCGGTCTAGGCTTTAAGACGTAGAGCTGCGCGCTGCGGCTTTGAAATGGAAACTAAACCTCAATAAAGACTTTTGTACATAACGACAGCCTTGGCGTTGGTCCTCTGTGAGCTGGGACCTAGAGGCAGCTCTGACAGAGACCAAAATAATAAAACACCATCTATCCGCTTCCATAGCATAGAAAGAATACAAATAAGCTTTGATTAGTCTTATTTCAATTCGCATCGTGTTTTTTGGGTTTGCACCAAAATCACCCCCAAAGCAAAAAGGTGTTTTGGCTTCCATCTACATAAAAAAGAAGATGATAACGCTCTGATTGGGCTTATATCAAATAGGTGTTTCTGGCGTTAGAATGCACATTCAGCCAAAAATCCCAGAGTGAAATGTTTGTTATCAGCCCAAATTAAGCATAGGTGTTTTGGTTCGATTTCAATAGAAAGAGGGCGAATAAGCTTAAATTGCTCTTTCGTTGTTCATTCACCCACAAATAGCAAAACGAAGTGTCATAAGCCTAAACAAAGTAAAACAGGTTGTTTTGGGTTCCATCATAGAAAGAAGAATTTGAATTTCGCTTATTTCAAAGTAGTATTCTTTGGTGTTAATGCACAATGTCCCAGAAATCACAAAGTGAATGTAATGAGACCAAGATAACAAAATACCGTCTTCTCGCTACCATATGCGTAGAAAGAAGACGAATAAGGTGCGAGTGGAGTTATTTCAAATCGCATGGTGTTTTCTGGGTGTGTATCAGAATCACCCTCAACCAAATCAAAAAAGTTTCTTGGGTTCACAAAGTGTATGTAATGAGACCAAAATAGCAAATGACCGTCTTTTTGCTCCCATATACGTAGAAAGAAGACGAATAAGCTGCGAGTGGGCATTTCAATTTGCATGGTGTGTTTTGGGTGTGTATCAGAATCACCCTCAACCAAATCAAAAAGGTGTTTTGGCTTCCATCCACATAAAAAGAAGATGATAACGTTCTGATTGGGCTTATTTCAAATAGGTGTTTTTGGGGTTAAAATGCACATTCAGCCAAAAATCCCAGAGTGAAATTTTTCTTATCAGCCCAAATCAAGCATAGGTGTTTTGGTTCGATCTCAATAGAAAGAGGGCGAATAAGCTTAAATTGCTCTTTCGTTGTTCATTCACCCACAAATAGCAAAGCGAAGTGTCATAAATGCCTAAACAAAGTAAAACAGGTTGATTTGGGTTCCATCCACATAGAAAGAAGCATCGGATTTCACTTTTTTCAAACTCGTGTTCTTTGGTTTTAATGCACATTGACCCAGAAATCACAAAGTGTAATGAGACCAAAATAGCTAATGACCGTCTTTTTGCTCCCATATGCGTAGAAAGAAGACGAATAAGCTGCGAGTGGGCTTATTTCAATTTGCATGGTGTGTTTTGGGTGTGTATCAGACTCACCCTCAACCAAATCAAAAAGGTATTTTGGCTTCCTTCTACATAAAAAAATGATAACGTTCTGATTGGGCATATTTCAAATAGGTGTTTTCTGGGGTTAGAATGCACATTCAACCAAAAATCTCAGAGTGAAATGTTTCTTATCGGCCCAAATCAAGCATAGGGGTTTTGGTTCGATCTCAATAGAAAGAGGGCGAATAAGCTTAAATTGCTCTTTCGTTGTTCATTCCCCAACAAATATCAAAGTGAATTGTAATAAGAGTAAACAAAGCAAAACAGGTTGTTTTGCGTTCCATCTACATAGAAAGAAGCATCTTGAATTTCGCTTATTTCAAAGTAGTATTCTTTGGTGCTAATGCACATTTACCCAGAAATCGCAAAGTGTATGTGTCAGGGGTTCAGGAGCAGAGGCACAGGGAAGAGAGGACATGGAGAGCTAAGGGGAAGAATCCGAGGGGAGCGTAGGAGAAGAGGACAGTCGACCGAGGGATTCCATGAGCCTCTCCAGCGAATCGGAAGATTCACAGAAGGGGGCGTCAGTGGCCAGGGGTAGGGGGTTCCCAAGGGGAACGTCCCAGGAGCAAGGGGGCAGCAGGGACTCCCAGAGCAGTAGTTGGAAATCAGGACCAGCTTCCCCACCAGAGCAGAGTGGGGGGGGGGAAGAGTCCCAAGGATCAGGGCCAGTGCATTCCCCACCAGGGAGAGAAGATAAGGCAGGTCTGACCACACCTCCATCGGAGAGTCAGACAACGGAGGGGAGGTCAGATCCGGCCAGTATCCCGGAAGAGGGAAGCAGTGACAGAAGTAGTGTAACGGTCAGGAGGAAGGTCACTGGGTTGGCGCGAGAGGCAAGTTCAAATGTACAGGAGCGCGGGACAGCAGAGAATGAGGATTGGGAACAGGGTCCTAAAGCCCGCCGGAGGGAGGGGGAGGAGCTAAGCAACTCAGCGTCGGAAGAGTCCAGAAAGGGCAATGCCCCAGCGGGCAGGAGGACCCAGAGGAGGAGAGAGCAGCGTAAAAGGTGGAGCCGGGCTAGGATCTTAAACTGGTGTCATAGGGGAGGAGACTCAGACGGTACTTCGCCGGTCTAGGCTTTAAGACGTAGAGCTGCGCGCTGCGGCTTTGAAATGGAAACTAAACCTCAATAAAGACTTTTGTACATAACGACAGCCTTGGCGTTGGTCCTCTGTGAGCTGGGACCTAGAGGCAGCTCTGACAGAGACCAAAATAATAAAACACCATCTATCCGCTTCCATAGCATAGAAAGAATACAAATAAGCTTTGATTAGTCTTATTTCAATTCGCATCGTGTTTTTTGGGTTTGCACCAAAATCACCCCCAAAGCAAAAAGGTGTTTTGGCTTCCATCTACATAAAAAAGAAGATGATAACGCTCTGATTGGGCTTATATCAAATAGGTGTTTCTGGCGTTAGAATGCACATTCAGCCAAAAATCCCAGAGTGAAATGTTTGTTATCAGCCCAAATTAAGCATAGGTGTTTTGGTTCGATTTCAATAGAAAGAGGGCGAATAAGCTTAAATTGCTCTTTCGTTGTTCATTCACCCACAAATAGCAAAACGAAGTGTCATAAGCCTAAACAAAGTAAAACAGGTTGTTTTGGGTTCCATCATAGAAAGAAGAATTTGAATTTCGCTTATTTCAAAGTAGTATTCTTTGGTGTTAATGCACAATGTCCCAGAAATCACAAAGTGAATGTAATGAGACCAAGATAACAAAATACCGTCTTCTCGCTACCATATGCGTAGAAAGAAGACGAATAAGGTGCGAGTGGAGTTATTTCAAATCGCATGGTGTTTTCTGGGTGTGTATCAGAATCACCCTCAACCAAATCAAAAAAGTTTCTTGGGTTCACAAAGTGTATGTAATGAGACCAAAATAGCAAATGACCGTCTTTTTGCTCCCATATACGTAGAAAGAAGACGAATAAGCTGCGAGTGGGCATTTCAATTTGCATGGTGTGTTTTGGGTGTGTATCAGAATCACCCTCAACCAAATCAAAAAGGTGTTTTGGCTTCCATCCACATAAAAAGAAGATGATAACGTTCTGATTGGGCTTATTTCAATAGGTGTTTTTGGGGTTAAAATGCACATTCAGCCAAAAATCCCAGAGTGAAATTTTTCTTATCAGCCCAAATCAAGCATAGGTGTTTTGGTTCGATCTCAATAGAAAGAGGGCGAATAAGCTTAAATTGCTCTTTCGTTGTTCATTCACCCACAAATAGCAAAGCGAAGTGTCATAAATGCCTAAACAAAGTAAAACAGGTTGATTTGGGTTCCATCCACATAGAAAGAAGCATCGGATTTCACTTTTTTCAAACTCGTGTTCTTTGGTTTTAATGCACATTGACCCAGAAATCACAAAGTGTAATGAGACCAAAATAGCTAATGACCGTCTTTTTGCTCCCATATGCGTAGAAAGAAGACGAATAAGCTGCGAGTGGGCTTATTTCAATTTGCATGGTGTGTTTTGGGTGTGTATCAGACTCACCCTCAACCAAATCAAAAAGGTATTTTGGCTTCCTTCTACATAAAAAAATGATAACGTTCTGATTGGGCATATTTCAAATAGGTGTTTTCTGGGGTTAGAATGCACATTCAACCAAAAATCTCAGAGTGAAATGTTTCTTATCGGCCCAAATCAAGCATAGGGGTTTTGGTTCGATCTCAATAGAAAGAGGGCGAATAAGCTTAAATTGCTCTTTCGTTGTTCATTCCCCAACAAATATCAAAGTGAATTGTAATAAGAGTAAACAAAGCAAAACAGGTTGTTTTGCGTTCCATCTACATAGAAAGAAGCATCTTGAATTTCGCTTATTTCAAAGTAGTATTCTTTGGTGCTAATGCACATTTACCCAGAAATCGCAAAGTGTATGTGTCAGGGGTTCAGGAGCAGAGGCACAGGGAAGAGAGGACATGGAGAGCTAAGGGGAAGAATCCGAGGGGAGCGTAGGAGAAGAGGACAGTCGACCGAGGGATTCCATGAGCCTCTCCAGCGAATCGGAAGATTCACAGAAGGGGGCGTCAGTGGCCAGGGGTAGGGGGTTCCCAAGGGGAACGTCCCAGGAGCAAGGGGGCAGCAGGGACTCCCAGAGCAGTAGTTGGAAATCAGGACCAGCTTCCCCACCAGAGCAGAGTGGGGGGGGGAAGAGTCCCAAGGATCAGGGCCAGTGCATTCCCCACCAGGGAGAGAAGATAAGGCAGGTCTGACCACACCTCCATCGGAGAGTCAGACAACGGAGGGGAGGTCAGATCCGGCCAGTATCCCGGAAGAGGGAAGCAGTGACAGAAGTAGTGTAACGGTCAGGAGGAAGGTCACTGGGTTGGCGCGAGAGGCAAGTTCAAATGTACAGGAGCGCGGGACAGCAGAGAATGAGGATTGGGAACAGGGTCCTAAAGCCCGCCGGAGGGAGGGGGAGGAGCTAAGCAACTCAGCGTCGGAAGAGTCCAGAAAGGGCAATGCCCCAGCGGGCAGGAGGACCCAGAGGAGGAGAGAGCAGCGTAAAAGGTGGAGCCGGGCTAGGATCTTAAACTGGTGTCATAGGGGAGGAGACTCAGACGGTACTTCGCCGGTCTAGGCTTTAAGACGTAGAGCTGCGCGCTGCGGCTTTGAAATGGAAACTAAACCTCAATAAACACTTTTGTACATAACGACAGCCTTGGCGTTGGTCCTCTGTGAGCTGGGACCTAGAGGCAGCTCTGACAGAGACCAAAATAATAAAACACCATCTATCCGCTTCCATAGCATAGAAAGAATACAAATAAGCTTTGATTAGTCTTATTTCAATTCGCATCGTGTTTTTTGGGTTTGCACCAAAATCACCCCCAAAGCAAAAAGGTGTTTTGGCTTCCATCTACATAAAAAGAAGATGATAACGCTCTGATTGGGCTTATATCAGATAGGTGTTTCTGGCGTTAGAATGCACATTCAGCCAAAAATCCCAGAGTGAAATGTTTGTTATCAGCCCAAATTAAGCATAGGTGTTTTGGTTCGATTTCAATAGAAAGAGGGCGAATAAGCTTAAATTGCTCTTTCGTTGTTCATTCACCCACAAATAGCAAAACGAAGTGTCATAAGCCTAAACAAAGTAAAACAGGTTGTTTTGGGTTCCATCATAGAAAGAAGAATTTGAATTTCGCTTATTTCAAAGTAGTATTCTTTGGTGTTAATGCACAATGTCCCAGAAATCACAAAGTGAATGTAATGAGACCAAGATAACAAAATACCGTCTTCTCGCTACCATATGCGTAGAAAGAAGACGAATAAGGTGCGAGTGGAGTTATTTCAAATCGCATGGTGTTTTCTGGGTGTGTATCAGAATCACCCTCAACCAAATCAAAAAAGTTTCTTGGGTTCACAAAGTGTATGTAATGAGACCAAAATAGCAAATGACCGTCTTTTTGCTCCCATATACGTAGAAAGAAGACGAATAAGCTGCGAGAGGGCATTTCAATTTGCATGGTGTGTTTTGGGTGTGTATCAGAATCACCCTCAACCAAATCAAAAAGGTGTTTTGGCTTCCATCCACATAAAAAGAAGATGATAACGTTCTGATTGGGCTTATTTCAAATAGGTGTTTTTGGGGTTAAAATGCACATTCAGCCAAAAATCCCAGAGTGAAATTTTTCTTATCAGCCCAAATCAAGCATAGGTGTTTTGGTTCGATCTCAATAGAAAGAGGGCGAATAAGCTTAAATTGCTCTTTCGTTGTTCATTCACCCACAAATAGCAAAGCGAAGTGTCATAAATGCCTAAACAAAGTAAAACAGGTTGATTTGGGTTCCATCCACATAGAAAGAAGCATCGGATTTCACTTTTTTCAAACGTGTTCTTTGGTTTTAATGCACATTGACCCAGAAATCACAAAGTGTAATCACTTTGTGTAATCACTTTGTGTAATGAGACCAAAATAGCTAATGACCGTCTTTTTGCTCCCATATGCGTAGAAAGAAGACGAATAAGCTGCGAGTGGGCTTATTTCGATTTGCATGGTGTGTTTTGGGTGTGTATCAGACTCACCCTCAACCAAATCAAAAAGGTATTTTGGCTTCCTTCTACATAAAAAGATGATAACGTTCTGATTGGGCTTATTTCAAATAGGTGTTTTCTGGGGTTAGAATGCACATTCAACCAAAAATCTCAGTGAAATGTTTCTTATCGGCCCAAATCAAGCATAGGGGTTTTGGTTCGATCTCAATAGAAAGAGGGCGAATAAGCTTAAATTGCTCTTTCGTTGTTCATTCCCCAACAAATAGCAAAGTGAATTGTAATAAGAGTAAACAAAGCAAAACAGGTTGTTTTGCGTTCCATCTACATAGAAAGAAGCATCTTGAATTTCGCTTATTTCAAAGTAGTATTCTTTGGTGCTAATGCACATTTACCCAGAAATCGCAAAGTGTATGTGTCAGGGGTTCAGGAGCAGAGGCACAGGGAAGAGAGGACATGGAGAGCTAAGGGGAAGAATCCGAGGGGAGCGTAGGAGAAGAGGACAGTGGACCGAGGGATTCCATGAGCCTCTCCAGCGAATCGGAAGATTCACAGAAGGGGGCGTCAGTGGCCAGGGGTAGGGGGTTCCCAAGGGGAACGTCCCAGGAGCAAGGGGGCAGCAGGGACTCCCAGAGCAGTAGTTGGAAATCAGGACCAGCTTCCCCACCAGAGCAGAGTGGGGGGGGGGAAGAGTCCCAAGGATCAGGGCCAGTGCATTCCCCACCAGGGAGAGAAGATAAGGCAGGTCTGACCACACCTCCATCGGAGAGTCAGACAACGGAGGGGAGGTCAGATCCGGCCAGTATCCCGGAAGAGGGAAGCAGTGACAGAAGTAGTGTAACGGTCAGGAGGAAGGTCACTGGGTTGGCGCGAGAGGCAAGTTCAAATGTACAGGAGCGCGGGACAGCAGAGAATGAGGATTGGGAACAGGGTCCTAAAGCCCGCCGGAGGGAGGGGGAGGAGCTAAGCAACTCAGCGTCGGAAGAGTCCAGAAAGGGCAATGCCCCAGCGGGCAGGAGGACCCAGAGGAGGAGAGAGCAGCGTAAAAGGTGGAGCCGGGCTAGGATCTTAAACTGGTGTCATAGGGGAGGAGACTCAGACGGTACTTCGCCGGTCTAGGCTTTAATACGTAGAGCTGCCCGCTGCGGCTTTGAAATGGAAACTAAACCTCAATAAAGACTTTTGTACATAACGACAGCCTTGGCGTTGGTCCTCTGTGAGCTGGGACCTAGAGGCAGCTCTGACAGAGACCAAAATAATAAAACACCATCTATCCGCTTCCATAGCATAGAAAGAATACAAATAAGCTTTGATTAGTCTTATTTCAATTCGCATCGTGTTTTTTGGGTTTGCACCAAAATCACCCCCAAAGCAAAAAGGTGTTTTGGCTTCCATCTACATAAAAAGAAGATGATAACGCTCTGATTGGGCTTATATCAGATAGGTGTTTCTGGCGTTAGAATGCACATTCAGCCAAAAATCCCAGAGTGAAATGTTTGTTATCAGCCCAAATTAAGCATAGGTGTTTTGGTTCGATTTCAATAGAAAGAGGGCGAATAAGCTTAAATTGCTCTTTCGTTGTTCATTCACCCACAAATAGCAAAACGAAGTGTCATAAGCCTAAACAAAGTAAAACAGGTTGTTTTGGGTTCCATCATAGAAAGAAGAATTTGAATTTCGCTTATTTCAAAGTAGTATTCTTTGGTGTTAATGCACAATGTCCCAGAAATCACAAAGTGAATGTAATGAGACCAAGATAACAAAATACCGTCTTCTCGCTACCATATGCGTAGAAAGAAGACGAATAAGGTGCGAGTGGAGTTATTTCAAATCGCATGGTGTTTTCTGGGTGTGTATCAGAATCACCCTCAACCAAATCAAAAAAGTTTCTTGGGTTCACAAAGTGTATGTAATGAGACCAAAATAGCAAATGACCGTCTTTTTGCTCCCATATACGTAGAAAGAAGACGAATAAGCTGCGAGTGGGCATTTCAATTTGCATGGTGTGTTTTGGGTGTGTATCAGAATCACCCTCAACCAAATCAAAAAGGTGTTTTGGCTTCCATCTACATAAAAAGAAGATGATAACGTTCTGATTGGGCTTATTTCAAATAGGTGTTTTTGGGGTTAAAATGCACATTCAGCCAAAAATCCCAGAGTGAAATTTTTCTTATCAGCCCAAATCAAGCATAGGTGTTTTGGTTCGATCTCAATAGAAAGAGGGCGAATAAGCTTAAATTGCTCTTTCGTTGTTCATTCACCCACAAATAGCAAAGCGAAGTGTCATAAATGCCTAAACAAAGTAAAACAGGTTGCTTTGGGTTCCATCCACATAGAAAGAAGCATCGGATTTCACTTTTTTCAAACTCGTGTTCTTTGGTTTTAATGCACATTGACCCAGAAATCACAAAGTGTAATGAGACCAAAATAGCTAATGACCGTCTTTTTGCTCCCATATGCGTAGAAAGAAGACGAATAAGCTGCGAGTGGGCTTATTTCAATTTGCATGGTGTGTTTTGGGTGTGTATCAGACTCACCCTCAACCAAATCAAAAAGGTATTTTGGCTTCCTTCTACATAAAAAAATGATAACGTTCTGATTGGGCATATTTCAAATAGGTGTTTTCTGGGGTTAGAATGCACATTCAACCAAAAATCTCAGAGTGAAATGTTTCTTATCGGCCCAAATCAAGCATAGGGGTTTTGGTTCGATCTCAATAGAAAGAGGGCGAATAAGCTTAAATTGCTCTTTCGTTGTTCATTCCCCAACAAATATCAAAGTGAATTGTAATAAGAGTAAACAAAGCAAAACAGGTTGTTTTGCGTTCCATCTACATAGAAAGAAGCATCTTGAATTTCGCTTATTTCAAAGTAGTATTCTTTGGTGCTAATGCACATTTACCCAGAAATCGCAAAGTGTATGTGTCAGGGGTTCAGGAGCAGAGGCACAGGGAAGAGAGGACATGGAGAGCTAAGGGGAAGAATCCGAGGGGAGCGTAGGAGAAGAGGACAGTCGACCGAGGGATTCCATGAGCCTCTCCAGCGAATCGGAAGATTCACAGAAGGGGGCGTCAGTGGCCAGGGGTAGGGGGTTCCCAAGGGGAACGTCCCAGGAGCAAGGGGGCAGCAGGGACTCCCAGAGCAGTAGTTGGAAATCAGGACCAGCTTCCCCACCAGAGCAGAGTGGGGGGGGGGAAGAGTCCCAAGGATCAGGGCCAGTGCATTCCCCACCAGGGAGAGAAGATAAGGCAGGTCTGACCACACCTCCATCGGAGAGTCAGACAACGGAGGGGAGGTCAGATCCGGCCAGTATCCCGGAAGAGGGAAGCAGTGACAGAAGTAGTGTAACGGTCAGGAGGAAGGTCACTGGGTTGGCGCGAGAGGCAAGTTCAAATGTACAGGAGCGCGGGACAGCAGAGAATGAGGATTGGGAACAGGGTCCTAAAGCCCGCCGGAGGGAAGGGGAGGAGCTAAGCAACTCAGCGTCGGAAGAGTCCAGAAAGGGCAATGCCCCAGCGGGCAGGAGGACCCAGAGGAGGAGAGAGCAGCGTAAAAGGTGGAGCCGGGCTAGGATCTTAAACTGGTGTCATAGGGGAGGAGACTCAGACGGTACTTCGCCGGTCTAGGCTTTAAGACGTAGAGCTGCGCGCTGCGGCTTTGAAATGGAAACTAAACCTCAATAAAGACTTTTGTACATAACGACAGCCTTGGCGTTGGTCCTCTGTGAGCTGGGACCTAGAGGCAGCTCTGACAGAGACCAAAATAATAAAACACCATCTATCCGCTTCCATAGCATAGAAAGAATACAAATAAGCTTTGATTAGTCTTATTTCAATTCGCATCGTGTTTTTTGGGTTTGCACCAAAATCACCCCCAAAGCAAAAAGGTGTTTTGGCTTCCATCTACATAAAAAGAAGATGATAACGCTCTGATTGGGCTTATATCAGATAGGTGTTTCTGGCGTTAGAATGCACATTCAGCCAAAAATCCCAGAGTGAAATGTTTGTTATCAGCCCAAATTAAGCATAGGTGTTTTGGTTCGATTTCAATAGAAAGAGGGCGAATAAGCTTAAATTGCTCTTTCGTTGTTCATTCACCCACAAATAGCAAAACGAAGTGTCATAAGCCTAAACAAAGTAAAACAGGTTGTTTTGGGTTCCATCATAGAAAGAAGAATTTGAATTTCGCTTATTTCAAAGTAGTATTCTTTGGTGTTAATGCACAATGTCCCAGAAATCACAAAGTGAATGTAATGAGACCAAGATAACAAAATACCGTCTTCTCGCTACCATATGCGTAGAAAGAAGACGAATAAGGTGCGAGTGGAGTTATTTCAAATCGCATGGTGTTTTCTGGGTGTGTATCAGAATCACCCTCAACCAAATCAAAAAAGTTTCTTGGGTTCACAATGTATGTAATGAGACCAAAATAGCAAATGACCGTCTTTTTGCTCCCATATACGTAGAAAGAAGACGAATAAGCTGCGAGTGGGCATTTCAATTTGCATGGTGTGTTTTGGGTGTGTATCAGAATCACCCTCAACCAAATCAAAAAGGTGTTTTGGCTTCCATCTACATAAAAAGAAGATGATAACGTTCTGATTGGGCTTATTTCAAATAGGTGTTTTTGGGGTTAAAATGCACATTCAGCCAAAAATCCCAGAGTGAAATTTTTCTTATCAGCCCAAATCAAGCATAGGTGTTTTGGTTCGATCTCAATAGAAAGAGGGCGAATAAGCTTAAATTGCTCTTTCGTTGTTCATTCACCCACAAATAGCAAAGCGAAGTGTCATAAATGCCTAAACAAAGTAAAACAGGTTGATTTGGGTTCCATCCACATAGAAAGAAGCATCGGATTTCACTTTTTTCAAACGTGTTCTTTGGTTTTAATGCACATTGACCCAGAAATCACAAAGTGTAATGAGACCAAAATAGCTAATGACCGTCTTTTTGCTCCCATATGCGTAGAAAGAAGACGAATAAGCTGCGAGTGGGCTTATTTCGATTTGCATGGTGTGTTTTGGGTGTGTATCAGACTCACCCTCAACCAAATCAAAAAGGTATTTTGGCTTCCTTCTACATAAAAAGATGATAACGTTCTGATTGGGCTTATTTCAAATAGGTGTTTTCTGGGGTTAGAATGCACATTCAACCAAAAATCTCAGAGTGAAATGTTTCTTATCGGCCCAAATCAAGCATAGGGGTTTTGGTTCGATCTCAATAGAAAGAGGGCGAATAAGCTTAAATTGCTCTTTCGTTGTTCATTCCCCAACAAATAGCAAAGTGAATTGTAATAAGAGTAAACAAAGCAAAACAGGTTGTTTTGCGTTCCATCTACATAGAAAGAAGCATCTTGAATTTCGCTTATTTCAAAGTAGTATTCTTTGGTGCTAATGCACATTTACCCAGAAATCGCAAAGTGTATGTGTCAGGGGTTCAGGAGCAGAGGCACAGGGAAGAGAGGACATGGAGAGCTAAGGGGAAGAATCCGAGGGGAGCGTAGGAGAAGAGGACAGTGGACCGAGGGATTCCATGAGCCTCTCCAGCGAATCGGAAGATTCACAGAAGGGGGCGTCAGTGGCCAGGGGTAGGGGGTTCCCAAGGGGAACGTCCCAGGAGCAAGGGGGCAGCAGGGACTCCCAGAGCAGTAGTTGGAAATCAGGACCAGCTTCCCCACCAGAGCAGAGTGGGGGGGGGGGGAAGAGTCCCAAGGATCAGGGCCAGTGCATTCCCCACCAGGGAGAGAAGATAAGGCAGGTCTGACCACACCTCCATCGGAGAGTCAGACAACGGAGGGGAGGTCAGATCCGGCCAGTATCCCGGAAGAGGGAAGCAGTGACAGAAGTAGTGTAACGGTCAGGAGGAAGGTCACTGGGTTGGCGCGAGAGGCAAGTTCAAATGTACAGGAGCGCGGGACAGCACAGAATGAGGATTGGGAACAGGGTCCTAAAGCCCGCCGGAGGGAGGGGGAGGAGCTAAGCAACTCAGCGTCGGAAGAGTCCAGAAAGGGCAATGCCCCAGCGGGCAGGAGGACCCAGAGGAGGAGAGAGCAGCGTAAAAGGTGGAGCCGGGCTAGGATCTTAAACTGGTGTCATAGGGGAGGAGACTCAGACGGTACTTCGCCGGTCTAGGCTTTAAGACGTAGAGCTGCGCGCTGCGGCTTTGAAATGGAAACTAAACCTCAATAAACACTTTTGTACATAACGACAGCCTGGCGTTGGTCTGTGAGCTGGGACCTAGAGGCAGCTCTGACAGAGACCAAAATAATAAAACACCATCTATCCGCTTCCATAGCATAGAAAGAATACAAATAAGCTTTGATTAGTCTTATTTCAATTCGCATCGTGTTTTTTGGGTTTGCACCAAAATCACCCCCAAAGCAAAAAGGTGTTTTGGCTTCCATCTACATAAAAAGAAGATGATAACGCTCTGATTGGGCTTATATCAGATAGGTGTTTCTGGCGTTAGAATGCACATTCAGCCAAAAATCCCAGAGTGAAATGTTTGTTATCAGCCCAAATTAAGCATAGGTGTTTTGGTTCGATTTCAATAGAAAGAGGGCGAATAAGCTTAAATTGCTCTTTCGTTGTTCATTCACCCACAAATAGCAAAACGAAGTGTCATAAGCCTAAACAAAGTAAAACAGGTTGTTTTGGGTTCCATCATAGAAAGAAGAATTTGAATTTCGCTTATTTCAAAGTAGTATTCTTTGGTGTTAATGCACAATGTCCCAGAAATCACAAAGTGAATGTAATGAGACCAAGATAACAAAATACCGTCTTCTCGCTACCATATGCGTAGAAAGAAGACGAATAAGGTGCGAGTGGAGTTATTTCAAATCGCATGGTGTTTTCTGGGTGTGTATCAGAATCACCCTCAACCAAATCAAAAAAGTTTCTTGGGTTCACAAAGTGTATGTAATGAGACCAAAATAGCAAATGACCGTCTTTTTGCTCCCATATACGTAGAAAGAAGACGAATAAGCTGCGAGTGGGCATTTCAATTTGCATGGTGTGTTTTGGGTGTGTATCAGAATCACCCTCAACCAAATCAAAAAGGTGTTTTGGCTTCCATCTACATAAAAAGAAGATGATAACGTTCTGATTGGGCTTATTTCAAATAGGTGTTTTTGGGGTTAAAATGCACATTCAGCCAAAAATCCCAGAGTGAAATTTTTCTTATCAGCCCAAATCAAGCATAGGTGTTTTGGTTCGATCTCAATAGAAAGAGGGCGAATAAGCTTAAATTGCTCTTTCGTTGTTCATTCACCCACAAATAGCAAAGCGAAGTGTCATAAATGCCTAAACAAAGTAAAACAGGTTGCTTTGGGTTCCATCCACATAGAAAGAAGCATCGGATTTCACTTTTTTCAAACTCGTGTTCTTTGGTTTTAATGCACATTGACCCAGAAATCACAAAGTGTAATGAGACCAAAATAGCTAATGACCGTCTTTTTGCTCCCATATGCGTAGAAAGAAGACGAATAAGCTGCGAGTGGGCTTATTTCAATTTGCATGGTGTGTTTTGGGTGTGTATCAGACTCACCCTCAACCAAATCAAAAAGGTATTTTGGCTTCCTTCTACATAAAAAAATGATAACGTTCTGATTGGGCATATTTCAAATAGGTGTTTTCTGGGGTTAGAATGCACATTCAACCAAAAATCTCAGAGTGAAATGTTTCTTATCGGCCCAAATCAAGCATAGGGGTTTTGGTTCGATCTCAATAGAAAGAGGGCGAATAAGCTTAAATTGCTCTTTCGTTGTTCATTCCCCAACAAATATCAAAGTGAATTGTAATAAGAGTAAACAAAGCAAAACAGGTTGTTTTGCGTTCCATCTACATAGAAAGAAGCATCTTGAATTTCGCTTATTTCAAAGTAGTATTCTTTGGTGCTAATGCACATTTACCCAGAAATCGCAAAGTGTATGTGTCAGGGGTTCAGGAGCAGAGGCACAGGGAAGAGAGGACATGGAGAGCTAAGGGGAAGAATCCGAGGGGAGCGTAGGAGAAGAGGACAGTGGACCGAGGGATTCCATGAGCCTCTCCAGCGAATCGGAAGATTCACAGAAGGGGGCGTCAGTGGCCAGGGGTAGGGGGTTCCCAAGGGGAACGTCCCAGGAGCAAGGGGGCAGCAGGGACTCCCAGAGCAGTAGTTGGAAATCAGGACCAGCTTCCCCACCAGAGCAGAGTGGGGGGGGGGGAAGAGTCCCAAGGATCAGGGCCAGTGCATTCCCCACCAGGGAGAGAAGATAAGGCAGGTCTGACCACACCTCCATCGGAGAGTCAGACAACGGAGGGGAGGTCAGATCCGGCCAGTATCCCGGAAGAGGGAAGCAGTGACAGAAGTAGTGTAACGGTCAGGAGGAAGGTCACTGGGTTGGCGCGAGAGGCAAGTTCAAATGTACAGGAGCGCGGGACAGCACAGAATGAGGATTGGGAACAGGGTCCTAAAGCCCGCCGGAGGGAGGGGGAGGAGCTAAGCAACTCAGCGTCGGAAGAGTCCAGAAAGGGCAATGCCCCAGCGGGCAGGAGGACCCAGAGGAGGAGAGAGCAGCGTAAAAGGTGGAGCCGGGCTAGGATCTTAAACTGGTGTCATAGGGGAGGAGACTCAGACGGTACTTCGCCGGTCTAGGCTTTAAGACGTAGAGCTGCGCGCTGCGGCTTTGAAATGGAAACTAAACCTCAATAAAGACTTTTGTACATAACGACAGCCTTGGCGTTGGTCCTCTGTGAGCTGGGACCTAGAGGCAGCTCTGACAGAGACCAAAATAATAAAACACCATCTATCCGCTTCCATAGCATAGAAAGAATACAAATAAGCTTTGATTAGTCTTATTTCAATTCGCATCGTGTTTTTTGGGTTTGCACCAAAATCACCCCCAAAGCAAAAAGGTGTTTTGGCTTCCATCTACATAAAAAAGAAGATGATAACGCTCTGATTGGGCTTATATCAGATAGGTGTTTCTGGCGTTAGAATGCACATTCAGCCAAAAATCCCAGAGTGAAATGTTTGTTATCAGCCCAAATTAAGCATAGGTGTTTTGGTTCGATTTCAATAGAAAGAGGGCGAATAAGCTTAAATTGCTCTTTCGTTGTTCATTCACCCACAAATAGCAAAACGAAGTGTCATAAGCCTAAACAAAGTAAAACAGGTTGTTTTGGGTTCCATCATAGAAAGAAGAATTTGAATTTCGCTTATTTCAAAGTAGTATTCTTTGGTGTTAATGCACAATGTCCCAGAAATCACAAAGTGAATGTAATGAGACCAAGATAACAAAATACCGTCTTCTCGCTACCATATGCGTAGAAAGAAGACGAATAAGGTGCGAGTGGAGTTATTTCAAATCGCATGGTGTTTTCTGGGTGTGTATCAGAATCACCCTCAACCAAATCAAAAAAGTTTCTTGGGTTCACAAAGTGTATGTAATGAGACCAAAATAGCAAATGACCGTCTTTTTGCTCCCATATACGTAGAAAGAAGACGAATAAGCTGCGAGTGGGCATTTCAATTTGCATGGTGTGTTTTGGGTGTGTATCAGAATCACCCTCAACCAAATCAAAAAGGTGTTTTGGCTTCCATCCACATAAAAAGAAGATGATAACGTTCTGATTGGGCTTATTTCAAATAGGTGTTTTTGGGGTTAAAATGCACATTCAGCCAAAAATCCCAGAGTGAAATTTTTCTTATCAGCCCAAATCAAGCATAGGTGTTTTGGTTCGATCTCAATAGAAAGAGGGCGAATAAGCTTAAATTGCTCTTTCGTTGTTCATTCACCCACAAATAGCAAAGCGAAGTGTCATAAATGCCTAAACAAAGTAAAACAGGTTGATTTGGGTTCCATCCACATAGAAAGAAGCATCGGATTTCACTTTTTTCAAACGTGTTCTTTGGTTTTAATGCACATTGACCCAGAAATCACAAAGTGTAATCACTTTGTGTAATCACTTTGTGTAATGAGACCAAAATAGCTAATGACCGTCTTTTTGCTCCCATATGCGTAGAAAGAAGACGAATAAGCTGCGAGTGGGCTTATTTCGATTTGCATGGTGTGTTTTGGGTGTGTATCAGACTCACCCTCAACCAAATCAAAAAGGTATTTTGGCTTCCTTCTACATAAAAAGATGATAACGTTCTGATTGGGCTTATTTCAAATAGGTGTTTTCTGGGGTTAGAATGCACATTCAACCAAAAATCTCAGAGTGAAATGTTTCTTATCGGCCCAAATCAAGCATAGGGGTTTTGGTTCGATCTCAATAGAAAGAGGGCGAATAAGCTTAAATTGCTCTTTCGTTGTTCATTCCCCAACAAATATCAAAGTGAATTGTAATAAGAGTAAACAAAGCAAAACAGGTTGTTTTGCGTTCCATCTACATAGAAAGAAGCATCTTGAATTTCGCTTATTTCAAAGTAGTATTCTTTGGTGCTAATGCACATTTACCCAGAAATCGCAAAGTGTATGTGTCAGGGGTTCAGGAGCAGAGGCACAGGGAAGAGAGGACATGGAGAGCTAAGGGGAAGAATCCGAGGGGAGCGTAGGAGAAGAGGACAGTGGACCGAGGGATTCCATGAGCCTCTCCAGCGAATCGGAAGATTCACAGAAGGGGGCGTCAGTGGCCAGGGGTAGGGGGTTCCCAAGGGGAACGTCCCAGGAGCAAGGGGGCAGCAGGGACTCCCAGAGCAGTAGTTGGAAATCAGGACCAGCTTCCCCACCAGAGCAGAGTGGGGGGGGGGAAGAGTCCCAAGGATCAGGGCCAGTGCATTCCCCACCAGGGAGAGAAGATAAGGCAGGTCTGACCACACCTCCATCGGAGAGTCAGACAACGGAGGGGAGGTCAGATCCGGCCAGTATCCCGGAAGAGGGAAGCAGTGACAGAAGTAGTGTAACGGTCAGGAGGAAGGTCACTGGGTTGGCGCGAGAGGCAAGTTCAAATGTACAGGAGCGCGGGACAGCAGAGAATGAGGATTGGGAACAGGGTCCTAAAGCCCGCCGGAGGGAGGGGGAGGAGCTAAGCAACTCAGCGTCGGAAGAGTCCAGAAAGGGCAATGCCCCAGCGGGCAGGAGGACCCAGAGGAGGAGAGAGCAGCGTAAAAGGTGGAGCCGGGCTAGGATCTTAAACTGGTGTCATAGAGGAGGAGACTCAGACGGTACTTCGCCGGTCTAGGCTTTAATACGTAGAGCTGCCCGCTGCGGCTTTGAAATGGAAACTAAACCTCAATAAAGACTTTTGTACATAACGACAGCCTTGGCGTTGGTCCTCTGTGAGCTGGGACCTAGAGGCAGCTCTGACAGAGACCAAAATAATAAAACACCATCTATCCGCTTCCATAGCATAGAAAGAATACAAATAAGCTTTGATTAGTCTTATTTCAATTCGCATCGTGTTTTTTGGGTTTGCACCAAAATCACCCCCAAAGCAAAAAGGTGTTTTGGCTTCCATCTACATAAAAAGAAGATGATAACGCTCTGATTGGGCTTATATCAGATAGGTGTTTCTGGCGTTAGAATGCACATTCAGCCAAAAATCCCAGAGTGAAATGTTTGTTATCAGCCCAAATTAAGCATAGGTGTTTTGGTTCGATTTCAATAGAAAGAGGGCGAATAAGCTTAAATTGCTCTTTCGTTGTTCATTCACCCACAAATAGCAAAACGAAGTGTCATAAGCCTAAACAAAGTAAAACAGGTTGTTTTGGGTTCCATCATAGAAAGAAGAATTTGAATTTCGCTTATTTCAAAGTAGTATTCTTTGGTGTTAATGCACAATGTCCCAGAAATCACAAAGTGAATGTAATGAGACCAAGATAACAAAATACCGTCTTCTCGCTACCATATGCGTAGAAAGAAGACGAATAAGCTGCGAGTGGAGTTATTTCAAATCGCATGGTGTTTTCTGGGTGTGTATCAGAATCACCCTCAACCAAATCAAAAAAGTTTCTTGGGTTCACAAAGTGTATGTAATGAGACCAAAATAGCAAATGACCGTCTTTTTGCTCCCATATACGTAGAAAGAAGACGAATAAGCTGCGAGTGGGCATTTCAATTTGCATGGTGTGTTTTGGGTGTGTATCAGAATCACCCTCAACCAAATCAAAAAGGTGTTTTGGCTTCCATCCACATAAAAAGAAGATGATAACGTTCTGATTGGGCTTATTTCAAATAGGTGTTTTTGGGGTTAAAATGCACATTCAGCCAAAAATCCCAGAGTGAAATTTTTCTTATCAGCCCAAATCAAGCATAGGTGTTTTGGTTCGATCTCAATAGAAAGAGGGCGAATAAGCTTAAATTGCTCTTTCGTTGTTCATTCACCCACAAATAGCAAAGCGAAGTGTCATAAATGCCTAAACAAAGTAAAACAGGTTGATTTGGGTTCCATCCACATAGAAAGAAGCATCGGATTTCACTTTTTTCAAACGTGTTCTTTGGTTTTAATGCACATTGACCCAGAAATCACAGTGTAATGAGACCAAAATAGCTAATGACCGTCTTTTTGCTCCCATATGCGTAGAAAGAAGACGAATAAGCTGCGAGTGGGCTTATTTCGATTTGCATGGTGTGTTTTGGGTGTGTATCAGACTCACCCTCAACCAAATCAAAAAGGTATTTTGGCTTCCTTCTACATAAAAAGATGATAACGTTCTGATTGGGCTTATTTCAAATAGGTGTTTTCTGGGGTTAGAATGCACATTCAACCAAAAATCTCAGAGTGAAATGTTTCTTATCGGCCCAAATCAAGCATAGGTGTTTTGGTTCGATCTCAATAGAAAGAGGGCGAATAAGCTTAAATTGCTCTTTCGTTGTTCATTCCCCAACAAATAGCAAAGTGAATTGTAATAAGAGTAAACAAAGCAAAACAGGTTGTTTTGCGTTCCATCTACATAGAAAGAAGCATCTTGAATTTCGCTTATTTCAAAGTAGTATTCTTTGGTGCTAATGCACATTTACCCAGAAATCGCAAAGTGTATGTGTCAGGGGTTCAGGAGCAGAGGCACAGGGAAGAGAGGACATGGAGAGCTAAGGGGAAGAATCCGAGGGGAGCGTAGGAGAAGAGGACAGTGGACCGAGGGATTCCATGAGCCTCTCCAGCGAATCGGAAGATTCACAGAAGGGGGCGTCAGTGGCCAGGGGTAGGGGGTTCCCAAGGGGAACGTCCCAGGAGCAAGGGGGCAGCAGGGACTCCCAGAGCAGTAGTTGGAAATCAGGACCAGCTTCCCCACCAGAGCAGAGTGGGGGGGGGAAGAGTCCCAAGGATCAGGGCCAGTGCATTCCCCACCAGGGAGAGAAGATAAGGCAGGTCTGACCACACCTCCATCGGAGAGTCAGACAACGGAGGGGAGGTCAGATCCGGCCAGTATCCCGGAAGAGGGAAGCAGTGACAGAAGTAGTGTAACGGTCAGGAGGAAGGTCACTGGGTTGGCGCGAGAGGCAAGTTCAAATGTACAGGAGCGCGGGACAGCAGAGAATGAGGATTGGGAACAGGGTCCTAAAGCCCGCCGGAGGGAGGGGGAGGAGCTAAGCAACTCAGCGTCGGAAGAGTCCAGAAAGGGCAATGCCCCAGCGGGCAGGAGGACCCAGAGGAGGAGAGAGCAGCGTAAAAGGTGGAGCCGGGCTAGGATCTTAAACTGGTGTCATAGGGGAGGAGACTCAGACGGTACTTCGCCGGTCTAGGCTTTAAGACGTAGAGCTGCGCGCTGCGGCTTTGAAATGGAAACTAAACCTCAATAAACACTTTTGTACATAACGACAGCCTGGCGTTGGTCTGTGAGCTGGGACCTAGAGGCAGCTCTGACAGAGACCAAAATAATAAAACACCATCTATCCGCTTCCATAGCATAGAAAGAATACAAATAAGCTTTGATTAGTCTTATTTCAATTCGCATCGTGTTTTTTGGGTTTGCACCAAAATCACCCCCAAAGCAAAAAGGTGTTTTGGCTTCCATCTACATAAAAAGAAGATGATAACGCTCTGATTGGGCTTATATCAGATAGGTGTTTCTGGCGTTAGAATGCACATTCAGCCAAAAATCCCAGAGTGAAATGTTTGTTATCAGCCCAAATTAAGCATAGGTGTTTTGGTTCGATTTCAATAGAAAGAGGGCGAATAAGCTTAAATTGCTCTTTCGTTGTTCATTCACCCACAAATAGCAAAACGAAGTGTCATAAGCCTAAACAAAGTAAAACAGGTTGTTTTGGGTTCCATCATAGAAAGAAGAATTTGAATTTCGCTTATTTCAAAGTAGTATTCTTTGGTGTTAATGCACAATGTCCCAGAAATCACAAAGTGAATGTAATGAGACCAAGATAACAAAATACCGTCTTCTCGCTACCATATGCGTAGAAAGAAGACGAATAAGGTGCGAGTGGAGTTATTTCAAATCGCATGGTGTTTTCTGGGTGTGTATCAGAATCACCCTCAACCAAATCAAAAAAGTTTCTTGGGTTCACAAAGTGTATGTAATGAGACCAAAATAGCAAATGACCGTCTTTTTGCTCCCATATACGTAGAAAGAAGACGAATAAGCTGCGAGTGGGCATTTCAATTTGCATGGTGTGTTTTGGGTGTGTATCAGAATCACCCTCAACCAAATCAAAAAGGTGTTTTGGCTTCCATCTACATAAAAAGAAGATGATAACGTTCTGATTGGGCTTATTTCAAATAGGTGTTTTGGGGTTAAAATGCACATTCAGCCAAAAATCCCAGAGTGAAATTTTTCTTATCAGCCCAAATCAAGCATAGGTGTTTTGGTTCGATCTCAATAGAAAGAGGGCGAATAAGCTTAAATTGCTCTTTCGTTGTTCATTCACCCACAAATAGCAAAGCGAAGTGTCATAAATGCCTAAACAAAGTAAAACAGGTTGCTTTGGGTTCCATCCACATAGAAAGAAGCATCGGATTTCACTTTTTTCAAACTCGTGTTCTTTGGTTTTAATGCACATTGACCCAGAAATCACAAAGTGTAATGAGACCAAAATAGCTAATGACCGTCTTTTTGCTCCCATATGCGTAGAAAGAAGACGAATAAGCTGCGAGTGGGCTTATTTCAATTTGCATGGTGTGTTTTGGGTGTGTATCAGACTCACCCTCAACCAAATCAAAAAGGTATTTTGGCTTCCTTCTACATAAAAAAATGATAACGTTCTGATTGGGCATATTTCAAATAGGTGTTTTCTGGGGTTAGAATGCACATTCAACCAAAAATCTCAGAGTGAAATGTTTCTTATCGGCCCAAATCAAGCATAGGGGTTTTGGTTCGATCTCAATAGAAAGAGGGCGAATAAGCTTAAATTGCTCTTTCGTTGTTCATTCCCCAACAAATATCAAAGTGAATTGTAATAAGAGTAAACAAAGCAAAACAGGTTGTTTTGCGTTCCATCTACATAGAAAGAAGCATCTTGAATTTCGCTTATTTCAAAGTAGTATTCTTTGGTGCTAATGCACATTTACCCAGAAATCGCAAAGTGTATGTGTCAGGGGTTCAGGAGCAGAGGCACAGGGAAGAGAGGACATGGAGAGCTAAGGGGAAGAATCCGAGGGGAGCGTAGGAGAAGAGGACAGTGGACCGAGGGATTCCATGAGCCTCTCCAGCGAATCGGAAGATTCACAGAAGGGGGCGTCAGTGGCCAGGGGTAGGGGGTTCCCAAGGGGAACGTCCCAGGAGCAAGGGGGCAGCAGGGACTCCCAGAGCAGTAGTTGGAAATCAGGACCAGCTTCCCCACCAGAGCAGAGTGGGGGGGGGGAAGAGTCCCAAGGATCAGGGCCAGTGCATTCCCCACCAGGGAGAGAAGATAAGGCAGGTCTGACCACACCTCCATCGGAGAGTCAGACAACGGAGGGGAGGTCAGATCCGGCCAGTATCCCGGAAGAGGGAAGCAGTGACAGAAGTAGTGTAACGGTCAGGAGGAAGGTCACTGGGTTGGCGCGAGAGGCAAGTTCAAATGTACAGGAGCGCGGGACAGCAGAGAATGAGGATTGGGAACAGGGTCCTAAAGCCCGCCGGAGGGAAGGGGAGGAGCTAAGCAACTCAGCGTCGGAAGAGTCCAGAAAGGGCAATGCCCCAGCGGGCAGGAGGACCCAGAGGAGGAGAGAGCAGCGTAAAAGGTGGAGCCGGGCTAGGATCTTAAACTGGTGTCATAGGGGAGGAGACTCAGACGGTACTTCGCCGGTCTAGGCTTTAAGACGTAGAGCTGCGCGCTGCGGCTTTGAAATGGAAACTAAACCTCAATAAAGACTTTTGTACATAACGACAGCCTTGGCGTTGGTCCTCTGTGAGCTGGGACCTAGAGGCAGCTCTGACAGAGACCAAAATAATAAAACACCATCTATCCGCTTCCATAGCATAGAAAGAATACAAATAAGCTTTGATTAGTCTTATTTCAATTCGCATCGTGTTTTTTGGGTTTGCACCAAAATCACCCCCAAAGCAAAAAGGTGTTTTGGCTTCCATCTACATAAAAAGAAGATGATAACGCTCTGATTGGGCTTATATCAGATAGGTGTTTCTGGCGTTAGAATGCACATTCAGCCAAAAATCCCAGAGTGAAATGTTTGTTATCAGCCCAAATTAAGCATAGGTGTTTTGGTTCGATTTCAATAGAAAGAGGGCGAATAAGCTTAAATTGCTCTTTCGTTGTTCATTCACCCACAAATAGCAAAACGAAGTGTCATAAGCCTAAACAAAGTAAAACAGGTTGTTTTGGGTTCCATCATAGAAAGAAGAATTTGAATTTCGCTTATTTCAAAGTAGTATTCTTTGGTGTTAATGCACAATGTCCCAGAAATCACAAAGTGAATGTAATGAGACCAAGATAACAAAATACCGTCTTCTCGCTACCATATGCGTAGAAAGAAGACGAATAAGGTGCGAGTGGAGTTATTTCAAATCGCATGGTGTTTTCTGGGTGTGTATCAGAATCACCCTCAACCAAATCAAAAAAGTTTCTTGGGTTCACAAAGTGTATGTAATGAGACCAAAATAGCAAATGACCGTCTTTTTGCTCCCATATACGTAGAAAGAAGACGAATAAGCTGCGAGTGGGCATTTCAATTTGCATGGTGTGTTTTGGGTGTGTATCAGAATCACCCTCAACCAAATCAAAAAGGTGTTTTGGCTTCCATCCACATAAAAAGATGATAACGTTCTGATTGGGCTTATTTCAAATAGGTGTTTTTGGGGTTAAAATGCACATTCAGCCAAAAATCCCAGAGTGAAATTTTTCTTATCAGCCCAAATCAAGCATAGGTGTTTTGGTTCGATCTCAATAGAAAGAGGGCGAATAAGCTTAAATTGCTCTTTCGTTGTTCATTCACCCACAAATAGCAAAGCGAAGTGTCATAAATGCCTAAACAAAGTAAAACAGGTTGCTTTGGGTTCCATCCACATAGAAAGAAGCATCGGATTTCACTTTTTTCAAACTCGTGTTCTTTGGTTTTAATGCACATTGACCCAGAAATCACAAAGTGTAATGAGACCAAAATAGCAAAAGACCGTCTTTTTGCTCCCATATGCGTAGAAAGAAGACGAATAAGCTGCGAGTGGGCTTATTTCAATTTGCATGGTGTGTTTTGGGTGTGTATCAGACTCACCCTCAACCAAATCAAAAAGGTATTTTGGCTTCCTTCTACATAAAAAGATGATAACGTTCTGATTGGGCTTATTTCAAATAGGTGTTTTCTGGGGTTAGAATGCACATTCAACCAAAAATCTCAGAGTGAAATGTTTCTTATCGGCCCAAATCAAGCATAGGGTTTTTGGTTCGATCTCAATAGAAAGAGGGCGAATAAGCTTAAATTGCTCTTTCGTTGTTCATTCCCCAACAAATATCAAAGTGAATTGTAATAAGAGTAAACAAAGCAAAACAGGTTGTTTTGCGTTCCATCTACATAGAAAGAAGCATCTTGAATTTCGCTTATTTCAAAGTAGTATTCTTTGGTGCTAATGCACATTTACCCAGAAATCGCAAAGTGTATGTGTCAGGGGTTCAGGAGCAGAGGCACAGGGAAGAGAGGACATGGAGAGCTAAGGGGAAGAATCCGAGGGGAGCGTAGGAGAAGAGGACAGTGGACCGAGGGATTCCATGAGCCTCTCCAGCGAATCGGAAGATTCACAGAAGGGGGCGTCAGTGGCCAGGGGTAGGGGGTTCCCAAGGGGAACGTCCCAGGAGCAAGGGGGCAGCAGGGACTCCCAGAGCAGTAGTTGGAAATCAGGACCAGCTTCCCCACCAGAGCAGAGTGGGGGGGGGGGAAGAGTCCCAAGGATCAGGGCCAGTGCATTCCCCACCAGGGAGAGAAGATAAGGCAGGGCTGACCACACCTCCATCGGAGAGTCAGACAACGGAGGGGAGGTCAGATCCGGCCAGTGTACTGGAAGAGGGAAGCAGTGACAGAAGTAGTGTAACGGTCAGGAGGAAGGTCACTGGGTTGGCGCGAGAGGCAAGTTCAAATGTACAGGAGCAAGGGACAGCAGAGAATGAGGATTGGGAACCGGGTCCTAAAGCCCGCCGGAGGGAGGGGGAGGAGCTAAGCGACTCAGCGTCGGAAGAGTCCAGAAAGGGCAATGCCCCAGCGGGCAGGAGGACCCAGAGGAGGAGAGAGCAGCGTAAAAGGTGGAGCCGGGCTAGGATCTTAAACTGGTGTCATAGGGGAGGAGACTCAGACGGTACTTCGCCGGTCTAGGCTTTAAGATGTAGAGCTGCGCGCTGCGGCTTTGAAATGGAAACTAAACCTCAATAAAGACTTTTGTACATAACGACAGCCTGGCGTTGGTCTGTGAGCTGGGACCTAGAGGCAGCTCTGACAGTATGTAATGAGACCAAAATAATAAAACACCATCTATCCGCTTCCACAGCATAGAAAGAATACAAATAAGCTTTGATTAGTCTTATTTCAATTCGCATCGTGTTTTTTGGGTTTGCACCAAAATCACCCCCAAAGCAAAAAGGTGTTTTGGCTTCCATCTACATAAGAAGAAGATGATAACGCTCTGATTGGGCTTATATCAAATAGGTGTTTCTGGCGTTAGAATGCACATTCAGCCAAAAATCCCAGAGTGAAATGTTTGTTATCAGCCCAAATCAAGCATAGGTATTTTGGTTCGATCTCAATAGAAAGAGGGCGAATAAGCTTAATTGCTCTTTCGTTCTTTCACCCACAAATAACAAAGCGAAGAGTCATAAGCCTAAACAAAGTAAAACAGGTTGTTTTGGGTTCCATCATAGAAAGAAGAATTTGAATTTCGCTTATTTCACAGTAGTATTCTTCGGTGTTAATGCACATTGTCCCAGAAATCACAAAGTGAATGTAATGAGACCAAGATAACAAAATACCGTCTTCTCGCTACCATATGCGTAGAAAGAAGACGAATAAGCTGCGAGTGGAGTTATTTCAAATCGCATGGTGTTTTCTGGGTGTGTATCAGAATCACCCTCAACCAAATCAAAAAAGTTTCTTGGGTTCACAAAGTGTATGTAATGAGACCAAAATAGCAAATGACCGTCTTTTCGCTCCCATATGCGTAGTAAGAAGACGAATAAGCTGCGAGTGGGCTTATTTCAATTTGCATGGTGTGTTTAGGGTGTGTATCAGAATCACCCTCAACCAAATCAAAAAGGTGTTTTGGCTTCCATCTACATAAAAAGAAGATGATAACGTTCTGATTGGGCTTATTTCAAATAGGTGTTTTTGGGGTTAAAATGCACATTCAGCCAAAAATCCCAGAGTGAAATTTTTCTTATCAGCCCAAATCAAGCATAGGTGTTTTGGTTCGATCTCAATAGAAAGAGGGTGAATAAGCTTAAATTGCTCTTTCGTTGTTCATTCACCACAAATAGCAAAGCGAAGTGTCATAAATGCCTAAACAAAGTAAAACAGGTTGCTTTGGGTTCCATCCACATAGAAAGAAGCATCTTGGATTTCACTTTTTTCAAACTCGTGTTCTTTGGTTTTAATGCACATTGACCCAGAAATCACAAAGTGTAATGAGACCAAAATAGCAAATGACCGTCTTTTTGCTCCCATATGCGTAGAAAGAAGACGAATAAGCTGCGAGTGGGCTTATTTCAATTTGCATGGTGTGTTTTGGGTGTGTATCAGAATCACCCTCAACCAAATCAAAAAGGTATTTTGGCTTCCTTCTACATAAAAAGATGATAACGTTCTGATTGGGCTTATTTCAAATAGGTGTTTTCTGGGGTTAGAATGCACATTCAACCAAAAATCTCAGAGTGAAATGTTTCTTATCGGCCCAAATCAAGCATAGGGTTTTTGGTTCGATCTCAATAGAAAGAGGGCGAATAAGCTTAAATTGCTCTTTCGTTGTTCATTCCCCAACAAATATCAAAGTGAATTGTAATAAGAGTAAACAAAGCAAAACAGGTTGTTTTGCGTTCCATCTACATAGAAAGAAGCATCTTGAATTTCGCTTATTTCAAAGTAGTATTCTTTGGTGCTAATGCACATTTACCCAGAAATCGCAAAGTGTATGTGTCAGGGGTTCAGGAGCAGAGGCACAGGGAAGAGAGGACATGGAGAGCTAAGGGGAAGAATCCGAGGGGAGCGTAGGAGAAGAGGACAGTGGACCGAGGGATTCCATGAGCCTCTCCAGCGAATCAGAAGATTCACAGAAGGGGGCGTCAGTGGCCAGGGGTAGGGGGTTCCCAAGGGGAACGTCCCAGGAGCAAGGGGGCAGCAGGGACTCCCAGAGCAGTAGTTGGAAATCAGGACCAGCTTCCCCACCAGAGCAGAGTGGGGGGGGGAAGAGTCCCAAGGATCAGGGCCAGTGCATTCCCCACCAGGGAGAGAAGATAAGGCAGGTCTGACCACACCTCCATCGGAGAGTCAGACAACGGAGGGGAGGTCAGATCTGGCCAGTATCCCGGAAGAGGGAAGCAGTGACAGAAGTAGTGTAACGGTCAGGAGGAAGGTCACTGGGTTGGCGCGAGAGGCAAGTTCAAATGTACAGGAGCGCGGGACAGCAGAGAATGAGGATTGGGAACAGGGTCCTAAAGCCCGCCGGAGGGAAGGGGAGGAGCTAAGCAACTCAGCGTCGGAATAGTCCAGAAAGGGCAATGCCCCAGCGGGCAGGAGGACCCAGAGGAGGAGAGAGCAGCGTAAAAGGTGGAGCCGGGCTAGGATCTTAAACTGGTGTCATAGGGGAGGAGACTCAGACGGTACTTCGCCGGTCTAGGCTTTAAGACGTAGAGCTGCGCGCTGCGGCTTTGAAATGGAAACTAAACCTCAATAAAGACTTTTGTACATAACGACAGCCTTGGCGTTGGTCCTCTGTGAGCTGGGACCTAGAGGCAGCTCTGACACATACTGTCAGGGGTTCAGGATGAGAGGCACAGGGAGGAGAGGAGATGGAGAGCGAGGGGGAGGAATCCAAGGGGAGCATAGGAGAAGAGGACAGTGAACCGAGGGATTCCATGAGCCTCTCCAGCGAATCGGAAGATTCACAGACGGGGGCGCCAGTGGCCAGGGGTAGGGGGTTCCCAAGGGGAACGTCCCAGGAGCAAGGGAACAGCAGGGACTCCCAGAGCAGTAGTTGGAAATCAGGACCAGCTTCCCCACCAGAGCAGAGTGGGGGGGGAAGAGTCCCAAGGATCAGGGCCAGTGCATTCCCCACCAGGGAGAGAAGATAAGGCAGGGCTGACCACACCTCCATCGGAGAGTCAGACAACGGAGGGGAAGTCAGATCCGGCCAGTGTACTGGAAGAGGGAAGCAGTGACAGAAGTAGTGTAACGGTCAGGAGGAAGGTCACTGGGTTGGCGCGAGAGGCAAGTTCAAATGTACAGGAGCAAGGGACAGCAGAGAATGAGGATTGGGAACCGGGTCCTAAAGCCCGCCGGAGGGAGGGGGAGGAGCTAAGCGACTCAGCGTCGGAAGAGTCCAGAAAGGGCAATGCCCCAGCGGGCAGGAGGACCCAGAGGAGGAGAGAGCAGCGTAAAAGGTGGAGCCGGGCTAGGATCTTAAACTGGTGTCATAGGGGAGGAGACTCAGACGGTACTTCGCCGGTCTAGGCTTTAAGATGTAGAGCTGCGCGCTGCGGCTTTGAAATGGAAACTAAACCTCAATAAAGACTTTTGTACATAACGACAGCCTGGCGTTGGTCTGTGAGCTGGGACCTAGAGGCAGCTCTGACAGTATGTAATGAGACCAAAATAATAAAACACCATCTATCCGCTTCCACAGCATAGAAAGAATACAAATAAGCTTTGATTAGTCTTATTTCAATTCGCATCGTGTTTTTTGGGTTTGCACCAAAATCACCCCCAAAGCAAAAAGGTGTTTTGGCTTCCATCTACATAAGAAGAAGATGATAACGCTCTGATTGGGCTTATATCAAATAGGTGTTTCTGGCGTTAGAATGCACATTCAGCCAAAAATCCCAGAGTGAAATGTTTGTTATCAGCCCAAATCAAGCATAGGTATTTTGGTTCGATCTCAATAGAAAGAGGGCGAATAAGCTTAATTGCTCTTTCGTTCTTTCACCCACAAATAACAAAGCGAAGAGTCATAAGCCTAAACAAAGTAAAACAGGTTGTTTTGGGTTCCATCATAGAAAGAAGAATTTGAATTTCGCTTATTTCACAGTAGTATTCTTCGGTGTTAATGCACATTGTCCCAGAAATCACAAAGTGAATGTAATGAGACCAAGATAACAAAATACCGTCTTCTCGCTACCATATGCGTAGAAAGAAGACGAATAAGCTGCGAGTGGAGTTATTTCAAATCGCATGGTGTTTTCTGGGTGTGTATCAGAATCACCCTCAACCAAATCAAAAAAGTTTCTTGGGTTCACAAAGTGTATGTAATGAGACCAAAATAGCAAATGACCGTCTTTTCGCTCCCATATGCGTAGTAAGAAGACGAATAAGCTGCGAGTGGGCTTATTTCAATTTGCATGGTGTGTTTAGGGTGTGTATCAGAATCACCCTCAACCAAATCAAAAAGGTGTTTTGGCTTCCATCTACATAAAAAGAAGATGATAACGTTCTGATTGGGCTTATTTCAAATAGGTGTTTTTGGGGTTAAAATGCACATTCAGCCAAAAATCCCAGAGTGAAATTTTTCTTATCAGCCCAAATCAAGCATAGGTGTTTTGGTTCGATCTCAATAGAAAGAGGGCAAATAAGCTTAAATTGCTCTTTCGTTGTTCATTCACCACAAATAGCAAAGCGAAGTGTCATAAATGCCTAAACAAAGTAAAACAGGTTGCTTTGGGTTCCATCCACATAGAAAGAAGCATCTTGGATTTCACTTTTTTCAAACTCGTGTTCTTTGGTTTTAATGCACATTGACCCAGAAATCACAAAGTGTAATGAGACCAAAATAGCAAATGACCGTCTTTTTGCTCCCATATGCGTAGAAAGAAGACGAATAAGCTGCGAGTGGGCTTATTTCAATTTGCATGGTGTGTTTTGGGTGTGTATCAGAATCACCCTCAACCAAATCAAAAAGGTATTTTGGCTTCCTTCTACATAAAAAGATGATAACGTTCTGATTGGGCTTATTTCAAATAGGTGTTTTCTGGGGTTAGAATGCACATTCAACCAAAAATCTCAGAGTGAAATGTTTCTTATCGGCCCAAATCAAGCATAGGGTTTTTGGTTCGATCTCAATAGAAAGAGGGCGAATAAGCTTAAATTGCTCTTTCGTTGTTCATTCCCCAACAAATATCAAAGTGAATTGTAATAAGAGTAAACAAAGCAAAACAGGTTGTTTTGCGTTCCATCTACATAGAAAGAAGCATCTTGAATTTCGCTTATTTCAAAGTAGTATTCTTTGGTGCTAATGCACATTTACCCAGAAATCGCAAAGTGTATGTGTCAGGGGTTCAGGAGCAGAGGCACAGGGAAGAGAGGACATGGAGAGCTAAGGGGAAGAATCCGAGGGGAGCGTAGGAGAAGAGGACAGTGGACCGAGGGATTCCATGAGCCTCTCCAGCGAATCGGAAGATTCACAGAAGGGGGCGTCAGTGGCCAGGGGTAGGGGGTTCCCAAGGGGAACGTCCCAGGAGCAAGGGGGCAGCAGGGACTCCCAGAGCAGTAGTTGGAAATCAGGACCAGCTTCCCCACCAGAGCAGAGTGGGGGGGGGAAGAGTCCCAAGGATCAGGGCCAGTGCATTCCCCACCAGGGAGAGAAGATAAGGCAGGGCTGACCACACCTCCATCGGAGAGTCAGACAACGGAGGGGAGGTCAGATCTGGCCAGTATCCCGGAAGAGGGAAGCAGTGACAGAAGTAGTGTAACGGTCAGGAGGAAGGTCACTGGGTTGGCGCGAGAGGCAAGTTCAAATGTACAGGAGCGCGGGACAGCAGAGAATGAGGATTGGGAACAGGGTCCTAAAGCCCGCCGGAGGGAAGGGGAGGAGCTAAGCAACTCAGCATCGGAATAGTCCAGAAAGGGCAATGCCCCAGCGGGCAGGAGGACCCAGAGGAGGAGAGAGCAGCGTAAAAGGTGGAGCCGGGCTAGGATCTTAAACTGGTGTCATAGGGGAGGAGACTCAGACGGTACTTCGCCGGTCTAGGCTTTAAGACGTAGAGCTGCGCGCTGCGGCTTTCCAATGGAAACTAAACCTCAATAAACACTTTTGTACATAACGACAGCCTGGCGTTGGTCTGTGAGCTGGGACCTAGAGGCAGCTCTGACAGAGACCAAAATAATAAAACACCATCTATCCGCTTCCATAGCATAGAAAGAATACAAATAAGCTTTGATTAGTCTTATTTCAATTCGCATCGTGTTTTTTGGGTTTGCACCAAAATCACCCCCAAAGCAAAAAGGTGTTTTGGCTTCCATCTACATAAAAAGAAGATGATAACGCTCTGATTGGGCTTATATCAGATAGGTGTTTCTGGCGTTAGAATGCACATTCAGCCAAAAATCCCAGAGTGAAATGTTTGTTATCAGCCCAAATTAAGCATAGGTGTTTTGGTTCGATTTCAATAGAAAGAGGGCGAATAAGCTTAAATTGCTCTTTCGTTGTTCATTCACCCACAAATAGCAAAACGAAGTGTCATAAGCCTAAACAAAGTAAAACAGGTTGTTTTGGGTTCCATCATAGAAAGAAGAATTTGAATTTCGCTTATTTCAAAGTAGTATTCTTTGGTGTTAATGCACAATGTCCCAGAAATCACAAAGTGAATGTAATGAGACCAAGATAACAAAATACCGTCTTCTCGCTACCATATGCGTAGAAAGAAGACGAATAAGCTGCGAGTGGAGTTATTTCAAATCGCATGGTGTTTTCTGGGTGTGTATCAGAATCACCCTCAACCAAATCAAAAAAGTTTCTTGGGTTCACAAAGTGTATGTAATGAGACCAAAATAGCAAATGACCGTCTTTTTGCTCCCATATACGTAGAAAGAAGACGAATAAGCTGCGAGTGGGCATTTCAATTTGCATGGTGTGTTTTGGGTGTGTATCAGAATCACCCTCAACCAAATCAAAAAGGTGTTTTGGCTTCCATCCACATAAAAAGAAGATGATAACGTTCTGATTGGGCTTATTTCAAATAGGTGTTTTTGGGGTTAAAATGCACATTCAGCCAAAAATCCCAGAGTGAAATTTTTCTTATCAGCCCAAATCAAGCATAGGTGTTTTGGTTTGATCTCAATAGAAAGAGGGCGAATAAGCTTAAATTGCTCTTTCGTTGTTCATTCACCCACAAATAGCAAAGCGAAGTGTCATAAATGCCTAAACAAAGTAAAACAGGTTGCTTTGGGTTCCATCCACATAGAAAGAAGCATCGGATTTCACTTTTTTCAAACTCGTGTTCTTTGGTTTTAATGCACATTGACCCAGAAATCACAAAGTGTAATGAGACCAAAATAGCAAATGACCGTCTTTTTGCTCCCATATGCGTAGAAAGAAGACGAATAAGCTGCGAGTGGGCTTATTTCAATTTGCATGGTGTGTTTTGGGTGTGTATCAGACTCACCCTCAACCAAATCAAAAAGGTATTTTGGCTTCCTTCTACATAAAAAGATGATAACGTTCTGATTGGGCTTATTTCAAATAGGTGTTTTCTGGGGTTAGAATGCACATTCAACCAAAAATCTCAGAGTGAAATGTTTCTTATCGGCCCAAATCAAGCATAGGGGTTTTGGTTCGATCTCAATAGAAAGAGGGCGAATAAGCTTAAATTGCTCTTTCGTTGTTCATTCCCCAACAAATAGCAAAGTGAATTGTAATAAGAGTAAACAAAGCAAAACAGGTTGTTTTGCGTTCCATCTACATAGAAAGAAGCATCTTGAATTTCGCTTATTTCAAAGTAGTATTCTTTGGTGCTAATGCACATTTACCCAGAAATCGCAAAGTGTATGTGTCAGGGGTTCAGGAGCAGAGGCACAGGGAAGAGAGGACATGGAGAGCTAAGGGAAGAATCCGAGGGGAGCGTAGGAGAAGAGGACAGTGGACCGAGGGATTCCATGAGCCTCTCCAGCGAATCGGAAGATTCACAGAAGGGGGCGTCAGTGGCCAGGGGTAGGGGGTTCCCAAGGGGAACGTCCCAGGAGCAAGGGGGCAGCAGGGACTCCCAGAGCAGTAGTTGGAAATCAGGACCAGCTTCCCCACCAGAGCAGAGTGGGGGGGGGAAGAGTCCCAAGGATCAGGGCCAGTGCATTCCCCACCAGGGAGAGAAGATAAGGCAGGTCTGACCACACCTCCATCGGAGAGTCAGACAACGGAGGGGAGGTCAGATCTGGCCAGTATCCCGGAAGAGGGAAGCAGTGACAGAAGTAGTGTAACGGTCAGGAGGAAGGTCACTGGGTTGGCGCGAGAGGCAAGTTCAAATGTACAGGAGCGCGGGACAGCAGAGAATGAGGATTGGGAACAGGGTCCTAAAGCCCGCCGGAGGGAAGGGGAGGAGCTAAGCAACTCAGCGTCGGAATAGTCCAGAAAGGGCAATGCCCCAGCGGGCAGGAGGACCCAGAGGAGGAGAGAGCAGCGTAAAAGGTGGAGCCGGGCTAGGATCTTAAACTGGTGTCATAGGGGAGGAGACTCAGACGGTACTTCGCCGGTCTAGGCTTTAAGACGTAGAGCTGCGCGCTGCGGCTTTCCAATGGAAACTAAACCTCAATAAACACTTTTGTACATAACGACAGCCTGGCGTTGGTCCTCTGTGAGCTGGGACCTAGAGGCAGCTCTGACACATACTGTCAGGGGTTCAGGATGAGAGGCACAGGGAGGAGAGGAGATGGAGAGCGAGGGGGAGGAATCCAAGGGGAGCATAGGAGAAGAGGACAGTGAACCGAGGGATTCCATGAGCCTCTCCAGCGAATCGGAAGATTCACAGACGGGGGCGCCAGTGGCCAGGGGTAGGGGGTTCCCAAGGGGAACGTCCCAGGAGCAAGGGAACAGCAGGGACTCCCAGAGCAGTAGTTGGAAATCAGGACCAGCTTCCCCACCAGAGCAGAGTGGGGGGGGAAGAGTCCCAAGGATCAGGGCCAGTGCATTCCCCACCAGGGAGAGAAGATAAGGCAGGGCTGACCACACCTCCATCGGAGAGTCAGACAACGGAGGGGAAGTCAGATCCGGCCAGTGTACTGGAAGAGGGAAGCAGTGACAGAAGTAGTGTAACGGTCAGGAGGAAGGTCACTGGGTTGGCGCGAGAGGCAAGTTCAAATGTACAGGAGCAAGGGACAGCAGAGAATGAGGATTGGGAACCGGGTCCTAAAGCCCGCCGGAGGGAGGGGGAGGAGCTAAGCGACTCAGCGTCGGAAGAGTCCAGAAAGGGCAATGCCCCAGCGGGCAGGAGGACCCAGAGGAGGAGAGAGCAGCGTAAAAGGTGGAGCCGGGCTAGGATCTTAAACTGGTGTCATAGGGGAGGAGACTCAGACGGTACTTCGCCGGTCTAGGCTTTAAGATGTAGAGCTGCGCGCTGCGGCTTTGAAATGGAAACTAAACCTCAATAAAGACTTTTGTACATAACGACAGCCTGGCGTTGGTCTGTGAGCTGGGACCTAGAGGCAGCTCTGACAGTATGTAATGAGACCACCAAAATAATAAAACACCATCTATCCGCTTCCATAGCATAGAAAGAATACAAATAAGCTTTGATTAGTCTTATTTCAATTCGCATCGTGTTTTTTGGGTTTGCACCAAAATCACCCCCAAAGCAAAAAGGTGTTTTGGCTTCCATCTACATAAGAAGAAGATGATAACGCTCTGATTGGGCTTATATCAAATAGGTGTTTCTGGCGTTAGAATGCACATTCATCCAAAAATCCCAGAGTGAAATGTTTGTTATCAGCCCAAATTAAGCATAGGTGTTTTGGTTCGATTTCAATAGAAAGAGGGCGAATAAGCTTAAATTGCTCTTTCGTTGTTCATTCACCCACAAATAGCAAAACGAAGTGTCATAAGCGTAAACAAAGTAAAACAGGTTGTTTTGGGTTCCATCATAGAAAGAAGAATTTGAATTTCGCTTATTTCAAAGTAGTATTCTTTGGTGTTAATGCACATTGTCCCAGAAATCACAAAGTGAATGTAATGAGACCAAGATAACAAAATACCGTCTTCTCGCTACCATATGCGTAGAAAGAAGACGAATAAGCTGCGAGTGGAGTTATTTCAAATCGCATGGTGTTTTCTGGGTGTGTATCAGAATCACCCTCAACCAAATCAAAAAAGTTTCTTGGGTTCACAAAGTGTATGTAATGAGACCAAAATAGCAAATGACCGTCTTTTCGCTCCCATATACGTAGAAAGAAGACGAATAAGCTGCGAGTGGGCTTATTTCAATTTGCATGGTGTGTTTTGGGTGTGTATCATAATCACCCTCAACCAAATCAAAAAGGTGTTTTGGCTTCCATCTACATAAAAAGAAGATGATAACGTTCTGATTGGGCTTATTTCAAATAGGTGTTTTTGGGGTTAAAATGCACATTCAGCCAAAAATCCCAGAGTGAAATTTTTCTTATCAGCCCAAATCAAGTATAGGTGTTTTGGTTCGATCTCAATAGAAAGAGGGCGAATAAGCTTAAATTGCTCAGGTGTGAAATTGTCAGGCTCAGCAGGAGCGCAGGGAGGAGAGGAGATGGAAAGCGAGGGGGAGCAATCCGAGGGCAGCGTAGGAGTCCCAGGTGTCAGAGCCCATATATGCACCACCAGCGAGAGAAGATGAGTCAGGGTTGACCACGCCTCCATCGGAGAGCGAGTTAACGGTTAAGAGGAAAGTTGCAGGCTGGGCGCGCGCGCCAAGTTCAAAGGTACAGGCGAGCGGCACAGAAGGTAGCCCGGATAGGGAACCAGGTGCTAAAGCCCGCCGGAAGGAGGGGCAAGAATCGTCAGGGTCAGCGTCAGAGGAGTCCAGGAAGGATGAGACCCTAGCGGGCAGGAGGGCCCAGAGGAGAAAGGAACTTAGGAAGAGGTGGAGCAAAGTGAGAGTCTTAAACTGGTGTGGAGGGGGAGAAGACTCAGACGGGACTTCGCCGGTCTAAGGTCGGGACGTAGAGCTGCACGCTGCGGCTTTAAAATGGAGACTGAATCTCAATAAAGACTTTTGTACATAACTACAGCCTAGCGTTGGTCCTCTGTGAGCTGGGACCTGGAGGCAGCTCTGACAGTGGGACACTCAACCCGAGGAGGAGTGGCGCAGGAGACTGCTCAGAGGGTCCTGGCACGCAGACTCCCCAGAGGAAATGGGGGAACAAGGGGGCATGGACGGGTTGGGGGAGGATCCTGGGTTCGAGCACGCCGGCAACGAGATGGAAGCGGAGGAGAGCGACGTCGATGTACCCGTCACGGACTGGCAGCATGCCAGGGGGGAAGACCTGTATCCGGCATGCACCCCCACAGCATTGGAGCACCCGGAACCCACGCCAGAAGAGGGGGAGGGGGGAAGGGGGGGCTTCGAGGGGGGATGGATGTCAGGGACTCAGCGGGAGAGCAGGGAGGAGAGGAGATGGAGAGCGAGGGGGAGCAATCCGAGGGCAGCGTAGGAGAATATGACAGCAGCCCGATAGATTCCATGAGCCTTTCCAGCGAATCAGAAGATTCACAGAACGGGGCGCCGATGGGCAGGGCAAGGGGCGACCCAAGGGGGACACCCCAGAAGCAAGGGGCCAGCGGGGACTCCCAGAGCAGCAGTTGGAAATCAGGACCAGCTTCCCCACCAGAGCGTAGTGGGGGGGAGGAGTCCCAGGTGTCAGAGCCCACATATGTGCCACCAGCGAGAGAAGATGAGTCAGGGTTGACCACGCCTCCATCGGAGAGCGAGTTAAGGGTCAAGAGGAAAGTTGCAGGCTGGGCGCGTGCGCCAAGTTCAAAGGTACAGGTGAGCGGCACAGAGCGTAGCCCGGATAGGGAACCAGGTCCTAAAGCCCGCCGGAAGGAGGGGCAAGAATCGTCAGGGTCAGCGTCAGAGGAGTCCAGGAAGGATGAGACCCTAGCGGGCAGGAGGGCCCAGAGGAGAAAGGAACTTAGGAAGAGGTGGAGCAAGGCGAGGGTCTTAAACTGGTGTGGAAGGGGAGGAGACTCAGACGGGACTTCGGCGGTCTAAGGTTGAGACGTAGAGCTGCACGCTGCGGCTTTAAAATGGAAACTGAATCTAAATAAAGACTTTTGTACATAGCTACAGCCTAGCGTTGGTCCTCTGTGAGCTGGGACCTGGAGGCAGCTCTGACAGCTCTGATTGGGCCTATTTCAAATAGGTGTTTTGGGGGTTAGAATGCACATTCAACCAAAAATCGCCGAGTGAAATATTTCTTATCAGCCCAAATCAAGCATAGCTGTTTTGGTTCGATCTCAACAGAAAGAGGGCGAATAAGCTTAAATTGCTCTTTCGTTGTTCATTCACCCACAAATAGCAAAGCGAAGTGTCATAAGCCTAAACAAAGTAAAACAGGTTTTGGGTGCTGTCAGAGCTGCCCCTAGTTCCCAGCTCACAGAGGACCAACGCGAGGCTGTCGTTATGTACCCTTTATTGAGGTTCAGTTTCCATTTCCAAGCTGCAGCGCGCAGCTCTACGTCTTAACCCTAGACCGGCGAAGTACCGTCTGAGTCTCCTCCCCCTATGACACCAGTCTCCTCCCCTATGACACCACCTTTTACGCTGCTCTCTCCTCCTCTGGGTCCTCCTGCCCGCTGGGGCATTGCCCTTTCTGGACTGTTCCGACGTTGAGTCGCTTAGCTCCTCCCCCTCCCTCCGGCGGGCTTTAGGACCCGGTTCCCAATCCTCATTCTCTGCTGGTCAGCCCTGACTCCTCTTCTCTCCCTGCTGGGGGAGACGCTACCCCCGATACCTGGGACTCTTCCCCCCCACTATGCTCTGGTGAGGAAGCTGGTCCTGATCTCCAACTGCTGCTCTGGGAGTCCCCGCTGGCCCCTTGCTTCTGGAGTGTCCCCCTTGGGACCCCCCCTACCCCTGGCCACTGGCGCCCCCTTCTGTGAATCTTCCGATTCGCTGGAGAGGCTCATGGAATCCCTCGGTCCACTGTCCTTCTCCTACACTCCCCTCGGATTCTTCCCCTTCGCTCTCAATAGAAAGAGGGCGAATAAGCTTAAATTTCTCTTTCGTTGTTCATTCACCCACAAATAGCAAAGTGAATTGTAATAAGCGTAAACAAAGCAAAACAGGTTGTTTTGCGTTCCATCTACATAGAAAAAAGCATCTTGAATTTCGCTTTTTTCAAAGTAGTATTCTTTGGTGTTAATGCACATTGTCCCAGAAATCACAAAGTGTATGTAATGAGACCAAAATAACAAATGACCGTCTTCTCGCTTCCATATGCGTAGAAAGAAGACGAATAAGCTGCGAGTGGGTTTATTTCAATTTGCATGGTGTTTTTTGGGTGTGTATCAGAATCACCCTCAACCAAATCAAAAAGGTTTCTTGGGTTCAATCTACATAAAAAGAAGATGATAACGCTCTGATTGGGCTTATTTCAAATAGGTGTTTTTGGGGTTAGAATGCACATTCAACCAAAAAGTGCAGTGAAATGTTTGTTATCAGCCCAAATCAAGCATGGATGTCAGGGGCTCAGGAGCAGAAGCACAGGGAAGAGGGGAGATGGAGAGCGAAGGGGAAGAATCTGAGGGCAGCGTAGGAGAAGATGACAGTGGCCCGAGAGATTCCATGAGCCTCTCCAGCGAATCGGAAGATTCACAGAAGGGGGCGCCGGTGGCCAGGGCAAGGGGGGTCCCAAGGGGGACACTCCAGAAGCAAGGGGCCAGCGGGGACTCCCAGAGCAGCAGTTGGAGATCAGGACCAGCTTCCCCACCAGAGCATAGTGGGGGGGAAGAGTCCCAGGTATCGGGGGTAGCGTCTCCCCCAGCAGGGAGAGAAGAGGAGTCAGGGCTGACCACGCCTCCATCGGAGAGTCAGGCAACGGAGGGGAGGTCAGGTCCAGCTAGCATCCCGGAAGAGGGAAGCAGTGACAGAAGCAGTGTAACGGTCAGGAGGAAGGTCACTGGGTTGGCGCGAGAGCCAAGTTCAAAAGTACAGGCGCGCAGGGCAGCAGAGAACGAGGATTGGGAACCGGGTCCTAAAGCCCGCCGGAGGCAGGGGGAGGAGTCAGGGGACTCAGCGTCAGAAGAGTCCAGAAAGGGGAATGCCCCAGCGGACAGGAGGATCCAGAGGAGAAGAGAGCAGAGGAAGAGGTGGAGCGGGGCTAGAATCTTAAACTGGTGTCAGGGGGGAGGAGATTCAGACGGGACTTCGCCGGTCTAGGGTTTAAGACGTAGAGCTGCGCGCTACGGCTTTGGAATGGAAACTGAACTTCAATAAAGACTTTTGTATATATAACGACGACCTGGCGTTGGTCCTCTGTGAGCTGGGACCTTGGGCAGCTCTGACAGTAAGTTCCGTCTCCAAAAAAAAACCTTCGCAGTGTGAGTTGACGGAAGAGGGGCAAGTATCCGGGCCAGTATCCCGGAAGAGGGGCAAGACTTGGTGTTTTGCGAGCTCACGAAGATCGGGAAGGATGGCTACAGAGGAGAAAATGACAGCCCTGCAAGAAGCAGTCACGAGGCTTTCCATGGAAGTAGCAGCATCCAGAAAGAGAGAGGAGGAATCAGCCACGTTCTGCCAGGATCTGCAAACCAGGTTGGAAATTTTGAGAAAGGAGGGGCTGCCAGGTGCCAAGCCAGAGGGGATTGGCCTCGGAAAGAGGGGGGGCAGCCTCGTGTCTCATTTCGATGGGAGCCTGCAGCAGTATCCTAACTTCAGAGCAGACGTAGTGTTCGCGCTCAAGTTGCTTCAGAAAGACTTTAGAGATGAGGAGGAGAAAGTGGGGTTCATAATAACTCATCTGCATGGAGAAGCTAAAGCGTGGCTGCGCAATCTTTGGCGCGACAATGATCCCGCCCTCCAAAATTCAGATGCCTTTATTAAGGCTATGGACGCTTGTTTTCAATCTGCAGTGGATGTAGATGTTGCCAGGAGGGAAATGCATGGACTGAAACAGGGCAAAGCCACTGTGAGACAATATCACTCCCGCTTTTTTGCGTTGGTTAATGCGCTGGGATGGGAAAAGGACTCAGCTGCCGTCCGAGACCTGTTCTGGGAAGGGCTGAATGGGGTGGTGAAAGATGAAATTGTGAGGGGGGAGAGGCCCAAGAGCACCACGGAAGTCGTCCAAAGAGCGCTGGCGATTGGGGTGCGTCTGGAAGACCGCCCGTGGAGCAAGGATGAAGGGCGTTGGGGACGCACACCAGCCAGATCACCTCCTTTCTTACCCAGAGAGACAGCGCGCGCCCAGTCCACACCTCCACTGGGAGGGGAAGAAGAGCCGATGGAGATAGGTGATGCCAGGGCTCAGACAGCCACCAGAGCCCCAACACCGGGAGCAGTCAAGGCGAAGCCTCCTAGAGGGAGCAGGAAGTGTTACATCTGCGACAGTGCACAGCACATGGCCAAAGAGTGTCCCCAGAGGCTCCGCAAGCACACTGCAGCCTCAGCAACAGTAAGGGGAGCAGTTCAGCAGGGGGAACAGCTACAGGGAAACGACCAAGCTTGGTTGGAGGCAGAGCCACTGGGGCCCAGCCAGGCGAGTCAGTGAAGCAGCCCCCAGGGATTTTACAGCCCACAGACCCCCTCCCGCCCAAACCAGTGGTGCAACTCACTGCATCACTCCAGCTACCCAATGGACTCACCATGGAAGTCCCTATTACCATTGACTCTGGTAGTAATGCAGACTTTATAGAAGGGGATTTCGTCAAACAACATCGCATAGCGCTCCTACCAGCCACGATGCCCCTGAACGTGGTCACGGTTGATGGAAGAGAGCTACTGGGAGGACAGGTGGTACAGCAAACACCACCTATGGTGATGCGAATTGGGAATCACCGCGAAGTCATCAGCTTCAACGTCACTCACCTGTCAGACACACCCATAGTATTGGGCATGAGATGGCTGGACAGGCACAGCCCGGCATTAGCATGGTACCTGCGTCAATTGACCTTCTGCTCTTCCTACTGCGCAGAACACTGCATCCTGACCAGCCAGGAAGATGAGGGGCAAGAGGATGAACCACAGCTACACTTGGGCATGCTGCAAGTGGTACCCGACAAGTACAAGGCGTTTTTGGAGGTCTTCTGCGAGAAGGAAGTGGACAAGCTGCCTCCCCACAGACCCTACGACTGCAAGATTGACCTCCTGCCGGGGGCGACGCTGCCGACTGGGAAACTGTATTCCATGTCTGAAGACGAACTGCAGGAACTCAGGGAGTTCATAGACCACAACTTGAAGCGGGGATTCATCCAAGAATCCAAAGCAGTGGGGGGCAGTCCAGTGTTTTTTGTGAAGAAAAAAGACACGCCCCAAAAGTGGCTTGTAGTTGATTACAGGGTCATAAATTGGAGGACGAAGCCCACGGCATTCCCCATGCCCAAGATCGACGACCTGCTGGCGACGGTGAGGAAGGGACGCATCTTCACCAAGTTGGATCTGCGAGGGGCGTACAACCTTATACGCATGAGAGAGGGCGACGAGTGGAAAACAGCCATGTTTACGCCTTTGGGCACCTATGAATACAGAGTTATGCCGTTTGGCTTGCAAAATGGCTCCCACTGTTTCCAAGCCTTCATGCACCACGTGTTAGCAGGACTTCTCTACAAGAAGTGCGTCTGCTTCCTGGACGACATTCTGATCTTCTCGGGATCGCAGGAGGCTCATGAGAAGGACGTCAAGGAAGTTCTGCAGAGGCTACGGGAGCACAGACTTTACGCCAAACTGGAGAAGTGCCAGTTCAACATGACGGAGGTGGATTTCCTGGGCTACAAGCTGTCCAAAAAGGGACTCGCCATGGACAGCACCAAGGTCTGCTCGGTGTTGGACTGGAAGAGCCCGCGCAATCGGAAGGAGGTCCAGAAGTTCGTCAGCTTCGCCAACTTTTATCGCAAGTTCATCAAGGGGTTCGCAATGCAGACGGCGGCCATCACGGACACTCTCAGCTCCAAGAAGAAGAAATTCCTCTGGACGGAACAAGAGGAGCAGTCCTTTCAGCGGCTCAAGCGTCTCTTCGCGTCCGAAGAACAGCTGCTACACGTCAACCCCAGCCGACCAATGAGGGTTGAAACGGACGCCTCGGACAGAGCCGTGGGGGCGGTCCTGTTGCAGCAAGATCCGCAAGGGGACTGGAGGCCGTGTGCTTTCTACTCCAGGAAACTCAGCAAGTCGGAGCAGAACTACACCATCTGGGACAGGGAGTTGCTGGCCATTCATGCAGCCTTCAAGGCGTGACGGCACTTCCTCATTGGAGCCAAACACACGCTGCAGGTCCGCACGGACCATAAGAACCTGGAGTACTGGTGCACGGCGAGGTTCCTGAACCAGAGACACATCCGCTGGGCAGAGTTCTTTGCGGATTTCGACTTCAGGATAGAATACATCCCGGGAGACAACAACGTCATGGCGGATGCGCTATCCAGGAAGCCGTAGTATCTCGAGGAAGCGGCACCGGTGGCGGCCAAGCATATTTTCGCACCGAAAGCGTGGGCGTGCGCTTCAGCCACCGTGGACCTGGACGCGGTACGACGCGCGCTGCAGGCGGATTCCTTCGCACAAACCAAGATGGAGGAGGTGCGAAGAGGCACAGCGAAGGACGACGAGTTCCAGATACGCGACGGACTGCTCATCCGCAAAGGGGCCCTCTACGTGCCAGAAGACGACCTCCGCGCGAAAGTACTGCAGCAGTTACACGACGCGCCCAGCGCCGGGCACTTCGGCAAGGACAAGACGGCGGAATTAGTAGCTGTCAGAGCTGCCTCTAGGTCCCAGCTGACAGAGGACCAACGCTAGGCTGTAGTTATGTACAAAAGTCTTTATTGAGGTTCAGTTTCCATTTCAAAGCCGTAGCGCGCAGCTCTACGTCTTAAAGCCTAGACCGGCGAAGTACCGTCTGAGTCTCCTCCCCTATGACACCAGTTTAAGATCCTAGCCCGGCTCCACCTTTTACGCTGCTCTCTCCTCCTCTGGGTCCTCCTGCCCGCTGGGGCATTGCCCTTTCTGGACTCTTCCGACGCTGAGTCGCTTAGCTCCTGCCACTCCCTCCGGCGGGCTTTAGGACCCGGTTCCCAATCCTCATTCTCTGCTGTCCCGCGCTCCTGTACATTTGAACTTGCCTCTCGCGCCAACCCAGTGACCTTCCTCCTGACCGTTACACTACTTCTGTCACTGCTTCCCTCTTCCGGGATACTGGCCGGATCTGACCTCCCCTCCGTTGTCTGACTCTCCGATGGAGGTGTGGTCAGCCCTGCCTTATCTTCTCTCTCTGGTGGGGAATGCACTGGCCCTGATCCTTGGGACTCTTCCCCCCCACTCCGCTCTGGTGGGGAAGCTGGTCCTGATTTCCAACTACTGCTCTGGGAGCCCCTGCTGTCCCCTTGCTCCTAGGACGTTCCCCTTGGGAACCCCCTACCCCTGGCCACTGGCGCCCCCTTCTGTGAATCTTCCGATTCGCTGGAGAGGCTCATGGAATCCCTCAGTTCACTGTCCTCTTCTCCTATGCTCCCCTCGGATTCCTCCCCCTCGCTCTCCATCTCCTCTCCTCCCTGTGCCTCTGCTCCTGAACCCCTGACATCCATCCCCCCCTCGAAGCCCCCCTTCCCCCCTCCCCCTCTTCTGGCGTGGGTTCTGGGTGCTCCAATGTTGTGGGGGTGAGTGCAGGATACAGTTCTTCCCCCGTGGTGTGCCTCCAGCCGGGTAGATCCGGCCAGTCCTCCATGGGCTCGTCGACGTCGATCTCCTCAGCTTCCATCTCTCTGCCGGTGTGTTCGAACCCCGGATCCTCCCCCAACACATCCATGACCTCCTCTCCCCCTGTCGCCTGGGGTGACGCTGCGTGCGCGGGCCCGCTCGGCAGTTCACTGCGCCACCCCACCACAGGTTGATCTTCCCACCAATAAGAGCCGCCTGTGCCAAACCCTGAGAGGGACCCCTCTGGGGAGCTAGTCTCCGGCGCTGTGTCCTCCTCTGAAGAGAAACCCCGGAATGTGCTGGCCGAAAGTGTGGGTGTGAAAAGATATTCGTCGAAATAATCCTCCGGCATGGGCCTGTGTGGGAAGAGTGCGTGGAACTCGTCTTTGAGGTAGTGCTCCTCCACCGCATAGTACGGTACCCAGCTGTTGGCGCTGGCCGGGGTACCTTCCCTTGCGAGGAGATATTCAACCCCCTCTTCCCCCCATCTTGAGTCCAAAATCTCCGTGACCTCGTTGAGCTGCCCCGCCCTCGGCAACCCCCCTGTCGTGGGTGCGTCTCTAAGCGGGCTCGGAGCTGTCCCTGGCGCCTGAAACCTGTGAGGTGCCTTGTAGGGCGTGAGCACCGATCTATGAAAGACTGGGTGCATTCTGGAACCCTCCGGTAGTGTCAAACGGAAGGCCACTGGGTTGATCTGTGCCTCGACTAGGTAAGGGCCTAGCTGCTTGTGTCCGAGCTTCTTCTTAGCTAAGGATCTGGCCGGCACTGCCTGGGCTGCTAACCAGACCCAGTCCCCTACCCGTATGTCCTCCCCAACTCTTCTGTGTTTGTCTGCCTGCATCTTGTACACGTGTTTTGCTAGCTCCAACTGCCTTCGGAGCTGTTCATGGACCTCCTGTAACTCCTCTGCCAATGCCTCTGCTCCCTGCGGCTCCCCTTCCCCCTCTTTCTCTAAGCCCGGGAAGGTCCTGGGATGTCGCCCATTGTTGGCGAAAAACGGTGTCACCCCTGTGGACACGTGTTTCGTGTTGCTGTAGGCAAACTCAGCCAGCGGTAGGTAGTCCACCCAGGTCGAGGGCTGCTGGTTCACGTAGCATCTCAGGTACTGCTGCATGATGGCGTTGACCCTCTCTGCTTGTCCGTTGGTCTGTGGGTGTCTTGCCGACGCTAGGTTGACCTTGACGTTCAGGATCCCCATCAGCTTCTGCCAGAAACTCGAGATGAACTGGCGCCCCCGGTTGGACAGGATAGACCATGGCAGGCTGTGCACCTTGAACACGTGGTCTATGAACAGCTTGGCTGTCTGTTCTGCTGTGGCCACCTTCGCGCAAGGAATGAAGTGCGCCATCTTGGTGAACATGTCGACTACCACGAGTACTGCTGTTTTGCCCCTCGAGCTGGGCAGATCAGTGACAAAGTCTAAGGCCACCCTCTCCCACGGTTCGGACAGGGTCTGTAGCGGTTCCAACAGTCCCGCCTGCGGTCTGTGTACTGGCTTGGCCCTTTGGCATGTGTCGCACATCGTGACGTAATCCGCAACTTCTCCCCGCATCTTGGGCCACCAAAAGTCTCTGGCTACTAATTCCACCATCTTGTCCTTGCCGAAATGTCCGGCGCTGGGTGCGTCGTGTAGCTGTTGCAGTACTGTCGCGCGGAGTTCATCTCCCGGCACGTAGATGGCCCCTTTGCGGAGGAGCAGTCCGTCACGTATCTGGAACTCGTCGTCCTTCGCTGTGCCGCTGCGCACCTCCTCCATCTTGGATCGTGCGAAGGCATCCGTTTGAAGCTCGCGCCATATTGCTTCCAAGTCCACAGTGGCCGAAGCGCATGCCCACGCCTTGGGTGCGAAAATGTGTTTGGCCGCTACCGGTGCTGCTTCCTCCATATACTGCGGCTTCCTGGATAGCGCATCAGCCATGATGTTGTTGTCTCCCGGGATATATTCGATCCTGAAGTCGAAATCTGCAAAGAACTCCGCCCAGTGGATGTGTCTTTGGTTCAGGAACCGCGCCGTGCGCCAGTATTCCAGGTTCTTATGGTCCGTGCGAACTTGCACTGTGTGTTTGGCTCCGATGAGGAAGTGCTGCCATGCCTTGAAGGCTGCATGAATGGCCAGCAACTCTCTGTCCCAGATGGTGTAGTTCTGCTCCAACTTGCTGAGTTTCCTGGAGTAGAAAGCGCACGGCCTCCAATCCCCTTGCATGTCTTGCTGCAACAGGACTGCCCCCACGGCTCTGTCGGAGGCATCTGTCTCCACCCTCATGGGTCTGCTGGGGTTCACATGTAGCAGTTGTTCTTTGGAAGCGAAAAGACGCTTGAGTTTCTGAAAGGAGTGCTCCGCCTGCTCCGTCCAGATGAACTTCTTCTTCTTGGAGCTGAGGGTGTCCGTGATGGCCGCCGTCTGCATAGCGAAACCCTTGATAAACTTGCGATAAAAGTTGGCAAAGCCGACAAACCTCTGGACCTCCTTCCGATTGCGCGGGCTTTTCCAGTCCAGTACCGAGCGTACCTTGGCGCTGTCCATGGCGATTCCCTTGTCGGACAGCTTGTAGCCCAGGAAATCCACCTCCGTCATGTCAAACTGGCACTTCTCCAGTTTGGCGTAAAGTCTGTGCTCCCGTAGTCTTTGCACGACTTCCTTGACATCTCTCTCGTGAGCCTCCTGCGATTCCGAGAAGATCAGGATGTCGTCCAGGAAGCAGACGCACTTCTTGTAGAGGAGCCCCGCTAACACGTGATGCATGAAGGCTTGGAAGCAGTGGGAGCCATTTTGTAAACCGAACGGCATAACCCTATACTCATAAGTGCTCAAGGGCGTAAACATGGCCGTCTTCCACTCGTCGCCCTTCCGCATTCGTATAAGATTGTACGCCCCTCGTAGATCCAACTTGGTGAAGATGCGTCCCTTCCTCACCGTCGCGAGCAAGTCGTCGATCTTGGGCATCGGGAAAGCCGTGGGCTTGGTTTTCGAGTTTAAGATTCTGAAATCAACTACCAACCTCTTTTGGGGCGTGTCTTTTTTCTTCACAAAGAACACAGGACTGCCCCCCACTGCTTTGGATTCCCGGATGAATCCCCGCTTCAAGTTGTGATCTATGAACTCCCTGAGCTCTTGCAGTTCGTCTTCAGACATGGAATACAGTTTTCCAGTCGGCAGCGTTGCCCCTGGCAGGAGGTCAATCTTGCAGCCGTAGGGTCTGTGTGGAGGCAGCTTGTCCGCTTCCTTCTCGCAGAAGACCTCCAAAAACGCCCTGTACTTGTCGGGTACCGCTTGCAGCATGCCCAGTTGTAGCTGTGGGTCATCCTCTTGACCCTCATCCTCCTGGTTAGTTATGATGCAATGTTCTGCGCAGTGGGAGGAGCAGAAGGTCAATTTACGCTGGTACCATGCCAATGCCGGGCTGTGCCTGTCCAACCAGCTCATGCCCAATACTATGGGTGTGTCTGACAGGTGGGTGACGTTGAAGCTGATGACTTCGCGGTGATTTCCGATACGCATCACCATTGGCAGCGTTTCCTGTACCACCTGTCCCCCCAGCAATTCTCTTCCATCGACTGTCACTACTTTCAGGGGCATCGTGGCAGGCAGGAGCGCTATGCTATGTTGGTTGATGAAATCCACTCCTATAAAGTCTGCATTGCTACCAGAGTCAATGGTAATAGGGACTTCCATGGTGAGCCCATTGGGAAGTTGGAGGGCTGCGGTGAGCTGCCCCACTGGTTTGGGCGGGAGGGGGTCTGTGGGCTGTAAGATGCCTGGGGACTGCTTCACTGACTTGTCTGGCTGGCCCCAAGGGCTCTGCTTCCAGCCAGACTTCGTCGTTTCCCTGCTGTGGTTCTCTCTGCTGAACTGCTTCTGTTACTTTTGCTGAGGCTGCAGTGTGCTTGTGGAGCCTCTGGGGGCACTCTTTTGCCATATGCTGAGCACTGTCGCAGATGTAACACTTCCTATTCCCTCTAGGAGGCTTCACTTTGGCTGCTCCCGGTGCTAGGGCTCTGGTTGCTGACTGAGCCTTGGCACCACCTATCTCCATCGGCTCCTCTCCCCCTCCCAGTGGAGGCGTGGATTGAGCGCGCGCTGAGTCTCTGGGAACGAAAGGAGGTGCTCTTGCTGGCGTGCGTCCCCAACGTCCTTCGTCTTTGCTCCAGGCACGTTTTTCCAGACGCACACCAATCGTTAGCGCTCTCTGGACAACTTCTTGAGTGCTCTGGGGTCTCTCCCCCCTTGCGATTTCGTCTTTCACAGCCCCGTTTAGCCCCTCCCAGAACAGGTCCCTGACGGCTGCTGAATCTTTTTCCCATCCCAGCGCGTTGACCAATGCAAAAAAGCGTGAGTGATATTGCCTTACAGTGGCTCTGCCTTGTTTCAAACCATGAATCTCTCTTCTAGCGACATCCACATCTATCGCTGATAAAAAACAAGCATCCATTGCCTTAATGAAGGCTTTCGCATTTTGGAGGGCTGGATCATTATCTCTCCACAGATTGCGCAACCACGCTTTAGCTTCTCCATGGAGATGCGTTAGTATGAAGCCTACTTTCTCCTGCTCATCTCTAAAGTCCTTCTCCAGTAACTTTAGCGCAAAAACCACGTCTGCTCTGAAGTTAGGATATTGCTGCAGACTCCCATCGAAAGACACAAGGCTCCCTCCTCTCTTTCCCAGGCCGATCCCCTCTGGTCTGGCTCCCGGTAGCCCCTGTTTAGTCAACATTTCCAACCTGACTTGCAGATCTTTGCAGACATCAGCCGCTTCCTCTTCTCTCTGCCTGGACGCTAGTATTTCTGCGTTGAGTTGTGTCACTGCGTTTTGCAGGGTTGCTATTCGTTCTTCGGTAGTCATCTTGTGCTGCTTCCGTGAGCTCGCGAAGTACCAATCTTCGCCCCTCGCTGCGTCCCCTCACGTTGCGAGGTTTTTAAGGGAGACGGGACTTACTGTCAGAGCTGCCTCTAGGTCCCAGCTCACAGAGGACCAACGCCAGGCTGTCGTTATGTACAAAAGTCTTTATTGAGGTTTAGTTTCCATTTCAAAGCCGCAGCGCGCAGCTCTACGTCTTAAAGCCTAGACCGGCGAAGTCCCGTCTGAGTCTCCGCCCCTTCCACACCAGTTTAAGACTCTCGCTTTGCTCCACCTCTTCCTAAGTTCCTTTCTCCTCTGGGCCCTCCTGCCCGCTAGGGTTTCATCCTTTCTGGACTCCTCTGACGCTGACCTCCCTGATTCTTCCCCCTCCTTCCGGCGGGCTTTAGGACCTGGTTCCCTATCCGGGCTACCTTCTGTGCCGCTCGCCTGTACATTTGAACTTGGCGCGCGCGCCCAGCCGGCAACTTTCCTCTTGACCGTTCCCTCACTCTCCGATGGAGGCGTGGCCAACCCTGACTCATCTTCTCTCGCTGGTGGTGAATATGTGGGCTCTGATACCTGGGACTCCTCCCCCCCACTACGCTCTGGTGGGGAAGCTGGTCCTGATTTCCAACTGCTGCTCTGGGAGTCCCCGCTGGCCCCTTGCTTCTGGGGTGTCCCCCTTGGGTCGCCCCTTGCCCTGGCCATCGGCGCCCCCTTCTGTGAATCTTCCGATTCGCTGGAGAGGCTCATGGAATCTCTCGGGCTGCTGTCATCTTCTCCTACGCTGCCCTCGGATTGCTCCCCCTCACTCTCCATCTCCTCCCCTCCCTGTGCTCCCGCTGAGTCCCTGACACATACGATTACCGGAAGGACGTGCCACCGGAGGAGAGGCAAGAGGACAGGAAGGGGAGGGAAACGGGTGGAAGAGGCTGTGCTGCCGCCATGTTGGGCGAGGGTAGGATTACCGGAAGGAGGTGCCACCGGAGGAGAGGCAAGAGGACAGGAAGAGGAGGGGAAAGGGGGAAAGAGGCGCTGCGATGTTGGGCCAGCAGAGACGTGCCGAGTCAGGCTGGCCCTCTCCCTTTCTCCCACCCACTCTCTCTCGACCCCGCTCTCCCCAGGGGGCAGGCCTGCCCCCTGCCCTGCCCTCACCTGCCTTTCTCCCCCAGTGGCCTTCCTCTCGTGCCCCTTGGCGTAGGGATGGTGCAGGTGGGCTGCGGAAGTTTATATACAAGAATATACATACCTAGATATAGGTGTGTGTTTGTAAATAGATATAAATAAAATGGATATATGCATACTGACAAACTGGAACGTGTCCAGAGGAGGGCAACCCAAATGGTCAAAGGCCTGGAAACGATGCCTTATGAGGAACGGCTAAGGGAGCTGGGCATGTTTAGCCTGGAGAAGAGGAGGTTAAGGAGTGATATGATAGCCATGTTCAAATATATAAAAGGATGTCACATAGAGGAGGGAGAAAGGTTGTTTTCTGCTGCTCCAGAGAAGCGGACACGGAGCAATGGTTCCAAACTACAAGAAAGAAGATTCCACCTAAACATTAGGAAGAACTTCCTGACAGTAAGAGCTGTTCGACAGTGGAATTTGCTGCCAAGGAGTGTGGTGGAGTCTCCTTCTTTGGAGGTCTTTAAGCAGAGGCTTGACAACCATATGTCAGGAGTGCTCTGATGGCCAGAATTTTGCCAGGTTTATTTGCAAACTCAAAATTTCTATGTCTCAACCATTTTATCTTCCATTCTATCCCTTCGTTTATTATCATGGAGAATTGTGTCTGTAAAATTTTTATACTTTGCTTAATTAGTTCATTATCTGGTTTTTGGAAAAGGATCCTTTCCTTTTTTCTAATTTCCTCCCAGATCTCCATTTTCTCCTCCTCCTTTATTTTCCTTTGGAATGCGTTTTGTTGGATAAAGAAGCCTCTTATGAAGGCTTTACTTGCATCCCAAACCGTCTCTAGATCTACTCCTTGATTTAAATTAAACTTAAAATATTCTTCTAAGATTTGCTTGGCCTTCTGTACAGTTTTTTTCATCATTTAACATACTCTCATTAAGTTGCCACCTTTTAACCTTTTTTTCTTTTCCTTTAAAGAGTTAAAAGAGACTAAACAGTCAGCTGGCCAGTTATTTGCTTTTGCTACATTAGATTTGACTCTAAATGCTTTTTCTATTTTTTGTGCTATTTCTGCTTCTTCTAGGTCTAACCAAGCTGCTAGCTCTTTTGAGACCCCCCCCCCCAGTTATTTCTTCTGTGTCCTCTGTTGGTCCTCTGAATCTTAGGGTATTCTCCCTTCTCTGCATTTTCAACATCACAATAGTCCAGAGTTGAATCCTGCTGCGCTTTCAGATCTGCTGTTTCTTTCCTTATCTTATCACATTTCCTTTTCAACTCTCTATTTTCATTTTGTATTTTTTTCTGAGCTTCCTCTAGGTTCTGTGTTTTACCTTTAAGGTCTAGCACTATTTTCGTCAGTTCTGAATTTTTTTGTACTAAATTGTTGACCTGAGTTGATAACTCAGCTGTTATTTTCACAGCTTCATCTATTTTAACACCCATTGAAATAAGTTTTTCTTCTGTTGCTTTTGCCTTTTCATTTACATTATTTTTTAAATCTTGGAAATCTTTCTTCAAACTTAAAATTAATTCTCTCATATCTAGTGGCTGATCCATGTCAATTACAGAAGTTCTCCTGATTTGTGAGGCTGAAACTGCCGCAGAACCTGACACAGTTTTTTTTTTACCAGACATCACTAAGAAATTCAATTAGCTCACAAGGTAATTTGTTCTCTTTCTAATTAGTTACAGTCAATCATCAATACAGAACTATCACAAATTCATCAGATCAAATAAATATAATAAATGATTGCAATCCTTGTGTTCACTTACTCATTCAGGGTGATAGATCATATATATAAATCTTTAAACAGGTTAGCGGTTCAGTTAATCAGCACCTTACAACAAAACTAATGACATCTGATGCTAATATCAGCTGCATTAGCTACCAATAGATGGCGAAAGGCAAAGCAAACAAAAACAGAAAAACAGCAAAAAAAAAAAAAACCCACACAAGACAAAACCACACAAATCGAAAACCACACAAAAACACAACCAGAAAAACAACAAAAATGAAACAAACAGAGAAACAAAACAAACAAAACAAAACAAAACAAAAAATACCCCCCAAAAAATTATAAAAGAAACAAAGAAAAGATGGGAGGGTAAGAGAGAAATAAAGCAAGAGAAAGTAATAATAATAATGCTATTTATAATTTATAATTTGTAAAGGAATAAAGAGGGGGAAGAAAATATGAAAAGTATATATAAATAATAAGAAAGGAGCTGGTGAGGATTTTCAATTAATAATGTACAATGCAATAATATTATGTACTATTAAGTTCTCTCTGGATGTTACTCTTCCAGAGGCAACAGGAATGCTATTCCAGTAATGGGGTATAAGGTCTATAAAAATTTATGAAACCTTGTCTCTTTCAGCAGATTATGATGCAGCGCTTTGGTATCTTCACTAGTTGCTGATCTTGCAAAAATCCATGTAATTGATCTTATAAGTCTTGTTAGAGGAACGTCTTTTTCGAAAGAGTGCAAAAATTTTATTCACCAGCTGATGTCGCTGTTTGAGTCGCTCCCTCTCTTCCTTAGTGAATAAAAAACTGAGGTAAACAGGCTACACAAAAAGAAACAGGAGTGATTCTTTATGTATGACTTGTGCTTGATATCTCAGAAAATCAACATCAGTGTTGGGGTGGGTGGGTCAGGGCATTTCCAAAATGTTATGATAGATGGAGCCATGGGTGTAACCAAGGGGGGCCAAATAAATAAAGATAAATAAAAATACATAGCTAACTATGTACCCCCTAACAAAAGGCCTGCCCCCACTAACAAAAATCCTGGCTACGCCCATGGATGGAGCCAACTACAGTAATTCTGGTTTTGTCCCCACCCAGAAGTGTAGCATGTGTGGGCCGTGGGGGCACAAATTTGTGGCAGGGGGCACAAACAGGTGCCCCCACAGCAGGCTCCCTCATTGGTGCCTGGCTCCGCGTGAGAAGGAGCTGACCTAAGCTGCTGTGCTTCTGCTGGCCACAGCTCTGTCCTTAGGTCAGGCCTGACCTGGGGTAGAGAGCAGGAGGGTGGGTGGCCGCAGTGCACCTCGCTCCCAGTCACAGCAGCAACTCCGCCTCCGGGTCACGTCTGACCTGGCGCACTCAAGGAGCCGGAGCAGCAGCTTCCCTGCCCCTCTCCTCCCCTGGACAGGGGCATGTGGAGCATGCCCTTCCTCCCTTGTTGAGTTCTGCAAAGGCAGCCCTGAGACTGTTTTGATATTTGTGGACGCGGAGAAAGCCTTTGACAATATTTCCTGGAGTTTTATGAAGAAGAATCTACAGGGGATGGGGGCTGGTCAAGGTTTTGGAAATGGTATAGGTGCAATATATTCAGAACAAAAGGCCAAACTAATCGTTAATAATGTGGTGATGGAGGAATTTAAGATAGAGAAAGGAACACGACAAGGTTGCCCAATTTCCCCATTGCTTTTTATATCGGTCCTGAAGGTTCTCTTAAATATGATTAAAAAGGTAAAGGTAAAGGTACCCCTGCCCGTACGGGCCAGTCTTGACAGACTCTGGGGTTGTGCGCCCATCTCACTTAAGAGGCCAGGGGCCAGCGCTGTCCAGAGACACTTCCGGGTCACGTGGCCAGTGTGACATCGCTGCTCTGGCGAGCCAGAGCCGCACACGGAAACGCCGTTTACCTTCCCGCTGGTAAGCGGTCCCTATTTATCTACTTGCACCCGGAGGTGCTTTTGAACTGCTAGGTTGGCAGGCGCTGGGACCGAGCAGCGGGAGCGCACCCCGCCGCAGGGATTCGAACCGCCGACCTTTCGATCGGCAAGTCCTAGGCGCTGAGGCTTTAACCCACAGCGCCACCTGCGTCCCGTGGCTAAATATGATTAGAAGAGACCAATTGGTTAAGGGTATACAAGTCGGAGCCAGACAGTACAAATTGAAAGCATTTGCAGATGATCTAGTATTGACATTACAGGAGCCAGAACCTAGTACTAAAAGAGTATTGGAACTGATTCAAGAATTTGGTCAGGTTGCAGGTTTTAAGTTGAATAAGTTAAAAACTAAGTGTCAGAGCTGCTCACAAAGGACCAACGCCAGTCCGTTGTTATATACAAAAGTCTTTATTGAAGTGCAGTTTTGATTTCAAAGCCGCGGCGCGCAGCTCTACGTCTTAAACTCTAGACCGCTGAAGCTCCGTCTGAATCTCCTCCGCCCAGACACCAGTTTAAGACTCTAGCCTTGCTCCACCTCTTCCTTTGCTCTTTCCTCCTCTGGGTCCGCCTGTCCGCTGGGGTCTTGCCCTTTCTAGACTCTTCTGACGCTGAGTCCCCTGAGTCTTCCCCCTCCCTCCGGCGGGCTTTAGGACCTGGTTCCCAATCCGGGTTTCCTGCTGTGCCGCGCGCCTGTACATTCGAACTTGGCGCGCGCGCCCAGCCGGCAACCTTCCTCCTGACCGTTACACTGCTCCTGTCACTGCTTCCCCCTTCGGAGAGGCTAGCTGGACCTGACTTCCCCTCCGTTCCCTCACTCTGCGATGGAGGCGTGGCCAGCCCTGATTCATCTTCTCTCCCTGCTGGAGGAGAAGCTGGCCCTGATACATGGGACTCTTCCCCCCCACTACGCTCTGGTGGAGGAGCTGGTCCTGATCTCTCGCTGCTGCTTTGGGAGTCCCCGCTGGCCCCTTGCTTCTGGTGTGTCCCCCCTGGGACCCCCCTTGCCCTGGCCATCGGCGCCCCCCTCTGGGAATCTTCTGATTCGCTGGAGAAGCTCATGGAATCTCTCGGGCCACATTTCATACTCCCCTACGCTGCCCTCAGATTCTTCCCCTTTGCTCTCCATTTCCTCTCTCCCCTGTGCCTCTGCTCCTGAGCCCCTGACATCCATCCCCCCCTCGAAGCCCCCCTTCCCCCTCCCCCTCTTCGGGTGCGGGTTCCGGGTGCTCCAGTGCTGTGGGGGTGAGTGCGGGATACAGTTCTTCCCCCCTGGTGTGCAGCCCGCCAGCTGGATCTGGCCAGTCCGTAATGGGCTCGTCGACGTCGATCTCCTCTGCTTCCATCTCTCTGCAGCTGGGCTGGAACCCAGGATCCTCCCCCAACACGTCCATGTCCCTCTCTCCCCCTGTTGCCTCGGGTGATGCTGCGTGTAAGGGCCCCCTCTGCAGTTCTCTGCTCCACCCCACCTCTGGTTGATTGTCCCACCAGTAAGAGCGGTCTGTGGCAAACCCCGAGAGTGATCCCTCTGGGGAGCTTGTTTCTGGCGCCGTTTCCTCAGCTGATGAGAACCCCTGGAATGTGCTGGCTGAAAGTGTGAGTGTGAAAAGATAGTCGTCGAAATAATCCACCGGCATAGGTCTGTGTGGGAAGAGTGCATGGAACTCGTCTTTGAGGTAGTGCTCCTCCACGGCATAGTACGGTACCCACCTGTTGGCGCTGACCAGGGTACCTTCCCTGGCGAGGAGATATTCAACCCCCTCTTCCCCCATCTCGAGTCTAAAATCTCCGTGACCTCGTTGAGTGGCGCCGCCCTCGGTGGCCCCCCTTTGTTGGCGATTTGCGGGGTGGGTCTGGTGCGTTCCCTGGCGCCTGAAACCTGTGGGGTTCCTTGTAGGGTGTAAGCACTGATCTATGAAAGACCGGGTGCATTCTGGAGCCCTCCGGGAGTGTCAACCGGAAGGCTACCGGATTGATTTGTGCCTCGACTTGGTAAGGCCCTAGCTGCTTGTGTCCGAGCTTCTTCTTAGCTAACGTTCTGGCCGGCACTGCCTGGGCTGCTAACCAGACCCAGTCCCCCACTTGGATGTCTTCCCCGACTCTCCTGTGCCTGTCTGCCTGCACTTTGTAGGCGTGTTTTGCTAGTTCTAAGTGCCTTCGGAGTTGCTCGTGGACCTCCTGTAATTCCGCTGCCAAGGCCTCTGCTCCCTGTGTCTCCCCCTCCCCCACTTTCTCTAATCCCGGTAAGGTTCTGGGATGCCGTCCATTGTTGGCGAAGAACGGTGTCACCCCCGTGGACACGTGCTTCGTGTTGTTGTAGGCAAACTCGGCCAGCAGTAGGTAGTCCACCCAGGTCAAGGGCTGTTGATTCGCGTAGCATCTCAGGTACTGCTGCATGATGGCGTTGACCCTCTCCGCTTGTCCGTTGGTCTGCGGGTGTCGTGCCGACGCTAAGTTGATCTTGACGTTCAGGATGCCCAGCAGCTTCTGCCAGAAGCTCGAGATGAACTGGCGACCCCGGTCAGACAGGATGGACCACGGTAAGGTAAGCCGTGCACTTTGAAGACGTGGTCTATGAACAGTTTGGCGGTCTGTTCCACCGTGGCCACCTTCGCGCAAGGGATGAAGTGCGCCATCTTGGTGAACAGGTCTACGACCACGAATACCGCCGTTTTGCCCCGCGAACTGGGCAGATCTGTGACAAAGTCCAGGGCCACTTTCTTTCTTTCTTTTTTTTTAATAAAATTTTTATTGAGTTTTCACATTTTATAAACACAGACACACACACACAGACAAAGACAACACATATAAATTTTCATATCCTTACTTTCCTAACCCCAGTTCTTGACCTCCCCCCACCCCCCCTTCATACATCCTAATTCAATTAAATTAGCTCAGCAAGTTCATATCTCTCATCCTTTACATATTATTATTATATATATATATTTTTAAAGAAATACTTGATTCTTATTACTTGGCCAAATTTTGCTTATCCAATTTTCTTATAAATATTAAATCCTTTTCTAAGGTCGACTCAAATTCCTTCCACGAATTTCCCTTTTATCTTAAAAATAGGTCATAATAATCAAACACAAAGGTCATAAACATTTTTTAAAAATTCTTTCTCCCCCCCGCCCCGGTTTCTGTCCCTTCCCAATGTCCCCATGTCCACAAAAACAGTTTTTAGCCTGGATTCCTCACATCTGAGGCCTTTAAATCTCTGTCAGTCTCTCTCTGCCGATTTTGTTGGTAGCCCTCTTTGTTGGTCATCGGGTCTCGAAGGAGTTCTAGCTCAGTCTCATTAGATTTTCTTCCATCCAAAGTACTTGGTACCAGCTGCTGTGAAAGGTCAGCTAATCTTCCATACTCGAAGAGGAAGCCCCAATCATATTTCTTGTTTCTTTTAAATTCAAATATTCCAAGTGTTCCAGGGGCTTCCTCCCTCCTCTTTCGCATCTTTCGCAGATTTGTAATCCAAAGGTCTTCTTCTTTATGTTCTGACAATGTAGGCTTCTGGTTGGTACTCTCCATCTGTACTGGCTCCACTCCTTGTTCCCTCTCCTCCTGTTCCGAAGTTATCTCTTCTAATTCAGCTGCAGATTTTTTCCCGGTCAAGTCCATTGTGCATTCAGCAGAGTCACTTATTTTAGAGTTCAAGGTTATAAGTTGTTTATTCATAGCCGTAGTCTGCTCCTGCAACTTTCCCACGAGAAAAAACATTCTTTCTATCTCTGCCTGTAGTTTTCCATCTGCAGCCATTGTAGTGTTTCAATGTTTCCCCTAGGGGGATTCTGGTTACTTAATAGTCTTTTCCCAACAGTCCGTTACTTTGTTATTTCACTACTGTGTTCCCAACCACTTTAATTCAAATATAACAAATTTAGTCCAGAAAGGTGTTAAATAATAAGATTTTTAACTTTCACTGCCCGTTTGACAGCTCCTTTGACAGCTGTCAAACTCCTTGTTCCTTTTTCTCCAGCTCACATACAGGACACTCCCGGGTCTGGGGGGGGGGGTTTAGACAAAGGCTTCTAAAATTCCACTCTTACTCTCCAGCACAAATCTTCTTCTGTCAAATTCATGAAAATATTATCTTTTAAAAAACACCAAAAAGAAAAAACTCTCCACCTTAGTTCTCCGATCCTTGCTTTAGATCTTCTGTAAATAGGGGGGGTGCGGACTTCCCTTTAGCACATCCCCCGATCGTACCGAATTCAAAAGTAGAAATTTTAAAGCCCAAATTCCATTCTACTCACGGATTAATTAAAGTCCGAATTTCAGGGAAGAAAGTCAGCGGTCTCCGGCCATGGCTCGCGGCTTCGCTCCACTGCAGTAGCGGTCCACTCACAGCACCACGCCGCTCCCCGTACCCTCTCCGCAGCCTTTAAAAAGGCTCTTCGTGGGTCGGGGGGGCGCTTTAGGTGCCCGCCAAGTCACCAAGTCCGCAGGCTTCAGCGCCTGCGGTTTCTGAGGGTCCCCGCGTCGCCGTCGCGGTAGAACCCTTCTCCAGCGGAGCCGATTCCCTCCGGAGCTTGGAGGGAATCCGCCATTAACCAGATCGCGCTAACCCGGAAGTCCCCAGGGCCACTTTCTCCCACGGCTTGAGCGGCGTCTGTAGCAGTGCCAGCAGTCCCGCCGGCGGTCTGTGTACTGGTTTGGCCCTTTGGCATGTGTCACACCTAGTGACGTAATCCGCGACTTCTCCCCTCATCTTGGGCCACTAAAAGTCTCTGGCTACTAATTCTGCCGTCTTGTCGTTGCCGAAGTGCCCGGCGCTGGGCGCGTCGTGTAACTGTTGCAGTACTTTCGCGCGGAGGTCGTCTCCCAGCACGTGAAGGGCCCCTTTGCGGATGAGCAGTCCGTTGCGTATCTGGAACTCATCGTCCTTCGCTGTGCCGCTTCGCACCTCCTCCATCTTGGATAGTGCGAACGAATCCGTCTGCAGCGCGCGACATACCGCGTCCAGATCCACGGTGGCTGAAGTGCACGCCCATGCTTTCGGTGCGAAAATGTGTTTGGCTGCCACCGGTGCCGCTTCCTCGAGATACTGCAGCTTCCTGGATAGCGCATCCGCCATGACATTGTTGTCTCCTGGGATATATTCGATCCTGAAGTCGAAATCCGCAAAGAACTCCGCCCAGTGGATGTGCCTCTGGTTCAGGAACTGCGCCGTGCGCCAGTATTCCAGGTTCTTATGGTCCGTGCGAACTTGCACCGTGTGTTTGGCTCCGATGAGGAAGTGCCTCCACGCCTTGAAGGCTGCATGAATGGCCAGCAACTCCCTGTCCCAGATGTTGTAGTTCTGTTCCGACTTGCTGAGTTTCCTGGAGTAGAATGCGCACGGCCTCCAGTCCCCTTGCGGATCTTGCTGCAACAGGACCGCCTCCACCGCTCTGTCCGAGGCGTCCGTTTCCACCCTCATTGGTTTGCTGGGGTTTACGTGTAGCAGCTGTTCTTCGGATGCGAAGAGACGCTTGAGTCTCTGAAAGGACTGCTCCGCCTGCTCCGTCCAGATGAACTTCTTCTTCTTGGAGCTGAGGGTGTCCGTGATGGCCGCCGTCTCCATCGCGAACCCCTTGATGAACTTGTGATAAAAGTTGGCGAACCGACGAACTTCTGGACCTCCTTCCGATTGCGCAGGCTCTTCCAGTCCAACACCAAGCGGACCTTGGCGCTGTCCATGGCGAGTCCCTTGTCGGACAGCTTGTAGCCCAGGAAATCCACCTCCGTCATGTCGAACTGGCACTTCTCCAGTTTGGCGTAAAGTCTGTGCTCCCGTAGTCTCTGCAGGAACTCCTTGACGTCTCTCTCGTGAGCCTCCTGCGATTCCGAGAAGATCAGGATGTCATCTAGGAAGCAGACACACTTCTTGTAGAGGAGTCCCGCTAACACGTGGTGCATGAAGGCTTGGAAACAATGGGAGCCATTTTGCAAACCAAACGGCATAACTCGATATTCATAGGTGCCTAAAGGCGTAAACATGGCCGTCTTCCACTCATCGCCCTCTCGCATGCGTATAAGGTTGTACGCCCCTCGAAGATCCAACTTGGTGAAGATGCGTCCCTTCCTCACCGTCGCGAGCAGGTCGTCGATCTTGGGCATGGGGAATGCTGTGGGCTTTGTCCTGGAATTGATGATTCTATAATCAACTACCAACCTCCGTTGGGGCGTGTCTTTCTTCTTCACGAAAAACACAGGACTGCCCCCCACTGCTTTGGATTCTTGGATGAATCCCCGCTTCAAATTGTGATCTATGAACTCCCTGAGTTATTGCAGTTCATCTTCAGACATGGAATACAGTTTTCCAGTCGGCAGCGTCGCCCCCGGCAGGAGGTTAATCTTGCAGTCGTAGGGCCTGTGGGGAGGCAGCTTGTCCGCTTCCTTCTCACAGAAGACTTCCAAAAACGCCTTGTACTTGTTGGGTACCACTTGCACCATGCCTAAGTGTAGCAGTAGTTCATCCTCTAGCCCATCATCTTCCTGGCTGGTCAGGATGCAGTGTTCTGCGCAGTAGGAAGAGCAGAAGGTCAATTGACGCTGGTACCACGCTAATGCCGGGCTGTGCCTATCCAGCCAACTCATGCCCAACACTATGGGCGTGTCCGACAGGTGGGTGACGTTGAAGCTGATGACTTCGCGGTGATTTCCAATTTGCATCACCATTGGCGGTGTTTGCTGTACCACCTGTCCTCCCAGTAGCTCTCTGCCATCAACCGTGACGACGTTTAGGGCCATCGTGGCTGGTAGGAGCGCTATGCGATGTTGCTTGATGAAATCCACTCCTACAAAGTCTGCATTACTACCACAGTCAATGGTAATAGGGAATTCCAGGGTGAGTCCATTGGGCAGCTGGAGCGATGCTGTGAGTTGCACCACTGGTTTGGGTGGGAGAGGGTCTGTGGGCTGTAAAATCTCTGGGGGCTGCTTCACTGACTCGCCTGGCTGGGCCCCAGTGCCTCTGCCTCCAACCAGGCTTCGTCGTTTCCCTGCAGCTGTTCCCCCTGCTGAACTGCTCCCCTTACTGTTGCTGAGGCTGCAGTTTGCCTCTGGAGCCTCTGGGGACACTCTTTGGCCATGCGCTGTGCACTGTCGCAGATATAACACTTCCTGTTCCCTCTAGGAGCCTTCGCCTTGACTGCTCCTGGTGTTTGGGCTCTGGTTGCTGTCTGAGCCCTGGCACAACCTATCTCCATCGGCTCTTCTCCCCCCCCCCCAGTGGAGGCGTGGACTGCGCGCGCTGTCTCTCTGGGTAGGAAAGGAGTTGTTCTGGCTGGTGTGCGTCCCATACGTCCCTCATCCCTGCTCCAAGGGCGTTCTTCCAGTCGCACCCCTATCGCCAGCGATCTTTGGATGACTTCTGTGGTGCTGTTGGGTCTTTCCCCCCTCGCCAGCTCATCTTTCACGGCCCCATTCAGCCCCTCCCAGAACAGATCCCTGACGGCAGCGGAGTCCTTCTCCCAGCCCAGCACATTTACTAACGCAAAAAAGCGGGAGTGATATTGTCTCACAGTGGCTTTGCCCTGCTTCAGCCCATGCATTTCCCTCCTGGCCACATCCACATCTACCGTTGATTTAAAACAATCGTCCATAGCCTTGATAAAGGCTTTTGAATCTTGGAGGGCGGGGTCATTTTCGCGCCATAAATTGCGCAGCCACAATTTAGCTTCCCCATGCAGATGAGTTATTATGAAGCCTACTTTCTCCTCCTCATCTCTAAAGTCTTTCCGAAGCAAATTGAGCACGAAAACTATGTCTGCTCTGAAGTTAGGATACTGCTGCAGGTTCCCGTCGAAGTGGGCTACGATGCTGCCCCCCCTCTTCCCGAGGCCAACTCCCTCCGGCTTGGGTCCCAGCAGTCCCTCTTTGCCCAAACGTTCCCACCTGTTTTGCAGATCCTGGCAGAGCGCTACTGCTTCTTCCTCTCTCTTTCTGGATGCTGCTACTTCTGCGTTGAGACTGCTTCTTGCAGCTCTTTCACCTTGTCCTCTGTAGTCATCTTTGCCTATCTTCGTGAGCTCGCAAAACACCAAGTTTTGCCCCCCGCTGCGTCAACTCACGCTGCGAGGGTTCAATTTTTAGGGGACGGAGCTTTCTGTCAGAGCTGCCCGAGGTCCCAGCTCACAAAGGACCAACGCCAGTCCATTGCTGTCAGGGACTCAGCGGGAGCGCAGGGAGGGGAGGAGATGGAGAGCGAGGGGGAGCAATCCGAGGGCAGCGTAGGAGAAGATGACAGCAGCCCGAGAGATTCCATGAGCCTCTCCAGCGAATCGAAAGATTCACAGAAGGGGGCGCCGATGGGCAGGGCAAGGGGGGACCCAAGGGGGACACCCCAGAAGCAAGGGGCCAGCGGGGACTCCCAGAGCAGCAGTTGGAAATCAGGACCAGCTTCCCCACCAGAGCGTAGTGGGGGGGAGGAGTCCCAGGTATCAGAGCCCACATATTCACCACCAGCGAGAGAAGATGAGTCAGGGTTGGCCACGCCTCCATCGGAGAGCGAGGGAACGGTCAAGAGGAAAGTTGCAGGCTGGGCGCGCGCGCCCAGTTCAAATGTACAGGCGAGCGGCACAGAAGGTAGCCCGGATAGGGAACCAGGTCCTAAGGCCCGCCGGAAGGAGGGGGAAGAATCAGGGGGGTCAGCGTCAGAGGAGTCCAGAAAGGATGCAACCCTAGCGGGCAGGAGGGCCCAGAGGAGAAAGGAATTTAGGAAGAGGTGGAGCAATGCGAGAGTCTTAAACTGGTGTCATAGGGGCGGAGACTCAGACGGGACTTCGCCGGTCTAGGCTTTAAGACGTAGAGCTGCGCGCTGCGGCTTTGAAATGGAAACTAAACCTCAATAAAGACTTTTGTACATAACGACAGCCTGGCGTTGGTCCTCTGTGAGCTGGGACCTAGAGGCAGCTCTGACAGTAAGTCCCGTCTCCCTTAAAAACCTCGCAACGTGAGGGGACGCAGCGAGGGGCGAAGATTGGTACTTCGCGAGCTCACGGAAGCAGCACAAGATGACTACCGAAGAACGAATAGCAACCCTACAAAACGCAGTGACACAACTCAACGCAGAAATACTAGCGTCCAGGCAGAGAGAAGAGGAAGCGGCTGATGTCTGCAAAGATCTGCAAGTCAGGTTGGAAATGTTGACTAAACAGGGGCTACCGGGAGCCAGACCAGAGGGGATCGGCCTGGGAAAGAGAGGAGGAAGCCTTGTGTCTTTCGACACGCCCATAGTATTGTGCATGAACTGGTTGGACAGGCACAGCCCGGCATTGGCATGGTACCAGCGTAAATTGACCTTCTGCTCCACCTACTGCGCAGAACATTGCATCATGACTAACCAGGAGGACGAGGGGCAAGAGGATGACCCACAGCTACAACTGGGCATGCTGCAAGCGGTACCCGACAAGTACAAGGCATTTTTGGAGGTCTTCTGCGAGAAGGAAGCGGACAAGCTGCCTCCCCACAGACCCTACGACTGCAAGATTGACCTCCTGCCGGGGGCAACGCGGGGATTCATCCGAGAATCCAAAGCAGTGGGGGGCAGTCCTGTGTTCTTTGTGAAGAAAAAAGACACGCCCCAAAAGAGGCTGGTAGTTGATTTCAGAATCTTAAACTCAAAAACCAAGCCCACGGCTTTCCCGATGCCCAAGATCGACGACTTGCTCGCGACGGTGAGGAAGGGACGCATCTTCACCAAGTTGGATCTACGAGGGGCGTTGTCAGAGCTGCCTCTAGGTCCCAGCTCACAGAGGACCAACGCCAGGCTGCCGCTATGTACAAAAGTCTTTATTTAGGTTTAGTTTCCATTTCAAAGCCGCAGCGCGCAGCTCTACGTCTTAAAGCCTAGACCGACGAAGTCCCGTCTCCGCCCCTTCCACACCAGTTTAAGACTCTCGCTTTGCTCCACCTCTTCCTAAGTTCCTTTCTCCTCTGGGCCCTCCTGCCCGCTAGGGTTTCATCCTTTCTGGACTCCTCTGACGCTGACCCCCCTGATTCTTCCCCCTCCTTCCGGCGGGCTTTAGGACCTGGTTCCCTATTCGGGCTACCTTCTGTGCCGCTCGCCTGTACATTTGAACTTGGCGCGCGCGCCCAGCCTGCAACTTTCCTCTTGACCGTTCCCTCGCTCTCCGATGGAGGCGTGGCCAACCCTGACTCATCTTCTCTCGCTGGTGGTGAATATGTGGGCTCTGATACCTGGGACTCCTCCCCCCCACTACGCTCTGGTGGGGAAGCTGGTCCTGATTTCCAACTGCTGCTCTGGGAGTCCCCGCTGGCCCCTTGCTTCTGGGGTGTCCCCCTTGGGTCCCCCCTTGCCCTGCCCATCGGCGCCCCCTTCTGTGAATCTTCCGATTCGCTGGAGAGGCTCATGGAATCTCTCGGGCTGCTGTCATCTTCTCCTACGCTGCCCTCGGATTACTCCCCCTCGCTCTCCATCTCCTCTCCTCCCTGCGCTCCCGCTGAGTCCCTGACAGGTGTACAATCTTATACGCATGCGGGAGGGCGACGAGTGGAAGACAGCCATGTTTGCGCCCTTGGGCACCTATGAGTATAGGGTTATGCCCTTCGGTTTACAAAATGGCTCCCACTGCTTCCAAGCCTTCATGCATCACGTGTTAGTGGGGCTCCTCTACAAGAAGTGCGTCTGCTTCCTGGACGACATTCTGATCTTCTCGGAATCGTAGGAGGCTCACGAGAGAGATGTCAAGGAAGTCCTGCAAAGACTACGGGGGCACAGGCTTTACGCCAAACTGGAGAAGTGCCAGTTCGACATGACGGAGGTGGATTTCCTGGGCTACAAGCTGTCCGACAAGGGAATCGCCATGGACAGCGCCAAGGTACGATCAGTACTGGACTGGAAAAGCCCGCGCAATCGGAAGGAGGTCCAGAAGTTTGAAGGCTTTGTTAACTTTTATCGCAAGTTCATCAAGGGTTTCGCTATGCAGACGGCGGCCATCACGGACACCCTCAGCTCCAAGAAGAAGAAGTTCATCTGGACGGAGAAGGCGGAGCAGTCCTTTCAGAAACTCAAGCGTCTTTTCGCTTCCAAGGAACAACTGCTACATGTGAACCCCAGCAGACCCATGAGGGTGGAGACGGATGCCTCCGACAGAGCCGTGGGGGCAGTCCTGTTGCAGCAAGACCCGCAAGGGGATTGGAGGCCGTGTGCTTTCTACTCCAGGAAACTCAGCAAGTCGGGGCAGAACTACACCATCTGGGACAGAGAGTTGCTGGCCATTCATGCAGCCTTCAAGGCGTGGAGGCACTTCCTCATCGGAGCCAAACACACGGTGCAAGTTCGCACGGACCATAAGAACCTGGAATACTGGCGCACGGCGCGGTTCCTGAACCAGAGACACATCCGCTGGGCGGAGTTCTTTGCGGATTTCGACTTCAGGATAGAATATATCCCCGGAGACAACAACATCATGGCTGATGCGCTATCCAGGAAGCCGCAGTATATGGAGGAAGCAGCACCGGTAGCGGCCAAACACATTTTCGCACCTAAGGCGTGGGCATGCGCTTCGGCCACCGTGGACCTGGAAGCAATACGGCGCGAGCTGCGAACGGATTCCTTCGCACGATCCAAGATGGAGGAGGTGCGGAGCGGCACAGCGAAGGACGACGAGTTCCAGATACGCGACTGTCAGGGATTCAGCGGGAGCGCAGGGAGGAGAGGAGATGGAAAGCGAGGGGGAGCAATCCGAGGGCAGCGTAGGAGAATATGACAGCAGCCCGATAGATTCCATGAGCCTCTCCAGCGAATTGGAAGATTCACAGAAGGGGGCGCCGATGGGCAGGGCAAGGGGCGACCCAAGGGGGACACCCCAGAAGCAAGGGGCCAGCGGGGACTCCCAGAGCAGCAGTTGGAAATCAGGAACAGCTTCCCCACCAGAGCGTAGTGGGGGGGAGGAGTCCCAGGTGTCAGAGCCCACATATGCACCACCAGCGAGAGAAGATGAGTCAGGGTTGACCACGCCTCCATCGGAGAGCGAGTTAACGGTCAAGAGGAAAGTTGCAGGCTGGGTGCGCGCGCCAAGTTCAAAGGTACAGGCGAGCGGCACAGAAGGTAGCCCGGATAGGGAACCAGGTCCTAAAGCCCGCCGGAAGGAGGGGGAAGAATCGTCAGGGTCAGCGTCAGAGGAGTCCAGGAAGGATGAGACCCTAGCGGGCAGGAGGGCCCAGAGGAGAAAGGAACTTAGGAACAGGTGGAGCAAAGCGAGAGTCTTAAACTGGTGTGGAGGGGGAGGAGACTCAGACGGGACTTCGCCGGTCTAAGGTCGGGACGTAGAGCTGCACGCTGCGGCTTTAAAATGGAGACTGAATCTCAATAAAGACTTTTGTACATAACTACAGCCTAGCGTTGGTCCTCTGTGAGCTGGGACCTGGAGGCAGCTCTGACAGCGACGGACTGCTCCTCCGCAAGGGGGCCATCTACGTGCCGGGAAATGAACTCCGCGCGAGAGTACTGCAACAGCTACACGACGCACCCAGCGCCGGACATTTCGGTCCTCTGTGAGCTGGGACCTGGAGGCAGCTCTGACAGCGACGGACTGCTCCTCCGCAAGGGGGCCATCTACGTGCCGGGAAATGAACTCCGCGCGAGAGTACTGCAACAGCTACACGACGCACCCAGCGCCGGACATTTCGGCAAGGACAAGACGGTGGAATTAGTAGCCAGAGACTTTTGGTGGCCCAAGATGCGGGGAGAAGTCGCGGATTATGTCACGAGGTGCGACACATGCCAAGGGCCAAGCCAGTACACAGACCGCCGGCGGGACTGTTGACACCGCTACAGACCCCGTCCGAACCGTGGGAGAGAGTGGCCTTGGACTTTGTCACTGATCTGCCCAGCTCGAGGGGCAAAACAGCAGTACTCGTGGTAGTCGACATGTTCACCAAGATGGCGCACTTCATTCCTTGCGCGAAGGTGGCCACAGCGGAACAGACAGCCAAGCTGTTCATAGACCACGTGTTCAAGGTGCACGGCCTGCCACGGTCTATCCTGTCCGACCGGGGGCGCCAGTTTATCTCGAGTTTCTGGCAGAAGCTGATGGGGATCCTGAACGTCAAGGTCAACCTAGCGTCGGCAAGACACCCACAGACCAACGGACAAGCGGAGAGGGTCAACTCCATCATGCAGCAGTACCTGAGATGCTACGCGAACCAGCAGCCCTCGACCTGGGTGGACTACCTACCGCTGGCCGAGTTTGCCTACAACAACACACAACACGTGTCCACGGGGGTGACACCGTTTTTCGCCAAAAATGGGCGACATCCCAGGACCTTCCCGGGCTTAGAGAAAGAGGGGGAAGGGGAGCCGCAGGGAGCAGAGGCATTGGCAGAGGAGTTACAGGAGGTCCATGAACAGCTCCGAAGGCAGTTGGAGCTAGCTAAACACATGTACAAAATGCAGGCAGACAGACACAGGAGAGTTGGGGAGGACATACGGGTAGGGGACTGGGTCTGGTTAGCAGCCCAGGCAGTGCCGGCCAGATCCTTAGCTAAGAAGAAGCTCGGACACAAGCAGCTAGGCCCGTACCAAGTCGAGGCACAGATCAACCCAGTGGCCTTTCGGTTGACACTACCGGAGGGATCCAGAATGCACCCGGTCTTTCATAGATCGGTGCTCACGCCCTACAAGGCACCTCACAGGTTTCAGGCGCCAGGGACAGCTCCTAGTCCGCTTAGAGACGCACCCACGATAGGGGGGTCGCCGAGGGCGGGGCCGCTCAACGAGGTCACGGAGATTTTGGACTCAAGATGGGGGGAAGAGGGGGTTGAATATCTCCTCGCAAGGGAAGGTACCCCGGCCAGCGCCAACAGCTGGGTACCGTACTATGCGGTGGAGGAGCACTACCTCAAAGACGAGTTCCACGCACTCTTCCCACACAGGCCCATGCCGGAGGATTATTTTGACGAATATCTTTTCACACCCACACTTTCAGCCAGCACGTTTCAGGGGTTCTCCTCAGCTGAGTAAACGGCGCCAGAGACTACCTCGCCGGAGGGGTCGATCTCAGACTTTGGTACGGAATGCTCTTATTGGTGGGACACTCAACCCGAGGAGGAGTGGCGCAGGGAACTGCTAAGAGGGCCCTGGCACGCAGACTCCCCAAAGGAAATGGGGGGACAGGAGGGCATGGACGGGTTGGGGGAGGACCCTGGGTTCGAGCACACCGGCAAAGAGATGGAAGCAGAGGAGATCGACGTCGATGTACCCGTCACGGACTGGCAGCATGCCAGGGGGGAAGAACTGTATCCGGCATGCACCCCCACAGCATTGGAGCACCCGGAACCCACGCCAGAAGAGGGGGAGGGGGGAGGGGGGGCTTCGAGGGGGGGGATGGATGTCAGGGACTCAGCGGGAGCGCAGGGAGGGGAGGAGACGGAGAGCGAGTGGGAGCAATCCGAGGGCAGCGTAGGAGAAGATGACAGCAGCCCGAGAGATTCCATGAGCCTCTCCAGCGAATCGGAAGATTCACAGAAGGGGGCGCCGATGGGCAGGGCAAGGGGCGACCCAAGGGGGACACCCCAGAAGCAAGGGGCCAGCGGGGACTCCCAGAGCAGCAGTTGGAAATCAGGACCAGCTTCCCCACCAGAGCGTAGTGGGGGGGAGGAGTCCCAGGTATCAGAGCCCACATATTCACCACCAGCGAGAGAAGATGAGTCAGGGTTGGCCACGCCTCCATCGGAGAGCGAGGGAACGGTCAAGAGGAAAGTTGCCGGCTGGGCACGCGCGCCAAGTTCAAATGTACAGGCGAGCGGCACAGAAGGTAGCCCGGATAGGGAACCAGGTCCTAAAGCCCGCCGGAAGGAGGGGGAAGAATCAGGGGGGTCAGCGTCAGAGGAGTCCAGAAAGGATGAAACCCTAGCGGGCAGGAGGGCCCAGAGGAGAAAGGAACTTAGGAAGAGGTGGAGCAAAGCGAGAGTCTTAAACTGGTGTGGAAGGGGCGGAGACTCAGACGGGACTTCGCCGGTCTAGGCTTTAAGACGTAGAGCTGCGCGCTGCGGCTTTGAAATGGAAACTAAACCTCAATAAAGACTTTTGTACATAACGACAGCCTGGCGTTGGTCCTCTGTGAGCTGGGACCTAGAGGCAGCTCTGACAATTGTTATATATAAAAGTCTTTATTGAAGTGCAGTTTCGATTTCAAAGCCGCGGCACGCAGCTCTACGTCTTAAACTCTAGACCGCTGAAGCTCCGTCTGAATCTCCTCCGCCCAGACACCAGTTTAAGACTCTAGCCTTGCTCCACCTCTTCCTTTGCTCTTTCCTCCTCTGGGTCCGCCTGTCCGCTGGGGTCTTGCCCTTTCTAGACTCTTCTGACGCTGAGTCCCCTGAGTCTTCCCCCTCCCTCCGGCGGGCTTTAGGACCTGGTTCCCAATCCGGGTTTCCTGCTGTGCCGCGCGCCTGTATATTCGAACTTGGCGCGCGTGCCCAGCCGGCAACCTTCCTCCTGACCGTTACACTGCTCCTGTCACTGCTTCCCCCTTCGGAGAGGCTAGTTGGACCTGACTTCCCCTCCGTTCCCTCACTCTGCGATGGAGGCGTGGCCAGCCCTGATTCATCTTCTCTCCCTGCTGGAGGAGAAGCTGGCCCTGATACATGGGACTCTTCCCCCCCACTACGCTCTGGTGGAGGAGCTGGTCCTGATCTCTCGCTGCTGCTTTGGGTGTCCCCGCTGGCCCCTTGCTTCTGGTGTGTCCCCCCTGGGACACCCCTTGCCCTGGCCATCGGCGCCCCCCTCTGGGAATCTTCTGATTCGCTGGAGAAGCTCATGGAATCTCTCGGGCCACTTTCATACTCCCCTACACTGCCCTCAGATTCTTCCCCTTCGCTCTCCATTTCCTCTCTCCCCTGTGCCTCTGCTCCTGAGCCCCTGACACTAAGGTTTTAGAGAAAAATTTAACAGTGATTGAGAGAGAGAGGTTTCAGAAGGAGACAGGTTTAACATTGGTTAAGAAGGTGAAATATCTGGGGGTTAATATGACTGCCAAGAATGTGAATTTATTTAAGGACAATTATGAAAAATGCTGGATGGAAGTGAAAAAGGATCTAGAAATATGGTCAAATTTGAAGCTTTCATCGCTAGGCCGTATTGCTGTTATAAAAATGAATGTATTGCCAAGAATGTTGTTTTTATTTCAAACATTGCAAATTTTGGATAAAATGGACTGTTTCAAGAAGTGGCAGAGAGATATTTCTAGATTTGTCTGGCAGGGCAAGAAACTCAGAATAAAATTTAAAATATTAACTGATGCAAAAGAAAGAGGTGGACTTGCCCTGCCAGACCTCAAACTGTACTATGAATCAGCTGCTTTTTGCTGGCTGAAAGAATGGCTGCTTCTTGAAAACACAGACATTTTGGATTTAGAAGGCTTCAATAATGTATTTGGGTGGCATGCATACTTGTGGTATGATAAGGTCAAAGCACATAAAGCGTTTAAAAACCATATTGTCAGGAAAGCATTGTTTAATGTCTGGACAAGATATAAGGACTTATTTGAAAATAAAACCCCAAGGTGGTTGTCACCGATGGAAGCGAAGGCTCAGAAAAAGCTCAATATGGAGGCCAAATGGCCGAAATATTGGGAAATTTTAGAACAAGAGGGAGATAAATTAAAATTGCAGAGCTTTGAAAAATTAAGAAACAAAGTGCGAGATTGGCTTCATTATTATCAAATAATGGAGGCATACAACGTGAACAAGAAAATTGGCTTCCAGGTGGAAAAATCAAAATTGGAAATAGAACTGTTAGATCCCAAAACTAAGATTCTGTCAAGAATGTATAACTTGCTGTTGAAATGGAATACTCAGGATGAAACGGTGAAATCTGCCATGATTAAATGGGCACAAGATGTGGGTCACAACATTATGCTGGCTGACTGGGAACAGTTATGGACCACTGGTATGAAGTTCACGGCATGTAATGCCTTAAGAGAGAATATTATGAAAATGATATACAGGTGGTACATGACACCGGTCAAGCTTGCAAAAATATATCATTTGCCTGATAATAAATGCTGGAAATGCAAAGAGATTGAAGGTACATTCTTTCACCTTTGGTGGTCGTGCCCAAGGATTAAGGCTTTCTGGGAGATGATTTATAACGAAATGAAAAAGGTATTTAAATATACTTTCCTGAAGAAACCAGAGGCCTTTCTTCTGGGCATGGTTGGCCAATTGGTGCCAAAGAAGGACAGAATTTTTTTTATGTATGTGTCAGGAAACTGCCATCAGAAGAACAGGTGGTGGAAGGGTTCCAGGAGGATAGAAGAGACTCAGCAGCAGAAGAGGGAACCAGTAGGGGGGGAGCAGGAGCTTCAAGGGACAGGAAGTCGGAGGGAAGGCTCTGGGACACTTCCAGTGAGAACAGTGAGGAGGTATCAAGGCCCCTTTTAGCGACCCCCACCCCTCGCCGGAAGCTGTCACGCAGGGAATCTAGGAGACGCGTTTCCGTCAAGCAGCTTTTATGCTGGAAGCGTTTCCGCAAGCGCCCACTGTCGGATTCTACCAGTGACTGACGGAGCCATGTCCAAGGGCTCCGCTCAAGGCAGAGCTTTGCTATGTTAAGCAAACTCCGAGGGACTAACCCTTTTACGCACAAGTAGCTCATTGTCCCATCACAGCAATCCGACAGTCCCTGAAAGCACTTGTGCAAGGAGAGGCATCATGAGCAATCCAACCGGAGCCAGAGAAGGGGGAGCAGCTGCAGCCGTTCCAAGCCTGGAAGAAAGGTACAGGATGTTGGAGGTTCAGTTAGCCCTGCAAACGGCTAGGCTTGAGTAGAGGAGGGCTCACGATGCAGAGAAGGGAAAAGCCACCCAAGTCTCAAGGAAGGTGCCGGGACTGGTGCAGAAATTTGGGAGTGATCCCAGGAACTATCAAGCCTTTAGGACAGAAATGCAATATGCCCTTAATCTGCAGTTTGATGATTTTCCGGATGAGGAATCGAGGGTGGCGTTTGTGATTGGCCATCTAGAAAAAGGGGCGAGAGACTGGGTGAGACCCCTGATGGCAGCCAATAACGAGGTCCTAAAGGACACAAGGAAGTTTTTTCGCGCCATGGATCTGATGTTCTCCAGTGAGATCGAGGAGGGAGTGGCGCGCAGACAGTTAATGGCGTGTAAGCAAGGGAACCGATCTGTCCGTGAGTACTGGACTGAGTTCACCATGCTGATCCATAAATTAAATTGGGATTTGTCTGCGGAACCGATACAAATGCTGTTCGAAGAAGGATTATCTTCGGCAGTAAAAGATGAACTTTCCCTAAAGATGAACTTTCCCTAAACGGTTGGGACCCTTTGAGGTCACACAACAGGTTAACCCAGTAGCATTCAAACTCAGATTGCCCAGTCACATGAAATTGCACCCAGTATTTCACAGATCATTACTGTCACCGTACCGAGAGGGACGGGAGTGGGGGGAACGTGAGAGGGGGGTCACCCAAACACCTGTCATTGAAGAGAGAGAACGCAACGTGGAAGTGGCAGGAATCATTGATTCCAGGTGGAAGGGGAATCGGGTGGAATACTTGGTAGAATGGGAGGGGGAGGAAGAGTCAGAAAACACGTGGGTGCCGGCGTAAGAAGTCCACGACGAGGTTTTGATAGAAACGTTCCATCAGCGTTTCCCAAGAAAACCGCAGCCGGTGGAGCGATTTAGGAGGGAATACTTCGGAACCACTGATGAGGAAGGGGTGTTTGAAGGGTTTCCAGAGTCAGGGAGTGAGGAGGCGGCATACTCCGACGAAGAAGAGGAAGACGGGGAAGGAAATGGAAGGCAGTGGCTAGAAGTGTTTGAATCCTCTGAGGACGAGGAGAGTTCCTTCCGAGGCTTTCCAGCCTCACCGCCTGTAGAAGAGGAGACGGGAGGGGGCGGAGGGGGGCCTGGAGGGGAGGTGGATGTCAGGAAACTGCCATCAGAAGAACAGGTGGTGGAAGGGTTCCAGGAGGATAGAAGAGACTCAGCAGCAGAAGAGGGAACCAGTAGGGGGGGAGCAGGAGCTTCAAGGGACAGGAAGTCGGAGGGAAGGCTCTGGGACACTTCCAGTGAGAACAGTGAGGAGGTATCAAGGCCCCTTTTAGCGACCCCCACCCCTCGCCGGAAGCTGTCACGCAGGGAATATAGGAGACGCGTTTCTGTCAAGCAGCTTTTATGCTGGAAGCGTTTCCGCAAGCGCCCACTGTCGGATTCTACCAGTGACTGACGGAGCCATGTCCAAGGGCTCCGCTCAAGGCAGAGCTTTGCTATGTTAAGCAGACTCCGAGGGACTAACCCTTTTACGCACAAGTAGCTCATTGTCCCATCACAGTATGCAACAACAGCAGCAGGAATACTCATCGCAAAGTACTGGAAGACACAAGATCCACCCACCAGTGAAGAAGGGCAGATGAAGGTGATGGAGTACATGGAACTGGCGGAAATGACTGGCAGAATCCGAGACCAGGGAGAAGAGTCAGTAGAAGAAGATTGGAAGAAATTTAAAGATTATTTACAGAAACATTGTAAAATTAAGGAATGTTAGAAGGATGCTGGAATGAAGTTTTGTGGTTTAGCAGTAATGTTATAGAAATAAGTAAAATCAGATTATGAATAGGTGAGAATGTAAAGTCACAACATATTAAGATGAATTATTAAGATAAAAGTAAAGATGGAAAGGATTTGCTGAAATTGCTAATTGAATTAGACTACAAAAAGGAGAGGTGAGGAGGTCAGGGAAACAAGTAAATAAAAGACAAGACATGGAAAAATTGAAATGTTTTCAATTGTTTTTTATTTTTCTGTATTTTGTATTTTTTGGGTTTTTTTTCTTTCTCATTTCTGTAACTTTTTTTGAATCTTTAATAAATATTTTTTTTAAAAAAGAGCTCACTGCTCATTCCAACCCTAGAGAGGATGTAAGAAAGAAGCAGGCTGTTGGAGGACAGCTGAGAAGCAATTGAGCTTGGTGGAGCAGTGCCCCAGTCCCCCTTAAGGACAAGCCTCCACTGACAGGGAGCAAGAAGGAATTTTAAATGGGGAACTACAATATTGGCATGGGAACTACAATAGCTCAATTTTGCAATTTGTCTACCCTACTTAATATTTACCATTAAGGAAAGTATAAAGTCATGGAGTAAATCCATTCAGCTTGTTGATGTGAAGCAGCAGGCCTCAATCTGATACTGCAAGTGTTATGGAATTATTGAATATTCAGAAGTATACCTCTCCACCACTCCTTAGTCAGGCTAGTTTTGGGCATTTATGGCAAGATTATCCCAAGTGGAAAGGAATAATATATTTTCACTGTTATGTATTCAGTAGTCTGTCTTTACCTGAGCTTGAGTCTGGACTAAGGATTCTGAGCTCCTGTGATAATTTGATAAATTGATTTGATAAATGATGTCCAATCACAGAACATTTCAGGATTGGGCCTCTGCCATTGGCCCTTGAACTCTGAGTTGTGATTTGCAGCTTGGAAGTTTAGATACGTAAACGTAATAGGCCATATAGTAACATTTGCAAAGCTATCTACTCGAAACTACTTTTCAAAAATTAGATACAGCTTCTTATAATGCCAAAATCAACATCACATGCATAGTAGTCTCCGCTGCAATGCAGAGAATTACAATGCTAGATAGGTCAACACTTTTAAAAACCCGCTCTGATACCAACAAGAGTCATAGGAGGATTTATGTTTCCTTTGAGTACAACTACATGACAGCCAAAATTGAAAAAATAACAAGACACCATTGGTATATTCTGAAAGAAATTCCTGGCTGTGAAGTCTTTCCCTGCCTCGCCAAACGACATACTAGATCACTTAGGGATACGTTAGTACACACTGACTTAAAACACACATCTACACAGTAGACCTTGACAACAGGTTTTTTTCAAATGTGGACATTGCACCACATGTAGGTTTGCATTACTAGTAAAAGAATAGTTAAGACTTCAACTTTACCATACAGTCATGTGTGCCACAGCACGGGTTGTTGATATAATTAAGTGCCCTTGTGGCTTACTGTATGTTGGGCAAATCATAAGACCTATCAGGACCTATCAGAGCATCGCAGTAGGATCAGAAACAAAAACGTAGATGCATCTTTGGTACAGCACTTCATTCAGGAATCACATACTGAAGATGATCTAACATTTTTTGTTCTTTAGGCTTACCAGGGTTAAGCAAGGAAGGTTCTACAACAGAAAGAAAGTAGGTTTGTTTTCCTATGGAATATGCTTCATCCTTTATGGTTAAACACTAAATTACCGTAGATTATAGTTGTTTTCTTAAGTTATATGTTGGAAAAACCTTTATGACCATATAGTATGCCTGTTGTAACAATTTACTGTTTGTAGTATGTCATTGAACAATGTTCCTTTAAGAGTGAATTAACATGAATTATCTGCACTTGTTGCCTATTGGGTCACCATGACTGAGAATCCATTACGAATAAGCTTCATGTAGCTATTATATATAGTACTGGTATGTACATTTTTTATATCTTTGTATATTACTTTGGAATTTGTGTAGCTATTATATTACAAAGTGTCTATGTTTATATGATTTAGAACCATGCACAGCTGATGAAGCCCCCTCGGGCGAAACAGGGAAATATCCAGGAATCCTTGTCTTGTCTGCCTGTGCCAGTTTCCATCAGTGCCAAGTTCTTTTGTTTGCCAACCCAATCATCTTCATTAGACACTTAGAAGATTATTTCACGCCACTCTTCTAAGCAATAGGACAGACAACAAAATACAAGAGAAGATGAAGAAATTAGAAAATAATGTACTATTGTGCTGACAATATAGGACTTGTGTTTTGTACATACTGGACTTGGTGGTCAACTGGAAAGCTACATTTTAATATATTATGTCAATATGTTGATTTTGGCATTATAAGAAGCAGTATCTAGACTTCCGGTTGACAGCGATCCAAGCACAAGCGGGGATTTTCCCTCTTGGGGAATCCCGGGTTTTTTGGAGGATTTGGGGGTGTCACAGGGTGCAGGGAGAGCGGGCTGCCCGGAGGCCATAGCTACCTCCAAGAAACGAAGCCCCGGGCTTGCAAGGAGAGCTCTCAATTCTCGATTTGGAAGAAATTCGGACTTAATTGGATGTAAAGAAGAAATTTAAATTAAGGAAAGAAACCGGATGGGAAAAAATTAAAATTTACAAGACCAGCTTTTATCCGCAATCAGCCAAAACGCATGGAACCAGCAAAGCGATCAAAAGTGAATGTAAGTTACCGCTTGCGGCTATTGTTTCTTCTCCCCTTCAACTGAATAAAAAATAACTTTTTTGGAAGATACAAATTAAATAAAGAAGATTTAAAGTAGAAGGGGGAGACAGAGGAATAAGACGGAGCTATTTAGGTCCTTTTTGAAGCTTGTGAATTTGAGTTAAAGCAACTAGACTTTGGTGTCGTTGTAAAAATAAAAACTGCGTAACAGAAAGGGGATTTCCAGACTCCATTGTTAAAGACCAATGAATCTAGGAGACTGTCTGATGTTTGCCGATGAAAGAAGACTTTTAAATTGACTTATAAATTGATCTGGACTACCTATATTGGACTGGATATATTTTGGTTCACCTTTCAGGGTTTAATTTTTTCTGTTGCATTTTCTTTTTATTAAAATATTTGAGCAAATTTATGACGGTGATTGTTTGGGAACTTTTGCCTCTGGTGGTCAGAAGAGATATAACAACTTGTTTTTTTCTGGGACTTTTATTTTTTGATGGGCAAACTTCTCTTGGCTTTTTGGATTAAAGAACTATTCGCAAATAATAATATAAGGATTTAGCCTAATTGGTGGCAGAAGATTGGGTTTTGACATCAACATCTAAGGAATTTTTCCCTATAGTTCCTCCTGGACTCAGCGGTTGTTAAGAGTTGTTTATATTCAAAATAAATATTTGCACAGTTGGATTAGCCTAATTGGTGGCAAGAAGATCTCTACGGACATTTCCAACTGTTGGGACTTAACCTGATTCTATCTGTTTCAAATTTATAATTTTTTATGTTTAAATTTGGATTGAACTGGATGGATTTTGATTGATATAAGAATTGTTTTGGGGGAGAATATAAGTACATATTGGGGTTGGAACCATTTAAAATTGGGAGGTAGTGGGATTGACCTAACGGAAAAGTGATTTGGTTGGAGAAATTAAAAGTGGGAGGAAATGTCTCATACATCGAAGAAAGCTGGGGAGGGAGGAACACTGGGAGAAAGAAGAGGTTCAAAACCTGAGGCAGATTTCAAAGCCGAAATTTTAAAAATGTTTGCAGAAATCAGACAAAGTGAAAAGAATTTAGAGGATAAATTGGAACATGTAGATACTAGAATTGAGCAGGTGGACAATAAAATTGGGAAAATGGACCAAAAAATTGATGATACAGTAAAAGAATTGAAAGGCCAAATAAAAGAAGTTATTAAGAGAACACAATCTGTTGAGGAAGGATTAAAAAGGACAAAAGTGGAGATGAAAGAAGTGAAAAAGGAGGAGGAGAAGATGAAGACAGGAATTTCAGAAATAAACAAAACACAGGAGGAGTTATGGGACGCAATCTCTATGAATGAATTGAGACAACGAGAGGTGAATTTAAGGCTGAGAGCAGTTCCAGAGATTCAAGGAGAAGATATTAAAGATAAATTAATAACGGAAATTGCTCAATGGTTGGAATTACAAAAAGAAGATGTGGAGAGGAGGGTTCAGAATGCATTTAGAATGAGAGTAAGGACAACCAAGACAAGGAAGGTCACAGGAGATTGCTTGATCACCTTTAAAGACAAAGATATGAGGAACCTAATACTCCAAAAAAATAGAGAGAAGCGATTGAACATTGATGGGAGTTACATAATTATTTTTAAAGACATACCAGTCAGATTGTTGAAACGGAGAGACCTGTATAAACCATTGGTTCAAATTCTGAAGAAAAATAAGATTGAATTCAAATGGGAATTCCCTCAGGGGATTTCCTTTGTATATAAAAGCAAGAGACACAGACTAACAAGCCCCGAAGAAACAAGTAAGTTTCAGAGAAGATATAAAGAATTAATGGTAGAGGAGGAGGAAGAAGAAGGAGCGGTAGGAGGAACTGACCCAATGGGAGGAAAAATTTCAAAAGGAAAGTACAAAAAGAACAGAGAGACGGATGAGGAAGAGGAGGAGAAAGAAGAGAATGAAGAAGAAGATGAGGAGGAGGAAGAAAAAGAAGATCGTTTATAAAAATGTAAACCGGAATAAAATTTTATATTTTTAATCAGCAGAAAATATGGCATTGAAATTATGGAATTGGAATATTAATGGAATGAATGAGAAGAAGAAAAGAAATAACATTGAACAATGTCAGGGGTTCAGGAGCAGAGGCACAGGGAAGAGAGGAGATGGAGAGCGAAGGGGAAGAATCCGAGGGGAGCGTAGGAGAAGAGGACAGTCGACCGAGGGATTCCATGAGCCTCTCCAGGGAACCAGAAGATTCACAGAAGGGGGCGCCAGTGGCCAGGGGTAGGGGGTTCCCAAGGGGAACGCCCCAGGAGCAAGGGGGCAGCAGGGACTCCCAGAGCAGTAGTTGGAAATCAGGACCAGCTTCCCCACCAGAGCAGAGTGGGGGGGGAAGAGTCCCAAGGATCGGGGCCAGTACATTCCCCACCAGGGAGAGAAGATAAGGCAGGGCTGACCACACCTCCATCGGAGAGTCAGACAACGGAGGGGAGGTCAAATCCGGCCAGTATCCCGGAAGAGGGAAGCAGTGACAGAAGTAGTGTAACGGTCAGGAGGAAGGTCACTGGGTTGGCGCGAGAGGCAAGTTCAAATGTACAGGAGCGCGGGACAGCAGAGAATGAGGATTGGGAACCGGGTCCTAAAGCCCGCCGGAGGGAGGGGGAGGAGCTGAGCGACTCAGCGTCGGAAGAGTCCAGAAAGGGCAATGCCCCAGCGGGCAGGAGGACCCAGAGGAGGAGAGAGCAGCGTAAAAGGTGGAGCAAGGCTAGGATCTTAAACTGGTGTCATAGGGGAGGAGACTCAGACGGTACTTCGCCGGTCTAGGATTAAGACGTAGAGCTGCGTGCTGCGGCTTTGAAATGGAGACTGAACCTCAATAAAGACTTTTGTACATAACGACAGCCTGGCGTTGGTCCTCTGTGAGCTGGGACCTAGGGGCAGCTCTGACAAACAATATTTAAAAAGGAAAAATTTGGATATCATCTGTCTCCAAGAAACCCATGTGGCAAGGAAACATAGAAAAATTCTGATTAATAATAGATTGGGAAATGAATTTATATCCTCAGATAAAGAAAAAAAGAGGCTGTCAGAGCTGCCTCCAGGTCCCAGCTCACAGAGGACCAACGCTAGGCTGTAGTTATGTACAAAAGTCTTTATTGAGATTCAGTCTCCATTTCAAAGCCGCAGCGTGCAGCTCTACGTCCCGACCTTAGACCGGCGAAGTCCTGTCTGAGTCTCCTCCCCCTCCACACCAGTTTAAGACTCTCGCTTTGCTCCACCTCTTCCTAAATTCCTTTCTCCTCTGGGCCCTCCTGCCCGCTAGGGTCTCATCCTTCCTGGACTCCTCTGACGCTGACCCTGACGATTCTTGCCCCTCCTTCCGGCGGGCTTTAGGACCTGGTTCCCTATCCGGGCTACCTTCTGTGCCGCTCGCCTGTACCTTTGAACTTGGCGCGCGCGCCCAGCCTGCAACTTTCCTCTTAACCGTTAACTCGCTCTCCGATGGAGGCGTGGTCCACCCTGACTCATCTTCTCTCGCTGGTGGTGCATGTGTGGGCTCTGACACCTGGGACTCCTCCCCCCCACTACGCTCTGGTGGGGAAGCTGGTCCTGATTTGCAACTGCTGCTCTGGGAGTCCCCGCTGGCCCCTTGCTTCTGGGGTGTCCCCCTTGTGTCGCCCCTTGCCCTGCCCATCGGCGCCCCCTTCTGTGAATCTTCCGATTCGCTGGAGAGGCTCATGGAATCTATCGGGCTGCTGTAATATTCTCCTACGCTGCCCTCGGATTGCTCCCCCTCGCTTTCCATCTCCTCTCCTCCCTGCGCTCCCGCTGAGTCCCTGACATCCATCCCCCCCTCGAAGCCCCCCTCCCCCCCTCCCCCTCTTCTGGCATGGGTTCCGGGTGCTCCAATGCTGTGGGGGTGCATGCCGGATACCGGTCTTCCCCCCTGGCATGCTGCCAGTCCGCGACGGGTACATCGACGTCGCTCTCCTCCGCTTCCATCTCGTTGCCGGCGTGCTCGAAACCTGGATCCTCCCCCAACCCGTCCATGCCCCCTTGTTCCCCCATTTCCTCTGGGTAGTCTGCGTGCCAGGGCCCTCTGAGCAGTCTCCTGCGCCACTCCTCCTCGGGTTGAGTGTCCCACCAATAAGAGCGCTCCGCACCCAAGTCTGAGACCGACCCCTCCGGCGAGGTAGTCTCTGGAACCGTCTCCTCAACCGAGGAGAACCCCTGAAACGTACTGGCTGAGAGTGTGGGGGTGAAAAGATATTCGTCAAAATAATCCTCCGGCATGGGCCTGTGTGGGAAGAGTGCGTGGAACTCGTCTTTGAGGTAGTGCTCCTCCACCGCATAGTACGGCACCCAGCTGTTGGCGCTGGCCGGGGCACCTTCCCTTGCGATGAGATATTCGACTCCCTCTTCCCCCCATCTCGAGTCCAAAATCTCTGTCACCTCGTTGAGTGGCCCCGCCCTCGGCGACCCCCCTGTCATGGGTGCATCTCTAAGCGGACTGGGAGCTGTCCCTGGCTCCTGAAACCTGTGAGGTGCCTTGTAGGGCGTTAGCACCGATCTATGAAAGACCGGGTGCATTCTGGAACCCTCCGGTAGTGTCAAACGGAAAGCCACTGGGTTGATCTGTGCCTCGACTAGGTAAGGGCCCAACTGCTTGTGTCCTAGCTTCTTCTTAGCTAAGGACCTGGCCGGCACTGCCTGGGCCGCTAACCAGACCCAGTCCCCTACCCGTATGTCCTCCCCCACTCTTCTGTGTTTGTCTGCTTGCATCTTGTATACGTGTTTTGCTAGGTCTAACTGTCTACGGAGCTGTTCATGGACCTCCTGTAACTCCTCTGCCAATGCCTCTGCTCCCTGTGGCTCCCCCTCCCCCTCTTTCTCTAAGCCCGGGAAGGTCCTGGGATGTCGCCCGTGGTTGGCAAAAAACGGTGTCACCCCCGTGGACACGTGTTGTGTGTTGTTGTAGGCAAACTCGGCCAGGGGCAGATAGTCCACCCAGGTCGAGGGCTGCTGGTTGGCGTAACATCTCAGGTACTGCTGCATGACGGCGTTGACCCTCTCCGCTTGTCCGTTGGTCTGCGGGTGTCTTGCCGACGCTAGGTTGACCTTGACGTTCAGGATCCCCATCAGCTTCCGCCAGAAACTCGAGATGAACTGGCGCCCCCTGTCAGACAGGATAGACCGTGGCAGGCCGTGTACCTTGAACACGTGGTCTATGAACAGCTTGGCCGTCTGTTCCGCTGTGGCCACCTTCGCGCAAGGAATGAAGTGCGCCATCTTGGTGAACATGTCGACTACCACGAGTACTGCTGTTTTGCCCCTCGAGCTGGGCAGGTCAGTGACAAAGTCCAAGGCTACCCTCTCCCACGGTTCGGACGGGGTCGGTAGCGGTTCTAACAGTCCCGCCGGCGGTCTGTGGACTGGCTTGGCCCTTTGGCAGGTGTCGCACCTCGTGACGTATTCCGCGACTTCTCCCCGCATCTTGGGCCACCAAAAGTCTCTGGCTACTAATTCCACCGTCTTTTCCTTGCCGAAATGTCCGGCGCTGGGTGCGTCGTGTAGCTGTTGCAGTACTGTCGCGCGGAGTTCATCTCCCGGTACGTAGATGGCCCCCTTGCGGAGGAGCAGTCCGTCGCGTATCTGGAACTCGTCGTCCTTTGCCGTGCCGCTGCGCACCTCCTCCATCTTGGAGCGCGCGAAGGAATCTGTTCGCAGCTCGCGCCGTATCGCTTCCAGGTCTATTGTGGCAGAAGCGCATGCCCACGCCTTGGGTGCGAAAATGTGTTTAGCCGCTACCGGTGCTGCTTCCTCCAGATACTGCGGCTTCCTGGATAGCGCATCAGCCATGACGTTGTTGTCTCCGGGGATATATTCTATCCTGAAGTCGAAATCCGCAAAGAACTCCGCCCAGCGGATGTGTCTCTGGTTCAGGAACCGCGCCGTGCGCCAGAACTCCAGGTTCTTATGGTCCGTGCGAACTTGCACCGTGTGTTTGGCTCCGATGAGGAAGTGCCGCCACGCCTTGAATGCTGCATGAATGGCCAGCAACTCTCTGTCCCAGATGGTGTAGTTCTGCTCCGACTTGCTGAGTTTCCTGGAGTAGAAAGCACACGGCCTCCAATCCCCTTGCGGGTCTTTCTGCAACAGGACTGCCCCCACGGCTCTGTCGGAGGCATCCGTCTCCACCCTCATGGGCTTGCTGGGGTTCACATGCAGCAGTTGTTCCTCGGAAGCGAAAAGACGCTTGAGTTTCTGAAAGGACTGCTCCGCCTGGTCCGTCCAGATGAACTTCTTCTTCTTGGAGCTGAGGGTGTCCGTGATGGCCGCCGTCTGCATAGCGAAACCCTTGATGAACTTGCGATAAAAGTTAGCAAAGCCGACAAACCTCTGGACCTCCTTCCGATTGCACGGGCTCTTCCAGTCCAGTACTGATCGTACCTTGGCGCTGTCCATGGCGATTCCCTTGTCGGACAGCTTGTAGCCCAGGAAATCCACCTCCGTCATGTCGAACTGGCATTTCTCCAGCTTGGCGTAAAGCCTGTGCTCCCGTAGTCTTTGCAGGACTTCCTTGACATCTCTCTCGTGAGCCTCCTGCGATTCCGAGAAGATCAGAATGTCGTCCAGGAAGCAGACGCACTTCTTGTATAGGAGCCCCGCTAACACGTGATGCATGAAGGCTTGGAAGCAGTGGGAGCCATTTTGTAAACCGAAAGGCATAACCCTATACTCATAGGTGCCCAAGGGCGTGAACATGGCCGTCTTCCACTCGTCGCCCTCCCGCATGCGTATAAGATTGTACGCCCCTCGTAGATCCAGCTTGGTGAAGATGCGTCCCTTTCTCACCGTCGCGAGCAAGTCGTCGATCTTGGGCATCGGGAAAGCCGTGGGCTTGGTTTTCGAATTTAAAATTCTGAAATCAACTACAAGCCTCTTCTGGGGCGTGTCTTTTTTCTTCACAAAGAAAACAGGACTGCCCCCCACTGCTTTGGATTCTCGGATGAATCCCCGCTTCAAATTGTGATCTATGAACTCCCTGAGCTCTTGCAGTTCGTCTTCAGACATGGAGTACAGTTTTCCGGTCGGCAGCGTTGCCCCCGGCAGGAGGTCAATCTTGCAGTCGTAGGGTCTGTGGGGAGGCAGCTTGTCCGCTTCCTTCTCGCAGAAGACCTCCAAAAACGCCTTGTACTTGTCGGGTACAGCTTGCAGCATGCCCAGTTGTAGCTGTGGGTCATCCTCTTGCCCCTCGTCCTCCTGGTTAGTCATGATGCAATGTTCTGCGCAGTAGGAGGAGCAGAAGGTCAATTTACGCTGGTACCATGCCAATGCCGGGCTGTGCCTGTCCAACCAGCTCATGCCCAACACTATGGGCGTGTCTGACAGTTGGGTGACGTTGAAGCTGATGACTTCGCGATGATTTCCAATGCGCATTACCATTGGCGGCGTTTGCTGTACCACCTGTCCCCCCAGCAATTCTCTTCCATCGACTGTCACTACTTTCAGAGGCATCGTGGCAGGCAGGAGCGCTATGCTATGTTGCTTGATGAAATCCACCCCCATAAAGTCTGCATTGCTACCAGAGTCAATGGTAATAGGCACTTCCATGGTGAGCCCATTGGGAAGCTGGAGTGTTGCGGTGAGCTGCACCACTGGTTTGGGCGGGAGGGGGTCTGTGGGCTGTAAGATTCCTGGGGACTGCTTCACTGATTCGTCTGGCTGGGCCCCAGCGGCTCTGCTTCCAGCCAGACTTCGTCGTTTCCCTGCTGCGGTTCCCTCTGCTGAGCTGCTTCTGTTACTTTTGCTGAGGCTGCAGTGTGCTTGTGGAGCCTCTGGGGGCACTCTTTTGCCATATGCTGAGCACTTTCGCAGATGTAACACTTCCTGTTCCCTCTAGGAGGCTTCACCTTGGCTGCTCCTGGTGTGAGGGCTCTGGTCGCTGACTGAGCCTTGGCACCACCTATCTCCATCGGCTCCTCCCCCCCTCCCAGTGGAGGCGTGGATTGAGCGCGCGCTGAGTCTCTGGGGAAGAAAGGAGGTGCCCTTGCTGGCGTGCGTCCCCAACGCCCTTCATCTTTGCTCCAGGGACGTTCTTCCAGCCGCACACCAATCGTCAACGCCTTCAGCACCACTTCTTGAGTGCTCCGTGGCCTCTCCCCCCTTGCGATTTCGTCTTTCACAGCCCCGTTGAGCCCCTCCCAGAACAGGTCCCTGACGGACGCTGAGTCCTTTTCCCATCCCAGCGCGTTGACCAATGCAAAAAAGCGGGAATGATATTGCCTTACAGTGGCTCTGCCTTGTTTCAGACCGTGAATCTCTTTTCTAGCGACATCTACATCTATTTCCGATAAAAAACAATCGTCCATCGCCTTAATGAAGGCTTTTGCGTTTTGGAGGGCTGGATCATTATCTCTCCACAGATTGCGCAACCACGCTTTAGGTTCTCCATGGAGATGCGTTAGTATGAAGCCTACTTTCTCCTGCTCATCTCTAAAGTCCTTCTCCAGCAACTTTAGCGCAAAAACTACGTCTGCTCTGAAGTTAGGATATTGCTGCAGACTCCCATCGAAATGCGACACCAGGCTCCCCCCTCTCTTCCCGAGCCCGATCCCTTCTGATTTGGCTGCCGGTGGCCCCTGTTTAGTCAACATTTCCAACCTGTTTTGCAGATCCTTGCAGACAGCATCTGATTCCTCTTCTCTCCTCCTTGCCGCTCGTATTTCTGCGTTAAGTTGTACCACGGCTTCTTGCAAAGCTGCCAGTCGTTCTTCTGTAGTCATCTTGTGCTGCTTTTGTGAGCTCGCGAAGCACCAATCTTCGCCCCTCGCTGCGTCCTCTCACGTTGCGAGGTTCTTTGAAACAAGAGACAGGACTTACTGTCAGAGCTGCCTCCAGGTCCCAGCTCACAGAGGACCAACGCTAGGCTGTAGTTATGTACAAAAGTCTTTATTGAGATTCAGTCTCCATTTCAAAGCCGCAGCGTGCAGCTCTACGTCCCGACCTTAGACCGGCGAAGTCCTGTCTGAGTCTCCTCCCCCTCCACACCAGTTTAAGACTCTCGCTTTGCTCCACCTCTTCCTAAATTCCTTTCTCCTCTGGGCCCTCCTGCCCGCTAGGGTCTCATCCTTCCTGGACTCCTCTGACGCTGACCCTGACGATTCTTGCCCCTCCTTCCGGCGGGCTTTAGGACCTGGTTCCCTATCCAGGCTACCTTCTGTGCCGCTCGCCTGTACCTTTGAACTTGGCGCGCGCGCCCAGCCTGCAACTTTCCTCTTAACCGTTAACTCGCTCTCCGATGGAGGCGTGGTCCACCCTGACTCATCTTCTCTCGCTGGTGGTGCATGTGTGGGCTCTGACACCTGGGACTCCTCCCCCCCACTACGCTCTGGTGGGGAAGCTGGTCCTGATTTGCAACTGCTGCTCTGGGAGTCCCCGCTGGCCCCTTGCTTCTGGGGTGTCCCCCTTGTGTCGCCCCTTGCCCTGCCCATCGGCGCCCCCTTCTGTGAATCTTCCGATTCGCTGGAGAGGCTCATGGAATCTATCGGGCTGCTGTCATATTCTCCTACGCTGCCCTCGGATTGCTCCCCCTCGCTTTCCATCTCCTCTCCTCCCTGCGCTCCCGCTGAGTCCCTGACAGAGGCGTAGTTCTTTATGTAAGGAAAAATATAGAAGCTCAACAGATTTTCAAAGATGAAGAAGGGAGAATGATTGCAATACAGATCAATTGGCAGGGCGAAAAATTAATAATCGTCGGGATCTACGCACGTAATGGAAATAAGACTGATTTTTATAAGAAATTGGAAGAAAGATTGTTTGAATATATGGACCAAAAAATGATAATAATGGGAGATATGAATGGAGTTGTATCAATGGAAATGGACAGATTGAGAGAAAAAAGTGATAGCAAAGAAGGTAAACTACTGAAGACTTTTTTCTCATTGGTGCAAAATCTGAATTTAATCGACATTTGGAGGCTTAGACACCCATTAGAAAAACAGTTCACATTTTACTCGGAACCGAATCAGTCCATGTCAAGAATAGATCAAATTTGGGTCTCGAACGAACTAACTACCAGAATCCAACAAATAGAAATCCAACCCAGAGTAATTTCGGATCATAATCCGATAAAAATGGAGATAAAAGCTTACGAAGAGAGAACATTCAGATGGAGATTGAAGGATTATCTTTTAGAAGATGAAAAAAATATCCAAGAAGCACGTAAAAAATTGATGGAGTACTTTTCAGACAACATGAATAAAGGCACAAAGATGAGTATAGTTTGGGATGCAAGCAAGGCGGTAATGAGGGGATTTTTTATTCAACAGAATGCGATCAAAAATAAGAACAGAGAGAAAGGGAAGAAGGAAATTTTAAAACAAATAATGGACAATGAACAAAAGTTAATCAAAAAGCCAAATAACATCAAAATAAAACAAAATATCAAGGTTTTGCAGACACAATTTGCTATGATCATAAACAAAGAAGTTGAATGGAACATCAAAAGACCGAGACAAAGAAATTTCGAGTTCGCAAATAAACCTGGAAAATGGCTTGCATGGCAAATTAAAAAAATGAAAGAGCAAAATACAATTAATAAAATCATTGTGGATGGAGAGGAAATAGAAAACCCAAAAGGTATTAGAAAAGGATTTCTGGACTTTTATAAACATTTGTATGCAAAACGAGAAAAAATAATATAAAGAAGATAGAGAAATTTTTAAAGGGAAAAAAGGTGCAAAAGATCCCGACAGAAAAGAAAGACAGACTGAACGCCCCAATTGAGAAGGAGGAGATAATAGAAATTATAAAAGAGATGAAAAAAGGAAAGGCACCAGGACCAGATGGATTTACAGCGACCTACTACAAAGAAATGAGGGACTCCTTGACGGTACCACTTAAAGAAGTTATGAATAATATTTTGAAACAACAGGATATACCAGAAACTTGGAAAGAAGCCTTTATCACACTCATACCAAAACAAGACTGTGATCTCACACAAGTTAAGAACTATAGACCGATATCTCTGCTAAACACAGATTATAAGATTTTTTCCGGTATCTTAGCAAAAAGATTTAAGAGGATATTGCAAGAATATATTCACGAAGATCAGGCAGGTTTCCTTCCTGGCAGACATATGAAGGACAATGTGAGAAATATAATAAATATTTTGGAATACTTGACTGCCAGCAATGAGAGACAAGCCGTATTAATGTTTGTGGATGCAGAGAAAGCGTTTGATAATGTTTCATGGGAATTCATGTTGAAAAATTTGGAAATGATGGAAGTGGGAACGGACTTTTATAATGGTATAAAGGCAATTTACTCAGAACAAAGAGCAAAATTGATTGTAAATAATGTAATTACAGAGGAAGTGAACATAAAGAAAGGTACAAGACAGGGATGCCCTCTCTCACCATTGTTATTCATTATGGTTCTGGAGGTCCTACTTAGTTCAATCAGGCAAAACGAACTAATAAAGGGGGTTACAGTAGGTCGAAAACAATATAAAGTAAAAGCCTTTGCCGATGATCTGGTAATTACGGTAGAAGATCCGACAAGTAGCTTAAACAAAGTCATAAAAGAAATTGATCAATTTGGAAGGGTGGCCGGGTTTGTATTAAACAAAAGGAAAACTAAATTAATGGTTAAGAATATGGATCAAAGTTTAATAGAAGAAGTGCAAAGAGAAATAGAGATGGAAGTGGCGAAGAAGGTAAAATATTTAGGAATATAGTTAACCCAAAAAATATTGATTTATATCAAAACAATTATGTAACAACTTGGAATGGCATAAAGAGAGACCTCGAAGTGTGGGGTAGGATGAAACTATCTTTTTGGGGCAGAATCTCTTCAATTAAGATGAGCGTACTTCCAAAGATGTTGTTCTTATTTCAAATGATCCCAATAATTAAAGGGACAAAGATCTTCAGAGAGTGGCAAAGAACGATCTCAAGATATATCTGGCAGGGCAAAAAGCCAAGAATACAATTTAAGTTACTAACTGATGCGAAGGAAAGAGGTGGCTTCGCCCTGCCAGATTTGAAACTTTACTAAGAAGCATCTTGTCTCTGTTGGTTAAAGGACTGGATAACATTAAAAAATAATAAGTTATTGGATCTGGAAGGTTTTGATAACAGGTTTGGTTGGCACGCTTATCTATGGTCGGGGAAGAAGAAAGCCCATAAAGGGTTTGTCAATCATATTTTTAGAGGTGCCCTAATAGAAATATAGGACAGGTACCAAAATATTTTGGAACCGAATGTACCACATTGGTTATCCCCACTGGAGGTCATGAGTGTTAAAAAGACAAATATGAGAGAGGACTGGATGACCTATGGAGATATTGTAATTAAAGAGGGGGGGAAATGGAAAATGAAGCCATATGAACAAGTTAAAAAATATGTATATGATTGGTTGCACTATTTTCAAACAAATGAAATGTTCAAAAAGGATTGTAAAGAGAGGAGATATATTGAAGGAGAGTCTAGATTTCAAAAAGAGATAATAAATAATGATTATAAGGTATTGTCAAAAATGTACAAAATGCTACTGGAATGGCAAACAAAGGATGAAGAAGTTAAATCGGTTATGATACATTGGGCCAGGGACTTTGGTTATAATATACAACTAGCAGATTGGGAAAAAGTATGGAAGGAAAATATGAAATTCACTGCATGTATGACGATAAAGGAAAACATTATGAAAATGGTATATACCGTATTTTTCGCACCATAACACTCACTTTTTTCCTCCTAGAAAGTAATGGATCTGCTGCAGTCAGCAGAGGATCCATGGTTCCCCTTCCTTTCCTCCTCCCTGGCTCGCTTTGAAACAGCAAAGCAGGAGAAGAGCCGCTGAGTGGGGAGGAGAGAGGGACAGAGAGCCTGCTTCTGCAAAGGAGCAAAGCGGGAGAGGAGAGGAGCCGCTTACACGAGTCCGGAGCTGTTTTTTTCAGTGAGCCAGGGAGGAGGGAGAGAACAGCTCGCTAAATAGCAGCAAATTTTTTCGCAAGCAGGCTCTCTGTCCCTTCTCCTCCCCACTCAGCTGGCTAAATAGTAGCAAAGTTTTTCAGCGAGCCGGGAGGAAGGAGCTGTTTTTTTCAGCGAGCCAGGGAGGAGGGAGAGAACAGCTCGCTAAATAGCAGCAAATTTTTTCGCAAGCAGGCTCTCTGTCCCTTCTCCTCCCCACTTAGCTGGCTAAATAGTAGCAAAGTTTTTCAGTGAGCCGGGAGGAGGGAGCTGTTTTTTTCAGCGAGCCAGGGAGGAGGGAGAGAACAGCTCGCTAAATAGCAGCAAATTTTTTCGCAAGCAGGCTCTCTGTCCCTTCTCCTCCCCACTCAGCTGGCTAAATAGCAGCAAAGTTTTTCAGCGAGCTGGGGAAGAGGGAGAGAAGCAGAGCCTTTAAAGGAGCAAAGCGGGAGAGGAGAGGAGCCTTCTCTTATACCCCTCTTCTGCATTATTAACAGCATCCTTCTCCACCAACCCCACGCGTGCACCTTGTCCCTTGAGTGCTTTTCCTTCCCTCCCCACTTAAAACGTGGTTACAAAGCACGGATCCACATGGATCCTCAGGATTTTTGCACTGGGTCACCCCAAATTCACCATCAGATCACATAGCATGTCCATGGCTACAGCTTGCACCAAAAAAATCACACACCCACTGTTGCCTGGGGCCGCAGTGGTGCAAAAACGTGGTTACAAAGCACAGATCCACATGGATCCTCAGGATTTTCGCACTGGGTCACCCCAAATTCACCATCAGATCACATAGCATGTCCATGGCTACAGCTTGCACCAAAAAAATCACACACCCACTGTTGCCTGGGGCCGCAGTGGTGCAAAAACGTGGTTACAAAGCACGGATCCACATGGATCCTCAAGATTTTTGCATTGGGCTACCCCAAATTCACCGTCAGATCACATGTCTGTGGCCACAGCATGAACCACAAAAATCATACATCCACTGTTTCGTTTAGAATATTTTTTTTCTTGTTTTCCTCCTCTAAAAACTATGTGCGTGTTATGGTCGGGTGCGTGTTATGGTGTGAAAAATACGGTAGATGGTATATTACTCCCGTTAAACTTGCAAAAATGTATAAAACATGTAACAAATGCTGGAAATGTAAAGAGAGGGAAGGGACGTTTTACCATATGTGGTGGGAGTGTAAGAAAGTTAAGGGTTTCTGGGAAATGATATATAATGAATTGAAAAAGATGTTTAAATACACGTTTGTGAAGAAACCAGAAGCCTTTTTGTTAGGAATTACAGGAAGAGAAATTAATAGAAGTGATTACAAACTTTTTCAATATGCAGTGACTGCGGCAAGAATATTAATGGCCCAAAAATGGAAACAAGAGGAACTACTGACATTGGAAGAATGGAGGCAGAAACTGATGGACTTTGCTGAATTAGATAAATTGACAGGGAAAATCAGATACCAGAAAGATCACAAGTTCACTCAGGACTGAAGAAAGTTTACGATTTATCTGGAAAATATTTGTGATGAGCAGACAACGCTAGTTGGATTTAAAGAGGCTTTGTGAATGAGAAAGGGTATTGTAAAAGGGAAAAGAGCTGTAAAGATTTAAAAACTGGCAGTATAACTATAAAGGAAATGCAGAATAAATACAAAGGTATGAGGATTGCGGGGGGAGCGGGGGGAAGTCAAAAACTTGTAACATATGGAATATGACTGTGTTTAAATAATTTGTAAAAGAAAAAATTTCTTAAAAAATTAATTATAAAAAAACAAACAAACAGAAGCAGTATCTAATTTTTGAAAAGTAGTTTCGAGTAAATCATCAGTCTTTATTACGGTCCAGAGACCCAACAAATCATTACAAAACAATACAGTCATACCTCAGGTTACAGATGCTTCAGGTTGCATTTTTTTGGGTTACGGACCTGCCGAAACCCAGAAGTACCGGAACAGGTTACTTCCGAGTTTCGGCAGTTGTGCGTGTGCAGAAGCACCAAATTGCAACCCGCGCGTGTGCAGATGAGCCACTGCGGGTTGCGAACATGCATCGCACATGGATCACGTGCGCAACCCGAGCGTCCACTGTACACAATTCAGACAGCCTACCACCAGGTTAAACAAGCATTTTGTTCCGACTTAAAGATATTGGCTCATTGGTTCTTGCAACCACCGATAAAAACTTTGCCACTGCTAATGTTCTAGCGTTTGTCCAGTCTTCCAATAGGAACCTGACATAGTGAGCCTCTGATTTTCACGGGAAAGGTACCAGCAAGGGTAATATCAGTTCAGCCCTGGCGTGCTCGTATTTCGCACAGTGCAGCAAAATATGTTGTATAGAATCGATGTCTTGGTCACACAAGCAAAATCTGTCCTGGTAGGGAACTCCTCTCAATCTGCCACCCAACACTGCAGAAGGAAAAACATTTAGTTTGGTGAATAGGTAAAGGTAAAGGGACCCCTGACCATTAGGTCCAGTCATGGCCGACTCTGGGGTTGCGGCGCTCATCTCGCTTTATTGGCCGAGGGAGCTTATAAGTATTTCAATGGGAAGTATGGGCCTGCTTTTGGCTAATGAGATGGTCAATATCACCAATGTTCGTCCCTACAACCCAGCCTACACATGGATCTCCCTCACTCCCATGGCCCAGTCTATGTGCAGGCCTTTCATGCCCCCATGCACAGCAGAAGGCAAGCCAAACCTGCGGCCGAGGCTGGCGAGCTTCACTGCAGGCATCCATCCTCCAGCAACTCCGGGCATCTTCCTCTCCTGACCTTGGTTTCAGGCAAGATTCTCTCCCAACCCTACCTGGAGATGCTGGGCATTGAACCTGGGAGCTTCTGTTTGCAATGCAGATACTCGGTCACGGAACTATGATGCTTCCTAGTGGGAAGGTCTTCTGTGAACAGTAGCATCCTCCCACCACAACTGGTGCCCTCCAGATGTTTTCGACTGCAGCTCTCATCTGTCCCTGTCAGCATGGCCATATGATGCTGGGGCTGATGGGAATTCTATTCCAGAACACTTGGGCCAAAGCTTGGATCTTCAGTGGGTGGATCTGCGGCCAGAGCTGACAAAAGGTGGCTCACAACAACTGTCTTGGGACCAGCTAAGAGGAGAGTCCACAAATTCATGTTTGAATGAAAGCTATGCCACATCAATTTCTAAAAATGAGTTGGTAGTTTAAAAATATTCTTATAAAGAAATAAGTGTGGGTTCCAGGTCTGAAAAAGTTTAGGGTGTTTTCTGCATTTGAAGTTTGTGAGCTTGGGAAAAATGGATTGCAGGTGGGTTTCATGTAAGGTCCAACATATTCCTCCATTATCTAGCTGACAATTTCATTTCCCAGAAGTTGGAAGAAGCAACAAGGGAATCATCTATCTTGGACCTGGTCCTCACCCACAGTGAGTGGCGGAGCAACCTGCTGCAGTCCCCGGACTGGAGAACAGGTGGGGACGTAGCTGGTGCACGTCCCGAGGTTGCATGGCGTGTGGCGCGTGTCCCGGGGTGTGGCGGCCATGATGGCACCCTTTCCCCAAATGATACCCTGTGCGGTGCGCTCCCCACGCCCCCCTCTGTACACCAGTACTGACCTAACCCAAAGAGAACTCATTAATTGTTCCTCATCATCCTGGAAAAATGTTACAAGTTGGGTGCTGCAGGGTTCTGTCTTGGGACTGTTGTTCAATGTCTTTATAAATGTCTTGGATGAAGGAATTGAGGGGATGCTCATCAAATGTGCAGATGACACATTTGATGAGCATCCCCTGAGAGGGGTGGCTAATGCCGCAGAAGAAAGAACTGGGATTCAAAATGACCTTAACAGATTGAAGAACGGGGCCCAGGCTAACAAAATGAATTTCAATAGGGACAAATGTAAGGTTCTCCACTTAGGCAGGAAGAACCAGATGCATAAATGGGGGGTCACCTGGCTTACTAGCAGTAAATGTGAAAGGAGCTTAACATGTGTGATGCAGCTGCAAAAAAGAAAGAAAGCTAATGTCATCGTAGGCTGCATCAACAGTAGAGTGTCCCAATCAAGGGAAGTAATAGTAAAGGTAAAGGTACCCCTGCCCGTACGGGCCAGTCTTGACAGACTCTGGGGTTGTGCGCCCATCTCACTTAAGAGGCCAGGGGCCAGCGCTGTCCGGAGACACTTCCGGGTCACGTGGCCAGCGTGACATCGCTGCTCTGGCGAGCCAGAGCCGCACACGGAAACGCCGTTTACCTTCCCGCTGGTAAGCGGTTCCTATTTATCTACTTGCACCCGGAGGTCCTTTCGAACTGCTAGGTTGGCAGGTGCTGGGACCGAGCAGCGGGAGCGCACCCCGCCGCAGGGATTCGAACCGCCGACCTTTCGATCGGCAAGCCCTAGGCGCTGAGGCTTTAACCCACAGTGCCACCTGCGTCCCTCAAGGGAAGTAATAGTCCCATTCTATTCTGCCTTGGTGAGACCACACCTGGAATACTGTGTCCAATTCTGGGCACCACAATTTAAGAAGGACATTGACAAGCTGGAAAGTGTGCAGAGGCGGGCAACCAAGATGATCAAGGGTCTGGAAACCAAGCCTTATAAGGAACGGTTGAAGGAGCTGGGTATTCTTAGCCTAGAAAAGAGGAGACAGAGATTTCATAGCCATCTTCAAATATCTCAAGGGCTGTCTCATGGAAGATGGAGCAAGCTTGTTTTCTCCTACTCTGGAGGGTAGGACTCAAACCAATGGCTTCAAGTTACATTAAAGGAGATTCCAACTAAACATCAGGAAGAACTTTCTGACAGAAGAACTGTTCAACACTGGAATGTTCTTCCTTGGCAGGTAGTGGACTCTTCTTCCTTGGAGGTTTTTAAACAGAGATTGGATGGTCATCTGTCATGGATGCTTTAGCTGAGATTCCTGCATTGCAGGGGGTTGCACTAGAGGACCCTTGGGGCTCCCTTCCAACTCTCCAGTTCTGTGATTCTATGTCTGAACAGGCCAGTGTCAGTTGCAGATTTGGAGAATTCAAGTTTCAGTTGGTGTCAGGCTGCCAGGCGAGGCTTACCTTCCCCCTCTCTGTGGATAACAGCATGAAGCAAAAGCAGGCTTTTGCCACAGTAGAGGGGTTTACTGAACACAGCTCAAACATTCAGCGTCCATTCTCATTGTGCAGGTGCTCCCAATTAAGTTCCTCCCACTTCCCTCTAGTTACTTCCATCTTCCTGTCTCCTCACCACGTGATCCCTTCACCACTGAGCCTTCTGAGAGGCTGCCCTATCTGGAGGTGTGGCTCTAGGGCTCATGGGAAGCACACTTTCTAGTGAGGGAGATTCAACCAGCTCTCTCTCTTCCCGTTCCTCTCCCCTTGGTTGCTCTTCTCCCAGCTCCGTCCAACTGTCAGTTCACGAACTGTGTCCTTCCATGAACCATTGCTCTAGGTCGATACTATCCTCCTGCTCCAGAGGAGCTTCAGAATTAGGCCCTTGCACAGAGGGAGAGGGGGCTCACACCATTCTTCCTCAGAGCAATACCCTTCAGTCTGGTTCCTGACATCTGGTTTGTTTTTTTCCACATGTGAAGATTTTAATTGTCTCCCTGGCACATTTGATGTCAGTGTCTGATTGTTCACAGGGAAGAAATAGGGAGGGTGAGAGATTAGTGATGCAAATATGCACTTTGGCCAATGTAGGCTCCAATCTGTATCCCATTTATGCCAAAGCTGCTTTGAGCTTCCCTGCGGAGTGAAATAACTGGCTTGTGCCAGGACTCCTTCAGGTTTTTTTTCCTGTTATCATTGAGTCTGCTTCTGTCAACACCCTCTGTGTGTCTGGGCTGGGTGACCCACCTTGAACTTGTGCTGTTAGCACTTTCCACCAGACTGCTGACTTGTGCAGAAACACTGAGTGGAGGATTTTGTGTGTCTGGAGAGGCACTGCAGTGGGGGAGGCAGACTCTAAGCACCACTGCGTGAAGAATCCCCCTGAAAGGCTGTGTCCTTGCACTTTTTCTTGCTTGGCTGTAGAGAAATGCGCAAGAATGGAAGGCAAACTACAAGGACACATGAAGAGAGTTACAGTGGCTCTCTTAGACAGGGAGGGAAGGTGGGGGAAGGGGTGAGCACTCCCAGCTATTGTAGGTCTCCCTTTCCCAGATACTGTCCTGACCCCCACCCCAACTGAAGTTTCCACAGGAGGCAGTGAGGGGACATGGCCACCAATTTGGATGGCTTTAAAAGTGGATTCGACAAATTTATGGAGGAGAGGGCCTTGCTCTGCCACCACAGTCAGAAGCAGCCATGCTTGTGGGTTTCCCATTGTCATCTGGTTGGCCACTGTGAGAACAGGATTCTGGACTAGGTGGGCCATGTTATAGCAGGTGGGCCTGTTCCAGCAGACTATTCTTTGGTTCTTACATTATTATTCCTTGAAGCCACCCAGTGGCAGAGATTTAGAGAGGAGCCTTGCTGCTTGTGTCTATGCCTCTACTGCCAAAGGCACACAGCCAACTAACCTGCAAATCTGGAGGAGTGAGGCATTGGGTCTTTCAGCAGGCAATGCTCTCAACCCCCAAAACAAAACAGAGGTGTGTCACTGAAAGTAGCTGGAGTGAGTGCCAAGCCAGGAATCATGCATCTTTTCAAACCATGTTCTGAAGTTTGTTTCATGATCAGAGCAATCCTCTCAAGTGATTGTTTTCACCCTGCTTTAAAAGCAACACTTCAAAGAATGGCTCAAAAAAATAAACACACAAAAAATACCTTAGCAAAACAGGATTCCCAATGAAATGGTCTGCCTCACAGCCAGAGGCTCTACTCCAAGGAAGCACTGAGGAGGACTGTGACCGACTGGAGCTTTGCTGTGTGTTCTCTGATCTGGTGACACATGCTGTCTGTTGAAGTTGAATGGGGAGGGGCCCTTAGATGTCTGAAAGAGTTCTGGGACTTGCTGGTTAATGGGATTTTCTGCCGTCCTCAGCGGATGCTCAGCCCTTCTGTCTATTCCAGCTGTAGTGTCTCAGAAAGTTGCTTTGAGCCAAACACACTCCCCTTTGAAAGCTTCAAGATCTCAAGTCTCAAATGTTTGGTAGCCAAGAGCATGGCTTAATTAGAACTGGAAACACTATTGAAAAGGTTTACTTTTCAAATATATTTAAGTAGGAATTACTCAGCCTTGGAGAAGCCACTTCCTTGGGTTTCTGTCACTCACCTGTGACTGCCAGAGTCACTCACCTGTTGGTCACTCATCCATTCTGAATGGGTAGAAAGAAGCACAGAGCTATGACATACAGAGAGGCGTCAGGCAACCTCACTGGAGGAGGACTGGTGATTCTGGCCATGTATCTGAGTCAGACTGCAGGGGCTTGCAAAGATAAGACCAACAGCTGGCAAAGGTGGCATTTTGGGCTGGGTGGTTCTACAAGGAGACTGCTGTGCTGGATCCATCTGCTGCAGCCTGAGAAAGGAGATGATGGAGATGTCCCTGTCTCTCATCTCTGCTTTGCAGGCTGCATGGTGCAGCATTTCAGAAAATCAAGCCATCTGCTTGGGCTCATTTGTCTGAATTCCCTGCCCCCTTTTAGCCTACCCTTCTAGGAGCATTACAGAAAGTCAATGGATCTCAGTTCAGCCTCTCTGCTTGAGAGGCTGCTGTTTTCATATAATGCTGGTCGTGCACAAGGCTGCTCTTGGAGATCCCTGGAGTGGGAGGAGAGCCAGAGAAAGTGCAAGACCCTCCAATATGTGTTCTGTCTGAGCCAGCAAGCAGAGTGTGCCACCCACTGCAGAGTTGGCAAAATGTTAAGCCACTTGCTATCTTACATAGAACCATAGAATTGTAGAGAGCTGCCTCATGGAAACAAGCCTGTTTTTTGCTGCTCCAGAGAGTGGTACCCAAACCAACAGATTCAAATAACAAAAGAGGAGATTCTGATTAAACTGGGAAGAACATTCTGAAGATAAGAGCCATTTAACGGTGGAACAGACTCCTTGGAGGCTTTTAAACAGAGGTTGGATGGCCATCTGTCATGGATACTTCAGTTGAGATTCCTGCATTGCAGGGGGTTGGACTAGATGACCCTTGGGGAGGCCCTTCCAACTTTACAATGCTATGATTTCCTCAACACCCCTCAGCCTCCAGGGCTGCTCACACTTCCTGATCTGAATATGCCTCCTAGTAGGAGTTCCCTTATTGTGCCTTTCCCTGGGCTTTGAAGAGTGGTTGCCCAGGAAAGCTGCAAAATGCAAATCCCTGAGGTGATAATTTTAGAATGAGAGAAGGGACTCTCACAGCCACCCCTTGGATCCCTTAAAATTAAAATGTGGGCTAAATATTCAGCACAACAGTAGTCCAAGAGGATAGCAAAATCATACAAGGATCATGAAAGTGTATTATCAGAGATGGCTACAAGCAATGCTTCTGTTCCAGAGGCAGAGTCATGTGCTGCCTATGCACTGGTGGAGGAAGAGGGGACGGGGGGAGCGCACCGCCCCTGGCAGCACAATCCCAGTGGGGTTCCATCGTGGCTGCCCCCCCGCCCGTGCTGGGCACCCCACCCCCAGGACGCATGCCAACCCTGCCCCGCCTGCTCTCCGCCCCCAGTGCCAGACAATGAAGCTCTGCCACTGTGCCTGTGCACTTGTTTATCAATCTGGCTCCATTTTGAATTTGCACCCTCAGCCTTTATTACCATTTTATTATGGTAATGAACAGAGTCGAGTCTGACACTGCTGGCTCCTCTATCAGCTCCTACCCATCAGTCTCCAAGGTGCCATCAACTCTGCCTGGCCATGCAACTGTATTTTATTTTCTTCTGATTATGATTTGGTGTTGCTGTGTCTGAATTATAGCAAGAATCTTCAGTGGAAGTTGTGCTTGTGAAGACTTTATTTAAATGCAGAGAAAGTGAGAGTGGGGAGGGCATTAAGGAGGGAGAAGGTGGTGCTCTTCATGATTTTTTTAAAGATGTGCTCTAACCTAAAGGCAGCTCCTGGTGATTTATGTACTTTGGATTCTAAGCACTTTGGGACTGCAGTGTTGTGAAATCAGCTGGGGGGGGGGATTTATATACATCTCTGTAGCATGTCACAGCACCATTAAACAACTATAATTATTTTAAAATTAGGAAAGTTCACTGCTTAGGATGATGTCCTTCACCTGCCAAATGCTTAATACCAGAGTTTCCTGTAGATAGTATGAAATATCCAGGAATTTTTGTGAGGCTCTGGGTTCAGTTCTGGAATCAAGCCTTTGATACCCTGTCTAAGGCAACATCCCTCCCTTTTGACAGCAGTGGCTTGTTGATTTCTAAACAGAGGATCTCTTCATTGCCCTGTAATGCTTCATTCCAGATTTTTGAAGATTACTTGGGAATTGCAAAGAGTGTGATTGCATCCCCATGTTCCTGCTTTTTTATAGCTGCAATTGTCACATGATAGTTTGGTGATTATGGGTGACACACTGCATGGAGATTTCCCTTGCATTTTGAATAGTTGGAGCTTGGTTTCCAATAGTAAAATTACCACTAAAGTTCATGGGTTATTACTAAGGTGGTGGTTGCTGCTGCGGCTTCTGCTTCTTCTGCAGCTCATTGCACACAGCTCTTTACAGCAAAAGGGAAAGGTCTTATCAGTGGTCATCAGTTGAATGCAAACTGCCCATTCTGTCCAAGGCCAATGCTTAGGCCACATTCAAGTCATACCTTTAAAGCACTATGATACCTCTTTAAACAGTCATGTTTCCCCCAAAGGATTATGGGAGCTGTAGTCTGTTAAGGGTGCTGAGCATTGTCAGGAGCCCCCTATACCCCTCCCAGAACTACAGTTCTCAGAGTTTCCTGGGAAGTGGGATTGATTGTATAGCTACTCTGGGAACTGTAGCTCTGTAGGGGAGGAAGTTTCAGACATACGTAGGTGAGTTCATCTCTGTTATAATCTTTCCCAGCAAGGTCACATCAGGAAAAGTTTGATTCTCACGAAAGTAGCTTGACTAGGCCAGATACTTCCTAGTTTATATCTTCACCGTATTGCGGGCAACGGAAGGGTGTTGTCTCTGCAAACTAATGAAGTTCTGTGAGGGGGATACCAATCTCCTGACAGCTCTCAGCATCCTCAACAAACTACAGCTCCCAGGAAGCCTTCACTGTCTGGAGTGGTGTCATAGTGCTTTAAGTGTATGCTGTGGGCACAGGAGCTGAGTAGACCTTTGCTCCCCAAAAGATGCTTTGTGATGGTGCCTTCTGGTAGCCAAGCAAGTACCCGTGTTGCAGCTCTGAGCTTCCCATCAGGGTCCACTGAGGTCCGGAGAGGGAGCATCAGGGATCAAGAGAGGGCTCAGAATGTGGTCAGGGTGGTAAGAACAGCCAAGGCGGTTCAGGCTGCCTTGTGGGGCTTCTGAAGGTTCTTCCAGGTCCTCATTTGTTCTCTGTGGGGTTAGGGGTCCTCTTTCATACAGGAGGTCTCCATGAGATCTGGGCTAGGCAGAATCTTGGCCTGTTTGGAAGAACTGAATACCAGACTGCTTCAAGACCAGGTATTTAGTGAGGCACATCCTGCTTCATTCAATCACTTTACAGGGCATCCACATGTCTGCACAAAATCTGACATTTTTCAGGGGTTTGGGAGTGGAAAAATAAATAGCTCTCCTTTCAGCAGCTCACTCTTTGCTCCAAAAATCAATTCTGTTGCCAAAGGGAATCAAAGGACACACAGATTTAAAAATGGATCAAAGCAAAATAGAAGTGGACTAAGAGAGAAAAAGATGAATTAGTTCCTATAACTCCAGTCCTCTGCTCTTCCTGCATTCAGTGGTATTCTTGTCAGGGACTTTTTTTATTAATGTATTTGTTGTTGTTTTTTGTTTGTTTTTTTGTTTATTAAACTTATATCCCAAAGTTGCCCAAGGCAGCAAACGTGATAAAATGATAAAACCTCTTAAAAACAGGCCATTCCAGTAGAGATGCAGACTGGGAAATATCTAATCTTAAAAGGCTTGTTGGAAGAGGAAGGTCTTCAACTGGTACCAAAAAGAGGTGGCACCTCTCCAGTCATAGAATCACAAAATTGTAGAGTCGTTTAGTCCAAGCTCCTGCTAAATGTAATATTCAAGGGAAGGGCATTCCAAAGGCCAGGTGCCACCAAACTGACTCCTGTATTTTGCAGAACAGACCTCTTAATAAGAGGGTATTTGCAGGAGGCCTTCTCCTGCAGAGCACAGTGATTGACAGTTGGGGGGGGTCTAAAACCCTAGGTGCCTAGGGTCAAAACGATCCCTTTGAGTAGTTGTTGAAGCCAGCCTAACTTGGGTAGCCAACCCCAAAGATCAAAGTCTGACAGTCCTTCATGTTGAATGTCACTGAGCCTCCCTGCCAATTTGTGTATGTTATTTAAGTGTCCGGTGATGTTCAAGGATTGGTCAGTCACATATGTGCAACATTTGGCGCCTATCAAAGCACAGGTCCCCCCTTGACTTGACAATAAAAAGTCTGTAGCAATCCTCGTTTGTAACCTACCTCAGAGAACTCAGATACCAAAGAGTCTGTTATCTGAGTGGCTTCTTGCATGAACTTCAGGAGGATGTCGGTGAGTCTGAGAATGTCGACGTGGTTAGATCCAGCTCCGTAAGCAGGGAACAGTGCCCGACTCACAGTCTCTCCATTGGCAGCGATGTCAGAGAGATCTGACAGGTCCTTTTGTTCCCTTTTATTCCCCTGTCTCCCGGGTGGTAGATGCGGGGTGACCCTAATCCCAGGGACAATGTATCTGACAAAGCAGGACCCAGACACGTGTGGGCTTATCCAGGTGTATGCCCGGTGTCCGCACACCCAGAACAAGCCACTGAGGAACGATTCCATTCTGCCAGATGCAAAGGTCTGCAATAGCATAAGGTCTGAGTGTTGTGGCTTCCAAGTGGGTGGGTGGCCGATTGCATTGGCCCAGGTGAGGGTGAGGTTTGGAAAGGTCTGGGAACGTGTCGGGTTGGTGACAGTCACTTGTCCTGTGGCTAGAATCTCGAGGTTGACATTGCAGGTGCTAGTTCCGATAGAGGTCCCTTCTCCGGTGAAGCGGCGACAGAGGGGTCCCTTGGTGGGACCTGTGAGGTACAGATATTTGTGGGTAAGGTTTAAAGTGGTTAGGTTCCAGGAGGCAACATCTCCGGAACGGTATTGTTCCAGTGTTATGGCTACTGGAACTAGCGGAAGACTTTGCTGGAGGTGGCTGGGTGCGTGGGCACAGATCCAACAGTTCAAGTAGGGAGTTTCTTTAGCCACCTGGCTAAGAAGTTTGATGTAAAATCTGCTCCCAGGACAAAAGGAGATCTTCTCCCGGGAAGGAGAGGTCTGTGCCAAGCTGCCGGGGCGTGGTGCCAACCAGGTGTCAGTGGTATTCAGGAGCCGTCTGTCCTTAGCAATCCCGCCACATCTCAAAGGACCGGCGTTGTCCCACACAGGGGTGTGGGAGGGGTGTATAGGATGGTGCCAACCCTCCAGGTACTCTGCCCCTCTCCAGTCGTGAGTGAGTCCAAGGTTCCATAGGCAACAGAATTGCCTTAGGCGGAGTCCTTGCAGTTAGGGTTTCGTGGCTCAGGGGTCATAAAAAGGCATTGGAAACCAATGATCAAATTTTCGGAAGGGTGGTGTGAGTCTGTGTACACGTGTGTAGCCCCTCTGGCTTCGATTTTGGTCCAGTTCGGATTTCTAGAGATCTCTCCCTGGCCATAAAGTAGGTAAGTCCCATTGTTGCATCTCAGGCAGTAATAATAATAATTTATACCCCGCCCTCCCCAGCCAAGGCCGGGCTCAGGGCGGCTTACAAGCAATAATAAAAACAAGTTGAATTATTACAACTTAAAAACAAAATTAAAAATACAACAATAAAATATTGAAACATTAAAATATTAAAATGTAGCCTCCTCACAGGAGGAGAAGGAAAAGAAAAAAGAAAGAGAGGGAGGGAGGGAATCAAATTGGTTCCAAGCCAAAGGCCAGGTGGAACAACTCTGTCTTACAGGCCCTGCGGAAATAAATCAGATCCTGCAGGGCCCTGGTTTCATGAGGCAGAGCGTTCCACCAGGCCGGAGCCAGAGTTGAAAAGGCCCTGGCTCTGGTTGAAGCCAATCTAAGTTCCTTAGGGCCCAGGACCACTAGAGTGTTACTATTTATGGACCGTGGGGCATACCGGGAGAGGCGGTCCCGTAGGTACGAGGGTCCTAGGCCGTGAAGGGCTTTAAAGGTCAAAAGCAGCACCTTAAATCTGACCCTGTATTCCACCGGGAGCCAGTGCAGCTTGAAAAGCACTGGGTGAATATGTCCCCATGGTACATATCAGTACCAGTACTGATGCATGAGAGTGAGGACGGCTGACCCTATACGTTGGAGATTTTGGTCTCGTATAAAGAGTTCCCAGTACTGGTTATTGGTAAGTCTGGGTACTAATGAATGGTGCAACAGAGTCAGTGACTCAGGGAGACAGAAGTCAAAGTCCCCCATTCAGTCAGGGTTGGATTTCCCCCCAGATTCGATACTGTGAAAGTCCAAGAAATGGTAGTTTGTTTGTAATCCAGTGCAGTGGCTCAACGCGAAAGCGGAGATCCTGGTCAGGGAGGAGAGGATAAAAAGGGTGGGGAATATTCCATGTTCAGCAGCGGGGTGGTAAAAAGGATGAACGGAGGGCTGGGTTGGTGCTCGGAAACGAGGAGTTGAGCTATGAAGTGGTGAGCTGTCAGTGGAGCTGTCGATTGAGCTGTCAAACGGAGCGCTGAAGGAAAGCGACGAAGCAATGAGCTGTCAGTGGAGCTGTCAGTTGAGCTGTCAAACATGTTTGAGGTGTAGTTTGATGGCAGTTGTGTCCGGGACAACTTCGGAGGTCCAGATGGGCTCAGAGGTGGTATCTGTTGGGCCCGATCTTGACCCTGATCTGGTCCGGTCTGTTGGGCCCGATCCTGACCCCGATCTGGTCCGGTCTGTTGGGCCTGATCCTGACCCCGATCTGGTCCGGTCTGTTGGTCCTCGTCCTCGTTGATGTAGGAGGTTGCGGCGGGTGGTGGGGCATCAAAGGTGTATCTCTAAATTTGTCTGGCAGGGCAAAAAGCCCAGAATTAAGTTTAAAATAATATTAACTGATGCTAAAGAAAGAGGGGGGTTTGCCCTGCCAGACTTAAGGTTGTATTATGAATCAGCAGCTTTTTGCTGGCTGAAAGATTGGCTGCTTCTTGAAAACACTGATGTTTTAGACTTGGAAGGATTTAACAATGCTTTTGGATGGCATGCATATCTGTGGTATGACAAGGTTAAGATTCACAAGAATTTCAAGAACCATATTGTAAGGAAAGCAGTGTTTAATGTCTGGACAAAATATAAAGACTTATTAGAAAATAAGACCCCAAGGTGGTTATCACCTATGGAAGCTAAGGCTGTGAAAAGACCCAATATGGAGGTCAAATGGCCAAAGTATTGGGAAATATTAGAAAGAGATGGAGACAATTGGAGATTGCAGAGTTTGGAGAAACTAAAAGATAAAGTGCGAGATTGGTTACATTATGCTCAGATTAAAGAGGCTTTTAAATTGGATAAAAAGTTAGGATTCCAGGTGGAAAAATCGAAATTGGAAACAGAACTGTTAGAACCTAAGACTAAATTACTTTCAAGAATGTATAATTTGCTGCTGAGGTGGAATACACAGGATGAAATGGTTAAATCAGCCATGATAAAGTGGGCACAGGACATTGGGTATAATATCATGTTTGCTGACTGGGAAAAGTTATGGACCACCGGTATGAAGTTTACGGCATGCAATGCCTTGAAAGAAAATATTATGAAAATGATATATAGGTGGTACATGACCCCAGTCAAGTTAGCAAAAATATATCACCTGTCAGATAATAAGTGTTGGAAATGTAAGGAAACTGAAGGAACGTTCTTCCACCTCTGGTGGACTTGCCCCAGGGTTAAGGCCTTCTGGGAAATGATATATAACGAGCTGAAAAAGGTATTTAAGTATACCTTTCCTAAGAAACCAGAGGCCTTCCTTTTGGGCATTGTTGGCCAGAGGGTGTTAAAGAATGATCGAACATTATTTATGTATGCAACAACAGCAGCAAGGATACTCGTCGCCAAATATTGGAAATCTCAAGATTTGCCCACCCTGGAAGAATGGCAGATGCAACTGATGAACTACATGGAGCTAGCAGAAATGACCGGCAGAATCTGAGACCTGGGAGAGGAAGCAGTGGAAGAGGACTGGAAGAAATTTAAGGACTATTTACAAAAACACTGTAAACTATATGAGTGCTAAGAAGGATGAGAGATTTGAAAACAACAGGGCCCCATAAAGTTAGTTGAAAAGATTATGAGAAGGAGTGAATTCTATGAGAAAAATAAATTTTGAATAAATATTGTGTTAAAATTAGATATCTAAGACCTAGATAAAAAATATTCAAAGTTAGGGACAAAACATTGGAAATATGTATAATAAGAATGGAAATAAGGTGATAAGTTGCTGGCCAAAGTTTTATAAATTTGGAACGCAGGAGCGCGAGATGTGAGGAAGTCCAAAGGTGAAGAAAAGATGGGTATCACAAGATGTTAAATTTTATGTTTGTTTCTTTTATGTCTATTCTTTGTTTATTCTGTCTTTTCTCTACTGTATTAACAAAACTCTTAATAAAAAATCTTTTTTTTTTTTTAAAAAAAGGTGTAGTCCTCTCCCTGTCTCTCCTGCGCCTCCTAGGTGCTGCCTTGCACCTAGTGTGATGTAGTCAGGCGTTCTTTTCTCCCACCTTCACAGCAGTAGGCGAGGTTAGAAGTACTTGGTACGGGCCCTCCCAGGCAGGTTGAAGGGGCAGCTTCTGGTACACTTTAACCAGGATCCAGTCCCTCGGGTGGAAGGAGTGTGCTGGGACGTTGATTGGTAGATTCTGTCCCTCTATGGCAGCATACTTGTGGAGATGTTGTAGCTGTTTTTGGAGCTGAATGACATAATTAGTAAGTTCTGCTTCCTCCACCTCAAGTTCTAAGAGGGGAAATAAAGTGTTATAAACAGGAGGAGGGGGTCTCCCAAACAGAAGTTCAAAGGGGGACAGTTTTAACGGTCCAGTGGGGGCACTCAGAATATTATGGAGAACTAGTGGGAGTGCATTTACCCATTTTAGTCTGGTGGTACTACAAAGTTTTCCTAGCTGTACCTTTACCTCTTGATTCATGCTCTCTACTTGTCCTGATGAGGCTGGGTGGTAGGGTGTATGGAATTCCCACTTTATTCGAAGAGCTTGGGCCTCCTGTTGGGCTACCTCTGCAGTAAAGTGGGTTCCCCTGTCACTGTCCAGTCGACGGGGTACTCCATACCGGGGAATGATATCTTGTAAAAGGGCCCTGGCGAGTACTGAAGTGGTTGCCTTCTTGCAAGGGAATCCCTCCACCCAGGAGGAGAATTTGTCCACTATGATTAGGGCATGTTTGAACCCCTGACACTGGGGTAAGTCGATGAAATCCAGCTGTAAACTCTCATGTTATGCATGTTATGCAATTCTTTGAGGCTGCTGTGGCTGTAGCCACTATCCCTGGAGCATACCAGCACCTTTGGACATGGTCTATTAGTCTTCCCTTACCCCAATGTGTCTGTTGGTGGAGGATCCTCACATTTGTTTGAAGTCAATGTCGGCAGGGAGTTGTATACCTTGGAACTCAGTCTTGTCCTCTGGGGGGCGTAGTGAGGCCATTTGGGATGCCCTGTTGGCTTGCCTGTTACCTTTGGAGACTGAGTCCCTCCCCTTTGTATGTGCTTTGCAGTGGACGACAGCTATTGCTTTGGGCATGTGGATGGCTGTTAGTAACCTTTCCACTAGGGCAGCGTGGGAGAGCTGAGAACCAGCTGCGGTCAGGAAGCCTCTTTGGAGCCATATCTTGTTGTGTGTACTAGTCCGAAGCAATATTTGCTGTCAGTGTAAATGGTTGTCCTTCTTCCTTCGCTAATCTCACAAGCCCTTATGAGGGCAATTAACTCTGCCGCCTGGGCACTATATTGAGGGTTTATAGGGTTGGCTTCTAAGACTTCGAAGTCAGAGACTACGGCATATCCAGTCTTCCTTTCCCCGTTTATGACTTTGGAACTGCCGTCTGTGTAGAGTATTAGATCAGGGTTTTCTAGAGGGAGGTGGTCTAAATCTTCTCGGGGTTTCTCAGCTTGGTGGACTATCTTTGTACAATCATGGTGCAGGGTGCCATCATCTGGGAGGGTGTAGGAGTGCAAATATCCAGAGATGTAGTGATCAGGTGGGATTGCTATGAGGAATTATAACAGATACAGGGTAAGCCATCTGTGTCAGCAATGAAAGCATTGCGTTGACTGGGTTTAAACTATTTTGATATGATTCTTGATCAATCTACACCCCTGCATCCCTGTTCCATTCCTCTCTTCCTCACATGTCACGTACACAGCAGTTGCTTCGCCAGGCAGGCATCCTGGGCCATAAAGATAGTGGGCAAGTTTCTTTGAAGCAGTTTCTTATATATTAATCTTAGGATGTTAATCTTAGGGCCAGGAAACAGATCTCACATGAAGGTGATAATGATCCGCTGTCCTCCTGGTCATCCTTCTTATCATATGTACTGATTGTTTATTACCTCCAGGGTTGCCAGATGCTCTTCTTTGTAGTTCTGTTCTTTGTTTACCCCAGAAATATTTGTGCTTAATTAGTTTTAGTAGTTTAACTTGTCCCCACGTGGGTTTGTGGAAATGCTCAGAAGAAATCTGATTGGTTCTTATGAACACTCTGTAAAAAGTTCTTTTGTGAATAAAACGGCCTGGGCCAGGGGCTGCACATGGACAGGCACAGAGAGAGAGAGATGATTTATACGCACCCTTCCCAGAGTCTTGCTGGTTCAAGCCTCTGTGTGTATTCTTATTAATCAGAGTTCAATCCTTCCTTTACTTTGCGAACGCAACAGGAGGGGTAGTAGGGTTGCTGGGTTTAGGGAGTTGACCCGTTTAATAGTGACATTGGATGGAGTTAACAGGAGGGCTTCATAATGGTTTAGACGTGGGTTTGAGAAGTGGTGGCAGCCCCTTAGAGTTAGAAGGGTTGAGACCGCGTAGGGAACATGGATTGTGATCTCATGTCCTAACACTGTCTCTTGAGCCTTTTGAAGGAGGAGCGCAGAGGCAGCAATGGCTCTCAAGCAACTCACTGCTCCCTTTGCAGTATTGAGTTGTAGACTGTAATATGCCACTGGCCTTTCTTGATCTCAGAAGGGCTGGGTAAGAACTCCTGAGGCTGCCCCCATTTGTTCATGAATGAATAGGTTGAAAGGGATGCGATAGTCCGGGAGGCCCAAGGCAGGGGCAGATCGTAATTCCCTCTTAAGGCGTTCAAAGGCGTTATAGGCTTCCTCTCCCCAAACAAGTTCATCAGGATGATCTTGGCGGGTCATAGCTGACTGGGGTTTAGTTATTTCGCTGTAGCTGGCAATCCAAGCTTGGCAGAAGCCTGCCATACCAAGGAAGCCTGGCAATTGTCTCTTTGTTTTGGGGAGGGGGATTTTGGTGACTGCCTCTATTCTGTCAGTTGCTAGGCTTCGGGTGCCTATCCCCAGGATATGTCCGAGGTATTTTACTTCCTTCTTGCAGTATTGCAGCTTCTTAGGGGACACCTCGTGTCCTTTATATGCTAGCTCGAGAAGGAGGTGTTCTGTGTCTAATTTACATGCCCCCTCGCTGGTAGAACATATTAAAATGTCATCTACATAGAGCAGATAGGTAGACCAGACAGATGTACATCCTGTAAATCCTGGTGTAATATTGCAGAAAATATAGCGGGTGATTCCGCATAACCCTGGGGTAGTCTGGTCCAGGTTAGTTAACTAGGTCCCCAGGTGAAGGCGAAGAGGAACTGACTCTCAGGGGCTAGAGGGATACTGAAGAACGCAGAGCATAGATCTGCAGCGCTGTACCATGTAGTTCCTGCCAGGATTGCATTTAGAAGGGAATTTGGGTTGCCCACCACTATCTCAGGTGCTGAACAAATTGTTCATTCACCCACAAATAGCAAAGCGAAATGTACTAAGCCTAAACAAAGCAAAACAGGTTGTTTTGGGTTCCATCTACATAGAAAGAAGAATCTTGGATTCGCTTATTTCAAGTCGTGTTCTTTGGTGTTAATGCACATTTACCCAGAAATCGCAAAGTGTATGTAATGAGACCAAAATAACAAAACACCGTCTTTTCGCTTCCATATGCGTAGAAAGAAGACGAATAAGCTTTGATTGGGCTTATTTCAATTTGCATGGTGTTCTTTGGGTGTGCACCAGAATCAGCCCCAACCAAAGCAAAAAGGTGTTTTGGCTTCCATCTACATAAAAAGAAGATGATAAAGCTCTGATTGGGCTTATTTCAAATTGGTGTTTTTGGGGTTAGAATGCACATTCACCCAAAAATCGCAGAGTGAAATGTTTGTTATCAGCCCAAATCAAGCATAGGTGTTTTGGTTCCATCTCAATAGAAAGAGGACCAATAAGCTTTGATTGTTTTTCGGTGTTCATTCACCCACAAATAGCAAAGCAAAGTGTCATAAGCCTAAAGAAAGCAAAACAGGTTGTTTTGGGTTCCATCTACATAGAAAGAAGAATCCTCTGTGGGCCTGAGGTGTTTGAGACGGCCTGAGCATTGCTTGCACCTGAAGCAGCTTGCACCTGAAGCAGTCCAGGCAGCACTGTGGGACACGATTCAAGAGAAGCTCCTCAACCCCTAAGTGCCAAAGCCGTCCAAGAGTGCTGCCCGCCATACGTTCTACCACCGGAACCAGTCAATTAACAACTACACTGCCACCCTCCGACAGGCTGCAATGCACTGCAAGTTCTGAGACTTAGATGATGCCCTGATGGATCGAATCGTCTGCGGGGTCTGGGACATCCGTCTGCAACGGTGTCTCCTCGCCAAACCAGACTTCACGCTGCAGAAAGCCATTGAGGAGGCCGTGGCCTCGGAAGCTGCTGATCCTCAAGCCAGCAGCCCGCGTCTTGCTAGGAAGCCAGTTCCAGTGCATCACGAAGAGGTCAGCAGTGAGGAGGCATCCTCAAGTGAAGACGATGACGTGCACCAGACAAAGCGGGAGCGCAGGAAGTTCCAGCAGAAGTCCAAAGGTCAATCAGAATGTGCCAGCTGCGGAGGCAACCATTCCCGTGCCAAGTGTCGATTCAAAGATGCCATCTGTCGGAAGTGTTCCAGAAGGGGCCACATTGCTAAGGTCTGCCGATCAGCTCCGTCCGGCACCCCCCCTTCACCGACTCGCAAGTCCAAGTCTTCACTCCAGTCCGCCAAGGAAAGCTGTTTCGCTCTCACCAACCGCCACTGCCCGTCTGGAACCACTATTGGCCAAACCGACTCGCCTACGTGACGCAAGCTAAACGTCACAGTGCTCATTGAAGGAGCTCCATGTGACATGGAGATTGACACTGGGTCTGCCCTGTCCATCGTGTCTTGGAGCACCATCAAAAGACTGGTACCCAGAGTGTCTAAAAGCCAACTCGACTCTCACCGCGTACACCTGAGAGACTACCAGGGTAACGACATTCCCGTCGTAGGCGTTGGCCAGTTCCGGATCGCCTTCAAGGATTTTTCAGGCCTGCTCTGACTGGTGGTGGTCGAAGGTCAGCGGTCAAGCCTCCTAGGGCTAGACTGGTTTGATGGAAGTCACCGGCATCAACTGCATCTCTAACGCAGACTGAGGGTCTGGTCAAAGACTTTGCTGAGGTTTTTGACAGGTACGCCCATCTCCTTTAGCCTTGATCCACAAGTCGCCCCCATCAAGCTAAAGCCACGCTGGGTTCCCTTTGCTCTCAAGGCTAAGGTGGATGAATAACTGGACAAGCTGATCACCCAAGGAGTTTTGGAGCCAGTTGACCACGCCAAGTGGGAAACCCCCATCGTCACGCCTGTCAAGCCAGACGGGTCGGTGAGAATCTGGGCTGACTACAAGTGCACAATCAACAGGGCACTTCAGCAGCACGCTTATCCGGTTCCTGTTGTCCAACACCTGCTGCATTCCCTGGGTGAGGGTAAGGTCTTTGCTAAGCTGGACCTTGCCCAAGCCTATCAACAATTGCCCGTTGATGATGCCACTGCTGAAGCCCAGACCCACCGAGGGGCATTCTGTTGCTGCCGGTTGCAGTTTGGGGTGAGTGTGGCTCCTGGCATCTTCCAAAGCCTTATGGAGCGTCTCCTGTAAGGGCTTCCTGGCATGGTACCATATTTTGATGACGCCTTGGTGTCTGCAGACTCACACCAGCAGCTGTTCGAGTGCCTCCGCACCGTGCTGACCAGGTTCCAGGAGGCTGGGCTCAAGGTAAAGAGGGAGAAGTGCCAGATCGCCGTTCCACAGATGGAGTTCCTGGGCTATCTTATCGACGCCTCCGGCCTTCACCCTACCACATCCAAGATCCGCGCTATCCAGCAGGCCCCCATCCCAAAGAACAAGACGGAGTTGCAGGCGTTCCTGGGACTGCTGAACTTTTATAACATGTCCCTGCCCCACAAAGCCACGGTGGCTGAGCCTCTCCACCGACTCCTCAGCACAAAGACACCTTGATCCTGGGGTCATCGGGAGATGGCGGCCTTCAACGCGGTCAAGGCTCTCCTTTCATCGGACAGTGTGCTGGTACAGTACAGTGAAGCCAGGCCGCTGGTCCTTGCCTGCAATGCCTCACCTTTTGGCATCAGCGCTGTCCTTAGTCACTGTTTTCCAGACGGAAGAGAAGCACCACGCGCCTACTTTTCCAGGACGCTATCTCTGACTGAACGGAATTACAGCCAGCTCGAAAAGGAGGCACTGGCACTTGTGGCTGGAGTGAAGAGGTTCCATGAATACCTCTATGGCAGGACTTTCGACCTCATCACCGACCATAAGCCGCTCCTGGGCCTCCTCGCCGGTGATCGACCAACTCCACCTGTCCTCTCGCCACGCATGCTGCGATGGACTGTTTTCCTGGCTGCCTACCATTACCAGCTCGTCCATCGCCCGGGGAAATCGATGGGCCATGCCGACGCCCTCAGCCGTTGCCCTCTTCCAGCATTTGTGGAAGACCAGGCTCCTGCTTCATTGCTTCTCCTGACTGAGGATCTTCCGGCAGCGGCTGTATCGGCTGCCACTGTGGCCTCCGCATCTGCCGAGGATCACACCATCAGCCATGTGCTCAACTGGGTGTGGTGGGGTGGCCACAAGGGCCTTTTGCATCGGTGTTCCAGCCCTTTGCAACCAGACAACAAGAACTCTCGGCTCATCGTGGCTGTCTGCTGTGGAGAGACTGCATCGTGATTCCCCAAAGACTCTGTCAACGCATCCTTGAAGCTCTGCACGTTGGCCACCCAGGAATCGTCAAAATGAAGGCGTTGGCTTGGTGTTACGTCTGGTGGCCTAACATGGACGATGCCATCACTGCCTGGGTTTCTGCCTGTCAAGCATGCCAAGAATTGAGGCCCGCGCCACCGGCAGCTAAGGTACACACCTGGGAGACGCCCAAGACACCCTGGTCAAGGGTGCACATCGATCTGGTTGGCCCCTTTCGCGGCCGGACCTTTATGGTAGTGGTGGACGCCTATTCCAAATGGCTGGAGGTGGCCCTGATGCCCTCCACCACTACCCAGGCAGTTATACGGGTGCTGCGAGGCCTCTTTGCAACGCATGGGTGTCCTGATGTCCTCATCTCTGACAACGGACCACAGTTCACCTCAGGCACTTTTGAGCGATACCTTTTGGGACTGGGCATCCGCCATGCCCTAACGGCACCATTTCATCCATCGAGCAATGGGCAAGCAGAGAGAATGGTGCGCTCAGCAAAAGAGGCACTGGCACGCCTGGACCAGGGAGACTGGCATGAGCGGGTTGCTGAATACTTGTTCGTGCAACACATCAACGCTCATGCGGCCACAGGGCGGAGTCCTGCCAAACTGCTTATGGGTCGCCACCTCAGGTCTCCACTCGACCGGCTACAACTGAACTTTGCCGTGGCCAAACCCCCAGGCTGTGTCAACGCGCCACGATCATTTGTTCCAGGAAACCAGGTCTTTGCCTGGAACTTAGTGGCGCGCACAGTTTGATCCATCTTTAGATTTAGGGGAGCTAGTCTCAAACGTTTGTTGGGGGAGACCTAGGGTTTTTTTTGGGGGGGGGTTATTTGTCCTGTCTGCACGCTTCTTATGATGGAGGACCGCTGTAGCCAGCCCTAACGACACGATCCCAAGATGGAGAGTGAGGGAACAGCTGCAGTCGCCTGCGGTTCCTGCACAATGTTTGCCATCTTACCAAAGGTTGCAGGCAGCTTTACCTTCAGCAATTGCATGTTGATTGCCCTCTTAAAAGACAAAGTCCAGCAACTGGAGGAACGTGTGGCTACGCTCCAAAGAATTAGAGAGCTGGAGCTCTTCTTGGAAGCAACAGAGCACACCGTCTCCACCAAGGAGGAGACAGGGGACTCCCCAGAGAAGGAGGCTAGTTCACCAACACAGGAGCCAGATATATGGAGAAACGTGACTCAAAGAAGTAGGAGGCCCAGGGTTCGCTCTGATTGTTTAGAAATACACAATCGCTTTGAGGTCCTCTCCCCTAGCATGGAAGACGAAGAGCAGACTCCATTTGAGGATCTCTCCCTCGTTACAGTCGATCAGGTATATGAAAACGAGCAGCAAAGTCAGGGAATGTGCAGGCGACCTTGGAACAGACAGCTCGCGGAAGAACCCCGACCAAACCTAAGAGGAGGTGATAGGGGATTCCCTACTGAGGGGAACAGAAGCAGTGATCTGTGGGCTTGACAAGATGTCTCGGGAAGTGTGCTGTCTCCCCGGGGCTAAGATCCAAGATGTAACTGAACGACTGCAAGGAATCATAAAACCCACTGACAAATACCCCTTCCTCTTGGTTCATGTGGGAACCAATGACACTGCAAGCAATAGCCTCCAGAAGATCAAAAGAGGCTATGAGGCTCTGGGCAGGAAATTGAAGCAATTAAATGCACAAATTGTCATCTCATCTGTCCTCCCAGTTGAACGACGTGGCCCAGGGAGAGAGGGAAAAATAGTGGAAGTGAACAGCTGGCTTCGCAAATGGTGTAAACAGGAACGGTTTGGATTCCAAAAAACTCAGAAACCTCATCAGGAGGGCTTTAAACTGACTAATGTGGGGGAGGGAGACAGTGCTCCTGAAGGTAGGAGTCTATCAATTGATGAAGATGATCATCCAAATGTCATAGACCAAATGGAGCAAACAACACGCAGACCTAGTGGTGGGAGGGAAAAATCCTTAAATAAGAGACACGGGGGAATGATTAATGGACTTCAATGTCTGTACACTAATGCGCAAAGCATGGGAAATAAACAAGATGAGCTTGAGCTCTTGGTACAGCAAACTAAATATGACATAATAGGCATCACTGAAACCTGGTGGGATAAGTCCCACGACTGGAATGTAATAATGGAGGGATACAATCTATTTCAGAGAAACAGACCAGACAAGAAAGGAGGAGGAGTGGCGTTATATGTCAGGGATGTGTATACCTGTGAAGAGATCCAAGCTTTAGAACCTCAAAGCCAAAGTGAGAGCATTTGGGTCAAAATTAAGGGAGAGAAGAATAACAGGGACCCCATTGTGGGAGTTTACTATAGATCCCCAAGCCAAACGGAGGACATAGATGATGCCTTCCTGGAACAGATGGCCAAGCATGCAAAAGGAAGGGAGATAGTAGTAATGGGGGACTTCAATTACCCGGATATTTGCTGGATGTCAAACTCAGCCAAGAGCATAAGGTCAAACAGATTCCTCACTGGCCTTGCAGACAACTTCGTTGTCCAGAAAGTGGGAGAAGCAACAAGAGGAACAGCCATTTTAGATCTGGTCCTAACCAATGTTGATGACCTGGTTAGTGGGGTAGAAGTGGAAGGATCATTAGGCGCGAGTGATCATGCTCTTCTGAAGTTTACTGTACAGCGGAAAGGAGCAGCCAAGCATACTAGGACTCAATTTCTTGACTTTAAGAAAGCCGACTTCATAAAACTTAGGGAAGTACTGGGTGAGATCCCATGGACAGTAATACTAAAAGGAAAGGGAGTTCATGATGGCTGGGAGTTTGTTAAGAGGGAGATAGTAAAAGCACAACTTCAGGAGTCTCCTTCTTTGGAGGTCTTTAAGCAGAGGCTTGACAACCATATGTCAGGAGTGCTCTGATGGTGTTTCCTGCTTGGCAGGGGGTTGGACTCGATGGCCCTTGTGGTCTCTTCCAACTCTATGATTCTATGATTCTATGATTCTATGATTCAATGAGACGGAAACATGGAAGGTGCCTAAAGAAGCCAGGGTGGCTATCTAAAGAACTTTTAACTGAGTTAAGATTAAAAAAGGATGTGTACAAAAAATGGAAAAGGGGGGAAACCACCAAAGAGGAATTCAAACAAATAGCCAGCACGTGTAGACACAAAGTCAGAAAAGCTAAAGCACAGAATGAACTCAGGCTTGCTAGAGAGGTTAAAAGCAACAAAAAAGGCTTTTATGGGTATGTTCGTAGCAAAAGGAAGAACAAAGAAACAGTGGGGTCACTCAGAGGAGAAGATGGTAAAATGCAAACAGGGGACACAGAAAGGGCTGAACTCCTCAATGCCTTCTTTGCCTCAGTCTTCTCCGATAAAGAAAACAATGCCCGACCTGAAGAATTTGGAGCAAATGATTCAGCAGAGGAAACACAGCCCAGAATAACTAAGGAGATAGTACAAGAATACTTGGCTAGTTTAGATGTATTCAAGTCTCCAGGGCCAGATGAACTGCATCCAAGAGTATTAAAAGAACTGGCAGATGTGATCTCAGAACCACTGGCAGTCATCTTTGAGAATTCCTGGAGAACAGGCGAAGTCCTGGCAGACTGGAGGAGGGCAAATGTTGTCCCTATTTTCAAAAAGGGGAAAAGAGAGGACCCAAATAATTACCGCCCAGTCAGTCTGACATCAATACCAGGGAAGATTCTGGAGCAGATCATTAAGCAAACAGTCTGTGAGCACCTAGAAAGGAATACTGTGATCACCAATAGTCAGCATGGATTTCTGAAAAATAAGTCATGTCAGACTAACCTGATCTCGTTTTTTGACAGAATTACAAGCCTGGTAGATGAAGGGAACGCAGTGGATGTAGCCTACCTTGATTTCAGCAAGGCATTTGACAAATTGCCCCATGATATTCTTGTAAAGAAGCTCATCAATGGTTCCTCTTCATCCTGGAGAAGAGTGACTAGCAAAGTCAGGGAATGTGCAGGCGACCTTGACAGAGGTTAGAGAACTGGGCCAAAACAAACAAGATGAATTTTAACAGGGAGAAATGTAAAGTATTGCACTTGGGCAAAAAAAATGAGAGGCACAAATACAAGATGGGTGACACCTGGCTTGAGAGCAGTACATGTGAAAAGGATCTAGGAGTCTTGGTTGACCACAAACTTGACATGAGCCAACAGTGTGACGCGGCAGCTAAAAAAGCCAATGCAATTCTGGGCTGCATCAATAGGAGTATAGCATCTAGATCAAGGGAAGTAATAGTGCCACTGTATTCTGCTCTGGTCAGACCTCACCTGGAGTACTGTGTCCAGTTCTGGGCACCACAGTTCAAGAAGGACACTGACAAACTGGAACGTGTCCAGAGGAGGGCAACCAAAATGGTCAAAGGCCTCGAAACGATGCCTTATGAAGAACGGCTAAGGGAGCTGGGCATGTTTAGCCTGGAGAAGAGGAGGTTAAGGGGTGATATGCTAGCCATGTTCAAATATATAAAAGGATGTCACATAGAGGAGGGAGAAAGGTTGTTTTCTGCTGCTCCAGAGAAGTGGACACGGAGCAATGGTTCCAAACTACAAGAAAAAAGATTCCACCTAAACATTAGGAAGAACTTCCTGACAGTAAGAGTTGTTCGACAGTGGAATTTGCTGCCAAGGAGTGTGGTGGAGTCTCCTTCTTTGGAGGTCTTTAAGCAGAGGCTTGACAACCATAGACTCAGACCACTGCCGTGCCTGACATTCCACCAACTCCACTTGTGGAGGTTCCATCCACAGCAGCGGTTCCAGGGGACTTGGTTTCTAGGGTCGCTCCACAGCCTCAGCAAGAGGAAGAGCTTCCTGACAGTAAGAGCTGTTCGACAGTGGAATTTGCTGCCAAGGAGTGTGGTGGAGTCTCCTTCTTTGGAGGTCTTTAAGCAGAGGCTTGACAACCATATGTCAGGAGTGCTCTGATGGTGTTTCCTGCTTGGCAGGGGGTTGGACTCGATGGCCCTTGTGGTCTCTTCCAACTCTATGATTCTATGAACTTTGTGGGGGACATTCCTTGGGTGCCAGCCACAGTAGTGGGACTCACTGGACCTCGCTCATACCAGGTGGCACTCGAAGACGGACGTTTGTGGCGCCAGCACATAGACCAGCTTAGGCGCAGGGTTGGGGACTTGGACACTACCACAGTGCCCCCAACTGCGCTCATGGCTCTGGAACAGACACTTACAGATGGCGAGGCTCCACCTACACCTCTCTCACAAACTGCAGGCGTGGAGCCGAACCAAGCCGCTTCAGAGGGTCTGCCGGACTTCCCACAGACTCAGACCACTGCCGTGCCTGACATTCCACCAACTCCACTTGTGGAGGTTCCATCCACAGCAGCGGTTCCAGGGGACTTGGTTTCTAGGGTCGCTCCACAGCCTCAGCAAGAGGAAGAACTTCCTGACAGTAAGAGCTGTTCGATAGTGAAATTTGCTGCCAAGGAGTGTGGTGGAGTCTCCTTCTTTGGAGGTCTTTAAGCAGAGGCTTGACAACCATATGTCAGGAGTGCTCTGATGGTGTTTCCTGCTTGGCAGGGGGTTGGACTCGATGGCCCTTGTGGTCTCTTCCAACTCTATGATTCTATGATTCTAAGAATCGGGCAGCCCACCGGGCCTGGGTACCGCTCCCCGGCAGTCTGGCAGAGTTTCCAAGCGCCCAACTTATTTAAAGGACTATGTTGTTGGACATGTAATACTGTTGGTCTAATGGAAGTATGTGAATTGTAACCAATATGCTTTTGTGCCTAATTGAACCATTACGTGTAGTGCTGTATATAAGGAAACCATTACGATTGTAACTAACGCCTTATCTCGGTGGGGAGGGGTGTTATGTACTGAAGTTCTGACCCTGGGCCAGCAGGGGGATACTGTAGATAGTTATGCAAATAAGGGATCAAAAGTGACGTTCAGTGATTGGATAGTTTTAGAAAGTTGTTACAATTATGTGTACTGGAGCTCTATATAAGCAGGCTGACTGAACCCTTCAGCTCAGTTCTGTTCTGGCCTCTGAATAAACAAGAGCTGTTTGAAGAATCGCTGTGTAGTCTGATATGTTTACCCACAACTTAACACTAACCATAACCCTAAATGAAACAAGACCCTAACGCTAAGCCTCTGACTAACCCTGACCCTGACACCCCCTTCATCTTACCCTTACCTTCTAATTCTAACCCCTAACCTTTTCCCACTAACACTAACACTAACCCTAACCATCTCCCCCCAACCCAAACCCTCTTCCCATAACCCTAACACCCTAACCCTAACCCTAAACCATACACTCTAAGCCTAAGATTCACCCTAACACTAACCCTAATGCTACCCCCAACACTAACCCTAAACGAAACAGAACCCCCAACCCAACCTTAACCCTAACCCTAAACAAAACAAGATTTCTGATTTCTGTGATTCTAATGGTATTGTGTCAATTTTATGTTATTGATAATTTCAAAAAGGAAGCAAATCACTCCTAACCAAGGAAACCCCGGAGGAGACACAAAAACAATGAAAAACTATCACCATAATGACAAATTCACCACAAAACTTGAAAGAAGCAGAATAACCCAAAACAAAGAAGAAACATCAGAATCATTAAAACCAATTGAGGTGAAGCAGTAAAGGTAAAGGTAAAGGTACCCCTGCCCGTACGGGCCAGTCTTGACAGACTCTGGGGGTGTGCGCCCATCTCACTTAAGAGGCCAGGGGCCAGCACTGTCTGGAGACACTTCCGGGTCACGTGGCCAGCGTGACAAAGCTGCTCTGGCCAGAGCCAGAGCCAGAGCCAGAGCCGCACACGGAAACGCCGTTTACCTTCCCGCTGGTAAGCGGTCCCTATTTATCTACTTGCACCCGGAGGTGCTTTCGAACTGCTAGGTTGGCAGGCACTGGGACCGAGCAGCGGGAGCGCACCCCGCCGCAGGGATTCGAACCGCCGACCTTTCGATCGGCAAGCCCTAGGCGCTGAGGCTTTAACCCACAGCGCCACCTGCGTCCCGAGGTGAAGCAGAGTCACCCTTAATTGAACAAGCAACACCAAGAAAAGCAAAATCACTAGAAACATGACTTGCACACAATACATAGCAGATAAGTTCACACTGGTTTGGTTGTTTCTGGTGGAATTGCTTTTCAGTATTTAACTTGTTTCTTTGGGTTCTTTTCATGTAGTTTCTATTTGGGGTGGTTTCCTTGGTTTGGGGTGGTTTACTTGCTTTTCAAAATTATCAGACATAAATATGACACTAATACCATCAGAAGGACAAAAATTGGAAACCCACCCCAGAAATGACAAAACACCAAAGACACAAAAATGGTGAAAAGCCATCGCCAAAATGCCAAATTCTCCACAAAACACGATAGAAGCAGAATAACCCAAACCACAGAAAAAACTGTCATAATCATTGAGGAGAAGCAGAACCACTCTAAACTAAACACGCAACACAAGGAAAAGCAAAATAACTAGAAACATAACATGTACGCAATATTTGCATATCAGTTTATGCTGGTTTGAGGGTTTCTAATGAATTTGCTTTTTTCTTTGGGTTCTTTTCAAGTAGTTTCTGTTTGTGGTGGTTTCCTTGGTTTGGGGTGGTTTGCTTGCTTTTCGAAATTATCAGACATAAATGTGACACGATGCCATCAGAAGCACAAAAAATGGAATCCCCTCCCAGTAATGACAAGACACCAGTTTAGGGGTTTCTAATGCTTCTCAGTATTTTGCTTGGTGTTCACAGGACCACAAGGTGATTGCTGTTAGGTGTTGCCCTCTAGTGGCACCTTTAAAGATATTTATGTATCGCCACTGCATCGAGGCCTCTATTGCACGTGAAAGTTATGCCATGAAGCACACCTTGCAATCAATTTTTATTGACTGGAAACAGAGCAACTGCTGCTTACAGCGTCCCTGGGATCATTTCCGTCTCCTAAAATGATGTTGGCTGCGCTTTTTTTCCTCTCTTCCACCATGGAGTCCTACATGTAGGCACTTCCGCTAGTTATTTCCATCTCCTAAAATGGCGCCGGCGACGCTTTCTGCCCTCTTCCAAAATGGACTCACTTCCGTGGTTATTTCCCTCTCCTGAAATGGTGCCGGCGAAGCTTTCTTCCCTCTTCTACTATTCCCTCACATCCGGAGCTCGAAGCAGGGACTGCCCACCCAGCTCGGGGCACAGAGGCTGGGCTTGCTTCGATCTCCTCCCTGTCCCCGGGGGCTCTTTTCAAAAACCTCTTGACCCAGCCCCAATGAGGTAATCGTCTCTTCCCGGTACAATGTATAATTTATTACCTTTCTTAAGATAGCTCCTTTTTAGGTCCCAAAATAATCTGCCAGGTGGTCATGGCCAATAGGCTTTACCTTGATGCTGCTAATGACCTACCATGCTAAATTTTACCAAAGACTAAAGAAAAATGCATTTTAAGAACAGAGGCTAATTTGGAAGCTATCTTACATATGGAAAGCTTTCCTTTTCCAGACTTTAGAAGTTTTACGCATGCACACATTTAAAAAAGGTGTTTGATGAATTAATGGTTAAAAAGATAAACATAAAGGTAAAGGGACCCCTGACCATTAGGTCCAGTCGCAGACGACTCTGGGGTTGCGCGCCCATCTCGCTCTATCGGCCAAGGGAGCTGGCTTTTGTCCGCAGAGTTTTTCCAGGTCATGTGGCCAGCATGACTAAGCCGCTTCTGGCGAACCAGAGCAGCTCACGGAAACGCCGTTTACCTTCATGCCGGAGTGGTACTTGCACTTTGACGTGCTTTCAAACTGCTAGGTTGGCATACAGAGCTGTAAAAGCATTATTTTAAAAAAAGTGAACAGCCTATATTAAGTATGGGGAAAGGGTAAGGCCAACAATTGAACCAAACTTTAATTTTCTTGTATTTTTAGCAGTCATTCAAATTACAGAACTAGGATTCTATGACAGCAGCTCATGCCACAGCTTTGGAATCCATTGTCATTTCTCAGAATATAGGAAGCTGCCTTATATCAGAACCATTAGTCCATCTAGATCAAAATTGCCAACACTGGCATAAGCTGTCCAGGCAAAAATCATTCCCAGTCCCAAGAGGCCCGGGTGGCCTCAGTAGCACAGAGAGCCTTCTGCCAGCTTCAGTTTGTGGCCCAGCTACGCCCCTATCTGCACAGGGATAGCCTCACTTCTGTGGCCTATACTCTGGTACCCTCTAGGTTGATTTACTGCAACATACATAATTCTGTCTTTGAAGACGGTTTGGAAACTTCAGCTGCTGCAATGGCCAGATTGCTCACCAGAACAAGATGGTTTGAGCATATAACACCAATCCTGGCACAGTTGCACTGACTACCGATTAGTTTCTGGGCCCAATTCAAAGTGCTAATGTTGCGCCTTACACGGCTCAGGACCCTTAAGGGCCACTTCTCCCCATACAAACTGATCCAGACCTGCACCGTTCTAGTCTCTGAGGCCCTTCTCTATGCCACTCTTCCCAGAAAGATTTTGAGGGTGGCAACAAGAGAATGGACCTTTTCTATGGTGGGTCCCTGATATGGAATGCTTTCCCCAGAGAAGCTCACCTGGTGCTAATATAAGAATTAGAGACCCAAGGGGTGTGTGTGTGTGTGTGTGTGTGTGTGTATAGTTCTTCATTGTTTCACTGTTAACTGCATTTCACCTCTTGGATAGAATGCAGAAAGGGAAATATTTGTTTTCTGTATGAGGTTCATGTGGCCTGCATTTTACAACCTTATGCTCTCTAGGCCATAAACAAGAAACCCTATCTACCCTGAAAATGGTACAAATGGTCATTAAGGATGTTGTTCTCAGTTCTTTTTTTTTCAGGGGTTACTCAAGGATACGCAGTACCTGTAACTCTTTTTTTGTAATTAAAAATGTGGCACTTACTGTAACAACTTCGTGGTGAGTACATGCACCTATTTTTATAGAAAAAAGCACTGGTTCTCATTAGCACCAAAGTGTAAATCCAAGTATCTCCTTGAAACTTTTTGAGATGGCTCAGGAATGAAGGGAAGTGAAATAGGGACTGGAATGTAAACAATACTGATGAAGACCTGGTTGCCAGGGCAATGGTGACAGAAGTGGACATTCGAGGCCAAAGGCCTGGGCACATGTAGGCCACTGCAAGGTTATTGTGGGGGTGAGGATACCAATAAGGAGCCATGTGTGCTTTACTTCTCATGACCTGTAACCTTTCCTGTTGTATGTAGAAGGATGTTTGTTTTAAGAATGTTTAGATGTTTTTTATGGCTCTTTGTGTGCTGCCTGTATAAGCCTTGTTCTAATTCTCCTCATGGCAGAGGACAACCACGTTAAGTTGATCTCTGCCCTATTGCAATAGTTACAATAAACATTGAGTCCCTCCTGGATGCTGGACTTGAGTTCATTTCCTTGGCTCCATGTTTGATTTAAAGTGTGGTTCCGCTCCTGGGTAGCGAACAAAGTGGTGTAGACATCATTGCATGGCTTTAGACATCAGGTAAAAACATTCCGGTTTACCAAAGTTTATGGCTAGTAAATAATCTATGGCCTATGAAAGTGCAAGAAAGGACTGTTATGGTTCTTTACTATTAGACTGTTTGTCAGTATGCTTCTTACTATGTTTTAATTTTATAAAACTATGTTTTAAGGACGCTCTGTGGGTTAAACCACAGAGCCTAGGACTTGCCAATCAGAAGGTCGGAGGTTTGAATCCCCGTGATGGGGTGAGCTCCCGTTGCTCGGTCCCTGCTCCTGCCAACCTAGCAGTTCGGAAGCACGTCAAAGTGCAAGTAGATAAATAGGCAGGAAGGTAAACGGCGTTTCCGTGCACTGCTCTGGTTCGCCAGAAGCGGCTTAGTCATGCTGGTCCACATGTCTGCGGACAAACGCCGGCTCCCTCGGCCAATAAAGCAAGATGAGCTCTGCAACCCCAGAGTCGGTCACGACTGGACCTAATGGTCTGGGGTCCCTTTACCTTTACTATTAGACTGTTTGTCAGTATGCTTCTTAATATGTTTTTATTATGTTTTTTATGTTTTGTAATGTGTTCCTAATGTTGTACACCACCCTGAAATCTTTTGCTAAAAGATTATATAAAAATTGAATTATTAATATTAATAATAATATTTCAGTCATGCACTTGCAAAGAGGTTGGATAAAGTTGGCTGGAAGTGCTGTAAAAATGATACATGGAACAAGAGCAGCAAACAAATGAGAGAAAGGAGGTCAGCTTAGTTCCCATCTGGTTTATAGGAGAATAGAATAGTGGGAAAACATTCCTATTACAGGATAAATAATACATTGAAAAAAGGCAGTTTAGAGCCTGGTTCTTATGCATTCTTATTGTGAAGTGAGTGAGTTAGGTGAGTCTTCTTCCCAAGAAAGTGGTTTTTGGCTTGTGGTGCTCATCTAGATTAGGAGGAGAGAGCTAAGAACCAGCATTTCTCTTAGAGGAAATTCTGTGTATGTGTTGTGGGCAGGAGGCACCCTCAACCTCGAGACTGATGTGAAGTGCCATAATTTCACCACCAGCAGACAACAAGACAAATAACATATTTGCTGGCAGGAGACAAACTGTAGCAGAACAGAAATGGTGCTGCATGCAGCAAATAAGAGGTTAGGATAGAAAACGATACCTAAGCAGCCCAGTCTCACTCTCCCTTTCATACATTGAATCACCTGGGTATGGAGGGGGAAGGGATGCACAGAGCTCATGAACATAATCAATGTAGCCTACATTTATCAATTGAGAGCATAATGAATGTGGTTTGATGATAGGCATGTTAGAAGGTACATTAGTCATCCCAAGCTGACAAAATCCAAAACTGTGATCTAAATTGGATTTATTTATTTATTTACTTACACAAAGCAAGTAACATGTAAGCAAGTTACATAGACTGCCCTATAAATTCACTCTTTGGAAGGCTCTTCAATATACACTGGTAAAACACAATATTAAAAACAGCTCTCTCATTTTGCATTTCATTCTCAGTGTAAATAGAATAGTAGCAAGAAAAATAAATATTTATGGAGCTTTGTAAAAAAAAAAAGGTAATACTTATAAAATTATAAAACTGTTTCTTATATGAGCAAAAAGAGCATCTTAGCCTTCTTCCCAATAATTTTCTGCAACAGAAAGCGAATTAAGTGGTGGGATGAGAAACACTTCACTTATGCTAGCCAGTTCCTTAGAAATAAAAATAAAACACTAGTAATGCACACTGGAAGAAGGAAGAATAGAGAAAGCATTTTGGCAAGAACCAAGGCAGACCCCCTGTTTCACAAAGGAGGGCTTTTCTAAGTCGAGCTATCTAGTCCCCCTCCCCAATTACCTGACCCTTGCATAGCCCAAACGTGTTCAAAGTTCATCAGAATCTCTCCCTCTGAAACAAGCTATTTACACCTGCTTCCTGACACTGTGTCACAATGGAATTATTTGGAGGTGGGTCTACCCAAAGGGGCAAGTCACCTCTGTGGCCTGTGAGTCCTCCCTCACTCTTTGAGTAAACAAACTGGAGGTGTGCCATGAGAATACTCAGAGTGACGAATCCCAAGACTGAACCGTGGGGCTCTGGGTTTGTCAGCGGTGACCAGCTCCGCATTGTAGTCAGGGGGTCCTGGCGTATAGTTCTTGCTGGAGGAAGCAAACCTTTGGGAGATGCTGTAGGATGGCTGGTGGCACAGGTAAACATCTGGTTCAGGTATGGTATACATTGCCGGGCCAGGCCCTCTCACCAGGTCTTTAGCATAGCCCCACACAGAGGCACTGGATGCCATTGAGAGGCAGGGAGCTGCAGGTTTGACAGGCAGCTTTGGACCCAGTGTCTGTGGAAGGGTGTATTGGTTGGGTGCTGGGTTTGGGCTGCTCACCCAGTAGTGCGTTCGAAGGCCCATAGTGTACGCTGGTGCATTCGACTCTTCAAGTGGGTGTATCTTCTCCACGTAATACTCATTTGGGGCAGGTGTACAAGATATAACTGCAAGCCAAGAGCAGATAGGTGACACCCCTCACTTGGTGCTCCCCACTGTCGAGCATGTGGATAAACCTGTGGGTACATCATATTCTACAGGAGCACAGGAGGAGGCAGGAATGATGGACGTAAAATCTGAAGGAGCAATCTGCCATGCAGGGTTTGTTTGTTTTTTAAGTTGCTGTTTTACATGCTAATGTTAGGAGTAAAAAACCCCCACTTATTGATCTATTAGTAGATCCTAATCTGCCATTGATGTTTCTCAAACGAAAAGGAAAAGCATTCCCCATGTATTTGCTACAATTCTCTGCTCCTCCTTGTAGATGACAAGCCTTGCATATTCTCTCTCTCTCTCTTTCTCTAAATTTGAGAATTCTATTTGTTCTTAAGCTGAATCATTTGTAAACTGTTGTGACTTTGAGGATGTTGGAGGAAGAGGCACTATCCTCCTTGCCTTTGACTGAAAATCCCCCCCCCCACTTTTTAAAATCATGGCATTGTCCTCCAATCTCCTCTCCTAGTATCCTTTCCTACTAAGTGCATCACCTGTGGAGTTAAGAGTGCACTGCTATTAATCTCTTCCATGACATCTTCCCTTGCAATTCACTGTCATTTAGTGTTAATTCCATAGGTACCCTCCAGACTACTTCCTAGATTATGACTCTAAAGCAACATAACCCTCTTGTTTTCCCTTATGCTGTTTTTGGTGGCTCTCCTTTCTGTCCGTTCATCAGCCACATGCTCAACATCTTATGGTCCCTTGGCATCAGGAAGATGAGACTTCCAGTGTGATTGACCAGAATGTTGCAACATGATTGCTGGCAGGAGTGAGACCTTGTCAGCATATAACACCTGTGCTCAAAGATCTGCATTGGCTGCTGATTTGCTACCAGGCCAGGTTCAAGGTGTTACTACTGTATTAATATATAAAGCACATGGAAGAACCCTTTGCCTAGACTAGAGGACTGCCCTCTGTAAAGTAGGACACTTAGACACCCTAATGGTAAAAAGTGTTTTTCAACCCAGTTGACTTGGTGGAACACCAATCAGGAAAACCATATTTCCCCCAGTTCCTTGAATACCCCTTTATCCAGAGCAGCCCCACTCGGCCAAGGCCAATAGCTGGAAAGCAATAGGGATCACACACACACACACACAGAATGAATGGAGGGATGGATGGGCGTCACAGATGCTTTTAAACTACACTTTGATATCAGCCCAGACAATCTCCCACATCAAACAGCCCACTTAGGTAAGGTCTCTGTACATAGCTGGTTTTTCTGTCTGGTTCTTGTCACCCCCTACTCAGAAATAATTTTTTTATCAAAGAGTGAATAAACTTTTACAGCCTAGGGACAACACTCCCATGCAGTCAACCGTCCAGGGCCTGCAAACCAGTGGGGCTGGGACAAACAGTGTGTGTGGCTGATAAAAAAAGAGGGTGAGGCCACCTGTCTCTTTTTCATATGCTTCTCTCTGTAGTGCCAGATCTAGGGCAGTGCAGGCTGTTCCCTTGCTCAGGGTGCTGAGCCAAGGGGGCATAAAATAATAATAATAGTAATAATATTGGTAGTAGCAATAGTAGTAGTAATAATAATAATAATAATAATAATAATAATAATAATAATTCATACTTATATTCATGTGGGTACCTACTGAGAAACCCCATTAAAAAGCAACTGTACCAAAGGAATTACTGTGGAAATAAAATATATTGGGGGAAGTGCCAAATTTTGTCCTCACTTAGAAAATCATATTACCAAAGTCTACCCCTGCTCTCTGTCATTCATACACAAATCCACATGCATGCAGGTAAAAGGTAAATGTAAGGTAAAGGACCTCTGGACAGTTACTGTAAGTCCAGTCAAAGGGGTCTATGCGGTGTGGCGCTCATCTCGCTTCAGGCGGAAGGAGCAGACAGCTTTCTGGGTCATGTGGCCAGCATTCTGGTGCAATGGGACACTGTGATAGAAGCTAGAGTGCATGGAAACGCCGTTTACCTTCCCGCTGGAGCAGTACCTATTTATCCACTTGCACAAGTATGCTTTCAAGCTGCTAGATTGGCAGAAGCTGGAACAGAGCAACGGGAGCTCACCCTGTCTCAGGGATTCGAACCACCAACCTTCTGCTCGGCAAGCCCAAGAGACTCACTGGTTTAAGACCACAGCTCTGCACATAATGCTCCCACACATCCATTTTCATGCATAACATGCCTGCTCATTCACTCACACTCATTCTTTTTCTTTCCCTCTCTTGCATGTTCAGGGATTGACTAACAAGCCTTCTTTGCACAAGGTGAGAAAGAAACGTTTTCATCACAAAATTGCACAGATGCCACTCCAGCCCCATCTTGACCATCATAGTATCTCTCATCTTTCAACTTACATGGCCGCTTTCTCTCTTGCACCATGCGGAATGAAACTGGTCTCCATATCCCTAGACGGGAAATGCTTGGGTCCACATAGTAGCAGGGCCCAGGACTCTCCGTGATCGAGATCACTTGCAAAGGAAAGAAGAATTGTCTGCATGAGGCATGGTGTGGATTCTGAGCTATTTAGCTTGGTTGCAATGACTGACTTCCTGTCCAATATCAATTAAAGGCACCCACTAGCTAGATAGCAGTGAATATGTTAAGCTCCGCCCCCTGCACCTCCATTCCTGCTATCCTTCAACATGGCTTAAGTGTAGATCATCCTCTTCCCACTAAGGTCCGCAGCAGTACAACTGAGAACCCTGATTTTGGTGCAATTACTATGAAGGGCCCTAAATCAGCAGTATAAGACCCTCCAGCCCTTGCTGGACTACAACTCCTATCATTCTTGACCATGCTGACTGGGGCTGATGGGAGTTGTAGTCAAGAAACAACTACATTAGCCACCTACATGCAGTGCCATTGATCCAGTTGGAATGGAAACTTTGGAAAGCCACCCAGCTCTTGATCATGGATCATCCAGGTCCCATCAACTGTGGCCCCGATAATTAGAGAGTCCCAAAAACACAGGTTGTCAATCTCTGTTCAAATGTTTTGCCAGCAAATTTAACAGTTGTTTAGTCAGCTTCACCCTGTGGGTCAGTTAATGCTGTTGGGAAAACCCAAATAACACAGAACCTAACTTGTCAGCATCTTACATCTTTCACTGGATTTCACACGCATTGTGTAGGCTGGCTCAGCATACTTGGTGAAGTCATGGTCCTTAATGCCAGTGAGAGGCTGCCTACCATACTTGCCAGGTCCTGGCCCTGCAAGAGAACCACAAGGGGGGAGGGGGATAAAATAATGGGAAGACAACCCGGAACCATTAGCATTTGCAGATTATGAGCTGCCACACTGGGTAATAGAAAAAGGGCAAAATGGAATAATATATTGTGTTGAATAATATATTGGGTTGTGGAGCTACAGCTCTCCAGGTGTTGCTGCACTGCAACTCCCATCATCTCTGACCATTGAACCAGACTGGCTGGGGCTGATGGAAGTCCCACAACATACTTTTCTTCTCCCTCTGGTAAAATCTCGCTAGCCTTGGGCCAGGATATTTGCATTGCAATAGGAAGTGAGCATTACAAGGCACCTGAATTCTTCTGTGGCTCGGACTATAATTCAAGCCAGAGAAGATTTCCCATTTTACTCAACTACCTATGCTCTGCCTGTAATCTCCCAACCCCCTTCCTTCATCCCCTTTAAACAAGCGTTACCCTGGTAGGACAACAGCAGTGGTGACATACCAGCCACAGGAAAAGGAAAACAAAAGGGGGAAAAATATTATTATTAGCCTGACTCCCTCCTTTGGCAATCTTCACAGAACTCTAGCCCAATGGTTGCCATCAATTTGATTTGAATTAATTTTATAATGAAATGATTTTAGAATGTTGTATTATTTTATTGTTGTTAGCTGCCCTGAGCCCAGCTTCGGCTGGGGAGGGCAGGATATAAATCAAATTTATTATTTATTATTATTTATGCACTGTCTCGCATGCTAGCAGTACTCTTGGAAGAAAGTTCTGATGGTGACTGAGAAATGTAGATCAGTTTCCTTCTTTGGTTTCCACAAGAACAAAAAAGGAACCCTGATGGATCAAGCCAGCCAGCCACCGAGTCCAGCATCCTGTTCTCATAGGGGCTAACCAGATGCCAGAGGGTCTTTCAACAATGCTGTTGAACACATCCAGATTGGCAAAGATATGGGTACCTCTGTATTCCTGATCTCCTTCTCTCTCTTGCCCCATCTATTCCCACAGCTCACCTTTATACTTGGCACTGATGGACGCATACTGCTTCTTGATGGCCGGCACTCTGGCTGGATGCTTAGAGATACCAGAAAGACAACTAATAGGCTGAGCTGCACCTTTGGCTCTGGAAGTCAGCATTGGAGTGTGCCCACTGCAGTGGGGAGTCGTATGTGTCACCAGTGCTCTGGGGAATGAAAATAAATGAATGAATGCAAGTCCAACCTGCAATAAAATGTTGCACCATGGAGTGTTGCAGCTCAGGGTTCCAGCTACTCCGTTCTACCCCACCCCAAACAGTATTCAATTTCCACTAAGTATGCTAAGTTCACATTGGGCTATTTGGAGAGGGGGGGTGTTCTCCTCTGAGGGATCTTATCCTATCCTATCCTATCCTATCCTATCCTATCCTATCCTATCCTATCCTATCTTCAAACCTTGCCGTTTTCTCCAGGCTTGCTGAGCCCTCCGTCTTGCACAGATGGTGCTGTTTTGGCCACATAAGGACCATAAGTGCTAAAAGAATGGAGATTGCTGCTTGTTTATGTGATTTAAGGGCATGTCCTTAGGCCAGGGTAGCCAACATCCCAAGAGCTTGTTGGACTCCAACTCCCATCAGCCCCAGTCACCATCGGATGATGGGAGTTTTAGTCCAACAACAGACAGAGAAGAGCCCCTTTGCAGCCCCTGCACTGTAAGGGCTGAGGGAATGAGGGTGAATCCAGAGGTCTGGGTGCCTTTGTTTATTTAAACCAGGAATGGGAGGCTCAGCCCAGGAGCCACATGCCACCAACCAGACCTCTCTCTCTCTGACCATTAGCACTCTCTCCAGGTCACAAGCTTCCCTGCCCCTGCTTTGTGCCCTCTTCAAGTGCTTTTGCTTGGCTGGAATGTGAGATCAAAGCCTCTTGCTTTCCTAGATGAAGATGGGGGCAGGGGTAGGTATAGAACCTTGGGGGGGTTGTGGAGCTGGATTATAGCCTAATGCACAAAGAGTCCCTCCTGTTGCTCCACCCAGTTTTTGTCTCTAACCCCATTCAACACTGGTACATGGCCCTCAGATGGTTATCAAATATGGCCCTTGCACTAAAAAAAAAAAAGGTTATCCACCCCTGATTTTACTCCCCCCCCAGCCTGCCTTTCAACAACAAGGTCCCCAAGGCAGCTCAGAACAATTTAAAATGAACAACATGGAATGAAATTGCAACCATAAAATATAATTACAAGCAGCTCAAGCAACAGTAGCACGATCCCAAACAGCAGAAGGAAAACAATAGAGATGATTAATAGCAAAATAGCCATGTAGAAAACACACCAAAAGAAACATGCAAGGGGAACCAGCAGGCAGGAGTTGGGGAAATAGTTTCATGTGTGTTGATAGCATTAAGCAAAGCCCCAATAAACAGCGCTTAGTTTAACTATGGAACGCCCTCCCACAGGAGGCAGTGCTGACCACCAACATGGATGGCTTTTAAAGAGGACTGGATAAATTCACAGAGGAGGATAAAGCTATCAATGACAACTAGTCAGGATGACTATGTCCTGCTTCTGAATACCAGTTGCTGGAAACATGGGAGGAGAGTGCTTGGATCCTGCTTGCAGGTTTCCCACAGACATCTGGTTGGTCACTGTGAGAACAGAATGCTGAACTAGATGCCCTTTGGCCAGATCCAACAGATTCTTATGTTCTTACGTTCTTATTTGTTGGCAGCAAAGCACACTCACCATTAATGTGTGGAATTTGCTGCCACAAGACTTGTTGAACCTAGGATAACTCAGTTGGTGCAGCATGGGACTCTTAATCTCAGGGTCATGGGTTCGAGCACCATGTTGGGTAAAAGATTCCTGCATGGCAGGGGATTGGACTAGATGACACTCATGGGCCTTCCCAACTCTACAGTTCTGTGATTCTATGATGGATGAAAGGCTAGATCGGGATCTCCAACCTTTTCAGTAACATGCATTTGGGGACCCATTTCTTTATCATTGACCATATATTTGCATGGTGGAAGTATTGGTGGAAGTCCTGACCCACCAGCTGAAGACCTAGATGGCATTGAAGGGGGAGTATTTATTTAGCTAGTTGTTTTCTTACATTTATATCCTGCTTATATTTGGCATGAGTAAGCTGCCGCCTGCCCTTTTCCAGGTACCAAAATACTGATTCCAGACATTCCAAGCATAAGTCTGACCCTTCCTCCCTGGAAAACCACAACTGTGTCCACCCCAATCCCAGAGCCCTTCAGGATAGAGGAGCAGAATGAAGGGAGCACCACCTCCAGAGCATGAGACCAGGCCTGATCCCTCACCCTGAGCACTTTGGATGCCACGTTTCTAAGAGAGGTGGCAACTGGCCTTTGCATTGCTATGCTCCCTAACCCTAATCATGCTAATACGCAGCAAACAAAGGTCTTAGGATTTCAGTTACCAATCAAAGTAGTAATTGGTTGTGTCAGTCACCCATACCGCTGATGCTGCTTCTCTGGATGGAATGGAAATCTGGATGTAGATTTCAAATAAGGAGTGGGGATGTTACTCAGCTTTCCAATTCCTCCTCTACCCCCTCCTTTTTGGAACATAAACAATGCCTCATGTTGCAATTCGCTCCCAGGTTGCCCAGGCGATGCTGATGCAAGTGTGGAACCAGACTTGTTTATTTCCATATTACCATGGTTCTGGCAGAATACTCTCCCTCCCTCCCTCCCTCTCTCTCTCTCTCTCTCTCTCTCTCTCTCTCTGTGTGTGTGCTAATACAAGTCCTCCTTCCTTGCAAGTTACCAGCCACCGGGGGGGGGGGGGGGGGGGAGAGAGCCACAACCCCAAAATACCACATTTCGTTTCATAAGACCCATGGGCATAGCTAGGGGGGGGGGACTGAGGGCAGCTGCTCCCTATCAAATAAAACAATAGAAATACTTAACTGACCAATCATGTCAGTTCTGCCCCGCTAACAAAAGTCCTCACTATGCCCATGCTAAGACCATGTTCCCCATTCCTTTGCCTTCATATGATATAGTATTCATTGATTTTTTGTTCTATTTTTTCGTTTTATTTGCAGCATTTGTATTCTAACCTCGCCCCATTCCCAGGAGCTCAGAGAGGGGTGTTTGCACAGGCTGCCTGGGCAACAATGACCACATCTCAGTTAAAATGAAACAAAAAGTCCAGAAAGCATAAAAAATGAATCCCAAAGCAAAAGAGAATGTGTCTCAATATGAACAGAGGGATGGAGGGGAAATTCAGTTCCCTTAACATGAAACTGACCCAATTCACCCTTCCTTAAACAAGAGGCACACTGAAACACAGCTTTCTTTTGAAATTTGCACTTCTTGGAATTTTGCCACATGGTTCTCCAACAAAAAACAATGTGGACATACGTTAGGGAAAAGTGTGCATCAAAAATACATATATTTGTGGCAATAACAAACAGAAATGTGTTATTTTGGGGAAAATTGCTTGGAAAGAAATTAGGGGAAATGAGAACTAAAATTGTGTGTGTGTGTGTTTATTGGCTTATATAAACAAGAATAACATTATACAAGTTTTCTCATGTCATTTGTATGTCACAAAAATAGCATAATAATTGTGGAAAAATATCTACAACATATGTTTCATTATTAGTGATCAATGTATAAGTTCTTGAGAGCCAGTGTGGTGTAGTGGTTAAGAGCGGTAATCTCGTAATCTGGGGAACCGGGTTCGCGTCTCCGCTCCTCCACATGCAGCTGCTGGGTGACCTCGGGCTCATCACACTTCTCTGAAGTCTCTCAGCCCCACTCACCTCACAGAGTGTTTGTTGCGGGGAAGGAAAGGAAAGGAGAATGTTAGCCGCTTTGAGACTCCTTAAAGGGAGTGAAAGGCGGGATAGCAAATCCAAAACTCTTCTTATGAATTGGTTTAAACAATTAGGAAGAAGAAGAAGAAGAAAAAGAAAAAAAAAGGAGAGGGGGGAGTGGCAAGCGGGGTGGGGTCGGGTGGTTATGCTTCTCTTATTCTACTTACCGTATTTTTCGCTCTATAAGACACACTTTCCCCTTCCTACAAAGTAAGGGGAAATGTGTGTGCCTCTTATGGAGTGAATGCAGGTGGGAGGCTCTGCTCAGTGCTCCCTTTAAAGAGCCGTGTGGAACTTGGGGGCTTTTCCCCAGGGAAAGAGCACTTCACAGGCTCTTTAAAGGGAGCACGGGTCTTGGGGGAGCCTTAGCCATGCGCAAGTTCTCCCGGGCAACAGGAGCTTTCATCCCACTGCTGGGGGCTGCGTGTGGCTATCCCAGAAGCCAGGACAGCAAGCGGGATCACTGCGATCTCGCTTGCTGTCCTGGCTTCTGGGATTCAGAATATTTTTTTTCTTGTTTCCTCCTCCAAAAACTAGGTGCGTTTTATGGTCTGGTGCATCTTATAGAGCGAAAAATACGGTAGTGTGTGTGAGGGGTTGTGTCAGCATTACTTGTATGAGTTCTCTCACTATTCACTTGTTGTATGGGGAATTATACTTAAAATTATATAGAACACAATAACTATACAGTGGTACCTTGGGTTACAGACGCTTCAGGTTACATATGCTTCAGGTTACAGCCTCTGCTAACCCGGAAGTAGTACCTTGGGTTCAGAACTTTGCTTCAGGATGAGAACAGAAATTGCATGGCGGAAGTGGGAGCTAAAGTGGTACCTCAGGTTAAGAACAGTTTCCGGTTAAGAATGGACCTCCGGAATGAATTAAGTTCTTAACCCGAGGTACCACTGCATATGAAAATGAAAAATGGATATGTAGGTCAACATTTAATTACCCTAGAATCATTTTATCCAATTCATCCAAGCAGAAGCAACAACCACTGGACATGCACCCCAGATGATCTTAGGATTCAACATGCTAATTTCCAGCAATGTTCTCACACTTGCAATTGCCAGTAGTGTGGCACCTCTGTTTTTGGTTCGATATAACAATTTAAACATTGTATATTTGTCTATTAAGGGTTTCCCCCCAAAGCTAAGTACAACAAAATAAAATATAGATACAGCAGTATGCAAAGGAACACAAATGAAACACAAAAATTTACTTTGGTGGGGGCAGCATGGAAGAAAAAGAAAAATTGATGTCCTCAGAAGGCATGTAAAAGAGAGTTTAGGTAAGTGCATCAGTTAGACAAGCCATATGTTCTGAAAAACCATGGGTACAATTAAAAAAACACCACTTTTTTTCTTACAACAGCCTTCTAAGGAATCACTTTCCTAACATAGCAGTATCACTTTCCTAACATAGCAGTGAGGTGACTGAGACTGAGAGGGAAGGTTCTTGCATCAAGTCACAAAATACATAAGAAGCTGCCTCGATACTCGCTCAGAATATCTGAATGGAATTAAATCTATTCCGAACAATACGCTAGATTAATAATTAACAATACTTCAACAGAAAGAATTGAGATAACGAAGGGGACAAGGCAGGGCTGCCTGCTATCTCCATTATTATTCATAACGACACTAGATGTTCTGCTGAAAAAAATAACTGAAACCAAAAGAGTAAAAGGTATAGAAATTGGTTTAAAAGAATACAAATATAAAGCTTTTGCAGATGATGTAGTGTTGACATTGGAACAACTAATAAATAGTTCAATTGAGGCAATGGAAAAAATAGAAGAATATGGTCATCTTGCTGGATTTAAACTTAATAAAAGCAAAATGAAACTACTAACAAAAAACATGGATAGTAAAGAAATAGAAGAGTTACAAATGAAAACAGGACTAACAGTTGCAAAAAAAGTAAAATATTTGGGGGTATGGCTAACGACAAAAAACATCAACTTATATAAAGATAATTATGAAAAGGTGTGGACAGAGATTAAACAAGACCTGGAAATTTGGACCAGAATGAAATTATCGTTGATGGGCAGAATTGCTGCTATTAAAATGAACCTGCTCCCGAAACTGTTATTCCAGACCATTCCTATTATATGTGGAACGAAACAATTTGACATCTGGCGAAAATATATTTCTAAATATATCTGGCTGGGAAAGAAACCTAGGATCAAATATAAAATCCTGACTGATGCAAAAGAAAGAGGTGGATTCTCCCAGCCAGATCTAAAAATTTATTATGAAGCATCTTGTATTTGTTGGTTGCGTGATTGGATAACATTAGACAATGAGGAGGTACTAGATTTAGAGGGATTTGATAATAGATATGGGTGGCACGCCTACCTGTGGTACGGAAAGACAAAGGTTCATAGAGGGTTTCTGCACCACATCATTAGAAAATCCTTTTATGAAGTATGGACTAGACATAAAAATCTATTACAACGTAAAACTCCGTGTTGGAGTTAGAGGCATTTGCAGTAAAAAAGAAAAACATGGGAAAGGACCAATAGAGAGCTATTGGTGGAAGTGGATGGTAAATTAAAGTTAAAATCATTCTGTCAGAGCTGCCTCCAGGTCCCAGCTCACAGAGGACCAACACTAGGCTGTAGTTATGTACAAAAGTCTTTATTGAGATTCAGTCTCCATTTCAAAGCCGCAGCGTGCAGCTCTACGTCCCGAGCTTAGACCGGCGAAGTCCTGTCTGAGTCTCCTCCCCCTCCACACCAGTTTAAGACTCTCGCTTTGCTCCACCTCTTCCTAAATTCCTTTCTCCTCTGGGCCCTCCTGCCCGCTAGGGTCTCATCCTTCCTCGACTCCTCTGACGCTGACCCTGACGATTCTTGCCCCTCCTTCCGGCGGGCTTTAGGACCTGGTTCCCTATCCGGGCTACCTTCTGTGCCGCTCGCCTGTACCTTTGAACTTGGCGTGCGCGCCCAGCCTGCAACTTTCCTCTTAACCGTTAACTCGCTCTCCGATGGAGGCGTGGTCCAGATTTGCAACTGGTGCTCTGGGAGTCCCCGCTGGCCCCTTGCTTCTGGGGTGTCCCCCTTGGGTCGCCCCTTGCCCTGCCCATCGGCGCCCCCTTCTGTGAATCTTCCGATTCGCTGGAGAGGCTCATGGAATCTATCGGGCTGCTGTCATATTCTCCTACGCTGCCCTCGGATTGCTCCCCCTCGCTTTCCATCTCCTCTCCTCCCTGCGCTCCCGCTGAGTCCCTGACATCCATCCCCCCCTCGAAGCCCCCCCTTCCCCCCTCCCCCTCCTCTGGCGTGGGTTCCGGGTGCTCCAATGCTGTGGGGGTGCATGCCGGATACTGGTCTTCCCCCCTGGCATGCTGCCAGTCCGTGACGGGTACATCGACGTCGCTCTCCTCCGCTTCCATCTCGTTGCCGGCGTGCTCGAAACCAGGATCCTCCCCCAACCCGTCCATGCCCCCTTGTTCCCCCATTTCCTCTGGGTAGTCTGCGTGCCAGGGCCCTCTGAGCAGTCTCCTGCGCCACTCCTCCTCGGGTTGAGTGTCCCACCAATAAGAGCGCTCCGCACCCAAGTCTGAGACCGACCCCTCCGGCGAGGTAGTCTCTGGAACCGTCTCCTCAACCGAGGAGAACCCCTGAAACGTACTGGCTGAGAGTGTGGGGGTGAAAAGATATTCGTCAAAATAATCCTCCGGCATGGGCCTGTGTGGGAAGAGTGCGTGGAACTCGTCTTTGAGGTAGTGCTCCTCCACCGCATAGTACGGCACCCAGCTGTTGGCGCTGGCCGGGGCACCTTCCCTTGCGATGAGATATTCGACTCCCTCTTCCCCCCATCTCGAGTCCAAAATCTCCGTCACCTCGTTGAGTGGCCCCGCCCTCGGCGACCCCCCTGTCATGGGTGCATCTCTAAGCGGACTGGGAGCTGTTCCTGGCTCCTGAAACCTGTGAGGTGCCTTGTAGGGCGTTAGCACCGATCTATGAAAGACCGGGTGCATTCTGGAACCCTCCGGTAGTGTCAAACGGAAAGCCACTGGGTTGATCTGTGCCTCGACTAGGTAAGGGCCCAACTGCTTGTGTCCTAGCTTCTTCTTAGCTAAGGACCTGGCCGGCACTGCCTGGGCCGCTAACCAGACCCAGTCCCCTACCCGTATGTCCTCCCCCACTCTTCTGTGTTTGTCTGCTTGCATCTTGTATACGTGTTTTGCTAGGTCTAACTGCCTACGGAGCTGTTCATGGACCTCCTGTAACTCCTCTGCCAATGCCTCTGCTCCCTGTGGCTCCCCCTCCCCCTCTTTCTCTAAGCCCGGGAAGGTCCTGGGATGTCACCCGTGGTTGGCAAAAAACGGTGTCACCCCCGTGGACACGTGTTGTGTGTTGTTGTAGGCAAACTCGGCCAGGGGCAGATAGTCCACCCAGGTCGAGGGCTGCTGGTTGGCGTAACATCTCAGGTACTGCTGCATGACGGCGTTGACCCTCTCCGCTTGTCCGTTGGTCTGCGGGTGTCTTGCCGACGCTAGGTTGACCTTGACGTTCAGGATCCCCATCAGCTTCCGCCAGAAACTCGAGATGAACTGGCGCCCCCTGTCAGACAGGATAGACCGTGGCAGGCCGTGTACCTTGAACACGTGGTCTATGAACAGCTTGGCTGTCTGTTCCGCTGTGGCCACCTTCGCGCAAGGAATGAAGTGCGCCATCTTGGTGAACATGTCGACTACCACAAGTACTGCTGTTTTGCCCCTCGAGCTGGGCAGGTCAGTGACAAAGTCCAAGGCTACCCTCTCCCACGGTTCGGACGGGGTCTGTAGCGGTTCTAACAGTCCCGCCGGCGGTCTGTGTACTGGCTTGGCCCTTTGGCAGGTGTCGCACCTCGTGACGTATTCCGCGACTTCTCCCCGCATCCTGGGCCACCAAAAGTCTCTGGCTACTAATTCCACCGTCTTTTCCCTGCCGAAATGTCCAGCGCTGGGTGCGTCATGTAGCTGTTGCAGTACTGTCGCGCGGAGTTCATCTCCCGGTACGTAGATGGCCCCCTTGCGGAGGAGCAGTCCGTCGCGTATCTGGAACTCGTCGTCCTTTGCCGTGCCGCTGCGCACCTCCTCCATCTTGGAGCGCGCGAAGGAATCTGTTCGCAGCTCGCGCCGTATCGCTTCCAGGTCTACTGTGGCAGAAGCGCATGCCCACGCCTTGGGTGCGAAAATGTGTTTGGCCGCTACCGGTGCTGCTTCCTCCAGATACTGCGGCTTCCTGGATAGCGCATCAGCCATGACGTTGTTGTCTCCGGGGATATATTCTATCCTGAAGTCGAAATCCGCAAAGAACTCCGCCCAGCGGATGTGTCTCTGGTTCAGGAACCGCGCCGTGCGCCAGTACTCCAGGTTCTTATGGTCCGTGCGAACTTGCACCGTGTGTTTGGCTCCGATGAGGAAGTGCCGCCACGCCTTGAATGCTGCATGAATGGCCAGCAACTCTCTGTCCCAGATGGTGTAGTTCTGCTCCGACTTGCTGAGCTTCCTGGAGTAGAAAGCACACGGCCTCCAATCCCCTTGCGGGTCTCGCTGCAACAGGACTGCCCCCACGGCTCTGTCGGAGGCATCCGTCTCCACCCTCATGGGCTTGCTGGGGTTCACATGCAGCAGTTGTTCCTCGGAAGCGAAAAGACGCTTGAGTTTCTGAAAGGACTGCTCCGCCTGGTCCGTCCAGATGAACTTCTTCTTCTTGGAGCTGAGGGTGTCCGTGATGGCCGCCGTCTGCATAGCGAAACCCTTGATGAACTTGCGATAAAAGTTAGCAAAGCCGACAAACCTCTGGACCTCCTTCCGATTGCGCGGGCTCTTCCAGTCCAGTACTGATCGTACCTTGGCGCTGTCCATGGCGATTCCCTTGTCGGACAGCTTGTAGCCCAGGAAATCCACCTCCGTCATGTCGAACTGGCATTTCTCCAGCTTGGCGTAAAGCCTGTGCTCCCGTAGTCTTTGCAGGACTTCCTTGACATCTCTCTCGTGAGCCTCCTGCGATTCCGAGAAGATCAGAATGTCGTCCAGGAAGCAGACGCACTTCTTGTATAGGAGCCCCGCTAACACGTGATGCATGAAGGCTTGGAAGCAGTGGGAGCCATTTTGTAAACCGAAAGGCATAACCCTATACTCATAGGTGCCCAAGGGCGTGAACATGGCCGTCTTCCACTCGTCGCCCTCCCGCATGCGTATAAGATTGTACGCCCCTCGTAGATCCAGCTTGGTGAAGATGCGTCCCTTTCTCACCGTCGCGAGCAAGTCGTCGATCTTGGGCATCGGGAAAGCCGTGGGCTTGGTTTTCGAATTTAAAATTCTGAAATCAACTACAAGCCTCTTCTGGGGCGTGTCTTTTTTCTTCACAAAGAAAACAGGACTGCCCCCCACTGCTTTGGATTCTCGGATGAATCCCTGCTTCAAATTGTGATCTATGAACTCCCTGAGCTCTTGCAGTTCGTCTTCAGACATGGAGTACAGTTTTCCGGTCGGCAGCGTTGCCCCCGGCAGGAGGTCAATCTTGCAGTCGTAGGGTCTGTGGGGAGGCAGCTTGTCCGCTTCCTTCTCGCAGAAGACCTCCAAAAACGCCTTGTACTTGTCGGGTACAGCTTGCAGCATGCCCAGTTGTAGCTGTGGGTCATCCTCTTGCCCCTCGTCCTCCTGGTTAGTCATGATGCAATGTTCTGCGCAGTAGGAGGAGCAGAAGGTCAATTTACGCTGGTACCATGCCAATGCCGGGCTGTGCCTGTCCAACCAGCTCATGCCCAACACTATGGGCGTGTCTGACAGTTGGGTGACGTTGAAGCTGATGACTTCGCGGTGATTTCCAATGCGCATCACCATTGGCGGCGTTTGCTGTACCACCTGTCCCCCCAGCAATTCTCTTCCATCGACTGTCACTACTTTCAGGGGCATCGTGGCAGGCAGGAGCGCTATGCTATGTTGCTTGATGAAATCCACCCCCATAAAGTCTGCATTGCTACCAGAGTCAATGGTAATAGGCACTTCCATGGTGAGCCCATTGGGAAGCTGGAGTGTTGCGGTGAGCTGCACCACTGGTTTGGGCGGGAGGGGGTCTGTGGGCTGTAAGATTCCTGGGGACTGCTTCACTGATTCGTCTGGCTGGGCCCCAGCGGCTCTGCTTCCAGCCAGACTTCGTCGTTTCCCTGCTGCGGTTCCCTCTGCTGAGCTGCTTCTGTTACTTTTGCTGAGGCTGCATTGTGCTTGCGGAGCCTCTGGGGGCACTCTTTTGCCATATGCTGAGCACTTTCGCAGATGTAACACTTCCTGTTCCCTCTAGGAGGCTTCACCTTGGCTGCTCCTGGTGTGAGGGCTCTGGTCGCTGACTGAGCCTTGGCACCACCTATCTCCATCGGCTCCTCTCCCCCTCCCAGTGGAGGCGTGGATTGAGCGCGCGCTGAGTCTCTGGGGAAGAAAGGAGGTGCCCTTGCTGGCGTGCGTCCCCAACGCCCTTCATCTTTGCTCCAAGGACGTTCTTCCAGCCGCACACCAATCGTCAACGCCTTCTGGACCACTTCTTGAGTGCTCCGTGGCCTCTCCCCCCTTGCGATTTCGTCTTTCACAGCCCCGTTCAGCCCCTCCCAGAACAGGTCCCTGACGGACGCTGAGTCTTTTTCCCATCCCAGCGCGTTGACCAATGCAAAAAAGCGGGAATGATATTGCCTTACAGTGGCTCTGCCTTGTTTCAGACCGTGAATCTCTTTTCTAGCGACATCGACATCTATCTCCGATAAAAAACAATCGTCCATCGCCTTAATGAAGGCTTTTGCGTTTTGGAGGGCTGGATCATTATCTCTCCACAGATTGCGCAACCACGCTTTAGCTTCTCCATGGAGATGCGTTAGTATGAAGCCTACTTTCTCCTGCTCATCTCTAAAGTCCTTCTCCAGCAACTTTAGCGCAAAAACTACGTCTGCTCTGAAGTTAGGATATTGCTGCAGACTCCCATCGAAATGCGACACCAGGCTCCCCCCTCTCTTCCCGAGCCCGATCCCTTCTGATTTGGCTGCCGGTGGCCCCTGTTTAGTCAACATTTCCAACCTGTTTTGCAGATCCTTGCAGACAGCATCTGATTCCTCTTCTCTCCTCCTTGCCGCTCGTATTTCTGCGTTAAGTTGTACCACGGCTTCTTGCAAAGCTGCCAGTCGTTCTTCTGTAGTCATCTTGTGCTGCTTTTGTGAGCTCGTGAAGCACCAATCTTCGCCCCTCGCTGCGTCCTCTCACGTTGCGAGGTTCTTTGAAATCGGAGACAGGACTTACTGTCAGAGCTGCCTCCAGGTCCCAGCTCACAGAGGACCAACGCTAGGCTGTAGTTATGTACAAAAGTCTTTATTGAGATTCAGTCTCCATTTCAAAGCCGCAACGTGCAGCTCTACGTCCCGAGCTTAGACCGGCGAAGTCCTGTCTGAGTCTCCTCCCCCTCCACACCAGTTTAAGACTCTCGCTTTGCTCCACCTCTTCCTAAATTCCTTTCTCCTCTGGGCCCTCCTGCCCGCTAGGGTCTCATCCTTCCTCGACTCCTCTGACGCTGACCCTGACGATTCTTGCCCCTCCTTCCGGCGGGCTTTAGGACCTGGTTCCCTATCCGGGCTACCTTCTGTGCCGCTCGCCTGTACCTTTGAACTTGGCGCGCGCGCCCAGCCTGCAACTTTCCTCTTAACCGTTAACTCGCTCTCCGATGGAGGCGTGGTCCAGATTTGCAACTGGTGCTCTGGGAGTCCCCGCTGGCCCCTTGCTTCTGGGGTGTCCCCCTTGGGTCGCCCCTTGCCCTGCCCATCGGCGCCCCCTTCTGTGAATCTTCCGATTCGCTGGAGAGGCTCATGGAATCTATCGGGCTGCTGTCATATTCTCCTACGCTGCCCTCGGATTGCTCCCCCTCGCTTTCCATCTCCTCTCCTCCCTGCGCTCCCGCTGAGTCCCTGACACATTCAAAGAATTTAGAGGGAAATTAACCAATTGGTTACAATACCACCAATTACAAGATATCTTTAAGAAAGACAATAAAAGCAATGGTTTTAGTAACATCCAATCAAAGATTAAGACAGAACTGCTGGGTAGTAATAAGAAAATTATATCAAAAATGTATAAGGTACTTGTTGTTGTTTAGTCGTTTAGTCGTGTCCGACTCTTCGTGACCCCATGGACCAGAGAACGCCAGGCACTCCTGTCCTCCACTGCCCCCCGCAGCTTGGTCAGACTCATGCTGGTAACCTCGAAAACACTATCCAACCATCTCGTCCTCTGTCGCCCCCTTCTCCTTGTGCCCTCCATCTTTCCCAACATCAGGGTCTTCTCCAGGGAGTCTTCTCTTCTCATGAGGTGGCCAAAGTACTGGAGCCTCAGCTTCACAATCTGTCCTTCCAGTGAGCACTCAGGGCTGATTTCCTTCAGAATGGAGAGGTTTGATCTTCTTGCAGTCCATGGGACTCTCAAGAGTCTCCTCCAGCACCATAATTCAAAAGCATCAATTCTTCGGCGATCAGCCTTCTTTATGGTCCAGCTCTCACTTCCATACATCACTACTGGGAAAACCATAGCTTTAACTATACGGACCTTTGTTGGCAAGGTGATGTCTCTACTTCTCAAGATGCTGTCTAGGCCTGTCATTGCCCTTCTCCCAAGAAGCAGGCGTCTTTTAATTTCGTGGCTGCTGTCACCATCTGCAGTGATCATGGAGCCCAAGAAAGTAAAATCTCTCACTGCCTCCATTTCTTCCCCTTCTATTTGCCAGGAGGTGATGGGACCAGTAGCCATGATCTTCGTTTTTTTGATGTTGAGCTTCAGACCATATTTTGCACTCTCCTCTTTCACCCTCAATAAAAGGTTCTTTAATTCCTCCTCACTTTCTGCTATCAAGGTTGTGTCATCTGCATATCTGAGGTTGTTGATATTTCTTCCGGCAATCTTAATTCCGGCTAGGGATTCATCCAGCCCAGCCTTTCGCATGATGAATTCTGCATATAAGTTAAATAAGCAGGGAGACAAAATGCAGCCTTGTCATACTCCTTTCCCAATTTTGAACCAGTCAGTTGTTCCATATCCAGTTCTAACTGTAGCTTCTTGTCCCACATAGAGATTTCTCAGGAGACAGATGAGGTGATCAGGCACTCCCATAGTTTGCCATGGTCGACACAGTCAAAGGCTTTTGCATAGTCAATGAAGCAGAAGTAAATGTCTTTCTGGAACTCTCCAGCTTTCTCCATAATCCAGCGCATGTTTGCAATTTGGTCTCTGGTTCCTCTGCCTCTTCTAAATCCAGCTTGCACTTCTGGGAGTTCTCGGTCCACATACTGCTTGAGCCTTCCTTGTAGAATTTTAAGCATAACCTTGCTAGCGTGAGAAATTAGTGCAATTGTGCGATAGTTGGAGCATTCTTTGGCACTGCCCTTCTTTGGGATTGGGATGTAGACTGATCTTCTCCAATCTTCTGGCCACTGCTGAGTTTTCCAAACTTGCTGGCATATTGAGTGTAGCACCTTAATAGCATCATCTTTTAAAATTTTAAATAGTTCAGCTGGAATACCATCACTTCCACTGGCCTTGTTATTTGCAGTGCTTTCTAAGGCCCATTTGACTTCACTCTCCAGGATGTCTGGCTCAAGGTCAGCAACCACACTACCTGGGGTATATGAGACATCCGTTTCTTTCTGGTATAATTCCTCTGTGTATTCTTGCCACCTCTTCTTGATGTCTTCTGGTTCTGTTAGGTCCTTTCCATTTTTGTCCTTTATTATGGAAATCTTTGTACGAAATGTTCCTTTCATATCTCCAATTTTCTTGAACAGATCTCTGGTTCTTCCCATTCTATTGCTTTCCTCTATTTCTTTGCATTGCTTGTTTAAGAAGGTCTTCTTGTCTCTCCTTGCTATTCTTTGGAAATCTGAATTCAATTTCCTGTATGTTTCACGATCTCCCTTGCATTTTGCTCGCCTTCTCTCCCCCGCTATTTGTAAGGCCTCATTGGACAGCCACTTTGCTTTCTTGCATTTCCTTTTCATTGGGATGGTTTTCGTTGCTGCCTCCTGTATAATGTTACGAGCCTCCATCCATAGTTCTTCAGGCACTCTGTCCACCAAATCTAAATCCTTAAACCTGTTCCTCACTTCCACTGTGTATTCATAAGGGATTTGACTTAGATTGTATCTTACCGGCCCAGTGGTTTTTCCTACTTTCTTCAGTTTAAGCTTGAATTTTGCTATAAGAAGCTGATGATCTGAGCCACAGTCAGCTCCAGGTCTTGTTTTTGCTGACTGTATAGAGCTTCTCCATCTTTGGCTGCAGAGAATATAATCAATCTGATTTCGATGCTGCCCATCTGGTGATGTCCATGTGTAGAGTCGTCTCTTGTGTTGTTGGAAAAGCGTGTTTGTGATGACCAGCTTGTTCTCTTGACAGAACTCTATTAGCCTTTGCCCTGCTTCGTTTTGATCTCCAAGGCCAAACTTGCCAGTTGTTCCTTTTATCTCTTGACTCCCTACTTTAGCATTCCAATCCCCTATAATGAGAAGAACATCCTTCTTTGGTGTCACTTCTATAAGGTGTTGTAAGTCTTCATAGAATTGGTCAATTTCAGTTTCTTCAGCACCAGTAGTTGGTGCATAAACTTGGATTACTGTGATGTTAAAAGGTCTGCCTTGGATTCGTATCGAGATCATTCTATCATTTTTGAGATTGCATCCCAGTACAGCTTTTGCCACTCTTTTGTTGACTATGAGGGCCACTCCATTTCTTTTACGGGTTTCTTGCCCACAGTAGTAGATATGATGGTCATCCGAACTGAATTCACCCATTCCCATCCATTTTAGTTCACTGATGCCCAGGATGTCAATATTTATTCTTGCCATCTCATTTTTGACCACCTCCAACTTACCCATGTTCATGGTTCTTACATTCCAGGTTCCTATGCAATATTTTTCTTTACAGCATTGGACTTTCCTTTCGCTTCCAGGCATATCCGCAACTGAGCGTCCTTTCGGCTTTGGCCCAGCCGCTTCATCAGCTCTGGATCTACTTGTACTTGCCCTCCGCTCTTCCCCAGTAGCATGTTGGACGCCTTCCGACCTGAGGGGCTCATCTTCCAGCGTCATAACTTTTATATGCCTGTTGTCTTTGTCCATGGAGTTTTCTTGGCAGGGATACTGGAGTGGCTTGCCGGTTCCTCCTCCAGGTGGATCACGTTTGGTCAAAACTCTCCACTATGACCTGTTCATCTTGGGTGCCCTGCTCGGCATAGTTCATAGCTTCTCTGAGTTCTTCAAGCCCCTTCGCCACGGCAAGGCAGTGATCCATGAAGGGGGTATAAGGTACTACTAGAGTGCAAAACAAAGGATGAGGTGGTAAAGAGTGTGATGATAAGATGGGCACAGGATCTGGGGCATAATATTGATTTTGAGAGGTGGGAGGTAATGTGGAATAAAACAATAAAATTTACGGCATGTGTGGCACTTAAAGAAAATTTAATGAAAATGATGTATCATTGGTACATCACACCAAGTAAATTAGCCAAAATGTATAGAAGCCAAGATAAATTATGTTGGAAATGTAGGGAAGAAGAAGGGAATTTCCTACATATGTGGTGGACTTGTACCAAAGTTAAAATCTTCTGGGATACTATTTATAATGAATTTAAAAGGTTCAATACTTTTTAAATTCATTATAAATAGTAAAAAGCCAGAAGTATTTTTATTAGGATTAATTGACGAGGAAATCCACCAAAAAGATGTTAACCTATTCATGTACTCCACAACGGCGGCAAGAATCCTCCTGGCCCAAAGATGGAAACAGCAAGAGCTCCCCACTCTAGACGACTGGCAGATAAAGATGGTAGAGTACGTGGAACTGGCAAAGTTGATGGAGAAAATTAGGAACCGACCCGCTGAAAGATTTCAAAGGGTCTGGAGCAAATTTATAAATTATTTGAAAGAAAGTTGTAAACACCTAAAAACCTTTGTAACATTAACGTGAAATGTTTTGTAATGTGGAAAGAAGGAGCTAATTTACAAATGGGTGATTGTTAAATGATTATATATGGTAAAGAAGTGATTATAGAAATGTGACAAATATGTTAAAATAATAGGAAAGTCAGAAAGAGTGATGGAAGGAAGTCGATACTTGCTTGGAGGAGTAATGTAAGCTTGGGATATGTATTATAAAATGAAATGAAATATGGAAAACTCAATAAAAATCATGATTTAAAAAACAACAACAGAATATCTGTCCGCATAGCCCTGATGGGGTCTCAGGGAGTGACAATTCTTCCCTAGCTCTTATTTAATCAGAGATGCCAAGGAAGGGACCTGGGACCTTCTGCATGCCACTGAGCTACAATGTTTTCCCCTCAAATACATAAATATGTGGTGAAGAGATTTGTCATTTGAAGAGAGAATTTTCCATGTTTGTGTACTGATAATCTGATCAAGTGACCAGAGCCTGATTTCATGATGGCTCAAGATAGACTCAGCAGACCATTGGGGGTTGGGGTGTAGCATGAGGACACAGCCCAGGAAAGCCTGTAACTGTGGTTTCAGCTGACAATGACAGTCAAGGCCAAAGAAACAGATGCTCAGACTGATACAAAGTAATGTGACCATGGCATGTGTTGCCTCACCACTTGTATCATGTATCTCAGAAACAAAGGAAGCCGACACCATTCTATGTGGCCAAAGAATGGAAATGGAGATAAGCACAGCTGCAAATATCAACGCAGCAGTCTGTTTGTCTTATGCCCGCTCTAGCTGTCAGCTGAAATGTCCTGTGCTGCTATTATGTCATCCTGGCCACCCCAAAAGGTAGCCTGAGCTTGTCTTTTGTCATCATGAAATTTCTCCCCACAGGGCAGAGCCTGCTGTTAAGTAGAGGGGGGTGACCACCCAATGAGGCAGAATGTTGGAAGATTCAGGACACCTAAAAGGAGGTACTTTTTCATGCAGCACATACTTAAACTGTGGAACTCCCTCCCACAAGAGGCAATGATGGCCACCAGCATGGATGGCTTTAAAAGAGGATTCGGCAAATTCATGAAGGATGGCTACTAGCCAGGATGGCTCTGCTCTGCCTCCACAGTCCTTCTCAATTCCCGGTGCTGGAGACACGGGAGGGGAGCGGCCTCTTGTGCTTGAATCCTGCTTGTGGGTTTCCCACAGGCATCTGGTTGGCCACTGTGAGAATGGAATGCTGGACTAGATGGACCTGATCTTACATTTTTATGGCTGTTCCAGGTGGCAAATGCTGTGAGTCAGGCAGAGGCGGGGCTAGCTGCTCCAGCACCCAGAGTGGTGCACATCTGTGCACCCAGGGGTGGGGGGAGCCGCCCACGGAGGCAGCGCGGTGAGCGTCCCATGGGGCAGGGCAGTGAGCACAGGGGCGCCACCACCCATGGTGAGCGTCCCAGGGGGGTGACACAGCAATGTATGACACCCAGGGCGGAGAGCCCGTGGAGTTAGGCAGTGGCAACTGGATGTTGGAGAATGGAGGCTTGCATCCCAGGTGGCTTAAGCTAGCCTGCTGCCCTCAAACATAGTAGAGGGCAGTGGAAGGAAGATTCAGCTACCTGTCTGTTCAGCTGCCTCTGTACATGGACTAGGGGTGGGGTGGGCCTTTATCAAATCCTTTAGGTCAGGCAGCAGTATATCTTGGACCAGTTCCGCTGGAAGGGCAATACCCTAGAAATTAATAAAGATTTTGAATATTGGGCATTTAAATTAAGATTTTGAATATTGGGCATTTAAAGAAGATTGAAGGCCAGTGGAAAAATGCAGGCTAAGCTTTATTTCCAAGCCAAGACCTCACCTGGGATAAAGGTGTTAACATGACCAGACTCTCCACGTGTCCCTATTTTTCAGGGACAGTCCCAGAATTACAGAAGCCATCCCAGTTTTTGATTTGATCCTGGAATGTCCCATTTTTCCTTAGGACGTGACATTTTTCATTGGAGAAATGATGAAGGGTATGGAGTTAAGCAACCCCTGAGCCAAGGAGATAAGTAACTAGACAACCTTTAAAAGACATCTGAAGGCATCCCTGTGTAAGGATTTTTTCAAAATGTTTAATGTTTATGTTTTTAAATAAGACAACCCAGTCAGATGAGTAAGGTATAAATAACATATTATATGTTATGTTATGTTATGTTATGTTATGTTATGTTATGTTATGTTATGTTATGTTATGTTATGTTTTATGTTATGTTATGTTATGTTATGTTATATTATATTATATTATATTATATTATATTATATTATATTATATTATATTATATTATTACAGAAAACATGGGTTCATGTTTTAGGGATTATGACTCCCAAGCTCTCCCCTTGGTAGCCATTTCCTTCCTGAATAGAGCAACGTTGGAATGGCGTAAATCTGACACTGGAGTGATGTTATATGAATTTCTGAAGTTTTCCCATTGAGGACAAATATTTATCAGTGAATTGTTACAGGCCGTTTGAATAGAGCTAGGAAAAAATTGTGTGATGAAGCATTTTGTGGGGACATTTGCATGTTGTGTGCTGGAGGGAGTAACTCCCCCCCCCCAACCTTTATAAAAAGCTGGGTAACACCACGGTGATGGGAAGGTGTTTGAGGTGACAGGAAATATTGTGCTAATAATGCTAAAAACAAATATTGTGCAGAATTTCAGCAAAATGCTACAGAACAAGCTCTCTTTCAAAGCAAAATAAGTTGTTGCATTCAAATGGCACTTCTTGCAATGCCTGCTGGTGACCACTGCAAGAATAAAAGTACACACGGACACACCCAAAAAATCCCTTTTATGGCAATCTAAGTGTGTGGCTCATGTAACTGGCTAGCTCTCAAAATAGTTTGCATTTGTAGCAGCTCTGAAAACTGTGTGGCCCAGAGACACTTCTACAGGCAACAGCCTGGCATGGCAGCCAAGCCACACCTCTCCAAATTCAGTTGCCGCTTCACAAGACTTTTCAGGAGTAAAGGGGTGGGGGGAGGAGGAGGAGGCCATGCCAGAAAAATTGAGGGAGAGCCTTGAGAACTGGACTGTGGCACAATTTATGTGGCAGGGGCAGGGGAACCAAGCCAGGTGGCTGCCCAACATGTTTCACATAGTTTGGTTCTTTTTCAGGGTCTGTTTATTCCCCCTTTTTAAACCCAGAAATGAAGGCAGTAGGCTTATTGAGTCAGGCCTGTTGGTGCATTCTAGCTCAGGTTTAGTGACAGGGTTTCTCCCAAATCCTACCTGAGCATTCAGCAGTATTATTTTTCACATCTCACGTCTGCCTTAAATGTACTAGGAAGCCCTTGCAAAAGCTTCTCTCTCTCTCTCTCTCTCTCTCTCTCTCTCTCTCTCTCTCTCCTCCCCCAAATGTGGGGATAAAAATATTGCTCTACTTTATAGGGCTGCTGTGGTCTTAACATAATTCAGCACAGTGCTTTGGACACCTAAAAACAACATTTAGATGCTTAATAATAAACAAATGCATAAATTGAAATAATCAATACCATTCTGTTATTTTTAGTAGTGGTAGTAACAGTAGTATTGGCACATCTCTGTTCTAATGACTCAGGTTATAAATGACTCAGCTTATAAATAACTGCAAAGCGTTATTTTTTACACATGCAAACACCCTGGAATTGCTGAAAGAATCAGCTACTAGTCCCGTTCCATGGGTTGGGAGGTTGTAGCATGCAATGAACAGAGACTTGGTCTGGGGGATATGCAAAGTATTGATCCTGGGGAGCTTTTTTCAGCAATGGCACATGTGCCAGTGAAATGACTGCTCCACTGGTGTGACTTGCCCCAACTTTATTATAATATTTTAGATGCTTCCTTTTGCCAAGGCTGATGTCTAATTGTGTTTTTTATGTTGTTAGTGAGAATTATTTTGCTAATTATGCTTTAGGTAAGTTTTGCCCTTTTTTTGTAAACCACCCCCTGGTGTCTATTTTAAGCAAGGAGCAGAGTATGAAACTCTCCACATAAATTAAAAATATATAAAAACTGAGCAAGTGCGGGGAGCAAGCCAGGGAGGACTGGGACCATGGTAGGTGGATAGAATGCTGAGCAGAAGCTAAAAGGAAAACTTTGTCAACTTAGTGTGCTCTTGGACTACAGTTCTTATCTGCCCCATTCGGTGTGGCAATGATGGGAGCTGACATCCAACAATATCTGCAGGGTTCCAGCATAGGAAAGTCTGAGCCAGACTAATTCCTCCTCAGGAGCAAAAACCTGCTTGTGAACAGAGGCCTATTTATGGGCAAGGCAAGTGGGGCCACATAGGTAGCTGGTAGAGGTGGAAGGCTGCACATGAAAAGCTCATGGTGGGTGGCATGTAGGAATCCCCCCGCCCCTGAAATTTTGCTAGCCAAGAATTGTATTTATTTTTTGCTTTGTCTTTTACATTTACCGTTGGATATTAGGGGGTGGGGAGCATTGCCACGCATAAACTGATGGAAGACCTGTATGGTCTACTTTCCTTCTTGAAAACATAATAAACGAAAATCTGCCCTTATTCCCTTGTAAGGGACACAAGAGCCATTATAGAGTCCTTTGCAGGTTCTCCATCCTTTGGGGAAAATAACAGAGGCCAACCAGAGAATATTGAGAAGCTAGTAAACCTGATCTTTATTGAACTGTTGCAACAGGTGCTCCCCTCACACGCAGGAGGAGGAGGACCCTGAACCAAGGTGTGCCAGCCCTTATATAAACATTTTAAATTGCCCGCCCTGGAGTCCAAGACCACCCCTGGAAACATCACATACATCACAGAAGGGGTGTAGCTCAAGACCACCACCCCAGATACATCATACCTACATCACAGAAAGGGTGTTCTACAACAGAGTGCGTTGTTTACCTCCTGTCTGGCAGGTTACCTGTTAATGCTTACTTGATTGGATACCCTGGGGAGCTTGGCCAGTCTTTTGTAATGATAAATACTTAGTTCCTGAGCCAACCCTATTCATTAGTTCACAGATAAATACAGAGTTCACAGGCTCACCCTATTCATACACAGACATACCCTTAAGACCGGATTTGCGAATGAAACGACAATGGGGAGGTTTTTCCATTTTCCTTGACCTTGCAGAGAAATCATTTGGTCAGTTTGGGAGTCAAAATGGTTTCCGGGCTGTTTCCCTGTGCTGCTTCAGACATAGGTTTATATATTTATGTACATGTTTGCTTGGTACATTTATGAAAATTATATATATATATATATATATATATATATATATATATGACCTTAATTTTTTTATTTCAAAAACCATTGCTGAGAAAAGTAGAGTTTCTTAATTTTTAAAATTTAGTTTGACATGTTTGTATTGCAATTAAGTCCATTGCTGAAAAAGTTGATGTCAGAGCTGCCCTAGGTCCCAGCTCACAAAGGACCAACGCCAGTCCGTTGTTATATACAAAAGTCTTTATTGAAGTGCAGTTTCAATTTCAAAGCCGCGGCGCGCAGCTCTACGTCTTAAACTCTAGACCGCCGAAGCTCCGTCTGAATCTCCTCCCCCCAGACACCAGTTTAAGACTCTAGCCTTGCTCCACCTCTTCCTTTGCTCTTTCCTCCTCTGGGTCTGCCTGTCCGCTGGGGTCTTGCCCTTTCTAGACTCTTCTGACGCTGAGTCCCCTGAGTCTTCCCCCTCCCTCCGGCGGGCTTTAGGACCTGGTTCCCAATCCGGGTTTCCTGCTGTGCTGCGCGCCTGTACATTCGAACTTGGCGCGCGTGCCCAGCCGGCAACCTTCCTCCTGACCGTTACACTGCTCCTGTCACTGCTTCCCCCTTCGGAGAGGCTAGCTGGACCTGACTTCCCCTCCGTTCCCTCACTCTGCGATGGAGGCGTGGCCAGCCCTGATTCATCTTCTCTCCCTGCTGGAGGAGAAGCTGGCCCTGATACATGGGACTCTTCCCCCCCACTACGCTCTGGTGGAGGAGCTGGTCCTGATCTCCCGCTGCTGCTTTGGGAGTCCCCGCTGGCCCCTTGCTTCTGGTGTGTCCCCCCTGGGACCCCCCTTGCCCTGGCCATCGGCACCCCCCTCTGGGAATCTTCTGATTCGCTGGAGAAGCTCATGGAATCTCTCGGGCCACTTTCATACTCCCCTACGCTGCCCTCAGATTCTTCCCCTTCGCTCTCCATTTCCTCTCTCCCCTGTGCCTCTGCTCCTGAGCCCCTGACATCCATCCCCCTTCGAAGCCCCCCTTCCCCCTCCCCCTCTTCGGGTGCGGGTTCCGGGTGCTCCAGTGCTGTGGGGGTGAGTGCGGGATACAGTTCTTCCCCTCTGGTGTGCAGCCCGCCAGCTGGATCTGGCCAGTCCGTAATGGGCTCGTCGACGTCGATCTCCTCTGCTTCCATCTCTCTGCAGCTGTGCTGGAACCCAGGATCCTCCCCCAACACGTCCATGTCCGTCTCCCCCCCGGTCGCCTCGGGGGATGCTGCCTGCCAAGGCCCCTTCAGCAGTTCCCTGCTCCACCCCACCTCTGGTTGATTGTCCCACCAGTAAGAGCGGTCTGTGGCAAACCCCGAGAGTGATCCCTCTGGGGAGCTTGTTTCTGGCGCCGTTTCCTCAGCTGATGAGAACCCCTGGAACGTGCTGGCTGAAAGTGTGGGTGTGAAAAGATAGTCGTCGAAATAATCCACCGGCATAGGTCTGTGTGGGAAGAGTGCATGGAACTCGTCTTTGAGGTAGTGCTCCTCCACAGCATAGTACGGTACCCACCTGTTGGCGCTGGCCGGGGTACCTTCCCTGGCGAGGAGATATTCAACCCCCTCTTCCCCCCATCTCGAGTCTAAAATCTCTATGACCTCGTTGAGTGGCTCTGCTCTCGGTGACCCCCCCCTTCGTGGGCGCCTCGCTGAGCGGGCCTGGTGCTGTCCTTGGCGCCTGAAACCTGTGGGGTGCCTTGTAGGGCGTGTAAGGGACCCCTCAGCAGTTCCCTGCTCCACCCCACCTCTGGTTGATTGTCCCACCAGTAAGAGCGGTCTGTGGCAAACCCCGAGAGTGATCCCTCTGGGGAGCTTGTTTCTGGCGCCGTTTCCTCAGCTGATGAGAACCCCTGGAACGTGCTGGCTGAAAGTGTGGGTGTGAAAAGATAGTCGTCGAAATAATCCACCGGCATAGGTCTGTGTGGGAAGAGTGCATGGAACTCGTCTTTGAGGTAGTGCTCCTCCACGGCATAGTACCTGTTGGTGCTGGCCGGGGTACCTTCCCTGGCGAGGAGATATTCAACCCCCTCTTCCCCCCATCTCGAGTCTAAAATCTCCGTGACCTCGTTGAGTGGCGCCGCCCTCGGTGACCCCCCCCTTGTTGGCGATTTGCAGGGTGGGTCTGGTGCGTTCCCTGGCGCCTGAAACCTGTGGGGTTCCTTGTAGGGTGTAAGCACTGATCTATGAAAGACCGGGTGCATTCTGGAGCCCTCCGGGAGTGTCAACCGGAAGGCTACCGGATTGATTTGTGCCTCGACTTGGTAAGGCCCTAGCTGCTTGTGTACGAGCTTCTTCTTAGCTAACGTTCTGGCCGGCACTGCCTGGGCTGCTAACCAGACCCAGTCCCCCACTTGGATGTCTTCCCCGACTCTCCTGTGCCTGTCTGCCTGCACTTTGTAGGCGTGTTTTGCTAGTTCTAAGTGCCTTCGGAGTTGCTCGTGGACCTCCTGTAATTCCGCTGCCAATGCCTCTGCTCCCTGTGTCTCCCCCTCCCCCACTTTCTCTAATCCCGGTAAGGTTCTGGGATGCCGTCCATTGTTGGCGAAGACCGGTGTCACCCCCGTGGACACGTGCTTCGTGTTGTTGTAGGCAAACTCGGCCAGCGGTAGGTAGTCCACCCAGGTCGAGGGCTGTTGATTCGCATAGCATCTCAGGTACTGCTGCATGATGGCGTTGACCCTCTCCGCTTGTCCGTTGGTCTGCGGGTGTCGTGCCGACGCTAAGTTGATCTTGACGTTCAGGATGCCCAGCAGCTTCTGCCAGAAGCTCGAGATGAACTGGCGACCCCGGTCGGACAGGATGGACCACGGTAAGCCGTGCACTTTGAACACGTGGTCTATGAACAGTTTGGCGATCTGTTCCGCCGTGGCCACCTTCGCGCAAGGGATGAAGTGCGCCATCTTTGTGAACATGTCTACGACCATGAGTACCGCTGTTTTGCCCCGCGAACTGGGCAGATCTGTGACAAAGTCCAGGGCCACTTTCTCCCACGGCTCGAGCGGCGTCTGTAGCGGTGCCAGCAGTCCCGCCGGCGGTCTGTGTACTGGTTTGGCCCTTTGGCATGTGTCACACCTAGTGACGTAATCCGCGACTTCTCCCCTCATCTTGGGCCACCAAAAGTCTCTGGCTACTAATTCCGCCGTCTTGTCCTTGCCGAAGTGCCCGGCGCTGGGCGCGTCGTGTAACTGCTGCAGTACTCTCGCGCGGAGGTCGTCTCCCGGCACGTAAAGGGCCCCTTTGCGGATGAGCAGTCCGTCGTGTATCTGGAACTCGTCGTCCTTCGCTGTGCCGCTTCGCACCTCCTCCATCTTGGATTGTGCGAACGAATCCGTCTGCAGCGCGCGACATACCGCGTCCAGGTCCACGGTGGCTGAAGCGCACGCCCATGCTTTCGGTGCGAAAATGTGTTTGGCTGCCACCGGTGCCGCTTCCTCGAGATACTGCGGCTTCCTGGATAGCGCATCTGCCATGACGTTGTTGTCTCCCGGGATGTATTCTATCCGGAAGTTGAAATCCGCAAAGAACTCCGCCCATCGGATGTGTCTCTGGTTCAGGAACCGCGCCGTGCGCCAGTACTCCAGGTTCTTATGGTCCGTGCGGACTTGCACTGTGTGCTTGGCTCCGATGAGGAAGTGCCGCCACGCCTTGAAGGCTGCATGAATGGCCAGCAACTCCCTGTCCCAGATGTTGTAGTTCTGTTCCGACTTGCTGAGTTTCCTGGAGTAGAATGCGCACGGCCTCCAGTCCCCTTGCGGATCTTGCTGCAACAGGACCGCCCCCACCGCTCTGTCCGAGGCGTCCGTTTCCACCCTCATTGGTTTGCTGGGGTTTACGTGTAGCAGCTGTTCTTCGGATGCGAAGAGACGCTTGAGTCTCTGAAAGGACTGCTCCGCCTGGTCCGTCCAGGTGAATTTCTTCTTCTTGGAGCTGAGGGTGTCCGTGATGGCCGCCGTCTCCATCGCGAACCCCTTGATGAACTTGCGATAAAAGTTGGCGAAACCGACGAACTTCTGGACCTCCTTCCGATTGCACGGGCTCTTCCAGTCCAACACCGAGCGGACCTTGGCGCTGTTCATGGCGAGTCCCTTGTCGGACAGCTTGTAGCCCAGGAAATCCACCTCCGTCATGTCGAACTGGCACTTCTCCAGTTTGGCGTAAAGTCTGTGCTCCCGTAGTCTCTGCAGGACCTCCTTCTATAATCAACTACCAACCTCCGTTGGGGCGTGTCTTTCTTCTTCACGAAAAACACGGGACTGCCCCCCACTGCTTTGGATTCTTGGATGAATCCCCGCTTCAAATTGTGATCTATGAACTCCCTGAGTTCTTGCAGTTCGTCTTCAGACATGGAATACAGTTTTCCAGTCAGCAGCGTCGCCCCCGGCAGGAGGTCAATCTTGCAGTCGTAGGGCCTGTGGGGAGGCAGCTTGTCTGCTTCCTTCTCGCAGAAGACTTCCAAAAACACCTTGTACTTGTTGGGTACCGCTTGCACCATGCCTAAGTGTAGCCGTAGTTCATCCTCTAGCCCATCATCTTCCTGGCTGGTCAGGATGCAGTGTTCTGCGCAGTAGGAAGAGCAGAAGGTCAATTGACGCTGGTACCATGCTAATGCAGGGTTGTGCCTATCCAGCCAACTCATGCCCAACACTATGGGCGTGTCCGACAGGTGGGTGACGTTGAAGCTGATGACTTCGCGGTGATTTCCAATTTGCATCACCATTGGCGGTGTTTGCTGTACCACCTGTCCTCCCAGTAGCTCTCTGCCATCAACCGTGACGACGTTTAGGGGCATCGTGGCTGGTAGGAGCGCTATGTGATGTTGCTTGATGAAATCCACTCCTACAAAGTCTGCATTACTACCACAGTCAATGGTAATAGGGACTTCCAGGGTGAGTCCATTGGGCAGCTGGAGCGATGCTGTGAGTTGCACCACTGGTTTGGGCGGGAGGGGGTCTGTGGGCTGTAAAATCTCTGGGGGCTGCTTCACTGACTCGCCTGGCTGGGCCCCAGTGCCTCTGCCTCCAACCAGGCTTCGTCGTTTCCCTGCAGCTGTTCCCCCTGCTGAACTGCTCCCCTTACTGTTGCTGAGGCTGCAGTTTGCCTCTGGAGCCTCTGGGGACACTCTTTGGCCATGTGCTGTGCACTGTCACAGATATAACACTTCCTGTTCCCTCTAGGAGCCTTCGCCTTGACTGCTCCTGGTGTTTGGGCTCTGGTTGCTGTCTGAGCCCTGGCACCACCTATCTCCATCGGCTCTTCTCCCCCCCCCCAGTGGAGGCGTGGACTGCGCGCGCTGTCTCTCTGGGTAGGAAAGGAGTTGTTCTGGCTGGTGTGCGTCCCATACGTCCCTCATCCCTGCTCCAAGGGCGTTCTTCCAGCCGCACCCCTATCGCCAGCGCTCTTTGGATGACTTCTGTGGTGCTGTTGGGTCTTTCCCCCCTCGCCAGCTCATCTTTCACGGCCCCATTCAGCCCCTCCCAGAACAGATCCCTGACGGCAGCGGAGTCCTTCTCCCAGCCCAGCACATTTACTAACGCAAAAAAGCGGGAGTGATATTGTCTCACAGTGGCTTTGCCCTGCTTCAGCCCATGCATTTCCCTCCTGGCCACATCCACATCTACCGTTGATTTAAAACAATCGTCCATAGCCTTGATAAAGGCTTTTGAATCTTGGAGGGCGGGGTCATTTTCGCGCCATAAATTGCGCAGCCACAATTTAGCTTCCCCATGCAGATGAGTTATTATGAAGCCTACTTTCTCCTCCTCATCTCTAAAGTCTTTCCGAAGCAAATTGAGCGCGAAAACTATGTCTGCTCTGAAGTTAGGATGCTGCTGCAGGTTCCCGTCGAAGTGGGCTACGATGCTGCCCCCCCTTTTCCCGAGGCCAACTCCCTCCGGCTTGGGTCCCAGCAGTCCCTCTTTGCCCAAAAGTTCCCACCTGTTTTGCAGATCCTGGCAGAGCGCTACTGCTTCTTCCTCTCTCTTTCTGGATGCTGCTACTTCTGCGTAAAGCGTTGAGACTGCTTCTTGCAGCTCTTTCACCTTGTCCTCTGTAGTCATCTTTGCCTATCTTCGTGAGCTCGCAAAACACCAAGTTTTGCCCCCCGCTGCGTCAACTCACGCTGCGAGGGTTCAATTTTTATGTCAGACGGAGCTTACTGTCAGAGCTGCCCTAGGTCCCAGCTCACAAAGGACCAACGCCAGTCCGTTGTTATATACAAAAGTCTTTATTGAAGTGCAGTTTCGATTTCAAAGCCGCGGCGCGCAGCTCTACGTCTTAAACTCTAGACCGCCAAAGCTCCGTCTGAATCTCCTCCCCCCAGACACCAGTTTAAGACTCTAGCCTTGCTCCACCTCTTCCTTTGCTCCTCTGGGTCCGCCTGTCCACTGGGGTCTTGCCCTTTCTAGACTCTTCTGACGCTGAGTCCCCTGAGTCTTCCCCCTCCCTCCGGCGGGCTTTAGGACCTGGTTCCCAATCCGGGTTTCCTGCTGTGCCGCGCGCCTGTACATTCGAACTTGGCGCGCGCGCCCAGCCAGCAACCTTCCTCCTGACCGTTACACTGCTCCTGTCACTGCTTCCCCCTTCGGAGAGGCTAGCTGGACCTGACTTCCCCTCCGTTTCCTCACTCTGCGATGGAGGCGTGGCCAGCCCTGATTCATCTTCTCTCCCTGCTGGAGGAGAAGCTGGCCCTGATACATGGGACTCTTCCCCCCCACTACGCTCTGGTGGAGGAGCTGGTCCTGATCTCTCGCTGCTGCTTTGGGAGTCCCCGCTGGCCTCTTGCTTCTGGTGTGTCCCCCCTGGGACCCCCCTTGCCCTGGCCATCGGCGCCCCCCTCTGGGAATCTTCTGATTCGCTGGAGAAGCTCATGGAATCTCTCGGGCCACTTTCATACTCCCCTACGCTGCCCTCAGATTCTTCCCCTTCGCTCTCCATTTCCCCTCTCCCCTGTGCCTCTGCTCCTGAGCCCCTGACAGTTGAGTTTCTTCATTTTAAAAATTTAGATTGACATGTTTGTATTGCAATTAAGACAATCAAGAAAAGGTTGCTTAAAACCATTTCACATGCATATTTTCTCATTTCCCCAATCTCCCCATCTCCCTTTAGCATCACCCTTACAAATCTGGCAGTTGTTAATTTCGTTTTGGTCAAACAAAGAGGATGTTAACGTCCAGGTGAGTTTTATTTTATTTATTTTACAAAATGTCAAAAGGAAGAAAAGAGATGGACTCTGGAGTCCAAAGTATCTAGAAGGTAGCATGTTGGAAAAAGAAATTGCATGGCAGTAGTTTGTGTAATTATTGACTTCCGGGTTAGCGCCATCGGCGAATGGCGGAGTTCCTCCGACCGGAGGAGCTGGCTCCGTGGAAACTGGGTCTTCCTGCCACGGCGAGGGTAGGGACCCGCTAGAAATCCCAGGTGGAGGAAGCCTGGGAACGTGGGGTTCGGCAGAGCACCAGGAGCGCCTCCCTTACTCACGGGGAACCCCATTTTGGGGCTCCGGAGCGAAGTAGGGTGAGCGGTGCGGTGCTGCAAACTGATTGCTATTTTCACAGAGGGAAGCCACATAGCCATTGTCGGAGAGTGCTGACTTTTTCCTGTCGACAATTGAACTCTAAACAAGTACCCGTGAGTAGAAACGGAAAATTGGATCAAGAAACATCCTAATTTGGCACCGAAGCGGGAAGGTTCAAAACAGGAAGTCCGCCTTCCGCTTTTTGTAAACAGACTGAAGCAAAAACCTTGTAAGCTAATAGCCTGGAAAGTTGTTTTGTAAAGGGCGAAATTTCCTTCATTTATAACCACTAAAACCCCCTGGGAAGCAGGAGAAAAGGGGGGGGGGGAATTTGACTGTTTAAGCCTGCAGGAGAGGGAGTAAAGAAAAATAAGTTTCCACCGTCTCAAACCTGGGAACGGGGGTCAGAGACAGAAATTGTTGGAGATGTCCATTGACTGTGAATGGAACATTTTGACAGATAGCTAAAAAAAAAAAAGAGAAACAAACTGATTCCAATGTTGCCTTTTGCATTCTAAAGAAACAAAATATTTGAAAATTGAAAGTAACTTTCTTTTGTTGGACATGCTTTAAAAAGATGGACATAAATATAAAGTGTCTCCTCTATAGGGAGCTTGTTAAATTGTTGCTGCAGTTTACTTGGGGACTTCACAGCTGCGAGATTAAGATCGTGGAAACAGACTGCGACCTTGAATAAAAATGTGTTTGGAAGAAGTCTTGGTGCTTGCTTTTTGCAAGACGAGCGCATTGCTGGAGCAGTTGCATGAGAAGATGGATTTGATGAATGAGAAGTTGGATTTGATGACTGTTGTAGTCGGTGAATGTGGACAAACGGAATATTGACACAGAAATCATACAGGGACTAACTCAGGAAACTGGCTCGACTGGGCAAATGCAAGGGCAGATGATAACGGAGGAGGTTGCGGTTGTACCTCAAGCAATACAAATGGAGAGATCTGAGGCGCTGCAGGAGCATAAGCCATTGTTTTGGAAGAGGCCAGAGGGAGTCTGGAGCTGAGGAGGCTCTTAACTTTGGAGGGACTTTGAAATATGCTGTTAAATATTTTTTGAATTATATTGATGACTGTGGGGAGTGGGACTGTGGGGAATGGGCTGGTCTGATGAGGGGAGATTGAGATAATTATGGGCTGAAATCCCCCAGAGACCTACTCCTCAATGAGAAAGGAAAGAAATCAAGAAAGAGAGCAACAAAAGATAAGGAAAAGTGCAAGTATGAACAAGAAGAAGAAGATCTGCAGAAGGAGCATGGAAGAGATTTAAGAGCCTCGGACATGAGACTACCAGGTTGATGGACTAGATGGAATGGACAGTAAGGACTGACATAACCCGAGATCAGGAAGAAGGGACGTTGGATGAAAATTGGAAGAGTCTATAAAGAAAAACTTTTTGTCAGAGCTGCCTCCAGGTCCCAGCTCACAGAGGACCAACGCTAGGCTGTAGTTATGTACAAAAGTCTTTATTGAGATTCAGTCTCCATTTCAAAGCCGCAGCGTGCAGCTCTACGTCCCGACCTTAGACCGGCGAAGTCCTGTCTGAGTCTCCTCCCCCTCCACACCAGTTTAAGACTCTCGCTTTGCTCCACCTCTTCCTAAATTCCTTTCTCCTCTGGGCCCTCCTGCCCGCTAGGGTCTCATCCTTCCTGGACTCCTCTGACGCTGACCCTGACGATTCTTGCCCCTCCTTCCGGCGGGCTTTAGGACCTGGTTCCCTATCCGGGCTACCTTCTGTGCCGCTCGCCTGTACCTTTGAACTTGGCGCGCGCGCCCAGCCTGCAACTTTCCTCTTAACCGTTAACTCGCTCTCCGATGGAGGCGTGGTCCACCCTGACTCATCTTCTCTCGCTGGTGGTGCATATGTGGGCTCTGACACCTGGGACTCCTCCCCCCCACTACGCTCTGGTGGGGAAGCTGGTCCTGATTTGCAACTGCTGCTCTGGGAGTCCCCGCTGGCCCCTTGCTTCTGGGGTGTCCCCCTTGGGTCGCCCCTTGCCCTGCCCATCGGCGCCCCCTTCTGTGAATCTTCCGATTCGCTGGAGAGGCTCATGGAATCTATCGGGCTGCTGTCATATTCTCCTACGCTGCCCTCGGATTGCTCCCCCTCGCTTTCCATCTCCTCTCCTCCCTGCGCTCCCGCTGAGTCCCTGACACTTTTATTTTGGGATCTAGTGTAAAATTAATGAATATTAGGGAAAATGTTGGAATGAAACTGTCTGGCTTTAGTAGAAATGATATAAGGAGTTATGTATAAATAAGCATTAAGTTTTAAGTTTAAGGTATGTTAGAAGGATGTTGGAATGAAGCTATGTGGTTTTAGCAGTAATGTTATAAAGGAGTATTTAAAGATGGATTATTAACAGGTGAGAATGTAAAGTTATAATATATTAAGATAAATTATTAAGATAAAAGCAAAAATGGAAAGGATTTGCTGAAATAACTAATTGAATTAGAATACAAAAAAGGGAGGTGTGAGGAGGTCAGGGAAACAAGTAAATGAAAGTCAAGATATGGAAAGGTTGATTTGTTTTTAATTGTTTTTCCTTTTTTGTATTTTGTATTTTTTGTTTCTTTTTCTTTTCTTTTTTATTTTTGTAACCTTTTATAAATATATATATTTTTAAAAATAGTTTGTGTAATTATTCAGCATGGAGGATGCTTTTTAAAAAATAAATAAAAAATAAATCCCACCCATTTAGAAAGGGGGTGGTAAGATCGACAAATACCAAGAATCCCCAAGCCCTGCAAAGTGAGGATTGCCAAATATCTTCAATCTCTTGCAGCCAAAATAGGGATGTTTGACTTGGAGGGCTGGTTGCCAACATCCTTTTTAAGGGTGGGGCAAAGTGGGGAGACCTCCAATGAATCACTTTCAGTTGAGCATAAATCGATGCCTCTTCCCCCGCATCGGTCCAGATGTTGAGTCAGAAAGAAAAACAAAGCTGCAGCTTAGGCAAGGCAAAGAAATCCACTGTCTGGAGAGAGAGAACAAACTTCTTGAGAGCTGCTTTCCCTTCTGGAGGGCTGGCTGCTGCCTTTAAATGAAGACCATACAGGGCTTGGTTAAGAGGAGAGCTGGATGCAACAGGTGTTGTTTATTCACTTCCAAGGCCCATATCTGACCCTATACCTATGTAGCAGGAACCCCCCCCCAATCATTCAGTTTCTACAAACTTCACACACACTCACACTCACACACTACATACACTACGCTTCTGTTATAAATTCATAGAAAATCAACCATACATCAGATTTGCACTGTTCCACTTTTATTTTACTCCACAAAGGAAGGACTACAAAATGGGGAAGGTTTGATACAGGCCACCATAATCCCTTGAGCATACCAGCACATCCACAGGAGCCCTGCCCAGTTGCTATGCCAGCCCTGATGGTCCTAGACAGAAGACCATCAACAACACAACGGACTGCATACACGAGTGGATTCAACACGGACTATAACAAAAGAACAGTGATTGGATTCCCCCTCAGGGGGCAGGAAACTGCGACTACCTTTTGTCTTCTGAAAATGACTCATGGGGAGGGGGAGAAGGGAACCAGCCAGGTGACAGGACACTCAGGTTATACCACCACCACCCCTCCCTCAACCCCTCCTTTCTGTGATGTATGCATGATGTTTCTGGGGGTGGGCTTGACCTACAGGATGGGAATTTCAAAAGTTTTTATAAGGCCTTTCACACCATTTTTCTGTGTCTTTTCTCTCTCCTGCAAGTGAGGGGATCACCCTGTTGCAACAGTTCAATAAAGGCCAAGCCTACAGGCTGCTGATTTGCTCCAATTTACTCTGGTTGGTGTCTTTACTTTTTGTCCAAGGGAGCCCTCGGATTTTTCCGGTAACACCTAGCATTTCACTAGCCTAGCCTCATGGCCAATTGCTAGCACTGGGTGGGTGGGTGGCTGAGCCCAGGGAGGCAGGTGGAAACAGCTAAGCTGCTGTTGCTTTGAATGTGCCTATGTCTTCTGTTATAGCACAGCAGAGGTAGCCAAAATGACACCCTCTTTATGTGGTTGGGACTCTCACTCCCATCAGCCCCAGCCAGCATGGTCAATGGTCAGGTGTGATGGGAGTTGTGGTCTAATCTAATCTAATGAGTGAGTGAAGTAATCTCCCCAGCCATACACTGAAAGCACTATTAACAGGACTTCAATAGTGCTGGGAACTGTAGTTCTGTGAGGTCAACATCATTAACAAGTACAGTTCATTAAGTGCTCAAACCCTTCTCATGCCTCTCACCCTGACTCTGTTGCAGGAGCCTGCCAGTCAGTAATCACAGTTGAAAGATGGAGCTACTTGTGTAATAGATCTATGGTGCTAAATGTTTAGGTACAGTAAATACTAGGATTTAATTGGAACTTGTATGTTATACTGTAACTGGGATATGTTGCAATACAGTCTCAATGTGTATTAGAAAGGGGGTCATGAAAGAGGGGGTGTGAAGACTGCATGTCAGACTTTGAAAATGTAATCAAGATCCAGGTGTACTGGAATGTATCAGCAAGTAGCATGCATCAGCAAGTAGCATGTGAAGAGTTAATTAATTAACCTAGGTAACCAGACTAAGTGTATCTGAAGAAGTGTGCATGCACACGAAAGCTCATACCAAGAACTAACTTAGTTGGTCTTTAAGGTGCTACTGGAAGGAATTTTTTTATTTTTTTATTTTGTTCAGACTAAGTGTGTACCAGTCAATCAACAAGTGTTTATGAAGTCAAGGGAACTCCTTTGTTAGGTGATACCTGAGGGGATTAACCATTAGTACTTCAAAGCATCAACAGAACTGACCATTAGAATGCAAGCAAATAAAGGAGGCTTATCTTAAAAAGTAGAGACATCACCTTGCCAACAAAGGTCCGTATAGTAAAAGCTATGGTTTTCCCAGTAATGTATGGAAGTGAGAGCTGGACCATAAAGAAGGCTGATCGCCAGAGAATTTTTTTTAAAATATAATTTTTATTAACAGGCCAATCAAATCACATTAATTCCAAATCGCATTAAATCCAAATTATACAGCCGGATTTTTAAATTTTCTGTTGGGGGTACCCATACTTCAGGTTCCCAAAGGGGTCAAAACATCACTCTTACTGCTGCCTTGATCAAACAGTTCTATCCAGTTCTGTCCAGATAGTCTTGTTGTTATTTTTTTCATCTTCTTGTTGTTATTATATATTCCTTTCTTTGTGATCTCTGATAATCTTCACAAGCGAGTGAAAGACAAACATCTCCTGTGTGGGTTTTACACTCTCCAAAAATCATATCACATAAAGGACAGACGCCATTTCCACACCTCCGTTAAAAACATTCCCACTGTCTGTCCGTTGATTCACAGGCTTGCGAATCTATATCTCAGAGGGCTCTGCCAGGTCAAGATGATGTTCCGATAACCATACATTCACATTCCAATGACCCTGGTCCTCCTCCCTCTCGTCCACCTTAAGCAAGCCTGTCTTCACGAAACTCCATTTTTTTAAAATAATTATTTTTTATTCAATTTCCAATATGCATTCCATCCATGTTTAACATCCACTTCTAACATATACATCTTTTAGACTTCCCTCAGCCTGTCTGTCAATTTTCCATATTATCACAATTACTCACATTTCTTAAATTTATATTGCGCTTAATCTCATCATATCTTTTAAGCAACATTTCTATCAATCATTTTCACAGAGCTTCTTGAAATCCAACAAGCGTTAATTGCTCCTCACATACATTTTTTATATACTCTGTAAATTTATTCCAGTCCTCGGTGAATCTCTGATCGCGTTGGTTCTGAATTTTCCCTGTTAATTTATCCATTTCTGCATATTCCATCAGTTTCATTCTCCATTCTTCCCTCATCCGCATTTCTTCTCCACCGAAAAGATTTTTCTTCTTCATTCCCTTTTAAAATAGCTTTAACCGCATTGTGATCTGATAGAACTTTAGGTTGAATCTCAGTCTTTATTATTCTTGTGGTTATTTCACTAGAAACCCATATCTGATCAGTTCGTGACATTGATTGATTTACCTCTGAATGAAAAGTAAATTGTTTTTCTAATGGGTGTCTCAATCTCCATATATCCGCCAAGTTACAATTTTCCACCATGTCAAAAAAGGTTTTTGGTAATTTTCCTTCCTTCGTTTTGCCTTTAGCCCGAAGTCTATCCATCTTAATTGATACCACACCATTCATATCACCCATTATTATTACTTTTTGATCCAAATGTTCAAATAATTTTTCCTCCAGACCTTAAAAAAATTCTGTTTTACTGCCATTCGGTACATATACTCCAATAATTATCAGTTTTTCACCTTGCCAATTGACTTGGACTGCTATGATCCTGCCTTCTTCATCCTTAAATAATTGTTGTGCCTCTAATTTGTTTTTTATGTACAATACCACCCCTCTCTTTTTGCTTTTATCCGATGATTTTGTTAATTAAAATTTTCCTGTGCGTTTTTTAACATGAGTCTCTTGCAAACAAATAATATCCAAATTCTTTTGTTTTAAATATTGTCCCACTTTATTCCTTTTTTTAATCGTTCATTCCATTCACATTCCATGTCCATAATTTTAGTGCCATAGTGTCTGCCAATTAAATATTTTTTCCTCTTATATTTTTATTTCTCTTCCTCTTCTTGTTCTTTTTCAATTTCCTCTTCCTCTTCCCGTTTTTCTCCTCTTCCTCTTCTTTTATCCTTTCTGCTTTGCTCCTCTTCCTCTTCCAACTTTACAGAGTCTCCTTCATCACCTCCTGCTCCTGCCACCTCTGCTTCTTCTCCTTCTCTGGTCAGTTCTTTGTATCTTCTAAAAAATTTATCCACCTCATCCGATTTTGTCAGTCTGTGCTTCTTCCCTTTGTATGTAAATGCTACTCCTTCTGGAAATAACCATTTAAATTCAATTTCGTTTTTCTTCAAAGTTTGTACCAGTTGTCTGTATTGGTCCCTTTTTTTCAAAAGTCTCAACGGCACGTCTTTAAAAATAATTATATAATTTCCATCAATGTTTAAATGTTTCTCCCTGTTTTTTTGCAAAATCAAATTTCTCATTTTTCTTTCTTTGAAGATAATCAGTCTCCAGGAAATTTCTTAACTCTGGTCGATCTTGTTTTAATCCGGAAAGCATTTTGTATAGTTTTCTCCACTTCTTCTATTTTCATATCCAACCATTGGGCAAGTTCTGCCGTCAGTTTCTCTTTAATCCTTTCTCCCTGGGTTTCCGGCACAGACCTCAGCCTCAGATTAGTTTCCCGTTGCCGAAGTTCATTCATCGCAACCGCATCCCACAGCTCGTCCTGCACTTCTGACATTTCACTTCTGACATTTCCGCCCTAATTTTTTCCTCTTCCTTTCGGACCTCTCTCATTTCTTTTTTTTTATATATAATTTTTATTAATTTTCCAATTTTAAGACAAAACAACATACATCGACAAACAAAAACAAACACACAAATATGATTTCATAACCTCATTTTCATAAGCCTTCTTTCTCGGACTTCCCCATACCTCCCCCTTTTTGCATCCTTATTTTACAGTTTTTCAGCAACCCTTTACTCCAATTAATTAAAACTTATTATCTTATTATCTTTCTCAATTTCATCTTATTTCAACAAACAATTTCCGCTGCAATTCTGTATCTTCCTTTCCCTTGACATTTTAGCACTCATCAATATTGTAACAGTTCTTAAGATAAGCTTTGAACTTCTTCTAGTCTTCCTCCACCGTCTCCCTCCCCTGGTCACAGATTCTGCCAGTCATCTCCGCCAGTCCCATAAAGTCAATCACTTTCGTCTGCCATTCTTCCAGTGTGGGAAGTTCTTGTGTCTTCCAATACTTTGCTAGAAGGATCCTTGCTGCTGTAGTGGCGTACATAAAAAAAGTCCTATCCTTCCTTGACACCAATTGGCCGACCATGCCCAAGAGAAATGCCTCTGGTTTCTTGTGAAAGGTACATTTAAGTACCTTCTTAATTTCATTATAGATCATTTCCCAAAAGGCTTTAATCTTTGGGCAGGTCCACCAAAGGTGAAAGAAGGTACCTTCAGTCTCATTACATTTCCAGCATTTATTATTGGGCAGATGATAAATCTTCGCAAGCTTGACTGGGGTCATGTACCACCTATAAATCATTTTCATAATATTTTCTCTTAAGGCATTGCATGCCATGAATTTAATACCGGTGGTCCATAACTGTTCCCAGTCTGCAAACATAATGTCATGACCAATATCCTGTGCCCATTTAATCATGGCTGATATAACTGTCTCATCTATTGTATTCCACTTCAGCAACAAATTATACATTCTTGATACATTCTTAGTATTGGGTTCTGTCAGAGCTGCCTCCAGGTCCCAGCTCACAGAGGACCAACGCTAGGCTGTAGTTATGTACAAAAGTCTTTATTGAGATTCAGTCTCCATTTTAAAGCCGCAGCGTGCAGCTCTACGTCCCGACCTTAGACCGGCGAAGTCCTATCTGAGTCTCCTCCCCCTCCACACCAGTTTAAGACTCTCGCTTTGCTCCACCTCTTCCTAAGTTCCTTTCTCCTCTGGGCCCTCCTGCCCGCTAGGGTCTCATCCTTCCTGGACTCCTCTGACGCTGACCCTGACGATTCTTGCCCCTCCTTCCGGCGGGCTTTAGAACCTGGTTCCCTATCCGGGCTACCTTCTGTGCCGCTCGCCTGTACCTTTGAACTTGGCGTGCGCGCCCAGCCTGCAACTTTCCTCTTAACCATTAACTCGCTCTCCGATGGAGGCGTGGTCCACCCTGACTCATCTTCTCTCGCTGGTGGTGCATATGTGGGCTCTGACACCTGGGACTCCTCCCCCCCACTACGCTCTGGTGGGGAAGCTGGTCCTGACTTCCAACTGCTGCTCTGGGAGTCCCCGCTGGCCCCTTGCTTCTGAGGTGTCCCCCTTGGGTCACCCCTTGCCCTGCCCATCGGCGCCCCCTTCTGTGAATCTTCCGATTCGCTGGAGAGGCTCATGGAATCTATCGGGCTGCTGTCATATTCTCCTACACTGCCCTCGGATTGCTCCCCCTCGCTTTCCATCTCCTCTCCTCCCTGTGCTCCCGCTGAGTCCCTGACATCCATCCCCCCCTCGAAGCCCCCCTCCCCCCTCCCCCTCTTCTGGCGTGGGTTCCGGGTGCTCCAATGCTGTGGGGGTGCATGCCGGATACCGGTCTTCCCCCCTGGCATGCTGCCAGTCCGTGATGGGTACATCGAGGTCGCTCTCCTCCGCTTCCATCTCGTTGCCGGCGTGCTCGAAACCAGGATCCTCCCCCAACCCGTCCATGCCCCCTTGTTCCCCCATTTCCTCTGGGTAGTCTGCGTGCCAGGGCCCTCTGAGCAGTCTCCTGCGCCACTCCTCCTCGGGTTGAGTGTCCCACCAATAAGAGCGTTCCGCACCCAAGTCTGAGACCGACCCCTCCGGCGAGGTAGTCCCTGGAACCGTCTCCTCAGCCGAGGAGAACCCCTGAAACGTACTGGCTGAGAGTGTGGGGGTGAAAAGATATTCGTCAAAATAATCCTCCGGCATGGGCCTGTGTGGGAAGAGTGCGTGGAACTCGTCTTTGAGGTAGTGCTCCTCCACCGCATAGTACGGCACCCAGCTGTTGGCGCTGGCCGGGGCACCTTCCCTTGCGATGAGATATTCGACTCCCTCTTCCCCCCATCTCGAGTCCAAAATCTCCGTCACCTCGTTGAGTAGCCCCGCCCTCGGCGACCCCCCTGTCATGGGTGCATCTCTAAGCGGACTGGGAGCTGTCCCTGGCTCCTGAAACCTGTGAGGTGCCTTGTAGGGCGTTAGCACCGATCTATGAAAGACCGGGTGCATTCTGGAACCCTCCGGTAGTGTCAAACGGAAAGCCACTGGGTTGATCTGTGCCTCGACTAGGTAAGGGCCCAACTGCTTGTGTCCTAGCTTCTTCTTAGCTAAGGATCTGGCCGGCACTGCCTGGGCCGCTAACCAGACCCAGTCCCCTACCCGTATGTCCTCCCCCACTCTTCTGTGTTTGTCTGCTTGCATCTTGTATACGTGTTTTGCTAGGTCTAACTGTCTATGGAGCTGTTCATGGACCTCCTGTAACTCCTCTGCCAATGCCTCTGCTCCCTGTGGCTCCCCCTCCCCCTCTTTCTCTAAGCCCGGGAAGGTCCTGGGATGTCGCCCGTGGTTGGCAAAAAACGGTGTCACCCCCGTGGACACGTGTTGTGTGTTGTTGTAGGCAAACTCGGCCAGGGGCAGATAGTCCACCCAGGTCGAGGGCTGCTGGTTGGCGTAACATCTCAGGTACTGCTGCATGACGGCGTTGACCCTCTCCGCTTGTCCGTTGGTCTGCGGGTGTCTTGCCGACGCTAGGTTGACCTTGACGTTCAGGATCCCCATCAGCTTCCGCCAGAAATTCGAGATGAACTGGCGCCCCCTGTCGGACAGGATAGACCGTGGCAGGCCGTGTACCTTGAACACGTGGTCTATGAACAGCTTGGCTGTCTGTTCCGCTGTGGCCACCTTCGCGCAAGGAATGAAGTGCGCCATCTTGGTGAACATGTCGACTACCACGAGTACTGCTGTTTTGCCCCTCGAGCTGGGCAGGTCAGTGACAAAGTCCAAGGCTACCCTCTCCCACGGTTCGGACGGGGTCCGTAGCGGTTCTAACAGTCCCGCCGGCGGTCTGTGTACTGGCTTGGCCCTTTGGCAGGTGTCGCACCTCGTGACGTAATCCGCGACTTCTCCCCGCATCTTGGGCCACCAAAAGTCTCTGGCTACCAATTCCACCGTCTTTTCCTTGCCGAAATGTCCGGCGCTGGGTGCGTCATGTAGCTGTTGCAGTACTGTCGCGCGGAGTTCATCTCCCGGTACGTAGATGGCCCCCTTGCGGAGGAGCAGTCCGTCGCGTATCTGGAACTCGTCGTCCTTTGCCGTGCCGCTGCGCACCTCCTCCATCTTGGAGCGCGCGAAGGAATCTGTTCGCAGCTCACGCCGTATCGCTTCCAGGTCTACTGTGGCAGAAGCGCATGCCCACGCCTTGGGTGCGAAAATGTGTTTGGCCGCTACCGGTGCTGCTTCCTCCAGATACTGCGGCTTCCTGGATAGCGCATCAGCCATGATGTTGTTGTCTCCGGGGATATATTCTATCCTGAAGTCGAAATCCGCAAAGAACTCCGCCCAGCGGATGTGTCTCTGGTTCAGGAACCGCGCCGTGCGCCAGTACTCCAGGTTCTTATGGTCCGTGCGAACTTGCACCGTGTGTTTGGCTCCGATGAGGAAGTGCCGCCACGCCTTGAATGCTGCATGAATGGCCAGCAACTCTCTGTCCCAGATGGTGTAGTTCTGCTCCGACTTGCTGAGTTTCCTGGAGTAGAAAGCACACGGCCTCCAATCCCCTTGCGGGTCTTTCTGCAACAGGACTGCCCCCACGGCTCTGTCGGAGGCATCCGTCTCCACCCTCATGGGCTTGCTGGGGTTCACATGCAGCAGTTGTTCCTCGGAAGCGAAAAGACGCTTGAGTTTCTGAAAGGACTGCTCCGCCTGCTCCGTCCAGATGAACTTCTTCTTCTTGGAGCTGAGGGTGTCCGTGATGGCCGCCGTCTGCATAGCGAAACCCTTGATGAACTTGTGATAAAAGTTAGCAAAGCCGACAAACCTCTGGACCTCCTTCCGATTGCGCGGGCTCTTCCGGTCCAGTACTGATCGTACCTTGGCGCTGTCCATGGCGATTCCCTTGTCGGACAGCTTGTAGCCCAGGAAATCCACCTCCGTCATGTCGAACTGGCATTTCTCCAGTTTGGCGTAAAGCCTGTGCTCCCGTAGTCTTTGCAGGACTTCCTTGACATCTCTCTCGTGAGCCTCCTGCGATTCCGAGAAGATCAGAATGTCGTCCAGGAAGCAGACGCACTTCTTGTAGAGGAGCCCCGCTAACACGTGATGCATGAAGGCTTGGAAGCAGTGGGAGCCATTTTGTAAACCGAAGGGCATAACCCTATACTCATAGGTGCCCAAGGGCGTGAACATGGCCGTCTTCCACTCGTCGCCCTCCCGCATGCGTATAAGATTGTACGCCCCTCGTAGATCCAGCTTGGTGAAGATGCGTCCCTTCCTCACCGTCGCGAGCAAGTCGTCGATCTTGGGCATCGGGAAAGCCGTGGGCTTGGTTTTCGAATTTAAAATTCTGAAATCAACTACTAGCCTCTTCTGGGGCGTGTCTTTTTTCTTCACAAAGAACACAGGACTGCCCCCCACTGCTTTGGATTCTCGGATGAATCCCCGCTTCAAATTGTGATCTATGAACTCCCTGAGCTCTTGCAGTTCGTCTTCAGACATGGAGTACAGTTTTCCGGTCGGCAGCGTTGCCCCCGGCAGGAGGTCAATCTTGCAGTCGTAGGGTCTGTGGGGAGGCAGCTTGTCCGCTTCCTTCTCGCAGAAGACCTCCAAAAACGCCTTGTACTTGTCGGGTACCGCTTGCAGCATGCCCAGTTGTAGCTGTGGGTCATCCTCTTGCCCCTCGTCCTCCTGGTTAGTCATGATGCAATGTTCTGCGCAGTAGGAGGAGCAGAAGGTCAATTTACGCTGGTACCATGCCAATGCCGGGCTGTGCCTGTCCAACCAGCTCATGCCCAACACTATGGGCGTGTCTGACAGTTGGGTGACGTTGAAGCTGATGACTTCGCGGTGATTTCCAAAGCGCATCACCATTGGCGGCGTTTGCTGTACCACCTGTCCCCCCAGCAATTCTCTTCCATCGACTGTCACTACTTTCAGGGGCATCGTGGCAGGCAGGAGCGCTATGCTATGTTGCTTGATGAAATCCACTCCTATAAAGTCTGCATTGCTACCAGAGTCAATGGTAATAGGCACTTCCATGGTGAGCCCATTGGGAAGCTGGAGTGTTGCGGTGAGCTGCACCACTGGTTTGGGCGGGAGGGGGTCTGTGGGCTGTAAGATTCCTGGGGACTGCTTCACTGACTCGTCTGGCTGGGCCCCAGTGGCTCTGCTTCCAGCCAGACTTTGTCGTTTCCCTGCTGCGGTTCCCTCTGCTGAGCTGCTTCTGTTACTTTTGCTGAGGCTGCATTGTGCTTGCGGAGCCTCTGGGGGCACTCTTTTACCATATGCTGAGCACTTTCGCAGATGTAACACTTCCTGTTCCCTCTAGGAGGCTTCACCTTGGCTGCTCCTGGTGTGAGGGCTCTGGTCGCTGACTGAGCCTTGGCACCACCTATCTCCATCGGCTCCTCTCCCCCTCCCAGTGGAGGCGTGGATTGAGCGCGCGCTGAGTCTCTGGGGAAGAAAGGAGGTGCCCTTGCTGGCGTGCGTCCCCAACGCCCTTCATCTTTGCTCCAGGGACGTTCTTCTAGCCGCACACCAATCGTCAGCGCCTTCTGGACCACTTCTTGAGTGCTCCGTGGCCTCTCCCCCCTTGCGATTTCGTCTTTCACAGCCCCGTTGAGCCCCTCCCAGAACAGGTCCCTGACGGACGCTGAGTCTTTTTCCCATCCCAGCGCGTTGACCAATGCAAAAAAGCGGGAATGATATTGCCTTACAGTGGCTCTGCCTTGTTTCAAACCGTAAATCTCTTTTCTAGCGACATCCACATCTATCTCCGATAAAAAACAATCGTCCATCGCCTTAATGAAGGCTTTTGCGTTTTGGAGGGCTGGATCATTATCTCTCCACAGATTGCGCAACCACGCTTTAGCTTCTCCATGGAGATGCGTTAGTATGAAGCCTACTTTCTCCTGCTCATCTCTAAAGTCCTTCTCCAGCAACTTTAGCGCAAAAACTACGTCTGCTCTGAAGTTAGGATATTGCTGCAGACTCCCATCGAAATGCGACACCAGGCTCCCCCCTCTCTTCCCGAGCCCGATCCCTTCTGATTTGGCTGCTGGTGGCCCCTGTTTAGTCAACATTTCCAACCTGTTTTGCAGATCCTTGCAGACAGCATCTGATTCCTCTTCTCTCCTCCTTGCCGCTCGTATTTCTGCGTTAAGTTGTACCACGGCATCTTGCAAAGCTGCCAGTCGTTCTTCTGTAGTCATCTTGTGCTGCTTTTGTGAGCTCGCGAAGCACCTATCTTCGCCCCTCGCTGCGTCCTCTCACGTTGCGAGGTTCTTTGAAATGTGAGACAGGACTTACTGTCAGAGCTGCCTCCAGGTCCCAGCTTACAGAGGACCAACGCTAGGCTGTAGTTATGTACAAAAGTCTTTATTGAGATTCAGTCTCCATTTTAAAGCCGCAGCGTGCAGCTCTACGTCCCGACCTTAGACCGGCGAAGTCCTGTCTGAGTCTCCTCCCCCTCCACACCAGTTTAAGACTCTCGCTTTGCTCCACCTCTTCCTAAGTTCCTTTCTCCTCTGGGCCCTCCTGCCCGCTAGGGTCTCATCCTTCCTGGACTCCTCTGACGCTGACCCTGACGATTCTTGCCCCTCCTTCCGGCGGGCTTTAGGACCTGGTTCCCTATCCGGGCTACCTTCTGTGCCGCTCGCCTGTACCTTTGAACTTGGCGCGCGCGCCCAGCCTGCAACTTTCCTCTTAACCGTTAACTCGCTCTCCGATGGAGGCGTGGTCCACCCTGACTCCTCTTCTCTCGCTGGTGGTGCATATGTGGGCTCTGACACCTGGGACTCCTCCCCCCCACTACGCTCTGGTGGGGAAGCTGGTCCTGACTTCCAACTGCTGCTCTGGGAGTCCCCGCTGGCCCCTTGCTTCTGGGGTGTCCCCCTTGGGTCGCCCCTTGCCCTGCCCATCGGCGCCCCCTTCTGTGAATCTTCCGATTCGCTGGAGAGGCTCATGGAATCTATCGGGCTGCTGTCATATTCTCCTACGCTGCCCTCGGATTGCTCCCCCTCGCTTTCCATCTCCTCTCCTACCTGCGCTCCCGCTGAGTCCCTGACAGGTTCTAACAATTCTGTTTCCAATTTCGATTTCTCCACCTGGAAGCCAATTTTCCTGTCTTGTTTGAAGGTTTCTATTATTTGGTAGTAATGGAGCCAATCTCGTACCTTGGACTTTATTTTCTCAAAACTCTGCAGTTTAAATTCACCACTTTCTTGTTCTAAAATTTCAGAGTATTTTGGCCATTTGGATTCTATGTTAAGTTTCTTCACCTCCTTAGCCTCCATAGGTGATAACCACCTAGGAGTTTTATTTTCCAACAAATCTTTGTATTGAATCCAAACATTATATAGTGCTTTCCTAACAATATGGTTTTTAAAACCCTTGTGAACTTTAACCTTGTCATACCATAAATATGCATGCCAGCCAAACCTATTATCAAACTGTCAGAGCTGCCTCCAGGTCCCAGCTCACAGAGGACCAACGCTAGGCTGTAGTTATGTACAAAAGTCTTTATTGAGATTCAGTCTCCATTTTAAAGCCGCAGCGTGCAGCTCTACGTCCCGACCTTAGACCGGCGAAGTCCTGTCTGAGTCTCCTCCCCCTCCACACCAGTTTAAGACTCTTGCTTTGCTCCACCTCTTCCTAAGTTCCTTTCTCCTCTGGGCCCTCCTGCCCGCTAGGGTCTCATCCTTCCTGAACTCCTCTGACGCTGACCCTGACGATTCTTGCCCCTCCTTCCGGCGGGCTTTAGGACCTGGTTCCCTATCCGGGCTACCTTCTGTGCCGCTCGCCTGTACCTTTGAACTTGGCGCGCGCGCCCAGCCTGCAACTTTCCTCTTAACCGTTAACTCGCTCTCCGATGGAGGCGTGGTCCACCCTGACTCCTCTTCTCTCGCTGGTGGTGCATATGTGGGCTCTGACACCTGGGACTCCTCCCCCCCACTACGCTCTGGTGGGGAAGCTGTTCCTGATTTCCAACTGCTGCTCTGGGAGTCCCCGCTGGCCCCTTGCTTCTGGGGTGTCCCCCTTGGGTCGCCCCTTGCCCTGCCCATCGGCGCCCCCTTCTGTGAATCTTCCGATTCGCTGGAGAGGCTCATGGAATCTATCGGGCTGCTGTCATATTCTCCTACGCTGCCCTCGGATTGCTCCCCCTCGCTTTCCATCTCCTCTCCTCCCTGCGCTCCCGCTGAGTCCCTGACACAAACCCTTCCAAATCCAGAATGTCTGCATTCTCAAGAAGTAGCCAATCTTTCAACCAGCAGAAAGCTGCCGATTCATAGTACAGTCTTAAATCCGGCAGAGCAAACCCCCCTCTTTCTTTTGCATCAGTAAGTATCTTAAATTTTATTCTGGGCTTTTTGCCCTGCCAGATAAATTTAGATATATCTTTCTGCCACTTCTTGAAACAATCTAGTTGATCCACGATTTGTAATGTCTGAAACAAAAATAACATTCTAGGCAATACATTCATTTTAATCACTGTGATTCGGCCTAACAAGGAAAGCTTCAGATTCGACCATATTTCTAGATCTTTCTTTACCTCTGTCCAGCATTTATCATAATTGTCTTTAAATAAATTCACATTTTTAGATGTCATGTTAATCCCCAAATATTTTACTTTCTTTGCCACCATTAACCCAGTTTCATTTTGGAATCTCTCTCTTTCAACATCTGTTAAATTTTTTCCCAAAACTTTAGTTTTTTGTTTGTTCAACTTGAATCCTGCCACCTGACCAAAGAATTGAATTAACTCTAAAACTCTTTTTGTACTAGTGTCTGGCTCTTGTAAAGTCAATACTAGGTCATCTGCAAATGCCTTCAATTTGTAATGTTTAGCTCCGACCTGAACTCCTTTTACCAGCTGGTCCCCCCTGATCATATTCAACAGAACCTCCAGGACTGATATAAAAAGTAATGGGGATATTGGGCACCCCTGCCGTGTCCCTTTTTCTATGGAAAGTTCATCAGTAACCACGTTATTTACAATTAGCTTTGCCTTTTGTTCAGAATATATTACACTTATACCATTTTCAAACCTTTGGCCTACCCCCATCCCATGGAGATTCTTCTTCATGAAGTTCCAAGAGATATTATCAAAGGCTTTCTCCGCGTCCACAAAGATTAGGACTGCCTTCGTATTAATATTTACAGTTAGCATTTCCATAATGTCAATTATATTCCTTACATTATCTGATAAGTGTCTTCCTGGGAGAAAGCCTGCCTGGTCCTTATGAATCTCCTCCATTAACACCCTCTTCAGTCTTTTTGCTAAAATATCAGCAAATATTTTGTAATCCACATTAAGTAATGATATAGGGCGGTAGTTCTTGATCTGGTTTTTTTCAGTTTCAGTCTTTGGTATAAGTGTAATAAATGCTTCTTTCCACGATTCAGGTGCCTTTTTCCCCTCTAATATTTCGTTACAAACCTCCTTAAGCGGCTGTATTAACCATTCTTTCAATGCTTTATAATATCTGGAGGTTAGTCCATCTGGTCCTGGAGATTTCCCTAGTTGCATGTTTTGAATGGCACCCTCCATTTCTTGATCTGTTATTTTCTCATTTAAAATCAACATACTTTGTTGCGAAATTTTTTGTAATCCATATTTCTTAAGAAAATCTTCTATGTCTCCTTCGTTTTCCGGCCCTTGTGCATATAATCTCCTGAAGTAGCTCTGAAAGCAGTTGCTGATCTCATTTGGTTTAAAAATGTTCTTTCCATCCACCTCCAAGCTTGTGACTGTATTTAGTTTCTGTCTCTTCTTCAATTGTCATGCTAGAAGTTTCCCACATTTGTCCGCTGATTCAAATGTCCTCTGTCTCATTTGCTTGATTTTCCATTCTATCTCCTGGTTCATCAATTCCATATATTGCATCTGATAAAACTTAATTTCTCTCAAAATCTCATGAGACTTTGGTTTAGACCTCAATTTCTTTCCCCCTTCTTTTATTTTTTCCAGAATCTTATCCTTCCTATCATTTTGTTTCTTTCTCTTTAAAGAGTTCTGTTGTATCAGAAAACCTCGCATCACGGCCTTGCTTGCGTCCCAAATCACTCTTTTCTCAACATCTGTCCTCAGATTTATCTCAAAATAGTCCTTCAAGGTTTTTTGGGCCTTTTTGTAAATCTCCACCTCTCTGAATAGGGTGTCATTCATTCTCCATCTGAAGGATCCAGCTGTTGTTAGTTTCATTTCCATCTTCACTGCGTTAAGGTCGGAGCATGTCTTTGGGCAGATTTCCACCTTTTTTATCCTTGGAGCCATTCCACTAGTAATCCATATTTGATCTATTCTTGTCCATGTCATTTGTGCCTCTGAAAAGAATGTTCCCTCTCTCTCAAGAGGGTTTCTTGTTCTCCAGATATCAATCAGGTCCATGTTTTCAGTCATTTCAAAAAAGGTCTTAGGTAGTCTCCCATCCTTAGAGACCACCTGTCTTTGTGCTTTATCCATATTTGTAGAGACCACGCCATTCATATCTCCTAATAAGATCACCTTATAATCCAAATAATCCATTAATGTCTCATGCAATTTCTTGTAGAATTCTGCCTTCCCTTCATTTGGTGCGTAGATGCCAACTATCAGGAGTTTTTCTCCTTGGATTTGTATCTCAATTGCCAAAATTCTTCCATGTTCAACTTTAAAAATCAATTTTGGAGCCAATTTTTCCTTTACATAAATCACCACTCCTCTTTTCTTAACTTTGTCTGATGAAATAAATTCCTGTCCTAATCTTTTATTTATAAGTAATCTTCTGTGTGCCCTTGTCACGTGGGTTTCTTGTAGACATATCAAATCCAATTGTTCTCTTTTCAAGATGTGAAAGACCTCACGCCTTTTTCTGGGAAGGTTCAGTCCATTACAGTTCCAGGTTAAAAATTGCAGAGACATCATTAATTAATTACCTCCAGCTGCTCCCTGCAGCTGTTCTTCCGTTGGTGACTTCAGTCCAAATGTCAAGTTTCCAAGGTCTGTATCAGAGGTCGAGTCTAGCACTCCTTTCAAAAGGTCCTCCTCGTTTCTGTCTAGGAATTGTTCTTTATCTTGCACTGTTCTTATTTTGACTTTCTTTCCTTTGAAGTTAAAAGACAAACCTTGTGGAAATTCCCACCTAAAAGGTATGTTATTCTTCTTCAGCAGGTCAACCAGGTTCTTAAAATAAGTTCTTACCTCCAGAATGTATTTTGGGATGTCCTTGTAAATTTGAACAGAAGCATTTCCAATCTGAAGGGTTCTCTGGTAATGTAAATTTAAAATTTTATCTCTTTCCTCTTTAGATCTCAGAGTTATCAGACAATCCCTTGGGATCTTCCTGCCTTGCCTTCTGCCCAATCTGAAGGCAGTTGTTATCTTAAATTCTTCTTCCTCTGAATTTACCTACCAAAATTCTGATAATTCTTTTGTGAGAAAGTCCACTAAGTTGTCCCCTTCACTTTCAGGGACCAACCCAAGTCTCAAATTCTTCTCTTTCCTCTGCATCTCCCACAAAGACAAGGCCGCCTCATGCTGGTCCAACTTCTTACAGACTGGTATTAAACTTTCCTGTGTGGTTTCCGCAGTAAATTTAGCTTCTTCTGCAATTTTTCGAATTGTGGCGTTTTCTTGAACCAATTTATTTATGGTTTCTGTATTAGATGTAATGCTTTTGGTATTTAAGTCCAATTTTGTTGTAAGTTCTGTCAGTTGTTTGGTGTTCTCCGTGCTCTGCTTAGTCAAATTTTCTAAAGATTCATTTATTTTGAGTAATGCTTGAGTCACTGAATCCATGAATACGTTTATTCCTTTCTCCTGTCCAGCTGTGCCTGTTGGCAGTAAGCCTGATATTGAGCCTCTTTTCTTTTGTGCAGCTTTAGCCTTAGATCTTGTTGTTATATCTTCTGCAGAGCCACTCATGTCCCAAGGTCGTTCCCACAGGAACAGCTCTTGAGTGGAAAAATCCAGTGACTTGTTTTTATTTGACAGTCTATGTTACAACTGTAGCCTTTCAGCCCTCTAGAGGGAGCAGTACATTGTGTCCAATAAGCAGAAGAAACAAAGAAACCAAAAGCCCTCTTGGAGAAAAGTTTTTTGTTTGTTTTTTGACAAAGAAACTTTCAATCTTCCAATTGCAACAATATTATTTCTGTAAAGTCCCAAAAATTGTATCTATTTGAGCTCTCCGCTTTGCAGACAGTTCCTGTCAAAGCGCTTCGCCCAGGCAGTCTGTTCCCAGAGTCAGAGACAGCAGGAATTAATCACTTAAATTTCCTCTCATGCAGGTTAAGCCAGGTTCCCTTTTCTCCCCCCCCTGCTCCTGCTTGCTGGAGGGGTAGTTAGAGTTCAATGCCAAAGTTAAATAATTCAAAAGTTCAAAGTTACTTTTCCTTCAATTGCAGCTTTCCAGTTCCGTTGCTTTAAAAGCCATGCAGTCCGGGGGGGGGGGGCAGACTTCCTTTATTTACCATCCCCGTTTTCAGCCAAATTTCAAACGTTTTTTTTTTTTTTTTATAATCCCAGTAGGTTTCCCAATCCTACTTACGGGTATTTCAATTTCAGTCCAGATTTCAGGAAGGAATCGGCGCTCTCCGCCTATGGCGACGCGGCTTCACTTCACGGGCTGGGCAGCGACTCTCAGCACCGCACGATCCCCCAATGCTCCTCCGGAGCCTTTAAAAAGGCTCTTTTGCAGTAAGGTAAAGGTACCCCTGCCCGTACGGGCCAGTCTTGACAGACTCTGGGGTTGTGCGCCCATCTCACTTAAGAGGCCAGGGGCCAGCGCTGTCCGGAGACACTTCCAGGTCACGTGGCCAGCGTGACATCGCTGCTCTGGCAAGCCAGAGCCGCACACGGAAACGCCGTTTTACCTTCCCGCTGGTAAGCGGTCCCTATTTATCTACTTGCACCCGGAGGTGCTTTCGAACTGCTAGGTTGGCAGGCGCTGGGACCGATCGGCAAGTCCTAGGCGCTGAGGCTTTAACCCACAGCGCCACCTGCGTCCCTATCTTTTGCAGTAAAGGGGGGCGCAAATGGTGCCCACCGAGTCTCCTTGTTCACAGGCTTCCGCGCTTGTGATTTTAGGGGTCCCCGCTTCGCCGTAGCGGTCAGACCCGAACTCGTGAAGCAGCCCTCTCTCCGGAGATCGGGGAGAGAGCCGCCATTAAGCGCTGGCGCCGACCGGAAGTCTCCGGACCTCTCTCATTTCTAATTTTGTCCTTTTCATTCCTTCTTCTAAATTCTGTGTTCATTTGACAATTTCTGTGTTCTTTTTAGCAATTTCTTTCATCTGGTCTTTTAATTCATTTACTGTTAAGTCTATTTTATTGTCCATTTGCCCTAATTTTGTTTCCATTTGGCCTAATTTACTCTCAGTATTTTTCTCACTGCTTTTTATATCTGTCTTTAATTCTGTAAACATCTTTACAATATCTGCTTTCCACTCTGGTTCTTGTCTTGAACCCTTTCTTTCTCCTGGTGTTGCACCATCACTCTTTTTCTGTTCTGTGAAAAAAAAAATCACTTTGAATAAATCAATTATTTCCAATTTCTAATTTCAATAAGAGAAAATCCCCCCAAAAACCTCAGTTTAAACCAGAATAGAAAGTTCATAAAAGTTATAAAATGTACTCCTTCAAAATTATCAGATATACTCCTTGGATGCAGCAAGTGAATCAAAACCCTTAAGTGCAATAAGTGTATCCAAACAATCTTCTTGCCACTTATATAGCTATATCCATAAATATGACCAGCTCAAAATTAATTAAAAAACCCTTCAATGCCTTCTTGCCACTTGATTAGCTATATCCCTGGAATTGGTTGCAAGCTTCGAAATAAAACAAAGAACTTTCCCCTTCTTAAATCCCTTTAAACAGTCTCCTGCAGAGATCGCATTATTTTAAATCCAATAATACAAATATAAAATGAAGGAAAGACCCAAAGTGCAGACTGGCGATTCAAACTGGTAGTCTTCAAGGAAAGGGGAAAAAAAACATATAAGAAAAAACCTCTTTCTTCCAAGCTGTCCTGTCCAAATGTGTCTTCAAAAATTATATCCTCAGCAATTATATCCACAAGGGAAGGGAAAGCTCCTTCACTGGCAACAAAATGGCTACAAGAAGCTCCTTCACTGGCAACAAGATGGCACTTTGTATCTCCAACTTATAGCTCCAAAGAGTGTGTGTGTGGGGGGGGTTGTATTCCGCATAAAAAAAGAGGGTTTTATAATCACAAAGTCCTTGAAAATCCCAACAAATAAAAGCAAAAAAAGGTTGGTGTCCGCAGTCTTAAATTTCCTTTCTTATTACTTGAGCCAAAAGGCTCTATTTAATTTCCAAATCAATGTCTTAGGGTCCGTAACTTTAATTGCGCAGTTTCTTTAAAAGTGAAAGTAATCCAATTCGCTGTCTCCCATTATCTCCCCAACACTCACAGCCGATTCTCCAACAGACTGTTTTCATATGCTTCTCAGCAAATCCTTTCCCCCTCTTAATTGTAACTTAGTTTTAATCTTTGTGAGAAGCCTTTCCAATAAAAACCATCTAGTATGTGCGTAAAACTTCCCGCTTGTCGTAACTTACAGTTTTTTCCACTCCGCGAATTCCTCTTGTGTCTAAATAAAATTCCCGGCAAGGCTCACCTCCTTTTTTTCAACCTTACCGCCACGAATTAGTTCAAATCCAACTTTTAGATTTAACTTTTTAGGTTCCAATTCGTTTTCTTTTGTTTGAGGACAGATCGCTTTGTGTGCAAGCTAGGGGCTTCGCTATAGAGAGATAGAAATGGCTTCCCGCTGCCGATGTCTCAACCCCGCCACACTCGTCGCCTCCAAAAAGGAGGCTACTTGGTGGCCAGAGGAGAATTTAAATGGCAGTGCTGGGACCCCTGCCTCTTGGATTTGGGGGGCTGCGGCACCCTTGCAACCCCTCCTTTTCTCTCCCGATAGCTGGATACTCTCGCAAGCAAGAGATCCCACTTGCTTTCACTTCGCGATCCGCCGGAAGTACGAAACTCCATTTTTTAACTGCGTCATAAAACTTTCCTTTCATTCCCCGGTATTTCCACCTGTCCTCTCTTCAATCAATAATTCACTCCCACACAGTTCTTAATCTCCTGCTTGTGATTAATAATAGCAATGATTCTTCTCTCTGTCTGGAGGGGAGGATTATTAGTACTCACAAGGCAAAAAAAGAAAAGTTTTTTCCTCCCCCCCTTTCTGTTTCACTCCAACATACCAGTCTCTTGATGTTGATTCTTGACTTGATTTATTTTCATGCCCGTCGCTCCGCTCACAGAGACCCCATTAATCAGCAGTCTTTACTCCCGATCTTCACTTGATGTATGTGCAATAGCTTCTTTCCAATTATATATTTCCAATTAAATATTTTGAGCTAACGTGAACCAGTGCGCTAATTGGAGACAGCGTCAGGAAGAGCCGACTTCACCGAGGGCTTCGTGCCAAGTGTCCACACCCCCTTCTTTCGAATCCGGGGGTGCATTATGGACACCGCTGGCAAGGCAGTCCCCCCATCCCCTTGGGGGGGGGCAAGGAAGGCTGCATACTTCCCATAGCAGCCTCTTAATTATCTCGTGTGGGCCGGAGAGATGTTATTGTTGGCCATCTTCCAATGTGCCCCCTGGTGGCCCCCGATCGCCGGAGAATTGATGCTTTTGAATTATGGTGCTGGAGGAGACTCTTGAGAGTCCCATGGACTGCAAGAAGAACAAACCTATCCATTCTTAAGGAAATCAGCCCTGAGTGCTCACTGGAAGGACAGATTGTGAAGCTGAGGCTCCAATACTTTGGCCACCTCATGAGAAGAGAAGACTCCCTAGAAAAGACCCTGATGTTGGGAAAGATGGGGGGCATAAGGAGAAGGGGACGACAGAGGACGAGATGGTTGGATAGTGTTCTTGAAGCTACCAGCATGAGTTTGACCAAAGTGCGGGAAGCAGTGGAAGACAGAAATGCCTGGCGTGCTCTGATCCATGGGGTCATGAAGAGTCGGACACGACTAAACGACTAAACAACAACAACAGCAGCTTTTAGGAACAGTAGAATTAGGATAAATGCCTTGGGTTGGAGTGAACAAACCTCTTTTGAGATGACCATGCTGTAAGATCTGGACTCCCTCCATGCAGACTGAAAGTGTAAATATGTGACTAAATCATATTTCTTAAAGCTATGACAGTCTCCGCCACATCTTCAATTCTCCAAAGGAGCACAAGCCCTGGGAGAGTGCCTGGAACCCCATAGGCTTTTGCCACTGCTTGGCAGAGAGAGAGGGAGGCACCCTGTAGCGATGTTAGGAAATCTTAGTTAGACAAACTTTGGTCAAACTGAGGAAAAGTCTTGTGGGAGAACCAAAGGCCAAATGTTTTATGGGGAATGTGTATCTGTTACTTTAAATGGAGACTAATTGGCTCTGGAAGTGTGAATAAGTTATCTCATGCATCTGCAGGAAGGAAGCTTTCCAAGTTGATTTATGGGTTTTAACACCTGGTTATCTTTTTTTTGTAGTTTCTTTTTTTTAAAAAAAAAAAAACTTTTATTTTGCTTTAAACAGGTACATATGAATATAGACAACCAAAATTACAAAGGAAAATTCCTTAATAGTAGTGGGGGAAAAACTACAAAAAAACTACAAAAAATATTGAAGTACATGATACAGAACATAAGCAACTATGGGGAAGATAAAAGAAAAGAAAAAAGAAAAATAGAAAAAAAAGAAAAAGAAAAAGAAAGATTAGCCAAAGCAGGAAGGCTCATCTATTGTACACTTCTGTCAAGCTCACAACAGATCATTATTCTTATCAATTAACTCTATCTGCATTCCAAAGGAATCCCTCGTCTTGGTATCAGGGAGCATTTCTCTATGCGGTATCATTCTAAACATAGCCAGATCTTTCTTACTGAGCCCTTATCCCCTAAATAATTATTTAAACATTCCCATTCTTCTTTCACCAGTTTTTAAGGTTTATCTCTTATTGCATCTGTCAGCTTTGCGAGCTCCAAGTACTCGCACAATTTGACTACCCATTCCTCTTTAGTGGGTGTATTTTTATCTTTCCAGTGTTTTGCCACTATAACCCTTGCTGCTGACGTTGCATACATAAATAGCCTAGTTTTGTTTTTGGGAATATTTTCTGAAACCATTCCTAATAAAAATTCTTCTGGTTTCTTGCTAAATGTAGTTTTTATCAATCTCTTTATCTCTTCATAAATCATGTTCCAAAATCTTTGTATCTCTAGACAGGACCACCACATATAGTAGTATGTTCCTATCTGTTCCTTACATTGCCAGCACTTGTTATTGTTTGATTTATTTATTTTTGCAAGTTTTACAGGGGTCAGGTACCACCTATAGTACATTTTCATAAGATTTTCCCTTATAAGGAAACAAGCCCGTGGACACATGCTCCGCGTTATTGTATTGCAAATTCGGCCAAAGCTAATTTCTCTACCCAGTCATTCTCCCTCTTGCTGACATAGCATCGTAAGTATTGTTGGAGTATACTGTTCGCTCTTTCCACCTGCCCGTTGGTCTCTGGGTGCCTGGCCGTCGAGAAATTGACCTCGACGTGTAGTAGGCTCATGAGCTTCCTCCAGAACCTGGAAGTGAATTGTTTTCCTCGGTCTGATAAAACCCTCAAGGGGGCACCATGCAGCCTGAAAATGTGTTCCACAAACAGCTTGGCGGTTTCCTCTGCCGTCACCGCATGCGAGCAGGCAATGAAATGGCACATCTTAGTTAACAAGTCGACTACTACCATGACGGCCGTTTTTCCCCTTGACTTGGGCAAATCGGTCATAAAATCTATGGACACTGCCTCCCATGGTCTTTCTGGTGTGGGTAATGGTTCCAGTAACCCTGTGGGTGCCGCCCTCTCCCCTTTGGCTCGCTGGCAGCGGTCGCACCCCCTTATGTATTCTCGTACATCTTCCCTAACCTTTGGCCACCAGAACTGCCTGGTGACTAGCAACATGGTTTTGTGTTGACCAAAATGTCCTGCCGTGGGGCTGTCGTGTAATTGTTTGAGTACTCTACTCCTCAAGTCCCCCTCTGGTATATACAATGCCCCCCGGTAATACAGTGCCCCATCCTTTTCCTCAAACCCCCCCGGGTTTCCTCCTGCCCCCCTGAGCTCCCTGATCTTGTTTTGGGCGTACTCGTCGTCTGCCGTCCCCTCTGCAAGCTCCCGTTGCCCTACCAACACTCCCCCACATACCCATCGGTCCTCGGGTATCACATGTCGTTCTTCCGGCGCTCCCTCTCCTTCCAGATACTCTGGCTTCCGGGAGAGGGCGTCTGCTCTGACGTTTTCCTCCCCCAGCACGTAACGAATCTCAAAATGGAACTTGGAAAACTCCTGAGCCCACCGCACCTGTCTCTGGTTGAGTACCCTTGCCGTCCTCCAGTATTCCAGGTTCTTATGATCCGTACACACCTGGATCTTGTGCTGCGCCCCTATTAGCAAATGTCTCCAGCATCAAAACGCTTCATAAATAGCCAGCAGCTCCCGGTCATACACTGTGTAGTTCTGCTCCGATTTGTTCAACTTCCTGGAGAAAAAGGCACACGGTCTCCAGTCGGACTGGTTCCCCCTGGTTGAAGCAGTACGGCCCCCACCGCTCTGTCCGATGTATCGGTCTCCAGCCTCATTGGCTTCTGCAGATCCACATGCAAGAGCTGCTCTTCCGAAGCAAACGCCTTCTTTAGCCTTTCAAAAGATTGCTGCGCCTCTTCCGTCCAGACGAACTTCTTCTTGCTACTGAGGCAATCTGTGATGGGTGCAGTTAAGTGGGCAAAGTTTTTGATGAACTTCCGATAGAAGTTTCCAAACCTCAGGAACCTCTGCACGTCCTTCCGGGTCTTGGGTGTCTTCCATTCCAGTACCGCTTGTACCTTGCCCGGATCCATAGCTAGTCCCTTGTCTGACAACCGGTACCCCAGGAACTCGACCTCTCGGGTGTGGAACTGGCACTTCTCCAGTTTGACCCACAGCTGGTGCGCCTGTAACCTCTTTAGCACTTCCCGGACATCTCTGACGTGTTGTTCCTCGTCCTCTGAATAAATCAACACGTCATCTAAAAAGGCTACGCAATTCTTGTACAGCAAGGGTCCCAAAACGTGATGCATGAAAGATTGAAAACATGCCGAACCCACTTGTAATCCAAAGGGCATAATGAGGTACTTGAAGGCCCCCAGAGGGGTGAACATGGTGGTTTTCCATTCATCTCCCTCCCTCATCCTGATCAGATTGTACGCTCCCCTTAGGTCCAGCTTGGTGAAAATCCTTCCCTTCCTCACCCTGGTCAAAATGTCGTCAATCCTGGGCATGGGGAAGGTCACGGGTTTCAACACAGAATTCACAGCCCGAAAGTCCACTACAAGCCTGGGCTTATTAGTGTCCTTCTTGTCCACAAAGAAAACTGGACTGCCTCCCACCGCCCTTGATTCCTTTATGAAACCTCTCTTTAGGTTCTTGTCTATAAATTCCCTCAACTCCTGCATCTCCCTGTCCGACATGGCGTACAGTTTGCCCACTGGCAGCTGGGCTCCTGGGAGTAGGTTGATTTGACAGTCAAAGGGCCTATGAGGGGGCAGTCTATCCGCTTCTTTCTCACTGAAGACATCTTGCAAGTCAGCGTACTGCGGTGGTACCTGCCCCTTCTTCCCCACTGCCATCCCTGCCACTCTGGCTATTGCCATCCTCGGTGTTTCCCCCCCGTGTCAGTGTTCCAAGCAGTGAGCTGACCTGAATGAGACCGTCCGCTGGTGCCATCCCACTAATGGATCATGTAGCGCCAGCCAGCTCATTCCCAGTATGATTGGCGGTCCCGCTAGGGTGGCTACGTGAAAGGCAATAATCTCAGTGTGCCTGGCAATCCTCATCCTCATGGGGGGCGTCTGGTGTGTTACCTCTCCTCCCAGGAGTTCCCTCCCATCTATGGTCGTGACTTGCAAAGGGCTCCCTAGAGGCAGAGTCTGCAGCTGATGCTCTAATGCAAATTCCTTGCTAAGAAAATTGCAAGAACTGCCTGAGTCCAACAGCGCCTTTATCTTGAGTGGGTGGCCGTTGGGGAGCTCTAGTACCACTTCTATGGCGATGGCTGCTCGGGGGGCTCTGGCTTGGGCACATTTACTGGTTGTTTGCCTGGCTGCTGTGCCCTGTCGTCGGCAGCCAAGCGTTGGCTTTTCCCTGCTCCTTAAGCCCCTCCTCCTCACTCCCAGCCGCCCCCACCATTCCTTGCCATGCCTTTCGTTGAGGGCAGACCCTGGCAAAATGCCCTGGCTGCTGGCAGAGGAAACACTTCTTGGCTGTTTTCCCCTCCTTCTTTCGAACTTCGCTAGAGTTTGAAACCCCCCCCCCCGTGCACGCGTGCCTCCGATCTCTATTGGCTCCACTGGCGGGGAAGGTTGCTCTGGTATTTCAGGAATGCGGAAGTCATTCCAACGCTCTCCTCTGCCTTCCCGCTTCTCTAGAGCCCTGGCTTCCTGCCGCACTCCAATAGCAAGCACAGCTTTGGTCAGGTGATCCATCGACTGCATGCGGGGCGCGCGGGAAAGTTCGTCCTTCACTGCGGGGGCCAGACCTTCCTCAAATAACATCTGAATCGGTTCCGAAGTCAGATCCCACCCAAGTCAGTGTATGAGCATGGCAAATCGCGACCAGTACTCTCTGACTGATTGGTTCCCTTGTTTGCACGCCATCAACTGCCTGCGCACAACGCTCTGCTCAATTTGGCTGGAAAACATCAGATCCATGGCTGAAAAAAACTTCCTCAGGTCTTTTAAGGCATCATTATCGGATGCCATCAGTGGTCTAACCCACTCTCTGGCTCCAGCCTCCAGGTGTCCGATCACGAAGGCTACTCTCGCCCCCTCATCTACAAAGTCATCATACTGCAGGTCCAGTGCATACTGCACCTCTGTCTTAAATGCCTGGTAGTCCCTCGGATCGCCCCCGAAGTTATGCACCAGTCCCGGTACCTTCCTTGCAATGGGGGTGGGTTTCCCTTGTGCATCCTGAGCCCTTCTTTCATCGAGCCGCGCCGCTAGTAGAGCCAGCTGTCGTTCCAAATCTCTGTTTCTCTCCTCCAGAGTTGGTCCTCCCCTGGCTCCCTCTCCACCGCCGGCTCCTTCTGTTTTGCTCATGATGCCTCCTCCGCACAAACAACGTCAAGGACTGACGGATTGCTGTAATGGGATAAGGGGTTGCTTGTGCGTAAGCGCCACACCGCTCCAAGCTGAGTAGTTGGCTAAAACTTTCCCTGACCGGACAGCCCTTACTTCGTGGCTGTCTTAATCGTTGGCAGAATCCGTCAGTGGGCGTTTCCTGAATTTCTTCCAACATAAAAGCTCCTTGACCAAGAGTCTCCGCCTAGCTTCCCTGCGCGACAGCTTTCTGCGCAGAGTGGGCGTCCCAATGGGAGTCCTGAGCTCTCTCCGCTGGTCTCGCTGGAAGCGTCTCTGAGCCTTCCCTCCGACGCTTCCTCCTCCTCTACTTCCTCAGCGGAAGCTCTCCCTCTCCCCCTGCTGGTTCCCTCTCCAGCGTCTGGGAGCCTCGCCACCGCCCTGGGCTCCGATGGCAGTTCCCTGACATCCAGATAGGATATTTTTTTGTCAAATCCTTTGGTTCTTTTTTTATCCTTTTCAAGGGCGGCTTTTAATTGATAATACTCCAGCCAGGTTATTCCCTTCTGTTTCAATTCGCTTAGGTCCTTTATTTTCGGATCACTAATTGTTTCCTCTACTAAATCCTTATATGTTAGCCAATTGCTGTTCATATTCATCCTGTGAACTGACGTAGATTCCATTGTTGACAGCCACCATGGTGTTTTGGTTACTACTGATTTTTTACTCCTCTCCCATACTTCATATAATGCCCTTCTCACAATATGATTTAAAAATCCTTTGTGGGATTTAACCTTGTCATAGCCTATGTAGCCATGCCACCCGTACACAATATCCCATCCCTCCAGATCTAGGACTTCCGTGTTTTTAATTAATATCCAGTCCTTAATCCATGTCCAGCCTGCTGCCTCAAAGTACAGTTTAAGGTCAGGGGCCGTGAAGCCTCCTTTTTCCTTCAACTCTGTTAGTAGCTTAATTTTTTTGCGTGGTTTTTTCCCTTGCCAAATAAACTTTGCAAGGTCTTTCTGCCAATCCTTAAAGCACTTTACGCCTCTAATTATAGGTATTGTTTGGAACATAAAAATCATCTTTGGCAATACCATCATTTTAACTGTGAATATTCTCCCCCACAGGGACAAATTCAATTTTCCCCAAGTCTCTAATTCTTTTTTTATTTCCTTCCACTTCTTTTTTTAAAAAATATTTTTTATTAACCGGCCAATCAAATCAAATTAAATCACATCACATAAATTCCGAATAACAAAGCCGAATTTTAAATTTTGTTGGGGGGGACCCATATTTCAAGATCCGAAGGGGATTCTGATCATCTTCTTGCTACTGCGTTAATGTCCAAATCAGTCCAAACAGAGTTCATAATTCTATCCAGTCTTATCTTGCTGTTTCCACATCACATCTTGTTCATATATTTTCTCTTTTTTCTTTATGATCTCTTCTGATAGTCTCCTTAAGCCGATAAACACCAATAATAATCCTGTGTGAATTTTTCCGTTCTTCCAATCCTCAAATCGAGATGGTTTCCATATATCATCGCCTTCATAGATAACATTGCTCTTTCCATCATTAATCTCGCAAAACTGTCGCTCTTAAGTCCCACTGAGGAGTTTCACCCACAATATAAAAACAGCTCTATTTCTCTATTTCTCCTCTCAGACTTAAGTCCTCCGACAGAACTTCCCAATATGACGATGGCATTTTTAACTGCGTCATTCCAAAGCTCTTATACATTCCATGCTCTTCTTAAAACATGCTTTGGTTCGAAAGTTTATCTCCACACAGCCTTAAATCCACAGCTTAAGACATTAAAATGACATTTCTGACTCGTGAGGGGAGGGGATTCTTGTTTAATCACATAAGGAAAGAAAGGAAAGTTTTTCCCCCTCCCCCATCAGTCATTTGCCATACCGAGTCTTGGCGTATCTTCTCATGATTTCTCTTGTTCCTCCGACTCGTCTTGTTTTATCAGAGATCTCTTCTGTTAGCAGTCTTTACTCCCCCTCCTTCCTTGAAATATGTGCATTCTTTCATCCAAATTGTTTCTTTTGAAGTTCTTGCAGCTAGTGGCGCGGATCAGGGATTGCGTCCAGGAGCACCGGAATCCCACAGGAGGGCTTTGTGCCTAGTGCCCCCATCCACACAAATTCGGGGGTGGTATAGGGCACAGCAGGCAAGGCAGTCCCCCCCAGCATCCTGGGGGGGGGTAGGGAGGCTAATTACTCCCATCATAGCCTCCAAATTACCTTGTGTGGGTCGGAGAGATGTTATTGTCAGCCATCTTCCAATGCGCCCCCTAGTGGCCCCCCCGAAAATTTCCTTCCACTTCTTCTCATAATTGTCCTTATATAAGTTTATATTCTTATTGGTGATCCAAACTCCCAAATAATTTACCTTATTGGCTACCTTTAAACCTGTTGAATTTTCCAATTCCTCTTGTTCCAACTTACATAAATTTTTCGTTAATAATTTGGATTTTCCTTTATTCAGTTTGAATCCAGAGACCTTCCCAAATTCTTCCAGTTGTGCAAGCGTTTTTTGGATACTTTCCACTGGATTTTCAGTGGTTACGATTACATCATCAGCGAAGGCTTTAATTTTGTAGTATCGAGTTCCTAGGTTAATTCCTCTTATATTTTTATCCATTCTTATTGCTTTTAAAAGTGGTTCCAAGGTGGCAATAAAAAGAAGTGGGGAGAGAGGGCACCCCTGCCTTGTCCCCCTTTCGATACTGAACTCTTCGGTGATCTCATTATTTATTAGCAATTTTGCTTTTTGTTAACATATATCGCCCAAATTCCATTAATTATTTTTCCCCTATGTCCAGACCTTTGAAAGTTTCCAATAGGAAATTCCATGATACTCTATCAAAAGCTTTTTCTGCATCAACCAATAATATGGCCATCTTTTTACTTGGTTTCATTTCCACATATTCCAACAGGTCAATTATTATTCTTGTATTGTCTTTTATATGTCTATCCGGTAAGAAGCCCGCCTGGTCTCTGCTGATTATTTTGTTTAGAGTCTTTTTTAATCTATTAGCCATCACCCCAGCATAGATTTTATAGTCTGTATTCAACAGGGAGATTGGTCTATAGTTTTTCATGTCTGTCAACTCCACTCCCTGTTTCGGGATTAGAGTGATCAGTGCTTCTTTCCATGATTGTGGTATATCTTTCCCTCCCAGTATATTATTCATTATTCTTTGTAATGTAGGGAGGATTACTTCTTCCAGGTTCTTATAGTACATTAATGTGATTCCGTCAAGACCTGGCAATTTGCCACTCTTCATTTCTTTTTTATTACTTGTTTCCTGCTTGGCAGGGGGTTGGACTCGATGGCCCTTGTGGTCTCTTCCAACTCTATGATTCTATGATTCTACTTGTGCTATTTCATCTATTTCTATATTGGAGTTTAGGGCCTCAACTTCTTCTTTTTCAATTCTTGGTAATTTATTTTGTTGTAAATACTCTTCCATTTTATTAACCTCTAATTGTTCTTGTTTATACAAATCCTTACAGGACGCAGGTGGCGCTGTGGGTTAAAGCCTCAGCGCCTAGGACTTGCCGATCAAAAGGTCGGCGGTTCGAATCCCTGCGGCGGGGTGCGCTCCCGCTGCTCGGTCCCAGCGCCTGCCAACCTAGCAGTTCGAAAGCACCTCCGGGTGCAAGTAGATAAATAGGAACCGCTTACCAGCGGGAAGGTAAACGGCCAGAGCAGCGATGTCACGCTGGCCACGTGACCCGGAAGTGTCTCCGGACAGCGCTGGCCCCTGGCCTCTTAAGTGAGATGGGCGCACAACCCCAGAGTCTGTCAAGACTGGCCCGTATGGGCAGGGGTACCTTTACCTTTACCTATACAAATCTTTATAAAAGTTTAAGAATTTTATTTTTATTTTTACTGGGTCTGTTATTTCCTCCCCTTGGTCCAAAATTTTATTTATAACTTTTTTTGTTTGCTTTTCCTTTATCATCCATGCTAACAACATACCGGGCTTATTGGCGGACTCAAAATACCTTTGTTTTGCCCATTCAATTTTATTTTCTACTTCCTTATTTAATATACTAGAGATATGGGATTGCAATATCTTTATTTTTTGTAATATTTCATGACTTTTTGGATTTTTGATCAACTCTTTTTCATTAATTCTTATCTGTTTAGTTAGCTCTTGGATATTATTGTCTTTTATCTTCTTCAGCCTAGCCATTTGTTGTATTCCAAGACCCCTCATGTACGCTTTACTTGTGTCCCATACTACATTTATATCTGTATTTCGTTTCCCATTTATCTCGAAAAATTCCGCTAACTTGATTTTTGCTTGCGTCACCCATTGGTCGTCTCTCCATATCTCATCATTCATCCTCCACCTTCCTTTTGTTTGCTTTTTAATTTCCATATGTATTGTTACTGGATTATGGTCTGATATAGTCCTCCCCAGAATTTCTGCTTTTTCTAAGAAGAGGGTCAGCCCTTTAGAAATCCAAATAGCATCTAACCTCCCCCCTGATTTTTTAGCTTCCGAAAAGTGTGTAATATCTTTCCCATTAGGGTGTTTAATTCTCCATGAGTCATAGAGGTCAAAATTGTCCACCATCTGGAAAAAGGGGAGCGGTAATTTACCTTCATTGGTAAGTTTCCCTCTAAAGGTTCTATCCCATTCGACTGAGACCACTCCATTCCAATCTCCCATAAGAACAATATTCTCCCCAATATAATTCCATAACTTCTTTTCTAGCTCCTTGAAAAACTCTGATTTATTATTATTTGGAGCATAAATGCCCACTATGATTATTTTTCCCCCTTCTATAGTAATCTGCACTCCTACAGTTCTACCTTCTTCATCCACAAAAAGTAATTGGGGGTCTAGGCTTGCTTTGGCATAAATCACAACACCCCTCTTTCTCTCTGTTCCTGATGCAATAAACTCTAGACCCAGGTTTCTATTCTGTAAGACCCTTGTATGACTTTTAGAGATATGGGTCTCTTGTAGGCATATGATATCCCATTTCCCCCTCTTTAATACATGACTTATTTTATTCCTTTTAAGTTTACTGTTTAATCCATTTATGTTCCAAGAAATGCACTTTAGTGCCATAAAGTCTTAATGGTCATACGTCACCTTTACAAAATTAAAATTTAGAAATAAAGTCCTATTTTCCAGTTCTGTTACAATCTTGCTTCTTCAGCTTCTTGTGGTTTCTCCCTCCCCAAATCCTTCCAGTTTTTTTTACAAAAAGAGTCTGCTTCTTCTGCCGATCTGAAGGTCTTGCATCTTCCTTTATAGGTAAAGGTTAACCCTTTGGGGAATTCCCATCTAAATAAAATTTTGTTTTTCTTTAGAGCAGTTGTCAGGGGTTTGTAGTTTTCCCTTTTCTTCAGGAGGCGAGTTGGGACCTCTTTCATTATTTCTATGACTTTGTCATCTATACATAAGGCATTACTTCTACATTTCAGTAATATTTTTTCTTTAAGAAGTCTTGAGTTCAAGAAGACCAGGCAGTCTCCTGGTCCTTTTTTGTTTTAGGTTTATGCAGTTTTATCCTAAAGATTTTATCAATATCAAGTAATAAGTCCTCCTCCTGAACCCCCAACCAATCCGCCAGGGTTTTAAGCAATTTTTAAGCAACACCTGGTTATCTAAGATGCTGCCTGTGTGTGAATGAGCCATCAAACCTGACCACAGCAGGAATGTGTATCTGGTGTGTATTTGGGAATTTTGGAGGAACCCTTTCATCCCAAGGTCTTGAGAACAAACAAGCTTCAGCTGTCACAAGCTGAGTTATCACCCTACTGTGTGACCATTGGTAAATTTTAAATTAATCAGAAGAACCAATTGGTCCTTGGGTCCAATTACACGTGGGGTCTCAAGGATAAAATCTTTAGGAATTGAGCCTGCAAATGCACAGCATCTGCCCTTCTGCCTGGCTTGCCAGCATGCCGGCAGTTGTCATGCTCTCTACTTTCATATGAGTGTTCTTTGTTATGTAGAATTCCTGTCTATCATTTTGGGATGCAGATTCAGCCGAGGACTTTTGAACTATTCTAAGCCCACCTAGCAGTTCGAAAGCACCCCTAAGTGCAAGTAGATAAATAGCGAGAAGGTAAACGGTGTTTCCGTGTGCTGCCCTGGTGCTGGCTCGCCAGAGCAGCTTCATCACGCTGGCCACGTGACCCGGAAGTGTCTCCGGACTTCCGGGTTAGCGCCATCGGCAATGGCGGAGCTCCTCTGACAGAGAGGAACCTGCTCCGCGAAAATCGGGTCTTGCCGCCACGGCGAAGGCGGAGACCCTTTAAAAATCCCAGGCGGAGGAAGCCTGGGAACGTGGGATTTGGCTGACACCAGGAGCACCTCCCCTACTCGCAGGGAACCCCTTTTTAGGGGATCCAAAGTAACGTGGGGTGAGCGGCACGGTGTTTTGAATCGGCCGCTATTTTTACAGAGTGAAGCCGCACAGCCGTTGCCGGAGAGAGCTGACTTTTTCCTGTGGACAATTGGATTTTAAACAACAACCCGTGAGTAGAACGGAAAATTGGACTTTTAAACAAGTTAATTTGGCACTGAACGGGGAAGGCTCAAACAGGAAGTCCACCTTCCCTTTCTGTAAATAGACTGAAGCAAAGTAGTTGCTAACTAAGGTCTTTGGAAAGTCTTATGTAAAGGACCAAAACTCCACTGATTGAAATTATTTAATCCCCCCTGGAAGCGGGGGGAGAATCTGTAGGAGAAGGTGAAAATTTAAAATTTAAAATTGAAGCACCACGTCTCTGAACCTGGGAGCGGTTTGCAAAAAGCCCATTGACGGTGAACAGGATAAATTTGACAGCTAGTCTAAAAGAAGGACATTGTTTCCATTGTCCGCTTCTGCGCTTAAAAAGAAGAAAAAGTAACTAAAAATTGTTACTGTCAGAGCTGCCTCTAGGTCCCAGCTCACAGAGGACCAACGCCAGGCTGTCGTTATGTACAAAAGTCTTTATTGAGGTTTAGTTTCCATTTCAAAGCCGCAGCGCGCAGCTCTACGTCTTAAAGCCTAGACCGGCGAAGTACCGTCTGAGTCTCCTCCCCTATGACACCAGTTTAAGATCCTAGCCCGGCTCCACCTTTTACGCTGCTCTCTCCTCCTCTGGGTCCTCCTGCCCGCTGGGGCATTGCCCTTTCTGGACTCTTCCGATGCTGAGTCCCTTAGCTCCTCCCCCTCCCTCCCTCCGGTGGGCTTTAGGACTCGGTTCCCAATCCTCATTCTCTGCTGTCCCGTGCTCCTGTACATTTGAACTTGCCTCTCGCGCCAACCCAGTGACCTTCCTCCTGACCGTTACACTGCTTCTGTCACTGCTTCCCTCTTCCGGGATACTGGCCGGATCTGACCTCCCCTCCGTTGTCTGACTCTCCGATGGAGGTGTGGTCAGCCCTGCCTTATCTTCTCTCCCTGGTGGGGAATGCACTGGCCCTGATCCTTGGGACTCTTCCCCCCCCACTCTGCTCTGGTGGGGAAGCTGGTCCTGATTTCCAGCTACTGCTCTGGGAGTCCCTGCTGCCCCCTTGCTCCTGGGACGTTCCCCTTGGGAACCCCCTACCCCTGGCCACTGGCGCCCCCTTCTGTGAATCTTCCGATTCGCTGGAGAGGCTCATGGAATCCCTCGGTCCACTGTCCTCTTCTCCTACGCTCCCCTCGGATTCTTCCCCTTCGCTCTCCATCTCCTCTCTTCCCTGTGCCTCTGCTCCTGAACCCCTGACAGTTACTAAATTTACTTTTGGAATTGTGCTGGAAAGGATTGATACAAATGAGTCTGGCTTCCTCTAGAGGGAGCCTTGGGACATTGTTACAAGGGTGCAGCTGCTAAGATAAAGGCTGTGGGAAACCAGCCTTGACCTTGAACATCTCAAGAATGTCGGCTAAGGAAGAAGTAGTGAGGCATCTAATCATAGCCTGCATTTTTATTGAGGCTTGATCAGGGCCTGTATTTTAAAATGAGCTTAAAGATTTTCAAATGTTCATGCCAGGCAGAAGACCAGCTGCCTAAGAACCTTGGCAAGATGTTTATTCTCCTGGATAAGGGGGCCCCCTGATTTATAGCAGAAAACAATTCTCAAAGTCAAAGGGAATTACAGGCTGACAGCCAAGGTTACACTGACCCTACATATTACAGAAGATAAAAAAGCAGAGAAAAACATAATTAAGAGTGGGTAAATAGTAAAATAAAACCATGTGCCTCCCATTAAACTTGAGCCATATTTTCCTAAGGTTCAAAGGTCAAGAGCAATGGAAAAGCATCTAGCTGGCAGAAAGGAAGAGAGTATTTTGGGAAGTCTTTTTCTAAAGTTGTTTCTTTCTTAAACTGAGATCCTTTTAAGATTTCTTTTCCTTTTAAAAGGCTATCTATGTTATGTATTAAATATATTGGCTTAAATGTAATTATGCAAAGGAATTAGAAGCTAAGAAATGTTAAATCCTTATGCTAGATTCTTATTTCATATAGTTGGAAGAGATCACAGGGGCCATCAGCCACCAGCCCAGCCCCCCTGCCAAGCAGGAAACATTAGAGCACACATATGGTTGTCAGGCCTTTGTTTAAAAGACCTTCAAGAGAAGGAGATCGTTCAATGCAAGATCCTTGACATCTGTTTAAGATAAAAAATTAAGATTAAACCATTTGTTTTGGAGGGCAATAGGGCAAGGTGAGCTGGTAATTAAGGTTCCTTGTTGAGACACATGTAAGATATATTACTACTTATTTGTCATTTATAGATAGAAGAATATATAGCTTTTTGTTTCCCATAAAAGGACAAGAGGAAATGGGTGTATCTTTTGTGATTGGTTCTAGCAAACAGCCAATAGGAATTTCAACCAGGCTGATTGGACAGAGGCAGCCACAGGAGGAGCAAGGGGGCTGGATTAAGGAAATATAAGTGCTGGCCAGAATGGCAGGAGGCCAGGCCAGAGCTTGGTAACCATATACCACTGTGCCTCATATTTATTTGTCTGACAAATAAATTATTATTTTAATTTCTCTATTGCTGCGTTTAATATTTCATTCCAGCTAAGCGTTAACCACAAGCAGGGTGCTACATTAGTCTCTGTACTGAATAGGACATTCTATTTGTTGGGAAAGTTACATAAACAGATAGATGTCATGGCTACCAATATTGACATCTTGGGAACAAAAGTGGGCAACAGTACAGAAGTTGACAAAAATCTGGCACAGGAATCTATTTTAATTGAACAAATTGATGAATTGGAGAAGGAGAAAGTCGCTCTTGCTGAATATAATGCAATACAAGGGGGAGCCTTAACCTTACAGAGGCAAATGGAGGATTATAAGTTGAAGCCCTATATGACTGTAACTGTGCTCACTGGAAGGACAGATTGTGAAGCTGAGGCTCCAGTACTTTGGCCACCTCATGAGAAGAGAAGACTCCCTGGAGAAGACCCTGATGTTGGGAAAGATAGAGGGCACAAGGAGCAGGGGGCGACAGAGGACGAGATGGTTGGATAGTGTTTTTGAGGTTATCAGCATGAGTCTGACCAAGCTGTGGGGGGCAGTGGAGGACAGGAGTGCCTGGCGTTCTCTGGTCCATGGGGCCACGAAGAGTTGGACACGACTAAACGACTAAACGACTAAACAACAACAACATGACTGTAACTAGGAAAAGCCAGATTGTAAAGATGGGAGCTTGGCCTGGTTTGGAAAAGGAAAGTGGGAGAGATCCCCTTATGCAGGGATCAATCGACTTTTGGGATACGGATTTGGGCCAGGAGGAGCTTGGAGCTTTTGGGGCCTTTGGACTTGGAGGAATTGTGAAACAAGATTTGGAATACTTTGTGTGCCCTAGCTTCAACTATGGAAATCGGGCGGACTTGTTAAGAAGGAATCTAAGCATCGCTGGGTTGGAGCTCCCCCGAGATCTGCTTTTTAGCATCAAAGACTATCAAGAAGATCGGCAGAAGGGACGTCAAGAAGAGTTAAGAGCCTCGGATATAAGATCTCCAGGTTGATGGACTGTTGGAGGTTGATGGAACTGGCGGCAGGGGCCAAGACCAGGGAGGGGAGACGGTGGAAGAAAATTGGGAATTTGAAGTGTATATATGGAGATTAAAAAAAATTAAAATTAATGAGAGATGGAAAAATCGTGGAATGAAATTTTTATGACCCTAGGGGAAATGTCTTAAGAGATCAAGTTCAAATATATTAGTTTTAATGAGAAATAAGATTAAATAAAGTAAAAATGGATGGTTAATTGGTGAAAGAAGAGAATGTAAAATTACAGTATATTAAGATAAATTATTAGGATAAAAACAAGGATGAAGGAGTTGCTGAAATATTTAACTGAACTAGAATACATAGAGGGGAGGTGTGAGGAGGTCAAGGAAATAAGCTAAAGAAAGAAAGTTATGTAAAGGTTTGATTTGTTCTTTTTTTGATTGTATGTATTTTTTTCATTTTTTCATTTTTTATCTGTTTTTCTTTTTTCTTTTTTATTTGATGTGACTTGTTTTTATGTATTGTTTCTCTTTGTAACCTTTAAAATTTGAATAAATATCTTGGTCAGAAGTGAAAAAAGATCTTGAAATATGGTCAAGCCTGAAGCTTTCCTTGCTTGGTCGAATTGCTGTTATAAAGATGAATGTATTGCCAAGAATGTTGTTTCTATTCCAATCATTGCAAATTATAGACAAGATGGATTATTTCAAGAGGTGGCAAAGAGATATTTCTAGATTTGTCTGGCAGGGCAAGAAGCCCAGAATAAAATTCAAGATACTGACTGATGCTAAAGAAAGAGGGGGATTTGCCCTGCCAGACCTTAAATTATACTACGAATCAGCAGCTTTCTGCTGGTGGAAAGAATGGCTGCTTCTTGAGAACACAGACATTTTGGACTTAGAAGGATATGATAATGCGTTTGGGTGGCATGGATATTTATGGTACGGCAAGGTTAAAGTGCATAGGGCTTTTAAAAATCATATTGTCAGAAAAGCATTGTTTAATGTCTGGATAAAATATAAAGACTTTCTGGAGAGTAAAACCCCAAGTTGGCTTTCACCTATGGAAGCAAAAGCTTTGAAAAAACTTAATATGGAGGCCAACTGGCCAAAATACTGGGAAATTTTGGAACAGGAGGGTGACAAACTGAAATTGCAGAGTTATGAGAAGCTTAAAGATAAGGTGCGAGACTGGTTACATTATTTTCAAATAAGAGAGGCCTACAATTTGGATAAAAAGATTGGTTTTCAGGTGGAAAAGTCAAAATTAGAAACTGAACTGTTAGAACCCAATGCCAAGATACTATCAAGAATGTATAATTTGCTGTTGAAATGGAATACTGAGGAAGAAACGGTAAAATCTGCTATGATAAAATGGGCACAAGACATCGGACATGACATTATGTTTGCTGACTGGGAGCAGTTGTGGAGCACTGGGGTTAAATTTACGGCATGTAATGCCCTAAGAGAGAATATTATGAAAATGATGTACAGGTGGTACATCACCCCAGTCAAGCTTGCAAAAATCTATCATTTGCCCGATAATAAATGTTGGAAATGTAAAGAGACTGAAGGTACATTTTTTCACCTTTGGTGGACGTGCCCAAGGATTAAGGCTTTCTGGGAGATGATCTATAATGAAATGAAAAAGGTATTTAAATATACCTTCCTGAAGAAACCAGAGGCCTTTCTCCTGGGCATAGTCGGGCAACTGGTGCCAAAGAAGGATAGAACTTTCTTTATGTATGCCACAGCAGCAGCAAGAATACTCATCGCAAAGCATTGGAAGACACAAGATCTACCCACCTTGGAAGAATGGCAGATGCAAGTAATGGACTACATGGAAATGGCGGAAATGACTGGCAGAATCCAAGACCAGGGAGAAGAGTTGGTGGAAGAAGATTGGAGGAAATTTAAAATCTATTTACAGAAACATTGTAAAATTTTTGAATGTTGATGACATTGAAATGAAATGAAGGGGTTCTAGTAATAAGGTAAAGATTATGTAAGAATGGACTGATGTTAGAGGAAAGTTTGAAGTTAACAAATTTGCTGAATTAATTTTTAAAGTGGAATACAAAAAAGGGAGGCATGAGGAAGTCAGGAAAATAAGTTAACTAAAGAGGTGAAGACAAAAAAGAGGGATTTTTGTTTTTCTGTTTTTATTCTTTTTATGTTAATTGTCTACAGTTTTTGTATTCTCGTACTTTTGTGTTTTTGTATTTTTTCTTGTGTTTTCTCTACTGTTTGTTTTACAATTTCTTTATTGTTAAAATTTAATAAAATATCATTAAAATAAATAAATAAATAAATTTGAATAAATATCATTAAAAAAAAAAAAGGAAGTGTCTCCGGACAGCGCTGGCCCCCGGCCTCTTAAGTGAGATGGGCGCACAACCCTAGAGTCAGACACGACTGGCCCGTACGGGCAGGGGTACCTTTACCTTTAAGCCTACTTTTGTTCTCGTTTGTGAGTATATTAGCTAGTGATACTAAACAATGTTGTTATTTTCTTGTTTGAACCCTGTAAGAGATGTGCCTACTTTTAAGTATGTTTAATCTTGTTTTTTTATATAAATCTTAAATAAGGATTTTTCCTGTTTTGTTCTGTGTGCCTTCTGTGGGGAAAATCTGAATCCAAAGTCTGACCACTTAGCCGCCTACTGAACCTGTTGAATTTCTGTCTGTATTTGTGGTAAAGCAATGCAGGGTGGGGCAGCATAAGAATAACCCTTGGGTTATTCTTCTGGGCTATCCCCAGACAAGGGAGTGGTGGCAGCAACTACCCATTGCTTCGGCGCACCCCTCTCTCTCTCAGCCGGGTCCTGCTGGACTGAAGGGCAGGAGAGGAAGGTGGGGGCGTGTGCCAGAATACTACACACCCGATATTTGTAACAAAATAAAAAAATTCCTTCCAGTAGCACCTTAAAGACCAACTAAGTTAGTTCTTGGTATGAGCTTTCGTGTGCATGCACACTTCTTCAGATACACAGATATTTGTAACAATAGCTTTGGTTGAGTGTCAGGCCTAATGAGCAGAGCAACTCATTCGTGGTGGTCTTCCTCCATTCAAATCAGATGTTGAGACTGAAAGTTTCCACCTCCTCACAACCATCTAAGACCCCTCCTCTCCAGGGCTTTCCCCAAGCAATCAGAGACTGCTCCTGAGTGCAGCCAACTTCTCCTCTGGCCTTTTCATTCCACTTCTGGTTCTGGGACACCAAGTGAGAGCTTGGTGCTTGTGGCAACAGGAGGTAGAAACACACTTGACTCTTTACCAGCCTGACTCATGCCTGCCTCTTGGCCCCCTTCCTCTCCTGCTTCTGACACTTTGTCTCCCCAGTCTTCTCCCTCTGACCCCTGCTCCCCCAGCTCTCAGCACAGCTGGCTCCTTCCACCATTCCTCTGCATCCAACCCATCCATTTCAGCCTCCTGCCTTGACTGGCATCAAACCCCATAAATCACTGCCCCACTGTTATGAGGAAAAAACCCTGCTCCTTTTCCCTTATGGGGTACCCAAGAACTCATATAGAGTCCTTTTGTAGGTTCTGTCAGTAGGAGAACAGAGACCAACCAGAAAATATTGAGAAGCAAAGCAGCTAATAAGTCTGATCTTTATTAAAGCTATTTGTTATAAGAATTTTAAGCTCTTAGATATATAATAAATGTTCATAAATGTACCAAGCAAACATGTACATAAATCTATAAACCACAGGTCTGAAGCAGCACAGGAAGACCGCCCTGAAACCATTTTGACTCCCAAGCTGACCAAATGTTTCTCTGCAAGGAGGGAGGAGGTGAAAAAACCTTCCTTGTTACAGGAATTTAGTAATCACCATTTCAAAGGAATAGGCAGACTACCAGGAAAGGCAATCAGATAAGGCATTATCAGATAACCTGACAGACAGGAAAAACAACAACACTCAAATTTCTGTTGTAGACCACCTTTTCTGTGATGTAGGTATGATGTTTGTGGTGGGTGGTCTCCCCCCCCCCCCACAATAATATTAGACCACAATAATGGTCTTGGGTTACACCCCTTCTGTGATATATGTATGATGTATGGAGGGGTGGTCTTGAGCTCCAGGGCAGGTAATCTAAAATGTCTATATAAGGGCAGGCACACCTTGGTTCTGGGTCCTCCTCCTTTCCTGCATGTGAGGGAAGCACTCTGTTGCAACAGTTCAATAAAGATCAGACTTACTAGCTGCTTTGCTTCTCAATATTCTCTGGTTGGCCTCTGTTCTTTTCTCCTACCGATGGAGAACCTACAAAGGACTCTATAAGGGCTCTTGTGCCCCCCATAAGGGAATAAGGGCAGATTTTGTTTATTACACAAGCAAACATTTTCAAAGTTACAACTCTTTCTTTTCCTTCATCCTGTCCCCCTTTACCGTAGAAAAAGGGTTATTATAGAAAAAAAAAGACACACATTCTCTTTTTACTCTCTGGAGAAAACTGCACATTTAAGACAAGCAGCTGCTGGATGTTCCCTCTAAGGCCAATTTAAACACAGAAAAAAATAGTTTATTAAGCATAAATTGAGTCCAGAGTCCAGGTGGGAAGTAAGCCATATGTTGGCTTCCTTTTCACTGGGAGTCTGAGAAAGGAATTCCTTTGACTGGGGTGCACCCATTATTTGAATTGTTCTGGCCTTTATACTGCAGTCAGGGTATGGTACTCATCTTAACCCTGGATACATAAACTCCCGGATCTAGGATCCCACGGTCGACACTGTAACCTGCCCACTGTTTGTTTGAGCTTAACTACTAGGTGGCACAGCCGTTGGCCTTTCCTGGCTACAAAGCTGTCAGTGCGGCTGAGGGTCTAATGGCTGAGGGTCCCATAGCAACTTCCCTAAGGAAGCAGCACTAAGGAAAAGACTGCCTGCAAGCTTCCTGTTTCCGGTGGTGGGAAATGGCTTACTCCCATATGACCGGACCCCAGCCGTGCCGGTACTTCAGGGCTGATATGGGGATAATTAGCCCTGGCAGACTCCCCAGGTTGGGGGAGGACTGTCTCGTAGACCTGCAGATTGTCCAAGAATGCTGACTTGCATCAAGGTGCAAGCGGCAGGACACTGAGTCGCAGAGCACGATACGGCCGGCACTCTCCGATGCCATTCTCATAGGCAGGAACATCTGTTTGAAAAATAAAGATTTGGACAATAAACAGACATGGACTGGATCAAAGAAGCTTAAGGAAAAAACCCTGCAGAAGTGTACGGTCCCTGGGGTTTAAGCTCAGACGTCAAAAAGTTTCTCATCAATGGTATTTGGATAACGGAGGTGTTTGGTATGTTTTCTCTCTCTCTACTTAACATCAACAATTGGTTTTCAATGTCAAGCCTCATTAAGAACTTAATTTTTTTCTAAAAAAAGAGTACAGATGGACTTCTATTTATAATTAGGCATTTAATTGTGCAGCTTTACTTGAAAGACTTGGTAAAGATGGAAGAGGAGGCAAGATGGCACTTGCTAATATGACACACAAAAAATATATTCCTCCCTTTCTTAGAGGGAAGTTATGTGCTGGCTGACTTTGCAATGATTTGAGATAACAACTTGGAACAATATACAGTGCAGCTGTTTGCAGAAGTTTTTTATATTTATTATGAGCGAGAGAGAAGGCTAAGTGGTGTCTAGCAGCCCCCCTCTAGGGCCCGAGGGTGGGGAGAGTGCGGTCTCCAAAGGCTGATCGATAGCCAAATGACCACTATTTGTGGAATACAGTTTATCTACATTGTAATATTGCAAACAGTTTTGCCTAACAATTTAATTTGAAAGGTACTGGTTCAATAAAGCTCAAAAGGAAGATTTGGACAATTAATGGGAGTTGCTGCACCATTAAACTTCAGATAACAGACGGACAACATCCTGGATTGGAATGGAGCCAGGGGAAGCTGCGCTGATAAAAAGACAGTTGGAAAAATATATATTAACAAAGCTGTATTCGATGGATGAAAGTACATGATGTTTGACATGATTGAGAATCGTGGATTCAGGAATGGAGAATTATAAAGCGTCAAAATCGAGATGTGGAAAATATGGAAACAACGAGCTCTGAAAAATTAATGATTATAATTCGGACTATAATTTGATCTTTTTTATTTTAGTTTTTTATTTTAATTGGAGTATTATGATTGCATATATTGGATGTTTTTTATTTGAAAAATCAATAAAAATGATTTTTTTTTTAAAAAAAGGAAAAGTCCACCTGCCCTCAGACGCTTGCAAGTGCAATGCCAAGGTGGTAATGTCTTGGATAGAGTTTTTTTGAAATGGAAAAGGCAACCTTGCTTTTTGACGCAAGCGCTTTGCCTGTACAGGAACAGGGAAAGGAAACAGAGTTGGGTCACTGGCTATCAAGAACAGCCGGAGCCAATTCTTGGGGTTTCTTACCTAATTTGATAGAAAAGAGTCAGCACGCTCAGACTCCTTGCACAGATTGGCAGGAGCGAGCTAGGGTCGGTTCCTTCTTAGTGCTGCGTTAGACGTAAGGACTGTTGTCTGGGACTTGGTTCTACTTCATCACTATGCCTTGACAGCTTTGCCGCAACCAAAGTCCAAGTTAAGAGTAGAAAAGGATAGTAAAGAGAGAGAAAATATTTTTTGCTGATGCTGTCAGTGTCCAGAACCTTTTATACTCTCTCATACTCACTTCTGCATGCACTATTCCTGGCGATCCCGGGATCTCTTGACTGGCCCGATTGAGCTTTGCTTCATCTGGTTAGCCCCACTGGGATCGCTGGAGGACTGGTGGCTCCTCCTGACAAAATGGCCTGGTGCATGCTGGATCACCAGTCCTTCCTCACCCCCAGAATCTGGGCAACCAAAGCTCCTGGCTGGTTCGCCATCTGTTATTCTTATAATAATTCTTATAATACCACTCTTCTCGGTCAGGCTCTGCCTCCAACACACATCAGAGCCCTGCCAGTCCCTGACAAATAGTGCTTTCAGTGTATGGTGTGGATGTGACTGAAATGATATCCTTTTATTCTCCAACCCAAGGTCTTGCTGTTCTGTGCTTTAGACTGTTAGAGGGTTGCCAGCATCTGCTGAGCAATTTATAGTGATGCTAGTGGGGAGTGCTTGGGGCTTCCCAGGAAGTTGTAAAAAACAATATATGTTGTGCTCTTTAAGTGGATAATGCAGTTTGTGAGTTGGGACCCATAACGTGAAAAATCAGGGAAAGTCATGCCACAGTCACATTTTGGTCCACCTTCTTGATTCAAATTAGTTTCCAGTATGTTTGGTTTCTTCTCTTAAAAACAAAACAAAATGAAAAACAAAACAAAACCTCCTCCATTGCCATAAAGTGGAAGAAGCAACAAGAGGATAATCTATATTGGACCTGGATCTGACCAACACTGAAGAACTGATCAATGAATTGGAAGTACTTGGAAACTTGAGAGGAAGTGATCAAGTCCTGGGTTTCATGATACAGAGGCAAGGGAAAGCTGAGTGTAGTCGGACATGCACTCTGGACTTTAAGAAGGCCAATTTCAAAAATTGTAAGGAGCTACTGTGAGTATGCCTTTGAGCCGGTGCAGGCGACTGGGCTCAATATCTGGTTCTGCCCCGACTGGGCTAGGCGACTGGAGCACTTTCAGAGACCTTCCAATCCTGGAAAGCAGGTCTCAGTGCAATGGACTCACAACTGTGCATTGTGAGCACCAACCTTAGCAGAGTATAAACAACATGGAAGCTAGCTGTGAAGCATAACTTCTTTTATTTCTAATAGCTACTGCAAACTAAGAACTAGAGAGCTACTGGCTTACATGAGTGTTACAGCTCTCTCTCAACTATCTAATCACTACGTAGATAACACACAGACTGCACACAGAGTCAGGCAGGAGCGGAAGAAGTGAAGAGCAGTGTCAGGGACTCAGCGGGAGCGCAGGGAGGAGAGGAGATGGAGAGCGAGGGGGAGCAATCCGAGGGCAGCGTAGGAAAAGATGACAGCAGCCCGATAGATTCCATGAGCCTCTCCAGCGAATCAGAAGATTCACAGAAGGGGGCGCCGATGGGCAGGGCAAGGGGGGACCCAAGGGGGACACCCCAGAAGCAAGGGGCCAGCGGGGACTCCCAGAGCAGCAGTTGGAAATCAGGACCAGCTTCCCCACCAGAGCGTAGTGGGGGGGAGGAGTCCCAGGTATCAGAGCCCACATATGCACCACCAGCGAGAGAAGATGAGTCAGGGTTGGCCACGACTCCATCGGAGAGCGAGGGAACGGTCAAGAGGAAAGTTGCAGGCTGGGCCCGCGCGCCAAGTTCAAAGGTACAGGCGAGCGGCACAGAAGGTAGCCCGGATAGGGAACCAGGTCCTAAAGCCCGCCGGAAGGAGGGGCAAGAATCGTCAGGGTCAGCGTCAGAGGAGTCCAGAAAGGATGAAACCCTAGCGGGCAGGAGGGCCCAGAGGAGAAAGGAACTTAGGAAGAGGTGGAGCAAGGCGAGAGTCTTAAACTGGTGTGGAAGGGGAGGAGACTCAGACGGGACTTCGCCGGTCTAAGGTCGAGACGTAGAGCTGCGCGCTGCGGCTTTAAAATGGAAACTGAACCTCAATAAAGACTTCTGTACATAACTACAGCCTAGCGTTGGTCCTCTGTGAGCTGGGACCTGGAGGCAGCTCTGACAGTAAGTCCCGTCTCCTTTCAAAGAACCTCGCAACGTGAGAGGACGCAGCGAGGGGCGAAGATTGGTGCTTCACGAGCTCACAAAAGCAGCACAAGATGACTACAGAAGAACGACTGGCAGCTTTGCAAGATGCCGTGGCACAACTTAACGCAGAAATACTAGCGGCAAGGAGGAGAGAAGAGGAATCAGATGCTGTCTGCAAGGATCTGCAAATCAGGTTGGAAATGTTGACTAAACAGGGGCCACCGGGAGCCAAATCAGAGGGGATTGGGCTCAGGAAGAGAGGGGGGAGCCTTGTGTCTCATTTCGATGGGAGTCTGCAGCAATATCCTAACTTCAGAGCAGACGTAGTTTTTGCGCTAAAGTTGCTGGAGAAGGACTTTAGAGATGAGCAGGAGAAAGTAGGCTTCATACTAACGCATCTCCATGGAGAAGCTAAAGCGTGGTTGCGCAATCTGTGGAGAGATAATGATCCAGCCCTCCAAAACGCAAAAGCCTTCATTAAGGCAATGGACGATTGTTTTTTATCGGAGATAGATGTGGATGTCGCTAGAAAAGAGATTCACGGTTTGAAACAAGGCAGAGCCACTGTAAGGCAATATCATTCCCGCTTTTTTGCATTGGTCAACGCGCTGGGATGGGAAAAAGACTCAGCGTCCGTCAGGGACCTGTTCTGGGAGGGGCTGAACGGGGCTGTGAAAGACGAAATCGCAAGGGGGGAGAGACCACGGAGCACTCAAGAAGTGGTCCAGAAGGCGCTGACGATTGGTGTGCGGCTAGAAGAACATCCCTGGAGCAAAGATGAAGGGCGTTGGGGACGCACGCCAGCAAGGGCACCTCCTTTCTTTCCCAGAGACTCAGCGCGCGCTCAATCCACGCCTCCACTGGGAGGGGGAGAGGAGCCGATGGAGATAGGTGGTGCCAAGGCTCAGTCAGCAACCAGAGCCCTAGCGCCAGGAGCAGCCAAAGTGAAGCCTCCTAGAGGGAACAGGAAGTGTTACATCTGCGAAAGTGCTCAGCATATGGCAAAAGAGTGCCCCCAGAGGCTCCACAAGCACAATGCAGCCTCAGCAAGAGTAACAGAAGCAGTTCAGCAGAGAGAACCACAGCAGGGAAACGATGAAGTCTGGCTGGAAGCAGAGCCGCTGGGGCCCAGCCAGACGAATCAGTGAAGCAGTCCCCAGGAATCTTACAGCCCACAGACCCCCTCCCGCCCAAACCAGTGGTGCAGCTCACCGCAACGCTCCAGCTTCCCAATGGGCTCACCATGGAAGTCCCTATTACCATTGACTCTGGTAGCAATGCAGACTTTATAGGAGTGGATTTCATCAAGCAACATAGCATAGCGCTCCTGCCTGCCACGATGCCCCTGAAAGTAGTGACAGTCGATGGAAGAGAATTGCTGGGGGGACAGGTGGTACAGCAAACGCCGCCAATGGTGATGCGAATTGGAAATCACCGCGAAGTCATCAGCTTCAATGTCACCCAACTGTCAGACACGCCCATAGTGTTGGGCATGAGCTGGTTGGACAGGCACAGCCCGGCATTGGCATGGTACCAGCGTAAATTGACCTTCTGCTCCTCCTACTGCGCAGAACATTGCATCATGACTGACCAGGAGGACGAGGGGCAAGAGGATGACCCACAGCTACAACTGGGCATGCTGCAAGCGGTACCCGACAAGTACAAGGCATTTTTGGAGGTCTTCTGCGAGAAGGAAGCGGACAAGCTGCCTCCCCACAGACCCTACGACTGCAAGATTGACCTCCTGCCGGGGGCAACGCTGCCGACCGGAAAACTGTACTCCATGTCTGAAGACGAACTGCAAGAGCTCAGGGAGTTCATAGATCACAATTTGAAGCGGGGATTCATCCGAGAATCCAAAGCAGTGGGGGGCAGTCCTGTGTTCTTTGTGAAGAAAAAAGACACGCCCCAAAAGAGGCTGGTAGTTGATTTCAGAATCTTAAACTCGAAAACCAAGCCCACGGCTTTCCCGATGCCCAAGATCGACGACTTGCTCGCGACGGTGAGGAAGGGACGCATCTTCACCAAGTTGGATCTACGAGGGGCGTACAATCTTATACGCATGCGGGAGGGCGACGAGTGGAAGACGGCCATGTTCACGCCTTTGGGCACCTATGAGTATAGGGTTATGCCCTTCGGTTTACAAAATGGCTCCCACTGCTTCCAAGCCTTCATGCATCACGTGTTAGCGGGGCTCCTCTACAAGAAGTGCGTCTGCTTCCTGGACGACATTCTGATCTTCTCGGAATCGCAGGAGGCTCACGAGAGAGATGTCAAGGAAGTCCTGCAAAGATTACGGGAGCACAGGCTTTACGCCAAACTGGAGAAATGCCAGTTCGACATGACGGAGATGGATTTCCTGGGCTACAAGCTGTCCGGCAAGGGAATCGCCATGGACAGCGCCAAGGTATGATCAGTACTGGACTGGAAAAGCCCGCGCAATCGGAAGGAGGTCCAGAGGTTTGTCGGCTTTGCTAACTTTTATCGCAAGTTCATCAAGGGTTTCGCTATGCAGACGGCGGCCATCACGGACACCCTCAGCTCCAAGAAGAAGAAGTTCATCTGGACGGAGCAGGCGGAGCAGTCCTTTCAGAAACTCAAGCGTCTTTTCGCTTCCGAGGAACAACTGCTGCATGTGAACCCCAGCAGACCCATGAGGGTGGAGACAGATGCCTCCGACAGAGCCGTGGGGGCAGTCCTATTGCAGCAAGACCCGCAAGGGGATTGGAGGCCGTGTGCTTTCTACTCCAGGAAACTCAGCAAGTCGGAGCAGATCTACACCATCTGGGACAGAGAGTTGCTAGCCATTCATGCAGCCTTCAAGGCGTGGCGGCACTTCCTCATCGGAGCCAAACACACGGTGCAAGTTCGCACGGACCATAAGAACCTGGAGTACTGGCGCACGGCGCGGTTCCTGAACCAGAGACACATCCGCTGGGCGGAGTTCTTTGTGGATTTCGACTTCAGGATAGAATATATCCCCGGAGACAACAACATCATGGCTGATGCGCTATCCAGGAAGCCGCAGTATCTGGAGGAAGCAGCACCGGTAGCGGCCAAACACATTTTCGCACCCAAGGCGTGGGCATGCGCTTCGGCCACCGTAGACCTGGAAGCAATACGGCGCGAGCTGCGAACAGATTCCTTCGCACGATCCAAGATGGAGGAGGTGCGCAGCGGCACGGCGAAGGACGATGAGTTCCAGATACGCGACGGACTGCTCCTCCGCAAGGGGGCCATCTACGTGCCGGGAGATGAACTCCGCGCGACAGTACTGCAACAGCTACACGACGCACACAGCGCCAGACATTTCGGCAAGGACAAGACGGTGGAATTAGTAGCCAGAGACTTTTGGTGGGCCAAGATGCGGGGAGAAGTTGCGGATTACGTCACGAGGTGCGACACATGCCAAAGGGCCAAGCCAGTACACAGACCGCCGGCGGGACTGTTAGAACCGCTACAGACCCCGTCCGAACCGTGGGAGAGGGTGACCTTGGACTTTGTCACTGACCTGCCCAGCTCGAGGGGCAAAACAGCAGTACTCGTGGTAGTCGACATGTTCACCAAGATGCAGCACTTCATTCCTTGCGCGAAGGTGGCCACAGCGGAACAGACAGCCAAGCTGTTCATAGACCACGTGTTCAAGGTGCATGGCCTGCCACGGTCTATCCTGTCCGACCGGGGGCGCCAGTTCATCTCGAGTTTCTGGCAGAAGCTGATGGGGATCCTGAACGTCAAGGTCAACCTAGCGTCGGCAAGACACCCGCAGACCAACGGACAAGCGGAGAGGGTCAACGCCATCATGCAGCAGTACCTGAGATGCTACGCCAACCAGCAGCCCTCGACCTGGGTGGACTACCTGCCCCTGGCCGAGTTTGCCTACAACAACACACAACAAGTGTCCACGGGGGTGACACCGTTTTTCGCCAACAACGGGCGACATCCCAGGACCTTCCCGGGCTTAGAGAAAGAGGGGGAGGGGGAGCTGCAGGGAGCAGAGGCATTGGCAGAGGAGTTACAGGAGGTCCATGAACAGCTCCGTAGGCAGTTAGACCTAGCAAAACACGTATACAAGATGCAAGCAGACAAACACAGAAGAGTGGGGGAGGACATACGGGTAGGGGACTGGGTCTGGTTAGCGGCCCAGGCAGTGCCGGCCAGATCTTTAGCTAAGAAGAAGCTAGGACACAAGCAGCTAGGCCCTTACCTAGTCGAGGCACAGATCAACCCAGTGGCCTTCCGTTTGACACTACCGGAGGGTTCCAGAATGCACCCGGTCTTTCATAGATCGGTGCTAACGCCCTACAAGGCACCTCACAGGTTTCAGGAGCCAGGGACAGCTCCGAGCCCGCTTAGAGACGCACCCATGACAGGGGGGTCGCCGAGGGCGGAGCCACTCAATGAGGTAACGGAGATTTTGGACTCAAGATGGGGGGAAGATGGGGTCGAATATCTCATCACAAGGGAAGGTGCCCCGGCCAGCGCCAACAGCTGGGTGCCGTACTATGCGGTGGAGGAGCACTACCTCAAAGACGAGTTCCACGCACTTTTCCCACACAGGCCCATGCCGGAGGATTATTTTGACGAATATCTTTTCACCCCCACACTCTCAGCCAGTACGTTTCAGGGGTTCTCCTCGGCTGAGGAGACGGCTCCAGAGACTACCTCGCCGGAGGGGTCGATCTCAGACTTGGGTGCGGAACGCTCTTATTGGTGGGACACTCAACCCGAGGAGGAGTGGCGCAGGAGACTGCTCAGAGGGCCCTGGCACGCAGACTCCCCAGAGGAAATGGGGGAACAAGGGGGCATGGACGGGTTGGGGGAGGACCCTGGGTTCGAGCACACCGGCAACGAGATGGAAGCGGAGGAGAGCGACGTCGATGTACCCGTCACGGACTGGCAGCATGCCAGGGGGGAAGAACTGTATCTGGCATGCACCCCCACAGCATTGGAGCACCCGGAACCCACGCCAGAAGAGGGGGAGGGGGGAAGGGGGGCTTCGAGGGGGGGATGGATGTCAGGGACTCAGCGGGAGCGCAGGGAGGAGAGGAGATGGAGAGCGAGGGGGAGCAATCCGAGGGCAGCGTAGGAGAAGATGACAGCAGCCCGATAGATTCCATGAGCCTCTCCAGCGAATCGGAAGATTCACAGAAGGGGGCGCTGATGGGCAGGGCAAGGGGGGACCCAAGGGGGACACCCCAGAAGCAAGGGGCCAGCGGGGACTCCCAGAGCAGCAGTTGGAAATCAGGACCAGCTTCCCCACCAGAGCGTAGTGGGGGGGAGGAGTCCCAGGTATCAGAGCCCACATATGCACCACCAGCGAGAGAAGATGAGTCAGGGTTGGCCACGACTCCATCGGAGAGCGAGGGAACGGTCAAGAGGAAAGTTGCAGGCTGGGCGCGTGCGCCAAGTTCAAATGTACAGGCGAGCGGCACAGAAGGTAGCCCGGATAGGGAACCAGGTCCTAAAGCCCGCCGGAAGGAGGGGGAAGAATCATCAGGGTCAGCGTCAGAGGAGTCCAGAAAGGATGAAACCCTAGCGGGCAGGAGGGCCCAGAGGAGAAAGGAACTTAGGAAGAGGTGGAGCAAGGCGAGAGTCTTAAACTGGTGTGGAAGGGGAGGAGACTCAGACGGGACTTCGCCGGTCTAAGGTCGAGACGTAGAGCTGCGCGCTGCGGCTTTAAAATGGAAACTGAACCTCAATAAAGACTTTTGTACATAACTACAGCCTAGCGTTGGTCCTCTGTGAGCTGGGACCTGGAGGCAGCTCTGACAAGCAGTTTCCACCCCCTCCTTTCTGAAACATCATATCAGGAGGTTCTCACAATGGGAGGGGGTGAAAATATCAACAGCTACTGGGTGAGAACCCATGGTCAGAAATACTCAGAGAGAAGGGAGTCCAAGGTGGATGGGAGTTTCTAAAAGGAGAAATATTGAAGCCCCAAATGCAGGCAATTCCACCCCAAAAAAGGGGTTTTCTTGTGTGTGTGTTTCTTTGTGGCTGATTAGCTGCTCTCCCTGTGCAAAGGTCAGAGGGGGCAGGGTTTCTGTTGAGGCAGGTGAGTAGCTGTGGGAGGAGCTTATCAGAGCTTGCAGGGCAGCAGCTGAAGAAGGAGCGAAAAGGGTTTTCTTGCGTGTGTGTTTCTTTGTGGCTGATTAGCTGCTCTCCCTGTGTGTGCTGGTCCAGGGGGGAGATTACCGTGGGGCGAGGTCCAGGACCTGAGTTGAGGGTCGGCAGACAGTCTTCTGAAATATACCCAGAGTCGCAAAGTGATTTCTTGCTCTTTATTCAGCTCATAGTGGTGAGGAGGAATGAATGTCCCCTCAAAGTATCTGCTTTATATACATTATTTACACAATGGGCTGCACATGATTGGCTAATTCCGGAATTCTACTGTAAGCCAATCAGGTTGTGGATTCACTTCAATCTGGAGCATGACTGGGTGGTTCCTGCCAACCAATCATACTGCTGCATTGTTCTAGGACCAATCAGACTGCTGCATTCTGAATCCTATTGTACTAGGACCAATCAGACTGCTGCCTTTTGGATCCTATTGTTCTAGGACCAATCAGATTGCTGCAGTTTGGATCCTATTTGACTCAGTACATAACACCCCTCCCCTCTAAGTTCCAGTCCTGCCTGGGAGGTCACATTCATAGTCCTCAAGGTACGCTGGCGGCCTACGTGTGCGTTGCGGCCTGGGGTGTTCCCTGGTCCGGGGTTCAGGTTCTGGCTCGTGTTCCAAGGATGCTGGCTGTGATGGGGCTGTTTGGTCTGGCGCAACCGGCTCGCTCAGTCGTGGTTCTGGTTCCGGTGTCCTTTCAGCCTCACGGGTCCTCTCTGTATTTACTGATTCTGCCTCTCCTGCTGGCCCCTGCTGCTCTATGGGCCTCACTGCCCCACTGTTCCCTTGGGACTCCTCTGACCTGTCCTCCTCCTCCTGGTTTTATCCTGGGAATCGTCGGCGTATCTGGTCGCAGTGGCGGTGCCAGCATTGCCCCCCATCTGTTAGCACCTCGTACGACACAGGGCCAGTGACCCTGGTGACTGTGGCGGGTACCCATGCAGGGCCTGCCCCAAAATTCTTTGCGTACACTGGGTCCTGGGCCTCGAAGGTCCGGGGGTTCCTGCCTTCCCCCACCACTACCTCATCCTGAGCTCTATCGGGGTGAAGGCGGTCCAATCTGATTGCAAGGTGCCGACCCATTAGTAGTTCAGCGGGGCTCCTGCCAGTTGTTGAGCTGGGGGTGCTGTGCTGTGCTAGAAGGAATGTGGCAAGGCGGTACTCCCAATCCCCTTGCGTCATGCGGCGAAGGGTTTCCTTGGTCCGCACCATGCGTTCTGCTTGGCCATTGGTGGCAGGGTGGAATGGCGCCGAACGGATGTGGCGGATGGCGTTCTGCGCTGTGAAGGTTTGGAATTCTCCTGACGTAAATGCAGTCCCGTTGTCTGAGACGAGAGTGTCAGGGAGCCCGTGGGTAGCAAACAGCCTGCGTAGTACCTGGATGGCTGCGGACGTAGAAGTGGACAGTACCAGTGCGACTTCCAGCCATTTGGTGTAGGAGTCCACCACTATGAAGAATGTTTTCCCCTGAAAGGGGCCAGCGAAGTCCACATGCAGTCGTGACCATGGTGCTCGGGCGGACTCCCAGGACTGGACTGGGGCCCTTGGGGGATCTGAGCGGGATTCTTGGCAGGCCTGGCAGTGTTTGACCCAGGCCTCTATCTCTCCGTCGATTCCCCGGCCACCACACATAACTCCTGGCAAGGGCCTTCATTCTTACTACCCCAGGGTGTGTCTCGTGTAGGGCTGTGAGGACCCTTTTTCGGAGGGGCTGGGGAACAACGACCCTGCTTCCCCATAACAGGCACCCCTTGTGGGCCGACAGTTCATGTTTGCGGGTTGTGTAGCCGGCGAATTCTGGCCCGGGGCTGCTGCTGGGCCATCCCCTCCACACCCAGTCCAGGACCCGGGAGATGACCCTATCTTTCTTGGAATGGTGTGCAACTTCTTGTGCCTGAATGGGGCGGTCAGGAAGCAGCTCCAGGCTCATAACCTCTTGTGCAGGTGCTGGGTCAGGGCCTGTTTCCGGTAGTGGCAGCCTGCTGAGGGCGTCCGCATGGCCCATCGCCTTCCCAGGGCGGTGAATCAGTGCATACTGGTAGCTGGTAAGGAAAATTGACCACCTGAGGACGCGAGGAGACAGCACTTGGGGGGTCTGCTTTTCGGGGGCAAACAAGCCAAGCAACGGTTTGTGGTCAGTCACCACGGTGAAGGGCCGCCCGTACAAGAAATCATGGAATTTTTTAACTCCCTTCACGATTGCCAGACCCTCCTTGTCGATTTGTGAGTAGTTCCGCTCAGTTGCGTTGAGTGTCTGGGAAAAGTATGCCACCGGTACCTCTCTTCCATCTGGGAGTTGGTGTCCCAGGACAGCGCCAATGCCATAGGGCAAGGCGTCGCATGCTAGCACCACCGGCAGCCTCTCGTCGAAGTGTGCCAAGACCGAGTTTGAGACAAGCAAATCCTTGACTGCCTGGAATGCGGCCTCCTGGCGCTGGCCCCACACCCAAGGGGCCCGCTTGTCCAGGAGTCTGTGTAGGGGCTCCGCTACCGCCGCCTTGTGGGGAAGGAAGGAATGGTAAAAGTTCAATAGTCCCAAGAAGGCCTGAAGTTCAGTCTTGTTCTTGGGTGCTGGGGCATCACAAATGGCCCGTACCTTGTCCCCAGTCGGGTGGACCCCTTCTGCGTCCACCATAAATCCCAGAAAGTCCACCTGGGGCACTCCTAGTAGACATTTTTCCCGCTTCACCTTGAGACCTGCTGTCTGGAAACGGTGCAAAACGGTGCGGAGGCGGTCCTCAAACTCCTCTGGTGTGGGCCCGGCAATCAACACATCATCGAAGAAGGGGGTGACGCCAGGAATCCCTTTAAGGAGAGAGTCCATTAGATTCTGGAATATGCCTGGTGCCACGCTGACACCGAATTGCAGCCGCTTTACCCTGAATGCTCCTCTGTGCGTCACAATCGTCTGTGCCTCTGCTGTGGCCTCATCTACTGGCAGTTGTTGATATGCTTGGGCCAAGTCCAGCTTGCCAAAAAATTTCGACCCAGCCAGGGTGGCAAGGACATGGCTGACCACTGGCACTGGGTATGCATGGGCCGTGAGGGCCTTGTTTATGGTACATTTGTAGTCTGCGCAGATGCGGACTGAACCATTAGGCTTGACAGGTGTGACGATTGGGGTTTCCCAGGGGGCATTAGGCTCCGGTTCCAGCACTCCTTGCTCCATGAGCCGGTCCAATTCCTCGTCTATACGGGGTTTCAGGGCGAACGGGACCCGGCGGGCCTTGAGCCTGACCGGTCGTACTGCGGGGTCAAGCTGTAGAGCAATGGGGGGGCCCGTATACTGTCCCAATTTCCCATTGAAAACCCCCGGAAATTCCTTGCATATGGCGTCCACGTCCACTTGTAAGCTAGTGTGGTTCACCCCGGTGACAGCTAGCCCCAGTGGTCCAAACCATGACAATCCCAGTAGGCTAATGTAGGGGCCCTTGACCACAAGTAAGTCCAGTTGCCGCGTCCGCCCTCGGTATTGCACCCTGAAGGTCCCCACCCCCATTGTGGGGACCTTACGTTTCTGGAAGTCCCGGAGGGTGAATGGGGCCGGCCTGAGTTTGGGACCCCCAGTAGGACACAGTTTCCTTAAGGTCCTTGCCGAGATTATGGATAGAGTTGAACCCGTGTCAAGCTCCATGCGGCATGGGGCCCCCTCTATCTGTACCTCTACATAAATTTTCTCTACGTTGGGGTGGGGCAACTGGTATACCTGGAAGTCCGTGAGCTCCGTCGAGTTGCCTTGGTGCGTTGGGCCCCGGGACCTGGGGTTCTTGGATTGGTCATCTGATGCCTGGCATCGGGTGGGCCGAGCCCGACACACCCGGGCGATGTGTCCCACTTTTCTGCACTGCTTGCACTCTGCGTTGCGGAAACGGCAGGTCCTCCTCTCGTGACTTTCTCCACAGCTTGCACAGTTCCCTCCTTCTCGTCGAGGCAGCTGTGGTATGTGGGCTGCTTGAGTGCGCTGCTGTACTCGGTGCACCTCCTCCCTGTCAGATCCTGAGTCGTCGGTGAGGTCTTCGTGGTGGACCCTCGGTTGGGACGGCTGGCTCGGCCGTGCCTCTTGCGTCGACCTCTCGGCAGCTTCCGTTGCCAGGGCCTCCTCCAGAGCGACCTGGAACGTTAGGTTCTTCTTAGCGTAGAGGCGTCGTTGCAGCTTCTCATCCCTCAGGCCACCAACGAGGCGGTCACGAAGCATGTTCTCCAGCTCTGAGAAGTTGCAGAACCGGGCGGCTTGGCGGAGAGAAGTCACAAACCCAGTTATGGTTTCCCCAGGGGCTTGCCGCTTTGCATAGAAGGCATTTCGACGAGCCACCACTGAGGGCTGTGGCGAAAAGTGCCCCTTCAGCTGTTCCATTATTGTTTTGTATGGAACAGTAGCAACGTCTTCAGGCGCAAGGAGAGCCCGGGCGATTTCAAATGTCTCCTCACCGCAAACGCTGAAGAATATTGCCCTCTTCTTGGCATCATCTTCATCGGTGACCCCTTTGGCTTCTAGGAGGAAGGTGAAACGGGAGGCGTACGCTTCCCAGTCTCCGGATGCTGGGTTGAACGGCGAGAAGCTGCTGTCGGTTGCCATTCTGAGTTCCTTGTGTCCCGGAGCTGAAGCCTGGATACACGGTGCGAGGCAGCAGTGCGGCAGGTGGCGGTGCTGCGGTGCTGTGTGTGGCAGTCAGCTCAGCGGGATCCCATCCTCGTCGCCAGTGAAATATACCCAGAGTCGCAAAGTGATTTCATGCTCTTTATTCAGCTCATAGTGGTGAGGAGGAATGAATGTCCCCTCAAAGTATCTGCTTTATATACATTAGTTACACAATGGGCTGCACATGATTGGCTATTTCCGGAATTCTACTGTAAGCCAATCAGGTTGTGGATTCACTTCAATCTGGAGCATGACTGGGTGGTTCCTGCCAACCAATCATACTGCTGCATTGTTCTAGGACCAATCAGACTGCTGCATTCTGAATCCTATTGTTCTAGGACCAATCAGACTGCTGCCTTTTGGATCCTATTGTTCTAGGACCAATCAGATTGCTGCAGTTTGGATCCTATTTGACTCAGTACATAACACCTCCATGGACGAAGCTGAGTCCACAACGAGAAGCCGGGCAAGGACAGGAATTCTGGGGGAACAGGACTGGATGCTGGCCGAAACAGCTCTTCAACGATGTTGCTCCCGCAACCTGGGACCGGGCTGACTGGCCTTTATCTTCTCTGAGGCCAGGGGCGGTCCCGGCCCCCAGGAGACCCACCTCTCCTGGCCTTAAGGCGAGCACTCGTCCTGGGAGAAACCAGTTCCCTTCGCCTCTCTGCCCTGAGCCTCTGCAGTTCGGGAGAGGCTGAAGGGTTACTGGACCCAGGGGGAGACTCACCTGTAGGCACTGAGTCCTCAACCACCTCCGGAGCCAGAGTGGATTCACCTGGTGCCTGCTCCTGAGGATCTGGCACAGGTGCAGGCGCTTCAGAATCAAGGCCCTGCCCCAGCTCAGCCGGCCCAGGAGGTGGGGACTCCTGTGCAAGCTGGGATCCCTCCGGTTCAGCCTCTGAATCGGATTCCCAGGCCATCACACCATCCTCCCTCCCAGGCCCCCCCTCAACTGAGGGTCTGTACCCGGCTTGCTGGGGTATGCTGCATGGAAATCTCGGAGGCAGGCAGGCGCGTGGACATTGGCTGCTGGTTCCCAGGAACGGTCCTCAGGTCCATACCCCTTCCAGTCTATGAGATACTGCAGCTTTCCCCTGTGGTATCGGGAGTCCAGAATGCGTTCCACCTCGTACTCAGGCTCCCCCTGAACCAAAACTGGCTGCGGTCGGGGACGGTTCGGGTGGAACTCATCGGGCAGGGCCACCGGACTCAGAAGGGACCTGCGGAATACCAGGTGAACCTTCAGGGTTGTGGGCAACCGGAGACGGAATGCCACAGGTGAGACCTGGTCCACGATGGGAAACGGGCTGGTGAAACGGGCGTCCAGCTTCCGCGAAGGTCGAGAGGGGTGGAGGTGGCGAGTGGAGAGCCATACCAGGTCACCGACATGGAGTTCCGGCCCCACCTGGCGGTGGCGGTCGGCCTGGGCCTTGTACGCCTTCTTGGCCTGGCGCAGTTGCTCCATCAATAGTTGTTGCTGAGACTGGAGCTCCTGGAGCCACTCCGTCACTGCAGGGACCGCAGATGCCGGCAACACATCCAGGAACAGCCGCGGATGATAACTGTCACTGGCCTGGAATGGGGTCTGCTGGGTGGACGTTTTCACCGCGTTGTTGTAGGCGAACTCCGCCAAGGCTAGGTTGTCGACCCAGTCATCCTGCTGGTAGCTGCAGTAACACCGGAGGTACTGCTCCAGCACTGCGTTTGCCCGTTCCGTCTGGCCATTGGTCTGTGGGTGGTAGGCTGATGATAGACAGACCTCTGTCCCGAGGGTCTGGTGCAATGCTCGCCAGAAACGGGATGTGAACTGTACACCCCGGTCGGACACCACACGCTCAGGTAGGCCATGCAGGCGGAAGACATGCTGAAGGTATAGCTGAGCGGTTTCCTTAGCTGTAGGTACGGATGGGCAGGGGGCACAGTGCACCATCTTAGTGAAATGGTCGGAGAAAACTAGGAGGCAGGTACAGCCACGAGACGGGGGTAAGTCCACTACAAAGTCCAGCGAAACTGTGTGCCAAGGACGTGGTGGGACTGGCAACGGCTGAAGTAGGCCGGAGGGTCACCCAGTAGGTCCCTTGGCCCGCCGGCAGACATCACAACCAGCGACATAGTGAGCCACATCAGCCTTCAGGCGGGGCCACCAAAACTCGTGGCTTACCAAATGGGTGGTCCGATACCGCCCAAAATGTCCCGCTGCTGGGGCGTCATGGGTCATCCGGAGAACCTCAGCCTGCAGTGGCCCTGGCGGGATGTACAGGCGACCGTGGTGCAGCAGAAGGCCCTGGTGCAAGACCAGCCCCGGATACTGAGGGCATGACCCTTTGGCCAGTTCCCAGAGTCGTTCCTGGGCCCAAGCGTCGACCTGCTGCTGTTCCCGCACCCGAGCCTGCAGTGGCTCAGCCTCCTGAGTGGCCAGGAACGCAGCCGGTGGTAGGATCGTGGTTGGTACTGCTTGCTGTACTGTGTCTGCGATGTCTTCAGGTTTCCGGGACAGGGCATCCGCCTTCTGGTTTTGGGAGCTAGGGATGTAGCGGATCCGGAACTGGAACCGGGAAAAGAACAACGCCTACCAGATCTGCCTTTGGTTCAGCTTGCAGGTGGTCTGGAGGTACTCCAGGTTCCGGTGGTCGGTTCTCACCTCCACCGGGTGTCATGCCCCCTCAAGATGGTGGCGCCAGACCTCAAAGGCCACCTTGATGGCCAGTAGTTCCCGCTCCCACACGGTATAGTTACGCTCCGCCAGAAGGAGCTGGCGGGAATAGAAGGCACAGGGTAAGAGTGGCGCATCAGGTCCGTGCTGCTGAGACAAGACGGCAACGAGAGCCGTGCTGGAGGGGTCAGTCTCTACCACAAAGGGTCGAGAGGGATCAGGATGTTGCAAGATCGGCGCTCTCTGGAAACAGGCTTTCAACCCCTGAAACGCCTCCTCTGCCTTCTTGTCCCAGGAAAATGGCGTCTTGGGGCGCAGTAGCCGGGTCAAGGGGTGGTGCGATGAGCATAGTCTGCAATGAAGGTCCGGTAATAGTTGGCGAACCCCAGGAATCGCTGTAGGTCCTTGCGGTTCCAAGGTGCTGCCCATTCCCGAACCGCTGCCACCTTCCCAGGATCCATCTGCACCCCATCTGGAGAGAGTCAGTGACCAAGGAAGTCAGAATCATAGAATCATAGAGTTGAAAGAGACCACAAGGGCCATCGAGTCCAACCCCCTGCCAAGCAGGAAACACCATCAGAGTTCTCCTGACATATGGTTGTCAAGCCTCTGCTTAAAAACCTCCAAAGAAGGAGACTCCACCACACTCCTTGGCAGCAAATTCCACTGTCGAACAGCTCTTACTGTCAGGAAGTCCACTGACCGTTGATGGAACTCGCACTTGCTGAGCTTCGCATACAGGCGGTGCTCCCGCAAACGCTGCAGCACGGTCCGGACATGACCCTCGTGGCGAGCCGGGTCACGGGAGAAAACCAGAATGTCATCCAAGTACACCACCACGTACTTGTCTAGCAAGTCCTGGAACACGTGGTTGATGTACCGTTGGAACACAGCGGGCGCGTTGCACAATCCGAAGGGCATTACCAGGTATTCAAACTGCCCATACCGGGTCCCGAATGCTGTCTTCCACTCATCCCCGGCTCGGATCCGAATTAAATTGTAGGCCCCCTGGAGGTCTAGTTTGGTGAACACCTGCGCCCCTTGCACCCGCTCCAGCAACTCTGAAATAAGGGGCAAGGGGTACCGGTCTGGGATGGTAATTTTGTTCAGGGCCCAGTAATCATGGCAAAGGTGAAGCTCCCCACATTTCTTCTTAACAAAGAGCACTGGCGCAGCGGTGGGCGAGGTAGAAGGCCGAATGAACCCATGCTCCAGGTTCTTGCGCAGGAAGTCCTGCAAAGCTTCGCGCTCCAGCTCTGTAAGAGAGTATAAGCGACTCACCGGCAGGGGCGCTCCAGGCTGGAGATCTATGCCGCAGTCAAAAGACCGATGCGGCGGCAGCTGGTCTGCCCCCCGTTCTTCAAACACGTCTTGGTAGTCCCGGTACTCAGCGGGGAGCGTTGATGCAGCCTTCTCAGTGGGCGCGGCTGCTAGCATCTCGGACTGAGCATGGGGACATGGGTCTGGGAAGTGCACAGTCCGATTGACCCAGTCAATCTGAACATTGTGAGCCTCCAGCCAGTCCATCCCGAGCACCAGGGGGAACCGGGGCATGGAGGCAATGTCCAAAGTTCGCACCTTCCGGTGGTGCTGGAGACACAGGACCAAGCGCTGGGTCTCCCGAGTAACGGCACCCGAATGCAGGAGCCGTCCGTCAATTGCCTCCACCTGTACCGGTTCTGGCTTGTTCTGAAGTGGCACCTGATGATGGGTGGCAAAGGCAGCGTCCATATAGGAGCGGGTTGCCCCCGAATCTACCAGGGTGTGGGTAAGAATCTAGGGCCCACCTAGAGGGTATAGACGCACCGGGACCATGAGGTGTCGCAATTCCACTGGTGAGGGCCCCTCTAGCATGGTCTGGGACCCCAGGTTGCCAGGGCCCTTGGCGGTTTCCCTGCGGCTGGCAACTTCTCAGGACAGGACCGGGCATAGTGTCCGTTTCCGCCACAGTAGAGACATAGGTTTCCCTCCCGACGCCGCGTCTTCTCCGCGGGGGAGAGATGAGGTCGCGCAGCCCCGAGCTGCATAGGTTCCTCCGATGACTCGGCTGTGGCCGTGGACCTGCTGGGAAGGACTGGAGCCATGAGCCGGGAGTGCGAGCAGTCCCAGGCCTGGCGACGGTCCTCCAAAGTGAGAGCATTTGGGTCAAAATTAAGGGAGAGAAGAATAACAGTGACCTCATTGTGGGAGTTTACTATAGATCCCCAAGCCAAACGGAGGACAGAGATGATGCCTTCCTGGAACAGATGGCCAAGCATGCAAAAGGAAGGGAGATAGTAGTAATGGGGGACTTCAATTATCCGGATATTTGTTGGATATCAAACTCAGCCAAGAGCATAAGGTCAAACAGATTCCTCACTGGCCTTGCAGACAACTTCGTTGTCCAGAAAGTGGGAGAAGCAACAAGAGGAACAGCCATTTTAGATCTGGTCCTAACCAATGTTGATGACCTGGTTAGTGGGGTAGAAGTGGAAGGATCATTAGGCGCGAGTGATCATGCTCTTCTGACGTTTACTATACAGCGGAAAGGAGCAGCCAAGCATACTAGGACTCAATTTCTTGATTTTAAGAAAGCCGACTTCATAAAACTTAGGGAAGTGCTGGGTGAGATCCCATGGACAGTAATACTAAAAGGAAAGGGAGTTCATGATGGCTGGGAGTTTGTTAAGAGGGAGATAGTAAAAGCACAACTTCAGGCAATACCAATGAGACGGAAAAATGGAAGGTTCCTAAAGAAGCCAGGGTGGCTCTCTAAAGAACTTTTAACTGAGTTAAGATTAAAAAAGGATGTGTACAAAAAATGGAAAAGGGGGGAAACCACCAAAGAGGAATTCAAACAAATAGCCAGCACGTGTAGACACAAAGTCAGAAAAGCTAAAGCACAGAATGAACTCAGGCTTGCTAGAGAGGTTAAAAGCAACAAAAAAGGCTTTTATGGGTATGTTCGTAGCAAAAGGAAGAACAAAGCAACAGTGGGGTCACTCAGAGGAGATGGTGAAATACAAACAGGGGACACATAAAGGGCTGAACTCCTCAATGCCTTCTTTGCCTCAGTCTTCTCCGATAAAGAAAACAATGCCCAACCTGAAGAATTTGGAGCAAATGATTCAGCAGAAGAAACACAGCCCAGAATAACTAAGGAGATAGTACAAGAATACTTGGCTAGTCTAGATGTATTCAAGTCTCCAGGGCCAGATGAACTGCATCCAAGAGTATTAAAAGAACTGGCAGATGTGATCTCAGAACCACTGGCAGTCATCTTTGAGAATTCCTGGAGAACAGGCGAAGTCCCGGCAGACTGGAGGAGGGCAAATGTTGTCCCTATTTTCAAGAAGGGGAAAAGAGAGGACCCAAATAATTACCGCCCAAATAGCCAGCCCTGACATCAATACCAGGGAAGATTCTGGAGCAGATCATTAAGCAAACAGTCTGTGAGCACCTAGAAAGGAATACTGTGATCACCAATAGTCAGCATGGATTTCTGAAAAATAAGTCATGTCAGACTAACCTGATCTCATTTTTTGACAGAATTACAAGCCTGGTAGATGAAGGGAACGCAGTGGATGTAGCCTACGTTGATTTCAGCAAGGCATTTGACAAGGTGCCCCATGATATTCTTGTAAAGAAGCTGGTAAAATGCGGACTTGACTATGCTACCACTCAGTGGATTTGTAACTGGCTGACTGACCGAACCCAAAGGGTGCTCATCAATGGTTCCTCTTCATCCTGGAGAAGAGTGACTAGTGGGGTGCCACAGGGTTCTGTCTTGGGCCCGGTCTTATTCAACATCTTTATCAACGACTTGGATGATGGACTCAAGGGCATCCTGATCAAATTTGCAGATGACACCAAACTGGGAGGGGTGGCTAACACCTGGCTTGAGAGCAGTACATGTGAAAAGGATCTAGGAGTCTTGGTTGACCACAAACTTGACATGAGCCAACAGTGTGACGCGGCAGCTAAAAAAGCCAATGCAATTCTGGGCTGCATTAATAGGAGTATAGCATCTAGATCAAGGGAAGTAACAGTGCCACTGTATTCTGCTCTGGTCAGACCTCACCTGGAGTACTGTGTCTAGTTCTGGGCACCACAGTTCAAGAAGGACACTGAGAAACTGGAACGTGTCCAGAGGAGGGCAACCAAAATGGTCAAAGGCCTGGAAACAATGCCTTATGAGGAATGGCTAAGGGAGCTGGGCATGTTTAGCCTGGAGAAGAGGAGGTTAAGGGGTGATATGATAGCCATGTTCAAATATATAAAAGGATGTCACATAGAGGAGGGAGAAAGGTTGTTTTCTGCTGCTCCAGAGAAGTGGACACGGAGCAATGGCTCCAAACTACAAGAAAGAAGATTCCACCTGAACATTAGGAAGAACTTCCTGACAGTAAGAGCTATTCGACAGTGGAATTTGCTGCCAAGGAGTGTGGTGGAGTCTCCTTCTTTGGAGGTCTTTAAGCAGAGGCTTGACAACCATATGTCAGGAGTGCTCTGATAGTGTTTCCTGCTTGGCAGGGGGTTGGACTCGATGGCCCTTGTGGTCTCTTCCAACTCTATGATTCTATGATTCTATGCATATACTTTTCTTTGGTTTCTTAGCAATCCCATTTTGTTTGCAATCCAGTCAGTGCTCAGTACCTGAGCTCATGATTAAGCAGAGTGATGATAAGTATTAACTGGTCCCAGATGTGCTTTGCAGTAACTTTCTGCCTTAATAAAGAGGGACAGTTGTTTTCAACACATGCTTTATCACGTGTTCAAGGGTCATAATGATGGGAAGGGCAAAGGCTGTGCTACTCTGCACTCAAAGGGCCACAGCATCTCCACTGTACAGCAGGAGGGCAAATGCACATAGAAGGCTGGCCAACAATCAGCTTCAGGACAAAATTAAATTGTCAAGGCAATTTGCAAGCCTGATAAATTCTCCTTAAGTGAAGCTGAATCTCAGTTGACATTCTGCTGATGAGTGGGCTGCAGTTTTTATCAAAACTGTAAAGCCAGAATGGAGAACATGTGGCACTCCACATGTTGCTTATGATTCCCAGCACCCAGCCACTTGCCCTGCTCGCTTTAGGGCTACCACCACCACCACCTGTAATTTCTTTAAGCTGAGGATGGGGAGCCTGTGGCACTGCAGATGTTAACTATTTCTATGACACTGATGAGTGCAGATGACTTGCAATTTGTACAGAGGTTATGTTCCATGGATTGCATGTAAAACCAAAACCATGTATACAAGATCTCACATGACCTGCCCAGAGCTTTAAGCTCTTTGCCTTGTATGCATTTAATTTGGGTAATTGCAGCTGGCCGGCCACCAAAATTGTGATCAAGTTCAAAGTGCACAAGTTGCAAGTTGACTGCATTATGATGAAGGTGCAAGTTCAGTTGCACACACAAATCTTCCTGGTTGGATCATGGCAAATGCTTTTCATTGAGAGATGTGCTTATATTTGAAAACTGACCCTTCAGAGCTCCAAGACTCCTCCCAGCAGCTCAAGATAGCACAGGCCCAGTTGAAATTCCACGGAAGAAGTTCCCAGCTTGCCTGCTTTCCTCATAAAAGGAAAATCAGAGTCAACCATGGTAGAGAGCTCAGCTGAGAATGACTCAGCAGTCTTAGCTGGGTGTAGCTCGCTACTGAAGAAGCCACAAGATCAGTCACCAAGTGGAGCTTGGGGAAGGTGGGAAACTTCTTGATCACTTGTGGCATTAATTGCTGCTCACTTCCTTCCTTGGCAGCACAGTGTTAAATGAAATAATAAGCAATGCATCAAATGTTCTTCAACTATGTTGGGAGTTTAGTCTGGACCTCACCGAAATTCTGTTTAATGATCTTCAACGTCACTGAAAAAGGGAAGAAAAGAAACTATGTAAACAGGAGATGGCCTAGGAACATTGTGTATATGCCACACTGTTATGGTTAGCTGTCGACCAATAAGTATGAGGAATGAGGATGAGGTGGAGAGGGGGGGAACTGTGTATAGATAAGGGTGTGAACGAAACAGATGTTGATGTCTGTGGGCATAAGGGAGAAAAAACACCCGTGGAATGCCAGCCTAAATTATTTGGGACAATGTCTGAAAGCATTTCATGGAGCACACGAAAAAACCCTACCCCCGGATGATTGAATCAATGTTCAGGGTTGGCAAAACTGTATCCAAGAATGTAAGACCCACCAAAATTAATGAACCTAAGTTCAGTGAGTCTACTCTGAATAGGGCTATGCAACTATAAGTTCTTTTCTTGAGGTGGGGGAAGGAAGATGGAGCAAACTTAGAATCATATAATCATAGAATTGTAGAGTTGGAAGGGGCACAAGTGTCATCTAGTCTAATGCAGGAATCTCAACTAAATCATACATGACAGATGGCCATTCAAACTCTGCTTAAAAACCTCCAAGGAAGGAGAGTACACCACCTTATATGGGAGTTCATTCCATAGTGCCAGGGACTGGGCAGAGGAGGAATGGTGGAGACTGCCTCCCCAGCCTGACTCTTCCAGAGAAAAAGAAGACAGTTCAGAATTACAACATCTGCTCAGAGGCAGATGAGGAGGAAAGCTGGGAAATAATGGGAAAGGAGGAAGAAGCACCAGAGGGGGAACAGCTGACAGACACAGTGTCTTTAGAAAGCATTTCAGACCCCCCCTCCCAGAACCTGGAGAGCATTGAAAGTAGGAGAGCAGAGTAGCTCAGAGGTAGAGGGCACTTCTCAGCACACATAGTGACGACACATGAAAGGAGAGAGGGAGGGGGTGGAGATTTCACTCGGGACAATGCCATTATTCCAAGAGGTTGCACTTCCAAGCCTCTCTCTGTGAATATTGAATAAAAAGCAGTTGGTAAGAACTGTCTTCTCCGTTCCTGCCGACCTCCTATGGGGGTTGGATCCACTGCTGCCTGACACATGGTTGAACAGCTCTTGCCATCAGAAAGTTATTCCTGATACTTGGAATCTTGTAACTTAAACAAGCTTGCTCCCTCTTCCACGTGACAGCCCTTGAGATATTGGAAGATGGCTATCATATCTTTGTCTCCTTATTTTCATACTAAACATACCCAGCTCCTTCAACCACTCCTCTTAAGGCTTGGTTTCCTGACCCTTGATTATCTTGCCCTCCTCTGCACATGTTCCAGCTTGCCAACATTCTCAAATTATGGCGCATGCCCAGAATTGGACACAGCATTCCAGATGTGGTCTGACCAAGGCAGAATAGTGGTACTATTACTTCCTTTGATCTGGACACTATACTTGATGCAGCCTAGAATAGCATTAGCTTTTTTGTTGCTGCTGCATCACACTGTTGTCTCATGTTCAGTTTGTGGTCCACCAAGATCCCTAGATCCTTTTCAAATATATTGCTAGTAAGCCAGGTGTCTCCCATCTTTTATTTGTGCATCTGGTTCTTCCTGGCTAAGTGCAGAACTTTACATTTGTCCCTATTGAAATTCATTTTGTTAGCTTGGGCCCAGTTCTCCAATTGGTTAAGGTCATTTTGATTCTGTCTTCTGCGGCATTAGCTACCCCTCCCAGTTTGGTGTCATCTGCAAATTTGATGAGCATCCCCTCAATTCCTACAAGTTGTTTATAAAAACAAGGAACAACAAACAGGCCCAGGACCCTTTGGCACCCCACTTGTCACTTTTTTCCAGGATGAGAAGGGACCATTAAGGAGTACTCTTTGGGTTCAGTCAATCAACCAGCTACAAATGCACCTCTTTCTTTCTTAGGCAATCACTTGTAGCCAAGTAAGATTATCTTCCATGAACACGGTCTTACAGTGAGTCTGTAAGTGACTGTGGAGGCCAATTCTGGATCCACATGTCCTTCCACAGTGGAGATATAGGTTTCTAGGCAGGAGTTGATCATGATGAGGGTTTGCCAAACGTGCCTTCCTCTTGGCATGTTTCTCCCTTTCATCCTGAGTTTGAGCATCTTCAAAGTCCATGACACCTTTGGTAAAGGCTGTTATCCAATTGGAGCACTCGCAGGCAAGTGTTTCCCAATTGCTCAGGTGATGCTGGATTTCAGCATTAATGTCAGCCTTTGTGGAAAGATAACTACCCAGGTAGGAGAAGTGATCAACACTAGGTGTTCCCTTACTGCCTCTTTTCCTATCTTAGGCTGCAGCTCCCTCCTTTTGTACCAAAGCCCCGTGGCCCAGTTACTCCCTATGTGATAAAGTAACCATACAAGGCAGCAGAATATAGATTTTGGGTTCAAATAGGCCAGATGTGAACGGTTTGGCATGGGCATTGGGTGAAGCCATTACATTAACTCCAGCCCATCTGCTGGGAATGTATCTAAAGGGAAACCACAACATGGGAGGGGGTCCTATGACCTACATCAAATAGGGGTACCCCCTGAGGTGTCCCCACTGGCGTTCTATGGCCCTAGCCTGTCTGAGCGTGGGACACAAGCAACACCTCACAGATCCCTTTAACAGAGGAGGGAGAGGCAAAGGTTACAACCTCCAACCAAGACTAAGGCTTACTCAATTCCCAACCTCACAAAGTTGTGACAATTGCTATGAGGCAGGTGAAAACCAAATGGCTGGTGCCTATTTGCCAAGTGGAAAAATCCCTGTCCAGCAGCTGACAATGTCTATAGTAAGGTCTTAGCATAAAAGAAAAGCATATGAAAATGGTGAGGGTGGGGGATCTGATAGAAAAAACTGAGGAGTGTTGTGCTTGTTTCAGTTTATTCCCCAGCAGGTGGATCCTAGCAAGACCCATGGGCTGGTTGGGCCTTCCTCCTGGGAAATCCCCAGGCCTGCTTGCCAAAGACCAGTCTGCAGGCAGTCCTGAAGTCTCCCCAGTCAGCTGCTGGATCACTGACCAGGCCGGTGGCCATGCTGCCATGCCGCCTGACCATTTAAGGTAAGCAGACTTACATCATTTATTCTGTTATCACCAGGGTGGGCATCACTTTCCTTTTGGGTGAAGCCTGAGGCAAAATAAGTGCTGAGTAGTTCTGCCTTCTCCCTGTCCCCCAATAGCATTTCTCCATCTTCTCCATGCAGAGGACCTACCACTTGCTTGTTCTTCCTCTTGCTTCAGACATAGACAAAGAAACCTTTTAAAAAATATTTTTAACCTCTCTTGCAAGCCTGAGCTCATTCTGAGCTTTAGCCAGTCTGACTTTCCCCTTGCAACTGTTGGCTACTTGTGTATAATTCTCCTCCTATAATTTCCTCTTTCTTCCATTTTTTATACATCTTATACATAAATTTCAGGTCCTCTGTAAGCTCCTTATGCAGCCACACCTAAGATGCCTCCCTCTTTTCTTTCTTGTTGGAATGGTCTCCATTTGGGCCTTCAATATTTCACTTTAAGAAACTTGCATCCATCTTGGACTCCCTTCTCTTTGATCTCTCCCAGTAGTTCCTTAAATTTTTTGAAATCCGCCTTCTTCCTGGTGTTTAGTTTGTTTCTGACTGCAGAGCAATTCCTCTTGATTGCCTCGGTGGAGGATGGAGAACTGTGTGAATGTGTGTGGAAACTAGCCCGCTGCATAAAGGCAAAATCTGCATATATTATTCCACCCTCTGTTGCCTCTGGCCCCACCCACCACTGCCTTGTGGCATCCATAAATATGCCTGGAAATGAATAGGACCTTCGGGCTGGAAATGGTCCCCCACCTCTGCAACATAAGCCTTTCCCAGTGCTAACTAGAATCATAGAATCATAGAGTTGGAAGAGACCACAAGGGCCATCGAGTCCAACCCCCTGCCAAGCAGGAAACACCATCAGAGCATTCCTGACATATGGTTGTCAAGCCTCTGCTTAAAGACCTCCAAAGAAGGAGACTCCACCACACTCCTTGGCAGCAAATTCCACTGTCGAACAGCTCTTACTGTCAGGAAGTTCTTCCTAATGTTTAGGTGGAATCTTCTTTCTTGTAGTTTGGAGCCATTGCTCCATGTCCGCTTCTCTGGAGCAGCAGAAAACAACCTTTCTCCCTCCTCTATGTGACATCCTTTTATATATTTGAACATGGCTATCATATCACTAGAGTTACCTGGGACTTTGTTGCAGGCCAAGCTTGAGTTTAGGACTTTCCCTACAAGAATCCAAAGGTGGGGATTTAAAAAAGCAGCTCAGTAGCAATGCAGTGCTATCAATTGTAGAACTACACATAAGAAGCCAGAAAATGAATATTTTGTGAAATTGGCTCTCTCCAGAATCAGCAAATCTCAGTTAAAAGTGATACCCCAGTGTCTTAATGGAATTAAGTAATGAATTTACTGAAACCATAGGGATGTGCTCATAAACACCTTAGGAAGCCAGGTTTATGATGCTAATAATTACCTGGAAGGAAAAATAAGCAGTGTATAAATTAAATTTTGCCACCGCTGCTAAAGCAGGAGGTGTTGCAGGCCTCCAACGAGAGGAGAAACTCACATTAAGGTTAAGATTCCTTCCATGGGAAGCAAAGCAAACAAGGTTTTGACTCTGGAAAATGTCTAATCAAAGGGGCCAGGAGCATAATGTGAACTATGAATATTGGACAAGAAGGTGATGCTTGTGAAAAATGAAGGCTGGAACAGGAAGCTTGTTAGAGTGAGTTATTGGGGAGACCCAGCTGCAAAAGCATCTGTTTGACAATACAGCATTGTACTATACACATGGAGGCATCACTCCAAAGAAGCAAACACAACAGATTCTGTTAAATTGTGGGTTGACATAGCAGACGACACAGCGATTTCTTCAAGTAGCTCTTTATTTTGTAAGCTGGAATAGAACTGACTGCAACAGCTCAGCCGGCCTGCTTTTATAGGCAGCCGGCTGTCAACATTGTAGCAACAACAGCCCAGAGTTCCCGCCTAAAATAACTGACGTGGACCTGAGTGAAAACTATCTACAGTATCCCCCTGCTGGCCCAGGGTGAGAACTTCAGTACATAACACCCCTCCACACCGAGATAAGGCATTAGTTACAATCGTAATGATTTCCTTATATACAGCACTACACGTAATGGTTCAGTTAGGCACAAAAGCATGTCAGTTACATTTCCCATACTTAGACCAACAGTGATACATGTCCAACAACATAGTCCTTTAAATAAGTTGGGCACTTGGAAACTCTGCCAGACCGCCGGGGACTGGTAGCCAAGTCCGGGGGGGGGGGGCACACAATTCTTGCTGAGGCTGTGGTGCGACCCTAGGTGGTGTTGAAACCAAATCCCCTGGATCCGCTGCTGTGGGTGGAGCCTCCGCAAGTGGAGTGGTCTGAGTCTGTGGTAAGTCTGGCAGACCCTCTGAAGCGGCTTGGTTCGGCTCCACGCTGGCAGTTTGCGAGGGAGGTGCAGGTGGGGCCTCGCCATCTGTACGTGTCTCTTCTGGAGCCGCAAGCGCAGTTGGGGGCACCTCGGTAGTGTCCAAGTCCCCAACCCTGCGCCTAAGCTGGTCTGTGTGCTGTCGCCACAAGCGTCCGTCTTCGAGTGCCACCTGGTATGAGCGAGGTCCAGTGACTCCCACTACTGTGGCTGGCACCCAAGGAATGTCCCCCACATAGTTTCGGGCAAAGACCTGGTTTCCTGGGACAAATGACCGTGGCGCGTTGGCACAGCCTGGGGGTTCAGCCACGGCAAAGTCCGGGTGTAGCCGGTCGAGCGGTGACCTGAGGCGGCGGCCCATAAGCAGTTCAGCAGGACTCCTCCCTGTGGCCGCATGAGGGGTGATGTGTTGCACGAACAAGTATTCGGCGACCCGCTCATGCCAGTCTCCCCGGTCCAGGAGCGCCAGTGCCTCTTTTGCCGAGCGCACCATTCTTTCCGCTTGCCCGTTACTGGATGGATGAAAGGGTGCCGTTAGGGCATGGCGGATGCCCAGTCCCAAAAGATACCGCTCAAACGTGCCTGACGTGAACTGCGGTCCGTTGTCAGAGACAAGGACATCAGGACACCCATGCGTTGCAAACAGGCCTCGCAGCACCCGGATGACAGCTTCGGTAGTGGTGGAGGGCATCAGGGCGACCTCCAGCCATTTGGAATAGGCGTCCACCACTACCATAAAGGTCCGGCCGTGAAAGGGGCCAGCCAGATCGATGTGCACCCTCGACCAGGGTGTCTTGGGCGTCTCCCAGGTGTGTCCCTTAGCTGCCGGTGGTGCAGGCCTCGACTCTTGGCACGCTTGACAGGTGGACACCCAGGCAGTGATGGCATCGTCCATATTAGGCCACCAGATGTAACACTGAGCCAACGCCTTCATTTTGACAATTCCCGGGTGGCCAACGTGCAGAGCCTCCAGGACGCGCTGACGGAGTCCCTGGGGAATCACGACGCGGTCTCCCCACAGCAGACAGCCGCGATGAGCTGAGAGTTCATGTTGTCTGGTTGCGAAGGGCTGGAACTCCGATGCAAAAGGCCCTTGTGGCCACCCCCTCCACACCCAGTTGAGCACCCGGCTGATGGTGCGATCCTGGGCAGACGCGGAGGCCACAGTGGCAGCCGATACAGGCGCTGCTGGAAGATCCTCAATCAGAAGGAGCGATGAAGCTGGAGCCGGGTCTTCCACAAATGCTGGAAGAGGGCAACAGCTGAGGGCGTCGGCATGGCCCATCGATTTCCCCGGGCGATAGATGAGCCGGTAGTGGTAGGCAGCCAGGAAAACAGTCCATCGCAGCATGCGTGGCGAGAGGACCGGTGGAGTTGGACGATCACCGGTGAGGAGGCCTAGGAGTGGCTTGTGGTCAGTGATGAGGTCAAAAGTCCTGCCATAGAGGTATTCATGGAACCTCTTCACTCCAGCCACAAGTGCCAGTGCCTCCTTGTCGAGCTGGCTGTAATTCCGTTCCGTCGGAGATAGCGTCCTGGAAAAGTAGGCGAGCGGTGCTTCTCTTCCGTCTGGAAAACGGTGACTAAGGACAGCACCGATGCCAAAAAGTGAGGCGTCACAGGCAAGGACCAGTGGCCTGGATTCACTGTACTGTACCAGCACACTGTCTGATGAAAGGAGAGCCTTGACCGCGTTGAAGGCCGCCGTCTCCCGATGACCCCAGGCCCAAGGCGTCTTAGTGCTAAGGAGTTGGTGAAGAGGCTCAGCCACTGTGGCTTTGTGGGGCAGGAACATGTTATAAAAGTTCAGCAGCCCCAGGAACGCCTGCAACTCCGTCTTGTTCTTTGGGGTGGGGGCCTGCTGGATAGCGTGGATCTTGGATGTGGTCGGGTGAAGGCCGGAGGCATCGATAAGATAGCCCAGGAACTCTACCTGTGGAACGGCGATCTGGCACTTCTCCCTCTTTACCTTGAGCCCGGCCTCTTGGAACCTGGTCAGCACGGCACGGAGGCGCTCGAACAGCTGCTGGTGTGAGTCTGCAGACACCAAGACGTCATCAAAATATGGTACCACGCCCGGAAGCCCTTGCAGGAGACGCTCCATAAGGCTTTGGAAGATGCCAGGAGCCACACTCACCCCGAACTGCAACCGGCGGCAACGGAATGCCCCCCGGTGGGTGACGATCGTCTGGGCTTCAGCAGTGGCATCATCGACGGGCAGTTGTTGATAGGCTTGGGCAAGGTCCAGCTTAGCGAAGACCTTACCCTCACCCAGGGAATGCAGCAGGTGTTGGACAACAGGAACCAGATAAGCGTGCTGCTGAAGTGCCTTGTTGATCGTGCACTTGTAGTCAGCGCAGATTCTCACCGACCCATCTGGCTTGACAGGCGTGACGATGGGGGTTTCCCACTTGGCGTGGTCAACCGGCTCCAAAACTCCTTGGGCGATCAGTTTGTCCAGTTGTTCGTCCACCTTAGCCTTGAGAGCAAAGGGAACCCGGCGTGGCTTTAGCTTGATGGGGGCGACTTGTGGATCAAGTCTAAAGGAGATGGGCGTATCTGTATATTGCCCCAAGGTGCCGTCAAAAACCTCGGCAAAGTCTTTGACCAGACCCTCAGTCTCTGCGTTAGAGATGCAGTTGATGCCGGTGACTTCCAGGCCGAGGGCATCAAACCAGTCTAGCCCTAGGAGGCTTGGCCGCTGACCTTCGACCACCACCAACCGGAGCAGGCCCGAAAAATCCTTGAAGGCGATCCGGAACTGGCCAACGCCTACCACGGGAATGTCGTTTCCCTGGTAGTCTCTCAGGTGTACGCGGTGAGAGTCGAGTTGCCTTTTGGACACTCTGGGTACCAGTCTTTTGATGGTGCTCCATGACACGATGGACAGGGCAGACCCGGTGTCGATCTCCATGTCACATGGAGCTCCTTCAATGAGCACCGTGACGTTCAGCTTGCGTCGCGTAGGCGAGTCGGTTTGGCCAATTGTGGTTCCAGACGGGCAGCGGCAGTTGGTGAGAGCGAAACAACTTTCCTTGGCAGACTGGAGTGAAGACTTGGACTTGCGAGTCGATGAAGGGGGGGGTGTCAGACGGAGCCGATCGGCAGACCTTAGCGATGTGGCCCCTTCTGGAACACTTCCTACAGATGGCGTCTCTGAATCGACACTTGGCACGGGAATGGTTGCCTCCGCAGCCGGCACATTCCGGTTGGCCCTTGGACTTCTGTTGGAACTTCCTGCGCTCCCGCTTTGTCTGGTGCACGTCATCGTCTTCACTGGAGGATGCCTCATCACTGCTGGCCTCTTCATGATGCACCGGAACTGGCTCCCCAGCAAGACGCGGGCTGCTGGAATTGCGGATCTCCTGGGCGGAGCGTTCAGCAGCTTCTGAGGCCACAGCCTCCTCAATGGCTTTCTGTAACGTGAGATCTGGCTTGGCGAGGAGACGCCGTTGCAGATGGATGTCCCGGACCCCGCAGACGATTCGATCCATCAGGGCATCGTCTAAGTCTCGGAACTCACAGTGCATTGCAGCCTGTCGCAGGGCGGTGGTGTAGTTGTTGATTGACTCCCCCTCTGCCTGGTTCCGGTGGTAGAACGCATGGCGGGCAGCAATCTTGGACGGCTTTGGTGCGTAGTGGTTGCGGAGCTTCTCTTGGATCGTGTCCCATGGTGTTGCCTGGACTGCTTCAGGCGCAACCAATGCTCGGGCCGTCTCAAACACCTCAGGCCCACAGAGGCTGAGGAATAGGCCCCGCTTCCAATCCTTTGATACTGCTGTCAGCTCGTTGGCTTGGAGGTAGCAGTCGAACCGAGCGAGGCAGGAGTCCCATGATTCAGAGGCTGGCACAAACGGCGGTAGAGGCACAAGTGAAGCCATGATTCCGATGCCGGCGTGAAGGGCAATGGATGGAACACAGTGCTCTTAGCCAGAACAGTCAGCTCTGAATTGGTTCTGTCCAGTGATTTCGCTCAGTGATTTCGCTCTGTGATTAAGCTCAGTGATTCAGCTCAGTTCAGAGGCTGGCCGCATCTGGCTGTGCTCTGATGTCCATCCATCCCATCCTCGTCGCCAGTGTTAAATTGTGGGTTGACATAGCAGACGACGCAGCGATTTCTCCAAGTAGCTCTTTATTTTGTAAGCTGGAATAGAACTGACTGCAACAGCTCAGCCGACCTGCTTTTATAGGCAGCCGGCTGTCAACATTGTAGCAACAGCCCAGAGTTCCCGCCTAAAATAACTGACGTGGACCTGAGTGAAAACTATCTACAGACCTGAGTGAAAACTATATACAGTATCCCCCTGCTGGCCCAGGGTGAAACTTCACTACATAACAGATTCTTTCTTGGAGGTGATCTGATCCCCTGAAACTGCATACAAAAGTATCCAGGGACTATGCCCAGACAACCCCTCGGAAAACTAAAATGGAGCCAAATTTCACAGATTTCAATGTTTGACCCTGCATGCTCCATTTGCATGGGGTGAGTTTCCACTGCCTCCCTTTGCATATATCTCTCCTTTTCAAAATACCGTATATTGCTTTTCATTTGAGAAAAAAAACCTCCATTGTGCATCTTTTAGAATGACATTTCCCTTAATACACTACACATCCAGTTCTTTTCACTGATGTTGCATTCATTAAGTCCATTCATTAAGCATGCAAAAGGAAGGGAGATAGTAGTAATGGGGGACTTCAATTACCCGGATATTTGTTGGATGTCAAACTCAGCCAAGAGCATAAGGTCAAACAGATTCCTCACTGGCCTTGAAGACAACTTCGTTGTCCAGAAAGTGGGAGAAGCAACAAGAGGAACAGCCATTTTAGATCTGGTCCTAACCAATGTTGATGACCTGGTTAGGGGGTAGAAGTGGAAGGATCATTAGGCGCGAGTGATCATGCTCTTCTGAAGTTTACTATACAGCGGAAAGGAGTAGCCAAGCATACTAGGACTCAATTTCTTGATTTTAAGAAAGCCGACTTCATAAAACTTAGGGAAGTGCTGGGTGAGATCCCATGGACAGTAATACTAAAAGGAAAGGGAGTTCATGATGGCTGGGAGTTTGCTAAGAGGGAGATAGTAAAAGCACAACTTCAGGCAATACCAATGAGACGGAACCATGGAAGGTGCCTAAAGAAGCCAGGGTGGCTATCTAAAGAACTTTTAACTGAGTTAAGATTAAAAATGGATGTGTACAAAAAATGGAAAAGGGGGGGAACCACCAAAGAGGAAAAGGGGGGAAACCACCAAAGAGGAATTCAAACAAATAGCACGTGTAGACACAAAGTCAGAAAAGCTAAAGCACAGAATGAACTCAGGCTTGCTAGAGAGGTTAAAAGCAACAAAAACGGCTTTTATGGGTATGTTCGTAGCAAAAGGAAGAACAAAGAAACAGTGGGGTCACTCAGAGGAGAAGATGGTGAAATGCAAACAGGGGACACAGAAAGGGCTGAACTCCTCAATGCCTTCTTTGCCTCAGTCTTCTCCGATAAAGAAAACAATGCCCGACCTGAAGAATTTGGAGCAAATGATTCAGCAGAGGAAACACAGCCCAGAATAACTAAGGAGATAGTACAAGAATACTTGGCTAGTCTAGATGTATTCAAGTCTCCAGGGCCAGATGAACTGCATCCAAGAGTATTAAAAGAACTGGCAGATGTGATCTCAGAACCACTGGCAGTCATCTTTGAGAATTCCTGGAGAACAGGCGAAGTCCCGGCAGACTGGAGGAGGGCAAATGTTGTCCCTATTTTCAAGAAGGGGAAAAGAGAGGACCCAAATAATTACCGCCCAAATAGCCAGCCCTGACATCAATACCAGGGAAGATTCTGGAGCAGATCATTAAGCAAACAGTCTGTGAGCACCTAGAAAGGAATACTGTGATCACCAATAGTCAGCATGGATTTCTGAAAAATAAGTCATGTCAGACTAACCTGATCTCATTTTTTGACAGAATTACAAGCCTGGTAGATGAAGGGAACGCAGTGGATGTAGCCTACGTTGATTTCAGCAAGGCATTTGACAAGGTGCCCCATGATATTCTTGTAAAGAAGCTGGTAAAATGCGGACTTGACTATGCTACCACTCAGTGGATTTGTAACTGGCTGACTGACCGAACCCAAAGGGTGCTCATCAATGGTTCCTCTTCATCCTGGAGAAGAGTGACTAGTGGGGTGCCATAGGGTTCTGTCTTGGGCCCGGTCTTATTCAACATCTTTATCAACGACTTGGATGATGGACTCAAGGGCATCCTGATCAAATTTGCAGATGACACCAAACTGGGAGGGGTGGCTAACACCCCAGAGGACAGGATCACACTTCAAAATGACCTTGACAGATTAGAGAACTGGGCCAAAACAAACAAGATGAATTTTAACAGGGAGAAATGTAAAGTATTGCACTTGGGCAAAAAAAATGAGAGGCACAAATACAAGATGGGTGACACCTCGCTTGAGAGCAGTACATGTGAAAAGGATCTAGGAGTCTTGGTTGACCACAAAATTTACATGAGCCAACAGTGTGACGCGGCAGCTAAGAAAGCCAATGCAATTCTGGGCTGCATCAATAGGAGTATAGCATCTAGATCAAGGGAAGTAATAGTGCCACTGTATTCTGCTCTGGTCAGACCTCACCTGGAGTACTGTGTCTAGTTCTGGGCACCACAGTTCAAGAAGGACACTGAGAAACTGGAACGTGTCCAGACGAGGGCAACCAAAATGGTCAAAGGCCTGGAAACGATGCCTTATGAAGAACGGCTAAGGGAGCTGGGCATGTTTAGCCTGGAGAAGAGGAGGTTAAGGGGTGATATGCTAGCCATGTTCAAATATATAAAAGGATGTCACATAGAGGAGGGAGAAAGGTTGTTTTCTGCTGCTCCAGAGAAGTGGACACGGAGCAATGGATCCAAACTACAAGAAAGAAGATTCCACCTAAACATTAGGAAGAATTTCCTGACAGTAAGAGCTGTTCGACAGTGGAATTTGCTGCCAAGGAGTGTGGTGGAGTCTCCTTCTTTGGAGGTCTTTAAGCAGAGGCTTGACAACCATATGTCAGGAGTGCTCTGATGGTGTTTCCTGCTTGGCAGGGGGTTGGACTCGATGGCCCTTGTGGTCTCTTCCAACTATATGATTCTATGATTCTATGATCCTACTTGCCTATTGTTCTAGGATCCAAGCTACTACATAACAGAAACACTCCCAGTGGACAGGCAGGAGCGACATTCGAAGTTGCTTACCACAATGCCTATGGCCAAACCTTCACATCTGTAAGCAATAAAGTTGTGGCCTTATTTGATCTCAAACCAATATGCTGGGTGTTGTCTAGTTATTTGCACCTTAGGTAACAGGATGGCTATGTAGCTCCAATATGCAAACAGTTGCCTCAAAGGGGAAAGGGACATAGCTTAGTGATAGAGTATCTGTGCTGCATGCAGACTAGTCCCAGGTTCAATCCTGAGCATTCCCAGGTAGGGCTGGGAATGTTCTCTGGCTAAGAATCCTGGAGAGCTGCTGTCAGACAGCGCAGACAAGACTGAGCCAAATTCACAAATGGTTTGACACGGAATGAGGCAAGCTTCTATTTTTTTTGCTATTTTTCTAGCAAGGACCACAGTTACCACTCCAGCAACTACTGCCACTGCTGCCACTGTGGAACCTGATCTCATTACCAGATTCGCCATGTCTTTTAGAAACACCCATAAAGAGCAGCATATCAACAATAGTTCCACAACAGGAACGTGTACATCTTCATTTATAGGAAAAGGATGTTTTCTAAAGTCTAGTTCTTGAGGAACAGATAGGAACACAGGCATCTGACTCTACCAGGTCAGACAGCTCCTCCCCTGACTCAGATGAGGGGCTAAACTTGTTTCAGTACCATTGCAGATTGCAATGTGGGGGTTCCCATAATTATTGAATCTGCCTCCATTTAAAAGAAAGTAGCCCCTGACTAGTTACTGGTTGGAATGTCTCATCACTTTAAAAGGAAACCAGCAGGGCTGTAGCACAGTGGTAGAGCATCTGCCTTGCATACAGAGTCCCAGCAGCTCCAGGCACCACACTGCAATCCTAGCAAGCCACTGGCAGTCAACAGACAGCACTGAGCTAGGTGGACTGTTGGTCTGACTAAGGTAGCTTCCTGTGTTCCCATAGTTTGCAATCTGGTCACCGAAGTCTTTAAGCAAAGTCAGCTCTACTGTTAAACAAGGTCAGGCAACCACCTCAGGTGGCAGGTGCTGAGGGGCAAAGGCAGGGGCAGTAGGCTCTTGGCAGTCCATTCTAAGGTACCTGACTATTCCCATCTGTTGCAGGACAGAACTGTCCATGCTACATGGCCTCTCCTGGCTCCCACAAAGTTAACTCTTAACTACTGACTCTGGTGAAGTAGAGGGTGCTCTCCCATCACCAGCATTCATGTAGGATTCAACTGCCAGTCCCATGGTACACCATGCCCTTTGACTCAGGGAGCAAAACTTATTGGGCCAGCCCTATCTTTATGTATAGACAAACACCATCTCTCTGTAGCCTCAAACAATCTCCCTGAGTTCCTTCACACAGCCATGTCAGAAAGAACCATACCGAAAAACAAAGAGCTGAAAGCCTGGCCAGTTCCCAAAAAGTTATGACAGAGAGGGAAGGAGGCGAAGGAGGAGATATTCAAACAGTTTCTAAAAGGGGAAATGGGGAGGGGGAAGAACTAGCCCTTTAAGAAGGGGAACTGACTTGTAACATGAGAGGTATCTGTTTTAACCCAGCCCTGTTTCTGACTGGTGGGGAACTTCAGAACATCCCTCCCTCAGCTGCAAGCTTATTAAATATAGTAGTAGCCGAACCTTCAATTGAAAACAGACAGGCTGTGTCTGTAGCTTGTGCCTCCTTTGTGTGCTTGTTGCTCAGTGTCCAGGGAATGGTCTGAGTGCCGCTCTCTGGCCCATTCCAGGCAATACCATGAGGTCCAGCCTTCCTTCAGTGGTGCCTGTGCTTCTGCCCATGTTCCAGCTTCTGCTACATACACTGCCACTCCATGCAAACCCAGAGTCTGGAGGTAAGCCCCAATCTCTTCTCCTTCCGAAGTTTCAGCCACTTTTTCGGGAGAAAATGTTTGTTTGTCTGGGGGGGCGTATATGGAGCATTTGTCACTGAGACGCATGGATAACAAGCATGCATGCAAAAGGACTCTCAGTGGATTGCTGCAGCATGTAGTTTTGTCCTAAAGCCACAGGATTAGTGAAGGAATGTGTTTAGGAGTTGTGTTAGGAAAGCAGACAGAGAGGTCATTGACAGGTCTCAGTCACAACTTCCAGAGCCTCTATTATTCAAGCGCTTGGGTCAGGTTTTGTTTTGTAGATGATCTGAATAAGACATGAGAAATGCTTCAATGTGGGGTTGCGTGAGAGACAGTAGGCACCGTCCTTGAAGGTGCAGCTTCTTTTGATGGATGAGATGAGTTATCTGCCGGAGCCATATCCTTTGGTAAACCTGTTTGTGTCTGTTGAATTGGCTATGTTTGATCCTGAAGAAGTTGCCCTAAGAAATTTTACAATAATAGCAAGCTGATTGCATGTGAAGCTGTGCAACAGCCTCACTGGTTGAACACATTAGGTTGAGCTGTACCTGGGTGTACTTAGCTGTCTGCTCATGAGATAGGAAGGAAAAGTCAACCTCAAAGGCAAGATATGCCTACCAAGAGATGGGACTAGATGGAGCAGCAGCATCTTTTTGAGATCTTCCTACAGAGAGACCAATCAGAGTGCAAAACTCCCAAGCATCTTTTCCTGCTGAGGGTCAGCTTGGAGCTTTACCCTTTTTTTTGCAGACTAAAAGCCACAAGAGCCACCCATAAATGGTTGGTAGCAAATGAACAGTGCCAGCAGTGTGCATTTTGTGTAGGGCTTTCACACACAGGAGCCTTGCTTATGAATGACTTGATGTTTGGAGCCGATTATGGCTTGCAGGCTCCTGTGAAAAACTCTTACACTAGTTACCCAGAAATCTGAATTGTGCTATGAGTTACAGAACCTAGTTCTCCAGTGTGGATCCAGTGCAGGACTCCCAATGGATGTCGGGACTTTAAAAGGAGCATGTTCGTGCACATTGTGGTTGTGTAGAGGAAAGTTAAAGGGTGTGGCCAGTACCTAAAGGCTGTGTGGGATTTCTGGTGCTTGTGGCACTATGAATTCCCAATGGCCACATGTTCTTTCTTCTCTTTTATAGAAGTAATGACTCTTTGGCAATGACCCATATGCATCTTTTGCATCGGAGGAATCAATTAAATCTATCTGTAACACTGGTCTTCAACTGGTGGGTCGGGATGGACTAGTGGGTCGTGGCCTGATTCATGCTGGGTGACAGCAGAGGCACCATTGGTAAAAGATTAAAAAATGACTCCCCAAATGCATGTGTGGGTTAAGAGTGGGTCCTGGGTTTTTCCATGTATAAGACAATGTTTTTTGCTAAATATTGTTAGATTTGCTAAATATTGTTACATTCCCGTGGCTGCTGTGAAGAAGCTGTCGGAACTGCCAATCCACTTCCATAAACCAGTGTGTGGACTTTAGTGAACCATTACAGGGTGACTGCAGCTGATGTTCTAATATACGGTAGGGGGTGCAGGGTGGCATGGGGGCTGCAGGGCAGCGATCTCCCCCCAAAAGGCAATGACTTTGGGCGATCTTGGGGTTGCTATTTCAAAGTCATTCTGTTTGATGTTTAAAATATTGATTTCTTAATTTAAGGTTCAAGAAAAATAGGGGTCGTCTTATACATGGGGGCATCATACATGGAAAAATATGGTACATTCTTAACACATTGTACTAGTGGCAGTGAAATGTTTGATATTAATTGACTGAGATGGGACTGGAATGTTTGATTGCTTGGGGAGCAGAGCAACAGGCTCTGTGAGGACAAGGGAAGTTGTTAGTGTGGTTGAGATTAAAACCTCACATGAATTTCTTTAAGCAGCCTGAGGACTTGAAAGAAGTCCCTGGGAATCAGAGAAGCAAAAGGATTTAGTTGAGATTCCTGCTTTGCAGGGGGCTGGACTAGAGGGCCCTCAGGGAGCCTTCAAGCACTATGCTTCTATGCCTCTATGATATGGGAAGTCCAGAGGCAAGGAGAGAACAGAAATTGAAGGAATGGTATGACTTGAGGCAAAAGACAGAGAAGACAGACATTTTAGTCAAGAAGAGGTTAATCTAAGAGGAAAAGAACTTCACAAGGCTTCAGGTCAGGAGGAGCAATGTTGCGGAAGTTGGTTGAGACAAGGTGGCCCAAAGGAGTGATTGCCAAGTATACATCAGGAATAGCCAGCATGGTGACCTTCAGAAGCCACTGGACTATAATTCCCATCAGCCCCTGCCAGCAAGGCCAATAGACAGTGAGACTTGTACTCCAGGACATCTAAAGGACACCATCTTGGCCACCCCAGCCAAGGGTAGTTCTAGAGTAGCTGCACCAACCTGGTGCCCTCCTGGCTTTCTGAACTACAATTTACATAATAATAATAATAAATTTTATTTATATCCCGCCCTCCCCAGCCGAACCCGGGCTCAGAGTGGCTAACAACAGTAAAATGATAAAACATTCTAAAAGCATTTCATTATAAAATTAATTCCAATCAGATTAATGGCAACCATTGGGCTAGAGTTCTGTGAGGATTGCCAAAAGAGGGAGTCAGGCTGTGCCCTGGCCAAAGGCCTGGTGGAACATCTCTGTCTTGCAGGCCCTGCGGAAAGATGTCAAGTCCTGCAGGGCCCTAGTCTCTTGTGACAGAGCGTTCCACCAGATCGGAGCCACAGCCGAAAAAGCCCTGGCTCTAGTTGAGGCCAGCCCAACCTCTCTGTGGCCTGGGACATTCAATATGTTTTTGTTTGAAGACCGTAAGTCATAATCCCTGACCAATCTGGCTACAGCTGATGGGAATTGTAGTCCAACAACATCAGGATGACACCAGACTGGAGAAGCCTCTGTCACAGAAATTCTCCCCTTTGTGACTTTTACTGTCACTGAATTATTGCAACTGTCAGAAAGCAACAAGGGACCAAAACCAGGGAGGGGGACAAATTTTGAATTGAGCACTCATGTTATTTGTTACGGGCTCCTAGCTTGAATCTAAAAAGTATTCCTAATATACACAAGCTATCCCCAATCTCTGATTTTTGCAGACTCTGAGAGTTTTGTGCCAAACTACCTATAATATAGCCTCATTAAGCTCTGTGAGCTTATTATGGGGAACCTGCCTTAGATGGTAAAGAGCTTATTCCATCTATCCCTTATATGTGACAAGCTAAGCAGAAGAGGTTGTGTGCACTGTTTTTCAAGGGTGGGGGAGGCTTTAGGATAGGCTTAGGCAAATTCATGGAAGAGAAGGATATCAATGGCTACCAACTCATTTATTTATTTATTTATTTATTTATTTATTTATTTATTTATTTATTTAGATGTATACATCTCTTGATTGTAAAAAAACCTCAAAGTGGTTTACAAAAGGTAAAGCCGTAAAATCAAGAAAAATGTACAACCCTACTTTCCAGCTTACAAAACTTAAAATACTTAAGCAGATTAAAATTGCCTCTATGTTTTACCTCCGCTGCTGGGGGGTAGAATTGCTCTTACACTCGGGTCCTGCTTGCATGCTTCTCTTGGTTTGGCCACTGTGAGGACAGGATGCTGGGCTGAAAGGAGCCTTTTCTCGGTCCTGCCACCCTCACAATAATGCTTTTTTTGGATACGGGAGAGGGCCTTTCCAGGGGCTGCTCCCAAACTTTGGAACTTCCTTCCTAGAGAAGTTAGACTAGCTCCTCCCGCTTGTTGTCTTTCTGCCAGCTGGTGTATGCTTTGGAGAACTGAACGTTTTTAAGGAAAGGGCTGGTGCTGTGATGTTTTTATTGGAATGATCTGCATAGCTAGATTGAGAGAGTCTGCTAATGTTTAATTGTTTTTAATGATTGCCTGAGTCCCTGTCAGGGAGAAAGATGGGATGACAACAACAACAACAACAACAACAACAACAACAACAACAACAACAACTGGGCTTGATTCAGCAGGACTCTCCTTGAATTCTTATGAGCTCTGCTTAGTTCTGGTACTCAGAACAATCTCCTGTGTTCAAGCAGCTGCTCAGAAGTATAATGTTCTTTCCCTCCTTTTTTTCTTTTTCTTTTTTTTCTTTCTTTCATCTTTATAGTTTTCAAAATAGTTTTGGGTATTTCTGGAAAGTCCAGCCTGTTCATACCTGCCTGTTCTGTGTGGGTGGTGCCATTTTGGCTACATAAGCAACGGCACTTGGAGCCTATACATCAGAAATAGATGTCTTCTTGCACATGCTTAAAAAGAAGTAATGTTGCGGTTTTTTAAAATGAGATGAGGTGGTAGCACCCTGCTGGGGCAGGATGGAAACAAACAGACTGAACAGGATGGAAACAAACAGACATGTTCCTTCTGTGCGGGTTATTGCAAGACAGTAGGCAAACAGGGACATATAATGCCAAACAATTTCCAAAGTGCAGTGCCCATGATTTCCCATATGACAGTTTGCATAACTTGGCACTGCTGGCATATGGCTGTCCCGTTGCCTCCCTTTTACTGTCCTCGTTTCTCTTCCATCCTCTCCTCTGACTTTGCCAGGGCAGCTACAACCAAGAGAAGATGCAACCTCATCCATCTTGGAAGCAGCATGACATGGCCATGTGGTTCTAGGTCCTTTCAGAGAGTCTCAGCAGCGCCTTTCCTTAAACATAGCTTTGGCTTTCATACTCTCCACCTGTTGCCCATAATGCAGGCTCTCCCTCTCTCTCCCTCTCTCTCCGCACCCACCCACCTAAACCTGTTTTATACTGACTCAGACCATCAAGTTCATTGTTGCCAACACTGGCTGGCAGTGTCTCTCCAGGCTTTCAGACAGGATTTTCCCCCAGACCTTCCAGAAGATTATCAGGGATTGAATCATCTTCCTGCATGCAAAGCAGGTGTCCTACCACTGACTATGGCCACACCCAGTGGTGAAGCTGCATGCTCCAGCACCGCTGGGTGTGTGGCTGATGTGCATCCTGGGGGCGTGGCATGCTTCCTGGGGGCATGGCGCCCAGCCCGGTGGGGAACAGTAACAAAACTGCATGCTCCGGCACTGGGAGCAGAGAGCAGGTGGGGGCATGGCTTGCAGCACGTCGCCAGCGGGGGTGTGGTGTGCAGCCCGGGGGCGTGGCATGTGTCCTGGGGGCGTGGCACCTGGTGCGGTGGGGTGTGTGTGGTGTGTGTTGAGGGGCGGCCGTGATGGTACCTCCCAATGGTGCTGGGGGTGATGTGCTTCCCCGCCCCTGTTCCTCTGCCAGTGGGGGGGGGTGCGCAGCGCATGTCCGGGGGCGGCTGCGATGGTACCCCCCCTCCCTGATGGTGCTGGGGGCAGTGCGCTCCCCCCACCCCCCACTCCTCTGCCAGTGGCCACACCCACACACAACGTCTGACTTAGAAATAGTAATAATTTAATAATAATAATTTTTTATTTATACCCCACCCATCTGGCTGGGTTTCCCCAGCCACTCTGGGTGGCTTCCAACAAAGTATTAAAATACAGCAGTCTGTTAAACATTAAAAGCTTCCGTAAAGAGGGCTGCCTTCAGATGTCTTCTAAAAGTCTGGTAGTTGTTCTTCTCTTTGACATCTCGTGGGAGGGCATTCTACAGGGTGGGTGCCACTACCGAGAAGGCCCTCTGCCTGGTTCCCGGTAACTTGGCTTCTCACAGTGAGGGAACTGCCAGAAGACCCTCGGCACTAGACCTCAGTGTCCGGGCAGAACGATGGGGGTGGAGACATTCCTTCAGGTATACTGGACCGAGGCCGTTTAGTGCTTTAAAGGTCAGCACCAACACTTTAATTGTGCTCGGAAACATACTGGGAGCCAATGTAGGTCTTTCAAAACTGGGGTTATGTGGTCCCAGTGGCTGCTCCCAGTTACCAGCCTAGTTGCTGCATTCTGGATTAGTTGTAGTTTCTGGGTCACCTTCAAAGGTAGCCCCACGTAGAGCGCATTGCAGTAGTCCAAGTGGGAGATAACTAGAGCATGCACCACTCTGGCAAGACAGTCCATGGGCAGGTAGGGTCTCAGCCTGCGTATCAGATGGAGCTGGTAAACAGCTGCCCTGGACACAGAATTGACCTGTTCCTCCATGGACAGCTGTGAGTCCAGAATGACTCCCAGGCTGCGCACCTGGTCCTTCAGGGGCCCAGTTACCCCATTCAGGACCAGGGAGTCCTCCGCACCTGCATGCCTGCTGTCCCCCCAAAACAGTACTTCTGTCTTGTCAGGATTCAGCCTCAATCTGTTAGCCGCCATCCATCCTCCAACCGCCTCCAGACACTCACACAGGACCTTCACCGCCTTCACTGGTTCTTATTTGAAAGAGAAGTAGAGCTGGGTATCATCCGCATATTGATGAACACCCAATACAAACCCCCTGATGATCTCTCCCAGCGGCTTCATATAGATATTAAAAAGCATGGGGGAGAGGACGGAACCCTGAGGCAGCCCACAAGTGAGAGCCCAGGGGTCTGAACACTCATCCCCCCCCACCACTTTCTGAACACAGCCCAGGAGGAAGGAGCGGAACCACTGTTTAACAGTGCCCCCAGCTCCGAGCCCCTCTAGCCCAACTGGAGGGGATCCAAATGGTCTGCTTCTTTCAGGCGTGCCTGGAGTTGTTCAGCAACCACTCGCTCAATCACCTTGCCCAAGAATGGAAGATTTGAGACTGGGCGATAGTTGGCCATATTGGCCGGGTCTAGAGTTGTTTTTTTAAGAAGCGGTTTAATGACTGCCTCTTTCAGGAGGTCTGGGAAGGCTCCCTCACAGAGAGAAGCATTCACCACCCTGTGAAGCCTGTCACCCAGCTCTTCCCGGCTAGCTTTTATAAGCCAGGATGAGCAAGGATCAAGGAGAGTTCACCTTTCCATGCCTGGAATTTCTGGAAAACGATCTACTTTTTCCTGCATTTATATCCCACCTTTCCTCCAAGGAACTCCAAGTGAAATAACTTGTTCTCTCCCCCCCTGTTTTAGCCTCATAACAACCCTCTGCGGCAGATTCAGCTGAGAGACAGCGAATGGCCCAATAAGCTTCATGTCTGAGCAAGGATTTGAACCCAGGCCACCCAGGTCCTAGTCCAGCACTCTAACCACTACACTACACATGCCTCAGTTGATTCTGAGTCCAGTTCAGAATCTGCCATGCTCCGCTGATGATGCACTCACAATTACATCAGAGTGAGTTCAGCACAAGGTGTGATCAGAATTTTCCCTTTCCACTTGTTTGCCTGTCTTCCTCTCTCCCTCCCCCTTTCTTCCACCCATTTACCTGGATTGTTACTCCAGTGGTGCAGAAGGAAGGGAGACCCTGATCTCTAAAAAGGAGTTTGATTCTCAGTAGAGACTCTATCTTCCCCCCTTTTTGGCAACTTCTGTGATAGCACAAGTTGTTCCTGCTACTACTTTGCTTGAGGTTGAAATTGTGAATGGTTCTATCAGGTCTGGCTCAAGGACGAGAGCAAGGAAACATTTGGATCAGCCTTCCCCAAACTGTTTTGGAACACAATGCAGATGTTCTGCAATGCAACTCCCATCAGCCCCATTCTGGCTGTATCTGGAGGGCACGAGGTTGAGGAAGGCTGGCTCAGATTTCCCCACCCAGTCACCATCCTTCTGCCAATGTGTGGTCTGCCAGTTTCCCCATGATTTGTCCTAACTGGGGCAGAGGATTCTTCTTCCCAGCTGAACACAGACAGAGGAGGGCAAAGGCTTTATCTCCACTGAAAGCATATGTTGGGGGCAGAGGTGTTACACCCTTTGAACTGCCATAACTTCCCCCAGGAATCATAGGACCTGTTGCTTAGTGAGTTTTGGAGATCCTAGACCACCACCATCTTCTTGGAGTGAGGCTTCAGAAGCACTAATTTTTTCAAGTGCTATTTGTGGCTGATTATTTGAAGAATTTAACCCCTTTGACCAGAGTTTGATACTCATTGCCCTTTACACTGTGTGTTGAAAAATGATTTGATGAATACTAAAAATGTCCCTCTCAATATTCACACATGCAGGTCACACTGTGTGTGACACTGAAGATCCAGTATTGTAGATATTTATGTCATTTTATTTCACAAAACCCAGCTGCAGAGGCAAAGTGGGGCATGACTAGCACTGGCATTGTGTGTAGACAGAGTCTCTCTCTTTGCTCCTGCACCACGTCCCCCGTCCAAATCCCTCCACACACATAAAAGGCTACTATAAGTCAGAGATGAGGAAACGTTTTCAGCCCAAAGGCCACATTCTCTTGTAAGCAACCTTCTGGGGTCCACATATCAGCGATGGACTGGACCAGAGGCAAAGGTCACATTCACCCCATACATTTAAAGTTCCCAGAGTGGTTTAACAATCAATCCCTCTTCATGAGGAACTATGGAAATTGTAGCTCTGGGAGGTGAAAAGCGACATCCAAACACTTCTCAGCACCCTTAACAAACTACAGCTCCCTAAGCCATGGCTGTTTAAAGTGGTATCATAGGGCCTTAAATATGCCTTATGAATGTGGCCAAAAAGTGAATGGACTCAAGGAAGTGGCTTTTCCCCTTGTATGTTAGGTTAGATTCTACTCTCACACAAGGGGGTTCTACACACACATGCAAGAGGCACCATCACAATTCAATGACACATTCCAGCGGGGGGGGGGGGGATTACTTGATGTGGGCACAGGCTGGTGGCAGTGAAGAGTATGGCCTTTGGAGAGTCCTGAGGGCCACATTGAGAAGCCTGGAAGGCCACATTTGGTCTCCAGGTCTGAGATTTGCCCATCCCAGACTTCCGGGTTGGTGCCTCCGATAATGGCGGAATTCCTCTGATCGGGAGGAATTTGCCCCATGGGAATTGGGTCTGGCTGCCACGGCGAAGGCGGAGACCCGTTAAAAATCACAGGCGGGAGAAGCCTGTGAGCATGGGATTCGGCGGGCACCTTTTGCGCCTCCCCTACTCGCGGGGAAACCCGGTTTCGGGGGTCTGGAGCGACGTGGGGTGAGCGGCGCGGTGCTTCGAATCATCTGCTTCTTCCACGGAGCAAAGCCGCATAGCTGTTGCCGGAGAGCGCTGACTTTTTCCTGTGGACAATTTGATTTTAAAGTAATTGCCCATGAGTAGAGCTGAAGCGGGAGAATTGGATTTTTTTAAAAGTTTAATTTGGCATCGTAACGGGGAGGTTCATTACAGGAAGTCCACCTTCCCCTTTTGTAAATAGACTGAAGCAATGAGGCTGCAAGCTGAAGTCTTGGAAAGCCTACTGTAAAGGACTAAATTTCCACTGGTAAAGAACATTAAACCCCCCATTGGAGGCAGAAGAGGGGGGAAAGTTGTGGATTGAGTATGCCTGCAGGAGAGAGCGAAGAGAGCTAAAATACTGCCGCTCTGACTCTGGAAACGGGCTGCTAGCAGGACTGACGTCTTTTGGAATGCTTATTGACAGTGTTTAGAACGTTCATTGACAGCTGGCTAAATAAGAGAAATACATTGTTTCTATTGTCTCCGGCTGCTTTTAAAAAGGAGTAAAAGTAACTGAAAATTGAAACTAACTTTGGATTGTTGGAAACTGTGTTTAAAAGAGGACATTACTGATTAATATAAATAGAAACTGTTTCCCCCTAGTGGAAGCCTTTGAAACTGGTTGCTTTACAAGAGCTGGGCTAGGGGAATTTCCAGCTGCAAGATAAAGAACTGTGAGACTTTGGGACTGACCTTGAATTTTTTAATTGTTATGGCAAATGGAAAGGAAAAAACAGACCAGTCAATTGCTGAAAAAACATTAAGGTCTGGGAGGACTTGGCAGCAATCCAGGAGAGGCTCAACATCAGGCTCCTCTGCCTCTTCGGCTGCTGCTTTTGTATCAGTACACTCAAAATCAAGAGGAATGTCGACAGAAGAAGCCTTAGCGGCTGCATTAAATAAAATAAATGATTCACTGGAACAGCTTAATAAGAAAACAGACGCAATAAATGTGAAAGTGGATGCTGTAACTACTAAAATTGACTTAAATACAGAAAGTATAAATAATTTGGGACAAAAGGTGAATACCAATACAGAAACTATCCAGAAATTGATACAGGAATCTACTTTGATATGGCAGACTGCGGAGGAAGCCAGGGAGAAAGCCGCTGCTGCTGAATGTAAAGTAACACAACTTGAGAGAGAGTCCCAGCCCTACAGAGGCAACTTGATGAACATAAGTTGACGCTTGTTATGATTGAACTTAAAGAAAAACAGACGAATTTGAGGACCAGAGCCCTACCTGAATTGGAGAAGGAAAGCTTGAAAGATTTTCTCATACAGGAATCTGCTGACTTTTGGGACTTGGACTTGGGCCAAGAAGAGTTGAGAATTGTGAGGGCCTTCAGACTTGGAAGAGGAGGGAAAAAAAGAGAAGAATAGATTAAGAGACTGCTTGATTACCCTTCGAATTAAAGAAGAGAGAGATAGAATCTTGGGTTGGCATTACCAGAAGAACCTAGAAGTACAACAGTCAAGAGTGGACATTTTTAAAGACGTCCCGAAATATCTTTTGGATTTTAGGCCTAACTACGGAGATATTGTTGCCCTGCTGAGAAGGAACAATATCATCTTTAGGTGGGAGTTTCCCCAAGGTCTATCCTTCAGTTTCAAAGGAAGGAAAATAAAAATAAGATCAGTAGAAGTTAAAGTTTTTGTATAAATATGAAGAAGATCTGCAGAAGGGACTTGGAAAAGAGCCAAGAGCATCGGATAGAAGATCACCAGGATGAAGTTGATGGACTATACGGACTATACAGAACTGGCGGAAATGACTGGCAGATTCCGAGACCAGGGAGAAGAGTCGGCGGAAGAAGACTGGAAAAAGTTTAAAGATTATTTACGGAAATACTGTAAATTTAATGAATGTTAGAAAAATGTTGGAATGAAGTTATATGGCTTTAGTAGAAATGTTATAAGGAATTAAGTATAAATAGATTAATAAAGTATTAAAGATGAATGTTAGAAAAATGTTGGAATGAAGTTATACGGCTTTAGTAGAAATGTTATAAGGAATTAAGTATAAACAGATTAATAGAGTATTAAAGGAAAATAAGGTTAGAATGTGCTAAGATAATTATAGGATAGAAAACAGAGGAAGATGGAAAGGAATTGCTGAAACAATTAACAGAAGTGGAATACAAAAAGGGAGGTGTGAGGAGGTCGTGGAAATAAGATATTGAAATTATTTGATGTGCTTTAGATTGTTTTTGTTTTGTTTTGTTAGTTTAATGTGTTGGTGTTGTGTGGTGTTTGTGTATTGTATTGTATTGTTCTTGTTTTTTGTGGTGTTTAAATTGTTGGAAAAGTAATATATATATATATATATATATATATATATATATATATATATATATATTTTTTAAAGAGAGATTTGCCCATCCCTGCCATGACTGATGAAGAGGGAAACTTGAGAACTGCTCACAGTTTCCAAGGGCAATTTAAGTCTGGGAATCAGCAAGCGGACACAGGATTAGGACTCCTCTCCCTCCCCACAACATGGTAGCTCTAAATTGACCCCAGAGCTGCTTTTTTGTTAGACAAAAGGGCATCAGGGCTTCCAGTCATTGAATTACTGCATCACATGCAGTTTTATCCTCATTCTCCATCTCAAAATTTACCACAGTCAGGGAAACAGAATTGAAATTCAGTGTCAAGGTACAGCTTGTGTGATGCTCACTTGGCAACCACCCATCTCTGTGTGTGAGGTTTTGTTCTGAGCTCGTGGAAACTCTGAGGGAAAAGGAGAGTCAAAGTTCTTTCTACTGAGGGAAAAGGAGAGTCAAAGTTCTTTCTACTGAGCCCAGAAAATCCTGTGGCTCACACTGCCCACACCATATAGCTGCTCCTCAACCCACCCATGGCTTCTCTAAAGGTTTTCAATAAATTGCAAGAATTTGCCACTCTAGAAACAGAAGCCATAAGCTTCTGACAAATATCAAGTTTTGAGTGCTCAGTTTCTTGTGGGTCAACAGTAGATATTCTAATGAGAACAAATACTTAAGAAATTGCTTTTTGTTTTTCACAAATATTTTTTAAAAATGGCATGCAATTTTTACAAAGTTCACATTCTTCCCCTTTCTCCATCACCTGAACTTTTAAGTTCATTTAAACCTTGAAGGAGCAATCATCATATTAATTCATGGGCGGGTTCCTTGGTCTTCATGAGATTCCTTGGAATCTTGAATGCTTGTCACCAGCTTTGATACCTCTCAGAATTCCAGGAATGGGGAACCTCTGGCCCTCCAGATGTTGTTGTACTCCAACTCCCATCAGCCCTAGCCTGCATAACCATTCTCAAAGATGATGGTAGTTGAAGTCCAGCAACATCTTGAGGGCAACAAGTCTCCTACCCCTGCAATAGATTAATCTGGTTGAGAAATATTTAATCATTTGTCTGGCTATTTCAAGCAGTGGAGACTGGTGCTCATTAGGACTGGTAGGGTAAAAGGCAGGGAGGCCAACAGTAGGTGGCGCCAGAGCCAATGGCTAGGAGAACCAGAGACAATGATGGGCAGAGCCTAGTTTTGCCTCCCCCCTCCTTCCTGCTCAGTTCTGCAAAGGTAACACAGAAACTGAGGAGGAAACTGAGAGCCAGTGTCATCCCCTAGACTGCTTGTAAGTAAGGAGCTTGTAAGCTACAGTGGCAGCTTGAGGGAAGACTGAGGTTGGTGTGCCTATGTCCCACTAGCTCTAATGAACCAGACTCCTCTGATTCCAAGTGTCCAAAGTGTTCATATCCATTATTCCCCTGCGTGAGTGCCTAAGGGCCCCTCTCCTGTCACTCACCACCTAGCCCAGGGCGGGGCCTGACAGGCCTCATAAGGACTGCTGTTGCTGCCCAGGAGGACTCCCCTGCATGAGTGCCTAAGGGCCCCTCTCCTGTCACTCACCACCTAGCCCAGGGTGGGGCCTGACAGGCCTCATAAGGACGGTTGCTGCTACTGCTGCTGCTGTCCAGGAGGACTCGGAGGGGCGCAGAGTTCTTTTTAAAATGTTTTAAAATTTTCTTTTTCCCTTTTGAATTTTTTGTATGTGGGGTGGGATGGATGTTTGGTTGGTCTTGGGAATTTGTTTGGTTTTGATGTATTTGTAATTTTTACAGTTTTTTGTTTGTATTGTTTTATTGTTTTATTGTGTGTTTTTAAAAAAAAGGTTTTATTTTGTTCTTAAGGGGAGGGGTCAGGGCTGCCGGGGAGTGGGTCCCAGCCAACAAAATGGCTGGAGCATGTTCCACAAGGGGGGGATGCACTGGGACAACTGATCTCAGTGACCACGGGTAGGAGGAGGAGTTACGTTCCTCCTAGACCAGACCATGTCATTACAGAGGAGGCAGGTTTAGTCGTTGTCTGAGGACTATCCCTGCCTCCGGGTCTGGTCCTGACCGGATGGATACTAGAATCAGGAAGGGATACCCACATGACCTGAAGGTGCGGCTGTGCAATGCCAGGTCAATGATTCATAAGACCACTGCCATCCATGACTTGATCATGGATGGAGGACTTAACCTGGCATGTGTAACAGAGACTTGGTTGGATGAAGCAGATGGGCCTGTCCTTGCCACTGCTTGTTCACCAGGTCTCTTACACACAGCAACCCAGGGCTTGTGGGCGCGCGGGGGGGGGGGGTTTGCAGTGATTTTTAGGAAGTCACTAGTTTGCACCAGTCAATTTAGCGGAACCACCTGCTACATCGGGGCCCTATATGGGCCACATGATCTCCTGCAATGATTTTGCAAAGTTTTTTGCAGATAAAGTTGCTCAGATTCGGGAAGAGGTAGACTCCGCCGTGGGAGCAGGGCCAGGGCTGGAGAGTGCTAGAGTCCTGTCTAGTCAAGTTGCGTGGGATCAATTCCAATCTGTTACCTCCGAGGATGTGGACAGGCTGCTTGGATGAGTGAAACCAACCAGCTGTCTCCTTGATCCTTGCCCATCCTGGGTTATAAAAGCTAGCCGGGAAGGGCTGGGCGATGGGCTTTGTGGGGTGGTGAATGTTTCTCTCTGTGAGGGAGAATTCCCAGACCTGCTGAAAGAGGCGGTTATCAAACTGCTTCTTAAAAAAAACATATTTAGATGCTGCCAATATGGCCAACTACCGCCCAGTCTCAAATCTTCCATTCTTGGGCAAGGTGATTGAGCGAGGGGTTGCTGAACAACTCCAGGGACACCTGGAAGAAGCGGACCATTTGGATCCCTTCCAGTCAGGATTCAGGCCTCATCATGGGACTGAAACTGCCTTGATCGCACTGGTCAATGATCTCCGGCGGGCTAGGGACAAATGTGAGAGCTGTTTCCTAGTCTACTGGATCTCTCAGCGGCGTTTGACACCATTGACCATAACATCCTTCTGGACCGTCTAGAGGGGCTCGGAGCTGGGGGCACTGTTATACAGTGGTTCTGCTCCTTCCTCCTGGGCTGTGTTCAGAACGTGGGGGGGGGATGAGTGTTCAGACCCCTGGGCTCTCACTTGTGGGCTGCCTCAGGGTTCCGTCCTCTCCCCCATGCTTTTTAATATCTATATGAAGCCGCTGGGAGAGATCATCAGGGGGTTTGTATTGGGTGTTCATCGATATGCGGATGATACCCAGCTCTACTTCTCTTTCAAATAAGAACCAGTGAAGGCGGTGAAGGTCCTGTGTGAGTGTCTGGAGGCGGTTGGAGGATGGATGGCGGCTAACAGTTTGAGGCTGAATCCTGACAAGACAGAAGTACTGTTTTGGGGGGACAGCAGGCATGCAGGTGTGGAGGACTCCCTGGTCCTGAATGGGGTAACTGGGCCCCTGAAGGACCAGGTGTGCAGCCTGGGAGTCATTCTGGACTCACAGCTGTCCATGGAGGCACAGGTCAATTCTGTGTCCAGCACAGCTGTTTACCAGCTCCATCTGGTATGCAGGCTGAGACTCTACCTGCCTGTGGACTGTCTCAACAGAGTGGTGCATGCTCTAGTTATCTCCCGCTTGGACTACTGCAATGCGCTCTACATGGGGCTACCTTTGAAGGTGACCCAGAAACTACAACTAATCCAGAATGCAGCAACTAGACTGGTAACTGGGAGTGGCCACCGAGACCATATAACACCTGTCTTGAAAGACCTACACTGGCTCCCAGTACCTTTCCGAGCGCAATTCAAAATGTTGGTGCTGACCTTTAAAGCCCTAAACGGCCTCGGTCTAGTATACCTGAAGGAGCATCTCCACCTCCATCGTCCTGCCTGGACACTGAGGTCCAGCGCTGAGGGCCTTCTGGCGGTTCCCTCGCTACGAGAAGCCAAGTTACAGGGCAGAGGGCCTTCTCGGTAGTGGCGCCCACCCTGTGGAACGCCCTCCCACCAGATGTCAAAGAGAAAAAGAACTACCAAACTTTTAGAAGACATCTAAAGTTTAGGGAAGCTTTTAATGTTTAATAGGTTATTGTATTTTAGTGTTTTGTTGGAAGCCGCCCAGAGTGGCTGGGGAAACCCAGCCAGATGGGCGGGGTATAAATAAATTTTTATTTTTATTTTTATTTTTATTTTTATTTTTATTTTTATTTTTATTTTTATTTTTATTTTTATTTTTATTTTTATTTATTTATTTATTTATTTAGTTGTACGGTAATTGTTATCTACAATCCCATAAAAGAGTCATTATCCATCATACTGCAGATGGAAAAATTAAGGCAGAGAATAAATTGTAGTCACCTGTTGAGTTCAAGGCAGAGGCATGATTTGGAACAGAGATTTCCTGATTTGGATACCAGCCGACACCATCTAGCTGCCTTCTCTAACTGTGACCTTTTCTCCTTTTCTTCCTCAAAAGAGACTGAGCCAGACTGACTGTTGCCCATATACCCGTTGACTTGGCTTCTGGCACCAACCGTAGATGTTCCATAGTACGGCACTCATCATTTCCAAAATATACAATATCACCAGGCCATTCGATCCAGCAGTGCACATACCAGTGACATAGAGTCAGTGTTTCTCACTTCTTTTGGAGAGTGTTGGCATGACTTCCAAATACTGCACAGGCATTGCTGTATATCCTCTTACTGAAGTGGATTGATTCCAGGCGTGGCTTCCCTTAAACCACAGGCCAGGAGGGGTGAAATGAAATGTTACCACTGGGCCAGGAGAGGATAGTCTACTCATTGTTTTGTCAGGGCCATCACTCCAACCACTAGTCTGATGTTGGTCTGATTTTGCTGTGAGCCATGATCTCAGCCGTACTTCTGGTCATTCAGAATATTTCCATGTGATCTCAGGTATGCAAGACGGTAAAGCAATTGAACTCATTACACTGGAGCTCCTTTGGTGGAGGAGAGGGCTATTGATGGCCACGATGGGTATGCTCTGCCTCCACAGTGGGAGGAAGCCATGCTCCTAAATTTCAGTTGCTGGAAACCATAGGAGGGGACAGGGTTGTTGTGCTCAAATCCCGCTTGCAGGTTTCCCGCAGGCATCTGGTTGGCCACTGTGAGAACAGGATGTTGGGACTAGATGGGCCAATGGCCCATCCAGCAGGCTCTTTTTATGTTCTTATGCTCTTAATCAAACAGCTCAACCACTTGCCAGGAACAGTAAGCAGTACTTCTACAAAATACTGCATCGAAGGCAGTCCTTTGTACCATTCCTCATAAGGGGCGGGGTAGGGGAGGAATCAATAATTATTTGGTATAAGGGGACATCCATGGTAGCTTATTTATTTATTAAATTTCTATACTGCACTTCTTCCAAGGATCACAGGACAGTATAAAAATATAAAAATACACAATGCAGTAAGAACAATCCCCCCCAAAGCCTCCTTTGGGAGAACACTCCATATCAGATCAGTTCACCTGGAGAGAGGCAGTCCTTGAGGTATTGTGGCCATGAGCCATTTAGCAGAAGCTACAAAATTTGCTCACAAAGGCATACATTTAAACTTGATATAAAACTGGCCTTGCTGTGTGAAAAATTGAAGTCAGTGAGATTACTGCCTAGGTAAAGGGTAAAGGACCCCTGGACAATGAAGTCCGGTTAAAGGTGACTATGGGATGCAGCATTCATCTTGCTTCAGGCTGAGGGAGCCAGCGTTTGTTCACAAACAGCTCTTCTGGATCATGTGGCCAGCATGACTAAACTGCTATTGGTGCATGGAGGACTGTGACAAGTGCCAGAGCGCACGGAAATGCCGGTTACCTTCCCGCCACAGTGGTACCTATTTACCTACTTGCACTGGCATGTTTTCAAGCTGCTGGGTTGGCAGGAGCTGGGACAGAGAAATGGGAGCTCACCCCATCGTGCGGATTTGAACCACCTACCTTCCAATCAGCAAGCCCAAGAGGCTCAGTGGTTTCACTGCATCCTGCCAGGAATGAACATTCAGGATGATCATTGCTGATACTGTTGACAAATGGGATCTGCAACAAAATATTGTGGTACATCCTTACCCCATTCCTAACAGGAAAGACCTTGCTCAAGATTCCAAACAGACAGACATGACTTCCTCTAGGATATTTTTTTAAGCTGAAGGGCCACATGTTGCTCACTTTATGTTGTAGGGTTTTTTTTCTGTCCATAATCCCTAACACTTTTCAGCAGCACATTTGTTAGCACTCTTCTTCCAGGTTCACTCATTACATATTAGGGAAGAAACAAGCAAGAAGTTTGTGCCTTCTCTTGCAATAATCTTAGTTTCTTAGAACAAGGCCAGCCTTTAACAGAGACTTCTGTTATACAGAATGGGAAAGTGCGACTCCTGTTTAGATTAACTGGCGGCAACAGCTCTCAGGCACCTGGATGTATTGCTCATAACAAAATGAATTAGACATACTAGGAAAACAAAATCTAAACATTTTCTTCTGTATCTGTGAAGCTTTTGCAAGCTCATGTTTATAATGAAGTAATGCTTGATGTCCTTTCCAGCTATACATCAAATCTCAATTCCTCCTCTTGATGAAAATTTCTAGTACAGTGGTACCTTGGCTTAAGAACTTAATTCGTTCTGGAGGTCCGTTCTTAACCTGAAACTGTTCTTAACCTGAAGCACCACTTTAGCCAATGGGGCCTCCTGCTGCCGCCGTGCCGCTGCTGCACAATTTCTGTTCTCATCCTGAAGCAAAGTTCTTAACCCGAGGTACTATTTCTTGGTTAGCGGAGTCTGTAACCTGAAGCATATGTAAGCTATTGAATGCTATCAAAAATGGATTAAAACTCAAGAAGTTGTAGAAGGTCACATATTTCACAAGCAGGGCTGAATCCAGAGGATAGCGATATTGGGCATTTGCCGGCATCCAAAGGCTTGTTCACATGTCGTACTGAAGTGTCTACGGAGGTGCTTGGCTCATGTTTGTGTGAAAGAGTAGATACTTGCTGATTTCCTGTTTTGTACTAGGATTGTACATTCATTGGATGCAACATGTGGACACTCATATGGACACCATTAAATCCAGTCTTTTTTCCTTGGTACTTGAAATGGTGTACATGGAGTTCTTGGGCAGTCTTCACTAAACCCAGAACTGCTTAATTTTAGTAAGGGAATATACTGTCATGGGTACAAAGGGGTTCTAGGCAGGAGTGCCAACTTGACCCTGCGACTCTGGGTGCCCAGTACTGTGGGTGCCATGCAGCATGCATGGCCCTGGCACCAAAATTTGTGGGTGCCCGGTCCCTTCCTGGGGGAGTTGGCACCTGTGGTTGTAGGGGAGAGAATGGTGTGTGTAATTGGTGTGTGTGAGAGAGAAAGAGAATGTGATGTCTACATATGGGGTGCACATGGCGTTGGGGGCTGTGGCCCCTGAACGCTTTTCCCAAGAGGAAATTCAACCCTCAGCTGTTACTGAAGCATGAATACTGAGCAGTAAGCAAATACCTATTTGGGTATTCAGATCCCCCACCCACCTGGAATCACGCGTGGGAGAGCAGAGGTGAGCATGCTAGTCCTCCATCATCCTCCACAAGTTGGAGGACTGAATGTTTGCAATGCATACCCCATCTCAACTCATGGAAAACCCAAGATTCTAAACTCCAGAAGGAGGTTACGTTAGCAGAGCAGACTCCCCGCTGGAGACATTCAGCCCTCCAGCTCATGGAGGGTGACAGCAGACCTGCTGCTAGCATGCCTGCTCCTGCTCTCCTGCATGCAATTCTAATCGTGTTGGGGATTCAAACACACAGGCAGGGCTGAAGATGCTGATAGAATATGATGGGGGGGGTCTCTGAGAATCCCTGGTCTGATGTTCACGCTGCAGCTGTCCTTATTCCCGATTTCTGGGAATGGAGTTGAGAGACAACCTAAGCTGGGGAGAGAACAGCAAAGACCTGGTGTAGAGAGCACAGCAGAGGTTATATTTTCTGAGAATCCTCCGGAAAAACAATCTCTCAAAGGACCTGTTGATGGCATTCTACCATTGCACTGTGGAGAGCGTACTAACTTATGGTCTGTGTGTGTGGTTTGGGAGCTGCACGGCCAGGGAAAAAACAATGCTATCCAGGGTTGTAAAGACTGCAGAGAGAATTATTGGGTGCACTCTTAACATGACATCTAAGAATGTAAACTTATTTAAGGATAACTATGATAAGTGCTGGACTGAGATAAAGAAAGACTTAGAAACATGGTCAAACCTGAAGCTTTCCTTGTTAGGTCGAATTGCAGTAATTAAAATGAATGTATTGCCTAGAATGTTATTTTTGTTCCAGACATTACAAATTGTTGATAAACTGGACTGTTTCAAGAAGTGGCAGAAAGATATATCTAAATTTGTCTGGCAGGGCAAAAAGCCCAGAATTAAGTTCAAGATACTTACCGATTCTAAAGAAAGAGGGGGGTTTGCCCTGCCGGACTTAAGACTCTACTATGAATCGGCAGCTTTCTGCTGGTTAAAAGATTGGCTACTTCTTGAAAATGCAGACATTCTAGACTTGGAAGGATTTGATAACAATTTCGGTTGGCATGCATATATTTGGTATGACAAGGTTAAAGTGTACAAGGGTTTTAAAAATCATATTGTTAGGAAAGCACTATATAACGTTTGGATTCGGTATAAAGATTTATTGGAAAATAAAACTCCCAGGTGGCTTTCACCTATGGAGGCCAAGGAGGTAAAGAAACTTAATATGAGAACTAATTGGCCGAAATATTCTGAAATTTTAGAACAAGAAGGTGGTGAACTTAAATTACAAAGTTATGAGAAAATAAAGTCCAAGGTACGAGATTGGCTCCATTATTTTCAAATAATGGAGGCTTACAAACAAGACAGGAAAATTGGTTTCCAGGTGGAGAAATCGAAACTAGAAACAGAACTGTTAGAACCCAATACTAAGAATTTATCAAGAATGTATCAAGAATGTATAACTTGCTGTTGAAGTGGAATACAATAGATGAGACAGTGAAATCAGCTATGGTTAAATGGGCACAGGACATAGGTCATGACATTATGTTTGCTGACTGGGAGCAGTTATGGACCACAGGTATTAAATTTACGGCATGTAATGCCCTACGAGAAAACATTATGAAAATGATTTACAGGTGGTACATGACCCCAGTCAAGCTTGCGAAGATTTACCATTTGCCCAATAACAAATGTTGGAAATGTAAAGAGACTGAAGGTACCTTTTTCCACCTTTGGTGGACCTGCCCAAAGATTAAGGCCTTCTGGGAAATGATTTATAATGAGATTAAGAAAGTGCTTAAGTGCACCTTTAACAAGAAACCAGAGGCATTTCTCTTGGGTATGGTCGGCCAGCTGGTGCCGAAGAAGGATAAGAATTTCTTTTTGTACGCTACTACGGCAGCAAGGATTCTTCTAGCAAAGTATTGGAAGACACAAGAGTTACCCACGCTGGAGGAATGGCAGGCGAAAGTGATTGACTTTATGGGACTGGCAGAAATGACCGGCAGAATCCGCGACCAAGAGAAAGAGACTGTGGAAGAAGACTGGAAGAAGTTTAAGACGTATCTTAAGAATCATTATAAAATTGAGGAGTGCTAAAATGCTGAGGGAAAGGAAGACGTAGAATTGCAGCGGTAAACTGTGTTTGATTTTAGGGTGGAATTGAAAAGGAGAATGAATTTATATTTAATTGGCTAAGAAGGGTTGCTGAATAATTGTTTAAAATTAAGGATGCAAAAAGGGGAAGGTATGGGGAAGTCCGGGAAAAGAGGTTTATGGAAATAAGGTAAAGAAAATATGACTTTTTGTGTTTGTTTTTATGTTGTTTTTGTGTATGTTAAAAATTTGGAAATTTTATTAAAAAAAAAAAAAGAGAGAATTATTGGGTGCACTCTTCCCACCTTAGATCAAATCTATGCTGCCAGGTGCCATAAGAAAGCGGCAGAGATAGCACATGATAGTACGCACCTCAGAAATGATCTCTTTCAGCTTCTGCCTTCTGGAAGAAGGTATAGGGTTATAAAGGCCAGGACTAGCCGCCTGAAAAACAGTTTCTACGCTAATGCACTTCTGGTTCTAAATGCAGCATAAGGAGTCTCTGCAGTATAGTGTATTTTAAAATGGGGTTTTAGAGTTTTTAGGGGTTTTTGAATGTTTTATGTAGTTTTGTAGTAGTTTTATGTAGTTTTGTGGTAGTTTTATGTAGTTTTTATGTAGTTATATGTAGTTTTCAATTTCATTGTTCCGCAAGGGACAATGACAATAAAGATATTGTATCGTATCGTATTGTATTGGACCCAAGTCAGGCCCAGGAAAAGCCACAGGATCAGAGTAGCACGTCTCTTGGAGCAGGAGGGAGGCTTCTCCTCATGCAGGCTGGATGGATCATGGCCCCTGGCCTGTCTCTTGGTGATGGTGTGTCTAAGAGACCTGGCAGGACATAATGTTAAACACACCAGCCCTCTGGTGACCCTGCTGCCGCTGCCGCTGCTGCCGCCGCCTTCCTTACAAGACCCTTCACAAGTTCAAGTTTTCTGCCAAACCACACTGGATGTAATTTCCTCTGGGGGCAAGCCTATCCCTCCTTTTCTTCCCCAGGGTCTGCCTCATTTTGGTCTCCATTCCATTTGGTCTCCAGCATTTTATCTCTCTGCTTTGAGGGTGCAAATGATAAGCCTGTTTCTCTTGGGCCACATCCCAGATATATCCCAGGAGGTGGGTGGAATGAGAGGATGATGGGAAATGAAAGAGGGAAAGGGGAGTTTCGGTGCTAGTGCCATGTATGCTGCATGGCACCCATGGCCCCAGGCACCCATGGTCGTGGAGTCGTTGGCACTCCTGGCATCTGGGGAGCAGTAGGTTTGGGGAGATGGCATTCACATGATTGCTCTGTTTACCCTCCACTATTTTATAAAATACGCACATGCACAATTTTTATCTTCTTATGTACAACTCTTCTGTTGCTGTTGGAATAATTACTGCAGATGATTATTCCTAGGCCTTCATGGTTTTACAAATGGGTGACTTTTTGTGCAGGCTGGCATGCTTCTTTTAACAGGCATTATGGCTTTGTTAAAACTCCAGCTTATGCTCATTGCAGAATGAAAGGTTAGACAAGCTCCTGCCAAACAATGGGCCGTGATACTGGTTGAAATTTCTGTGCTACTTGGAACAATCAAAGTGATTTATAGTTCCTTCTCACTCTGCCTGCCCCCTCAGTGCACCACATGTTTTTGAGGCTGGAGTTCTAAGGGAGCTGAAGAGTTTCCAGCTGATGGGAAACAGTGGGGAAAAGAAATGGTGTGAGACAGCAACCAGATATCGTGGGAATCTAGCTGGGATATGTTTATCTCACTCTTATTTTTAGCAACAGGAAGTGAATTAATTGCAAGCTGAATGTTCCTAACCAGGATCTATATGGGCTTAATCTGGGAATGATCTTTACTATTATTTGTATCTGGGTTTTAATTGACCAGCTTAGATAGGCAAAGACATGACTGGGGCACTGTCTGACCTCAAGAATTTGCACTTTTGCCCAAGAGAGATAGACAGATAAATACCAGATGTGTCTAGTAAGCTCAAAAGCAGGACCAAAGTGCAAGAGCACTCTACTCACTTACGATTCCCAACTACTGATATTCACTGCCTCTGACACTGATAGTGGAAACAGAAGATAGTCACCATGGCTGATAGACATTGATAGCATGGGCAAAGCCAGAGGTGAACCAGAAGCAGAGGGGTGCAGTTGGTTAGGATTGCCAAGTGGGTTTGATCTAAATCAAGGGTGGAGAACCTGTGGCACTTCAGATGTTGTTGGACTACATCTCTCGTCATCCCTGATCATTGGCCACATTGACTGGGGTTGATGGGCATTGGAGGACCAAAGGTTTCCTACCTCTGCCTTATCCAGACTTTCTGGTCAACATATTTATTCCTGGCCTGTCTAGTCCCCGCTTTCTTTGGTGATCTCCCAGAGGTGCAGTCTTGCCCTCTGCTTATCACCAAGTGGCATTCACTCCCTTCTAGATTTCCCTGTCCCTGGAGAGTTGCCAGTCCAAGCCTAAGCATTTTCTAAAAATGTTGCAAGATGTACACTAGCCGGGGGAGATTCCCCTGCCAGTATTAAACAGTCACTAGTTTATGATTTTACAGAAAAACAGATGGATTGCATTATACTTTAGCTTATATATGTGGTTTATTTATATTCTGTTGGCTTTTTCTTTTCAAGCATTGTTCCCAGTCCCTACAATTATTATTATTATTATTATTATTATTATTATTATTATTATTATTATTAATGTCTCTGTGGTTTTATATGTGTTGTAATCCATCCAGAGTGGCTGGGGAAACCCAGCCAAATGAGTGGGGTATAAATATTTTTAATATTACTATTATTATTATTATTACACCTTGGAATGGGAAAATTCTGCCGGATAAAAGCGACATCCATTTAAGCAGTTGGAAGGTCATGCAAAGCCAGAAGAAGTTAGGAACAAGAAGCTATGGAGATGCCTTACACTGAGGGCTCAGCCTCACTTCCACTCATCCCATGCCTAAAAAGGATTGGTCCAACCAAGTCTGGGTGGTTTTTGCCTTTGCCCTGCTACTTTCTCCCAGAAAACCCACTCTTCAGTGCTAACTCAATTGATGTTGCTCTGATTCAGCAGTAAACAGCAGGTTTTCTTGGGGGGAAGCAGTTGGGAAACTGGAAGTGTGGATGAGTCAGCCTGATGGTCCATTCAGCTCAGGATTATGGACAATGGCTGATAGTGGCTCTCTAGGAATGAAAAATTGGGTCTTTCCTAGCTCTGCTTGGAGATGCTGGGAACTGGACCTGGGGCTTTCCCCTATTTCTGCCCCTCCCCTATTTCCAGTGCTTTTTTTCTTTAAAAAATTGCTTAGGGGTACTCTCATTTTCCTGCTCATATTGAAATACTGCCCCTCATTGAGGCCAAACTTAGATTCACAAAATGTTTAGAGGAATGCGTCCCACTGCGTCCCCCCAGAAAAAAGCAGTGCCTATTTCTATACAATGTCACCATCAGAAGAAGCATGTGGTTGTCCCATTCCAGCCAGCTATGCCCTTTCCCAGGATACTCCAATTCCTCCCCCCGTCACCACAAATACTAAAGGTTTGTCCACAGTTACCTTTTCTCAGTTCATTCTAGGCACAGTCTGCAATTTAAAGCTGTGTCCAAGCACCCTTTTTTTCAGTCAGAGCAAATGGTAACCCACAGAATACTCAAATGGACATTTGCTCTGATTGAGCGCTAAAGAGTGGGTTAAAAAAAAAAAGTTAAATTAGCAAAAATGTATAAGATATGTAACAAATGTTGGAAATGTAAGGAAAGGGAAGGGTCATTTTATCATATGTGGTGGGAGTGTAAGAAAGTAAAAGGCTTCTGGGAAATGATATATAATGAGTTGAAAAAGCTGTTTAAATATACGTTTGTGAAGAAACCAGAAGCCTTTTTGTTAGGAATTACAGGAAGAGAAATTAATAGAAGTGATTATAAACTTTTTCAATATGCAGTGACTGTGGCAAGAATTTTAATGGCTCAAAAATGGAAACAAGAAGAATTACCAACATTGGAAGAATGGAGACGGAAACTGATGGACTTTGCTGAATTAGATAAACTGACAGGAAAAATAAGATACCAAAAAGATCACAAGTTCACACAGGACTGGAGAAAGTTTACAATTTATCTGGAAAATATTTGTGATGAACAGACAACGCTAGTTGGATTTAAAGAGGCTTTGTGAGGAGAAAGGGTATTGTAAGAGGGAAAAGAGCTGTAAAGATTTATTAACTGGCAATACAATTACAAAGGAAATGTGAACCAAATTTAAAATTATGAGGATTGTGGAGGGAGCGGGGGGAAGTCCAAAAGAATTTTGTATTATAGTGGATACGAATGTGTTATTTAAATTTGTAAAAGAAAAACTTTCTTAAAAAATTAATTAAAAAATACAAAAAAAAAAAAAGTTAAGACACAGAACTGTGCCTGGAAAGAGCAATGCAAAAGGTAAATGTGGATAAACTCTCATGTCTCATCCATTCCATACATTTCATAGAGCCATAGCATTATGGAGTTGGAGGTTACCCCAAGGGTCATGTAGTTCAACCTCCTGCATGTGGCTCCCCCCAGAGAATTCTGGAAATGGTAGTTTACACCTCAGTTCACTCAGTGTCTCATTTCCCCACCCACCGCCAATCTTAAATTCTGTTCTCTAGATTTCTACCAGAATTGGTATTTGTTGCTGTTGTTGTTTTGTTTTAATCCTCATGCAAATTTGCTAGGTTGGCTGGAGAATTGAATTGCAAAGTTCATATAAGTGAGAATTTTGAGGAATGGCTACATGCTAGTTCTCATGTTGTTTTAGAAAGTGCATATTTGATAGTTTCATCTTTAAATGTAAACTGAATTCAGTTTCTCCCTCTTTCCTGCCCCTCTGGAAGGCTGGGGATGCTCGCTTGAGGTCTCTCAGAAACTTGGATTGTCCCATGAGATTTCACAAGAGCATCCCAGAGTCTTCCAGAGCCAGCGTGCTGAGTGAGCCTTGCCCACCCCCTTAAAAGCTCATTTCTCACCAGGTAACCCCAGCAGACCTAGCACAAAAGGAGCATTGAGGTTCTCCACCTTGCTTGGGACTTGCACAACTTCAACCAGCCCACCTTCAACTGCATATGGTTGAAATCACACAAGTCCAATGCACTTAAAATTAGGAATTTGTGCATTTGATTGCCTGGTTCCTGTTCCTTTTTGTGGATCAACACACAAACTGATGCAATTTCTGGTACCATTTCCCATTTTGATGCCATTTTTATGGCATCCCTAGAACAGGTGGAGGGATGATCCTTTTATGAATACATTGTAGTGTCCCACTGAATCTGTTTGGATGTTTACCATATGTTGTAAGGCAATATTTTTGCTACATGATAAAGCTTTATTTGGTTTATATATTGGCTGGTTTCTAGACAAGATCAGCATATAATTTACAGCCCCAAACCCTCCTGACAATAATCTGAGCCTTAAGAATGGATCATGCTCCTGTTCCCATTTGTTATGGCAAGAGAAAGTCCATTGCCTTCAGCGCTCTAGCAAGAGGTATATAATTTTCTCTTTTCCCTATGTTATTTGCTGTATCAGATTTGGTTCTCAAATTGCCTCCCATAAATTCAACCTAACAGAAAGTTGTGGGGGCGGGGGAGAAAGATAGCAGAAATGTTTCCATGATTTAGATTCATCTGCTGTACCAAGATTGAAATACCGCTTTTCAAACACCCCCAACCCCTTACTAAACAGTCTCTGGCTGCAATATGTCAAGAGATCCCACAACTCTTATCAGCTTAGCAACATGACGCGGCACCGATTAAAGAATGTGGTTTTAAATAAGAGAGAAGGAAATGAACTTTTGGAGATATAATTTAGACCTGGGGAAAGGAAGGTGTCTGGCTGCTCAACCCTGTACATTGTGTAAATGCAAGGCTAGAGACAAAGCAATGTTGAAGGGGCTATAACTGAAGCAGTATCCAATGATGCGCACATGCCCACTGAAAATAATGGAGTTATTTTTTCCCAGCATTATCTCTGGTCAAATATTTTGAGGGGGCTTTGAAAAGGCAAACTGTATAGTACGTTATGGACAGAGGTACAGGAGTCCCAGGTAGCCCCTTCTCCTTGCAAAACACCTGCAGGGGCGTTGCTTTGAAGCAGAGGTGGAGCAGAGTGCATGTGAATGCCTGACCCTTCTCTGCCAGCCTCTTTTGTCATAAAAATACATAAAGAATCATCCTGGATCAGACCAAGAGTCTACTTAGTCTGGTATCTAGCTTCCCTCAGTGCCTAACTGGATGCTTCTTTTAAAGGCTGTGTACACACCAGACATTTAAAGCAAATTTGATGCATTTTCCACAACCCCCAAAGAATCACGAGAAATGTTGTTTGTTAAAGGTGCTGGGAACTGCAGCTCTGTGCAGGCTAAACTACAGTTCCCAAGATTTTGGAGGGGAAAGCCTTGTGATTTAAACGTGTTATGTAGATGGGTACACACATACAACCCCCTTGGCTTTGTACAGGACACACCTCTCATTGGCATCCATTGAGTGTGCTTGCCTGGATGAAATATGCCATCGAGATCTGACAAGGTCCATAACCCAGTGGCTGAGCACCTGCCTTGCAAGCAGAAGGCTCAGCTCCCAGCAACTCCAGGTAGGGCTGGGAGATATTCCTGCCTGAAACCCTGGAGAACTTCGGTCAGTCAGTACAGGCAATGGACCAATGGTCTGACTCAGTAGAAGGCAGCTTCCTATAATTACACCTTCTGCTTGCCTGGATGCATGAAGGATACATTTGGATGTGTGAGCGTATGTAGAAACTAGCCACATAAGGAAAGGTAAAATGTATGTTTGTTGCTCTGCCTACCTTTGCTTCTGGCTCCTCCCACCAGAGGTACATAGCCCCTGGAAGGTTGCCCATAGGGGAATGTGGCTCTCGAACTGAGAAAGGTTCCCCACCCTGGCCCACTATATGTTTTTCAAAACTTTTTCCCAGTAGAGGAAAAGGCAGATTTTTTTTTTAAAAAACTATCAATTGAACTAAATACATACTTTCCATCCCTCCTTCTTCCAAAGACCCAGACCCTGTTGTCATTCTCCCCACCCCCGCACTCCAGCAATGCTACTGGAGACTTCCCCAGCGACACCCAGCAGCCATTGGCAGCAGTGCAGAGCAGCCAACAGCATGAACGAGGGCAGAAGCCAAACCCCCTCTGAGCAGCTCTGTGCAATAAAAGCTGGAACAAGGATTTGGGTGAGGCAGGGCTGCGAGGGAAGAAAATAATGGGTACATTCAAAATGCATGTTCCCTATTTGGAAGCCCCCATGACTCATATCATCTCCAAGGCCAACTTTTGTGGGTCATGAGTCAGCTGTAAATTTGAGTTGAGAATATTGTGGCTTTTGTGTGCTGTTGCTCTCGTTTTTAATTTGCACTGGTTTCTCCTTTTCTTTTGCGGTGCAGTGATGTGGGTTAGGGAAAGAAGGGTGGGTCCATTTCAGCTCTCTCTGTTTCTTGTTTTTTTTCCACAATCTAAAATTCAGTTCTCCACATTTCTACAGGAATTTGTTATTTCCTCAAGAAAATTCTTCAGCAGGATGCAATGACAGCATCCCTGCTTATTGGCAGGCTAGGCCAGGTGAGCTCTAAGGTCACTCCCAGCTCTGGAATCTCATGATTCTATATTGCGGATGGGAAGAAGGCAGACCAGGATTTCCTGGAAAATCTCAGGGTTGACTCGCAATAGCAACAGCAAATGACTTTCCCCCATCTAATAATTTGTCTGCTAGAATTAAGGAGCGGGTTTTTGTGTGAAAGGACTGAGAGCTCAATGAGATGCAATGAGTCTGAAGCTTACCCACCCCTGTTCTGTGCCATTTTAATCCTAGTTAATGGACTTTATAGAAATTGACAAGGTCCCTTGCTTCAGGGTATTATGATTATGATATGAGTATGATTATGATCCTGCCTTTTCCCCAGACCAGGACTCAAGGCAGCTTACACAAATTAAAACAAGAGAAGTAAAATACAAAAAACCTAAAAACTAAAAACATTATCATTAAATCTGTAACAAAAGATTTTTAAAAACAAATTTATTAAATACAGATGATAAAAATAGCACAGCACTATTAAAGGTCCATTCCTTAAACCCCCCCCCCAAAAAAAAACCCTAGTCAGGGCTCAAAGCCTGTTGGAACAAGAAAGTCTTCATTTGCCAGCAGAAAGACATCAAGGAGGGAGCCAGTCTGGTGCTGGCCTCTCTAGGGAGGAAGTTTCAAAGTCTGGGAGCAGCCACCAAAAAGGTCCTCCCTTACATCTCCACCAAACGTGCCTGTGAAGGTTATGGGACTGAGAAAAGGGCCTGCCCAGAAGATCTCCAGGCAGGTTTGTATGTGAGAATACAGTCTTCCAGATAGCCCAGACTAAGCCATGTAGCTCTTTATAGGTCATAACCAGAACTTTGAATTGTGCCCAGAAACAGACTGGTAGCCAGCGGAGCTGTTGCAACAAGTTTTTTTTAAAAAGGCTCCACCCCCCCCAAAAAACCCCAACCCTGGCTAATGTATTATATTTAAATTACTATTATCTTGCCTGCACCAGAGGTACTGAAGCTGATGAGGCCTAAGACAGATGGAGCGTTGAGATGACACTCTTGAGAGCAAGGGATTTGAAGCTGGTTGCCAATAGATTGTGTATTAATGAAATGCAGGTCTTTCCCACCAATGAACTGAATGTGAGAAATCAGGAAATAAAAGTTCTCCCAGCTTTTGAGGGGTCAGGGGATAAATTCTTTTGTTCACCTCTTTGCCTGTCTTTCTAAAACAGACCATGCTTGCCTGACTCCAGTTTGCCGGCAGCCTGGTTTTATATATCCTGTCCCACAGAATTTCAGGGCTCAGTGTTTTTCCTCTGGGAACTGGGGCGGGGGTGGCTGAGGAGAGGATAGCGAAGAAATGTTGTCATATTAGGAATGTGTCTCTTTATCTCTCCCCAAGGGAACCTGGACACCCATTTTCCACAGCCCTCTGTGTCTCTAAATATACATTCATATTATAGTTCCAGAGAGGAGGCAGCCTGGGTGTGTGTTCACTCAACACAAACTCCCATCTTGTTCTTCCACACAGAAGGAAAAGCTGGCTGGGCTGTGCATCTCGCTCCTGAGAACATGAGAAACCTCTCCTACAAAACCGCAGTGGCAAAGAAGGCCACTCTTTTTTCAGGGAAAGAGAAGCTATCCCAGGACTTTTCCAAAAGAGATGTGTGCATGCTCTCTCCAAAGCAAGCCTGCAGTGCTGATCTCAGCCTTCACCAATTTAACCCCTCCAGATGTTCTGGAATACTTTCATTTTTGCTAATTTAGTTACGTTTTCTAGTTTAACCTTTAAGGGAAAGTACTATGATCTGAGGAAGCAGACCTGCACAGACAATCTCACTTTTGTCAGACCCAGAGTGCCTGTCAGGCTTCAGGGGCTCTGCTTCTTCCCCCTTGTCCACAGATAAGCAGTACATAGAGAAAGCAGTCTCTTACCAGTAACAGAACTGTTTAATGAAAAAGCAACCATTCTTGGAGTGCAGGTCTCCCAATTAAGGTTCCTCCCACTTCCCTCCAGTCACTTCCGTCCTCTTGTCTCCTAGCCACCTGATCTCTCAACTGAGCCTTTTGTGAAGTTACCTTATCTAATCTCCTAGACTTGGGACTGAGAGGCTGCACGTCTTCCAGTGAGAGATAGTCTGCTAGCTCACTCTCTTCCCGTTCCTCTTGCTGTTCACCTCCCAGTTCTGCCCAACTTTTGAACTGTGACCCTCAGCAAACCAGTGTTCCAAATCAGCACTACTCCACTGGTCCTGTGGAGTTTCAGGATCCTGGCCCTTTAGCCTGGAGAAGAGGAGGTTAAGGGGTGATATGATAGCCATGTTCAAATATATAAAAGGATGTCACATAGAGGAGGGAGAAAGGTTGTTTTCTGCTGCTCCAGAGAAGCGGACACGGAGCAATGGATCCAAACTACAAGAAAGAAGATTCCACCTAAACATTAGGAAGAACTTCCTGACAGTAAGAGCTGTTTGACAGTGGAATTTGCTGCCAAGGAGTGTGGTGGAGTCTCCTTCTTTGGAGGTCTTTAAGCAGAGGCTTGGCAACCATATGTCAGGAGTGCTCTGATGGTGTTTCCTGCTTGGCAGGGGGTTGGACTCGATGGCCCTTGTGGTCTCGTCCAACTCTATGATTCTATGATTCTTGTACTATCTCCTTAGTTATTCTGGGCTGTGTTTCCTCTGCTGAATCATTTGCTCCAAATTCTTCAGGTCGGGCATTGTTTTCTTTATTGGAGAAGACTGAGGCAAAGAAGGCATTGAGGAGTTCAGCCCTTTCTGTGTCCCCTGTTTGCATTTCACCATCTTCTCCTCTGAGTGACCCCACTGTTTCTTTCTTCTTCCTTTTGCTACGAACATACCCATATACATACCCATATGTAGAACTTTTTCTCAATTTCTTCCTTCTGAAATGGCACATGTCTTCCCATTCCACAGTTTCTTACAAAGATACCCCCCCCGTATGTTTTTCTTTTCCTCTTTGATTTTACACAGCATTTGAAAATGTGTGAGTACATTGCATTTGGTCAAGTGCTAGGTTGGTAATTTTTTTTTTAAAAAAAGAAAAATTATTCCAAAATGGACTGACTACATTTCAACAAGAGGTGAATTGCCTCTTTTGTGCCATTTCTCTATAAACTGCACTTTGGAAATGACCATCTGAAATCATCACAAACACCAAGAAGAAAAGTGTAAGGGGAGCCTTTGTTAGGGATGATGGTCAATTCAGGCCTTACATTTTGTATTGCTATAATTTGCAGTGAATTGGGGGGGGGGTTAAAGGGGAAGAGTGAAACCAACTTTCTTTCTTTTTTTACATTTCCAGCAGTGGGAAAGCAAATTTTGGAGGTGGGGCAAAAGTCACAGGTCTTCAGCTCCTCAACTGATGGCTGCCTTTTTATTTTCCCAGAACGCCCCTCAGAACAATGATTTTCAGCATTATTTTAGAGAAAACAAAATGGCAGTCAAAAGCCAAGGAGTGGGAGAAACACATGTGAATTTCACCTCCAAAATTCACCTCATTGTCCAAGACCACTAAAATACTTCTGTGGCCTGCACATATTTCTAAGAAATTCGGGGAGGGGGAGAGCTGTCCCTAGGAACAGAGAAAGCTGAGTCAGAGGGCTACACTTCCATGGTAGAGCATCTGCTTTGTGTTCAATCCCCAGCATCTGCTGGTATGGCTGGGAGAGACCCTCTGGAGAGCTGCTGCCAGTCAGTGTAGACAATATTGTGCTAGATCGACCAATAGTCTGATTCAGTATAAGGCAGATTCCTATAACAAAGGAAGCTGAACAGTTTCACTTGGGTCCTAGATACATCCCTCTCAGGTTGTTGCTCACAGTCCCTTCCCTGCAGCAGGTCCTTTGAGGGATTGAACCTGGAATGTTCTACATGCACAGCAGAGGCTTTACCACTGATTCATAACCCTTCACCCACTGAAATGAGAGCAGATTCAAGCATCAGGTGCAAAGATGCCCTTCTGGATAGTGAGTTAGGAGGAACTTTGCTGGAAATAAGAATGAGCGGTGCTAGAGGTCATAATGAGGTGTACTGAATCCAGACATGCAAACACTTTGCAAAGGAGACCTCTGGATTTCATTGTGGAGGCTTAATAGCCTGTTTGCTTTCCAAACTTGCAATCAATTTGCACCAATAATCGGAATGAGTTGTTTCTTTTTTTCATCCATGCCAGTTGGAGTTTGCTCATGCATGCCTTTCTTGATAACTTCCTGAAGGCATTTGAAGGTCCACTGTTGGAAATGCTGTATTGATTTGGAGCAGGGCTGGGGTAGCGATTGCCCTTTTTGTCTTGTTGGTTAATATCTAAGGGCAGAGATACGCAGCATGGTGGTTCCCGCATGTTTTTGGACTACAGCTGTCATGCACTCCAGAGATCGGGAATGTTGGGAGTTGTAGTCCAATGACACCTGGAGGGCCAGAGGTTTCCCAGCCCTTGTCTTGTGGGACCTTTGATTTTGACCCAGCAATGCACTTCATATGCTTCAGTGAGTCAAACCTTTGGTCCTTCTTGTTCAGCATCTACACGGATTGGCAGCAGCACTCCAAGTTTTTTCTCACTCTGCTTCTGACTCAAATACTTGGAACCTTTTACATGCAAAACATGTGTGGAATCACAGAGCTACAGCCTCTCCCACAAAAATCTAAGCACACAAAACTGCCTTATTTCAAAGCCAAAACATTGGTATATCTATCCCTAGCACCTCCACTGTCAGAGGCAGCAATGCTTAGAGGGCAGAGGCCTCTTGTGCTTGGGTCCTGCTTTGGGGTTTCCTATAAGCATCTGAGTGGCCACTGTGAGAACAGGATGCTGGACTCAATGGGCCACTGGCCGGATCCAGCAGGGCTCTTCTTATGTTCTTGCCACCGATGGCTCCCTCTTTCCCACACCTGTCCAAATGCTGATTGTATTCCTGCCTTTTCCTTTGGGAAAGAGTGGTCTTCTGGGTCAGCCAAAGGGAAACTTCAAAGCTTTTGCCTCCTGGACTGTTCTGAACTCTTTTTATTAGTTAAGAACAGGAAACTTCTCTTCCCAGAGAATGACATTTTTTCCTCCCTCTCTCATTCAATGGCTTTAAAGGTTACAAATTTACACATCTCAAATGAGCAGCTTAAGCCATTACCTTATGGTTTGGGGGTGGGGCAGGATCCAACCATGACTCATTTATGTATGTTAATTCATAGGCAAATTAAAAATGGTCACTTCATTTGCATGCAGGAGAAGTTGGACAAAGCAGCAGGAACATTATAGAATCATAGAGCTGCAGAATTGGAAAGGACCATGAGAGTCATCTAGTCCAACCCTCTGCAGTGCATGATTTTGTGTGTGTTTGGGTGGGGCGGGATGGGGAGAAACAGGCATGGCTGCTACAGCAATGCTCGCATGAGCACAGAAGCCCCCAGATAGCTCCATTTGAGTTCATTATTCTCTCCCTGGGTGTATTCATAAAATAGGCCGGGAAACTCCTCTGCCTAGCTACCAACATAATATGTACAGAACCTCCTCTGCCTAGCTACCAACATAATATGTACAGGGGGGAAAAACCACATTGCTTGGTGAGAGAGCACCTTCTCTGCATGATAGCTCTGCTGTGCCCCCATGGTCAGGAGCAGCAATGTGTCTGAATACTGGTTGCTGGAAACCACAGGAGGGAGAGTGTTATTTTTATGGGGGGGGGGGGCATTGCAGTGATTTTTAGGAAGTTCCTAGTTTTCACCAGGTGTCCTATAAGGGAAACCCAGTTTTCTGAGTGCATGTTCTGAAAGTTGGGCAATAGGGGCAGTACAGGATTCCTTTTGGTGTACCGACCTCCCCACTGCACCAAGGATTCCCTGCCAGAACTGCTTCAGATTGTGCTCTCCTGGAAACACCTAGTCTGGTGGTCCCAGGGGATTTTAGCATCCATGCCGAAAGAAGGGCCACTCAGGACTTTGTGAAAAGCATGCCTCCATGGGGTGGGGCTGTCCCTGAACAAATCTGGTGCTACTCATAGCCATGGACATGCCTTAGCTCTGGTGTTTGTGGAAGATCTGACAAAAAAAGTGCCATGCTCAGATCACTTCCTGGTGCAACTGGACTTCTCTGCAACCCTTCCCCTCTGCAGGGAGTTGGGACCGATTTGAATGGTCTGTCCCACCACAATGGATCCAAATGGCTTCCAGAGAGTGGATGGGGTATTATCCCATGTTGATGGCCTCTCAGCTGATGCCCTGGTTGCCTTCTAGAATGTGGAGTTAACCAGGGGTATCAATTGTAATGCTCCGAAACTAACTACATGGAGCTTGGATGGCCCCATGGTTCTCCCTGGGGCTGAGGGCAATGAATTGAGACAGCTAACACACCAGTGGCAAAAAACCCGCATTCTGAATCAGACCAAACATGAGTAAGAGCTCAGCGTTGAGCCTACCAAGTGGTGGCAAGGAGGACTGCCTCTATAGCATCTGTGGAAAACAGTTTGGGAAGACCTTTTCTGGTGGTTCATAGTCTAACTGAACCACCTTCACCATTGGCGTCTGGTAAGGACGCCAAGATCTCCTGTAACAATTTTGCATAGGGTTTTTTTTGCAGATTTTAACACTCAGATTCAGAAGGAGGTACCTGGTAGATTCCACTGTGGTAGCAATGCCAAGGGGGAGAGTGCCAGAACTCTGTCTAGTCAAGTTGTATGGGATCAATTTCAACCTGTTCCCTCCAAGGATGTGGACAGGCTGCTGGGATGGGTGAAACCGACCCCCTGTCTCATTTATCCTTGCCCATCCTGGATCATAAAAGTGAGCAATGGGCACCTAAGGACAGTGAATGCTTCCCTCTGTGAGGGAGCCTTCCCAGACCTGCTGAAAGAGGCAGTTACTAAGCTGCTTCTTAAAAAAAATATCTTTGGACCCGGCCATTATGGCCAATTATCACCTAGTCTCAAACCTTCCATTCCTGGGCAAGGTGATTGATTGAATGGGTGGGTGCTGAACAATTCCAGGCATGTCTGGAGAATGTGGATCATTTGGATCCCTTCCAGTCTGGATTCAGTCCCCATCATGGGACTGGTTGCCCTGGTTGATGATCTCTGGCAGGCTAGGGATAGAGGTGAAAGCTGTTTCCTGGCTCTGCTGGATCTCTCAGCAACATTGATACCATTGATCGTGGTATCCTTCTGGGCCATTTAAGGGGTTTGGGAGCTGGGGGCATTGTTATGCAGTGGTCCCAATCCTTCCTCCTGGGCCATGTCCAGAAAGTGATGTTGGGAGATGAGTGTTCAGACCCCTGAGCTTGTGTGGTGCCTCAGGGCTCCGTCCTCTCCTCCATGCTTTTCAACAGCTATAGGAAGAGATCATCAGGGGGGTTGGGCTGGGTGTTCACCAGTATGTGGATGATACCCAACTCTATCTCTCCTTTAAATCAGAACCAATGACAGTGGTGAATGTCCTGTGTGAGTGTCTGGAGACTGTTAGAAGATGGATGGAGGTTAATAGATTGAGTTTGAATCCTGACAAGACAGAAGTACTGTTTTGGGGGGATAGAAGGCGGGCAGGTGTGGGGGACTTCCTGGTCCTGAATGGGGTAACTGTGCTCCTAAAGGACCAGGTGCACAGGCTGGGAGACATTCTGGACTCACTGCTATCCATGGAGGTGCAGGTTCATTCTGAGTCCAGTCTACCAGCTCCATCTGGTACACAGGCTGAGACTCTACCTGCCCGTGGATTGTCTCGCCAGAGTGCTGCATGCTCTGGTTATCTCCCACTTGGACTTCTGCAATGTGCTCTACGTGGGGCTACCTTTGAAGGTGACTTGGACACTACAACTAATCCACAATGTGGCAGCTAGACTAGTGACTGGGAGCGGCTGCCAGGACCATATAACACCAGTCCTGAAAGACCTACATTGGCTCCCAGTATGTTTCCGAGCACAATTCAAAGTGTTGGTGCTGACTTTTAAACCCCTAAATGGCCTCAGCCCAGTATACCTGAAGGAGCATCTCCACCCCCATCGCTCAGCCTGGGCACTGAGGTCCAGTTCCGAGGGCCTTCTGGTGGTTCTCTCACTGTGACAAGTAAGGTTAGAGGGAACTAGGCAGAGGGCCTTTTTGGCAGTGGCACCCACCCTATGGAACACCCTTCCATCAAATGTCAAGGAGATAATAATTTTTAACTAGGCCTTTGGTTGATCCTTTTAACATCCAACATTCTTTTAGAATATGGCTTTTGTGGCGGGGGTGTTATTGGTTATTAGTTTTGGTTTGATTTTATATGTTGTGGTCTGGTTGTGAACCACCCTGAGACCTCTGGGTATAGGGCGGTGTATAAGTTGAATAAACAACAACAACTAAACAACTTTTAGAAGACATCTGAAGGCAGCCCTGTATAAGGAAGTTTTTAATGTTTAATGTTTTATTGTTTTTTAAATATTCTGTTGGGAGCCACCCAGAGTAGCTGCGGCAATCCAGTCAGATGGTGGCTGCTGCTGCTGCTGCTGCTTGCATTCTGCTTGCTGGTTTCCCATAGGCATCTGAGGAGCTGCTCTGAAGACAGGATGTTAGACTAGATGGGCCCTCGGCCTGATCCAGCAGAATGTTCTTATGTTTTTGTGCATGAAAAGGGTTCTGGATTCAATCCCCAGGTTTTCCAGACAGGGCTAGGAATGATTCCCAACAGCAGAACCTATGGCTAGGGATGATAGGAGTTGTAGTCCAGCGTCAGGAAAACCACAGGTTCCCCATCCCTGATGTAGATATACCGTAATTGAACTGAATGGAACAATGGTTTGACTCCATATAAGGCAGCTTTCCTAAGAAAGCCAGCACTCGTTTTTATTCATCAAGTGCTACCTGGAGACACCAGTAGAAATGTTTCATATCAGAGGCTCTTTTACTTATGCCTGTGCATCTATACTGAATGGTTGTTGCTTTTGTAATGCATTTTTCCCTTTTATATCTTTTTTTGACACAAGAAGAGTAATACATTAGAGGAAAGACAACATGTAAATTCATGAAATAATATAGAATGTCAATTTTTTATAAATGCACTGCGCTCTGCATATCCCATTTGTGGAAGGGGACACTTGGTGCAGGGTGGATTCATTCCAGACCCTCCAAGTGTCCCTATTTTCCAGGGACGTCTGTGATTTGGAGAAGCCGTCCCAGTTTCTGATTTGATCCTGAAATGTCCTGCTTTTCCTTAGGAAGTCCCTATTTTCATTGGAGAAATGTTGGAGGGTATGGAGTTATCTGACCCCCGAGCCATCTGAAGGCAATCCTGTATAGGAAAGGCTTTTTAATGTTTAATGTTTTATCATGTGTTATATTTGTTGGAATCTGCCCAGAGTGGCTGGGGCAACCCAGTAAGATGTGTAGTGTATAAACAGTAAAATTATCATTATGGAATGGGATGTCCTTGTTTTCATCAGAGAAATGTTGGAGGGTATGTCACCCCCCACCCCACAATCTGGCTGGACCTAGATAGTGACCCAGAGAAATAGAGGAAGACGCTGGAGAGAGAAATCTGTGGGCGTGAGGAATAGCAAGCATAGGGTGGAGTCCGGAAATCCTTGCAGTGAAATAGAAAGGAGAAAAAGTGGTGGGTGAATTTGGAAACCACATCTTGTGGAGCTGATACAATCTTTCCAGGCCAAGCTCTCCTTGGCAGCCCTCAGCGATGAGCGAGTCTGAGTCACCCTGCAGCAGACGTCACAAAGACCCCTTTCAGAGCCAGACTCTTCCCCTCCATCTCCCTGCTGTCGGTCCTTCCGCTTTTTCCTAACCAGCACCTCTAGCAGTCCTTTCCAACTTGGACTGGTTCCCTCAAGCACCTCCAGAGGCTTTTTGCTGAAATGCAACTAAATTTCCTTCATCTCGTCCTGGTGAACCACAACTGTTTTGGGGGGATACAGGCTTCCAAGGCAGACCTTGGTGAGCTCCTGATTGGTACATGCAATACATTTGTTCCACTGTAGAGAGTCATAGAATCTCATTCCTGGTTCAGCAAGAGGCCCTGTCTCTCTTTTCCTATTTCTCGACATGCATAACATGCTATGTGCCAGGGCCAGCAAAGCATCCAGCAACCCTCATCAGGCACACTGTCCCAAACAGAGAAAAAACATTCAACACATATGGGCTCTTCTATACCCCATACTTGTGGGTTTGAACAGCCAAGTCATTTCTCATGCACATTAAACAAGTATGTTCAACCCAGTGGAGGAGGCAGCTCCATCAGGGCAAATGGGCAAAATACATATATAGGGGGAAAGAACGTGCAGAAATGCTTTGCCAATAATGTATATATTGGTCAAAGTTGCATGCAAAGATGTGTATATTTGGAGAAATTTGCATCCAAATGCTGATGAATTTTCATGAGGACTTGTTTTAAAATGCAAATTGGAGTGGAAAGGTGGAGAACCAGACTTAAGACTGGGGGAAAAAATGTGAAACAGAGAGAAAAAGAAATTGGCAGATTCTCCCATCCTTAGGTGCAAAGCAGGGCAAGGGAGTGGTGTGGCTCAGGAGGGTGTGTGGTCCCAAGGGCCAGTCAGAGAGAACTGAGGGCTGCATGAGACATCTTATTGCTTCAGTAGCAGTATTACAAAAAGAATAAATTCTGTTCTGATTTTTAAAGTGGCAGAATAAAAGTGCTTTCAGAGTAAAAGTAAATGAAATGCAAATGCAAAGTAAATGAAATTCAGCTTTGTGCTATACCAAGTTGGGGGTGGGGGTGGGGTTCCAGGGAGTTATCAAAAGCAGTGGGATTTTGGTGTTGCAAGGAGTCCCAATTTTCATCTGAGTTGTGCTTGGGAGTATGATGTTGCCAGAAAAACAAGGTCATGTTCAGAATTATAGAATCATACAATCATACAATCATACAATCATAGAATCATAGAGTTGGAAGAGACCACAAGGGCCATCGAGTCCAACCCCCTGCCAAGCAGGAAACACCATCAGAGCACTCCTGACATATGGTTGTCAAGCCTCTGCTTAAAGACCTCCAAAGAAGGAGACTCCACCACACTCCTTGGCAGCAAATTCCACTGTCGAACAGCTCTTACTGTCAGGAAGTTCTTCCTAATGTTAAGGTGGAATCTTCTTTCTTGTAGTTTGGAACCATTGCTCCGTGTCCGCTTCTCTGGAGCAGCAGAAAACAACTTTTCGCCCTCCTCTATGTGACATCCTTTTATATATTTGAACATGGCTATCATATCACTCATTAACCTCCTCTTCTCCAGGCTAAACATGCCCAGCTCCCTTAGCCGTTCTTCATAAGGCATCGTTTCCAGGCCTTTGACCATTTTGGTTGCCCTCCTCTGGACACGTTCCAGTTTGTCAGTGTCCTTCTTGAACTGTGGTGCCCAGAACTGGACACAGTACTCCAGGTGAGGTCTGACCAGAGCAGAATACAGTGGCACTATTACTTCCCTTGATCTAGATGCTATACTCCTATTGATGCAGCCCAGAATTGCATTGGTTTTTTTAGCTGCCACGTCACACTGTTGGCTCAGTCAAGTTTGTGGTCAACCAAGACTCCTAGATCCTTTTCACATGTACTGCTCTCAAGCCAGGTGTCACCCATCTTGAATTTGTGCCTCTCATTTTTTTTGCCCAAGTGCAATACTTTACATTTCTCCCTGTTAAAATTCATCTTGTTTGTTTTGGCCCAGTTCTCTAATCTGTCAAGGTTGTTTTGAAGTGTGATCCTGTCCTCTGGGGTGTTAGCCACCCCTCCCAGTTTGGTGTCATCTGCAAATTTGATCAGGATGTCCTTGAGTCCATCATCCAAGTCGTTGATAAAGATGTTGAATAAGACCGGGCCCAAGACAGAACCCTATGGCACCCCACTAGTCACTCTTCTCCAGGATGAAGAGGAACCATTGATGAGCACCCTTTGGGTTTGGTCAGTCAGCCAGTTACAAATCCACTGAGTGGTAGCATAGTCAAGTCCACATTTTTCAAGCTTCTTTACAAGAATATCATGGGGCACCTTGTCAAATGCCTTGCTGAAATCAAGGTAGGCTACATCCACTGCGTTCCCTTCATCTACCAGGCTTGTAATTCTGTCAAAAAACGAGATCAGGTTAGTCTGACATGACTTATTTTTCAGAAATCCATGCTAACTGTTGGTGATCACAGCATTCCTTTCTAGGTGCTCACAGACTGTTTGATTAATGATCTGCTCCAGAATCTTCCCTGGTATTGATGTCAGACTGACTGGGCGGTAATTATTTGGGTCCTCTCTTTTCCCCTTCTTGAAAATAGGGACAACATTTGCCCTCCTCCAGTCTGCCGGGACTTCGCCTGTTCTCCGGGAATTCTCAAAGATGACTGCCAGTGGTTCTGAGATCACATCTGCCAGTTCTTTTAATACTCTTGGATGCAGTTCATCTGGCCCTGGAGACTTTAATACATCTAAACTAGCCAAGTATTCTTGTACTATCTCCTTAGTTATTTTGGGCTGTGTTTCCTCTGCTGAATCATTTGCTCCAAATTCTTCAGGTCGGGCATTGTTTTCTTTATCGGAGAAGACTGAGGCAAAGAAGGCATTGAGGAGTTCAGCCCTTTCTGTGTCCCCAGTGTGCATTTCACCATCTTCTCCTCTGAGTGACCCCACTGTTTCTTTGTTCTTCCTTTTGCTACGAACATACCCATAAAAGCCTTTTTTGTTGCTTTTAACCTCTCTAGCAAGCCTGAGTTCATTCTGTGCTTTAACTTTTCTGACTTTGTGTCTACACGTGCTGTCTATTTGTTTGAATTCCTCTTTTGGTGGTTTCCCCCCTTTGCGCATTAGTGTACAGACATTGAAGTCCATTAATCATTCCCCCGTGTCTCTTATTTAAGGATTTTTTCCTCCCACCACTAGGTCTGCGTGCTGTTTGCTCCATTTGGTCTATGACATTTGGATGATCATCTTCATCAATTGATAGACTCCTACCTTCAGGAGCACTGTCTCCCTCCCCCACATTAGTCCGTTTAAAGCCCTCCTCATGAGGTTTCTGAGATTTTTGGCAAAAACATTCCTCCCAACCGTTGTGAGGTGCAGCCCATCGCTTGCCAGAAGTCCATCTTCAAGAAACTGCAGTCCATGATCTAAGAATCCAAACCGTTCCTGTTTACACCATTTGCAAAGCCAGCTGTTCATCTTGTCAGGCCCACAGATCACTACTTCTGTTCCCCTCAGTAGGGAATCCCCTATCACCACTACACGCCTCCTCTTAGGTTTGGTCGGGGTTCTGCCATGAGCTGTCCGTTCCAAGGTCGCCTGCACATTCCCTGAGGACTGACTTTGCTGCTCGTCTTCATATACCTGATCGACTGTAATGAGGGAGAGATCCTCAAATGGAGTCTGCTCTTCGTCTTCCATGCTAGGGGAGAGGACCTCAAAGCGATTGTGTATTTCTAAACAATCAGAGCGAACCCTGGGCTTCCTACTTCTTTGAGTCACGTTTCTCCATATATCTGGCTCCTGTGTTGGTGAACTAGCTTCCTTCTCAGGGGAGTCCCCTGTCTCCTCCTTGGTGGAGACGGTGTGCTCTGTTGCTTCCAAGAAGAGCTCCAGCTCTCTAATTCTTTGGAGCGTAGCTACACGTTCCTCCAGTTGCTGGACTTTGTCTTTTAAGAGGGCAATCAACATGCAATTGCTGCAGGTAAAGCTGCCTGCAACCTTTGGCAAGATGGCAAACATTGTGCAGGAACCGCAGGCGACTGCAGCTGTTCCCTCACTCTCCATCTTGAGAACGTGTCGTTGGGGGTGGCTACAGCGGTCCTCCATCATAAGAAGCGTGCAGACAGGACAAATAACTCCCCCCCCAAAAAAACCCTAGGTCTCCCCCAACAAACGTTTGAGACTAGCTCCCCTAAATCTAAAAGAACTCTGGTTCTGTGCATCAAAAAGGTCAGTCCTCAGAATATGCAAACAGGAATGTGGAGCTATGCCTCAGAAATCAATACTTCATAACCCAATCATTCCCTGGCATAAACATTGAGCTAGGACAGCAGTTGCTCACCTCAGAGTTCCTGCCATCCCCCAGAGCAGGGACCTTTTGCATGCAAAACAGGTCCTCTATCATTCAGTTATAGCTCTCACCTAATGTACAAAGCCTTTCTGAACTGCTATAAGGTAGCTTCCTAAATAGCGTATTATATTACCAATAATTTACCTTGCCTAATAAATGTCTAGGTCTATTTTAGAAATTAATGCAGGGTGGGGGAGGGAGAAAATAAATTAAAGACAGTGGGAGAAATAAAGGAGGTGCAATGTTAGTGGAACAACATGGCTGCTTCAGAGATTGCAAGGGGTCATGAAGGTGCCTGTCTCTTATGAGCATTTGCCAAGAAGTCAGTTGCCCTGTGCTGAATAGGACTTACTCCCAGGAAAGTGCACATTGGGCCTGAAGGTCTCAGTTCTTCATAGAAGAGCCATGCCGCTCACGGGTTGCTTCACATTCAAAAAAAGCCCCTGTTCTGTCCCTAGCACCTTCAGGTAGACTTCTGTCTGGAACTCTGGCGAGAGACAAAACTGAACAAGATGGATGGATGTTCTAACCCTGCATAAGGCAACCTGCTGTGCATTTTTAAACTCCTGAGTCATTTAGGGAATTGCACCATGTGATCCAATGCATGTGAACTCAGAAGCACGAGGGGCTTGTTCCTAATTTGGAGTGCACTAGGTTGCAGCCACAGATCAATACCTACAGCTGCATGGACAGGATCACTCTGGTGTGTCTGCTTGTTTGATCTCTGTTTTTTTAAAACATTGCTATAGCACAGATGTCCACAAATGTTACCCTTTTCAATCCATCTAATTGAAAGCAGCTTTTTCTAGTTAGGGAACAGAGCTCTGGAAAGAGCAGCTGGCACCAGAAAATTCTTTCTTTGCCCCAGGACACACAGATCTGTCCATAGAATTATGAAATTGTAGAGTTGGAAGGGATCCCTAAGGGTCATCTAGTCCAACCCCCTGCAATGCGGGAATCTCAGCTAAAGATGGCCATCCAGCTTCTATTTTAAAAACCTCCAAGGAAGGAGAGTCCACAACCTTCCGAGACAGACTGCTCCACTCTTGAACAGCTTCTACTGTCAGAATGTGTTTACTGATTAGTCAGAATCTCCTTTCTTGTAGCTTGAAGCCATTGGTTCAAGTTCTACCTTCCAGAGCTGGAGCATGCAAATATTGGGGCGGTGGGGGGGGGGGGATTCACTAAAATACTGATGAATTTTCATGAGATTTTTTTTTAACAGGGAGAAATGTAAAGTATTGCACTTGGGCAAAAAAAAATATGAGAGGCACAAATACAAGATGGGTGACACCTGGCTTGAGAGCAGTACATGTGAAAAGGATCTAGGAGTCTTGGTTGACCACAAACTTGACATGAGCCAACAGCAGCTAAAAAAGCCAATGCAATTCTGGGCTGCATCAATAGGAGTATAGCATCTAGATCAAGGGAAGTAATAGTGCCACTGTATTCTGCTCTGGTCAGACCTCACCTGGAGTACTGTGTCCAGTTCTGGGCACCACAGTTCAAGAAGGATACTGACAAACTGGAACGTGTCCAGAGGAGGGCAACCAAAATGGTCAAAGGCCTGGAAACGATGCCTTATGAGGAACGGCTAAGGGAGCTGGGCATGTTTAGCCTGGAGAAGAGGAGGTTAAGGGGTGATATGATAGCCATGTTCAAATATATAAAAGGATGTCACATAGAGGAGGGCGAAAGGTTGTTTTCTGCTGCTCCAGAGAAGCGGACACGGAGCAATGGTTCCAAACTACAAGAAAAAAGATTCCACCTAAACATTAGGAAGAACTTCCTGACAGTAAGAGCTGTTTGACAGTGGAATTTGCTGCCAAGGAGTGTGGTGGAGTCTCCTTCTTTGGAGGTCTTTAAGCAGAGGCTTGACAACCATATGTCAGGAGTGCTCTGATGGTGTTTCCTGCTTGGCAGGGGGTTGGACTCGATGGCCCTTGTGGTCTCTTCCAACTCTATGATTCTATGATTCTATGATTCTATGTGGTTCTCCCCCTGATTTAATCCCCACAACAACCCTGTGAGGTAGGCTAGGCTGAGAAAGGAAGTTACAGGCTTCCAAGGTCACCCAGTGAGCTTCAAGGCTGAGTGGCGATTTGAACCCTTGTCTCTCCCAGGTTCTAGTCCGACACACTAACTGCTACACCACAGGCAACTTCCTATGCGCATCCGCACACCCCTCTGTTATCCTCAATCCACCTGTAATGTACTGAAGTTCTCTTTTTTTATAATATTTATTAAATTTTCAATAAGAAAAAGGTTACAAAAATGATAAAAGAAAAAAACCAAAAAATACAGATTGCAAAAGAAGAAAAAAATAAAAAATAAAAACAGTTAAAAATAAATCCCTCTTTCTATATCTTACAATTCATTTACTTATTTTCATGACTTCCTCACACCTCCCTTTTTGTATTCCAGTTCAAATAGTTAATTCAGCAAATCCTTACCCTCTTTGTTTTATCTTAGTTCTTTATCTTCACATATTATAACTTTATATTTTCATCTAATATCAATCCATTTTTACATATTCCTGTTTAACCTTATTATTAAAACCGCTTCGTTTCATTCCAACATCATTTTAACATACAATAATTTTACAATGTTTCTGTAAATAATCTTTAAATTTCTTCCAATCTTCTTCCACCAACTCTTCTCCCTGGTCTCGGATTCTGCCAGTCATTTCCACCAATTCCATATAGTCCATTACTTTCATCTGCCATTCTTCCAGGGTGGGTAGATCTTGTGTCTTCCAATACTTTGCGATGAGTATTCTTGCTGCTGTTGTGGCGTACATAAAGAAAGTTCTATCCTTCTTTGGCACTAATTGGCCGACCATGCCCAGGAGAAAGGCCTCTGGTTTCTTCAAGAAGGTATACTTAAATACTTTTTTCAATTCATTATAGATCATCTCCCAGAAAGCCTTAATCCTTGGGCACGTCCACCAAAGGTGAAAGAATGTACCTTCATTTTCTTTACATTTCCAGCACTTATTGTTGGGCAAATGATATATTTTTGCAAGCTTGACTGGTGTCATGTACCACCTGTATATCATTTTCATAATATTCTCTCGTAAGGCATTACATGTCGTAAATTTCATACCTGTGGTCCACAACTGTTCCCAGTCAGCAAACATAATGTTATGTCCAACATCTTGTGCCCATTTAATCATAGCAGATTTCACCGTTTCATCCTGAGTATTCCATTTCAACAGCAAGTTATACATTCTTGATAATATCTTAGTTTTGGGTTCTAACAGTTCTGTTTCCAATTTTGATTTTTCCACCTGGAAGCCAATTTTTTTATCCAAATTGTAGGCCTCCCTTATTTGAAAATAATGAAGCCAATCTCGCACTTTATCTTTTAGTTTCTCAAAACTCTGCAATTTCAGTTATCACCCTCCTGTTCCAAAATCTCCCAATATTTTGGCCAATTGGCCTCAGTATTGAGTTTTTTCAGAGCCTTCGCTTCCATAGGTGATAGCCACCTTGGGGTTTTATTTTCAAGTAAGTCTTTATATCTTGTCCAGACATTAAACAATGTTCTTCTGACAATGTGATTTTTAAATGCTTTATGTGCTTTAACCTTGTCATACCACAAATATGCATGCCACCCAAAAACATTATTAAAGCCTTCTAGATCCAAAATATCTGTGTTCTCAAGAAGCAGCCATTCTTTCAGCCAGCAAAATGCTGCTGATTCATAATAGAGTTTGAGGTCTGGCAGGGCAAATCCACCTCTATCCTTTGCATCAGTTAGTACCTTAAATTTTATTCTGGGCTTCTTGCCCTGCCAGACAAATCTAGAAATGTCTCTCTGCCACTTCTTGAAACAGTCCATCTTGTCCAAAATTTGCAATGATTGAAACAAAAACAACATTCTTGGCAATACATTCATCTTTATAACAGCAATTCGACCTAACAAGGAAAGCTTCAAGCTTGACCATATTTCAAGATCTTTTTTCACTTCTGACCAACATTTCTCATAGTTATTTTTAAACAAATTCACATTCTTAGCAGTCATATTAACCCCCAGATATTTTACTTTCTTTACCAGTATTAAACCTGTCTCCTTCTGAAACCTCTCTTTCTCCGTCGGTGTTAAATTTTTTTCGAGAACCTTAGTTTTTAACTTATTCAACTTAAATCCTGCCACTTGACCAAATTCCTGAATCAATTCCAATACTCTTTTAGTACTAGATTCTGGCTCCTGTAATGTCAATACTAAATCATCTGCAAAAGCTTTAAGTTTGTACTGTTTGGCTCCGACCTGAATACCTTTGATCAGATGGTCCCTTCTAATCATATTTAGCAAAAGCTCCAGGACTGTAATGTACTGAAGTTCTCACCCTGGGCCAGCAGGGGGATACTGTAGATAGTTATGCAAATGAAGGATCGAAAGTGGCATTCAGTGATTGGATAGTTTGTATGCAAATGAAGGATCAAAAGTGACATTCAGTGATTGGATAGTTTTAGAAAGTTGCTACAGTTACGTTGTTCTGGAGCTCTATATAAGCAGGCTGACTGAGCTCCTCAGTTCAGTTCTGTTCTGGCCTTTGAATAAACAAGAGCTGTTTGAAGAATCGCTGTGTTGTCTGATATGTTCACCCACAACTTAACACTGGCGACGAAGGTGGGATTGATGGACATCAGAGCACAGCCAGATGCGGCCATCCTCTGAACTGAACTGAATCACTGAGCAAAATCACTGAGCAAAATCACTGATCAGAACCAATTCAGAGCTGACTGTTCTGGCTAGAGCACTGTGTTCCATCCATCGTCCTTCACACCAGCATCGGAATCATGGCTTCACTTGTGCCTCTACTGCCGTTTGTGCCAGCCTCTGAATCATGGGACTCCTACCTCGCTTGGTTCGACTGCTACCTCCAAGCCAATGAGCTGACAGCAGTATCAAAGGAATGGAAGTGGGGCCTATTCCTCAGCCTCTGTGGGCCTGAGGTGTTTGAGATGGCCCAAGCATTGATTGCGCCTGAAGCAGTCCAGGCAACACCATGGGACACGATTCAAGAGAAGCTCCACAACCACTACGCGCCAAAGCAGTACAAGATTGCTGTCCGCCATGCGTTCTACCACCAGAAGCAGACAGAGGGGGAGTCAATTAACAACTACACTGCCGCCCTCTGACAGGCTGCAATGCACTGCGAGTTCCGAGACTTAGATGATGCCCTGATGGATCGAATCGTCTGCGGGGTCTGGGACATCCATCTGCAACGGCGTCTCCTCGCCAAGCCAGACCTCACGCTGCAGAAAGCCATTGAGGAGGCCGTGGCCTCGGAAGCTGCTGAACGCTCCGCCCAGGAGATCCGCAAGGCCAGCAGCCCGCCTCTTGCTAGGAAGCCAGTTCCAGTGCATCACGAAGAGGCCAGCAGTGATGAGGCATCCATCTGTCGGACATGTTCCAAAAGGGGCCACATCGCTAAGGTCTGCCGATCGGCTCTGTCTGACACCCCCCCTTCACCGACTCACAAGTCCAAGTCTTCACTCCAGTCCGCCAAGGAAAGCTGTTTCGCTCTCACCAACTGCCGCTGCCCATCTGGAACCACGATTGGCCAAACCAACTCGCCTACACGACGCAAGCTGAATGTCACGGTGCTCATTGAAGGAGCTCCATGTGACATGGAGATAGACACTGGGTCTCCCCTGTCCATCATGTCTTGGAGCACCATCAAAAGACTGGTACCCAGAGTGTCCAAAAGGCAACTCAACTCTCACCGTGTACACCTGAGAGACTACCAGGGAAACGACATTCCCGTGGTAGGCGTTGGCTGGTTCCGGATCACCTTCAAGGATTTTTCGGGCCTGCTCTGACTGGTGGTGGTCGAAGGTCAGCGGCCAAGCCTCCTAGGGCTAGACTGGTTTGATGCCCTTGGCCTGGAAGTCACCAGCATCAACTGCATCTCTAACGCAGAGACTGAAGGTCTGGTCAAAGACTTTGCCGAGGTTTTTGACGGCACTTTGGGGCACTATACAGGTACACCCATCTCCTTTAGCCTTGATCCACAAGTCGCCCCCATCAAGCTAAAGCCACGCCGGGTTCCCTTTGCTCTCAAGGCTAAGGTGGACAAACAACTGGACAAGCTGATCACCCAAGGAGTTTTGGAGCCGGTTGACCACGCCAAGTGGGAAACCCCCATCGTCACACCTGTCAAGCCAGACGAGTCGGTGAGAATCTGGGCTGACTACAAGTGCACGATCAACAAGGCTCTTCAGCAGCATGCTTATCCGGTTCCTGTTGTCCAACACTTGCTGCATTCCCTGGTTGAGAGTAAGGTCTTTGCTAAGCTGGACCTTGCCCAAGCCTATCAACAACTGCCCGTTGATGATGCCACTGCTGAAGCCCAGACCCACCGAGGGGCATTCTGTTGCTGCCGGTTGCAGTTCGGGGTGAGTGTGGCTCCTGGCATCTTCCAAAGCCTTATGAAGCGTCTCCTGCAAGGGCTTCCGGGCGTGCTACCATATTGTGATGACGTCTTGGTGTCTGCAGACTCACACCAGCAGCTGTTCGAGCGCCTCCGCACCGTGCTGACCAGGTTCCAGGAGGCCGGGCTCAAGGTAAAGAGGGAGAAGTGCCAGATAGCCGTTCCACAGATGGAGTTCCTGGGCTATCTTATTGACGCTTCCGGCCTTCACCCTACCACATCCAAGATTCGCGCTATCCAGCAGGCCCCCATCCCAAAGAACAAGACGGAGTTGCAGGCATTCCTGGGTACTGCTGAACTTTTATAACATGTTCCTGCCCCACAAAGCCACAGTGGCTGAGCCTCTCCACCGACTCCTCAGCACAAAGACACCTTGGTCATGGGGTCATCGGGATATGGCGGCCTTCAACGCGGTCAAGGCTCTCCTTTCATTGGACAGTGTGCTGGTACAGTACAGTGAATCCAGGCCACTGGTCCTTGCCTGCGACACCTCACCTTTTGGCATCGGTGATGTCCTTAGTCACCGTTTTCCAGACGGAAGAGAAGCACCACGCGCCTACTTTTCCAGAATGCTATCTCTGACTGAACAGAATTATAGCCAGCTCGAAAAGGAGGCACTGGCACTTGTGGCTGGAGTGAAGAGGTTCCATGAATACCTCTACGGCAGGACTTTCGACCTCATCACCAACCATAAGCCGCTCCTGGCCCTCCTCGCCGGTGATCGACCAACTCCACCTGTCCTCTTGCCACGCATGCTGCGATGGACTGTTTTCCTGGCTGCCTACCATTACCAGCTTGTCCATCGCCTGGGGAAATCGATGGGCCATGCTGACGCCCTCAGCCATTGCCCTCTTCCAGTGTTTGTGGAAGACCCGGCTCCTGCTTCATCGCTCCTTCTGATTGAGGATCTTCCAGCAGCGCCTGTATCGGCTGCCACTGTGGCCTCCGGATCTGCCCAGGATCGCACTATCAGCCGTGTGCTCAACTGGGTGTGGAGGGGGTGGCCACAAGGGCCTTTTGCATCAGAGTTCCAGCCGTTCGCAACCAGACAGCATGAACTCTCGGCTCATCGTGGCTGTCTGCTGTGGGGAGACGGCGTCGTGATTCCCCAAAGACCACGTTGGCCACCCGGGAATCGTCAAAATGAAGGCGTTGGCTCGGTGTTACGTCTGGTGGCCTAACATGGACGATGCCATCACTTCCTGGGTTTCCGCCTGTCAAGCATGCCAAGAATCGAGGCCGGCGCCACTGTCAGCTAAGGGACACACCTGGGAGACGCCCAAGACACCCTGGTCGAGGGTGCACATCGATCTGGCTGGCCCCTTTCACGGCCGGACCTTTATGGTAGTGGTGGGCGCCTATTCCAAATGGCTGGAGGTGGCCCTGATGCCCTCCACCACTACCGAGGCTGTCATCCGGGTGCTGCGAGGCCTCTTTGCGACGCATGGGTGTCCTGATGTTCTTGTCTCCGACAACGGACCACAGTTAACGTCAGGCACTTTTGAGCGGTATCTTTTGGGACTGGGCATCCGGCATGCCCTAACGGCACCATTTCATCCATCCAGAAATGGGCAGGCAGAGAGAATGGTGCGCTCAGCAAAAGAGGCACTGGCGCGCCTGGACTGGGGAGACTGGCACGAGCGGGTCGCCGAATACTTGTTTATACAACACATCACCCCTCATGCGGCCACAGGGCGGAGTCCTGCTGAACTGCTTATGGGCAGGTCCCTGCTCGACCGGCTGCACCCAGACTTTGCCGTGGCCAAACCCCCAGGCTGTGCCAATGCGCCACGGTCATTTGTTCCAGGAAACCAGGTCTTTGCCTGGAACTTTGTGGGGGACATTCCTTGGGTGCCAGCCACAGTAGTGGGAGTCACTGGACCTCGCTTGTACCAGGTGGCACTCGAAGATGGACGCTTGTGGCGCCGGCACATAGACCAGCTTAGGCGCAGGGTTGGGGACTTGGACACTACCGTGGTGCCCCCAACTGCGCTCGTGGCTCCGGAACAGACACTTACAGATGGTGTGGCTCCACCTACTCCTCTCTTGCAAACTGCCGGCGTGGAGCTGAACCAAGCCACTTCAGAGGGTCTGCCAGACTTACCACAGACTCAGACCACTGCTGTGCCTGACATTCCGCCAACTCCACTTGTGGAGGTTCCACACACAGCAGCGGATCCAAGGGACTTGGTTTCAATGCCACCTAGGGTCGCACCACAGCCTCAGCAAGAATTGGGTGGCCCCCCGGGCTTGGCTACCAGTCCCCGGCGGTCTGGAAGAGTTTCCAAGCGCCCAACTTATTTAAAGGACTATGTTGTTGGACATGTATCACTGTTGGTCTAAGTATGTGAAATGTAACCGATATGCTTTTGTGCTAATTGAACCATTATGTGTAGTGCTGTATATAAGGAAACCATTACGATTGTAACTAACGCCTTATCTCGGTGGGGAGGGGTGTTATGGCAAAAAACTCACTCTGAATCTGACCGGACACAGGTTAGAGCTCAACGTCGAGCCTACCAAGTGGCGATAGCGACGGCGAAGAAGACTTTCTTCACCGCCTCTATTGCATCTGCAGAAAATAGTAGCAGGAGACTCTTTCAGGTGGTTCGTAATTTAACGGAACCACCTTTACCACCGGGGCCTTGTAAAGACCCCAAGATCTCCTGCAACGATTTTGCAAAGTTTTTTGCAGATAAAATCACTCATATTCGGAGGGAGCTAGACACCACCGTGGGAGCAGTGCCGGGGCGGGAGAGTGCTAGAGCTCTGTCTGGTCAAGTTGCATGGAATCAATTTCAATCCGTTACCCCCGAGGATGTGGACAGGCTGCTTGGACGCGTGAAACCAACCACCTGTCTCCTGGATCCTTGCCCATCCTGGCTAATAAAAGCAAGCCGGGAAGGGCTGGGCGATGGGCTCTGCGGGGTGGTGAATGCTTCCCTCTGTGAGGGAACATTCCCAGATCCGCTGAAAGAGGCGGTCATTAAACCGCTTCTTAAAAAACCATCTTTAGACCCGGCCAGTATGGCCAACTATCGCCCAGTCTCAAATCTTCCTTTCTTGGGCAAGGTGATTGAGCGCGTGGTTGCTGAACAACTCCAGGCACGCCTGGAGGATGCGGACCATTTGGATCCCTTCCAATCGGGATTCAGGCCTCATCATGGGACTGAAACTGCCTTGGTCGCGCTGGTTGATGACCTCCGGCGAGCTAGGGACAAAGGTGAGAGTTGTTTCCTAGTTCTGCTGGATCTCTCAGCGGCCTTTGATACAATCGACCATAACATCCTTCTGGACCGTCTAGAGGGGCTGGGAGCTGGGGGCACTGTTATACAGTGGTTTCGCTCCTTCCTCCTGGGCCGTGTTCAGAAAGTGGTGGTGGGGGATGAGTGTTCAGACCCCTGGGCCCTCACTTGTGGGGTGCCTCAAGGTTCCGTCCTCTCCCCTATGCTTTTTAACATCTATATGAAGCCGCTGGGAGAGATCATCAGGGGGTTTGGACTGGGTGTTCATCAATATGCAGATGATACCCAGCTCTACCTCTCTTTCAAATCAGAACCAGTGAAGGCGGTGAAGGTCCTGTGTGAGTGCCTGGAGGCGGTTGGAGGATGGATGGCGGCTAATGGATTGAGGTTGAATCCTGACAAGACAGAAGTACTGTTTTTGGGGGACAGGGGGCGGGCTGGTGTGGAGGACTCCCTGGTCCTGAATGGGGTAACTGTGCCCCTGAAGGACCAGGTGCGCAGCCTGGGAGTCATTTTGGACTCACAGCTGTCCATGGAGGCGCAGGTCAATTCTGTATCCAGGGCAGCTGTCTACCAACTCCACCTGGTACGCAGGCTGAGACCCTACCTGCCTGCGGACTGTCTCGCCAGAGTGGTGCATGCTCTAGTTATCTCCCGCTTGGACTACTGCAATGCGCTCTACGTGGGGCTACCTTTGAAGGTGACTCGGAAACTACAACTAATCCAGAATGCGGCAGCTAGACTGGTGACTGGGGGCGGCCGCCGAGACCACATAACACCGGTCTTGAAAGACCTACATTGGCTCCCAGTACGTTTCCGAGCACAATTCAAAGTGCTGGTGTTGACCTTTAAAGCCCTAAACGGCCTCGGCCCAGTATACCTGAAGGAGCGTCTCCACCTCCATCGTTCTGCCCGGACGCTGAGGTCCAGTGCCGAGGGCCTTCTGGCGGTTCCCTCATTGCGAGAAGCAAAGCTACAGGGAACCAGGCAGAGGGCCTTCTCGGTCGTGGCGCCTGCCCTGTGGAACGCCCTCCCATCAGATGTCAAAGCAATAAATAACTACCTGACATTCAGAAGACATCTTAAGGCAGCCCTGTTCAGGGAAGTTTTTAATCTGTAATATTTTAGTGTATTTTTGGTTTTTATGGAAGCCGCCCAGAGTGGCTGGGGAGACCCAGCCAGATGGGCGGGGTACAAATAATAAATTATTATTATTATTATTATTATTATTATTATTATTATGATGTACTGAAGTTCTCACACTAGGCCAGCAGGGGGATACTGTAGATAGTTATGCAAATGAAGGATTGAAAGTGACGTTCAGTGATTGGATAGTTTGTATGCAAATGAAGGATCAAATGTGACGTTCAGTGATTGGATAGTTTCAGAAAGTTGCTACAGTTACGTTGTTCTGGAGCTCTATATAAGCAGGCTGACTGAGCTCCTCAGTTCAGTTCTGTTCTGGCCTTTGAATAAACAAGAGCTGTTTGAAGAATCGCTGTGTCGTCTGATATGTTCGCCCACAACACCAGCATTATCAAAGACACATTCCAACCAGGCAGAAATCTCTCAAGGAGGTTGTGGATCAGGGTTGTTGTGGGGAGTGGCCTGGGAAGAGGAAGTGTGGCTGGCTAGGGTCAATGGGGCTTGCAAAGGCTCTCAAGGGCGAGGCTGATAGACGGGGTGGGGGGCATATTCAGACCCTGAGCCTGAAAGTCCCAACCCCTGAGTTCTCTGGGCTCACCAACTGCTGCTCTCTAGATTTACAAATGGCCATTTCAATAACCCTTCACCCTTCACTCCCCAATGTGGAAAAGTGGTCAGAGTGCATAACAGTGACATCCACGAACTTGGATGGCTATAAAAGAGGGTCAGAGGCTATGACCCGAACCAAATGATTCACTTCCAACTCTACAATTCTATGATTCTATGGAGGAGAAGGTTTTTAATGGCTAATAGTCACGGTGTCTTTCCTCTGCAGAAATGCTTCTGAATACTAGTTGCTGGCAACCACAGGGAGGAGAGTGCTCTTGGGATCCACTCCTGTTTGTGGGCTTCCCACCGGCATCTGGCTGGATATTGACACAGCAGGATGCTGGACTGGATGGGTCTGATCCAGCAGCCTGTTCTTAGGTTCCTATGTAGTCATTTTCATCTCATCTAGGGTATGGACAGGCTGCATTGAGTTGCCTTTCCCAGCTCCCTCACAGATTATTTGCCATGCATAAGACAGACTCCTACTCAACCATCTTAGAATGTCACCATCAAAATGACTGAGGGAGTCCTTTTATGCTAAGTCTGTGCATTGTGGAGATGTGTGGGGGTGTGTGGCCACCTCCTTCCTTCCCGTTGGGTCCAACTGGTTCAAATAGAAAAAAAAAACTGCATTATAAGACACACACAGGCCTCTTAATTTTATGCAGCCATTTTATTTCTGTGCAGGGAGAAGAAGGAAATTAGAATCTCACAAAGCTAAGAAAAACATAGGTTTGTGGTTTGGCTGGGGCCTTTTCTGTCACTCCCTTTTCTCCCTCCCTCCATCTCTCCTTCTGCAGGAAAACAAATGGGAGGGACAGAAGGGGCACCAGCTGTGAAGGGAGCCGCTCACCCTGACTTCAGTGGGCTCTTTTGAGAAGGGAGCTGACACCACAGCATGTCAGCGCTGTGTTGATTTGCTTGAGGGAAGAACACATGCACAGCCCCTTTTGCTACCCACCTCCTGAATGCAAGCTTTGTAACGCACCAGCAGGATAACTAGAGAGGTGTGAAGGAGTGGCGTCCAACTCAGTACATTGCTGCCATTCAGTCAAACTGCAAGCAGGCCAGGGAGTACTTTGGCCACCTGTGGGGAGGACAGGGAAGAAATAATGCTGAGCTGCAAAGGCTTGAATGGAACAGCACCCACGAGTGCTGTTCAGTTTACCCCATCCCTCAGCCCAGAAAAGCACCTCCAAAATGATCACAGGGCTGGAGTGACTCCCCTATGAAGAAAGGTTGCAATGTTTGGGCCCTTTTAGTCTAGAGAAAAGGGGAATAAGAGGCGACATGGGAAAAGTGGGCAGAGAAAGGTGTTTCTCTCTTTCTTATAACACAAGAACTTGTGGATATCCAATGAAGTTGAATACTGGAAGATTTTGGACAGATAAAATAAAGTTCTTAACTCTGTATCACATAGTTATCCCATGGAACTCCCTCCCACAATGGCTACCAACTTGGATGGCTAATCCTGGACGGCACTCTGTCTGGAACCCCTAACCTCTAGAAACAGAAAGCTGTGCCCAAATATGTTGAGTGGAGCAAGCTGTTGTGACTCTGGGTACTCTTTACCCAGGTAAAGGCAAGGTGATGTTTGGTTAAAATGGAACCTTTCAGGAGCTGTTGCATCAGAAATCCCAGCTCATTAGCTCAGTTCCCGAAGAGTTTCTTGCACATTAATGGAGTTGCTTTTAAATGAATAACAAAAAGCTGAGATTTATTGGTTCATTCTTTTCTCCTACTTGAGTTCTCCTTCTTGAGTTTTCCTCTCTGCAGGCAAAGTGTTTGTGGCAGCTGAGCCAGCTGGGATCACTTTGTTCCAGTGTGACATGAACACTGCCCTCCCTTGCCTTCACATGTGGCGGGCACCCCCAGAGAGGGATTCTTGGCCTCGGGATCAAATCCTCCCACACCATGCCTTGTCTGGGCTGTGCTAATGAACTCTCTACAACTTGCAAAATTCTGTGCTGCTCCTCAGTTGGCCAGGTCAGTTGGCTGAGGCTGCAAAAACCCTATGAGGCACAACTGGGTGGGCAGACGAAGCTCAGCAATGCAGCCTCTGCTTTGCATGCAGAAAGTACAAAGTTCAATCCCCACCATCTCAAGGTAGGTGAGGGAATGACCCCGTCTGTACGGTGTTGACCTGAGGTGGGGACCATATTACAGGCTGAGGGCCACTTTGCCTCACTGAGCAGGGGCCTGATACCAGTGCTATGCTGTGGGGAATATGGGTGTGCCCAGACACATACTAGTCTCTATCCTCCAGGCAAGCAAGATCACTACCACTCTTTGAGGACAAGACCCAGCATGGGGCAAGCAGCATTTAAATTATAGTGATTATTTCTAAATTACCATTGTGGACAGATTGCCTGGGACTGACAAGAGCTGTAGTCCAAAAGGTTTGGAGGGCACCAGCTTCACAGAGGCAGAATTAGCATGTGCAAATGTGGCACAAATATGTATTGCCTGGCGATAGCTGGCCCTAGAACAGGTATTTCCAACCTTTTCAACCCAGTACCCACTTTTAACCCAAGCATGCATTTGGGGGCCAATTTCTGAATCATTTACCACATATTTGCATGGTGGTAGTGCCCCAGTTGCACTAGGAGGTCCCAAGCTGGAGATCAGTGCTCTCAAATAGAGTGCTTTCTTAATAGAAAGGTGGGCATGGCTTTTTGTAAAGGCGTCATGTATGCAGAGGCTGAAGGGGCAGAGAAATAGGAACGAGGTGTTGGCTAAGTTAGGCGTGGAGCGTCCTGCCAGCTTCAGTTCTCTCAGTTCCTCATTCTTCCAGTCCTAAATTCTGCCCCAATCTGCTGCTGCTTCTTTTTTTTTAAAGCCTCATGAAAAATCATCAACATTTTAGTCCAACTTTCTCCTAATAAATATTGTGCTTGCAATTTCCCCCAATATACACATTTTTGCATGCTACTTTCACCAATATATGCATTTCAAGGCAAACTTTACCCCAATATATGCATTTTTGTACACATTACTTGGCTGGAGAACTTCATTGCAAAACTGAGAGAAGTCTGAATTTTGATGGGTGGATGGGTTCCAATTTGCATATTGTTTCAGAAAGTGTGAATTTTGAAAGCTCGCCTTCAAAAGTGAATGCAATTGAATTTCTCCTTAATCTAAGACAGCTGGGTTCTCCGTGAAATAGTCCAACTCTCCAGCTCCTTGATCCTCTCACTTCTCCAGTCCTAATCTCCTCATCTCTTCTCAGATCTTTAGCAGCTTCATTCCTTGAGAAGGATCCGGACCCCTTCCCATTCAGAAGCATTCACACGGTTTGCAGAGGAATCGCAAACAGCAGGACTTGGCCCCAAGCTTGGTTGGCTCAGAGCCCAAGGAGCTTTCTTCTACCTTATAAAGTCATTTCATCATGGCACGCTGCTCCCAGTCACCCTGTGAGGAATGCATTGCTGTGTCCCCACTGAAAGGGCCAGCAGGAAGTCAGTAGGGCAGCCAAAAGGGAGAACTGGCTGGAAGGCAGATCCCATGTCTCAGCTGCCATGGCCACAATCTCACACGGCCTGAGGAGGGTCTGTCTGTGCTCCACAGCTGCTTGCTGTGCTTCTCCTAACATAAATATTTCTCTTGCCACCAGAACCTGCTCCTACCTCCTCTCTCTTTCTCTCTTGCAAAAGAGAGAGAAAATTAATGGGTTTCTCAGCCCAGATGGGGTTACTAATGCAATCATTTCCTCTCATCTCCCTGCATCCTGGTTCTCTTAAAGAACCCCAGCCTATTGTCTCTGCCACAAAGGCTTAGTAATTCCTTTGCTCGGGAGCCTCTGACCTTTAATATATAATAGAAACATTATTGCTTCCATGCATGAAGTTATAGATTCTTCCATGAAGCCTCAAGGCTTGTCCGCTCTCATCGCCTGCTCCAAATCCTGCCCTCTACCAGTGAAGCTTCTCTACCTCTTTTGAGATAGAAGATAAATTTTCTTATTCAGTAGGTTGACAAAAGTCCATGCTGGAGAATTTTCTCTACCTGTTGCTATTAAATGTCCCTGTTTTCTGGGGACAGTCCCCGGATTTGCAAGTAATTTCCCGGACAAGTTTGATCCCCGGAATGTCCCCGGATTTCATCTAATGTCCCCAGGAAACACAGTGGCGGCAGTCTCAGCAGCCCGGAGCAGTTGGCTCTGGCTGGCTTCAGGAGCTGCTCGGAAGTCCCCATATGATGGTGGTGCAGGGGCTCCAAGCTGCAGCTTCCGGGCTGCCTCCACCTTCCCTGACCCCAGCAACTAAGCTGCAAAGGGAGGCTTCATGCTGCCTATCGGAGCAGCCTCCCAACTCCTCCTTGCGTGCAAGCAGGAGTGGAGCGGGGATCTCTCAGCTGTGAAGGGAGGCTTCACAGGAGGGGGCAGGGGTCTCTCAGTTAGGCAAGGGGAAGCCTCCCTTCCCAGCTGAGGGATCCCCGCCCCCTCCTGCTTGCATGCAAGTAGGAATGGGATTGGGGCTGCTCCGGTGGGAAGGGAGCATAGCTGTCAAGTGTCCCTTATTTGAAGGGACAGTCCCTTATTCCAGCACCATGTCCCGCTGCTGTCCCTTATCGATGGATGTCCCTTAAATGTCCCTTAAATGATGTCCCTTAAATTTCAAAGGAAGCAGCTCCTCTCCCTCCCTCCCTGCCGGCCAGGGAGGAGGGAGGCTCCAACTGTGTTGCTTGGCTGTGTTGCTCACCCAATAAGAAGTCTAAGAACGACTGGGGGGTGCAGCTTGCATGCCTTGTGTGTGGCTAGTTAATGCAAGATGAAGGGTTTTTGGAATGCTGGATGCCATTTTGTTGCACGTGCTGCTGCAAACTTTGCAGTGCAAAGCCAGGCCGGGGAGCCATCTTAAGTTGAGGCTGCATAGGCCTTGTGGTGCATGTGATTCAGATTCTATTCAGTTGAACCTCTGGTTACAAAGTTGGTTGGACAGTGTTCTCGAAGCTACCAGCATGAGTTTGACCATACTGCAGGAGGATAGGAAGACTGGAGTGCCTGGAACAGGTGAGGCTGCAGGTCCCTTATTTTGGCTGCTGGTTCCTTATTTTCAAATCTGTAAGTTGACAGCTATGGAAGGGAGGCATCACTTTGCCTTGAGCCTCGCTGCCACCACTCTTGGCCTTTCTTCTCCGCCTTCCATGACTGACCCACCGCACAACTCAGGGGCTGCCCAGGCTCATGGAGAAAGGAGATAGAAGCCTTGGAGGAAGGGGAAATGTGGCGGTTGAGGTCAAGGCGGTGGCCGCCCCTCTGCTACAGCCATCGCTGCAGCATCAATGTCCTGAACGTGTAGTAATTAATTAATTAATTAATTAATTAATGTGTCCCCGAATTCATTGAAAAAAATCTGGTAACCTTAAATTAGAGTGCATTACAAAGGACAGCCCTCTAGTTGAAGCACTGTCCAGTTAAGCCTGGTTTGAAGATGATAAAGATAAAGAACAGAGAACAGAGGGGGCCTTGAAGTTGCCCATGAAACCATTAGCAGGATCTGGGCAGCTAACTGAGTTAGGGATACCAGAGGTCACCAATAGTGACTTCCCTGCTCTGGTCAATTTCTATTTGAATTACTGTATTTTTTTGTGGAAAAAAATGCATCATTGCATATAAATTCCTGTATGCATGTTATGCAAATTGGTATCCAATTTTATCCCTTTTTTTGGAGATGCATATATTATATTACCGGTATATATTATTTATTTCAACTTATATCCCACCCTTCCACTGGAAGGAGTCCAGGGCAGGAAACATATCAATTGTATGAGAACTTTTCCAGGCTTCTTTTCCATTGAGGGTTTAGGAAAGTGTTAAGGGGGCTATATTGATTCATTTATTAAACAAATTTATAGGCCACACCATAAAGTCATAAAAGCCCTGTGCAGAATGCAATGATTACCGTAGTAGTAGACAACATGGACTACACCCTGTGCTGCAGTGTGTAGTGCAGGAGGGGGCAGTTGTTCTTTTTACGGGGCATAAGAGAGGTATGGGGAACTTCAGGCCCAGGGGAAGCCCACCAATCCTCTCTAGGGGGCCCATGACCCTTTACCAAGGCTACACGTCCTCTCCCAAGGCCACGTCCCTCACCAGCTCTCTTCTGCACTCTCCCCAAGTGCTTTGCCCCACGTGTGTATGCTGATTTGACTAATAGACACATGTTTGCTGGTAGTTTTCCATAATTTAACACATGTTTGGATGTTGTCTTAAGAAATGCATGTGTTTTGGTGCACCCTGTCCCCTAATGTACACATCTGATTAGAGAACTGCATCACAACATTACGAGATGACACCTGTGTTTTGGTTTGCATACTGGTTCATATGGCATGAATTAGGTAGTTATTGAAATGCAAACAGAATTCTCCCCCTTCCGTACGGTAACCCCACTGAGATGCAGACACCCACCTGGGGTTCTTTAAAAAGAGAAACCAATGGGGAAGATACAAGTCACCACTTTGCAAATGAACTTTTCTGAAACCACCCTATAAAAAAGGCCTGAGCATGATGGGGGAAAGGTCATCCTTGAGTTTTGTGCTTTTAGGAAATGCCTTGTTCTTCTCCAGAGAGGGATTCACAGCACACACACACACACACAAAACCTCTTGAGAGGCAAAAGGAAGCGGTGATGAGGAGAGGACAACTGGAGGAGATTACTAGAAAAACTAACAGAAAAATCTAAGGTCTCCATGTTTGCCAGTAATAATGAAACTCAGGCTGGGCATGGTCAGGCAAATGGCAGGGACTCCACACTCCAGAGAGGGCTGAGGCGAGAAATACTTTATTCCTATCTGATGGACAAGTCTTTCTCTTTGGGGAAGGGCCGTAGCTCAGTGATAGAACACCTGCTTTGCAAGCAGAAGGTCACAGCTTCAATCCCTGGCATTTCCAGGCAGGGCTGGGAGACTTCCCTGCCTAAAACCCTGAAGACCCATTGCTGCTGATCCATGATGGATCAATGGTCTGATTCAGTATAAGGCAGCTTACTATGTTCTTATTGACTGCTGAACATTGTTTGCTGGGGACAGTTGTCCCTGTTGCCCAGCAGCTGGGACACTTCTGCCAATGGTTTCAGTGAGCCTCTGCTCGTACAGACATGGGAAGCCTTAGACAGTTCCCATAGGAAGGAAGGCTACCAGTTGCTGGAAACCATGGAAGGGAAGAGAGGGCTCTTGGGCTCAGATCCTGCCTGTGGGATTCCCATGGGGGCATCTGGTTGGCCACTGTGAGAACAGGAGGCTGGATCAGATGTGCCCCCTTTGGCCAGATCCAGCAGGCTCTTCTTAGGTTCTTATGACAGTCCTGATTGTCCCACCCTTTCCCTCAACCTAAAGGTGTAGACCACCCACACAAAGCCCAGTTGTGCTGTTGGAGGGGAGGGAGAGGAGGGTGTTGTGGTGGCTGGATTGGAGGATTAATTGGCCACTCAGGTTCAACAAGGGCAGAGTGTCCAGGAATGGCTGCTGGGGGGTGGGGTGGAACAAGGCTCCCTTGTTCACAGGCCTTCGTCACCACCTTCTCTCCTTTGAAAGGGACCTCCAGTCTATCCTTTGGCCTCAGGAAATAAGAAGGCCGCTTCAGTCCACAGCCTGCTCTGCAAACACTGCCACAGACAAGGCCACTGTTGTTCAGAGCATCATGGAGGCCCAGCTCTCAGCGTGTTTTTCCACCTTAAGAAAATTGTGTGGCTCCAGCAGGAAATGGAGGCGAACATACAGACTCTTTCAGGGCAGGGAGGGTGTTGTTTTCCTGGAATAAGCTCTGCCATGCTCTCTGGTGGTGCTTAAAAGAGCTCTTTTGATGAATCCTGTTTACTCTTACAAGACTTGTATTACTTTCTCTGGCACACCTACCAGCCCCTTCCTCCATTAACACACAAGCACACACATTAAATATAACACACCCATAATTTCCAAATCAATGCTTTGTTCTGCTTCTGGTCTGTGTCAGTTTGTTAAGAACATGAGAGAAGTCCTATTGCAGAGCTTTCCAAACTTTTCATATTGGGGACACACTTATTAGATGTGCATCATTTCGCGGCACAGTAATTCAGTTTTACTAGCAAACCAAAAGTTAAACTAACCCCTTTCCAGCATTTGCACAACACACCTACACACTGCAGTCAGCACACCACTGTGTCACGACACACAGTTTGTAAAGCTCTGCCCTGCTGGATCAGACCAAAGGCCCCTCAAGACCAAGCTCCTGACCTCACAGAGGCTGACCAGAAGCCCGCAAGCAGGACTTCAGGGCAGCTGCACTCTCCCCACTTGTAATTCCCAGGACCTGGCATTCAGAGCCCTCTGACGCTGGAGGTGGCACAGAGCCATCAGGGTTAGCAGCTGCTGGTAATTCATTCGTACATCTGTTCTATCCTGTGTTTGCATCAATCTAGGATTCCTTAAAATAAAATAAAACTGCACACAAAAAAATCACATTTACATGCATATTTTACAACCAGATATGAATTTGCATATGTATTTTCTCTCAGTGTTTGCATATTTAGATGAAAATGTGCATTGTAAATGCACTTTGGTGTGTTTCTTTTCTTTTTTTAAATAATATTTATTAAAGTTTCAAATGTTACAAAAAGAAAAAGAGATAATTCCAAGTTAAACAAAAACTTAATAACACATCATAATTAAGAAAGAAGAGAAGAGGGGATTTTTTTTAATAAAAAACAGAAAAATAGAAACAATTAAAAAACACAACAAACCTTCCCATAACTTATCTTTCATTTACTTGTTTCCTTGACCTCCTCGCACCTCCCTTTTTTGTATTCTAGTTCGGTTAGCTATTTCAGCAAATCCTTTCCATCTTTCCCAATTTTTATCCTATAATTTATCTTAATATAATGTAACTTTACCTTTCCTCCTTTCATCCATTAACAATCTATTTTTACTTAATCCTTTATAATATTTCTGCTGAAGCCACATAACTTCATTCCAGCCTCCTTCTAACATTCCTTAATTTTACAATGTTTCTGTAAATAAACTTTAAATTTTTTCCAATCTTCTTCCACCGACTCTTCTCCCTGGTCTCGGATTCTGCCAGTCATTTCCGCCAGTTCCATGAAGTCCATCACCTTCATCTGCCATTCTTCTCGGGTGGGTAGATCTTGTGTCTTCCAGTACTTTGCAATAAGTATTCTTGCTGCTGTTGTAGCATACATAAAGAAAGTTCTATCCTTCTTTGGCACCAATTGGCCGACCATGCCCAGGAGAAAGGCCTCTGATTTCTTCAGAAAAGTATATTTAAATACCTTTTTCATTTCATTGTAGATCATTTCCCAGAAAGTCTTAATCCTTGGGCATGTCCACCAAAGGTGAAAGAATGTGCCTTCAGTCTCTTTACATTTCCAACATTTATTATCGGGCAAATGGTAAATTTTTGCAAGCTTGACTGGTGTCATGTACCACCTGTAAATCATTTTCATTATATTCTCTCTTAAGGCATTACATGCCGTAAATTTCATACCAGTGATCCATAACTGTTCCCAGTCAGCCATCATAATATTATGTCCAACATCTTGTGCCCATTTAATCATAGCTGATTTCACCGTTTCATCCTGAGTGTTCCATTTCAACAGCAAGTTATACATTCTTGACAAGTTCTTACTTTTAGGATCTAACAGCTCTATTTCCAATTTTGATTTTTCCACCTGGAAGCCAATTTTTTTGTCCAGATTATATGCCTCCATTATTTGATAATAATGGAGCCAATCCCACACTCTATTTTTTAGTTTTTCAAAACTCTGTAGTTTTAATCTATCTCCCTCTTGTTCCAGAATTTCCCAATATTTCGGCCATTTGGCCTCCATATTGAGCTTTTTCTGAGCCTTCGCTTCCATTGGTGACAACCACCTTGGGGTTTTATTTTCAAGCAAGTCCTTATATCTTATCCAGATGTTAAACAGTGCTTTTCTGACAATATGATTTTTAAACGCTTTATGTGCTTTGACCTTATCATACCACAAATATGCATGCCACCCAAATACGTTGTTAAAACCTTCTAGATCCAGCACGTCAGTGTTTTCAAGAAGCAACCATTCTCTCAGCCAGCAAAAAGCGGCTGATTCATAATAAAGTTTAAGGTCTGGCAGGGCAAAGCCACCTCTTTCTTTAGCATCATAGAATCATAGAATCATAGAGTTGGAAGAGACCACAAGGGTCATCGAGTCCAACCCCCTGCAAAGCAGGAAACACCATCAGAGCACTCCTGACATATGGTTGTCAAGCCTCTGCTTAAAGACCTCCAAAGAAGGAGACTCCACCACACTCCTTGGCAGCAAATTCCACTGTCGAACAGCTCTTACTGTCAGTTAGTATCTTAAATTTTATTCGAGGTTTCTTGCCCTGGCAGACAAATCTAGAAATATCTCCCTGCCACTTCTTGAAACAATCCATTTTATCCAGAATTTGCAATGTTTGAAACAAAAACAGCATCCTAGGCAGTACATTCATTTTTATCGCAGCAATTCGGCCTAGCAATGATAGCTTCAGATTTGACCATATTTCTAAGTCCTTTTTCACTTCCATCCAACATTTTTCATAGTTATCCTTAAATAAGTTCACATTCTTGGCAGTCATATTGACCCCTAGGTATTTCACTTTCTTAACCAGTGTTAATCCTGTCTCCTTCTGAAACCTCTCTCTCTCAATCTAACACCTTAGTTTTCATTTTGTTCAACTTAAAACCCGCTACCTGACCAAATTCTTCAATTAGTTCCAGTACTCTTTTAGTACTAGACTCTGGCTCCTGTAATGTCAATACCAAATCATCAGCAAATGCTTTCAATTTGTACTGTTTAGCTCTGACTTGTATACCTTTAACCAATTGGTCCCTTCTAATCATGTTTAAAAGGACCTCCAGGACCGATATAAAAAGCAATGGAGAGATTGGGCAACCTTGTCGTGTTCCTTTCTCTATCTTAAATTCTTCCGTCACCACATTATTCACAATTAATTTAGCCTTTTGTTCTAAGTAAATTGCACCTATACCATTTCCAAACCCTTGACCAACCCCCATCCCTTGTAAGTTTTTATTCATGAAACTCCAAGAAATATTGTCAAAGGCTTTCTCCGTGTCCACAAATATCAGAACTGCTTTAGTATTAATATTCACTTGTAATTTCTCTAGGATATTAATTATGTTCCTCGTATTGTCAGACAAGTGTCTGCCCGGGAGAAAGCCCGCTTGATCTTTATGAATTTCTTCTACTAACACCTTTTTTAGTCTTTTAGCCAAAATATCTGCAAAAAATTTATAATCCACATTAAGCAAAGATATGGGGCGGTAATTCTTAAGCTGTGTCTTCTCAGACTCTATTTTCGGTATAAGTGTAATATAAGCTTCCTTCCACGACTCTGGTGCCCTTTTCCCTTCCAATATTTCATTACAGACTTCCTTTAAAGGTTGTACTAACCATTCTTTCAAGGATCTATAATATCTTGAAGTCAAACCATCCGGTCCTGGGGATTTACCTAATTGCATGTTCTGAATGGCCCCTTCTACCTCACTTTGGTGTGTTTCTTAAGCTAAGAACTAAATTTGGAGAAACAAAATTTAAAGGATAAATATGTTCCAATCTACACATTAGTCTGGGAACTGGAGTTCATTTCAGGGCTCATCCAGACTTCCTTTTGTGCTGTGTTTCTAGGCACAGGTCCAAGATTTAAAGCTCTGTGTCTGAATTTGTGTGGGTTCTATTGGCCCTGCGCTTACCCCAGGAAAACACTTGTTTTACCGCTGAATCAGAGCAAATGGCAATTGGGTTTTCAGTGGATTCCCATTTGCTCCAATTCAGTGGTAAAATGTGGGTTTTTCCTGAGAAAGGAAAAACAAACTCGGGCACAAAGTGCAGATCTATGCCTGGAAAGTGCAGCACAACAGGAAGTCTGGATGAGCCCTCAGTTTGCATCTGAATTCACAGCAATCAAATTCCGATTCCATAACAAACCCCATTTTTGGCACCAGTAATTCCATTCCTATTTTTCCTGCTGGTGATGCCTTGTTAAAGTGTTAACGTGTTCGGATGGAGTAGTCTTCTCTGTTTACATGCTAAATTGGTATTATGGTTGACATTTAAATTATGGCAGTATAAACAGTTGTAAGACTCGTAGATTCATACAATTATAGAATTATGAAGTTGGAAGGTGTTACAGTGGTACCTTGGGATGCGAATGGGATCCATTCCGGAGCCCTGTTCGCATCCTGAATAGAACGTAAGACGTGGGTCTGCGCGGGTCGCATCTGCGCTGGTCGCGTTTTACCACTTCCGCGCATGAGCGTGACGTCATTCTGAGCATCTGTGCATGCGCGAGCGACGAAACCCGGAAGTAACGCGCTCCGGTACTTCCAGGTCACCATGGAGCGCAACCCAAAAGCACTCAACCTGAAGCACATTCAGCCCTGCTCATTTTCCCTTATGGGGTATCCAAGAGCCTGTATAGAGTCCTTAAGTGGGTTTCCTATCAGTAGGAGAAAATAACAGAGGCCAACCAGAGTATATTGAGAAGCAAAGCGGCTAGTAAGCCTGATCTTTATTAACTGTTGCAAGAGGGAGGTGAGAATCCAGAACAATGGTGTGTAAGCCCTTATATAGACTTTTGAAATTGCCCACCCTGTTGCGCAAGACCAAAGTGGTTTGGGAGAGTCAAAATGGTTTCAGGATTGCTTTCCTTTACCATTTCAGACACATGGTTTATATACTTATGTATGTGTTTGCCTTGTACATTTATGAATGTTTATTTTATCTTTGGGACCTTAGAATTCTTATAACATTCCCCCCTCTGGGGCTATAATTTTTACTAAAATAAATTGCCCCATAAGTAATAACCATATGTTGTAAATGGATGTTTTTGTGTAAACCTGAAGAGACTTGCGTGTCAGGGTGGAATGGCGCCGAACGGATGTGGCGGATGGCGTTCTGCGCTGTGAAGGTTTGGAATTCTCCTGACGTAAATGCAGTCCTGTTGTCTGAGACGAGAGTGTCAGGGAGCCCGTGGGTTGCAAACAGCCTGTGTTGTACCCGGATGGCTGCGGATGTAGAAGTGGACGGTACCAGTGCGACTTCCAGCCATTTGGTGTAGGAGTCCACCACTATGAAGAATGTTTTCCCCTGAAAGGGGCCAGCGAAGTCCACATGCAGGCATGACCATGGTGCTTGGGCGGACTCCCAGGGCTGGACTGGGGCCCTTGGGGAATCTGGGTGGGATTCTTGGCAGGCCTGGCAGTGTTTGACCCAGGCCTCTATCTCTCCAGCGATCCCCGGCCACCACACATAACTCCTGGCAAGGGCCTTCATTCTTACTACCCCTGGGTGTGTCTCGTTTAGGGCTGTGAGGACCCTTTTGCGGAGGGGCTGGGGAACAACGACCCTGCTTCCCCATAACAGGCACCCCTTGTGGACCGACAGTTCATGTTTGCGGGTTGTGTAGCCAACGAATTCTGGCCCGGGGCTGCTGCGGGGCCATCCCCTCCACACCCAGTCCAGGACCCGGGAGATGACCCTATTTTCTTGGAATGGTGTGCAACTTCTTGTGCCTGAATGGGGCGGTCGGGAAGCAGCTCCAGGCTCATAACCTCTTGTGCAGGTGCTGGGTCGGGGCCTGTTTCCGGTAGTGGTAGCCTGCTGAGGGCGTCCGCATGGCCCATCGCCTTCCCCGGGCGGTGAATCAGTGCATACTGGTAGCTGGCAAGGAAAATTGACCACCTGAGGATGTGAGGAGACAGCACTTGGGGGGTCTGCTTTTCGGGGGCAAACAAGCCAAGCAACGGCTTGTGGTCAGTCACCATGGTGAAGGGCCGCCCGTACAAGAAATCATGGAATTTTTTTACTCCCTTCATGATTGCCAGCCCCTCCTGGTCTATTTGCGAGTAGTTCCGCTCGGTTGCGTTGAGTGTCTGGGAAAAGTATGCTCTTCCATCTGGGAGTTGGTGTCCCAGGACAGCGCCAATGCCATATCGCGAGGCATCGCATGCTAGCACCACCGGCAGCCTCTCGTCGAATTGTGCCAAGACCGAGTTTGAGATAAGCAAGTCCTTGACTGCCTGGAATACAGCCTCCTGGCGCTGGCCCCACACCCAAGGGGCCCGCTTGTCCAGGAGTCTGTGTACGGGCTCCGCTACCACCGCCTTGTGGGGAAGGAAGGAATGGTAAAAGTTCAATAGTCCCAAGAAGGCCTGAAGTTCAGTCTTGCTCTTGGGCGCTGGAGCATCACAAATGGCCCGTACCTTGTCCCCAGTCGGGTGGACCCCTTCTGCGTCCACCATAAATCCCAGAAAGTCCACCTGAGGCACTCCTAGTAGACATTTTTCCCGCTTCACCTTGAGACCCGCCGTCTGGAAATGGTGCAGAACGGTGCGGAGGCGGTCCTCAAACTCCTCTGGTGTGGGCCCGGCAATCAACACATTATCGAAGAAGGGGGTGATGCCAGGAATCCCTTTAAGGAGCGAGTCCATTAGATTCTGGAATATGCCTGGTGCCACACTGACACCGAATTGCAGCTGCTTTACCCTGAACGCTCCTCTGTGCGTCACAATCGTCTGTGCCTCTGCTGTGGCCTCATCTACTGGCAGCTGTTGATATGCTTGGGCCAAGTCCAGCTTGCCAAAAATTTTCAACCCAGCCAGGGTGGCAAGGACATGGCTTACCACTGGCACTGGGTATGCATGGGCCGTGAGGGCCTTGTTTATGGTACATTTGTAGTCTGCGCAGATGCGGACCGAACCATTAGGCTTGACAGGTGTGACGATTGGGGTTTCCCAGGGGGCATTAGGCACCGGTTCCAGCACTCCTTGCTCCATGAGCCGGTCCAATTCCTCGTCTATACGGGGTTTCAGGGCGAATGGGACCCGGTGGGCCTTGAGCCTGACCGGTCGTACTGCGGGGTCAAGCTGTAGAGCAATGGGGGGGGCCGTATACTGTCCCAATTTCCCATTGAAAACCCCCGGAAATTCCTTGCATATGGCGTCCACGTCCACTTGTAAGCTAGTGTGGTTCACCCCGGTGACAGCTAGCCCCAGTGGTCCAAACCATGACAATCCCAGTAGGCTAATGTAGGGGCCCTTGACCACAAGCAAGTCCAGTTGCCGCGTCCGCCCTCGGTATTGCACCCTGAAGGTCCCCACCCCCATTGTGGGGACCTTACGTTTCTGGAAGTCCCGGAGGGTGAATGGGGCCGGCCTGAGTTTGGGACCCCCAGTAGGACACAGTTTCCTTAAGGTCCTTGCCGAGATTATGGATAGAGTTGAACCCGTGTCAAGCTCCATGTGGCATGGGGCCCCCTCTATCTGTACCTCTACATAAATTTTCTCTATGTTGGGGTGGGGCAACTGGTATACCTGGAAGTCCGTGAGCTCCGTCGAGTTGCCTTGGTGCATTGGGCCCCGGGACCTGGGGCTCTTGGATTGGTCATCTGATGCCTGGCGTCGGGTGGGCCGAGCTCGACACACCCGGGCGATGTGTCCCAATTTTCTGCACTGCCTGCACTCTGTGTTGCGGAAACGGCAGGTCCTCTTCTCGTGACTTTCCCCGCAGCTTGCGCAGTTCCCTCCCTCTCGTCGAGGCAGCTGTGGTCTGTGCGCTGCTTGAGTGCGCTGCTGTACTCGGTGCACCTCCTCCCTGTCAGATCCTGAGTCGTCGGTGAGGTCTTCATGGTGGACCCTCGGTTGGGATGGCCGGCTCGGCCGTGCCTCTTGCGTCGACCTCTTGGCAGCTTCCATTGCCAGGGCCTCCTCCAGAGCGACCTGGAATGTTATGTCCTTCTTAGCGTAGAGGCGTCGTTGCAGCTTCTCATCCTTCAGGCCACCGACGAGGCGGTCCCGAAGCATGTTCTCCAGCTCTGAGAAGTTGCAGAACCGGGTGGCTTGGCGGAGAGAGGTCACAAACCCAGTTATGGTTTCCCCAGGGGCTTGCCGCTTTGCGTAGAAGGCATTTCGACGAGCCACCACTGAGGGCTGCGGCAAAAAGTGCCCCTTCAGTTGTTCCATTATTGTTTTGTATGGAACAGTAGCGACATCTTCAGGTGCAAGGAGAGCCCGGGCGATTTCAAACGTCTCCTCTCCGCAGATGCTGAAGAATATCGCCCTCTTCTTGGCGTCTTCTTCATCGGTGACCCCTTTGGCTTCTAGAAGGAAGGTGAAACGGGAGGCGTACGCTTCCCAGTCACCAGATGCTGGGTTGAACAGCGAGAAGCTGCTGTCGGTTGCCATTCTGAGTTCCTTGTGTCCCGGAGCTGAAGCCTGGATACACGGTGCGAGGCAGCGGTGCGGCAGGTGGCGGTGCTGCGGTGCTGTGTGTGGCAGTCAGCTCAGCGGGATCCCACCTTCGTCGCCAGTGAAATGTACTCAGAGTCGCAAAGTGATTTCATGCTCTTTATTCAGCTCATAGTGGTGAGGAGGAATGAATGAATGTCCCCTCAAAGTATCTGCTTTATATACATTATTTACACAATGGGCTGCACATGACTGGCTAATTCTGGAATTCTACTGTAAGCCAATCAGGTTGTGGATTCACTTATATCTGGAGCATGATTGGGTGGTTCCTGCCAACCAATCATACTGCTGCATTGTTCTAGGACCAATCAGACTGCTGCATTCTGAATCCCATTGTTCTAGGACCAATCAGACTGCTGCAATTTGGATCCTATTGTTCTAGGACCAACCAGACTGCTGCAGTTTGGATCCTATTCAACTCAGTACATAACAATAAAGATACCCAACTCTTTCAACCATTCCTCATGGTTTCCAGACCCTTGATTCTCTTGGTCAGCCACCTCTGCACACCTTCCAGCTTGTCCATATGCCCAGCAACTTTGTTGGAGGTTTTTAAACAGAGCTTGGTCAGGGATTTGTTAGCTGTGATTCCTGCATTTAAGGGGGCTGGACTAGATGATCCACAAGTCTCTTCCAGCTCTACGGTTCTATGACATACCCTTCAACATCCTGCTGACCAAAATTAGGATGTCCCATTTTGGTGCTGATCCCGTGCGATTACAAGACGAAAAAACAAGCACCTTTCATTCCGGTGCACTGGCACAAGCCAGTTGACTTGTGCCAGGGCACCAGATCAAAAAACAGGACATTCTGGAATCCATTCAGAAGTATTGACTTCTGTAATTCTGGGGTGTCCTGCTTAAATCAAGACTGTTGAGCGGTATGCTATGATTCTATGATGCTATATCGTTGCTGCTCTACATTGGCCTGAACTGTGATCCCTGTCTCCCTCTCTCCCTCCCTCCCTCCCTCCCTCCCTCCCCTTGCACCATTTCTAAACCTTCATAATCCTAACCAGATCCACAAACTCGGTGTGAGAGCCTCACATGTGTTTTTTCATAATTAAATCAAGTGAGGGAAAGACCGGAGGAAATGTGTGAAAATGAAGGCCCGGTGGAGCTCTTAGGAAGTGGATGAACAGAATCTAAGAAAGAAAGAGCAGCGGTCTGGAAATCAAAGGGCAGGAAAGAAGATTGAGATGAGAGGCTTGGGGTTTCCCCTTGGCCACTGGTGATGGGACCATCTGCAAGCAATCAGGCTCACCTCAAGCTGACCTTCCCACCCCCATTTTCATTCAGTCCTTGGCAGCTCTGCTTTGCTTCCCTGGCTTCCTCCTTGCTACCACCCACCCCTTCCCTAGATAGTTGTGAGCCCCATGGGAAAAGTGGCCCAGTCCCAAGATGGGCTCTCAATTCTAGGCTCTCGATAGCAACAGGAAATGGGCCTCAGAGTGTTGGCCTGAGACAACAGCGCTACAAAACCCAATTCTGCAGGATCAGCTTGACTAGAAATAACTTCCCACTCCACCCATCCCAAAATCTGATCCTAGCGCACCCTAATGACTGAGTGGGAGGTGCAACAGAGGCAGGAAAATAGCTCAAGAGATGCAGCAAATGGCTTGTGAACAATGTTGTCATTCTCTGCTCCCTTGGACAAGCAGCCTTTTACAGCACTGAATTCCATTCGAAGAGACCTTCCAGAAGCCTTGCGGTGTTTTTGCAATCATATTCTCCACCAAAAGCGATATCAGCTCCTCAGTCCATGGGCCTTTCTGTAGCCAAAACTGCACCAAGTACATAAGAGAGAAGGATCATCGGGCTTGTGAGGAGGAGCAGGGTGGTTTTTTTATAGAAGTACTGAAAAATCTGTAGAAAAAATAACCCAGGGAAGGGAGGGAACGAAACAAGCCAAATGAGGATTGAGCATGGCTCTTGGTCTGGAAATGGTTCCTCACCCATGTATGAAGCTGTCCTCCTTAGGTATGAAGCTACAGTAAATAATAAGAACAAAATATTACTCACCCTGGTAGCCTTTAAAAGCAGCATCAGTTCCTACCAAAAGCCAGCAGCAGGCCTTTGGAAACACTCTCCCCCCACCTCCTCTCTCAGTTCCCCCCACTCCAACTGCAAAAAAGCAGGCTTCTGTAGCCTGTCACCCAGCTGCCAAAGTATTTAATTCTGCCTCTGTCCAAGCAGACGTGGAGTGTGCAGGAGCTGGGAGCTGTCAGAGGCCACTAAGCAATCCACTTCAGCTTGTTTGTTAACTGTGGCACAAGCCTTGGGGGAAGGCCATTTAACAACAACAACAACAACAACAACAACAACAATAGTAATAATAATAATTTATTATTTATACCCCGCCCATCTGGCTGGGCTTCCCCAGCCACTCTGGGCGGCTTCCAAAAAATATATATTAAAATACTGTAATACGTAATTAAAGTACTGTAATTTTGCACTCAAACTGGATGTGTCTATTCTTCCTGCAGTCACACTTCTCCCAAAGCTGTGAGGAATCTAATGACATCCTGGAGAGGTGCAGGCAGGGTGAAAGAATCAAGCTCTGTACAGACAGATTTTCAAAGAGTTGGAGATGGTGTTGTGGTGTTGTTGCTTGTCATACATATTGCTGGAGGTGGGGACAGTCTCAGTGATACCCAGGAACACCTTCCAAACCAGTGTTTGTTTGTAAGAGGAAGCTTTGCTGAACTAGTCAAGCCAGTCCCTGAGCTGTACACATCTTAAGCTCTGTTGCCATAGAGACAAATGAGGGAGGCTTTCACCTTCCACATTTGGCTGGATGCCACATCATCCTAGGATGGGGAGCAACAGGCCAAGAGGCAGCTGTGGTGCTGGGGGTGAGTTTTGGCTGATCCTGGAAGCTGGAGAGATAGAGAGGTGTCTTGCTGTTTGCTGCGGCTTCCCTGGAAACCTTTTGGTAAGCAAGATCTGCTGGGGTGTTAATGCTGTGAGGCTTTCCATCCTGTACTCAGGTTGCATATATGTGTGCATAAATAAAACCATATACCCTAAAGATACCAGTCTCCACTTACCTTCATTCCAAGGAAACCAAACCCTAGGTAAGCACAGGAGAGATTGGGGTGCATTTAATAATGTATTCATTCTCTCCCCTACTATGGTCTCTGGTGAAACTTTGTAGAGGGTGAAACTGTTTTTGCTGGTTTTTCTGGTGAAACTGTTTTTGCTGGATAGGTTGTAGTGCTAGAAAACCAAAAGTAGCCTCCAGAAATGGGACCAGCATTTCTGCTCTAGACATGCATATGCTTTGATATGCACATTACAGGCATTTATTGGATAGTGCCTGTGAGGAGTAAAGTTGCTGTTTGTTTTCCCCCCACCTCGCTCCTAGGGGCAAGTATGGAACTGTTTCAAAAACATACATGTAACCTGTCTGTGGAAGGCTTTGAGTGGTGTAGAAATGCTGGCGATAAATAAATGAATGGAAACAGCTTCCCTTCTCAATTCAAATGTGAAAGGATAAATGCTTATCCATGTATCAAGGGCCTTTCAGCAATGTTCTGTGGTTCAGCATTTCCTGCCTATTTCTCTGTTGAGGGGTGAATGAAATTGACTAGACCATTAGCTGCTGATGACAAGGCCCAGTCAATTTCACTAGATTTGTAAGGAGCTAAGGCAGAGATGTTGGACTTCCAACTCTCATCAGCCCCACACCTAGCATGGTCAGTGGTCAGGAATGTTGTAGTCACAGGTTCCCCATCCCTGAGCAAGAGGGAGATAGAATTTAGAATTTGGGTAGCAATTGAAAGGCTACAGTTGACCTGATAGGCTTATCAAGCAGTCAGTACTAGGCTGCGGGAGAGCCGTTAAATGAGAATGGCAGGCAGAAAAATGTCTCTTCTTGTTCTTCAAACAAGATTGACTGGGTTTGGGGCTGCCAACTTTTGAACCAGTTGGAGTAGCTGCCCCTTATGATATTGTAATTTTATGATGCTTCGATGGTTTTATTGCACACATAGTCTTTTTATGAGCTGGTGGTTTATAGATACTCTCATAAATAAATAAAAATAAGTAACACAGTGAAACCAATGAAGATCCTAATTGCTATATGACAGCCCAGTTCCTTTAAGTTCAGTTCACCACATTTCTGCAATGGATTGCAATAAAAAAAAGAGCCCTCAAGAAAATTTATCAGCATTTCTCCTGATGCATACGTTTTTGAAAAATACTTTCCCTAATATAATGCATTTTTACTATTAATTTCACTCATCATTTTCTTCTGTACTTTCCTCTAATATACACATTTATGTGTATGCAGTTTTTGTTTGGAGAACTGCATTGCAAGTTCTTTATAGAAAAGTGTGGACTTTGCAGGGTGGCTGCATTTTGGTTAGCACCCTGCTTTAGGAAGTACAAACTAGGTAGGTTCAATTGTGCAATTGTGAACGGAGCCAAATTTCTTTCCCCATTCCTACAGCAGTCTTTAAATGTCCTATAAAAAGTGTAAGCAGCCTTTCTCCTGGGCATGGTCGGCCAATTGGTGCCAAAGAAGGACAGAACTTTTTTTATGTATGCAACAACAGCAGCAAGAATACTCATTGCGAAGTATTGGAAGACACAAGATTTACACACCCGGGAAGAATGGCAGATGAAAGTGATGGACTATATGGAACTGGCGGAAATGACTGGCAGAATCCGAGACCAAGGTGAAGAGTTGGTGGAAGAAGATTGGGAAAAATTTAAAGTTTATTTACAGAAACATTGCAAAATTAAGGAATGTTAGAAGGTTGTTGGAATGAAGTAATGTGGTTTTAGCAGAAATGATATAAAGGATTAGGTTAAAATTGATTTATTAATTGATGAAAGACGAGAATTACAGTATATTAAGATAAATTATTAGGATAAAAACAAAGCTGGAAAGGATTTGCTGAAACATCTAGCTGAACTAGAATACAAAAAAGGGAGGTGTGAGGAGGTCAAGGAAATAAGTAAAGGAAAGAAAGCTATGTAAAGGTCTGATCTGTTGTTTTTTTTAATTGTTTGTTTGTATTTCTTATATCTTTTTTATTTTTATTTTTTATTGTTCCTTTTTGTAATTTTCAAAATTTGAATAAATATTATATATAAAAATATATATATATAAAGTGTAAGCAAAGCATTCAACAATACCATGAGACCTTGGGCATACAAAAAAATGTGCCCTGCTCCTGAGCTAGGGCCCCTCTCCAAATGAGGAAGGTCATTAAGGATCCCTTGGTAGGCAAAGTCCTACCAAGCACAAACTGCTGTACAGGCTTCTAGAACTAAGCCAAGCTACCTGTTGATACTCTGGAGCTCATAAAATTATTTCTTTGCCAGAACACGGCAGGCAATGTCCAAGTTAGGGAGTTATTTGCGGTGCCTGGTGCCTTCACCATGAGGAATGACTCACCTTGCAGACCACAGCTGGAGGGAGATGTGTGGCTTGAGTTTTCTCCTACCGTCACCCAATCTGCTGCCCCCATTGGAGCCAAGTCTGATGTTGGCTAAACAGAGGAGGATGCACATAAAAGGACTTGAGACTGGAGGAGAGGAGCAATCCCTTGTTTAGTGGTTAAGCGCGGTGGACTCGTAATCTGGTGAACTGGGTTTGATTCCCCGCTCCTCCACATGCAGCTGCTGGGTGACCTTGGGCTAGTCACACTTCTCTGAAGTCTCTCAGGCTCACTAACCTCACAGGGTGTTTGTTGTGCGGAAGGAAGGGAAAGGAGATTGTTAGCCACTTTGAGACTCCTTAAGGGGAGTGAAAGGCGGGGTATCAAGTCCAAACTCCTCCTCCTCCTCCTCCTCTTCTTCTTCAAGAGTATAGACACCTCTCAGGATTTGTGAGCCGCTGACTGGATGGAAAAGAAGAGAGACAAGCAACCAGGTTCCCAATTGCCCAGGGGATAGAGGCACTGAAAATGTAGATGGGTTTTAGAGCAGTTGAGCAGCTTTCAATTTCCCCAAAGAATCCTGAGAATTGTAGTTCAATGAGGGTGCTGATCTATCATGTGGGTTGCAGTTTGATGACAGCTTTGATAATTTCTGCTGTTGCTTTCCCAAAAGAATGCTGTGAATTGTAGTTTAAGGAATACAATGCTCTCCAATTTCATTTGCTCCAGAGAGCAGGGCTAGAACCAATGAGTTTAAATTGCAAGGAAGCAGATTTCAGCTAAACATTAGGAGAGACTTCCCAATGGTAAGAGCCATCCAAGAGAGGCAGGGATGCTGTAGCTCTCATGTTCTTGCTTTGAGCAGGGGTGGACCAGATGATCTCTGAGTCTCCTTCCAACTCTAAAAATCTCCTTCCAACTTCCAACTCTAAAAATCTTTGATTCTGTAGTTTCACAGAGGGGAACAGGAGCATGCACCCAATTACCACCTTTGCTGCCACTCATTGCTGAAGGGAAGTCGATGCTGTCCTTTTGCTAAATTGGAGGGTGGGGTGTGTGTGCGTGTTTGCAATGGAAGTTACTTTTCACCTTTGCACAAGCCATGCACAAGCCAGATGTTTCTGCAACACACACAATCACCCCTCTATATCCTAGCAAGTGGTGCAAGGATACAATGCAGCCAGGCAATAGCACTGTTTGAGGGTGCTGAGCAAAGACAGCAAGGGCCATGGCCTGGGGAAGAGAGGTGCCAGGCCACAGGGGAAAGCCCCTCAGGCTGGTGCTTTAGGGCCCCACTTGGCCCCCATGCCTCAGCCTCCCCAACCTTGCCCCAGCTGCATGATCTGATCCAGTCACCAAAATGACAGCTTCCCAGCGGGAATGACAGATTTTCAATATTCTGTATCAGGAATGGGCAACCTCAGGCCTGGTGGGCAAACCCACCCTGCACATCTTTCCAGCTGGACCTTGGGACTCTCCTAGGGCCACATCCCTCCCAGTCCTGCTCTGCAACCTTACTTTGGTAAGTTCTGCCTGGCTGGAATGTGCCCTTGAACTCTGACAATGCCTCTTGCGTGCCTGGAGGGTTCTCCTGGTCTCCTGGTCTGCAGGTGGGAGGGGGGTGCTAATTTTGTTTCAGTTAGTATGTTATACTGGTTTTGTGCACATTTGTCTGCTAAGGGGGGGGGGGAGTATAATGATGCAATGTAACTGTATCAGCACACTTTATTCAACAAATCCCTGTACTGTATGTACTTGAAAATCTAATAAACACTTATTTCAAAAAAGTAAAAATAATGAAACCAGCCTAATGTTGTGAGGATAAAGTGGGGAGGAGAGGAACCATGCACGCCACCTTGAGATCTTCAGAGAAAAAAGGTATAAGCTAACTGTGATTCCTGCATTGCAGGGTATTGGACTAGATTACCATTGGGGTCCCTCCCAACACTGTCTCTCTATGCTCCTGTGAAATGTAATAAATAGAATAACTAACAGCAAACAGCTTTCTTTGGAGAGGCTCTAGGGCTCAACTCATCCTCCACTTGCCTGCACGCCTTCTTTGGAGAAACAATAGCATGTCAGCTATGTTGCATCAGAGTTTTGGCTCCATCCCTGGAGCCATTACAACAGAAGAAAGAATAGCCTCCAGCCCCAAAGCTGGTTAAAAAAAGAAAAACACAAGTATCTAGAACAGTGCAGCTGGCTGGGAGCGTGGAAAGTATGACATGGGAATCTCTTCTCTCCCTGCACTGTGGACGCCTGACTCTTACTCTGACCAGGAGGAGGGAAGTTAACTTCCTAAGGGAGGCTTGGAGTTGGGAATGAATGGTATTTTTAGCTCAGGAACACAGCAGTGGAGACCTGGGACCACCTAGAGGAGAGCAACACACAAGCAGTCTAAACTGCAGAACTCTTGATTGTCCCCTTACAGTGCAAGCGACAAAAGTGTATGAAGCATTTCCAGGAGGAGCATCCCTGGAGATGCCACTGGGGAGAGAACCCAAGGCCTTCTGTCTGCAATGTGGATGCTCTGCCATGGAGCTACAGCCTTTCCCCTGTGCATTCCAATGTCGGTGATGATGGAGGAGGAAGAGGAGACACATATTGTGCAGGCAGAAGGTCCTGTGTTCATTCCCTCCTGTTAAAAAAAGGGGTCAGGAAGCAACTGACAAGGATCTTCCTGGGTCCTTGGAGAGCTGCTGCCAGTCAGAGCAAGCAATACTAGGCGAGGTAAAGGTAAAGGGACCCCTGACCATTAGGTCCAGTCATGGCCGACGGGTTGTGGCGCTCATCTCGTTTTATTGGCCGAGGGAGCTGGCGTTTGTCCGCAGACAGCTTCTGGGTCATGTGGCCAGCATGACTAAGCCGCTTCTGGCGAACCAGTGCAGCACACGCAAACGCCGTTTACCTTCCTGCTATTTATCTGCTTGCACTTTGACGTGCTTTCAAACTGCTAGGTTGGCAGGAATCAGGCAAGATGGTATTGGCTTTATTTACACATATATACAACCTGAGCATAAGATCTTGCTTCTTCATTAGTCACAGCTTTAGATATGGCACAGAGCAAACAGGTATCTGTGCCTCCAGTTTACAGCCTGCTTTTCAGCTCACTCACATGCCCCCTCTCCGTATTGTTCTTCTACCTAACAGGTAGGAGATAGGGGTGAAGGAAAGGCCCACCTATGATTGGTCAGGGTAATCCTGAAAGTGGGGCGTGTCTGCTGTGTTTCTCTATCCTTCTACCCCAATATCCTTTTATTTATCATTATCCGAAGAAAGTCAAATATAGATTATACAATCAAAGCAACATAACTTAAAATATTATCTTAAAGATTTCAAAATAAAACATTACAAAGCAAGTCAACTACAGAATACATATTTAACACAAAGTTAACAATTTTTTTTAAACTTTTTAAAAAATTGCTAAGTGAAGTCAGATATAAAATGCACATTTAAAACAGGATAATTAACAAGAGAATACAATATTATCATAAGCATCACACAGCTGTTTGGCAGGCACAAAAAGATGGGGCAAAAGAATCCAATAGTTAGGGTTTGTTATCAGGCATAGCGATGTCCCTCTGGTCTCCCAGGATATGGTTACCAGATGTCCCCATTTCCTGGGGCAGTCCCCGGATTTACAAATCTGTCCCCGGACAAAATCCGTCCCTGGAATGTCCCCAGAATCCATTTAATGTTCTTAGATTTATATTTTAAGTGTTGTAGATTTATTAGTAGGGAATGAATGTTGCATGATTAGTCAACGGCACAAGACACATCGTATGGGGACTTCTGGCAAGGCAAAATGGTGGGCGCCACAACAGCAAGCAGCTCCTGAAGACAGCCAGAGCCAACTGCATTACCAGGCTGGCTCCGGCTGCCGAGGGCGAACTGGGGATGCCTGGGGTGTCAACTAGGGGAACCGCTGACCCCCCTGACCCAAATCAAGCCGGGAGCGAGAGCACCCGGCCAACTGCCAAGCGGTGCTCCGGGGTCAAGAAAACCCTGGAGCTGACACAGGGAGAAGGAGAAGAGGAGAAGGAGAAGGAAGAGAGAGAAAGAGGAAGGAGAAAAATGAGGAGAGCCCCGACCTCGCCGCGCCACTGCCGCCGCTGAGGAGGAGAGATAGGAGAGCACCGGGAGGGCAAGGACATGTGGCTGAGCCCAAGCCCGACCCAAGCCTACTCCACGGTGGCTAGTACTCCAAGAGAGCAGGCCGGGGCCCAGAGGAAGGCCACGCGACAGAGGAGACCACAGAAGAGAAGATATTACTTCTTAATCATTATTTTTAAATAACTTTTTTTTCTCTTAAAAAAAAAAAGTGTCCCTGGATTCTTTGAAAAAAATCTGGAAACCTGATCCCAGGAGCCTCTTCAATAGGGCTGGTGAGTCTGGGTCTCGCCCCCTTGGCCAGGTGGAAAGGGCCTTGTGGGGAGCGGCCTTCACACCCCACAGCCAGGTGATGTCCTTCCCCCCCTCTTCCTGTCTCCCTCTCCCCCCAGGCAAGCCCCTCCTTTGTGACAGCCACCCAGCTTTTTGGGGACAGGGAGAATGTTGCAGGAAAGGACCATGTCTGCATGTGTGTCCTGTGCTGTGTGTTTCTCACTTTCCTTCCCCACAATGACAAAATATTTCTGCTTTTAATCGTAATCTTGTTTTGCCCTCTCATTAATTTCAGGAAAGGCAGGCTGGGGCTGCCAGCTGGAGTGCAGAGCAGTGGCATTGCTTGGGTTCCCATAGGAATGTGTGCTCCTACTTGCACGTGCACCAAAAACTGCACCAAAGGGGGGTGGGATGGAATTGGAAAATCCCTACTTAGACACAATGGAAAGCCAGTGTAAGTTGCTCCACAAGAGAGCCGCAGAAAGAATGTGGTTGGTCAAAGGCACTGTGGATTGCTAAAGGGTGAAAACCACTGCTCTGTTAGATTCTAACACTCACACTGGGTAGAGAACCCTGAGAATGGGAAGAGACTCAGGGCATCATTGAGACTGACTCCCCAAACCCAGAACAGCATAATGGCCATACCGCTATGGGGGATGGGGCACTGCCAGTTCCCATCTCCCTATCTTCTTTCTTACAAGCAGCTCTCAGTCTCCTTCTCTTCCTTAGTCTCACTGTTGACTTTGTAGAAAGAAACTCAGCAGAGGGGAGAATGGTGACAAAGCTAGACTTAGTTGGCTCTGTCTGTCATAGGTTCTGGTGCCACCTACTGTTGGGCTCCCAGCCATTGCTGCATGTCAGGATCTATTTCTGTTCAGGCAGGCATTGGGCCATTAATTTGGAGGACATTTAGAGATATTTCCTGGTCTTGTCTGTAGGACAAAATCTATTCTTTTTTTAGGTAGAGATGGATGCACATTTAGTAGGTATTTTTATTTTTTATTATTATCGTTATATGTGCTTTTAGTTTCCTTCGTGTTATCAGTATCTTATTAATTTGCAAGTCACTTGGGGACCTCTTTGCAAGTGAAAAACAGTAACTAAATATAATAATGAATGAATTAGAACAGCCACCAGCTCCGCTCAAGCACTGATGCACATATGAAGTCCTTTCCCATAAAGTAGTTGGCGTTAGATAGCCCTGAAGAGACAGTCCAGTTGCGAGAAAAGCTTGTGTCTTCTGTGGTCTTCATCTACTTCCCCCACTGCTCCCCATCTGTTTCTGTACCTCTTCCAATATATATGAGATGAAAACAGGTTTGTTTTGTGTTGAGTAATTGAGGATCTTGACTGGCGTTCTTATGGAGGTGCTTAATCCATACCTGTGTTACACCAGTTGGGACATGGCTGTCACTCAATGGTAGAGCACCTGCTTTGCATGAAGAAGGTCACAGGTTCAAGCAGATGCTCTTCTGCTGAGCCAAACTCCTTCCCCTGACACTTTGTCATTACCAAGATTCTTACAAAGGCACCAGAGTAGCTTCTTGTAGAACACACTTTGACACTGGAAATGTCACATCAGCCATCATGCATGATGCCTGCATATGTTTATACTTTTTTATTAATTTTTATTAATACACAAAAAACTGCATCAATAGGAGTATTGCATCTAGATCAAGGGAAGTAATAGTGCCACTGTATTCTGCTCTGGTCAGACCTCACCTGGAGTACTGTGTCCAGTTCTGGGCACCACAGTTCAAGAAGGACACTGACAAACTGGAACGTGTCCAGACGAGGGCAACCAAAATGGTCAAAGGCCTGGAAACGATGCCTTATGAAGAACGGCTAAGGGAGCTGGGCATGTTTAGCCTGGAGAAGAGGAGGTTAAGGGGTGATATGATAGCCATGTTCAAATATATAAAAGGATGTCACATAGAGGAGGGAGAAAGGTTGTTTTCTGCTGCTCCAGAGAAGCGGACACGGAGCAATGGTTCCAAACTACAAAAAAAAAAGATTCCACCTAAACATTAGGAAGAACTTCCTGACAGTAAGAGCTGTTCGACAGTGGAATTTGCTGCCAAGGTGTGTGGTGGAGTCTCCTTCTTTGGAGGTCTTTAAGCAGAGGCTTGACAACCATATGTCAGGAGTGCTCTGATGGTGTTTCCTGCTTGGCAGGGGGTTGGACTCGATGGCCCTTGTGGTCTCTTCCAACTCTATGATTCTATGATTCTATGATTCTAAACACTAGTTACACCATTACCAAACGAAAAACAAGTAGAAATCGTAATAAAAGAACTAAAAAACACAAAATGTTAAAGCAAAAAATAATCTTTTAACTATAAGCCGGACCTCCCGTCTACTCCTTAATTCAATTACACACAACTTGCTGCCGATACAAAGTATCATTATATTTTAACTAATTCTTAATTTGTCTTAGGTCTCACATCATTCTTAAAGCTACTACTGAAATTAGTCAAATGCTGCAATGGAATTTAAGCTACTGTAAATATTTTTCAAATATATTTTAAAGACTTCCCATTTTGATACAAATGTCTGTTTTGGTTTATTCTTTATTTTTTCAGATAAGCTATCTAGTTCCGCATATTCAGTCAGTTTTTTTTATTCATTCTTGCGTAGATGGAAGTTTATCAGCTTTCCAATTTGTGGCAATTAGAACTCTTGCAACCATGGCATATAAAAAGATATCCTTTATATTTTTTTAGGAATGTCCAAACCTGTAATTCCCAGAAGCTTCTGGTTTTCTATCAAAGGAGATTTTAAACATTCTTTGCAATTCTAAGTGGATGTCTTTCCAAAACGCATTGATTTTCTTGCATCGCCACCACATGTGCCTGGTTTTTCTCCATATCTCCAGCAGTTGGTTGGGACACTTTTATACATCTTAGAAAGTTTCCAGGGTGTTAAATACCACCAATGTTGCATTTTTAAAAAAAATCTCTCTTAGGGTATAACAAGCTGTGAACTTCCAATTATTTTCCCACAAATTTTCCCATTGGGACATAGTTATTGCATACCCGAAGTTCTGCGACCACTTGACCATGGCCGCTGTAACCTCCTCCTCCTTGACTTCCCAGTTTATACTTCACTACATGCATACATGGAGTTTTGGGAGGCTGCACATTCTTATTTTTCTAAAAAAAATAATTTTCAGATTTTGAAATTTACAAGCAATTGTCAAACACCAAAAACAAAAAGAGAATTCCATAAATTCTCATAGACTTTTTTCTTCCTGCATCTTCTTTATTAATCCAGTTCTATTAAAACTCCATTACAACCATAGTCCAACATTAAACTACAAGTGTCATTCCAGCCCTACTAATGATTTTAATTGTTTACAATGATTTTTAAGATGAATTATATATTTCCCCATTCCTTATTGAAATGTTGGTCTTCCTGGTTTCTAATTCTTCTGATCTTTTTTGCCATCTCAGCATATACATCAATTTAATCTGCAATTCTTTGTACTATGGTACTATGTCTTCTTTCCATCTCTGGGATAGTAAAATCTGGGCAGCATTGGTCGCAGGGAGGCTGCACATTCATGTGGCAAAATATGCCTGTGTGCAAGCATCCTATAGGGGTTGCAGTGTGGCATAATGTACTTTCTGTGTGCAACATCTGAAGCACTTCTGAATCTCTGGACTTGTTTGGGCTGTCAGTGGCAAAATCCCATGCTGGCCAAAACTGTACTGGCTGACGAGCTGAGAGCATTGCTTGCGAACGCCTCCAAGGCATGTTACCTGTAGGTTGGGTGGGTTAGGGTTCAAAAATCCCTCTGAAAGATTGGGTGTTAGCTACCGAAGCAAGCAATGGAAAGTTCCTGTGCAGCTTCTGCATTTCCAGAGAACAAGGAGAAGCAGGACTCAGCAAACAGACAGGCAGGAATTCGGATCTATGAGGACATGCAGAAAGTCAAAAAGAAAGTAACCCAGTCCAGGCAAGATGACAGTGTCATCTTTCACCTTTTCAAACAAAGGCTTGCTCCAAAGATGTAAGTGGGGGTGGGGGGGTGTTCCGATCGTCTGTTCAGCCCATTGCTCACTCTGCTTCCCGGAAAATTATATCAACTTCTATGCTGTTTTTGTAGAAGCTCGACAGTATCAGAAGTCTTGATTTCATGTGGTTTCATATAGGATCTGGGATGTTGGCAGAGATGCAGAGGATTGTATATATTAAAAAACCCCAACCCAAATCCTCTCTCAATTTATGAGATTGGTGTCATAAAAGATGGGGTGTTCTGATCATGGATAAGATAATTGTAAGTGTATGCCCTTTAGCTGGAAATGTAAATGCTATTAATGGCTTAGCCAAAGAACAAAATGTGTTCTATGATGATGATGATGATGATGATGATTTGAATTTAGGTCTCAGGGCAGTTCACAGAATAAAATCAGAATATAAAACCCCAAAATACAGGACTTCCGGAGGCGGCGCGAATGGCAATGGCGGTCCTCTTCCTTTAGTGAAGGGGAAGCTCCGCGGAAATCGGGTCGTCCGCTACGGCGAAGCAGAGACCCGCGTCGGAAACCCACAGGCAGCAAGAGCCTGTGGTCCTGGGACTCGGCGGGTGCCAGAAGCGGCTCCCAAAACGCAGAAGGAACCCCGTAAGGGGCTCCGGAACGTGGAGGGGGTTCGCGGCGCTGTGAGTCGATCACTATTCCTGTGGAGTGAAGCCGCACAGCCGCTGTTGGTGAGCGCTGACCTTTTTTCCTGCAAAGAACTGATTTAAAAGCAACAACCCGTGAGTAAAAGGGGAATTTGAACCTAAATTAGTATTAAATCTGGCTGAAAGCGGAGAGATGCAAACAGGAAGTCCGTCTTCCGCTGTTGTTTAAACATCAAAGCAAAAGATTGGGACATTTGGAGCCTTTGAAGAGGCGTTAAAGAGAGACTGATCTGTGCATCCTGCGAAATTGCTTTTGTGTAAAGTGAAGATTTAACTTAACTTTGGGATTTATCTCTTTTTATATGGACTGTGCTAAACTTCTTCTTTTGAAGCTACATTTTTATGAGAAACCCAGGTATTGGAACTGCCTGAACAATAGTGCTGTCAGACTGCAGACTTTGACACTTTGTAATTGGGACTTGTTACAATCTGAGTGCATATGGACTTGTTATTTTGAAACATCACTTTTGCACTTGTCAGAGACAAAGTAATGCTTTTTAATCCAGCTCTGCTAAATACAAATCAACTGAAGGTTACTGGAAACTAAATTGGATTTTATTGACTTTTATTGTTTTGCTTCTTCCCTTAAGATATGATGAGCTCCCTCTAGAGGATTTTGGACTTATAGATGTGACTTAAACTTACTTTCTCTTTCCTTTCCTCTTATTTGACTGTTTGCTCTCTGGGCTGCCGTATTCCCATGGGAACAACTTGGTTTGACCTTGACTGCTAGACAAAACTGGCATGAGTGGCGCAAGAAAAAAAGAGGCTAGAGTTAGAACCAGACAAACAACTTTAACCTTAGCCTCACAGGCACGTAGATCTTCTGTTCCTACTTTGCCGGTGGCAGGGGAAGAAGAAACTGAGCAATTACAAGTGGAAGATATGGCTGCAGGAGCATTAGGTCCAACTTTAGAGAAAATTCTAGAAAAATTGGAAACTTTGGACAAGAAAGTTGATGAGCAAACGGCCAAGATTGACCAAAATGCAGCCAGTCTAAACAAAATAACTGACCAGTTGGCTCAGAACGTACAAGCAATTGGACAGTTATCGGAGGCCACTGCAGAAAATCGCAAATTGGCTGAGGCAACTAGCCAAAAAGTTGAGGATTTAGAACAAGAGGTCAAGCCACTGCATAAACAAGTTGGGGAACAGCAGTTGTATTTGTCTATGATTGAACTGCGGAACCGGGAGAATAATTTAAGACTGAGGGCAATACCAGAGCTTGAACAAGGAAATTTAATTGAGTTCCTGACCAAAGAGTTTTCTAAATTTTGGCCTTTGGAAGAGGGAAAGGATTTTAAAATTGTGTCGGCCTTCAGACTTGGTAAGTTCGCGAGGAAAGACAAGCCCAGAGACTGTTTGATAACTTTGAGATCGAAGGAGGAAAGAGATAAAATTTTAGGCCTACATTACGAAAAGTCACTGGACATTTTGGATAGGAGAGCTGAAATTTACAGAGACATCCTGAAACAGCTTTTGGACCTTAGATCCACCTATCTTGAACTGGTTAAACTGCTGAGGAGTAACTCAATTATCTTGAGGTGGGAATTTCCTCAGGGATTATCTTTCACTTTCAGAGGGAAGAAGGTTAAAATTAAATCAGCGGAAGATAGAGACAAATTATTGATTGCCTACGGAGAAGACCTTCAAAAAGGGATTGAAATACCACCGAGGCCTGGACCACCAGTTGTACCTCCACCTTTGGAACCTGAAGACTTAGAGAAAAAGATACCACCACTAGAACAATAACAGATTTATTCAGGATGTCTCTGCAACTTTTGAGTTGGAATATTAATGGCTGCAACTCCCCGGAAAAAAGGAGGAAGATATTTCACATATTGAAAAAAGAACACTTGGACATCATTTGTTTGCAAGAAACACATGTGACCAGGCTCCATAAAAAAGTGTTAATAAATAAAAGATTAGGCCAAGAATTTATTTCATCGGACAGAGTGAAGAAAAGAGGAGTGGTGATTTATGCAAAGGAGAGCCTGTCACCAAAATTTATATTTAAAGATGAACAAGGAAGAATTTTGGCAATTGAGATACAACACCAAGGAGAGAAGCTTTTAATATTAGGAATTTATGCACCAAATGAGGGGAAATCGGAATTTTACAAGAAGTTGCATGAGAGCATGCTGGATTATCTGGATTATGACAACATCATCATGATGGGGGATATGAACGGAGTGGTATCAACTAACATGGACAAGTCACAAAGTCAAAATGTAACAAAGGACGGCAGACTACCAAAGACTTTTTTCGAACTGACTGACAATATGGACTTTATTGACATTTGGAGGACAAAGAACCCCTTGGGAAGAGAAGGAACATTCTTTTCTGAAGCCCAACTGACATGGACAAGAATCGACCAAATATGGATTTCTAGAGGTCTGGCACCTAAGATCAGAAAGGTGGAAATCTGCCCAAAGACCTGCTCCGACCATAATGCAGTAAAGATGGATATGAGATTACTACCAATCGGCTCCTTTAGATGGAAGATGAATGACAATTTGTTTCGGGATCAAGAAAAAAGGTATTTAAGTATACCTTCCCTAAGAAACCAGAGGCCTTCCTTTTGGGTATTGTCGGCCAGAACGTGTTAAAGAAGGACCGAACATTTTTTATGTACGCAACAACAGCAGCAAGGATACTAGTCGTGAGGCATTGGAAAACTCAAGATCTACCCACACTGGAAGAATGGCAGATGCAACTGATAGACTATATGGAACTGGCTGAGATGACTGGCAGAATCCGAGACCTGGGAGAAGAGACGGTGGAAGAAGATTGGAAGAAATTCAAGATTTATCTACAAAAATATTGTAAATTGTATGAATGTTAAGAAGGATGCGAGAGTATAAATAACTGGGCACCATTAAGCTAGATGAAGTGAAATATGAAGATAAGCTAAATTTAAGAAAGGATAAAAAATTTTGGAAGCTCTAGGTTATATTTAAATCTTTCATGATTTGAACAAAGGATAGTTAAAAATCAGAGATATAACTTTGGAAAACTAGATAACAAGAATAGAAATAAGGGGATAAATTTGCTGGAAAAAAATTTATAACAGGAACGCAGGAGCGGGAGATGTGAGGGAGTCCAAAGAAGTGAAGAGAATTATGTTAAGAGATGTTATATTGTATTGTTTATTGGCACTGTAATTTTAAATAAAATTGTTAATAAAAATTATTTAAAAAAATAAAAAAATAAAACCCCAAAATACATATCAAAATAAAAACAACAACCCAATAACCCACCACCCAACACATTTTAAAAAGGCATAGGACATCAATCAAATCAAGTAAAGACCTGGTTAAAAGGAACATTTTTGCCTAGCGCCTAAAGGCATGTAATGAAGGCACCAAGCGAACCTCCCTGGGGAGATCATTCCACAATTGGGGAGCCACTGCAGAGAAGGGCCGTTCCTGTGTTGCCGCTGTTCAGACCTCTTGAGGAGGAAGACACATGGAGAAGGGCCTCAGAAGATGAATGCGGAGTCTGGGATGGTTTATATGGAGAGAGGCAGTTCTTGAGGTATTGTGGTCCTGAGCCGTTTCATCCCGTCTTTGAATAATGAATATAAATGCAGCAATATTACATTTGGTTCATTATGTGGTGGGGTTGACAACATGTGTGAGAGGGAAGAAAATCCTTCCTCTGAAACAAAATCTGTTGTGTAGAAGCAACAGTACTTTTTCAGGTTCCAGAGCTCATTAAGGCAACCTCTGTAGCCACACACCCCAAAGAGAGTCCAAAAATGCTTGCAACCTGTGGCCCTTCTGATGTTGTTCGCTCTGATTGTTTAGAAATACACAATCGCTTTGAGGTCCTCTCCCCTAGCATGGAAGACGAAGAGCAGACCCCATTTGAGGATCTCTCCCTCATTACAGTTGATCAGGTATATGAAGACGAGCAACAAAGTCAGTCCTCAGGGAATGTGCAGGCGACCTTGGAACGGACAGCTCCCGGAAGAACCCCGACCAAACCTAAGAGGAGGCGTGTAGTGGTGATAGGGGATTCCCTACTGAGGGGAACAGAAGCAGTGATCTGTGGGCTTGACAAGATGTCTCGGGAAGTGTGCTGTCTCCCCGGGGCTAAGATCCAAGATGTAACTGAACGACTGCAAGGAATCATAAAACCCACTGACAAATACCCCTTCCTCTTGGTTCATGTGGGAACCAATGACACTGCAAGCAATAGCCTCCAGAAGATCAAAAGAGACTATGAGGCTCTGGGCAGGAAATTGAAGCAATTAAATGCATAAATTGTCATCTCATCTGTCCTCCCAGTTGAACGACGTGGCCCAGGGAGAGAGGGAAAAATAGTGGAAGTGAACAGCTGGCTTCGCAAATGGTGTAAACAGGAACGGTTTGGATTCTTAGATCACGGACTGCAGTTTCTTGAAAATGGTCTTCTGGCAAGCGATGGGCTGCACCTCACAACGGTTGGGAGGAATGTTTTTGCCAAAAATCTCAGAAACCTCATCATCAGAAAAGCTAAAGCACAGAATGAACTCAGGCTTGCTAGAGAGGTTTTTGCCAAAAATCTCAGAAACCTCATCAGGAGGGCTTTAAACTGACTAATGTGGGGGAGGGAGACAGTGCTCCTGAAGGTAGGAGTCTATCAATTGATGAAGATGATCATCCAAATGTCATAGACCAAATGGAGTTTTCCAATTTTAAAACAAAACAACAGCAACAACATAAAAACGTCAACAAATACAAACAAACACACAAATATAAGTTCTTAACCTCATTTTCATAAACCTCCTTTCTCGGACTTCCCCATACCTCACCCTTTTTGCATCCTTATTTTACAGTTTTTCAGCAACCCTTTTAGCCAATTAAATTTAAATTTATTAAATTTCTCAATTTCACCTTAAGTCATCAAACATTTTCAGCTGTAATTCTGCATCTTCCTTCCCCTTGACATTTTAACACTGATCAATATTGTAACAGTTCTTAAGATAAGCTTTAAACTTCTTCCAGTCTTCCTCCACCGTCTCTTTCTCTTGGTCACGGATTCTGCCAGTCATTTCTGCCAATCCCATAAAGTCAATCACTTTCATCTGCCATTCTTCCAGTGTGGGGAGTTCTTGTGTCTTCCAATACTTTGCTAGAAGGATCCTTGCTGCTGTAGTGGCGTACATAAAAAAAGTCCTATCCTTCCTTGACACCAATTGGCCGACCATGCCCAAGAGAAATGCCTCTGGTTTCTTATGAAAAGTACATTTAAGTACCTTCTTAATTTCATTATAAATCATTTCCCAGAAGGCTTTAATCTTTGGGCAGGTCCACCAAAGGTGAAAGAAGGTACCTTCAGTTTCATTACATTTCCAACATTTATTATTGGGCAGATGATAAATCTTCGCAAGCTTAACTGGGGTCATGTACCACCTGTAAATCATTTTCATAATATTTTCTCTTAGGGCATTACATGCCGTGAATTTAATACCGGTGGTCCATAACTGTTCCCAGTCAGCAAACATAATGTCATGTCCAATGTCCTGTGCCCATTTAATCATAGCTGATTTAACTGTCTCATCTATTGTATTCCACTTCAGCAACAAATTGTACATTCTTGATACATTCTTAGTACTGGGTTCTAACAGTTCTGTTTCCAATTTCGATTTCTCCACCTGGAAGCCAATTTTCCTATCTTGTTTAAAGGTTTCCATTATTTGATAATAATGAAGCCAATCTCGCACCTTGGGCTTTAATTTCTCAAAACTCTGTAGTTTAAATTCACCGCTTTCTTGTTCTAAAATTTCAGAATATTTTGGCCATTTGGATTCCATATTAAGTTTCTTCACCTCCTTAGCCTCCATAGGTGATAACCACCTAGGAGTTTTATTTTCCAACAAATCCTTGTACCGAATCCAAACATTATATAATGCTTTCCTAACAATATGGTTTTTAAAACCCTTGTGAACTTTAACCTTGTCGTACCATAAATATGCATGCCAACCAAACCTATTATCAAATCCTTCCAAATCCAGAATATCTGCATTCTCAAGAAGTAGCCAATCTTTCAACCAGCAGAAAGCTGCTGATTCATAGTACAGTCTCAAATCCGGCAGGGCAAACCCCCCTGTTTCTTTTACATCAGTAAGTATCTTAAATTTTATTCTGGGCTTTTTGCCCTGCCAGATAAATTTAGATATATCTTTCTGCCACTTCTTGAAACAATCCAGTTTATCCACAATTTGTAATGTCTGAAACAAAAATAACATTCTAGGCAATACATTCATTTTAATCACTGCAATTCGGCCTAACAAGGAAAGCTTCAAATTCGACCATATTTCTAGATCTTTCTTTAACTCTGTCCAACATTTATCATAATTGTCTTTAAATAAGTTCACATTTTTAGATGTCATGTTAATCCCCAAATATTTTACTTTCTTTGCCACCATTAACCCAGTTTCATTTTGGAATCTCTCTCTTTCAACATTTGTTAAGTTTTTTTCCAGAACTTTAGTTTTTTGTTTGTTCAACTTGAATCCTGCCACCTGGCCAAAGAATTGAATTAACTCTAAAACTCTTTTTGTACTAGTGTCTGGCTCTTGTAACGTCAATACTAGGTCATCTGCAAATGCCTTCAATTTATAGTGTTTAGCTCCGACCTGAACTCCTTTTACCAGCTGGTCCCCCCTGAACATGTTCAACAAAACCTCCAGGACTGATATAAAAAGTAATGGGGATATCGGGCACCCCTGCCATGTCCCTTTTTCTATGAATTACCCAGATATTTGCTGGATGTCAAACTCAGCCAAGAGCATAAGGTCAAGCAGGTTCCTCACTGGCCTTGCAGACAACTTCATTGTCCAGAAAGTGGGAGAAGAAACAAGAGGAACAGCCATTTTAGATCTGGTCCTAACCAATGTTGATGACCTGGTTAGTGGGGTAGAAGTGGAAGGATCATTAGGCGCGAGTGATCATGCTCTTCTGAAGTTTACTATACAGCAGAAAGGAGCAGCCAAGCATACTAGGACTCAATTTCTTGACTTTAAGAAAGCCGACTTCATAAAACTTAGGGAAGTGCTGGGTGAGATCCCATGGACAGTAATACTAAAAGGAAAGGGAGTTCATGATGGCTGGGAGTTTGTTAAGAAGGAGATAGTAAAAGCACAACTTCAGGCAATACCAATGAGACGGAAACATGGAAGGTGCCTAAAGAAGTCAGGGTGGCTATCTAAAGAACTTTTAACTGAGTTAAGATTAAAAAAGGATGTGTACAAAAAATGGAAAAGGGGGGAAACCACCAAAGAGGAATTCAAACAAATAGCCAGCACGTGTAGACACAAAGTCAGAAAAGCTAAAGCACAGAATGAACTCAGGCTTGCTAGAGAGGTTAAAAGCAACAAAAAAGGCTTTTATGGGTATGTTCGTAGCAAAAGGAAGAACAAAGAAACAGTGGGGTCACTCAGAGGAGAAGATGGTGAAATGCAAACAGGGGACACAGAAAGGGCTGAACTCCTCAATGCCTTCTTTGCCTCAGTCTTCTCCAATAAAGAAATCAATGCCCGACCTGAAGAATTTGGAGCAAATGATTCAGCAGAGGAAACACAGCCCAGAATAACTAAGGAGATATTACAAGAATACTTGGCTAGTTTAGATGTATTCAAGTCTCCAGGGCCAGATGAACTGCATCCAAGAGTATTAAAAGAACTGGCAGATGTGATCTCAGAACCACTGGCAGTCATCTTTGAGAATTCCTGGAGAACAGGCGAAGTCCCGGCAGACTGGAGGAGGGCAAATGTTGTCCCTATTTTCAAGAAGGGGAAAAAGAGAGGACCCAAATAATTACCGCCCAGTCAGTCTGACATCAATACCAGGGAAGATTCTGGAGCAGATCATTAAGCAAACAGTCTGTGAGCACCTAGAAAGGAATACTGTGATCACCAATAGTCAGCATGGATTTCTGAAAAATAAGTCATGTCAGACTAACCTGATCTTGTTTTTTGACAGAATTACAAGCCTGGTAGATGAAGGGAACGCAGTGGATGTAGCCTACCTTGATTTCAGCAAGGCATTTGACAAGGTGCCCCATGATATTCTTGTAAAGAAGCTGGTAAAATGCGGACTTGACTATGCTATCACTCAGTGGATTTGTAACTGGCTGACTGACCAAACCCAAAGGGTGCTCATCAATGGTTCCTCTTCATCCTGGAGAAGAGTGACTAGTGGGGTGCCACAGGGTTCTGTCTTGGGCCCGGTCTTATTCAACATCTTTATCAATGACTTGGATGATGGACTCAAGGGCATCCTGATCAAATTTGCAGATGACACCAAACTGGGAGGGGTGGCTAACACCCCAGAGGACAGGATCACACTTCAAAACGACCTTGACAGATTAGAGAACTGGGCCAAAACAAACAAGATGAATTTTAACAGGGAGAAATGTAAAGTATTGCACTTGGGCAAATACAAGATAGGTGACACCTGGCTTGAGAGCAGTACATGTGAAAAGGATCTAGGAGTCTTGGTTGACCACAAACTTGATATGAGCCAACAGTGTGACGCGGCAGCTAAAAAAGCCAATGCAATTCTGGGCTGCATCAATAGGAGTATAGCATCTAGATCAAGGGAAGTAATAGTGCCACTGTATTCTGCTCTGGTCAGACCTCACCTGGAGTACTGTGTCCAGTTCTGGGCACCACAGTTCAAGAAGGACACTGACAAACTGGAACGTGTCCAGAGGAGGGCAACCAAAATGGTCAAAGGCCTGGAAACGATGCCTTATGAGGAACGGCTAAGGGAGCTGGGCATGTTTAGCCTGGATAAGAGGAGGTTAAGGGGTGATATGATAGCCATGTTCAAACATATAAAAGGATGTCACATAGAGGAGGGAGAAAGGTTGTTTTCTGCTGCTCCAGAGAAGCGGACACGGAGCAATGGTTCCAAACTACAAGAAAGAAGATTCCACCTAAACATTAGGAAGAACTTCCTGACAGTAAGAGCTGTTTGACAGTGGAATTTGCTGCCAAGGAGTGTGGTGGAGTCTCCTTCTTTGGAGGTCTTTAAGCAGAGGCTTGACAACCATATGTCAGGAGTGCTCTGATGGTGTTTCCTGCTTGGCAGGGGGTTGGACTCGATGGCCCTTGTGGTCTCTTCCAACTCTATGATTCTATGATTCTATAAGAAGAGCCTGCTAGATCAGGTCAAAGCCCGTGGTTCAGCTATGGAACTCCCTCAGGAGGCAGTGTTGGCCACCAACTTGGATGGCTTTAGAGGTAAAAGGTAAAAGGTAAAGGACTTATGGACGGTTAAGTCCAGTCAAAGGCGACTATGGGGTTGCAGTGCTCATCTCACTTTCAGACCAAGGGAACCAGCGTTTTTCCACAGACAGCTTTCCATGTGGCTGGCATGACTAAACACCGTGAACGAAGCCAGAGTGCACAGAAACACCACTTGCAGCGGTACCTATTTATCTACTTGCACTGGCGTGGGTTGGTACGCAGGTGGTGCTATGGTCTAAACCACTGAGCCTCTTGGGCTTGTCAATCAGAAGGTTGGTGGTTCGAATCCCTGCAATGGGGTGAGCTCCCGTTGCCCTGTCCCAGCTTGTGGCTTTAGAAAGAGACATTCACAATGGCAATGGTCTGCCTCCACAGTTGCTGGAAACCACAAGAGGGGAGAACGCTCTTGTGCTCGAATCCTGTGTGCAGGTTTCCCACAGGTACGGGGTTGCCCGCTGTGAGAATAGGATACTGGACTAGATGGGCCACTGGCCTGTTCCAGCAGGCTCCTCTTACATTTCCATGTTCTTATCTAGTCCAGCATCCTGTTCTCACAATGGCCAACTAGAAGTTAATGGAAGCCTGCAACCAGCACTTGCATGCAGTGCATCTGCTCTGCCCTCCAGCATCCCTGACTATTAGCATCACCATCATTGACAGGGATTGCACAGGATATCTGATTGTTTGGTGTCGTGCCTCTCCTTGGAAATGACTTATATAATTTGTTGCTGCAGCCTGCCACTTTCCTCACAGCACAACAGATACCGCTGTCAGGAAAAACGACATAGACATAGAAAAGCAGCCCCAAGAGCTTCCCTGTTCTCTTCATGCCGCATCAAGGAACATAATGGAACTGGGTCAGGAAGATGAGGATAAAATTACAGGGAGAGTGATTCAGCCTCAGGAACAAGTGTGCTGACAGTGTCATGCTCTGGCTGAATGCCAGGCTGAGTGACTACAAATGGCCCATTTAAAGGATCCTGTTTGCTCTGGTCAGTGAAGTAGTGGGGGGAGGGGGACGGGACAGACCCCAAAGCAGGAGCAATGGCATTAGCTGCTGGAGCATCTCAGCTCAAGATGTGGTGAACAGGTACCATCCTGTTAACAGTAACTTTGTGAGGGAGGGTTGGCTTGGACAAATGCCTGCTACTTCTACACCCACCCACATTTCTTCCTCCTCCATCCAGGCAGTCAAGAGGCATTTTCCCAGTTCAAGGACACCTTCCAGGCAGATTAAGCACTTGAGGAGATTGCAGAGCAGACCTGGGGCAGAGTTTCAAGGGCTGGCCTGGGAGGTTCTGGGGCCATATTTCACTCCTCGACCTGAGCTTCCCCCACCCCCCTTAAAAGCTCTTTCATCTAGCCTACCTATGGGGAAGCTGTGCCCTTCTAGGTGTCAGACCTCAGATCCCAACAGCCCAGCAGGCCAATGATCAGGGAGGTAGCAGCTGTGGTCCTAACATCTGGAGAGTCAGGGGTCCCACCATCCCTTCCTGGGCTCTCTGGAATACCCATCTGTGAAATGCACTCCTTGGGGTATCCTTTCTTCTTATGTCTTGAAATTAGGCAAGGTCTGGCTTTTGTCAGCTTAGGGTTTCTCTACATTTCCTCTTGGGCTTTTCCCCAGGGAAAACTGCTCTTGAGCACACAGTCGGAGCAAATGGCTATTGGGTTCTCCTCAGGTTGCCATTTCTTCCATTTATCACTCAACAGTGGGTTTTCCCTATTAGGCAAGGGGAGAACCTTTTGGACCAGTGCTTTCTAGGCACAGCAGAAGCAGAACGGTGAATGAGCCCTTAGTCAGTTAACACACTCATTTCATTGCAAGCTAAACTGCTCTTTGAGATGGGACAGGTGACAGCAAAGAAGCTAGAGGGAGATTGAGAGTGATATTGAACAGTTAACATTCCCATCTAGCGTTTGTAATTGGTATTGCAAGGTCTGGGGTGCCTTGATATTCATGGTCGTTTTTTAAAAATTGAAAATAATTGGGGAGCAAGGATCACAAATATCCAGGGGCATAGCAGGGGGGAGCAGGGGGACTGTGGCCCCAGGTGCAAATTTTTTTGGGAGTGCAACGTGGTGCCAGCTTCCACAGGGATCCCTGCAGCCCACACCCATGGTAACTGGGCACAGGTGGAGGGAGACGTGCCATGGGTGACCCCAGCACAGCCTGGCCTGGTGCTCTTCTCCACAGACATCGGGAGGTCTCACCCACCAAAGGCTGTGTTGGCCAGCTAGGCTCCCCCCTGAATGGACACAGACCTGCTTGGGTCGGGGTCGGGGTGCTCCAGTGGCATCGGCGATTTGCCCACCCCGGGTGCCGCAACCTATGTTCTGGTGCTGCAGATATTTACTGCTGGAAATCCAAACCCTGTAGAAAGAATATGGTGACACTTACCTATAAGGAAACATGCATAGGATCATGCAGAGAACTTGTTAACTATAGGTAAATCTCCTGGGCAGCCTTACACTGTTTTTAGGCTTCTTTATTATTACTTTTTTATAAATTTTTTATTAAGGGTTTTTTCTTTAGAATACAAAAAAAAAAAACCGACATATGCAAATAACAAGAACAAACATAATAATTAGCATCATGTAATAACCAACTTTTCTTCATCTTTGGACTTCCTCACATCTCCCGCTCCTGCATTCCATATTTAATAAAACTTTAATCAGCAATTTGTCACCTTATTTCCATTCTTATTATACACATTTTCAATAGTTTGTCCCTAACTTTGAATATAATCTAAGTCTTAAATACCTAATTTTAACATATTATTTGTTCAAAGTTTATTATTCTCATAGATGTTTTTAGGCTTCTTTAACTGGCTTGCCGTGGAACTGCAGTGCCTGGGTGTAGCTAGGGAGGGGGGCAATATCCACCCCCAAAATCAAGTAAATAAATAAAAATACTTAACTAAAAGTAGAAATTGTAGGAAGATTTCTGAGTACTTGGGATCAAAAGAAAGAAATTTAAAACAACTGTTGTTGAGACATTTCATTCTGAATCTGCTAGACTGAGCCAGACAGAGGAAGTGGCGGGTGAGTGTCCTGCCCTCCCCACATAAATCCGGGCTACACCCATCCTGCCATGTGTGGAAGTGCTGATCCTTCTCAAGATGTTTAGTTTCCTCAGAAAGCTACAATTCCCAAGGTTCCCTAGGCATGGGTGTTTGCAAGGAGCAGCCCCCCCCCCGGTGAACAATAACCCCAAGACTTTCAGCTTTTATATTCTTAAAAAGAGTAAGATGCTAGCATTTGTAAAACCTGAGATATGAGGCAAAATGTACAGCCACTATTCTTCGGGGCAGGGGACCTTTCTGAGGCAAAATGCCAGTGGTAGGCAGGTCCACAGGCAAAATTGGGTGTGGTTCTAGAGGTACATTTTTAAAACTGACTCCAGCTACAAAGAGGCCCCTGGGGAGGCAGAGGAACATCAGCTGCTGGTGCTGGAGATCCTGCTCCCTGCTTGGAAGGCATTTTCCATCTGGCCTAGGAGGGGGGCCCTGGTCTCACTCCAGCTACAGAAGGCTGGAACAAACTCTTGGGTTGGAGCAGTGTCTAGGGGTTCCTGTTGGGGGCTCTGTTATTGGTTTTACTGCCCTTGCTGTTTAAAATGGTTTTTAAATAACTCTTAATCTATGGGTGTTATAATTTAGTGTTTTTTGTTGTTTTAAATAAAAGGGCATAGGAAATGTGTGGGTAGAGAGGAGCTGGGCAGGGGGTTCAAGATAGGGCGAGGCATGGTGTAGCAGGCCAGGTAAGGGGCACACAGCCCAGGCAAGCAGTGACTGAGGCACCGTTAATCAGCAGTTCCCAAGAGTGGGTGAATGGGAGGCTGCCTGCTCTTGATGAGGTCACACTCTGAAGGAGTGGCTATGTAGCTTGGGGGTCCTCCTGGATCCATTGCTGTTGCTAGAGTCTTGGGTGGCCTCAGTGGCACCAAGTGCCTTCCTTCAGCTTTGGCTGGTGGCCCATCTATGCCCCTATCTGGACAGGGAGAGCCTAACTACTGTTCTCTACACTCTGGTAACCTCAAGGTTAGATTACTGCAATGCGTTATACATAGGGCTGCCTCTGAAGATGGTTCGGAAATGTTATGTTTCCAAGGGGTTGCTCGAGAGCAAGCAGGCAAATATCTCCCTACTTGGCAGCAAAGCCTTGGCTTTGCTTCCAAAATAAACTTTATTTGTCCGGAGCGCCACTCTCACGTGGCTGACTCAATCGCTGGCAGAATCCATGAGTGGGCGGTTCCTAAACTTTCCCCAGCAAAGCAGCTTCTTGACGTCCAGTCTGCGTCTCCCCCTCTGCGTGGATGCTTTCTGCGCAAAGAGGGCATGGGCAGCGGAGGACCACTTTCCTTCCCGCTTCTCCCAGGCAAGGAGTCCGGGGACCGCCTCGCCACTTCTGACTCCTGCACCTCCTCTCCACTGGAGGCGTATTTACTCTCCTCCATTGAAGAGGAGCTACTTCCCACGATCCCTGGAGGCTCCCTATAATCCATTTGGCTTTTGCTCTCTCCCTCTTGAACTGATGGCAGTTTCCTGACAGGAAACTTCAGCTAATGCAGAATTCAACAGCCAGGTTGTTCACTGGGGCAAGACACATAACGTCCTGACCTAACATCACTGGGACCTTCATTATATGTTTTTAGGCATCAGGCGAAAACCTTGCTCTTCAACCAGGCCTTTGGCTGATTAACTGTCTATGTCCTTTAAATATGTTTGTGGGAGGGCGGCATTTTTGTTTAGTTTTGTTCTTGTTTTTATTATGTACTTTGTGGGACTTTTCTTTCTTTTTCATTCATTTTTTGATGTGAACTGCCCTGAGATCTTCAGATGAAGGGCAGTAGACAAATTTAATAAATAATAATGATCATAATCATAACATTAAGAAGAGTATCTGCTGGATCAGACCAATAGCCCATCCAGTTCAGTGTCCTTTTCTCACAGTTGCCTATGGGAAAATTACAAGCAGGATCTGAGCATGGAGCACCCACCTCTCCTTCGGTTTCCACCAAGTGGCATTCAGAAGGGGTCAGAGAGAGAGAGAGAGAGAGAGAGAGAGAGAGAGGGTGGGGCTTCACCCACTTTTGACTCTGGCCCTGCCCCCACTAGCTTTGGTCCCATGTGGGCATCCTGCCAGATTACCCCCCAGGGAATCTGACCCCCAAGAGAGAAAACAGGCTGCCCACCCCTAGTCTAGCATAGAGACTGATACTTTATGGCAAATGTCTCACATATTCCCAGTAGAACATGGCCATGAAAGCCACAGGCTAGGCCTGTGGTTCTCCTACTAATCATATGAAATGGCACCAGGTTCATAGTGCCGTGCAGGAAGATTGGAAGATTGCAGGCCAGGAGAGTTGATGGCAGAACATCTCTCTTTCAGTGTCCTTCTTTGGGGACGGCTATGTAGAGATGCCCTTGGCGAGCTCCTGCAGCACCATCCAGCTTCATCTGCAGTTCTACACCCGGCAGCAGAATGGACTCCTCTTCCTGGCTGCAGGACAGAAGGACTATCTACTGTTGGAGCTCCGGGCTGGCATTCTGCAGGTCAGCAAGATGTTCTCCTGCAGCTTTTACACACAACAGTTTTTATTGCATGATTGTGCAGCTGTTGCTAGCGATGGGAGTGGATTTGGTCAGAACATGAATTTCCCCAGTTTGGGGAGCCTCACTTCCTGCCCATTATGAGCAGGCACAGCTCCCTGGGGTTTTGTGTCCAGCTCCATTTCCTCCTGGGTGGAAGGGTGGCATAGAAATCAAACAAATCAATCAATCCTGATACCAGGGGTGCTTCCAGATGATCCCATTTATTGAGCAATCATCCTCATTTGTTTGCATTGATTATTTAATGAACATTCATTCTGGTTTCTTTCCAGGGAGGTTAGATGACCTTTCATCAAAGCCAAGTCTTGTCCCACACTTTCCAGAATGTCTAATTTTTTGAGGAAGTGGGTTTTTGTTGGGCAAGACCTTCCAATCAACTTATAATTGTGAAACCTGAATTTGCCAGCATGTGATTGAATCCCACCTGAAACTAGCGATGGTCTGGGAGTGCTCTCAGCCTTCCTGCCAATATCCTCCATTTTCAAGCCAGAAAAATAACAACCCCATGATCTCAAAAAGGAGGAGGGGGTAGCTGGTGGCAGAGAAGGCTTGCTTCGTCCATAGCTGAAAGTCATTCACTTCAGAAGCACAATTCCCTGCAGGGGATTTATGGTTTCCTCTGCCTCCCAACTCAGCTCAAAAGGCAACCCCAGGCTCCCCAGAATTCCCCAGGGCTCCTGTGGTTTGGGAAGCTGTTGTTCTGCATGCCAGGAAAGGTAAGGAAGCCTTACAGAGAGGCTTCCTGCAGGGCCACCCTGCTGTCACTTCTGCTAGGTAAATACAGTGGTACCCCAGGTTACAGACACTTCAGGTTACAGACGCTTCAGGTTACAGACTCCGCTAACCCAGAATAGTACCTCGGGTTAAGAACTTTGCTTCAGGATGAGAACAGAAATCGTGCAGCGGCGGTGCAGTGGCAGCGGGAGGCCCCATTAGCTAAAGTGCTTCAGGTTAAGAACAGTTTCAGGTTAAGAACAGACCTCCAGAACCAATTAAGTTCTTAACCCAAGGTACCACTGTAAATGGGAAGGTAGCATGTGGCAGGTGTTCAAAGGCTTGCAGGTGGGCTCTGAGGGAAGGTATTTGAACTCTGCCATACTTTCAGTGATGTCATTGGAAGCATAAGGAAGCATAACAGGGTCTCAGTTAAAGACTGGACTGGAGAGGACTCAAAAACTGGGCATTTGAAACAAACTTTTGATAGAAAGCAGAAGGACTTTTTAAAGGTTTTAATTAACGTAACATCAAAATTACAAACAAAACAAAAAAACATAATCAAGGTTACAAAACATAACACAGGAGAACAGCACAAAGCCAGAGTTCATACTTTGGTGGGAGAAGAACATTTTTATATACTGTATCTAATTTGACACATAGGAAATAGAATCCCACCAAACAGCTTAGAAATGTTCCTGATCCTTTAGAAACAGGTAATTTGTGAGTTGCTTTCTTTTCCATGGCCAGATTCCACATATTCTTGAGAGGTTTAAGTCCTGTAGTGTCTTCCATTTCTGGGCCAAAGAAGTTCCTTCTGCAGCCAGCACCCACACAAGAAGTTCCTTAGATCACAAAGGCCAATTTTAAAACAAATGAATTCCTCACATGGCCTGGCAATAAACTCTCACTCAATTTGCAGCATTGAGATTGTGACACTAGCCTAGTTTACAGAGTTGTCAAAAGAGTTACTGTACTGAGATAACAAACATAAGGCACACTGAACATTCAGAAAGTTCTAATGAACAAATGATTCTAATGATTCTGATTTGCCTTCTCCTTTTGTAGGCCAGAATGGACCTGGGCTCTGAAGAACTGACTCTCAAGTCCCCAGCAGGACCACATCTCAGTAACCTCATCATCCACGATGTTGATCTGTTGATGGCCGATGGGTGGATGACCCTGATTGTGGATGGCCTTTTCAATACCTCTGTGGAAATTCCAAGACCCCTGGAGGAGCTGGACATCAATTATGGCCTCTATGTGGGAGGAACAGGGAGCCTGGAACTGCCGTATCTCATCGGAGTGAGTGTGCCCTTCAGGGGCTGCCTCCACATGGTGACGTTCAACGATCGTGATGTCCTGTCCGCATTGGCTTCTAGCAGTGGCACCAAGAGATCCCACAGCATCCGAGAGGGGTGCAGTGTAGAGTTCTCTGCTGGGCCCAATGATCCCCTTGGCTTTCTGGGACCAAACTCTTATATTGCGCTCCCCAGCTGGAGTGCAAGGAATGAAGGGACCATTGAGTTTGTAATAACCACAAGCATCAAGCAAGCCCCTCTGATCTATCAGTCAGGACTTGAAAATGACTTCTTCTACCTGGAGATCTTTGACGGGCGCTTGAGAGGGGTGGTGGAGAAGGGCAATGGTGTCGTGGTGCTCCACAACAACGTTTACCTCAGCAATGAGGAGGAACACTATGTCAAGGTCTTCATGGATGTCCGGAAGTTTGAGATCCTCGTTGACTACTATGCCTCACAGACCTCCAACAAGGGTATCCACAGTCACCTCGATCTTCAAGGGCCACTCTTCCTGGGAGGTCTGAATGAGAAGGCTGCCCAGAGAATGAGAGAGCGTGGGCTGGGTTTTATGTCTGGAAACAGCTTCTCTAACACCTCCTTTGTGGGCTGCCTGGAGGACCTGAGGATAAATGAGGAGAAGAGGAGTTTGCAAGATGCTCTCATCACAAGGGACATAACAGCTGGCTGCAGGAAACTGGAGCAGTACTCTGACTATGATGACACATATGAGCAGGATGAGGCCCCCACAAGTTCTGCTCCTGACCATTGGCATGGCCCTGTTATGGAACCATGTCGCCCTGATGCCAGCCTCCCCCCAGTCTTTGCTAACTTCACCAAATTGCTGCATGTCAGCCCTTTGGTTGTTGCTGAAGGAGGTATGGCTTTTTTGGAGTGGCGACACACCCAGCCAACCATTGACCTGAACAGCGCTAACATCAGGCAGTCTCAGGTAGTTTTCAGCATCAACATGGACCCAAGGCATGGGCAACTGGAGTTAGGAATCTCCCGGACCAGAGGCAGAAGGAAATTTACTCTGTTGGACATCATCAATCGAAAAGTCAAGTACGTTCATGATGGCTCTGAGAGACCAATGGATCAGTTGCTGCTGGAGGTAACTGTCACTGCCAGGAAAGGGATCCCAGAGTGTCTGCAACAAGGCCAGATCTATCTGCTACCCATAAAGATAAGTCCAGCCAATGATCCCCCTGAAGTGGTCTTTCCACAGGGAGATCGCATGGTCATTCTGGAGCACACGCGCAAGCATCTCAACCCAGACATTGTCCGTGCACTTGATGATGATACCCCATGTGACAGCTTACGATTCCAACTGCTTGGTGGGAAGAGAATGGAAGAAGGCTACATAGAATATGACTTCCACCCTGGAGTCCCAATTGAGGAGTTTTCCTGCAGGGACTTGGAAGCTGGTCATGTGGTCTATGTCCACCAAAATGGGCCCACATCAACCCTCATTCTCCAAGTTAATGATGGTATGGTGATGAGCCCAGTGGCTACCTTAAGGGTGGTTGCTGTGGAGCCAGACATCCAGGTACGCAACAACACAGGCCTCTTTGTCTCGCAAGGGGGTGCGGTTCCTATCACCCTGGCCAACCTTTCTGTAGAGACCAATGCAATACAGCAAAAAGTGCCCATCTTGTATCGCCTGACTGTGCCCCTTCAGTACGGTGAGATCCAAAAGCAAGGGAGCCTGGGTGGAGAATGGAAGAGGGTGGAGTCTTTCTACCAGCAGGATGTTGAGCAAGGGCGCATCCAATATTTCAGCACAGACGAAGTTCACCACGCAGAAGATACAATTGAGAAGCTACAGTTTGTGGTCCAAGTGGGTCAGAAGACTCTGAGAAACAACACCTTCCTCATTAGGATCAAGAGGGCCACCATCAGGATGAAGACCATGATCCCCCTCCAGATGATGAATAAGAAAGAAAGGAACATCACCTCTGCTGATTTGGGGGCAGCCTTAGAGGAGCTGAGCTCTAGCTCAGAGCCTTTCCACTATGTCATAATTCAGCCACCCAGAAAGGGGAACCTTGAGCTTCGTGGCACAAGGCTGACTGAAGGCTTCGGTTTCACACAAGATGATTTGCAAAGCCATCAGCTCAGCTACAGCGCAACCATCCGAGACTCAAAGGAGACTGAAGACACCTTCCAATTCCGTGTCATGGCTGGAGAGCAATACTCCCCCATATATACTTACAGGATACAGGTTGGGGGGGACCCGGATGCCCCTATCCTGACCAATGTCCTTCTGTCTGTTTTGGAAGGAGGGCAGGCTGTCATCTCCAAGGACCACCTGTTCGTCAAGAGTGCGAACAGCATGAACTACATGTATGAGGTAGTAGATGGCCCGACCCATGGGAAGCTGATCTGGAGGACACTTGAGCATGTGCCGGCCAGCAAGGAGGTGATAACAAAATTCACCAATGAAGACATCCTCCAAGGCCGCCTTGTTTACCAGCATGATCATTCAGAGACCCTGGAAGACGACATTCCATTTGTGGCCATCAAGCAGGAAGAGGGAAGCTCTGACTTCGAGGCTGAGGACGTGAGAGGTGTTTTCAGGGTCTCTATTCAGCCTGTGAACAACCACCCTCCATTCCAGTTGGTCAACAAGGTCTTTAATGTGGTGCGGCATGGGCAGCGCTTGATGACCACTGATGATATCGCCTTCTTTGACAAGGATTCAGGCTTCTCAGATACCCAGATAGTGTTAGTAAGGAAGGACATTCTTTTTGGTAGCATTATCACTGTCGAGAACAGAAGCCGGCAAATCTATCGTTTCACTCAGGATGACCTAAGGAAGAAGAAAATCCTCTTTGTCCACTCTGGAGCTGACAGGGGATGGATCCAATTCCAGGTTTCTGATGGCCTGCATCAGGTGGCAGCTCTCTTGGAAGTGCAGGCTTCAGACCCTTACCTCAAAATCAGCAGCTCCACAGGCTTAGTCATCCACCAAGGCAACCAAGGGACCATTGACTCCTCCATCCTCAGCTTGGAGACCAACATGGATGTCAGGACTGATGAAGACATTCTCTTCCGCATAGTAGCCCCACCCAGATGGGGCATGATGCTGCGAGGTGGGCAGCAAGTGTCCTCTTTCACCCAGAGGGACCTGCTGGCAGGAGAGGTTCTTTACCAGCACAATGGGAGCAGGAATTCCCAAGACAAGATCCACTTTTCTGTCGAAGCAAACCAGGTGGCTGTTGACGCAGTGCTGAAGATCGTGATAGTCCTGGACCCCCATCCTAGCCCACTAAACCTTGTTCACCATGAGAGAATACGGATTCTCCATGGGGAAGCTGTGGAGATCAAGAATGACTATTTGCTAGTAAGTTGGTCTAAACCACTCAGCCTAGGGCTTGCCGATCAGAAGGTCGGTGGTTCAAATCCCCGCGACGGGGTGAGCTCCCATTTTTCGGTCCCAGTTCTTGCCAACCTAGCAGTTTGAAAGCACGTCAAAGTGCAAGTAGATAAATAGGTACCGCTCTGGTGGGAAAGTAAATGGCGTTTCTGTGCACTGCTCTGGTTTCACCAGAATCGGCTTAGTCATGCTGGCCACATGACCCAGAAAAACTGTCTGTGGACAAACACCGGCTCCCTCAGCCAGTAAAGCGAGATGAGCTCAGAGTCGTTCACAACTGGACTTAACTGTCAGGGGTCCTTTACCTTTACCTATGCTGTTCCTAGTTCTCTGTCCTTGAGTTTGGGAGACTATGAGGGCTGTTCTAGGAGTTGCAAAGCAGGAGGTGTATATTTATTCTGCAGATTAATTATGTTGTTCTTTTTAAATTATATTTAAAAAATAGGCAGTCATCCTATGTACTCCATTTATTTCCAGCCCTAACAGACCACTTTTCACCATTGGTGGTCAAAAGGCAGTTTGCAGGACAATCAATAAAACAAGCCATCAATCAAATACTGTGGTGTTTAAACAAAACCACAGGTAAAAGCTTAATACAACTTACTCCTTTTTATTTTATTCACCTTTTTCTCCAAGGAGCTTGATGTGGCATACATTGTTCTCCCCCTCCTCTTCAATCTCCACAACAACCCTGAGAGGTACTTTAGGCTAAGAGATGCAGACTGGCCTTAAAGTCACTCAGTGAGTTTCATGGCCGAGTGGAAATTTGAATCCTGGTCTCCCAGGTCTTGGTCCAACACTCTAATTACTGTACCACATTGGCTCTCTACTTAAAATCATAACACAACTTCCATTACACAAGCTTAAGATGCTAAAAAGAGCCCCCAATCACCCCCATTAAGCTTGGATAGGGGAGGTGTAAAGACTTATTATAACCCTAATTACGTGGGAGGGTTGAGCATGATGCCCATGATAGTTTATCCAGTTTGCAAATGGGCCCATGAGCCCCAAAAGATTGGTGACCCCCATCCTATAGGATGCATCAGTCAACTACAGCAACTGGACCACAAGTGATGGTTTTGTATTCGCATTCCTGATTGGGAGGAATGTTGACCACATTTTCTTTCCACCGTCATCCATCTTACAGGTTGAACATGAAGAGATCCCTCCCCAGGAGATCATCTACACTGTCACCATCTCCCCACTTTCAGGATTCCTGGTGGCCTTATCTCATGGCCCCACCTCGGACGAGCCTCCCAGCTTGGATCCCATTCAGACCTTCACCCAGGAGGACATCAATGAAGGCAAAGTTCTCTACCTCCATTCCAGCCCTGAGATACAGGGTGACCAGTTCACCGTTGACATCACAGCCAACGGGGTGGATGCCCTGGCAGGGGTTGTGGTGGACCTGGTGATCATTCCTATTTATTTCCCACTGGAGGTGTACAACATGACAGTGACTGAAGGGAGCTCCCAGGTGCTCTCCATGGACATCCTGAATATCCCCAGCACTTACTTCACGGCTCTTAAGGTGGAGTTTGTCATCGTTGAACCGCCAGAACATGGCATTTTCCAGAAGGTGGAGAGACCCGAAGAGGGCAGCCTAAGTGCATTTTCTTGGTCTGAGGTAAGAAGGCAGCAACATCTACTATTAACCTGAAGTCCTGTTGGTGTTTCTGGCAATGCATGGGTGCGATGCTTCAGAGTTTACTCAGAAGAAAGCCCCAGTGCTACATATATTCCATAGAAATGCATAGTTTTACAGGGCAATCATCTACATTTCTGCTCAAAAGTAAGTCCATTTGCGTTCTGTAGGGCTCACTGCCAGGAAGCTGTGGATAGGATTGGAGGCATAAACACTACATTGTGCCAGCTCTAGGAACATAGAAAGCTGCTTGTGCTGCAATCCCATCTGCACTAGATATTTAAAGCTGTATTTTACCACTTTAAACAGCCATGTCTTCCCCAAAGAGCCCTGAGAGCTGTAGCTTGTGAAGGGCAATGAGAATTGTTAGGAGGCTCCTGTCCACCTTCCAGTGCTACAATTCCTAGAGTGGCTTAACTATCAGTCCCTCTTCCTCCCAGGGAACTCTGGGAATTGTAGCTCTCTGAGGTGAATAGTGCTCTCCCAACAACTCTCATCACGCTTAACAAGTTACAGTTCCCAGGATTCTGTGAGGGGAGCCATGGCTGTTTGAAGTGGCATTGTGGTGCTTTGAATGTATAGTGCAAATGGGGCCTGAGCCAAGCTATTGATCCAGTGTAGTATTGTCTACACTGACTGGCAGCTGCTCTTCAGGGTTACAGGCAGGGGGCCCTACCTGGTAGGGGGCCCTACCAGGGATTGAAACTGGGACCTTCTGCATATAACACATGTGCTTAACACTGAGCTCCAGCCTTTCTCCTAACCTTACAAGGGGGGGGGGGGAGGCACATTATTGACTGGTGCTCTCTTTCTCAAGTTCTAGCTCCAAAACACAGTTTGGAAATTGAGGAAGGGGTTTTGTTTTGTGTGGTGTCCTCACCTTCTGCTCCATAAATCCTTCCATCTAATCCAAGCCTGCACAACTTGTAGCTCAGCAAGCCAAACAAAAACCCTCCAGACTTATGGGGTAGACTCCATAAACCTCCTGGCTTAGCTGCCTGACTAGGACTTTGAAAGTGGGGTGGGGGTCCCCTAAGCACAAGAAACCTGCGATCCACAAGCCAGAGCATGGTAGAAAATAGTGGCTCAGAAGCATGGACCTAGGCTAAGAATTAGAGAACAGGCTGTCTCTGAAAAGCTCAGGAATTTTGATCAGTACCAAAACTGAATTCACAATCCCTTCAAGCAGATAGCCACTCCTGGTTTCCCCCCATAACTTTTAGTGACCTAATGTAGGGAGGAATGCTTTTTAGTTTTTGCTATTGTTAGCTAATGAGGTATAAAAAAATCCTTGTCCCTCTATTCCTCCTGAAGTCTAGAGCTCTGGGGATTAGGAAAACAAAAAGCTTGGACACTGAGTTTTTAAGCATGGATGTGTTCCTAGAAAAAGAGTGGCAAAAGGGAAGTCCTGCCTCAGACCTTCTGCATTCCAAGCAGGTCCTCTGCCACTGAGCTGTGGCTCTTCTGTCCTCCCCTGGCCCACACTAACCAGCCATGGCTCTCCAGGATTTCAGCCAAAGGTCTTTTCCAGTCTGCCCTGGAGACACCCAAACCAATGGCTTCAAGTTACAAGAACAGAGATTCCAACTAAACACCAGGAAGAACTTTCTGTAAGAGCTCTTTGATAGCAAAAGGGCCCCTCTCAGAAAGCAGTGGGGTCTTAAACACAGGTCAGATGGTCAGGGATTCTTCAGCTGCAATTCCTGCATTGCAGGGGGTTGCACTAGGTGACCCTTGGGGTACCATAGAATCATAGAATCATAGAATCATAGAGTTGGAAGAGACCACAAGGGCCATCGAGTCCAACCCCCTGCCAAGCAGGAAACACCATCAGAGCACTCCTGGCATATGGTTGTCAAGCCTCTGCTTAAAGACCTCCAAAGAAGGAGACTCCACCACACTCCTTGGCAGCAAATTCCACTGTCAAACAGCTCTTACTGTCAGGAAGTTCTTCCTAATGTTTAGGTGGAATCTTCTTTCTTGTAGTTTGGATCCATTGCTCCATGTCCGCTTCTCTGGAGCAGCAGAAAACAACCTTTCTCCCTCCTCTATGTGACATCCTTTTATATATTTGAACATGGCTATCATATCACCCCTTAACCTCCTCTTCTCCAGGCTAAACATGCCCAGCTCCCTTAGCCGTTCCTCATAAGGCATCATTTCCAGGCCTTTGACCATTTTAGTTGCCCTCCTCTGGACACGTTCCAGTTTGTCAGTGTCCTTCTTGAACTGTGGTGCCCAGAACTGGACACAGTACTCCAGGTGAGGTCTGACCAGAGCAGAATACAGTGGCACTATTACTTCCCTTGATCTAGATGCTATACTCCTATACCATCCAACTCTACAATTCTTTGATTCTATGATACTGGGAATAGAACCTGGGACCTGTTGCAGACAAATGTCTGTGTCCTCTTTGCATTCAGGTGGAGCATCAGCTTGTTCAATACATGCATGATGGCAGTGAGTCGTTGGTTGACAGATTCACAGTGGTCGCCAACATCTCCAAGCACAACCAAGAGAGCCAACCCAGGACAGTCTACATTGACATTCTCCCAAGCAATGACGAGGCACCGGTGCTGATGGTCAACATAGGACTGCAGGTACCTTGTCAACCAAAGCAAGGGGTGGGGGTGGGACGTTTGAGGATGCTGGGGTGAGGAGCTGAACAGAAATCTCAGCCAGGTTGGCGCCAAGGGACAATCCTGTTTCAAGATACAACTGTAGAGGCCCAGGGGTCAGCAAACTTTTTCAGCAGGGAGCCGGTCCACTGTCCCTCAGACCTTGTGGGGGACCAGACTATATTTTTTGGTGGGAAATGAACAAATTCCTATGCCCCACAAATAACCCAGAGATGCAGTTTAAATAAAAGGACACATTCTACTCATGTAAAAACATGCTGATTCCCGGACCGTCCGCGGGCCGGATTGAGAAGGTGATTGGGTCTGATCCGGCCCCGGGCCTTAGTTTGCCTACCCATGGTATAGGCTGTTAAGAGTGTGCTGGACTCTGAGTTCAGTTTTAAAGGCACGTCTTTGGCATACTCTGTGTCTCACTGACAATATTTGTAAGGGGACATGAATGTGGCAAATGAGCTTCAAATCAAAAGTGCTTTTAGTATCAGGTGTGAAATGCCCTTAGGATGATCAGGGCCTTCATTATCAGCCTGCAATAGTCGAGTGCAGGAACAGAACTCAAGTGGCCAAGCAGGGAAAGGAGAACGTAGAACCACACAGGGCTGGCTCTATCATTAGGCAGGGTGAGGGGGCTGCCTCAGACAGTGGTTGCTGGTGGCACAGTGCTCTCCCCAGATGCTCCACCTGATCCTACAGACATATACCCAGCACCATTCCTTTTGGAAGACAGAGCTGTGCATGCCATGTGGAGTAATCTATGCCCTCTCGTTAGCCTGCTGCCCCCAGAGAACTGAAGGATGTTATCCAGTCACTAGGATTGCAGCATCAATTGCCAGTCCAGTCAAATTCTGTATATGGGATGGCAGGGGTGGCACCATCCTGTCCTTTACCACAAGCAGCAAAAGATATTGGACCATTCCTTATCCCACAGCCCTAAGCCTTTCAAGTTAGCTTTTGATCACTCCCTACTGTGTATAGTGAGAGCCAGCATGGTATATTGGTTAGATTGTGGGCCTGCAGCCTCGGAAGTCAGGGTTCAAATCCCCCACTTGGCCAAGAAGTCAATCAACAATGTCCTTACCTACCTAACAGGGTTGTTGTGAAATTAATATGGGGGGGGGGGGAGCTGTGGTTGCCACTTTCAGCTCATTGGAGGAAATGTGGAATCTCAATGCAATTATAAACATGAGACCCTCCAGATGTTGTTGTGTTCAGCTGCTTGCCCGGTGTGGCCAGTGGTGAGGGATGATGGTGTGGACTTTCCTACCGCTGCTCAGCTCTGCTACTGCCTGAAGAGGTTTCCCACAGAGGCTTTGCACAGAGGTTTTGCGCAGAGGAAACGTACCGGACAGGCAGATATTCAACAGATGGGAGTTGTAGTTAATCAGTGCCTGAAGAGCTACAGGTTCCCCACCCTCCCAGGCACCAGAATCCGACCTCCGTTTTCAGTATTAGCAGAGAAAATAGAGTCTGAAAGCAGGTGTCCATATGAATCTCAGCTCTGAGATCTAGCTGCTAAAGCAAGTTAGTTGCTGGCTGTGGCAGGGAAGAGGAAAGGGTGGGACTGCAGAAAGCAGGCAGCATGCTGCTGCAGTTTTTCCATTAGACCTTAACACCAAGTGAGGCATTGGATGGGTGTTTGGTGGTGGGGAGGTGAAGCAGGAAAGGAGACAGCCTTTTTGCATTCTTTCCTTGGATGCCGCAAACACCATCTGTTTTTCCATCTCTTGCCATGTTGCAACATTGCCACAGGATGGCAGCATACATCCATGCTATGGCTTCCAGCTTGCAAGGGCAGGTTTGTGAAGACGCGTGCAGTTTTATGTAATACAGCAACCACCACGATCCAGCAAAGCGCCTGTACCAGTGGGCACTTTTCCACTGATGGTGGGAAGTTCTTGACTCTAGAGAAGTATAACCAGTCTGTAATGTAACAGGGAGTCCTTGGAGCACCCCACAATCGCCTAACCTTGACTCCCATAGGTTCAGGTCGGGCAAGACACCTCCACCAGGAGATAGAAGCAAAACAGCAGCCAGTAGGCCTTATCTTTAATGTTGCAACAAGATTTCCCACTACCACAAAGTCAAAGCAGCCGGAAGCCCCGAACAATGGTTACATCAATATTTTAAAGTTTCCCGAAGTTTCCCATAATACATCTCAGGATGCATCATCAAGACATCATAGATATGCCACAGAAAAGATGGGGTCTCAGGTAGAACCTGACATCCAGTCATGCCCCTGTCACTCAAATACAGTCTTTCACACTTATTCCATCACAGTACAAAGGAAAGTAAGGGACGCAGGTGGCGCTGTGGGTTAAAGCCTCAGCGCCTAGGACTTGCCGATCGAAAGGTCGGCGGTTCGAATCCCTGCAGCAGGGTGCGCTCCCGCTGCTCGGTCCCAGCGCCTGCCAACCTAGCAGTTCGAAAGCACCTCCGGGTGCAAGTAGATAAATAGGGACCGCTTACCAGCGGGAAGGTAAACGGCGTTTCCGTGTGCGGCTCTGGCTCGCCAGAGCAGCGATGTCACGCTGGCCACGTGACCCGGAAGTGTCTCCGGACAGCGCTGGCCCCTGGCCTCTTAAGTGAGATGGGCGCACAACCCCAGAGTCTGTCAAGACTGGCCCATACGGGCAGGGGTACCTTTACCTTTTACAAAGGAAAGTATTTACAGTTCCCTGGCCAAGCTTCATCCCACTATGGGGCAGGCTGGCATTGTGATTGAGGTGGTTATCTGTCTGAAACTTCTTGGGGCCCACTCACCCCTCCCCTTATACCTCACTTCCCTGGGTCCTAAATGCCATTGGAACTGAGAATATTGATAGAATGAGTGATTTCTTATGCATTTCTAAAGTTTTCCCATTAAGCCAGTATATAGACACATTTATCAGTGAATTGCAACATTTGGTAGTGACATTTTCCCTGTTTTCCTTTGTTGGGGCTCAGCAGGGAGTTGCAGGATCCTGATCTGAGCTCCCCTTGCAGATTCAATGCCTTTGCAGAGATGTTGCTGTTATTTTCTCTTGACACTAGAGGATTTGGTTTGATGGGTGAAAGGCAAGGAAATACCTCTCTGTGGTCCATATGTGGGTGAATTTGTGCAGCAGAGACTGTTTGTCTTTGCCTTATGGCAGTGGCAGAGCTTCATGCTCTGGCACGGGGGGGGGGGGGAGAGCAGGCAGGGGCAGGGCTGGTGTGTGTCCTGGGGGCATGATGCACCGCCTGCTGGGGCATGGTGCCCAGTGCGGGCGGGGGGGGGGCAGCCGCGATGGCACCCCACTGGGATCACATTGCCATGGTTGGTGTGTTCCCCCCGCACTCCTCTTCCTCTGCCAGTGCCTTATGGTGTGGAGAGGCAAGACTCATGGGGGGAGGGAGGTCTCTCACCCCCCCTTCCAATTTCCCAGTAACAGCAAACGCACAGTTCCTCAGCCAGCCCATCCTCCACCAGCTATTTCCTATTCTGTTGTTGTTATTAATTTGCAATGGGAAGGCCTGGTTTTTATGGGGGGGGGTACATATCCCTGGTATAGAGAGACACACAGCCCTAATGTTTGAGCTTCAGTTTGCTTGAAATGAAGGGGAGGGGTGTCTCAAGGAGACACAGTTTTATTTACAGAAATAAATACACACATATACAACCTGAGCGGGTGGTGCTGTGGTCTAACCCACTGAGCCTAGGGCTTGCTGATCAGAAGGTTGGCGGTTCAAATCCCCGTGGTGGAGTGAGCTCCCGTTGCTCGGTCCCTGCTCCTGCCCACCTAGCAGTTTGAAAGCATGTCAAAGTGCAAGTAGATAAATAGGTACTGCTCTGGCAGGAAATGTTTCCGTGCACTGCTCTGGTTCACCAGAAGCGGTTTAGTCATGTTGGCCACATGACCCAGAAGCTGTCTGAGGAAAATGCTGGCTCCCTCAGCTTATAGAGCAAGATGAGCACTGCAACCCCAGAGTCGTCCGCAACTGGACCTAAGTGTCAGGGGTACCTTTACCTTTACAACCTGAGCATAGGATGGAGGGGCTCACAGCATCAACACTCCAACAGATCTTGCTTCTCCATTAGTCTCAGGTTTGGAGCCAGCAAAGAGCAAGCAGGTCTACCCATGAGCCTGGAGGGCCCCCTCACTTAGGGGGCTCTTGCAGTCAGGCTCACTCTTTTAGGATGCTGATGACAGGGCCTACACAAAACACTTTGGCACCTGAGGTGAACCACAAAATTGTGCCCCCCCTCCCCTCCCCCAGGAAAAGGGGGTAAGTGAAGGTCTACATCAAGGACTAGGGGAGGATAAAGATCTACAGAGGATATGGTGCCTCTGTGGATCCTGCTACCTGAGCCGGCTGCCTCACCTTGCCTCATGGGTGGGCCAGCCCTGGCTGATGAGGACACTTAAGTGGCCATGTAAGGTCAAAGAAACTTATCTGACTAGTTCATAGAATCTTCTATGAGATTCTAGCCCTCACTGGGTACAGGACTCCAGGGAAAGGGCTCAGGGCATCATCCAGACAGAGCCCCACAAACCCACAAAAATATTTTCTAACTGTCTCTTGTGACCAAGAGCAGCCCTGGCTTACTGATACCTTTTCTAAATCACTTTCTTTGTTTTGTGTCCTAAGTTTTCCTTTTGGGGTGCTTTGTTAAAATGTTAGAGTGAAGTGCAACTCTTGTCCTCCTTCATGGCTCCTAGAAGTTAAGTGCCTGGAAGCCAAATGGACACATCATTCACTTGCTTTCCAGGTTTCATGCTTGTTAATTTGGAGATGTGATCAAGGTCAGTGGACGTCCTGCCAGATACGAGCAATGCACTCATTGGAGCCAAGGTCCAAGGTTCCAATATCACAGAACTGTGCAGTTGGAGGGGCCCCCAGGGTCATCTAGTCCAACCCCCTGCAATGCAGGAATCACAGCTCAAGAATTCCTGGCAGGTGGCCATCCAAGCTCGGTTTCAAATCCTCCAGTGAAGGAACGTTTTCTCAGCAGCAACCCAGTGGAACGGGGAGTCAAGCTTAACCAGAGACTCAGGTCTGTAATTGAAACGAATCACCCGTGTGTTGTTTTAATTGAACAGAGCTTAATGGCATGATGAGAGATTTAATAGGAAATAAAACAAGCTGCATATGATAAAATACTGGTAAATAAAGCAACCTACATATGATGTATTTCAAAGCAATTTCAGGCAATCATAAGTAAGGGTGGCCATTGACAAGAACTTTACTTCTTGCCCTGTGATTCAGAAAAATGACCAAGAGGGAATATAGAATAATGCACTGATTTATTACCTACCCTTCACCCTAAAGACCCAGGACAGGTGACAACATTCAAATAGTTTATTATTTAAAACAGTTTAAAGAAACTTCCAATCATAAAATAAGGGAGGGGGGGTCCTAAAACAATCACCTCAAGTGTCAGAAGGGAAAGGAATGAGCTGCATCTTCAGCATTGCTGGAAGCTGTGTACCGAATGGGCCAGGTGCACTTCCGTGGTGAAGGGAGTTCCACCACTCAGGCCCTGTCCCAAGTCTCTGAGGACAGAGGAACTGCCAAAACGCCCCCGCTGCCAATCTCTATGCGCTATGCTATGTTGCTTGATGAAATCCACTCCTATAAAGTCTGCATTACTACCAGAGTCAATGGTAATGGGCACTTCCATAGTGAGTCCATTGGGTAGCTGGAGCGATGCGGTGAGTTGCACCACCGGTTTGGGTGGGAGTGGGTCTGTGGGCTGTAAAATCTCTGGGGACTGCTTCACTGACTCGCCTGGCTGGGCCCCAGTGCCTCTGCCTCCAGCCAGGCTTCGTCGTTTCCCTGTAGCTGTTGCTCCTGCTGAACTGTTCCTTTTACTGTTGCTGAGGCTGCAGTGTGCTTTTGAAGCCTCTGGGGGCACTCCTTGGCCATGTGCTGTGCACTGTCGCAGATGTAACACTTCCTGCTCCCTCTAGGAGGCTTCGCCTTTACTGCTCCTGGTGTTTGGGCTCTGGTTGCTGTCTGAGCCCTGGCACCACCTATCTCCATCGGCTCTTCTCCCCCTCCCAGTGGAGGCGTGGACTGGGCACGCGCTGTCTCTCTGGGTAGGATAGGAGTTGATCTGGCTGGTGTGCATCCCAAACGTCCGTCATCCTTGCTCCAAGGGCGTTCTTCCAGACGCATCCCTATCGCCAGCGCTCTTTGGACGACTTCCGTGGTGCTGTTGGGTCTCTCCCCCCTCACAATTTCATCCTTCACAGCCCCATTCAGCCCCTCCCAGAACATGTCTCGGACGACAGCTGAGTCTTTCTCCCAGCCCAGCGCATTTACCAACGCAAAAAAGCAGGAGTGGTATTGTCTCACAGTGGCTTTCCCCTGCTTCAAACCATGCATTTCCCTCCTGGCCACATCCACATCAACCGTTGATTTAAAACAAGCTCAAGCTGTAGAATCTTTGAGGGCGGGGTCATTTTCGTGCCATAAATTGCGCAGCCACGATTTAGCCTCCCCATGCAGATGAGTTATTATGAACCCCACTTTCTCCTCCTCATCTCTAAAGTCTTTCCGAAGCAAATTGAGCGCGAAAACTATGTCTGCCCTGAAGTTAGGATACTGCTGCAGGTTCCCGTCGAAATGGGATACGATGCTGCCCCCCCTCTTTCCGAGGCCAATCCCCTCCGGCTTGGGACCTGGCAGCCCCTCCTTGCTCAAAAGTTCCCACCTGGTTTGCAGATCCTTGCAGAACGCTACTGCTTCCTCCTCTCTCTTTCTGGATGCTGCTACTCCCATGGAAAGCTTCGTGACAGCTTCTTGCAGGGCTGTCACTTTCTCCTCTGTAGCCATCCTTGCCGATATTCGTGAGCTCGCAAAACACCAAGTTTTGCCCCTCGCTGCGCCAACTCACGCTGCGAAGGTTTTATGGAGATGGAGCTTACTGTCAGAGCTGCCCAAGGTCCCAGCTCACAAAGGACCAACGCCAGTTCTTGCTATATACAAAAGTCTTTATTAAGGTTCAGTTTCCATTTCAAAGCCACGGCGTGCAGCTCTACGTCTCAACCCTAGACTGCTGAAGCTCCATCTGAATCTCCTCCCCCTCGACACCAGTTCAAGACCCTAGCCTTGCTCCACCTCCTCCTTTGCTCCTTTCTCCTCTGGGTCCTTCTGCCCGCTGGGGTGTCGCCCTTTCTGGACTCTTCTGATGCTGATTCCCCGGATTCTTCCCCCTGCTTCCGGCGTGCTTTAGGACCTGGCTCCCAATCCGACCTCCCTGCTGTCCCGCGCTCCTGTACATTTGAACTTGGCGCGCGCGCCCAGCCGGCAACCTTCCTCCTGACCGTTACACTGCTCCTGTCACTGCTTCCCCCTTCGGGGGGGCTAGCTGGATCTGACTTCCCCTCCGTTCCCTCACTCAGCGATAGGGGCGTGGTCAGCCCTGCCTCATCTTCTCTCCCCACTGGAGGGGAAGCCGGCCCTGACACATGGGACTCTTCCCCCCCGCTACGCCCTGGTGGGGAAGCTGGTCCCGATCTCCAGCTGCTGTTTTGGGAGTCGCCGCTGGCCCCTTGCTTCTGGTGCGTCCTTCCCGGTACCCCCCTTGCCCTGGCCATCGGTGCCCCCTTCTGGGAATCTTCCGAATCGCTGGAGAAGCTCATGGAATCTCTCGGCCCACTGTCATACTCTCCTACGCTGCCCTCGGATTGTTCCCCTTCGCTCTCCGCTTCCTCTCTCCCCTGTGCCTCTGCTCCTGAACCCCTGACAACAGGCTTTTAAAAATATATAAAAAAGAATAGTCAAGATAGAGGATTTGTTGCAAAAAAATCCATTGAATTATTTCAAGCTGGGGGGGGGGATATGAAAGAAACATTTTGTACGAAGATTACCATAATAAAGGACAAATGTGGTAAGGACCTAACAGAAGCAGAAGACATCAAGAAGAGGTGGCAAGAATACACAGAGGAATTATACCAGAAAGATATGGATGTCTCGTAGACCCCAGGTAGTGTGGTTGCTGACCTTGAGCCAAACATCCTGGAGAGTGAAGTCAAATGGGCCTTAGAAAGCACTGCAAATAATAAGGCCAGTGGAAGTGATGGTATTCCAGCTGAACTTTTTAAAATTTTAAAGGATGATGCTGTTAAGGTGCTACACTCAATATGCCAGCAAGTTTGGAAAACTCAGCAGTGGCCAGAGGATTGGAGAAGACCAGTCTACATCCCAATCCCAAAGAATGGCAGTGCCAAAAAATGCTCCAACTACCGCACAATTGCACTCATTTCACACGCTAGCAAGTTTATGCTTAAAATTCTACAAGGTAGGCTCAAGCACTATGTGGACCGAGAACTCCCAGAAGTGCAAGCTGGATTTAAAAGAGGCAGAGGAACCAGAGACCAAATTGCAAACATGTGCTGGATTATGGAGAAAGCTAGAGAGTTCCAGAAAGACATCTACTTCTGCTTCATTGACTATGCAAAAGCCTTTGACCGTGTCAACCACAGCAAACTATGGCAAGTTCTTAAAGAAATGGGAGTGCCTGATCACCTCATCTGTCTCCTGAGAAATCTCTATGTGGGACAAGAAGCTACAGTTAGAACTGGATATGGAACAACGGATTGGTTCAAAATTGGGAAAGGAGTACGACAAGGCTGTATATTGTCTCCCTGCTAATTTAACTTATATGCAGAATTCATCATGTGAAAGGCTGGGCTGGATGAATCCCAAGCCGGAATTAAGATTGCCGGAAGAAATATCAGCAACCTCAGATATGCAGATGACACAACATTGATGGCAGAAAGTGAGGAGGAATTAAAGAACCTTTTAATGAGGGTGAAAGAGGAGAGCGCAAAATATGGTCTGAAGCTCAACATCAAAAAAACGAAGATCATGGACACTGGGCCCATCACCTCCTGGCAAATAGAAGGGGAAGAAATGGAGGCAGTGAGAGATTTTACTTTCTTGAGCTCCATGATCACTGCAGATGGTGACAGCAGCCATGAAATTAAAAGACGCCTGCTTCTTGGGAGAAAGGTGATGGTAAACCCACATGGGAAACCCACATGACCTGAAAGTGTTGCTGTGCAATGCCAGGTCAATGATGAATAAAACCACTGCCATCCACGACCTGATTGTGGATGGAGGATTTGACCTGGCATGTGTGACAGAGACCCGGTTGGATGAGGCAGATGGGCCTGTCCTTGCCGCTGCCTGCCCACCAGGTTTCTCTTACGCACAGCAACCCAGGTCATGTGGGCGGGGAGGGGGGGTTGCAGTGATTTTTAGGAAGTCATTAGTCTGCACCAGGCGTCCTATTGGGGAGACCCAGTTTTCTGAGTGCATGTTCTGGAAGTTGGGCAATAGGGGCAGTACAGGATTCCTACTGGTGTACCGACCTCCCCGCTGCACCAAGGATTCCCTGCCCGAGCTGCTTCAGGTCGTGGTGGATATGCTCCTGGAGACACCTAGCTTGGTTGTCCTGGGGGATTTTAACATCCATGCCGACACGACCTTACAAGGGGCCGCTCGGGACTTCGTGGAAAGCATGGCCTCCATGGGGCTGTCCCTGAATAAGTCTGGCCCAACTCATAGCCACGGACATGCCTTAGACTTGGTGTTTACCTCTACGGATGTTGGTGATCTGACATTAACTAAAAGCGAAACAAAAGAAGTGCCATGGTCAGATCACTTCCTGGTGCAACTGGACTTCTCCGCAACCCTTCCCCTCCGCAGGGAGGTGGGACCGATTCGGATGGTCCGCCCCCGCCACTTAATGGATCCAATTGGCTTCCAGAGAGTGGTAGGGGATGCTTTATCCCAAGTTGATGGCCTTTCAGCTGATTCCCTGGTCGGCACGCTGGAATGCGGAGTTAACCAGGGCTATTGACTGTCTGGCTCCGAAGCGCCCTCTCCGATTGCATGGAGCCCGGACAGCCCCGTGGTTTTCCCCGGAGCTGAGGGTGATGAAACAATCGTTGAGACGGCTAGAGCGCCGGTGGCAGAAAACTCATTCTGAATCAGACCGGACACGGGTTAGAGCTCAACGTCGAGCCTACCAAGTGGCAATGGCGACGGCGAAGAGGGCCTTCTTCGCCGCCTCCATTGCATCTGCAGAAAACAGCAGCAGGAGACTTTTTCAGGTGGTTCGCAGTTTATCGGAACCACCTGTACCACCGGGCCTGGTAGGGACCCCAAGATCTCCTGCAATGCTTTTGCAAAGTTTTTTGCAGATAAAATTGCTCAGATTCAGAAGGAGGTAGACTCCACAGTGGGAGCCGGGCCAGGGCGGGAGAGTGCTAGAGTTCTGTCTGGTCCTGTTATATGGGATCAATTCCAATCTGTTACCTCCGAGGATGTGGACAGGCTGCTTGGACGAGTGAAACCGACCACCTGTCTCCTTGATCCTTGCCCATCCTGGCTTATAAAAGCTAGCCGGGAAGGGCTGGGCGATGGGCTTTGCAGGGTGGTGAATGCTTCCCTCTGTGAGGAAGCCTTCCCAGACCCGCTGAAAGAGGTGGTCATTAAACCGCTTCTTAAAAAAACATCTTTAGACCCGGCCAATTTGGCCAACTATCGCCCAGTCTCAAATCTGCCATTCTTGGGCAAGGTGATTGAGCGGGTGGTTGCTGAACAACTCCAAGCACGCCTGGAGGAAACGGACCATTTGGATCCCTTCAATCAGGATTCAGGCCTCACCATGGGACTGAAACTGCCTTGGTCGCGCTGGTTGATGATCTCCGGCGGGCTAGGGACAAAGGTGAGAGCTGTTTCCTAGTTCTGCTGGATCTCTCAGCGGCCTTTGACACCATCGACCATAACATCCTTCTGGACCGTCTAGAGGGGCTGGGAGCTGGGGGCACTGTTATACAGTGGTTTCGCTCCTTCCTCCTGGGCCGTGTTCAGAAAGTGGTGGTGGGGGATGAGTGTTCAGACCCTTGGGCCCTCACTTGTGGGGTACCTCAGGGTTCCATCCTCTCCCCCATGCTTTTTAACATCTATATGAAGCCGCTGGGAGAGATCATCAGGGGGTTTGGACTGGGTGTTCATCAGTATGCAGATGACACCCAGCTCTACCTCTCCTTTAAATCAGAACAGTGAAGGCGGTGAAGGTCCTGTGTGAGTGCCTGGAGGCGTTGGAGGTTGGATGGCGGCTAACAGATTGAGGTTGAATCCTGACAAGACAGAAGTACTGTTTTTGGGGGACAGGAGGCGGGCAGGTGTGGAGGATTCCCTGGTCCTGAATGGGGTAACTGTGCCCCTGAAGGACCAGGTGCGCAGCCTGGGAGTCATTTTGGACTCACAGCTGTCCATGGAGGCGCAGGTTAACTCTGTGTCCAGGGCAGCTGTCTACCAGCTCCACCTGGTACGCAGGCTAAGACCCTACCTCCCCGCGAACTGTCTCGCCAGAGTGGTGCATGCTCTGGTAATCTCACGCTTGGACTACTGCAATGCGCTCTACGTGGGGCTACCTTTGAAGGTGACCCGGAAACTGCAATTAATCCAGAATGCGGCAGCTAGACTGGTGACTGGGAGTGGCCGCCGGGACCACATAACACCGGTTCTGAGAGATCTGCACTGGCTCCCAGTACGTTTCCGAGCATGATTCAAAGTGTGGTGCTGACCTTTAAAGCCCTAAACGGCCTCGGTCCTGTATACCTGAAGGAGCATCTCCACCCCCCATCGTTCAGCCCGGACACTGAGATCCAGCGCCGAGGGCCTTCTGGCGGTTCCCTCATTGCAAGAAGTGAGGCTACAGGGAACCAGACAGAGGGCCTTCTCGGTAGTGGCGCCCGCCCTGTGGAACGCCCTCCCATCAGATGTCAAAGAGATAAAGAACTACCTGACATTCAGAAGACATCTTAAGGCAGCCCTGTTCAGGGAAGTTTTTAATATGTAATGCTGTACTGTTTTTAACACCTGTTGGGAGCCGCCCAGAGTGGCTGGGGAAACTCAGCCAGATGGGCGGGGTATAAATAATAAATTATTATTATTATTATTATTATTATTATAAACCTAGACAGCATCTTAAAAAGCAGAGACATCACCTTGCCAACAAAGGTCCGTATAGTTAAAGCTATGGTTTTCCCAGTAGTGATGTATGGAAGTGAGAACTGGACCATAAAGAAGAATGATCGCCGAAGAATTGATGCTTTTGAATTATGGTGCTGGAGGAGACTCTTGAGAGTCCCATGGGCTGCAAGAAGATCAAATCTATCCATTCTTAAGGAAATCAGCCCTGAGTGCTCACTGGAAGGACAGATCGTGAAGCTGAGGCTCCAATACTTTGGCCACCTCATGAGAAGAGAAGACTCCCTGGAAAAGACCCTGATGTTGGGAAAGATGGAGGGCACAAGGAGAAGGGGACAACAGAGGATGAGATGGTTGGATAGTGTTCTTGAAGCTACCAGCATGAGTTTGACTAAACTGCAGGAGGCAGTGGAAGACAGAAGTGCCTGGCCTGCTCTGGCCCAGGGGGGTCACGAAGAGTCAGACACGACTAAACGACTAAACAACAAGTGGGGGGACACACATTAAAATAATGCATAAATTGGTATCAAAAGTCATCATAGCTCCAGCAAACTCCTTATTGACTTGGCACTGTTAACAGAGAAATCTGAGGGCTCCCCTTGGACAAAAAAACAAGGACACCAGCCAGGAATACCAGAGCAAAACGGCAGCCAGTAGGCTTGGTCTTTATTGAAGACTGTCGCGACAGGACTCCCACCTGCCACAAGGTAGAACAAGATGGAAGCCCCAAACAAAAGAGCCCCTAAACTTTTATTAGCTGCTAATCCCCATGTTAAAGGTAAAGGGACCCCTGACCATTAGGTCCAGTCATAGATGACTCTGGGGTTGCAGCGCTCATCTCGCTATATTGGCTGAGGGAGCCAGCGTACAGCTTCTGGGTCATGTGGCCAGCATGACGAAGCCGCTTCTGGCGAACCAGAAGCTGCTGCACACGGAAACGCCGTTTACTTTCCCGCCGGAGCAGTACCTATCTATCTACTTGCACTTTGATGTGCTTTCGAACTGCTAGGTTGGCAGGAGCAGGGACCGAGCAACGGGAGCTCACCCCGTCGCGGGGATTCGAACCGCTGACCTTCTGATCGGCAAGTCCTAGGCTCTGTGGTTTAACCCACAGAGCCACCCACATCCTTAATCCCCATGTTACACCCCCCCAAACTACATCACTCATACATCACGGTTACATCATGAAAGGGGAGGTCTGGTGGCAGTAATCTGAGCATCTTGGTTCTCCTTGCCCTCCACTGAACACCCATCAAGTGTAACAAAAAGGATATTTACATTTCCCTGTTTCCCAGCCAAGTTAATCACACCCTTTTGTCTTCATCTGGGTTTGTTATTTCTGGAATGGCTACCTGTCTGGCACTCAGGTATCAGGATGCCAGGGATTATCACTTAGTCAGAGGGGCTGCTGAGTAGCTGAGCTTACATGTCTATATGAATTTCTGGTATTCCAGTGAGCCAGTAAAGGTAAAGGTAAAGGGACCCCTGACCATTAGGTCCAGTCATGGCCACCTCTGGGGTTGCGGCGCTCATCTCGCTTTACTGGCCAAGGGAGCCATCGTACAGCTTCCGGGTCATGTGGCCAGCATGACTAAGCCACTTCTGGCAAACCAGAGCAGCGCACGGAAACGCTGTTTACCTTCCCATTTACCACTTTGACATGCTTTCGAACTGCTAGGCTGGCAGGAGCAGGGACCGAGCAACAGGAGCTCACCCCATCGTGGGGATTTGAACCACTGACCTTCTGATCGGCAAGTCCTAGGCTCTGTGGTTTAACCCACAGCGCCACCCGCATCCCAGCACGTAGATACATTAATCAGTGAATTCTTACATTTGGTATCATGCAGCAAAGGCCCTTTGAATAGATAGGAAGAAAATGTGATGAAGTGTTTTGTGGGGACAAATCACAAAAATCACAAAAGTGATTGTGCTGGTTTTGGTAGTGGGCTGCATGTGCATGATATCTGCTGGAGGGGGACCCCCCCCCCAACCTATACATAAATTCCTGCAACAGCACACATTTAGATACTACCCCAAGCGAAAGGATAAAGGCTGCAGGAATGCAAGAGAGAGATGTGCCACAGTTCTGTGCATTAGCGAGCATTACAGCAGGACTGAGTGGAGTTTGTTCATACAGAAAAACTCTCTCCAGGGTGCTCAGCTCCAAGCAGATTCCAAAAATAAAAAACCGTCTCCACAATTGGAAGAAAAAGAGTCCCTAGGCTTTTTCTCCGGAGGGCACTCACAGGCTGAGTGTTGTGGGACAAGTCAGTTGAGGCCAGCAGAAAGATTGGGCAGGATTGTGTCTCTGGGCGAGGGGGGGCACAAAAGCAGAATCCCAGGTGGGCCCGTCATGTGGGGGGAGGCTGTGGAAAGAGAACCATGCGGGGAGGTGGAAGTATATGAAGAAATAACAAATCCAAAGTGACAGACCAAACTGATGTTCTCATAGCAGATGATCTCATTGTTTAACAGATGCTAATCAGGAGCATTTTAGGGTCAGGGTTTATTTGTTTTTATTATTTAATGTGTTCAAGGTCCTGTAGCCATTCAAGATTCATTCTGTGGCTGAGATTCTTTCTTAACATCAGGAAAAATAAATGTGTTTGGGGTGACACATGTGGGAATTCCTTGTTCTTTTTTCTCAGTGGCAACATTTTATTACATTTTCATCCTTGTTCTTACTCAGCTAAGGCAGTGGATCCCAAACTGCAGCCTGTGGGCCACCAGTTGTGCACGGCACTTCATTCCGGTGGCCCACGGCACGTCGGCTGGAACAGTCATATGGATCTCCATTTTTATTCTTATTGCTTCTTATGTTGCATTTTATTTCATGAAAAATTGAATTGCATGAAATGCAAATTGTAAATGCAATAAAATACAAGAAACAAAAGAATCAATAAAAATATAATTAAAAATATCATGCAGCATCTAGCACAGCACTTTAAAATTGCTACAACAGGCATGACCCTCAGCAATGCAACCCATACAGGTGGCCTAGTACACATGTTTTTGTTCAAATGTATGTGTGTGTGTGTGTGTGTGTGTGAGAGAGAGAGGAGAGAGAGAGAGAGAGAGAGAATGACTGTGTGTGTGTGACTCTGTTGTTGGCCTTCACCTCAGGTCCCTTCTAACACCAACTACCCCCAGTGCCATGAAGCCCCAACTACATTGCATGTGGCTCTCAGGGGGAAAGGGAAAGGACTGTCTATGCTTGCTCTAATGAGTCCAAGGCAATGCTCTTAGTCCTCACTTGCCTAGCTTAACTTCAGACCAACCTGTGAGTTAGGTTGAGCTAAGATATGGAGAATGGCCCAGCATCACCTAGTGAGCTTTCTGGCTGAACGGGGCTGTGAACCTAGATCTCCTCAGTCCAAATCCAACACTATAGCCACTAGGCAACACTGCTTTGTTGTTGAGAGAGAGGCACAATGGGATCAAGTGGCCTGTGAGCCCCACGTCCAAGTGCAGGACTAGAAGCCTCTTGAGTGCAAGCCCAAGAGTAGAGGTGGGGAGCCTCGGGCCTGGGGCCAAATGTGGCCTTCCAGGCCTCTCAGCCTAGCCTTTGGGATTCTTCAATTCCTTTGCTGGCTTTTCGGTGCTCCCTCTTCAAGCACTATGGGCCAATGGCCCATCTAGCCTGGCATCCTGTTCTCACCAGATGCCCCCATGAGGAAGCTCGCAAGCACAAGAGCAGCCCTCTCCCCTCCTGGCTAGAAATGTGTCCTTGAAACCTCTGACTTTTGTGGGGCCAGAATGCACCCAAATGCACAAAGCAAGTGCTACATCTTTTGCCTGCTCACTTTTGCCTCATGCCCTGCCCACCGCTGGCCCAGACATTTGGTAGGAGGCATTAGAAGTCCCCTCCAGCAGCACACCCACAGTTGCCTCCTACCGCCCCACTGCCTCTGCCATCAGTGTCAATTTCTGCAAGCTGATTTCCTCAAGTCAGCGGTAGATGGGGCAGAGCACAAAGCGGCACTTTCCGTTTCACCTCAAGCAGTGAAGCGGGATGCTCTTCCCTCGTCTGAGGGAGTGAGATCCTTAGGATGACAATGGTTCCCTGGCTTCCCTGGAGGATCTGACTCACGGATGTCATCCAGGCATTAATTATACTCAATGTTTTACCCCAGTCTTTTGGAAAAGTAATCTGTGTGTTTTCTCTTTCTGTATCTCAGGGCAGCTGGGGTAGCAGATCTTGCAGAGGCTGGAAAAAAGTGACCAGAGGGGATACCCTCCACGTCACTTGCTTGAAAATCCAAATGGGTCAATGGGCCTAAATAGGCCAGCAAATTCATGGAGGACAAGGCTATCAAGGGCTACTCTGCCTCTGAATGCATTCCCTTCAACATGCTGTGTCTAAAAACCAGGATGTGCATCTTCCTGTCCATACTCCCGTGCGAGTCATGAGACCCGCACAAGATCACAGAGCTTAACGGACATACTTTTCTCAGGGCCGTGCTCTCATGTTTTGCAGTGCTCCATGTGGGAATGTTCAGGGATGCAGGAGAGGATATATTGTTTGGTTATATCCTTTCTGTTGTGACGTGGGGTTTGTGATTTCAGCTCTCTTGACATAATATGCTGGAGACAGTTCTCTAGTAACACTTCTTTATTAAGCAACAAGACTGGGGCCTGAGGAGAGGAGAGCTACATTTATAGGGACAGGGAACTAGCTAGAAAGAATACATTTTGGAGGGAACAATATCAGGCAATCACAGTCCTGCCTTTTGGAGGAAACCAATAAGACAGGGGATCCAAATACAGCAGCTTAAATGAACCAATGGTAGCTGTACCCTCTGGAACCAAAAGGCAGTTACTTTACCCTAATGCAAATACAGACAATAATAATACAGATATAAAATCCTTTGACTCAATACACAACACCCCTCCCCCCTTAGTGAGCACAGCAGACGTAATCTCTCAGGTACTGTGGGGTCCTACAACTTCTACTTGATCTCCTGACAACAGGTGTTGCCGGTTCTGGATTGGGTGTCACCTGTGGTAGGGGGGCTGCTATAGGGGTTTCGCCAGGAACAGATGGAGTCCCAGACATCTCAGGGTCCCCTACCTGTACCTTGTCATCCCGTGGACTAGCAGACCCTGGTTCATTTGCTGAAGCCCCTGGTGATTGCACCTCTGGGCCATTTTCACTCTGGTCTTGCAGCTCTGCGTCGTTAGCCAGGATGAATTATCAGACTCCTCCCTGCCGAGCGCCCGGCGCCTCAGCTGATCTATATGTCTCTTCCAAACTTGCCCATTTTCCAAGGTCACATAATAGGACACAGGTCCACTAGTCCGGGTGACCACACCAGCCACCCACCGCGAACCTCGTGAATAGTTCCTCACCCAGACCAGATCTTCAGGGGCGAAATACCTTGTTGTGTCAGTCTCAGCCTGGGGGTTTGCTCTTGAATTACGGTTTGGCATTTTATCCGGGTGGACATAATCCAGCACCATTACCAATCTTTTACCCAAGAGCAGCTCAGCTGGCGACTTGCCCATCGCAGTACACAGCGTCGCATGCTGCAAAAATAACATTCGCGCGATGCGAGCTGACCAGTTACCCTCCATTAAGCGTGCAATGGATTCTTTGGCTGTTCTTACCATGCGCTCCGCCTGCCCATTGGAGGATGGGTGAAAGGGCGCGGATGTGACCCCTCTTATGAAGTTATCAGCCAAGAATGCCCTGAATTCTTGGGATACAAAAGCTGCCCCATTATCTGATACAATGGTCTCCGGTAACCCGTGGGTTGCAAACAGCTGCCTCAACACCTTGATTACGGCAGCTGATGCCATGCTAGGGACCATCGCCACTTCTAACCATTTGGAATATGCATCGACGATAACCAAAAAGACCTTCCCCTGGAATGGCCCAGCAAAATCTAAGTGCAGCCAGCTCCAGGGAGATCTGGACTGCTCCCACCAGTGAACTGGTGCTCTGGCCACTTCTGGCCGCACCTCTTGGCATGCCTTGCATGTTCGTACCCATTGTTCTATGTTCTGGTCCATTCCAGGCCACCACACATAACATCGGGCTAGCGACTTCATCCTGACCATTCCCGGGTGTCCCATGTGAAGCGTCTCAAGAACCCTGTTTCTCAGTGGTGCTGGGATGATCACCCTATCTCCCCACAGGAGACAACCCTTATGCATGGATAACTCGTGCTGCCTTGTCACATCGTGCTGCCTTGTCACATAAGGCCTGAATTTGTCTTCATGCGGACCACCTGCCCCCCCCCCACCCAAGTGAGCACATGGGAGAGAACAGCATCTTTCCTCGTTTTCTCAGCAATATCAGTAGCCGTTACAGGAGCCCCCGGAAGTGTTTCCAGCATCATTATGTGCTCCGCTGGAGCAGGATCCTCATTGCAGGGGCAATCGACTCAGCGCATCAGCGTGGCACAACCGTTTCCCCGGCACATGGGTCAAGGTGTACTGGAACCCGTTCAGGAATATAGACCAACGCAACATTCTGGGGGAGAGAATTTGTGGCGTTTGTTTGTTCGGGTTGAACAACCCCAACAGTGGTTTGTGGTCCGTTTCAATGGAGAAATGACGACCGTACACATATTCATAGAACTTTTTGATTCCTGCCACAATTGCAAGCGCCTCTTTGTCAATTTGAGCATAGTTGCGCTCCGTGGGCGACAACGTACGGGAATAGAAAGAGATGGGCTTTTCCAACCCATCCGGTTCCCTATGACTCAGCACCACCCCCAGGCCGTATTGAGAGGCATCACATGCCAGGACCAACGGCTTCGATTCATCATAATGAGCAAGGACGCTCTTGCTATTCAGCATTCCTCGCAAGGAGTCAAAAGCCTTCTGCTGCTCCTGCCCCCATCGCCACACATTCTTTTTCTGCAACAGTCTATGTAATGGTTCAGCTACCGAAGCTTTCTGGGGTAAGAACGAATGATAAAAGTTAATAAGTCCCAAGAATGACTGCAACTCCGTCTTGTTCTGTGGTCGTGGTGCCTCGATGATGGCCTTAACCTTAGCATCTGTGGGGTGGATGCCTGATGCATCAATTTTAAACCCCAAGAATTCCACAGTTGGCACCCCAAAACTGCATTTTTCTTTTTTTAGTTGCAACCCCACCTCCTTGAACTTGAGCAACACTGCATGGACACGCGCAACCAGTTCCTGTGGGTCTTTTCCAGCAATCAAAACGTCATCAAAAAATGGCAAGACCCCCGGCAGACCTCTTAACAGGCGTTCCATGAGCCCTTGAAAAATCCCTGGGGCCACACAAACTCCAAATTGTAATCCGTTAACTCTGAACGCCCCTTTATGTGTGACAATAGTCTGTGCTTCCGCTGATTGTGGGGTTACTGGCAGCTGTTGGTAAGCTTGTGCCAGGCTAAGTTTGGCGAACACCTTGCCCCCAGCCAGTTTAGCCAACAGATGTGATACGACTGGAATGGGGTATGAGTTTCCCCTGAGTGCCTTATTGATAGTACATTTGTAATCAGCACAGATCCTGACTTCCCCATTTGCTTTAAGGGGCGTGACGATTGGAGTCTCCCACTTAGCGGAGTCCACGGGTGAGAGAACTCCCTGCTTGACCAATTTATCCAGCTCTGCTTCGATCTTGGGTTGCAGTGCAAATGGCACTTGCCTTGGTTTGAGTCGGATTGGGGCCACCCCAGGGTCCAATTCGAAGTCAACTGGGGGCCCTTTATAACAACCCAGTTTTCCATTAAAGAGACCAGCAAATTCTTTGCATAATGCCTCGCTCATCTCAGGGCAGGTTTGGATTGAATTAAGCCCTGATATACTCAGTCCCAGGGCGGGGAACCAGTCAGTGCCCAGGAGACTGGGGCGACTGCCCTTCGCAATCACCAGTTTGAGTACCGCCTGTTTGTCCCGGAACTGTACTCTCACGGCACACATTCCCATGACATGGATGCGGCCCACTGAGTATGACTGCAAAGTTGCTGGGAAGGGCTCCAGAGGGGGCAACTTACCCCTGGGGAAGAATGTCCTCGCGGTCTGGTCCGACACGATAGTGAATCCAGATCCGGAGTCCCCCTCACGTCGCACAGCTGACCCTCAATCTTCACCTTGACGTGTGCCTTGCCTTGCGCTGGAAACTGCACGACCCTCCCGTTGATCTCCGTTACGTAGTGGCAGTCCTTTAGAACATGGTTTTCTGTGGGCGATCTGCGATGCTACAGTCTAGGTGCTCCAGTCGCTCCCAACGCCGCCGATCTACAGACCCTGGCGATGTGACCTGTCTTTCCGCACGTCCGGCACATAGCATCCCGGAAACGACAACTCTTCCGCTCATGGTTTCCGCCACAACCAGGGCACCTGCCTCGGTGATCTTTGTGCACTGTGCAGGCCTGACGCACTGACTCGACCCCACGGACTGGGCTCTGGCTCGGAGTAGCCTCTAGCTCGTCCATGGCATGCGCAACTTCTATCTGTGGCTTAGGGACCCTGCGACTGGCATCAAGCTCCTCTCTTTCATAATTCTCCGTGGCGGTGGCCTCCTTCAAGGCTGAAGCAAGGGTAACCTCTTCTTTAGCCACGATGCGTCTTCTGGCTTTCTTGCTGCTCAGACCACCGACAAACCGATCCAGGAGAGTCTCTTCCAGATCTTGGAAGTCACAGTGCTGAGCGAGCTTCCGCAGTTCAGCTAGAAATGCAGATACAGACTCCCCAGCACGCTGCTGCCTCTTATGAAACTCCATCCGCCGGGCCATCTTGGTCTCAGTAGGCGCTAAATGGCTTGTTAGGCAAGCAAGAATATCTTTGAGAGATGTCTCACTTAGCTTCGCTGGGGCAAGCAATGCCTTGGCCAGCTTGAAGGTCTCAGGCCCACAGTAGCTCAGGAATGTGGCCCTTCTTTTGCTGGCATCGGTGATCCCTTGAGCCACTGCGAAGAACTCGAAGCGTTCAACATAGTCTTCCCACGCGTGGGGCTCTGATGGCTGGAAGGGCTCCAGTACCCTTAGACTCTCCATTGTCCTGTGGGCAGGGTCGTCTTCTCAGCTGGCCAGTGAGTCTTGTTCTTAGCTACAATCCGGACTCTGAGGCAGGGCTGCGTTTAACCGCTCCTCAGCATTCCGGATCCCATCCTCGTCGCCAGTTGTTGTGACGTGGGGTTTGTGATTTCAGCTCTCTTGACATAATATGCTGGAGACAGTTCTCTAGTAACACTTCTTTATTAAGCAACAAGACTGGGGCCTGAGGAGAGGAGAGCTACATTTATAGGGACAGGGAACTAGCTAGAAAGGATACATTTTGGAGGGAACAATATCAGGCAATCACAGTCCTGCCTTTTGGAGGAAACCAATAAGACAGAGGATCCAAATACAGCAGCTTAAATGAACCAATAGTAGCTGTACCGTCTGGAACCAAAAGGCAGTTACTTTACCCTAATGCAAATACAGACAATAATAATACAGATATAAAATCCTTTGACTCAATACACAACACTTTCCAACTTGTTTTAACAAGTTCTACAATTTAGCAGAGTAACATTCCCCTTTTTAAACTTGCACAGCAGATGCGTTTGCTTAGGCTCGCTAAAGCAAGCATATAATAAGTTTTCCTTTGGGTAATTTCCCCTTTAGTCCCTAATAAAAAGATAGACACTACACAGTCTTCTATAAAAGCAAAAAAAGAGTTTACTCACACATTCTGTTCACAATTGGATCCCAGAAAAGTAATATACACCTGGAAACTATCCCATAAGAAGACAGTTCCTTTGTCCTCTCTTGGCTGCAAGCCAAGAGAGCATCTTAGGCTAAGCAGATGTTGCTTCTTCGACGAATGTGGTCAGAGAGAGAGAGAGATGGCGGACCAGTCCTGCTCTTTTGTTACCTGGGCAGGTGAGGTCACGCCCACCTCTAGTCACATGCAGAGGAAGTCTGTCCCAGGCAGGAGAAACAGGAAGTTCCGACTGGCTGGTCCAGACATCCCCTTTTATGTCCACTCTAGTGATGTTGTACTTAACTGCTCTTATGTTTCACATCCCACACTCCACAATATCATGGCCTTTAAAAAAAGCATTTTTGGCTGGATGAGATCTCAGCACAAAATCACAAGAGATCACAATACCCAAAATAGCCACCATGCTCTTGAAGGGAAAAACAGGATGTTCCCATTTTTCAGGACACTTGCGGGGTACAGTGGTACCTTGGGTTACAGACGTTTCAGGTTACAGACTCCGCTAACCCAGAAATAGTACCTCGGGTTAAGAACTTTGCTTCAGGATGAGAACAGAAATCGTGCAGTGGCAGTGCGATGGCAGCAGGAGGCCCCATTAGCTAAAGTGGTGCTTCAGGTTAAGAACAGTTTCAGGTTAAGAACGGACTTCAGAACGAATTAAGTACTTAACCCGAGGTACCACTGTATGTGAATGCCAGTTGCTGGAAACCACAAGTGGGGAGAGAGCTCTTGTGCTCGGGTCCTACTTGCAGGTTTCCCATAGGCATCTGGTTGGCCACTGTGAGAACAGGATGTTGGACTAGCTGGGCTTTTGGCCTGATCCAGAAGGTTCTCATGTTCTTATGACAACCCCTCTAGTGGTGGTGGAATGTGGAACAGGTTCTCAACAATGAGGAGAATGGATCTTTGGCAATCCATTCCATTGATTTCTGGACCCTTCCTGCCAGATGCAAGAGGGTGGCACAGCAGAGATAACTCCTGAACACCTCAGCAGTGAAGATGAAGACAGCCCTCCAGAGGAAGTCATTTATTCCATCAGGAAACCTATCAATGGAAAGGTTGTGTTGAAGCCATCGCCTACCACCTCGGTCCAACGGTTCACACAGGCCCAGATCAACAGCCAGCTTGTTCAGTTCATCCATGAAGGTATGCAGCAGAAGGAGGTAAAGCAAGCTGGGTGGATGGGGAAATTGGGACATGGGGACATTGGAAGCTCTCTTATACCTCATCAGACCGTTGGTCCATCTTAGCTCAGGACTATCAACACTGACTAGCACTTGCTCTCTGGGCCTATAGAGAGGAGTCTTCCCCTCCACTACCTGGTGATGCCAGGGACTAAACCTGAGACTTTCTGAAGGCAAAGTATGTGCTGCAGCTCTCCACCACCAAGTAGGTAAGTAAGTGCAGGAATGTCTTCTCCCAGACCCTGACATCCTGGGCTTCATTCTACAGGGTCCCTGGATGGAGGCTTTTCCTTTGACGTGTCTGATGGGGAGAACATGTCTCCCGGGCACTTCTTTGCTGTGAGGGCCAAAAAGAAACTGGTTATCACTCTGGAGAGCAAGAGAGATCTGATCGTGTGTCCGGGTAAGTTATCTGCAAGGCAACTACATGGGAGCATGGATAGAGCTAATCTGTTGATTTGTGTTTCTCTCAGTTTCTCATTTTTTTCTAAACTTAAGCTCACCTCTCCACTTCCCCACCTCAGACTGCATTTTTTAAAAGTCATTGTGAGAATTCACCAGCATTTTAATGTGCACAAATTTTTCTGTAAAATTTCCATAATTTACACAGAATCATAGAATTGCACAGTTGGAACGGACCCCAATGATCCTCGAGTCCCACCTCCAGCAATGCTAAAGAATATCACATAATCCCTCAAAACTTTGGGGGAACAATTTTCTTGTTTCTTTAGGAGTGAAACTGTGGGTGAAGCTTTTACTACACCACCTTCAGATGCTCAGCTCCTCCTAACCATTTCTTTCCCAGGCTCTCTTCAGCCAGTCAGGAGCCAGAACCTGAAAGCAGTGACCAATGATGAGGCAGAAGCCCAGTCGCTCTCTTACATCATAGAACAGCCTCCAGGCTTTGGCAAATTGGTGAACAGCCAGAAGTGGGAGGACAGAGGGCAGCTGAGCAACTTCACCCAAGACGAGGTAGAAGTCTTAGCCGCTTCTTTCTTGATGTCCCTCATGGTATAATACCTTGATTTTGAATAGAAACACAGGAAGCAATGTTTACTGAGTAAACTGAGTCTGGCCATTGTCCACATGGACAGTATGGGTTGACTGGTCTACAGCTACTGCAGGAAAAAAACCTCAAAAATCAAGGTATAGTTGAGGACAAACAAAGATTCATTTTCAATTAATTGGCAAAGAGTTATTTCATATCTTAAAAGACTCCAGTAAGAGATACTATTATCTGAAATTCTTACTAACCTCCTACCTTTAAGGGAAGGTTAGAAAGACCTCAAGGACAATAACATGATATTTATTAATAAAACAAATATTTTTATAAATGTTATTACCCCACAACACCAATAATAATAATCATGTTTTGCAGGGAGTGTGATTGAAACTACCCAAATACATTATTTGTGTGTGTGCATTTTTATTTTGGTTTTGGTTCAGGTTTTCATTTTCCCCAGTGTGTTATTAAAATGTATGTTCTTCTTCAAAATAAATACAAAGACATTATTGGTTTGCTTTCACAGAGTGCCTAACTCAGTTTCCTTCTTACACATATCCAATCAGGTGGATGCTGGGGTAATATCATATCAGCATGAAATGCCACAGGAACCTTTCTGGATTCTTGAGGACACTTTCCACTTCCGAATTTCTTCTCCTTCCATGATCTCAAACCTGTATGTCCTTGGTGTGTTGGTCTCCTTCAACATCAGCTGTCCTCACAGCTCCACTCTGTGGAGAAACAAAGGTAAAAGGAGAGTCAAGATGCCAAAACACACATAGAATCATCAAATTGTAGAGTTAGAAGGGACCCAGAGGGCTATCTAGTCCAACCCCCTGCAAAGCAGATATCACAGCAAAGAGAGCTGTTGTGAAGGAAAGGTTTGCTCCTTCCTAGGAAAGGCATGTGCTGTGATGTCCCTGTGCATAAAGATGACTAAGTTCTAGTAAAATCTGGGGAGATGAGGGGGCATTTGCTAGAAATAAATCCTTTGAATTCTCAGAGAACAGAAGCCCACATGGTGAGAACAGGATGCTGGACTAGATGGGCCATTGGCCTGATCCAGCAAGCCCTTCTGATGTTCTTATTGCTCTCTTGATTTTACTTTCCAGATGAGCTGCAACCTTTCTGTAATCATGCTTTTTTCTTTTCTTTTTCTTTTTTCTCCCACTGTCTCCCAGGCCTCACTGTTTCAGAAGCTCAAAGTGCAGTGGTCAACATCTCATTACTAGATGCTTCTAACCTTCTTGCTAAAGAACCTGTCTCCAGAAGAGCATCGTATGATGTGATATTTCTGGTGACGGAGCTACCCAGCCATGGGACCCTGTCCGTTGCCGATGGACCAGTTGATAAAAAGCATCCCTACTTCCTCCAGTCTGATCTTGCTGCAGGTGACTTGGAATATGCCCACCATGGACCCAGCACCCTGGGTGATCATTTCAGCTTTAAAGCCTGGCTCCGGCCCAGCACAGAGAGATCTATTCAGCCCCCACAAGCAGGGGAGGAGCCTGTCATTTCTGGGATGTTCAACATCACAGTGAGTGACAGAAATGAAATGCCACCCGTGTTGCTCACCCAAGGCCAGGTTCTGCAGGTCCTCCAGGGTTCCCCTGCAATGCTTTCTCAGGAACAACTGAACACCATGGATCCTGACAGTTTTCCTGAAGAAATCAAGTACAGGGTCCTTTCTGGGTTATCCAGTGGCTTTGTAGTCAATATCCATGCTACGCAGGTGGCAATTACCCAGTTTACTCAAGCAGACATCAACGCAGGGCACTTGAGGTTCATCGCCAATGGAACGGACTCTTCTGGAGTCTTACACCTTGCTATCTCCGATGGGCACAATCCACCCATCTTAACGTCTTTGGAAATCATAGTTCTTCCAGCAACCACCTGGGCAACAAATCAAATCCCGTTGGAGATACCACAGGGTGTCAACATGGCCTTCCTGTCTCGCAAGCACCTTCTGGGGGCCTCAGGCCAAGAGCAGCAAAATACCATCTATAGACTCATCAGGGACCCACAGTTTGGTCAGGTCAATGTCAACCAAAAGCCCATGAGGGACTTTTCACAGAGCCAAGTGGACAATGGAGAAGTGACATTTACTTTCACTGACTTCATCTCCCCCAAAGATGAATTCCAGTTCCTTGCCACAGCAGGAGATGTCAACATTTCAGGCATTGTGAATGTAATGGTCAAGGCCTTGGTCAAAACCCAACAGGATATCCTTTGGCCAAGAGGAGCCACCGTCCAGCTCAACACTGACATCCTTGATGCAAGTGAACTGGGCAGCAGGACCAAGAGCATCCCAGCCTTCAAAATCCTCCGAGCACCCCAAGGGAGCCATTTTGTGAAACTCTCGAGAGACAAAAGGAACCCGCCCGTCTCCACTGATGCCTTCACCCAGCAGGATCTTGAGGGAGGGCTAGTTGGGGTGGAGATATGGGAAAGAGAAGACTCTCAGGAAAACCTCCAGCAGGACAGCTTTCTGTTTGAGTTGGTGGCTGATGGGGTGCCCCCTGCTGTGGAATCAATGGCATACATCACCGAGGCCTTCAATTCCTCAACAGCCTATGGAGCGAAACTGCTCAAAGTGCCTGATTTCCAAGAAGGGGGTCAAAACCCCACAACCCAAAGCATAACCCCTTCTCTGCAGATGTTGACAACTAGGCGCCCAGAGCCAGAAAACACTGAGTATAACTCCAGTGAGACACATGTTCGTCCAACAGCATGGGCTGGGCACATAACAGTTACCAGTGCATTTCCTACGGAAAGGAGCACACTCCTTAGTTTCATTGAAGCCAATATGTTCAGCATCATTCTCCCCATCTGCCTCATCCTTCTGCTTCTTGCTTTGATCCTGCCCTTACTGTTCTACCTCCACAAACGGAACAAGACTGGCAAGCACAATGTCCAAGGCACACCCCCCAAATACAAAAATGGTACATTGGTTGACCAGGAGACTTTCCGGAAGACTGACCCCAACCAAGGCATCCCTTTGACAACAGTCAACACACTGGAGGCCAAAGGAGCAGGACCCAACTCAAAGGGGATAGGGCCAGGAGGCCAGCAGGATCCAGAACTGCTCCAATATTGTAGGACACCCAACACAGCCTTAAAAAACAGTCAGTACTGGGTCTGAGGACTGGAGCGAGGGACAAAATAGCCTGTCTTGAGGTGGAGCGCCATGGGCTGCATGGTTTCCTAAAGATTATCTCACCTCTTTCTCCTCCTCTGCCTCCTCCCTGTTGCCTGATTTATATATGACACAGTCCCTGAGATTCAAGGAAGCCCTTCCTGCACAGGTCAAATTCTTTCCTGATTCTCCAGACCTGGTTTTCCTCAAAGATGTTGGCTCAATGGCAGGGAAATCTCCTGGAATGAAATAAGTGAGACCCTAACAAGGCTGTACATTTTTCAAGGGAGAATAGAAAATTGCAGATTCTCCTCTTGACAATCAAAGCTTTCCTCTGTTGTTTTTTAAAAGCAGTTTTAAAGTTCTTATCAATGCAACAATGTGCTTGAAAGCATATGGAAATCTTAGAACCCAAAAGAGGAACCAACTGCAGTTTCCAAGGATTCATGAGTGGAGCTTCAGTGTGCTCACATAGCTCCTCCTCGTGACTAGCAGAAGCTCAAATAAATTATGCAGAATACTAAGTGCTGCCAGATAAATTATGCAAAACAAGAGAAAGCATACACATTTATCTAATTTATGCAGATTTCAGAATCCTGTTTTTTCAGAGCGTGAAGGTGTCACAGAATAATTGGGATGAGAATGCTTTTTGAAAAAAATGTTATTTATTAAGAAGACTTTGTGTGCAGCTTGCAAGCTTCAATCCAGCAGAAACTGGTGGGACATTTTTACAGACTCTCTGGGGTGTCCGCTCCCCTCTCATCCCTCCTCGCCTCTCCAAATTAAAAATAATAATACCTTTATTGTCAATGTACAACCTCCATCTCCAGGGATCGGTGGTGTGAGGGAGCACTGGGCTGCACTTGTGACATCACCAGGGCCATCCCTAGGTCTCAGGTTTAGCCACTGAGATATCCTGGCCTGGCAGCCCTAGAGGCAGGGCTAGTTATGCTGTCACCCCAAATACATGTGATTAAAAACAACAACAGGGAACAACCATGGGACAAGACAATATCCAAAAGTGACTTTCTCCCCCTACTCCGCTGTAGTTTAAGAGACAAAGCAGCAGCAACAGCACAGGGAAAAGTTTGGTGACACCTTAATGGTGTTTTTTTAAAAAATAATGTTTATTAACAGACCAATCAAATCACATTAATTACAAATTACAAAGCCAAATTTTAAATTTTTTGTTGGGGTACCCATATTTCAAGTTCCGAAAGGGATCCAATCATCTTGTTGCTGCTGCTTCACATATTTTTCCTTTTTCTTTGTGACCTCTGATAGTCTCCACAAGCAAGTTGAAACCAATTGTAGTCCTGTGTGGGTTTTTCCATTCATCCAAGGGTCATATTCAGACGGCTGCCGCTTTTCATCGCTTCCATAAATAAACACACTCTTGCCGTCTCCTTAATGGTTGCAAAAATTTACAATTGCATCAGCTTTCATGGGACAAGAGTCCACATGGTTTTGAAAACCAGGTTGCTAGGAAAGGCAGGCAGCCACCCTTTCTTTCCTGTTTCTCCCTGCCTTGAGCTTCTGAGCTGGAGCCAAGCCTACCGTAAGGCAGACTGAGTTAGTCCTGACTCAGGTGGCAGATCATAGAAGGCAGGATGTGGCGGCGAGGAGTTGGAGGACAGAGGAGTCTGTGCCATAAGGCTTGCCAGGCATGCCCCTAAGCCTCAGTTATGCCAGAGGACATGGGTGTTTTCCCAAGTCATACCCACACCATACATTTAAAGCACTCCTATAGTGCTTGAGCAGTCATGGCTTCCCTAAAGAATCCTGGGAACTGTAGTTTGTAAGGGTACTGACCTCACAAACTTTCAGTTCCTAGCACCTTTAACAAAGTACAGCTCCCAGGATTCTGCATGACTGCTAAAGTGCTAGACAAGCTCCCAGTGTTAAGATTTAATTGCTAGTCCAGTTGACCAGTGTGTGGAATGCAAGGGACATCACTTGTGCTAGCCCTATTCTCAGTGATTTAATCAGGCACAACTTTCCCTCAAGTGGGGCACGTCTACAGAAATGCCCATGCACACTTAGGTCCCATCCACAAAATGCATTTAAAGTACTCAGAGATACCACTTCTGAAACAGCTATTGTTTCTTGCTTGTTCAGGGTACTAGGAACTGTACTTCCTAGCAACTCTCTGCCCTTCACAAGCTACAGTCCCCAAGATTCTTTAGTGGGAATGGGGGGGAAGCCTGGCAGTTAAAGTTGCATAAGAGTGCTTCAGATGTATGGTGTGGCTGTGCCTTCACTTCAACAGCCCTCTTGGGGGTGAAGCTAAGAATCATAAGCAGCTGCCAAAGCACCATCTGCTCCTCTCTGCTCCAGTCATGTGTTCTGAAACAAACATGGCATATGGCACATGACCCCACTGTGCTCTTGGGTTTCCCCTCCTGCCAATTAAAATTCCAGGAGGAGGGAGGGAACTGTGATGTGTTTTGTTCTAGGACTCTGTTGGATGAGACCTGGTTCCTTCTTGAAGATTCCAGGCCCATCCTTGAATATTCCAGTTTCATTTTTTTAAAAATCAGCTTTCTAGTCCTTTCACTTTTTGTGGCACTATAACATTCTACCTATAGCTTAGTGCACAGCTTCCTCGTGCTTTTAAGTGTCCCACCTATGAGCCAAATTTCATTATGTTTTATTAACCATTTAATGCAATGGCATAGCTTTGCATCTATATTAGGCTGTAGTTATATTTTGGCTGTCCTACAGTGGTTCCCTACCCAGTTATGGATATGGTTTATCACAAAATTTCTGGGTTTTCTTGAGTGGGTAACACAGGAACAAACTGCCCCGCAAAACTCTGACTAGGGTGCTGTGTCATGTGATTGAGGGTTGCATCCATACTCTCCATTTAAAGTACACGGCTTTCCCCCAATAATCCTGGGAATTGTAGTTCGCCCCTCACAGAGCTATGATTCCCAGCATCCATAACAAGCTGCAGCTGCCAGGATTCTTTGGGGAAGTCATATGCTTTAATTGTGCTTCAGACATGGGCTGTGGGTAAGGCCTCCTTAGGCAAAAAGGTCCTATGAAGAAGAGATGAAGGAGCTGGTCATGTTTTGGCCTGGAGAAGACAAGCTAAAGGAAAATATTATGGCTGCCTTCAAAGAGCCAAAAGGCCACCAGAGAAGATGGAGCAGACTTGTGCTTGTTCTTCCAGAGGGCAGAACCAGAACCAATGGGTGGGAATAGTAAGAAATAAGATTTTGGCTAAACATTAGGAGATTCTTCCTAACAAAGTTGTTTCCCAATGGAACGGGCCATTTTGGAAAGGCTCTCCTTTGCTGGGTGTGTTTAAATAGAGGCTAGGGGCACGGTCAAGGGTACCTTCACCTTTACCTTTAGGGTCATCTCCACACCAGACCAAAAACACCACACCTTTAAAGAATACCAGAAACCGTAGCTTGCTAAGGGTGCTGGGAATTGTTGTTCTGTGGTGGGGAAGCTACAGTTCCCAGGATTCTTTAAACAACGGGGATTACTGTTAAATGTGCTTTTAGATGTATGGTGTGGATGTGGCCAGGGATGCTACACTGAAAAGATTCCTGCATGGAGTCTTGTTGACCTTTAAGGTTCCTTCCAACTCTAAAATCTCTGTCCAACAGCTCTTACTGTCAGAAAGTTCTTCCTGAGGTTTAGTTGCAATCTCCTTTCCCATCACATGAAGCTTCATTGGTACGAGTACTACCACCCTAGATCAAGTAAAACAATAGAAATGCTTAACTAACTGACCAATCACATCGGTTCTGCCCCCTCCCCCAACAAAAATCTTGGCCACACTCATGTTCCCACCACTGGTGTACACACATTAGTCGCAATCCTTATCTATCCTGTCAGTTCTTATGAAACACTGGATTCTGATGACTTTCTCCCCAAACCTGCTTCAATCCCAATTGAGATAAATAACAAGCTAGATGTGGTTCAGGCTCAAAGTCAATGAGGGGCAAACAGGTCCCAACTGCCCCATACATTTAAAGTGCTATGATGCCACAGGCACAGCTCCGCCCCGCCCCACCCCCCTGCAAAGGAATCCTGGGAGCTTTAGTTTGTTAAGGGTGCTGAGAGTTGTTAGGAGAATCTCTATTCCCTTCACGGAACTGCAATTCCCAAAGTTCCCTAGGGAAGAGGGATCAATTGTTAAACCACTCTGAGAATTGGAGCTCTGAGAGACACACAGAGGTCTCCTAACAATGCTCAACACCCTTCACAAATTACAACTCCCAGGATTTTGTGGGGAAGCCATGACTGATTAAAGTGGCATGGTGCAAATAGGGCTTAAATCATGCAACTGTACACACTTTTCAGTGCTATTTTTCTAGACAAAGAGATGCCGGAATTCACCCTGAATGTTCTTCTCAAAGGGCAATGGTGCCCACCTGAGAGATGCTGGGACTGAGTTCTGGTGAGTTCCAGCTGGAAAAAAAGCCTTCTTTTAATCCTGCTTCCAGTAACTTCCATTGGCGGAGTTAACCGCTCAGGCACCCAGAGCGGCGCACATGCCATGCACCCGGGGGCGGGGTGATCGGCACCCAGGGGGATTTTGTCACCCCCCTCAGGGATGACACCTGGGGCAGATTGCCCCCACCGCCCCCTTCCTACGCCCTTGAACCCACCCATTCCCCCAATCATGAGATTTTGTTGTTTTGTTTTCTGAAGGCACTGGAGATATGGAAATATCCCCTCTTGCTACCAGCTTGAAGCAGAGTATGGATTTTTGTGGGCAGGTGAAGAATACAAGAGACTGACAGAAGGAAGCCATGCCTAAAAGCTAAACCTGACTATTTTGGTTTTTTAAAAATAAAATAAGCAGTGCTGGATTTATGTATAAGCTAAACAAGCTATAGATTAGGGCCCCACTCTTTTGGGGGGCCCCAAAAAAATTAAAGGAAAAAAACCTGGATGTACATTTCCAAAATATAAGATAAAAAACAAATAAAATAAAACCTACATACAGCAAGAGTGTTTTGTGTTGTGTAGGCTCCTATGATGTAAGTAAAGGGCCCCATTGCCTTCAGAAGCTTAGGGCCTCATCAGACTTAAATCCAGCCCTGAAAATAAGTCTATCAGATGTTGCTTCACATGGACTGAGTAATTTATAGCAAGGTAAAGAATGCCTGGAATAAAAATGGGCTATTTTTTAACAAAAACGCATGGTCATGTCAAAATTTCTCAGAGGGAGCAGGAACTTGTCTTCAAAGGAAGAGGCAGAGCAGTGTTATTTGACCTTCACATTTTGCAAGAAGAGGAAATCCAGATGACTTTGGAGATGAGGTAGGCACAGATTGGAGTCCTCTCCAGCTTCTGCAATGTTTCCTTGCTTAGCACATGGGCTTGCTGTGCAGCGCCAGCTCCACCATTAGGCAAAATAAGGCCACTACCTCAGGTGGCAAATGTCAGGCTTGCATGGGGTGGGGGGGTGGGCAGGAGCAAATGCATCACAAAGGTGGAAAACCAAAATACAAAAAAAGAAGGTGCAGGACACCAGCTAGAGCCACAACGCTGTTAATACCTTTATAAGCTCAGTGGAGCAGATCTCACGTTCCAGCCATGCACATTTTATTTCATTCCACTTTAAACATGGGCCAGGAGCATAGCTGTGGGACCAGCATCACTCACATGGTCCATCGCTAGTTTCCAGCAGCTCAGAGCTGGGATTGTCTTCACGCTGTTGTTTGAAGAGTCACCTGTCAGCAGCCACAGAAACTGCAGTGTGGCAACATCCTTAAGAACATATGTAATAGGAGATAGATATAGATATGGAGTCTTGCGCCAGCCCTGGTAGTGTAAGTAGTGGTTTTGTGTATGTAGAAAACAGCCTTTAACTGCCACCAAGTACACAGAGGGGCAGGGAAAACAGAACAAAAAGGATGAAAACACTCCCATGTTGAATGTTTGGATTCAAGGTAGATCCCTGGTGAAAGGCGTTCCCCTCCAACTCAATTAATCCCCACCCCTCAAAAAAGCTGTTACTGGTCCCATTAGCTCCTCATCCACAACACACACACACACATTCATACTTGGAAAGAGACAGACGATCCATTCAGGGACTTGCACAATATCAACCATCAGAGTGTTATATTGCAAATGTGGTATTTGAGAAACTATGTAATGTAATGTAATGCCTGCTGTTCCATTTCAAAAGAGGTTCTCTTGTGCTGCACTCTGGCGAACTGTGCTTTAGATGCATCTCGGTTTCTGTTTCTCAGCTGACAGAAAGGGAATGTAAATAAATGGTGGCGAAAGAAGAAAGACGAGCTGGACCAGATGATAAGCAATCCCACATTCTTTCTCTTTTGTCAAGAGGGAGGAGATCTGCAACTTCAGTTCTCTCACACAACCAGCCAAGTAGGGCCATGGGCTCAGCTTTACACATTCTATTTCTATATATCACACCAGCCCTCTGTGGTACAGTGGCGTCGCAAGGGGGTCGGGGAGAGTGGTGCGCCCCAGGTGCCATGTCTGGAGGGGTGACAAGAAGGCACCCCACAGGGTGCTCGCACTGCCACCCCCAGGTGCAGCTGCAAGCAGAGGATCCCGTCACCATCTGTACAGCATTTGAGCAGCACCGGCGGCAAACCACTATGCACAACACATGCACGGTGTCGCATGCATACGCTGTATGTAGCAACATTGCACATGTGCCCTACATAGTGATGCCACACACGCATCGTACGTAGCGGTGCAATGTGTGTGCAGCTGGAGGTTTGCCCTGCCACAGGTGTTGGTTAGCCTTCGTTCACCCCTGCTTTCAGTGATGTGTTTTCTCTTTTTTGGTGGTGTCTTGAAGTCCTCACCTTGCCAGGCTGTCTTTCCCTCCCCACATCTGTCCTGCTCTTCTCACACTGGTCTCATCCACACCATGTCTCTCAAGCGTATCTGTGATGGACAGCAGAGCCAGACCAGAGTCTGGGGACCAGGGACCTGGAGCCTCTCTCTGAGTGGCTAGCCAGAGGGGAGGAGGCGGAGCAGTGCTTTGGGAGGGAAAATAATAGGAGCCGTTTCTGAGGGAGACAGTTGGACGGGGATGGATTTGAGAGGGGAGACAGGGTTCAGGTTGAGGGATAGTGACAGCCAAGGTGGGGGCAGCACAAACATGATTAAAAGTACTCAATTTATTGAGGTTCCCAGCAGATGCCCTCTATGAAAACTTTGCCTGTGATTTCCCCAGAAAAGCTCAACAACTTGGGCTGCCCCCCCCAAAATCCTGGCTATACCCATGGGGACAGGGTTCGGGATAGGGATTGGAATTGGAATTGACTGAAGGAGAACTGGTTCTGATCTGAGTGGAACATCTGCTCTGAGGAGAATATCTATGGCCAGAGGAAGGAGCCTCTCAGCTCAGATAGGAAGAGCGAGTTGAGGGTCTGGGGAACATATTCAGACAGGAGTTCCCTGGAGGGCTGAGTCTGAGCCAGGAGAGGAAGAAGCTGTGGGAAGGCAGACTAAACCCGGGTCTCCTTCCAGTCAGGAGGGGAGAGATCTAGGAAAATAAGATCCCCAAGCCAGTCACAAGGGCTGAGGGGAATCCCCTAGGTCTGTTACACTAACTGGATATACCTCAGGAGTGGCATTGCTAAGAGAGAGGGGAACTGACGAAATGGGCCCCTTGGTCAAGAACCAAATGAATAAACTGTGGAGGAAGCTGTGCTGTGGCAAAAGTATTTAACTGTGACACCTGTCATAATTAAGTAAAGGAATGAGAGTGAAGGAACAGAAACCGAGTTAAACATTTTACCACCTATTCTAGAAACCGGAACATCTACCTGAAGTATAACAACTGATTTTTAGCAACTGAAGTTTAAGAAAAGCTGTGCATATACTACTGTGTTTAAGCCTGTGATGTCCTTATATTTAGTTTAAGTAATAAAAACCATAGTTAAAGCTATGGTTTTCCCAGTAGTGATGTATGGAAGTGAGAGCTGGACCATAAAGAAGGCTGATCGCCGAAGAATTGATGCTTTTGAATTATGGTGCTGGAGGAGACTCTTGAGAGTCCCATGGACTGCAAGAAGATCAAACCTCTCCATTCTGAAGGAAATCAGCCCTGAGTGCTCACTGGAAGGACAGATTGTGAAGCTGAGGCTCCAGTACTTTGGCCACCTCATGAGAAGAGAAGACTCCCTGGAGAAGACCCTGATGTTGGGAAAGATGGAGGGCACAAGGAGAAGGGGGCGACAGAGGACGAGATGGTTGGATAGTGTTTTCGAGGTTACCAGCATGAGTCTGACCAAGCTGCGGGTGGCAGTGGAGGACAGGAGTCCCTGGCGTTCTCTGGTCCATGGGGTCACGAAGAGTCGGACACGACTAAACGACTAAACAACAACAAATAAAAACTACCTGAAAGAACGCATCTCCTGACCCAACTTTGTTTCAGCAACCTCTTTTTGGGAAATAAAGTTTTTCTTGTTTGATAAACTCATGCCTGAATTGAAGTTTCCCTCACACAAGTCCCCCACAAGATAGCCTGTGGTAAATGGTAGAAATTCATTTATATATTAAATTGGCAGTGAGCAGGGTGAATCCACTCCTTTATTAATTGGTGGTTAGCGGTTGGATCTGCTACAACATCCAATGCAAATTTAAAGCACATGACTTTCCCCCAAGAATCCAGGGAAACTCACAAAGCAACAGTTCTTGGCACCCTTAAGAAACCAGAGTTTCCTAATACATTAAATAAAGGTAAAGGTACCCCTGACCATTAAGTCCAGTCGCAGACGACTCTGGGGTTGCGCGCCCATCTCGCTCTATCGGCCAAGGGAGCTGGCTTTTGTCCGCAGAGTTTTTCCAGGTCATGTGGCCAGCATGACTAAGCCACTTCTGGCGAACCAGAGCAGCTCACAGAAACGCCGTTTACCTTCCCGCCGGAGCAGTACCTATTTATCTACTTGCACTTAGACATGCTTTCGAACTGCTAGGTGGGCAGGAGCAGGGACCAAGCAATGGGAGCTCACCCCATCACAGGGATTCGAATCGCTGACCTTCTGATCGGCAAGTCCTAGGCTCTGTGGTTTAACCCACAGCGCCACCCGCGTCCCTTCCTAATACATTACATTAGGGGAAATTACTATGCAAAAATGTGTATATTACGATAAAAGGGACTTCTTTAAAAAATGCAATCTGGTGCTCCGTCCCCCTCATAAGAGCGAGCGTGGCCTAGTGGTTAGAGCAGGGATCAGCAAACTTTTTCAGCAGGAGGCCAGTCCACTGGCCCTCAGACCTTGTGGAGGGCCAGACTATATGGGGGGGGGGGATGAACAAATTCCCATGGCCCACAAATAACCCAGAGATGCATTTTAAATAAAAGGACGCATTATACTCATGTAAAAACATGCTGATTCCTGGACTGTCCGCGGGCCGGATCTGGCCCCCGGGCCTTAGTTTGCCTACCCATGAGTTAGAGTGTCAGCCTTGGATCTGGGATAGACCAGGGTTAAAATCTCCACTCGGCATCCCTGTGGAACCCTAAATCTTCAGGAGTCAAGGAAATAAAGAACTACATAACTTTTAGGAGACATCTGAAGGCAGCCCTGTATCCGGACGTTTTTAATGTTTGATGTTTGATGTTTTACTGTGTTTTATATATGCTGTAAGCTGCACAGAGTGGCTGGGGAAACCCAGCCAGATGGGTGGGGCATAAATAATAAAATCATCATTATTATTGTTACAGAAAAATCTAGGTATGAGGCTGCTCAGTCACCCAGTTTGTCGCGCAGAGCCCGCGGGTCCCTGCAGAATAAAGGAAGGAGTCCAGCCAAATGGAGCAAATAGCTGTAGACCAAAGTTTATTGTGCAATAGGTTCAAAGAGCAAACTTGAACCCTAGGGATGGGATGACAAAACTTTCCCACCATATCCCAGAATACAGTTCGTACAGCATCTTTGCTACATCACTAACATGTCACAAAAGGGGAGGGGTTAACCTTGGCAAACATGTCCAGACAAGTCCTTGGTACAAGATTAGCATAAGCAGACATGGCAGGGCAAGACTCAGGTATAAGATGAGCATAGACAAATATGTCTTAAGTACCCACCACCCAAAAGTACAATAGAAGTTCCTTTGCATGTCTGGAGCCTAAGGCGAGTCAGGTGATGAGATTTGGCTTCCTTTGGCTAACAATGAGCCCAGCAATTGCCACCTCTGGAAATTTCCTGGAGTCCTTTTTCAAGGGGAAAACAGCTTTGGAATGGAGGGAACAGGCAAAGGAGATGATTTTATATTCTTTTTAAAGCTAGGTAACTTCCCTGAACGCAGGTGGCGCTGTGGGTTAAAGCCTCAGCGCCTAGGACTTGCCGATCGAAAGGTCGGCGGTTCGAATCCCTGCGGCGGGGTGCGCTCCCGCTGCTCGGTCCCAGCGCCTGCCAACCTAGCAGTTCAAAAGCACCTCCGGGTGCAAGTTGATAAATAGGGACCGCTTACCAGCGGGAAGGTAAACGGCGTTTCTGTGTGCGGCTCTGGCTCGCCAGAGCAGCAATGTCACGCTGGCCACGTGACCCGGAAGTGTCTCCGGACAGCGCTGGCCCCTGGCCTCTTAAGCGAGATGGGCGCACAACCCCAGAGTCTGTCAAGACTGGCCCGTACGGGCAGGGGTACCTTTACCTTTACCTTTAACTTCCCTGAGCTGCCACATTGAAAGGATACACTAAAGCATAATATTTGTAACATTTAACTTTAAAGATGTGCCCCCCCCCCATAATTTCCATAACAATTATTAAGCAGCTCATCTTGGGTGAGTCAGTGGCTCTCGGCCTAACCTACCTCACAGGATTGTTTTGGGATTAAATGAGGAGCGGGTGGAGAACCATAAACACCACCTTGGACTCCTTGGAGAAAAAGGTAAATGCATTAAATTAAATTACATTAATAATGGAAAATGCTGTGGTATTCTTACATGGTCTTTCCTGGTAACATGCTCAGGGTGGAGTTATCCCCACCCACAGGACTCAAAAGCCCCCCAAAAAAGGAGCTCTTTTGTCTCTGGCTTCTAATCCAGCCCCTGCCAGCCTCCCCTGATCCCAGCACAACAATATGCTGAGAGGCAAGCAGAGAGAGAGAGAGAATTAACCACGAGGTGGCTTTTGTTCCCTGCAACAAAGGGGTTATATAAAACTGAGTGGGAAGCAGAATCTTAAATAACCATGCATTGACCGGTATTCTCTTGCTACTTCCTTCTGAAAGGCTGAATGATCAACCACTTGCAGGTAACCCAGGAAGGGGGAGCTGTCAGGTGGCTCAAAGTTTAAAGGTAATTGCCCTTCTGCCCATCCAGGACTACGGATGGCAGAAAAAACTGCCCAGGCTTACAACTCCACCCAGCCTCTGCGCTCCCTCCAGAGACAAAGGTTGCTTGCAATTTGCTTCCTGGCAAAAAGAAATGTATGTTTCAGTGACTCAGCGGCTGCCTCATAAGGAAATATTGAAGCAGCCAATGACCTCGCCCTCGTCCTGAACCCTCAGCCAAATTGTGAGGCATCAGCTCTAGCACATTCTCAGTTGCCTTCCAGAACAAAACAAGGAAGGCACAGAAATTAAGGATAGCGGTGGCAACCGGTCTATTGAGGCAAAGGGCACCTGACCCACTTGCCTCAGTCTGCTTTCAGCCAGCCCTCAACTGCCCAGTCTTCAGACTCACAACCCACCAAGGGGTGGCAACGCCTATCAGCTTCTTTCTCTTTGAATCATAGAACCCTTGAGGGTCATTTACCCCAGCCCCCTGCAATGTTGCCCCTCACAGAATTCATTTGTGAGAACAAAGGGGACTTATGAGGAAAAAAATCCACTCCTTTTCCCTTATGGGGTACCCAAGAGCTCATAGAGTCCTTTTGTAGGTTCTCTATCGCTAGGAGAAAATAACAGAGACCAGCCAGAGAATATTGAGAAGCAAAGCAGCTGGTAAGCCTGATCTTTATTAAAGCTGTTGCAACAGGGTGCTCCCACACACAGAGACACACACACACAGGAGGGGGAGATGGACCCTGAGCCATGCGCGCAAGCCCTTTTATAGACATTTTAAATTGCCCGCCCTGGAGTCCAAGACCACCCCCAGAAACATCATACAGACGTCACAGAAGGAGTGTAGCCCAAGACCATCCCCTTAATACATCAGAGAAGGGGCAGAAATCTGGGTGTGTTGTGTAGCAGGAGACCCCCCCTTCATTACATCGTAATGCACAAGCACCACACACACACCTCCCACCTTCCCCAGCCTGGAGATGCCCCTTCTAGAGGGGCATCCCCTAAAAGAAGAAAAGAAAGCCTTCCGTAAATAAGGAAGCGCTAGCTTGACAGAACCCCTTATTTTCATGTATTTTCCCTTAACATTTCTTTTTTTTTTTTTATAAAAGATTTTTATTAATTTCCAATTTTTTAACAGAAACAAAAAAACAACAAAAGAAACAGACAAACAAAAAAAACTCATGTTTTCATAACCTTATTTTCATAACCCTCTTTTCCCGGACTTCCCCATACCTTTCCCTTTTTGCATCCTTAATTTAGTACCATTATTCAGCAACCTATCTTGCCCAATTAAATATAAATTTATCCTCTTTCTCTATTCCACCCTTAATTTTAAACCCAATTATCGCTGCAATTCTACGTCTTCTTTTCCCTCAGCATTTTAACACTCCTCAGTTTTATAATAATTCTTAAGATACATCTTAAATTTCTTCCAATCTTCTTCCACAGTCTCTTTCTCTTGGTCGCGGATTCTGCCGGTCATTTCTGCCAGTCCCATAAAGTCAATCACTTTCGCCTGCCATTCCTCCAGCGTGGGTAGCTCTTGTGTCTTCCAATACTTTGCTAGAAGGATCCTTGCTGCCGTAGTAGCGTACAAAAAGAAATTCTTATCCTTCTTCGGCACCAACTGGCCGACCATACCCAAGAGAAATGCCTCTGGTTTCTTGTTAAAGGTGCACTTAAGCACTTTCTTAATTTCATTATAAATCATTTCCCAGAAGGCCTTAATCTTTGGGCAGGTCCACCAGAGGTGGAAAAAGGTACCCTCAGTCTCTTTACATTTCCAGCATTTATTATTGGGCAAATGATAAATCTTCGAAAGCTTGACTGGGGTCATGTACCACCTATAGATCATTTTCATAATGTTTTCTCGTAAGGCATTGCATGCCGTGAATTTAATACCTGTGGTCCATAACTGCTCCCAGTCAGCAAACATAATGTCATGACCTATGTCCTGTGCCCATTTAACCATAGCAGACTTCACTGTCTCATCTATTGTATTCCACTTCAACAGCAAGTTGTACATTCTTAATAAATTCTTAGTATTGGGTTCTAACAATTCTGTTTCCAATTTCGATTTCTCCACCTGGAAACCAATTTTCCTGTCTTGTTTGAAAGCCTCCATTATTTGAAAATAATGGAGCCAATCTCGTACCTTGGACTTTATTTTCTCATAACTTTGTAATTTAAATTCACCACCTTCTTGTTCTAAGATCTCAGAGTATTTCGGCCAATTGGTTGTCATATTAAGTTTCTTTACTTCCTTAGCCTCCATAGGTGAAAGCCACCTGGGGGTTCTGTTTTCCAGTAAATCTTTATACCGTATCCATACATTATATAGTGCTTTCCTGACAATGTGATTTTTGAAACCCTTATACACTTTAACCTTGTCATACCAGATATATGCATGCCAACCAAAATTATTGTCAAATCCTTCCAAATCTAGAATGTCTGCATTTTCAAGAAGTAGCCAATCTTTTAACCAGCAGAAAGCTGCCGATTCATAGTAAAGTCTTAAGTCCGGCAGGGCAAACCCCCCTCTTTCTTTAGAGTCGGTAAGTATCTTAAACTTAATTCTGGGCTTTTTGCCCTGCCAGACAAATTTAGATATGTCTTTCTGCCACTTCTTGAAACAGTCCAGTTTATCAACAATTTGTAATGTCTGAAACAAAAATAACATTCTAGGCAATACATTCATTTTGATCACAGCAATTCGACCTAACAAGGAAAGCTTCAGGTTTGACCATATTTCTAAATCTTTCTTTATCTCAGTCCAGCACTTGTCATAATTGTCCTTAAATAAGTTCACATTCTTAGATGTCATGTTAATCCCCAGGTATTTTACACTCTTTGCCACCACTAACCCAGTTTCCTCTTGGAATCTTTCCCTTTCAACATTTGTTAAGTTCTTTTCCAATACCTTAGTTTTTTGTTTATTCAACTTAAATCCTGCGACCTGGCCAAATACTTGAATTAATTCCAAGGCTCTTTTGGTACTAGTGTCTGGCTCTTGCAAGGTCAGTACTAAGTCATCTGCAAAAGCCTTTAATTTGTAATGTCTGGCTCCGACCTGAATCCCTTTTACCAGCTGATCTCCCCTAATCATATTTAACAGGACCTCCAGGACCGATATAAAAAGTAATGGGGATATTGGGCACCCCTGACGTGTCCCTTTTTCTATAGATAGTTCATCCATAACCACATTATTTACAATTAACTTCGCCTTTTGCTCAGAATAAATTGCACTTATACCATTTTCAAACCTTTGACCTACCCCCATCCCATGGAGATTCTTTTTCATAAATTTCCAAGATATATTGTCAAAGGCTTTCTCCGCGTCCACAAAAATTAGAACTGCCTTCGTATTAATGTTCACTGTCAGCATTTCTATAATGTCAATTATATTCCTTACATTAGTAGATATATGCCTACCCGGGAGAAAGCCTGCCTGGTCTCTATGAATCTCCTCCACCAGCACCTTCTTTAGTCTTTTTGCCAAAATGTCTGCAAAAATTTTGTAATCCACATTGAGTAGTGATATAGGGCGGTAGTTCTTGATCTGTTTTTTATCGACCTCAGTCTTTGGTATAAGTGTGATGAAGGCTTCTTTCCACGTCTCAGGTGCCCTTTTCCCCTCTAATATCTCGTTGCAAACCTCCTTAAGTGGCTGAATTATCCAGTCTTTCAAGGCTTTGTAATATCTGGAGGTTAGTCCATCTGGCCCTGGAGATTTCCCCAGTTGCATGTTTTGAATGGCACCCTCGATTTCTTGTTCAGTTATTTTCTCATTTAGAAACGCTATACTTTGTTGCGAAATTTTTTGTAATCCATATTTCTTAAGGAATTCTTCAATGTCTCTTTCATTTTCCGGCCCTTGTGCATACAATCTTCTGAAATAGCTCTGAAAGCAGTTGCTGATCTCATTTGGTTTCGAAATATTCTTACCATCTACCTCCAAACTTGTAACTGTGTTCAATTTCAGTCTCTTCTTCAGTTGCCATGACAGGAGTTTCCCACATTTATCTGCCGATTCAAATGTCTTTTGTCTCATTCGTTTAATTTTCCATTCAATCTCCTGGTTCATCAATTCCATATATTGCTTCTGATACAATTTGATTTGTCTCAAGATCTCATGTGACTTTGGGTTGGATCTCAGTTTCTTTTCACTGTCTTTTATCTTTTCCAGAATTTTATCTTTCTTCTCCTGTTGTTTCCTCCTTTTCAAGGAATTCTGCTGTATCAGGAAACCCCTCATCACGGCCTTGCTTGCGTCCCAGATCACTCGTTTCTCCACTTCTGTCCTTAGATTTATCTCAAAATAGTCCTTCAAAGTCTTTTGGGCCTTTTGGTATACCTCTGGATCTTTAAATAGGGTGTCATTCATTCTCCATCTGAAAGAGCCAGCTGTTGTTATTTTCATTTCCATCTTTACTGCATTGTGGTCGGAGCATGTCTTTGGGCAGATTTCCACTTTCTTTATCTTAGGAGCCATCCCACTAGTAATCCATATTTGATCTATTCTTGTACAGGTCATCTGTGATTCTGAAAAGAATGTTCCCTCCCTCTCGAGGGGGTTTCTTATTCTCCAAATGTCGATCAGGTCCAAGTTGTCAGTCATTTCAAAAAAAGTCTTAGGTAGTCTCCCATCCTTGGAGATCACCTGTCTTTGTGCTTTGTCCATATTTGTAGAGACAACCCCGTTCATATCGCCTAATAAAATCACCTTATAATCCAGATAATTTGTTAGTGTCTCATGTAATTTCTTATAAAATTCTGCCTTCCCTTCATTTGGTGCATAAATTCCAAATATCAAAATTTTTTCTCCTTGAATCTGTATCTCAATTGCCAAGATTCTGCCCTGTTCATCTTTAAAAATCTGTCTTGGAGCCAATTTTTCTTTTGCGTATATCACCACTCCTCTTTTCTTAACTTTATCTGATGAAATAAATTCTTGTCCCAATCTTTTATTTATAAGTAATCTTCTGTGTGCTCTTGTCACGTGGGTTTCTTGTAAACAAATCAGATCCAATTGTTCTTTCTTCAAAATGTGAAAAACCTCGCGCCTTTTTCTGGGAAGGTTCAGTCCATTACAGTTCCAAGTTAAAATTCTCAGAGACATTGTTAGTTAGTTACCTCCAACTGCACCCTGCAGCTGTTCTTCGTCCGTTGGTGATTTGAGTCCAAATGTCAAATTCCCCAAGTCTGTGTCTGCAGTTGAGTTGAGGACCCCTTTCACCAGGTCTTCTCCGTGTTTATGTAGGAACTGTTCTTTATCTTGTACAGTTTTTATCTTGACTTTCTTTCCTCTGAAGTTGAAGGACAAACCCTGTGGAAACTCCCACCTGAAAGGTATGTTGTTCTTCTTCAGCAGGTCCACCAAAGTCTTAAACTGAGTTCTCACCTCCAAAATATATTTTGGGATATCCCTGTAGATTTGCACAGAGACGTTTTGAATCTGAAGCGTTTTCTGGTAATGCAAACTAAGTATCTTGTCTCTCTCCTCTTTCGACCTCAATGTAATCAGGCAGTCCCTTGGAATCTTCCTGCCTTGCCTTCTACCCAATCTGAAGGCGGTTGTAATCTCAAATTCTGTTCCCTCTAGGTTTTCCTGCCAGAAGTCTGAAATTTCTTTTGTGAGAAAGTCCACTAGGTTGTCCCCCTCACTCTCAGGAACCAACCTAAGTCTCAAGTTCTTCTCCTTACGCTGCATGTCCCATAAAGAAAGGGTCGCCTCATGCTGGTCAAGCCTCCTACAAACAGGAACTAAATTTTCCTGTGTAGATTCCGCAGTAGATTTAGCCTCTTCTGCAATTTTCCTTATTGTGGCGTTCTCCTCTACCAACTGTTGTATAATCTGTGTATTAGACGTTACGCTCTTCGTGTTTAAATCCAATTTTGCCGTTAGATCTGCCAGTTGCTTAGTATTTTCTGTACTCTGTTTGTTCAATCTTTCTAAAGATTCATTTATCTTCAATAATGCCTGCGTCACTGACTCCATGAATGCACTTATTCCCTTTTCCTGTCCACCTGGGCCTGTTGGCAATAGTCCTGATAAGGAGCCCCTTTTCTTATGTGCTGCCTTGGACTTGGATCTTGTTGCTATTTCATCTCCAGGGCCGCTCATGTCCCAAGGTCGTTCTCACAGGAACAGGTTTGAATGGAAAAAACCAGTGACTAACAATCGTGTTGCAACTGTTACTTCCAGCCCTCTAGAGGGAGCTGAAATCTTCAGTATAGCAAGGAAACAATGAATCCAAAAGCCCTCAGAGGGAAAAGTTACTAAAAACTTCTCTCAGTCTTTTTAGTTGCAACCGTATAATTTTTACAAAGTCTCAATAAATTGTATCCAATAAAGTCTCCTCTTAGCAATGTCTTTGACAGCTCCCTGTCAAAGTGTATCACTCAGGCAGTCTGCTCCCAGAGACAGAGTCTGCGGTAGATTGTCCCTTAAAAAAATTTCCCTGCAGGTTTCCTTTCTTCTTCACCCCCCCCCCCCGTTCCTGCTCCCTAGGGGGGAGGACTTAAGTCAATGCTGGGGTTAATCCTTTTTTTAAAAAATTTCCCTTAAAAGATGTCAATTGCAGCTTACCAAGTCCGTTGCTTTAGCAGTCATGCAATCTGGGGAAGGCAGACTTCCTTTGTTAACCAACCCCACTTTCGGCCAAATTTTGAAGAAGTTAAATTTAAAGTCCCGAAAGGGTTGCCAATCCTACTCACGGGAATCTCTTTCAGTCCAAATAACAGGAAGAAGTCGGCGCTCTCCGCTAATGGCGATGCGGCTTCACTCCACGAGCTGGGTAGCGACTCTCAGCTCTGCGCTCCCCCGATGCTCCTCCGGAGCCTTTAAAAAGGCTCTTTCGCAGTAAAAGGGGGCGCAAACGATGCCCACCGAGTCTCCTTGCTCACAGGCTTCCGCGCCTGTGATTTTAGGGGTCCCCGCTTCGCCGTAGCGGTCAGACCCGAACTCGCGGAGCAGCTCTCTCTCCGGAGAACGGAGAGCGAGCCGCCATTAGCGCCGGCGCCAACCGGAAGTCCTCCTATTTTCCCTTAACATTTCACCTCGCCCTATCTTTATTATAGGTAGACGGGCCGCCTGAACTCCGGGTCAATCGGCTGCCGCTTCAGCCAATCAGCGTTACCGAACAGCGCCCCTTGCGGCGGCCACGCAGGTACTGCAGGCAGCGGGCGCTCACTTCTCCGTCTTTGACAGCTCTCAATACAAAGTTTCCGAGTTCAATTGACCGTGACTGATTTAATCAAAATGTTGCAAGCCGCTTCCGGAAGGCAAAGGTGCTTTAAACCTCAAGGACAGTATTCTACATAAATTCACCATAAATCAGCCGTACATCGGATTTTCACCGGACCACTTTTATTTTGCTTCATATTACAAGGACTATCAAAGGGGGGTGGCCTGATACTAGTCAGCCATAATCCCTTGACCGAGCAGTCACGTACTCTGCGACCCCTCCCAGTGGGCATGACAACCTTGATAGTCATCTTGATGGGCTCAGACGAAAGACTATCAAGGACACAACAACCTGCATACGTTAGTGTATTCCGCACAGACTCTGACAAAAGGACCGTGACCAGATTCCCCTCAGGGGGCAGGAAACTGCGCCTTACCCTTTGTTTCCTGAAGATGACTCATGTGGGGGAAGAGAAGGGGCTCCGGCCAGGTATCAGGGTACTCAGATTACCTGCGCAGCCCCTCCTCGACCCCTCCTATTTTTAATGTAGTCATGATGTATTTCTAGGGGTGTAACTTAGGGGATTAGGAGCTAATAAAAGTTGGGGTCTTCTTTTGTTCAGGGCTTCCATCTTGCTTCACCTTGTGGGCGGTGGGAGTCCTGTCGCGACAGTCTTTTTCAATAAAGACCAAGCCTACAGGCTGCTGATTTGCTTCCAAGTTGCTCTGGTTAGTGTCTTGATTTGTCCAAGGTTGCCCTCGGATTTTCCGGTAACAGTTTTGGCGACCATGCTCAGGGACACTTGGTTCTCCTGTAAAGGTGAGAGGGGAGATAGAGGGGATCGGGCGCCACTGGGCAACCTTAGCCTGGGGATCCCTTTTTCCTCTCCCTGCCTCCTCTTTGCGGGCGGTAATCAACCGTCACCAAAAAGCCCAACCAGGGGAAGCAAAGGCAAGGTCAAGCCGGCTAAAGAGAAAGGATCCCGGGATCCACGAGGGACATCTACGAACGTGAGTATGGTTTGAAAGTAAATACATTGGGAGGGGGGTGGAAAGTAACGTTCCCACGACAGCTAGACCTTTTCTTCCTTCTATCTCTGACGTTGCCTCTCGGAGTCGACCAGGAACGTCCTAAACTTTCTCTTTTTTTCCCCTTTTTCCCTCTCGGAATTTGGCCAGGGAAAGCGCGGAACTTTGTTATTTCTCTGACGTCCTCCCTCGGAGTCATCCGGAGGCATCCCTACAAATCTCTCACTCTCTACCCCTCCCCTGTTTATGCAAACGAAGCCACCCCTCCTGCTCGGCGACCCTTGTTGGGGATGACCCGTGTACATGAGAACGCAAGGTCGTTTGCTTCCTTTCAAAACCTTGTTTTCTCGGATCCTGATCTGGCACTGCATTGTGCAGGCGTCCAGTAGGGTTAGGGTTAGTCTAACTTAGTCTAAAGGCTAGGCAGGAGGCTGTCGTGGATGGTAGAGAGGGAGGTTCACAAATTGGGGCCCCACACTAGGGTTAGTCATGTAAGCAGCACTGAGGTAATTCCGGATCCGTGGGTTTTTTTCCGGGCAGAGGGACCCGTGGTTTGTTTTCCGGGCAGAGGGACCCGTGGTTTGTTTTCCGGGCAGAGGGACCCGTGGTTTGTTTTCCGGGCGGAGAGACCCATGGTTTTCCAGGCTCGTGCCTGTGGTTTTCTGAAAGTAATTTGTGGTTTACTGATAGGTAGGAATTGTATTAGTCAAGGATATTCCGAGTACTGAAAGAATATTTTTTCCTGTCCCCTCTTTCTTTTCCTTCTGCCCTTTTCCCCTGTGTGTCTGTCCATTCTTTCTGTCTTTTAGTACTTCATTAGCGGAAAAACCCAATAACACATATGAGAGAAGATGGGAGCCCACGCTTCAAAACATTCAGATTGGACTCCTCCAGGCGACAAGGCTTCCGGGAAGCCTTTCCGCCCTAGAGAGGACTCTGATACCCCTCTTCAATTCGTTCTCTTGAACTGGAAAGAGCTGAGAGGGAGGAAGTGACTCTCAAAGTCTAAACTGAGGGATCTCTGCAACATCTTGTGGGTCGCTTTCACCCACCATCTGGAGCCGGCCTCTCAATGGCCACCTCACGGTTCCTTTAATCTTGTGAGAATGCAAGCACTTAAATCTTATCTGGCCGATGAGAAGCCCCGACAACTGTACTATCTCAATGCCTTCGTTGAAGCCTGTGAATTGTTCCAGCGGCAACAAGCCCAAATTGTTCGGCAAATGGCTGTTTTAAAAACAACCAGACCTCCCCCATATGATGAAATTAGAGCCCAGGAGGAGCAATTGGATAGGACCCTCACCCCTTTCTACTATCCCGAACCACGAGCCCCCCGACCACCAGGATCTGGGGCAGGAGACCGAACAGGAGCCGGTGGGGGGGCACGGGACCCGGGGAAGACGTAGCAAATCCAACCACCGCTGCCCCCTCCCAGAGCGCATCAATTGTATCGCCGCTCAACCCTTCCCCGAGTGTGACCGTTGCCTCCACAGCTGGCACATTCCAATTGGCCCTTGGACTTATGTTTGAACTTCCTGAGCTCCCACTTTGTCTGGTGCATGTCATCGTCTTCACTGGAGGATGCCTCGTCACTGCTGGCATCTTCGTGATGCACTGGAACTGGCTTCCTAGCAAGACGCGGGCTGCTGGCCTTGCAGATCTCCTGGGCGGATAGTTCAGCAGCTTCCGAGGCCACGGCCTCCTCAATGGCTTTCTGCAGTGTGAGGTCTGGCTTGGCGAGGAGACCCTGTTGCAGACGGATGTCCCAGACCCCACAGGCGATTCTATCCATCAGGGCATAGTCTTGTTTTGGAACTCACAGTGCAATGCGGCCTGTTGGAGGGCAGCAGTGGAGTTGTTGGTTGACTCCCCCTCTGCCTGGTTCCGATGGTAGAACGCATGGCGGGCAGCAATCTTGGACGGTTTAGGCATGTAGTGGTTGGACGGTTTAGGCATGTAGTGGTTGCAGAGCTTCTCTTGAATCGTGTCCCACGGCACTGTCTGGACTGCTAGTGGCGCAACCAATGCTCGGGCCGTCTCGAATACCTCAGGCCCACAGAGGCTGAGGAATAGGCCCCGCTTACGCTCCTCTGACACTTCCATCAGCTCATTTGCTTGGAGGAAGCAAGCAAACCGAGCAAGGTAGGAGTCCCATGATTCAGAGGCTGGGGCAAACGGCGGTAGAGGCATGAGTGAAGCCATGGTTCCGATGCCAATGTGGTGGGCGATGGATGGAACACAGTGCTCTAGCCAGAACGGTCAGCTCTGAATTGGTTCTGCTTTGTGATTTCGCTCAGTTTTTCAGCTCAGTGATTCAGCTCAGCTGAGAGGGTGGCCACGTCTGGCTGTGCTCTGATATCCATCAATCCCACCTTCATCGCCAGTGTTAAGTTGTGGGTGAACATATCAGATGACACAGTGATTCTTCAAACAGCTCTTGTTTATTCACAGGCCAGAACAGAACTGGGCTGAAGGTTTCAGCCAACCTGCTTATATAGAGCTCAACTACAAGGCAACAGTAACAACTTTCTGTAACTATCCAATCACAGAACGTCACTTTCAATTCCTTATTTGCATATGTGGATCTGAGTGACAACTATCTACAATATCCCCCTGCTGGCCCAGGGTAAGAACTTCAGTACATAACACAACTCACATGCTTCCTGTCGACTATCCCCAAGGTGAAAGACTTCTGGGAGAAGATTTATAATGAATTGAAAAAAATGTTGAAATATACATTTATAAAGAAACCAGAGGCCTTTCTTCTTGGAATAACAGGTTTGGAATTGCCCAAGAAAGATGTTAAATTATTTTTGCATGCCACAACTGCTGCTCGAATTTTACTAGCTAAAAAGTGGAAAACGCAAGAATTACCAACTGTGGAAGAATGGCAGATGAAGATGATGGATTTTTTGGAGCTAGCCAACCTAACCGGAAGAGTCCGCGACCAGAAGGAGGAGGAGTACCAGGAAGAATGATCAAAATTTAATGATTACTTAGTTAAATATGTTAAGTTAAGTTAAGTTAAATTAATTGGAAACAGCTTGCAGGTATTAGATTGGCTAAGGATTTTATATAAGTTAAGTGTTGAGTTAATATGTTTAATTTCATAATGAAAAGATGTAAGGATGTTAAACGATTAAGTTAAGTTAAGTTTTTAAAAACTCTGATTTGGAAAACCATTAAAAGGATATACATTGAAATTCAACTAAGGGGAAGCGAGGAAGTCACTTAACAATGTTAATAAGTATAACTCTATTAAGGTCACGATTTATGTTTGTTTGTTTGTTTGTTTGTTTGTTTGTTTATAATTTTGTGAAAACCAATAAAAAAATCGGGGGGGGGGGGAGAAGAGATATCTAGTGCACTACTGCTGTCTCTGCTCTGTAGGATGACTTCTCACTTGCATTGTAAGCATCTTGTAAAGAAGCTGTGTTGTTCTTATGCTCATTATAAAGGTGTCAGGGAGGGGATTTTCCCCAGCCCCACCTGGAGATGCCAGGGACTGAACTGGCAAGGCTCTTCCGCTGAGCTTCAGCCCTTCCCCAAATCTTCAGATTTGCCACTGCCAGCTCAGTAGGAACAGGGAGTGGTTTGTTTATTGCAGAGAGCCACTGTCCCTCCTTAGGTGTTTGTGCTAACCTTTCATCTTGCTGTGCCAATCCATCACCCTTTGCAAATGGGCCACATCTATGCTGCCCAGAGCTTTTGCTCCTTGTGACTAGGTTTTATTTTCTTCTGTGCTCTGGACAACTCCTGTTCTGACTGTTCTGAATAACATCCACTATCCTTCTCTGTTTATGAAAAGGAAATAAATTGTAGCTATAAACCCACGCGGGTGGCGCTGTGGGTAAAACAGTGCCTAGGACTTGCCGATCGTATGGTCGGCGGTTCGAATCCCCGCGGCGGGGTGAGCTCCCGTTTTTTGGTCCCAGCTCCTGCCCACCTAGCAGTTTGAAAGCACCCCTAAGTGCAAGTAGATAAATAGGTACCGCTTTATAGTGGGAAGGTAAACGGTGTTTCTGTGTGCTGCACTGGTGCTGGCTCGCCAGAGCAGCTTCGTCACGCTGGCCACGTGACCCGGAAATGTCTTCGGACAGCGCTGGCTCCCGGCCTCTTAAATGAGATGAGCGCACAACCCTAGAGTTGGACACGACTGGCCCGTACGGGCAGGGGTACCTTTACCTTTACCTTTACCTTTATAAACCTTTTATAGCATTTCAGACTGATCTTGTACATTCTGGAGGCTGTGTTCTAGGATGCCAAAAATTAACAAAAACATTCCCAATCCTGAACAAATCTGTCTGTCTCCTTTTAAATAGCTGGTAGGTTTTGTCACAATGCTGCAGTCGCATATCTTCAATGCCTTTTAATCATTGGAATTGGAGTCTGATTCCAGTAACTTGCATAGCATAGTGCTTTCTCTCTTTTTTTTCTTCATATAAATTTTTATTGGTTTTCCATTGATTATACATATATACAGTCTAGATTACATAAATTGCATATAACATAGCTGTTACAAGAATCATATATATAGTACACATTTATTTTGGGCTCCGATGAGCCTCAGACTTCCCTTCACTTCATTGGTAAGTATCAGATAATTTCTAAAGTTACGTGTTTTATCTCCTTTACATATTTGCCAAACACTGTTAGAGTTGTTCCAACCCTGCCAGAGTCATCGAAGTTCTATACTTATCTCTTATATACGTCAGATATTTGTTCCAATTTTCATGAAACTTCTGGTCATCCTGGTCTCTTAGTCTTCCTGTTATTCTAGCTAGTTCAGCATAATTTATCATCTTAATCTGCCAGTCATTTATAGTAGGTATTAATTCCATATTCCAGCTTTGGGCTAACATAGTTCTAGCGGCTGTTGTGGCATACAGAAACAGATTTTTGTCCTCTTTTTTGATTTCCTTGCCAACTATTCCTAGCAGGAAAGCTTCAGGCTTTTTGGGAAAAGTATACTTAAATTTTTTTGTAAGTTTGTTGTAAATCAGTTCCCAAAAGCCTTTTACTTTACTGCATGTCCACCACATATGATAGAAGTCACCATCCCCCTCTCCACATTTCCAGCATTTCTTAATCTTCAGTTTATAAATCTTAGCCAATTTCACTGGTGTGAGATACCACCTATAAATCATCTTCCAGAGGTTCTCCCTTAGTGCCGTACACGCCATGAATTTCATATTTACATTCCGCAATTCTTGCCACTTTACAAAGTCAGTGTTGTAACCAATATCTATGGCCCATTTTATCATGGCCTCCTTCACCTCTTCGTCTTTTGTATACCAATCCAGTAAGAGGACATACATCTTAGATAATGTTTTGTTTTTACCTTCTATGACTTCCACATTAAATTTAGATTTTGTATCTTCAAATCCCAGTTTCTTTTTATCATCTTTTAACAGATCATTCACTTGATGGTATTGCAGCCACCCCGTGAGTACATTCTTTACCTCCTCATAGGGCTTGAGTTTTATGCCCTGATCAGTTTTATTGATAAGATCTTCATAGGTAGCTTTTTTCCCCTCCATGTTAGTTTTTTTGACAGTTAAGACATCTATTGGTGAAATCCACCATGGGGTGTTCTTTTCCAGCAGGTTCTTATTTCTTTCCCATACTTGAAATAATGGTCCTCTAATTATATGATTTAGAAAGCCTCTATGAACTTTCACCTTTTCGTACCACAGGTACGAGTGCCACCCGTACCTGTTATCAAAGCCCTCTAAATCCAAGATATCAGTATTCTCTAGCTTTATCCAGTCTTTCACACACGTTAAACGAGCCGCTTCGTAATATAAACTCAAATCTGGTAAAGAAAAACCCCCTCTTTCTTTTTTATCTACCAGTATTTTCATTTTTATTCGTGATCTTTTTCCCTGCCAAATGAATCTCGCTAAGATCCTTTGCCAATCTTTACACTGTTTTAGTCCTTTCCTTACTGGTATAGTTTGAAACAAAAATAACATTCTGGGCAGGACATTCATTTTAATAGCCGATATCCTCCCTAAGAAGGAAAGTTTCAATCTCTCCCAGATTTCTAAATCTTTCTTGACACCCTTCCAAGTAGTCTCATAATTATCTTTGTATAAGTTTATATTTTTTGCTGTGATCCACACTCCTAGATATTTTACCTTCTTAGCAACCATAATTCCCGTCCTTTGTTCTAGCTCTACTATATCTTCCTTGGTTATATTTTTTGTTATCATTTTAGTCTTATTCCTGTTGAGCTTGAGACCTGCCACTTTTCCAAATTCTTCTAGTTTCTGTAGGGCTTCTTGTAAACTGTTCTTAGGATCTTCCAATGTTAATATCAGGTCGTCTGCAAATGCTTTTATTTTGAATTCCTTGCTTCCTACCTTAATTCCTTTAACCTCCGGTGTTTCCCTTAACCTTTTATTAAACACTTCCAACACTGTTATAAATAACAAAGGGGATAAGGGACAGCCTTGCCTAGTCCCTTTGGCAATATCAAAGGCCTCTGATATATTGTTGTTTATTATAAGTTTGGCTTTTTGCTCTTGATAAATAGCCTCAATACCTTTTCTAAATCCTTCACCAATTCCCATCGTTTTTAAATTTTCCTTCATGAAACGCCAGGAGACGTTGTCAAATGCCTTCTCGGCATCAATGAAGATCAGTGCCGCCTGCTTGTCTATTCTACTATCCAGATATTCAATAATGTCTATCACATTTCTTACGTTGTCTTTCAATTGTCTCCCCGGGAGGAAACCCGTTTGGTATTTATGGATTCTTTTATTTAAGACTTTTTTTAACCTTTCCGCCAATACGTCTGCGAATAGTTTATAGTCATTATTTAATAATGAGATAGGTCTATAGTTTTTTACCTCTAAGCCATCTGTATCTTTTTTAGGGATTAAGGTAATATACACTTCTTTCCAGGTGTTTGGAATTCTCCCTTCTTTTAGTACATTGTTCATGACTTCACATAGCACTGGGGAAAGTTGATCACTTAATATTTTATAATATTTAGCCAAGATACCATCTGGCCCCGGCACTTTTCCTGTTTTCTTTTTTTTTATTGCTTTCCTAATTTCTACCTCTGTAATTGTCTGATTTAGATATTCTCTTTCTTCAGTCGTGATCTGTTGCAATTGGTATTTTTTTAAGTAATCTTCTATCTCATTATCTATCTCTTTTTCTCTTTTGTATAATTCCTTATAGTATTTCTGAAATATCTTCTTTATCTCTTTTGGGTCCTCCACTATCCTTTCTCCATCCCTTATCTTACATATCGTGTTTTGTTTTTTCCTCTCTCTTAATTGCCACGCCAGGTATTTCCCTATCTTATTTGCTGATTCAAAGTTCTTTTGTTTCATCATTTTGATCCTCCATTCAATCTCCTGGTTCACTATCATAGAAAATTGAGCTTGTAGCATCCTTATGTTTTGTTTTATTATTTCATCTCCTGGTTTAATGGTTAATTGTCTTTCATTCTCCATGAGATGCAATAAGATTTCTTCTTTTTTTATATATAAATGTTTATTAAAGTTTTTTTAAATACAAATGCAAAAATAATCAACAATATAGCATATATCATAACATATTTTCAAAACCTCTTTGGACTCCCTCACATCTCCTGCTCCCACTTACATCGTCTTAAGTTTTAACCAGCAAATTATCATCTTATTTATGTTCCTAGGTCCCATTCTTTTAAACATAATCTAATCGTTCTCCAAATGGTTTATATTTTCCTCGATCTACTTATCGTCCTAATTCCATCTAATTTAGTGGTGGTCAATTATTTATGATCTAGCATCCTTCTTAACATTCAACCAAAATACAATGCTTTTTAAAAAAAATCTTAAATTTCTTCCAGTCTTCTTCAACCTTCTCTTCTCCCAGGTCTCGGATTCTGCCAGTCATCTCGGCTAATTCCATATAGTCTATCAGCTGCATCTGCCACTCTTCCAGTGTGGGTAGATCTTGGGTTTTCCAGTGCTTAGCGATAAGTATCCTTGCTGCTGTTGTTGCATACATAAAAAATGTTCGGTCCTTCCTTAACACCTCCTGGCCGACAATACCCAAAAGGAAGGCCTCTGGTTTCTTAGTGAAGGTATACTTAAATACCTTTTTCAGCTCATTATATATCATTTCCCAGAAAGCCTTCACTCTAGGGCAAGTCCACCAGAGGTGAAAGAATGTTCCTTCATTTTCTTTACATTTCCAACATTTATTATCAGACAAATGGTATATTTTGGCAAGTTTAACTGGGGTCATGTACCATCTATATATCATTTTCATTACATTTTCCTACAAAGCATTACATGCAGTGAAGTTCAACCCAATGGTCCACAACCTTTCCCAGTCCTCAAACATAATATTATGCCCAATGTCCTGTGCCCACTTTATCATAGCCGATTTAACCATTTCATCTTGTGTATTCCATTTTAACAGCAAGTTGTACATTCTTGAGAGTATCTTAGTCTTAGGTTCTAACAGTTCTGTTTCCAATTTCGATTTCTCCACCCGGAACCCTAACTTTTTGTCATTTTTAAAAACTTCGTTAATCTGAGCGTAATGTAACCAGTCTCGCACTTTGTCCTTAATTTTCTCCAAACTCTGCAATTTCCAATTGTCTCCATCTTTTTCTAATATTTCCCAATATTTTGGCCATTTGGCCTCCATATTGGGTCTTTTTCGGGCCTTAGCTTCCAGCGGTGAAAGCCACCTTGGAGTTTTATTTTCCAGTAAGTCTTTGTATTTTGTCCAGACATTAAACACCGCTTTTCTGACAATATGGTTCTTAAAGGCCTTATTGATCTTAACCTTGTCATACCATAAATATGCATGCCAACCAAAAGCATTGTTAAAACCTTCCAGATCCAATACTTCAGTGTCTTCGAGAAGTAGCCAATCTTTTAGCCAGCAGAAAGCTGCGGCCTCATAGTACAACTTTAGGTCTGGCAGGGCAAAGCCCCCTCTTTCTTTCGCATCAGTTAATATCTTAAACTTGATTCTTGGCTTTTTGCCCTGCCAGACAAACTTAGAAATATCTCTCTGCCACTTCCGGAAGCACTCCGTCTTGTCCACAATCTGCAATGTTTGGAACAAAAACAACATTTTTGGCAATACATTCATCTTGATAGGGGCAATTCGGCCTGACAAAGAAAGTTTCAATTTTGTCCAACTATCTAAGTCTCTCTTAATTTCTGACCAACATTTTTCATAATTATCCTTGAAAAGACTCAGATTTTTTGCTGTTATGTTTACCCCTAGGTACTTTACTTTTTTAACCACAGTTAGTTCTGTCTCTCTCTGAAACCGTTCTGACTCTGTATCTGTCAAATTTTCCCCCAACACCTTAGTTTTCTGTTTGTTTAATTTGAATCCCGCCACCCGACCAAAGTCTTGAATCAATTGTAACACTCTTTTCGTACTAGATTCTGGCTCCTGCAGGGTCAAAACTAGGTCATCTGCAAAAGCTTTAAGTTTGTATTGTTTCGCTCCGACCTGAATTCCTTCCACCAACCGGTCCCCTCTAATCATGTTCAAGAGCACCTCCAGAACCGAAATAAATAACAGAGGGGAAATGGGGCAGCCTTGTCGTGTTCCTTTTTCAATTTTAAACTCCTTCCACCAACCGGTCCCCTCTAATCATGTTCAAGAGCACCTCTAGAACCGAAATAAATAACAGAGGGGAAATGGGGCAGCCTTGTCGTGTTCCTTTTTCAATTTTAAACTCTTCTGTAACCACATTGTTAACTATCAATTTAGCTTTTTGTTCTGAATATATAGCATCAATCCCATTCTCAAAACCCCGTCCCACTCCCATTTCTTTTAAATTTCCCTTCATAAATTTCCAAGAGATATTGTCAAAGGCCTTCTCCGCATCTATAAAAATTAACACTGCTTTTGTATTAATGTCTGTTTGCAAAAGTTCCAAAATGTCAATGATATTCCTTGTGTTAGCAAACAAGTGTCTGCCTGGGAGAAAGCCTGCCTGGTCTTTATGAATTACTTCATTTAATACTTTTTTGAGTCTACTTGCCAAAACGTCTGCAAATATTTTGTAATCCACATTTAGAAGGGAGATGGGACGATAGTTCTTAAGTTGTGTCTTTTCAGCTTCCGATTTTGGTATCAATGTGATAAAAGCTTCTTTCCACAATTCCGGTGCCTTCTTCCCCTCCATAATTTCATTGCTGACCTCCATCAGTGGTTGTAAGATGCAATAAGATTTCTTCTTTCCTTTTCTCTTTTTTCTTTTTTAAGATGCTATTTTTCTGGATTAGGAAACCCCTCATGACGGCCTTCCCAGTGTCCCACACCATTTCTAGAGATGTTTCTTTATTCAAATTCCACTTAAAGTATTCCTCAATTGTCTCTTTTGCTTTATTTACTATCTTTTGATCATTGAATAGATTTTCATTCATTTTCCATCTTAATGTTCTAAAGTCTTTTCCTTTTACCTCCATATATACTGGATTGTGATCAGATAGGGTTTGTGGGAGGATTTCCGTCTTAATTACTCTTTGCATCAATTCCTTCGAAATCCAAATATGGTCTATTCTCCCCCAGCTTTGATTTGGGTTTGAAAAGAAGGTAAATTGTTTTATCGTGGGGTTTTTAAATCTCCAAGCATCAATTAGTCCCAAATTTTCCACTAATTCGAAGAAGGCTTTCGGTAATTTGCCCTCCCTCACTTCCTGTTTTCTTATTGATCTATCCAAGTTTGGGAGAACCACTCCATTAAAGTCCCCCATCAATATCAATTGTTGGTCCATCCATTCTAACAATTTGTTACCTAGTTCAGAATAGAATGCTGACTTTTTGTCATTGGGTGCATATATCCCAACCACATTTATCTTTTCTCCTTGATGGGTGATCTGTACTACTATCATTCTCCCCTCTTCGTCTTTATGTATTAGTTTTGGATCAAGTTTTTCTTTTATATATAATACCACTCCTCTTTTCTTGACATTATCCGATGCTACAAAGTCTAACCCTAATCTCTTATTACTTAAAATTCTTTTATGTTTTCTTGTTACATGAGTTTCTTGTAGACAGATTATGTCAAGGTTCTTTTTAAGCAATACATGAGCAATTTGGTTCCTTTTATTTTTATTGTTGAGCCCATTCACATTCCACGACGTAATTTTTAAAGTCATTTTTAATGTACAATCAGTAAGTGGTCAAATCTAAGTTAAATCTACTGTTCCTTGTTATCTGTCTCTTCCTCTTCTTTTTCTTCGTCTAGATTTTCCTCCCCTTCTCCCTCTCCACTTCCTTCACCTCCACCCCTCTCTTCCCCATCTGCTCCCCTTCTGGTTCCCACCCTCCCAACCTTCCCAGTTCCTTCTCATATCTTCTTGCAAATTTATCCAGTTCCAGAGAGCTGGATAGTTTGAATCTTTTTTCCTTGAAATAGAATGAAATCCCTTCCGGGAATTCCCATCTATATTGGATCCCATTCTTCTTCAGTTGGTTAGTTAGTTTTTTATAAACATCTCTCTTACGAAGAAATCTCGAAGGAATCTCATTAAATATAATAATTGGCTTTCCTTCAATACATAGTTTTTTATTATAGTTTAGCTTTAGTATTTCATTTCTCATATCCAGAGAGTTAAACATGACCAGGACATCTCCTGGCAGTTTCTTCCCTCTGGCTTTGGCTGATTTTGTTTTTATCCGAAAAATATTTGCAACTGAATATCCTATGTCTTCTTCCTTCATATCTAACCAAACTGCCAATTCTCTAACCAATTTAGATCGTATATTTTCATTTGGTTCCTCAGGGATCCCCCTAAATTTCAGGTTTGATTGCTTCTGTCTCATTTGAGTCATCGCCACACTATCCAGTAACTCTTCCTGTATTTTATTTATCTCCTTCACCTCTGTCTTAATCCTGTCCATATCTTTCCTATTTTCTTTGATATCTTTTTGAACCCTTTTCATTGAGTCTTCAAGTACTTTGGATCTTAGAGATAAATCTTTTACTTTTCCTGTTAGTTCTCCCACCACCCCCTCTAATCTCTTATTCAATGAGTCCTGTACTTCCAATAATTTTTTCTCAATATACTGTTCATTATGTTTAAATTATTTCCTTATTTCAGCCATCAAATTATCATAGTCTTTAATTTCCTTCCCCTCTTTCCCATTTTCTTGTCTGGATGGTCTCCTTTCAGCAGGCGTTCCCACCCCCTTTTTCATTTTGTATTTCTCTTTGTCTTAATTAACTAAAAATAAAAAAATGAAAATGAAACAAAAGAAAAAAAGTTTTTTCCCACCCCTAGGGGTCGCTCAACTGTAGTTTAAAAAATTTCTTTGTTTTCCCAATGTAGTTCCTTTCTGGCCCCACACAGTGGCGCTTTACTTGCATTCACCCTTTTAGTTCTTCGGTATGAAGTCTCTCTCCATGCACAGCTAGGGGACCAGTTAGATGGATCGTTTACAGTCACAAAAAGCAAATGAAGGAGGAAGAAAGTTCTCAAGATTTAAGTTCTAGAGAGTAAATAAAGTAGGGAACATCAAGACACAGGGGGGAGAAAAGGAGGTGGGGAACATCCAGCTCAATACTTTCCAGGAAGTAGGGATGAAATACGGGGCAGGTTTCAAAGCCGGAACAGAAAAGGTGGGGGGGAGTCAAAATTACACCAAGAGATTGCCACGGGAAGGCAGCAGGGTCTAGAGAGAACGTAAAGTCTTGCCAAGGTACTGTGTTTAAGTCTTCTTTTCTTTTCTTTTCTTTCGACTTAGCCGTTTACTCCCCGTTTTCTGTAGCGATAGATTAAATGTTTAAGGTGCCAAGATTATCTTCTCCTAAATGATTACAGCTGTGTGCCGCTTTAAGAGAAAAACAGGAAATGGAGCACACAATGGCGGCGAGAGGTTCCGCTGTTTTCCAAAGTTCTCCTCTTACAGTTCACTTTCTCCTCCCAGACCTCTCGTCGTATCCACTCCTCTCAATAACAAACTCAGCTTTCAGTCAATTAAGCACCCCAAATAATAAAGAGAAACAGTTTCAGCTTGAACACATTAGGCGGGGGAGGTATATAAAAAATACAGTAACTCAGAACAAAGTCTCACTTATATATCCTAGACTGGGTAAAAAATTACAGGTCCTTTCGGTCGCTGGCGTAGCACGCTCTGACCAGGACAGAGCAGAAATGTTTCTATCCGCTTTTCAAATATTCAACTGTTTTCAATCAGTCCATTGCCTCAGATTTTTACACTTTGTATCTGAGGTCTCTCCACAATGCCCACTCAGCAGTTACTCTCCCAGTCTTCCGTTACACGCTGTTTACTCTTACCGCTGAAGTGAATTCCTTCTTCTTTCATATCTGCACATGCTATAGCTGATTTGCTATAGATGCTGATTTAGAAATAATTGATATAGTTTAATCAGAAATATAACAAATCTCACTGGAGTGACCTGGTGACTTGTGTGCCAACTGCCCAGTTTGTTGTTTCCTGTTGGTGATCAGCTTCAAGCCCACTCACCTACCTCCTAATTCTTCCACAACAGCACTCCTAAGAGAAGAGGGTCCTCTGTAAAATAGGATGCGCAGCCACCTACTGAGAAATGGGGTGTGCATCCGAAACGGGGAGGCTCTAAACAGGAAGTCCGCCTTCCCCTTTTGTAAATAGATTGAAGCAAAGAGCTTGTAAGCTAAAGTCTTGGAAAGTCCTCTGTAAAGGATTAAACTTCCATCGGCTAAAATCATTAAACCCCCCTTGGAAGCAGGAGAAGAGGGGGAAAATTTTGGATCGCGTAAGCCTGCAGGAGAGAGGGAAGAAAGTCAAATTACCACCGCTCTGAACCTGGAAATGGGCTGCTAGCAAGATCGACGTTTTGGGAAAGTTCATTGTTGTTGACAGCTAGTTAAATAAGAGAAATACATTGTTTCCATTGTCTCCTTCTGCGTTTAAAAAGGAGTAAAAGTAACTGAAAATTGAAACAAATTCTATTGCTTGAACTGTGCCTAAAAGGATTGATACAAATAGAAATTGTTTCCCTCTAGAGGGAGCCTTTGAAGCTGTTATAGGAGTTGATCTGGGGGGATTTCCAGCTGCAAGATAAAAAATTGTGAGAACCAGGGATTGACCTTGGATTGTTTAAGAATGTCGACAGAAGAAGCCTTAGTGACTGCATTTTGTAAGATAAGTGATTCATTGGAACAGCTCCACAAGAAGATGGACGTGATGACTATTAAAATTGACAATTTGGGTCAAAAAGTGACCAATTTTGGACAAAAAGTGAATATCTATACAGAAACTATTCAGGAACCGACACAGGAATCTATTTTGATATGGCAAACTGTGGAGAACACGAGGGAGAAAGTCGTTGTTGCTGAACCTAAAGTAATACAAGTGGAGAGGGAGAGAGCCCCAGTTTTACAGAGGCAATTTGATGATTATAAGTTGTTGCCTTCTATGAGTGAATTCAGAGAAAGTCAGATTTTGAGGATTGGAGCCCTGCTTGGACTGGAGAAGGAAAGTGGGATAGATCCCCTCATGCAGGGATTTACTGACCTTTGGGACCTGGACCTGGGTCAGGAGGAGATTGGAGTTGTGGGGACCTTCAGATTTGGAGGAATTTTGAAACACGTCCTGAAATATCTTTTGGATTTTAGTTTTAACTACGGAGATTTGGCTGACCTGTCGAGAAGGAATAAAAACATTGCTAGGTCGGAGCTTCCCCGAGATCTACTCTTCAGCATCAAAGGAAGGAAATTAAGAACAAGATCAGCAGACGACAAAGTAAACTGCATGTATAAATATGAAGAAGACATGCAGAAGGGACTTGGAAAAGAGTTAAGAGCCTCGGACAGAAGATCACCAGGTTGATGGACTATATGGAATTGACGGAAATGACTGGCAGAATCCGAGACCAGGGAGAAGAGACGGTGGAAGAAGATTGGAAAAAGTTTAAAGTTTATTTATAGAAATATTGTAAAATTAATGAGTGTTAGAAAAATGTTGGAATGAAATTATATGGCTTTAGTAGAAATGTTATAAGGAGTTAAGCATAAATAAGTATTATAGTATTAATGGAAAATAAGGTTAAAATAAGTCAAGATAATTATAAGACAGAAAATAGAGAAAGATGGAAAGGAATTGCTGAAACAATTAATAGAATTGGAATACAAAAAGGGAGGTGAGAGGAGGTCAAGGAAATAAGGGAATGAAGGATAAGACATGGAAATGGTATGATGCATGTTTTTAAACTGTTTTTGTTCTGTTTTGTCAGCCCTGATAAAGTTCGGGAATGGATCTTTGAAAAAGACGCCTCTTTGGACTCCACCAAGATAAAAAACTCTGGGTTTTCCTACTGGTTCCCACGAGTAAAAGCAGTTAAAATCTGTGCCAACTACTTGGTGGAGATCACTGATCCCACCCTTCGGAGAGCTTTCACCATGGCACGGTTTCAAACATTGCCAACTGCTTATCTGACCGGTAGATACACAAAAACCCCAGTTGAACATCGATTATGTCCTTGCCTTATGAAAATTAAAGAGGATCTTACACATTATTTCCTTTATTGCCCCATTTACTCGGGCTTTAGAGATGCATTGCTGCAAATTATACCCATCTCTATAACCAGTCCTGAAGATAGAGTAAAATTTTTGTTAGTTGATGCAAACCCACGCATTACCCATGTGGTAGCGGTCTTTGTGATGAAGGCCATGAAAGCCAGGGAAAGATTTATGAACGACAATGTAAAGACCCCTTCATCGTCTGTTTAACTCGCTGTTCGTTTTCCCTCCTTTTCTACTTTGTGGGAAGAAGGTTTTGTTGGCATAGTATGTAATGAATTTTAATATTTTTAACTACTGATTTTAGTGTTGATTTTTGTGCACAGGCATGGTCCTCACAATAAACGGATTTGATTGATTGATTGATTCTGTTTTGTTTAAGTTTAATGTGTTAATGTTGCGTTGTGTATATTGTAATATATTGTTTTTTCTTTCTTTTTCTTTTTCTTTTTTTCTTTTCTTTTTCTTCTTTTTTTTGTAAGGTTTAAAAGTAATAAATATTATTTTTTTAAAAAAGAGAGAGAAATGGGGTGTGCATGTGTAGGTGTATGTCAGTCTTTCTCATTATAATGACCGCTCCCCCCCTGCATGCCAATTCCATCGGGCCCAAGCGGCAGGGTCTACACTCACACATACTCTGAGCAGCTCCCTGCAGCAAGTGGCAAAAATGGTTTTAAATGTTTTAAGTGTTCTTAATTAGCTGCACCTCAAATTGTGGTTTTTTACAATATTATATTATTTTATTATTTTCTTTCTGCTTGGGGTGGGATAAATCTCCCCGGGGCTAAGATCCAAGATGTAACTGAACGACTGCAAGGAATCATAAAACCCACTGACAAATACCCCTTCCTCTTGGTTCATGTGGGAACCAATGACAGTGCAAGCAATAGCCTCCAGAAAATCAAAAGAGACTATGAGGCTCTGGGCAGGAAATTGAAGCAATTAAATGCACAAATTGTCATCTCATCTGTCCTCCCAGTCGAACGACGTGGCCCAGGGAGAGAGGGAAAAATAGTGGAAGTGAACAGCTGGCTTCGCAAATGGTGTAAACAGGAACGGTTTGGATTCTTAGATCACGGACTGCAGTTTCTTGAAGATGGTCTTCTGGCAAGCGATGGGCTGCACCTCACAACGGTTGGGAGGAATGTTTTTGCCAAAAATCTCAGAAACCTCATCATCAGAAAAGCTAAAGCACAGAATGAACTCAGGCTTTCTAGAGAGGTTAAAAGCAACAAAAAAGGCTTTTATGGGTATGTTCGTAGCAAAAGGAAGAACAAAGAAACAGTGGGGTCACTCAGAGGAGAAGATGGTGAAATGCAAACAGGGGACACAGAAAGGGCTGAACTCCTCAATGCCTTCTTTGCCTCAGTCTTCTCCAATAAAGAAAACAATGCCCGACCTGAAGAATTTGGAGCAAATGATTCAGCAGATGAAACACAGCCCAGAATAACTAAGGAGATAGTACAAGAATACTTGGCTAGTTTAGATGTATTCAAGTCTCCAGGGCAGATGAACTGCATCCAAGAGTATTAAAAGAACTGGCAGGTGTGATCTCAGAACCACTGGCAGTCATCTTTGAGAATTCCTGGAGAACAGGCGAAGTCCCGGCAGACTGGAGGAGGGCAAATGTTGTCCCTATTTTCAAAAAGGGGGAAAGAGAGGACCCAAATAATTACCGCCCAGTCAGTCTGACATCAATACCAGGGAAGATTCTGGAGCAGATCATTAAGCAAACAGTCTGTGAGCACCTAGAAAGGAATGCTGTGATCACCAACAGTCAGCATGGATTTCTGAAAAATAAGTCATGTCAGACTAACCTGATCTCGTTTTTTGACAGAATTACAAGCCTGGTAGATGAAGGGAACGCAGTGGATGTAGCCTACCTTGATTTCAGCAAGGCATTTGACAAGGTGCCCCATGATATTCTTGTAAAGAAGCTGGAAAAATGTGGACTTGACTATGCTACCACTCAGTGGATTTGTAACTGGCTGACTGACCAAACCCAAAGGGTGCTCATCAATGGTTCCTCTTCATCCTGGAGAAGAGTGACTAGTGGGGTGCCATAGGGTTCTGTCTTGGGCCCGGTCTTATTCAACATCTTTATCAACGACTTGGATGATGGACTCAGGGACATCCTGATCAAATTTGCAGATGACACCAAACTGGGAGGGGTGGCTAACACCCCAGAGGACAGGATCACACTTCAAAACGACCTTGACAGATTAGAGAACTGGGCCAAAACAAACAAGATGAATTTTAACAGGGAGAAATGTAAAGTATTGCACTTGGGCAAAAAAAAATATGAGAGGCACAAATACAAGATGGGTGACACCTCGCTTGAGAGCAGTACATGTGAAAAGGATCTAGGAGTCTTGGTTGACCACAAACTTGACATGAGCCAACAGTGTGACGCGGCAGCTAAAAAAGCCAATGCAATTCTGGGCTGCATCAATAGGAGTATAGCATCTAGATCAAGGGAAGTAATAGTGCCACTGTATTCTGCTCTGGTCCGACCTCACCTGGAGTACTGTGTCCAGTTCTGGGCACCACAGTTCAAGAAGGACACTGACAAACTGGAACGTGTCCAGAGGAGGGCAACCAAAATGGACTTTAAACTGTATTATGAATCAGCAGCTTTTTGCTGGTTGAAAGAATGGCTGCTTCTTGAGAACACAGACATTTTGGACTTAGAAGGTTTTGACAATGTTTTTGGGTGGTGCATATTTGTGGTATGACAAGGTTAAAGCACATAAGGCATTTAAAAATCATATTGTCAGAAGAGCATTGTTTAATGTCTGGACAAGATATAAAGACTTACTTGAAAATAAAACCCCAAGGTGGCTATCACCTATGGAAGCGAAGGCTCTGAAAAAACTCAATATGGAGGCCAACTGGCCAAAATATTGGGAGATTTTGGAACAGGAGGGTGACAAATTGAAATTGCAGAGTTTCGAGAAATTAAAGGATAAAGTGTGAGATTGGCTTCATTATTTTCAAATAAGGGAGGCTTATAATTTGGATAAAAAAATTGGCTTCCAGGTGGAAAAATCAAAATTAGAAACAGAACTGTTAGAACCCAAAGCTAAGATACTATCAAGAATGTATAACCTGCTGTTGAAATGGAATACTGAGGATGAAACAGTAAAATCTGCTATGATAAAATGGGCACAAGATATCGGACATGACATTATGTTTGCTGACTGGGAACAGTTGTGGACCACAGGTATGAAATTTACGGCATATAATGCCTTAAGAGAGAATATTATGAAAATGATATACAGGTGGTACATGACTCCAGTCAAGCTTGCAAAAATCTATCATTTGCCCAATAATAAATGTTGGAAATGTAAAGAGACTGAAGGTACATTTTTTCACCTTTGGTGGACGTGCCCAAGGATTAAGGTTTTCTGGGAGATGATCTATAATGAAATGAAAAAGGTATTTAAATATACCTTCTTGAAGAAACCAGAGGCATTTCTCCTGGGCATGGTCGGCGAACTGGTGTCAAAGAAGGATAGAACTTTCTTTATGTACGCTACAGCAGCAGCAAGAATACTTATTGCAAAGCATTGGAAGACACAAGACCTACCCACCTTGGAAGAATGGCAGATGCAAGTAATGGACTACATGGAATTGGCGGAAATGACCGGCAGAATCCGAGACCAGGGAGAAGAGTTGGTGGAAGAAGATTGGAAGAAATTTAAAATCTATTTACAGAAACACTGTAAAATTATTGAATGTTAATGACGTTGGAATGAAACGAAGTGGTTCTAGCAATAAGGCAAAATAAGAATATGCAAGGAGGGATTGATATCAGATGAAAATTTGAAGTTAAAATATGTGAGGACAAACAATTAAGACTAAATTAAGAAGGTATGAATTTGCTGAACAAATTTTTAAATGGAATACAAAAAAGGAAGGTGTGAGGAAGTCAGGAAAACAAGTAAATGATTGTAAGATATTAGAAAGAAGGATTTCTTTTTTCTTTTTTCTTTGTATGTTAAATATTGGTTTTTGTATTTTCTTTGTGTGTTTTTTGTTCACTGTTTACAGTTTTGTAATCCTTTTTTCTTGTTAAAAACTTAATAAATATTATTATTTAAAAAAATAAATAAATAAAGGGGGGGAAACAAACAAGATGAATTTTAACAGGGAGAAATGTAAAGTATTGCACTTGGGCAAAAAAAATGAGAGGCACAAATACAAGATGGGTGACACCTGGCTTGAGAGCAGTACATGTGAAAAGGATCTAGGAGTCTTGGTTGACCACAAACTTGACATGAGTTCTGGGCACCACAGTTCAAGAAGGACACTGACAAACTGGAACGTGTCCAGAGGAGGGCAACCAAAACGGTCAAAGGCCTGGAAACGATGCCTTATGAGGAACGGCTAAGGGAGCTGGGCATGTTTAGCCTGGAGAAGAGGAGGTTAAGGGGTGATATGATAGCCATGTTCAAATATATAAAAGGATGTCACATAGAGGAGGGAGAAAGGTTGTTTTCTGCTGCTCCAGAGAAGCGGACACGGAGCAATGGATCCTAACTACAAGAAAGAAAATTCCACCTAAACATTAGGAAGAACTTCCTGACAGTAAGAGCTGTTTGACAGTGGAATTTGCTGCCAAGGAGTGTGGTGGGGTCTCCTTCTTTGGAGGTCTTTAAGCAGAGGCTTGACAACCATATGTCAGGAGTGCTCTGATGGTGTTTCCTGCTTGGCAGGGGGGTGGACTCGATGGCCCTTGTGGTCTCTTCCAACTCTATGATTCTATGAAATGTTTAGTTGGGGTGGGGAATAGTTTAAATTTAGCATAATTTTTTCTTGCTTTGTTTTACTTTCATTATTTTGTTAAGTTACTGTATAGTTTGTATTTTGCTTTTTAAGGGGAAATGGTCAGGGCTGCCTGGGAGTGGGCCTCAGCCAATAGAATGGCTGGGGCAGGTTCCACAGGGGGAGATGTATTGGGACACCCGATCTCAGTGATCATGGGCAGGAGGAGGAGTTACGCTAAGATCAGACCATGTCATTACTGAGGAGGCAGGCTTAGTTGTTGTTTGAGGACTATCCCTGCCTCCAGGTCTGGTCCTGACCGGAAGGATACTGGAATCAGCCTGTATCCTGAAAGTGTTGCCTGACCTGAAAGTGTTGCTGTGCAATGCCAAGTCAATGATGAATAAAACCACTGCCATCCACGACCTGATTGTAGATGGAGGATTTGACCTGGCATGTGTGACAGAGACCTGGTTGGATGAAGCAGATGGGCCTGTCCTTGCAGCTGCTTGTCTACCAGGTTTCTCTTACGCACAGCAACCCAGGTCATGTGGGTGGGGAGGGGGCGTTGCAGTGATTTTTAGGAAGTCATTAGTCTGCGCCAGGCATCTCATTGGGAAGACCCAGTTTTCTGAGTGCATGTTCTGGGAGTTGGGCAATAGGGGCAGTACAGGATTCCTTTTGGTGTACCGACCTCCTCGCTGCACCAAGGATTCCCTTCCTGAGCTGCTTCAGGTCATGGTGGATATGCTCCTGGAAACACCTAGTTTGGTTGTCTTGGGGGATTTTAACATCCATGACGACACAACCTTACAAGGGGCCACTTGGGACTTTGTGGAAAGCATGGCCTCCATGGGCTGTCCCTGAATAGGTTTGGTCCAACTCATAGCCATCGACATGCCTTAGACCTGGTGTTTACCTCTATGGATGTTGGTGATCTGACACTAAGTAAAAGCGAAACAAAAGTGTGAAGGATCACACTTCAAAACGACCTTGACAGTTTAGAGAACTGGGCCAAAACAAACAAGATGAATTTTAACAGGGAGAAATGTAAAGTATTGCACTTGGGCAAAAAAAAAATGAGAGGCACAAATACAAGATGGGTGACACCTGGCTTGAGAGCACTACATGTGAAAAGGATCTAGGAGTCTTGGTTGACCACAAACTTGACATGAGCCAACAGTGTGACGCGGCAGCTAAAAAAGCCAATGCAATTCTGGGCTGCATCAAATAGGAGTATAGCATCTAGATCAAGGGAAGTAATAGTGCCACTGTATTCTGCTCTGGTCAGACCTCACCTGGAGTACTGTGTCCAGTTCTGGGCACCACAGTTCAAGAAGGACACTGACAAACTGGAACGTGTCCAGACGAGGGCAACCAAGTCCAACCCCCTGCCAAGCAGGAAACACCATCAGAGCACTCCTGACATATGGTTGTCAAGCCTCTGCTTAAAGACCTCCAAAGAAGGAGACTCCACCACACTCCTTGGCAGCAAATTCCACTGTCAAACAGCTCTTACTGTCAGGAAGTTCTTCCTAATGTTTAGGTGGAATCTTCTTTCTTGTAGTTTGGAACCATTGCTCCGTGTCCACTTCTCTGGAGCAGCAGAAAACAACCTTTCTCCCTCCTCTATGTGACATCCTTTTATATATTTGAACATGGCTATCATATCACCCCTTAACCTCCTCTTCTCCAGGCTAAACATGCCCAGCTCCCTTAGCCGTTCCTCATAAGGCATCGTTTCCAGGCCTTTGACCATTTTGGTTGCCCTCCTCTGGACACGTTCCAGTTTCTCAGTGTCCTTCTTGAACTGTGGTGCCCAGAACAGGACACAGTACTCCAGGTGAGGTCTGACCAGAGCAGAATACAGTGGCACTATTACTTCCCTATTTAGATGTGTCTATCCACCTGACCCATTTGTTTGGTGTCAAATAAATAAATTTATAGACATATACAAACGGAACAGTCAAGTGATGAATAATTATTTCATATCATCGTCAGTTACGGTAGACAATTGATAGTATCAGTAATTAATTCTACTTACAGTGGTAATTGATTGAACAAATAATACTGGATTAGATTTTAATAAATAATAATAATAAATAATAATAACAATAAATAAATAAATAATAGATAAATAATAATAGAATGATGATGATGATGATGATGATGATAATAATAATAATAATAATAATAATAATAAACATTAATATAAAGAATATTAATAATAGAGAGAGAGAGAGAGAGAGAGAGAATAAGTGGAATGGCATCACATACCAAGATTAAATTGATTAATTAATTAAATAAATTTAAAGATAAATATATAAATAGACAAATAAAATTAATAAAAATAAAAATAAAATTAATAATAAATAATTGACATATATTTCGGAACCCTCAGTTGCTTAGATCATGGTGACAATAATGCCAAGGTTGCAGGTTCGATCCCTGTATGAACAACTGCATACTCCTGCATTGCAAGGGGTTGGACTAAATGACCCATGGGGTCCCACACAATTCTAGAGACCCTGGATAGCTGAACTGGTTAGAGCATGGGGCTGATAATGCCAAGGTTGGTGGTTTGATCCCTGTATGGAACAACTGCATATACCTGCATTGCAAGGGGTTGGACCAAATGACCCTCGGGGTCCCACACAATTCTAGAGAGCCTGGATAGCTCAACTGGTCGAGCATAGTGCTGATAATGCCAAGGTTGCTGGTTTGATCCCTGTATGGGACCCCTGCATATTGAATGAGATATTATAATATGAAGTAGGAAACATCTTTTATATATATATAGTAATAAATAACACACGCACGCCGCACACACTAATTGGATAAACAATTGAGCATTTAACCAAATACTTGGAAAAATCGTTATTTATTATAAGTAAATCAATCGTTAATTAGTACATTCGTTTCAGAATCTATAACATGTGCCTGTACAACCACTTGTAAACAGTAGCACGTGGTTTGTGGCAGTAACTTTAGTGCGTTATCCATGGCTCCTAAGAGGAAGTGCTCTGCGGCGGAATCAGCTCACACCTCAGGCGGCATGGGTGCCACATGGATGGGATAATAACCCCAAACCTATTTCACACTACCTAAATGCCTTTAGATCGTTCATTGATGATTATGAGCCGCATTTTTTTGAGCAATCCCTAACCCCATGCCCTCCTCTGCTACCCCTGATATGATACTAGATTCCCAGGTGGTTCCGGAGAGCCTGCCTTTCACCCAGGTTGATGACCTCCCAGGCACCTCTGCTGCCCTCTTCAACGATTCTCAGTTCTCAGGCACAGGCCCAAACTCTCTGGCAGTAACTGCGGCAGTGCAAACTAGGCCTCTGGCCCTCAGAATCTGCATTGGGTCGCCTGTGCGGAGGCCGCCGGCCTGTGTCAATAACCCTGTTGCGTCCAGTTCTTCCGGTTCTTTGCAGAATATGCAGCCGAACAGCTGGAGGGGGAGCTTCAGACAGTTCAGGGGGGACAAACCGTCAGGTAAAAGACGCACCAAGAAGAAGCATGTGTGTAAGAAGAGCAAGTAAAAAACAGGCGACATCGATGAAGAGTCAGAACAGCCTGTGCGCTTTCTGGGGTGGCCGCCACCATTAGCTATGATAATAGTCTGAAGGAAGGCTTCCAGGATCCCTCTAGCATGCTGGGATCAAATTGAAAATGGCACCTGGTCTGTGGCGGTCGTCCCGTATGTTGAGAAGAAGCCATTAGATTCTTATCGCACGGGTAAGCCAGACCTGAGAAGGGAGCCAAAGCGCAAGGTATGTTGGGAATTCAATAAGGGGTCATGCTAAAGGTAGTCTTGTAAGTATCTGCACGAGTGTGAGAGGTGTGCAGGGCTACTCCCAGCCGTAGCGTGTTACAAAGGGAAGCAGCCCTTTTGGGAAGGCAGGGTTCCAGTGCCAGAGAAGCCCCCACAGCAGGGAACAGACGATAGGGACCCTCCGGGTCTAGCATTTTCCCTGATCCAGCTCCCTCCTCTCCGCATTCTTCGATCAAATTCTTCGATCGGGCACTAAGACTTATCCAGAATTTTGGTTACGAGGCACTCTTGGCAAAATGTGACATAGAGTCAGCCTTCTGTCTATTGCCAGTTCATCCCAATGACTATCATTTGCTGGGATTCAAATTTCAAGGGAAATATTACATTGTCAAGGCTATGCCGATGGGTTGTTCTGTAGCCGGCTCGGCCTTTGAGACATTTAGCACTTTTTGGGTCTGGGCCCTGCGGTACAGAACCAACTCACCTGGGGTGACACGTTACCTCGGTGACTTTCTACTCGTTGGGAAGCCCAATATTGGCGAATGTGCCTCCCTTCTGGAGGCCTTTTCAGCTTTGGCCCAGGAGCTGGGAGTTCCCCTCACAGCAGATAAGGCGGACCCTCAACGCATCTTACTTGCCTGGGTATAGAGCTTGACACAGCAGCTCAATCCGCCCGCCTGCCTAGAGGGGAAAATAGTTGCCCTTAAGGAAACAATTTGTCAAACCCTTCCCAAAATAATAATAATAATAATAATAATAATAATAATAATGACGCTCTTAGACAGGTCCAGTCCTTGCTAGATCATTTCAACTTCGCATGTAGAGTAGTTTCACCAGGCCGCCCATTTCGCTCCCGCTTAGCCAGGTTGTCAGCGGGCCTCAAGCATCCGCACCATAGAGTAAGACTCCCCAAGTCGGTCAAGGCGGATTTTGAGATGTGGATCAGATTTCTGGAACACTACAACGGAGTCTCCCTATGGCAGGAAATCCTTAATTCGGCCCCTGATTTCCAGGTCTACTCCAATGCGTTGGTGTGCGCAACAATGGCCAGCAGAGTGGCAAGGGGATGCCATCATGCGTGATCTCACTTTTCTGGATTTATTTATTTTTTTCTTTCCTCTCATAGTTGTGGTGGTTCACATATGGACCGAGGAGTTCCAGAATCGTCGGGTGTGCTTCAGAATTGATAACCAGGCCATGGTTAACATACTGGCTAGCAGTCATTGCGTTCTGAGAGGGGTCTCGCCTACTTCGATCATTTGTGCTCCAATGCCTTGCTTCCGGTCATTAGCACCTTGGGCTCAGCTGCTGCCAGAACCCTTTCCAGATCACCTACGGAACCTTGGAGACGTGAAGTGATCAAGGGAGTATTAGCGTCTGTTGCACCCTCTACCCTCAGGTCTTATAAGAAAGTATGGTGCGACTTCACAGGTTTCAGGTCCAAAGTATCGTCCCTTTCCCCTATCGTATGAAACTTAGGTCAATTTGCTGGTCCTAGTTTGAGGCCCGGCTGTTCTCTGCGGCATACGCTATAGCCTTCTTTGGTGCCTTGTGGGTTGGCGAGGTGGTAGCAGAAGCTACCTCAAGTGGAACAACGCGCAGCCTCCTCCTGGAGGACGTGCAGGTGTCCAGTTCAGGTTTGATGGTGCAGGTGCATCAGTCTAAGATGGACCACGGCGGTAAGGGCACCATAGTACAACTCACGGCCTCCGGTCAGAAGGGCCCATGCCCAGTAAAGGACACCAGGCGATACCTGTACCTCAGACCTCCTGGCCTTGGCCCGCTCTTCATTCATGAGGATGGATCCCGATTGATGAGGCACCAATTCACCAGGGTACTTTTCTTTCCTTTCATTCTCAGCTGTGTTCCGGAGAAGTGTGTGGATTTGCGGCCACAGTATAGTCCATTGGGCCCGTGTACAGGCGGTCAGCTGCAGCCTCGCGCCTAATCTTGGTTTTCCACCTGGAGTTCGAGTTTCCTGGTTTTCGAGAAGAGGCATGTGTTGGGAAGAGCTTATGCCATTGCTGTGGGAGAAAGTAGCCATGTTCAGCCCTCCCGACATCCTTGTCATTCAATTGGGGGAGAATGACCTTGCTAACAGAAGGAGTGTGGACTTGTTGTGGAGCATAAAAGAGACTTGAATGCATTTGCATCCTTGTGTCCCAGAACGGTGGTGTTCTGGTCCTCCTTCCTGAAAAGAACTGTTTGGCGCGGTGCGCAGAGCTGTATGGCCATTGAAAGAACCAGGAAACTCGTAAATCGGGCGGTAGCCCGTTGGGTGCGCTTTATGTATGGCCGAGTCATTTATCGTGACCGTATCTGGATCGGCGACCAAGCTTTGTCCCGGAATGACGGTGTTCACCTATCGGATCTGGGGAACGACATTTGGTTAGCTAGTGTCAGCAGAAGCGTCTGGGATTGGTTGCAGCTTTGAGGGTATTGGCGGCGAGCCTTTAGCTCGGGTGGCGGTTAGGCATTGGAATAATGTGTTGTGGTGTGTCGAAGTGCTAGGTGTGGCCATCGCCTATGCCTTCAATTTCTAGGGGTATTCCGTTAAAGGAATCTGGCGGTCGTGTATTCCGTCCGAAGCCTGCTTGGCGGGAGGCCATGGCACGACCCTCGGTGACATCAGGGGTGAGCCTATAGTTGGATTAGCAGGTGATGAACCCCTGGTGAATAAACCCACTTGTTTCGCGATCCAATGCCTAAGCCAATACCTTTTCACTGCTGTAACCAATAAAGTTGTGGCCTTTTCTAGCCCATTAACGTTATATCACGTGTCCCTGTGTCTTCATTTCACATTGCGGGGGTCGGGTCCTCGAACCACAAACAGCCATTATATTTTAAGTGCAGCAAGGGAGGTTTTAAAGCAACCTCCCTGCAATCGCAGCAAAGTCATTTCTTTCTGTCCCAGGGTGAATTCCAGAGCATCTGTTTTGAGAGTTTCCAACTTCGTTCAGTTTGAACCAGGGCAAAGTTGAAGAAAGGATTGGAGAATCTGCCCATTACACACACACACACACACACACGTAAATTTCTCATTTTTCCAGACTTTCAGTTCTTCATATTTCCATATCAGCTTGCGATCTTTAATTATTATTTTTTCATTCTTTCCTCATGGTGATTTATCACCATTTGCATGCAAATTCCTCCTGATTTATACTTACCTCTATGAAATTTTGCATATTTTTGCAAAGCAATTTCCCCTCATGTAGTGCATTTTTGCATACTATTTTCATGATTCCACTCTGCACTCTAACCACTATTCCACACTGCCTCTCATAATGGTATGCACAGATACAGAGAGTGCAATGAACTTTCTGATTCCTGTCTGTGTATATATTATGTGCATCTCTTGCGCATGCAATTTTCCATCTCAATGGGAATTGCATAAAGAAATCTTCCCTGTTAAATGCTGCCCAGATGTGTTTTTCTTGACTCTCCAAGTAGGAAAAGCATTGACATGTGCTCTGAGTCTGCCTTGCAGCCCACTGCTTCCACCAGACCGCAGCAAAACATCTCAATCCAAAATAGCATTTGAAGCCACAGACTGAACAAGGAATGCATCTTTACAGCAGTCTGGCATGCCATTAGGAGAAAGCAGGAAGTGGAAAGGGGCTTCTGTTAAACGCTCCCTAAAGAAGCTAGAAGTTTGTGGAAATTGGCCCAGCTGTGACCTCCAGATCCTTCAGCATGGCCCTCGCCCCCCTCACTGGCCCTTCAGCTGGCTGGAACATGGCCATAAACAGTGGCATTTGTCAGCTCAGGAGCATCTCAGACCCAGAGATTTCAGAGCCCAAACCTGAAACCTAGCAGCAGCCCCTGGTTATGTCACAGGGGACGTGCCCTGTTATGTACTGAGTTGAATAGGATCCAAAAGGCAGAAGTCTGATTGGTCCTAGAACAGTCGGATCCCAAATGCAGCAGTCTGATTGGTCCACAGGAGCCACCCAATCCAGCTCCAGGTGGAAGGGAATCCGCAACCTGATTGGCCTACAGGAGAATCCTGGAAATAGCCAATCATGTGGAGCCCATTGTATAAATAATGTATATACGGCAGACATTCTGGGGGAACTCCATTCATCCTCACCACTATGAGCAGAATAAAGAGCATGAAATCCACTCTCAACTCTGAGTATATTTCATGCCCCAAAGAATCTATGCAATAATTGTTGGCAATGGAGGTTAATTGGGAGATGGGAAGAGGAAATGCAGAAGCCCCCCCCCCCGACTCTATGCTATCATTTGCACCAGCTCCTGCCAGGCTGAATTTTGCAAGCTGCACACACAACCTTCTTAACTTTTTAAGGTGCTCTCATTCACATGGAGAATCAAACCCTCCTGGGGGGTGGGGGGCAGCCAAACCTAGAGAATTCAGACCAGTCCTGGGGGTGGGGGGCTGGTAAACCCTCTTGAGGAGCAATAAATGAGGCTCTCAGGCTGAAAAAGGTTCCCCACCCTGCTACAGAGCCTGGAGATAGCCTGTTTTAAAGAGAACTGAGAGACAGGCCTCTGTCAAGCACCTTTAGGAGGGATTAACAAGCAATGCAGAAATGAAAACTGGTTTAGGAAGGGTGCAAATGGGATGAGAGTTCATCATGCTCACTCTCCTTAGCCACTTCCAACTCTCTAGAAAAAGTAGCACCGATATGAGTGAGTTGAACTAGGCCTAGGGAGACCCGGGTCCAAAGTACCTCACTGCCATGAACATCCCTTGATGATCGCAAACCCTCCAACATTCCTCCAATGAAAATAGGGACACCCTAAGGAAAAGTGGGACATTCCAAGATCAAATCAGAAATGGGGACAGCTTCTCCAAATTAGGGACATCCCTGGAAAATAGGGATCCTTGGAGGGTCTGCAAACTTAGGCCTATTTCTCAGTCTAAAGCTGCCTCCCAGGATTGTTGTGAGGAACCCCAGTTTCTCTTCTGGTCCTCGTTTTCTGGTGATGCTGAAAAGTGGCCACCCTCTCAGAGGAAGACAACTTCTAAAAAGCTAGAAACTGTGTCTGATCCTAAAGAAGGTTAGTTTTTCCTTGAAACATGCCAGTGGTGGAATTTTGCATCTGGGAAATTTAGGCTAGTCAGTTCTTGTCATCCCCTGGTTTGAACTTCTGCCACGGCTTCGCTGAAGGAGGGAGGGGGACAGAGTCGCCTGGCAGCTGAAGTCTATTAACGTATCGAGCAGGTCTCAAACAACCCCTGCAGCTCTTGTTGAGCATTTCCGGAATGAATCCTGTTCAGCAAACCAGACCGAGATCCTGGCCACCTGCCTGGAATGCCAAGCCTGCATCTGCTTTCCTCTGACAGTTTCCACCCTGCTCCAAACTTCCACCTCCAACTCTGGGAGCCAGGAGGCAGCCGCACCACTCCGCCATAGCCAGCAGAGAAGTTATTCAGATCACATTTGATGTGGAAATCTGATCTGATCTGCCTTTGAAATCAAACCATGCATTGTTGTTTTTTTGTTTTTGCCTTTGAGTGCATTGGCCTGGCTTTGATGAAGGCTCCTTCCGACTCTTCCTGTTAGTTGGCCAATAGATAGATGATAGATAGATAGATAGATAGATAGATAGATAGATAGATAGATAGATAGAGATAGATGATAGATAGATAGATAGATAGATAGATAGATAGATAGATAGATAGATAGATAGATAGATAGATATAGATAGATAGATGATAGATGATAGATAGATAGATAGATAGATAGATAGATAGATAGATAGAAAGATAGATAGATAGATAGATAGATAGATAGATAGATAGATAGATGATAGATAGATGATAGATAGATAGATAACAAGGGGCTCCTGCCCCTGCTAACTCCCCCTACCCTTCGCCAATGCCCCTTCCTCATGTGATTTGAAGAAACTGGGGTTCAGCTGCCTCTGAAACAGGAAGTAGCCATGGCTAGCCTTGCCCTCCGTTAATTTGTCTGCCCCCCTCTTTTGAGAGCCATCCATTATTAACTTTTGTGGTAACAGAGCCAATTCCATGGTTAACTGTTATGTGGAAGAAGTAGCTCCTTCCGTCTGTCCTGAATCTTCCAATATTCAGCTTCATTTGTTGGCCTGGGGTTCTACTATTACAAGGCAGAGAGAAAAATATGCTCACTCTGTCTTGCCCCATGAGCAACCCCAGCTGCAGTTTCCGAACTGTCTTCAGAGTCCGCTCCATGTACACTGTGTTGCAATAATCTACTATGGAGCTGTGGGGACAGCCAGGATTGGGAGCAGAGTCTGGAGATTAGCTTTAGTGGAAAAACGTCCATTAAATTGAAAAATATCGTATTTTTCGCTCTATAACACGCACCCGACCATAACACGCACATAGTTTTTAGAGGAGGAAAACAAGAAAAAAAATATTCTAAACGAAACAGTGGATGTATGATTTTTGTGGTTCATGCTGTGGCCACAGACATGTGATCTGACAGTGAGTTTGGAGTAGCCCAATGCAAAAATCCTGAGAATCCATGTGGATCCATGGTTTGTAACCATGTTTTTGCAGCACTGTGGCCCCAGGCAACAGTGGGTATGTGATTTTTTTTGGTGCAAGATGTAGCCATGTGATCTGATGGTGAATTTGGGGTGACCCAGTGCAAAAATCCTGAGGATCCATGTGGATCCGTGCTTTGTAACCACGTTTTAAGTGGGGAGGGAAGGAAAAGCACTCAAGGGACAAGGAGTATGCGTGGGGTGGGTGGAGAAAGATGCTGCTAATAATGAAGAAGAGGGGTATAAGGGGGGAAGGCTCCTCTCCTCTCCCACTTGGCTCCTTTAAAGCAAGCAGGCTCTGCTTTTCTTCCTCCTCCCTGCTCATCCCCAGCTTAGTGAGCTGAAAAACTTTGCTGCTATGTAGCGAGCTGAGTGGGGAGGAGAGAGGGACAGAGAGCCTGCTTGCTTTAAAGGAACCAACCGGACAGGAGCCGCATACACTTGTGTAAGCGACTCCTCTCCTCTCCTGCTTTGCTCCTTTAAAGAAGCAGGCTCTCTGTCCCTCTCTCCTCCCCACTCAGCGGCTCTTCTCCCGCTTTGCTGATTCAAAGTGAGCCACGGAGGAGGGAAGGAAGGGGAACCATGGATCCTCTGCTCACGACTGCAGCAGATCCCCCCCCCCCCCCGCCACCCGTAGGCATTACCTCCATAACACGCACAGACATTTCCCCTTACTTTCTAGGAGGAAAAAAGTGAGTGTTATGGTGCAAAAAATACGGTAATTAGGGAACAAGTACAGAATGATTACTTTGCACAGCCACCTTTGTTAATGATAAAACTAATGATTTACATCACGTCACAGTGGTACCTTGGGTTACATATGCTTCAGGTTACATACGCTTCAGGTTACAGACTCCGCTAACCCAGAAATAATACCTCGGGTTAAGAACTTTGCTTCAGGATGAGAACAGAAATCGTGCTCTGGCGGCACGGCAACAGCAGGAGGCCCCATTAGCTAAAGTGGTGCTTCAGGTTAAGAACAGTTCCAGGTTAAGAATGGTCCTCCGGAACGAATTAAGTACGTAATCAGATGTACCACTTTATATGATGGTTTGGATGTCTTGAAGTAAATTGCTCTTTTGATAATGTAATATATTTTTGGATGTATTATAATTTGCATGTAGGCTATTATTTCTTTGCTACCTTTACCTGCTGAAGACAAACGGGACATGCAGATTCTTATGACACTTACAGCCACAGGGTCTGCTGGTGGAGAGGGAGCTGGATTTAGCTTTGTTTCAATTTCTTAGCTTGCTTATTTGTCAGGGTTGCCATATTTCAAAAAGTGAAAATCCGGACACAAAAAGTGTTGAGCTTTCTGACGACCGAATCCTGGCTATGTCTGGGAAATTCCAGATGTGTGGAACCCTATATTTGTTATACCTTTTCTTTGTATGTTTGCTTGCTGAGTGAGGGGAGTAGAATGGTGCGACTTCATTGAACAGATAACATCACCTGCTTATGTATTTACTTATTACTGAAAACCCAACAAACATTTTCAAGCAGGAGGAGATGGGCTTTGCTTTCCTAGTTGCTAAAAATTCCAAACCATGTAATCCAATGTGCTTGGAGGGCAGAGTTTCCTTTGTATTCCCACATGTATTTATTGCTACTCAGCTCAACCCAGAAAGAAACCACTGGATCTTTCCCAAGTAGGCCACATCGCTGGGTGTCTCCTCTCCTGCAGTTATTTGCTGTGATAGCCTGAGGGACATTTACACAGAAGATGTTTAAAAAACCCTGCCCTCTCTGTAACCATGAACTGCTGTGGGTTTCATTCAGAAAATCAGGTCCCATGGTCCTTCAGAGCCGGACTCATTGGCTTCCACCAAATTGGACAAGGGACCTCCCTCTGGGCCAGCAGCACTAAAGGCCAGCTTCTAGTTGAGGCCTGTCTTGTGGCCATGACTTCCATAACTTAGGTTGCAGTCCTAGGCACACTTATGAGAGAGTAAACCCCACTGAATGCAATGGGACTTGCTCCTGAGTAAAATCTCAGAAGGTTATGCCAGAGGTAAACCACCACTGCCTTGCAGCTATGCTTAGGCGCGCCAACTCTAGGGGACCAAGATGTCTTCAGCCCCCTCAAGATTGGCTGGAAAGGGGCTGGGCCTCCTCCATGTGGACGCATGCACCATGTCAAGGCGCATCACAACTTCAGCAGTTGGCTCCTCCAGGATGCTTGGCTTCCTCCAATGACGCAACGACATGCACACACAACATATGCCAGACCCCCTCATTCTGTGGGTCAGCGTGGTGCCTCTGGCTACTCTCATTTGTGATAATGGCTTCAGGAGTAAACCCCAAGGAGAAATCCAAAGCAGCTGCCTTGTGAGACATATTTGGGAAAAGATAAGGCTAAGGAGTAAACCCAGTGCTTTTTTTCTGGAAATACTTAATTGGTACACAGTACCTTTTTCCCTTCAAATCTTGTGACAAGGTAAATGGAAGGTGGGGACAGCAAGCAGGCACCCATGGCTGAAAGGGGGATTGTGAAAAGCAGGAGGTGGAAGCCGCCAGGAAAAGAAGGCCCTTGTTTGGGGCTGCAGGTGCTGCTCTCTGTCCACAGGTTGTCCCGTTCCCCTTGACTGCCCCGCAATGCACACTCTCCCCCTGGATACGCTGCTATGCCATTGCCTCACTGCATTGTGAGCAGCTGGTGAGCGCAAGCCCCATTTGTCTTTCATCTCTGCTTGCTCTTTCCATGCCTGGGGGGGGGAGGGAGGGAGGGAGGGGAGGGAGGGAGGGAGGGAGGGGGAGAGAGAGAGAGAGAGAGAGAGAGAGAGAGAGAGAGAGAGAGAAGAGGAGGAGACAGCAGCCTCTGCTGTTTCTGTGGCAAACCATGGAGGTGATCATGGTTGGTGCAGGTGGTGGCTGGGAGGAGAAGGAGGATGAGGCAGGGGAGGGATGGGGTGCTGGGTGAGTGTGAAGAGTCGATGAGACAAGGTGTGGGGAGAGACTGAAGAAGGGGAAGGAGAGTGCAAAGTGGGATTTAATTAATTGAGGGGGGGCAGGAGAGAGAGAGAGAAGGCAAAGAGGATTATAGTGAGAGTCAATCTTCCACAAATCCAGAGTGGAATCCCTAAAGCCTTGGAGGCTTCTTTCCAGCAACTCCTGCTGCCAAACGTCTTGCTCTGCTTTCCTCTGGGCAACATCAGTGAAGCCAAGAGGGGGATCTTGCCATCTGGGCAGCCCAGGACCTCTCTGCACACGGCCCAGGCTAAGGCAGCAAAAACAACATGGGAGGCTGCAGTTATGAGTTCCCAGTCTCCAAGGCCTAGGGGTGGCATATGTCCAGAATTTTCCAGACATATCTGGAATAGTGTAGTCGGTAGCTATATCCAGGCAGAAATCGGCCAAATGTCTGGGAAAATCCGGGTGTATGGCAACCTGTATTGGCAGCGCCGCTCTTGCTGATTTTCCAAAAATAGCTTAATAACTTTGGGCAAAACTAAAAAACAACTTTGCCCTCTCCCCCCCCAAAAAAAGCTCAAAAAAATTCTGTCACTGTTTGAAATATGACAATCCTACTGCAGCCACAACAGGCACTGTGGTTCTCCAGTGGTTTGGCTGTGAACCCCGGAGTCATGCTCCATTGCATCTCAGGAAAGATGGATGCCCAATAACAACACCAGAGGCATGCAATTGGTGGTCTTCCATTTGTTGCTGGACTCCAACTCCCATCATCTGTGACAGTCAGCTATGCTGGCTGGGGATCTTCTTTCTTTGATGAGCCGACTAAGATTGTCATTCATGAAAACGGTCTTAACAGTAAGGGACTGTGGAAGCCAATTCTGGATCCACATGTCCTTTCACAGTGGGGATACAGGTTTCTGGGTGGGAGTTGATCCAGGTGAGAGTTTACCAAACGTGCCTTTCTCTTAGCTCGTTTCTCCTTTCCACCCTGAGTTTGTGCTTCTTCAAAGTCCAGGACACCTTTGGTAAAGAGTAAGGTCACCAGAACTTCCATTGGTTACAAAAAAGGGTACATCTGGCAAAACTGCATACAAAAGTATTAGGAGTGTGCACTGAAATGTTGATGAATTTTCATGAGGTCTTGAAGAAGAAAAATGCAAACTGATGTGGAAAGAAAGAATGAGAAAGGGAGAGAAACTGAAGCTGACATGCGTGTCTGTTCCTGACTATGGCTCCCTCTTCTTACAAGGAAGATTTTGGAACAAGAAGAAAGGTTTGGGCCCCTAGACTGCCCTTCATCCCCCTTGGCTGGCTGGCATGTGCCTAGTGCCATTGTTCGTGCACCGCCAAAGTGATCCTTTGTGGACATGCAGGTCTGCCCTTGCATCCAGTCTATCTATGTGTGCAAAGAAAGGGGCTATTTCTTCAAGGTTTTTCAAGAAAATATCCTCACCAAAGTCAGGCCCTGGCGAGGGTGTGTGTAACAGCCTGCGGCTACGTTCCAGCTGGGTCACATACCTTGTCTCTGATGTAATCCTCCTTGCCACATTCAAGCTCAGAAAGACTTGCACTCTGTGGATTTTCAAAACTATTATTTTCATTATTTTGTTATTGCTAAACAAAAAGGGGGGGGGAGTCCAGACTTGCTTAAAGTTCTGCATACTTGTTTTTTGAAATACAGTACAGTAGAACCTCGGCTTACATTAAGGTAAAGGTAAAGGGACCCCTGACGATTAGGTCCAGTCGTGACCGACTCTGGGGTTGCGGCGCTCATCTCGCTTTATTGGCCCAGGGAGCCAGCGTATAGCTTCTGGGTCATGTGGCCAGCATGAGTAAGCCGCTTCTGGCGAACCAGAGCAGCACATGGAAACGCCGTTTACCTTCCCGTTGGAGCAGTACCTATTTATCTACTTGCACTTGACATGCTTTCGAACTGCTAGGTGGGCAGGAGCAGGGACCGAGCAATGGGATTCGAACCGCCGACCTTCTGATCGGCAAGTCCTAGGCTCTGTGGTTTAACCCACAGCGCCACCCGGTCCCTCAGGTAGTGTAACCTTTGGGTTGCGAAAGTGGCAATTTCGCCGCTCATGCATGTGCAGAACAGGCACCTCCAGTTGCGGAAACCTTGGGATCCGACCGGAGCTCTGGAACGGATCCCATCCGCAACCAGAGGTACCACTGTACTATTTATGTCTACTCAGATGTAAGTACTATTAAGTTCAATGGGACTAACAAATGTAGCCTTAACCATGTCTACGCAGAAGTTTTATTGCCTGGGCAATGTTTTCTGAATGCTGTATGGAAAAGCACATAAATTTGACCTTTGGAAATTTTGTAAGTAAACCATTTTTAACCTACCAAATGTGTGGTCTTTTTCTGGGTTAGAAGAGAAAAATTTTGGACTACAATCGAACCTCTACTTACTACCACCGCTTCTTACGGTCGTTCCAAGTCGCGACCGCGGCAAACCCAGAAGTAAATGGCAGATTTGCCACCATTTGCGCATGTGCAGGAGCGGGCAATTGCCGTTCGCACATGCGCAGAAGCAGGTAATCGCCGCCCGTGCCTGCTCACAACGGTGGCTCTCCCAGCGACCCATTTCAACCTCTGGATGGACCTCTGGAACGGATTATGGTTGCAAATAAATGTTCTACTGTATTCAGAACAAGGGCATATTTTTTAAAAAAATTCTTTTTTATTAATTTTCTCTTAATAAACCAAAAGTAAAACAAACATCATTAAACAAAGTAAACTGGCATAAATTTCTATTACAGTCCTTCATTGATTACATCATCTTATTAATATCCCTCCTGTATATACATGTTGACCTCCCTCCCTCCCGATTTCGGGCTTCTTAGTAAATCTTCCTTTTTTGCAGTTTCATCATTAATAATCTACACATTGTAAGATTTATGTTATACCTGCTGTGGTTTTTAAGCTTCTAAAATTTCCTTCAATATATGTTATAAATTTACTCCAATCACTAATAAACTTTGTACCTTTTTGGTATCTAATCTTTTGTGTCATTTTTGCTAATTCCACATATTCAAATAATTTTATTTGCCAATCTTTGACAGTTGGGGTGTCTGGGTTCTTCCATTTTTGTGCTATTAATATCCTGGCAGCCACTGTCGCATATTGGAATAATGTCTGATCCTCTTTTTTAATTTCATCCCCAATTATTCCCAATAGGAAGGCATCCGGTTTTTTAGAGAAGGTATATCTAAATATTTTTTTAATTCATTATATATGAGTTCCCAAAACTTTTTGATTTCTTCACAAGTCCACCACATATGGTAAAAATTCCCTTCTTTGATCTTACATCTCCAGCAGGCTTTATTTCCGGTTTTATACATTTTTTCTAATTTCACCGGTGTAATGTACCATCTGTACATCATTTTTTCCAAATTTTCTCTAAGCGTAACACAAGCTGTGAATTTCATTCCTTTATTCCATAATTTCACCCAATTATCGTATTCTATATTGTATCTGAAGTCCATTGCCCATTTTACCATTACCTCATTTATCTCTTCGTCTTTGGTATCCCATTCTAACAAAAAGTTATACATGTTAGATAGAAACTTAGTTTTACCTTCTAGTATTTCTGTCTGATATTTAGATTTTTTTTTCATTCATCCCTATCTTTTTATCTTCGTTCCATAATGCATTTATTTGGTGAAATTGCAACCAGTTTGTTAATCTATCTTTTAGTTCTTCATATGTTCTCAATTTCCATCCATTCTCTGTTCTTATCAATAGATCTTCATAAGTCAATCTTTCCCCTTCCATATTTATTTTTTTAGTTGTTAAGATTTCGATCGGTGATAGCCACCAGGGTGTTTTCCTTTCCAGAAGTTTTTTATTCCTTTCCCAGACCTTGTATATTGGTCCTCTGATGATGTGATTTGAGAAACCTTTATGCACCTTTTCTTTGTTGAGCCACTGGTATGCGTGCCATCCATATCTATTGTTAAAGGTAAAGGTAAAGGTACCCCTGCCCGTACGGGCCAGTCTTGACAGACTCTGGGGGTGTGCGCCCATCTCACTTAAGAGGCCAGGGGCCAGCGCTGTCCGAAGACACTTCCGGGTCACGTGGCCAGCGTGACATCGCTGCTCTGGCAAGCCAGAGCCGCACACGGAAACGCCGTTTACCTTCCCGCTGGTAAGCGGTCCCTATTTATCTACTTGCACCCGGAGGTGCTTTCGAACTGCTAGGTTGGCAGGCGCTGGGACCGAGCAGCGGGAGCGCACCCCGCCGCAGGGATTCGAACCGCCGACCTTTCGATCGGCAAGTCCTAGGCGCTGAGGCTTTAACCCACAGCGCCACCTGCGTCCCCTATTGTTAAAGTCTTCTAAATCCAGCAAATCCGTATTTTTAAAATTAATCCACTCCTTAATCCAACAAAGACAAGAGGCTTCAAAGTATAATTTTAAATTCGGGACAGAAAATCCCCCTCTCCCCCTCCGGTCCGCAAGTAATTTAAATTTGATTCTTGGCCTTTCCCCCTGCCAAATAAATTTTGAAATAGTTTTTTGCCAATCCTTAAATATTGAAGATCCTCTAATCACTGGAATGTTTTGGAACAAGAACAACATTTTCAGGAGTATATTCATCTTTATTGCTGCCATTCTTCCCAACCACGAAAGTTTTACTCTATTCCACGTATCTAGATACTTTTTGATCTCTTTCCAAGTTGTGTTGTAGTTATCACCAATTAAATTTATATTTTTCATAGTTAACCAAATACCCAAGTATTTTATTTTTTGGGGGGTGAAATCAGACATGATTAAATGGGCCCAAGATGTTGGACATAACATAATGATGGCTGACTGGGAACAGTTATGGACCACAGGTATGAAATTCACGGCATGTAATGCCCTAAGAGAAAACTAAGAGAAAATTTAATGAAAATGATTTATAGGTGGTACATGACCCCAATCAAGCTTGCAAAAATCTATCATTTGCCCGATAATAAATGCTGGAAATGTAAAGAGACTGAAGGTACATTCTTTCTCTTTTGGTGGACGTGCCCAAGGATTAAGGCTTTCTGGGAGATGATATATAATGAAATGAAAAAGGTATTTAAATATACCTTCTTGAAGAAACCAGAGGCCTTTCTCCTGGGCATGGTCGGCCAATTGGTGCCAAAGAAGGATAGAACTTTCTTTATGTTCGCTACAGCAGCAGCAAGAATACTTATTGCAAAGCATTGGAAGACACAAGACCTACCCACCTTGGAAGAATGGCAGATGCAAGTAATGGACTACATGGAATTGGCAGAAATGACCGGCAGAATCCGAGACCAGGGAGAAGAGTCGGTGGAAGAAGATTGGAAGAAATTTAAAATCTATCTAAAGAAATACTGTAAAATTATTGAATGCTAATGACGTTGGAATGAAATGAAGTGGTTCTAGCAATAAGGAAAAATAAGAATATGTATGAAGGGATCAATATAAGATGAAAATTTGAAATTAGAATATGTGAAGATAAATAATTAAGGTTAAATTGAGAGGGTATGAATTTGCTGAATAAATTTTTAAATGGAATACAAAAAAAGGGAGGTGTGAGGAAGTCAGGAAAATAAGTAAATGATTGGAAGACATCAGAAAGAGGGATTTTTTTATGTTAAATCTTGTTTTTTGTATTGTATTTAGATTTTCTTTATGTGATTTTTGTTAATTGTTTATTCTTTTTCATCTGTTTGTCAAAAAACTTAATAAATATTATTATTTTTAAAAAGTATTTTATTTTTTTACCACTTTAATTCCATTTTGTAACTCTAATTGTTCTCTTATATTTTTTTCCAGATTTTCAATCATCATTTTGGTCTTTATTTTGTTTAACTTAAAACCAGATAATTTACCGAATTCCTCTAGTAGTTCCAGGGCTTTACTAACACTTTTTTGCGGCTCTTCTAATGATAACACCAAATCATCTGCGTACGCTTTCATTTTGTATTCCTTAACACCAGCTGTAATTCCTCGTATTTCTGATGTTGCTCTTATTTTGTTCGCAATTACTTCCAACACCATTATGAATAAAAGAGGAGATAGAGGGTATCCCTGTCTTGTTCCCTTCTCAATTTTGAATGAATCCATTAGGCTATTATTAATAATCAATTTGGCCGTTTGGTTCGAGTAGATCACTCTTATTCCCTCCATGAATGCACCTTCTAGCCCTGCCTTCTCCATGCATTTTAATAGGAACTGCCATGATACATTATCAAATGCTTTTTCAGCATCGATAAAGATTAGCGCTGCTGGTATTTCATTCTTATATTCCAAATACTCAATAATATTTCATAGAATCATAGAATCATAGAGTTGGAAGAGACCACAAGGGCCATCGAGTCCAACCCCCTGCCAAGCAGGAAACACCATCAGAGCACTCCTGACATATGGTTGTCAAGCCTCTGCTTAAAGACCTCCAAAGAAGGAGACTCCACCACACTCCTTGGCAGCAAATTCCACTGTCGAACAGCTCTTACTGTCAGGAAGTTCTTCCTAATGTTTAGGTGGAATCTTCTTTCTTGTAGTTTGGAGCCATTGCTCCGTGTCCGCTTCTCTGGAGCAGCAGAAAACAACCTTTCTCCCTCCTCTATGTGACATCCTTTTATATATTTGAACATGGCTATCATATCACCCCTTAACCTCCTCTTCTCCAGGCTAAACATGCCCAGCTCCCTTAGCCCTTCCTCATAAGGCATCGTTTCCAGGCCTTTGACCATTTTGGTTGCCCTCCTCTGGACACGTTCCAGTTTGTCAGTGTCCTTCTTGAACTGTGGTGCCCAGAACTGGACACAGTACTCCAGGTGAGGTCGGACCAGAGCAGAATACAGTAGCACTATTACTTCCCTTGATCTAGATGCTATACTCCTATTGATGCAGCCCAGAATTGCATTGGCTTTTTTAGCTGCCGCATCACACTGTTGGCTCATGTCAAGTTTGTGGTCAACCAAGACTCCTAGATCCTTTTCACATGTACTGCTCTCAAGCCAGGTGTCACCCATCTTGTATTTGTGCCTCTCATTTTTTTTGCCCAAGTGCAATACTTTACATTTCTCCCTGATAAAATTCATCTTGTTTGTTTTGGCCCAGTTCTCTAATCTGTCAAGGTCATTTTGAAGTGTGATCCTGTCCTCTGGGGTGTTAGCCACCCCTCCCAGTTTGGTGTCATCTGCAAATTTGATCAGGATGCCCTTGAGTCCATCATCCAAGTCGCTGATAAAGATGTTGAATAAGACCGGGCCCAAGACAGAACCCTGTGGCACTCCACTAGTCACTCTTCTCCAGGATGAAGAGGAACCATTGATGAGCACCCTTTGGGTTTGGTCAGTCAGCCAGTTACAAATCCACTGAGTGGTAGCATAGTCAAGTCCGCATTTTACCAGCTTCTTTACAAGAATATCATGGGGCACCTTGTCAAATGCCTTGCTGAAATCAAAGTAGGCTACATCCACTGCATTCCCTTCATCTACCAGGCTTGTAATTCTGTCAAAAAACGAGATCAGGTTAGTCTGACATGACTTATTTTTCAGAAATCCATGCTGACTATTGGTGATCAAAGCATTCCTTTCTAGGTGCTCACAGACTGTTTGATTAATGATCTGCTCCAGAATCTTCCCTGGTATTGATGTCAGACTGACTGGGCGGTAATTATTTGGGTCCTCTCTTTTCCCCTTCTTGAAAATAGGGACAACATTTGCCCTCCTCCAGTCTGCCGGGACTTCACCTGTTCTCCAGGAATTCTCAAAGATGACTGCCAGTGGTTCTGAGATCACATCTGCCAGTTCTTTTAATACTCTTGGATGCAGTTCATCTGGCCCTGGAGACTTGAATACATCTAAACTATCCAAGTATTCTTGTAATATCTCCTTAGCTATTCTGGGCTGTGTTTCCTCTGCTGAATCATTTGCTCCAAATTCTTCAGGTCGGGCATTGTTTTCTTTATCGGAGAAGACTGAGGCAAAGAAGGCATTGAGGAGTTCAGCCCTTTCTGTGTCCCCTGTTTGCATTTCACCATCTTCTCCTCTGAGTGACCCCACTGTTTCTTTGTTCTTCCTTTTGCTACGAACATACCCATAAAAGCCTTTTTTGTTGCTTTTAACCTCTCTAGCAAGCCTGAGTTCATTCTGTGCTTTAGCTTTTCTGACTTTGTGTCTACACGTGCTGGCTATTTGTTTGAATTCCTCTTTGGTGGTTTCCCCCCTTTTCCATTTTTTGTACACATCCTTTTTTAATCTTAACTCAGTTAAAAGTTCTTTAGATAGCCACCCTGGCTTCTTTAGGAACCTTCCATGTTTCCGTCTCATTGGTATTGCCTGAAGTTGTGCTTTTACTATCTCCCTCTTAACAAACTCCCAGCCATCATGAACTCCCTTTCCTTTTAGTATTACTGTCCATGGGATCTCACCCAGCACTTCCCCAAGTTTTATGAAGTCGGCTTTCTTAAAGTCAAGAAATTGAGTCCTAGTATGCTTGGCTGCTCCTTTCCACTGTATAGTAAACTTCAGAAGAGCATGATCACTCGTGCCTAATGATCCTTCCACTTCTACCCCACTAACCAGGTCATCAACATTGGTTAGGATCAGATCTAAAATGGCTGTTCCTCTTGTTGCTTCTCCCACTTTCTGGACAACGAAGTTCTCTGCAAGGCCAGTGAGGAATCTGTTTGACCTTATGCTCTTGGCTGAGTTTGACATCCAGCAAATATCTGGGTAATTGAAGTCCCCCATTACTACTATCTCCCTTCCTTTTGCATGCTTGGCCATCTGTTCCAGGAAGGCATCATCTATGTCCTCCGTTTGGCCTGGGGATCTATAGTAAACTCCCACAATGAGGTCACTGTTATTCTTCTCTCCCTTAATTTTGACCCAAATGCTCTCACTTTGGCTTTGAGGTTCTAAATCTTGGATCTCTTCACAGGTATACAGAACCCTGACATATAACGCCACTCCTCCTCCTTTCTTGTCTGGTCTGTTTCTCTGAAATAGATTATATCCCTCCATTATTACATTCCAATCGTGGGACTTATCCCACCAGGTTTCAGTGATGCCTATTATGTCATATTTAGTTTGCTGTACCAAGAGCTCAAGCTCATCTTGTTTATTTCCCATGCTTTGCGCATTAGTGTACAGACATTGAAGTCCATTAATCATTCCCCCGTGTCTCTTATTTAAGGATTTTTTCCTCCCACCACTAGGTCTGCGTGCTGTTTGCTCCATTTGGTCTATGACATTTGGATGATCATCTTCATCAATTGATAGACTCCTACCTTCAGGAGCACTGTCTCCCTCCCCCACATTAGTCAGTTTAAAGCCCTCCTGATGAGGTTTCTGAGATTTTTGCCAAAAACATTCCTCCCAACCGTTGTGAGGTGCAGCCCATCGCTTGCCAGAAGTCCATCTTCAAGAAACTGCAGTCCATGATCTAAGAATCCAAACCGTTCCTGTTTACACCATTTGCGAAGTCAGCTGTTCACTTCCACTATTTTTCCCTCTCTCCCTGGGCCACGTCGTTCAACTGGGAGGACAGATGAGATGACAATTTATGCATTTAATTGCTTCAATTTCCTGCCCAGAGCCTCATAGTCTCTTTTGATCTTCTGGAGGCTATTGCTTGCAGTGTCATTGGTTCCCACATGAACCAAGAGGAAGGGGTATTTGTCAGTGGGTTTTATGATTCCTTGCAGTCGTTCAGTTACATCTTGGATCTTAGCCCCGGGGAGACAGCACACTTCCCGAGACATCTTGTCAGGCCCACAGATCACTGCTTCTGTTCCCCTCTGTAGGGAATCCCCTATCACCACTACACGCCTCCTCTTAGGTTTGGTCGGGGTTCTTCCGTGAGCTGTCCGTTCCAAGGTCACCTGCACATTCCCTGAGGACTAACTTTTCTGCTCGTCTTCATATACCTGATCGACTGTAATGAGGGAGAGATCCTCAAATGGAGTCTGCTCTTCGTCTTCCATGCTAGGGGAGAGGACCTCAAAGCGATTGTGTATTTCTAAACAATCAGAGCGAACCCTGGGCCTCCTACTTCTTTGAGTCACGTTTCTCCATATATCTGGCTCCTGTGTTGGTGAACTAGCCTCCTTCTCAGGGGAGTCCCCTGTCTCCTCCTTGGTGGAGATGGTGTGCTCTGTTGCTTCCAAGAAGAGCTCCAGCTCTCTAATTCTTTGGAGCGTAGCTACACGTTCCTCCAGTTGCTGGACTTTGTCTTCTAAGAGGGCAATCAACATGCAATTGCTGCAGGTAAAGCTGCCTGCAACCTTTGGCAAGATGGCAAACATTGTGCAGGAACCGCAGGCTACTGCAGCTGTTCCCTCACCCTCCATCTTGAGAACGTGTCGTTGGGGGTGACTACAGCGGTCCTCCATCATAAAAAGCGTGAAGACAGGACAAATAACTCCCCCCAAAAAAAACCTAGGTCTCCCCCAACAAACGTTTGAGACTAGCTCCCCTAAATCTAAAAGATGGATCAAACTGTGCGCGCCGCTGCCCTGCAAGCTCTGATAAGCTCCTCCCACAGCTAACCACCTGCCTCAACAGAAACCCTGCCCCCTCTGACCTTTGCACAGGGAGAGCAGCTAATCAGCCACAAAGAAACACACACACAAGAAAACCCTTTTTGCTCCTTCTTCAGCTGCTGCCCTGCAATTTATAATGTGCCTTACGTTATCCTTAAGTTGTCTGTTCGGGAGGAATCCTGCTTGATCTTTATGTATAAAATTTGTTAAACATTTTTTAAGTCTATTTGCCAATACTTCTGCAAAAATTTTGTAGTCGTCGTTTAGTAATGATATAGGTCTGTAATTTTTTATGTTCAAACTGTCAGTGTCGGGTTTAGGTATCATCGTAATATGAGCCTTTTTCCAGGTACCTGGTATCTTCCCTCCTCGCAAAATGCTGTTCATGATCTCACATAACATCGGAGTTAATTGATCCTCTAAAATTTTATAATATTTAGCTGGCAAGAACAAGAACAAGGGCATATTTTAAAGGTCTAGCAGTCTATATTCCAGTGCTTTACTTTGCTGCATGTTTTGTGATTTTAAATCTCTGCTGGGATAATCCCCCTAGAGTACTTACCCCAAACATGGATCTTGGCATCCAAGAATTATCCTTTTATATATATTTATATTTCTCCTGCACCAATACAATTAACATGACCATTGAAACAAAAGAATCAGTCCTCTTTTTGCAGCTTTTTGCAGCTTTTTGTACCCTTTTGCACTTGCAAAACAAGACATTCTGCAAATGCAAACCTCCACTAAGTTTCAGGCAGAATGCACACAAACACAGCTTTTTATGAAAATTAATCTTTAACCCTTTACAGTCACTATCCACCAAGGTCATTCAGCAACCTGTGCAGAGTGATTGGTTTTGCATGTCTGACAAAGAGCAGATGGTCGTTGGTGCATCCAAACAGGTTAATTTGCCTTCATAACAAACTGCTTTTGCAGGATCTGAGGCAAAAGAATGGCTAAAGGATCACCAACTCCCCTGCAGCCCCAAAGGTGTCTTCTCACACACTTCACTGACAAAACACTAAATTATCCAGGATCTTAAAATTCCTCACATGATAGCAATGTTGGGCCCCCAGATTTCTCTATAAAACAATCTCTGAGCACTGAGGCTCCCCCCACTAAGCCTCACCACCACCCCTGAGGCGTGACTCCCTTAGAATCATAGAACTGTAAAGTTGGAAAGGACCACAAGGGTCATCTAGTCCAACCCCCTGAAATGCAGGAATCTTTCTCCCAATGTGGGGCTCAAACCCATGACCCTGAGATCAAGAGTCTCTTGCTCTACTGACTGAGCTATTTCTTGAGGATAAATGAATCCTGGAGGCAACAGCAGGATATCAGCAATTCCTTAGGGACCATCCAGCGGCTCTAGATACCAGTAATCCTCTCTGATTTGCACACGAAAGGAAACAAGAATCTTCTGTAGGGGTGTTTTTCAAACATGGGGTAGGTGGGGGTCTTATGTGTTCAGGGCAGCAGAGTGCACTGCAATGCCCATGAGATCCCAGCCACCCACCACCTTCATTTGTCCAAAGGCCAGGGCCGGCAGCAGGATCCACAGGGGCAGCAGGTCCTGATGTAGATATTACGTTGCTCCTTTCTGATATAGGTCTTCACTCTCTTCATCTTCCCTGGTGGGGAAAGGGGGGTGCCATTTTGTGGTTCGCTGCAGCTTCCAAAATGTCTTGGTCCAGCCCTGCCCATGGCACTCTGCACATCCTTTGTGCAACTTGGCATCATGGGCCAGCACCACCCTGGTTTCCCGTGCCAAGCTTGCTGTGCTTTGCTCCTTTTCTGGAAAAAGCAGAATAATGTGTTTCTTCCAGGCACCTGGGTGCAGAGAAAGCTGATGACTGAGAGTCACTATCCTGCTCATACACTTTACTGAGTCAAATGACTGGCCCATCCGGCTCAGTATTGTCTACACTGCCTGGCAGCAGCTCTCTGGGGCTACCAAGGGCTACCCTGGCACCTTCTGCATGCAGTGTCCAACCCCTGAGCCACTATATCTCATCCAAGTGAGATATTTAAGAGGCCTTCTTCAGAAGGAAATGTGCTGGAGGTGGTTGTGATTCCTGCATGGCAGTAGGTTGGTCTAGATGACACTTTGGCTCCCCCCTTCCAACTCTTCAGTTCTATTATTCTATTATGCACTTGCTTCAGACATGGCAAGTCACGGGAGTGCTTTCAGCAAAGTCTGCACAACCACCTGCTAAGAGATGGCCTTCAGGACCTCCAAGGTCCCATTCTAACCCTGTGACAATATCTGCCATGTGCGTTCTTTGGGCTGAGAACAAAATTGGCACACACACTGAAGCAGGCAGACCATGGTGGGCTGGCACTTCACTGGCTGGGGGCTGCCCAGTTTAAGGCAGGCCAGTGAGACACAATAATCTCTCCCACCAGCGGAGGCAACCTGTAGTGCTCATACCTTAGGCCAATCACATGGAGCTTATAACTCGCATGCTGCCTCCTGCATTGTTTTTGCTGTGTTTGCAGTCCCAAAGTGACCTCCTTGGGACATGAACCTGGGCAATGTGTCTGGGGGTTGTGGGCTGCCCAGACAAAAAGATCCTCCTGTCAGCCTCACTGATGAGCTCCACAGGAAAAAAGGCATTTGGCATCAGCTTGGCTGCAGGAGTTGCCAGAATGAGGCATACAAGACACCATCCTACGGTCTTAGGCAGTGGTTTTCAACCTTTATGAGTCCATAGCTCCAACCACATTCTTTCTGCGGCTCCCCTGTGAAAGCCACTTTCGCTGAGGTTCCGTTACAAGACATGCATAAGTGGGGATTTGCCCGTTCTGTGCCCCCCCCCCTTTTGGTGCAGTTTTTGGTGCACGTGCAAGTGGGAGCACACATTCCTATGGGAGCCCAAGCAATGCCACTGCTCTGCAGGGCCGAGCTGACGCACTCCAGTTGGCAGCCCCAGCCTGCCTTTCCTGAAATTAATGAGGAGAGGGCAAAACAAGATTATGATTAAAAGCAGAAATATTTTGTCATTGTGGAGAAGGAAAGCGAGAAACACACAGCACAGGACACACATGCAGACATGGTCCTTTCCTGCAACATTCTCCCTGTCCTCAAAAAGCTGGGTGGCTGTCAAAAAGGAGGGGGGTTGCCGGGGGGGGGGAGGGAGACAGGAAGAGGGGGGGAAGGATGTTGAGGGTAGAAGGAGAGAGAAACACAGCAGACACTCCCCACTTTCAGGGTTATTTTTAAATCCCTCCCTATAGAACACACACATATCCAGGCCCATGCACCATCAAGCTACTTTGCTTTTTTCCTTGCATTTATCCAGCCCTTTATGTAAAACTAGGGAACTGTTAGTTACTGAAGCTGGGAAGGATTTTTGTTGGGGGGGGGGGGAGAGAGATTTTAAGAAGATAAGCAGTTGTGCAAAAGTGTTTTCCCACTTTTTTTTGCTCCTGTTTTATTTTGGGAAACTAATGGGCTGCAAGGTAAGGAGAGGACAGTCCCTCAGGGCTTCCCTGAACTTTCCTCAACTGACCTCAGGGTGCCATGGCAAACAGGTTGAAAACCAACGGTCTTAGAGATTCTGTTCTGGGTACACACTGAAGTGTCACATAAAATGAAGTGTCACATAACAGCCAATCCCTCTTACCTTGGAACTCTGAGCATTGTAGCTCTGGGCAGGGGGTGGGATTCAGCACCCTTGGCAAACTACAGCTCTTGGAATTCTTTGGGATGGAGCCACGACTGTTTAAAGGAGAAATTTATCAAGCCAGACATGTTGGGCTTATACCCATTTTTACTGGAGCAGAGGTTGTCCAGGCCTGATGAGGACCATTCAAGAGTTCAGGAGGGGGATATTTCTGAGGGATATTCTCTCACTTTCTCCAAGAGCAGCCGCAGGGTTTAATAAATGCAGCTGCTAAATGCCAGAGAAAACTTGTTGTCTTGACTCCCAGAGGCTTTGGACCAGTGGATCTCGGCTCCTGATGGAATGTGATGAAATGCCAAGATCATCCAGTGCAGGGGGGCAGGCGGGGAGTTGCACGCAGGGCAGCGTGTGAGCAGGGTTGCAGCAACCATCTGTGCAGGAGGAATTGTTCTGTCTCCACCCCACCCCAAGAGGCAAAAGCTCTACTGTGGGGGGCGGGGGACACACACATAGGAGGTCTTTGCTTTTTCCTTTTTGTCTGCCTCTCTGCCCCATCACTGCCCCACTTAGTTTCTGGCCAACTGCTGGCTCTTTGGAGGCTCAGCCAATTGACCAAACTCTTTCTCCAGGTCCTAAATTTGGAATGCAAAAAGACTATTTTTAAATAGGAGGCAGTGCAAGATTGAGGTGTTGCTACGAGTCAGGGGCCTCTCTTCATCATCACAAGGAAGGAGCCAGTTTGGCTCAGGGAACCATAGGCAGCCTCTTAGAAGTTTGTGTATTATGGGATTACAAAACCCCATTCGGTCCCAAAGCTCAGAGACCAATGAGGGCCAGTCCCTCTCTCGCTCAGCCTAGCCTACCTCACAGGGTTGTTGTGATGATTTTTAAAAAAGGATATTTAGGTTCCAGTAGTACTTCCTCACCCATGTCTTGGAGTAGTGGCTGCAGCATCAGTCCAGGACTGGATTGACCCAGGTCCAAGTTCTCGCTCAGCCTTGAAGCTCATGGGGTAACCAAAGTGTGTCTGGCATCTCTCAGCCTAACCTGCCTCACAGCCTTTGGGTCTTTTCTGCTCTTCTGTTTCTAGGGAGAAATTGGCCAGCCGACAAAATGATAGAACAGTGTGGAGGAAGGTGAGGCCCTCCAGATATTGCTGGACTACAACTCCCATAATCCTTGACCAGGAACTGGAGCTGACAGAATCCAGCAGCATCCGCAGGACCACAGGTTCCCCTCCCTGCAATAAACTTCATCTCTCCATGGTGAAAAATTCCACCAGCTGATTTCTGCTGATAAAGGCATGGGAAGAGAGCAGACTGATTTTTATCCCCTGGTGCCCCTGGTTTTTGTCTAGGTGCCATTTCCCCAGAGTTTTGCTGGCTTCCTCCTTGGACTCCTGGGAGCACACACAATTTCTTGCACATTTTCCCTATAGTTAGAACAAGATGCAAAAGAGGTTGAAATAGGTCTAAAGTATTGGGGCAAACATAGTCTGGGTTCTACAGGGCAAGAGCATGTGCTGGATTTGGGCAACGGAAGCTGTTGGGGGAGCATGGCTTGTCCATCCTCACTATATATTTGGATCCACTTCCCTGTTGGATTTTCTACCTGTCCTGCAGCTCAATGCAATACTTTGCATGCAGACAGTGAGAGTCGATTTCCAGCATCAGTGGGTAAAGATGGTGGGGACATGTGGAAGGTTTTCCCTGCAAATGATGGAGCAGGCTTGTTCCCTGTTGCTCCAGAGGTGAAGGAAAAAGCCAATTGATGGGAATTTCAGAGGTGGAGATTTCAGCTCAGTATTCAGAGGAGCTTCCAAATGGTGGGAGCTATTAAAAAACACAGCAAATGCCTCAAGAGGTGTTGGGATTTCCATTGTTAGACCTATTTAAGCAGGGGCTGGACAGCCACCTGTCAGGGATGCTGTAGTTGCATCCTGTATTGCAGATCCTGCAGTGAGAAGAGGGTTACACTGGATGATCTCCAAGGTCTCTGTGATTGCAGTAGGAAACCCTGGAGAGGCCCAACCAGTCATTGCAGGCAATAAGGAGTTTGATGGACCAATGGTTTGTCTTGCTTAGACAGCTTTCTATGGACGCTCACTTGAATTCCCACTTATTTACAAAATAATATTTTTTAAAGACCCAAGACTCTGGACGCTAAGGTCCCAGAGCAGGTTACATCACTGCACTGGCTACCAGTTAGGTTCTGGACCCAATTCAGAGTGCAGGTTTTGACCTATAAAATCTTATGCAGCTCAAGACCCCCATAGCTCAAGGACCGCCTCTCCCCATATGTAACAACCTGGAGCTGCCATCATTATCTGAGCACCTTCTTTGTGTGTCCCCTCCTTGGGAGGTCTGGATGGTAGCAACACAAGAAGAGTGGGTGGCTTCCCACTTGTGGAATGCTCTCCCTGAGCAATCTCACTTGGCACCATCATTACATATCTCTAGGCACCAGGCAAAAGGATTCCATTTTAATCAGGCCTTTTGGCTTTTAACTATTGATGGCATTTTTGCATGGGGGGGATGTTTTGATTTAGTGGTTGTTGCTGTTGTTGGCTAGTCTTAATGTATGTGTTTGTTTTCTTTCTTAAAATATCGTAAGTCATTTTGAGTTCCAGTGCCAAAAAGTGACTAATAAATTTAATCAATCAATCAATCAATCAATCAATCAATCAGTCACAATCACAATAAAAATAACAATAGCCATGTAAAATACAGCAATGTCTTAGCCTGTCTCTGAGGAACATGTTTTGCACTTTTGTCACAGGTATAGGTAAATGTAAAGGACCCCTGAACGGTTAAGTCCAGTCAAAGGTGACTATGGGGTATGGAGTTCATCTTGCTTTCAGGCCGAGGGAGCCATCGTTTGTCCACAGACAGCTTTCCAGGTCATGTGGCCAGAATGACTAAACCACTACTAGCACAGGGAGGGCTGTGATGAGTGCCAGAGCGCATGGAAACACCGTTTACAGATCCCTTGTCTAGAAGAGATAAATAGGGCTTGATAGGGTCAAGGGCTGAGACTACAGTTCTATAAAACAGCTGATATATGGATTTAAAAAACCTAAAAAGAGATCTTCAGGATCTGCTCAAGGGCTCATCTGGCTCACAGTGGACAACCAGATGACCCAATAGGAAACCCACAAGCAAGGCTGGATGCAGAGCTGTAAGATGCATTTGAGGCAACATTCCCCCACCTCCTCAAAAAGGAAACCATTAGAATACACAAAGCTTCATACCTTTTGGTCTGTGGAGATGATGGCTGCATCTCAAGGGTGAGAAAGCGGGTGGGACTACAACTCCCTTGATCTGGACTTACAAGTGATTAAATCATCTAAATATGTCCTGCATTTCCCTTTACTGTGGTACCTCAGGTTACATATGCTTCAGGTTACATACGGTTCAGGTTGCAGACTCCGCTAACCCAGAAACAGTACCTCGGGTTAAGAACTTTGCTTCAGGATGAGAACAGAAATTGCGCAGCGGCAGCAGGAAGCCCCATTAGCTTAAGTGGTGCTTCAGGTTAAGAACAGTTTCAGGTTAAGAACAGACCTCCGGAACGAATTAAGTACTTAACCCGAGGTACCACTGTACTGAAAACAGAGCATTTTAGAGTCAGCTACTTGTCTCAATCATGGGACGCAGGTGGCGCTGTGGGTTAAAGCCTCAGCGCCTAGGGCTTGCCGATCGAAAGGTCAGCGGTTCGAATCCCTGCGGCGGGGTGCGCTCCCGCTGCTCGGTCCCAGCGCCTGCCAACCTAGCAGCTCGAAAGCACCTCCGGGTGCAAGTAGATAAATAGGGACCGCTTACCAGCGGGAAGGTAAACGGCGTTTCCGTGTGCGGCTCTGGCTCTGGCTCTGGCTCTGGCCAGAGCAGCGATGTCACGCTGGCCACGTGACCCGGAAGTGTCTCTGGACAGCGCTGGCCCCTGGCCTCTTAAGTGAGATGGGCGCACAACCCCAGAGTCTGTCAAGACTGGCCCGTACGGGCAGGGGTACCTTTACCTTTACCTTTTACTTGTCTCAATGGTTAAGTATAATTGTTTAATTCACACTGAAATGGAGAATGCCTGTGTGTATTTAACTAGAAGACTCCGTTAAAGCTAAAGAAGAGCAAAAGAGCTTGCTGAGCTGCTTGATGGGTTCATCACTAACTGTTATTGTTCTCTGATGAGGTGTTTAACTTTAGATCGAATGAGAGGTTGCTGAATTGCAAATCACCATCTTGGAAGGGTCATAGCTGGAGTCTTTTTTCCCAGGCTCTGTGGAAGCAGAGATATAATGAAGCTCTTCAGGATCACACAGCCTTAGGCTGCAATGGAGGCTGGAATCGGAGAGAGACCGAATTTTGATCACAGTCCTTTTTAAAGTTATTTCTAAGATAAGCACATGTATTATGGAATTATGTGGATGCATATTTGATGTTTTTGTTCTGTTTTGAAGAAAATTCTGCAAGTAAAATTTTGAATAATAGCTAATGGGTTCAGACAATGTTTCCTTCCAAAAAGAGTCAGTTTTATGAATTCAGTTGTTTCAAGCTGCACAATATTAATGTTTGCAATTAAAATGTCAGTAGCAATAAGATCTGCCTTTATTGAATTGTGATGTCAAGCAATGCCAAACAGGATACCAAATGCAGACAGATTATGCATATGTGCACAATTGCAGGTGGAAGATATTTTTCTTTATTTGTTATATTGCCCCTTATACGCTGGCCCAAGGAGTCACTTTTAAAAACCCTTGTTTGTTGAAGGAAGCAATAATCCTCCGATAGCGCAGGTTCAACGGTTATTGAAATACAGTTGACTCCCCACTTATGCGGGGGTTGCGTTCTGGGGCCCCGCAAGCATAAGCGAAATGCACATAAGTGGGGAGCCCCCTGTGATACAGCTTCCCACCCAACAGCTGTTGTTGTGGGGGGTAGCAGAGCAGCAGCGAGAACTCCCATTTTGGAGCCCTTGAAATCTTTTCTTTTTTACAGCTTTTAAAAACTTTATTTCTGGACTTTGGGCTCATTGACATCCTCTTCAGGCTCTGTGGAGGGTCTCTTCACAAGCCTGTGGGATGTGAAACACATAGCAGTCAAGTACAACATTCCTAGAATGGACATGCTAGGAGATGCTTTGTACCAGCCAGGAGAAAACTTCTTGTTTTCTCCTGAGCTGGGACAAACCTCTTCTGCATGTGACCAGAGAGTAGGTGTGGCCTAATCTGGGCAAGAAGGAGCACACGTTCTTCTCTTGCTCTCTTCTTCTCAGTTTTCTTTCTCTCTATATTGTGAGCAGAAGTGACTGCCTGTTTGCAGTCACTTAGGAATTAACTCCCTTATGGGTTAGTTCCACATGTGTATATAGTTTTGTAACCTAAGTCTGCCTTCTGGGATCCAACTGTGAACTGAATGAATGTGAGTAAACTACTTTTATATTGACTTTAATAAGATTGTCGTGTCTATTCTTTTTAAGAGGGACAAGAAGGGATCTTACAAGGAATCTTATTTAGAGAGGCTCAGACAAGCCTGCAACAAGCTAACTGCTGTGCAAATTTAAAAAGGGGGAATGTTTAAACTCTGCTAAGATATAGAAATAGCTAACACAAGTTAGGAAGGATATCATTAAACAATATATCCTCTCTTGCCTCCCTGAACATTCCCACAAAGCCATGGGGACTTTTCAGCTCTCTCCTGCTATGTCAGCTTTATTGAATTATTAACAGACCCATTACATCTGTTACTGGAGAAGGAAGGCGGGGGGGGGGGGAGAGAAAGTTCCAGGGTTAAAAATTAGAGTGGTGCAAACAAAAATAGCCTTTAGTTTGCCTTTCAGTTTAGCTAACTTCTGGGACCTGGAGATCATGATGCAAGAAATAACTAACGCCTTCCCAAATGCAGTGTGGAATCCAAGGACTGCAAAGCTCTTGAACCCAGCCATGTAGGCATAACCCATTTTTCCATAAAGCACAATTGCTGAAAAATGCCGTAAGATGCAACCACCACCCCTTCCTTCCCTTCCCTTCCTTCCTTCCTTCCTTTCCTGCATTGCTTAGTCATTGCAGCACAGCATGAACTTACGGGGGGTGGGGGGGAATCAAACACATACTTCAAAGCCAGGCCACAAAGAACAGGGAGGAATGTTAAATGGAAGCAGGCTTGCTCAGTGCTCTGCGTTTATTACCCCCTCCCCTCCCCTTACAAAAAATACAGTGTCTGTTGGCAGCAGGTGTCCCATTCCTGGCGATGTCTGGGTGGCATTTCATTTGGGATCTTGGGCCTGAGCTGGTTTTCAGCTGGATTTTGGCAGCATGGGAGAGCCTTTCCTCCAGTGTTAAGGCATGGAATATGGCGGCAGCGGCTGGCAACTGTTGTAGCTGGCAGGGAAAGCACGGAGTCCTCAGAGGCAGGTTTTACTCCAGCCGCATGATGGCATCAGGAGCCATCTGAGCAATCTCATTGCTGTGCCAGCCACTCCTTGAAAGCCCTGCCAGGCTGAGAGGGGGGAGTGAAGTGGGTTCAGGGTTGAAATGTAAAAAACAAAACAAAAAACAGGAAGGTGAGGGAACAGATAGGCTATTTTTCTACCACAGGCTGACACAATATCAGTTTGTGAAGAATTTATATTTCATATATGCACAATACTAGCTGCTGGAAACCACAGGAGGAGAGAGGGCTGCTCTTGTGCTCGAATCTTGCTTGCAGGTTTCCCACAAGCATCTGGTTGGCCACTGAGAAAAGAGGAGACTGGACTAGATGGATCTAGCAGGCTATTCTTCTGCTGCCAGGTTCAAGAAGGTAGTTCCCTTTTCCTTCCCATTACAGAGACCAAAACAAAAACACCCACCCACACCCCGAAGTTAAACCTTGCCAGGAATTCCCTATTAAAATGCCATTTCTGGGCAGCCTTGGTATGCTCAGAAGCCACCCTACATAAGAGGAAACCCACATACAGCTCCACAGACATATGGCTACACTTGTGCATACAGACCATGTCTCACTCACAAGGGGTATTTTTTAAAAATTGCACATTGCTGCAAATATGTGGAGAACTGAATTTAAGATTACAAAATGAGAAAGTGAGGGAACTAACAGTCCAACTCCCATCATTCCTGCCCACTGGCTAGGACCAGCCACCCATGAGGCAAGCTGTGGTGACTCCTCAGGTGACAGGATCCACATGGGTAGCAGATCCTGATGCAGAGGTTTACTTTCCCCTTGTTTCTGATCTGCCCTCACTCCTTCTTCCAGGGGGGAGACGGCATTTTGTGGTTTGCCTCAGGTGCCAAAATGTCTTGGGCTGGTTCTGCCATTGGCTGGGGCTGGTGCTAGCTGGGTCCAAGAACATCTAACAGACATGAAACCCCCCCCCCCAACCGACCCAATACTTACCAGGACCAGATTAACTGCCTTCTGCCCTCAGGTGGATGGAGGATCCTGTCTCACTGCCAGTGTTAAGTAAGACCCAACTACCCAATCCACTCAGTTTCAGGACCTGAAATGGGAACATGCCCCACAGAACTTGGCTGGAAAACTGCACTGCAAAATTTGGAAACTTTCTCAGGGTGGTTGTGTTTTGGTTTACGTATTGTTTTGGAAAACACAATTTTGGCAGGTTCACTTTCAAAAGTGAACGTAATTTAATTTCTCCCTCCTCCCTTGTTGTAGTCCAACAATGTCCAGAGGGCTCCACATTCCCCACTCAAGGACTCCACAGGAACCTCCATGGAAAAGCCCAGCTCTGCTTGGGACTTGTCTTGCAGCAAAGCGACAGCCTCCGGCAGTAGAAAAGCAAGATTGATTATAATGTGCTGGTCCAGGGGGGAGATTACCGCGGGGCGAGGTCCAGGACCTGAGTCGAGGGTTGGCAGACAGTCCTCCACAGCAAGGAGCCGGGCAAGGACAGGAACTCTGGGGGAACAGGACTGGGTGCTGGCTGAAACAGCTCTTCAATGACGTTGCTCCTGCAAGCTGGGACCGAGCTGACTGGCCTTTATCATCTCTGAGGCCAGGGGCGGTCCCGGCCCCCAGGTGACCCGCCTCTCCTGGCCTTAAGGCGAGCACTCCTCCTGGGAGAAACCAGTTCCCTCCGCCTCTCTGCCCTGAGCCTCTGCAGCTCAGGAGAGGCCGGTGGGTTACTGGACCCAGGGGAAGACTCACTTTCCCCTGACAGGGCTGGGAGAGGAGCACCTGCAGGCAATGGGTCCTCAATCACCCCAGGAGCCAGAGTGGATTCATCTGGTGCCTGCTCCTGAGGATCCGGCACAGGTGCAGGCGCTTCAGGATCAAGGCCCTGCCCCAGCTCAGCCGGCCCTGGAGGCGGAACTCCTGTGTAGGCTGGGATTCTTCCGGTTCAGCCTCTGAATCGGATTCCCAGGCCATCACAGATAAGGTGGAGGGAAGCAGACCTGATAAGGAAGAGACCAGGAGGAATACGGTCAGGCAGCAGAGCAGCTGGTGGAACCCCATTGTTCATGGGTCTTTTTAAAATAAAATAAAATATGCCAATAGGAAACATCTCTTTGTGACCTGCATGACACTGGAAGACCATCGCAAACTGCAGGGACACTGGTGACCCTTTCCCAGGAAGACTTGGGGGGAGGCCCATGGTCCAGTGGCAGAGCATCTGCTTTGTGCAAAGGCCACAAATTCAATCCCAGACATCTCAGAGAGATGTAGGAGCAGCTGGACATAGAGAATAGGGCTATTTTTTCATGGACACGAATCACCCCAGTCTCAGATAAGCCAGCAGGTGCAATGTTAACTAAGCCAGTTGCTATGGCAACAGCCCAGTGCCCTCTATAGATGATTAAGGGATATCAGCTCAGCAGTCTGGGCTCTTGAGCTCATTGGCCAGTCAGTGAGTCTCTCTGTGAGTCGGCGTCTGCGCTACGTCTTGAAGCTGGAGCAACAGGGAGACCACAGGAGGGGAGAGGGCTGCTCTTGTGCTCAAATCCCGCTTGCAGGTTTCCTTGGGGGCATCCGGTTGGCCACTGTGAGAACAGGAGGCTGGACCAGCTGGACCCCTTTGGCCAGATCCAGCAGATGCTCTGCTTTGGTTCTTAAGAGAAGGTCTCCAGAGCTGCATCTCTTATGTTTAACTTTCTTTCACTAGCAGCAGCAGCAGCAGCAGCAGCAGCAGCAGCAGCAGCGGGAAAATAGGCTTCCTCCTGCTTGCCTCTCCTTGCAAGCAACAGGGGAGGGAAGGGGTGTTTGATTCCCTGAGACTCGGTCAGAAAGGAAGAATGTGATCTGAAGGGAGGGAGCTGGAGGACAGGCAGACTCGGAACGTCTGGTTCCAACATGTGGCGCAAACAAGTTGTTAAGCCCTCTTGCACAACAACAGCATGGAGTCTGTAAGCAAATCCAACACATTCCCACTTCCTAACCTGATGCCTCTGGGAAGCCTGTCAGGGCAAAGGCCCTCTTCACCTGAGGTCCCCACAGACTGGTATCCAGAGCCTGCTCCCTCTGTGTGCTGGAAGATTCAGGACAGAAAAAAGAATTTTTTCTGTGCACAGTGCAGAGTTAAACCATGGAACTCACTCCCACTAAATGCAGTAGAGGATTAGACAAATTCATGGAGATTTCTGAGTTGGGGTTGAACAAAATGACTCTCGGCTTCCCTTCCAATTCTATCTGGTTGGCCACTGTGGGAACAGGATGCTGGACTAGAAGGGTCCCACTGGCCTGATCCAGCAGGCTCCTCTTACATTACTAGGTGCTTATGTTATTTAAATCTGGAGGTAGCATTTAGCCACAATGACTAAATAAGGCTATCAGGCCACTGATAGCCTTATTATTTACTTATTTGTACTCTGTATTAATTGTATCAACTATTAATCCCACTCTTAAGCCCCAAAATGCTCCCACAGCGACTTACACGTTGCTTTATTATTAATGCTCCTTACCCTCAGGCTTAATTTTAAAAAAACACACACACACACAAGAAAATAACACATCACAGAAGGAAAATGGACTAGGAGGATGGAGAACAAATCACAGACTTTGGAGTTGGAAGGGACTTCCAAGGCTCATCTAGTCCAACCCCCTGTAGTGCAAGAATCTCAGCTAAAGAATTCCTGGCAGATGACCATCCAACCTCTCCTTAAAAACCTCTAGTGAAGGAGAGTTCTTCCTGATGTTTGGTCAGGAAGCCATCCTACTCTTCGGAGCAGCAGAAAACAAGCATGCTCCATCATCCATATGACAGCTGTTCAGATATATGAAGGTGCCTATAATAGCACCTCCATGAATTTTTCTAATCTTTCCTTAAATGAAGTTGCTAAGTTCCCATGGTTGGGATTCTAGAGATTGCCCCCCCCAATCACCCTCACAAGCTGGCACCTCTAGTGAAGCAGCCACTGTCCCTCACATCCTCCGGCCTCTGGCCAGCCCTATAGCTTCAATCTGAGTTGTGGATATTTTTGGATATAGTATTTTTTGATATGGATTGAAACGAGAGTAGCAGAGGACTTTTAAAGAATGTTTAGAGAATGCTCCCCACTTTACATGCTTTCACTTTTGCACAGGGGGCCAGAAACGTAACCCCCACATAAGTGGGAAGTCGTCTGTAGTCTATTGCCAGAGCAACACCTGCTCTTCTGCTCTTAGATGCCACCTCTGCAGGGAGCTAACCATGGTCCTGTTCTCCTGCAAACTACCCTGGACTCCATCAAAGCTTGTCCTCTGCAAACTCCAACCTGGAGCAGGTCAACCTCTCTGGAGCGAGACTGTGTGTGTGTTGCTTGGTGAAATTGCAGCAGTGGTTGTCGTGTTGTAGTCAGGGGTAGGTGATGCTTCAGTGCTCTGCATCTCTCTCTTTCCAGGGTTAGCAGAGCTGGAATATATGGGGCAACTTGCATGCCCCCCCCCGATGTTGCTGGATGTTGCTCCCATTGGCCCCGACCACTGGTCACACTTGCTGGGGCTGTTGGAAGTTGTAGCTCAACAACACCAGAGGGCCGCAAGTTCCACCTCTGTGAATGAAGCTTAGTGAATCCCAGCTCAAAATCCCAGCCATCATGTCAGAAACTGGGTCTGATGATATGGAGGACAGGGAAGGGAACATAATCAGAGATGGCTGCCCGCCTTCCAGCTGGCAGGGTTAAAATATGAGGTGGAGCTGTCAAGTTCCTCATAGCTACTTAGTTATGCAGCGGGTGAAGGGGACGTTGCCAGGGTCCTGCCCTGCTGCTGCTAGCAAAAATCCACTGAGAAATCCATCCCCCCTGGAAACACACACTTCTGTAAGGGACGCTATATTGGAAGACTGGTTGGATCAGGGCAGTAGAACTCTGGCCCTCCAGATATTATCATTAATGTCATCATCATTATTTATTAAATTTGTATACCGCCCTTCATCTGAAGATCACAGGGTGGTTCACAACATAAACATATGAAACAAAAACACAGAATACCCTGTATACCCATCGTGTTGTTGGACTCCCATCATTCCTGACCATTGCCCATGCTGGCTCAGACTTGAGGATCCTGGAGACCAACATCATCCTATACCAGGGATGGGGTGGGGGTTCAGATTGAGGGTCACACTGCCTTCTGGACAACTTTCCAGGGGCCACATGCCAGGCAAAAGTAGCAGAGCAACCCAGGAACATTTGTGAGGGATGATGGGTGTTGCATTGCAGGAACATCCAAAGAGCCGTGGGCAGTGGCAGACCTTGGGGTCTCAAATTTCAGTGGTGCCGTGTGTGTGATGCCAAAATTTGGCACCCCGGCCTCTAGTCTTCCATTCTACATCATAATTGTGGCCCCATGAGATTCTGTGTCCAGTGCAACTGAACCTAAATCTGCCTCTGCCAGAGGCTGCCCATCACTGTCTTAGAATCCAAAGTGTGCAATCAAAGTGTGCGAGACGATCTGAGGTTTGTTTGCTGGCTTAAGTGTCTAGTTCTCATGATTACAGAAGTTTGAAACTCTTCTTTCGGAATGGGCTAAATGATCTGAAACAGGAGCACAAGTAGAAGGAAGCTTGTTGTTCCAGAGGCCTCATGCGTCAGAGGTCTAGGCATAAGCACTGTGCCAGGGCTGTGTGGTATTTTGACTGGGACAGGAAATTCATGTTGCAGAACTGGTGCACATTGGGTCTGCCTGGTTTATGAAAATGACATGGAAATCACAATGCTGACATAAGAACATCGGTAAGCAAATTACTTGTTGCTTCTCTGCATTTTTCAGCAGCAGGAGTTACTGACTCAAGGCTTAAAACAACATTCTGGTACCGCGAGAAACTCTGGAGTAAGTCCAAGCCAGGCCTGGTTTCCTTTCTATGCTGTAATTTATTCTCAATATTTCCCTGAGAAAACAAAGCCCACGCACCAGGCCAATCTATCAGCCAGCAAGTGTTGACAGTAACTAACTCCACTAACTTTGACATCCTCCCAATCAGCCAAGGAAAGGCGCCTGCCTGGAAGCAATTTATACCTACGGACGTGGACATCCACCCCTCTTCTCAGAATCCTGTCTTGTAGGCACAATTGTGAAGTAGATTTGAATAACAAGAGGTCACGCTCCACCCATAGCTCTTTGCTCCTGTCATTGCTCCCTTTCCTGCATTCGCCCACTCCCACCCCAATCCACTGCTTCCCAATCCACTGCAGCGAGGAAGGTGAATCTCTGGTTCATCGGCTGGGTGTGACTGCAGGGCACCCCTATCTGGCCGGAGGCCTCCCATCACTGCTGCCAAATCCTTTCCATTCTGAAATCTCTTCATGTCAAGTCCAGGCTTGCTAATCAAGGTTGACACAGACATACCTATCTGCCTCTAAAGTATTTGCAAATATGTCCTCTTTCCCCCCCATCCCTCTCTGCCCCTCCCACTTTCTTACTGACCACACCTGCTCAGAATACACATTTGGGGAGGATTCAGATGCTGCAACAGCTTCTGCAAGGGTGAGAAAACACACACTTGAATATGCATGACTATGCTTGGTGAGCCACAGGAAATGCAAAAGGTGGTTACAGGAGTACCATCTCACCTGGCAATAAAGCACATGCTCTGCATGCAGAGCCCCAGGTTCAATCATTTGCAGTTAGAACAGGGGTGGCTAATCTGCAGCCTTCCAGTAACTGCTGAATTACAATTCCTGTCATCCCTGGTCATGCTGGCTGGGACTGATGGATTTGAGTCCAAGCACATCTGGATAGCGAACCTGTGACTCTCAAATCCATCAGCCCCAGGCACTGTCAAGGCCAAAGGCTCTCCGAGTTAGATGGCTCTCAAGTGGGACAGCTGGAAATGACCATTCTTGAATGAGAATATACGAAATGGCCTTATACCAAGTCAGGCCATTGGTCTATCTAGCTCAATATTGTCAACACTGATTGGCAGCAGCTCTCCAGGGTTTCTGACAGGAGGCATCCTTGGTCCAACCTGGAGATGCTGGAGATTGAACCTGGCACCTTGGACAGGCAAGGCAGACACTCCACCACGGAGCTACTGCCCTTATGGAGACCCTACCAATCAGAGTCCACAATACTGGGCCACAGGGACCAAAAGCCTTTCTCATTACAAGGCATTTCAGTATGTCCAAGTGCCTCTTAGAAGCTGTAGAATGTGCATTGATGACATGGGGGCAGGGAGAGGCATGCATGGTGTTCGGCTGAAGCTCAGATCAGACTGTGTGTCTCCAGCTCATTTCATGCTCTCAGGAACCCTGAAAAAGTTCACAGAATCATAGAATTATACAGAGTTGGAAGGGAATCAAAGGGTCATGTAATCCCTGTGCATCAATGTGCATGCTTTGATGCGGGTGGGGAACTTATCTGACACATGGGATTCTCCCCAGCCCCGCCCCCTTCTTAGCCCCCCCCCCCTTCCTGCATGTATTGCATCCTGGAACTCCCATGTTGCCTCCTACTTCTTTGGGTGGAGGATAAAAGAGGAGTGTGTAGAAACCAGCCTCATGTTTCCTCTGCCCACTGTTGCCTTTGGCTCTGCCCACCCCTGAAATGTGGCCCTCGGGAGCTTGTCCAGAATGGGCTTAACATCCCGAGTTCAGGGAGTGCGTTATGATCTTCAAGATGTCAAGAGCGAGTCTCGTCCCCAGGCTATGAGCAAAGGCTCCTCAGCCAGGGCTTGTGCTGGTTGCATTTCCAGCCACAGGCTGGCAGCTCCTGGGAAGTGAGGGGGAAGAGCAGGATAGAAATAGGGGCCACCCACCCTTTCATATCACTAGCCTGAGTACAAAGAGTCAAATGGGATTCCCCCCCCTGTGCAGCCTCCCTCTGCCAAGGCAATGCAACATGTCAACATGTCTGAGCCTTTTTCAGACCATCCTTTGCCCCAGTTCACCATAAACAAAAGCTCCTGCACCCATTTTTAAAAACTAATTAATGACGATACAACAGACCCTTTGAATTTTGCCCCAAAATACACTTTAAGTAACAAACCAAGCAGAACATAAAAATTGTGGTTCCCAAGTATTGTTTTGATTTTAGAATACAAAAATTAATAATCCTGTAGTTATCTCTGTGGACAGTTTAGAAAAAAAATACAAAGGTGCTGATACCTTGTGTGTTTGTGTGATTTCCCAAAAAGATCCATTCTGTTGCACCAAAATTTACATTCCAATCCCTCTGCCTTTAAAAAAAACCACTTATTTAAGCTCACCACAACCGATCTAGAAAGTACTGTTGTGATAAGCAGCAAACAACCCTGATCTCATTCACCAATTCAGTGGGGAACTGGGCACAATTAGGATGAGAAAACTCTAGAAGATCAAGCCTGAGAAGCAGCAGAAAACAAATAATAAACTCTAAGATGACAAAAGTTCTGTTTCCAATTCGTCTACAAAACATATTTTCTCACTTCCTCTGTAAACAATGCAGATTGGGAAGCCAGCAAACCCTGAGCAGAGGAAGACAGGATGGTGTGTTCGCTGGAATGCCGTTTTGCCTCTCCGTTCAGTTCGGATGAAGAGAGAAGCTACAACATGGAGTTGGGTTGCTGATGCTGCAAGCTTCCCTTTTTGATTGTGTGCATACTGAGGGGCCTTGAAGGCACCCAAGTCCACCTAGCAATGAGGCCTCCACCTCACCTTCCCATTCCTAAACCCCCTTAAAAGTACAAGCCTGGCTGTATGGTAGGAAGGCACACTTCTCATGCCCAGATGTACTCTTGTCCAGGCACAGAGGAAAATGCAAGCCCAGCTCATCCTCCTGCCAGGCAAATGAGAGCCAGGAGGTACTAGAGGCTGTCATACATCCGCAAGGTCTTCTCCAGCTGCTGACTGACTCTCTGGTAGAAGATGATCTGTTGCTTGAGGTATGACTGCATCATCCTCTTGAAGTCCAAGATGCGCCTCTCGTGGAAATGGTTCATCTCCGCCTGCAAGGCAAAGCCCACCACGCGGCAGCGCTTGCGGATCCCATCTGCCTCCTCCTGGTCCATCTTCCCCTCGTCGCTCATCCTCTGGCTCTCCTTCACCTTGGCAAAGGCACCTGCCCGGGGGGGAGCGGGGCAGAGAGAGACAGCAGGCAAAGGCAACACCATTAGATGGAGGGTACCCCACTCATAATCCTCGGTCTCCCCTTTTAAAAGGCACCATTTGCTTTGGATGTGATTTTATGAATGCACAGTTGTTTTAAACCAGTTCCCAACTTCATTTTGGGCGACCCCCCCCACCCCTTTGGTTCATCCCCAGTGCCCCCTATCAAACCCTATAAAAGCATCATTCAAAATAGCAGTTTGCATGACCCACTAAGGAAGATATTAACACAGTAAAATTCAGACCAGTAACAATTAATTGCACATTTATTCAAAATCAAATTAAAGCTATTTAGTTTAATTAATTCAACAAAACTGATGAACACCCAGGCCCAAGGGAAACCTGAGGTTTACAGAAGCAGAAATGAGAACACAGTCTGAAAACAGTCCAATGAGGACTGAGCACGCTCAGTGGCTGCAGAATAAACTGGGTATTAATCCCTCTATCAGCGTTTCTCAAATTTGGGTCCCCAACTGTTGTTGGACGACAACTCTCATCATCTCCTACCACTGGTCCTGCTAGCTAGGGATGATGGGAGTTGTAGTCCAGCAACAGCTGGGGACCCAAGGTTGAGAAACACCGCAAGTGGATACCTGGCACATTTTTATCAGGGCCAATGAGAGCGGGGTGTGGGGACCTGGTACAATTTTCTGGTGCCTGACTGTCTGGCATGTTTTATGTAATTCTCAACAGAATATACAGTTAATGTCCAATGCATGCACAATCCTGAGTAACATTCTTGTAAACTTGTGCTGTGAACCAAGCATTTTCAACTCTATACAGATATTTGATTCTGCATTTTGACAGTGTGACAGCCCAGACACATCTTACTATGCACAGTTGCATTTGTATGTTTTTCTAAGTGAACACTGTGCAAATGCAACAAAGTTGTATAGTGCACATTGTGTTGTGTTACATGTACAAGTTTAACATTTAAAGTATAAGGTTTGTTTGACTACCATCATGGGGGTGTTGATATTATTGATATTAGTCATTAGGATCTTAATATTCTCAACAAGTACAAATATTATCATATCTATTCTTAACATAAAAATAAAATTGCACATTTATTTTATAGCCTTGTAAAATAAAAATAAAAATTAGCCATTCCGCCCTTGCTGAGGGGCCCATTTTTTATTTTATTTTTTACTGGTGCCTAAACCTGCTCTCAGTCGTCCTGATTCTTATTTTATGCTAATGCAAACCATTTCAGTTCTACCTAACCATCTCAAATAAACTGTCTCACATTCCAAGGTAGTAATGATTACCACAATATTTACCATGGTCTTAACAGGTCAGGGTTTCTTGTTGGCTTAAGTTAATTTTGGAACCAGAAGGTTGCAAAAAGACTGCTCTGTGTTCTGATCTTGCTTTGACTTCTTGACTTCCTTATATCTTCCTTAAAATCACTGTCCCCCTTCTCCAAGCTAAGCATGATGCAATCTAGTTCTTAAGTGTGGAAATAAATAATTAAAAGTGCAGTTTGACCTCAAGCAAGACAGACTGGGAAAATCAGAGAGGGGCCACATTTGGATTGTCATATCAATAACCTTTGATATAAACAAGCTTTGTGCATTTGCCCACGCAAGCAAAAAAGCCAGGAAGCTACAGTTAACTATAGTTTCCTGTTGCACCTAAACTAGAAAACTGTGGTTGATCTAAAGTTTACTAACAGTGGAATCCTATATGTGGTCTGCTCAAACATATCTTTTCTGTAAACTGCTTTTTTTGTTTTTTTACAATCAAGCAGTTAATTAATTAATTAATCTCCTAGCTAGCTAGGAGAAGTGGGGTGAGCATGCCAATATATTTTCTAGTATTTCTTTAAGCACACACAGCCCAGAAATATCACCAGATATATGGAAATGGATGAAGCTCTTACAGGAAACATCTCTCATGCTCTCTTTTGGGGTATATTAAAGAAGCAGTTCCAGCATGAGATAGGGAGATGGTTCTTTATTTGCTCAGATTACCATGACTTATAACTGGGGGGAGACTCAACCACCAAGCTTGGAAGGCTGGCTAACATCAATGCCACCCGAGTGAAAAGGACTATTGGTCTAAGACAAGGCCAAGAACAAGGCTGGCCCTACCATTAGACAGAATGAGAATCTGGGGGCCGTAGCCATCTCCATTTTCCCAGGGTCTCCTCAAGTAGCTTGCTCTGGGGCCCCTAAGCAAGTCTGCAACCCTCAGGTACAGTGGAAGATGTTGCCCCATAATCACAAATAAAATTTAACTGCTGGTCTCGTAAGAAGATGCATGCAGAAGGAGAGGAAGGCACCATCTTATCCTTTGCTTCAGGCAACAAAATGTCTTGGGCCAGCCCCCTAGCAAGCAAGAGGCATCCCGTTAGCCACTAGGGACTTCAGCAGGACTCTCCTCGTGTTCGCAAGATTCTGAATCTATAAAGAATGAAGCCAAGAGTCCTCACTATCCAGCTGCCACCTCACGCTAATGCAAATGAAGAAATAACCCAGTTTTTGGCAATAAATAATTTAGATGGACTGTCTAATACACGAGGCAGGCACAGGGGACTGCCTTCTGCTCTCGCTGCTGCACAGTGGCCACCCTTCGGACTTACTCAGGCATAAAACCGCATCTTCTGGGCACAAAAAGAAGGGATAGCATTGGAAGAGTGCAGAAACCAGGCCACCTGCTGTCATTTGCAATGTACTCCCCATCTATAATTGATTGGGTTTTGTACTTTCTCACTGCATGCACCCATTCACATCTGCTTGCAAAACTTGTGCCACTATTGCCATGGCATCTGCATTTGCACCAGCGAATTTATTCTGTCTCGAAATTATTGTATTAGATAGTTAGATTTTGAAGACTGCAAATCAGGTAACTGTGCAGCACGATCCTCTAAGTTTGATGGTACTTATTCCCAAGTACTTAACTCACAAATAAGAAAAGATTGCCATCTTATGATGCAGTCTTGTCCACTCGCCTGTTCTCACAGGGGCCAGCCAGATGCCTCCAAAGGAAACCCGCAAGCGGGATCTGAGCACCAGAGCAACTCTCCCCTCCTGCGGCTTCCAGCACCTGGGGTTCAGAATCATGGAATCATAGAATCATAGAGTTGGAAGAGACCACAAGGGCCATCGAGTCCAACTCCCTGCCAAGCAGGAAACACCATCAGAGCACTCCTGACATATGGTTGTCAAGCCTCTGCTTAAAGACCTCCAAAGAAGGAGACTCCACCACACTCCTTGGCAGCAAATTCCACTGTCAAACAGCTCTTACTGTCAGGAAGTTCTTCCTAATGTTTAGGTGGAATCTTCTTTCTTGTAGTTTGGAACCATTGCTCCGTGTCCACTTCTCTGGAGCAGCAGAAAACAACCTTTCTCCCTCCTCTATGTGACATCCTTTTATATATTTGAACATGGCTATCATATCACCCCTTAACCTCCTCTTCTCCAGGCTAAACATGCCCAGCTCCCTTAGCCGTTCCTCATAAGGCATCGTTTCCAGGCCTTTGACCATTTTGGTTGCCCTCCTCTGGACACGTTCCAGTTTCTCAGTGTCCTTCTTGAACTGTGGTGCCCAGAACTGGACACAGTACTCCAGGTGAGGTCTGACCAGAGCAGAATACAGTGGCACTATTACTTCCCTTGATCTAGATGCAATACTCCTATTGATGCAGCCCAGAATTGCATTGGCTTTTTTAGCTGCCGTGTCGCACTGTTGGCTCATGTCAAGTTTGTGGTCAACCAAGACTCCTAGATCCTTTTCACATGTACTGCTCTCAAGCCAGGTGTCACCCATCTTGTATTTGTGCCTCTCATTTTTTTTTGCCCAAGTGCAATACTTTACATTTCTCCCTGTTAAAATTCATCTTGTTTGTTTTGGCCCAGTTCTCTAATCTGTCAAGGTCATTTTGAAGTGTGATCCTGTCCTCTGGGCTGTTAGCCACCCCTCCCAGTTTGGTGTCATCTGCAAATTTGATCAGAAGCCTGTCTGCCTTCCATTGTGGAGGCACAGCAAAGCCACCAAGCCTTCAATTAGGTTTAACTGTGAAGAGAATGGGGCTTGCAGAGTGATCCTTGGTGTGGGAACAGGAGTGCCAGGAGGACGTCCTTATTTTCCTCCGTGGAGGATGTTCTGCCCAATCTTGGCTGCCCTTCAGTCTCATTTGGGGCAACACCCTTCCTGACCTGGTTAAAAATTCTTGGGCATTAGGCTCTCCTCTCCAGCTACTTTCTTCAGCCAAATCTTCTCTGGATTGAATCTTGCCTGTCTTTATTCCAACTCTTGTTATCTTCACAGGGACTTGGGGTTTTTTCAGTGAACAGAAAGCAGATAATCAGACCAATTCCAAATTAATCCAGCCCCCAAATCCCTACGTAGACAAGCTTAATTTGCTCCTCAAATCCTTCCTCTGCCAGTCTGAAGGAGAACAAAATGAAACTATTCCAAAAATAAGCAGCTAAATTTCAAAAATAAGTGTCTAGACAAAAAGATTCAGCAAGATTCTGCATACTCTCGACGCTTCCCATGTGCCAACAGAATGTTGCCTCACTTCAGGAAACCATGACTTTTCCTGCCTCCTGGTCTTTCCTGAGTATAGGACTTTGGGGCAGGTGGCAGCAGGGGTAGAAAAGCCCCCACAAAGGCAGCAGGGCTGGGAGCTGACATAATACAGATCACAGTTGAAAAGCCACCATCTAAGTTCATTGGGCTGCACCCAATGCTAGTTGTACTTAGAATAGGCCCATTGGCATAAATGGGTATCATGATCTAAGGTATTTGGATACACCCCATCAAACCCAGAGCTTAAGCTTACCCAATTGCACCATTGTAAAAGCAATGATCCTACCCCTAACCCTACTTTCCTGGGAGTAAGACCGATCCAGCTCCTAACAGTCAGGGTTGGTGAGCTTCTCCTTGGCTGGATGGCCTCCTGTCTGGGATGCTGCAGTTGCAGGATTCCTGCATTGAAGAAAGGGGACAGACTGGATGGCCACTAGGATACCCTCTACCTCTATTAATTCTATTAATTCACCAGCATGTCACTGTTTACATTAGCAAGATGCCAAGAGAATATGTGGTTGGAAATACCCACGTCCTGCCCTTCTTTACAAACTGTCAACCTTAGATGGGTGGGGAACTGCTTCAGATGTTGCTGGACCAGAATTCCCATCCTCCCTGACCACTAAGCATGCTGGCTTGGGTTGATGGGAGGCCAGAACCATCTGGAAGGCCAGAGGTTCCCCAGCCCTGTCCTAGGAGAAGAATGGCAGAGAAGAGAATATGATATAGAAGAGGTCTGAAATAGAATCCTGCAATACCCCAAAAGCCCACTGAACGCATAGGCTTGCTCTCCCAGGGGTGGTGAATTCTCCCACCCTCACTGGCTCCAGGGAGTGGGAGCGGGCTGGGAAAGGGCCTTCTCTGCGGTGGCTCCTGAACTGTGGGACCCACAGAAGTGAGTCTGGTGCCTTCACAGTGACAGATTCTGGAGGATGCTGCAGACGGCTTCTCACCCTGGCCTTGGGCACCTGAGGACAGGCCTTACTTTTATGGCTTCAAGTTGTTCTTTTAAACTGTTTTAATAATAATAAATTAAAAAATTGTCCAGCAGCACCTTAGAGACCAACTAAGTTTGTTCTGGGTAAAAGCTTTCGTGTGCATGCACACTTCTTGAGATACACTGAAACAGAAGTCACCAGACAGCGCATGGAAATGCCGTTTATCTTCCCACCGGAGCAGTACCTATTTATCTACTTGCACTTTGACGTGCTTTCGAACTGCTAGGAGCTGGGACCGAACAACAGGATCTCACTCCATCGTGGGGATTCGAACTGCTGACCTTCTGATCAGCAAGCCCTAGGCTCTGTGGTTTAGACTACAGTGCCACCCATGTTTAGTTGTTGTTGTTTAGTCGTTTAGTCGTGTCCGACTCTTCGTGACCCCATGGACCAGGCACTCCTGTCTTCCACTGCCACCCTCAGTTTGGTCAGACTCATGTTTGTAGCTTCGAGAACACCGTCCAACCATCTCGTCCTCTGTCATCCCCTTCTCCTTGTGCCCTCCATCTTACCCAACATCAGGGTCTTTTCCAGGGAGTCTTCTCTTTTCATGAGGTGGCCAAAGTCTTGGAGCCTCAGCTTCACGATCTGTCCTTCCAGTGAGCACTCAGGGCTGATTTCCTAAAGAATGGATATGTTTGATCTTCTTGCAGTCCATGGGACTCTCAAGAGTCTCCTCCAGCACCATAATTCAAAAGCATTAATTCTTTGGCGATCAGCCTTCTTTATGGTCCATGTTTAGTAATAAGTTGTAATTCAGTAACTTCTCTTTCAAGTCTATTTCTGAAATTATTTTATAATAAGACAGCTGCTTTGAGTTCCTGTATTGAATGTCCTGGGAGGTTGAAGTGTTCTCCTACTGGCTTCTCTGTCTTGTGATTCCTGATGTCAGATTTGGCGTGGGTTTGGCCTGTTTGTCCAATATAGAGAGCTGTAGGGCGTGCTGGCATTTGGTGGCATACACAATGTTGGAAGATGAGCAAGTAAATAGTCCTGAGATGGTATGTTTGATGTTGTTGGGTCCAGTAATGGTGTTGTCTGGGTTTATGTGGCAGCAAAGTTGGCATCTAGGTTTATTGCAGGCCCTGGTACCAGTGTCCATGTTAAGCCTGGTTGCTGTATTATTGTGGGTGAGGAGTTGTTTAAGATTGGGTGGCTGTCTGTAGGCAATGAAAGGTCTTTCCTCCCAGAGCTTGAGAAAGAGAACTGTTGTTGTCTAGGAGAGGTTGCAAATCTCTGATGATGAGTTGAACTGTTTTAACTTGGGAGCTGTATATGGTAACTAGTGGTGTTCTGTTATTTTCTCTTTTGGGTCTGTCTTGCTTTCAGTCTGGCTTTTTTTTATCTGTTCAACAAATCTGTTTGACTTCATCAGGTGGGTATTTTAGTTCCAAAAAGGTTTGCTGTAGATCTCTTAGGTGAGAATCCATGTCTGTAGAGTTGGAACAGCTGCAGCTGTATCATAGAGCCTGGCTATATACAATTGATTGTTTGGAATGTTTGGGATGGTAGCTGGAAGAATGTAGATATGTTTGTCGGTCAGTTGGTTTTCAGTATAAGGTGGTGTCTATGCACCCATCCTGTATTTTTATAGTAGTGTCCAGAAAATATATTTCTTGCATAGACCAGGTCACTGAATGTCTGGTGGAAGGTGTCCAGGGTCTGCTGACCATGTGTCCAGATAATAAAAAAAATTGTCAATGTACAAGAGAGGTTTGAGTGGGTAGGAGTTTAGGAAGCGTTGCTCCAAATCTGCCATGAAGATGTTGGCATACTGGGGGGCCATGCGGGTGCCCATTGCTGTGCCGCTGATCTGGAGGAACAGGTCATCTCCAAATTTGAAGTGGTTGTGGGTGAGGACAAAATGGCAGAGTTTGGTAGCAAAGTCCACTGTGATTTTATCTGAAATGGTGTTCCTGTTTTTAATATTGTGTTTTAATGCTGCAGCAGACCCTGGGCAGTAGGGTGAAGGGCAGGTGATAAGTGAATACTGTAATTATAATAAAATATGGTGTAGTGAAGTTAGGAACTTTCAGTAGGCAAACTTTGGTCAAGCTGAAGAAAAGCACTATGGGAAAACCAAAGGCCAAATGATTTATGGGAAATATACGTCTGTTGCTTTACAACTGTAGACTAACTGGCTCTGGGAGTGTGAATACTTATCTCATGCATCTGCAGGAAGGAAAACTTCCAGTTGATTAGTGGTGATTTAACACCTGGTTACTAAGAGCTGTCCCTGTGTGAATAAGGGCTATGAAGCCTCATTACAGGAGAAAGGAGGATCTGCTGTGTCTCTGAGAAGTTTGGGAGGAACCCTTTGATCCCAAGGTTTTGAGTACAAACAAGCTTCAGCTGTCACAAGCTGAGTTATTATCCAACTCGGTGACCATTGGTAAATTTTGAATTAATTAGAAATTCTGATTGGTCCTTGTGGGTCTGATTACACGTGGGGTTTTAAGGATAAAAACCTTAGGAAAGGAGCCGGCAAGCAGGCAACATCCATCCGCCCTTCTGCCAAATTCACTACCTTGTCGGCAGTCGTCATTCATATGTGTGTTCTTTGTGATGAAGAATTCCTGTTGTCTTCTTGAGATGCGGATTCAGTCGAGAACTTTACGAACTGTCTTAACTTTTCTTGTGTTCTCGTTTTGTAAGTACTGTATTTTTCGCTCTATAGGGCGCACCTGACCATAGGGCACACCTAGTTTTCAGAGGGGGAAATCAAGGGAAAAAATATGATCCCCCCCCCCAGCTCTGGGAGCAGCGGACAGGCTGCACGCAGCCTGTGCACTTCTCCCAGACCTTCTCCCTGCTATTGCGGGAGGTGGGGGAATTCCCCCATCTCCCATAAAAGCCCACAGGAAGGAGAAGGGACTGACTCGGCCAGTCAGTCCCTTCTCCCTCCTTGGGGAAAAGCCCCCAAGAGCGGCACGCTCTTTAAAGGCTGCACGGCTCCTGCGGGCTTTTCTGCGAGGTGGGGGAAATCCCCCACCTTGTAGAAAAGCCCACAGAAGCCGCACAGCCTTTAAAGAGTGTGTGGCTTCTGCTTGCTTTTGCGGGAAGTGGGGGAATTCCCCCATCTCCCGCAAAAGCCCACAGGAGCCATGCACCCTTTAAAGAGTGTGCGGCTCCTGTGGGCTTTTGGACCGAGCGCTGCGTTCCCCCACTGCCAGCCTCCAAACCAGGTCCGGGAGCAGCGCGAAGGCGTCCCACGCCTTCCCGCTGCCCCCTGAGCCTGTGGGGCTGGCGGTGGGGGGAAGCGCTGCTTTCCCCCACCGCCAGCCTCAAAGACCAGACTCTCCTGGCTTCAGCGAAAGCAACGCGAAGCCTCCGGAGCGCAGGCTTCGGAGGCTTCGCGTTGCTATCACTGAAGCCAGGGAGCCTGCTTTTGCTCCATAGGATGCACACATTTCCCCTTCATTTTTGAAGGGGAAAATGTGCGTCCTATAGAGCGAAAAATACGGTACGTTTAGCTAGCAGTGCTTTACAATGTTGTTATTTTCTTGTCTGAACCACATAAGAGATGTGCCTACTTTTAAGTATGTTTAATCTTGTTTTTTAAATAACTTTTAAAAAAGGATTTTCCTATTTTGTTCTGTGTGCCTTTCTGGGGAAAGTTTGAATCCAAAGTCTGACCGCTTAGCCTCCTACTGAACCTGTTGAATTTCTGCCTGCGATTTGTGGTAAAGCAATGCAGGGTGGGGGCAGCCGGTAACAAGGAAGAGTAACCTTCTCCCTTGGGTTAATCTTCTGGGCTATCCCCGGACAAGGGAGTGGTGGCAGCAACTACCCCTTCTGTTGTGTTTTGTCCTGAAAAAGTAAATGTTGTGGCACCGCCTTCCCTCTCCTAGCCGGGCCCCGCTGGATTGTAGGACAGGTGGGGAAGGTGGGTGTGGCCCAGCATTACTACAGATGGGATGCACTGTAATGCTGACCTTATTCACCATCCGCCATTCATTTCCTCCCAAGGAAGACAGCAAGAGCATTTGCCTTTTGGGAAGGCAGGCCAGGCATAAGCCCACATAAGACACCAGAGGGTGGGAAGGGGCCTCTCTGTCTACTGCCCCCCTCCCGCTTTTAAACCATGTGCTGAGAAGCTGCTGGGACTCACTGCTTTCCTGCTGTCCTTTCCCTTTCCTCCTGGCACTTGCGTGCAAGTAAACAGGATCTTGCTTCCCTAGGAGTTCATGTCCTCCCTCACTGCTGACCGGAGGTTATATAATCCATTGTGGCAGCCCAGGAAGCAGTTATGGAGCTGGCCTCATGACACCCCCCACCCCCACCCTGCTTACGATTCCTGCCTTTCTTCAGCAGAAAAAGAACATCTTACAGAACAGAAAGCAGAGTTTGGGTAAAGCTCCAGAGACCTCGAGATGCTGCTGCACCACAACTCCCATCATCCCTGACAGTTGGCCATGCTGGCCTGAATTCATACCGACACTTGGAGGGGCCCTCTGCTCCCTCCCCCTGCACTCACACAGCCGCAAAGGTTTCACTGATGGCCATGGCGGGGCGGGGGGAAGGGTTTGGTCTGGAAGACCCCTTGGCTACCTTTCACAGTGGGGACACAGGTTTCTGGGCAGGAGTTGATCACGGTGAGGGTTTGCCTTGCTCTTAGCACGTTTCTCCCTTTCGTCCCGAGTCTGCATGTCTTCAAAGTCCATGACACTTTGGGTGAAGGCTGTTCTCCAATTGGACTGGCAGCTGTATATAATACAGCTCGGCAGCTGTATCCATGACTGAGCAGCCCTATTTAGGATCCACTCTGCTCACCCTGAAAAGGGGGAGGAGCTAGAAAAGGTGCCCTAAACATAGTCTGCCTCCCTTTTTCCCTGACTGGATTACCACGCCCAGTGGGGGCAGCAGTGGTTGTAAAAGACAATTGAACTTTGGAACATGAAATATACGGACTGTGTTAGATAACTCTCACAATAAAGTAGGTTCCGTGATGTGATGTAGATTTCCCAGAACATTTTGACTTTAAACTTTCCAGAAGAGAATCCTATGCAAACTAGGGAGATTTGCATAGGGAATTTTTCCAGTGCCCTAGAGTGATCTAAATTCAGCATGTTTATTTTGTCTCCCATAAGCAAAGCTCAGAAGTTCAAACAAAAAAAATTCCTTCCAGTAGCACCTTAAAGACCAACTAAGTAAGTTCTTGGTATGAGCTTTCGTGTGCATGCACACTTCTTCGTGTATCTGAAGAAGTGTGCATGCACACGAAAGCTCATACCAAGAACTGACTTAGTTGGTCTTTAAGGTGCTACTGGAAGGAATTTTTTTTGTTTTGACTATGGCAGACCAACACGGCTACCTATCTGTACTCAGAAGTCCATAACTGCCAAACTGGATTTGAACTGCTGTGAGCAAAATGGATTTGTGGGAAATGCAGCGCACCAATAAATTGGCTGTGGTTATGATCCTAGGCCACCTTTTCAAACCCATCTGGCACGGATCACCACCCACCTCGCTTTTCAGTGGGAAACAAGGCAGCTCTTGCCTCTGAGCTCAAACATGACTTCTCCTTTTCCCCTGCCCTGATTCACGGGAGTGTCAGCCTACTCCAAACCCCACCTTCAATCCACAGGTGTGGTTTAGATTCCATGTGTGTGTCACCTTAGTGAGGCATGCAAACAGGAGAGATGCCCACATTGTCTGCAATTCTCTCCTTCTCTGCTCCCATCAGCCATAAGGAAGAGATGGAATCTGCTGCCACAAGGTGCAGTGACAGCTGCCGGCATTTTGGCAATGCTCTCCAAAGGGAGCCTCGTTTCCTGGACTTTTAAAGTCAGCTTTATTGAGAGTTTTCCACATAGAGTACAATAAAGAGAACTGTGAGTCAAGAAAATAAATAGAAGAGAAGCAAGAGAGAAGAATAAAGTAACAGAAAAAGAAGAGGAGAAGAAAGAAGCTCAAGGTCCTCTGCCATGATGGTATCTTGACCCTCATTCCACACACACAAGAGGGAGCTCTCCCCCCCCCCTTCCGCCAGCCTCCCACCTGGGAGATCCTCTGCACACTTCCTGTCATGCAAGGCCCCTCATCTTCCACCCACCACCTTCTGGGGTGTCTCTTCATTAGTCCAAGAAAGAAAATGCCAAAAAGCAAAGCATAAATATATATATATAGTTAACATAGACCAAGCAAAGATTAAAGACCACAGAAAGGGAAGAGAAAAAAGCAAGAAAAAACAAAAATGAAAAGAGTGCACTCAGGTAATTTTTTTTTTTCTTACCCCGCCCATCTGGCTGGGTTTCCCCAGCCACTCTGGGCGGCTTCCATAAAAACCAAAAATACACTAAAATATCACAAATTAAAAACTTCCCTGAACAGGGCTGCCTTAAGATGTCTTCTGAATGTCAGGTAGTTATTTATCGCTTTGACATCTGATGGGAGGGCATTCCACAGGGCAGGCGCCACGACCGAGAAGGCCCTCTGCCTGGTTCCCTGTAGCTTTGCTTCTCGCAATGAAGGAACCGCCAGAAGGCCCTCGGCGCTGGACCTCAGCGTCCGGGCAGAACAATGGGGGTGGAGACGCTCCTTCAGGTATACTGGGCCGAGGCCATTTAGGGCTTTAAAGGTCAACACCAGCACTTTGAATTGTGCTCGGAAACGTACTGGGAGCCAATGTAGGTCTTTCAAGACCGGTGTTATGTGGTCTCGGCGGCCGCCCCCAGTCTAGCTGCCGCATTCTGGATTAGTTGTAGTCACCTTCAAAGGTAGCCCCACGTAGAGCGCATTGCAGTAGTCCAAACGGGAGATAACTAGAGCAAGCACCACTCTGGCGAGACAGTCCGCAGGCAGGTAGGGTCTCAGCCTGCGTACCAGGTGGAGTTGGTAGACAGCTGCCCTGGATACAGAATTGACCTGCGCCTCCATGGACAGCTGTGAGTCCAAAATGACTCCCAGGCTGCGCACCTGGTCCTTCAGGGGCACAGTTACCCTATTCAGGACCAGAGAGTCCTCCACACCTGCCCGACCCTGTCCCCCCAAAACAGTACTTCTGTCTTGTCAGGATTCAACCTCAATCCATTAGCCGCCATCCATCCTCCAACCGCCTCCAGGCACTCACACAGGACCTTCACCGCCTTCACTGGTTCTGATTTGAAAGAGAGGTAGAGCTGGGTATCATCTGCATATTAATGGACACCCAGCCCAAACCTCCTGATGATCTCTCCCAGCGGCTGCATATAGATGTTAAAAAGCATGGGGGAGAGGACGGAACCCTGAGGCACCCCACAAGTGAGGGCCCAGGGGTCTGAACACTCATCCCCCACCACCACTTTCTGAACACGGCCCAGGAGGAAGGAGCGAAACCACTGTATAACAGTGCCCCCAGCTCCCAGCCCCTCTAGACGGTCCAGAAGGATGTTATGGTCGATTGTATCAAAGGCCGCAGAGAGATCCAGCAGAACTAGGAAACAACTCTCACCTTTGTCCCTAGCCTGCCGGAGATCATCAACCAGCGCGACCAAGGCAGTTTCAGTCCCATGATGAGGCCTGAATCCCGATTGGAAGGGATCCAAATGGTCCGCATCCTCCAGGCGTGCCTGGAGTTGTTCAGCAACCACGCGCTCAATCACCTTGCCCAAGAAAGGAAGATTTGAGACTGGGCGATAGTTGGCCATACTGGCCGGGTCTAAAGATGGTTTTTTAAGAAGCGGTTTAATGACCGCCTCTTTCAGCGGATCTGGGAATGTTCCCTCACAGAGGGAAGCATTCACCACCCCGCAGAGCCCATCGCCCAGCCCTTCCCGGCTTGCTTTTATTAGCCAGGATGGGCAAGGATCCAGGAGACAGGTGGTTGGTTTCACGCGTCCAAGCAGCCTGTCCACATCCTCGGGGGTAACGGATTGAAATTGATTCCATGCAACTTGACCATACAGAGCTCTAGCACTCTCCCGCCCCGGCACTGCTCCCACGGTGGTGTCTAGCTCCTTCCGAATATGAGTGATTTTATCTGCAAAAAACTTTGCAAAATCGTTGCAGGAGATCTTGGGGTCTTTACAAGGCCCCGGTGGTAAAGGTGGTTCCATTAAATTACGAACCACCTGAAAGAGTCTCCTGCTACTATTTTCTGCAAATGCAATAGAGGCGGTGAAGAAAGTCTTCGCCGTCGCTATCGCCACTTGGTAGGCTCGACGTTGAGCTCTAACCTGTGTCCGGTCAGATTCGGAGTGAGTTTTTTGCCACTGACGCTCTAGCCGTCTCAGCGATTGTTTCATCGCCCTCAGCTCCGAAGAAAACCACGGAGCTGTCTGGGCTCCATGCAATCGGAGAGGGCGCTTCGGAGCCAGACAGTCGATAGCCCTGGTTAACTCCGCATCTATATCTATAACAATTATTTAAAGTATTCAAGGTATAAGGGACACGGGTGGCACTGTGGGTTAAACCACAGAGCCTAGGGCTTGCCGATCTGAAGGTTGGCGGTTCGAATCCCTGCAATGGGGTGAGCTCCCGTTGCTCGGTCCCTGCTCCTGCCAACCTAGCAGTTCGAAAGCATGTCAAAGTGCAAGTAGATAAATAGGTGTCAGCCTACTTCTCTGGCGGGAAGGTAAATGGCGTTTCCATGCGCTGCTCTGGTTCACCAGAAGCGGCTTAGTCATGCTGGCCACATGTCCTGGAAGCTGTACGCCAGCTCCCTGGGCCAATAAAGCGAGTTGAGCGCCGCAACCCCAGAGTCGGCCATGACTGGACCTAATGGTCAGGGGTCCCTTTACCTTTATTCAAGGTATACACTCAAAGATAATTCTGCTTCATCCTGTTTAAAAAAGGGAAAGGGATGCGTCTTCCATTTCTTCCCATCTTTTCCCACAGCAACCACCACAACCTTCGAGGCTTTTTGTCCTGTGCTCACTTCCACTTGTGCCCTGGAACCTTTCTTCAAGTCCATCTCTGCTTGTCTCTTGGCGTTTCTGGTCATCAATCCATTTATAACGTCCTTAGGAGGACAAGCAAATTTAAGCACAAATTCGACCCACAGCTGCAAGGCATTTGCAAGCTTTTTTGCGGAGAAAGTCCTGTTGCTCCGCTGTGACCTCCCTGCCAATTTAGATACAGTGACAGAACTGGAGGCCCCTCAACTGTCTTCGGGTCCAGTGTTGGACCATTTCGATCAGATACTCCCTGCTGATGTGGATAGATTCCTCCAAGCTGATAGGCCCACCACCTGCCTTCTCGATCCGTGCCCGTCTTGGCTGATTAGGGCGTGTCCAGATGTTGCACGGACCCCCCTGGTTGAAATTATCAATTTGTCCCTTGACACAGGGACATTCCCAGGGGAACTGAAGGAAGCAGTGGTGTTTCCGCTCTTAAAGAAAACTTCACTAGATCCTTTAGACCTATCCAATTACCGCCCAGTTTCAAATCTTCCATATCTGGGTAAGGTAATTGAGAGAGCAGTTGCTGAACAGCTTGGTAGGTTTCTGGAGGAAACATCAGCTTTAGATCCATTTCAGTCCGGGTTCCGTCCTGGTTTCGGGACCAGGACGGCTCTGGTTGCCCTAACAGATGATCTCTGTAGACAACTGGATCGAGGTGGGTCAGGAAGGCTGATTCTTTTAGATTTGTCAGCAGCCTTTGACATGGTCAATCATGATCTTCTGGACCACCGCCTCACCAACATGGGGATACAGGACAAAGCCCGTAAATGGCTGTGCTCTTTTATCTCTGGTCGGGGACAGAGGGTGGCGCTAGGGAGGGAGATGTCGTTGCACCACTCCTTGGTGTGGCAAGTGCCGCAGGGTGCAATCCTCTCCCCAATGCTTTTTAACATCTTTATGCGCCCCCTTGCCCAGACTGTCCAGAGCTTTGGGCTGGGCTGTCACCAATATGCTGATGACACTCAGCTCTATCTGCTGATGGATGGCCACACCGACTCGGCCCCGGATACACTGACCAGATGCTTGGAAGGTTTTGTGGGAGCCGACTGAAACTAAATCCTTCAAAGACAGAGGTCCTATGGCTGGGTCGGGATGGCATGGGGATGAGAGACCAACTCCCTTCTCAATATGGAGGCCAAATGGCCGAAATATTGGGAAATTTTGGAACAAGATGGAGACAGAACAAAATTGCAGAGTTTTGAAAAATTGAAAAATAAAGTCAAAACAAAATAAAAAAATTCCTTCCAGTAGCACCTTAAAGACCAACTAAGTTAGTTCTTGGTATGAGCTTTCGTGTGCATGCACACTTCTTCAGATACACTGAAACAGAAGTCACCAGACCCTTCTATATAGTGAGAAGGTGGGGAGGGGTATTACTCAGAAGGGTGGTGGGATTGGGTGATTGGCAGATAGCTGTGATGAGCCTGTTGACGACTCTTAACGACTGCAATAAGTCTTACAGGAAAAAGCAAGGGGTGAGAAGGTGAAAAATGGCTTTGTCATGTATAATGAGATAAGAATCCAATGTCTCTATTCAGACCAGGTCTCTCCATGGTTTTAAGTTTGGTAATAAGTTGCAATTCAGCAGCTTCTCTTTCCAGTCTATTTCTGAAATTCCTTTGTAATAGAACAGCTACTTTGAGATCTTGTATAGAATGTCCTGGGAGATTGAATTCCGTTACCTTGACGCCTCCCTTTCCATGGAGGCGCAGGTTACAGCAACAGCCAAGGCGACCTTTTTCCACCTTCGCCGCATCAAGGAATTGGTCCCTTACCTTTCCCGCCCCGACCTGGCCACAGTGATCCATGCGACGGTCATCTCCAGGCTTGACTACTGTAATTCGCTCTACGCGGGGCTGCCCTTGAAGCTGTCCGAGAAACTCCAGCGGTTGCAGAATGCTGCAGTGAGGCTCCTCACGGGGTCTCTGCCATGGGAGCATATTCACCCAGTGCTTTTCCAGCTGCACTGGCTCCCAGTGGCCTTTGGCTTAGAATCAGTTTGATTCCCTCCCCCTCTTTCTTTTTCCTTTCTCCTCCTGTGATGAGGCTGCATTTTCAATATTTTAATGTATTTTAATCTTGTTTTTAAGTTTGTATTCATTCAACTTGTTTTTATTATTGCTTGTTAGCTGCCCTGAGCCTGGCCTTGGCTGGGGAGGGCGGGGTATAAATAAAAATTATTATTATTATTATTATTATTATTATTATTATTATTTCTCTCTTCAGGCATCTCAACAGCTTCCTTTGTCTTTCCAGTCCTCCAGGCAGTCCACACCATCACCTGCTGCTGCCTCACGTGCAGGCAGAAATTGATCCAAATCTCCTCGGGCAGATTCCGCGCTTTCTGCCATCTGAAGTATCTCCAGTTTGATCTCTCTCAGAATATCCACACAACATTATTTTTACCAAATTCTGTTTAGTCACACACCCTTTGGGAGTCTCTGCTTCCAAGAACTTGTGTCTGCTTACACATTCCTTTCACACAGGAATCAAACACAGTTTTGCTTTTCATAGCAAACAAGCATGCTCACAATGGAGAGTTATAGACAATATATGTTGAAGATTTAAAGCAGGTTCAGACTTTAAGTGTTTTGGTTCATTCTCATGCCTGTTAATAAGTGCTTTCTCATCTCCCAGCAGCCCATTTCTTTTCTGAGTAGCAATTAACTGGCAGACAGAAAATCCCATTCTTATTTGCTTCCAGTCTTAAAAATTGTTAAAAGGAGGTGGTTTGCTGACCTGGTGCCCTGAAAGGGTGGGCCCCATGGAAAGTTCCTTGCTCAAGACGTTCACCCACCCCCTGGAAACTTCCTTGCCTCAGGGAAGCAATTCCAACAGAACACCAGAAATATTATTGATATTTTAGAATATCTGGAATTTAGAAATGATAAACAAATGGCCTTAATGCTAATAGACGCTGAAAAGGCTTTTGATAACATTTCTTGGTGTTTTATAAAAAAAACAGATAAAATTAATGGGTCTGGGAGAGAGATTTGAGAGAGGAATTGAGGCCATCTATACAAATCAAAAAGCAAGATTGATTATTAATGGCATTACCACAGAAAATATAGAGATTAGAAAAGGCACAAGGCAAGGCTACCTCTAATAATAATAATAATAATAATAATAATTTATTTATACCCCGCCCATCTGGCAGGGCTTCCCCAACCACTGTGGGTGGCTTCCAAAAACAAGCAGGATTTAGATTAAACTATAAAATACTAATTCATTGGTTAAGAACATGAGCTTAGAGGAGAAGAAAGATTTACAAGAAAGCACACGTCTAGAGATTAAGAATAAAGTAAAATACCTAGGAGTTTGGTTCTCAGCTAAATGCATAGACTTGTATCAAGAAATCATAGAATGAAATTAAGAAAAGTTTGGAAATCTGGAGCAAACTTCACCTCTCCCTTTGGGGTAGGATATTGGCAGTTAAGATGAATGTTTCACCAAAAATGATTTTTTTATTTCAAACCATTCCCATTTTACGAGGTATGAATTGTTTTCAAAACTGGAGAAGGGCCATCGCAAGGTTAAATGGAATGGTAAAAGGCCAAGAATAAAACATCTAATTCTTATTGACCAGAGGGAGAGCGGGGTTTTGCTCTACCTGATCTTGAATTACCGTATTTTTTGCTCTATAAGACACACCTTTTCCCTCCTAAAAAGTAAGGGGAAATGTGTGTGTGTGTTATGGAGCGAATGGAGGCTGCGCAGCTATCCCAGAAGCCAGAACAGCAAGAGGGATCGCTGCGCAGCGAAAGCAGCAATCCCTCTTGCTGTTCTGGCATCTGGGATTCAGAATATTTTTTTTTCTTGTTTTCCTCCTCCAAAAACTAGGTGCATCTTATGGTCTGGTGCGTCTTATAGAGCGAAAAATACAGAATACCATGCTGCGACTGGGCTGTCATGGATTAGAGAGTAGATCATACTTAAAGACATAGATTTATTAGATTTAGAGGGCTTCAACAACAGGTTTGGTTGGCACACGTATATGGTTTAGGAGAAAGTTAAGGTACACAAGGGGTTTCTAAACCATATAATTAGAAATCACTCTATAAAATCTGGGACAAATATAAGAGAATATTGGAACCTAAAATCCCCTTGTGGACCTCCCTGATAGAGGCCATGGCAGTAAAAAGAAAAAATGCACAAGGTGATTGGGCAACGTATAGAATGCTATTAGAGGAAAATAACAATAATTTTAACCTGAAAAAAATTGATGAAATTAGTTTAGCCTTATGAGGCTTTGCCCTCGGGTGGGAAAAATATTGCGCCTGGGAAAGGGAAGTGGGAGTCAACAGACACTCAAGGAATAGTTTCGGAGAAAAGGCTTTTATTTCTACCATCCATGAACTGGTAGAAGGAGCAAGTGTGATAGTTCACAAAAGCATGCACGAGTTCACAATCATGTGAACAAGCATATATACCCCTTTCCAGTTCCCTCCCCCTTTCTCCTCCTTCCAGAGTCCTGCCCCATGAGTTCCTCTGAGCATGAACAGAAAGCTTTCTTGGGACTATTGGGACTCTTGGCACCCTTCCCAGGAAAGGGGTTTCAGAGTGTTCAGATATGTTTCAATCTCTTGTTCTGGCATGGTTCCCGGACAGAAAGTAAGTTGCAATGTGGTTCTTTAGCAAGGCCAGAAGGCATCAGAAAGGCCTGAGAAACAATGGACTGTGTTCCCTACCTTTGTTGCAATCTTTTTAGTTACAGCAAGCGGAATGTTTCTGATGCTTAGCTAATGCCTTTTAGCTGCTGAGAAAAATGATTTTGAAAAGCTCTGAGAAGCTTTGAGCCTGCTTTGGTGGGGGGTGACTTCGGGCCTAGGTGAGGTCACCTGTCCTCACCTTCCTTTATTAGAAGGTATGTGACGGATTGGCTACAATACTTTCGAATAAACAAGAGGTGGATCATTGATAGACAAACAGGATTTGAAAAAGAAACATCAAGACTAGAAAAAGAATTAGTACAAGCCAAAAGTAAGCATATCTCCAAAATATAATCTCCAAAGTATAATCTTCTACTCGAGTGGGAAACTAAAGAAGAAGAAGTGAAAAGTGGAATGGTAAGTTGGGCCTGAGACCTTGGCCATAATATCTATATGAACCAATGGGAGAGACTATGGAAAGAAGATGTCAGGTTCACAGCGTGCTATAATTTAAGAGAAAATATTATGAAAATGTTATATTGGTGACACCTCACTACAGCCAGACTGGCCAAAATGTATAAGAGTAGATTGGAAAATTGTTGGAGATGTAAAGAGGGGAGGAGGGTCATTTATGCATATGTGGAGGGAATGTGGAAATGCATATGTGGAGGGAATGTGGAATGTGGGACGTTATAAATAACGAACTAAAAAAGATGTTAAAAATCCCATTCACAAAATGACCAGAAACCTTCTTATTAGGGATAATGCCAATTGAAATAAAAAAAGAAGACCTCTCTTTATGTATGCAACATCCGCAGCCAGAATTTTAATTGCAACGTATTGGGAAAATGAAATTACAACTACAAAATCAGAATGGCAAGTTAAACTATTAGAATATCTGCAAATGGCAAAAATGACAGGGAGGGTAAAAGGGTATTAGAAGCAAAAAGTAAATCAAGAATGGATTATATTCAAGGAATATCTTAAAAATTACTGTGACAGCAAAAACCTCCTGGCAGATCTTGAATGAGTCTTGCAATGTACAGATAATATAAGTAAATTTATTGTTTCTATTTAATTTTTCTTTCTTTTTCTTTATCAAAAAGATTTATGAAAATAATAATAATAATATATTTATACCCTGCCTATCTAGCTGGGTTTCCCCAGCCACTCTGGGCGGCTTCCAACAAAACACTAAAATACAATAACCTATTAAACATTAAAAGCTTCCCTAAACAGGGCTGCCTTCAGATGTCTTCTAAAAGTTTGGTAGTTATTTTTCTCTTTGACATCTGGTGGGAGGACGTTCTACAGGGCCGGTGCCACTTTGGAGAATAGTATGAAACTGCGTAAAATACAACAAGAGTAATTCAGGTTTTTTTAGAACATTCAGAAGTCTGCTTTAGGTCTTTTTAAATGTATTGCATTTTTTTAATTTTTTTGTTGTATGGGATGGGATATAAATTGTAATATATTATATTGTTGTATAATTTTGTGAAATATGTTTAATAAAGATTTTTTGAAAAATAAAAAACCCTAAAACGTCCTTGTCTCCAGTGTGATGTCATCTTCTTCCAAGACACTGAGGTTTCCTCTCTTATCTCAAAAGGGAATTATGCCTTGATTACCTCTGACCACCGCATAATTATCTCTGCCAATGGGATCACCAGTACAGTGGTGCCCCGCAAGACGAACGCCTCGGAAGACGAAAAACTCGCTAGACGAAGGAGTTTTTCGTTTTCTTAGCCGCTTCGCAAGACGCATCTCCCTATGGGCTTGCTTCGCAAAACGAAGCTTGCCCCACAAGCTCCGGGGATAGCGGGGAAGCGCAGCGCGTCTTCCCTGCTGTTCCCGGACCTCTTTTGAAGCAAGGGGCAACGGGGAGAAGTCTCCGCGTTGCCAGCCCCGCAATCTCCGGGGACAGAGCGCGCCTTCCCCTCTCTCTCCGCGCGTGCCTTCCCCTCTCTCCCCGGCCCCCTTTTGAACCAAGGGGCGGCAACGGGGAGAAGTGATCTTCTCCCCTCCGCCCCTTGCTTCAAAAGAGGGGACAGAGGGGAAGGCGCGCACGCGCCCCTTCCCTTGCTTTAAAACAGGTCCGGGGACAGAGGGGAAGGCTCACGCGCCTTCCCCTCTGTCCCCGGAGATTGCGGGGCAGGCAACGGGGAGAAGCAATCTTTTCCCTGCTGCCCCTTGCTTTAAACAGGTCCGGGGACAGAGGGGAAGGCGCGCGGCGCTTCCCCTCTGTCCCCGGACGGTCTCCCTAGGAACGCATTGATTGGTTTTCAATGCATTCCTATGGGAAACCGTGCTTCGCAAGACGAAAAACTTGCAAGAAGAAAAAACTTGCGGAACGAATTAATTTCGTCTTGCGAGGCACCACTGTAGCTGATAACTTAGTCTGCCATCTTTCTTCCCCAGAAGTCCAAATGGAACCTCACTGCCCCGCCCCCTGGGCAGCTCACCCCGCTCCCAGGTGCACAGCATGTGTGCTGCTCTGGGTGCCGGAGCAGGCAGCTCCGCCTCTGCATAGTCCATGTATATGGAGGGCTGCAGTGGCACTTTTATGAAATTCCTATTAACCAAAAAGGGCCCCCACTTACCTGGGAGTAAGCCCCCTTGAACTCAGCGGTATTTACTTCCAAGTAGATGCATATTGGATTGCGGTGTAACAGCACAACCCCAAATGTGCATTAAGATGGTAATCATGTTAATTTCAATGGGGCTTACTCCCAAGCAAGTGGGTGTGGAATAGTTTTTCAGTGGGGACTACAACCCTGCAAACTAGTCTGAAATGGGGTCTCTGGGAGTCCTTTTTTCTTTTTTAAAAAATCTTGCACCTGCCATGTACTCACTAGAGGGCCTTACATCTCAGTTGCCCCATCTGCAACAATAATACTGGTCTACCTTATGGTTGTTTTAAAGATTACAAAAAAGGAGAATGCATTTGATATTTTTCATATCCAGCTTAGTCGTACTCAAAGTAGACCCACTAAAATTAATGCCCATTCCTAGTTTAGGTCCATTAAGTTCAGTGGGTCTGCTTTGAGCATGTCTTGTTCAATACAACCCAATGGACAACTCAAGGAAATTGTACAATCACAATCACATGCAGATTTATTTAGGCATTAAGTTGTACTGATTTCAGTGAGATTTACTTCTATGTAAGCATGCAGCCTTTATCAATTAAACGCACATAAATTGGCATTCTTACTCCCAAGTAAACATGCAAATGTCTAACTGATTTGTGGATTAAACATTGCCACCTTGGCACTATGGATATAAAACTCATTGCTGGAGTTCTGAAAGCACAACCCAAATGATCAAGGGGATGGAGCAACTATGAAGAAAAGCTGCAGTGTTTGGGGTTTTTTTGTTACTAAAAAGGGGACATGTGAGAAGTTTGCCAGGAGTGGAGAAAGAGAAGTGTTTCTCCCTCAACACCAGAATGAAGCTGCATGTTGGGAGATTCGGGACAGCTGATAGAAAGCCCTTCTTTCCACAGCACACAGTTGATCTATGAGACTCCCTCCCACAGGAGGCAGGAAGGGCCACCAACTGGGATGGCTTTCAAAGAGGGTTCAGCAAATTCTTGGCATCTTCCCATAAAAGGATCCCTCTTTCCTGTGAATAAGCCCTTTGACCTCATGAAGACTTTATTCTGAGCAGACATGCCTAGGACTATATACTGTCCATCTCCTACGTGGAGGAGAGGCCTATCGATGGCTCGGCTCTGGGATTCTTCTGAAAACCAGTTGCTGGAAGGGAGGGAAGAGGGCTCTTGGCCATGGTGAGAACAGGATGCTGGCCAAGATGGGCCATGGGCTGGATCCAGCAGGCTCTTCTTATGCTTTTACTACAGTGTCTGCCTGGGACAAGAGCCTCCCCAATCTGAGGGAAGCAGAGCTGAACTGGAAAGGCCCTTGGCAAGGCCCTCCTTCTGCACCCCCTGCAGAGCGTGGCAGCCTCGCCAGGTCTTGGCACCAAGAGCCACCACAATGCTGCCTGTGCAGTGACAAGCTCTCTGTGTAACCATGCCCATGTGCCCCTGTGAGCTGCTGATCTCTGTGTAACTGTCTGCCTTTTTTCTCAATGCCTGGGCACAGTTCCAGGGAGATAAGTCTCAGCCAGCCTCTGTCTCTGTTTCTCTCACACACAGAGACAGTGGCTCTTTGTAATGAAACCAAAAGGCAAGGCAGTGGGTGTCATGGAATCCTTTCAGATCCCTTGTTTCAATTCTGCTTTCATGCCTGACTGTTACATTTATTTATTTATTTTACCTATATAACAAAATTTATATGCTGCTTGATTACAGAAAACCTCTAAGCTGCTTACAAATTATCAAAAAAGTAAAGTTCTCAAACATATTTTAAGCAGGTGCTGAAAGGCTGCAGTGAGGATGCCTGCCTAATGTCAACAGACAGGGAGTTCCAAAGTGTAGGTGCTATTCCACTAAAGACTGACTTCTTACGAGTGCGGAGCAATCATGATGTGGACCTGTAACCAGTTCTGCAGACTGACATGATCAAAAGGGCATGTCTGGGGTAAGGCAATCCTGAAAGTAACCTGGGATTGTACTTCTTTATTGTACTATTGTCAGGGACTCAGCGGGAGCGCAGGGAGGAGAGGAGATGGAGAGCGAGGGGGAGCAATCCGAGGGCAGCGTAGGAGAAGATGACAGCAGCCCGATAGATTCCATGAGCCTCTCCAGCGAATCGGAAGATTCACAGAAGGGGGCGCCGATGGGCAGGGCAAGGGGCTACCCAAGGGGGACACCCCAGAAGCAAGGGGCCAGCGGGGACTCCCAGAGCAGCAGTTGGAAATCAGGACCAGCTTCCCCACCAGAGCGTAGTGGGGGGGAGGAGTCCCAGGTGTCAGAGCCCACATATGCACCACCAGCGAGAGAAGATGAGTCAGGGTTGACCACGCCTCCATCGGAGAGCGAGTTAACGGTCAAGAGGAAAGTTGCAGGCTGGGCGCGCGCGCCAAGTTCAAATGTACAGGCGAGCGGCACAGAAGGTAGCCCGGATAGGGAACCAGGTCCTAAAGCCCGCCGGAAGGAGGGGCAAGAATCATCAGGGTCAGCGTCAGAGGAGTCCAGGAAGGATGAAACCCTAGCGGGCAGGAGGGCCCAGAGGAGAAAGGAACTTAGGAAGAGGTGGAGCAAGGCGAGAGTCTTAAACTGGTGTGGAAGGGGAGGAGACTCAGACGGGACTTCGCCGGTCTAAGGTCGAGACGTAGAGCTGCACGCTGCGGCTTTAAAATGGAAACTGAACCTCAATAAAGACTTTTGTACATAACTACAGCCTAGCGTTGGTCCTCTGTGAGCTGGGACCTGGAGGCAGCTCTGACAACTATATTTTAAATTCTAGTCTTCCATTAACTTAGTTTGTGAGCTATTCTGCATCTGCATGCATTAACAGCTGGAAGGGAGGGGGAACCCAGGATATGAATAAAATTAATTATGTTACAAATAAATAAAATTCCCATAGGGAAAGCTGAGCGAAATGCATGCAACAAGGGGTTGAGATCAGAGCATTAATAAGCTTCCAGAGAGACTGGCTTGGTTCAACAAGCTAGCAAACAGGGGCAGCTCCAGAACTTCTGTGCTAAGGCCTCAGATCTGCTGCCTCTTTCCTCCCTTTTAAAAACTTTGTTTTGTTTTGTTTTACTTATTTTACAGCTGGGCAAAGTACAGTCCCTGCTCCCCTTCACTTTAATCTGCCAGAGGCATCTCTACAGATAATTTGCATATGCAAATTTTTATGCTGGGGGGAATAGGGCCTCAGGTCCTTTAATTCCCCAGAAATGTTCCTGTGAAAGAGCCAGTTTCTCACCCTCCCAACTTGGCCATCCTTGTTCCATCCTCATTGGGGATTGCGAGGACACTGCAGGTTAAGCCACACGGAAACTGCTTTGAGACATGGACACAGAATTCCCACCGTGGATTTCCGGTTTGCTGCGGATCGCATTGGAGTGTGAGTCTAGTTCTCTGGGACAGACTCGATCGCCGCAAGGGATTTAGGGGAAACACAAAGGCGCTGTGTACCTTTGGAAGAAGCCCGAAAGGATGTTTTGGGCGCTGGGGATATGGCTGCGCACTTAGCAAGCTCTCTTGCCCCCGATCCGCCCTATAAAGAGCAGGGAAGAAGGGCGAGATTGAGCTGTGAGTGCTAGGATCCATTCGCTACCCCATGGTGAGAAGCCTCAGGCTCCAAGCAAAAAAGCTGCAAGCTCTCCGATAAATTAAAGCTAAAAGCCAAAAGGATTAATTAATTGGCAAAAAAATCTGGATTATAATTGGCAAAAAAGATGGGATGAAAAAAGGAGGTCTGTCCTGGCTGTGATGAGCTCTACTCTGCATGGGGACTTTCTACAAGTGCTAGAGTAGCGGATTGCATTTTGTTTTTCTTTTGCTGCCAAATAACTTTCACTAAATAATTTACAGGGTTGGAAAATAAAGATGGACTAACTCCCATCCCTGTACATAAAGGGGGAGCTATAATTTGGAAATAAAGACTTACTTGAACTCTGGAAGTACGATCTTTCCAATGGGAAGTATAGATACAAGACTGCTCTACACATAGCGAGGAAACAGAGAAAAGTCTTAACAAATAAAAGATTAGGAAAAGAATTCATAACATCAGATAAGACAAAAAAGAGTAGTAATTTATGTATAGACAAATATGACCCGCAGCAAATTTTTAAAGATGAGGAGGGAAGAATGATAGCCAAACAGATAACATCACAAGGCAAAAAAAAAAAAATGTAATAGAATATACACACTGAATGAAAGAAAATTGGAACTTTATAAACTGTTAGAGGAAAAATTATTTGAATTTACAGATCAGAAAATAATATTTACGGGTGATACTAATGGGGTAGTGTCCCTGGATATAGATAGAACAATAAGAAAGACGGATTCGAAAGAAGGGAGACTACTTGCCACCTTTTTTTAACCTGGTGGAAAATCTTACATTAACGGACATTTGGAGATTCAAACACCCTTTGGAAAGGGAATATACTTTTTTCTCAGAACCACATCAATTTGCTAGAAGAATAGCCTCAATATGGATTTCCAGTGACTAACATTAAGAACGAGAAAGGTGGAAATACAACCAAGGACACTTTAGGATCATAATGCAATTTTATTGGAATTAAGAAAAGAGAAGAAAACTCACCATTTAGGTGGAGGCTAAATGAAGGACTATTAGATAATCAAATGACCTTGCAGAAAGCTCAAAAAACCCTGAGAGATTATTTTGAATTGAATTTGAATCATGGTACAGACTTAAATGTGGTTTGGGACACAAGTAAGGCAGTGATGAGAGGTTTCTTTACACAACAAAACACCTTGCAGAAAAAGGCAAGGGAGAAGAAAAAGAGTTATTAGATGAGTTGATTATGAAAAGTAATTAATTAAGAAACCCGGAAACGAACTGATAAAACAGTGTATTAAGATGTTACAAACCCAATTTTCGATGCTAATAAATCAGGAAGTTGAGTGGGTGAAAAATTGATGAAACATAAAAATTTTGAATTTCTTAATAAACCAGGGAAACTTTTAGTGTGGCAATTAAGGAAGAAGGTGTCATGTGACAAAGGTATTTGAGAGCAGAAGCAGTAAAGGAGTCTAGAAATGTGAAATGCTAAAAAGCTTCAGAATCATTTAGCATGCTGAATCACTGTGACTCATCTTGAGGATGACTCATTCCCTGAATCTGCTTGCAGGCAGACTCAGTGACTCAGTCAGTGTCTGCAGTGTCTCAATCTATGTGTGTGGTGGAGCCTGTGAAGCCTGTGCTCAGGGGAAACTCTGTGTATGCTCTGAAGCTAGTTTAATCTTCTGTTCACTATGCTGTTATTTGCAAACAAGTTTATTTTAACTCAGTAAAGCTTTTATTCTTTTACTGAAGAAGACTCTGCATTATTAATTTACGCTGTGTGTCAGAAAGGTATAAATACAATTAATAAATTGAAAGTAGAAGACAAAATAATAGATAATCCAAAAGAGATTAGGAAACAATTTGTAAGATTTTATATGGAACTATATTGGGCTCGAAAAGAAGATATAGTTAAAATCTAGGACTATTTAAAGCAGAATAAATTACCAAAGATTCCAAAAGAAAAGATATACCAGCTAAATGCACCTATTACATGATGGAATTACAACAAGCAATGGGACAAGCCAAATCAGGAAAATTGCCAGGACCAGATGGACTCTCAGCTAAATATAATAAAAAAATACAAGATCAACTAGTTTTCCACTCAAAGATATGATGAATAACAATGAGTAGAGGTACCGTATTTTTCGCTCTATAGGACACACCGGACCATAGGACGCACCGGACCATAGGAGGGGGAGAACGGGGGGGGGGGGGGAATTCTCCCCCTCTCTGCGCAGCGCCCCTTCAGTGAAGCAGTAGGAGAAACGGAGCCCCTTCCATTTCTCCTCCCGCTTCGCTGAAGGGGCGCTGCACAGGGAGGGAAAACTGTGCAGCGCCTCTCCAGCAAAGCGAAGCCTGGAGAGCAAGAGGGATCGGTGTGCACCGACCCCTCTCACTCTCCAGGCTTCAAGCGGCTATCTGCAAGCCTTCGGAGCACAGCGGGAACTCCTGCTGCGCTCCAAAGGCTTGCGGATAGCTACCTGAAGCCCCCGGAGCGCAGCCTTTGAAACCTCTCCAGAGCAGCGGGGTGCCTTCACCCCGCTTCCCTGCGGAGGCTTTGAGCAGCTAACCCCAAGCTAGAACAGCGAGACGGAGCGTTGCGGAGCGCTCTGTCTCCCTGTTCTGGCTTTGGGCTTAGCCACACAGCCTGCATTCGCTCTCTCTCACACACATTTCCCCTTAATTTTTCACACACACACACACATTTTGGAGGGGGAAAAGTGCGTCCTATAGAGCGAAAAATACAGTAAATTACCAGATACTTGGAAGGAGGCCAATATTACATTATTTCCTAAACAGGATTCGGATTTACAGTGGTACCTTGGGTTAAGAATTTAATGTATTCCAGAGGTCTGTTCTTAACCTGAAACTGTTCTTAACCTGACTAATGTGGGGGAGGGAGACAGTGCTCCTGAAGGTAGGAGTCTATCAACTGATGAAGATGATCATCCAAATGTCATAGACCAAATGGAGCAAACAGCACGCAGACCTAGTGGTGGGAGGAAAAAATCCTTAAATAAGAGACACGGGGGAATGATTAATGGACTTCAATGTCTGTACACTAATGCACAAAGCATGGGTAATAAACAAGATGAGCTTGAGCTCTTGGTACAGCAAACTAAATATGACATAATAGGCATCACTGAAACCTGGTGGGATAAGTCCCACGACTGGAATGTAATAATGGAGGGATACAATCTATTTCAGAGAAACAGACCAGACAAGAAAGGAGGAGGAGTGGCGTTATATGTCAGGGTTGTGTATACCTGTGAAGAGATCCAAGATTTAGAACCTCAAAGCCAAAGTGAGAGCATTTGGGTCAAAATTAAGGGAGAGAAGAATAACAGGGACCTCATTGTGGGAGTTTACTATAGATCCCCAAGCCAAACGGAGGACATAGATGATGCCTTCCTGGAACAGATGGCCAAGCATGCAAAAGGAAGGGAGATAGTAGTAATGGGGGACTTCAATTACCCAGATATTTGTTGGATGTCAAACTCAGCCAAGAGCATAAGGTCAAACAGATTCCTCACTGGCCTTGCAGACAACTTCATTGTCCAGAAAGTGGGAGAAGCAACAAGAGGAACAGCCATTTTAGATCTGGTCCTAACCAATGTTGATGACCTGGTTAGTGGGGTAGAAGTGGAAGGATCATTAGGCACGAGTGATCATGCTCTTCTGAAGTTTACTATACAGCGGAAAGGAGCAGCCAAGCATAGTAAAGGTAAAGGTACCCCTGCCCGTACGGGCCAGTCTTGACAGACTCTGGGGTTGTGCGCCCATCTCACTTAAGAGGCCAGGGGCCAGCGCTGTCCGGAGACACTTCCGGGTCACGTGGCCAGCGTGACATCGCTGCTCTGGCCAGAGCCAGAGCCAGAGCCGCACACGGAAACGCCGTTTACCTTCCCGCTGGTAAGCGGTCCCTATTTATCTACTTGCACCCGGAGGTGCTTTCGAACTGCTAGGTTGGCAGGCACTGGGACCGAGCAGCGGGAGCGCACCCCGCCGCAGGGATTCGAACCGCCGACTTTTCGATCGGCAAGCCATAGGCGCTGAGGCTTTAACTAAAGCGGAAAGGAGCAGCCAAGCATACTAGGACTCAATTTCTTGACTTTAAGAAAGCCGACTTCATAAAACTTGGGGAAGTGCTGGGTGAGATCCCATGGACAGTAATACTAAAAGGAAAGGGAGTTCATGATGGCTGGGAGTTTGTTAAGAGGGAGATAGTAAAAGCACAACTTCAGGCAATACCAATGAGACGGAAACATGGAAGGTTCCTAAAGAAGCCAGGGTGGCTATCTAAAGAACTTTTAACTGAGTTAAGATTAAAAAAGGATGTGTACAAAAAATGGAAAAGGGGGGAAACCACCAAAGAGGAATTCAAACAAATAGCCAGCACGTGTAGACACAAAGTCAGAAAAGCTAAAGCACAGAATGAACTCAGGCTTGCTAGAGAGGTTAAAAGCAACAAAAAAGGCTTTTATGGGTATGTTCGTAGCAAAAGGAAGAACAAAGAAACAGTGGGGTCACTCAGAGGAGAAGATGGTGAAATGCAAACAGGGGTCACAGAAAGGGCTGAACTCCTCAATGCCTTCTTTGCCTCAGTCTTCTCCGATAAAGAAAACAATGCCCAACCTGAAGAATTTGGAGCAAATGATTCAGCAGAGGAAACACAGCCCAGAATAACTAAGGAGATAGTACAAGAATACTTGGCTAGTTTAGATGTATTCAAGTCTCCAGGGACAGATGAACTGCATCCAAGAGTATTAAAAGAACTGGCAGATGTGATCTCAGAACCACTGGCAGTCATCTTTGAGAATTCCTGGAGAACAGGCGAAGTCCCGGCAGACTGGAGGAGGGCAAATGTTGTTCCTATTTTCAAAAAGGGGAAAAGAGAGGACCCAAATAATTACCGCCCAGTCAGTCTGACATCAATACCAGGGAAGATTCTGGAGCAGATCATTAAGCAAACAGTCTGTGAGCACCTAGAAAGGAATGCTGTGATCACCAATAGTCAGCATGGATTTCTGAAAAATAAGTCATGTCAGACTAACCTGATCTCATTTTTTGACAGAATTACAGGCCTGGTAGATGAAGGGAACGCACTGGATGTAGCCTACCTTGCTTTCAGCAAGGCATTTGACAAATTGCCCCATGATATTCTTGTAAAGAAGCTGGTAAAATGCGGTCTTGACTATGCTATCACTCAGTGGATTTGTAACTGGCTGACTGACCGAACCCAAAGGGTGCTCATCAATGGTTCCTCTTCATCCTGGAGAAGAGTGACTAGTGGGGTGCCACAGGGTTCTGTCTTGGGCCCGGTCTTATTCAACATCTTTATCAACGACTTGGATGATGGACTCAAGGCCATCCTGATCAAATTTGCAGATGACACCAAACTGGGAGGGGTGGCTAACACCCCAGAGGACAGGATCACACTTCAAAATGACCTTGACAGATTAGAGAACTGGGCCAAAACAAACAAGATGAATTTTAACAGGGAGAAATGTAAAGTATTGCACTTGGGCAAAAAAAAATGAGAGGCACAAATACAAGATGGGTGACACCTGGCTTGAGAGCAGTACATGTGAAAAGGATCTAGGAGTCTTGGTTGACCACAAACTTGACATGAGCCAACAGTGTGATGCGGCAGCTAAAAAAGCCAATGCAATTCTGGGCTGCATCAATAGGAGTATAGCATCTAGATCAAGGGAAGTAATAGTGCCACTGTATTCTGCTCTGGTCAGACCTCATCTGGAGTACTGTGTCCAGTTCTGGGAACCACAGTTCAAGAAGGACACTGACAAACTGGAACGTGTCCAGAGGAGGGCAACCAAAATGGTCAAAGGCCTGGAAACGATGCCTTATGAGGAAGGGCTAAGGGAGCTGGGCATGTTTAGCCTGGAGAAGAGGAGGTTAAGGGGTGATATGATAGCCATGTTCAAATATATAAAAGGATGTCACATAGAGGAGGGAGAAAGGTTGTTTTCTGTTGCTCCAGAGAAGCGGAAACGGAGCAATGGTTCCAAACTACAAGAAAGAAGATTCCACCTAAACATTAGGAAGAACTTCCTGACAGTAAGAGCTGTTCGACAGTGGAATTTGCTGCCAAGGAGTGTGGTGGAGTCTCCTTCTTTGGAGGTCTTTAAGCAGAGGCTTGACAACCATATGTCAGGAGTGCTCTGATGGTGTTTCCTGCTTGGCAGGGGGTTGGACTCGATGGCCCTTGTGGTCTCTTCCAACTCTAGGATTCTATGATTCTACCTGAAGCACCACTTTAGCTAATGGGGCCTCCCGCTGCCAACGCGCCACCAGAGCACGATTTCTGTTCTCATCCTGAAGCAAAGTTCTTAACCTGAGGTACTATTTCTGGGTTAGCGGAGTCTGTAACTGAAGCGTCTGTAACCTGAAGCATCTATAACCCAAGGTACCACTGTACTTTAAGTTTAAAACTATAGGCCAATCTCGCTCCTAAATAATGATTAGAAACTATGCCAATATCTTAGCAAATAGATTAAATACTGTATTAAAAGATATTATTCATCAAGATCAAGTGGTCTTTCTTCCTGGCCGACAGATGAAAGACAACATAATATAATAGAGATATAGTGGTACCTCGTTTTGAGTCCGGGATCCGTTCTGGAGCCCTGGACGCTCGACAGAGCGTCACTCTGCACACGCGTGTGGAGCAGTTTTGCACTTCTGCATATGCGTGAAGCGCAATTTAGCGCTTCTGTGTGTGAGTGAGTGGAAAACTTCCAGGTTTGCCACGGATGTTCCACGGAATGGACGACCGACAGAGCAGACTTAAACCGAGGCATCACTGTAATAGAATATCTGGAGGCCAAGAATGATAAGCAAGCAGCTTTGATGTTTATTGATGTGGAGAAGGCCTTTGACAATATTTCATGGACTATGGAAAGGATGGAATTTGGAGAATCATTTCTCAAAGGAATTGGTACTATATACTCTGAGCAGAAACCATACTGATTGTTAACAATGTACTGACTGAAAAATGTGACATTACTAAAGGAACTAGACAGGGTTGTCCCCTGTTGCCATTATTATTTACCGGTATTTTAGTCCTAGAAGTCCTGACGAGAACTGTAAGAGCAGGAGTGAAAGGAATTTCGGTGGGGGGCAAAGAATATAAATTGAAAGCCTTTGCGGACAATCTTGTAATAACAGTTGAAGAACCTTTGACTAGTGCAACAAAGGCACTAGAAAAGATTCAGCAGTTTGGACAAGTTGCTGGTTTTAAACTTAATAAGACAAAACCCAAAATGTTGGTCAAAAATATGACAGTACAATATAAATAATTGATCATAGAAATAACTGTGGGGGAAAAGGTCAACTATTTAGGGGTATAGTTAACTTCAAAAAATATTAATAAATTTAATGATAATTACATACCTATGTGGAAAGAAGTAAAGAGAAACTTGGAGGTGTGGGGAAGGATGAATTTATCATTTTAGGGAAGAATATCAGCTATAAAAATAAATGTGCTACCAAGAATACTATTTCTGTTTCAATCAATACCACGATCAGTGTGGTAGGGCACTTTAAAGAATGGCAAAAAACAATATCTAAATTTATCTGGCAGGGGACTAAACCAAGAATAAAATATAAGTTACTGACAGACTCTAAAGAAAGAGGTGGCTTCTCTTTGCCAGATTTGAAGTTATATTATGAAGCGTCCTGCCTTTTCTGGCTTCAGGATTGGATTTTGTTTTTAAAAACCCCAGATCTTTAGACGTGGATGGTGATGATAATAGGGTCAGGGATCATGTGAGTTGCAGTCTGGCCTCATCTGCAAGTGCCACCTTAGCTCCCTTGCTCTGGCCTCTCTCCAAGGAAAAAACAAATATCTTTACAAGCCTGTCAGCTAGCAAAGGAGGGCTGCTCAATCCAGCATCTTGTGCTTCAGCACAGCCTCCATCTGCTCGGCATCCTCCAGGCCTTGTTGGACCACAATTCCCATCAACCTTGACCACTGGGCTATGGTGGGAGGGCTTCTGGAGGGCACCAGGTTGGGGAAGGCTGCTCAGTTATCCGAACCTTGTTCTGTGCACTGCTATTGCTGCTGCCGCAGAGGCAACTAACGCCGGCTGACCCATCTCCTGCCTGTCCTGACAGCCTGTAGGTTTTGTCATCAGCCATTTCATGCACTGTTTATTTTGATTTATTATTTGCGTTTCTTTTATGGCCTCAGGGAAGAGGGAAATAAAGCAGGGCTGACTTTTAAAACCATGCAGGGCAGACACAGCAAATGTAGACAACAGGCACAGCTGAGCCTCCGGGATAACATTATGGGGGCAGGGAACAGGGAGGCTCCCTATCTATCAGATACAGGGGATGTTAGCATACATGTCCCAGTTTTCATCCAAGTGATCTGCTTTTACTGCACTTCAGCCCATGCCATGCTTTTTTTGAATCAGAGGGCAATTAGGGCATGTGACTAGAGAAAAAGCCTGCACTGGAGTCCTTAAGCACAAAATCACAGGGCGGTAGTTGTATAACATGGGAACAGCATCCCTGCCTCCTATTTCCAAAGCTCAGTGACACTGCCAGGCTTGCAGGACCCACTTGATTCAGATTATTCACCACTATATACACATGCAGTGCAATGCTATGCAAGATGACTCTGGAGCAGGGCGGGGCAATTGCTGCCCTCCAAGTGTTACTGGACTACAACTCCCATCATCCCTGACCACTGGGCATGCTGGCTGGGGCTGAGAGGAGCTGGGAGTCCCAGAACAGGTGGGCCACCCTCCCTCTGGAGCAAGGCCTGCTGAGGGTATGCCTAGGAGTTCAGTCACAGAAAACTAGCAGATCAAGATGAAGGCTGGGCTGCATTCCCTCCTCCCTGACAGACTCTTTTTCTGTATGGAAGGGATTTGGGGCAGGGAAAGGGGCCCGAGAAAAGCACTCCATCCTGCGCCAGTCCTGAAATGGTACATTCTGGCTAGAGATGTAGAGATCTTGGTCACAATCTGCACAGCATAGGAAAAGAAACTCCAGGTGTAAAAATTATCCCTGCATCACACAACCACCATCTCAATATAGCCACCCCACAGGCCTGATCCTGCAGCCTTTACCTGGGTGGAAGCACAGCTATGTCTAACATTCCCATCCTTCCTGGCTTCTGCCTCAAAAAGGGGGACACGGCAGGGCTGATGTGCTACTTGCCATCACCACAGAGGCCCCACAGGTCACCTTGTGAGCCCGCCAAGAAAAGTGTGCAGCAGTCAGATGGCCAGGCCCTTTTCCCAGAGATGCTCTTCCCCAGCACCACACTCAGTTCCTGACCTTGTTATGCTCAGTGTTCTCCCTGGGAATTTCCTGGCCCCAAGTGAGGCTCTGCCCCCAGCAGACCCCCAGCTCTCTGCCTTCTGATTGCATCTGGTCTGAGGGATGGCCCTGCCAGTCACCTTCCTCCTCCTTGGTCCCAGAGCCAACTTTTTGGAAACACAACAATGATGGAGACAAAATTAGGATGGGGAGGCTGCACCTGCCACTGGCTCTGGTGCCACCTGCTGCTGGGCTCTTTGCTTTCCCCAGCAGGCCCCAGGCACCACCGCTCAGACCAGGCCAGGTACTTGTCAGTATTGTCTACTCTGACTGGCAACAGCCGGAGCAGCACGTCCCATTTTGCCGCTTGAGGCTCCTGCAACCACTTGCTCTGCCACCGCCATGTGCCTTGCCCCCTCCGCTGCGGGCGAAGAAGCAACATCGCCACCTCTGCCGATATTGGGCAAGTTCGCTCCAATTTTGGGTGAGATCTTGCCCAACATGGCTGTGATCTTGTCTAAAATCAGTGCTGATGGCAGAGGTGCTTCTCCACCGATGGTGGAGGAGGAAGGGCAGGCGGGGCACCCCCAGGAATGTCACCTAGAGAGCTTCTAAAGCCTCACTGGCCTCATGTCTGGGCCAACTCTGGCAGCAGCTCTTCAGGGGCTCCAGGAGCAGCCCTTCCTCCCACCTGCAAGTCAAATTTTTAAACTGGACATTCCAGGGACAGAACCTGAAACCTTCTGCATGCCAAGCAGGTGTCCTAGCTTCTAGTGCTGGGCTAGGGTCCCTTCCCTATTCTCTAGCAAATGTGTGTTTTGAGATCTCAAGACTCCTTTGCTGGACTCACTGCATGCAGTTCAAAAAATTCAGCATTCAGGAATTGGGTGGAGAACAGTTCAGACCCTCCAGATGCTCAGCTGCTGACAGGAAGGTCAATGAAAGACCTTCCAAGGAATATTCCAAGCAAGAAATTGCCAGTTGGTTTCTATATGCTTAGGCCTCAGTCTGAGTTAAGCTGGTCTCTCCCACTTACAGGTGTGAAATTGCCAAAATGCCACAGCAAGGAAGATGGTGTCATTGTCAGTGATGGCTGCAGTGAAGGTCAGGGTGCTTATCTTGCAGCTGAACTTTGTACTGAAACATCACAGACAGTACATCACAGACGGTGATGAAAAGAGTTTCATCACCTTTCAGCGCTGCTTCAAGGACAGGAAATCTGTGACCCTGCAGGTGCTGCTGGATGTCAACCCCCAAAAGCCCCAGAGGCCAGACGGTCATGCAAGCTGGGAGTTGTAGTCCAGCAATACCTGAAAGACCACAGGTTCCCCCTCCCTGCCTTAACCATTTACCATGATTTCCTGTGTGTACTGAAGATAATGATTCCTGCGTCCAATGGAGGGTGCTCTAATCCTTGAAAGCCTTTGCCACCAATAATTCTAAGGGCTGAATAATTCTAGGAGCTGAAGGATGCCTCCTTCAGCAACTCCTGCAGCGAAGATGGTGCCCAACGTCTTGTTCTGCTATGTAGTCAACTACACTGAGTCAGCTTTCCTCAGAGCAGACCCACTGAAGTAGTGAGCCGGTGGTTGTGTAGTGGTCAGTGTCCGACAAGTGTCATCAGCCCAATGCATCCTCTGCACCCTTCCTTCCTCTTCCTTGTCACAGGGTTTATTCCCGCTTAGCCTCCCAGTCCTGCTCTGCAAAGCTGCCCTGTCTTTTGAGACTGCATGAGGGTGTTAACCCCAGCCAAGCTAGCAATGTCCCTTTCCTTCACAGAAACCAGACTGCAGCATGAGCAGCTGCAAGGCTTCCAACCACGGCATGCTGTCAAACCAACTTAGGCAATCAGTTGCAGAGGCTCCACAGCAACAAACCAACACAGAGCAGATTTACCAAGGCAGGTGGTGCAAAAAAACCTGACTTAAGGCTACCTACACACAAGAAAGAGCTTGTGAGAAAAAAAACACTGGATTCATTGGGACTTGCTTCCAAGCAGACACGCCTAGTGTAAGTGTGATAAAAGGAAGTGTCCCTTGTGAAAATGGTCCCCCTTCCTCAAGGGAATGAGTCCAAAAAATACCCACAATCCTTTGCTTATGCTTCCTGGGATTCTCAGCCTCTCACTTATTGTCTGGCCTTAGGGAAGCAATAAATGCCATGGCACTGTAACTCCCAAATAGCTTCTACACTAGAAGTGGGATCAGTTCCAACAGTTAAATCCCAAAGGAGCCAGGGCCCATTTCCTATGGAAAGGCTTCTAATATTTTTCAGGCAGAAATAATTCTTTTTAAAAAAGAAAAGAAAAGAAAGAAGTCTGGTTGTGAAATACTGATGGGTTCAGGAATTGTCTCCGGGGGAAGCTAGTAAGTTCAAATTCTAATTTACTGGGGGGAGGGGGATCTTATGTAGGAAACTTATGCCCCGCTGGATGTTGCTAGACTCCAGCTGCCACCCCCCTCCAGCTGGCTGGTGCCGAGTGGAGTTGTGAGACCTGCAATGTCTGGGAGGCCACAGGAAGCCCAGCCTGGTGCAGAGTTAAGTGAAATAAATATGTCACCCTTGTTATTGGACCAACACCCTGAGACTCCGTGCTTACTCCAAGGGATGCAGAGGATGCTGAACTCTAACTCACATCAGGCCCAGTCAACATGGCCAGTGGTCAAGGGAGGGTAGCTGGAGCCCAGCATCATTTGGAGATGTCCATGTTCCTCCCTGTCTCTGCTCTGCCATCGATATGGATTGGCAAACCTGCTTGCTCACCACGGAGAGTAGATTGTATGGTTCTGTTTTGCATTATTGAGGGTTTTTTCATTGTTTCTATCATCTATTGAATGTTTTTATCTTTTGCACACCATTTTCAAGGAATCAGCAACAAGCATTTTAAAATAAAATAACAATAAGTGAAAGAATTACATGTTCCTTCCTCATTGGGTTCAGATTCTTTCCTAAGAACAGCCTTCTCCAACCTGGTGCCCTCCCAGATGTTTATGCTTATAATTCCCATCAGCCCCATTAAGAGGAGCTGTAGTCCCAAGCGTCTGGAGAGGGGGCGGGTTGTAGATCGTAAGCCCCTTGGGACCCGACTTCCTCCACTCTGCAAAGCACCATGCGAGCCAATGGTCCTGTAGCAGCAACACACAATAACGTTTCACACACTCTGAGATGCTACAAGGAGGCACCACTACAGACGGCCTCTCACTCGGTTGTTGAACGCAACACCCGAGCCACACCGGTTGCCTCCTCCTCCCCAGCAGTGTTTTGCCCCTAAGGTGCACTTGGCAGCACCCTCCTGGATGGCTGCGCGCTCTGCACTTACCTTTCTGAAGATGGATGATGTCTGGGAAGTTGGAGAGGAGCCCCTGGTACAAGGAAAGCGTGTCCAGCATGAGGAACAGGTCGTTCTTGGGCTGCTCAGCAAACATCTCCCCCACGGCCTCGTAGGTCTTGCCCGTGTGCGAGAGGGCACCGTTGAGCGCACTGAAGCTGTAGGGAGGGTCCATCTGGAAGGACTGGCTCACAGCCTGAAAGGCGTTGCCCAGCTTCTGGAACTCTTTGCGGAAGCCGCCCAGGTGCTTCCGCACCAGCTCAGAAGCCACATTGGTCAGCTGCAGCACACTGTCATCCATCTTCTTGCTGAAGGCCTTGAACGTGTCCACTCTGTCCTCCACGTCCTGCAAATCCTGGTGCTCCGTCGGGATCTGGAGGGTCAGCAGGAAGCTGGCGCCCACCATCTCATCCTTCTCTGCCCGGCGCTTCCCCAGCTTCCACTGCTTGTCATCGCCACAGGTGAGGAAGTGCTGGAAGCCCTCGTACTGCGACAGCGTCGGGTGGCTGGTCATGTGGTCCATCCACAAGATGAGCCGCCGCTTGCGCTTCTCAATGAAGTCCTCCTCAAAGCGCCCCGTGGCCTGCTTCTCGGGCAGGTGGGGCACAGAGACAACGGTGAACTTGTGCAGCAGCCGGTTGTACAGCCAGTCAAAGTGTTTGTACCGCCGGTAGACTGGTGAGTTGGTGCTGCTGGGCGTCAGCCGGTAGGAGATGTAGCTCTTGATGCCTTTGAACTTGGTCTGTTTGGTGGGATCCTCCACGGAGCAGACCAGAGGGTGCGGACTGGGCCTCCACTGGGGCCCACTGGGGCCCATGTCAATATAGTAGGTCTCTGAGATCTTAGACATCATGGGGACATCGCCCAAGATGAAGGCCTCCACCCCAGACCGGACAAAGCAAGAGAAGCGGTTGAGGTTCCTCCCCACCACGCTGCCCCTCTTGGAAGACCCAATGCTGTCCTGCCTCTCCAAGGAAGGCTTGGGCCGGTAGCCCATATTGTACGGCCCAGAGCAAGACAGGTGCGGGGATGGGTGCCCGTTGGTGCCAGGCCTGCTCCTGGGCTCCTCCACCACAGTGCTGCCGTCATCCCACTCATCCCAGTCATCGTCATCGTCATCTTCGAAGCTGCCCTGGTGGGAGACACTGGTGTTGGACGGGGTCCCATAGCAGGAGGAGCCATTTCCAGGGGACCTGGCTGGGCTGCTGGAATAGTCTGAGTAAGTCGAGGCTGTCCTGGAGCGAAGGATCTCCACGTAGGACGCGGGAAAGAGGCCTGTCTCGCCACGGCTATTGGTCCCCTGCAACCACCCGTCCAACGAGTTCTCACTGAAGATGACCAGCTCTTCGTTCTCCTCGATGCTGATCTCCTCCTTGTTTTCGCTGCGGAAGCTGTAGAGAGCTCTGGCTTTCATTGCCATGGCTGCTCACTGTGGCACAACCCGCTGCTGACACAAAAGGTCTCCTCACCACAAGCACTGCCGTTGTTCCTTGAATACTTAAGTCCCTACTTAAGCACAGCACTTGCCATGTGCCTTAAAATCTGTAACACTTTTGCGAAATCAAAGGGGTTTCATAGACTTTCCCGGAAAAGACCAAAACAATTTGTCTCTTTCTTCAGAATCAGTCCTGAGGTTTATCAGGTCCAACAAGTCGGAAAGCCCTGGTCAAGGGTGACCCGCTCAGGGCAAAGGAAACAGCATTGTCAACCCCTGCCCCCCTTTCAGGTTATACAGGACTTGGTCAGATCCATGAATAATTTAGAAAACTGTCAGTCCTGTATTGATTTTATCTTGCAAACAAGTTATTCCTGAACCAAACCTGAGGTATCCATAAAAGTTAGCAGTCTCCCATTAGGTGAGTGATATCAAAGATAGGGCTTTTGTAAGGAAAGTTTATCTTTCAAAATGTATGTATATTTTTAAAATTAAATAATTTTGCTCAATTTCATCTGAAAGTAAATCCAGCATAATACACGATCATGGTGCTGGGGGGAAAAACGCCTTCAAGAAGAATTAAAAAACAACAACTGAAAAAACCCTACTGTTGTTATTACAGATTGAAAATGTTTTGCAAGCCTTTTGGGTCTGATTCGAAATCCACAACCCTCCAGAGGGGGGGGGGGATTAAAAGTCGCAAGTCCATCCAAAACTGAATGGGTCACGCCTTTAGTCCTCAGAATAACACAAACATGCACAGCCCCTCCTATTTCAACGGGGCACAGAGTTCAAGAGGACTTGTTGATGTCTTTTGCCAGGAGGGAAGAAAATGAAATAGAAACCAGAAGTAGTTTGCTGCTTTGCAGGCCTTGGGAGGGCGAAAAAGCAGGAGGATTCCACGCAGCAACGTGACTTTCTTGCCCCCCCCCCCCCCAGCTCTCCAAATAGATCTCCTCGCTTCCAGGGATTCCGCTCCGCCAGCTGAGCGTTAAATCCCTTCAAGGCCGCAGGTGCCTTTTGCTCTGGACTCCTTCAGAGCGGATCCCGCCAGCCTCGTCCGAGGGGTCTCCTGTTTCTTGCGCGGAGAGAAAGGGGGAAAGGGGCGAAAGAGCGGGGCAGGACAGTCCTTCGCGCGAGGCGGTCGCCGCTTCCCGGCGCCTGCGGAGTCCAAGTGTCAAGGGCAGCCTCCGGGCGGGCGAGCGCGGGTTCCGTCCCGCCGCGCAAGGGGAGGCCGAGCGCCGAAAGTTTCCGCGGAGTTGCTGCGACGGAGCCCGGCTGGTTGCGCCGAGAGCAGGATCCGGGCCAACGGGAGCCACTTCCGCCGGGAACGAGGCCGGGGCTGCGGGGAGGCGGAGCAGCCCTCGCCCGGCCCCCCGGCGGCCCTTGTCCGCGAGGCTGTCTCAAGCCCCGAAGGTCCCCGGGGCCCCGACCCTCCGCGGCCTCCGCCTTCTCGTCGGGGGCGCAGCGCTCCGTGACGCGCCCCAGGAGCCGGGCAGCCTCGGAAGTTTGGGGCGCCGGCTGGCCGCCGCGAACACGCGCGCACGCTCCCGCCCAGCCGCGACCCAGAGCCGCCCCGGCAGGCAGCGAGGACCGCGGCTGCCCTCTGCAGCCCGCTGCCGGAGCCGCGCCCGCTCTCCCGGGGAAGCTCGGCAGGCTCCTCCAAGTCCACGTCAGGCGGACTTCAAGAAAAAGGAAAACACAACCTCTTGTTTGTCTTCTGCTGCTACACCTCCCATCATCCGCAGCCAGCTGAGAGCTGCGAGTTGTATTTCGCAAGCTGTGCTCTACAGACCACCGGGGGCCTGTCGGCTTTGTTCAGGTGACCCACCGCTATCTTTAAGAAAAAGTGGTCCTCCCGCACCCTCACTGACCACTGACGTAGCTGGGATGGAGACTCCAGCTTTTCAGTTTTGCTTTTAAGTTATTCCAGCCAATTAACACAGACTTTGCTTAGGAATTACAGGGGATGGGAACATTTAATTGAAAGCAGTCATTTAAATTGGGCTCCCTGTGGTTTTCTATGCACAGGGAATGAGTGAAATATGGAGGGGCACGCATGTCTTTCATTTGCTTGTGCACCTGCAGTCCAAACACTGAATGATTGCATCAGTGAAAGGCAGACCCCTGGAGTGAATGTTGCACCCCAGTTCTCAATGCACACCAGAAAATCCTACACTTATTTTGAAGTTCCACTGAATACTGTGTTAAGATTATAGCTGTACAGCCTGATCCTGTTTGTTAGTGGTACTCACTGCCCTGTTGTGCTTACGTCTAGGTAACCATGTTACCTAGAACAATACTTCTATCCTATACGGATTTCAGGCTCACTTGGATAGACGTATTGTTTATTTAAGTGGAACTTGCTTCCAAGGAAATGCATTTTAGGGATTCAGGTCAGACTGGCTTGGTGCATGCTAATCCTATATGCAAAGAAAGAACTGATGCGCCAAGTGTTAAGTTGTGGGCGAACATAGCAGACGACACAGCGATTTCTCCAGAGCAGCTCTTTATTTGTAAGCTGGACAGAACTGAACAGCAAACAGCTCAGCCAGCCTGCTTTTATAGGCAGCCGGCTGTCAACATTGTAGCAACAACAACCCAGGGTTTCCCGCCTAAAATAACTGATGTGGACCTGAGTGAAAACTATCTACAGTATCCCCCTGCTGGCCCAGTGTGAGAACTTCAGTACATAACACCAAGGGTGGCTCTTTGTGTAGACAAAATGGCACCCCTCCCACATAAGAAGGAGGCATCAGCAAGCTGGGGGGGGGGCAGACTCCAAGGTCTACAAAATACAAAACAAAAAACACCCTACCAGAGTAATCCAATGTACGTCTTCTCATAAGGAAGTCCTACTGTGTTCAGTGTGGCTTGCTCCCAAATTAGTGTGCAGGTCAGAGAACGGGTTGCAGTCTAAGGAAAGGGCATGAGGGGATAAAAAAACCAACCCCATGAGGAATGAGCATGCTCAGTGGGCATGGATTGCTTACTGAATAATGGGAGGGCCCCAAAGAAGACTGGTGGGGTGGAATGGAGCACCCTGGAAAGGGGCATAGCTGGCACCCTGAGCAAGAGCACTCTGCGCTGCAACATTGTGCTGCAGGTTTTATCCCACCCTGTAATGCTGATGAAGATCTGATGCTCTTCCTGCTGCCCCTTTCCCCTTATGGCAGTTGTGGGTATCTGAACAAGTGTGCATGCACACGAAAGCCCATACCAATAACAAACTTAGTTGGTCTCTAAGGTGCTACTGGAAGGAATTTTGTTTGTTTGTTTTGACTACGGCAGACCAACACGGCCAGGCAATTGTGGGAGGTAGTCTAGGCCATGAGAGAGAGAATGACGGGCCCAGGCAAGCTCTCTGACAGAATGGGGATTTAAACCCAAACCTCCCAGGTGAGGGGTTAAATCCAAAGAGAGTCCTACTCAGAGTAGACCCAATGAAATTAATGGGTGTGCAGATTAATTTCAATGAGTCTGCTGTGAGGGGCAATAACTTGATACTCACCTCCATCCATTGCAGTCTGTTGCGGTAAATATGATTATCAGAATTGATTTGCAGCTGGTTGTTCCAACTCTCATTTATAGCTATTTTAGATTCCAATCCCATCAGGAAAGACTGCTGCCCCCAGGGACTTTATCAAGGGCCATATGCATGGATAGTGCAGTATAAATGACGCAATAAAAATAATAAGGTCCACAATGCCAGTCAGGAAGGTCACATGTGGATGCCTGCAAAAGCACATTTCATATTAGCTCTGCTTCTGGGGGAGCAACTGCCAGGTAGTGCCATCCTATGCATGTTCAACCAGAGGTCCGTCTGTGCCCCATGGGGCTTATTCCCAAATGAATGGTGCATGGCCTTGCAGCCAGGATACCATTGCGCTCTATCCATTATGCCACACATCTAGCAGCCGCTGATAGCCTCCATGAATTAGTCTAATCCTCTATGAAATCCATCCAAGTTGGTGGCCACGGCTGCCTCTTGTGGAAGGGAGTTCCACAGTTTAACTATGTGAAGAAGGACTTCTATTTATCCGTCAGGAATCTTCCCCCATTCAGCCTCAATGGATGTCCACAGGTTCTAGAAAGAGGGGAATCTTTTCTTTAGACGCTTTCTCTGTGCAGTACACAATTTTATAAGCTGGCTGTCTCCTTGGGGCAGGCGCCCTCTTCATTTCCGCCTTTACCAAAACGCTTTTGGAAATACGACCTTAAGCAAGCGGCCGAGGGGCGGGGCGGAGAATGCGCATGCGTCCCCCCGAGGCGGGGAGAGGCGAGCCGGGGGAGGGGCTTTTCCTGGCCCAGCCCTTCCGCCTCGCCGAGCGGCGAACTCCGGGGAAGAAGCCGGTTGGCCGAGGCTAGACGGAGGCCGCGGGCGCGTGACGGTCGGCCGCTCTGCACTCTGCTGGTTCGAGTCCCGCCGGGAGGCAGCGAGGCTCGCCTGGTAAGGGCGCCTGGGAGACCCGCCTCCCGCCTTGGATGGTCCAGCGGGGAAGGTGAGCTCCGGCGGGAGACTGGGCGGCTTGGCGGGCGGGGGGAGGCGGAGGCGCAGCCGGGGGGGGGGCGGATATCGGGCGGCCGAGAAGCATCAGCGCCGCCCGCGCCCAGCCGCGGAGCCCCGCCGGGCGACGGACCAGGCTTCCTCGGAGGGGTGCGATGCTGTGCGACTGGGAAGCCCCCCAGGGCGTGTCATCACAGTCGGAAGGGGTTAACTTCGGATCTGGGGCTTATTTCCTACATACAGTGGTACCTCGGGTTAAGAACTTAATTTGTTCTGGAGGTCCGTTCTTAACCTGAAACTGTTCTTAACCTGAAGCACCACTTTAGCTAATGGGGCCTCCCGCTGCTGCTGCGCCGCTGGAGCACAATTTCTGTTCTCATGCTGAAGCAAAGTTCTTAACCCGAGGTACTATTCTGGGTTAGCGGAGTCTGTAACCTGAAGCGTATGTAACCTGAAGCGTATGTAACCCAAGGTACCACTGTATAGAGAGAGAGAGAGAATAAAGATGGTGATGCAGTGCCGGGCTCTCCCTACCTACATGTAGGTCTACCCACCCGCCACTGCCCAGGAAACTCCAGGAGCCCCCAAAGAGGCCGGTGTTTCAGTAGGTAGTGTAATTCCTGAGTTTGCCATCACCCCCAACATCATGTGAAGCCAAAGTCCCGCTTTGGTCCCCTGCCTTTATTCAGCTTGGGGCCCAAGTGTGGACAGGCCCCGTTTCCTGTCTTAGGAGCCCTCGCCAAATGCTACCTTGAGAGGTGGGCAAACCTATGCCAAAAAACCAGGCAAAGTTTCAGCCGCCGTTTGGACTCCATATGGTGCCTTGCGTCCAAGTGTTGATAGAGACCACCAAGTCTCATGCAAGTTTGGCAGCGGTATCTCGAGAGGCAGATGAACCTATGCCCAAAAAAGGACGAAGTCATGCCACGCCATGTTTTGGTCTCCCATCTTGATTCAAAATGGCACCTGGCATCCAAATGTGGGTGAAGAGGCTGCCCCAACTTGGGAATCCTCATGCTGAGTTTGGTGATGACAAGAGAGACAAGCTAGTTAGCAGAGACGCAAAGATAAGCTAGTTAGCAGATTTCAGTCCGTTAAAGACAAGACTTTCTGCACCTGATGAAGCAGACAGATTCATCGCCGTATAAACGTTTATGGACTAAAAGGCCATTGTAGCAATGAGAGTGAATCTAATTTTGGTCCAATAGGCTGCTTTCTTCACACACACCTTTGACCTGCATCCAGAGAAACAAGTGGGATCATCAGAATTCAAGGACATGTTTCAGCCAGGCAAAAACTCTGGGGCCAGTAAGGGGCATGGCCTGGAGAGAGTGACAAGGGCCAGACAGAGTTCTGAAAGGCACATTGGCCCCTAGGTATGAGACATTCCTGGCTCAGAGCAGTCTTCCTCTCAATTTAAGAGCTGTGAGCTTCATCTTTGGCCTTTGGGCTCCCTGGAGGTATCCTGGGTAGCCAATGTAGGAATCGTAGAATCGTATACAGTGGTACCTTGGGTTACAAACACCTCGGGTTACAGACTCCGCTAACCACGGAAGTAGTACCTCGGGTTAAGAACATTGCTTCAGGATGAGAAAAGAAATCGTGCGGTGGCAGCGGGAGGCCCCATTAGCTAAAGTGGTACCTCAGGTTAAGAACGGTTTCAGGTTAAGAACAGACCTCCAGAATGAATTAAGTTCTTAACCAGAAGTACCACTGTAGTTGGAAAGGACCCCAAGCATCATCTAGACCACTCCCACAGGATGCAGGACTAGATGGACCTTTGGTTGTGTTTGCATTGGCTTGACCTACTCTGAGCTGAACCAAATTAATTCTGCTGTACCTTGGTCTGGCTTTTTTTCCCCTGTCTCGCCTACAGAAACAATGGAGGAGCTGAGCCAAGCTCTCGCTTTCAGCTTTGCTGTCTCCCAGGACCTCAACAGCACAGCAGCACCACACCCCCGGCTGGCACAGTACAAATCCAAGTACAGCTCCTTGGAGCAGGCAGAGAGGCGACGGCAGCTCCTTGCATTTCAGAAAACGTAAGGGGCATCTCTAAATGGCTATATTTCCATGTTGTTGCGGGTATTATTTATTTATTAATTTTCTATCCTGCCTTTCCTCCAAGGAGCCCACTGTGGCACACATGGTGATTCTTCTTCCCATTTTATTCTCACAACAACCCTGGCAGGTAGGTGAGGCTGAGAGACAGAGACTGGTGAGCTTCATGAATGAGTGGGGCTGGAATCCTGGGCTCTCAGGTCCAATACTAACCAAGCAATGTAAACCAAACCATCAATATAACATGGGAATGCAAATTCCACGTTCAAAACGAAAGAATGCTAATCATAGTCATTCCACATAATTAGGCAACTATAAATCTCCCAAAGCGGCATAAAAAAGAGCCATGGAAGCAAATTATATATGAAACATTGGATTGTATCCAACTAAGTTCTCCTTGGAGTAGACCCATTGAAATTAATGGACCTAAATGAATAATGTTCATTCGTTTCATTGGATTGGCTCTGAGCTCACACTGACTACATCTCATTGTCTTCTTGTTAATCTGTACAACAACCTTGTAAAGCAGGCAAGTACCGTTACTGCCATATTGAAGACAGGGAGTGGGGAATTTGAGAAGCAGACACATTTGCCACTCATTTACCTGCCACACTCGCCTGTCGCTCAGGAAAGATAATAGTTAATATATTTTAAATATATATATAATTGTCTGCAGGCAACATGCCAGGTGCTGTCTCTTAAATTCTTAAATGCTTATCATTTCTGGCCTTTAGCTGTTGTATCTGAAATGGACTCTACCTGTAAGATGATGTAGTTCTCTTCTATCCTCTTCTCATATTTTTGACTAACATTTTAGTTTTTTCTTTCTTAAGTTTAAAGCCTGCAACTAGCCCAAATTCCGTAATCTTCTGTATTACTATTGGCACACTTTCTTTTGGGTTCTCCATGGTTATAGTCAGGTCACTGGTGAAGGCTTTTACTTTGAAGGTCTTGTTTCCAACAACTATACCCCTTATTATACCCCTTCTTTTCTTTTCTTTTCTTTTCTTTTCTAATGTTCGTATTCAGAATTTCCAACACCAATACAGTGGTGCCTCGCAAGACGAAAAGAATCCGTTCTGCGAGTCTCTTCGTCTAACGGTTTTTTCGTCTTGCAAAGCAAGCCCATTAGCGGTTTAACGGATTAGTGCTATTAGCGGCTTAGCAGATAAGCGGCTTAGCGGCTTAGAAAAAGGGGGGGAGGGGAAAAAAGTCGGAAAAACTCGCAAGACATTTTCGTCTTGCGAAGCAAGCCCTTAGGAAAATTCGTCTTGCGAAGCACCTCCAAAACGGAAAACCCTTTTGTCTAGCGGGTTTTTCGTCTTGCGAGGCATTCGTCTTGCGGGGCACCACTGTATAAATAACAATGTGAATAAAGGACACCCCTAGCTTGTACCTCTCTTTATATTACAATTTTCTGTTAGATTGTTATTTATAACTAGTTGAGCTCTTTGTTGCAAGTATATTGCGTTTATACCTTTATAAAAAATTCTCCCACTCCTATCATTTTCACAAACCTCCAGGAGACATTGTCAAATGCCTTCTCTGCATCAATAAACCGTGCCACCTGTTTTTCGATTGTGACTTCCAGATACTCTAGAGCAGGGACATCCAGCTCCCAAGAGACTGCGATCTACTCCCGGGGGGGGGGGGGGACTGGCAGTGATCTACCCATGGGGGGGGAGTTCAGAGTTGTTGAACTTTTTTTAGGGGGGCAGGTCAAAGTTGTTCCCCCTTTTTTAAACAGTAAGTGTGCAGAATTAAAATAAATTGCTCACCAACAACACATTTACTAACTCACAAACACAGCGACGCAGGGAAAGGCAGAGGGGCGGAGACATGATTCTAAACAACGCAATAAGGATCCTACGGTTGACCACGATCATCCTGTGGTCAACCTGTTGGATACTCCAGCTCTAGAGTATCTATTACATATCTCATATTATTTTTCATATGGCTTCCTGGGAGAAATCCTGCTTGGTCCTCATGAATATAGTCTTTCAGTATACGTTTCAATTTACTTACTATTATATCTGCGAATATTTTATAGTCATTTTTAAGGAGAGATATAGGTCGGTAATTCTTAACTGATGTTTCCTTAGGGATTAAGGTTATATAGGCCTCCTCCCATGATTCTGGTAGCTTCCCCGTACAGTGGTACCTCGGGTTACATACACTTCAATGTCAGGGAAGAGATGGACTCAAGGGCATCCTGATCAAATTTGCAGATGACACCAAAGTGGGAGGGGTGGCTAACACCCCAGAGGACAGGATCACACTTCAAAATGACCTTGACAGATTAGAGAACTGGGCCAAAACAAACAAGATGAATTTTAACAGGGAGAAATGTAAAGTATTGCACTTGGGCAAAAAAAATGAGAGGCACAAATACAAGATGGGTGACACCTGGCTTGAGAGCAGTACATGTGAAAAGGATCTAGGAGTCTTGGTTGACCACAAAATTTACATGAGCCAACAGTGTGACGCGGCAGCTAAGAAAGCCAATGCAATTCTGGGCTGCATCAATAGGAGTATAGCATCTAGATCAAGGGAAGTAATAGTGCCACTGTATTCTGCTCTGGTCAGACCTCACCTGGAGTACTGTGTCCAGTTCTGGGCACCACAGTTCAAGAAGGACACTGACAAACTGGAACAGGTCCAGAGGAGGGCAACCAAAATGGTCAAAGGCCTGGAAACGATGCCTTATGAGGAAGGGCTAAGGGAGCTGGGCATGTTTAGCCTGGAGAAGAGGAGGTTAAGGGGTGATATGATAGCCATGTTCAAATATATAAAAGGATGTCACATAGAGGAGGGAGAAAGGTTGTTTTCTGCTGCTCCAGAGAAGCGGACACGGAGCAATGGCTCCAAACTACAAGAAAGAAGATTCCACCTAAACATTAGGAAGAACTTCCTGACACTAAGAGCTGTTCGACAGTGGAATTTGCTGCCAAGGAGTGTGGTGGAGTCTCCTTCTTTGGAGGTCTTTAAGCAGAGGCTTGACAACCATATGTCAGGAGTGCTCTGATGGTGTTTCCTGCTTGGCAGGGGGTTGGACCCGATGGCCCTTGTGGTCTCTTCCAACTCTATGATTCTATGATTCTAAGAGTTAGAAGTTTCCAGTTTCTCAGAGGGAGAAAGCATTCCCCCGGGGGGGAGGGGAGCAGTGAATCTAATAGAAGAGAACAGAAGGAACAACAGGGAGGGACCGGCTGTTCCCAGGAAAGGCCAGGGTTCAGTTCCAGCTCAGATTGGGAGGAGGGGAGATACAGGCCAGCTCTAGCCAGGAGGGTAGGAAAAAGAGCGGGAAAGCGAAGGGAAGGGCGCCTTCGCCATTTTGAGAGTGGCTGGTCATGGAGAAGCAGAGCTCAGAAGGTATCTGAAAGAAGTGACTCTGAGGAATAATAGTTAAGAACCGTTTATAAGATTGTTTTGCTAATACGCAATAAAAAGTTTTATAAAAGAACAAGAAGTGTTTGTGTGGTGATCTGAAGAGGACAACGACCAGGCCTGACATTCAGGCTACATTCGCTTGTGGCCTCCTGATGCCGATGCGCGATTTCTGTTCTCATCCTGAAGCAAAGTTCTTAACCCGAGGTAATATTTCTGGGTTAGCGGAGTCTGTAACCTGAACTGTCTGTAACCTGAAGCATATGTAACCCGAGGTACCACTGTACTGATTTATTAGACTTAAAAAGGTAAAGGGCCCCCTGACCGTTAGGTCCAGTCACGACGACTTGGGTTGTGGTGCTCATCTCACTTCATTGGCCGTGGGAGCTGGCGTACAGCTTCCGGGTCATGTGGCCAGCATGACTAAGCCGCTTCTGGTGAACTAGAGCAGCGCACAGAAACGCCATTTACCTTCCCACTGGAGTGGTACCTATTTATCTACTTGCACTTCGATCTACTAGGTTGGCAGGACCTGGGACCAAGCAATGGGATCTCACCCTGTCGCGGGGATTCAAACTGCAGACCTTCTGATCGGCAAGCCCGAGAGGCTTAGTGGTTTAACCCACAGCACCACCCGCGTCCCAACTTATTAGACAGAGGGTTTTAACAACTGTTTGGCTGGCATGCTTACTTATGCTACGATAAGGCAAGAGTTCACAGAGATTTTACGACTCATGTAATAAAAAGATCTCTATATGCAGTCTGGACAAAAAATAAGGGTATCCTGGAACAAAAGAATCCCTGGTGGTTGTTGCCGATGGGAGCCATGACAGCAAAGAAAATTAACAAGATGGTTGAATGGGTTATGTATAAAGAAATTATCTGTGAAGAAGGCAACCAACTAAGACTCAAAAATTTTGAAGAAATAAGAAGTAAAGTCAACAATTGGTTACAATACCACCAAATACGTGACTTATTTAAACAAGATAAAAAAGGGCTTTAGTAAAGAACCTTCAAGATTCAAAAGTGACTTGATGATGACTTGTGAAGTGATAAGGGAAAATTTAATAAAGATGTTTTACAGATGGTATTTAACACCAACCAAAATATGTAAAATACATAAAACAAAATCAAATCTGTGTTGGAGGTGTAACAAAGCAGAGGGGACATTCATACATATGTGGTGGACATGTGATAAAATCAAAGGCTTCTGGGATATAGTGCATGAAGAGTTAAAGAAAATGTTTAAACAAAACTGTTAAGAAAACAGAAGCTTTTTTTATTGGGGATACTAGACATAGATATTGCCAGAGAAGATAAGAAAATATTCCTTTACGCCATGGGAGTGGCGAGAACACTAATTGCCAAAAATTGGAAAAAAGAAATAATCCCGACAAAAAAATAATGGCAAAACAGATTATTTTATTATATTAAATTGGCCAGATTGACAGAGGCAATTAGGGGTCAAACCAAACAAAAATTCCAAAAAGAATGGGTAAAACAAAGAGAATATTTTTAATAGCAGTGCCCTCAAATTAATACTTGGACTTATTTTGATTGATTTCTGCAAAATAATTTATGGTACTTAAGTTAAAAACAAAGAAAAAGTAATAATGAACTAAAAAGGAGACGGTTTACCAAAAACGATAAAAGAACCATGTTGAGGATTAAATCAAATGGAAGAAAAGAAGAACTGAAATGTGTGTGTGTGTGTGTGTGTGTATGACTATTTGTTTTGTATAAGTTTTCGTATGTTATGTTTTATTTGTACTTTTTTGTTTTGTTTTATGTCTTGTTGTTTGTTTATCTCTTGATTCTGTATTATTTTTATGTTCAGTTTGACAAGTGTGTGTATACGTGTTGTAAATAAACTGAATAAAATTTAAAAGATGATAGATAGATAGATAGATAGACAGACAGACAGACAGACAGACAGACAGACATAGATGATATATAATGACAACAAAACACTGTCCAAAAAGGATTAAATTTTATTAGAATGGTCAGTGAAGTATGAGGAGGTAAAATCAGCCATGGTAAAGTGGGAAAGAGATCTAGGTCATAATATACAACTCTCAGAATGGCAAAAATTGTAGAGGGAAGATCTTAAATTCACAGCATGGAATAAAATTGGTCAGCTCAGATTGAAACCAACAGACCATAGCAAGACATCAAAGTCAGTGTTAATTAGGATTGCAAAAATTTAAAAAAAAAAATTCAAGATTTTGAAAGAAAAAAAAGCTGATCAACTTTTCTGTCTGAATTTTCACTTTTTGAAATATGGCAACCCTGTGTTAATGAAAAGTTCAGATGAGACAGAAAGTGTCAGCCTGGCAGGCAGACTTACGAAGGCAGGATGCTACCATATAAAAGCTGGACGGTACATTTAGTATAATGGTTTTAACTATGGAATTGATCGCTTTAGGGCTATTGCATTTCTTCCTTAATTTATTGTTCTATGACATTTTCCTTACTATCTCTGCTTTGGAATGGTGGTTTGTTCTAATACAGTAGTTGCATTGTTTACTGATTTTGTTTTGTTTTGTCTTTTACCTTTGTTTTATTGGATTTTTAAAATTTTTGTATATATATTTTAAATAAAATATTACTGTTTTGTTTGTATGTTACCCTGAAAGCTATTGTTACTGGGCAGCAGGAAAAGAATATAAAGAATTTTCTTTCCTCTCTAAGTTGGTGGGAAATTTCAAATCTTTCCTTCTTTTTCTTTCTCCTGACAAGTAAGCGATTGGATTATGTCAACCATGCTAGGAGGCTGGCAGAGGATGATTGGACAGGCACCGAGGAGGAGGAGGAGAAGGAGGGGGCAGGTGCAGACAGTGCAGACATGGAGATGGAAGTCGGGACGAAGCTACCAAAACGCTACGCCAACCAGGTGAGGGGGACTGGTAGCAGAGAGGAAAACTGGGCTCCAAATAGAAGCCAGCCCTTGTTGCTTTTGTGTATATGAGGTATCATTCTGATTATTTCCCTCCTGGGACATAATTTTCCCCAGAGCCTTATTTGTTAGCAAAATGTGAATTCAAGTTTCTGGCTCTTTAGAGTGGAGGCAGGAGGCTGTAGACTTTTTTAAAAAATAAATATTTATTGGCATTTTCAAAAAAGAACAAAAATAGACAAAGGAACAATAACAAAAATACATAAATCCAAAACTTAAAAAACACTTAAAAACACATAAAATTTCAGTTACTTATTTTCATTTAACTTATTTCTCAGACCTCCTCACACCTCCCCTTCTTGTATTCTAATTTAAATTGTTAACTCAGCAAATCCTTATTCCTTATTTCTCAACTTTAGCTTAATAATTTATTTTAACATGTTATAATTTTATTTTTCCTCCTCTTCCATTTCCTCAATTTATTTTTACAAACCTTATTTTTATTTAATTTAAACCATTTTGAGAACCGATTTTAACTTATCCAATCTTAAACATAAATATTTATACATCGTTCCTCATACTTAAACATTTTCCTAAAGTCGACCAATATTTCCCTTCCACAGCTTTCCCAATTTCCATGCAGATAATAAAACAAAATAAAAACAAAACAAGTTATAGTTATATACCCTTTGGATTCCCAGACTCCACCCACCCCTTTCCCAGTTTCAGTCCCCAACAGTCCATCTGTCTCAATATACTGTTTAGCCTGGAGATCTCACATCTGAGGCTCTTAAGTCTCTTTCAATTCCTCTCTGCCGGTCTTTTTGATAGTCCTTAATATTAAGTCCCAAATCTCGGAGAGATTTCTTTGTTTCTTCCAGCCAGACCTCCATACTTAAAAGTAAGACCTATGGGGTACTCCAAATCTTGTTTCATGCTCCTTTCAAGTCCAAATATCCCCAAAGCTCCAGCTTCCACCTTGTCCAAGTTTATAATTCTTCGGTCTTCAGATCTCCACATAAGGAGATCTCTCAATTTTCCACTCTCCAATTCAGGCCAGGCTTTCCACATCAAATTTTTATTTTCCTTTGTTGCTATCCTGTCAGACCACAAGTTGTGGCTCTCCTTTAACATCTGCAAAATTGCAGCTCCTCCTGCCTTTTCTTCAGGGGGAACATATGTCTCCTCCATATTCTCATGGCTCTCTGGTAACTGAGAGCTCTCAGGTTTCTCTAATTGTTCAATTGAATAGGCTTCCTGCTTCATATCCTTATCAGGTTTAACCACATTGTTTACTTTTAAGTCCAGAATTGTGACGCTTCTAGCCAAAGCATCAACTTGGCCTTGTAACTTTCCCAAGAGAACAAATGTTCTGTCCAATTCAACCTGGATTTTCCCTCCTCCAGCCATTGTAATGTCCCTAAACCCCCTCTAGGGGGATTTTAGTTCCTTAATGTACCTTTCAGCTCAAAGTCCAAAAATCAAGTTAGTTTGTATCAGCCCTTTCTTATTTTCCAGAAATTGTAACAAATATAACCAGCAGCAGCAACAGAAACAAAGTTCTCCTTTTTCTTCTGACAGCTAGCTTGACAGCTGTCAAGCTCTTGAATACTTCATCAACAGGCTCTCTCGCGGGACGCTCCCGGGTCCGGGGGGGGGGTGAAACTTCAGCTCCCAAAGTTAATCTTTTATCCTCCAGTAAAATTTCTTATAATGTCAAACCGTGAAAGTTAAAGTCTTTTTTTTTAAAAAAAAAAAAAGATTCTCTCGACCTTAGATGGCAGATCCTTTGCTTTAGATTATTTACAAAGGGGGGGGGGGCGGACTTCCTTTTTAACCCTTCCCCGCTCCTTCCTAATTCAAGAAAATTTTCTTTAAATTCCAATTTCCGTATTACTCACGGGTTGTTGCTTTAAAGTCCAATCATTCCAAGGAAAACGTCAGCGCTCTCCGACAATGGCTTGCGGCTTCACTCCGCAGAAGGAGCAATGTACTCTCAGCACCGCGCCGCACCCCGTTCCGGAGCCTTTAAAAAGGCTCCTTCGCAGTTTGGGGGGGGCGCAAATGGTGCCCGCCGAGTCACCAGGTTCACAGGCATCCGCGCCTGTGATTTTTAAGGGTCCCCGCGTTGCCGCCGCGGACAAGACCCGATCCTGCGGAGCCGATTCCCTCTGGAGCTCGGAGGGAATCCGCCATTAGTCGATGGCGCTAACCCGGAAGTCTCCAGGAGGCTGTAGACTTGTGGTTCTGAGAGCAGAACCTAATGGTTGATCTACCTGAGGAAGCGGGTCAGAATTAAAAAGATGAGGTACAAATACTTCCCCCAATCTAATCTGACAAACTGGGAACTTAATAAAAAATTATCTCTGTTCAAACAATTATAAATTAATTCCCCCCCAAAAGGCTGAGTTATATATATTGAGAGAGAGAGGAGCTAAGCCAAAAGTGTCTCTGAAAAGCACTTTTCTTATCCCTAATTTGCTTCCTGTGTTTCTTATTTATAAATTCCTTGATAATCTTTGGAGAGTGATTTGTCTTGATTTTTCTGGCGTATTTGCAACTGTAGGAGACTTTTTACAATCCCAATCAAACCAATTAGTTTGGTGTTGGTATGAACTAGATTTGTACCTCCCTTGGACAATGCATGGTTTCAGTTCCTCTATTATTTGCTGATACGGTCCTAATTAATATGTTAGGTGCATTCATATAGTCAGCATAGACTTTCACACTATATTTTAAATCCAGGTTGTGAACAATCTTTCCTTTCTTTAGGGAAGGAAATATTTTCATGTCATTTGCCATTGGTTTTTAATGCTATTCTATATTGTGTTGTAAGCTCTCCAGGAAATGTTTATTGATGAATGACTATAAATCCAACACCATTTAATGTGTTTGTGACCAAGCAGAGGTGGAATATACTGTTAATATACTGTTATATTGCTCCTTGTATATAACTACCGTAGGGTTTTAAATAGGATTTTTGGACAGTTTTCTTTTTGAATTGCTGGAAAGAAATTTTCCAAGTATTGATTGTTAGAGATAAATTGTGCTCTGTTTGCTCTAGGTGCCCTGAAAATCAGACAAAAAATTCTAGTATATTGGGGGTCACATGTGCTAGACCAGTGTTTCCCAACCTTGGGCCTCCAGCTGTTTTTGGACTACAACTCCCATCATCCCTAGCTAGCAAGACCAGTGGTCAGGGATGATGGGAATTGTAGTTCAAAAACAGCTGGAGGCCCAAGGTTGGGAAACACAGTGCTAGACTATAACTTTCTCAATCTGGTATTTTGTAGTGATCAAGCTTTTTTTAGCAAATAAGTTTGTCTGACTGATTATAAATCTAAGAAATAATAACCACCATTAAGAGAGTGGGTTGTTGTTTTTTTTGTATAGTTGGTACAATGTTAATAGATTTTGGGTTATATCGAATCCTAAGAATACTTGGAGGAAATCCATTGAAATTAATGGACATGACTAACTTGAGTACATTCATGTTAGTGGATCTCCTCTGAGTAGAACTTGGTTGACTACAACCTTATTTGATTTTTCTCCTTTGTGGCTTTGAGTACAAGCAATGGAATTATGGTCATCTGGGAGCATTATAGAAAGAGAAAGTGGAACCGCAGAGGGCCACAGATTCAGGCTATGTACACACCATACATTTAAAACCCTGGGAACTGTAGTTTGCCTCTCACAGAACTCCTAGGACCTTTAGCAAACTACATTTCCCATTGTTCTTTTTGGAGTTAAGGGGAATGTTCTTTAATGTATGGTGTTTATACAGCTTGAAAGTTGTAACTGAAACTGAGATCCAGTCGAGATTTCTGCATTGCAAGGGTTGGACTAGATGACCCTGAGGACCCTTTCAACTCTACAGTTCTATGCTTAATTAAAGAGTTTACTCATGTACAATGGTCAACCTAGGAAAAGTGGGAAAATAAACATAAAGAATAAACTACTTGAGGGATGACCCTTATGTGATATTAATGTGACTATTTCTCATTTATTGATTTTATTTCATTTATGAGTCTCCTAATAAAAAATAGTCTCCAGATGACTTACAAAAATGCGGGGTTGCTTGCTTTTTTAAAACTAAAATGAAAATCAAACCCTGCATTTTAAATTATCCTAATCATTACTGTGAGTTCTGAAGTAATTTAGCAAGAAAGAATCACAAAAAGGGAATGATATAATACTCAGTGTAATAAATAGGAAAGGAATTTTTAAAAAGTCATATGAAAATGATAGCAAAAGCCCACAAACCACGAGGACAAAGCTAGTCTCCCCCTACGGATGGTTCCATCCTCAAATCCCTCTAGCCCTGCGACATAAGAGTTCCTGGGATGCTGAAGTTTCATGGCAACTTTGAAGCAACAAAGCATTTTAAATTTGAAGAGTCCTTCATAGTTGCCAGTGCAGGGCTTACTCAGTGAGCCCTTGGGGTGAAGGCGAAAGGGAAGCCTTGGTTGGCTTTACTGTGAGGGCTGTTGAGGGCCTTTGACTTACTTGTTTGCTTAGTTTTCTAGGGACAAATGCAGCCAGGGTTCTTTAAGTTTTATACCCTAATTCCACTGGTTTGGGAAGCACGTTCTGTTTCAATGCTGTCCATAAGCAGGTGCCAGCTTGTTATGGCTTTCTCTGCAAAAGGAGGCCTTTCTTATCAGCCTTTGCTGAGCGATAAGCTTTCTCTTTCTCCCTTCTTGCCAGCCAGCCAAGGAAGTGGCTTAGAGCAGCCTTCCTCAAACTCAGCCCTCCAGATGTTATTGGCCTACAACTCCCATGATCCCTAGTGGTCTGGGATGATGGGAATTGTAGTCTCTGGTGGGCTGAGTTTGAGGAATCCTGGCTTAGAGCTACAGCAGTAGGCAGGAATTGTAATTTTAGGGGGAGAAACTTAATTTTTGTACATTTCTTCAGTGAGGGATCTTAAAAATATGTTTTTGGGTGTGAGTTCACACTTGGAATTATTTTTGTGATTGGAAAACATTTAGCTTAGTAAGTCTACCTTTGATTAAGAAGCATATAAACAGCTTTCAGAAAATGAAAGACTTTTACTTTTACCTTCTGAAAAGTGATTAATAATAACAACAATAATAATGAATAATAAAACTTCAAGCACTTGGCAATCATTTTTTTGTTTTCTATGCAATTTTACACATATTTTACTTACCAAGCAGTCAGTCTTATCAATCAATCAATCAATGAGTCTTATCAGTCAGTTTTACCAAAGTATCTTTAGAATTCCTGAGCCACATTGCAACTTTTTAGCACCCCTCATTCTTGGAATTTGAAACGTCAACACTCCTGACCACAGCAGCTTCCTCCATCTCAAACCCCAAGAGGTGCCTAGAGCTCTGTGGTTTGCTTCATTGTGGCAGCTCTGGGGTTTGCTGCATCTAGTGGCTCTTTGGGCCAGGATTAATAAAAATAAAGAGGAACAGAGAAGGTATCCTCAGATCATCAATCCAGTGCTGGCTCAGTACTGACTGGGTTGCCAGGCTCTTGGGCGGAAGTCCTTTCCAGGGGAGAATGAACCTGAGGCCTCCTGCATGCTAAGCAATTGCTCTGCCGCGGGGTTATGGCCATCTCATAGCCTTGACAGCTGTTCAGGCCTGGCTTTAACCAGTAAGGTTTCTGGTTGCATTTCTCCTTCTGCGCCACGCTTTCCCAGCCTGGTGTCTCCACTTTTTTCCAGCTGCATCTCCCATCATCCCTGACCATTGGCCATGCTGCTTGGGGCTGATGGGAGTGGTAGTCCTACAGTGTCTGGCAGGCACCAGGCCAGGGAAGGCTGTGACATTTGCCATTTTCCCTAGTGCTACAAGTGAACAATTTTCTTTACTGCCTTTGTAGCTGATGCTGTCTGAATGGCTGATTGACGTGCCCCCAGATTTGGTGCAGGAGTGGCTGCTGGTGGTGTGCCCTGTGGGGAAGAGGGCTCTTATTGTGGCATCTCAGGTGAGAGACCATGGCTTCTACCACAAGACAAACCAAGGAAGAGTTTTTATCTTGCTGCTTTGTAAATTGTCTTCCTGCCACATTCTAATAGCTTGGCAAGCTGGGGTTGAGGAACCTTTGAAATCAGGCAACTCTCGCGTCCGTGTCCAAAGGCTTATTGCATGTGAAACTCCTCCAAGACTATGAAATGGATCTGTTCCATCTCACCCCATCTGAACAAGCTGCATTTTAACAGGGCTTAACAGAGCATTTTTTTTTTAATTTTTAAAAAACACACTCCATTTTAAGAGGTATTTTGATGATTTCTAAGAACTTGTTTTCCCTGCTGCTTCTTATCTACTGTTTTGTTGATAGGTTTGTTTAATTGTGCATTGTGCTTGTGGCCTTTAACATTTTTGTGATCCCAGCCTTGTTTTTAACAACTTGCATGATCACTGTAGGTGACAAAGAATTACATATAGGTGAGTCAGCAAGCTGGCGGAGGGAGGAGCCAATCTCTGCATCCTTCCTCCAGCATCCACTTGGCATCTGTTGGCATGGCTTGCCAGGAATGGCCTGGCAGGCCAGAGTTGGCCCATGGGCTAGAGGTCCCCCACTCCTGCTGTTAAAAAAACCATAATTTTCTCTTAATATGTTTCTTTTTTAAAAAAGAAATGAGAGCAGCCATCACTGCAATGAGTTTCAACAGTAATACAGTTCCAAGGTACAGTCTCAAGTAATGGTCTTCAACTTTTGGGGAAGGACCCACTAGTGGGTTACAGCCTGATCCAAAGTGGGTCACAATAGGAGTACTACCACCATGCAAATATATGGTAAAAATATTAAGAAATAGGTCCCCAAATGCATATTTGGGTTGCAAGTGGGTCCTGAGTGTGAAAAGGTTGAAGCTAGCTGGTCTAAAGGCACATGAGGCTAAAGCTAAGCAGTTCTGGGTCTGAACATGCGGTTGTTTGAAAACCTGAAGGAGCATCTCCACCCCCATCGTTCAGCCTGGACACTGAGATCCAGCGCCGAGGGCCTTCTGGCAGTTCCCTCACTGTGCGAGAAGCGAAGCTACAGGGAACCAGGCAGAGGGCCTTCTTGGGAATGCCCTCCCACCAGATGTCAAGGAGATAAACAACTATCTGGCTTATAGAAGACATCTGAAGGCAGCCCTGTATAGAAACAACCCATAGTGCCTGTAGCAACCCAGACAGATGGGTGGGGTACAATTATTCTTGTTGTTACTATTATTATTATTATTACTACTACTACTACTACTACTACTACCACATGCAATACTGCCTTGGGCTCCACAATGGAAGAAAAGGAAGGATATAAACATAATAAAATATATGTGGGGTTTGGGGGCCTCCCCCCCCCCTCCGCTGTACTTGGAGTATACAATTTAGGAAATCCTTTTACAGTGGGGGGGAATCACTCTTGTTTGTTCTTGATCCCTTCCTCCTCCTCTTCTCTCCTTCCAGGGCTCCACTGCAGCTTACACCAAAAGCGGTTTCTGTGTCAACCGATTCCCTTCTCTTTTGCCAGGTGGGAGTCGCCGTACTTCAGCAACAGGGAAAGGTAACTTCTTGATTCCCCTCCCTTTTTGCAATCTCCCAATGGGCAAAGATCTGCTTGAAAGAGACACTCCAGGTCCATACTCAAAACCAACTTTCATGTACCATTCATTACCCACTTTCCATGGGTTTTTTCTTTTCTTTTTGCCATTGCTTGAGCGATAAGTCATTAGCTATAACACGTATTGTTTGGAACAAGAACATCATTCTGGGCAATATATTAATCTTTATCGCAGAAATTCTACCCAACAAGGACAGTTATAATTTATTCCATCTTAACATCTCTTTTTAAATTTCCACCCATGTCTTAACATAATTATTTTGAAACAACATACAATTCAAATTTCTCATGGTTAATACCTAAGTACTTTACTTTTTTGTCAATTTGGAATTCAGTTTTCTCTGTCAAAGTCTTGTTCTTCTGTAGTCATATTCTTTATTTTCTAATGATTAACCTTAAAACTTGCTAGCTTGCCAAATTCCTTTAATTTATTCATAAGAGTTTCCACTCCCTGTAATGGGTTTTCCAGAACTATCATCAGATCATCTGCAAAACTCCTAACGTAGTTTCCCTTTTTAATCTTTATCCCCTTAATTCTCTCATCTTGTCTAATATCTCTAAGCAAGACTTCCAAAACCAAAATGAAAAGCAATGGTGACAGTTGGCACCCTTGCCTTGTTCCCTTCTGTATCTCACAAGGTTTTGTTAATTCTCCTTTAACAATTATGTGAGCTGTCTTCTGCTTAATAAATCAATTTCACCCATTTAATGAAATCTCCAAAGTTCATTTCTTGCAAAGCTCTAAACAGAAATTCCCAGTTCACAATGTCAAAAGCTTTTTCTGTATCCCAAAAAATCAACACAGCTTCTTGTTCTGACAGTTCGAATACTCCAAAATATCTAACATATTTCTGACATTGTCTCTTAACTGTCTTTTAGATAAAAATCTATAAATAAATCTATAAAAAAATTATACATCATGACCAGTCTTGTAAAAAATAAAAAAAACCTTGCTGCCAAAATCACTCCAAATAATTTATAGTCACTGTTCAGTAATAAGATTGGCTGATATTTTTTTACTGAGGTCAAATCTTGTCCCTCTTTAGGTATAAGTGGGATGTTGGCCTCTTTTTAGCTATCTGGTATATGAGTATATTATTCATTGTCCTTGTTGTAAGGGTTGTAGAAGTTCTTCAAAAAATTGATAGTTAGCAGCTGGCCACTGTACCTTTTCTTTCTTGGATTTTTTAATAGCATTGCATAACACCTGAATTGTTAAAGGGCCATTGATTTTTATTTATCTATTTTTGGGAGAGTGTGAGATTTTTGCTGGATGTTGTTTTTGCAAGTAATCATCTACCCGACCCTGCCCCCCCCCCAAGATTGTTTGAGCTTTATACAGCTTAGAGTAAATTTGATCAAAGTTTCTTCATATTTGTATTGTTCATTGTTATAACATTGTTTTCTTGCAACTTCAGGATCACTTTCCTTAGTTTGGCTGAATTAACTAAAGCAAATAGTTTTAACTGGATTTTAAATGTGTAATTATTCATTCCTATTTTGAATTTTGCCTGTTGTCTTTGTCCATGGAGTTTTTTTGGCAGGGATACTGGGGTGGATTGCCAGTTCCTCCTCCAGGTGGATCACGTTTGGTCAAAACTCTCCACTATGACCTGTTCATCTTGGGTGCCCTGCTCGGCATAGTTCGTAGCTTCTCTGAGTTATTCAAGCCCCTTTGCCATGGCAACTTCGCCACAGAAGTGCCTGGCGTGCTCTGGTCCATGGGGTCACGAAGAGTCGGACACGACTAAACGACTAAACAACAACAAAATTTTGAATTTTATTGTGTAATTCTCTTCTTTAGTGGTTGTGCAAACAACTATTCTGAATAATGCCTCTTATAGGGTAGGGAGCACTGGGGATAAGTGTATGGAAGCAAGGGACAGTGGCCCAAAGAAGTTTGGGAACCACTGGCCGAGATTAATCTCTTGCCTCTTGTTGTGTGAAGAATACACAATCCTGGACTGCATCTACAGCGAGGCCCAGCAGATGTACTACATCCTCGATGTGATGTGTTGGCGGGGACACCCTGTGTACGACTGCCAGGTACCTTTTTGCCTCTAGTCTGCCACTGGCTTGCATCCCTGGCAGCTGTTTCCTCCTCTCTGTTCCCTTTCTGAGACACTTCCTGGATTCTGCTAAAACTCACCTGTAATGGTGTTTTTGGAGATGTTGCCCCATAGTTAAATTTTAATTTTTTTTATTTAATTGGGGGGCATATAAGAGGTAAAACAATTCTGGGAGCAAAGTAGACCCAAGCCATTATGGGACTTAAATACTATTAGTGACACCTTGAACATGGCCCAGTAACAAATTGGCAGCCAGTGCAGATCTCTGAGCAGAGGTGTTAATACGCTGACAGGGCCTCGCTCCTGTCAGCAACCATGCTGCAGCATTCTGCGCTGGCTGCAGCTTCCGATCTTCAGCTGACTGCGGTTTTTGGCATGGCGACCAAGACTAGCCCTAAATAGTGGATCCCTGTTTGTCTTGGCCATCTCTCCATATACTTTCTTTTAATCTATAACCAACAAAAGAGCTTAGCAAGATAAGAGATTCTGTTGAAGTCATGATAGTTTGCTTCACAATCCAGAGCAGAAGCAGTTGCTCTGCTTCTACAAAGCTTCTGTGTTGCCTCCTTTTGGGGTTGTTCCATGCGGAGCTCATAGAAATTCAGATGGATTTCCCATATTCAGGGCAGAGCTCTTGAGGCTGCTGCTTATCATTTAGTCCCCTAACATGACCCTCCTGGCCAGCATGGTGTAGTGGTTAAGAGCGGTGGACCCGTAATCTGGTGAACCGGGTTTGCTTCCCCGCTCCTCCACATGCAGCTGCTGGCTGACCTTGGTCCAGTCACACTTCTCTGAAGTCTCTCACCTCACAGAGTGTTTGTTGTGGGGGAGGAAGGGAAAGGAGATTGTTAGCTGCTTTGAGACTCCTTAAGGGGAGTGAAAGGTGGGATATCAAGTCCAAACTCCTCCTCCTCCTCTCTTTCCCCCCCCAGACAGACTTCAGGTTCTATTGGCTGCATTCAAAAATGCAGGAAGAGGATGGCCTGGGAAAGAAAAGCCGTCTTAATCCAGTAAGTCCTTTTTGCCCAGAAGTGTGGATGTTCTAGACAAGTGAGACCTGCAAGGAAATAATCTGCTGTGAAGTCTTCCTGTTCAGGGCCCCCTTACAGGATACTCCATTCCATTTACCCTCCCCATCCCTGGTGTTCTGTCCTGTTCCCCCCTCCCCTGCCACCAGCCAGCATGCTCAGCCTTCAATCTGCTTTTTTTTCTGGTGCAGGGTGTTCTTCCCTAAATATTTTTTAATTATTATTTTTTGTTTGGGTGCTTCTGCATACCTTTGGGTTTACCCGCAAACTCGCTGATGCCTTCTCCTTGTGCTTGGGTGTTGTTGGTTTTGGATGCGCAAGGGCTAGCAGGCACATGGAGAATAGAGTTTGCTGTGGCAATATATCGGAGGGGAAACTTTCTCAGGTCAAGGGCCACATTCCCTTCTGGGCAGCTTTCTGAGGGCCACATGCTGCTGGTGGGCAGGGCCAGAGGCAACAGTGTGCTGAGAACAAAGCTATAGACTTCGCTTTTGCACCATGTGCTAGCTTCTACACAGGATCATCCACCCTTCTTTGTCATCCGCGACCCTTCCCCTCCGCAGGGAGGTGGGACCGATTCGGATGGTCCGCCCCCACCACTTAATGGATCCAAATGGTTTCCAGAGAGTGGCAGGCGATGCTTTATCCCATGTTGATGGCCTTTCAGCTGATTCCCTGGTGGCCTGCTGGAATGTGGAGTTAACCGGGGCTATTGACTGTTTGGCTCCAAAGCGCCCTCTCTGATTGCATGGAGCCCAGACAGCCCCGTGGTTTTCCACAGATTTGAAGGCAATGAAACAATCGCTGTGATGGCAAGAGTGCTGGTGGCGGATAACTCATTCTGAAGCTGACCGGACACGGGTTAAAGCTCAATGTCGAGCCTACCAAGTGGCGGTAGCGACGGCGAAGAAGACTTTCTTCACCACCTCTATTGCATCTGCAGAAAACAGAAGCAGGAGACTCTTTCAGGTGGTTCGCAATTTAGCGGAACAACCTGCTACATCGGGGCCCAGTATGGGCCACAAGATTTCCTGCAATGATTTTGCAAATTTTTTGCAGATAAAGTCGCTCAGATTTGGGAAGAAGTAGACTCCTAGACTCCACCATGGGAGCAGGGCCGGGGCGGGAGAGTGCTAGAGTCCTGTCTAGTCAAGTTGTGTGGGATCAATTCCAATCTGTTACCCCCGAGGATGTGGACAGGCTGCTTGGATGAGTGAAACCAACCACCTGTCTCCTTGATCCTTGCCCATCCTGGCTTATAAAAGCTAGCCGGGAAGGGCTGGGCGATGGGATTCGTGGGGTGGTGAATGCTTCTCTCTGTGAGGGAGCCTTCCCAGATCTGCTGAAAGAGGTGGTTATTAAACCCCTTCTTAAAAAACCATCTTTAGATGAGGCCAATATGGCCAACTATTCTTGGGCAAGGTGATTGAGCGAGTGGTTGCTGAACAACTCCAGGCATGCCTGGAAGAAGTGGACCATTTGGATCCCTTCCAGTTGGGAATCAGGCCTCATCATGGGACTGAAACTGCCTTGGTCGCACTGGTCGATGATCTCCAGAGGCAGGCTAGGGACAAGAGTGAGAGCTGTTTCCTAGTTCTGCTGGATCTCTCAGCGGCATTTGATACCATCGACCATAACATCCTTCTGGATCATCTAGAGGGGCTGGGAGCTGGGGGCACTGTTATACAATGGTTCCGTGCCTGCCTCCTGGGCTGTGTCCAGAAAGTGGTGTTGGGGGTGAGTGTTCAGACCCCTGGGCTCTCACTTCTGGGGTGCCTCAGGATTCTGTCCTCTCCCCCCATGGTTTTCAACATCTACATGCAGCTGCAGGGAGAGATCATCAGGGGGTTTGTATTGGGTGTTCATCAATATGCGGATGATACCAAGCTCTACTTCTCTTTCAAATAAGAACCAGTGACGGCGGTGAAGGTCCTGTGTGAGTGTCTGGAGGCAGTTGGAGGATGGATGGCAGCTAACAGATTGAGGTTGAATCCTGACAAGACAGAAGTACTGTTTTGGGGGGACAGGAGGCGGGCGGGTGTGGAGGACTCCCTGGTCTTGAATGGGGTAACTGTGCCCCTGAAGGACCAGGTGCGCAGACCCGGAGTTGTTTTGGACTCACAGCTGTCCATGGAGGCGCAGGTCAATTCTGTGTACAGGGCAGCTGTTTACCAGCTCCATCTGGTATGCAGGCTGAGACCCTATCTGCCTTGCCAGAGTGGTGCATGCTCTGGTTATCTCCCGCTTGGACTACTGCAATGCGCTCTGCGTGGGGCTACCTTTGAAAGTGACCCGGAAACTACAACTAATCCAGAATGTGGCAGCTAGACAGGTGACTGGAAGTGGCCGCCGATACCATATAACACTGGTCTTGAAAGACCTACATTGGCTCCCAGTACGTTTCCGAGCACAATTCAAAGTGTTGGTGCTGACCTTTAAAGCCCTAAACGGAAGCCACCCAGAGTGGCTGGGGAAGCCCAGCCAGATGAGCGGGGTATAAATAATCTATTATTATTATTATTATTATTATTATTATTATCCATCCAGACAAGCAAGAGGCGGGATCAGAGTTCAAGGACACATTGCAGCCAGGAAAAAACACTCTGGGTACAAAGCAGAAACAGTGAGGGGAATGGCCTGGGGGGACTTCCTTTTTTTTTTTTTATAAATATTTATTGAGATTTTTTGAATACAAAATGCAAAAATAATAAACAGTATAGCATGGATCATAACACATTTGTCAGAACTTCTTTGGACTCCCTCGCGTCTCCCACTCCCACTTACATCATTATAAATTTTTTTCCAGCAATTTATCATCTTATTTATATTCTTGAATCTTGTTCCGTTAATTTAATCTAATCTTCAAAAATTTTATATTTCCCTCAATCTCACTTATCATCAAGTTCAAATCTAATTCAATGGTAGGCAATTATTTATGATCTAGCATCCTTCTTAGCATTCAACCAAATTACAATACTTTTGTAAATAAATCTTGAATTTCTTCCAATCTTCTTCAACCCTCTCTTCTCCCAGGTCTCGGATTCTGCCAGTCATCTCGGCCAGTTGCATATAGTCCATCAGCTGCATCTGCCACTCTTCCAGTGTGGGTAGATCTTGAGTTTTCCAACTCTTAGCGATGAGTATCCTTGCTGCCGTTGTTGCATACATAAAAAATGTTCTGTCCTTCTTTAACACCTTCTGGCCGACAATGCCCAGAAGGAAGGCCTCTGGTTTCTTAGTGAAGGTATACTTAAATACCTTTTTCAACTCATTGTATATCATTTCCCAGAAGGCCTTCACTCTAGGACAGGTCCACCAGAGGTGAAAGAATGTTCCTTCGTGTTCTTTACATTTCCAACATTTATTGTCAGACAAATGGTATATTTTGGCAAGTTTAACTGGGGTCATGTACCATCTATATATCATTTTCATTACATTCTCCTTCAAAGCATTACATGCAGTGAAGTTCAGCCCAGTGGACCACAACCTTTCCCAATCCTCAAACATAATGTTATGCCCAATATCCTGAGCCCACTTTATCATAACCGATTTAACCATTTCGTCTTCTGTATTCCATTTCAGCAGCAAGTTATACATTCTTGATAATACCTTAGTTTTTGGTTCTAACAATTCTGTTTCCAACTTCGATTTCTCCACCTGGAACCCTACCTTTTTGTCATTTTTGAAAACTTCTTTAATCTGAGCGTAATGTAACCAGTCTCGCACTTTATCTTTCATTTTCTCCAAACTCTGCAATTTCCAATTGTCTCCGTCTTTTTCTAATATTTCCCAATATTTTGGCCATTTGGCCTCCATATTGAGTCTCTTTCGGGCCTTAGCTTCCAGAGGTGAAAGCCACCTCGGAGTTTTGTTTTCCAGTAAGTCTTTGTATTTTGTCCAGACATTAAAAACTGCTTTCCTGACAATATGGTTCTTAAAGACCTTATTGATCTTAACCTTATCATACCATAGATATGCATGCCAACCAAATGCATTGTTAAACCCTTCCAAGTCCAATACGTCAGTGTCTTCGAGAAGTAGCCAGTCTTTTAGCCAGCAGAAGGCTGCGGCTTCATAGTACAACTTTAGGTCCGGCAGGGCAAAGCCCCCTCTTTCTTTCGCATCAGTTAGTATCTTAAACTTAATTCTGGGCTTTTTGCCCTGCCAGACAAATTTAGATATATCTCTCTGCCACTTCCGGAAGCACTCTGTTTTGTCCACAATCTGCAATGTTTGAAACAAAAACAACATTCTTGGCAATACATTCATCTTAACAGCAGCAATTCGGCCTAACAAAGAAAGCTTCAATTTTGTCCAACTATCCAAGTCTCTCTTAATTTCAAACCAACATTTTTCATAGTTATCCTTAAATAGACTCAGATTTTTTGCTGTTATGTTTACCCCTAGGTACTTTACTTTTTTAACCACAGTTAGTTCTGTTTCTCTCTGAAACTGTTCCGACTCTACATCTGTCAGATTTTTCCCCAACACCTTAGTTTTCTGTTTATTTAGTTTAAATCCCGCCACCCGACCAAAATCTTGGATCAGTTGTAATACTCTTTTTGTACTAGATTCTGGCTCCTGCAGGGTCAAAACTAGGTCATCTGCAAAAGCTTTAAGTTTATATTGCTTCACTCCGACCTGAATCCCTTCCACCAACCGGTCCCCTCTAATCATATTCAAGAGCACCTCCAGAACTGATATAAATAACAAAGGGGAAATCGGGCAGCCTTGTCGTGTTCCTTTTTCAATTTTAAACTCTTCCGTGACCACATTGTTTACTATCAATTTAGCCTTTTGTTCTGAATATATTGCATCAATCCCATTCTCAAAACCCCGACCCACTCCCATTTCTTTTAAATTTCCCTTCATAAATTTCCAAGAGATATTATCAAAGGCCTTCTCTGCATCTATAAAGATTAGCACTGCTTTTGTATTTATATCAGTTTGCAAAAGTTCCAAAATGTCAATAATGTTCCTTGTATTAGCAAACATGTGTCTACCTGGGAGAAAGCCTGCCTGGTCTTTATGAATTACTTCGTTTAAAACTTTTTTAAGTCTACTTGCCAAAACGTCTGCAAATATTTTGTAATCCACATTTAAAAGGGAGATGGGACGGTAGTTCTTAAGTTGTGTCTTTTCAGCTTCCGATTTTGGTATCAATGTGATGAATGCTTCCTTCCACGACTCCGGCGCCCTCCTCCCCTCCATAATTTCATTGCTAACCTCCATCAATGGTTGTATCAAATGGTCTTTTAATATCTTATAGTACTTGGAGGTTAGCCCATCTGGTCCTGGAGATTTGCCCAATTTCATGTTTTGAATGACTTGTTCAATTTCTTGGCATGTTATTTTACTATTCAGGAGAGATCTATTTTCTTGTGACAACTTTTTAAGTCCATTTTTCTCTAAAAATTGTTTGATCTCGACCTCATTCTGCGGCCCTTGAGTGTATAGTTTTTTGAAGTATTTCCAAAAACACTTTCTAATCTCCATGGGGTTCTGAATATTTCTTCCTTCAATTTCCAAATTTGTAACTGTATTCAATTTTTGTCTCTTCTTCAACTGCCAAGCTAGCAGTTTTCCACATTTGTTTGCCGATTCAAAGGTTTTTTGTTTCATTAATTTAATCTTCCACTCTATTTCCTGATTTATCAGTTTAGAATACTGTGCTTGATAGAGTTTAATTTCTCTCAAGGTCGGCAGGGACTTCGGGTTTGATCTTAGCTTCTTCTCTAGTTCTTTTATTTTCTCCAAAATCTTATCTTTTCTGTCATTTTGTGTCCTCTTCATTGCAGCATTCTGTTGTATCAAGAACCCCCTCATCACAGCTTTACTTGCATCCCAAATAATTCTTTTTTCCACCGTAGTGTTCATATTTATCTCAAAGTAGTCCTTCAATGCTTTCTGGGCCTTCTTAATAATCTCCTGATCTCTGAACAAATTGTCATTCATCTTCCATCTAAAGGAGCCAGTTGGTAATAGTGTCATATCCATTCTCAGTGCATTATGGTCGGAGCAAGTTTTTGGGCAGATTTCCACCTTTCTGACCTTCGGTGCCAGACCTCTAGTTATCCAAATTTGGTCGATTCTTGTCCAAGTCAGCTGAGCTTCAGAGAAGAATGTTCCTTCTTTTCCCAAAGGGTTCTTCGTTCTCCAAATGTCAATCCAGTCCATATTGTCAGTCAATTCAAAAAAGGTCTTTGGTAGTCTGCCATCTTTTGTAACATTCTGGCTTTGTGACTTATCCATGTTAGTTGATATGACCCCGTTCATGTCTCCCATCATGATGATGTTGTCATAATCCAGATATTCCAGCATAGTCTCATGCAACTTCTTGAAAAATTCCGACTTCCCTTCATTTGGTGCATAAATTCCTAATATCAAAATCTTTTCTCCTTGATGTTGTATTTCGATTGCCAAAATTCTTCCATGTTCATCTTTAAATAAAAATTTAGGTGACAGGCTCTCTTTTGCATATATCACCACACCTCTCTTCTTTACTTTGTCTGAAGATATAAATTCCTGACCAAGTCTTTTGTTTATTAGTACTTTCCTGTGGAGCCTAGTCACATGTGTTTCTTGTAAGCAAATAATGTCCAATTGTTCCTTTTTCAATATATGAAAAAATTTCCTTCTTTTTTCCGGAATGTTACAGCCATTTATATTCCAACTCAAAAGTTGCAGAGACATCCTGGATAAGTCTGGTTATTTTTCTAGGGGTAGTACCTTGTTCGCTGGGTCTTCAGAATCCGAGGGTGCAGGCACCTCTGGTACTACAGGCCCCGAGGGTAGTTCCAGTCCTTTTTGGAGGTCCTCTCCGTACGCAGTCAAAAATTTGTCTCTATCTTCCGGTGATCTAATTTTAATCTTCTTCCCTCTAAAAGTGAAAGATAATCCTTGAGGAAAATCCCACCTGAAGATAATTGTATTACTCCTTAACAATCTTGTTAGTTCCAAATAGTCAGATCTAAGGTCCAACAGTTGTTTAGGAATATCCTTGTAAATTTCAATTCTTTTGTCCAAAATATCCAGTGACTTTCCGTAATGTAGACCCAAAATCTTGTCCCTTTCCTCCTTTGATCTCAGTATTATTAAACAATCTCTGGGCTTCTCTCTCTTTATAAGTCTTCCAAGTCTGAAGTCTTTTTCCTCTAAGTTCCAAAACTTGGAAAATTCTTTGGTCAAGAACTCAGCTAAGTTGCCTTCTTCCACCTCTGGTACCGATCTTATCCTTAAATTGGTCTGTCTATTCTGTAGTTCTATCATAGAAAGATAAGTCTGATGTTCACCTACTTGTTTGCTGAGTGGCCTTACCTCTTTCTCTAAATTTCCCAATCTTTGGCTGGTATCTTCAGCCAATTTCCGATTTTCACCTGCAGTCTCCTTCAATTCTCCAATTGCTTGCACATTCTGTGCAACTTGTCCAGTTAGTCTATTTAAACATTCAGTATTTTGATCAATTTTAGCTGTTTGCTGATCAGCTTTTTTATCCAAAGATTCCACTTTTTTATTCAAAGATTCCAATTTTTCAAGAATTTTCTCTAAAGTAGAACTAATTTCTCCTGAGGCCATCTCTTCCGATTGAAATTCCTCAGTTTCTGCCCGTGGCAGAAAAGCAGCTTCTTTCTCAGAAGTCTGAGTAGGCAGAGTAAGCACAGTAGGCACAGATGATCTGCGTGCCTGGGAGACTGCGGTTAGGGTTGTTTGTCTAGTTCTCGGTCCCTTTTTTCTTGCACCACTCATTCCAGAGTTATCTAAAATTCAAGGTCAAGCTGAGTTGTTCCCATGAGAAAGCAGCGGCCCAGATGGTAATAGTCAAACAGGAGGCCGGGAAAAGGAAAGTAAAACAATGTCACTGCTATTAATCCCAAATCCTCTAGGGGGAACTTAAAATGTCTTTAGGAAAGAAGACAATTCCAATAAAAATAATATAGTCCCATTTAATGTCCGAGAACCTTCTATAAGGTAACTTTTAGCAGAGTTAGCATTTAAAAAGTCACAGTGTTTCAGACAGTGCTTGCTGGTATTCCAAAAGGTGCTTCAAAGTAGCCAGTTCAAACTCCCTCAGATTGTTTCAAAGTTTAAGTTCAAAAGTATCCAGCCCTGCAAGCTGGCTGCTCAATTACTCAGGCAGTTCCAGCCCCTGGGTTTCTTGTTTAAATTGTAATCCAAATAGAAGAAAGGTATCACAGTCCACATAAGAGTCATGTAATCAATGCTTAAAGTCCTTATTCTACTTGAAAATAATTTCCACGGGTGTCCAGATCAATTAAATTAAAAGTTCACTTTTTGCCTCCACTCCTCCGGCTCTTTGCTTGGTAATTCAATGACAGCGGAAGACGGACTTCCTATTTTTCGTCACTCCGCTTTCAGCCAAATTGAGTACTTTAAGTACTTTAAGTCCCGAAATTTTAAAAGTCCATTTACTCACGGGTTGTTGTTTTCCGATTCTGTAATTTAGGAAGAAAGGACAGCGCTCACCGGCAGCAGCAACGCGGCTTCACTCCGCCGATTGCGGAACGATCCACAGCGCCGCAACCCCCTCCGCGATCCGGAGCCCCTTACGGGGCTCCTTCAACGTTTTGGGGGCTGCTCCTGGCGCCCGCCGGACCCCAAGACCACAGGCTTCTGCTGCCTGTGGTTTTCCTGAATGGGTCCCCGCTTCGCCGCAGCGGGAGACCCTTTTTCGGCGGAGCTTCCCTCCCCCGGCTAGGAAAGGGCAGCCATTGCCGTTCGCGCCGCCTCCGGAAGTGTCGGCCTGGGGGGACTTCCGGGGGCCAGGCAGGAGGTCTAAATGTTTATTACTGTGACCAAGCTGCGGGGGGCAGTGGAGGACAGGAGTGCCTGGCGTTCTCTGGTCCATGGGGTCACGAAGAGTCGAACACGACTAAACGACTAAACAACAACAAAGTAGTAGTATTATTTCCAGTTGCTAAGCAGCTGCCAGCCAGCAATGCAGCAGCCTAGTTGCAAGGTATACAATTTTGTTCTCTTCTCATTGCAAAGAAGAAATTAAACATCTATAAAACAGCTCCTCTGGCTACAGGCCTGGGAAGGATTTGGCCCCCTGACTGAGGTTCCCCACCCCAGTGTATATGATGTAGATCAATTCAGTAAAGAATTGCTTATCCTGGACCTGCCAATCTTGGACACAGTAACATCTCCCAATGGTGAAATATCACCTTCCAGGCATAAGGCAAACCTTCCGGAAGATTAAATTGTGTGTGCCTCCTTCCTTACTATTTGGGTATTAGCTGACTTCATCCCTGCTTTTAATCTCCCTGTTACAAAGGCAGATGTAAACAGAAACCACCTACCTTCTTTGGGTGGGGGGGGGGCGTTCTCCTGGTGCCTATACTGTGGGCAGGAGAAGCTGGCAGGGGCAGAATCTGTCTGCCTTCTGTACAGGGAAACTTTAGCAAATAGCACATCTCTCTAGGTTTCAGTTTGTAGAAGGCTTTGATGAAGAAAAGGAACACTGCTTGATTTGACCCACCGTGTGCTAAAGAGCCCCTTAGAACATTAGTCTCAGGTGGATGACTTTTATGTTTGAAGGACTAACTCATGGGTAGGCAAACTAAGGCCCAGGGGCCGGATCCAGCCCAATTGCCTTCTCAATCCGGCCTGCAGATGGTCCGGGAATCAGCATGTTTTTACGTGAGTAGAATGTGTCCTTTTATTGAAAATGCATCTCTGGGTTATTTGTGGGGCATAGGAATTCGTTCATTTCCCCCCCTCCAAAATATAGTCCAGCCCCCCATAAGATCTGAGGGACAGTGGACTGGCCCCCTGCTGAAAAAGTTTGCTGACCCCTGGACTAATTGCTGCAACAAAATGCTGCAGCATAGGGTGCTCCTCTTCAGGATTCTTGCCAGCTATGCTCTTTCTTGGACACTCCAACCCCCACTTTTCTCTGGTTTACACACACAAAGATACGGTTTCCCCCTTGTAACCACACAGGGCTTCTGGTCTGGAAAGATTTCAGAAATGGCTCTTGAGATTTTCCTCTCCACTGCCAGCTGACTGCTTCTCTGGGAAACTTTGGAGAGCTGAACACCGTTTAAAGGCTTGTTGAAGAAAGAAATGTGGGTCCCCAACTCCATGTGTATGTTCTGTGTCTAACACCCATCTTCACCATCTATTTATTTTATAGCAGTGTATAAATTAAATTATTAATAATAATAGCAACAACAACAATAATAACCATCATAATGCTGGCTGGGCTGGTGGGAGTGGGAATCCAAGCCCATCTGGATGAGGAACCTCTGGCCCTCCAGCCACATAGCCCATGGCTCAGCCACAGGTTATCAGAAGGCTCTCCAGTGGGAAAGCTGGGTCCCTCGGGCATGCCCCCTGGTTCTTCAACACAGGCTGCCCCTCTAAGATGCTTTGCTGTGGGAGCTCCAGGTCACCCACCAAAGAGGATTCCTCCAGTGAGGAGAGCATAGCCCTTTCCTTGTGTGCAGCAGCCTTCTCAGCAACAGGGATTCAGAGATACACTGCCTCTGAATCTGGAGGTTCCATTCAGCCATTGAGAGATTAATGGGAGAGTCTCAGATGTGAGCACTTGTAGTTCTGATCTTTCTTTTTTTTTTCCTCCTTCCCTTTCAGTTTAAATTTGTGGGACTGCAGAGTTATTCCTGCACACCGGAAAGCCTGTGCAAGGTTCTGGCCACAGGTTTCCCCTTTGAGGTAAGCAGTCATCTGTTGGCACCACAGCTCTGTCTCTTTCAACCCCAAGACTTGTATTCCTGGTGGAGAAGACCCCCCCCCCAAAGAACCTGGAGAGTAGGAGCCCCAGGGGCAACAGGTTCCAGCTAAGCAATACTGCTTACTGCCCCCCCCCCCATTAATAAAGTTTTCAGGACCAATAAAAAAGTATTTCTTCATGCAGCACATAGTTAAGCAATGGAACTTGCTCCCACAGAAGGCAGTGATGGCCACCAATTTGGATGGCTTTAAGGAGGATGCAAAAGATTACCCGGGAGGGACTGCAGGCCTTGGACTGAAAAAGCCCTCAACCCCTTGCTTGATGCAGACAGCCCAGAGCTGTGATTGGGCACCCCCAAGTATGGCTTCCGGCCTGTGCTTGACCGTCCAAGCGAGGGAGAGCCAGCCTGCCCCCAAGGGGAGTCGGCTCTGATGTCCTGCTGCTGTTACGGTTTCAGAGTTTTGTCCAATGTTCTGCTGAAATTGCCTTCCTTTAACTTAAGCCCCAAAGATCTGACCCTGTCCTTTTGAGGGAGCAGAGAACGTGTGTGCCACAAATATTCGGATTAGCAGGAAGGAAGAGAAATGGGCCAGTACCATGTGGATGGGGAGCAGATGGCAGCTGTCAGTCACTCGCGAACATGGCTGGGGCTGGCACAGGCATCAGCTACAGCTCAGGAGGTGGTTTTTATGCTGTTGCCCTCTAGAAACACTCATTCTCTCCACTGGACCAAACTGTTAAGAAGCATTAGAAAGAACTTTCTGATGGTAACAGCTGTTTGGCAGTGGAACAGACTACTTCAGCAGGTGGTGAACTCTTCTTTATTGGAGGTTTTTAAAAAGAGGTTGGGTGCTCTTCTGTTGGGGATTACTTAGCTGCTGTCATGAGAGCCTTTGGGGGGCTTAAGAATGAGTAAAACAGTTCTCTAAGCAAATGAGTAAATAAGGCCATCAGTCGCTGCTGTCATGATGGTTCTATGCCACGTCCAGGTTTAGAGAACAGAACCACTAAGAGGAGCCTGCTGGATCTGGCCCATGGGGGCCCCTCTAGGCCAGTATCCTGTTCCCACAGTGGCCAGCCAGGTGTGTGGGGAACCTGCAAGTGGGATTCAAGCACTTGAGTCCCCTCCCCTCGTATGATCTCTACCAAATGGCATTCACCACCCTAAGACCTCCAGGTATAGGGTGGTATATAAATAAAATAAAAATCCAGAAGCATGGCTGCCTCCGACCATGGAGGCAGAACATAGCCATGGTGGCCAGGAGCCATTGTCAGCTCTCTCCATGAATTTATCTGGTCCTCTTTTAACCAGGCAAGTTGGTGGTCATTACTGCATTTTGTGGGAGTGAGTTCCATGGTTTAACTCTGCACTGTGCACAGATGGACTTCCTTTTATCTGTCCTGAATCTTCCAGCACACAGAGGGAGCAGGCTCTGGATACCAGTCTGTGGGGACCTCAGGTGAAGAGGGCCTTTGCCCTGACAGGCTTCCCAGAGGCATCAGGTTAGGAAGTGGGAATGTGTTGGATTTGCTTACAGACTCCATGCTGTTGTTGTGCAAGAGGGCTTAACAACTTGTTTGCGCCACATGTTGGAACCAGACGTTCCAAGTCTGCCTGTCCTCCAGCTCCCTCCCTTCAGATCACATTCTTCCTTTCTGACCGAGTCTCAGGGAATCAAACACCCCTTCCCTCCCCTGTTGCTTGCAAGGAGAGGCAAGCAGGAGGAAGCCTATTTTCCCGCTGCTGCTGCTGCTGCTGCTGCTGCTGCTGCTGCTAGTGAAAGAAAGTTAAACATAAGAGATGCAGCTCTGGAGACCTTCTCTTAAGAACCAAAGCAGAGCATCTGCTGGATCTGGCCAAAGGGGTCCAGCTGGTCCAGCCTCCTGTTCTCACAGTGGCCAACCGGATGCCCCCAAGGAAACCTGCAAGCGGGATTTGAGCACAAGAGCAGCCCTCTCCCCTCCTGTGGTCTCCCTGTTGCTCCAGCTTCAAGACGTAGCGCAGACGCCGACTCACAGAGAGACTCACTGACTGGCCAATGAGCTCAAGAACCTGGACCATCAATCGTCCCCTATCTGCCTCATTCTTTTTTAAAACCATCCAGTTTGGTAGCCATCACTGCTCCTGTGGGAGCTCCATAGTTTAACTGTGTGCTGCTTCCATGTACTCCCATGAAGAATGGAGCCCTCAATGGCTCCAGCAACTGGCAGAGCTCAGATCAGAATGATCCTCCAAATCCAAGTGGAGAGTCTCCTGTTTCTGAGCAGCCCCCAGCCCCAGCTATTGAACATTGCAGATTCTGACCAGGCTGGTGTAGCAGTAGCTGGATTTGAGCAGTATTTGGCAGGTCCCCGCTTTCCAAGCCGTCCTGGGACCAAGGGAGGCGCCGGAATTGCTGGCTAGGATCCAAGGAAACTGCTGAGGAGTCCCTTGCATGTTCTAACTGAAATGCAGCTGTGCCAGCAGAACTTGGCCAATGGAAGCCCATTTTGACCACACACACAAACGGAGACTCCGTTCTTCCTCATTTAAGTTTAGTGCAGCTAAGCCTAGCTTGGGAGCAAAGGCTCCTTTTTTGTTAATGACTTGATTCAGTAATATGATGCTACACTTGGCTGTGTGGGTGACTTATAGATGTTGGATATCACAGCACTGCCCAACCTGCAAAGCATGGTTTGGTGATCTGGGATTTCCTGCAAGCTCAAGTGGGCTCTGCCCCTTCCTTTTCCTTGGGGCACGTGCACTTGTTGGCTCAGTGGAACATAGAAAGAAGCTGCTTTATCCTGATGAATAGACCATTTGTCCATTTAACATCAGGATAAAGTATTGTCTTCATGCAGACTAGCAATTTCATATTTTTTTAAATAGTATTTATTCAAATTTTAAAGATTACAAAGAGAAAATTAAAAAAAGGAAAATAAAAAATACAAAAAATACAATACAAAAATACAAACAATTCGAAAAAAGAAAAAAAACAGCTCAAACTTTTACATAACTTTCTTTCCTTTGCTTATTTCCTTGACCTCCTCACACCTCCCTTTTTTGTATTCTAGTTCAATTAGATATTTCAGAAAATCCTTTCTAGCTTTGTTTTTATCCTAATAATTTATCTTAATATACTGTAATTTTACATTCTTGTCTTTCTCCAATTAAAAAAATCAATTTTTACCTAATCCTTTATATCATTTCTGCTAAAACCACATTACTTCATTCCAACATCCTTCTAACACTCCTTAATTTTGCAATATTTCTGTAAATAAACTTTAAATTTTTTCCAATCTTCTTCCACCAACTCTTCACCTTGGTCTCGGATTCTGCCAGTCATTTCCGCCAGTTCCATATAGTCCATCACTTTCATCTGCCATTCTTCCTGGGTGGGTAAATCTTGTGTCTTCCAATACTTTGCGATAAGTATTCTTGCTGCTGTTGTTGCATACATAAAAAAAGTTCTATCCTTCTTTGGCACCAATTGGCTGACCATGCCCAGGAGGAAGGCCTCTGGTTTCTTCAGAAAGGTATATTTAAATACCTTTTTCATTTCATTATAGATCATCTCGCAGAAGGTCTTAATCCTTGGGCACGTCCACCAAAGGTGAAAGAATGTACCTTCAGTCTCTTTACAATTTCCAACATTTATTATCGGGCAAATGATAGATTTTTGCAAGCTTGACTGGTGTTATGTACCACCTGTATATCATTTTCATTATATTCTCTCTTAAGGCATTACATGTCGTGAACTTGATACCTGTGGTCCATAACTGTTCCCAGTCAGCTATCATAATGTTATGTCCAACATCTTTATCATAGCAGATTTCCCATTTCATCTTGAGTATTCCATTTCAACAGCAAGTTATACATTCTTGACAAGTTCTTAGTTTTAGGATCTAACAATTCTGTTTCCAATTTTGATTTCTCCACCTGAAAACCAATTTTGTTTTCCAAATTATAAGCCTCCATTATTTGATAATAATGAAGCCAATCTCGTACTTTGTTTTTTAGTTTTTCAAAACTCTGCAGCTTTAATCGGTCTCCTTCTTGTTCCAATATTTCCCAATATTTCGGCCAATTGGCCTCCATATTGAGCTTTTTCAGAGCCTTTGCTTCCATTGGTGACAACCACCTTGGAGTTTTGTTTTCAAGCAAATCCTTATATCTTATCCAGACATTAAACAGTGCTTTTCTGACAATATGGTTTTTAAACGCTTTGTTCTTTGGCCTTTTCATACCACAAATATGCATGCCAACCAAATACATTATTAAATCCTTCCAGATCCAATAGATCAGTGTTTTCAAGAAGTAGCCATTCCTTCAGCCAACAAAATGCGGCTGACTCATAATAAAGCTTAAGGTCTGGCAGGGCAAATCCACCTCTTTCTTTAGCATCAGTTAGTATTTTAAATTTTATTTGGGGCTTCTTGCCCTGCCAGACAAATCTAGAAATATCTTTCTGCCACTTCTTCCATTTTGTCCAAAATTTGCAATGTTTGAAACAAAAACAACATCCTTGGCAATACATTCATTTTTATCGCAGCAATTTGGCCTAGCAATGATAACTTCAAATTTGTCCATATTTCTAAATCCTTTTTCACTGCAGACTAGCAATTTCAGACTAGCATTGTCCTAAGTTGTAGCTGGAGATTCAGACGGTTCAAGACATACAGACAGTTCTGGCCAGATAAAAGAAAGGACTTCTTTACACAGAACATGGTTAAGCTATGGCACTCACTCCCACAGGAGGCAAGTTGGGTGGCTTTCAGAGAGGTTTGGGCAAATTCATGGAAGAGAAGACTATCCATGCCTCCTGGCCATAATGCCTCTGCTCTGCCTCCCCTGTCAGGCAGGAACACTTCTGAATGCCAGTTGCTGGAAACCACGGGGGGGGGGGCTCTTACACTCAGGTTCTGCTTGCAGATTTCCCACAGGCATCTGGTTAGCCACTGGAGACAGGATGCTGGAAACAGGTGAGCCATTGGCCTGATCCAGCAGGTGCTTCGTATGTTGTATGAATGCTGGTAATCTCTAGCTCCAGTTAGTTTAGGAATGATTATGTTCCACTGGAGAGAGCCCGTTCCGTCGCAGCCAAGCCATACCTCCCTCCTGTGATAGGAACTGCCTGGTGTCTTCTGCATCTGAACAAACTCAGCACCATTTGCATGAGAACAAATTAGATCCCTGACTTCTTTGTTAACGAGAAATAAGCTTGGTACGTCTCTTTCGGGAATGTGTAATTAGTAAGAAATGGTGTGGGGTCATAGCTGGGAAATTCCAGGCTATAACATGTCATTCGGCCTGCTGTTTGCATTGTTTGGCAGTGTAAGAAAGAAAGTACTCATGGATGATAGACAGATGATGATTTGTTACTAACGGCAGCCAGGCGGGCGATTGGCCATAAGTGGAAACAGAGGGACCTGCCATCACTGAGAAATTGGATGAGTGGGATCTGGGATGTGCAGTAATGTTGAAGCTTGCAGATATTTTTAAACACAGACAGTAAAACAAGCATTGTAGACTACAAGCCCCATCATCCCCTGAGCATTGGCCATGGTGGTCAGAGCTGCTAGGAGTTATAATCTCACAGCAATCTGTAGGTTGGGGGAAAGCTGTGACTTTTCCAGAGTACTGCATGTAACAAGTCAATGCATCAGTTTTGTAGAGAAATGCTCCATGTTCATGATGCACCAAAAATAGGTACAGGATAATACTCAGCCCTGTAGTTTATTAAGAGTTGTGCAGTGCATATAATTAGGATAATACAGGTAATTAGGTTATTTATCCTACTTTCCTCCCTTCTCTATCATTTTAGAAACTTCTAATTTCCAAGGATGATTATTGTTCAGTGTATGATTGTGTTACTATGTGTTTGATTTTTCTCTCTGCAAAAAGAAAAAAACAATGTTAGCACAAACCTGAGAAACAGACTAAAGTAAACACAGAGAAACAGGGCTGTTTCCAGAGTAAATTAGGTCCCTGCGCATGGAGGCAAAATGGAGCCTCCCTATCCAGAGGCATTGTACCACTGAAATACCTGTGGCTGAGTGAGCAACAGCAGGAAGGGACTTTCCCCCTCATGTCCAGTTTGGAGGCTTCCTGAAGGTGGACGTGATGGGCCTCTCGCCTCATATCTGGCAGAACTCTTCTCGTGTCCTCTTGCAGCGTTTACTGCCCTGGGTCGGTTGCCCTGAGCCATCCAAAATTCTGGAACTTTTCCCAGAACACCTCAGCAGTACTAGATGCCCGTCCTCTTTTGCTCCCATTAATACAGTAGTATTCCCCATTTTGCAGAGGGAGGGGCTGAGGCACAGAGTGTAGCCCAGGGTCCAAAGGGAGCTGTTGCTCAGCCAGGCAAAGTCCTTGCCAGCAAGGCAAGCTGCTGGCGGAAACGCAGTAAGGCAGGAGCTGAGGCTGTGGCTTTATAATGCTTGGCGGAACCTGATTGGCCCCTGGGAATCAGCTGAGAGTGTCAGCTGACTGAGCCCCATATTGTACTGCAACCTAGGTGGTGCTGTTGAGAGGGGACCCTCCAAATCGTGTTGGACTCCAACTCCCATGAGCTTCAGCCAGCATGGTCAACCGTCAGGGAGGATGGGAGCTACAGTCCAACAACAACTGAAGGGGCCATGGACACCCCCCACACACTGCCACATCCCTACTTGCATGGCTTGTGGCGATGGAAATGTGTCTCTGAGGAGCCCCTTTTTAAAACAAAAGCACCCCTACCCACAGTTCCTTGGTTTGAGACCAGCATCATGTCTGGCTCTAAGCATGCCTCATGCATGGCCATTTTGCTGCCACAGTTCGCAGCTCAGCTGCTTCTGTCTCGTCTAGAGAGTCTGGAACCTCTGGCTGTCCAGAGAGCAAAGTGCTGATGTTACTCCTTGCCGGTCAGACCCCAGGCTTTTAGGCAAACAGTAACTTCATCCATCCTTCCTGATTCAGCTGGCGTCAGTGCCGTGAGTCAGTGGGAAGGAGGCAGACGGTGCATTAAATAAACACGAGCAGCTTCACAGGATGGAATAATCTGGGCTACTGAAAAGTGGAGAGGCTATTAACAAAGGCAGCGCCTTTGAGCCTCCGGATTCTTCTGCTCTCCAGGGACTTTCCCTAAATGCCTTGATCTTGGGGGGGGGGGCACTGAGGCGGGAGAGTGTGGTTTGATCCTCTTCGTTTTGGAGTGACCAACTCCAAAAAACCTTCAGTCTTCTTTTTTAAAAAAGCTAGGAGAGGGCAGGCATTCCCCACTTTGGGAAGCTTTTTTCTTTGTTTGTGTCCCAAACAGTATACCGTATTTTTCGTCCCATAGGATGCTCCGTCCCATAGGACGCACCTAGTTTTTTTGGGGGGAAATAAAGGAAAAAAAATTTCCCTTTATTTCCCCCCCAAAAGCAGGTCAGGGAAACCGAACCAGGTCGAGGCGCTGCGCCTCCCTGCTGTCCCCCAAGCTTGTGGGGCTGGCCGATATCTGCCTCAGGCGGCAGGCTGCTATCTGCAGCGTGGGGAGCCCTGCGGGGAACTCCTGCAGGGCTGCCCATGCTGCGGATGTCTTCTCTCCGGGAAGCAGGCTGCTATCCGCAGCCTAGACAGCCCTGCGGGACCTCCTGCAGGGCTGTCTAGGCTGCGGATGTCTTCCTGAAGCCTGGAGAGCGAAAGGGGTCGGTGCGCACCGACCCCTCTCGCTCTCCAAGCTTCAGCGAAAGCCTGCATTCGCCCCATAGGACGCACCCAGATTTCCCCTTCATTTTTGGAGGGGAAAAAGTGCGTCCTATGGGGCGAAAAATACGGTAAATAGTATGAAACTGATTTATACACTTAGAAGGGTTGAAAGTGTCCATCCTGGTAATTCTCATCAGCCAAGCCAGCTGGCTCCAGCTGTTGTGAGGTCTAGTGTGAAATGTTGGTTGGAGAAGGCTGTGGTTGGGCAAGGTCCAAAAGCGCATGGTACAGCCAGCCCCCATCCTGAAAGCAAGCAGATTTTGGTCTGGCCAGTGTCTGAACTGGAGAAGGGCTGGCAATATGAACAACCTCAAGTATATACCATCTTCCGTTCCATATGGGGGATGCAGGATAACCATGCAGTCATTAAACAAGTGTCCCCTTTAGTTTTGGACTGCAACCAGCATGCGCTGGGGGGCATCAGAATCCAAGAGCTGGAGGGCGCCAGCTGGGGAAGGCTGGCTTAAGACATAGCTGTATAGTTTTGACCTAAGGGGTGCAGGTACTGAATTCTTGTAAGTATTTTAGTTTTTAAAGTAGCAAACAGAAACAGTGTGTTTTTTGGGAGGGGGTTAGGGTGACAATACTTCCTTTGCCCCTCTGGTTGAATTGTGTACATACAAGGCAATATTTTTCCAAAGTCTCCAAAAACAGATGGGAAATAAGATGCCAAAACAATTAACCTTGTTTGGGTCACATGTTCTGAGCTTTTTTAAAATAAATGACTAAATGAAGGTTGTTTTGTGCAAGAAAAACTCTCAGCATCCAATTTAAAAGGTGCAAAGGGACAATGGAACCCGACAATCCTGTGAGAACTGAGTGCCAGGGATACAGAGGGAGTGAGGTGCTGAAACCCTGGTTAATGGGTGTTGTGGTGAATGTGTGGGTGTAGCACATACTGTATGTTACATGCACATAGAATCTTAGAGTTGGAAGTGACCCCGACATATGGCCACCCAACCTCTGCTTAAAAACCTCCAAGGAAGAAGAGGCCTTCCGATAGTATCTTCTCTCAGGCTCCTCTTTTCCAGGCTAAATATGCCCAGCTCCTTCAACCGTTTCTCATAAGGCTTGGTTTCCAAACCCCTGACCATCTTGCTTGCCCTCTGCACATGTTCCAGCTTGTCAACATCCTTCCTAAATTGTGTTGTCCAGAATTGTACACAGTATTCCAGGTGTGGTCTGACCAAGGCAGAAGAGAGTGGGACTGTGACTTCCCTTGATCTGGACACTAGATTTCTGTTGATGCAGCCTAGAATAGCATTAGCTTTTTTTGCTGCTGCAACCCTGTGTGAACTCATGTTTAGCTTGTGGTCTACTAAGAGCCTTAGATCTTTTTTTCATGTGTTGCTGTCAAGCCAGGTGCCACCCCACCCCCCACCCCCGCCGTATGTTCTGATACACATACTTTAAAGCATGCACACCAAACCTTTGTAATGATGCTACAAGCTTTGCATTCATCCAGTGAAGCTGAATGTTGAAAGAGTCAGGACAGTCAAAGGAACGTATCCCCCCCCCCCAGCTCATAGTTAAACTGCGGAATGTGCTTCCACAGGAGGTATTGAGTGAAGGAATGAAGGAAGGAATGTGATGGCCACTGACTTGGATGGCTGCTGGCCCTGATGACTCTGCTCTCCCTCCATTGGTGGAGGCAACAAGCTTCTGAGTGCCACTTGCTGGAAGTTGCAAGTGGGGAGTGTGTTGTTGTGCTCAGATTCTGCTTGTGGGCTTCCCAGAGGCATCTGGTTGGACCACTTCAGGAAACAGGATACCCGGTAAACAGGCTTCTGAGCTGATCTAACAGGGCATTTTCTTTTTACAAAATCCAAGGTATTACCCATGACGTCTCTCTCGGAAGGGTCTTGGCTTGGCACCCTGGGAAGCTGTAGTTTGCCAAGGGCCCCCATACAACGCAGTGTGTCAGTGGGTCTGGCTGTTAACCAGAAGGTTGGTGGCTGGAGCCCCCCCAGAGACAGTGTGGGCAGGCTTCCTGCATTGCAAGGGCTGGGATTAGATGACCCTTGGTGTCCCTTCCAACTCCGTGATTCTGTGATTCTAAGGTTGATGCTGCTGGCTTTGGCGGCATTGATCAAAGCTGCTTCTTTCAAGCCAGAGCTCTTAAGGAAAGACAATGCTGGAGCGGGAATGAGGAGCCCCCCTCACTGGCCAGAAATGCTTGCAGAGAGTTTGTGTCTTTTGTCATCATTCCCTCCCCCCAACTTCTTCCCAGCTGAGTCATCACTTCCCTGCACACAAATTGCCTTTAGCTGAAAGTAGCAAAAGCTCAAATCTTAGGAAACTCCACAGCAGGTTATCTGTAAAATTCTGTTCCCCTTGGGGAGCTGAACATGAGGGGTAATAGAAAAATCTTTTCTTTTTTTACTGCCAAAGGGGGAATGTATGTACATGGGACTAGCAGGAGGGGTGTGGAGTATTCGCCAGCTGCAGTATTGCAGCAAGAGGAAATGATGGAAAGAGTTAAGGCTTGTTAAAGCACAGGATGCTCTTAATTCACATTGATTGTCAGAGGAGAGGAGGATCCTGAGAATGTTAAGGATTCCTTCAGCCTGAGCATGCAGGAAGATACAAAACACAGCCACTCTCCCCTCCCTCCCCACCCTTATGAAGCTGGAGGTACCAGCAACTATTTTTCACATTCTAAATTCATTGGGATGCAAATCTCAATTCCCACCCCAACCCTCCTGGAATCTCAATGGAATGGAAGTATTTGCATCCAAGGAAGCACACTTTAAATTATTTAAATTATTATTATTTAAATTATTATTAAATGCATGTTTAAGGTTGCATTCAAGCCAGTGCAAGGCTTGACTTGTCCCTTCCATTTTTATTAGAAGATTTGGTCACTCAGCATTCACTTCCCTGACATTGTTTCAGTTTCAAGGGATACAAAAATTGCAGAACTTTTGCGTTCTAATTTAGTGTGCCCCAAATGCCATTTGTTAGATACTTAGAAGTATTTCCTAGGTGCTGCCTCTGAAAATGATAGTTAGAACATTTGAGACTAACCAGTCTGGCTGGTATTATTTTCATGAAACAATGCACTTTTAGAAATGGGGACATCCCCCAGAGGAAGCTACAGCAGGGGATTTGCATATGAAGTGCTTTGAACACTTGAAAATGCTGTGGAAATGTTGATTGTTTCTTAAATGTAAGAGCTTTACCAGTTCAGATGAAAGGCTCATCCAGTCCAGCATCCTGTTTTCCAGGATAGAAAGCTAGATGCCTCCATCAAGCATCCAACAAGGGTCTACATCATCTCCCTTTGCCCCCTCAGCAGCTGGTATTTGGAGGTATACTGCCTCTGAACCAGGAGGTTCTATGGAACCATTATGGCTAGTAACTTGCTCCATAAAATTGTCCTAAAAGGTAAGGTAAAGGTAAAGGTACCCCTGCCCGTACGGGCCAGTCTTGACAGACTCTGGGGTTGTGCGCCCATCTCACTTAAGAGGCCAGGGGCCAGCGCTGTCCGGAGACACTTCCGGGTCACGTGGCCAGCGTGACATCGCTGCTCTGGCCAGAGCCAGAGCCGCACACGGAAACGCCGTTTACCTTCCCGCTGGTAAGCGGTCCCTATTTATCTACTTGCACCCGGAGGTGCTTTCGAACTGCTAGGTTGGCAGGCGCTGGGACCGAGCAGCGGGAGCGCACCCCGCCGCAGGGATTCGAACCGCCGACCTTTCGATCGGCAAGCCCTAGTCCTAAAAGGTAAAGGACCTCTAATAGTTAAGTCCAGCCACAGACGACTCTGGGGTTGTGGCACTCTTCTCGCTTTACAGGCCGAGGGAGCCGATGTTTGTCCACAGACAGTTTTTCCGGGTCATGTGGCCAGCATGACTAAGCCGCTTCTGGCGAAACTAGAGCAGCACACGGAACACCATTCACCTTCCCACCAGAGCAGTACCTATTGATCTACTTGCACTTTTTTTGGGGGGGGGCGTGCTTTCAAACTACTAGGTTGGCAGGAGCTGGGACCAAGCAACGTGAGCTTACCCCATTGCAAGGACCTTCTGATCGACAAGCCCAAGAGGCTCAGTGGTTTAGACCACAGCCCATGTCACAAAAATTGTCCTATCCCCTTTTAAAAACTGCAAACTTAGTGGCCACCATTGCACCTTATTGCAGTGAAATTCCATAAGTTAGCTTTGCATTTAAGAACTGTCTTGAACAACATAGAAGCAAAGTGATGGATTAAAAAATTAATTTCAGTGTTGCTGTTTTCTCATTCCACAATGACTGCACTGATGGGGCTTCGGCAAAGGCTTTGTAGACCCAATGGTCAACAAAGTAGGGTACTAAATCTTTAAAATTGGACTTAATAGGAGCTTGCTTTTTAAATCTCACATAAGCGTTATTGCCTGGGAAATGTCTAATGGTGTCTCCATATTGGACAGAAGCAATAGCATAGCTAATCTTGTCTTGCAGGCAACTCTGCCCCAATGGCAAATATATTGTAGAAGATGCTTGTGGAATTAGGAATTGATCATCATTTGGTGATCTTAATACAGAATTTATATTCCTTTAACATTTGCCAAATCAAACTCAATGCCAAAGGTCAGCTTTATTCCAACATCCTGAATACGAAAGGTGTAAAACAAGGGTGTATTCTTGCCTCTTTTCTTTTTAATTTATTTTTATCAGATCTTCCAGAGCACATTGAAAAAGTAGAATCACATGCCCCCAAAATCAATCAAAACCCGGTCCCATTGTTACTGTATGTGGATGATGTGGCCTTATTATCACTGACGATAGGTCTGAAACATCTTTTACTTTCCCTGGTTTCCTATTATGAAAGCAATACATTTTCAATAAATTATGAGAAGACAAAATTTCTGATCTTCTTTAATTCCTGGAAATTAGAGAAATGGAAAATTAGAGGACAAGAAATCCGAGTAAAGTAAAGATTCAAAGATATCTCAGAATTTTATTCCAGAGCAACTCAGGTTGGTCAAACCATCACATAAGTGCTATGAAACAGGCAAAGTTTACCTCCTCAACAGTAGCTCGCTTTTCTTTTCAGAAAGGTAACCAATTTATACCAGCTGATATTCAGATTTTTCAAACTAAAGTGTCGTCCCAGATACTTTTTGGGATCCCAATATGGATACAAGCATATAATAGTGATTTAGATAAGATACACTCAAGTTTCTTGAGACGTATCCTGGGGCTCCCAAGTTCAATCAAGTATGAGATTATGTGTGCAGAACTAGGTATACACACAATGGAATATTGGGTGTGGGCTAGCACTGGAAAACACTGGTTGCGTTGCCATTTTCGTTGCCAACCCTCGAGTCTGCTCTCTGACTTGAGGACTTTTATAAATCCAAATGGTTCTAACTCTTACATAACAAAATCAGATCTATTGGCACTGACTTGGAACTCATGTATAATTCAAGTGAGCAATATATCACAATAGTCAATCCAGATTAAGGGTCATTGAAAAACGAAACATCAAGTCAGCTGTAAATAAAATTTGTTCCCCCAAGTTCTATGGTTTAAATACAACAGATAACAGGGTCACTTATATTTCACAATAATTCCAGTCCAACACAGGGCCTTTATGTTAGCCCAACTGAATGTTTTCCCCTCAGCTTTTGTCAAGGGCAGATATTCAAACATCCCCAGAAATAATAGACATTGTGGATGTTCTTTGAATGTGCTAGATGCTGTAAAACATATTCTTTTCTACTGTCCATTGTACAATCAGCTACGCAAACGTGTGCTATCCCCCTTTTTGGGTAGTCTAACATCACGGCATGGTGAAAATAACGGATTCAATCTGTCTGACATTAACCCGGAAGTAACTGCAAAGGTGGCTGAGTTTTTTGTCAATAGTATCTCAGAGTGGTGAATAGCACTATTTAGTGGGAAGAAACTCTAATGAAAACCCTTGTTATTACATATTTTACATGGCTGTTTATTTGTATATTTTTTAAATATGGATGTTTGATGATGGCCTATATTTGTAATGTCTAATAAAGGTTTGGGGAAGTAAGTAAGTAAAGAGGCAAATGTTTTTTTGTTTTCTCATTACATCACAACCAATGGGGACCTTGCCAGATGGACATGCTAGCAGGATTATGCAGGCAGCTTTAATTACTAAGCAGCACTAGATATCCAGGTATCTTCTCCTTAAGCTGTTAGATTTGCAAATACAAAACCCAATCATGTATCTATTTAAAAAATAACCCAAGTGTGGGGGTGGGGTTGGAGTTTTTTACAGAGAGACTTTTGGCTAGTTGATGAAAAGCCACTCATGTGATGGCATACACAAGAGAGTTATAAATCTGTATTGCACCTTACAGTGGCCTGGTGATTAAAAGAAAAAGACAGGGCTTCTGCAGCTGTAATAGTTGTAGAGAAGAGGGGATTCTCACCACCACCACCACCACATCCTCTTTTTACTTGGCTACCCTATCAATGCACCTCATTTTTCATATTATTTATTTGGTAACACTTACATGCTGTGCCAAAGTGCTCAAAGCATTTTTCAGTTTAGGATGGCGGGAGGGAACCTGGGGTCCTCCAGCTCCTGCTGGACATCTGACTCCCATCAGCCCCTAGCCAATACTCTGGGAAAAGGGGGCTGTAGCGCAGCAGCATCTGGGAGGACACAGGTTGCCCACTCCTGGCTTGAAAGAATGTTTTCTGCTCCACAAGCACAACCTTTAACATATTTGCTCAGTGGGACAGACTTCCAGGTAAATGCACATTGGATTTGAGTTCAACCGGTGCAGCTCTATTCATTTTTTTTTTTTAATAATAATTTTTTATTGATTTTCCAACACAAATTATAAACAAAACAGCACACAGAGAAAAAACATACAAAGACATATAAACATGTATAATTTCAAACCCTCTTTTTCATTAACCTTGCTTCCCGGACTTCCCCTTACCTCCCCTTTTCTGCATCCTGTTTTAAACTTTTTTTCCAACAACTCCTCACGTCAGTCAAATAATAGCATTTTCTTATTTTAATTTCATTCTCATACTTAATTGATTACAGCTGTAATTCTATATTTTCCTTTCCCTTGACATTTTAGCCCTCATTAATTTTGCAGCAGTTCTTAAGATATACTTTAAATTTCTTCCAATCTTCTTCCACCGTCTCTTTTTCTTGGTCACGGATTCTGCCAGTCATCTCCGCCAATCCCATATAGTCAATCAATCAATCAATCAATCAATCAAACCTTTATTGCATTAGCATACAGCCATAGCAGGATAAAACAAAAATGCTAGTCAATCACCTTCGCTTGCCATTCTTCCAGCGTGGGTAGTTCTTGTGTCTTCCAATACTTTGCTAAGAGAATCCTTGCTGCTGTAGTAGCGTACATAAAAAAAGTTCTATCCTTCCTTGACACCAATTGGCCGACCATGCCCAGGAGAAATGCCTCTGGTTTCTTATGAAAAGTACATTTAAGTACCTTCTTAATTTCATTATAAATCATTTCCCAGAAGGCCTTAATCCTCGGGCAAGTCCACCAAAGGTGGTAGAAGGTACCTTCAGTCGTATTACATTTCCAGCATTTGTTGTTGGGCAAATGATAAATTTTTGCAAGCTTGACCGGGGTCATGTACCACCTGTAAATCATTTTCATAATATTTTCTCTTAAGGCATTGCATGCCGTGAATTTTATACCGGTGGTCCATAACTGTTCCCAGTCAGCAAACATAATGTCATAACCAAAGTCTTGTGCCCACTTAATCATAGCTGATTTAACTGTCTCATCTAGTGTATTCCACTTCAACAGCAAGTTATACATTCTTGATAGATTCTTAGTATTGGGTTCTAACACTTCTGTTTCTAGTTTTGATCTCTCCAACTGGAAGCCAATTTTCCTGTCTTGTTTAAACACCTCCATTATTTGATAATAGTGAAGCCAATCTCTTACTTTAGACTTCAATTTCTCGAAACTCTGTAATTTAATTTTCCCACTATCTTGCTCTAAAATTTCACCATATCTTGGCCATTTAGATTCCATATTAAGTTTTTTCACCTCCTTAGCTTCCATTGGTGACAGCCACCTAGGGGTTTTATTTTCCAACAAATCCTTATATCGAATCCAAACATTATACAATGCTTTCCTAATGATATGGTTTTTAAATCCTTTATGAATTTTAACCTTGTCATACCATATATATGCATGCCAACCGAATCTATTATCAAACCCTTCCAAATCCAAAATGTCCGTATTCTCAAGAAGTAGCCAATCTTTCAACCAGCAGAAAGCTGCCGATTCATAGTAAAGTCTTAAGTCCGGCAGGGCAAACCCCCCTCTGTCTTTTGCATCAGTTAATATCTTAAATTTTATTCTGGGCTTTTTGCCCTGCCAGACAAATTTAGATATGTCTTTCTGCCACTTCTTGAAACAGTCCATTCTGTCCACAACCTGTAAAGTCTGAAACAAAAATAGCATTCTAGGCAATGCTTTGTTTTTGTTTAGTCGTTTAGTCGTGTCCGACTCTTCGTGACTGTATTGGACTGTCCACTTGTTAATCTCTTCAAGGAATTGCTTGGTTGCCTGTTCCGGAGAGAAGAGAAAAGAAAAAGACACCGTTAATTAAAATCATCATCATGGTCCTTCATGCTGAGGTCCCAGGGCAAGCTACAACAATTTTTTTTTTTAATGTGTTGTTAGTTTTAAAAATAAAACAAAACAAGTACAAAACAAAACGCAATGATCAACAAAAGGCAATCCAAAATCAACACTCATTACAAAAAAAAAGAAAATATTGAATTCGCACATCACAAATTCCGACATGACTTCCAGTCCCCCCAATTGTGGTTCCTAAATTACATTACAACTGCACACTTAACTTTATCTCTCATAGGTTGTTCAGTTGTGTTAATTTTGTAAAATTCTCTTATTTCATGCAGAAGTCAATTCAGGCCTGCGAAATAATTTAGATTATTACACTTATTATTACAGATTTCTTGTAGATATTCTCTGTAAATATTCCACTCTTTATTAAATATTTGATCGGTATGGTCTCGGAATCTTGCTAGCTCTGCATATTCTAACATTTTATTGTTGTTGTTTAGTCGTTTAGTCGTGTCCGACTCTTCGTGACCCCATGGACCAGAGAACGCCAGGCACTCCTGTCCTCCACTGCCCCCCGCAGCTTGGTCAGACTCATGCTGGTAACCTCGAAAACACTATCCAACCATCTCGTCCTCTGTCGCCCCCTTCTCCTTGTGCCCTCCATCTTTCCCAACATCAGGGTCTTCTCCAGGGAGTCTTCTCTTCTCATGAGGTGGCCAAAGTACTGGAGCCTCAGCTTCACAATCTGTCCTTCCAGTGAGCACTCAGGGCTGATTTCCTTCAGAATGGAGAGGTCTGATCTTCTTGCAGTCCATGGGACACTCAAGAGTCTCCTCCAGCACCATAATTCAAAAGCATCAATTCTTCGGCGATCAGCCTTCTTTATGGTCCAGCTCTCACTTCCATACATCACTACTGGGAAAACCATAGCTTTAACTATACGGACCTTTGTTGGCAAGGTGATGTCTCTACTTCTCAAGATGCTGTCTAGGCCTGTCATTGCCCTTCTCCCAAGAAGCAGGCATCTTTTAATTTCGTGGCTGCTGTCACCATCTGCAGTGATCATGGAGCCCAAGAAAGTAAAATCTCTCACTGCCTCCATTTCTTCCCCTTCTATTTGCCAGGAGGTGATGGGACCAGTAGCCATGATCTTCGTTTTTTTGATGTTGAGCTTCAGACCATATTTTGCACTCTCCTCTTTCACCCTCAATAAAAGGTTCTTTAATTCCTCCTCACTTTCTGCCATCAAGGTTGTGTCATCTGCATATCTGAGGTTGTTGATATTTCTTCCGGCAATCTTAATTCCGGCTAGGGATTCATCCAGCCCAGCCTTTCGCATGATGAATTCTGCATATAAGTTAAATAAGCAGGGAGACAAAATGCAGCCTTGTCGTACTCCTTTCCCAATTTTGAACCAGTCAGTTGTTCCATATCCAGTTCTAACTGTAGCTTCTTGTCCCACATAGAGATTTCTCAGGAGACAGATGAGGTGATCAGGCACTCCCATTTCTTTAAGAACTTGCCATAGTTTGCCATGGTTGACACAGTCAAAGGCTTTTGCATAGTCAATGAAGCAGAAGTAAATGTCTTTCTGGAACTCTCTAGCTTTCTCCATAATCCAGCGCATGTTTGCAATTTGGTCTCTGGTTCCTCTGCCTCTTCTAAATCCAGCTTGCACTTCTGGGAGTTCTCGGTCCACATACTGCTTGAGCCTTCCTTGTAGAATTTTAAGCATGACCTTGCTAGCGTGAGAAATTAGTGCAATTGTGCGATAGTTGGAGCATTCTTTGGCACTGCCCTTCTTTGGGATTGGGATGTAGACTGATCTTCTCCAATCTTCTGGCCACTGCTGAGTTTTCCAAACTTGCTGGCATATTGAGTGTAGCACCTTAACAGCATCATCTTTTAAAATTTTAAATAGTTCAGCTGGAATACCATCACTTCCACTGGCCTTATTATTTGCAGTGCTTTCTAAGGCCCATTTGACTTCACTCTCCAGGATGTCTGGCTCAAGGTCAGCAACCACACTACCTGGGGTATATGAGACATCCGTTTCTTTCTGGTATAATTCCTCTGTGTATTCTTGCCACCTCTTCTTGATGTCTTCTGCTTCTGTTAGGTCCTTTCCACTTTTGTCCTTTATTATGGAAATCTTTGTACGAAATGTTCCTTTCATATCTCCAATTTTCTTGAACAGATCTCTGGTTCTTCCCATTCTATTGCTTTCCTCTATTTCTTTGCATTGCTTGTTTAAGAAGGTCTTCTTGTCTCTCCTTGCTATTCTTTGGAAATCTGCATTCAATTTCCTGTATGTTTCACGATCTCCCTTGCATTTTGCTTGCCTTCTCTCCCCCGCTATTTGTACGGCCTCATTGGACAGCCACTTTGCTTTCTTGCATTTCCTTTTCATTGGGATGGTTTTCGTTGCTGCCTCCTGTATAATGTTACGAGCCTCCATCCATAGTTCTTCAGGCACTCTGTCCACCAAATCTAAATCCTTAAACCTGTTCCTCACTTCCACTGTGTATTCATAAGGGATTTGACTTAGATTGTATCTTACCGGCCCAGTGGTTTTTCCTGCTTTCTTCAGTTTAAGCTTGAATTTTGCTATAAGAAGCTGATGATCTGAGCCACAGAGCTCCAGGTCTTGTTTTTGCTGACTGTATAGAGCTTCTCCATCTTTGGCTGCAGAGAATATAATCAATCTGATTTCGATGCTGCCCATCTGGTGATGTCCATGTGTAGAGTTGTCTCTTGTGTTGTTGGAAAAGCGTGTTTGTGATGACCAGCTTGTTCTCTTGACAGAACTCTATTAGCCTTTGCCCTGCTTCGTTTTGATCTCCAAGGCCAAACTTGCCAGCTGTTCCTTTTATCTCTTGACTCCCTACTTTAGCATTCCAATCCCCTATAATGAGAAGAACATCCTTCTTTGGTGTCACTTCTATAAGGTGTTGTAAGTCTTCATAGAATTGGTCAATTTCAGTTTCTTCAGCACCAGTAGTTGGTGCATAAACTTGGATTACTGTGATGTTAAAAGGTCTGCCTTGGATTCGTATCGAGATCATTCTATCATTTTTGAGATTGCATCCCAGTACAGCTTTTGCCACTCTTTTGTTGACTATGAGGGCCACTCCATTTCTTTTACGGGTTTCTTGCCCACAGTAGTAGATATGATGGTCATCCGAACTGAATTCACCCATTCCCGTCCATTTTAGTTCACTGATGCCCAGGATGTCAATATTTGTTCTTGCCATCTCATTTTTGACCACCTCCAACTTACCCATGTTCATGGTTCTTACATTCCAGGTTCCTATGCAATATTTTTCTTTACAGCATTGGACTTTCCTTTCGCTTCCAGGCATATCCGCAACTGAGCGTCCTTTCGGCTTTGGCCCAGCCGCTTCATCAGCTCTGGATCTACTTGTACTTGCCCTCCGCTCTTCCCCAGTAGCATGTTGGACGCCTTCCGACCTGAGGGGCTCATCTTCCAGCGTCATAACTTTTATATGCCTGTTGTCTTTGTCCATGGAGTTTTCTTGGACAAAGACAACAGGCATATAAAAGTTATGACGTTGGAAGATGAGCCCCTCAGGTCGGAAGGCGTCCAACATGCTACTGGGGAAGAGCGGAGGGCAAGTATACATTCATCTTAATAACAGCAATTCGGCCTAACAAGGAAAGTTTCAAATTTGACCATTTGACCGGTGCAGCTCTATTCATGCCTACTCACAGGCAAGTCCCACTGAGTTCAGTAGGACTTGATTCAGATTCTGTTATCGTTTCCCATCCAAGGAGCTCAAGGTATCAAGGCCTGCAAGGTGCCTGTCATCACACCTTGTCCTTCCAACGGTGCCGTACAGTAACCTGGCCTCCGTAGAATTGGAGCTGCAGTTAGTAAATTACAGTATATATTGCCAGGGGCTTGGAGGACCCTGAAAAATTCTGTGCCGTTTGGTGGGATTTTATCTTATATACAGGAAAGCCAGACTCACAGAACTCCCTTTCCATAGTACACTGTGAAATTTGGCCTTTCCTGAGGGTCTTAAGTTCTTTACTAACCTAATAGGCAGTCTCTCCTAGCTATACTGCACTGTTTTTATGTACTTCTGTCATTTTTATTCTGTTGGTTTGTGTGATTTACTTCCATAAAATAAAGGTGGAAATTTTAAAAAGGTGTAGGCTTTTTTAAAAGAAGAAAATTGTCATTATTTTAAAAGAGGCTATAGCTGATTCCCACAGCAAAAGGGGTGTGCTTTGAATCCACAGGATATCCCAATTGTCACCAAAGGCATACCCATAGGGTCCCCTCTTCTCCTGTTGGATTTAAGCTTGAAAGAAGCATTTCCTTCTAACCAATAGAACAGGAGGTGAGGGTTAGGGTTAAAAGGCAGGTTACCCCTGGACCATCCTGTAGTAGTAGTAGTAGTAATAATAATAATAATAATAATAATAATAATAATAATAATAATAAATTTATTTATATCCCAGCCAAGACCGGGCTCAGGTAAGGCCTCATGTAAGGCCATGGACTGTATAGACCCAAGGCTGCTGCCTACCTGGTTTCTCTCTGTTCTCTTTCCTAGGTGGACGGGCTCCTCTTCTATCACAAGGAAACTCATTACAACCCTGGTAGCACCCCATTAGTGGGCTGGCTCCGTCCGTACATGGTGCCAGACATCCTGGGCATACCTGTCCCCCTCTGCCCACTGACGGCCAAGCCAGACTACGCGGGACTCCAGCTGCAGCAGATCGTGGAGCGTAAGAGGAGCCTACAGCAGGCCGCCAAGGAGGATTCTTCCAGTGTCAGCACAGCCCCCCAGGACGGCCACTATGAACTGGAACACTTGTCCACACCAAAAGCAGAAGGCTTTCCCTCGGCTCTGAGGGACTCTGCGAGCAAGATGGAGAATTGATAGGTAGCCTGGGGTGGCTGCTTTTCCATGTTCAGGAGGAGAACAAAAGAAACTTAACATAGGAGCAGCTCTGTTTTGACAGTACTTTGGGTAGAAGGGTGTCCACTTCCATAATAATTCTCCAGGCGTCGCAAGTTATTTAGCTGAGGCCTGAGATGTAAATCCTAATTGCTAGCAGCAGGGCTTGTTTAAAAGAATTAAAGCTGTGGAGCAATATGTGGAACCGTCCTGTTCAGAGGCTTCTGTTGGTGAACTCATTCCGTTCTCTGATCAGTAGGGGGAAAGGATGACTAATTTCATGTATAAATATATAAATAAAAACCAATGAGCCTTTCTAGTAGGAAAACAGATGTCTAGTTTAATAGGAAGAGTGTTGAATAAAATACATATAATAAGAAGAAATAAATTGAAAACTGGTATAGTAGCATTGGATATCTTTAAGACTTTTGACTGAGTAGAATGGCTGGCATTAAAAAATGATTATATAGTTTATGATTTGGAGAAAGATTTAAAGGATTAATAAATCAATTATACTTGAGGAACAAGGCATATAACTTAGTGAACGATGGTATAACATAACAAATAACACTAGCCCAAGGTACAAGACAAAAATGCCCCCTTCCCCCAATTTTATTTGTATTGGTCATTAAAACTCTGGCCAATGTAATTAGAGAAGATGGAAATATAAAAGGAATAAGCAATAAAGAAAAAGAGAAAAGAAGGTTATTTGCAGATGACACCTTGCTAACAATTGAAAATCCGTTGGAAAAATTGCAGGTAATAGAAGCACTTTTGGAAAAAATATTGAGAAAGAACAGGGTTATTAATTAATTGGTCCAAATCAGTCAACATGTGTGGAGAGAACACAGAGCTGTCCATGCAGCAAAAAGGAAACTATTGGATGTGAAGAGTACATGTGAGAGTCAATGTGTCCGTGATAAGCAAGTACTAAATGCATGCTTTTGTCTGTAGACTAAAGTGGGTGGGATCAGAATACAGTGGTACCTCTGGTTGCGAATGGGATCCATTCCAGAGGACCATTCGCAACATGTAAAGCCCGCAACCTGAAGTGCCGTATCGCGATTTGGCGCTTATGCACATGCGTGAGCGGCGAAACCAGAAGTAACCCTTTCCGGTACTTCTGGGTCGCTGCAGGACACAACCTGAAAAAATGTAACATGAAGCAAACATAACATGAGGTATGACTATAATTGCAGAATCTGCCTTGCAGGATCCAGCTTCCTCAGGACCTCAGCATCCAGTGTTTTTAAAAATAAAAATGTCTAGCCTTTGAATGCAAAGATATATTAGCAAATGTATGGTCAGTTGGTCTGTTAATACTCCAGGTGGGGTCTGTGAGGCAGAATAGAGTGGGGCTAGGACTTCCCTTGATCTGAACACTACACCTCTCTTGATTCAGCCTACAAGTGCATTAGCTTTTTTTGCTGCTGCATCACACTGTTAGTTTACGTTAAGCTGGTGATCTGCTAAAAAACCCCAAGATCCTTTTCTTCAGCCAGACACTCCTCCTGCGCTGCTGGGATGGGTGACTTCAGCACATTATTGAGTTAATGGCTGTGGTCGGACCCCATAATTCTCTGTGATGCTGCAAGGGAGGCATGTTGCACATTTGGTGAATTGTTCAAGCTCTGTAATTGCAACACGTGTAGTTAAAGCCAGGCTGCGTAACATCGTAGCAAGGCTTCCTTCTAGGGAACAGACTGCAGGCCTGATGGAAAATTGTGTGCCTTCAGCTTAGGGGTTTCATAACAGAAGAGCCTTCTAGATCAATGCAGTGGCCCCTCTAGCCCAGCATCCTGTTCTCACAGGATGAGCAGAAGCCTGTGGGAAACCAGCAAGCAGGATTCGAGCACAAGAGCTTCTCGCCTCCCCCATGATTTCCAGCAACTGGCATTGCTGCCCCAACGGCAGAAGCAGAACATAGTCATCGTGGCTACGAGCCATCGACAGCCCTCTCCTCCTCCATGAATTTGTTTAATCCTCTTTTAAAGCCATCTAGGTTGTGCTGTGGCAGGGAGTTCCATGGTTCAACTGTGTGCTGCCTGCTAGGAAAGACCCCTGAGACCAGAGAGAGCTGCTGCCTGTCAGAGCGGGCAGTGCTGGGCCTGATGGACAAACAGTCTGACATGGTCTATGGCAGCTTCTGTCTCTTGTACTATGGAGGTGGGGAACCTTCAGCCCTCACGGCTAATTAGGCGTGCCAGGCCTCAGAGGCATTCTTTTCATTCATTTTATAACACATATCACCTTTTCCTCCAAGGAGTACATGGTTCTCTCCTTCCTCATTTAACCCCCTTAGCAACCATGTGAGATAGCTTAAGCTCAGAGGCGGGGACTGGCCAAAGGTCACCCGGTGAGGTTCATCTCTCCCAGGTCCTAGTCCAACACTCAAACCACTATACAACACTGTCCCCCCTGCTTGCTTGCCAGGCTGTTTAGGGCAAACGCCACCCTCTTTTGCCATGTTTGATGCCAGATACAGGGAGCCTTCAAGACATAGTTAGAATGATTTCAAGCAGGTAATGATTTCAAGCAGGTCTTCCTCTGCAGACACAGCTCAAACCCTGTCACATTGTTTGGTGCTACCACCCTTGTGTCAAAATGGCCCAGGATGCAGAGGGAGCTCAGGATCTGGTCCCGCTTATGCTATTCATGTGATGCTCACATTATTTATTTCAAGTGATTTTTTGCACCACTTTATTGTAAAAGAAAAGCCAAAAAACCCTCAAAGTGGTTTACAAAGAATAAAACAATAAAATTATCAGTAAAAACAGTTAAAATTACTCTTGGAAACATTCAAAAAGAAAAGAAAATCAGCAACAAACTAAAAACATTGACATTCTACATGTCTAGGTAGGGCTACTTAAACAAATATGTTTTTAGCAGGTGCTGGAAAAAATGCAGTGAAGATGCTCACCTGATAGTCAGGGAGTCCCCAAGTGTAGGTGCAGCCACACTGAAAGGTAGGTTGTTTACAAATGTGGAAGGGGTATTATGTGGCACCTGTAATGTGGGTCAGTTCCACAGACTGAAGTGGTCCAGAGGGCATCTATTGGCTAAGGCGATCTGGTAGAGCTTCGTTTACTAATAGCAACACCTTGAACCTGTCTTGGATTTGTAGCTGGGTCTAGTTACAAAGGGGCCACCGGGAGATACCTTCCCAATGCCAGAGCATTCTCATGGGCGCTGGGAAGTTTAGATCAGGACCTCATAGGAAAAGCTTATCTAAAGAGGCAAAGCCAGTGTAGGATTCACACCGCGAAGCACATTGACTCAAAAGCAGGTTTCTATTCGCTTCAATGGGATTTTCTCCTTTGTGCATGGAGTTGCCACCTTGATTTTTAGAAATTGCCAGGGCAGGTTGCTGCGTGGGTATTCGTTTCTTGTCTGTCTGCTGCCGATGCCTTTTAGGGCTCTCTCCCCCCCCCCCGCCGCCCCCTTGGGAGCCCTCCATCCCGGCTCGTCCTCGGCTTGCTGTTGCCGCTGCTGCTGTTTGTGAATGAGATTCAATTTCTGAATGGAGCAAGCAGAGAGGGGGAGGGAGGCTTGGCAGCGAAAGGAAGCAGCAAAGGAAGCAGGATTGGTCTGCGACGGGGGGGGGCGGGTCAACTGGGCTTACTTCCTCCCTCCCTCCCTCTGCTCTGCCTGCTGCTTTTGAGGAACAAGCACTGCAGAAAGGAGAGGGAGGGAGGAGGCCCCACGACCCCCCCCTCCAAGCCACAGGACGGGTGCGGGGGGTGATAGCTTCCTCCTCTGATACAGTATATATAAAGGAAGTTGCTTCCTACTGATTCTCTCTTCCTCTTCCTCCTCCCTCCCTCCCTCCTTTTTCTCCCAGAAAGCAGCAGGAGGAGGGATCTTTGCAGGGTGAATATCTCGGCACAATCTGGAGAGGATTTCAAGCTTTGGGGGCTGGGAAGTTTTGCCATTTTCTGCCCCTTCTCCCCTTCTCGTTAAGCCCCTTTGCCTTCCGATCCATATGTAGGCGTATTTAATGCCCGAAGACATTCACCGCGGCTGAATCAGACTTGGCATTCTTATTTTATCAAGGGAGAGGTTTTTTGTTTTCCAGGACCTTTCTTTTTAATGGAACTTTTTTTGTCGAAGTTGTCGTTGTCGCCGTCCCTGTTACAGTGAAAAGGAGAGAGGGGCGCACAAAACACCCACCCACCGAATACTAATAATCGGGCGCTCCCCTCCGTGCTCCCACCGCCCTTTTCAAAAAATACTTGCATATATCTATATATCTACAAAAGCGCATCATAAAAGGGAGGGAAGACAACCACGACGACGAAGAATGCGATCCTCCAACTTTGGGAGCGACCCGAGCTGAGCGATCCCCCGAAAAACGTGGGAGGAGGAGGAAAAAGGAGAAGAGCTGCTTTGGGAAATGTTTGTGGGGTGGTAGCTGTGGAAAACTCGCACGATCTCCTGCTCTCTGGCCGGCGTCGAGTCCTGGGAGCGCCCCGAGGGCAGGATGGCGGCGGAGCTGAGCCCCGAGGAGGAGCAGGTAGGAGCTCTCCGGGCCCCAGAGCTTGGGGGGACCGCGGCCAGGGAGGAGGGCGGGGCGGCCGGGATGGCGGAGATTCTCCGGAGAGGCGCCTCTCGGCTCCTTCCCAGGTCTTGGGCGGCGATGGGAGCCTCTCGGGCCTCTTGGCTGAGCTTCGCAACAACGCGGATCGCGAGGGGAAAGAGTAAGGAGATGCATAAATAGTATTTATTTGCCTAGAGTAATGCTGGGTACCCATCTGTTTTGGGGTCGACTCATTCCTGGAAGCGAAGCAGCCCCCCCCCCCGTCTGAGGGGGACCCAGGGCCAAGGACTGTGCTCCCTTTTGCCCCTGCTTCCCCTCCCCTCTTCTTCCCGGGGGTGAAATCCGTTCTTGGTGGGCGGGGGAGCTGCGTCCCTCCAAGTCCCGCCACCCCCACCTCAAGGGGAGGGGCAGAAGTGGGGCCCCCTGGGGAGGTTTCCATGGAGATCAGAACCGCTGCGGGGGGGGGGGGCTACGATGCGGCCTAGTCGGAGAAGGAGCCTGGCTGGGCCATGGGGCGCCCCCTCCCCTCCCGCTAGGATCCTCCGATAAAAGAGGAGGAGTTGATAACAAGCCAGGAAATTCGCTTCTTTGGGTGGGGGCTGCAAGGACACACTCGCTCTTGGTCTCGGGGTGCCTTTTGAGGAGCGGGAAGGCTAATTCTCCCCCGCAGTTGTCTGGGGGGGGGGTGGATCCAGCCGCCTCAGGGGCTTCTCCCCCATTAATTGACGCCACATTCATTAACTGGTTTTTCTCTTCTAATCCTTTCCCCCCCCCCCCGCCGCCCGTGTTTGTGTGTGTGGTGTTTTCTTTTTTCGGGGGGGGGGGACTAGATTCCCCACCCCTTTTATAAAAGCTGTGAGGCCAGAAAGAGAAGCGCGACATGGAGCGGAAGTGCCGCGGAGGGGAAAGGCCGGCAAGCGCGCAGGATCCGCGGCCGCTTTCTGCCCGGGCGGCGGGCGGGGCAGCCGGGATGCTGGGCTTCTGCCGGGAGCCTGGCTGGGCTCGCCCTTCTTCGCCAGAGCGCGCCTGCGCCTGTGCCCGGGGCTCCGCGCGGCTCCCTCTGGGCTTCTCTCCCCGCCGCCCCGCTCGCAAGGACTTCTCGCTTCCGCCTCGCCCTCTGCCCTTCGCCGTTTTCTGCTTCTGGCCCTTTTCACTTTCTCCCCCGGGAAGGATCCGGCCCTCCTTTGTCGCGCCCGCACATCCCGCCGGCTGCGGCTGCGCTTGAGTCATGCGAGGTGGATGTTGCTCATCCCTTCGGGAGGCGCCCCAGAAAGGGGTCCGCGACCCCCGCGAAGGCCGGGAGACACAAACCCCGCTCGGGAGCGTCTCTTCTCCGTTAAAGTTTTCACACTCCTAACTTGTAGCAGAAAAAGTGAACGTTGTCCGTCCTGGCAGAGAAAAAGATACTATACTAATAAATGTAACCCTTTTATTTAAATAAAATGGTCTGTGGGAGTTTTTTTAATCTTGCGTTTCTATAGCCTGTCTTGGATAGAACTGAAGGCGGCATACATTGTTGCTATTACTCCATCCGATTGCAGGTGGCTTTGTTTAGGTTTCTTAAAGAATGTCTTCCATGCTTTTCAAGCGAATTTCCCAAAGCATCTTAAAAACCAGCAATGTACAACAGCAGTGTAAAATCATGTAATATTTTTAAAAAGCATAGAGCAGCAATAACTGCCCACCCCCCCCAAAAAAAAAAACAATAAAAGCAGCAGTCAGAAAACTCTTTCCAAATGGAGAATCCAGAAAAAGAGCAGATTTTCTCCTAGGGGCCAAGGTCTCTTCAACACCCCCCATAAAATTTTTGAGGGGGCCAGGCACCCCCAAAGTTGGTGGGCTTTGCCATTCAAGTGGTGGTGTGGGGGGCCTACCTGGGCCTCCCAAAATTTTATTCACGTTGGCACCCTGTCCCCATTGATAAGTTCTTGACTAAGGATGCACCAGATAGGAAGGTCCCTGCTTCTGATCATAAGGCTCAGACAGTACTTTGCAGAGTAGAAGAGGGCAGGTCCCTGCCCCGAGGAGACCGCCATCTAGTCTTGGTGGCATGGACTAGGACAGGGGTCGGCAATTTTTTTTAGCCGTGGGCCGATCCACTGTCCCTCAGACCTTGTGGCAGGCTGGAGAAGCGGCACCGGGGGGGGGGGAGCTGGAAGAAGAGGTGAGGGGGGCAAGTAGTCCTCCTCCCCAGCCCCAGCTGCTGTGCTTACCTTCCCAAGGGCTGCCGCCGCTACCGCTGCTTCTCGTGGGTAGGCAGAGGGAGCTCGTCCGCTCTGCCCCCTGGCCCACAGGAGCACCAGGGCGGTAGCGGCAGAGGGAAGATGAGAGGCGTGAAAGGGCTGGCTCCAGAGAGGGGCTGCTTAAAATGGCACTCAGCCCCCTTCCTCCTCTAGGCAGGGTGCAGAGAAACCAGGAGGAGGGAGGGAGGAGGCACCGCCACGGTGTGTGGGGGGGAATGGAATGGTGCAGGGAAAAAATGGTGCAGCCTGAATGAACAGAATCCCCACGCCGATGATCCACAGACAGTTTGTGGGCCGGATCCTGAAGGCAATTGGGCCTGATCCAGCCCGCAGCCCTTAGTTTACAGACCCCTGGACTAGGAAGTCTGTTATTTGCTAGTGTCCGCCATCTAAGCATTGACCAGACCCTGACCAATGTGCTTCGTTTCACTTGGCATTGTACATATATTACATATGTACATATATTATTACTCCATCCTGGAAAAGTGAACAGGTCCATGCCCTAGATTTAAACCGCCACATATTTCTTAGCTTCTGAAAGTTGTTATTACTTATGTCAATTTCAGTATATCCTCCAAAGCCCAAACACTAACTAGTCAAATACAGAAATGCAGTAATATGTTTCCTGGATTTTCTTGTTAGCATCTTGGCTGCTTCTAGCAAATTAAATCATGTGTTGCTTTTTTGCCTTGTAAACTAATTCCATATTGCTCCAGAGCAGGGATTCAAGGCAAGTGACTAGCAGAGGGTAGTTGGGCCTCACGAGGCCTGGGCTTAGTTGGATGAAGTGGCTTCCTTCGGTTCCCAGGCTCAGCTTCAAGTGCTGCTTTTAACCTTTAAGGCCCTAAATGGCTTGGCATCAGCCTACTTGAAACACTGAATTCCCCAAACCTTGAGATCCTCTTTGGAGGGCCGGCTACAGATGCCCCAACCGGCCAACATGAGGCAGAGAACCACCTGGGAAAGAGTGTTGTGTTATGTTGTTAATTGTGTTTTGGGGTTTTTCCCCAAAAAAATTGCACTGGAAAATTCCCAGACGTTTTTCCCAAAAAACTTTTCTATGCAAATTAGGATAAGTTCCAGTGCAATTACACTATGCAAATTAGGGTGGTTTGTATTGGACTGGGGGGGGGGTTGCATCAGGACATTTTTCTGACACCCTAAAGAGAGATCTAATTTAGTGTGCATATATTTACTTGTATTATTGTTAATGAAGCTAAAATTTTTTGAAGCCAAGCAACGTGTATTTGCAATTGACATCCATTCATAGTTACTAAAGAACTCATGAAACTGGAAAAAAATTCCAATGGAAAATGAATCACTTGGGAAAAATTCCACCACCTGCATCACAATAAATAAATAAATAACTTCCGCGTCCCTTAGTCAAAATTCTCCCAGTAATTTATCTTTCTCTGAATTCTTCAGACCTTTTGAGATCCTAGCTGTGCTTCCTGGACTCTGCCCCTTTCCCATGCCCTGCTGTCTTCTTCTGTTGTTGTCCTCTTCTACTCCTGAAAACTCTGTTGCTCCTCTCTGCCTCCCCCTCCCTGTGACCTTCCCTTTGTGCATTCCCAAGGGACTGGCAGTTGGCTTTGGGTGCCACAAGTTGCCATTCTTGACAAGTTGCCATTCTTGAGAGGATATGAAAGGAAAGTGGAGTGGGAGAAAGATATCAGCTTGCCCCCGCCCCCAAATGCATTCCATTTCTAGGAAAGCATTCCATTGGGATGTGGTTTTTATATTTTTAATTATTTTTCCCCAGCATTTATTTATATCCTGCTGCTTCATCTTAGTTTTCAAGGTAGCTTGCAACAAATTTTAAAGTGCATGCCTCCTAAACCCCCCCTCCTCCCCCCAAAACAGATCAATGATAAGAACAGAACAGCAAAGGTGCAAGCAAAATATATACTGCAGAAAGTGTTAAAATGTATCCGGACTCAGTAAGAAGAATGCTGAAACAATACTCAACTCCATTAAAAACTTGCGTGAACACAACATTTTGAACTGGTACCTAAAAGTCATTTAGAAGGATATGGAGTGAAGATTTGGGAGTGGGGGGAGAACTGCACAACTGAGCTACCTTTGGAAAGGAGATGCCTTTGGTTTCTATCCACTTCTCCTCAAGTTGGGGGGGGGGGAATCTTAATAATTGGACAGGTTCATGTCAGAGTTGGCACCAAGCAGCTTAGAATAGGGATGGACAATCATTCACCCCCAACCCCAAGCTGAATTTTTGTGGAGGAAAGTGGTGTAGGGCTGCACGTGCAAAGTGAGTTGACCCAAAACGCACATTAATTCTCTCTCTCTCTCTCTCTCTCTCTCTCTCACACACACACACACACACGCCCAGCCACACACAAATGCACACATACACTCTCACACTCACTCACATGTGCAAACTCACATGCATGCTGTCATGTGCACACTTTCACACATGCACAGATTCCCACATGTGTGCGCTGTCTCTCTCACACATGTGCTAGCTCTCCTTTCCCTCCTTTCTGAAATTGGTTTCTGTGTGGAGAGGTCTCCTTTCCCAATTCATGGAAAAGAAACCCATTGATCTGGCCATGGGGGCCAAGACTTCTGCTGACAGTTCCCTTCATTCTTCTGCTGAAAAATGAGGAGATTTGCTGCCCCTGTGGATCCTGCTGCCTGAGGTGGTCACCTCACCTTGCCTTATGAGTGGGCCAGCCCACCTCATAAGTAAACTGCTGTAGGCAAAACGGTGCGTCTTTAGTTAAACAGAATTGCAAAGGCTTATTAATGAATGAAAGGACTCCCACTGAGGCCTGTACACTCAGAAAGTGCCCCCCCCCCCATTGAAGCACTGGGGCTCACTTCCACAGGTCTTGGTTGTGATGCCTTTTCTCAATCAAGATTTATGATGTGCAATTGTGTCAAAGCAGCCCCCCCTTTCCTCCCTTCTCTTTGCCACACAGCTGGGGCCCTGGATTCCCCGGACCACACACCAACTGCAAGGAACCGGATGTGCCTGCATTGTTAAGAGCATTTGACTGTGACACTTGGCACCTGTTTTGGAGGTGCCCCTCCCCCCTGCAGTTTAATCGAAGAGACCAGATGAGATAATTGGGGAGGAGGAGAGAGGGGAGGGGTTTAGAGGACCCAGTGGAAGACACAAGGAAGGAAGCAGGAGGAAAGTGACACTAGGCAGGTGTGATAGTTGAGATGAGAGCCCTCAGCGGAGTGATTTCATATTTGTATTATGTGATACATATTGAATGATCAGAGTGCTGTAAATGTTACATATATAATAATAATAATAATAATAATAATAATAATAATAATTTATTATTTGTACCCCGCCCATCTGGCTGGGTTTCCCCAGCCACTCTGGGCGGCTTCCAACAGAGATGAAAAATACACTAAAATATCACATATTAAAAACTTCCCTGAACAGGGCTGCCTTCAGATGTTTTCTGAATGTCAGGTAGTTGTCCATCGCCTTGACATCCGATGGGAGGGCATTCCACAGGGTGGGCGCCACCACCGAGAAGGCCCTCTGCCTGGTTCCCTGTAGCTTTGCTTCTCGCAGGGAGGGAACCGCCAGAAGGCCCTCGGAGCTGGACCTCAGTGTCCGGGCAGACCGATGGGGGAGGAGACGCTCCTTCAGATATACTGGACCGAGGCCATTTAGGAGTCTCTTAATATTATCATTAATATTAATTGTTATTAATCATTATTATTACTAATACTAATGAGGCACCCAGTAAAGATGGAAGAATGCCTTGTTCTATTCCAGGGGTGTCCAACTCGCAAGAGACTCCGAGGAAAAAAAGACAGTGATCTACCCATTCGGGGGGCAGGTCAAAGTTGTTGAGCTTTTTTGGGGGGGGCGCCTTTTTCCTGCCATGAATCAGTGACATCATACCCTTCTTCTTTTCACTGATTTCCACTTTTCTTACGGTGTGTGTTTTGGGGGCTTAAGAGGGAGGAGATGTGAATCTAGACTATATTGACCCTGACAAGAGAATCTAGCCATGCCAGGCTGCAAAATGGCTCCCTCTTTCCGAAAGCATGTTTTCTCAATGTGCTTCTCCGTCTGCTTGGTGGCAAGGTCAGTGTAGGGAGTGAAATCCACAGTCAATCATTGCTGTCAGGATCAAGGCCATGTTTTAGTTGTGTGTTTGTTTTGTCTTCCCTGCATTTCCCTCCCCACAAAACAAATCTGGAATGGTTTTGTAGCCTCTGATCAGTGTGAGACTCCGATGCTCATGCCTGCCCTTCTGTGATATCCAGAAGCATTATTGCCAGCAACTCCTGAGTAGGAGCCTTCCCACTCCCTCTCCTCCATAAATTTGTTCACCCCTCTTTTAAAGCCATCTAGCTTTGGGAGCATCACTGCCTCCGTAGTTGGACTATGTGCTGCACAAAGAAGGACTTGCTTGAAGCTTCCAGCCTTCAGCCTCATTAGATGTTCATAAGTTCTAGCATTATGAGAGAGGGAGAAAAATTTTTCTTTACTCATTTTCTCCATGCCATGCAAAATTTTATAATCTCCTGTCCAGCGTTCAAAATTTTCCAGGCACATTTTGCACCTGGCTGTTGGCCACTTGCAACCAAGTGAAGATGCCTGGGCACTAGGATGGTGTCTGGAGTCTTCTCCATCTGAAGGTGCATCCCTGGGGATCCTTGGATCTGGACTGCTTTCACACACTAGCAGCACATCCTGTAGAATTGTATCTGTGATATTTTATCTGCACAACCTGAATGAATTTCAGGAACCAAAAGTTTGTATTGAAAAATATGGCTTTCGAGCGATCTGGCCTCCAAATGGCAACTGGACATTCCATTTTGGTGACTAACCCTGGTTTAAGGAGCCATTTGGTGCCTCACTTATATATCGTGAGTTTCTGCTTCTGTCATGACTCCTTTTGCTCACCTTTTCTCTAACTAAAAAGTCCCAAACACTTTTTAGAGGAGTTGAAGGGCTCTTCCTAGGAAGAAACCTTCTGGTTGATGCAGCAAGAGGCACCTTCTTCTCCACCTTCTAGATGTCATTCATCATTTAGTAGAATGAGAGCTGAGCAAAAACGCCTAGCCTCATTGCATGATTTCAAGTGTTAGAGACACCTCCCCATGTTCAGCATTGCTTGGCATGCATAGCAAATTTATCCATGTTGTTTTTCATTCCATTTTTCTGTTGCCTTTTCCCTCTTCTTCTGTCCTCGCTTGCCCTGGTTCCCACATGCCTTTCCAGTCAGGATTCCATCTATTTGCAATGTTCAGGCCATGAGTGCTGTTCCTTATGGAACCAAAATGACCTCACTCATGCACAGGAGGGAGGGAGGGAGCAGCAGGTCTGGGGGAAATGTGTGAAGTTTGTGGAAAGATGGGGAAAGAAGTCTAGAAGAAGGAAGCCAAGTCATTGTCTCTCCCACTCACCCACCCCCGCCTTCCCCAGTGGTTCAGTGAGGACTGAACTTGCTTGGTGACCATGGAATGCTGAGGAATTTTTTGGGTGCAGATGTAATGGAGTATTCTGCAAAAGGGCATGACACTCACCACCACTATTTTGCTACCGATCCCACTTCTCTGGATAATGTTTCATAGCTTTGGGCTAGTACAGTAAAGTTATTGATGATATTTGTTAGTATTTGTATAGCACTTTTAAGTGTTCAGAGTGCTTTGTGTGCATTATTTTAATCCTTACAGCAACCTTTAAGGTAGGCTGACATCAGCACCTCTGTGTTGAAGATGGGGGGTGAGACCAAGGTTTGTCTAAGGCAAGCTTGTGCCAGAAGTGGGATTTTGAACCTGGATGATAGCGCCATTGTTCAGTCACCATGGTTTTCCCCAGTGAGTCATGGGAATTGTAGTTTGTTAAGTGTCCCATGGGCTGTCAGGAGACCCCTCACAGAGCTACAGTTCCCAGGATTCTTTGGGGGGGGGAGCCATGACCACTGACATAGCATTGGGGTGCTTTCAGTGTATGGTGTGAACATGACCGAGATGTGATCAATACAAGGGCACCCAAGCCCAGCAGGTTGGTACTATGTGAGCATCACACCCCAGGAAGGATGTTTTTGTAGTGACAACACTAACCTAGTTGTTTTGAGGCATTGCAAAAGATGGGTCACATAGAAGCCTGAAGTCTTGGCTTACCCAGGGGTCATTCATCTTTACATACCTTTCCCTGTTTACCCAGAAATAGGCATTTTTAGGGAAGGATTGTTGTGCCAAAAGAGAACATTTAGGAGCATAAGAAACTGCTTTGTCTTGAGTCAGACCACTGGGCCATCTATCCCAGTGTTGTCTACACTGACTGGCAGCAACCCTCCAGGTTTTCAGGCAGGGTTGCTGTTGTTGTTGCTATTAAATTTGTATACTGCCTTATACCCGCAGGTCTCAGGGCAGTTGCAACATAAAATCACAATACAAAATAATAATAATAATAATAATAATAATAATAATAATAATAATTTATTGTACCTCACCTATATGACTGGGTTGCTGCAGCCACTCTGTGCAGCTTCCAGCGTATGTAAAAACATAGTAAAACCTTAAAAAGCTTCCCTATACAGGGCTGCCTTCAGATGTTTCCTAAATGTTATATAATTACTCATCTCCTTAACATCTGATGGAAGGGTGTTCCATAGGGTGGGTGCCACTACTGAGAAGGCCCCCTGCAAATGAAAACAACATAAACACCCCCCAAAAAAATCCCCAACAACTTTTAAAATTACATTGGATGTCAATCAGCCAAAGGCCTGGTTAAAGAGGAATGTTTTTGCCTGGCGAATAAAGGTGTATAATGAAGGCGCCAGGTGAACTTCCCTGGGGAGAGTATTCCATAGATGGGGAGCCACTACTGAGAAATCCCCATTCTTGTGTTGCCACCCTCCAAACCTCTTGAGGAGGCACACAAAGAAGGGCCTCAGAAGATGATCACAGGGTCCAGGAAGGTTCATATGGAAAGAGGTGGTTCACAAAGTATTGTGGTCCTGAGCCGTTTGAGGCTTTATAGGTCAAAACAAGCACTTTGAATTGGGCCTGGACACTAATCAGTAGCCAGTGCAGTCGGACCAGGATCGATGTAATATGCTCAAACAGTCTTGCTCCGGTGAGCAACCTGGCCGCTGAATTCTGCACTAGCTGAAGTTTCCGAACCGTCTTCAGAGGCAGCCCTACATACAACACACTGCAGTAATCTAACCTTGAGGTTACCAGAGCATGGACAACAGTAGTTAGCTCTCCCTGTCCAGATAGGGATGTAGATGGGCCACCGGCTGAAGCTGATGGAAGGCACTCTGGGCCAGTGAGGCCACCTGAGCCTTGAGTGACAGCAAAGGATCCAGGAGGACCCCCAGGCTATGAACCTGCTCCTTCAGAGGAAACGTAACCCCATCAAGAGCAGGCGACCTCCCACCCATCTGGTCTAGGGAACCCCCCCACCAACAGAGCCTCAGTCTTATCTGGATTGGGCTTCTGTTTCTTGGCTCTCATCCAGTCCACTACCAAGACTGGTCCAGCACTTCCACTGCCTCACCTGCAGATGTCAAGGAGAAATAGAGCTGAGTGTCATCAGCATACTGCTGACAACATACTCCAATCCTGCGGATAACCCCACCCAGCGGTTTCATGGAGATGTGTTAAACAGCGTGCGGGATAGGATTGAGCCCTGAGGAACCCCACACTGAAGGCTCCATGGGGCTGAAAAACATTCCCCAAGTAACACCCTCTAGGAACAACCATCCAAGTAGGACTGGAACCACTGCAAAGCTGTGCCACCCATCCTTAGTTAGGAGTGTCGCTCCAGAAGGATGCCATGGTCGATGGTACTGAAAGCTGCTGAGAGGTCAAGAACAATGAACAGGGACATGTTTCCCTTGTCTGTCTCTCGATAGAGGTCATCATACAGGGCGACCAAAGCAATTTCTGTGCCAAAACTGGGCCTAAACCCCAATTGAAATGGATTCAGAAAATCAGTTTCTTCCAAAAGTGTGTGGATGTGGTCTGAAACCACTCGCTCCAGAACCTTGCCCAGGAAAGGGAGATTAGCAACTGGCCAGTAGTTAGTTTTTCTGAATCCAGGCAAGGTTTCTTAAGGAGTGGTTTTACCACTGCCTTCTTCAAACAGGCAGGGACCACCCCGTCTTGTAAAGAGGCACTGATCACCTCCCTGACCCAGCCAGCTGTTCCCTCTCTGCTGGTTTTTATCAGCCAGGAGGGACAAGGGTCTAGAGTGCAAGTGGTCGCTCTGACTGATCCGAGCACCTTGGCCACATCCTTGAAACTCGGCCACAACTGAAACTCAGCCAACACAACAGGACTAGACTGTGCTCTGGACACCCCATGAGATTCATCTGCTATAACAGCAGAGTCAAGGTCTTGGTGGATGCAAGTGATCTTATCCTCAAAATGCCTTGCAAACGAGTCACAGCGAGCTACTCTTGGTTCTCCCACCTCCTTTGGGCCAGCCTGTAAAAGGCCCGGAAAAGCTTTGCCAGATGACATAATGAGGATGCAATGGAGGCAGCAAAGTAGAATCATAGAGACATAGAATTATGGAGTTAGAAGGGACCGCAAAGGTCAGGGTGGATTTGATTTAAATCAAATCGATTTAAATCATGATTAAATAACGATTTAAATCACTAGTCACTAAGACTTGATTTAATTTTTTTTTTTTACAGAAAGACACATAATTGCTTTTATAATCTTAATATTTACAAACAGATGAAGGTTTAATTTTTGGAATAATAAATTTTCAGAGTAGTTTTTACAGTTATATCAAAAATTACTGATTTGGTTACACTATTAGAAATACATTGACAGATAATTATGAAATTATTGTGAGGTTTAATAAGTTAACTGTTTCTATTTGGACAACTTTTCTGCTGCACTTTATTGGAAGAAGAAAAACAATCATTTCCTTAATAACAGTTTAAACTATTTAAATAAAACAATAACATTATAGCATATGTATCAATGTTTGTTAACTGATGTGGTTAAATGATTTTTTTTTAATAAACACACCTTAGACTTAATTTTAGCACACATGAAAAACTTAAAGCAAATCCTTATTTCCTGATGAGGACTATAATGTAACTTAAATAGAAAACTATCCTTAGAAAGATTTTCCCTCCAAAAGCATTTTATTTTAAAAATCCAATTTAAATTTAAAAATGTGATTTTTAAATTATATATATATTTTAAAATCATTGATTTTTATCCACCCTGCCAAGGGTCATCTAGTCCAGCCCCCTGCAATACAGGAAACTCCCCTAAAGCATCCCTGACACATGGCCACCCAACCTCTGCTTAGTCCACCACCTCCCAAGGGAGAGTGTTCCACTGCCTAACAGCTCTTACTGTCAGAAAGTTGTTTAGTCTGATGTTTAGTCAGAATCTCCTTTCTTGTAACTTGAAGACATTGGTTTGAGTCCTACCCTCCAGAGCAGGAGAAAACAAGCTTGTTCCTCTTTCGTGTGATAGCCCTTCAGATATTGGAAGATGGCTATCATATCTCCTCTCAGTCTCCTCTTTTCCGGACTAAACATCTCCAGCTCTCTCAACCATTCTTCATAAGGCTTGGTTTCCAGACCCCTGATCATCTTGGCTGCCCTCTGCACATGTTCCGATTTGTCAACATTCTTCTTAAATTGTGGTGCCCAGAATTGGACACAGGACTCCCAGTATTGTCAGACCAATACAGAATAGAACAGTACTGTTACTTCCTTTGATCCAGACATTAGACTTCTGTTTTGACTGGCTGAAGATCTTTTGTTGGAAGTTCCCTGTGTTTTCATGCGAGCACATAACAAGAGCCACTTTGACCACCTTCCTGCTTTCCACAGTGGCCGGTCAATTGCCTGCAGGAAGCTCATAATTTTTTGGGGATGCCACATCTTTTTGGTACTGGCTCTCCCAACAGTGGTTCTGTGCTTAACTGGGACTGGGAGGGGATCCAGATTCAGATACATGCTCAGCCCTGACATTTACTGGGGTGACCTTGGGCTGCTCACCATCTCTCAATCTAAGCTGCACTGCAGGGCTGTTGTGGAAGAAGGACCATGTATATTGTCAAGTTCATTGGAGGAAAGGCAGGAAATAAATGAAATAAATCATTTTGCACACAAGTCAGACAGTCAAGCCCTCTTCTCAGCAACCCCCATAAAAAGGGCCCCCAGTGCAGCAGCATATAGGTGCTGGTAAGATGGCTACTAGGGATGCAGGTGGCGCTGTGGGTTAAAGCCTCGGCGCCTAGGGCTTGCCGATCGAAAGGTCGGCGGTTCGAATCCCTGCGGCGGGGTGCGCTCCCACTGCTCGGTCCCAGCGCCTGCCAACCTAGCAGTTCGAAAGCACCTCCGGGTGCAGGTAGATAAATAGGGACCGCTTACGAGCGGGAAGGTAAACGGCGTTTCCGTGTGCGGCTCTGGCTCGCCAGAGCAGCGATGTCACGCTGGCCACGTGACCCGGAAGTGTCTCCGGACAGCGCTGGCCCCTGGCCTCTTAAGCGAGATGGGCGCACAACCCCAGAGTCTGTCAAGACTGGCCCGTACGGGCAGGGGTACCTTTACCTTTACCTTTAAGATGGCTACTGCCTTCAGGCTTAAAGTATACAAGACAGAACACAAAAGGAAATGAGGTTGGGGAGGGAGGAGGGCAGGGGGAGAAAAGAAAACTAGAGAGCTGGCTACAGAGAGAGCATTTGACTGACTAGCTGGAATGGAAAGGTTCCATTTAGCCTTCATGTTCACCTGCCAAGACCTTAATGAAAGGTTTCTGTGTTTGCAGGATGCACAGATAACAGGAAAGCTCTGGGAGCTGTGGGTTTTCTTCTTTAAGCCTTAAGCTTTTTAAGCTGCTAGTTGCTTTTAAACAAAGTATTTTCAAGGAACACCAGGTGCGAATTGTGTGGGATAATGCGCAGCATATAACCAGCATACTTAAGTCTAATTAATGCATGAAGGGGTTAATACCATAGAGTAAGCTGTCCTGCCAAGCTCAGCTGAGTCCACTTTCCCTCGCCTTGGGACAGGTGACTAGTGGGGTGCCACAGGGTTCTGTCTTGGGCCCGGTCTTATTCAACATCTTTATCAACGACTTGGATGATGGACTCAAGGCCATCCTGATCAAATTTGCAGATGACACCAAACTGGGAGGGGTGGCTAACACCCCAGAGGACAGGATCACACTTCAAAACGACCTTGACAGATTAGAGAACTGGGCCAAAACAAACAAGATGAATTTTAATAGGGAGAAATGTAAAGTATTGCACTTGGGCAAAAAAATATATGAGAGGCACAAATACAAGATGGGTGACACCTGGCTTGAGAGCAGTACATGTGAAAAGGATCTAGGAGTCTTGGTTGACCACAAACTTGACATGAGCCAACAGTGTGACGCAGCAGCTAAAAAAGCCAATGCAATTCTGGGCTGCATCAATAGGAGTATTGCATCTAGATCAAGGGAAGTAATAACAAACTGGAACGTGTCCAGAGGAGGGCAACCAAAATGGTCAAAGGCCTGGAAACAATGCCTTATGAGGAATGGCTAAGGGAGCTGGGCATGTTTAGCCTGGAGAAGAGGAGGTTAAGGGGTGATATGATAGCCATGTTCAAATATATAAAAGGATGTCACATAGAGGAGGGAGAAAGGTTGTTTTCTGCTGCTCCAGAGAAGCGGACACGGAGCAATGGTTCCAAACTACAAGAAAAAAGATTCCACCTAAACATTAGGAAGAACTTCCTGACAGTAAGAGCTGTTCGACAGTGGAATTTGCTGCCAAGGAGTGTGGTGGAGTCTCCTTCTTTGGAGGTCTTTAAGCAGAGGCTTGACAACCATATGTCAGGAGTGCTCTGATGGTGTTTCCTGCTTGGCAGAGGGTTGGACCCGATGGCCCTTGTGGTCTCTTCCAACTCTATGATTCTATGATCTGGGGGGATTGAGGCCCCCCTCGATTTTCAAGGAGGGAGCCGGGGCCCCTCAAAATTTCCCAGTGGCCATGTGCACATGCCACAAGGTGTGGTCACATCACGTGCGCTAGCCACGAGGCATTCTCACAACACGTCAGCATGCCCTGCGGCATGCACACACAGCATACTGACACTGTGTGGCCCCGGCCCTGGCAGTCGTGGGGCCAAGGCAGTGAGCTTGCCTCTGGAGGAACAAGGTTATTAAACCTTTGCTCCCCTTTCAGTCGTCTACCTTCATTCATTCAACTTGTTTTTATTATTGCTTGTTAGCCGCCCTGAGCCCGCCCTTGGCTGGGGAGAGCGGGGTATAAATAAAAATTATTATTATTATTATTACCTGAGAAGCTCATTGTGTGAAGAGGCTCAGCTGCTTGCTTCAGCTCAGACCTCATGGCTCTCAGAAGCCACTCTTGAGTCCCTATACCAATACTTTAGGAACTTTCACTGCTCTGTAACTAAGTAAGTTTTACTGTCTGTGCAACTTTTTCCACACATAACTTGCCATGTGTGGTCTTTTTATGTGCTGGGGGAAGAGGACAACTTTGGAAGGAACTCACAAGGGCATATTTTAAAAGGTCCAACAGCCTATATTTCCACGCTTTCCTTTGCTTTATATTTTGTGAAAGGCTTCTCCACAGAAATTTCAAGACTTGAGAAAGACCTAATACAAACACAAAAAAAGTCTCTAAAATGTACAGATTTCTCTTTGACTGGGAGGTCAAAGAGGAAGAAGTAAAATCTGTTAAGGTACAATGGACCAGAGATTTTGGCTACAACATCCAAATGGAATCATGGGAAAGGTTGTGGAGGGAAAAAGAGAATTTCATGAAAATGCTCTACAGATGGTACTTAACGCCTGTAAAACTGGCCAAAATATATAAATCTAGGTCAAACATCTGCTGGAGGCACTATGACCCACATGTGGTGGAACTGCAAAAAAAAGGAATTTTGGGGAACTATATATAACTAACTTTTAAAAATGTTTAAATGTTCCTTTCCTAAGAAGCCTGAAGCCTTCCTGTTAGCTATAATGAGAAATGAAATTTCAAAAAGGGTAAGGAAAAAAATTATTTTTGCAGTAGCAGCAGCAAGAATTCTGGTTGCTAAGGTATGGAACGGAGATTCTACTCCCTCAAAATTAGACTGGCATAATAAAATGTTCCCCTTCCCCTTCATGGATCACTGCCTTGCCGTGGCGAAGGAACTTGAAGAACTCAGAGAAGCTATGAACTATGCCGTGCAGGGCACCCAAGATGAACAGGTCATAGTGGAGAGTTTTGACCAAACGTGATCCACCTGGAGGAGGAACCGGCAAGCCACTCCAGTATCCCTGCCAAGAAAACTCCATGGACAAAGACAACAGGCATATAAAAGTTATGACGCTGGAAGATGAGCCCCTCAGGTCGGAAGGCGTCCAACATGCTACTGGGGAAGAGCGGAGGGCAAGTACAAGTAGATCCAGAGCTGATGAAGCGGCTGGGCCAAAGCCGAAAGGACGCTCAGTTGCGGATATGCCTGGAAGCGAAAGGAAAGTCCAATGCTGTAAAGAAAAATATTGCATAGGAACCTGGAATGTAAGAACCATGAACATGGGTAAGTTGGAGGTGGTCAAAAATGAGATGGCAAGAACAAATATTGACATCCTGGGCATCAGTGAACTAAAATGGACGGGAATGGGTGAATTCAGTTCGGATGACCATCATATCTACTACTGTGGGCAAGAAACCCGTAAAAGAAATGGAGTGGCCCTCATAGTCAACAAAAGAGTGGCAAAAGCTGTACTGGGATGCAATCTCAAAAATGATAGAATGATCTCGATACGAATCCAAGGCAGACCTTTTAACATCACAGTAATCCAAGTTTATGCACCAACTACTGGTGCTGAAGAAACTGAAATTGACCAATTCTATGAAGACTTACAACACCTTATAGAAGTGACACCAAAGAAGGATGTTCTTCTCATTATAGGGGATTGGAATGCTAAAGTAGGGAGTCAAGAGATAAAAGGAACAGCTGGCAAGTTTGGCCTTGGAGATCAAAACGAAGCAGGGCAAAGGCTAATAGAGTTCTGTCAAGAGAACAAGCTGGTCATCACAAACACGCTTTTCCAACAACACAAGAGACAACTCTACACATGGACATCACCAGATGGGCAGCATCGAAATCAGATTGATTATATTCTCTGCAGCCAAAGATGGAGAAGCTCTATACAGTCAGCAAAAACAAGACCTGGAGCTGACTGTGGCTCAGATCATCAGCTTCTTATAGCAAAATTCAAGCTTAAACTGAAGAAAGCAGGAAAAACCACTGGGCCGGTAAGATACAATCTAAGTCAAATCCCTTATGAATACACAGTGGAAGTGAGGAACAGGTTTAAGGATTTAGATTTGGTGGACAGAGTGCCTGAAGAACTATGGATGGAGGCTCGTAACATTATACAGGAGGCAGCAACGAAAACCATCCCAATGAAAAGGAAATGCAAGAAAGCAAAGTGGCTGTCCAATGAGGCCGTACAAATAGCGGGGGAGAGAAGGCAAGCAAAATGCAAGGGAGATCGTGAAACATACAGGAAATTGAATGCAGATTTCCAAAGAATAGCAAGGAGAGACAAGAAGACCTTCTTAAACAAGCAATGCAAAGAAATAGAGGAAAGCAATAGAATGGGAAGAACCAGAGATCTGTTCAAGAAAATTGGAGATATGAAAGGAACATTTCGTACAAAGATTTCCATAATAAAGGACAAAAGTGGAAAGGACCTAACAGAAGCAGAAGACATCAAGAAGAGGTGGCAAGAATACACAGAGGAATTATACCAGAAAGAAACGGATGTCTCATATACCCCAGGTAGTGTGGTTGCTGACCTTGAGCCAGACATCCTGGAGAGTGAAGTCAAATGGGCCTTAGAAAGCACTGCAAATAATAAGGCCAGTGGAAGTGATGGTATTCCAGCTGAACTATTTAAAATTTTAAAAGATGATGCTGTTAAGGTGCTACACTCAATATGCCAGCAAGTTTGGAAAACTCAGCAGTGGCCAGAAGATTGGAGAAGATCAGTCTACATCCCAATCCCAAAGAAGGGCAGTGCCAAAGAATGCTCCAACTATCGCACAATTGCACTAATTTCTCACGCTAGCAAGGTCATGCTTAAAATTCTACAAGGAAGGCTCAAGCAGTATGTGGACCGAGAACTCCCAGAAGTGCAAGCTGGATTTAGAAGAGGCAGAGGAACCAGAGACCAAATTGCAAACATGCGCTGGATTATGGAGAAAGCTAGAGAGTTCCAGAAAGACATTTACTTCTGCTTCATTGACTATGCAAAAGCCTTTGACTGTGTCAACCATGGCAAACTATGGCAAGTTCTTAAAGAAATGGGAGTGCCTGATCACCTCATCTGTCTCCTGAGAAATCTCTATGTGGGACAAGAAGCTACAGTTAGAACTGGATATGGAACAACTGACTGGTTCAAAATTGGGAAAGGAGTACGACAAGGCTGCATTTTGTCTCCCTGCTTATTTAACTTATATGCAGAATTCATCATGCGAAAGGCTGGGCTGGATGAATCCCTAGCCGGAATTAAGATTGCCGGAAGAAATATCAACAACCTCAGATATGCAGATGACACAACCTTGATGGCAGAAAGTGAGGAGGAATTAAAGAACCTTTTATTGAGGGTGAAAGAGGAGAGTGCAAAATATGGTCTGAAGCTCAACATCAAAAAAACGAAGATCATGGCTACTGGTCCCATCACCTCCTGGCAAATAGAAGGGGAAGAAATGGAGGCAGTGAGAGATTTTACTTTCTTGGGCTCCATGATCACTGCAGATGGTGACAGCAGCCACGAAATTAAAAGATGCCTGCTTCTTGGGAGAAGGGCAATGACAGGCCTAGACAGCATCTTGAGAAGTAGAGACATCACCTTGCCAACAAAGGTCCGTATAGTTAAAGCTATGGTTTTCCCAGTAGTGATGTATGGAAGTGAGAGCTGGACCATAAAGAAGGCTGATCGCCGAAGAATTGATGCTTTTGAATTATGGTGCTGGAGGAGACTCTTGAGTGTCCCATGGACTGCAAGAAGATCAGACCTCTCCATTCTGAAGGAAATCAGCCCTGAGTGCTCACTGGAAGGACAGATTGTGAAGCTGAGGCTCCAGTACTTTGGCCACCTCATGAGAAGAGAAGACTCCCTGGAGAAGACCCTGATGTTGGGAAAGATGGAGGGCACAAGGAGAAGGGGGCGACAGAGGACGAGATGGTTGGATAGTGTTTTCGAGGTTACCAGCATGAGTCTGACCAAGCTGCGGGGGGCAGTGGAGGACAGGAGTGCCTGGCGTTCTCTGGTCCATGGGGTCACGAAGAGTCGGACACGACTAAACGACTAAACAACAACAATAAAATGTTAGAATATGCAGAGCTAGCAAGATTCCGAGACCATACCGATCAAATATTTAATAAAGAGTGGAATATTTACAGAGAATATCTACAAGAAATCTGTAATAATAAGTGTAATAATCTAAATTATTTCGCAGGCCTGAATTGACTTCTGCATGAAATAAGAGAATTTTACAAAATTAACACAACTGAACAACCTATGAGAGATAAAGTTAAGTGTGCAGTTGTAATGTAATTTAGGAACCACAATTGGGGGGACTGGAAGTCATGTCGGAATTTGTGATGTGCGAATTCAATATTTTCTTTTTTTTGTAATGAGTGTTGATTTTGGATTGCCTTTTGTTGATCATTGCGTTTTGTTTTGTACTTGTTTTGTTTTATTTTTAAAACTAACAACACATTTTAAAAAAAAATTGTTGTAGCTTGCCCTGGGACCTCAGCATGAAGGACCATGATGATGATTTTAATTAACGGTGTCTTTTTCTTTTCTCTTCTCTCCGGAACAGGCAACCAAGCAATTCCTTGAAGAGATTAACAAGTGGACAGTCCAATACAATGTGTCTCCCCTCTCTTGGAATGTGGCAGTCAAATTCCTCATGGCCAGGAAATTCGATGTCCTGCGAGCAATCGAGCTCTTCCATTCCTACAGGGTAAGGGGATCAATTCCTCCCCAGAAATGGAGGGAGAGAGCTGGAGAGACCTCATGGCTCACGAGCAGACCCTTCCAGGAGCCCAAAGGGACTTCAGGGAGGGCGGAAGAGAGGGCTTTGTGGAGGCTGCTCAGCCTCCCTGCCTAACAACTGATGTGAAGGGTTGCCTGGCAGCTGCCACTTTTCACGTCCCAGAGCTTCAGTTCCAATTGCGGTTATTTTGGGTACAATATTTTTAATCTGGCTTGCAGAGAGAGTGCATTTAAAGCAGGAGTAGGCAACCTGAGGCCCGTGGGCCAGATGTGGCCCAATCGCCTTCTCAATCCGGCCTGCAAACAGTCCAGGAATCAGCGTGTTTTTACATGAGTAGAATGGTCTGAGGGATGGTGGACCGGCCCCCTGCTGAAAAAGGTTGCTGACCCCTGATTTAAAGGGTATCTAGAGGGTGCTTCCACTTACGTGATTTTCACTTATGTCCCAGAACATGTGGGGAGTTGCCTGTACTAAAAAAGGTTAAAATTTCTATCAGAATTTCAAAGCATCTGGGGAGGCCTGTCTAAACAAAAATGTTTTCAGCAGGTGCTGCTGGACTCCAGCTCCACTCAGCCCTACCCAGAGGGCTACTGGTCTGAGCGGACGAAGGATCCCCACCTTGGTTGCAGACAATAACAGAGTGTTTTCTTTCCTCCTAGGAAACCAGGCTGAAGGAAGGGATTGTGAAGCTGAAGCCTCATGAGGAACCTCTCCGCTCAGAACTGCTTAGTGGAAAGTTCACCATCCTGGTGAGTAAGGGGCTTTGCTTGGGCAGACAGAGCTGTGGATAACTGTGGAAGTTGGGCTTCCTGTTTGCGGAGGCAGGGGACACATGTCTCCATAGTGTGGTTTTAGATCATGGAATCATAAAATTGTAGAGTTGGAAGGGACCCCCCTGCAATGCAGGAATTACAGCTGAAGCATCCATGACAGATGGCCATCCAACCTCTGCTTGAAAAACTCCAAGGAAGGAGAGTCCACCATCTCCCAAGAGTGTCCATCCTACTGTTGAACAGCTCTTACCATCAGAAAGTTCTTCCTGATGTTGAGTCAGAATCTCCTTTGTTGTAACTTGAAGCCATGGGTTCGAGTCCTAACCTCCAGAGCAGAAGAAAACAAGCTTGTTCCATCTTCCGCATGACAGCCCTTAAGATATTTGAAGATGGTTATCATATCTCCTCTTAGTCTCCTCTTTTCCAGGCTAAACATACCCAGCTCCTTCAACTCATCTGTCATCTCATCTGTCCTCCCAGTTGAACGACGTGGCCCAGGGAGAGAGGGAAAAATAGTGGAAGTGAACAGCTGGCTTCGCAAATGGTGTAAACAGGAACGGTTTGGATTCTTAGATCACGGACTGCAGTTTCTTGAAGATGGACTTCTGCCAAGCGATGGGCTGCACCTCACAACGGTTGGGAGGAATGTTTTTGCCAAAAATCTCAGAAACCTCATCAGGAGGGCTTTAAACTGACTAATGTGGGGGAGGGAGACAGTGCTCCTGAAGGTAGGAGTCTATCAATTGATGAAGATGATCATCCAAATGTCATAGACCAAATGGAGCAAACAGCACACAGACCTAGTGGTGGGAGGAAAAAATCCTTAAATAAGAGACACGGGGGAATGATTAATGGACTTCAATGTCTGTACACTAATGCACAAAGCATGGGTAATAAACAAGATGAGCTTGAGCTCTTGGTACAGCAAACTAAATATGACATAATAGGCATCACTGAAACCTGGTGGGATAAGTCCCACGACTGGAATGTAATAATGGAGGGATACAATCTATTTCAGAGAAACAGACCAGACAAGAAAGGAGGAGGAGTGGCATTATATGTCAGGGATGTGTATACCTGTGAAGAGATCCAAGATTTAGAACCTCAAAGCCAAAGTGAGAGCATTTGGGTCAAAATTAAGGGAGAGAAGAATAACAGGGACCTAATTGTGGGAGTTTACTATAGATCCCCAAGCCAAACGGAGGACATAGATGATGCCTTCCTGGAACAGATGGCCAAGCATGCAAAAGGAAGGGAGATAGTAGTAATGGGGGACTTCAATTACCCAGATATTTGCTGGATGTCAAACTCAGCCAAGAGCATAAGGTCAAACAGATTCCTCACTGGCCTTGCAGACAACTTCATTGTCCAGAAAGTGGGAGAAGCAACAAGAGGAACAGCCATTTTAGATCTGATCCTAACCAATGTTGATGACCTGGTTAGTGGGGTAGAAGTGGAAGGATCATTAGGCGCGAGTGATCATGCTCTTCTGAAGTTTACTATACAGTGGAAAGGAGCAGCCAAGCATACTAGGACTCAATTTCTTGACTTTAAGAAAGCCGACTTCATAAAACTTAGGGAAGTGCTGGGTGAGATCCCATGGACAGTAATACTAAAAGGAAAGGGAGTTCATGATGGCTGGGAGTTTGTTAAGAGGGAGATAGTAAAAGCACAACTTCAGGCAATACCAATGAGACGGAAACATGGAAGGTGCCTAAAGAAGCCAGGGTGGCTATCTAAAGAACTTTTAACTGAGTTAAGATTAAAAAAGAATGTGTACAAAAAATGGAAAAGGGGGGAAACCACCAAAGAGGAATTCAAACAAATAGCCAGCACGTGTAGACACAAAGTCAGAAAAGCTAAAGCACAGAATGAACTCAGGCTTGCTAGAGAGGTTAAAAGCAACAAAAAAGGCTTTTATGGGTATGTTCGTAGCAAAAGGAAGAAGAAAGAAACAGTGGGGTCACTCAGAGGAGATGGTGAAATGAAAACAGGGGACACAGAAAGGGCTGAACTCCTCGATGCCTTCTTTGCCTCAGTCTTCTCCGATAAAGAAAACAATGCCCGACCTGAAGAATTTGGAGCAAATGATTCAGCAGAGGAAACACAGCCCAGAATAGCTAAGGAGATAGTACAAGAATACTTGGCTTGTTTAAATGTATTCAAGTCTCCAGGGCCAGATGAACTGCATCCAAGAGTATTAAAAGAACTGGCAGATGTGATCTCAGAACCACTGGCAGTCATCTTTGAGAATTCCTGGAGAACAGGCGAAGTCCCGGCAGACTGGAGGAGGGCAAATGTTGTCCCTATTTTCAAAAAGGGGAAAAGAGAGGACCCAAATAATTACCGCCCAGTCAGTCTGACATCAATACCAGGGAAGATTCTGGAGCAGATCATTAAGCAAACAGTCTGTGAGCACCTAGAAAGGAATACTGTGATCACCAATAGTCAGCATGGATTTCTGAAAAATAAGTCATGTCAGACTAACCTGATCTCGCTTTTTGACAGAATTACAAGCCTGGTAGATGAAGGGAACGCAGTGGATGTAGCCTACCTTGATTTCAGCAAGGCATTTGACAAATTGCCCCATGATATTCTTGTAAAGAAGCTGGTAAAATGCGGACTTGACTATGCTACCACTCAGTGGATTTGTAACTGGCTGACTGACCGAACCCAAAGGGTGCTCATCAATGGTTCCTCTTCATCCTGGAGAAGAGTGACTAGTGGGGTGCCACAGGGTTCTGTCTTGGGCCCGGTCTTATTCAACATCTTTATCAACGACTTGGATGATGGACTCAAGGCCATCCTGATCAAATTTGCAGATGACACCAAACTGGGAGGGGTGGCTAACACCCCAGAGGACAGGATTACACTTCAAAACGACCTTGACAGATTAGAGAACTGGGCCAAAACAAACACGATGAATTTTAACAGGGAGAAATGTAAAGTATTGCACTTGGGCAAAAAAATATATGAGAGGCACAAATACAAGATGGGTGACACCTGGCTTGAGAGCAGTACATGTGAAAAGGATCTAGGAGTCTTGGTTGACCACAAACTTGACATGAGCCAACAGTGTGACGCGGTAGCTAAAAAAGCCAATGCAATTCTGGGCTGCATCAATAGGAGTATAGCATCTAGATCAAGGGAAGTAGTAGTGCCACTGTATTCTGCTCTGGTCAGACCTCACCTGGAGTACTGTGTCCAGTTCTGGGCACCACAGTTCAAGAAGGACACTGACAAACTGGAACGTGTCCAGAGGAGGGCAACCAAAATGGTCAAAGGCCTGGAAACGATGCCTTATGAGGAACGGCTAAGGGAGCTGGGCATGTTTAGCCTGGGGAAGAGGAGGTTAAGGGGTGATATGATAGCCATGTTCAAATATATAAAAGGATGTCACATAGAGGAGGGAGAAAGGTTGTTTTCTGCTGCTCCAGAGAAGCAGACACGGAGCAATGGCTCCAAACTACAAGAAAGAAGATTCCACCTAAACATTAGGAAGAACTTCCTGACAGTAAGAGCTGTTCGACAGTGGAATTTGCTGCCAAGGAGTGTGGTGGAGTCTCCTTCTTTGGAGGTCTTTAAGCAGAGGCTTGACAGCCATATGTCAGGAGTGCTCTGATGGTGTTTCCTGCTTGGCAGGGGGTTGGGCTCCATGGCCCTTGTGGTCTCTTCCAACTCTATGATTCTATGATTCTATTCTAACTGCTCCTCATAAGGCTTCGTTTCCAGACCCTTCATCATCTTGGTTGCCCTCCTTTGCACACCTTCCAGCTTGTCAACACCCTTCTTAAATTGTGGTGCCCAGAAATGGACATAGTATGTATTCCAAGTGTGGTCTGAGTAAGGCAGAATAGAGCAAGAATTTGACTTCCCTTGATCTGAACACTAGACTTCCTTCTGTTGATTCAGAATAGCATTAACTTGTTTGCTGCTGCATCACACTGTTGACTTATATTAAGCTTGTGGTCCACCAAGACCCCTAGATGCATTTCACATGTACTGCTAGTAAACCAGGTGTCCCCCCATCTTATACTTGTGCATCTGGTTCTTCCTGCCTAAGTGCAGAACCTTACATTTCTCCCTGCTGAAATTCATTTTGTTCGCTTGTGCTCAGTTCTCCAATCTGTTAAGGTCATCTTGATTCCTGATTCTGTTTTTTGTGGCATCAGCTACGCTTCCCAGATTGGTGTCTTCTGCAAATTTGATGAGCATCCCTTCAATTCCTTCGTCCAAGTCATTTATAAACACATTGAACAACAATGAGCTTGGGACACAACACTGTGGTACCCCACTTGTCACTTTTTTCCAGGATGATGAAGAACCATTAATGAGTACTCTTTTACTCTTTGGGTTTGGTCAGTCAACAAGTCACAAATCTACCTAACTGTTATCTTGTTCAACCCACATTTTACCAGCTCCCTTGCAAGAATATCATGGGGACTTTGTCAAAAACGTTACTGAAGTCAAGTTACACTATGTCCACCAAATTCCCCTGATCCACCAAGCTTGTAACTCAATCAAAAAAAGAAATGAGATTTATTTAGCATGACTTGCTTCTGAGGAACCCATGTTGTGTTTTAGTAATCACAGCATCCACAAATGTGGGAGGGCAGATTGTTTATAACAGTGCTTCTTATTAAACTTGGGTCCTTAGCTGTTGTTGAACTACAACTCCCATCATTCCTAGCTAGCTGAGGATCCAAGTTTGAGAAACACTGGGAGCCTGCTGAGTCACCCAGTGGCCCATCTAGTCCAGCATCCTGTTCCCACAGTGGCCAACTGGGTGCCAGTTATGAGAAGCCCGCAAGCAGGATCCAAGCACAGGAGCCCTCTCCCTTCTTGTAGTTTCCAACAACTGCTCTTCAGAAGTGCTGCTGTCTCCAACTGTGGAGGCAGAGCAGAGCCATCCCGGCTGGTAACCCTTGATAGTCGCCTCCTCCTCCTCCATGAATTGGTCCAATCTTAGCTGATGGCTATCCCTGCTTCTGGAGGGAGGGAGTTCCATCCTTGAACTCTGCATTGTGTGAAGAAGGACTTCCTTTTATCTGTCTGGAGTTTCACTCTGCTTTCCCCGCATCGCATCATAATTACTTTGGCCCTCAGAGCTGCTTGTTTGTTTTATTAGGTTTATCTCCTTTGTTTTCCTCCAAGGAGGTTCAGGCCCTGTAGATCACTTCTGCCTGTCGACATTTTTTGCAGCAACCCTGTGAGATAGGCTGGCAACCCCTGCTTTGCCTCAACATTCCATGCCATTAGGTAGAAAACATGCGCAATCTCATCTGATCCGAAAGCTAAGCAAGGTCAGGCCTGTTTAGTACCTGGATGGGACCCCCCTGGGAACACCAGGTGCCACGGGCTTCTGCTGGGATAGCTCAGTTGGTAGAGCATGAGACTTTTTAATCTCAGCCACGGGTTCCAGCCCCATGTTGGGCATTGCAGGGGGTGGACTAGATGACCCTCATGGTTCCTTCCCACTCTATAGTTCTAGGATTCTAGGATTTGGTCATGCAACAGCCAGAATTCCAAAGTGGCTTTGAACGGATTTTGACTTTTTATGCCTCTGCAGAGACTGATCTGCCCCTCGTCTGCTTCACTGCTGATCTTTTATCTCTGGCATTTTTGCAGAGCGTACGAGATCCCACTGGAGCATCGATTGCTCTCTTCACTGCCAAGTTGCACCATCCCAACAAAAGCATCCAACATGTGGTCCTCCAAGCGCTCTTCTACTTGCTGGACAGAGCTGTGGAGAGGTGAGTAGAAGACTTTCCATCCCTGTGAGGTTTGCTTCTTTCAGATGACCACACTTCAATAATGTGTGTGTTTTCCCCTTTTTGGCATCCTGTGTGCAGCTTTTTTGCAGCATTGCCTTCTCATCTGACCCAGAATGAGATCCATATAAGAATACAAGCAAAGCCTTGTGGATCTTGCCAGTGGCCCATCTAGTCCAGTGTCCTGTTCTCACAGGGGCCAAACAGATGCCCCTGGGAAACCTGTAAAGAGGACCTGAGTGCAAGAGTCCTCTCCCTTCCTTCGGCTTCCAGCAACAGGTCTTCAGAAGAGCTTACTGCCTTCAGTTGTGGAGGCAGAGCAGAGCCCTCAGGGCTCGTAACCACAGAGAGTCCTCTCCTCCATGAAGCTGTCTAATCCTTGGTGGCCATCACTGCCCCCTGCAGGAGGAAGTTCCATAATTCAGCTCTGTGCTGTGTGAAGAAGTACTTTCTTCTATCTGCCCCGAATCTCCCAACATTCAGCTGGAAGCCCACAAATTTCAGTGTTATAAGAGAGAGAGAGAGAAACTTTCCTCCATCCCTTTCTCCTTGCAATGCATAATTTTATAAACTACTGTCATGAAGAAGAGTGCATGTTAATTCTGGATAACTTCAGTCAAATAGTTAAGCACATACTTTATCCTGTTAAATTAAAATACTTAACATTGACTGGTTTATGATCTCAAGGATCACAAGGACCACAAGCCCATCTTGTCCTGTCTCTCATGGTGGCCAACAAGATGCTTCTTGCGAAGGCCACAAGCAGGACATGATTCATCAGCGATTTCTCCCTGTTACTTTCCTCCAAAGGGTATTCAGTCATCTGCTGCCTCTGATCCTGGAGGTTCAATGTGGTGATCATGACTTAATGGCCAATGACAGACCTCTCCTCCTTCATGGATTGATCTTACCTCTTTTTAAAGCCTTCTGAGTTGGTTGCCCTCACCTTAACCTCTGGCAATGAAGATTCCTATCAATTAATCCTGGGCTGTTTGCAGAAATACTTCCTTTTCTCTCTGCCAAACATGGGAGGACCCTGAGCTCTCATGGAATGAGAGTGGGAGAACATCTCCTTATTCACCAGGTGTCATTTTAGAAACCTATAAGCAGCATCCTAAACATCTCAGGTTCTGCTGATTTTTCCATTTCTGTCCTCATTCCTATACAATGGATATGTTGTTGGGCTGTTACCAAAGTCCTAATTTGTGCACACTTTCTCTTTTCTACCCCCTGCCAGCTTTGAAACTCAGCGAAATGGCCTGGTATTTATATATGACATGGCAGGCTCCCACTATACCAACTTTGAGCTGGATCTCAGCAAGAAAATCCTGAACCTTCTGAAGGTAAAAGGAAGGGCCATTGGTGTCGGGGGGGGGGCGCAACCTCTGTTTCTGCCAAGGGCTGCACTCCTGTGGGGTTGATCCTTACCAGCGGCTGTGTGCTGGCTATGGGCAGGGATGAAACCAGTGGTGGACTGGGTCACCCACCCCAGTAGGCAGGACCCCCTTTTCTCTCTCTCTCTGTCCTGCCCCCCTTCTCTTTCTGTCACCCCCCCTTTCCCCTCTCTCATTCTCGCTGGCTCCCTGCCCAGAAGCCTTAAGCAATTGCTTGTCAAGGGCTGTGGGAAGGAGGCCAAGGCCTGTCGGCTACAGAGACCTGGATGGATCCTGGAGTCGCTTGGAGTTCTGTCCTCCCTCTCATTGCAGAGGTTCCCCTTGGTTTGGCTAACATTATGGCATGAGGGGAGGCATCAGGAATGGGGCATTTTACGGAGTAAATAAATGGGGTAGCCGTCAAGGTGGCTCTTGGCTCGGAAAGATGGCAAAGTAGCCACGAGGATTGTGTCTTCCTCAGCCTGTGATGTCCCTCCAGACGTTGTTGCACTATAAGTCCCATCAGCCTTTGCAGTGGTCATGCTGGATGTTGCTGATGGGAGCTGTGGTCCAACAGCAACTGGAGGCCACCCAGATGGGCCGGACTGACCTTGTCTCTGGCCTCCCCCTTGCCTACCTTGGGAGGGGGAAGCAGCTGGAGGAAGGCTGTGATGCTGCTCTTAAAGGGTGATGGGCCTGGGAGTCGGGTGTTCCTTCTGTCAGTAGCCAGCATGTCTAGTGGTTAGACCATTGGATAAAGACCTGGGAGACCAGGGTTCAAATACCTGCTCGATCAGAGAGCTCCCTGGGTGACCTTGGGGCAGTCGCAGCCTCACAGCCTACCTCACAGGGTTGTTGGGAGGGGCAGGGAACCTGGTGTGCCACCATCAGTTCTTTAGAGTAAAGGTGGACTATAAATGTGGATAATGGTGGCAGGAAGAGCCATAATAGTAGCAGCCAATAGGCATAGCTGTCAACTTACAGATTTGAAAATAAGGGACCAGCAGCCTCAAAAATAAGGGATCAGCAGCCAAAATAAGGGATTTTAGTCAAGCAGCTGAAATACAAAGTTAAAAGGGGCAAGATAATTTTGGAGAGCAGCGCCGGTTTTTAGCCCTTCGTTTCCAGAGGTTGCTGCTTAAGACACCAGCTGATGAAACACTGCAATTAAATAACTACAACCAGCAACCACTTTTTGCACAAAACAAAGTCCAAGCTACGAAGATGCTGCTGCAGTTCTGTATCTTTTCTCTCGTGCTCCATCTGCAGCTCTCAGTTCCATCAGGTGGGGCAGGAGGAAGGGGGGGGGGGGGAAATAGCGCCCGAAGTAAACCCGCAGACCAGACCATCTATGCTAGTCTACCACTACAAATCTATGGGAGAAGCGCTTGCGGTCCTTCCTCCGCTTTCCCCCTCTATGGTTAGCCCTTGGAACACCTGCCCGCGCCTCCGCCTCTGCCTCCTCCTCCTCTCTCTGAACTGCTTTCTCTATGGTTGCCCTCGCTCTCCTTTCAAGGCTCCTCAGCAATTCATAGGGCGCACCAGGCTGCCCATCTCATCCGGGTCCTTCAGTGGCGCAGCCGCAGTATGGCCTAGCAGGAGCGGTGGCGGCAACAGGCAGAGGGGAGGCCCCAGGCAGAGACGCTCAGTTTGGCAGCCGCGAGGAAGATGGCGGTGGAAGAGCCCGAGGCTCTCGCCAGTCCCAGTGGGGAGGGGCTCCCGGGGGCCGAGGTTGGTGAGAGGAGGCTGGAGCAGCCAAGCAACACAGTTGGAGCCTCCCTCCTCCCTGGCCGGCAGGGAGGGAGAGAGGGAGAGGAGCTGCTTCCTTTGAAACCCGGGAAATTTAAGGGACATCATAAATAAGGGACAGCAGTGGGACACGGCACTGGGATAAGGGAGTTTCCCGCCAAATAAGGGACAGTTGACAGCTATGCCAAGAGGTAAGGTATCAAAGATTCTGTATGATTAAGAACATAAGGAGAGCCTTCTGGATGAGGCCCATGGCCCATCCCGTCTAGCATCTTGTTCCCACAGCAGCCATCAGATGGCTGCAGGAAACGCACAAGCAGGACCCAGGCCCAAGAGCCCCCTCCCCGCCTGTGGTCTCCAGCAACCAGCATTCAGAAGCATTATTCCCTCTGGCCAGGAGAAGGAGCAGAACCCTCCTAGCTAGTAGCCATTGAGAGCCTGCTCCTCCATGAATGGGTCTAATACTTTTTTAAAGCTGTCCCAAGTTCTTTTTTAATGCCCCCTGAATCTTCCAACCTTAAGATGTATTGGCTGTCCACATGTTTTAATGTTATGGGAGAGGGAGAAAAACTTTTCTCTCTGCTCTTTCTCCCTGTCATTGATCTTTTTATAGACTTCTCTCATGTTGCCTCCCTTACCTCCCTTTTCTCTTGGGACTAAAAAGTCCCAAATGGTGCAACGTTTCCTTGTTGATTCCCGCCCCCCCCCTTATACTCTTAAGCATGTTACTCTTAGAAGGTGTCTACTTTTTTAAAAAAAAATCCTGTTGGTATTTCACTTTTGAAGTGGGAGAGCTCTCCGCTCTTGCCCAGTGACATCAGTGTGGTGCAGAGGATGTTTTCACCTGCACTGGAATACCAAGATATGCAGTCATGCCTTTTGGATGGTCCCTCATAAACTGGAGAAAGGGACATACAATGGTACCTTGGTAGTCGAACAGCTAGGCTCCTAAACAAATCGGCTCCCGAACACCGCAAACCCGGAAGTGAGTGCTCCAGTTTGTGAACGTTTTTCAGAAGCCGAGCGTCCAATGTGGCTTCCATGGCTTCCGATTGAGTGCAGGAAGCTCCTGCAGTCAATCGGAAGCCTCATCTTGGTTTTCAAACCATTTTGGGAGTCGAATGGACTTCGGAATGGATTAAGTTCGAGAACCAAGGTACCACTGTACTTAATTTAAGCAAGTTTATCCACTAAGGTCTAAAGCACTGGGGATGTATCCAATAAAGGCTGCACCCAGACTAGGCCTATTGAACAATCATGCCTGTCATTTTTAAATGGGTCTAGTCTGAGTGGGGCTAACATGGAACACAATCCACCAACTGGCTGATGAGATGCTGGTGAATTGGCAGATCACAGATATGGAACACAAATACAGAACCAAAGAGGTCATCACCTTGGACAGGATGACAGCAGTCCCTGCGGTTCAGTCAAGGCATTTGAAGCCATTTCCCAGAAAAGTCAGAAGCAACCATTTCCTCTATTTAATTGACCTTTTTTAAAAAACAAAAAAAACAAAATTAAACTAATATAAATAAAAAAGAGCATTTGAGGTTCCATAAATATGTTCATCCAATTAAAAGTGAGTCAGTTAATTACCCTGGAGCAGTGGAGTGCTTGTTTGAAATCGGAGCCTATGTAATGGAAACTCTCTCTGTCCCTTAAGCCCGAATAGGAAGACCATGCAGCGGAAATGTGTTCTCTCCCCACCCCCTGTTAGGACTCCTTTTTTATTTAGTTCATTGTTTCACAACAAAAATGCAAAGAGCAACGGCCTTTTACTGAGTCAAACCATTGTTCCATCTAGCTCAGTATTGCCTACACTGACCGACAGCAGCTTTCCAGGGTTTCAGACTGGACTCTCTCCCGGCCACACCTGGAAATGCTGTTGGGGAGGGAACTTTTCTCTGCATGTAAAGCAGTGACAATAACCACAACCTCCCCCCAACAAAATTCTCTTGTTGGTTTGCCAGGGAGGGAGGAGTTGCAAAGGGACTGCAAAATTGCCTTCCAGGTTTCTCTTCATCTTCTGTGGAGCCCTGAAACCTCACTTTGCCATCTTTGCATATACTTGGGTCTCCCTCTGTTGGCCACAGGAGGAGAAAGCAAAAAGGTTGGCAAGAGGGTGTTGCTGTCTTGCTCACAATCCAGATTGATTCTCGTTTGGCTGCTGGCGCTCAAGCCAGTTGCCCGACTTTCCAAGACACCTGTGGAAATCCTTCCTATTGGACCAGCACTTTGAGGTGTTGGCTGAAATGTTATATGGCTGTTTCCAACTAAGTTATTCTCAGGGTAGACCGATTGCAGTTAAGGAGACTAAGTTGTGCCCATTAATTTCAGTGGGCTTACTCTCAAGTCAGACTAGACTGAGTTATAGTCCTGCAATAAGGCTGAGTGAGCCTTCGACACTTCAGGCAGCAGCTGCTGGAGGGGGGCAGCTGAGCCCCCCGCAATCCATCTCCTTGGGAAGACAGAGTCGTATGGTGGTGTGGCTTGTTGGCCCCCTCCCCTCGGTAAAGCGGCCTGCTCCCCTCAGGTGTGCTAGAGGATACACCTGAGGTACGTTTCAGCTTCTGCACATGGCAGGCAGATTGGATTTGGTCCTTTGCCTGAGGCAGCCAGATGTCTTGGGCTGACTCTGGAAAAAAACATAAACATTGGCCTCTGCCTCATAAGAAGCACCTGCTGGATCAGGTCCCTGTGGCCCATCCAGTGGCCAGCCAGATGCCTCTCTGGGGGAAGTCCGCAAGCAGGGCTGGAGCGCAAGATCACAATTCTGTCCCCTTGCGATGCTCAGCAGCTGGTCCTCACAGGCATCGCTTTCTCTGTCTATAGGTCAGGCAGGGCAGAGCTGTTGGGCCATAGCCATCAATAGGCTTCTCCAGAAACCTTGTGTGTGCGTCAAGTGGCTCCCTGTCATGGATAATGCTGACAGCGATTCAGAAACATAAATTTCCTCCTCCAAACTGTTCTTCCCTGCCTCTTCTCAGGGAGCCTTCCCAGCCCGTCTCAAGAAGGTATTCATTGTGGGCGCTCCTATGTGGTTCCGAGTTCCATACTCCATCATCAGCCTGCTGCTTAAAGAGAAACTCCGGGAAAGGGTGAGTGGGCCTCCACCGTTCACCATCTCCATCGTGCTGCTCCTCTTCCTCCTTCTTCCTACTGCTACTGTTGTTACTATTACTGTTGTTATTAGTTATTGTCCGCCCTTTCCCCTAAGCTCCTAGGGCAAGTTGCAACAATCAAAACACAGTATTAAAAACAGTTTAAAACAACTTGCAATAGCTGAAATAAGGTGGGATCCAAAAATATGCACCTCAAGTGTCACAAGCCAAGATAAAGAGGTGCATCTTCAATGTTCGCCGGAAGCTACCGTATTTTTCGCTCCATAAGACGCACCTAGTTTTTAGAGGGGGAAAGCAAGAAAAAAAAATATTCTGCGCAGAGCATGTAAGCGGCTCTCGCTTTTCTTGCTTTAAACCCTTCCATCCCTCCTCCCGCTTCGCTGAGAAGCCAGCAGAGCAAGAGCAATAGCTGTGCAGCACCTCTTCTGCTGGCTTCCCAGCAAAGCGGGATGAGGGACGAAAGGGAGCCCTTACAAGGGAGCGCTGAGCAGAGCCTGGCAGCGGCTCTTGCTGGCTTTTCCGGGAGGTGTGGGAAGGGACAGCCTGTCAGTTCCTTCTCCCTCCTCAGGGAAAAGCCCCCAAGAGCCGCACTCCCTTTAAAGAGCCACGTGGAGCGTGTGTGTGGATCTTGGGGGCTTTTAAACAAACACTCCACGCGGCTCTTTAAAGGGAGCGCTGAGCAGAGCCTCCTGCCTGCATTCGCTCCATAAGACGCACACACATTTCCCCTTACTTTTTAGGAGGGAAAAAGTTTGTCTTATGGAGCGAAAAATGCGGAATGTAATGAAGGTGCCAGGTGCACCTCTGTGGGAAGGGTCTCCCACAACTTAGGGGCCACCTCAGAGAAAGCTCTCTCCCAGTCTCCCCTCCCCACCGTGCCTGTGAGGATGAGGAAACAACTAGAAGGGCCCCCTCTGTCAATTTCAGCACCTTGTAGGAGGTTTTGTGGGGGAGGAGGCAGTTTTCAGGTATGCAGGGGGGCTGAGTAATTTATGGCTTTAAACACCCACCTGAGCACCTTGAATTGGGCCTGGAAACAAACTGGCAAGCAATGCCATCACCTGACTGCTGCATTTTGTTGTTGTTTAGTTGTGTCCAACTCGCCTTCCAGGGCAGCCCCACGCAGAGTGCAGCAGAGGGTTCATGTTTTGCTGTGCCTCCCTTTCCACCTGCCCCCTCTCTTGTAGGTCCAGATGGTGAAGATGTCTGAGCTGAAGGAGCACCTGCCCCAAGAGTGTCTCCCCGAGTACCTGGGCGGATCCCTCAAACTAGATCCCCTCAGCTGGAACTGCAGGTTCCTCCCACAGCAGAACGGCCACCCGGACCCCCTTGATGAGCTGATTCTGGTGCCCCTGGCATCCCCCCGGGACAACGGCTCAGTGCACACACCGGGACCAAAGGCCATGACGGTGCAGGAGGTGCTGGAGCACGTCACCCAGAAGCAGAAGCGGGGCATCTATGAGGAGTATGAAGGCATCCGGCGCAGGAGCCCGGCAGGAACATTTGCCTGCTCCTTGTAAGGGTTCAAGTGTGGCACTGGGGGCAAGAGGTGTGGCAGAAGGGGGAGGGTGATTGCTCCTGGCGCCCCTTGCCAGGGGAGCACCCATAGGATTCCGCAGTCTTGGGAAGAGAAACTCCCCTTTCCTCGCCCCACCCAATGTCCAGTTTCATCCAATTTCCGCAACATTTCTTAGGTCTTCACTTGTAGCCTTTTTTGTGGCCTGCAGAGCACCAGGTGGTTGGCTCAGAGAACAATCAAACCAGCTCTTGACTGTGGTCAGTGTCAGGGTGTATCCTGTCATTTTTCAGGTACACTGGGGAAATTTATCCCATGCGGCAATGTGCACAGGAATTAAGTTCTCCAAGAGATCCATATTGAAGAACATAAGAGGAGCCTGTCGGTTCAGCTCCACAGCCCATCACGTCCAGCCTCCTGTTCTCACAGTGTCCAGCCTCTCTGGGGGAAACCCACAAGCAGGATTTGAGCCCAAGAGCAGCCCTCCCCTCCTGTGGTCTTCAGCAACTGCCATTGAGAAGCCTTGCGGAGGCGGGGCAGAGCCACTGTGGCCCCCAATAGCCTCTCCTCCAAGGATTTGTCAAATCCTCTTTTAAAGCTGCCTAGACAGTCGGCCTCCACTGCCTCTTGCCTGAGGAAGGACTTCCCTTTTATCCGTCCTAAATCTTCCAACACTCAACTTCCTTGTATGTCCCTGAGTTTGTGTGTGTGTGTCTTCTTTAATCCAGAGGCCCCACAAGGCCAGGTTCCCCATCTCCTTGTGTTGCACTCACTGTGCCTGCGCTTGCTTGCCACAGGTCTCCCTTCAACCAGGAGAAGAACAGATATGGGGATGTGCCGTGCTTTGACCAAACGAGGGTGAAGCTGTCCAAGCAATTCAGCTATCCAGAGGTAAGCTGGCTGAGAGTTTTGGCTCTGCAAAGCTGCCTTGTATTGAATCGGACTGTCGGTCTAGCTCAGCCTTCCACAATCTGATTCCCTCTGGTATTTATTGGCTATATTTATTGATCACTCTTTTCCCCCCAAGGGTAACTCAAACTAACTTACAAAATCTAAATGAATAAAACGCACAATAGCAAAGGTCAATCCTGATTTTAAAACATAGAATTCAAACGGCCTACAAAGTAAAGGAGGCCAGAGATTATTAAAGAGCCAAAGACCTGGAGAAAAAGCTGACCCAGGGAGAGCATTCCACAAGCAGGGAGCCACCACTGAAAAGGCCTATTCTTGGGGTGCCAGCCTCCCGCCAAGGGGGCGGGTGAAGAAGGGCCTTGCATAATGATCCCAAGGTCTGGGCCAGTTCATAGGGGGAGAATCAGTCTTGGAGGTATTGGGTTCATGAGCAGCAGAAGGCTCCACAGGTCAAAACCAGCACTCTGAATTGGGAGCCAGTGCAGTCAGGCTTGGGCTGAAGGAGCATCTCCACCCCCATCATTCTGCCCGGACACTGAGGTCCAGCGCCGAGGGCCTTCTGGCGGTTCCCTCACTGGGAGAAACCAAGTTGCAGGGGGCCTTCTCAGTAGTGGCACCCACCCTGTGGAACACCCTCCCATCAGATGTCAAAGATATAAACAACTACCAGATTTTTAGAACACATCTGAAGGTAGCCCTGTTTAGGGAAGCTTTTAATGTTTGATGGACTACTAATAAAAGTTTAATATTTTGTTGGAAGCTGCCCAAAGTGGCTGAAGAAACCCAGCCAGATGTGTGTGGTATAAATAATAAATTTATTATTATTATTATTATTATTATTATTATTATTATTATTATTATTATTATATTATTATTATTATTATTATTATTATTATTATTATTATTATTATTATTTTGGTATTTTGTGCTCCAGTGAGCAGCCTGGCCCCCAATCTTTGCACCAACTGCAGTTTCCAAGCCACCTTCAAAGGCAGCCCCACATAGAACACATTCCAATAAGACAGGATGCTGGGCTACAACTCCCATCATGCTTCCTAAGTGGTCCTGCTGGCTAGGGCTGATTGGAGCTGCAACCAAAGATCATCTGGGGGGCACCAAGTTTGGGAGAGTGCTATTGTCTGCACTGACTCAGAGCAGAGAGATCAGTTTCTTCATGCAGAAAGTTTGAAAAATGCATATCATTATTCAAAGTAAATGCAAGCCAGAAATTGGGGTTCTTATGCCATGCTTCCCACCGCCAAAAAACCCTCCCACATATTCTGTGCTTGCAATCAATGTGAGCAGATGACATTTGTGGAAATGGCACCCCTGTTTTTTAAAGACATTTCTCTTCCACGTTTGTGTTGTCCAAGGAATTCTGGACAGCTTACTTAGTGTTTGGTTCCACCGCCATTAAACTCTGTCAGGATGGTGAAGCAAATGAACAGCAATGAGCCCAAGATCGCCTTGTGAGCTTTGTGACTGAGTGGGGAATTCAGCCAGGTCTCACCGCTCTTATGTTCATTTACATGAGTTCTACATTTCCAGGCAACCCTCCAGAAGCAGTATGCAGAGTCAGGAAGTAGCTAATGGGGAAGGGCTGTCATTCAGAGAGATGATATTGTGCTACACCAACAACAGCTTAGGGCAAGGGCTCAGAGCTTAGTGGTAGAGCAGCTGCTTTGCATGCAAAAGGTCCCAGGTTCAATCCCCAGCATCTCCAGATAGAAGAACCATCAGGTGAGACAAAAGATGTTCTCTTCCTCAACAGCCACTGCCAGTCTGAGTAAAGTGCCCTTGGTTACAGGGCCAACTAGGTTCTGCCTGAAAGAAGGCAGCTTTTTAATCCAGTTCATGTATTCATAGACAACAGACTGTCTCGAACCAAGCAGCTCCACTAGCAAAAGCATTTTAGATGGTGCAACAATACTCATCCTCCCTCTCCTTTCCCTGGGTACCCCCTAAATCGCTGTGGGTTTCCCTCCAACCCTCCCTCTGGAGCATTTCTCCTTCCTGCGTAGAATTGGGGCCCAATTTAGCCTTTGTCATGCAGTTGTGCAGGAGGAAAGCCATGGGCTGTTGCCCCCCCTTTTTTCTCCCCTGCACATACTCATGCGCCCCCCAAGGGTGTTATGGTGTGCCTCTGCTTGGGTGTCACTGCTTTGGCCTGTCTGTCAGGGTGACCTTTCCTGTTGCGTCTCTCCAGCTGACAGATTACATCAACGCCAGTTTCATGGATGGCTACAAGCAGAGGAATGCATACATTGGCACCCAAGGTAGGGAGGCCCTGGGCACATCGGTGTTTGGGGTGGTGATCTGGCCAGGGGAGCAGGGTGGGTGGGCGGGCAGCCACTTCATTCCTGCAGAGACTGTGTTGCAGAGGAAGCAGTGGTGGCACTTTCCATCACAAGCTGAGATTCAAATTAGAAGAGCCTGGCTGGATCAGACGAAAGCCCCGTCTAATCCAGTGTCCTGCTTCTCATGGTGGCCGACCAGATGCCCCTTGGAAGCTCAGGAGCAGGACTGGAGTGCGACATCACTCTCCTGGCTGGTGAGTCCCAGGAACCGGCACGCAGAGGCCTGCTTCTTTTGACCATGGAGGCAGCAGAAGGCTTTGCTGACAGGAGCCGCTGATTGCTGTTCTCTTCCATGAATCTGTCTGATCGCCTTTTAAAACCACCCAAGTTGGGGGCCATCACGGCCTCTTGTGAGAGCAAATTCCTTTTTATTATTAATTTTATTTATAGAATTTTTGAAGAGATAAACAATAATCCAACATCATTTCATGGAATTCCATGGTTTGGCACTGTGCTTCCATCGTTCAGCTTCATTGGCTGCCTCCAAGTTCTAACATTAGGATAAATAAACTATTTATCTGCTTTCCCCATGCATAACCTTATGCACCTGCCATTGTATACCTTGCTCAGAATTTTTCCTGAACTAAAATGTCCCAGATGTAATCTTTCTTCTCAAAGGGATTTCTCCATTCTCCTTGATCTTTTTGGCGGCCCTTTGCTGAACCTTTTCCATCCCTACAATATCCCTTCTGAGGTGAGGCCTCTCTGCACCTTCCTAGGGTGCCTTTCCAGTGAGTTCTGCCCCACACTCCAAGGTGTTCAGAGCTTTGCTGTGTACAGTTCTGGTCACGCCACCTAAAAATGGATATTGTGGAGTTTGGAGACATGCAGAAGAGGGCAAGTGAAAGGATCATGAGATGGAGTGACTCCACCATGAGGAAAGCTGGCAGCATTTGGGACTGCTTAGTTTAGAAGAAAGGCCAGTAAGAGGTGTTGCGAGAGAAGCTTATAAAATGAGGCATGGCATAGAGAAAGTGAATAGAGAATTTCCCCCCTCTCCTCTCTCGTAACACTCAGACAACCAAGGAATCTGAATGTTAGAAAATTAAGGACAGGTAAAAGAAAGTCCTTCTTCATACAGTGCATAGGTAACCTGTGGGAACTTACTGCTGCAGAAGGCAGTGATGACCCCCTCGCCAGCTGGCTTCCAAAGGGGGTTGGACAAATTCATGGAAGAGGTGCTCTGCTCTGCTGCCCTGACCAGAGGGAATAATGTTTTTGGATCCAGTTGCTGGAAACCTCAGGAGGGGGAGAGGGCTCTTGTGCTCCAATCCTGCTTGCAGGTTTCCCAGAGGATTCTGGGAGAACAGGGTGCTGGGTTAGATGGGCCCTGGAGCTTGGGATCCCCAGTAACTGGTATTCCAGGACAGGCAGCACTACCCAGCCCACCACTCCCCTGTCCAGCTCCTTAATGGAGCTAGCTGTGCCCCCAGCATCTCAATGCAGAGATAGGGAACATGTGGCCCTCCAGATGTGGTTGAACTTCCTGTTGCATATTTAGCAGATTAATTGCACTGCAGAAAGTGTGCTGGGGAGACCACACGTTCAGGAAACAATGAAGAAACGTAAAAATATATTTTGCTTGGCTTTAATTACAAAAACAAAAACTCCTCTTACCTTACATTAAATCTATAAGTATGACCCACTCACCAGGGTAGTGAGAGAGGTACATGCTCTTTATATGCTATACCCAATTGCTGACACAGCAATTGGGTATAGTATATAATTAATTGGGTATAGTATATAATTAATTAACACAACTTAACAGCACCTGCTATACTGCTTCACAGCTATAAAACTAGGTCATGATATTTACTCTGGCCTTTAAAGAGATACACATCTTGTGAAACAATAATGAACCTTAATATTTAAATAAACCATTCAACACTTCCAACTCCCATTAGCACCAAACCAACATGGCCAGCGGTCAGGGATGATGAGAGCTGTAGTCCAGTGACATTTGGAGGGCCACAGGTCCCCCCTCTCCCATCACCATCCAGGACCTCCCAAGGTGAGAGCTTCAGTTTTAGCTCTCTTGGCCAATAGGCTTGAACCAGAGGTTGGGGAAGCTGCGGGCCTCCAGATGTTGCTGGATTACAACGCCCATCATCCCATCATAGGTTGTGTGGGCTGGGGGTGATGGGAGCTGGAGTTCAAGGATTCCAGCAGGGCACCCTTTTGCCCATGGGCTTCTTGCAATACTTTGGAAAACCCCCTAAGACGATGACTGTTGCCGCAGTTTTCTCACCACATCTGACGGTACTTATTTGGTGGGAATGCATTTAGCAAGTTAACCATGGGTTGAGGAGTTGTCTGAAGCTGGGTTTTAGCAAGCCAGGCTGTTGTTCCGCCCAGTCCAGGGCTCTCTGGCTGGCAGCAAAGCTTCATGAGCTGAGAGTCCTTTGAAGGGGAAATGCCAGGGAGAATGAATCCTTACGTTAAACCTTTAAATGAGGTCTAGTGGCTTTAGATGGGACCTGGGAAACCATGGTTTGCATCCCCACACAACCATGGAGCCTGGCAGAAGACCTTGGGCCAGCCATCTTCTCTCAGCCTTGTCTACCTCACAGGGCTGCTGGAAAGATGAATGAGGGGAGGGAGAACATCTGCATCACCTGGAACTCCTCGGAGGAGATATAGGAGGCCTTCAGTTCCTTTCCCTTCTTAATTTGTGTCTGTCTGTGTGTGCTGCTGCTTCTCTTCAGGGCCGTTAGAGAACACATATGGTGACTTCTGGCGCATGGTGTGGGAGCAAAATGTGCTGGTGATAGTCATGACTACGAGGTGAGTGTTCAGGCAGAGCCACACCTTCTTTCTGCACCTGCACTCTGCCTTGGAACGGGGAGAGGCACAGGTGCCTCACTAACTGACCACCTGCCATTTGTGGGCTCAGAGGTTCAGGTGCCCACTTACTTATTTATTTCATGAAGTTTATACATGGCTTGATTGTTAAAAAAGAAAGAAAGAAAATCCTTAGAGTGGTTTACAAAGAGAAAAAACAATAAAGTCATCAGTAAAAAAGGATGCTTTAAAACATTCAGGAATCAAAATCTACAATAAACTAAGTAATGGGTGGGAGAGTGAAAAAAATTCACATCTGGCAACCAATGTGCCCCTTTGGCTTCAGATAGGACATGGGTAGGTAAAGGTAAAGGGGAGCCCTGACCATTAGGTCCAATCGTGACCGACTCTGGGGTTTTGGCGCTCATCTCGCTTTACTGGCCAAGGGAGCCAGTGTACAGCTTCTGGGTCATGTGGCCAGCATGACTAAGCCGCTTCTGGCGAACCAGAGCAGCGCACAGAAACGCCGGAGTGGTACCTATTTATCTACTTGCACTTTGATGTGCTTTTGAACTGCTAGGTGGGGAGGAGCAGGGACCAAGCAATGGGAGCTCACCCCGTCACAGGGATTCGAACCGCTGACCTTCTGATCGGCAAGTCCTAGGCTCTGTGGTTTAACCCACAGCGCCACCCGCGTCCCATAGGACATGGGTAGACAAAGCTAAAAAGCCCAGGACAGAAATGTTCTTTTTTTTTTTTTAATAATTTTTATTCGTTTTTCAGACAGATAATAAAAACAATATAGAACAATATAGCTTCAAAATCATAATTTCATACCCTTCTTTCTTTTGACTTCCCCATACCTCCCCATCCCTGCATCCTTGTTTAATGGTTCTTTAGCAACCCTTAGGTCCATTGTCTTAATTCCCTTTCATAAAGTTTCCTTTAGTTTTTTTTGATTACTGCTGCAATTCTTTACCTCTTACCCCCTGACATCTTAACATTCCTCAATTTTACAATTGTTTTTAAGATATATTTTAAATTTCTTCCAGTCCTCTTCCACTGTCTCTTTCCCCTGGTCACGGATTCTGCCCGTCATCTCGGCCAGTCCCATAAAGTCGATCACCTTTGTTTGCCATTCTTCCAGAGTAGGTAGTTCTTGCATCTTCCAATACTTTGCCAGTAGAATTCTTGCTGCTGTAGTGGCGTACATAAAGAAAATCCTATCCTTCTTTGGCACCGATTGGCCAACCATGCCCAAGAGAAAAGCCTCTGGTTTCTTAGGAAAAGTCCGCTTAAGGACCTTCTTAATTTCATTATAGATCATTTCCCAGAAAGCTTTAACCTTTGGGCAGGTCCACCAAAGGTGATAGAAGGTGCCTTCAGTCTCATTACATTTCCAACACTTATTATTAGGCAAGTGGTAAATTTTTGCAAGCTTGACTGGGGTCATGTACCACCGATAGATCATTTTCATAATATTTTCTTTTAAAGCATTACATGCAGTAAATTTAATACCGGTGGTCCATAACTGTTCCCAGTCAGCAAACATAATATCATGACCAATATCTTGTGCCCATTTAATCATTGCTGATTTCACCGTTTCATCCTGAGTATTCCATTTCAACAGCAAGTTATACATTTTTGATAAGTTCTTAGTATTGGGTTCCAACAATTCTGTTTCTAGTTTTGACCTCTCTTTCTGAAATCCTATTTTCCTGTCCTGTTTAAATGTCTCATTTATCTGATGATAGTGCAACCAATCTCGGACCTTAGGCTTTAGTTTCTCATAACTCTGAAGTTTCACCCTTTCACCATCATATTCTAGAATCTCATGATATTTTGGCCATTTAGAGTCCATATTAAGCTTTTTTACTTCCCTAGCTTCCATTGGTGACACCCACCTAGGGGTTTTACTTTCCAGCAGATCTTTATATCTAATCCAAACATTATACAATGCTTTCCTTACAATATGGTTTTTAAAACTTTTATACACCTTTACCTTGTCGTACCATAAGTATGCATGCCAACCAAAGCTATTGTCGTACCCTTCCAGGTCCAAAATGTCAGTGTTCTCAAGAAGTAGCCAGTGTTTCAACCAGCAGAAAGCTGCCGATTCATAATAAAGTCTTAAGTCCGGCAGGGCAAACCCCCCTCTATCCTTTGCATCAGTTAAAATCTTAAATTTAATTCTGGGCTTTTTGCCCTGCCAGACAAATTTTGATATGTCTTTCTGCCACTTCTTGAAACAGTCCATCTTGTCCAAAATCTGCAACGTCTGGAATAAAAACAGCATTCTAGGCAATACATTCATCTTAATAGTAGCAATTCGGCCTAACAAGGAAAGTTTCAACCTTGACCATATTTCCAGATCCTTCTTTACCTCTGACCAACTTTTTTCATAATTATCCTTAAATAGGTTCACATTCTTGGATGTTAAGTTTAACCCCAGGTATTTTACCCTTTTTGTTATTTCCAAGCCTGTTTCATTCTGAAAACTCTCTCTTTCTTCCATTGTTAAATTTTTTTCCAACACTTTCGTTTTTTGTTTGTTCAATTTGAAACCTGCTACTCGACCAAATATTTCAATTAATTCTAATACTCTTTTAGTACTAGTGTCTGGCTGTTGCAAGGTCAATACTAGATCATCTGCGAATGCTCTTAATTTGTAATGTCTAACTCCGACCTGAACTCCTTTAACCAACTGGTCCTTTCTAATCATGTTTAACAAAACCTCCAGGACTGATATAAAAAGCAAAGGGGATATTGGGCATCCCTGCCGTGTACCTTTTTCTATGGGTATTTCTTCTGTTACCACATTGTTTACAATTAACTTGGCCTTTTGTTTGGAATATATTGCACCTATACCGTTTTCAAAACCTTGACCTACCCCCATCCCTTGGAGATTCTTTTTCATAAAAGTCCAACAGATATTGTCAAAGGCTTTCTCCGCGTCCACAAAAATCAGAACTGCTTTCCTGTTAATGTCAACATCTAGCAACTCCAAAATGTCTATAATGTTCCTCACATTGTCTGACATATGTCTCCCTGGGAGAAAGCCTGTTTGGTCCTTATGAATCTCCTCTATCAACACTCTTTTCAATCTTTTTGCCAAAATGTCTGCAAAAATTTTGTAATCCACATTGAGTAAAGATATAGGGCGGTAGTTTCTGACCTGGTTCTTCTCAGTTTCTGTTTTCGGTATAAGTGAGATGAAAGCCTCTTTCCACGATTCAGGTGCCTTTTTCCCCTTCAGAATTTCATTGCAAACTTCCTTCAATGGTTGTATCAACCATTCTTTCAGCATTTTGTAGTATTTAGCCGTCAGGCCGTCTGGTCCTGGTGATTTTCCCAATTTCATATTTTGGATGGCACCCTCTATTTCTTGTTCTGTTATTTCCTCATTTAAGATCCTTTTACTTTGTTCTGGAATTTTTGGTAAACCGTATTTTCTGATGAATTCTTCTATTTCTTGTTCATTAATTGGCCCTTGTGCATACAATTTCTTAAAGAAACTTTGAAAACAATTGTTTATCTCATTAGGTTTGTGGATAATTTTTCCATCCATTTCTAGACTTGTCACGGTGTTCATTTTCTGCCTTTTTTTCAATTGCCATGACAGAAGTTTCCCACATTTATCCGCTGATTCGAAAGTTCTTTGTCTCATTTGCTTTATCTTCCATTCTATTTGTTGGTTCATGAGCTCCATGTACTGCATCTGATAAAACTTTATTTCTCTCAAAATCTCATGGGACTTTGGTTTGGACCTCAATTTCTTCTCTCCTTCTTTTATTTTTTCTAGGATTTTTTCTTTCCTCTCGTTTTGTTTCTTCCTCTTTATAGAATTCTGTTGAATTAGGAAACCTCGCATCACGGCTTTGCTTGCGTCCCAAATTGTTCTTTTCTCCACATCTGTTTTCCTGTTAATCTCAAAATAATCTTTTAATGTTTTAAGGGCCTTCTTGTAAATCTCTTCATCTCTAAATAGGGTGTCATTCATTCTCCATCTAAAGGATCCAGTTGTTGTTAGTTTCATCTCCATCTTCACAGCATTATGGTCGGAGCAAGTTTTTGGGCATACTTCTACTTTTTTTGTTCTTGACGCCAGACTGCTAGAAATCCAAATTTGGTCTATTCTTGTCCATGTCATTTTTGCCTCAGAAAAGAAAGTTCCCTCTCTCTCTAGAGGATTCCTTGTTCTCCAAATATCAATCAAGTCCATAGTTTCAGTCATTTCAAAAAAGATCTTTGGTAGTCTCCCTTCTTTTGAGATCACTTGTCTCTGTGCTTTATCCATGTTTGTTGAGACAACTCCATTCATATCTCCCATCATTACGATTTTATAGTCTATAAAGTCAACTAGTGTCTCATGCAACTTCTTAAAGAATTCGGCCTTCCCCTCATTTGGGGCATATACTCCAACAATCAAAATCTTTTCTCCTTGGATTTGTATTTCAATTGCCAGGTATCTTCCTTGTTCATCTTTAAATATCAATTTTGGGGCCAATTTTTCCTTTGCATAGATCACCACACCTCTTTTCTTCACTTTGTCTGATGAGATAAATTCTTGACCAAGTCTCTTATTTATCAATAATTTCCTGTGTATCCTGGCAATATGGGTTTCTTGCAAACATATTACATCTAATTGTTCTCTCTTCAAAATGTGAAAAACTTGTCGTCTTTTCCGAGGAAGGTTCAAGCCATTACAGTTCCAACTAAGAAGTTGCAGAGACATTTTGTGTTTAAGTACCTGTTCCTCCAACTGCTCCAAGCTTCTGTTCTTCCTCCGATGGTGGTGGTAAAAGTCCAAATGATAGATTTGCTATATCAGGTGGTTCTTTCTCCTCTACAGTTCCTTTCTGCAAATCCTCCAGGTATCTCTCCAGAAATTGTTCTTTGTCCTGAATTGTTTTTATTTTGATCTTTCTTCCTTTAAAGTTAAAGGACAGTCCTTGTGGGAACTCCCATCTGAATGGTATGGTGTTTTTCTTCAACAGGTCTGCTAAGCTTTTATAGAAGGTTCTCACCTCTAAAATATACTTGGGAATGTCCTTAAAGATCTGTATTTGACAGTTTTGGATCACCAGTGCCTTTTGATAGTGCAAGTTCAATATTTTATCTCTTTCTTCTTTTGATCTCAGTGTAATTAGACAATCCCTTGGTTTCTTGTCCCGCCTCCTGCCCAGCCGGAAGGCTGTTGTTATCTCAAATTCATCATCTTCCGCCCATTCCTCTTGCCAAAAAACTGCAAAGTTCTCTGTAAGGAATTCCACAAGGTTGTCCCCTTCCCCTTCAGGAACCAGTCTTAGTTTTAAATTCTTCTCTTTCCTCTGAAGTTCCAGTAAAGAGAGGGCTGCATCATGCTCATTCACTTTTTTAATAATAGGCCCAAACTTTTCCCTTGTCTCCTCAGCCGTAGTTTTTGCACTTTCTGCAATCTTTCGTGTTTCAGAGCTCTCCTGGATTAATCTATTTATAGAATCTGTATTAGACTTTACGCTGGCTGTATTAACATCTAGTCTTGTTGTCAACTCTGTTAATTTTTTGGAGTTCTCTGTCGACAGCTTAGTCAGTGCTTCCAGAGATTGATTTATTTTAAGGAGTGCCTGTGTCATAGGATCCATAGAAGCTGCTGTTTTTTCCTGTGCAGCTGGTGCAGTTCCTGATATCGAGCCCCTTTTCTTCTGGGATTGTTTTGCTTTAAGCCTTGTTACTATCTCTTCTGTTGGGCCACTCATATCCTCAAGGTTGTTTTCACAGAATTAGTTTCCAAGTGGAAAATCCCGCTGTTACTTTTCCAAATGCAACAATTTCACTTGAGACCCTCTAGAGGGAGCATTCAATTGTATCCAAATGGCAAGGAAAAACAAAGGAGCAAGAAAGTATAACAGTAGCCAGTAGTTTCCAATGTCCAAACCGTAAACTCTCTGTCTTCTATGTAGCCAAAATGCAACAGGGTAAATCTAAAGTCCAATAACTTTGTTACAAACAAGCCCCCACTTTAAAGAGTTTTAAATGACAGTTCATATCCCGGTGTCTTGTTTGGGCAGCCCGTCCTGGGGGGGTTTGACAGTGGAAGGTCTTATTTTCCCACTAATTTTCCAGCAGGTTAACAATGTCCCAATCCCTTCCCCCCTTCTCCTGCCTGTCGGGGGGGAAATTTAAGTCCGATGTCAGTTTGACAGCTTAAAAAAAAAGAAAAGTTCCCTTCAAATGCAGCTTGATTTTTCGTTGCTTTGTTTCTCCTGCAGCTCCGGGGAGGCAGACTTCCTTAATTTATGCCTTTCCCGTTTTCAGCCAAATTTCTTATTTTAGTGTCCCGTCAATTTCCAATCTTACTCACGGGTGTTGTAGTCAATTTCCAGTTCCAGGAAGGAATCGGCGCTCTCCGTTCATGGCGACGCGGCTTCACTCCGCTAGCTGGGTGACGACTCTCAGCACCGCGCTTACCCCGATGCCGCTCAGAAGCCTTTAAAAAGGCTCCTTCACAGTGCCGGGGGGCGCAAAAGGTGCCCACCGAATCTCCTTTGTTCACAGGCTCCGCGCCTGTGATTTTAGGGGTCCCCCGCTCGCCGTAGCGGGTAAGACCCGAACTAGCGAAGCAGTCCTGCCTCGGAGCTCGAGGCTCGGACCGCCATTAAACGCTGGCGCCGACCGGAAGTCTCAGGACAGAAATGTTCATGGTGGCTCCTTGACCAGAAGCAATGTATTTAGCATTAACTCTAGAAGTGTACACTCGATTATGACCAAACTAAGCCTCCTAGAGCAAAATATACACCAGGATTACTCAAAAGCACACACACAAATTTCATAGAACCATCAAATCCTTGAACTGTAAAGTTGGAAGGGACCCTCTGCAAACTGCTTGAACTTGGCCTGGTAGATATGCAGATGTCATTCACAGGAAACATGGAGTCTTTCTTCAGTGTGGGCTTCTGATTAAATCGGTTAGCCCTTCAACTTCCCTTTCTTGTGTTCAAGGCTGGAAGAAGGAGGCAGACGGAAGTGTGGCCAATACTGGCCATTGGAGAAAGACTTCCAGACTTGCTATGGAAACCTGACGGTCAGCAATCTGGGCATAGAGAACCTCAACCATTACAAGAAAACCATTCTGGAGATCTACAACTTTGAGGTAACCACAAATTTCTCTAAGTATTTCTCAAACTTGAGTCTTCAGCTATTGTTACACTACAACTCCCATGATCCCTAAGCTAGCAGTACCAGTGGTCAGGGATGATGGTAGTACAACAACAGCTGGAGACTCAAGTTTGAGAAACACTGCCTAAGGCAGTATTGTGTTCTGGTCCTGAGGAAGAGCCCCACAAGACAAGGCAGGTCGGTTGTCTCAGCACCAAGGCGGGCTGCTAGGGAGCAACTTGCTCCTGGTGAGAAGGGCCATAGCTGAGTGGCAGAGCATCTGTTTTGCAAGCAAAAGCTCCCAGTTCAACCACTCCAGGCAGGGTTGGGAGAGACTCCTCCCTGCCTGGAATCCTGGACAGACTATCCTGAGAATGTTTGTGTTCCTAATACAGACACAGGGAACTCTATAAATGGACAATGTGTGTAATGTCTGGTTCATGTTGGACATTGTGAACATTCGATATGTTGATCAGTGAATCTGCAGTCTATCCAGCTGGAGAATATTCCTACTGATAAAGCAGAGTAAAACGCCTTGTGGACAGTCAAGTGTTGGGCCTACTCGCAAGTGTCACTGGGAGGCCGAGGGCACAGCATACGCACTTTATGCAAGGCCTCTCAGAATTCTGGGCCAAATTAGCCTGAATTCAGCAGCAAGGAAGGCCAGGTTCTGCATTCTGAATAAATACTGAAAAGTTGGGTGCTTTCACTTATTTTGCACCTTTGATTCTGCCTTTTCTGTGGTGACCAGAAGCTATGCAGAACTGAGTCTCCAGTGTTTGGAAATCTTGATAGTTACATTTTGTGTTTCTTTGGGCTTTAGCCAATGTAAAGGTAAGGTAAAGGACCCCTGGACAGTTAAGTCCAGTCGAATTTGACTATGGGGTGCGGCACTCATCCCCTCTTGAGTGTTGAGTTAAATTCATGTGGCAATAGTGCATACTTGCCAGTGGAACGTTGTTTCACAAGACAATGTGGCAACTTTGTGGCACAACAGATTGTGCAATCTGTTGCACAAAATAGTTTTCCCCAGTGCAGCTCTTGCATTTGATTAATCCGTTGTGCAACATTGCAACTCCTTAGTCAGCCAGCACAAGAGCCTTTGCCTGAGTGCACAGAGAACATTTAATAGAGCCCTGATTGCTCAGCAGCCATTGTCTCCATAGAGAGTCAGTGTGACTTAGCAGTTAGAGTGCTGCTCTAAGACCTGGAAGACACAGGTTCAAATCCCCGCTCTGCAATTAATCTCACTGGGTGACCTTGGGCCAGTCACTCATCTTCAGCCTAACCTGCCTCACGGGGTTGTTGTGGGGGTTAAATGAGGAGAGGGAGAACCATGTATGCCACCTTGAACTCCTTGGAGGAAAAGGTGGGATAGGAATGCATTAAAATAAATAATAAACAAACAAACAAACACTTTCAAATATATTTACTTGGGGTTCCCATTATAGGTATACAGTTGGGGCCTGTTGCTTATGTCAACCTGTGAAGTCATTGTGACCCTTCCAGGAAGCAATCACTGCTGATCTAAGGAGAAGAGGGGTGAGAAATGGGGGGGGGGCTGTCCAGGTAAAGGGGGTGACATAAGAGAAGGGACAGGCAAGAGCGGGGTCCATTCCTTTCTCCCCTTTCCGCCATTCTTCCCTCCGCAGAGCCGCGAGAGGCGACTGGTGACCCACTTCCAGTATGTGAGCTGGCCTGACTATGGTGTCCCGACCTCAGCAGCAACTCTCATCGACTTCCTGGGGGCTGTCAAACATCAGCAGAGGGTGGCTGTCAGTGCCTTGGGGCCACGCTACAAAGGCCATCCTGGTGGGCCACCTATTGTGGTGCATTGCAGTGCTGGCATTGGCAGGACAGGTAAGGATGCCAAGACAAAGAAGCTTTCAGTGGACGCGGGTGGCGCTGTGGTTTAAACCACTGAGCCTCTTGGGCTTGCCGATCAGAAGGTCGATGATTTGAATCCCTGCGACAGGGTGAGCTCCTGTTGCCCAGTCCCAGTTCCTGCCCATCTAGCTGTTCGAAAGCACATCAAAGTGCAAGTAGATAAATAGGTACCACTCCGGCGGGAAGGTAAATGGCGTTTCCATGAGCTGCTTGGTTTGCCAGAAGTGGCTTAGTCATGCTGGCCACATGACCTGGAAAAACTGTCTGCGGACAAACGCAGCTCCCTTGGCCTATAAAGCGAGATGAGCGCCACAACCCCAGAGTCATCTGCAACTGGACTTGACTTGTCAGGGGTCCTTTAGCTTTATCTTTTTTAAATGGAAAGGTGGAGAAAGACATCTGCCTGCAGCCTTAGTGACTGGTTGGCGTTGACCAGTGATGGGGCCTTTTCAGTGGTGGCTCCTCATTTGTGGAATGAGGCTTTCCCAGGCACGGTGTGTCCCAGCTTTTTCCTTATTAACATTCAGCCAGGATTTCAAAGCATAACATTCAGCCAGGATAACATTCAGCCAGGATAACATTCAGCCAGGATTTCAAAGGTCTTTAAGCAGAGGCTTGACAACCATATGTCAGGAGTGCTCTGATGGTGTTTCCTGCTTGGCAGGGGGTTGGACTCGATGGCCCTTGTGGTCTCTTCCAACTCTATGATTCTATGATTCTATTCTATGATTCTATGATTCTATGCATTCCTGGTCACCCAGGCATTTGACGGCAGCGGGTACTGTTCCTCCAGCAACCTGGAAATTAATCTTAAGGCTGTGTGGCTGTTTTTAGATGTTCTTAATTGTTTTTAAACAATTAAGGCCATAACACTTGCATAAAACTGTTCCAAATGGAACATAACACCATAACACTGGCCAGTTGCTAATCTCCCTTTCCTGGGCAAGGTTCTGGAGTGAGTGGTCGCAGACCAGATCCAGGCACTTTGGGAAGAAATTGATTTTCTGAATCCATTTCAATCGGGGTTTAGGCCCGGTTTTGGCACAGAAACTGCTTTGGTTGCCCTGTTATCTGGAGGTTTGGAGTACGTTGTCAGCAGTATGCTGATGACACTCAGCTCTATTTCTCCTTGACACCTGCAGGTGAGACAGTGGAAGTGCTGGACCAGTCTTGGTAGTGGACTGGATGAGAGCCAAGAAACAGAAGCCCAATCCAGATAAGACTGAGGCTCTGTTGGTGGGGGGTTCCCTAGACCAGATGGGTGGGAGGTCGCCTGCTCTTGATGGGGTTACGTTTCCTCTGAAGGAGCAGGTTCATAGCCTGGGGGTCCTCCTGGATCCTTTGCTGTCACTCAAGGCTCAGGTCAGCTAGCTCCGAAAAATCCATCATCTTCATCTGCCATTCTTCCACCGTTGGTAAATCTTGCATTTTCCACTTTTTGGCTAGTAAAATTCGAGCAGCAGTTGTAGCATACAAAAATAACTTAACATCTTTCTTGGGCAATTCCAAACCTGTTATTCCAAGAAGAAAGGCCTCTGGTTTCTTTATAAATGTATATTTCAACATTTTTTTCAATTCATTACAAAACTTTTCCCAGAAGGGACAGGTCCACCACATATGATAAAAGGTTTCTTCCTTTTCTTTACATTTCCAGCATAGATTATCACAGTTATGATATATCTTTGCTAATTTTACAGGAGTCAAATACTATCTGTACATCATTTTCATTATATTTTCCTTTAACACACTAGGAGGAGGAGGAGTTTGGATTTGATATCCCGCCTTTCACTCCCTTTAAGGAGTCTCAAAGCGGCTAACATTCTCCTTTCCCTTCCTCCCCCACAACAAACACTCTGAGGTGAGTGGGGCTGAGAGACTTCAGAAAGTGTGACTGGCCCAAGGTCACCCAGCAGTTGCATGTGGAGGAGTGGAGACTTGAACCCGGTTCCCCAGATTACGAGACTACCGCTCTTAACCACTACACCACACTGGCTCTCAGTACATGCAGTCAACATGACCCCTTTCTTCCACAATCAATCCTCAAACATTGTATTATGTCCTACATCTCTTCTTTTATATATATATTTATTTATTAAGTACAAATTAGAAAACATACATATTTACAACAAAAGAAAATACAAAAGAAAAAGAAAATATATATAACCAAGGGGAAAAAATAGAGAATACTTTGTCTCTTTTCATATTTACAGTTATTTATACCTCTATAAAATGCTATTCACAATAAAGGAGTGAAATGAAAGATTAGATATCAGAAAAAATCATAAGTGAAAATTTTTAAAAGTAGATAAGTATTCACTATACATAGCCATTTCCCATCTATATTTATATTCAATTGTATAATTTCATCTTGTCCTTATCTACCTTAAAGTGTTTTTTTAAAAAGACTTCCACCGTTTGACTCACGCGTTTTTAATAATCCGTTCTTCAGATCTTCTGTTCCTCATATTTTCCCTTTGGGTTTCCTTAATGTCTCACTTTGTATTTTTTATATTACGCACAAGATTATTCTAAACACAACCAGACTTTTGTAGTCGAGCCCTGGTTTTGTAAATAATCATTTAAGAACTCCCATTGCTTCATAACCATAGTTTTGGATTTTCTCCTTATTATATCCGTCAGTTTTTCTAGTTCCAGGTACTCGCAAAGTTTCCCCAACCATTCTCTTTTTCTTGGGATGCTGTCTTCTTTCCAATAGCTAGCAATCAAAATTCTTGCCGCTGTTGTCGCGTATAGAAATAAGTTAGTTTTATCACACGCTAGCAAGGTTATGCTTAAAATTCTACAAGGAAGGCTCAAGCAGTATGTGGACCGAGAACTCCCAGAAGTGCAAGCTGGATTTAGAAGAGGCAGAGGAACCAGAGACCAAATTGCAAACATGTGCTGGATTATGCAGAAAGCTAGAGAGTTCCAGAAAGACATTTACTTCTGCTTCATTGACTATGCAAAAGCCTTTGACTGTGTCAACCACAGCAAACTATGGCAAGTTCTTAAAGAAGTGGGAGTGCCTGATCACCTCATCTGTCTCCTGAGAAATCTCTATATGTGATAGGAAGCTACAGTTAGAACTGGATATGGAACAACTGATTGGTTCAAAATTGGGAAAGGAGTACGGCAAGGCTGTATATTGTCTCCCTGCTTATTTAACTTATATGCAGAATTCATCATGCGAAAGGCTGGACTGGATGAATCCCTAGCCGGAATTAAGATTGCTGGAAGAAATATCAACAACCTCAGATATGCAGATGACACAACCTTGATGGCAGAAAGTGAGGAGGAATTAAAGAACCTTTTAATGAGGGTGAAAGAGGAGAGCGCAAAATATGGTCTGAAGCTCAACATCAAAAAAAAAAAGATCATGGCCACTGGGCCCATCACCTCCTGGCAAATAGAAGGGGAAGAAATAGAGGCAGTGAGAGAGTGAGAGATTTTACTTTCTTGGGCTCCATGATCACTGCAGATGGTGTCAGCAGCCACGAAATTAAAAGATGCCTGCTTCTTGGGAGAAAAGCAATGACAAACCTAGAGAGCATCTAAAAAAGAAGAGACATCACCTTGCCAACAAAGGTCCGTATAATTAAAGCCATGGTTTTCCCAGTAGTGATGTATGGAAGTGAGAGCTGGACCATAAAGAAGGCTGATCGCCGAAGAGTGTATGCTTCTGAATTATGGTGCTGGAGGAGACTCTTGAGAGTCCCATGGACTGGAAAAAGATCAAACCTATCCATTCTTAAGGAAATCAGCCCTGAGTGCTCACTGGAAGGACAGATTGTGAAGCTGAGGCTCCAATACTTTGGCCACCTCATGAGAAGAGAAGACTCCCTGGAAAAGACCCTGATGTTGGGAAAGATGGAGGGCGCAAGGAGAAGGGGACGACAGAGGACGAGATGGTTGGATAGTGTTCTCGAAGCTACCAGCATGAGTCTGACCAAACTTCAGGAGACAGTGGAAGACAGAAGTGCCTGGCGTGCTCTGGTCCATGAGGTCACGAAGAGTCGGACACGACTAAATGATTAAACAACAACAATCTTTTGGGATATCTTTATCTAGAATTCCTAGTAGATATGCCTCTGCCTTTTTTGTGTGTGATGTCCTTATCATTTTTTTTATTTCGTTGTGGATCATGTCCCAAAAGGTTTTAATCTTTGGGCAAGTCCACCACATGTGGTATAACGTACTGTATTTTTCGTCCCATAGGACGCTCCATCCCATAGGACGCACCTACTTTTTTTTGGGGGGGGAATAAAGGAAATTTTTTTTCCTTTATTTCCCCCCCAAAAAAAAACCAGGTCGCGGAACAGTGGGATGGTGGCGCTGCGCCTCCCCGCTGTCCCCCGAGCTTGTGGGGCTGGCCGATGTTTGTCCGGCGCGTGGGGCGCTCTGCTTCAGGGTGCCATGCGTGCCGGGCGGCAGGCTGCTATCCGCAGCGTGGGGAGCCCTGTGGGGAACTCCTGCAGGGCTCCCCACGCTGCGGATGTCTGTCCGGCGCGCGGGGCGCTCTGCTTCAGGGCGCCCCGCCCACCGGGCGGCAGGCTGCGGACACCTGCGCGAAGCACAGGGCGTCCTCCAAAGGGCGCCCCGTGCTCCGCGCTGCCGGCTGCCGCCCGCAAGCCCTGCGCGCCGGGGCGAGTTCCCCCCGGGCGCGCAAGGCTTGCGGACACCTGCGCGAAGCATGGCCGTCCTACTAAGGGCGCCCCTTGCTCCGCGCTGCAGGCTGCCGCCCGCAAGCCTTGCGCGCCCGGGGGGAGTTCCCCCGGGCACGCAAGGCTTGCGGGTAGCTTCCTGGAGCCTGGAAAGCGAGAGGTGTCGGTGCGCACCGACGCCTCTCGCTCTCCAGGCTTCAGCGAAAGCCTGCATTCGCCCCATAGGACACACACACATTTCCCCTTCATTTTTGGAGGGGAAAAAGTGCATCCTATAGGGTGAAAAATACGGTACCTTTTGTTCTGTTACATTTCCAGCATTTGTCATTGTTCCTTTTATTTATTTTTGACAATCTGTCAGGGGTTAGGTACCATCTGTGGTGAATTTTTCTGAAATTCTCCCTTAATGAATCACACGCAGTAAAATTTATGTTTTTCTCCCAAAAAGTTTTCCATCTTTTCAGATCTATCTCATATCCCAAATCGTGCTCCCACTTTAACATGTTTTCCCCTTTCGTCTCGTGTTCTGAGGTGGTTTTCATTAATAATCTATACATTTTTGCAAGTATTTTTTGATCGCTTTGCAATATTTCCTTTTCTAATTTTGAGGTTTTATTTTCAAATCCCCCCCTTTTATGTCTTTTTCATATGTTGCTTTTAATTGATAATATTGTAACCAATTTATTCCAAATGTTTGTAATTGTTCGTAAGTTTTTAATTTAATATTTCTGTCTGCATCTTCTAATATTTCCCTATATGTTGGCCAAGTCTCTTTTGCATTACTCTTTAATGTTGTAGTTGCCTCCACTGGTGAAACCCATTGGGGAGTTTTCTCAATAATTTTTCCTTTTGTTCTTTCCCAGACATCCAATAGAGCCTTTCTTACTATGTGATTTGTACATTTTTTATGTTGTTCTTTTTTGTCATAAAATAAATAGCCATGTCAGCCGTATATTTTGTCCCAACCCTCTAGTGTTAGTCCTCTAGTGTTAGGACTTCATTATGTTTTAATAATATCCATATTTTTATCGAACACCAACACACTGCCTCGAAATACTTTCTTAAATCTGGCACTGCGAATCCTCCACTTTCCTTTGGGCCCATCATTACTTCTAATTTTATCCTTGCCAGAGCTGCTTGAGGAGTTTGGAAATCTGTCCGGCTTTAGACTAAATAAAGCAAAATCTAAAATGCTGACAAAGAACTTAACTGAAGAGTCAAGAAACCTGTTAGAGTTAAAAACTGGAATTAAGGTGGTGAAAAAGGTGAAATATCTGGGCATTTGGGTCTCCGCGAAAAATATAAATTTAGTAGAAGATAATTATACAAGGACCTGGAAAGAGATTAAAAAAGACCTGGACACCTGGAGCAGGCTAAGACTCTCGTGGTCGGGTAGAATGGCCGCAGTCAAAATGAGTATCCTCCCAAGGTTGCTGTTCTTATTTCAGAACATTCCGGTGATCAGGGGTACAACATCATTTAAAGACTGGCAGAGAACCCTGTCCAGATTTATTTGGCAGGGCAAGAGAGCAAGAATTAAATTTAAACTACTCACAGACCGCAGCGACAGGGGAGGATTTGCCGTTCCTAACCTGAAACTATATTACGAGGCTGCGTGTCTGTGTTGGATTAAGGACTGGATTATCTTGAAGAATGTAGATTTGCTGGACTTGGAGGGGTTTGACGCCAGGTTTGGCTGGCATGCGTACCTATGGCAGGATAAGGAGAGGGCCCACAAAGGATTCTATAATCATAATCAGAGGTGCGCTACTTGAGGTATGGAATAGAAATAAGAAACTTTTAGAAAAGGACATCCCCTGGTGGCTATCACCGGTTGATATTTTGACAATAAAAAAATCTAACATGGAAGGTCAAAGATGGACCTATGAGGATCTACTGGTAAAATCAGATAAAGGGTGGAAGCTCAGACCATATGAAGAACTTAAGGATAAATTAACAACCTGGCTACAATTCTACCAAATCAATTCCCTATGGAATGAGCATAAAAAAATAGGGATGAGTGAGAAAAAGTCCAGATTCCAGGTGGAAATAATAGAAGGAAACTCCAAACTCCTATCTAAAATGTATAACCAACTATTAGACTGGGACACGAAGGACGAGGAGGTAAAGGAGGTAATGATTAAATGGGCCATAGATCTTGGTTATAACTTAGACTATGACAGATGGGTGAAACTCTGGAATAAGGACATGAAATTTACGGCATGTGTTGATCTTCGAGAAAACCTACAAAAAATGATGTACAGGTGGTATCTTACCCCTGTGAAACTAGGAAAAATGTACAAGACGGGGGATAAAACTTGCTGGAAATGCAAGGTGAAGGAAGGAGACTTCCATCATATGTGGTGGACCTGTGAAAAAATAAAAAGGTTTTGGGGACTTATCTATGATGAACTAAAAAATTTTTTGAGATACACCTTCCCTAAAAAACCGGAAGCCTTCCCTTTAGGGATGGTTGAGTATATAGAGCTAGCAAGGATGACACAGAAGACCAGGCATCAGAAAAATGTAAAATTTATTAGCGACTGGAGTAAATTTCTTACATACATGGAAACAAATCTAGGTAACATTAAAATCACAGTAGGTGATACATAAAGTTTGAGAGGTGTAAACAAAGGTGACAAAAATACCCCGCAGGAAAATAACGTGGGAGTACAACTCAAGCCGTTTTGAAGGGAAGTCAATCACTGTTTTGGGATGGGTGGGTGTATTTTTTGTGTTTTCATTTCATTTCGTTTCTTTTTCTTTTTCTTTTTCTTTTTTTTTGTATGGTTGTATGTGTCGGTGGTTTTGTATTTTTGCCATGTGGTATCTTTTGTTTGTTATTTCTTGTTTTCTTTCTTGTATCTCTTTTTCTTGTTTGTTTTTGTTCTTATGAAAAAGAGTTCAATAAAAAATATTTTAAAAAAAAATTTTATCCTTGCCTTTTTCCTTTGCCATATAAAATTTGCAAGATCTCTTTGCCAGCTTATAAAATATTTAGTTCCTATTACAATTGGAATCATCTGAAATAAAAATAGAATTTGGGGGAGTATCATCATTTTAATCATAGATATTCTTCCTCCTAATGATAATTTTAGTTTTCCCCATTTATCCATACTTCCTTTAATTTCTTTCCATTTTTTAATATAATTATACTTAAATGAATTTGTATTTTTATTTGTAATCCATATCCCTAAGTAGTTCACTTTATTTTCTATTTTTAGTCCTGTTGTTTCCTCTAATTCCTTTATTCCCTTTCTTGCCTATATTTTTTGTTAGCAATTTCGATTTATCTTTGTTCAGTTTGAATCCTGCTACTTCGCCAAATTCTTTCATTCTTTCTAATGCTTTTTTTATACTTTCTTTTGGTGTTTCGGCTGTAATAATCACATTTTCTGCAAATGCTCTTACTTTGTAACACTGTGTACCAAGACATATGCCCTTTATTTCTTCATCCTTTCTCAGAGCTCTTAATAGGGTTTCTAATATTGTTATAAATAGGAGTGGGGATAAAGGACATCCCTGTCGTGTCCCTCTCTCGATGTCGAATTCTTCTGTAATTTCATTGTTTAGGATTAATTTGGCTCTTTGTTTTTTATAAATTGCTTGAATTCCATTCATAATTCTTTTACCTAAATTTAAACTTTCACAGGTTTTAATCATAAATTTCCAAGAGACACTGTCAAATGCCTTTTCAGCGTCTACCAAAAGCATTGAAATTTATTTACTTTGATTCATTTCGGCATATTCTATTAAGTCTATAATTATTCTAGTGTTGTCCTTTATTTGTCTGGCTGGCAAAAATTCTGCCTGATCTTTTTTAATTATCCTTTTTAGCAGAGTTTTCATTCTATTTGCAAGAACTCTAGTAAATATTTTATAGTGTATATTCAATAAAGATATTGGCCTGTAGTTTTTTATAAGTCTCAAATCCGTACCTTGCTTTGGGATAAGGGTTATCAATGCTTCTTGCCACAAACTAGGTATTTCTCCTTTGTCTAAGATTTAATTGTAATTTGGGTGTTATTATTTCCTCTAATTTTTTATAATATGTTACTGAAATTCCATCTGGTCCTGGCGATTTCCCATCCTTCATATTTTTAATCACTTTTTTAATCTCTTCAAGTTCAATATTTGAATTTAAAATTGCATATTCTTCTTCTTCTATATCTGGTAATCTGTTTTCTAATAGGTATTTTTGGATTTTCTTTTCCTCTTTCAATTCTACTTTATATAATTTTTTAAATATTTTATAAATCTTTCTTTGATTTGTTTTGGGTCAATAATTTCTTTTTCTTCGTCAATAATTCTATTTATTACTCTTTCTACCTGTCTTTCCTTAATAAACCATGCCAGCATCCTACCCGGTTTATTTGCCCGTTCAAAATATCTTTGTTTTGTCCATGTAATTTTTTTCTCTATTTCTTTATTTATTAAATTCGATAGGTGGGCTTGTAAGTTCCTTATTTGTTGGAGGATATCTTCATTTTTTTGGTTTTTCACTAAATCTTTTTCTTTCTCTCTTATTTATTTATTTCCATAATATTAGTATCTTTATTTCTCCTTATCCTTCCCATTTGTTGTATTACATACCCTGCATATAGGCTTTACTCGCTTCCCAAATCATTTTTTTATCCGTATCCTGATTTTCATTTATTTCATAGAATTCTTTCAATATTTCCTTAGCCCTTTTAAAAGGGCTATGTCCTACATCTCTTGCCCAATCTATCATCACAGATTTAACTTGTTCATCTTTTGTATGCCACTCCAACAATAACTTATACATTTTAGATAAATTTTTATCCTTAGTATCCAACAACTCCATCTCCAACTTAGATTTTTCAGAAGCAAAACCTTTTTTCTTATCCCATTTATACAATTCATTAATCTGGTGATCACTGGGCAACAATTTTTTACTTTTTGAATGTTGTCTAGATTTCTACAACTGATTTAGGGTATTTTTGCACTGCTGAATCAGGAATTGGCATCCGTTTCTCTCCATCAGGTCAGGTTTACTGTAAACTGAATGGTGGGCATTGATAAAGGTAAGTACAAGTAAATTGCATGTTGCTTCAGCATTTTTCAAACTTCAGGGCTTGAACTTCCGTTTCTTGGAACTCCTGGAATGCTCAGCGGCAGGGAGGTCTCTCTTCAGAGTTCAACAGTAGTCAGCCATCATGACTGCGTCCCAGCGACCCTCATACCTGGTCTCCATCTCTTTCATGTCCTGATGGAATCTCTCCCCCTGCTCGTCACTCATTGAACCCAGGTTCTCAGGAAACCGGTCCATATGTGAAAATAGGTAGTGCATCTTGATGCTCATGTTGTAGCCCAGGTTTCTGAAAGCATTCAGTATGTTGTTGACAAGTTCTGCGTAATTTCTGGCCTTATTGTTGCCATGAAAGGTCTTCACTACCAGAACAAATGCCTTCCACACTTCCAGTTCCACTTCGTTCGTTGAGTTTCCGAACTCTGGATCTCTGATGAGCTGACGGATCTGAGGATCATCAAAGATGCCAGCTTTCAACTTCTCCATGGTCAATCCTGGAAAAGCCTGGCACAAGTAAGTGAAGCAGTCACCATCCTTGTCCAGAGCCTTGGTGAACTGCTTGATTAAGCCGAACTTGATGTGCAGTGGTGGGAAGAGTATTCTGTCTCTGTCCACCAGAGGGTCGTTGATGAAGTTCCTTTCTTTGCAAGGCACCAATTCCTCCCGCACAGGCCAGTCCTTCTTCGTGTAAGGCTGAGCACGGTCCCTACTATCCCACATGCACAGAAAACATGGGTACTTGGTGAAGCCAGACTGTTGTCCCAACAAAAAGTTCACCATCTTCAGGTCAACACAAATAAACCACTTATGCTGATCATAACCAATTTTCTCCAGCACATACTTCACCGCTTCATAGTTCTCCTTCAGTGTACTTAAGTGAGCCAGGGGTATAGAGGCAAACTGGTTGCCGTTGTGTAGCAGAACACATTTCAGTGACCGCTTGCTGCTGTCAGTGAACAGTCTCCAATCTTTGGGTTCGTACTGTGGCACTCCAAGCTTGAGCAGAAGCTGCGCAATATCTGCACAGCACACCAAGTCCTTCTCTTCTGAGAAAAAATGGAGGTACTCTTGATGCCTGTTTCGGAAGAAGCTGATGCGAGCACTGTCAGAGAGGAGGTTTTTTTTCCTTCAATCTGGATGCCAACAGTTTGGCAGAGTCTTTTGACAAGCTGAGGTCGCAAACTAGATCATTCAACTCCTTTTGGGGAAATGGATGTGGAGCATCATCTTCAAGAACTACTTCTTCTTCATGTCCTTCAACACTGGAGGCATCTTCGTCACTAATGTCAGGAAGTTCTCCGAAAATAGGCACTGGAATTTCATCACAATGAGCTACAGGACGACGTGCTGATTGAAGATCAGGATACTTCATGGGGCGGCTGCCCCATTAACTTAGTTTTGATCCCCCAACTTTATGCTTTGCCGCACCAAATTACAGAAGATTTCGAGGTTTTATGACTTCAAACTGATCCCTTTTTGACATAATCACCCAGAACTATCGGACCTGAATGACTTCTTGTCATTAAAATAATCATTTCCAATCAAAACAATTATTCGACATGGCATTTTACCCCCACCTTCTTCTAAAATGCTCCACACAAGCGTACATGTGAACAAAAACGTAAAAAAAGACGTGGCCATAGCTCAAAAACTTGACCTGATTGAGCAAAACCAATGTGATTTTTGGATTCAGCGCATCAGATTCGTCCTAAATCAACTGAAAAAACGCAGACAACAAACTTGTTGTAGACCGGTGTAATGTAACCAGTTTAACTTATCTTTAACTTGATCAAATGGTTTTAATTTGTAACCTCCTTCTTCCAATAATAAATCATAATATCTCAACCATTTGGTATCCATATTTAGTTTTTTCTGGGCCTTTGCCTCCATTGGTGAAAGCCATCTGGGAGTCTTTCTTTCTAAGAGATCTTTATATTTTTTTCCAAACATTATACAGCAATTTCCTAATTACATGGTTTGTTTGTTTTTTTCCCAAATAAATTTTTATTTTTTTCAACATGTAATTCTTTTTCCAACAATCCTTATTGTCACATTATAATCCCTTTGACTCTGCCGACTCCTGACTTCCCTCACTCCCGACCGCTGGTATATACATCACATACTTTTTGCTTATAATATTGTCATAACTACTGTTTTACACTGGAGGTGTTATTCCAGTCCTGCTAGTGTCTTAATATTTTTGTTGTTCTCCTTTATATATTCAGTAAATTTATTCCAATTGTTATTGTATCTCTGGTCCTCTTGGTCCCTGTCAATTTGGCAAGTTCTGCAAAATCTATCATCTTCACCTGCCACTCCTGGATGGTTGGTAAATCTTGTGTTTTCCATCTTTGGGCCAGTAAAGTTCTTGCAGCGGCTGTGGCATACATGAACAAGTTCTGATCTTTTCTTTTAATTTCTTTTCCCACCAGACCTAGCAAAAATGCCTCTGGTCTTTTAGGGAAAGTATACTTAAATATCTTTTTAAGTTCATTATAGATTAACTCCCAGAACTCCTTGCCACAAGTCCACCACATATGAAAGTAATCTCTGTCTATTTCCCTACATTTCCAACATTTTCTGTCTTTTTTCCTATACATTTTAGCTAATATTATTGGCGTCAAATGCCATCTATACATCATTTTTAATACATTCTCCTTTAAAGCCATACATCATGTAAATCTCAAACCAACATTCCATAATTTTAAACATGCTTCCAGTTCAATATTGTGCCCAATATCCATCGCCCATTTTATCATCGATTCTTTAACCTCTTCATCTTTTGTGTACCATTCAAGCAGTAAATCATACATGCTAGATAACAATTTTCCTTTACACTCTATTAGTTAAACTTGGAATTTCGACTTTTTATCCTCAAACCCATTTCTCCTTTTATCCTCATTTAGTAGATTATTAATCTGATGATATTGTAGCCATCCCGTTAACTCAGTTTCAATTTGGTCATATGGTTTCAGTTTTACCCCTCTCTCTGTTTTCCTGGTAATATCCTCGTATGTTACTCGTTTCCCTTCCATATTGCTTTTTTTAATTGTCAGTATGTCTACTGGTGATATCCACCAAGGTGTCTTTCTCTCTAAGAGATTTTTATTTCTCTCCCACACTTCATATAATGATCTCCTAAACACATGATTTGTGAATCCCTTGTGTACCTTCCCTTTATTGTACCATAGGTATGAGTGCCACCCATACCTATTATCATGCCCTTCTAAGTCCAGGAGATCCATGTTTTCCAGTGTTAACCATTCCTTCAACCAGACTAAGCAAGCAGCCTCATAATATAAATTCAAGTCAGGCAGGGTGAAACCCCCTCTTTCTTTTTTGTCTACTAATATCTTCATCTTTATTCTTGGTTTCTTCCCCTGCCAGACAAATTTTGATAAGATTTTCTGCCATTCTCTCAATTGTGCTGTCCCTTTGATTACCGGTATAGTTTGAAATAAAAATCACATTCTTGGTAAAATATTCATTTTTATCACAGATATTCTACCCAGAAATGACAATTTCAGGTTAGACCATGTGTCTAAGTCCTTCTTGATTTCTTTCCATACATTCTCATAATTGTCTTTAAACAGGTTTATATTCTTCGATATCAGCCAAATTCCCAGGTATTTCACCTTTTTAGCTACCATAATTCCTGATGTGGCTTGTAATTCTTCTATATCTTCTTTACTCATATTTTTTACTAACATTTTTGTTTTATCTTTATTTAACTTAAATCCGGACATCTTTCCAAAATCCTCTATTTTTTTGAGGGCTGCTTTTACACTATGTTTTGGGTCTTCCAGGCTTAAAGCTAAGTCGTCTGCAAAGGCTCTTATTTTAAACTCCTTTACCCCCACTTTCACCCCTTTGATTTCTGGGGATTCTCTCAGATCCTTATTTAATACCTCCAGGACAGTAATAAATAATAATGGAGACAGAGGGCACCCCTGTCTGGTACCTTTGGATATCTCAAGATTATCTGATAAGTTGTTGTTAATGAGTTTTACTTTTTGATTCAAGTGTATTTTGTTGATCTCCTATTAATAACACTTTCTGATCTAAGTATTCTAACATTATTTCATTTACAGTGGTGCCTTGCAAGACGAAAAGAATCCGTTCCGCGATTCTCTTTGTCTAGCGGTTTTTTCGTCTTGCGAAGCAAGCCCATTGACGGCTTAGCCGATTAGCGCTATTAGCGGCTTTTAGCGGATAAGCGGCTTAGCGGCTTAGAAAAAGGGGGGAAGGGGGGAAAAGTCGGAAAAACTCGCAAGACATTTCGTCTTGCGAAGCAAGCCCATAGGGAAATTTGTTTTGCGAAGCGCCTCCAAAACGGAAAACCCTTTCATCTAGCGGGTTTTTCGTCTTGCGAGGCATTCGTCTTGCAGGGCACCACTGTAGTTTGCCATAAAATTCTGCTTTCTTTTCATTTGGCGCGTAAATCCCAACAAGTATCAACTTTCCCCCTTGAAACACAATTTGCACCATTTGCACCTAATTACATGGTTTTTAAATGCATTATGGGCCTTTACCTTGTCATTCCATAAATATGCATACCAACCAAACACATTGTCGAATCCCTCCAAATCTAATAGATCTGTATCTTCTAATTGCATCCATTTTTTAGTCCAGCAAAGTGCAGCAGCTTCAAAATAAATGTTTAAATCTGGCAGGGAAAATCCCCCTCTTTCTTTAGAGCCCATAAGTAATTTATATTTAATTCTGGGTTTCTTCCCCTGCCAGATAAATCTAGATAATGCTTTCTGCCATTCTTTAAAACATTTCACATTATCTATAATTGGGAGGGCTTGAAACTAAAAAAGCATCTTTGGCAGCACATTCATCTTAATCACAGAAATCTGGCCCATTAATGACAGTTTAAATTTGACCATATCGCCAAATCTCTTTTAATTTCATACCATAATTTCTCAGATTTTTCCTGGACAGGTTTACTCCCAAATATTTAACTTTTTTCACAAAATCTAGGCCTGTTTTTTCTTGTAATAATTTTTTTCCCTCATTATCCAGATTTTTCTCTATTACTTTGGTTTTGCTCTTGTTTAATTTAAATCCTGCTACCAGACCAAAATCTTGTATCAGCTCCAGTGCTTTAACTGCACTGGAGTCTGGATCTTATAATGTCAATACTAGATCATCAGCAAAGGCTTTTAATTTGTATTGTTTCGAACCTACTGTGATACCTTTGACTTGTTCATCCTTTCTAATCATACTTAGCAAGACCTCCAGGACTGAAATAAACAGCAGAGGGGAAAGTGGGCACCCTTGCCTGGTTCCCTTCTCAATTCTAATTTCCTCTGAAACCACATTATTTACAATAATTTTGGCTCTTTGTTCTAGATAGATCGCTTTAATACCATTTAAAAAATCATGGCCTATCCCCATACTCTCTAAATAATGTAACATAAAACTCCAAGATACATTGTCAAAGGCTTTCTCTGCATCAATAAACATTAATGTTGCTTTACAACTCTTTCTTGCTTCTAACTTTTCCAAAATATCCACATAATTTCTAATGTTATCTTTCATATGTCTTCCAGGCAGAAATCTTGCCTGGTCTTTGTGAATGTACTTAGATAAAACCTTCTTTAGCCTGTTGGCCAATATATTTGCAAAAAAATTGTAATCCACATTGAGTAAGGAGATTGGTCTGTAGTTTTTAACATTGGATCTATCTTGACCCTGTTTAGGAATCAGAGTAATATAAGCTTCCTTCCAGGTTTCAGGTGCTTTTCCCCCTTGCAGAATCGAATTAGATACTTCTACCAGAGTTTGGATGAGCCAGCCTTTCAGTGTCTTATAATATTTCGCTGATAGACCATCAGGTCCTGGTGTCTTGCCAAGTTGCATTGAATTTATTGCCTGTTCCATTTCCTGATTTGTAATTAAACCTTTTAGTAGAATCTACTCCAGCATAAAAGCTCCTTGACGGAAACGCATCGTCTAGATTCTCGGCGCGACAGTTTCCAGCGAGGAGTGGGTGTACCTATGGGAGGACCTGAGACTTCTCCGCTGTTATCGCTGGAAGACTCCCTGAGCCATTCCTTCGTCTCTCTCTCTCCCTGATCTCCCACTCTCCCCCTGCTGCTGCCTTCTGCCGCTGCTGAGTCTCTCCTGACTTCTGAGAGCCCCTCCACCTCCTGTCTTTCCGATGGCAGTTCCCTGACATCCACCTCCCCTCCAGGGCCCCCTTCACCCCCTCCCGCCCCCTCCCCTGCTGGCAGTGAGGATGGAAAACCCCGGAAAGAACACTCCTCATGATCAGAGGATTCAAACACTTCTCTCCACTGCCTCCCGTCTCTTCTCCCTGTGTCCTCTTCCCCATCTGAGTCTATTCCCTCTTCCAGCCCTGATTCTGGGAACCCTTCAAACTCCTCTTCCTCATCGGTGGTGCCGAAGTGTTCCCTCCTGAACCGTCCCACAGGCTGAGGTTTCCTTGGAAACCGTTGATGAAACGTTTCTATTAAAACCTCGTCATTGACCTCCTCTGCCGGTACCCATGTGTTTTCCGACTCTGCTTCCCCTTCCCATTCTACTAAATACTCCACCTGATTCCCTTTCCACCTGGAATCAATGATTTCTGCCACATGCATGTTGCGTTCCCTTTCTTCTATGACTGGTGTTTGAGTAACCTCCCTCTCACGTTCCCCCCACTCTCGCCCCTCTCGGTATGGCGACAGTAGAGACCTGTGAAATACTGGGTGCAGTTTCATGTGGTTGGGTAATCTGAGTTTGAATGCCACCGGGTTGACCTGTTGTATGACCTCAAAGGGTCCCAGCCGTTTGGGTCTCAATTTCTTACACCCTCCCTTGAACGGCAGTCCTTGGGTGGATAGCCACACCCTGTCCCCCACCCCTATGGTTTCACCTTCCCTTCTGCTTCTGTCTGCTTGCTTTTTGTATTCTTCCTTGGCCCTCTCTAAGTTAAGTTGGAGTTGCCGGTGGATCGCTTCCATCTCTTCAACAAAGTGTTCCGCAGCCAGGACACTCCATCTCTCCCCTCCTTCTCCTGGAAATGCCCTGGGATGACACCCATAATTAGCCAGGAAGGGACTTATCCCTGTGGACACATTCTCCGCGTTGTTGTAGGCAAATTCTGCCAGGGCCAACTTATCTACCCAATCATTTTCTCTGTCATTTACATAACACCTCAGGTATTGTTGTAAAATCCCGTTTGCCCTTTCCACCTGCCCATTTGTTTCTGGGTGCCGGGCAGTGGAAAAATTGACTTCCACGTGCAGTAAGCTCATGAGCTTCCTCCAGAACCTGGAAGTAAATTGTTTCCCTCTGTCGCTGACCACCCACAAGGGGGCGCCATGCAACCTGAAAATATGCTCTACAAACAACTTGGCGGTTTCTTCCGCTGTGACCGCGTGTGAACAGGCTATAAAATGGCACATCTTAGTTAATAAGTCTACCACCACCATGACAGCTGTCTTCCCTTTGGATTTTGGCAGGTCCGTCATAAAATCTATGGATACTGCCTCCCATGGCCTTTCTGGTGTGGGTAAGGGTTCCAATAGCCCCGCTGGTGCCAGCCTCTCCCCTTTTGCTCGCTGGCACCTGTCGCACCACCTAACATATTCCCGTACGTCTTCCCTCACCTTGGGCCACCAAAACTCCCTGGTAACCAACCACATGGTTTTGTGCTGCCCGAAGTGCCCCGCTGTGGGGCTGTCGTGTAACTGCTTGAGCACTCTGCCCCTCAGTTCCCCATCGGGTATGTACAGTGCCCCTTTGTAATACAACACCCCGTTCTTTTCCTCAAACCCCCCTGTGTTCTCCCCTGTCCCCCTGAGTTCTCTGAGTTTCTCTTGGGCGTATTCATCGTTCTCGGTGCCCTCTACCAGTTCTCTTTGCCCCACCAATGCCGCCCCATACACCCAGTGGTCCTCAGGGATGATATGCCTTTCCTCAGGCGCTCCCTCCCCCTCTAAATACTCAGGTTTTCGAGAGAGAGCGTCCGCCCTTACGTTCTCTGGTCCTGGTACGTAACGAATTTCAAAATGGAATTTGGAGAACTCCTGGGCCCATCTCACTTGTCTCTGGTTCAGTACTCGGGCAGTTCTCCAGTACTCCAGATTTTTGTGGTCGGTCCGCACTTGGACCTTGTGCTGCGCCCCAATCAACAAGTGTCGCCATCTCCGGAACGCTTCATGAATGGTGAGCAATTCTCGGTCGTATACGGTGTAGTTCCTCTCGGATTTGTTCAACTTCCGCGAGAAGAAGGCACACGGTCTCCATTCCGACGTATCTTTTCCCGGCTGTAGAAGCACAGCCCCCACCGCTCGGTCTGAGGCGTCAGTCTCCACTCTCATTGGTTGCTGTAGATCCACGTGCAAAAGTTATTCTTCCGACGCAAACGCCTTCTTTAATCTTTCGAACGCTCGCTGCGCCTCTTCCGTCCAGACAAATTTCTTCTTGCTGCTAAGACAATCAGTGATGGGCGCCGTTAAGTGGGCAAAGTTCTTGATGAACTTCCGATAGAAGTTTCCGAAGCCCAGGAACCTTTGCACGCCTTTCTTAGTTTTCGGTGTCTTCCATTCCAGTACCGCTTGAACCTTGCTGGGATCCATGGCCAATCCCTTGTCTGACAACCGGTACCCCAGGAATTCCACCTCTCTGGTATGAAACTGACACTTCTCCAGTTTCACCCACAGCTGGTTTTCTTGCAGTCTGCTCAGTACCTCTCTTACATCTCGCACATGCTGCTCCTCATTCTCTGAGTACACCAGGACGTCATCTAAGAATGCTACACAGTTCTTGTAAAGCAATGGTCCCAGGACGTGATTCATGAACGATTGAAAACAGGCCGAGCCCGCCTGTAGACCGAAGGGCATAACGAGGTACTCAAAGGCCCCCAAGGGGGTGAACATAGTGGTTTTCCACTCATCTCCCTTTCTCATACGTATCAGATTATATGCCCCCCTTAGGTCCAGCTTGGTAAAAAATTTCCCTTTCCTCACCCGGGTCAAAATGTCATCGATTCTGGGCATGGGGAAAGTCACTGGTTCTGACACTGCATTTAGGGCCCGGAAGTCCATGACCAATCTGGGTTTATTAGTATTTTTTTTGTCCACAAAGAACACTGGGCTGCCCCCCACTGCTTGTGACTCTCTGATGAAACCTCGCTTGAGATTCTTGTCAATGAACTCCCTTAACTCCTGCATCTCACTGTCTGATATTGCATACAGCTTGCCCACTGGCAGTTGTGCTCCTGGGAGTAAGTTAATTTGACAGTCAAAGGGTCTGTGCGGGGGCAGTTTATCTGCTTCTCTTTCGCTGAAGACGTTAACCAGGTTGGCGTATTGTCGTGGTACCTTCCCTTTATCAGCTACTTCCATCCCTGCTAGGGTGGCCTTGGCTCCCACCTGGGCTTCCCCTTCCTTGCAGTGTGCCAGGCAGTGTGCTGACCCAAATGAGACTACTCTCTGGTGCCATCCCACTAGCGGATCATGCAGCGCTAGCCAGCTCATTCCCAAAATAATGGGTGCTCCTCCCAAGGTGGCCACATTAAACGCTATCAGTTCCGTGTGTCTTGCCACCCTCATTATCATTGGGACAGTCTGCTGGTTAACTTCTCCTCCCAACAGCGCCCTCCCATCAATCGTGGTCACCTGCAAAGGGTTACTTAGAGGGATAGTCTGTATCTGGTGTTCGGCTGCAAACTCCTTACTCATAAAATTACAGGAGCTGCCTGAGTCCAATAGCGCCTTTATCTTTAGTGGGTGTCCGTTTGGCAGCTCTAGCGACACCTCTATTACAAGCGCTGGTCTTGGTGGTTCCGGCGTGGGCACATTTACTGCTCTTTGGCCTGGCTGCTGTGCCCCGATGGTGGCAGCCAGGCGTTGGCTTTTACTTGCTCCTTAACTCCCTCCTCCTCCTCCCCAACAGCTCCTGCCATCCCTTGCCATTCCTTTCTTTGTGGGCAGACTCTGGCAAAGTGACCTGGCTGTTGGCAGAGAAAACATTTCTTGGCGCCCTTTCCCTCCTTCTTCCGCCCTTCACTGGGGTTTGAAACTGCCCGCGCGCGCGCTGTTCCAATTTCCATCGGCTCTACTGGCGGGGAATGCTGCTCGGGAATCTCTGGAATGCGGAAATCCCTCCAACGTTCCCCCTTCCCTTCCCGCTTCTCCAAAGCTCTCGCCTCCTGGCGTGCTCCTATGGCCAGTGCTGATTTAGTCAGCTGGTCCATAGACTCCGCCCTGGGCGCCCGGGAAAGTTCATCCTTCACCGCCGAAGATAGCCCTTCTTCAAAGAGCATTTGTATGGGTTCCGCCGACAGGTCCCATCCCAATTTATGAATCAACATGGTGAACTCAGTCCAGTACTCACGGACAGATCGGCTCCCCTGTTTACACCCCATTAACTGTCTGCGCACCACTCCCTGCTCAATCTCGCTGGAAAACATCAGGTCCATGGCGTGAAAAAACTTCCTCGAGTCCTTTAGGGCATCATTATTAGCTGCCATCAGGGGTCTCACCCAGTCCTTCGCCCCTCCTTCGAGATGGCCAATCACAAACGCTACCCTCGATTCCTCATCGGGAAAGTCATCAAACTGCAGATTGAGGGCATATTGCATCTCTGTTCTAAAGGCTTGATAGTTCCTGGGATCCCCCCCAAACTTCTGCACCAATCCTGGCACCTTCCTCGTGAGTGGGGTGGCTTTCCCCTTTTCTGCATCCTGAGCCCTCCTCTCCTCGAGCCTAGCCGTTTGCAGCGCTAGCTGGACCTCCAACATCCTGTACCTTTCTTCCAGGCTTGGACCCGCTCCAGCTCTTCCTGCGTCTCCTGCTCCGGTTGGGTTGCTCATAATGCTTCTTTTGCACAAGCGGCTTTCAGAGACTGTCGGATTGCTGTGATGGGATGATGAGCTGCTTGTGCGTAAAGCTTAGTCCCTCAGAGTTTGCTCAACTTAGCAAGGCTCTGTTTTTAGCGGAGCCCTTAAGCATGGCTCCCTCAGTCGCTGGCAGAATCCGACAGTGGGCGTTTACGGAATCTACTCCAGCATAAAAGCTCCTTGACGGAAACGCGTCGTCTAGATTCTCGGCGCGACAGTTTCCGGCGAGGAGTGGGTGTACCTATGGGAGGACCTGAGACTTCTCCGCTGTTATCGCCGGAAGACTCCCTGAGCCATTCCTTCGTCTCTCTCTCTCCCTGATCTCCCACTCTCCCCCTGCTGCTGCCTTCCGCCGCTGCTGAGTCTCTCCTGACTTCTGAGAGCCCCTCCACCTCCTGTCTTTCCGATGGCAGTTCCCTGACAAGTAGGTTCTTTTTATCCTCTGGAATCTGCTGCAAACCATTAATCTTTATAAATTGCTTGATTTTTCCCATATCCTCTTTATCCTTTTTATACAGTTGTTTATAATATTTATAAAAGCATTTTCTAATGTCTGCAGGGTTCTCTATAGATTTTCCTTCTGTTACAATGTTTGTAATAGTACTTTGTTTTTGTCTCTTCTTTAATTGCCAGGCTAATAATTTCCCACATTTATTTGCAGATTCAAAATTTCTTTGTCTTATCCTTCTTATCTTCCATTCAATTTCTTGATTTACTAACTGTGAATATTGAACCTGTAAAGCTTTAATTTCTTTTTGGATCTGCAAATTCTTTGGGTTTCCTCTAAGCTTCTTCTCTTTGTCTTTTAGTTGTTCCATAATTTTATCTTTTCTCTCATTCTGTGACTTTTTCCTAATTGAGTTTTTTTTAAAAAAATAATTTTTATTAACCGGCCAATCAAATCAAATCAAATCAAATCACATCACATAAATTCCGAATTACAAAGCCAAATTTTAAATTTTGTTGAGGGGACCCATATTTCAAGATCCGAAGGGGGATTCTGATCATCTTCTTGCTACTGCGTTAATGTCCAAATCAGTCCAAACAAAGTTCATAATTCTATCCAGTCTTATCTTGCTGTTTCCACATCACCTCTTGTTCATATATTTTCTCTTTTTTCTTTATGATCTCTTCTGATAGTCTCCTTAAACCGATAAACACCAATAATAATCCTGTGTGAATTTTTCCGTTCTTCCAATCCTCAAATCAAGATGGTTTCCATATATCATCGCCTTCATAGATAACAGCGCTCTTTCCATCATTAATTACAGAACTGTCGTTCTTAAGTCCCACTGAGGAGTTTCACCCACAGTATAAAAACAGCTCTATTTCTCTATTTCTCCTCTCAGACTTAAGTCCTCCGAAAGAACTTCCCAATATGGCGACGGCACTTTTAACTGCGTCATTCCAAAGCCCTTATACATTCCACGCTCTTCTCAAAACATGCTTTGGTTCAAAAGTTTATCTCCACACAGCCTTAAATCCACAGCTTAAGTCCTTAAAACGACATTTCTGACTTGTGGGGAGGGGTTCTTGTTTAATCACATATAAGAAAGTAAGGTTTTTCCCCCCTCCCCCATCAGTCCCTTTGCCATACCAAGTCTTGGCGTATCTTCTCGTGATTTATACTTGCTCCTTCGACTCTTCTTGTTTTATCAGAGATCTCTTCTGTTAGCAGTCTTTACTCCCCCTTCTTCCTTGAAATATGTGCATTCGCTTCATCCAAATTGTTTCTTTTGAAGTTCTTGCAGCTAGTGGCGCGGATCAGAGACGGTGTCCAGGAGCGCCGAAATCCCACAGGAGGGCATTGTGCCTAGTGCCCCATCCCCACAAATTCGGGGGTGGTATAGGGCACAGCAGGCAAGGGCAGTCCCACCCCACAATCCTGGGGGGGTAGGGAGGCTATTTACTCCCAAATTACCTCGTGTGGGTTGGAGAGATGTTATTGTCAGCCATCTTCTGATGCGCCCCCTAGTGGCCCCCCTAATTGAGTTTTGTTGTATCAGAAACCCTTTCATTACAGCTTTGCTGGCCCCCCAAATAACCCTTGTTTCCATTCCTTGATTCATACTAAGTTCAAAATAATCCTTTAGGGGTTTTTGGCCTTATTAACAATTGATGTACTTCTCAACAAATCATCATTCATTCGCCATCTGAAGGAACCCTGAACAAACATTTTCAAATCCATAAAAACTGCATTATGATCTGAGCAAGTTTTAGGGCAAATTTCTGTTTTTATTACTTTAGGAACCAAGTCTCTGGATATCCATAAATAGTCCATTTTCGAAAATACTTGGTTTGCACCTGAGAAAAAAGTAAAGTCTCTTTCCATTGGATTTTATTCTCCAAATATCTGACAAATCAAATTTTTCAGTTAGGTAAAAAAAAGTCTTAGGTAGTCTGCCAGAATTCGTAGCCTTTGATCTCTGAGTTCTATCCATCAAAGTAGATGCAACTCCATTCAAGTCCCCCATCAATATAATTTTATAATCTATGTATTCCAACAGACTTGTTTTCAAGTTCTTAAAAAATTCCACTTTGCCATCACTAGGTGCATAGATTCCTAATAACAAATATTTCTCACCTTGTGCTGTAATTTCAACTGCTATGTGTCTTCCTTCCTCATCTTTAAAAGCAAATTTTGGATTCCATTTTTCCTTAATGTAGAAAACCACTCCTCTTTTTTTAACTTTGTCAGAAGAAATAAATTATTGGCCCAATCTTTTATTTATTAGAGTTTTTCTATGTAGTCTTGTAATGTGGGTTTCCTGTAAGCAAATTATATCCAAATTTTGTTTTTCCAAAATATGGTAATTTCCCCCCCTTTTTGGGGGTAGGTTCAAGCCATTTACGTTCCATGAATAGATTCTCAATGCCATATTGTCTACTTACGGGGATGCTGCCTCTGCTCCCAGCGGCTGTGAGGTTTGTAATCCAAGTTCTACCAAGTGCTTTTGCATAAATCTGTCCTCCTCAAGAGTCTTCTGCTGTCTTCCTTCAAATTTGAAAGATAGCCCCTCTGGAAATTCCCACCTAAAAAAGATGTTCTTTCTGTCAGTCAGGTCCCTGTACTGAGATCTCAGGTTCAAAAATTGCCGTGGAATTTCTTTAAAGAGCACCACCGATTTGTCAGGAATTTTAAGGCCTTTTTTATAATGATGTCCCAAAATGATATCTCTTTGTTCCTTGGTCTTAAAGACCACAATACTATCGTAAGCTGTTTTGGTCTCTTTTTTAGGGCCAAATCTGTAAGCTTTCTCTACCCAATCTTCCACTTCCTCTTTTTTCAGATCCCAGAAATCCACAAAAAATCCTATAAAAGATTCTCTGAGTTTATCTTCTTCCAGAAAAGGGACCCCTCTCAATCTCAGATGTGATTCTTTCGCACTCAATTGGAGAAAAGCGATTGAATTTGCATTTTCATACTGCAAGCGTTCCAGATCCTGCACTCTAACATTTTGCAGCTGTGTCAACCTTGCATCATATGTGTTTATCTCATCTTTCACATCTTTCATGTTGATACTTAAATGTTCAATCTATTTCCCCAACTTATTTATAGAAGCTGTGTTACGATCTAATCCTTCTTTAATATCATTTAACATTGACATCACCGACTCCTCAAATTGTGGTGCTGCTTTAGAACCACGTTTCAGCCTTTCTCTTTCTGAACTCATAGCTAAAGAATGTCAAGGTCAGTCACACAGTCTGGTACAATAAGGGAGAAAAACAAGTTCCCTCCACCAATCCCACCGCAGCCGGATCAGGAGCAGCTTCCTTAATCTTTAAAAGGTAAAGGTACCCCTGCCCGTACGGGCCAGTCTTGACAGACTCTGGGGTTGTGCGCCCATCTCACTTAAGAGGCCAGGGGCCAGCGCTGTCCGGAGACACTTCCGGGTCACGTGGCCAGCGTGACATCGCTGCTCTGGCCAGAGCCAGAGCCAGAGCCGCACACGGAAACGCCGTTTACCTTCCCGCTGGTAAGCGGTCCCTATTTATCTACTTGCACCCGGAGGTGCTTTCGAACTGCTAGGTTGGCAGGCGCTGGGACCGAGCAGCGGGAGCGCACCCCGCCGCAGGGATTCGAACCGCCGACCTTTCGATCGGCAAGCCCTAGGCGCTGAGGCTTTAACCCACAGCGCCACCTGCGTCCCCTCCTTAATCTTTAAAACTCATTAAATCCCAACGACAAAAATGGCAAAGAGAAAATTTTCCAAGGCTCCCCTTGCTCTGAGGGAATCCGAAGACACTTTTTATCCACTTTAAAATGTTGCCAGGCATCGCAGGAAAGTTTATAACCAACTCAGTAGAGACAGGGATTGAATGTTTCCACTTCCATTGTGACGTCACAATGGAGACTAGACTTCCCTCCTGGGTGGTCCAGTACCGAAAGAGGATATCTCAGACTTATTAATAGATTTCCAAAATAGCACAAATTATCCAAAGCCCCCTTTCCTCGGGGGTGGGGGCTAAATTGCTTGCAAAGTTTTAAAGGTTTTTCTTTCCTTTTAGGCTTTGGTCTTAGCGCACCGATTTTTACTTTGTTCCACAAAGGGGACCGACCCCCGTTTTTAAGTCTCCCTTTTCTTCCCAATTTTCCAAATCAAGTTTTTAAGTACTTACAGTTCCAACTTTCAGTCTCTTTTTTAATGAAGGAATTGGCCACTCAAGCTAGCCAGTCTCAGAGTTTCTCTGCTTTGAAGGAAGCACTCGTTTCTGCTGTGCTGCGTCTCCCACCCCGCTCACTCTTGGGGCTCTAATGAGCTTACCGGGCAGCAGGGGAGTCGCTAAAGTGCACCCGCTGGAACACCAGGTCCTCAGAATGCCCGATCTGAGTTTTTTTCCGGGGAACCGCGACGCTCTCACGGTCTCCCCAACTTCAAAGTGCAAGGGCTCTTTCAGCCGAAAGAGGTCTCAACTGCCATAACTGTGCAGTCAACCAGAAGTCCTTGTTTTGACCTATAAAGCCTTAAAACAGCTCAGGACCGCAATACAGGTGAAACTCAGAAAATTAGAATATCATGGAAAAGTTCATTTATTCCAGTAATTCAACTTAAAAGGTGAAACTAATATATGAGATAGACTCGTGACATGCAAAGGAAGTTATGTCAAGCCTTTATTTGTTATAATTGTGATAATCATGGTGTACAGCTGATGAAAACCCCAAATTAACAATCTCAGAAAATTAGAATATTAAATGAAATCAGCAAAACAAGGACTGCAAATAGAGCAATATTGGACCTCTGAAAAGTAGAAGCATGCATATGTACTCAGTACTTGCTTTGGGCCCCTTTTGCATCAATTACTACCTCAATGCGGCATGGCATGGATGCTATCAGCCTGTGGCACTGCTGAGGTGTTATGGAAGACCAGGAAGCTTCAATAGCAGCCTTCAGCTCTTCTGCATTGCTCGGTCTCATGTCTCTCATCTTTCTCTTGGCAATGCCCCATAGATTCTCTATGGGGTTCAGGTCAGGTGAGTTTGCTGGCCAATCAAGCACAGTAATCCCATGGGCATTGAACCAGGTTTTGGTACTTTTGACAGTGTGGGCAGGTGACAAAGTCCTTCTGGAAAAAGAAAGCAGCATCCCCATAAAGCTCGTCTGCGGAAGGAAGCATGAAGTGCTCCAAAATCTCCTGGTAGACAGCTGCGTTGACCCTGGACTTAATGAAGCACAGTGGACCAACACCAGCTGATGGCATGTCTCCCCAAATCAACACTTCACACTGGACTTCAAGCATTTGGCATTGGAAACTTCACACTGGACTTCAAGCATCTGGCATTGTGTGCCTCCCCATTCTTCCTCCAGACTCTGGGCCCTTAGTTTCCAAATGAGATGCAAAAGTTGCTCTCATTAGAAAAGAGGACTTGGGACCACTGAGCAACAGACTAGTTCTTTTTTTTCTTTCTTTAGCCTAGGCAAGATTCTTCTGACGTCGTTTCTTGTTCAGGAGCGGCTTGACAAGAAGAATACAACATTTGAAGCCCATCTCCAGGATCCGTCTGTGTGTGGTGGCTCTTGATGCCCTAACTCCAGCCCCAGTCCACTCCTTGCGAAAGTCTCCAACACATTTGAATGGTTTTTTCCCGACAATCCTGTCCAGGCTGTGGTCATCCCTGCTGCTTGTGCACCTTTTTCTTCCACACTTTCCCCTTCTGCATAACTTTCCATTGATGTGCTTTGATACAACACTTTGGAAACATCCAACTTCTTCTGCAATCACCGTTTGAGGCTTTCCCTCCTTTTGGAGGGTCTCAATGATGGCTTTCTGAACAACTGTCAGGTCAGCAGCCTTCCCCATGATTGTGCTTCCTACTGAACCCATTGCAGGTGTTATGGATTGAATAGCTACTGCACCTTTTCACAATATTCTAATTTTCTGAGATTGTTAATTTGGGGTTTTATCAGCTGTACCCCATAATCATCAAAATTATAACAAATAAAGGCTTGGCATATCTTGCTTTGCATGTCATGAGTCTATCTCATATATTAGTTTCACCTTTTAAGTTGAATTACTGAAATCAATGCACTTTTCCACGATATTCTAATTTTCCAAGTTTCACCTGTACTTCGTGAACCACCTCTTTCCATATGAACCTTCCCGGACCCTGTGATCATCTTCTGAGGCCCTTCTTTGTGTGCCTCCTCAAGAGGTTTGAAGGGTGGCAACACAAGAATGGGGATTTCTCAGTAGTGGCTTTTTTTCAGGGTTTTTATTGGGTTATTCCTTTTATTTTTATTTTATATACTGTGATCTTTTTATGTGAACCGCCCTGAGACCTCCAGGTATAGAAATTCAATAAATAATAATAGTAATAATTAATAATAATAATCAGACAAAAAGAAATTTGTGAGGCAGCCAGGGCTTCCTTATTCCTATTTGTGTATGCGTGTGATATTTTTCAGGACAGTGGACTATATCCAGAGTTTTCTGTCCATGAGTGCAAGGGCTCTTGCACTAGTGGATGGGCGAGTTTCAGTTTAGCATAGTGGAGGAATCCAGTTCAGCAGCTGCATTCGCAGAAGCTCATTGGACAGTAGACTGTTCCTTCTGTTGCTTCTGTTGCAGGGCAAACGTGGCAGCAAACTGCTTGATCTTTCTCTTGCCTCACAGTGTTCTGCTGGTGCAAAACAAGTATACCTTTGTTACTTTAAATTAGCACTTCATTGGATAAAACCCACAATGAATGAATGAACATTTGGCTGAAATCAGTCATAGGGTTTGAAGAACATGGGTGGGGAACCAAAACGTGGGGAACCTGTGGCCCTCCCGGTGTTAAGAACATAAAAAGAAGAGCTTGCTGGATGTGGTCCCTGGCTACTGGCCCGTCCAGTCCAGCATCCTGGTCTCACAGTGGCCAACCAGATGCCCGAGGGAAACTGGCAAGCAGGACCCAAGCAAAGGAGCCCTTTCTCCTCCTGCAGTTTCCAGCAACTGGTATTCAGAGCCACCAGCTGTGGAGGCAGAGCAAGGCCATTATGTGTTGCAGGACCACCCTCCCTGACCATTGGTCCATGCTGACTGAGGCTGAGGGAAGCTGGAGTCCAACAATACCTCAAGGGCCCCAGGATGTGGGGGAAGGTGGATGTGGAGTGTCCAAGGGGTCCTGGCTTGGGTATGGCTTACGGTGATCTTCTTCCCCCAGGTACCTTCTGTGCTCTGGACATCTGCCTGTCTCAACTGCAGGACGTGGGCACGCTGAACGTGCAGCAGACAGTGGTGCGGATGAGGACGCAGCGAGCTTTCAGCATCCAGACCCCCGAGCAGTACTACTTCTGCTACTTGGCCATCATTGAGCATGCACAGAGAGAGAACCTGCTCCCTTCCTCCCACGCCTGGGCAGGGAAGGAGAAGAGCTAATAGGAATCCTGGCCCAGTGGCCACAGAGCAGCAGGGACCAGGCCAAACCCTGTTTCCTCCCTTCCTCCCTCTTGACCAAACCAGATTCGTCAGCATCTTCAGATGCAGCTTTGCCCAGAACACTGATTTGAGCCAATTTTTCTGCTGCTGAGGCTATCAGAAACTTTCTGTTTGACTAGCTGGCTAGCTCAAGTCGCAACTAGTAGCCATGGGCTATGAAGGCTTGCATTCTCCAAGACTAGCACCCTTGATTGAACTGTGCCTTATTAAAAAAAGAACAAACCAAACTTCCAGCCCTGACTTGCCACTGGAGGCAAACAGGGAGAAGATGGAACTCCTTGCCATGTCAGTGTCCTCCACCTTCTGGAAACAGAGGGGGTGCTGCTTTCCTGGTTCTGATGCAGAAGGTTCTGATTCCAGTTATATCCAAGGCCAGGATAGAAGAAGATTTCCATCTTGCCTACCACTGAATCTAGGTGTTTCCTTGTCTGTATGTACACACTCCTCGTTCAAAGATGTAGCCAGTATTCTCTTTGCATAAATACGATGCAGAGTCCTAATATCTTACAGGGACCTTTTGTATTGAGTGGCAGCGTCAGTGTTATGAATTATGTTAATGGTTCTTGTCTGCCCAGCCTGCCCAAGGTTGGTCTTGCCCACTGTGCCATCCCAGTTCACCCACTGATGTAGCTTCAACATACACACACTTGCAAGGGCACACCTGTTGTGCAGAGGCGTACAGGTTGCGTGCAAGTTGTGATGTCGTATCACACAAATGCCGCAGTGCCTGGTGTGTGTGTGTGTCCATGTGATGTTGCCACAGCAGGATGCACCCCTTAACCTGCAAGGATCCTCCGTGCCACGTCCCAGTGGGATTCTTCTCCCCTGCCTTCACCTTTCTTGCCTGTGATTGTATCTTAAGCCTGCAGAAAAGGTTATTAGCTGGGGTGCAGATCTGTGGGTCTCTTTTCCTGCGATGTGGGGCGGGGCATGTGGAAGCCACTTGCAGTTTTGCTGCTATCCAGGAATGCTAGGCAGTTGTTGGTACGAAGGACTCAGCAGGGGACAGTGTGGATGTGAGTGGCCAAATAAGTGGGGCTTAACCCCCAAACATCTGGGAGAAGGGAGGTAGAGGAAGGAGACTTGATATCGGGCCTCAGATCTGTTCTCTTCCACAGCCCCTCCTCTCCGACAAAACCTTGAAAGCGAATTTTGTTTAAGTGGGGCAATTGCTCTCTACATCCAATTCTTTCTCCTTGCGCAGCCTGCCAGTGACAAGACTGGGAGCTCCTGTTTTCTTAAAGCAGGCTGACAGCCACTCTCCACCCCAATTTCTGCTTGGAGAGGAGGAGGGTGGCATCTGAGCTGCCCTCAGTAACTTTATACTGGAATAAGCTCTTTTGAATGCGCATATTTTTTATTTTTTACAATCCCTTTTTCTTTCTTTCTCTCCCTCTCTTTCTCAGTTTTGTATTTAACATTAACTTGATCATGTCCGAATTGGAGATAACTGTAAATGTTCCTATTTGCTATTGTAAGGCGATTTCTTTCTCTCCCTCCCTCTCTCTCTCTCTCTCTCTCTGCAAATAAATATACCTACAACCCACACCTTCACTGCCGTCTCATTTGTTGCCTTGGTTTAAAGCAGAGGTGGTGAAAGTCAAGCCCCAGGGGCCAGTCAGCCTGCCTCTTAGGACTCTTCCCCAGACCCCTCCATTCTCATACTTCCGGCGCTGGTTTTGCCTGACAGGAACAGGCCCTTGAGCTGTGATAATGCTTCTGCTTTCCTGTATGAAGCAGGGTGCGGAGAGCTGGAGACGCCTCTAGTGCTTTGGCCTGGCTCCCATAGCAAGTTCCGAGTTGCATCTGTTTGCTCCACCCCCTTTGCCTCTGGCCCCACCCAGCCTGGCATACAGCTTTCCAAAAACTGATGAGAGTGTGTGCTCCTCAAGCTGGAAAAACATTACTTGGCCCTCAGTTAAAGCATGTGAATGACTGGGAGATTCCTGGTGTGGGTCAGTTTCTGGTACCAGCTTAAACTGTCGTGGTTTCTTTCTCAATTTCAGTTTTGCACTGAACATCTCTCAAAAATAGTTGATTTGTTTATTTTTTGTGAGCCATTCTTGGAGGTGTACTGCAATACAGTGGTACCTCGGGTTACAGACACTTCAGGTTACAGACGCTTCAGGTTACAGACTCCAATAACCCAGAAATAGTACCTCGGGTTAAGAACTTTGCTTCAGGATGAGAACAGAAATCGTGCTCCGGCGGTGCGGCAGCAGCGGGAGGCCACATTAGCTAAAGTGATGCTTCAGGTTCAGAACAGTTTCAGGTTAAGAACGGATCTCCAGAACGAATTAAGTTCTTAACCCAAGGTACCACTGTACTGGATTGATGCGTGGAGCAGATGGAGGAAGCCCCTATTCCATCTCCGAGTTCCAAAAATCCAGTTAATATATAGTCCTCAAATCCTGTATTGGATTTGTATTGGATCTGGTAAGAACCGATGAATTAGCATAGATAATGTTTTTGCATGATCCTAGCTGAAAGGCCAAGAAGCAGTCAGATCATTTACATACCTCATTTCCTACAAACCCACTGTACTCCAAGCAGCTCACAGAAGATGGGAAAGTGGGAAGCTGTTTATAGGAGTCAAACCATGGCAGAAGTTCTCTAGGATGTCCGAAGGGATCTCTCCCAGCCCTTTCTGCGGTTGCTGGAGATTGAACCTGGAACCTGTTGCATGCAAAGGAAATGCTCTGCCAGCAGTGCTTGGGCTTTCTAAGAAGCCAAACAAAATCATTGCACTTTTGAAATCCGTGCTTTTGGAAAGTTCAGTCTGCCATATTGATTAAAAATGGCATCCAATTGTACCCAAGCAAAATACAAAAACCTGCTCCTTGGGAGCAGGTAAAATTGGGTTACAAAAGCTAAGAGGAGTCCAAATGCATAGCAAATACAGAAACAACTTTCCAAAATTTATAACAGATAAATTCCTCTCATGCAAGAGTTACTTGGCAGTAGCTAGTATCAGTCCAGCTTCTTTTCTTTAAGTCCTTCACAAACTGGCATTTCACCCCACCCGTCGCATCACAACAAAAAGTCCTTTAAACATAAGCAATTTATCTCATTTATTGAGACCTACTAGACACCACCTTTGCTGCTGTGTTGGTCTCCACCTGGAGTGGAAAGAGGATCATTGATTCTGGTTTCTCCTATTCTTTACTTGATTATATTTTCTTTCTTTTAAGAAAAAGAAAGAAATCAAGGTAATTGGGTGGTTAAAGCTCAGCTCAAAATTGCAGGCATTTTGTTGGCAATAAAATGACTCACTCTTCTGCTTCGTGCAAATCCTGTGACCTACCTGTCTTTGGCAGCACCTTTGACTGAACTCCATTAAGGATTGTTATATTTGTCCAATATTTAGTTGCTGCCTTTGTTGCAAGGAAAGAGGCAGCCCTTTTTTTTTCTCTACATCACAGTCATAATTACTGAAACCAAAACACCCACCGAGTTCTTTGGCCCATGGCTACAAGTCGGGGGCAGTGAAATAGCAATGGCAAAAGATGAAATATGTCTGTCTCTTGACAGCACAGAGGGTTTCCCAGTTGCCTCCACATCTTACCAGCCTGTGAAGTGAAATCAATAACTCGGCATGGAATCCCAGGTCTCAGTACCTGTGATTTCCCCCTCCACCTTCCTAAAAAATGAATTAAACACTTCCGTTTCCAACCACAATTCAAGTGTTTAGCTTTACAATCCTATATGCCTTAGAACCCAGGAATATGGATGGACATGAGAAACTATGTGGCATAATGGCTAGAGTGTTGGACAAGGACCTGGGAGGGAAATCCCCACTCAGCCATGGAGCTCACTGGGTGACCTTAGGCTAGAAGCCTAACTTATCTCACTGGGTTGTTGTGAGGATGAAATGGGAAGGAGGGGAACTATGTACACCACCTTGAGATCCTTGGAAGATAAAGGTGCTGTATGAATGTAATAATAATTTACTAAATCAGACCTCTGCTCCACCTGTTAGTCAATGTGAACCAGGGATAGGGAACTGTAATGGTTCTAGGGGTTGCTTGTGCGTAAGTTGCCGCCAGTCTTGGCTTGGTTGTCTGGTTGAACCCTTTCTGTCTGGACAGCCCTTCACTTCGTGGCTGTCTCAGTCGCTGGCAGAATCTGTCAGTGGGCGTTTTTTGAATCTCTTCCAGCAAAGAAGTTCTTTGACGCCAAGTCTCCTCCTACTCTCCCTGCGCGGAAGTCTTCTGCGCAGGGAGGGAGTGGGCAGCAGAGTACCCGTGCTCTCCCCGCTGGTTTCTGGCGAAGAGTCTTGGAGCCTCCTCTCCAAATCCCCTCTCTGCCCCCCTTCTCCACTGGTGTTACGCTGATTTCCTTCCCCAGCAGATGGGCTGCCTCTCTCCCTACTGGGACCCTCTCCGGCATCCCTCTGGAGCCTTCCCTCTGCCTCCAGCTCTGATGGAAGTTCCCTGACATCCACCTCCCCCCCAGGACCCCCTCCACCCCCGGCCCGACCTTCTGATCCAACCTCCTCCCTTTCCTCGGCCGACGATGCGGGGAATCCATGGAAGGAGCTGTCGCCCTCCTCGGAGGATTCAAAACCCGCTTCCCACCCGCTCCGATCTCTTCCCGCGGGGTGGGCCTCCCAGTCTGATTCTTCTCCCTCTGACACCTCCCCTCCCTCCTCTTCTGAGGCAGGGAAACCCACAAAGTCCTCTTTGTCGTCTGTGGTTCCAAATTCTTCCTCCCAGAATCTCGCTAGTGGTTTTGGTTTATCTGGGAACAGGCTGTGGAACTCTTCCACCAAATACCCATCAATAGCCTCAGTGGGAACCCACGTGTTTTCTGACCTGGGTTCTCCCTCCCAAGCTACCAAGTACTCCACCTGGCGCCCTCGCCACCTGGAATCGAGTATTTCCGTGGCTTGGTTGTGGTGTTCCCTCTCCTCTACCCATGGGTGGGTGGTGACTCCTCCCTCCCGCCCTGAAAATTCCCACCCCTCCCTGTACGGTGAGAGTACAGTATGGAACACCGGATGTATCTATGAAGGCGTGGCGTAGCTAATTGGATTGGACCCCAATTAGCCGTAGCTAATCGAACCGCAGCCCGGCACACTTCCCTCTCTCGCTGCCTCCTTGCTGCTTCGATCCTCCGTCCGCCACGATTGCAGAGTAATAACACAGCGTGCTGTTGCTCCCCGGTGTTTAGAAGATCACTCACACTTAGACATTAGTGTGTTTATATCTCAGTCTTTATTCAAGCAGTAAAACAATAAAAGAGAACTTTACTGGATTTCCCTGGACTCAGAGCACTCATGTTGCTTCCGTCTCTTTCGGAAGCAGAGACAAACAGACAGTGGAATAAAGCCACTCCCTCTAGTCACGCCTCAGGAATGGAGAGACGTCACTCAGAACTCCTTAACCCTGTGAGTTCTGAAACTAGCCACAGTATCTTCATGCTTTCAGGCAACTTGAGCTTAAATGCCACAGGGTTCACCTGCTGTGTTACCTCAAAAGGTCCCAGCCGCCTTGGCTGCAACTTCTTGCACCCTCCCTTTAGGGGTAACCCTTGCATTGACAACCACACTCGGTCTCCCACCCGTATGGCCTCCCCCTCCCGACGGTGCTTGTCTGCCTGCCTCTTATAAACTTCCTTGGCCCGCTCCAAGTTCATCTTGAGTTGCTGGTGCAAGGCCTCCATTTCTTCCACAAACTGCTCAGCCGCAGGTACACTCCACCCTTCCTCCCCCCTCCCCGAGAAGGCCCTGGGGTGACACCCATAATTGGCCATGAACGGGCTCATTCCCGTGGACACATGTTCAGCATTATTGTACACAAATTCCGCCAGCGCGAGTTTCTCTACCCAATCGTTCTGTCTCTCGCCGACGTAGCAGCGCAGGTATTGCTGGAGTATACTGTTCGTTCTTTCTGCTTGCCCGTTGGTTTCCGGGTGTCTCGCCGTCGAGAAGCCCACCTCGACCTGCAGCAAGCTCATGAGCTTCCTCCAGAACCGGGAAGTAAATGGTTTCCCGCGATCTGAGATGACCCTCGAAGGAGCCCCATGCAGCCGGAAGATGTGATCCACAAACAACCTGGCTGTCTCCTCTGCCGTCACTGCATGTGAGCAAGCTATGAAATGGCACATCTTCGTCAGTAGATCGACTACTACCATGACTGCTGTCTTCCCCTTTGACTTGGGCAAATCTGTCATAAAATCAATGGACACCACCTCCCAGGGTCTTCCCGGCGTGGGTAAGGGTTCCAGCAACCCTGTGGAGGCCGCCCTCTCCCCCTTTGCCCTCTGGCATCGGTCGCACCCCCGTACATATTCCCATACATCTTCCCTCACCCTTGGCCACCGGAACTGCCTGGTGACAAGCAGCATGGTTTTGTGCTGTCCAAAGTGCCCAGCTGTTGGGTTGTCGTGGAGTTGTTTGAGTACCTTCCCCCCAAGGTCTCCCCTGGTACATACAGCGTCTCCTTATAGTACAGTAGCCCTTCCTTTTCCTCAAACCCTCCGTGGTTTTCCCTTCTGTCCCGGAGTTCCCTGATTTTAGTTTGAGCGAACTCGTCATTTCTAGTAAGGCCGGCCAGTTCTCGTTTCCCAACCAACGCTCCCCCACACACCCATCGGTTCTCGGGGAACACGTGTCGGATCTCTGGTGGTCCCTCTCCTTCCATGTACTCCGGCTTCCGGGAGAGCGCATCTGCTCTTACGTTTTCCTCTCCCGCCACGTATCGGATCTCGAAGGAAAACTTGGAGAACTCCTGTGCCCATCGAATCTGTCTCTGGTTGAGTACTCGCGCGGTCCTCCAGTATTCCAAGTTCTTGTGATCTGTACAAACCTGGATCTTGTGCTGCGTCCCTATTAACAGATGTCTCCATCGGTGAAACGCCGCATAGATCGCAAGCAGTTCGTGGTCATACACCGTATAGTTTTGCTCCGACTTGCTCAGCTTCCTCGAGAAAAAGGCACACGGCTTCCAGCCCTTCTTGGCCCCTGGCTGCAAAAGCACCGCTCCAATGGCCTGGTCTGACGCGTTGGTCTCCAGCCTCATGGGCTTCTCCAGATCAACGTGCAGGAGCTGCTCTTCCGAAGCGAACGCCTTCTTCAGTCTTTCAAAGGATTGCTGGGCACTTTCTGTCCAGGTGAACTTCTTTTTGCTACTGAGGCAATCTGTGATGGGCGCTGTCAAGTGGGCAAAGTTCTTGATGAACTTCCTGTAGAAGTTGCTGAACCCTAGGAACCTCTGCATGTCCTTCCGGGTTTTGGGGGCCTTCCATTCCAGCACTGCCTGCACCTTGCTTGGGTCCATAGCTAGGCCCTTGTCTGACAACTTGTACCCCAGAAACTCGACCTCTCTGGCGTGAAATTGACATTTTTCCAGCTTGACCCACAACTGGTGCTTCTGCAGTCTCTGTAGCACTTCCCTGACGTCTTTGACATGTTGCTTCTCATTGTCTGAATAGATTAAGACATCGTCCAAAAAGGCTACGCAGTTCTTGTACCGCAGGGACCCCAACATGTGGTGCATGAAAGCTTGAAAGCAGGTGGAGCCCGATTGTAATCCAAATGGCATGACCAAGTATTCAAAAGCCCCCGGGGGGGTGAACATGGTGGTTTTCCATTCATCCCCCTCCCTCATCCTAATCAAATTGTACGCACCCCTGAGGTCCAGCTTGGTAAAAAATTTCCCCTGCCTCACCCGTGTTAAAATGTCATCAATCCTGGGCATCGGGAAGGTCACGGGTTCGGACACCAGGTTGACGGCCCGGTAATCCACTACAAGTCTGGGCTGATTAGTGTCCTTTTTGTCTACAAAGAACACCGGACTGCCCCCCACCGCCTTTGATTCTCTTATGAACCCCCTCTTCAGGTTCTTGTCAATAAATTGTCACAACTCTTGCATCTCCCGGTCAGACATGGCATACAGCTTACCCACCGGCAGCTGAGCCCCTGGGAGTAAGTTGATTTGGCAGTCAAAGGGCCTATGGGGGGGTAGTCTATCCGCCTCCTTCTCACTGAAGACTTCCTTCAGGTCAGCATATTGTGGTGGCACCTCCCCTTTTGGTTCCACAGCCAGCCCAGCCACCCTGGCCACTGTCATCCTTGGGTTCTCCCCCCCAGACAGTGTTCCAAGCAGTAAGCTGACCCAAAGGTGACTGACCGCTGATGCCATGACACTACTTGATCATGCAGTGCCAGCCAGCTCATCCCCAGTATTATCGGGGGCTCTGCAAGTGTGGCCACGTGAAAGGCAATGGTTTCCGTGTGCCTGGAAACCCTCATTCTCATTGGCGGGGTCAGGTGTGTCACTCCCCCCCCCCCCGAAGTTCCCTGCCATCGATAGTGGTCACTTGCAAGGGATAATCCAGGGGCAGCAGGTGGAGTTGATGCTCCAGAGCGAAGTCCCTGCTGAAAAAATTGCAGGAGCTGCCTGAATCCAGCAGCCCCTTAACTTTGACTGGGTGCCCATTCGGGAGTTCTAGCACCACTTCTATGGCTATAGCTACTTTGGGAGGGTCAGGCTGGGGCTGGTTGCTGGCCTGGCTGCTGCCCCTGCTGGTTGGCAGCCAGGCGTTGTCGTTTCCCTGCGCCTGCACTTCCTCCCCCTTCTCCTCACAGCCAGCAGCTCCCACCATCCCTTGCCAGGCCTTCCTTTGAGGGCAGACCCTGGCAAAATGTCCTGGCTGTTGGCAGAGGAAACACTTCCTGGTGGTTTTCCAATCCTTTCCCTCCCTCTTGCGACCTTCACTGAGATTTGAAACCTCGCGCGCGCACGCCATCTATTTCCATTGGCTCAGCCGCCTGGGAAGGCTGTCTCGGTATTTCAGGAATGCGGTAGTCATGGCAACGTTCCCCTCTCACCTCGCGTTTCTCCTGAGCCCGCTCTTCCTGGCGCACTCCAATCGCAAGCACAGCCTTGGTCAGCTGATCCATCGACTGTGGACGGGGCGCACGGGACAGCTCGTCCTTCACCATTGGGGACAACCCCTCCTCAAACAACATTTGAATAGGTTCAGAGTCCAGATCCCACCCAAGCCGGTGGATCAACATCGCAAAGCGCGACCAGTAGTCTCTCACTAACTGGTTCCCCTGCTTGCACCCCATCAGTTCCCGCCGAGTCACACTTTGCTCCACTTCACTGGAATACATCGCATTCATCGCTTGAAAAAATTTCCTAAGGTCCTTCAAGGCAGCATTTTGCGTGGCCATTAGGGGCCTGATCCATTCGCGTGCCCCATCCTCCAGATGCCCCACGATGTAGGCTACCCTCTCCCCATCATCAGCAAAGTCATTATGCTGCAGTTCCAAAGCGTACTCTTATTTCCGTTCAGAACGCATTGTAGTCCTGGGGCTTTCCCCCAAACTTGTGTACCTTCCTTGCGATGGGGGTGGGTCTGACCTGTGCATCCTGAGTTCGTCTTTCGTCCAGCCGCGCCGTCAGGAGAGCCACATGCTGTTCCAAATCTCGGTTCCTCTCTACCAGATTTTGCACTCCACTTGCTTGCTCTGTCTTTCCGGTTTCATAGAATCATAGAATCATAGAGCTGGAAGAGACCACAAGGGCCATCGAGTCCAACCCCCTGCCAAGCAGGAAACACCATCAGAGCACTCCTGACATATGGTTGTCAAGCCTCTGCTTAAAGACCTCCAAAGAAGGAGACTCCACCACACTCCTTGGCAGCAAATTCCACTGTCGAACAGCTCTTACTGTCAGGAAGTTCTTCCTACTGTTTAGGTGGAATCTTCTTTCTTGTAGTTTAGAGCCATTGCTCCGTGTCCGCTTCTCTGGAGCAGCAGAAAACAACCTTTCTCCCTCCTCTATGTGACATCTTTTTATATATTTGAACATGGCTATCATATCACCCCTTAACCTCCTCTTCTCCAGGCTAAACATGCCCAGCTCCCTTAGCCGTTCCTCATAAGGCATCGTTTCCAGGCCTTTGACCATTTTGGTTGCCCTCCTCTGGACCTGTTCCAGTTTGTCAGTGTCCTTCTTGAACTGTGGTGCCCAGAACTGGACACAGTACTCCAGGTGAGAAGTGAGGTTACAGGGAACCAGACAGAGAGCCTTCTCGGTAGTGGCACCCGCCCTGTGGAATGTCCTCCCATCAGATGTCAAAGCGATAAACAACTACCTGACATTCCGAAGACATCTTAAGGCAGCCCTGTTGAGGGACGTTTTTAATGTGTGACATTTTAGTGTATTTTTGGTCTCTGTGGAAGCCGCCCAGAGCTCATATCATAAACTCCTTTTCATCAAATCTTTGTTAATCTGATATTATCTGTAGCTTGTCTTGTTTTTATAAAACCTGGTTGATTATTAGGTATCAAGTCTTGAATAACTTTTTGTAATTTTGCTGCCAATATTGCATTCAAAATCTTTGCATCAACATTCATTAGTGATATTGGTCTATAATTTGCACATTTAGTAGGGTCTTTGTTAGGTTTTGGAATAATTATTATTAAAGCTTCATGGAATGTTGTAGCAGATATACCTTTATGACCTATTTCCTCATAGAAGTCTGGGAACTAGTAGATTTTTGAATATTTTATACCATTCTATAGGAAAACCATCTGGTCCAGGTGATTTCCCATTCCCCATTGTTTCTATTACATTCTCAATATCTGATATATTTAGGGGTGCTGATAGCATATCTTTTTGATATTCTTCAATAGTTGGTATTTTAATATCTTGAAAGAAGTTCTCCACCTCATCCTCTGATATATTTTCTGGCCCTAAATATAATTTTTTTTGAGAATTAAAAAAATTCATTATTTATATCTATTGATGAGGTCGCTGCAATATTATTTCATTTCTTATTAAGGGTACTATTTGGTTCGCTTTCTTTTATTTTAGACAATTAGCTAGAATTTTTGTCAGTCTTTTTCCCTGTTCCCAATATATTTGTCTTAGACTTAGTAGGCTGAACTCAATCTTTTGAGCTAGTATATTATTCAGTTCTAATGTTAGTTGTTGTATTCTTTCATATGTACCCGTAGATGGGTCATTTGCCATGGGGTGCCATAGTGTTTTTAAAGAAATTTTAATATTATTTTCTTTTAATCTTTGCAGCTTGGCATTGTTGGCAGGGAAGGATATTATCTTCCCTCTGATGTAAGCTTCTTATGTACCTCAGGTTACATACGCTTCAGGTTATATACGCTTCAGGTTACACACTCCGCTAACCCAGAAATAGGGAACCGCCAGAAGGCCCTCGGCGCTGGACCTCAGCGTCCGGGCAGAACGATGGGGTTTGAGACGCTCCTTCAGGTATACTGGGCCGAGGCCGTTTAGGGCTTTGAAGGTCAACACCAACACTTTGAATTGTGCTTGGAAACGTACTGGAAGCCAATGTAGGTCTTTCAAAACCGGTGTTATGTGGTCTTGGTGGCCACCCCCAGTCACCAGTCTAGCTGCCGCATTCTGGATTAATTGCAGTTTCTGGGTCACCTTCAAAGGTAGCCCCACGTAGAGCGCATTGCAGTAGTCCAAGCAGGAGATAACTAGAGCATGCACCACTCTGTCGAGACAGTCCGCGGGCAGGTAGGGTCTCAGCCTGCGTACCAGGTGGAGTTGGTAAACAGCTGCCCTGGACACAGAATTGACCTGCGCCTCCATGGACAGCTGTGAGTCCAAAATGACTCCCAGGCTGCGCACCCGGTCCTTCAGGGGCACAGTTACCCCATTCAGGACCAGGGAGTCCTCCACACCTGCCTGACCCCTGTCCCCCAATAGCAGTACTTCTGTCTTGTCAGGATTCAACCTCAATCCATTAGCCGCCATCCATCTTCCAACCACCTCCAGGCACTCACACAGGACCTTCACCGCCTTCACTGGTTCTGATTTGAAAGAGAGGTAGAGCTGGGTATCATCTGCATATTGATGGACACCCAGTCCAACCCCCCTGATGATATCTCCCAGCGGCTTCATATAGATGTTAAAAAACATGGGGGAGAAGACAGAACCCTGAGGCACCCCACAAGTGAGAGCCCAGGGGTCTGAACACTCATCCCCCACCACCACTTTCTGAACACGGCCCAGGACGAAGGAGCGGAACCACTGTATAACAGTGCCCCCAGCTCCCAGCCCCTCTAGACGGTCCAGAAGGATGTTATGGTCGATTGTATCAAAGGCTGCTGAGAGATCCAGCAGAACTAGGAAACAGCTCTCACCTTCGTCCCTAGCTCGCTGGAGATCATCGACCAGCGCAACCAAGGCAGTTTCAGTCCCATGATGAGGCCTGAATCCCGATTGGAAGGGATCCAAATGGTCCGCTTCTTCCAGGCGTGCCTGGAGTTGTTCAGCAACCACTCGCTCAATCACCTTGCCCAAGAACGGAAGATTTGAGACTGGGCGATAGTTGACCATACTGGCCGGGTCTAAAGATGTTTTTTTAAGAAGCAGTTTAATGACCGCCTCTTTCAGCAGATCTGGGAATGTTCCCTCACAGAGGGAGGCATTCACCACCCCGCAGAGCCCATCACCCAGCCCTTCCCGGCTTGCTTTTATTAGCCAGGATGGGCAGGGATCAAGGAGACAGGTGGTTGGTTTTACGCGTCCAAGCAGCCTGTCCACATCCTCGTGGGTAATGGATTGAAATTGATTCCATGCAACTTGACCAGACAGGGCTCTAGCACTCTCCCGCCCCAGCCCTGCTCCCATGGTGGTGTCTAGCTCCTTCCGAATATGAGTGATTTTTATCTGCAAAAAACTTTGCAAAATCGTTGCAGGAGATCTTGGGATCTTTACAAGGCCTCGGTGGTAAAGGTGGTTCAGTTAAATTGCGGACCACCTGAAAGAGTCTCCAGCTACTATTTTCTGCAGATGCAAGTGAAGAGGCGGTGAAGAAAGTCTTCTTCGCCGTCGCTATTGCCACTTGGTAGGCTCGACGTTGAGCTCTAACCTGTGTCCGGTCTGATTCAGAATGAGTTTTCTGCCACCGACGCTCTAGCCGTCTCAGCGATTGTTTCATCACCCTCAGCTCCGAAGAAAACCATGGGGCTGTCCAGGCTCCATGCAATTGGAGAGGGCACTTCGGAGCCAGACAGTCAATAGCCCTGGTTAACTCCGCATTCCAGCGGGCCACCAGAATCCCCTGCCACTCTCTGGAAGCCATTTGGATCCATTAAGTGGCGGGGGCGGACCATCTGAATTAGTCCCACCACCCTGCAGAGGGGAAGGGTCGTGGAGAAGTCCAGTTGCACAAGGAAGTGATCTGACCATGGCACTTCTTTTGATTCACAAAAATTCATATAAATTCATAGGGTTTGTGTTACATAAATTTGGTTTCCCTATAGAATACTGTAATTGGATTAAAATGATTTATAAAAACCCAATGTTCTGGACAAATGGAAGAATTTCAAATTTAATTAGTTTAAATCGAGGAATGAGACAAGGATGTCCTCTTTCCCCATTACTATTTAATCTCTGCCTGGAACCATTAACAAGAGCAATAATTCAGGATGAGCATATCAAGGGTGTAAAACACAACAAACATAATTACAAAATTGTATTATTTGCGGATGATAACCTTTTATTTATTACAAAACCAGAAGATACAATTCCAAAAATTATGGAGAAAATAAAAACCTTTGGCAGAATATCGGGATATTCTATAAACTGGACAAAATCAGAGATTTTACCAAGGGCTACATTGTATAGAAACCATCAATTTTGGATGTGCAAAGACTTTATCAAATACTTGGGTATAATTATTTCATCAGATATGGACCAAATTGTAAAATTAAATTTGAATCAAATTATAAATGAGATTTCTTTTGATATAGAAAGGTGGGGAACTCTAAACCTCTCCCTTTGGGGAAAGGTTAACATCCTCAGAATGAATGTTGTTCCAAAGCTTTTATACATTCTTAGAAGATTACCAATACATATTCCCAAATTTTATTTCCAAAAAATAAATCAACTATTTAGATTGTGCCTGTGGGGTACAAAGCCACCAAAAATATCACTACATAAAATGCAACTGCCAACTGAGGAAGGCAGCTTTGGCCTCCCAAATCGGGAACTATATCACCAGGCCTACCTGCTGAGTAAGACTAATGACTGGAGAGCTAGCAGGAATCCCAATTGGGCTACAGTGGTGCCTCGCAAGACGAAAAGAATCCGTTCCGCGAGTCTCTTCGTCTAGCGGTTTTTTCGTCTTGCGAAGCAAGCCCATTAGCGGCTTAGCGGTTTAGCGCTATTAGCGGCTTAGCGGCTTTTAGCGGCTTAGCGGATAAGCGGCTTAGCGGCTTAGAAAAAGGGGGGAAGGGGGGAAAAGGGGGGGGGGAAAGTAGGAAAAACTCGCAAGACATTTTTGTCTTGCGAAGCAAGCCCATAGGGAAATTCGTCTTGCGAAGCGCCTCCAAAACGGAAAACCCTTTCATCTAGCGGGTTTTTCGTCTTGCGAGGCATTCGTCTTGTGGGGCACCACTGTACTCTCGAGTATAGTTTCTTTGAAGCTCTTATAGGGTGGACTAAACTTGGCTCCAATTTTATGAAATATCCTATTATCCTAGAGACTATTAAAGCACCTATAAAAATTTGGATGAATATAAATAAAAATAATAAAGATGACCCCTATCAGCATGAGAAATTAACAATATGGGCCAGCCCAAAATTAAAAATTGGAAATAAAGTAATAATTTGGCAAAATTGGATGAAAAAACGTATTTTGACATTGAATCAATTAATTGATGAAAATTACAAATTTGTGGAATATAAGACTTTGCAAATAAAGTATGGATTAACCAGTGAAACCCAATGGCAATACATCCAATTGAAACATATGTTGGAAAGGCAGTTTGGCTATAGCAGCATCGGAAACACCCATGCTGCTACAAGATTTAATCCCTGCAACAAAAACAAAAAACTCTACACTTGCACTAAATAAAACCCTACTCAACAGGAAGAAATATGATTTAGAATATGATAGACAAAAATGGAGTGAAGAGTTAGGGGTACATATAACAAATGATATATTGGAGTCAAGTATAAAATCAACAGAACTAGCCTCTATGGATCTAAGACTAAGACTTATTCAGCAGAAAATAATATTCAGAGTCCACTAGACTCCAGCAAAACTATAGCAGAAGAAAATAACAAGTGCAGACAACTGCTGGAGATGTGGGAGTAAAAATGCGAACTTAGTACATAAGATGATTAACTGCCCGTATCTGAAGAAGTGTGCATGCACACGAAAGCTCATACCAAGAACTAACTTAGTTGGTCTTTAAGGTGCTACTGGAAGGAATTTTTTGTTTTATTTTGTTTTGACTATGGCAGACCAACACGGTTACCTATCTGTAACTGCCCGATGATAAGATCATTTTGGTGCGACGTGAGGATACTTATAGTAAGAGTAATAAAAAGAAATGGTTATTTAGGGGAATTGAATTTAATTTTAAATTATATTCTGGAAACGTGGGAAATTTCAAGGGGTCAAAAAAAATGGGTGTACCGTGCTATATTAGAAGCAAAAAAACTTTTTTGATGAATTGGAAGAGCCGCAAAACGATTCAATTGAGCCCATGGATTGATAATATGGACAGATTAGCTACATATGAACGAATTGCATGTCGACGCAAATTAAGAATGGATAAATATGAAGAAATCTGGAATGAATATTTAAGCGATAAGGCGGATAGTGGGGAAAGTGAGGGGAGGAGAGAGAGGTGGGAAAATATTGTTTAAAAGGTGCAGTCATAGGTATATCAGTGTATTTAAATCTGAATTGTCAAATTGTGTTATTATTGATATTATGGTTTTTGTTGAAGTGTCTTTTGCGGTTGTTTGTATCGAAAAAATGATTAAATAATTTTTTTAAAAAATAATTTCATAACTTTTGACCTGGCAATATATCGTAAATCATGATGTTATTCTTTATACTTTCTCTCTCTTATCTACTCTAATCTGTTTGCCATCTGAGGATAACACTTCATTTATCTGCAAACCTGTGCCACAGTAAATCTGTTAGTCTTTAAGATGTCACAAGACTCTTATTTCATGTTGCAACTGCAATGGCTTTCCCTCTGGAAGTTGCCTAATATCTAAAACATTGATTAGAGTTTTCACTGTTATATTTTGACAATTTGAGTATGGTTGCTGTATATTGAAATCTTTTAGGCACAACAATTAATAAGTAATTAAAGAGGTTTTAGATTGTAGTGTTCAGGTATAGATGCCTGCATAAAAACCAACCCAGCAGGTTAATTTGGAAGAATTGTTTTTGGACATAGACACAAACGTTAAATTAAAGCTGTGCACACTTCTAGCTGTGCTCCTCCCCAATCCTGCAATGCTTTGAGCTGTATTGATCCGTTTTTTCAATGAAAATATATGCCTTTATTTGCTTAGTTAGTAAAACAATTGTTTGAACTAATTTTATTGTTCATTTTCAGATATGGGTTTTGGGAAAGATGCTAATATCTGTGCTGAAACATTTCTAGAGTCTGCCAGTATTTTGGGGACCTTTGCTATTTGTTATGAGTGTGAGCCCCTTCATGGATCACTGCCTTGCTGTGGCGAAGGGGCTTGAATAACTCAGAGAAGCTATGAACTATGCCGTGCAGGGCCACCCAAGATGGACAGGTCATAGTGGAGAGTTTTGACCAAACATGATCCACCTGGAACAGGAACTGGCAATCCACTCCAGTATCCCTGCCAAGAAAATTCCATGGACAAAGACAACAGGCATATAAAAATTATGATGCTGGAAGATGAGCCCCTCAGGTCAGATGGCGTCCAACATGCTACTGAGGAAGAGCGGAGGACAAGTTCAAGTAGATTCAGAATTGATGAAGCGGCTGGGCCAAAGCCGAAAAGTCGCTCAGTTGCGGATATGCCTGGAAGCGAAAGGAAAGTCCAATGCTGTAAAGAAAAATATTGCATAGGAACCTAGAATGTAAGAACCATGAACCTGAGTAAGTTGGATGTGGTCAAAAATGAGATGCCAAGAATAAATATTGACATCCTGGGCATCAGTGAACTAAAATGGACAGGAATGGGCGAATTCAGTTCAGATGACCATCATATCTACTACTGTGGGCAAGAAACCCATAAAAGAAATGGAGTGGCCCTCATAGTGAACAAAAGAGTGGTGAAAGCTGTGCTGGGATGCAATCTCAAAAATGATAGAATGATCTCGATACGAATCCAAGGCAGACCTTTTAACATCACAGTAATCCAAGTTTATGCACCAACTACTGGTGCTGAAGAAACTGAAATTGACCAATTCTATGAAGACTTACAACACCTTATAGAAGTGACACCAAAGAAGGATGTTCTTCTCATAGGGGATTGGAATGCTAAAGTAGGGAATCAAGAGATAAAAGGAACAGCTGGCAAGTTTGGCCTTGGAGATCAAAACGAAGCAGGGCAAAGGCTAATAGAGTTCTGTCAAGAGAACAAGCTGGTCATCACAAACACGCTTTTCCAACAACACAAGAGACAACTCTACACATGGACATCACCAGATGGGCAGCATCAAAATCAGATTGATTATATTATCTGCAGCCAAAGATGGAGAAGCTCTATACAGTCAGCAAAAACAAGACCTGGAGCTGACTGTGGCTCATATCATCAGCTTCTTATAGCAAAATTCAAGCTTAAACTGAAGAAAGTAGGAAAAACCACTGGGCCGGTAAGATACAATCTAAATCAAATCCTTTATGAATACACAGTGGAAGTGAGGAACAGGTTTAAGATTTTAGATTTGGTGGACAGAGTGCCTGAAGAACTATGGATGGAGGCTCGCAACATTATACAGGAGGCAGCAACGAAAACCATCCCAATGAAAAGGAAATGCAAGAAAGCAAAGTAGCTGTCCAACGAGACCTTACAAATAGTGGGGGAGAGAAGGCAAGCAAAATGCAAGGGAGATAGTGAAAGATACAGGAAACTGAAAGCAGATTTCCAAAAAACAGCAAGGAGAGACAAGAAGGCCTTCTTAAATGAGCGATGCAAAGAAATAGAGGAAAACAACAGAATGGGAAGAACCAGAGATCTGTTCAAGAAAATTGGAGATATGAAAGGAACATTTCGTACAAAGATTACCATAATAAAGGATAAAAGTGGTAAGGACCTAACAGAAGCAGAAGACATCAAGAAGAGGTGGCAAGAATACACAGAGGAATTATACCATAAAGATATGGATGGCTCGTACACCCCAGGTAGTGTGGTTGCTGACTTTGAGCCAGAGATCCTGGAGAGTGAAGTCAAATGGGCCTTAGAAATCACTGCAAATAACAAGGCCAGTGGAAGTGATGATATTCCAGCTGAAGAAGAAGAAGAGTTTGGATTTGATATCCCGCCTTTCACTCCCCTTCAGAAGTCTCAAAGCAGCTAACATTCTCCTTTCCCTTCCTCCCCCACAACAAACACTCTGTGAGGTGAGTGGGGCTGAGAGACTTCACAGAAGTGTGACTGGCCCAAGGTCACCCAGCAGCTGCATGTGGAGGAGCAGAGACGCAAACCCGGTTCCCCAGATTACGTGACTACACGACACTGGCTCTCGAACTATTTAAAATTTTAAAAGATGATGCTGTTAAGGTGCTACACTCAATATGCCAGCAAGTTGGAAAACTCAGCAATGGTCAGAGGATTGGAGAAGATCAGTCTACATCCCAATCCCAAAGAAGGGCAGTGCCAAAGAATGCTCCAACTACCACACAATTGCACTCATTTCACATGCTAGCAAGGTTATGCTTAAAATTCTACAAGGAAGGCTCAAGCTGTATGTGGACCGAGATCTCCCAGAAGTGCAAGCTGGATTTAGAAGAGGCAGAGGAACCAGAGACCAAATTGCAAACATGTGCTGGATTTTGGAGAAAGCTAGAGAGTTCCAGAAAGACATCTACGGTACTTCTGCTTCATTGACTATGCAAAAGCCTTTGATTGTGTCAACCACAGCAAACTGTGGCAAGTTCTTAAAGAAATGGGAGTGCCTGATCACCTCATCTGTCTCCTGAGAAATCTCTATGTGGGACAAGAAGCTACAGTTAGAACTGGATATGGAACAACTGACTGGTTCAAAATTGGGAAAGGAGTACGACAAGGCTGTATATTGTCTCCCTGCTTATTTAACTTATATGCAGAAGTCATCATGCGAAAGGCTGGACTGGATGAATCCCTAGCCGGAATTAAGATTGCCAGAAGAAATATCAACAACCTCAGATATGCAGATGACACAACCTTGATGGCAGAAAGTGAGGAGGAATTAAAGAACCTTTTAATGAGGGTGAAAGAGGAGAGCGCAAAATATGGTTTGAAGCTCAACATCAAAAAATGAAGATCATGGTCATTGGTCCCATCACCTCCTGGCAAATAGAAGGGGAAGAATTGGAGGCAGTGAGAGATTTTACTTTCTTGGGCTCCATGATCACTGCAGATGGTGACAGTAGTCACAAAGTTAAAAGACGCCTGCTTCTTGGTAGAAAAGCAATGACAAACCTAGACAGCATCTTAAAAAGTAGAGATATTGCCTTGTCGACAAAGGTCCGTATAGTTAAAGCTATGGTTTTCCCTGTAGTGATGTATGGAAGTGAGAGCTGGACCATAAAGAAAGCTGATATCCAAAGAATTTATGCTTTTGAATTATGGTGCTGGAGGAGACTCTTGAGAGTCCCATGAAATGCAAGAAGATCAAACCTCTCCATTCTGAAGGAAATCAGCCCCGAGTGCTCACTGGAAGGACAGATCCTGAAGCTGAGGCTCCAATACTTTGGCCACCTCATGAGAAGAGAAGACTCCCTGGAAAAGACCCTGATGTTGGGTAAGATGGAGGGCACAAGGAGAAGGGGACAACAGAGGACGAGATGGTTGGATTCTAGTTTGAAAAGGGAGGATAAAAGTTTTTTGCTTTGTATATTTTGTTACTACTTTCAGACTTAATATGAAAAGAATAATGTAAAAAATAGACAATAATTTCTAGTCTCTGAAGCCAAGGCAGTGTAGGAAACTATTTTGATCTAGAAAACATTTGTAAAGATGATTTTTTTTTTTTTACTTTAAAGCAAATTGTGATAACATGGCTGTGATTCAGTATATACAATTTCACTGTACCTCGAAGCCAGCAGCATGAGTTTGACCTAAGTGTGGGAGTCAGTGGAAAACAGGAGTGCCTGGCGTGCTCTGGTCCATGGGGTCACGAAGAGTCGGACACGATTAAACAACAACAAATGAGTGTGATCCACCTTGAGTCCTGTAGGTATAGGGCGACATACAAATTTAATAGTGATAAAATAATAATGTGTGTTAAAGGTAATGGTAAAGGTACCCCTGCCCGTATGGGCCAGTCTTGACAGACTCTAGGGTTGTGCGCTCATCTCACTCTAGAGGCCGGGAGCCAGCGCTGTCCGCAGACACTTCCGGGTCACGTGGCCAGCGTGACGAAGCTGCTCCAGCGAACCGGCACCAGAGCAGCACACGGAACGCCGTTTATCTTCCCGCTATAAAGCAGTACCTATTTATCTACTTGCACTTTAAGGGTGCTTTCGAACTGCTAGGTGGGCAGGAGCTGGGACCGAACGACATGAGCTCACCCCGCCGCGGGTATTCGAACCGCCGACCATGCGATTGGCAGGTCCTAGGCGCTGAGGTTTTACCCACAGTGCCACCCGCGTGCCTCCTAATGTGTGTTAGGACTGGGCAATCCATTGTCCAGAACTGGTTCAAAGTCTATATTGTGATATTAGTTTTATAATTTTTGAGTTGGCAATATTGTGAATCATGGTGTGCTATGCAAAAATCATGATGTGGGGGAAACCATGAAACCAGCCAATGCCTCTACATAGCTGCATTCTTATTTCAGACATCATGATATATCAGTATATCATGGTGTTTGATTGGTGATATATCATCATGTTGAAAATCAGATATTGCAGTCCTAGAGTTTATAAAGTTATACATGGTACAGAGAAAGTGGATCGAGAAACGTTGCTCTCCGTCTCTCACAATACTCAGACTCAGGGACACCCAAAGTGGCTGAACGGTGAAAGATTCAGGACAGAGAAAGTGCAGCACTTTCCCCACCGACGAACTGGCGGAAGGGGCTGTTGGCGGGGCGGGAGGGGGCTCTTGGGCGGCAGCCTGCCGGCGGGTTTCCCCCGAGGGCATCTGCTTGGCCGCGGTGGGAAGAGGATCCGGCAGCCGCTCCGCTCCTGTTCTCGGGGAGCCCAGCTGGACGCCCTTGGAGCAGGCGGGAAAGCGCTTCTGCAGCCCAGGGGCCTCCCGGAGTTCCTTCGGCCGCTCACCGGCCGGAAGTCGCCTTCCCGCGCGGAGCCCGGGCGCTCCGGGGGGCGTGGCCTAACTATGTCGGGTCAGTCCCCGCCCCAACCTCCGCGATTCTTCCGCCAGCAGCCAATCCGCTTCGGGGGGCGTTCCCTCCCATTCAGGATTCCTCGTCCGGCTTGGAGGGTATGTAACAGCTGCTTCCCAGCGCGTCCCCCCGAGGTGCCCTTTGGAAAGCGGGGGGCGCGCGAGTTCGGAAGGCCGTGGCTGGCGGGGGAGGGGCTGCGGAGCCGGGCCGCCAGAGGGGGAGGGCGGCGGGGGCTGGGCTCGCTCGCTCGCCTGCCTGCCTGCCTGCCCGCCGGGCGCGGCGCCTTCTCTCCGGCGCGGCTCCGGATTCCGCTCTGTCCCAAAGCGGCCGAGGGAGGAGCGAGGGACCCTCCGCCTCTCGGCGCCCCCCGAAGCAAAAGCGCTGCCGGGGGACAGAGGGGCAAGGGCGGGCTTGCAGCGCCCGCTTCTGGCCTCGGGCTGGCGGGGAGAGTTGGAAGCCCGCCGCGCACCGGCTCCCGGGCCGGATGTGGTCTCGACGCTGCTCCCTCCGCCCCTTTTCCTGGCGGGGCGGGAGGACGGCTGTTACTAGCCGGGGAGCGTCATTCTGTGGCCGAATCGCGCGTGTGTCGCGTGTCTGGGGATCCGCGGCTGCTCCCCCCCCCCCTCCGCGGGGAAGTCTCGCTTCCGATTTCGTTTTCCGCCGCGCTCCATCCTCGCTCGCTGCCGGGCGGGCGAGGGTTCCCCCGGTGGCGCCTGTGCCGGGATGGCGCGCCTCGCTCGCCTGGCGGGCGCCCTCCTTGCAACTAACGCGGAGCTGTGGCACTTCGTCTCCTCCTCGCGCGGCTGGCTTCTGGGTGGCTCGCTCGCCAGATCCGCCGGCCGCCTTCGCATTAACTCTCCCGTTCCCACGGGGGAAGGGAGTCTCTTTAATGTGGCGTCCCGATTTTCCCACAACGGGAGGAGGCGCAAAACCTCCCACAAAAACCTGGCTGGCGTGCGATTGCCGAGGGGATCTCCCTATTATTTTTTTTATCACTTAAATCATACGCGGGGCTTGGCTGCTTTTTGGGTGTGCGTGTGAACGGGGTGCTGGGAAAACAACGAAGGCAACGGGAAGAGAAGCGGGCGGGAGGGCGGCCCATTCGGAGGTCTTGCTCTCCCCTCCCCTTGCGCCCGTTTGCTCGGGAGTAGACGGCGCTGCGTTTCGCGGGGCTGGGCAGGAAGAGGGACGGCGGCCTCCGTCGTTTACGGCGCAGCTTTGACGGGCATCTCCCCCCCCCCCCCGAAGTGCGTGGATTTGGAGGCGGGACGCCGCGCTCTGGCCGGGATGGCCCCTCCCGCGGCCATCTCGTCGAAGAGGGCCGGGCTTCCAGGGCGGGGGAGGCGCCGCCGCAATTCGGATCGTGCCGTTGGTCAAGAATGTGACTCGTAATTCCCGAGGGGAGCGGCGAGGGAGCGCGCCTTTCTCCTTGAAGCGGATTGGGGCAGGGCGGAAAACGGGCTCCGCCTCCTTCCCTGTTATGGTTGGGGGGCGGGGGGGGGAGGTGACGGCTGTTGGAAAGCATCCCGGAAGTGAAACTGAAATTCGGTTGCAGAGGAGGAGTAGGATAAGAGCGATCTAAGGAGCCGGCCCCAGGGATCGTGCTCCCTCGCGACATTTCGGCAGGCTTGAGTTGCACGAGGGGTCGGTGCGCTAAAGGCCCTTGAGTCCTCCATTTGCAGAAGCAGTACATTTGCAGAGGAATCTGGCTGCCCGGCGTCCGGTGCAGTGGCTGATCCTGCAGGGCTGCTCTTGTGCCTCTAGGAAACAGAAAGGGAACATCCGACCTGTGGAATCGCAGGTACTTCAGCCTTCCTCGACCTGGCACCCTCCAGATGGAACTATGTGGGAGTTATAGTTCAGTGCAGCTGGAGGGCGCCAGGTTGGCGAAGGCTAGGTAGAAGCAGAGCCGGTTTCTCTCGCCATCAGTTCTGCTATACCATTGGCTCAAATAGCGTCTCTCTTTGCTCATTGGAGTAGAAATGGTATGGATGGGGGTTAGTTAGAGCCATGGAAGATTCACTATTGACTGTCGCAAAGATAGGAAGCATCCAGATTTAGGGCAGGTATAGGAACCTCAGAGGCCAGGGAGAAAGCTTGTGGGATGCCCAGAGACGGATGGGCTTGGGGTGGGATGGAGCAGAGCTCCTGGTGCTTTTGCCTTTCAGAAGAGGAATCTGGGACTCTCTGCCACCTTCCTGCAAGAGCTGCCACAACAAAGCTCATATCTCCACCCTGCCTTGTGCAGAACCTCAGGGAGGGCTAGGACACATCTTCCTCCTTGTACAAGAAAAAGGGGTGGAGGCTGTTGAACAGCCAGCATTGTGGCTTCTGCCTGTGTGTCTTGGGGGCTCTGGATTAAAAGTTGTTCCTGGAGAGAACAGTTGCTTTGCATGCAGAAGGGCCAGGTCCCATCCTTGGCATCTGCTGGAAGGGCAGGGAGAGATGCTTGAGGAGCCGCTGAGCTTGGTGGACCCACAGTCTGACTTAATGTAAGGCAACTTTGCTGGTTGCTCTGTTCCCTTCTTCCATTATGACTTGAATGCCAAATACCTTTGAATGCTGTGGGCGCCTTTCATTTCCCCCTCAGTGTTTGTCCTGCCTGCCCCTGTGTTTCCTCACCAGCTCCAGGACACCTGAGAAGGCACTTGATGAGTCTCTGTCATCCTTTGCTCCTGGGTGAGGCATGTCTTCACCCATAAGGCTGCTTTAAAACAACAACAATAATAAGAAGCCTGGCAGATAACTCCCATATGTGGGAGGATTGCAACATTTGGGGGTTCGTGGGGAAGGTGAGTATTAGGGAGCATATTATAGAGGTAGAGTCGTACCTCGGAAGTGGAACAGAATCTGTTCCAGAAGTCTGTTCGACTTCTGAAATGTTCAGCTTCCAAAGCATGGCTTCTGATTGGCTGCAGGAAGCTGCAGAAGCCCCAGCGGACGTTCGGATTCCAAAACGTTAGACTCCCAAGGCGTTCGGGAGCCGAGGTACGACTGTATATGAAATTATGCATCTCATGGAGAAAGTGGAATCCAGTGGGGTTGTCCCATGAAGCCAAATGTTGGAGGATTCAGGATAGACAGAGGACTTTTTCCACACAGTACACTTTGTTTATTTATGTACTGCATTTATATGCCACCTTTATCTTCCTATGAGCTCAAGGTGGTTGTACATGGTTATCTTCCTAATTTGATCCATACAACAACCTAGTGAGGAAGGTGACTGACCCAAGGTCACCCAGGGAGCTTTGTGGCTGAGTGGGGGGTTGTGGCCACCAACTTGGATGGAGGCTTTGCAAAGGAAAGGGGTTTAAACAAACTTGGGGAAGAGCAGGCTCTCAGTAGCTAGTAGCCACAATGACCATTACAATGACCCTCTTGTAGGCGGCATCTCCTGAATATCAGTTACCTGGATTTGCAGGTGAACAGAGTGCTCCTCATGCCCTTTTGGTGGGCTTCCCCTGATGGGCATCTGGGTGGCTCTTGCGAGGAGGACAAGATGCTGGACGGGATGGGCCTTTGGCCTGATCCAGCACGGCGTGTCTTCTGTTCTTCAAAGCAATCTTTTCTAGTCTTTAGGGGCAGTAAATTCTCCTGGAGTTCAGTCTGTAAATCAAAGCAGAGGACTGTTTTATGAGGAGTCAAATACAACCCTGTTAAGTTCAAGTGGTAGGTTTCAAGTTGTTTTTTAACTCCTTGATCTCAACAGGAAGTGGTTTTTACTCTTGCTCCACTGGTCTTTGACAATCATACATAACTCTTTCTCTCTTTCAGACTTCAGCATTTTTCTTTTGCTGCCTGCAAAATTTTGAAGGATCTCCTTTTCCTCTTGGTGGTGTTGGGGTGTCAGAACCGGTACGGTGCAGGGAGGCTATAAAACATCAAGAGCTTGGGGCAAAAGTTACTTAGGAGAACTAAACAAGCTTCAGTGGGACGATATTAATTCATGCGTGTCTTCCCAAACAAACAAGATGAATTTTAACAGGGAGAAATGTAAAGTATTGCACTTGGGCAAAAAAAATGAGAGGCACAAATACAAGATGGGTGACACCTGGCTTGAGAGCAGTACATGTGAAAAGGATCTAGGAGTCTTGGTTGACCACAAACTTGACATGAGCCAACAGTGTGACGTGGCAGCTAAAAAAGCCAATGCAATTCTGGGCTGCATCAATAGGAGTATAGCATCTCGATCAAGGGAAGTAATAGTGCCACTGTATTCTGCTCTGGTCAGACGTCTAGTTCTGGGCACCACAGTTCAAGAAGGACACTGACAAACTGGAACGTGTCCAGAGGAGGGCAACCAAAATGGTCAAAGGCCTGGAAACGATGCCTTATGAGGAAGGGCTAAGGGAGCTGGGCATGTTTAGCCTGGGGAAGAGGAGGTTAAGGGGTGATATGATAGCCATGTTCAAATATATAAAAGGATGTCACATAGAGGAGGGAGAAAGGTTGTTTTCTGCTGCTCCAGAGAAGCGGACACGGAGCAATGGTTCCAAACTACAAGAAAGAAGATTCCACCTAAACATTAGGAAGAACTTCCTGACAGTAAGAGCTGTTCGACAGTGGAATTTGCTGCCAAGGAGTGTGGTGGAGTCTCCTTCTTTGGAGGTCTTTAAGCAGAGGCTTGACAACCATGTGTCGGGAGTGCTCTGATGGTGTTTCCTGCTTGGCAGGGGGTTGGGCTCGATGGCCCTTGTGGTCTCTTCCAACTCTATGATTCTATGATTCCCTACCTTCGTAACTTTATGATAGCTGTTGTGTGACGATGCCATTGCAGGCTGAGGTAACACCCAGTGAATTTCATGGTTGTGTAAGGATTTGAATGCAGGTTTCCTCAGTCTGGATCCCAACTGTCTGGCGCAGAGCTTTCCAAAGTGTGTGTCATGACACATTGTGTTGGCTGCAGTGTGTAGGTGTGTCACACGAATACTCCCAGCGCTCCTCCTGGGGCTGGAAAGAGGTTAGTTTAACCTCCGGTTTGCTAGTAAAACTGAATTACCGTGTCACAAAATGATGCATGTCTAAAAAATGTGTCACCAACATGAAAAGTTTTGAAAGCTCTGGTCTAGAACACAGCTTTTGTGAGAACCCCCCCCCCACAGAATTGGACCAGCGTTTTCAATAGTGTTAGATAGATAACCAAGGTGTCAAATAGCCAGGGCTGCTGCAACAAACAGCTGTGCAAGCCTTTGGGCAGCAGAGACATGAAAGGGCATCAGAGGAGGGAGGGACAGAGGGCAGTGTTGCCCACGGCACCTCTGACTGTTAATCAAGGCACCCCAGGGTGCCATGGCACACTTGCTGAAAAACCACTGCCTTAAACCAAGGTTGTGGTCACTAAAACGGAATGTATAGTTGCCATTTCGTGGGCAAGATGGCTCTAAAGTCCTATTTTTCATATGATGGGCTGGCTATGATTCTCAGTTAACCATCTGGCTAGTTCACTGCCAACCTTGAGCTAGGTTAAGAGCTTGGAGAACTTAAAGAAGAAAAGTCACTTGATTGAGGGACAGTCTGCATATATATTGGCCTATTCCGCCCTGTTCAGGCAGAACAGAAAAAGCAATTTGGTTCCAGAAATTCATTCTGATTTTGCAGATAAAACGGAATTCTACAAAATGGGATATTAGTGTGTGAAAACAGTTCAGAGCCAATGATCCTGAGATGACTAAGATGACAGGTGCCATCCTGGCGCCCAGGCATCTTCACTTGGTTGCAAGTGGTTGAAAGCCAGGTGCAAAATGTGCCTGGCTAATTTCACACACTGGGTCGATCTGCTTTTTCTGTCATGTTTATGAGAAGGGCATGAAGGCAGTGGTCCTCCTCAGGAGCTGATACTCACAGGTGCTTTTAGATGTGGAGGTTTTATGTAGCTAATGTGGCCAATCACTGATGGCAGACTTGGTTATCCATGAATTAGTCCACTTTTCTCTACCTTTTTAAAGCTATCACACTGAATCAAATCCTAGAGATTTCCAGCTAAGTGAATATAATTATTTCCCCACATTTAGCTTAGGCGCCGTCTTGTGAGGGACAGAGTTTCTATTAATTCAAGCCCAGTCATGTTGGCTGATTTATTTTTACTTCTTTTTTTTTAAGAGTCAGGCTAATGTGAACGTCTGCTGTGCAGCAGCTGCAAGTCAGAGGTGTTCCTGGTGACGGAAGCGGCTTAATTGCTAGTAGCTTTATCCATGTGGGAAAATGTGTGGACAAGCAATGCTCTGAGCATGTGTGGCTGCCATCTTCACAATTATGGGATTTGTTGGGTGATGATGCACCACTTTGGAGCTTCTTGGGCAATGCTTGTGTTTGCTGCTTCCTGGATAAAATCATGCTCCCAAATAGTGGATCTGAAATCCAAGAAGGAGCCTCCTCTCATGTATGCTGTGATGAACTTGGGCATAAGCAGAGACTGTGTCACCTTCCTGCCCTTTGATCTGGCCCAGATATCATTGTTGGAAGGAGTGGGTGAGTTTAATATGTAACTACTGGTGACAGCTGGGTGGAATCCTAGAATTGCAGAGTTGGAAGGGACCCCAAGAGTCATCTAGTCCAACCTCCTGCAATGCAGGAATCTTAGCAAAAACATCTATGACAGGCGGTCATCCAACTTCTGCTTAAAAACCTCCAAGGAAGGAGAGTCCATCACCTCCTGAGGAAGTCTGTGCCACTGTCAAACAGCTCTTGTTACTTTTTCCCAGGATGACAAGGAGTACTCTTCGGGTTTGGTCAGCAGCTACAAATGCCCCTAACAGATACTTCTTTCAACCCACATTGTACCAGCTTCCTTGCAAAAACATCATGGGGGACTTTGTCAAAAGCCTTACTAAAACCAAGATACGCTATGTCCACAGCATTAGGTTAGGGGAGTAAACAATCACTTCTTGTTTTTAAGCAGGAACTGTAATGTAATTGTGCCTTGTGGAGTGCTTGTATTCAGTGTTCTAGCCAGCCATGCCTTCTCTCGGGATACTCCATTCCATTACAGCTGTACCTTGGTTCTCTCAGACCAAAGCTTTGCATGAAATCACATGTGGGAGAGACTTCTCCCTGATTTGGGTGCTAGCCCATTTCCCTTCTGACCAGTGCTTTTTAAAAAAGAAAATAGGTGCCAGTACTGCATATCCTTGAGTACCCCCAGAAAAAACATTGCTTCTGACCATTCTATGTCAAGCAGCTCAACAAGTCCCTACAAGATGCAGTTGCAAGAATAATTTCTTGGGGAGCATGCAAATGTGGAAGGACCATAGCTCAGCAATAGAGCTGCTGTTTTTGCACACAGAAGACACCAGGTTCAGTCCCTGGCATCTCCCTGCCTGAAACCCTGGAGAGCTGCTGCTCGTCCGTGGACAGGACTGAGCTTGGTGGGCCAAGTGTCTGGCTTATGGATGTAGTGAGCTGCCTAATCCCATTTCTTCTTGTTGCTCTGTGGTTTCTGCCATTCCATAATGTAGATGGGCTGTTTTCTTTTGCATCTGTAGTGTGTATATGTATACATAAATAGGCAAGAGGATGCATTAAGACATGGAACCAGACCCACACAGCAGGAGAGAATGTTCATCGTACCAGTGACTGGTGGTCTGTGCATTTTGCTGCACCTGTGCTCTTTTTTTGTAGAGAAACACACATATTGAGCCCCGTCTTTTGATACTTTCACTCACACACAGTTCTGAGTATATTTTCATGGCACTGGGAGCATCAGAAACATTATGCCCTCTTCTAAGGAGTTCCTCCCCTTCATGGATCACTGCCTTGCCGTGGCGAAGGAACTTGAAGAACTCAGAGAAGCTATGAACTATGCCGTGCAGGGCACCCAAGATGAACAGGTCATAGTGGAGAGTTTTGACCAAACGTGATCCACCTGGAGGAGGAACCGGCAAGCCACTCCAGTATCCCTGCCAAGAAAACTCCATGGACAAAGACAACAGGCATATAAAAGTTATGACGCTGGAAGATGAGCCCCTCAGGTCGGAAGGCGTCCAACATGCTACTGGGGAAGAGCAGAGGGCAAGTACAAGTAGATCCAGAGCTGATGAAGCGGCTGGGCCAAAGCCGAAAGGACGCTCAGTTGCGGATATGCCTGGAAGCGAAAGGAAAGTCCAATGCTGTAAAGAAAAATATTGCATAGGAACCTGGAATGTAAGAACCATGAACATGGGTAAGTTGGAGGTGGTCAAAAATGAGATGGCAAGAACAAATATTGACATCCTGGGCATCAGTGAACTAAAATGGACGGGAATGGGTGAATTCAGTTCGGATGACCATCATATCTACTACTGTGGGCAAGAAACCCGTAAAAGAAATGGAGTGGCCCTCATAGTCAACAAAAGAGTGGCAAAAGCTGTACTGGGATGCAATCTCAAAAATGATAGAATGATCTCGATACGAATCCAAGGCAGACCTTTTAACATCACAGTAATCCAAGTTTATGCACCAACTACTGGTGCTGAAGAAACTGAAATTGACCAATTCTATGAAGACTTACAACACCTTATAGAAGTGACACCAAAGAAGGATGTTCTTCTCATTATAGGGGATTGGAATGCTAAAGTAGGGAGTCAAGAGATAAAAGGAACAACCGGCAAGTTTGGCCTTGGAGATCAAAACGAAGCAGGGCAAAGGCTAATAGAGTTCTGTCAAGAGAACAAGCTGGTCATCACAAACACGCTTTTCCAACAACACAAGAGACGACTCTACACATGGACATCACCAGATGGGCAGCATCGAAATCAGATTGATTATATTCTCTGCAGCCAAAGATGGAGAAGCTGTATACAGTCAGCAAAAACAAGACCTGGAGCTGACTGTGGCTCAGATCATCAGCTTCTTATAGCAAAATTCAAGCTTAAACTGAAGAAAGTAGGAAAAACCACTGGGCCGGTAAGATACAATCTAAGTCAAATCCCTTATGAATACACAGTGGAAGTGAGGAACAGGTTTAAGGATTTAGATTTGGTGGACAGAGTGCCTGAAGAACTATGGATGGAGGCTCGTAACATTATACAGGAGGCAGCAACGAAAACCATCCCAATGAAAAGGAAATGCAAGAAAGCAAAGTGGCTGTCCAATGAGGCCGTACAAATAGCGGGGGAGAGAAGGCAAGCAAAATGCAAGGGAGATCGTGAAACATACAGGAAATTGAATGCAGATTTCCAAAGAATAGCAAGGAGAGACAAGAAGACCTTCTTAAACAAGCAATGCAAAGAAATAGAGGAAAGCAATAGAATGGGAAGAACCAGAGATCTGTTCAAGAAAATTGGAGATATGAAAGGAACATTTCGTACAAAGATTTCCATAATAAAGGACAAAAGTGGAAAGGACCTAACAGAAGCAGAAGACATCAAGAAGAGGTGGCAAGAATACACAGAGGAATTATACCAGAAAGAAACGGATGTCTCATATACCCCAGGTAGTGTGGTTGCTGACCTTGAGCCAGACATCCTGGAGAGTTTAGTCAAATGGGCCTTAGAAAGCACTGCAAATAACAAGGCCAGTGGAAGTGATGGTATTCCAGCTGAACTATTTAAAATTTTAAAAGATGATGCTGTTAAGGTGCTACACTCAATATTGCCAGCAAGTTTGGAAAACTCAGCAGTGGCCAGAAGATTGGAGAAGATCAGTCTACATCCCAATCCCAAAGAAGGGCAGTGCCAAAGAATGCTCCAACTATCGCACAATTGCACTAATTTCTCATGCTAGCAAGGTTATGCTTAAAATTCTACAAGGAAGGCTCAAGCAGTATGTGGACCGAGAACTCCCAGAAGTGCAAGCTGGATTTAGAAGAGGCAGAGGAACCAGAGACCAAATTGCAAACATGCGCTGGATTATGGAGAAAGCTAGAGAGTTCCAGAAAGACATTTACTTCTGCTTCATTGACTATGCAAAAGCCTTTGACTGTGTCGACCATGGCAAACTATGGCAAGTTCTTAAAGAAGTGGGAGTGCCTGATCACCTCATCTGTCTCCTGAGAAATCTCTATATGTGATAGGAAGCTACAGTTAGAACTGGATATGGAACAACTGATTGGTTCAAAATTGGGAAAGGAGTACGGCAAGGCTGTATATTGTCTCCCTGCTTATTTAACTTATATGCAGAATTCATCATGCGAAAGGCTGGGCTGGATGAATCCCTAGCCGGAATTAAGATTGCCGGAAGAAATATCAACAACCTCAGATATGCAGATGACACAACCTTGATGGCAGAAAGTGAGGAGGAATTAAAGAACCTTTTATTGAGGGTGAAAGAGGAGAGTGCAAAATATGGTCTGAAGCTCAACATCAAAAAAACGAAGATCATGGCTACTGGTCCCATCACCTCCTGGCAAATAGAAGGGGAAGAAATGGAGGCAGTGAGAGATTTTACTTTCTTGGGCTCCATGATCACTGCAGATGGTGACAGCAGCCACGAAATTAAAAGACGTCTGCTTCTTGGGAGAAGGGCAATGACAGGCCTAGACAGCATCTTGAGAAGTAGAGACATCACCTTGCCAACAAAGGTCCGTATAGTTAAAGCTATGGTTTTCCCAGTAGTGATGTATGGAAGTGAGAGCTGGATCATAAGGAAGGCTGATCGCCGAAGAATTGATGCTTTTGAATTATGGTGCTGGAGGAGACTCTTGAGTGTCCCATGGACTGCAAGAAGATCAAACCTCTCCATTCTGAAGGAAATCAGCCCTGAGTGCTCACTGGAAGGACAGATTGTGAAGCTGAGGCTCCAGTACTTTGGCCACCTCATGAGAAGAGAAGACTCCCTGGAGAAGACCCTGATGTTGGGAAAGATGGAGGGCACAAGGAGAAGGGGGCGACAGAGGAAGAGATGGTTGGATAGTGTTTTTGAGGTTACCAGCATGAGTCTGACCAAGCTGCGGGGGGCAGTGGAGGACAGGAGTGCCTGGCGTTCTCTGGTCCATGGGGTCACGAAGAGTCGGACACGACTAAACGACTAAACAACAACAACAACAACAAAGGAGTTCCTAGCTGGAAAATCATTGGTTTAATGCAGTGGTTACAAACTTCATACACCGCCTTGAGCTCCTTGGAAGAAGAAGGTGGTATATAAATGTAATAAATAAATAATACATACACGGATAGATAAACTGTACTTTACAGAATTTTGCTGTTCTGGAAGTTGTTTTTGTTACCAAAGCAGCCTATAAACTCATGCCACCTGAAGGTTTGGAATGGACTCCTACATGTCAGAGCCTGGGTAGCTCAGCTGGTAGAGCATGAGACTCTTACTCTCAGGGTTGTGGGTTCAAACCTCACATTGGACAAAAAGATTCCTGCATTGCAGGGGCTGGACTAGAAGTCCGCCATGGACCCATCCAACTCAACAATTCTATAATGCGTTTCATTTGATCAGAACTGCGACTCAAGACATACATCATTGACTTGGAGAGGCAGGTTGTGTTGCTACCCTTTAAACTGGATGTTCAGGTGTGAGTGTACATGAATGTAGGTTTAGGATGGGCAGGTGTCTTACCTCTGGAAAAAAGCACAGCTGATGTAAGAGCAAATGAGTTTTCTAAGACTGCAATTTCCCAAACCAGTCATTGTGTACATAAATCTCTCGTGTGATGATGCACCAGCATTAAAGTTTGGGGGTGGGGGAGAGCATTTGCAAGCTAACTATACACATTTTTAAAACATACTTAGCGTTGTTTTGGTGGCTGGGCTCTCTTTTTGCTTAAAAATGTGCTTCCCCAGTGTATATATTAAAAAGAGGACACATAGCAAGCAAAGTAGTTTTTGTTTTTGGACTGCAGATCTATAGCGATCATTGTGCGGACTGAATTTCTATTTAACACTGCAGCTTGCTGTGTTCAACTGGTCTTGTGTGTACAGTACTTGGTTTGGGAAAATTCTTTGGGAATTGGCTCTCATGATGCTGGCAAGGTGTCCTGAATGTTTTTAAGAATTCAATATTATCTGGGGTTGGTTGCCTGTGACAATGAAAACAGTCAGGAGATCCAATTGAGTATTCTCAGGGTATTCTCAGGGTATTCTCACTCTGTGAAGTTTAAATTCTGTGACTGACTTAAATAGGTGGTACAAGTCTATACATGTTTCCTTGGAAGTAAGGACCACTGAACAGAGCAGGAGTTATTCCGAGGTAAGAATGCATAGGATTGCAACAGTTCTTTATTGCCAGAGGTTAGAAACTTGAATGCTAACAATCCTTTGGAAATCCCCGTAAACACAAGGGGGACTTGATAAATGTTTTTCCTAACCCCAAGCTGTCGGACCTCCTGCGCACCAGTATTTTCAGAAATTATTCCCGGCGACTGTTTTTTGCGGGCATTTCTACTTCGCGGCCGTATGGTAGCTCTGGCAACCTGTTGCCCCGGGGCCGCCCGCCTTCCTCCCGAGAGCGCGCGCTCTGGCGCTGCTCGCCTGCGTTTGTCTGGCGCGCGGCGGCGTCAGCCGGGGGTCCTCGAAGCGCGCCGCGCGGCGGCGTGTTGGCGGCGCCGCGTTCCCGGCCAGGGCCCGCGCGCGCCTGGCGCCCCACGGGCCCCTCCTTCCCTGCCGGCCGCCCTTTGCCGAGGCCGCTGCGCCGCCACGAGCCGCGATGTAAACATTCCACAAAAGGGCTCCTGCAGCCACCCAGGTGGGCGGGGCCTGCCTCTCCGCCTCCTCGAGCGACGGCTTCCTCCGCCACCCGCGGGCCTGGGGCCGTGCTTCGCCATCCAATGGGCGAACGGGAAGGGCGGGCCTTTGATTCCGATCCGGAATTTTTTTTAGCCTTCTCCCCCTTCCTCCTACAACCCTCCTTTCGCATCCCCTTCCTGGGAGCCGTCGCCCAATCGAGGCAGCGGAAGCTGGCCAGCGCCGCGCGGCAATTGGCAGAGAGGCCGAGCGGCGTCAGCACCGCCCAATGGCCGTGCGGGAGGCCGCCCCGGGGGCAGGGGAGAGGCGGGATTTCCCAAGGAACAGAGAAGCGGGCAGTGCTCGGCGGCGGCGGCCGTCCTGAGGCGGTTGGTCTGGGCAACCTGCTCCCTCGCTGCTGCCTTCGCTTCCCTTCGCCCGCTTCCCTTCGAGCGGCGCCCCCGCCGCGAGCTGCCTCGCCGCCCTGCTCGGTGTGGGGGACGCGGGGCGGGCAGACGGAGGCCTGGCTCGGCCTTCGGCTCCTGACGAGGCTCCCAGCCCCGCCGCCTGAGGAGAAAGCGGCAACGGCGGGGAGCGAGACGAGGCGGGCGCCCTGAGCGCGAGGAGGACGGCAAGTACGAGGCAGCGGCGGCGCTGAGGTGAGCAGAAGGCGCGAGCGGCTGGGCGCGCGCACGCGCGCTGACAAGACCCGTGGCGGGCGGGCGGGCGGGCGAAGCGGAGCTTGGTGCGCGCGCAGTGTGTGGAGGGGCGTGGCTTCGCGCCTGTGTCGCGCGCGCCATCCGTTGAAAGCGGGAGAGGGAGGGGGGGATGGAGGGAGTGGAAGCGATTCGTTCGGTCATCGGCACTAAGGCGGTGTCGGCCCCTCTTCTTGTTCCCGCGCCGCCAATCCTAGGCGGTTCTGGCTGCCTGGCCCGCCCCCCAAGTTTCCCCTTCCCGGCCGGCTCTCTTCAGTCTCCCCACCCTGCTTATTCGCGATGCATTGTGGCTCCGCCCCCTCGGGGAGGGGGCGAGGGCGCCGCCGGGTGGGCGGGGCCTCCCTCTCCCTCTCCCTCCGGTGGCGCTTCCGCGGCCACCGGCGCCGCCTCTGTTCCCCTTCCCCCCTCGGTAGTTTCGCCCAGGGTGATGCGGCCCCTCCTGCGGGCCGTGGTCGCTGCAGTCGGGAGTTTGGGTCCTTTCAAAATAAAATAAAATCAAACATTATCACTCTTCCTGGAATTCTGCTTCACTTTCACGACGAAGAGGAGGAGAGCTGTTTGTCCTGCAAGCCTAGCCCCGATTACTTGGGAGTAAGACCAAGAGGACTTCATTGTTATTAACATTATCATTATCATTTATTAAATTTGTATACCGCCCTTCATCCGTAGATCTCGGGTAGATAAAAACACAAAATGCTTTAAGAAATAGAACAAAACAATAATCCCCCCTCCCTTCCTGCAAGCACATTTAAAAGAATATAGGATGTTAGCCAGCCAAAGGCCTTTTTGAAGAGGAACTTTTTCACCTAAGTATAATGAAAATGCCAGACGAACCTCCCTGGGGAGAACATCCCAGGAATGTCGCTATCCTGATGGCTCACTTTCACTTCAGCTCCGGCAGGGAAAGCTTGAGTGGATGAGGAAGCGTGGCTAAATGAATGGATGTATTTGCTTTTTCTTCTTGTCAGTGTGGGCACAAAGCTCTTCAACGTGTGGCTGGTAAAAAACCTGGCTAGCAGCTCGGGAGCTCAGGAACAGCCACCCTTTCATTCCACGTGCCTGAGAAGCAGCTGCAGGAAGTAGTAGCTGCCTGGGCACCACCTCATGGCTTTCCAGGCGAGAGCTATGACAGTCATAAAAGCCCCCTTTAAAGGACCTTATCCGAGGTCATCAGGGTGAAGTTGGGCTGTTGCCAGAAGAGCGGATGGTGACAGACCCTGGAGGCCCCTTGTAATGCAACCAATCACTTTGAATCCTTAATCACTCAGTTCTTACACTGATGCCTTTTGTCCTCAGATGCCCGAGTGTGAACAGAGGCAGCACATTTTGCTTTTCCAGACACTGGGTTGTGCTTAAATGGGGTTCACTGCCATTAAATATGCTCTTTAAATAGAAAGTGTGCAATTTTTAAGAGTGGCTGTTTAAAAATAATGGTGTTTGTGTTGTGGAATTTAGAGAGCAGCTAGCTGGCAGTTACTTTCCTCTATTTTAGGAATGCAATTGGATATCTAGAAGAGTTGGTTATAAATAATACATAACTATTAAAATGATTTTTTTTAAGTGACTGTTTTTCCCTTTGAAAAAATTGCTGTGTAAGTTTCTAGATTTCTTCAAACCTTGTGTAAATATTTTACATGTTGTGTGCAATGTTATTGAATTTAATTTATTTATTCAGTTTTTTGCTGTCATGGATACAACCATGTCTCTCCACTTGAAGTGCAGTTATAGAAATAGATCATACTAGTTCTCTTAAAGGTTCCATCGTATTCTATGCTATGGTTTCAGGGCAGAGTGGTTTTGTGCTTCTTTTACAGGGATGGAGAACCTGTGGATCTCTAGGTGTTCTTAACCATGCCAACTGAGGCTAATAGGAGTTGCAGTGCAGCATCTGGAGGGCCACAGGTTCTCCATCCCTGCCAAAAGCATTTTGTCATTAGTTACCATTGGTTTGGTTTTGTGGGGGATGGAGGGATAGGTCAGCATAGGGTCAGGATATTAAACTTCTCAACTCAAATCTACATATGTGTTATACTCATTCATTTTATTAAAACTGCATCTTGCCTTCTTCAAGGAGCTCAATTTAGCATACAGTTTCCCTTTTCTTTCCTTCAGAACGTCCCTGTGAGGTAAGTTAGGCTGAGTGAAAACGACAAGTCTGTAGTCACCTCTTGAACTTTACAGCTGAATTGGGGTTTGAAACTGGGTCTGTCCAGTCCTGTCCTACACTCTGACCACTCCACCACACTGGCTGGGAGTAATCCGCTGGGAGGAAGCTCCACTGAGCTCAGTCGGCCTTCTGAGTAGGCACATACAGGATTGTTGGGCATAGAATATCATTTTCATGTTGACATAAGTTCTGCATAGCCATATTTTATGTTTACTTCACTTCCATGCTTAAGTGGGCTTATAAACCACTACAAAGCAGTAACAATAACATAAAGTCTTAGGACTTTTTAATAAAAAAATATAGGGGAGTGATGTTATAGGCGGTTTAGATCAGGGAGCATGTGAAATTACTACTGGCCCTTATGTGGTCATTTACACAAATGGTGTGCTACAATATCGCCAAAAACATACAAACATAGTTTTATTGGAAACAGGAAATAAAATTCTTACTGTATGTTGATGCTTCTGATTTGTAAATCTCATGCCTCTATCTGCATTAATGAAATCTAGAGTGGTTTGTTGCTATGAGTGATATTGATTGTAAAAGTACTTCAGTGCAGCTGCATTAATATAACAGGGTCTGTGCTTTATAAACAAACTTGCTGACTCCTAGTGCAAAAGGCTAGGATTTAGACCTCTGGATATGTACTTGTGACTTTATCATGCAGAAATCTGAAGTTCTTTACTGATAATTCATTCTCAATAGCCCTATTCAGGCAGCCTATTGCCCGGTCTATTAATCACCCAAGGGAGACTGATGGGAATGAGCATGCTAGCTTCATGCCCCCCATCCTGTCATCAACTTGTGGACGGCAACTATGAAGCTGGGGACTTCTGTATCTCTGAAAATTCACTGCAATTTTTAAAAATTATTACAGTGGTGCTTTGGTTTATGAACTTAATCCATTGTGGAAGTTGGTTCTTAAACCAAAGCATTCTTAAACCAAGGCGTGCTTTCCCATAGCAGCGGGGGACTCAATTTACAAATGGAACACACTCAACAGGAAGCGAAACATGTTCTTATTCCAAAGCAAAGTTCACAAACCAAAACACCTTCCAGGTTTTCAGCGTTCTTAATCCAAGTTGTTCATAAACTAAGCTGTTCTTAAATCAAGGTACCACGGTATTTGGAAAAACTGTGTTCTAAAATGCATTGGGACCCACAGCCTACATAAGTTGGTTTTGTCTACTTAAAAGTAATTAGATTTTTAAAAATTAAATTAAAACTTTACATTTTTAAAATTTAAAAAATTCAGATTTTACTTCAGTATAGCCATACAGTGGTACCTCAGTTTTCGAATGTAATCCATTCCAGAAGACCTTTTAAGTTCTGAAACGTTCAAAAACCGAAAACTCAATAGCTGACAGCTAGGCCTCAGGATCTTACACCCAGTTCAAGCTGCATGGCATGTTCGACTTTCAAAGCGTGTTTGAAAACCAAAGCATTTACTTCTGGGTTTATGGCATTTGAAAACCAAAATATTCAGCAATGGAGACGTTCGAAAACCGAGGTACCACTGTATTCCACAGTTATAAATGAGTGAAATGGTTATAAAAAATTGGTATGTTGCCTCTTGCCTTTACTTTGGTCATATCCAAGAGGGGATAAGGTAATTGCTGATGAATTGCTTATTATCAATTTCTTCCTTCAAGGATTCCACAGTGACATTTTATCTTTTTAACAACAACCTTCTGCGGTAGTTTGCAGGGGAGATAGTGATTCTTAGACTTTCTAGTAGGCTTCACAGCTAGAGCTTCAGGATAGAACAGGGATAGGTAAACTAAGGCCCGTGGGCCGGATGTGGCCCAATCGCCTTCTCAATCAGCGTGTTTTTACATGAGTAGAATGTTTCCTTTTATTTAAAATGCATCTCTGGGTTATTTGTGGGCATGGGAATCGTTCATCCTGCCCCCCCCCATATAGTCTGGCCCACCACATGGTCTGAGGGATGGTGGACCAGCCCATGGCTGAAACAGGTTGCTGACCCCTGGGATAGAGGCTGGTTGTCTTCATACTGGGCAGAAGGTGCATTGCTGCTACTGGCTGCTCTCAAAACCTAGTGCAGAGTGAAAAAAGAGCCCTTTCCACTCCTTGCTGCCCTTTGGAACTTAGGCAAATTGTGGGATCCTTCTTAGCACTGGAGCTACTCACAAGCATGCTGCAAGCAGCCATTGCGTGTCTCTTAGCCTAAGGGTGGCAAAGGATGATGCTGACTCCTCCCTTTTCTTGATTCTTTTGCCTGTGTCAGAGGACAAGATTCAGATGTTATTTAATTTTATTATGTTTCTATTGTGCCCTTCCTCCAAAAATCTCAGGTACACGGTTATTTTCCCGCCGCCACCAACTTAATCTTAATCTTCCCAACAACCCTGTCAGGGAATTAGGTTAATGTCACCTATTGAGCTTTATATCTGAGTGGCTTGAACCTGACACTTCACCATACAGGTTTATAGCTGTTTTTCTCCCCTGCGTGGCATGAAGCACATTATTTGGTGGAGGAGAGTGGCCTCTCACTTCACAGACATAGGCAAATGCAGTTGCCAGGAAGAGGGCATTCTGGCACCTGCACCTGTAAAACCCTGGTGTATATCTTTTGAGTAGGAGGACATTGCCCTTGATTTGTAAATGTTTGTGCCCTTATATTTGGATCAGTCTGGAATGCCTTTTAGGGAAATGGTCATTTTTAATAATAATAATAATAATAATAATAATAATAATAATAGTTTTTATTTATACCCCGTCCTCCCCAGGCTGGGCTCAGGGCAGCTAACAAGTAATAATAAAAACAAGTTGAATGAATACAAACTTAAAAACAAGATTAAAATACAACATTAAAATATTGAAACATTAAAATGCAGCCTCATCACAGGAGGAGAAAGGAAAAGAAAGAGGGGGAGGGAATCAAATTGGCTCCTAGCCAAAGGCCAGGTGGAACAACTCTGTCTTACAGGCCCTGCGGAAAGAAATCAGATCCTGCAGGGCCCTGGTCTCATGAGGCAGAGCGTTCCACCAGTGTTGAAAAGGCCCTGGCTCTGGTTGAAGCTAATCTAACTTCCTTAGGGCCCGGGACCTCTAGGGTGTTGCTATTTATGGACCTTGAGGCTCTCCGTGGGGCATACCGGGAGAGGCGGACCCGTAGGTACGAGGGTCCTAGGCCGTGAAGGGCTTTAAAGGTCAAAACCAGCACCTTAAATCTGACCCTGTACTCCACCGGGAGCCAGTGCAGCTGGAAAAGCAGTGGATGAATATGCTCCCATGGCAGGGACCCTGTGAGGAGCCAGATCAGGGAGTGTGCCTCATATGTGCTACTGTACTTTGCCAGACTATGGTGTCCTCTTAAAACTGTCCTTTTCTCCTTTCCATTTCTTACATATCTTTCTTCCTGAGTAGTGGTTTGAAATCAGTGGATAAAGTTCATTCTTTCTAGTGAGTGCAAATCATATGCAATGGGGAATGGAAAAAAATCTGCTTTTGGCTGATGAAAAAGGTTTGATTTGTGTAATGATGACATTTGAATTAAAGCTAATTTCACCTGCTAATTGCTGATGCTACAATTCTTTTCCATGCTAAGGTTGGGGTGAGTTGTATTGCAAATGATGCTGGATATACTATGTTGTTCTATAACTGTGTGCCTTATCTCTACATTTTAAGTATTAGAAGTTGATATTTTTAAAATTATGGTACTTAATCTTCTGGGTGAAATTTTACTCTTTGTTGTCTTAACTAGAAATTTGTGTTGTTCCTTTGAAAAACACAGTTGGTGGTTTGCTTGCTTGGTTGCTTGCTTTTTTTTCATTTTCAAGCAATTCCCAAAACCCTGTTACAAGTTTGGGATCTACTTCTGAATGGTGACTGTTACAGCAGCTGTCTGACCTTGCCTAACCTCTGGGCAAATCAACAGCATGTGTTCTAATGCAGTGTTTCCCAACCTTGGGCCTCCAGATGTTTTTGGCCTACAACTCCCATCATCCCTAGCTAGCAAGACCAGTGGTCAGGGATGATGGGAATTGTAGTTCAAAAACAGCTGGAGGCCCAAGGTTGGGAAACACTGTTCTAATGGATGCAGAAGGAGAGAGAGTGTGTGTGTCTTGGGGAACAATACATAGGAGCATCACTTCCTATAGTTAAGTGACCTAAATCTAATTAGCACTATCAACTGACATGTATGTATCTTCAGAGTTAATGGAAGGTTATGTATGTCAATAGTTTCCTTTAGCCTCCTGAGGCTTAGACCATGCAGATTAGGACAAAATTATTTCAGTTGCTTGAAGGGATCTGGAATGAGAAACAGGAATATTTAGCATATGCGAAGCTTAGCATTCTTAGTGTTGAGCTTGTAGGTTCTGATTATGGTGCCACTGGTGGATGAATCCTGTGAGTTCTGCTTTTGGGACATCCCTTCCTCGGTAGCCCCTTTGCCTCTTGAAAAATTGCCCCAGAGGTTTAGGAGACTCCCCAGAGCTGTATGAGAGGTAATTCGTGAAAAATGCAGAATGCACTGCTACTGAATCCCAGTTCTATTGGTGAACAAAAGGCAGCCTTTAGTTCATGGAATGGTAGTTCAACTCTCAGCCACACATTGGGCTACTTTGATGTTATTGTCCTACTAAAAAGCTTGTTTTAATTTTAAACCCCCCCTATTACATTGGCTCAAATTCTCATTGGCACTTTGGTTGAAAAAGGAAAATAAAGAGGATATGCCCTTTTATTTTAAAATGTAAAGCATATCACTTTCCAGAGATAAGCCACTTTGCATTGTTGAAATGTTCAAGCGGATTATATGTAAACAAGATAAATTGGCTAAAGTGAAGACGTTTGCAGAGACCAGTACAGCACAACCAGATCATCTGAAGGCGATTATGTTTTTGTCAGCATTTGATATTTGCTCTCTCTGAACCTCCCTATGTAGGGCTCAGATAGTGGCATTCTTTTTCTCCTTAATAATTATGATCTGAACAGGAAGTAATAATAATGTGTAAAGAATTCTTGACAAGACCAGTATATGTTTGAGTAGGAAGCTGTATAATAGTAAATTTTTATTTATTCCCCGGCCAGAGCCAGGCTCAGGGCGGCTAACACCAGTAAAATTACAATAAAAACGGGGGGGGGGGACGCAACAATTTAAAATACAGGTTAAAAATACAATTTAAAATGCAGCTTCATTTTAATAATAGCCCATAGATCAATACTATAAGGGGAGGGAAACATAAGGGTTAGACTGAGTCCAAACCAAAGGCTAGGCGGAACAGCTCTGTCTTGCAGGCCCTGCGGAAAGATGTCAAGTCCCGCAGGGCCCTAGTCTCTTGTGAGAGAGCGTTCCACCGTGTTGGGGCCAGTACTGAAAAGGTCTTGGCCCTAGTTGAGCCCAATCTAACCACCTTGCGACTTAGGACCTCCAAAATGTTGTCATTTGTGGACCTTAAGGTCCTCTGCGGGGCATACCAGAAGAGGCGGTCCTGTAGGTCAAAACCAGCACCCTGTACACCACCGGGAGCCAGTGCAGTTGGTAAAGCACTGGATGAATGTGATCCCATGGAAAGGACTCCGTAAGGAGCCTCGCCACAGCATTCTGCACCCACTGGAGTTTCTGGGTCAGCTTCAAGGGCAGCCCCACGTAGAGTGAGTTACAATAATCAAGCCTGGAGGTGACCGTCACATGGATCACTGTGGCCAGATCAGGGCGAGAAAGGTAAGGGACCAATGCTTAATACGGCGGAGATGGGAAAATGCCACCTTTGCTGTGGCCACAACCTGCGCCGCCAAGTAAAAGGAGGCATCGAAGGTTACACCCAAGCTCTTGACAGAAGGCACTGGTACTAATTGAGCCCCCACAAGAGATGGGAGTTGGCCCCCCAACCCCATGTCGTCTCGACCCAGCCAGAGGACTTCCGTCTTTGAAGGATTTAACTTCAACCGGCTCCCACGCAACTTATCCAGCCACAGCTTCCAAGCATCAGGTCAGTGTGTCCGGGGCCGAGTCAGGGTGGCTGTCCATCAACAGATAAAGCTGGGTGTTATCAGCATATTGATGACAACCCAGCCCAAAGCTCCGGGCAAGGGGCACATAAAGATATTGAAAAGCATCGGGGAAAGGATTGCACCCTGTGCAATCCACACTCCAACACACCAAGGAGTGCCGCGGTAATAACTCCCTTCCTAGCGCCACCCTCTGTCCCTGACCTGAGATAAAGGAGCGCAGCCATTGTCAGACTGTGCTCTGAATCTCCATGTTGGCAAGGCGGTGATCCAAAAGTTTGTGATCGACCATGTCGAAGGCTGCTGACAGGTCTTAAGAGAATCAGCAGTCCTGACCCACCTCAATCCAGCTATTTACGGAGATCATCTGTTAGGGCAACCAAAGCCGTCTCGGTCCCGTAACCAGGGCGAAAGCTGGACTGAAATGGGTCCAGAGCCGATGTTTCATCCAGAAACCTGCCAACTACTGTTCGGCAACCACTCCCTCAATTACCTTACCCAGGTATGGAAGATTCAAAACCGGGCGGTAATTGGATAGATCTAAAGGATCTAGAGATGTTTTCTTTAAAAGCGGATGCAACACTGCTTCCTTCAACTCCCCTGGGAAAGTCCCCTGATTGGGACTGATTGATGATCTCACCCAGGTGGGCCTGCACCTCGTCTGGACACGCTCTAATCAGCCAGGATGGGCACAGGGCAAGTGCCCATCCTGGCTGTCTACATCGGCAGGGAGTATCCGATCAAAGTGGTCCAATACTGGACCTGGGGACAGTCGAGGGGCCTCCAGTTCTGTTACTGTATCCAAATTGGCAGGGAAGTCATGGCGGAGCAGCAAGACTTTCTCCGCAAAAAAGCTCGCAAATGCCTCACAACTATGGGTCAAATTCGTATTTATATTTGGCTGTTCCTCTAGGGTTGTTAAAGACCTAATTATTCTAAAAAGTTGCGCCTGGCGAGAGCTAGTGGATGCAATGGAAGCTGAGAAGTAAAACGTCTTTGCAGCTTTCACTGCCATCTCATAGGCTTTCATAAGCGTCCTATAAGATGTTCTTGAGGCTCCGTTGCGAGCACGCCGCCGTACTCGCTCTAGGTGTCTGAGGTCCCGCTTCATTTTCCGGAGCTCCTCGGTAAACCAGGGGGTTTCGGCGGGGTCACAGAGGGCGCTTAGGTGCGATCTCATTGATGGCCACTGTCAGGGAACTGACATCAGAGCGAGAGGCGGAGGCAGGGCTCCAGAGCGATGCCAGAGAGGGGACCAGCAGGGGGGAAGGAATTCAGCGTAACACCAGTAGAGAAGAGAGGGAGATGGAGGAAGTGGAGACAGCTCTCCAAGACCCTTCACCAGAGACTAGTGGAGAGAGCGCTGACACACCCCTGCCTTCCCCGTACTTGCGCAGACGAGTTCCGCACAGGGAAAGTAGGAGGAGACTAGGCGTCAAACAGCTCTTATGCTGGAAGAGGTTCAAGAAACGCCCACTGACAGATTCTGCAAGTGACTGACCGGTCACGGAGTGTGAGCTGTCAGCCAAGGCATGGTTGGGCAGGCAATATAACTAAATCTGAAGGCAACTTACGCACAAGTAACCCCCTTACAACCATTACAGCCACCAAGAGCCAGTTATTCTAGTTCTCGACAAGCTCATCTAGTGAGCCGCTGGGGGAGCAGGGTCCCGCAAGGCCTGACGAAATCCATCAGGATCCATCAGTTTTCGCGGCTGAGCTCAAATAGGCTCACCACTCAAGCGGGGTGGGGGCGGGAAGTCAATCCTGGCTTTCAGAGCATAGTGATCAGATCGTGGCACTTCCACAAGTGAGGACATGATCACATCTATACCCGCACCAAAAATCAAATCCAGCGTGTGGCCTGTTGGTGTGGGACCCAAAACAAACTGGGAGAGCCCTAGTGTCGCCATGGAAGACACCAGGTCCAGAGCCCGTGAGGAGGGGGTGGCATCAGTATGGACGTTGAAGTCTCCCAAAACCAGTAGGTTAAGGAACTTCAAGGCCCAGCCTGCCGCCACATCCAACAGGCCTGACAGGGTGGCTGCTGGTGTGTTAGGTGGTTGGTACACCAGCCAGACAGCCAAGCTCTCCTTGGTGCCCCACACTAGGCCAACACATTCAATGCTGGAGATTGGAAGTGATGGTACAGCCCTGAAAGAGCAATCCTCCTGGATTAACAACGCTACCCCTCCCCCTCCGACCCACAGACTGTGATTGGTGGAGGACGGAGAAACCTGGTGGTGTCATCGCATGCAAGGTGACTACTTCACCTTCGCACACCCAGGTCTCCGTCACGCACGCCACGTCAACCCCTTGCGAGATAAAGAAGTCTCGCAAGGTGGCGGTTTTATTGCCTATGGACCTGGCATTGCACAGCACCAATGACGGAAGTGGGTAATCCCTGCTCACCCTAACCACGTCCCTTGGGATGGGGCATAGATTGGAAGGGGTTCAAGCATCACCGCATCTCAAAACCCTTCGCCGATAATATCTACCCCTACCGCCATTCCTCCCATGCCCTTTGATGGTGGCAATCCCAGCCCCCATGCTAGCCTCCCCTGTAAAGAAATGATATCCCCTCACTGACATAACATCCCTGGACCATGTCTCCCAAATTGAAAAGGTATGATATTGAGAACTGCAGGTATGAACTGCAGAGCTTGATCAAAGTCCATATGACTTGCAGAGCTTGATCAAATGAAGTTCTAGTAGAATAGACAATTCCAATAGAACTCCAATAGACAAGAATCAAAGAGAATAAATATATTCCATAACGGAGTGAATATTGTCTCTAATTTTTGTCATTTAGGGAGATTGTGTAGAAAGAAAAACAAACGTTCATAAATATTTTCAAGAGGAAATTTAATTATGGAAACTGAAATCTCCATTGTGGAAAGCTTTTAAAAAATAGGGTAGAATACAGTGGTACCTCGGGTTAAATACACTTCAGGTTACATACGCTTCAGGTTACAGACTCTGCTAACCCAGAAATAGTGCTTCAGGTTAAGAACTTTGCTTCAGGATGAGAACAGAAATCGTGCTCTGGTGGCGCAGCGGTACCAGGATGCCCCATTAGCTAAAGTGGTGCTTCAGGTTAAGAACAGTTTCAGGTTAAGAACGGACCTCCGGAACGAATTAAGTACTTAACCCGAGGTACCACTGTATGTTATTTCTGATGACTTATTTAATCATCATCCATAGGTTAGGCAACAAACTAGAGGGTCTCTGGTTTTTGTGGTTCTGCCTTGCACATGATACACATCCCATCATTTTTGGGGACAGATTTGTTGCAGAAGGCAAGATATTAAAAGATGGACATCATCACTGTGTTTTATGTCCACCACTTCCTTTCTGTGCTGGCTGGTCCTGATGTTGCCCAAACCATCCAGAGGGCACCAGTTTGGGGAAGATTCCTTTCAAGTGTCACTCAACAGAACTAATATGTTGACTCACTGATATAATGGCTCACAACCATGAATGAGCCTTTTTATTGCCTTTCTGAAATACCATGAAATACCTTGCAAATAATTCTTAAAAGGTGCAAAGCTATCATATTTAACTTGTCATTAGTGGCTTTAAGGGCAAAAAAACTAAAAGCACCCAGCTTTTGTAAAAACATCTCTACTTTGTTACCTGAGTGTATGTATAGCTGAAGTGGCTAGTGTAGCACAGTTATTGAGTGGGGAAGCCTGGGACATTCCCAGTTGGTGGAACCCTCTTAGGTGGTCTTAGGCAAGCCAACATTCTCTTCACCTCAGCCCCACATCTCCCATATAAGAAGACTGGCATTTGCCTACCTTACAGGATTGTGGTAAGGATCAGGGAGGTAATGCATGTGAAGCTCTTTGAAATAAAGCTGTATTATTCTGCAAGCCTGCCTTAAACTGCCTAAATGATCCACAGGTGACACCTGGGGTATGATAAGGGGGATGATTTAGATCCCTGGAGTGAACTATTGTATGGCGTTGCTCTTGTTGTGAAAAGGATGTCACAGTCAACATTCAGCATTCACATTGTTGGAAAAAGTAGCTAGAAGACAGCTCCAAGTATCCACTACTGCAGTCCAGTTGGGCCTCTGGCCCTAACCTTTATCTTTGTATGACTATTTTTGTTTTTTTAATTTGCCGCATTCTCCTCTTTTTCTTCATTTTCCTTTTCAAAGTTTTTGTCTGGATAACAGTTCATTCCTCACTGATGTTTATAAGTAGCCACATAATCTGGTCATCCTTGGGAAGAAACAATCTCATTTAGACTAGCAGGTAAGGGAGGTGTAAAAAAAAGTTGGTCCTCTGTGCCTTTCAGAGCCAGAATGGCTAGCTGGGCATCATGTGGATAGCAGACTACAATGGTTCTGTGGACTAGTTGCCTTGTGAACATATTTTCCTTTTCCCAGGCAACCAGTGTTCGAAATTAACCAGTTGCCAGTCGCTTTCTGCAACTCAGGAGTGCTCCCTTGTGGCCAAGTTGAGATTTGCAGCCACATGGTTTGCACATGGTGCAGAGAACTCTTCTGGCTGGGCAGGAGATGCCTTCTAGGACGCTTGTTGATGTCTTTTCCATTGTTGTACAATTTACATAAGAAGCTCTTTCACACAGTTAAATAGATTGCTTCTCTTGGGGCGGGGGCAGAAAGGGAGATCTGGCCAATTTTCACGCCACCCCTTCAGCCTTTCTGTGAGACTGCAAGTTATGGACAGTTAAATGGGTTTTACTCAGGGCCTTAGAAAAAAGGTGCCATGAAGCTGTTAAAGCAAGTGCCACGCTTTTAACCAGTGCCTTTTTTCTAGGGGGAGAAAGGTGCTTGTACTGCATACCCTTGACAGAATCATAGAATCATAGAGTTGGAAGAGACCACAAGGGCCATCGAGTCCAACCCCCTGCCAAGCAGGAAACACCATCAGAGCACTCCTGACATATGGTTGTCAAGCCTCTGCTTAAAGACCTCCAAAGAAGGAGACTCCACCACTCCTTGGCAGCAAATTCCACTGTCAAACAGCTCTTACTGTCAGGAAGTTCTTCCTAATGTTTAGGTGGAATCTTTTTTCTTGTAGTTTGGAACCATTGCTCCGTGTCCGCTTCTCTGGAGCAGCCGAAAACAACCTTTCTCCCTCCTCTATATGACATCCTTTTATATATTTGAACATGGCTATCATATCACCCCTTAACCTCCTCTTCTCCAGGCTAAACATGCCCAGCTCCCTTAGCCCTTCCTCATAAGGCATCGTTTCCAGGCCTTTGACCATTTTGGTTGCCCTCCTCTGGACACGTTCCAGTTTGCCAGTGTCCTTCTTGAACTGTGGTGCCCAGAACTGGACACAGTACTCCAGGTGAGGTCTGACCAGAGCAGAATACAGTGGCACTATTACTTCCCTTGATCTAGATGCAATACTCCTATTGATGGAGCCCAGAATTGCATTGGCTTTTTTAGCTGCCGCGTCACACTGTTGGCTCATGTCAAGTTTGTGGTCAACCAAGACTCCTAGATCCTTTTCACATGTACTGCTCTCAAGCCAGGTGTCACCCATCTTGTATTTGTGCCTCTCATTTTTTTTTGCCCAAGTGCAATACTTTACATTTCTCCCTATTAAAATTCATCTTGTTTGTTTTGGCCCAGTTCTCTAATCTGTCAAGGTCGTTTTGAAGTGTGATCCTGTCCTCTGGGGTGTTAGCCACCCCTCCCAGTTTGGTGTCATCTGCAAATTTGATCAGGATGCCCTTGAGTCCATCATCCAAGTCGTTGATAAAGATGTTGAATAAGACCGGGCCCAAGACAGAACCCTGTGGCACCCCACTAGTCACTCTTCTCCAGGATGAAGAGGAACCATTGATGAGCACCCTTTGGGTTTGGTCAGTCAGCCAGTTACAAATCCACTGAGTGGTAGCATAGTCAAGTCCGCATTTTACCAGCTTCTTTACAAGAATATCATGGGGCACCTTGTCAAATGCCTTGCTGAAATCAAGGTAGGCTACATCCACTGCGTTCCCTTCATCTACCAGGCTTGTAATTCTGTCGAAAAACGAGATCAGGTTAGTCTGACACGACTTATTTTTCAGAAATCCATGCTGACTATTGGTGATCACAGCATTCCTTTCTAGGTGCTCACAGACTGTTTGCTTAATGATCTGCTCCAGAATCTTCCCTGGTATTGATGTCAGACTGACTGGGCGGTAATTATTTGGGTCCTCTCTTTTCCCCTTTTTGAAAATAGGGACAACATTTGCCCTCCTCCAGTCTGCCGGGACTTCGCCTGTTCTCCAGGAATTCTCAAAGATGACTGCCAGTGGTTCTGAGATCACATCTGCCAGTTCTTTTAATACTCTTGGATGCAGTTCATCTGTCCCTGGAGACTTGAATACATCTAAACTAGCCAAGTATTCTTGTACTATCTCCTTAGTTATTCTGGGCTGTGTTTCCTCTGCTGAATCATTTGCTCCAAATTCTTCAGGTCGGGCATTGTTTTCTTTCTTTTTTTTTATAAATATTTATTGAGATTTTTTTTTAAATACCAAATGCAAAAATAATAAACAATATAACATGGATCATAACACATTTTTCAGAACTTCTTTGGACTCCCTCACGTCTCCCACTCCCACTTACATCAGTATAAATTTTTTCCAGCAATTTAGCATCTTATTTATATTCTTAAATCTTGTTCAGTTAATTTAATCTAATCTCCAAAAATTTTGTGTTTCCCTCAATCTCACTTATCGTCAAATTCAAATCTAATTCAATGGTAGGCAATTATTTATGATCTAGCATCCTTCTTAGCATTCAACCAAATTACAATACTTTTGTAGATAGATCTTGAATTTCTTCCAATCTTCTTTGTTTTCTTTATCGGAGAAGACTGAGGCAAAGAAGGCATTGAGAAAAAGGACTGGTTTTTATTGTGGGGCTTCTGCTGCTGATTCCTGAGCTGGCTGATTATTTAAGGAGTTTCTAATGGTGATCTTGCTTCTCAGAAGTGAAATGACTCTGGCAGTTAAGCAGTGCCTCTTTTATTGCTTTGCCTTTCATTTTTTCCCATAATAATATTTTTGCTGGCTTGCTTGGAAGGTTTGCCCCCTTTATTTGGATTCTGCTGCATCATTTTCTTTTCTAGGAATGCATATTGAGCATGGGGGTGGGGAGAGCAGAGCTGGCCTAAGGAAGGTGGGCCCCCTCTACACGGCCAGGTTGTGTTGGGGAAGGGGGATAAGGGGGTGGAGGGGGAAGCTTCACCTGACACAGGGAGAATAGGAGGAGTAGACGGCAACTGGAGCACTCCTGGAGCTGCCTTGTGGGGCGAAAGGGTTACAGGGTTCTTTGGAGCTGCGGTAGCACTGACACCAATGTTTGGAAGCTGCAGGAGCTGCTTAAGAAGTTGGAGCAGCAAAACGAGCAGCTAGGTCTGCATTTGCAGCGCTGGTGGGGCTCCAGGCAACAGCCCCCAAAGGCTCCTCGGCAGCATCCCCAGCAGTGCAATCTCGGGTGTCTGCACCCTCTTGCTGCAACCGTCCGCATCCCGCTGTTGCCCGTCACCACAAGGAGCAGCCCTCTACTTCCAGGGCTCAAAAGTCACTGCCTTGGCCCTAACAAAACTGGACCCAGGTGGCCTTTGCGGAGCTGCTAAAGCCCAGTGAGCTGGAGTGGCTGGCTGGCTGTGGGGAATCACTTGGCTTGTGCAGCACTTCTGGTGCCATGTTACCCTGCAGACCAGGTGATTCGCAGAGCAGTGCAGCAGCAAAAGAGGCATATATTTTGGTGCGCTGCTGCCCCGCAGACCAACTGACTGACGTGGCATTGCAGCTACACCAGTCAGGTGGAGATGTTAGGCACCAAACAATGGCGCCTGGACATCTCCACTGACTCGTTAAAGGCCGGTTGTCAGTTGCAAAATGTAACCAGCACCTGGCTAATTTTGAATGCTGAGTCCAAGTAGAATAAATATTCTTATATCTTGAAATAGATATGAGAACCATTTTTGTCTTGTTCTTGGTTCTGGTCCTGTGACAGTGAGTGAGATTTACCTGCTTTTTGAACCCAACTCTGCAGCATGAGGCAGAACGCCTTTCTATTCCTTCCTGGAGATGAGTTAGCAAAGTTTGCTGATGACACCAAGTTGTTCAGGGTAGTTTTGAACAAAAAGAGGCTGTAAATCGCTCCAAAGGGATCTCTCCAAACTGGGTGAATGAGTATTAAAATGATAAATCTGATGCAGTGTTAATAAGTGTAAGGGGATGCACGCAATTACATATATGCTATTGAGGGCTGAGCTGGTGGTGTCCTACCATTATAGGGTCATAGGGCCCAATGAAGATGTTGACCCAGGTTGTGGCAGCAGTAAAAATGGGGAATTATATTTTTGGGATCATCAGGGAAAGGATTGGAAACAGAACTGGAAATATCACAATGGCCTTATACAAGCCTATGGTGCAGCTGCACTTGAAATACTGTGTACAATCCTGGTTACCACAACTCTTAAAGGATATTATGATGCTGGAATTCAAATCCTTACTCAGCCATGAAATTCACTAGTTGTTATTGTCCCACACGTGCCTAAATTTCAGTCCCACTGTGCTCTCTGTATGATCTGTTTTGCTATGGCTCCTAGCTTTTATATCTCAGTTTCTAACACTGCAGACAACCCTTGTGAAGTAGAGTATTGCAAACAAAAACACTTTGCAAACAAAAACACTTAAGGAAGCTTTTAAAAAGCAGGTTAACCTGAGAAGTAGGTTAGGCTAAAAGAGTGATCTGCAAAGGCCATTCAGAAGAACTTTGCTAACTCAGCTTGGATTGAAACTGGTCTTTCTTCTGGTGGGGTGGGGTGGGGGTGGATTAGGATCTGCACAAGCAGATATGGTAGCATTTATCTTGTATATGGTGCTTTAGTTCTATAGTTTGGCATAACTGCACTCATGAAGCCATCCAGTTTCTGTCAAGTTTATCATGATACATTTAAGGTGAAACTAAAATGTAATATGTTTGTCCACCTATAAATCTTCAGTCTAGTCACATTATACCCTCTAAACTCGTGTTTCCCAAACTTTGGTCTCCAGCTGTGTTGGGACTACAATTCCCACCAACCCTGACCCCACTGGTCCTGCTCGTGAGGGATGATGAGAGTTGTAGTCTAAAAACAGCTGAGACCCAAGTTTGGGAAACACTGCTCTAAATTCCTACAAAGAGCAGCCTTTGTTTAAATGCATAACTAGAATCTTTGTTGTTTTGTCTCCTTGATTTTGAAATAAAATTTTTACTGTTAAGGTTGACAATTCATTGCTTCTATTTGTCCATTCCTCTTTCTAACAGGTTTTATAGTGCTTTCCTGAGCATGAATTCAGAATGAAGCGGCGACTGGATGAACAGGAGTCACCTGTGTACGCGTCACAGCAGAGACGTATCGCCAGCAACACAGAACCATTCCAACACCAGCATCGTGTTCTTGCTCCAGCACCTCCTGTATATGAATCTGTTTCGGAGACCATGCAATCTGCTACTGGGATACAGTACTCTGTAACACCCAGCTACCAGGTAGAATTGCTGTCATGTTTTTTAAACTTATGTCCTCTCAGGAAGTTCATCAATCTTCATTGCTCTGTGGGCAAACAATAACATAACAATAAAGAGCATGTTTTCTCTCTCATCCACCTCCCAGTGTGTGAGACTCGAGCCTCCTTGCCCTTGGAAGTAGATACAGTCTTGAGGCCCATCATTTAACAGTGCAATCCTCAGCGTGTTTGTTTGGAAGTAAATCTCATGGTCAAGCTGGTACTGTCAGTAATGGGGATGGGTGTATCAGTTTAAATAGGTGACAGGGTTCTAGCCGTGCTCTTCCTGTGCCCAACTGTGGGGACTCTGCACAGGGATGCATCATTGTTGTTCAGACATGTCACTCCAGGCCAGGCTTAGCTTTCTCAAAGGAGCACTTGAAAGCAAAGCTCTAGGCTGGACAACCAAAGATGCTTCAGCAATATGAGTTCATTTTTTGCCACAGAGTCATCATTCCCAGGTGACCTCCAGAGCAATTGTTTGGAGATACCCATGCTGGCATAAGGCTTAACCCTAGTGGCTTGTCTTTATTCTCTCCTTCCCAGGTGTCCACTGTGCCGCAGAGCTCCAGCAGTCATGGGCCCACTCTCGCAACTGCCCATAGTGGGCATCACCATCCCAACCCACCCCAGCCTCATGGCAGCCAAGTGGTGCAGAGTCATGCTCACCCAACTCCCCCTGCAGCACCAGTGCAGGGGCAGCAACAGTTCCAGAGGCTGAAGGTAAGGTCTGAGGTAGATTAACTTGGTTTCATTTAACCTTTCTTCAGAGAAGCACAGACTGCTTGGGGAAATGAGAAAGTTACTCTGTTAGCTCAAGTGGATATCCACTTACTTGGTTGCAAGTTGCTTTGGGTTGCCGTTGGCAACATAAAGCGATTAACATATTGTATAAATATATAAAATAAAGTGTTGTATGGCTGCGGGCTTTTAGAACTTTTAGGTCAGGGGTCAGCAAACTTTTTCAGCAGGGGGCCGGTCCACTGTCCCTTAGACCTTGTGGGGGGCCGGACTGTATTTTGAGGGGGGAAATGAACGAATTCCCATGGCCCAAAAATAACCCAGAGATGCATTTTAAATAAAAGCGCACATTCTACTCATGTAAAAACACGCTGATTCCTGGACCGTCCGTGGGCCAGATTTAGAAGGCGATTGGGCCGGATCTGGGCCCCGGGCCTTAGTTTGCCTACCCATGAAGTAGGAGAATCCTGGTTTTATCTAGGGGAGGTTTTATCTAGGGGATGGTATGCAGTTTTTGTATGAGTCTTTGCTAGCAGCTTTTGGAATAACTAGTCAAGGTTTGTTTTTGTGCCTTGCTGCAAACCTGACCAGATAAGCTATAGTGGTGTACATTGAGGAATAGTAGAAATAAGATACATACCCTGTTTTATCCATAGTTTAGTAACACTGAAGAACTTCAACTGTACTGTTATGGCTTTCTCTCTTCTTCTTACATTGCTGTTAATCTAACTGCATGGATCTCATATCTTGGCTGTTAAAAGGTTTCTTTCCCACTGCCACCCCTACATAAAGGTCAGCAACAGAGGGGGAGGCAGAAGTCAAACAGCCTTTAAGTCAGTGATGGAGGGCCTGTGACACCCCCTCCCCCAAGTTCTTGTTGGACTCCGGTTCACATCAGCCTTAGTCTCCACACTAGTGGTCAGGCATAATGGGAGTTGTATGTCAGAAACAATTGGATGGCCACAGGTTCCCAATCTTTTGGTTAAGGCCACTTGCTGTCCCACTAAAATTTTGTGCAGGCCTAGGACGTTTTGATTTCTTGCGTGCTCACCTGGACAAATTATTGTATTTATATACCACATTTTTCTTTCAACAAGCTCAAGGTGGTGTACATGGTTTTCTGCCTCCCTATTTCACCCTCACAACAACCCTGTGAGGTAGGTTAGGTTAGGAGATGGTGTTGGGCCCAAGGTCTCCCAGGGAGCTTTATGGTTGTCGTCCTTGGCCAAGGAGGGCATGTCCCTGACAAGGGGATGTGTGAACTCTGATAGCCTCTGATCATCTCTTCTATAGGTTGTTTTGTTACGCTGTATTCAATACTAGTACTACTCAAAGTAAACCCTCTGAAATTAATGAACTTAAGACAGTCCTTTTCATTAACTTTTATTCTGAGTAAGGCTGACTTTACATACATCCCATTTCTTATATGTATGTAAATATCTACTTTTGGGGGGTGTTTCTTTGTCCTGTACTTGTTTTCTGCTGCAGCATGTGCTGTTGCCACTGTCAGGCGCAGTGAGTATTACTTTGTGAAAGTATCTCTGGTATAGCTCTTGGCTGCGGCCAGGAAATGGCCTGCAGGGGGTGGGGAGAGAAGCCCTCTGAGGCGTGTTTCTCCATTTTTTAAAAGGAATTTGCCAACCGGCAATTGTGCCTTGGTTGTCGAACAAAAAAGTGAACAAAAGTTTCTATCATTGAACTCAGGAAAACTGTTACGTAAGTCTGAGAAAAGAGCACATGCATAGCCCAGCTGTTGCAGAAAAAAAAACCTTTAAAAAACAGGTTTTCACTCAGGCTGAAATATTGCTTAAATAACCAGCCTGAAGAGTGGCTGTGGTACAGTATATTGTTTTTCTGCACAGCACCCTGCTTATGAAGGGTTTGCAGTTTCAGGCTTGTCCACTAGACATTTGTTTTAAAAGCCTGCTTGGAAGCCCTGGATCCATCACTCTTCTGGGTCTGTGGAAATAGACGCTCTTATCCAACCCTTTGTAATTTGTAAATTTCCCCAGAAAGCAGCAGCAAAATGCACATCACAAAACGGCCACACCCATCACAACGTAAAACAAGAAAGTAGTGTCAGGTCCCTTACTGTGCCCCTCCTTGGAACTTTGCTTTGGGCTGCAGTAGCACTACTCACTTCTTGAGAGGACTGTTGTGTTGCATGACAAGAGATGTGAAGCTCCAGAAAGGCCACCCCCCCAAAAAAAAAAAAATGGTAGAAGTGCGGGACAGACTATTCTCCTCCACTCTTCCCAGTTCTCTGTTTTCCCCCAGGCCTTTATATCTCTTATGTACAGTGGTGCCCCGCAAGACCAATGCCTCGCAAGACGAAAAACCCGCTAGACGAAAGGGTTTTCCGTTTTTCGAGGCGCTTCGCAAGATGAATTTCCCTATGGGCTTGCTTCGCAAGACGAAAACGTCTTGTGAGTCTTGTGATTTTTTTCGCTTTTTTCTCCCTTTTTCTAAGCCGCTTGGCCGCTAAGCCGCTAATAGTGCTAATCCGCTAATAGGGTTGCTTCGCAAGACAAAAAAACCGCAAGACGAAGAGACTCGCGGAACGGATTCTTTTCGTCTTGCGAGGCACCACTCTACGGCTGGGCTTCACAGAAGAGAGAGCTATACACAGTGCTGAATTGCTTTCTGGTGGAAGAATAAGTTTTGCTTAACTGCTCTTTTGTATCTCAGGGGTTGCATTCCCTGTGCATGTGCAAGAATGGAGATAAAATGGTGACAGAAAGACATGTTCCTAAGTTGCTTTTGTTGGTCCTAGGTGGAAGATGCCCTCTCCTACCTTGACCAAGTGAAGCTGCAATTTGGCAGCCAGCCTCAAGTCTACAACGACTTCTTGGACATCATGAAGGAGTTTAAATCTCAAAGGTGCGAACCTGCTGTGTGCTTTATTTTAACTGATGCTTCTTTGGGCCATGTAGTATTTCACTAGTAAGGTCAAAATCAAATACCTGACAATATCACACATTTGAATCTTTCCCTTTGTCTGCCCTAAATTCACCACAGTCCTATCTTGCCTGCTGTTTTTTTCTTGTGCGTAGCCAAACTTCCTTTTTTAGCCCCTGATCTGGTTAAAACCCCTCATGCCTAACACCCCCATCTATAGTGGTCCCCCAAAAAGCAAAGTTTGCTCTTAAGTATGCCTTATCCAAGGTCCAAATCATAGTCTGGATGGGCTTGATATAGCAAAGTTGCTGAAACTGGTAGGGCCTGAGCATGCTTAGTGTCTTGATAGGAGGCTGGAAGAGAATCAATAGCAGCCATAGGAAAACACAAGTAAAATGTGAAAAAGTGGCTGCATCACTAGATATGGTTCTCAATGTATTTTGAGAAAACTCCTCTTTCCAGGAGAGGCTTTTATGCTTCATGTTCACTTCTGCAGCTGCCTTTTTTTGCTTTTGAAGACTCACTTGGAACCTGTCTCATCGACTTCCACTGTGGAAGAAATGCACGTAACAAAATTAAGAAGTCCATGATTTACTTTCTGATGTTGCACTTTAAAAAGAAAAAAAAATGAATTTTTATTAGATTTTTTAATATACCCAAAGAAAAATAAAGCAAACAGGAGTTGCCAAAGTATCAAAATAAAAAGGAAATGATAAATACTACCAACAGCCACTTAACTTGTCATTGCAGATTTGATACTTGTATAAAGATTGTTTCTTGGGGGAAGGGGAAAGAAGTAGATGCTTTTGGGGGGGGGGCAGAAAAAGAAAACACAATCCCTGAGAACTCTTTTTTCTCACCCCCTCCCCCATGAGATTTAGAATCTTGAGTTTTAGCAATAGATTATCAGACAAACTTGTCCTGTTCACCTTTTTGCTTATTGTGAAATGCCCATGCCTATATATTTTCTTTATTTACATTAAATATTATCTGCCTTTCATTAAAAAAAATTCCAAAGTGTTAATAAAATCAATTCATAAAACAAATAAATTCATTTGTAACCAGCAAATAAGCATTAAAAATAAATTCTTAAAAAGCTAAAAACAGAACAAACAATTCCAAAACCCATCTACAGTCTAAATGCCTGGACAAATAGGACGGTCTTCATCAGGCTCTGACAGCTTGTGATGTCATGCCAGGTGGGCCTCCTGATGAGGGGCATTCCACAGTTGAGGTGACACCATAGGTAAGGCGCTCTTCTTTATAGAAGCATGACATATTTCTGCTAAAGAGGGTAGTTGAAGCAGAACCATTCCAGAAGTTCTTCAGGCGTGGGCAGGCTGGAAAGGAAAGAGGTGCTTGTTCAAGAATTTGGTTACTTTTATTTCCCCAAGCAGCATGTTTTGTTGGCAGCTTGCCTGCCTTATTTTCTGCTAGTAGCTATAATGGGGGATGTGTGTTAACAACATTCTCTAAATGTAGTGCTATGCGTGTCTGAAATGTGTCAAATCCACAGAGGAGACCTGATCTCTCTCTTCCTCCTTGTCTTTTGATTTCACAGCATTGATACTCCAGGAGTGATTAGCCGGGTGTCTCAGCTGTTCAAAGGCCATCCTGATTTGATTATGGGTTTCAACACTTTCTTGCCTCCTGGCTACAAAATTGAAGTGCAGACTAATGACATGGTGAATGTAACGACACCAGGGCAGGTTCATCAGATCCCGACCCACGGCCTCCAGCCCCAGCCTCAGCCCCAGCCCCAGCCCCAGCATCAGCATCAGTCTCAGCCATCAGCACAGTCTGCCCCAGCCCCGGCACAGCCAGCACCACAGCCGACACCTGCCAAGATCAGCAAGGTAACCTCAAATGAAACAGGTAGCCTCTAGCTTAGAAGTAGGGACACCTGTGGTTTCCGGACAGAGAAGGCCCCCTCAAGGGAGAAAGTGAGGTTGATTTGGGGTTTTGTCAAGGAGGCATGTTGCCAAAGTGGAGAGTCAGAGACAGATAGCTGACTTTCGGGGCACAATCCACCAACACATTCTGTGCAAGAATCACTGCACGAGCACAATATCTGTTTGGAATTTCCCTCTTCAGGCACAAAAATTTCTGGGCCAACCAAGCTTTGCAGCTCTGCTTTGTTAGCATACCATAGTTGGTGTTGTGTAAATGATCTAGCTAGGTGGATTCACAAGGGAATAGCACTGCCTTTGGGAAAGAAGTTGAAGTAGATGAGCGTCTCGTTCCTTTCATCTCTATATTGCTGCATGGTTATTCTGGGCAAGCTCTGTATCCTGAGGTAATAATAAGTTTTGCTGTTTGTTTTGCTTTTGAGCATAGTCACGCAGCACTCTGGAGGGCTCACTAAGGGCTCACTCAATACGTGGCTGTTCAGGAACCAGTGTAACCCAGTGTCTGCTTTTCATTCCCAGCCATCCCAGCTACAGACACATACACCAACCAGCCAGCAGACTCCCCCAATCCCCTATGCATCCCCTCGCTCTCCACCAGTCCAGCCCCATGCACCTGTGACAATCTCTCTTGGATCCACACCATCCCTCCAGAATAACCAGCCGGTTGAGTTTAATCATGCAATCAACTACGTCAATAAGATCAAGAATCGTTTCCAGGGACAGCCAGACATTTACAAGGCTTTCTTGGAGATCCTCCATACCTATCAGGTGAGTGAGCAACTGCACAAGTCTTAATGACACCTTTTTCCTGTTCAATATTCACTTTTATATAGAAGAAAAGAGTGGCTTGTCAAGCAAAGCAGGAAAAGATGATTACTGGGTGCAGTGCTATTTTTCTAGAAAAAGAGGTACCGGAACTCACCCTGAACACCTCCCTTGTTCTCTTATAATGGCAATGGCGCCCACCTGAGAGGTGCCAGAACTCAGTTCCGGCAAGTTCTGCCTAAAAAAAGCCCTGACTGGGTGAAGCATAACAAGTAGTAAATCCCCAGCCAGTTGACACTAGCTCAGTTTTGCTTCAAACCTACCTGCTTCAAACCTTCAAAGTTCCTACCTGCAGAGCAGGAAATTTTCTCCAGAGATGCTGTTTAAAAGCCATCATTAATGGAGATGAGTCATACAAAGGGTGCAACACTTGTAGAACAGCCAGATGTGCCTCTCAAGTGTCTGGCCCTCCGTGGAATCCTTCCAGGGGCAGGAAGGAAACTTCTTCAGTGTCCTTTTTATCTTGTCATCTGATGCCTTTCTCTTGAGCTCTCATGCTAGGTGTTGTGGATTTTCTTTAAAGAACCAGGAGAATGAAACTGGTTAGAACAGCTGCTCTGAGCTCTTCCTTTCTCTTCCATCTCATGACAGAAAGAGCAGCGGAATGCCAAGGAAGCAGGAGGCAACTACACACCGGCACTGACTGAGCAGGAGGTCTATGCCCAGGTGGCCCGTCTTTTCAAGAACCAGGAAGATCTGCTCTCGGAGTTTGGGCAGTTCCTGCCAGATGCAAACAGCTCTGTGGTGAGTTTGCTCCTAATGTTGTTACTTACAGGGCACCTTGAAGGAGAGCATTGCTTATCCTGTTCTGCTTACTCCTTATGGCATAGTGTAACTTTTGAAGTACTGGGATATGGATTAATGAGGTGGGGATATTTAATTATAATAATTAAATAAATAAAATAGATTGGACTTCAGAGCAAGAGTTCCTAATTTGGGTTTCTATTGAAGACAGGAGTGCCTAGTGTGCTCTGGTCCATGGGGTCACGAAGAGTCGGACACGACTAAACAACAAATTGTCTTATGATTCCCTTTTAGAGTATCACAGGCAAAGAGCCAATTTTCTTAATTTCCTTTCTGGAAAGGATATACTTTGCGTGAGTCCTGTTCTCTTCGCCCGCCCCCCCCTGCCCCCCCCCCAGTTAACAAGGCCATTTTAATATCAAGTTCCTTGAGCTCTAGAGCTTTGCCTGGGTGATTACAATTAAATACATTTGCCTGTATGAGATACTGGGATCAATAAATGTATTTGTACATTGTTGTTTAAACAAGCTTTTAAGCAAGACAACTGCAGAGAAAGTGGAGTCTGTGAGAAATGACCATGGGGGCACAGTCAAGAAGCCCCAACTTAACAGCAAGCAGCAAAGACCTAATCAGAATGGCTGTCAGATCCGGCGGCATGCCACAACTGGGACAGCTCCTCCAGTGAAGGTGAGCATTGATCATCATCTTCATCAATAGGCTGATACCAGATACTGCAATGGTCTGTTGCAATGAAAGCAACAGAGTCCCTTGTGACCCTTAAATGTTGTATTGTGGCCTAAGCTTCTGTGGACTAGAGGCTACTGGATCAGATGCATGAAGGTGTTTCATTAGTTGGTAGATGCACATATTTATGTTTGAAAACAGTAGGATTGGGCTGGAGGAGGAGACCATGAAGAAGGTCACAGAAGGTCTGCTGCATTTCTGCATAAAGCCCAAAGCAAGAACAGAGTGAGCTGTTAGTGGGACAGCGGTCCCTAGAATCATAGAATCATAGAGTTGGAAGAGACCACAAGGGCCATCGAGTCCAACCCCCTGCCAAGCAGGAAACACCATCAGAGCACTCCTGACATATGGTTGTCAAGCCTCTGCTTAAAGACCTCCAAAGAAGGAGACTCCACCACACTCCTTGGCAGCAAATTCCACTGTCGAACAGCTCTTACTGTCAGGAAGTTCTTCCTAATGTTTAGGTGGAATCTTCTTTCTTGTAGTTTAGAGCCATTGCTCCGTGTCCGCTTCTCTGGAGCAGCAGAAAACAACCTTTCTCCCTCCTCTATGTGACATCCTTTTATATATTTGAACATGGCTATCATATCACCCCTTAACCTCCTCTTCTCCAGGCTAAGCATGCCCAGCTCCCTTAGCCCTTCCTCATAAGGCATCGTTTCCAGGCCTTTGACCATTTTGGTTGCCCTCCTCTGGACACGTTCCAGTTTGTCAGTGTCCTTCTTGAACTGTGGTGCCCAGAACTGGACACAGTACTCCAGGTGAGGTCTGACCAGAGCAGAATACAGTGGCACTATTACTTCCCTTGATCTAGATGCTATACTCCTATTGATGCAGCCCAGAATTGCATTGGCTTTTTTAGCTGTCGCGTCACACTGTTGGCTCATGTCAAGTTTGTGGTCAACCAAGACTCCTAGATCCTTTTCACATGTACTGCTCTCAAGCCAGGTGTCACCCATCTTGTATTTGTGCCTCTCATTTTTTTTGCCCAAGTGCAATACTTTACATTTCTCCCTGTTAAAATTCATCTTGTTTGTTTTGGCCCAGTTCTCTAATCTGTCAAGGTCGTTTTGATTGACTGTATGCTTAGTTTGATTGACTGTATGCTTGATTGACTGTATGCTTAGTTGTAAGTTACAAATGGGCTCATTTTAGCTGGAAAATCATTTGTTCATCAGAGCCTATCAGAGCTTTTGAATCATTGTCTTCCTAATATTTATTTATTACAATAACATTTCAGGATGCAAATTCTTCTGAAGGGAATGGAGGGGCTGTGCTGCTCTAGGAGAAAAAACTCTTAAGCAGGGAGTTAACCTTGGTGAGAGTGAGGGAACAGCCAGTAAAGGTGTCCCATGGCATCTGGGAGCCCTTGTGTGAGGAGACCTGGGATGGGATGCCAGCAAATAAGGAAGGTTGTTGAACTCTTGTTGATCAATTAACTTGTTGCAAATGAAACAGTGTTTGTAATTCACCATTCGTATTTTAATGCTTTGCCTTTCCAAGCTGATAATGAAAACCCAGGGAAGAGTTAGTAGTATGTTTCTACTGACTGGTTTTCTTACATGCCTACTTCATATGCCTTCAGTAACCATTGTTTAACTCTACCAAAACAACAGTAATGTATACCATTCTCCACTTCTCTGGCTTCTCTGCAGCAGCTTAGCAAAACTAAAATATTTTGCAATAGGCATCAGCCCAAGTATTATCTTTCGGCTCTGGTTTTTGAAACTCTTTTGCGGCTCATTCTCTCTTTCTGCAGAAGAAACCAAAGCTGCTCAGTTTGAAGGACCCTTCAGTGGTAGAAGCTGGAAAACATGGGACAGAGTCTCTGTTCTTTGACAAGGTGAGGCTTTGGATGACATCTGCTGAAGCAGCCATTGGTTTTCAAACAGCCCTAGCACTTTCTTTTATTTGAGTCCTACTCCCAGATCAGTGTGCATTAGGAAAGCAGCCTTAAGCCTCCCAGATGTTACCTGTCTGTCAGTCTCAGCATCTAACATGGGGGGGGGTTGACCTTCTCACACAACTTCTGCATCACTGCCCCTTTTCACACCTCAGCCGGCTGTATATTTCTCCTGACTAGGTGAGATCTCTGATTTCTAGATACCTTTTGAAGCCACTGTTTCAGAGACTAAATGACATTTTGAAAATTTGCAAAACCCCAGCAAATTTTGAAAAAAGTACCCTTCTGTACAAAAGTAGCAGTGAACTAGGCGGCTTTGCATTATAATTTTCAGCAATGAAAACAATTACAACTATCAAAAAGAATGTAAAATGTGTAAAAACAAATTCAGATGCATATGAACAACATTTTCATTTGTCAGGTACTAAGATTAACCAGCTTTAAAACCGCATAATAATAATCTACCAAAGTGGATTCAAGGCTTGTTTAAATTGGAGCATTAGCTCTTAAATCAGTAAAATTTTATATAGGTGTTTATTCCATTTATGAATTGTTTCTCATGTTGCATCCCAAAGAGATGGTGTTAAGTACAGTGTATTGACGGTGTTGTCATTCATTTTTCTCAACAATTTGCTAACCATATTTTTCCTTCCCCCACAAGGTTCGGAAAGCTCTGCGAAGCACAGAAGCATATGAGAATTTCCTCCGTTGCCTGGTCATTTTTAATCAGGAGGTGATATCCCGAGCTGAGCTTGTGCAGTTAGTTTCTCCATTTTTGGGGTAAGTGAAATAAATGATATTTGGCTCCATGATTCATTGCCAGCTGTTTGTACATTGGGGTGCTTGACAAAGGAGATGAATTTACTGGCTGCATTGAGTCAACTTGATTTGGAAAGTTGGGAATTAGCAGCAGTGAACATTGGGCTCACTTGCTCCCTCCCCTGCTTTCCTTCTTCCTCCAATTGCAAGGCAAAGAGATTAGATGCTTCTGCTTCTGGTTGGTTGCAAACCATAGTTGTGGTGCTGAATCCACACAGCAAAATGTGGCATGCTTAAACCACAATTCCAAACAAGAATAAGTTATGGCAATGCAGTTTGTCCTTTTTTGTGTCCTAAATGTGTAAATCATTTAGACAAAAGACTTAGATAATCTTCCTGCAACCATTGAGTTCTATAATCTTTTCTCTTTCCTCTCCCATTTCCCCCCCTCTTTTTAGGAAATTCCCAGAGCTGTTCACTTGGTTTAAAAACTTTCTGGGCTACAAAGAGTCTGCACACATGGAAACTTTCCCTAAGGAACGGGCTACAGAAGGGATAGCAATGGAAATAGACTACGCTTCTTGTAAGAGACTTGGCTCTAGCTACAGAGCCTTGCCGAAGAGCTACCAGCAGCCCAAGTGCACTGGTCGGACTCCGTTGTGTAAGGAGGTAAGGCAGCATTCTTCATATTGAAGTAAATGGTGCTAGTGGAAAATAGGAAGGTGCTGTGCATCAGCTTGGACAGTTGCCTAGCCCAGGAGAGTCTGCTCTGTCTGGCAGTGGCTCTCTATCGTCTCAGGGAAAGATCTTTCCCATCATTTGCTGCAGCATAATAAATTGGAGGTGCCTGGGACATTCCTTTAAGCCATGTGTGCTACCACTGTTCTGTCGTTCTTTCCTTGGATGAGGTTCAGAGGAAGAGCCCTTGGAATGACAGTACCCTGAGACTTAAGTAGGCAGGAGGAAAATGGCGCAACTTTGGCCAAAATGACTGAAGTCATAAGCTTTCTTTCTTTTTGCAAAAATAAGAGGAAAAGAAGAAACAGCAGCTAGCACCAACAATTAAAGTATTCTGTCAATCCTGACTTAAATGTATAAATTAATGTAGGCAGTCCATATGTCCGAATAAATATCCAGATTATTATAAAATGTACATAATTTCTTTTCCAATTAATTTCATTTTAATTTTCACAATTTTCACAAATTAACATCAAATTTTACACCAAATTTCTACACATTTTAAAAGTTGACTCCTCACCCTTCTTCCCTGGTGTTTGTATTCCCACCCATTCCTGCAGCAATTATGCCTTTATCTATTCCACATTCCCTTCATTACAAATTTATCATTCATCTTCTGCTGCTCATATTTTAATCCTGCCTGCAATTCCATTTAACTATGATATTTCCCAAATTGTCCAAATAAGGATCTCATTCTTCCACAAAAGATTTCTCATTAGATCTCTTCTTTTGCTGTCACCTCCCACATGGACAAGAATGCCTTCTACTTTAAGCCAAATTAATCAAATTTATAAGGAAGCCAGCTGCTTACATGTTCGCTTCTGAGGCTTTTCGGCAGTGGAGTCAGCAGAGATGTCCATCCACCCCTTGCCTCTCCTGCCTGTATCAGAGTCCTTTGACTCTGGCAGGGAGAGGGAGCAAACAGTGCTTGTGGCATAATTTGCCACCCTGGTACCACCAGAGTGTTTGAGGAATGCATTTGCCTTTTCTGCCCCCTATATTCTCCACCCAAGTCTCCCTGATCTTTGAGATAAGCTCTCATGGTCACTACTCAACTTGGGAGTCAGCTGTACATTATTTCAAGCACCCAGGATGTGAGCAGGCTCAAATGGGGAATATATTGTATACGGTCCCTGATGCCAGGAGCCGTGAACCGGTGGCCCTCTAGGATTTGGATTGCAACTCCCATCATGCTCTGAACTAGTGTCCTGCACACTAACCAGCACATCATGCTAGCTCCCAAAAGTCTGAGGCAATGGGAGTTGTTATCCCACAAATAGCAACCCTCCCTGCCTTAAATACAGTGGTACCTCAGGTTAAGAACTTAGTTCATTCCAGAGGTCCGTTCTTAACCTGAGGTACCACTTTAGCTAATGGGGCCTCCCGCCACTGCCACACGATTTCTGTTCTCATCCTGAAGCAAATTTCTTACCCCGAGGTACTATTTCTGGGTTAGCAGAGTCTGTAACCTGAAGCGTCTATAACCTGAGGTACCATTGTAGTCTTCATTCGCTCAAAGGGTACTGTAGTGACAAATGCCTCAAGAGTTACACCTCACAGTTGATAAATCATATGATGTCACTTCCGGTTGGTCGCCCGATAATGGCAGTCGGGAGCTCTTTCGGCTGAAAGAGCCCCAGCGCTTTGAAATTGGGGAGACCTTGAGAGCGTTGTGGTTCTCCATTAAAAACCTCAGATCAAGCGTTCTGAGGACCTGGTGTTCCGGCGGGTGCCTTCCAGCCACTCCCCTGCTCCCCGGTAAGCTCGTAAGAGCCCCGAAAGCAAGCGGGTTTGGAGACACGGCACAGCGGAAACGACCGCTTCCTTCAAAGCAGCGAAGCTCCAAGACTGGTGATCGTGAGCGGCCAGTTCCTTCAGGGGAAAAAAAAAGACTTAAAAATTTGGAACTGTAAGTAACTACAATAAATAATTTGAAAAGAATTTGGAAGAGAAGGGAGACTTAAAAATGGAGGTCGGTCCTATTTTGTTGGAGAAAGAGAGAATTGGCGTACAAAGACCAAAGCCCTAATGAAGTGAAAAGTTTTTAAAACTTTGCAAGCAATTTTACTCCCCCTCCTCGAGGGGGTAATTGTGTTTAAGACTTTAACCTAGGAAGATTGTGAATTTGATTGAGACTTCCCCATTCTGCAGCAGACCACCCAGGAGGGAAGACTAGTCTCCATTGTGATGTCACAATGGAAGAGGAAGCATTCAGTCTCCGTTTCCACTGACTTTGTTACAAACTTTCCGGAGCTGCCTGGCTATACTTTAAATTGATAAAAAGTGTCTTCTTCCCTCAGAACAAAGGGGAGCTCCAGAGATTTTTCTTTCTGCCACCCTGGCTTTTGGTTTTCATCCTGTTTGAAAGAACAGGGACACAGCCTCTGGGCCGGCTGCAGTGGGACTGGTGGAGGGAAATTGTTATTTTCCACCACTGCGCCAGACTGTGGGACTGACCTTGACATTCCTAAGCTATTATGCGCCCAGAAAAAACAAGACGTGGCTCTAAAGCCCAGCAATTTGAGAAGTCGGTGATTGCAATCTTGAGTGGCATTAGAGAAGGTTTTAATCGTAATACAGCAAGTATTGATAAATTGGAGAAAAGATTTGAGCTTTTAAGCACTGACTTAAAGGAAGTAAAAGTTGAGATAACCACGCATGACACAAGGATGGCACAGCTGGAGACAGAGTGCCAGATTTGGAATAGATGTGATATGAAAATGCCAATGCAATTGCCTTTCTGCAGTTGAAGGGAAAAGAATTGCATTTGAGATTGAGGGGGGGGTCCCTTTTTTGGAAGAGGAAAAACTCAATGAGTCTCTGATAGGATTTTTTGTGGAATGCTGGGACCTCAAAAAAGAGGAAGTGGAAGCTTGGATAGAGAAAGCTTATAGATTTGGACCAAAAAAGGATACAAAAGTAACTTATGATTGTATAGTGGTCTTTAAGACCAAGGAGCAAAGGGATATCATTCTGGGACACCACTACAGAAAAGGCCTAAAAATCCAGGATAAATCTGTGGTGCTCTTTAAAGAGATCCCACGCCAATTTTTGAACCTGAGATCCCAATATACGGATTTGACAAACATCTTGAGGAGGAAGAACATCTTTTTTAGGTGGGAATTTCCAGAGGGCCTATCCTTCAAATTTGAAGGAAGAAAGCAAAAGATAAAGACTGTTGGAGAAAAGGACATATTCTTGCAAATGCACTCGGTGGAACTTGGATTACAGAGCCCACTGCTGTTGGGAGCGGAGGTTACACCCTCTTAATTTGACATCATGGCATGGCGCTGAGAATTTATTCATGGAACATAAATGGTTTGAACTCTTCTCAGAAAAGGAGTCAAATTTATCATGTTTTGGAAAAACAGAATTTGGATATAATTTGTTTACAGGAAACCCACATCACAAGACTACATAGAAAAATGTTAATAAGCATGTCAGCGCTTCCTGACAGTAAAAGCTGTTCAACAGTGGAATTTGCTGCCAAGGAGTGTGGTGGAGTCTCCTTCTTTGGAGGTCTTTAAGCAGAGGCTTGACAACCTTATGCCAGGAGTGCTCTGATGGTGTTTCTTGCTTGGCAGGGGGTTGGACTCAATGGCCCTTGTGGTCTCTTCCAACTCTATGATGCTATGATCTATGAAAAGATTGGGACAATAATTTATTTCTTCTGACAAAGTTAAAAAAAGAGGAGTGGTTTTCTATATTAAGGAAAAATGGAATAAAAAATTGGCATTTAAAGATGAGGAAGGAAGACACATAGCAGTTGAAATTACAGCACAAGGCGAGAAATATTTGTTACTAGCAATCTACGCACCTAATGATGGCAAAGCGGACTTTTTCATGAATTTGGAAACAAGTCTTTTGGAATATATGGATTACAAATTAATATTGATGGGGGACTTGAATGGAGTTGCATCTGCTTTGATGGATAGGACTCAGAGATCAAAGGTATCAAATTATGGCAGATTACCCAAGACTTTTTTTGACTTAACTGATAAATTTGATTTGTCAGATATATGGAGAATCAGAAATCCAATGTAAAAAGACCCCCTTTTTTCAGATGCAAATCAAGTATTTTCGAGAATAGACTACTTATGGATATCCAGAGACTTGGTTCCTAAAGTAACAAAAACGGAAATTTGCCCTAAAACTTTCTTTGATCACAATGCAGTTTTTATGGACCTGAAAATGTTTGTACAGGGTTCCTAAAGATGGAGAATGAATGATGATTTGTTGATATGTACATCAATTGTTAATAAGGCCAAAAAACCCTAAAGGATTATTTTGAACTTAATATGAACCAGGGAACGGAAACAAGGGTTATTTGGGACGGTAGCAAGGCAGTAATGAGAGGGTTTCTGATACAACAAAATTCAGTTAGGAGAAAGTTACAGAATGAGAGAAAAGATATAATTATGGACCAATTAAAAGATAAATAGAAGAAGCTCAGAGGAAATCCAAAGAATCTGCAGATACAAAAAGGAATTAAGGCCTTACAGGTTCAATATTCACAGTTAGTAAATAGAAATAGAATAGAAGTTGAGAAGGATGAGACAAAGAAATTTTGAATCCACAAATAAATGTGGGAAACTATTGGCCTGGCAATTAAAGAAGAGACAAAAGCAAAGTACTATCACAAATATTCTAACAGACGGAAAATCTGTAGAGAAGCCTGCAGACATAAGAAATGTTTTTATAAATATTATAAACAACTGTATAAAAAGGATAAAGAAGACTTGGTAAAAATTGAGCAATTTATTAAGATTTGCAGAAGATTCCAGAAGATAAAAAGATCCTACTAAAAGGTCTAATCACAAGACAGGAAGTTGAACAGGCAATAAACTCAATGCAACTTGGCAAGGCACCGGGACCAGATGGTGTATCAGCGAAATACTATAAGATATTGAAAGACTGGCTTATCCAACCTCTGGTAGAATTATGTAATCTGATTCTACGAGGGGGCAAAGCACCTGAAACCTGGAAGGAAGCATATGTTACTCTGATTCTCAAACAGGGTCAAGATAGATCCAATGTCAAGAACTACAGACCAATTTCCCTACTTAATGTGGATTACAAAATTTTTGCAAATATATTGGCCAACAGGCTAAAGAAAGTTTTATCTAAGTATATCCACAAGGACCAGGCAGGATTTCTGCCTGGAAGGCATATGAAAGATAATATTAGACATGTGGATATTTTGGAAAAATTGGAAGCAAGAAAGAGCTGTAAAGCAATGTTAATGTTTATTGATGCAGAGAAGACCTTTGACAATGTATCTTGGAGTTTTATTTACATAATTTTGATAACATGGGGGTTGGTGAAGACTTTTTAAATGGTATTAAAGCGCTCTATCAAGAACAAAAAGCTAAAATTATTGTAAATAATGTGGTATCGGAGGAAATTAGAATAGAGAAGGGAACCAGGCAAGGCTGCCCACTTTCCCCTCTGCTGTTTATTTCGGTCCTAGAGGTCTTGCTAAGTATGATTAGAAAAGATGAACAAATTAATGGTATTACAGTAGGATCCAAACAATATAAATTAAAAGCCTTTCCTGATGACTTAGTATTGACATTACAAGACCCAGACTCCAGTGCAGTAAAAGCTCTGGAGCTGATACAAGAATTTGGCAGATAGCGGGATTTAAGTTAATCAAGAGCAAAACCAAAGTATTAGAGAAAAATCTGGACAATGATGAAAGAAAACTTTACAAGAAAAGACAGGCCTAGATTTTGTGAAAAAAGTTAAATATTTGGGGGTGAACCTGTCTGGGAAAAATCTGAACTTGTACAAAGATAATTATGAAAAATTATGGAATGAAATTAAGAGCGATTTAGAGATATGGTCAAAGCTAATATTGTCATTAATGGGCCAGATCTCAGTAGTTAAGATGAATGTGTTGCCAAAGATTTTTTTGTTTCAAGCTCTCCCAATTATAGATAATGTGAAATGTTTTAAAGAATGGCAGAAAGCTTTATCTAGATTTATCTGGCAGGGGAAAAAACCCAGAATAAAATAGAAATTACTTACGGAGTCTTAAGAAAGAGGGGAATTTTCCCTGCCAGATTTGAAAATCTATTTTGAGGCAACAGCGCTTTGTTGGATTAAAGAATGGATACAATGGATACAATTAGAAGATACAGATGTATTAGATTTGGAGGGATTTGATAATGTATTTGGATGGCATGCATATTTATGGTATGATAAGGTAAAGGCCAATAATGCATTTAAAAATCATGTAATTAGGAAATCGTTGTACAATGTTTGGATAAAAGACAAATATCTTTTAGAAAGGAAGATGCCCAGATGGCTTTCACCAATGGAGGCAAAGGCCCAGAAAAAAGTTAAATATGGAAATAAAATGTTTGAGATATTCAGATTTATTATTGGAAGATAATGAAGGCTACAAAGTAAAACCATTTGATCAAGTTAAAGATAAGTTAAATTGGTTACATTACCACCAGATTAATGAATTGTATAAAATAGACAATAAAAATGGTTTTGCCTCGGAAAAATCTAAGTTGGAGACGGAGTTGTTGGATTCTAAAGCTAAAAATCTGTCTAAAATGTATAAGTTACTGTTGGAGTGGCATACAAAGGATGAACAAGTTAAATCAGTAATGATAGATTGGGCAAGAGATGTAGGACACAACATAATGTTCAAGAATTGGGAAAGACTGTGGAAGAAAGGGGTCAGGTTCACGTTCACCGCATGTACAATGTTAAAGGAGAATATAATGAAAATGATGTATAGATGGTATTTGACCTCTGTTAAACTAGCAAAGATTTATCATAACTGTGATAATCTATGTTGGAAATGTAAAGAAAAAGAGGGAACATTTTATCACGTGGTGGACCTGCCCAAGGTGAAAGACTTCTGGGAAAAGATTTATAAAGAATTGGAAAAAAAAGTTGGAATATACATTTATAAAGAAACCAGAGGCGTTTCTTCTTGGAATAACAGGTTTGGAATTGCCCAAGAAAGATGTTAAATTATTTTTGCATGCCACAACTGCTGCTCAAATACTATTAGCTAAGAAGTGGAAAACGCAAGAACTACCAACTGTGGAAGAATGGCAGATGAAGATGATGAACTTTTTGGAGCTAGCTGACCTGACCGGAAGAGTCTGCGATCAGAATGAGGAGGAGTATCAGGAAGAATGGAAGAAATTCAATGACTGTTTAGCTAAATACCTCAAGTTAAAATAATTGGAAAAAGCTTGCAATTGCCAACTAGGCCTAGGATTTAAATAAGTAATGTGAGGAATTATTATGTTTAATGCTGAATTGGGAAGATTGACTGATGTTAAGGGATTAAGTTAAGATTTTAAGAATTTTTATTTGGAAAACCGTTAAAATGATTTGCATTGAAACCCAACTAGGGGGACATGAGGACGTCAGTTAACAATGTTAAGAAGATAAGTTTTAATAAGGATATGATATATGTCTGTTTGTTTATTTGTTTGTGTGTGTTTTAATTTTGTGAAAACCCAATACAAAATTTTTGGGGAAAAGAAAGATAAATCATATGATGTCAAGGGTGTGTCTGAAATGGCATTATGGCAGGGGTCTCCATCTTGTCAAGAGCCTACATGCACCTAAAAACTCACCCTGGCAAGATGGTGCCCATTTTCAAGAGACCAAGCTGCGGACAAACACCGGCTCCCTTGGCCCGAAGCAAGATGAGCGCTGCACCCCATAGTTGAATTTGATTGGACTTAAACTGTTCAAAGGTCCTTTACCCTTATCTTACCTGTACTGGGTCCTTTTAAAAAAAGTTTGACATGGCCTATATTGAGGTTAGAAAGAATGTTAGAGTTGAGCATGGAGACCAATAAAATGCATCATTATTAGGTTATTTTCTCTGGGTTGATATCTACATAGTGCTTTAAGATAAGAAAAACATGTGTCTCATTTTAGGCCTCCAAATCAGGAATTCTTTGCACTGCAAATTTGGTCAGCCTTATGCAACTTAAACTGTATGCGCCTTTCTTCAAGTTGCAAAAATTAATTTCTGTCTGTGTGCATATTTCTTGTCTGAGCCCTTTAAATTGACCAGTGGAGTAAAACAAATTTGTACACTTTTTTATTTCTATATCAATGACATGGTCCCACATTTAACTTTGGTGGAAATCAAACATTCAGTGTAACTTGAATTACTATCATTTCCACAAGCTAAATGAGATCATGATCATAGACAAGTGTCAACTAAGGGACTGGTGTTACTGGACAGAATCTCAACGGGATTTTCAAGTAATCAAATCCTCAGAAGTTCCCTGTGGTTTCTACTCTTATAAACGGTGCATTTGAGAGCCAACTCCCTGTCTAAACTTTGGCCAGCTTCATTAGGATCTTCCTTTGCTGAGCTGTGCTTCCAAGGAATGCCCTCTGCTGTCCTGTATGGGCATTATAATAGGGTTCCATACACAGATAGATATTTTATTTGTGGGCAATTGCGAGTAGAGGACACCCAGCATTATTTATTACAGTACCCACTATACTCAGAACCTAGGAGACACTTTCTAAATCCCTTGGTTGTCCAGGAAAGCTGTCTCTCCCCGGCAGAGAGGGGTCTATGGCTGCTCAGGGATGCTAATGCTCCAGTGACTTATAACGTGGCCCTCTTCGCCCTGCTGGCAAGAAAGATCGGGAAGAAAAACCTGGACAAAATTGCAGTAAACTGGGAGATTCAGAGGCCTAAATAGGAAACTCTCGCAAGCTGTGTGACGCCCCCATTCTACACGAGCATTTGCATTTTATGATCTTGATGGTTCAGGCAGTGGCTCTGCTTTTTATATATAATTATATAGATACTTCTTTTTCCTCACAGTGTTGGTATGATTTTGTCATGGCCTTTAGCAAGTACAGTAAAGCTTATTTTATTGTTGTGTGTCTACTGGTGTTACTTGAGTGGTTTCTACAGAACGTGCATAAAGTGCAGGCGTGGGCACACTTGGGTTTAAAGGCCTGTGCATGTTATCTACACTTTGCATATTTACTTTGTGAAACACCAGTGTCAGTGCCGATACGTCCATAGCAACTGTGCTCACCTCATAAAGTGTAGAGCCACTCTGAGGTACTGTCATGTGATTTTATGTGTGGATTGCAAAGTCTAGTCTTCTTAAAATCCAAGGCATGTTATAGTGTGTTAGGCAGAAATAGAAATGACTGTTACTGTGGTCCTGCAGGTGGAGCTCAAGCACTCCTATTGAGTTTTGCTCAAAGCATGATGGTTTCTATTACTTTTAATCTTACAACTAAACTGACCAATGGATCAAAAATTCAGAAAATCTTTTGTTGTTGCCCTTTCTTGTACATCTATGACGGTTCCCAAAAATCTGTAAGAATTTACTTTATGTAGGAGCTAGAATTATCGGTATCTGGCTACTCTTAAATGAGATGCTTCTCTCTCCTCCTAAGGTTTTGAATGACACCTGGGTCTCCTTTCCATCCTGGTCTGAAGATTCCACATTTGTGAGCTCCAAGAAGACTCAGTATGAAGAGCACATCTACCGGTGTGAGGATGAACGATTTGAGGTAGCTATATCAGAGCTTAATGTCATGGGAAGCTTGTGATATTATGTTAGGTTGACTTAATATCTGCTTTGATGAATGAATAGTTCTTGATAACTTTGGTGTAAAGCACTAACCAAGAGTGTGGGTTGTGAGAAGGAAGGCCACCAATTTGAACCTTGCTCCCACAACAAACAGAGTAGGAGCCTAAAAGACTCACCTCTGCTTCTGTAATATGGGGTAATAATACCAGCATTCCTTGCAAGGTTGTTGTAAGGATTGACTGTGGTTGTGTATGTGAGGTGGTGCTTTGAGCACTCAGTGCTGTATAAATGCACAATAGTAATATCATGGTGGTTTGCTATAGTCTTCCTATCTTACCCTCCCAGATATAATACTTGTCAAAACTTTGCTTGCTGCCATGTGCATCTCCTGAAAGTGAGTAGCTACAGGCTCATAGGTTTGATGTTTTGCTTCACATAGAAATTAAATTACCTATTACAATAGCACTCTCCACCCACCAAAAAATTAGATTTAAAGACTATTGGATGTGAATAAGGGTTTTGTTTGGATCTATTGCTCTGCTTTTCATCTCAGTTTCCACCATCTTACACAGTGTTGAAAAGCCTTTTGTACTATATGTAAGAACCCCATTCTCACATATGCCAGAATTTGTTTATTTTTTGTACTTTTTATAGTTTATTGCTATAAGCCATGGCTGATGCATGCTCTCCATTTCAGCTGGATGTTGTCTTGGAGACCAACCTAGCGACCATCAGAGTCCTAGAGACGATACAGAAGAAACTCTCACGCTTATCAGCTGAGGAGCAGGCCAAATTCCGGCTGGACAACACTTTGGGCGGCTCCTCAGAAGTTATTCATCGCAAGGCATTGCAGAGGATATATGCTGACAAGGCAGCTGACATCATTGATGGGCTTAGGAAGAACCCAGCCGTCGCAGTCCCTATTGTGTTGAAAAGGTAACTGGGAAATGCAGGTGGAGCACCCTCATCACCCTCCTTTTTCAGTTTCCCCAAGTGCTGCTTGTTAATGATGTTTTTTTGGGTGGCATTTTTGTCCTGTCATTTAGCAAGGTTCTCAGTGTTACTGATGATTCATTGCACAATTTAAAAAGCAATTTCAGGTAGACCCTTGCCTACGTGGGAGTTACATTCCAAGGCACTGCAAATACCAGTTAAACTGTATATAATTGAAACACATTGAAAAAGCCTGCAACGCCCCACCCCCCTGTTCCACCCTTTTAGTGACGTTTCAGTGACATCTTTATGATGTTTTAGGGTCCCTTCTGTGTTTGGCACAATTCACGAGCATAAGGTTGCACACATATTGAACAAGTGTAAAGGGAGGCTGCCTGTAATTTAAAAGGCAATATAAAAATACATATCCATTAAGTGAGTGTGTGTACTATATATAGAATTATAGAATCATCGAAGCTTAGAGCTGGAACCGCCTGCAGTGCAGGAATCCCAGCTAAAGCATCCATGGCAGATGACCATCCAACCTCTGCTAAAAAGCTTCCAAGAAATGAGAGTCCACAGCTCCCCAGGTGAGACCATTCCAATGTCAAAGAGCTCTTTCTTATGTATGCACAGCCTCAAATTCCACAGCAGAGACAAAAACTTAATCGATACAATAAATTAAAAGGCCCGGTGCCAAAGAGATGCCAAAGAAGGCACCAGGTCAGCTTCTCCAGGGAGGACATTCCAAAGCTAGGCAAGGAAAATGCCATCTGTCGTGTTGACAGGAGTTCATAGTTGAGGGTCAGATACAAAGATCTCTGGCTGGCTAGGTATATGCAAAAGAGCAGTCCTTGCAAGGTAACTTGGTCACAATCTGTAAAGAAATATAAAGTCAAAGCTAAGACTTTGAATTGGACTAGGAGTGGACCAGGAGCCTGTGCAGCAGTCAGGGCACTCAGCCCCAGCTTGCAGTTTGTATTCAAAAGTCACTCAAGTTCCAGGCCATTCTCAAAGGCAGCCTCCCTTGCATCACGTTGCTTATGGCCCAGAGAGGCTCAACGCTGGTGACCCCTCAAATTTGTATCTCGCCCCCCACAGAGCTCAGAGTGGCATACATGGATGGGGTTTAGCTCGCTTTATCCTCACAAAAGCCCTGTGACATAGGTTAGACCAAGAGCACGTGGTGAGCTGCACAGTTGAGTGAGGTTTGGAACATGGATCTCCTGCACCCAAGTCCATCATGCTAGCTGTGGATTCGAATGAAGTTACAGCAAAGCAGCTGCTACAGGAGAGTGGATGGTAAACTTCTGTTCATGGCAGAGAATGTTTTTTTAAACAGGGAAAGATCCACAATGGTGATTAATCTGGAATGTTCTGATCTAGTCATGAATTATAATACAGTGGACTCTCGGGTTGCGAACTGATCCATGCGGGGGGCACGTTCACAACCCGCAGCGTCCGCAACCCGCAGCACCACGTCTGCGCACGCACGGGTTGCGATTCGGTACTTCTGCGTATGCGCGTGCGCCAAAACCCGGAAGTAACCCGTTCCGGTACTTCCAGGTTTCGGCGCTCTGTATCCCGAAAACGCGCAACCTGAAGTGTCTGTAACCCAAGGTATGACTGTAGAGATCAAGACCAAAGTAGCTCATTTTCTGTGTTCCATCACCTTCTGCTCGTGTTCTCCCATGCTGAATGTGGTCAAATCACGAATGCCTTGAATATCCCTTGAATGTTAAAGTCTGTCAAAGGCAGGATGCTTTATTCCTGCTAGTCCTCGTGGCTGTACTCATTTCTCAGGCCATGTTGCCGTTCTTTCTGTTAAGGTTAAAAATGAAAGAGGAGGAGTGGAGAGAAGCCCAGAGAGGATTCAACAAAGTATGGCGGGAACAGAATGAGAAATACTACCTGAAGTCCCTTGACCACCAGGGCATCAACTTTAAACAAAATGACACCAAGGTCTTAAGATCAAAGAGCCTTCTTAGCGAGATTGAGACTATTTACGATGAGGTAGGTTGGAGGCTTTGCCCTCTCTGTTTCAACCTTATTTCATCCTGATTGACAATTGATGGAAAGGATGTTGTGTAACCAGAAGCATTTGTAACCCGAGGTACCACTGTACTATAATCTGAGGTCGGCAAAAGGGTTTCGGATAGAGAAGAGAAATAGCTGCACCAATGGTGGGAAAGCTTTCAAGGAAACTGGTCCTTTTGGGTGCCATGAAGACTCTGGCCTCCAGATGAGTGGCTTTGTATAAACTAGAGCTGTCCAAGTGGTCGATTGTGAGCTGCTGGTCAATCGTGGGTTGATCCTGGTTGATCACATGAAAACAACTCTGGTCTCTCCCCCTAAAAAAAAGCTCAGCAACTTTGGTCAATCCAGTGGGTAGATCACTGCCAGTTTATTTATAGTGAGAGCAGATCGCAGTCTCTTGGAAGTTGGTCACCCCTGGTATAAACTTAATTAGTTGCGCAGATCCTTTTATACTTACTGGGGTAGAGCACTTTCCTGTCCAGCCCAGGCAGTGATTTTCAGCTGATGAGAGAAGAGAGCCATGTGGAGATGGATTTCATGCTCTTTCTCTCCTGATTTTCAGAGGCAGGAGCAGACTTCTGAAGACAACATTGGCCCTCACCTGTCTTTAGCCTACGAAGATAAACAGATCCTGGATGACGCTGCCTCTCTAATTATCCACCACGTGAAGCGGCAGACAGGCATCCAGAAAGAGGACAAATACAAAATCAAGCAGATCATGTATCACTTCATCCCAGACCTGCTCTTTGCTCAGCGAGGCGAGCTGTCTGATGTGGAGGAGGAGGAAGAGGAAGAGATGGATGTGGACGAAGGCTCAGGGGCTGTGAAAAAGCACAATGGTGTGGGGGGTAGTAGCCCTCCTAAAGCCAAGCTGCTCTTCAGCAACACGGCAGCCCAGAAGCTGCGTGGAATGGATGAAGTCTACAACTTGTTCTATGTCAACAACAACTGGTACATTTTCCTCCGTCTCCACCAGATCCTCTGCTTGCGGTTGCTGCGAATATACAACCAGGCCGAACGGCAGATTGAAGAGGAGAATCGGGAAAGGGAGTGGGAGCGGGATGTGCTGGGTGTCAAGCGTGACAAGAGTGACAGCCCTGCCATCCAGCTGCGGTTGAAAGAGCCAAGTGAGTATACCCATACTTGGCTGGGGCTAGTGTGGCAGATGCTGGTCTTTGACAATGGTCTACAAGGCAGAAGTGGTGGGGCCGCTTTCTGTTGTAAAGAGCCATCTTCCTTCCCATCAGCACAGTTTGGCTTTTGCTCCAGCCAAGAAAGGCACTTGTCAACTGCTACAACCTAGAGTGATGGCAATAACTTAAGGGGCTTTAGAATGAGTGTTAGCTCTGCGCTCAATGAATTTATCCACCAGTGGCTATCAGCTACTATAGCTATGTGGAGGCTCCAGATGCAGTAGGTGTATAGCTCTGAATGCCAGGCTCTGGGAGCAAGGAATGGAAGGGACTGCAACTTTTCTGTCCAGCCAGTAAGCTTTCCTGAACTGCCTGCAAGCAGAATGCTGGATAGGTCTTCTTCTGCAGTCAAGAGGGATAACTCCTATTCTCTTGCTCTTCTCCTTTCCCTGTTGCTTGTTTGCCTCTGCTGCCAGAGATTGATGTCCCCAAAACTTCAACCGGATGGGTTAATGATTATAACCCAAACAACAATAAATGGTTCAAACTATTGTTTATTTTTTAAGTTGAGAGATAAATGGAGGATACAATGCTATGTCCAGTGAAGGACCCAGACAAGAATAAAGTTAAAAGGGTACTGAATAAAACTGGACAAAGTATTTTTTTATTTAAAAAAATGCAAGTTTCAGCAGTTACATGGAAAGATTCAAATCTTGGTAACTCATTGCTAGCAAGCAGTGAGTAATAGGTATCTCATTAGGGAAGAGAAGGAAATGGGCTTCTGCATCTACCTGATAAGGAAGGAAGATATGACATCCCAAACACATACAGTCGTACCTCGGAAGTCAAACAGAATCTGTTCTGGAAGTCCATTCTGCTTCTGATTGGCTGCAGGAAGCTCGGCGTTCAGGAGCCGAGGTATGACTGTATAGGTGGCCAAGAGAGGACTGGCATAGATAGATAGATAGATAGATAGATAGATAGATAGATAGATCCCAGCCGCCCCCCTTCAAGCATTTTTAAATAATGACAGGTGTCTCCCTCTTTACGTTCCTGGGTATGCTCCATTTTTACATGTGATTGCATAGAGTGGGGAACACCATCTAAAAGCCAAACTCTGCCCAAAATTGGCCAAACTCCATCACAGTCTCTCCCTCCAAACCTTTTTCTCAAACTCCAATATAATCTCCCACCTTCCTACTGGCCCATATCAACATTTGATGGCCAGGTGATGAGAGGGAGGGAGAAGCAGGTCTCACATGGAGCATCCTTCTTTCCCCTTTTAGTGGATATCGATGTGGAAGATTACTACCCAGCTTTCCTAGACATGGTGCGGAACCTGCTGGACGGCAACATGGACTCTTCGCAATATGAGGACTCTCTTCGCGAGATGTTCACCATCCATGCCTACATTGCCTTCACCATGGACAAGCTGATTCAGAGTATTGTTAGACAGGTGAGGAGGGGACAGGGGATCTGGGGCTTTCAAGAAAGAACAGGCCTTGTCAGTGCTGTGCTCTAGAAAACCAGTGCAGGGCTCAGTCACTTACTGCTGAACCTCATCTGTCTACCAGAGGAGATGGGGATGAGAAATCCAGGATGTTGTGTTACCTTTTTGTCTTAACTATTTTGAGTGAGTGATTGATTTATATAGCACTTAATGCCAAAGTAGGCCTCTAAGTGGTTTATCAAAAATTAACTTGTACCCACACTTGTTACCCGTAGAAGGAATTGCTATTGGATGATATGCCGTTTGTGAGCTGTAGTTAATTCTCTCTCTGGCACGATTTAGGCTGCAATTTTATGTGGGTTTTTTGCACTTGATAATTTTGGTTACCAGAAAGCATTGTAATGTCTCCTGTATATGATATATCAACAGCTTCAGCACATTGTGAGCGACGAACTCTGTGTACAGGTGACAGAACTGTACCTGGCTGAGAACAGCAATGGAGCTACCGGAGGCCTGCTGTCATCACAGTCATCTCGGTCCCTTGTGGAGACAGCATACCAGCGCAAAGCTGAGCAGCTAATGCAAGATGAGAACTGCTTTAAGGTAAAAAAAAAAAGTCTTGGAGTCTTTACAAAGCTAGGAAGAGAGATCCTGATGTACTTAGAGTGGGGGTAACGGAATGGAGACAATCTTCTTTGTCGCTAGCAAAACATCCAAGTATGTGCACATTTCCAAATTGCATTATGCTTACTGAGCAATTCACCAGGTATTTCACCTGGCTTCTGCCATCGCCCCTTGCAACCACAATTGGCGTAACCACCTACCAGTTCCAGTGCCATAGAGACAAATCGCAAAAGGTGCTATAGGCTTGTATGCAGCAGTGGTTGCTTAATGATGCTCTTGACCACATGCAGGTAAGCTGTTGTGCTCCGTCAAACAAGCACCTAACTAGTGAAATATATGTAGTTGTTTTTCTAATGATTTATAGTACATTTGACGCAAGCTGGCAGAAGCAGTATTTAGTCAGATCCCAATTAGCTGCTCTTTCTGTTTTGAACAAGCATAGAAAGAAGGTGGCTGCCTCACCTGTGTGCGGGCAGAGGCTTCCATTTCCCTGAATTGCTATTCTTAGCATTTTCATTTTGGTTTCTTGGGTGTCAGTAGAGTGCCTTTCGCTTCTCCCCCACCTTCATCACTTTCCCAAATGCTACACTAGACAGACTTAAGCATGGCTTAACTATAGTCCTGATCCCTTACACTTTTCTTTCTATTAAGTAAATGTTGTCCCCCACCCCACCTCCCTTACAGATACACAGGCGGCCCCACCAAAGTCCCAGTTTTTTTCACCAGCTCTTCACAATTATTTTTCTCATCTACAACTCTCTAGTTCCCTTGCGCATGGACATTCTTTAGTTGCACTCACACTACCCAGAGCTTCATTTGCACCTGAGATCAAAATGCTGTTAAATACAATGTAATGAAGTTCGCTCTGTGTTCCCATTGCTTCCCTGCAGCAATTTCCATGCCCCCCCCCCCTTTTTAAAAAATTGTGCCTACAGGCTGGAGCAAGTTGATATAAAGCTTTTGGTTTCTCTTTTCCCCCCTCAAACCCAAAATTGTGGGTTGGGGGAAGAGAAGCAGGTGATGGACTCAGCTCCATCATTTGTAGCTGAAGTGCTTCCTGCTGTAGTCAGCAAGTCTGGGCAACAAGCAGAAACTGAAGAAAGACAGCTGGGGTAGTGAGAAGCAGAAAAGTGTAGCCACAGAACTAATTTAAAAATGCAATGCCCAGCCCCCCTGCTCAGTGAATCAAAGGACTTGCAGGATTAGTGACTCAGCAGTCTAGCCTGGTCTTGCAGCATGGCTTAGCAGCCGACAGGGCAATTCCCTCACTTTCACCTTAAGGGCAAAATAATGCAGTTTCTTGATGGAGGCTGCTAGCCTAAAGAAAACTCATTGTTGCTATGGTGATAGTGGCTGACTCATCTGTAGACTTCCAGCAGAGAACTTTTCAAGTGAGCTCTCTGCTTATCTGAACCTTCTTCGATCTCTAACAAGGTGGCTTTACATTGCTGGGCCAAGTTCAGCCTGTATAGCATGTATATGGCTTTGGCTACCTAATAAAAACTCTGAGGATTATTGAGCTCCTTACTGAAATACTGTCTTCTGTTGCGCAGTTGATGTTTGTTCAGAGCAGAGACCATGTTCAGCTAACTATTGAGCTGCTTGACACAGAAGAGGAGAACTCTGATGACCCTGTTGAGGCTGAGGTAAGAAAAGGACTGCTGTTGGTTGGTGGTTCTTAATTTCAGCTATCAAAGGAACATATATGCATTTTTACTGAAGCGCTTCAGGTGCAGGTAAAATAGGTCCAGGTTCTATTATGTGGATTTTTTCAGATTTTAACATGTATAGTTTTTCTGTGTATAGTAATAAGCAGATGCTGCTGTTTATCTTCAGAATATGAGTAGATTATATGTGTGTACAACTCCTTACAAAGGCAAGCAAGTCAGTATATTCAGGCTTCATCTGATGAGGTGCTTTCAGGTCAGAAACATTCGTGACCACTAGATAACTGATTTTTTAAAAGCAAGCTGAAAACATTAGCCATAGTAGGTGCCTAATTCCAAACGTTGCATTTTGAAGCATTACATACAAACAACAAGACAAGGTGAACCTCAAACAATTTCCTATAATTAGTTGGAGTTGCCCAGTGCTTTTCTATGACGTCTTCATGCGGAACAATGACTGCATGCATTCTTAGGCTTGAAAGCAAACAAAAAGTCCTTCCAAAATATTTAGGTTCACACAACCTAATTTAGGTTCAGTGCGAAGGCTACTCATAGAAGATACTGTTGTGCATTGCCAAAGATCACTGCCAAAGCCAGAAGGGTCTAATCTTATTTCTTTTTATAGCCCTTTGTCCCTCAAGTTTGGGATGAGTAATGCAATACTTTTAGCAATACAAGTGAAAGAGCAATATATTGTCCTTAACATGAAATGGTTCAGGCTGCTTTCATTGTGACCAATGCAGGGAAAAGGAGTGTGAGTTCTTTCAAAAATGGTACTAAACTTCAAAAGTTTGATCCTGAAAGTTACAGATGCATTTGCACTAACAAAATTCTATAAAATCTTGGCTTACCAAGATCAGTGAGTTGCCACTTATAAATGTTGTAACATTTGTGCCATTGAACAGTAATTTTAAGCAGATTATTCTATCCCTGCTTTAAAGTCCAAGTGGCACATACCTCTGCTGTTCTAAAACAAATAAGACAGGGTTTCCCCAGCTCTGTTTTTACAAATAATGAGTGTCGCATCAATAACAACAACAACAATAATAACAATAATAATAATTTATTATTTCCCCAGCCATTCTGGGCGGCTGCCTTCAGATGTCTTTTAAAAGTAAGATAATTGCTTATTTCCTTGACATCTGATGGGAGAGCATTCCACACGGTGGGCGCCACAGGAGACCCTCTGCCTGGTTCCCTGTAACCTCACTTCTCACAGGGAGGGAATCACCAGAAGGCCCTCAGAGCTGGACCTCGGTGTCCAGGCTGAATGATGGGGGTGGAGACGCTCCTTCAGGTATACTGGACTGAGGCCATTTAGGGCTTTAAAGGGTCAGCACCAACACTTTGAACTGTGCTCAGAAATGTACTGGGAGCCAATGTAGGTCTTTCAGGACCGGTGTTATGTGGTCTCGGCAGCCACTCCCAGTCACCAGTCTAGCTGCCTCGTTCTGGATTAGTTGTAGTTTCCAGGTCACCTTCAAAGTAGAGTGCATGGCAGTAGTCCAAGCGGGAGATAACTAGAGCATGTACCACTCTGGCGAGACAGTCTGCAGGCAGGTAGGGTCTCAGCCAGATGAAGCTGGTAGGCAGCTGCCCTGGACACAGAAGGGGAATGGAAGCTCCTCGGAAGTGGGGCTGCGTGCATGGTCCTTCATCCTTGGGTACCAGCGTAGGAAAGCTTCCTCTGTTAAAGGGAGCTCATTGGTGCATCTCTTTATTCTGTGTTCTATTTCAGCGTTGGACCGACTATGTGGATCGGTATGTCAATTCTGATTCTACCTCTCCTGAACTACGGGAACAGCTGGCCCAGAAGCCAGTATTTCTGCCAAGGTGAGTGAAATGATATTGCACATTACTCTAAGAACTAATGGGTCATTTTGAGGCATGTATTTCCTCTGGATATCATAGCCCCATTGCCTAGGGTCACTGTAGGAAACTGGCAGCTGGAAAGAACATGGTGGCACTTGTGTGCTGCTGCTGCTGCTGCTGCTAATAATAATAATAATAATAATAATAATAATAATAGTCTGAGAGTTCCTTATAGGCCTCTGCTTTTGTGACTTTAGCTGCTCCCCCCCCCCCCCCCGCCAACCCCCCTCCCCCAACAAAGCAGAAATAGGAAATGTTTCAGATCGGGGTGGTCACTAATATGTACTTGGACAACCCTGCTTCAGCTTCATGCAATTGCACTGTGTACAGACTTTGTAAACAGCTTTGAAGCTCTCCCATGGTTGTGGCTAAGTGCTGATCCACACATTAAAAACAGCCGTAGCTGTCTGTCTATGTCTCCCTCTCCTTGTGGTGGAAGGCCCTTCACCGAGTGCTTGGCGCAAGCAAAGAGGAAAGGAGTGGGTCACAAGGACTGGTTGATCTAATGCTTGCCTGTACTGAGGAGGAAAAACTAGCCAGCAAATGTCATCATGAGCTTTTGTGGCAATTCTTTGAATGAATGTGCCTTGGTAGCATATCAAAGATCACATTTTTGGTCAGGAAAAAAGGATGGTTATGTATAACAGGAGTTTCTCCTCCGCAGTGCAGGTCAAGCACCAATTTAGCCAGTGCCTGGGAATCACCCTTCCCCTCTCAGCTTGGGCTGAACTCTGCTGGGAGGGGATTTGCTCCTTTCCCCAGCAGTTTTTCAGCAAGTGGAGGAGGATGCAGGCAACCACGGCAACGTTAAATGTGTTAATCATCCCTTACGCTCTTATCGTCATTCAGCACGAGCAGTGTGATGGATTTTGAGGAGCAGGCCCCGCGAGCCACAACGTCCAGCCCGATGAGGGAGGAGGGTGCTAATTCCAGCAGGGGCTCTCTGCTTTACAGGAACTTGAGGCGGATCCGCAAGTGTCAGCGGGGTCGGGAGCAGCAGGAGAAGGACGGGAAGGAGGGTATCAGCAAGAAGCCCTTGGAGAACGTGGAGAGCTTGGACAAACTGGAGTGCAAATTCAAGCTCAACTCCTACAAGATGGTGTACGTGATCAAATCGGAGGATTACATGTACAGGAGGACTGCTCTGTTGCGTGCCCATCAGGTAGGCCTGAGCAAAGCAGGTGGGGTGAGCAGCTGTGGATTCTCCTCAAGGGAAAGCTGCAGCTAGCCAGGATACAGTGGTGTTTTGGTTCATTCCCCCTGCAGCCCTCTGCTTGCATCACTGTTCATCAAAGCAACTGTGTTTATGACCAGAGGTGTCAGGGTCTGGTCCATATCTTACTGGGAGATCAACTGGGAACTCACTGTATTCTGCATACACTGGCTTGCCTTGTTGCCAGTAAAGGGGGATCACTTCAATGGTACACTTAGTATGTGTAATGGGAGCCACTTTTTCTGGCAGAAAACCTGTGTCCATTAGACTATATGCAGATTGTGACATGGAGGGGAAAGAGGGTTGTACATGTGCTAAGCAGGCATGCATGTCTGACCAAGGCCTCACTGCATAATGCCAGTCACTAAAGCTTTCTCTTGTTTTCTCCCTTCCTTGTAGTCCCATGAAAGGGTGAGCAAAAGGCTGCACCAGCGATTCCAGGCCTGGGTTGACAGGTGGACCAAGGAGCACGTGACCCGTGAAATGGCAGCTGAAACTAGCAAGTGGCTAATGGGGGAGGGCTTGGAAGGCTTGGTGCCTTGCACCACTACCTGCGACACAGAGGACCTGCACTTCGTGAGCATTAACAAGTACCGCGTCAAATATGGCACAATATTCAAGACGCCCTAAACTCCTGGGGGATAGGAAAAGGTCAAGTTGTGGGTGCACATTTCGTGCAGGTTCATCAAGGAAAACAAGGAAGATGCCTTCCTCCCGCCTCCTCCCCAGCCCCTCGCTGTTATCTCCGTAACAACAGCCACCTCTGGACTAATTCATCTCGTTTCCCCAGGGGGGCCACTTTTGGAAATGTCCATCCTGAGAAACGGAAGCTGGAACTGCTGCCCAGAGGCTGAGATCACACGCATGCTCCATGCCACGAGGGGAGCTGAGGTGTCCAAGTCGCTGTAGAGAAGCCCCTCTTGCCTGTACACACACCAGCAGCGTTCTCCCAGCCACATGGGCATCAGTAACAACTGGGGGCTTTGAATAGCATGACAAGATGTGGTGTGTTTGAACACCCCCTCCCCAAGAAGAAAAAGGAAAAAAAGGCTTGCAGCCAGAGTATCTTGGTTGGGAATCTCCAAAATGCCCAGTCCCCAGCTTCAACAGGAGTATAAACAGCAGACTTTCTGGAACCTTCCATTGGCTCTCAGGGCTCAGCAGTCCAGATGGCGGAAGCACTGGCTCTTGAGTTTTTGCTGCCCCCTTCTCTTTTCTCTCCAGTTCCTTCCTTGCTATCTGGGTGCCTGACTTAACACAAACCATTTAAGATCGGTCAGTCCTTTCCAGTGCCAGTGGAACAATCGTTTTGTTTGGGGTTTGTTTTTTGTTTTGTTTTTTTGAACCTGCTTGTTTACTAGTCTCTCTTAGTGCCATGCACCAGCTTTTCACACAAACACTTCCTCTCACCTACACAGTACCCCTATACAGACAACACAAGCTTTCACAATAGTAACAACCTATATTAAACTGGTTTCCCCCCTCTTTTTTTGTAAATAAATGTACATACTTGTCAATTTTTTTTTGTTTTTTTATTGAAGAAAAAGTATGCTTGATGTGCTAGTATAACTATACTAGCTTCTTGTGTACCTTAGTACCAGGTGGCTTCAGGTTCAGGTTTTAGTACCTACAGATGAGAGTGACAGAGACATTTTTATTACACTTTCTACCAAAGGGAGTTATCATTGTAGTGCTTTGTGTGGAAACTTGTTCCTTTTTGTAAAAAATAAATAAATACAAAAATACAAAAATATTATTATTAATAATAATAATAATAATACATCTTGGTTCTTACCAGAGAAAGATGTGTTCTTGCTGGTTCCCTCACTCTGTTCTGAGAGATGTATGGCTACCAATTGCGGACAGGGAAGCATCCAACCCAACAAAAAAAAATCTTCATGGAAAGGGAAAAAAGGATATGCGTGTGAGAGAGAATGAGAATGTGTGTGTAGTGGGATTACATGACTCGTATTTTAAGCAGCCTATGTGACATATGAATGAGAATATATATCAGAATTTTTAAATTCTTTTTGTTTGCTTGTTTTGGGGAGATTGTTTTGCTGGGTAGTTTTTTTTATTATCCACCTAGTCTTCCAGCTCAGAGAATTTGCACCTTTTGAAAGTGTTGCTGAGCTCCCTAGTTTGGGGTTGATTGTGCTTTCTTGTGTGATTCTTCTCATTGTTGAAGAAAATATCCTAAATACCAAACCAGTATTTGACAGAGCTGCTCAAGAGAGAGAGAAGAGAGAGTGTTTGTGTGTGTGTGTGTGTGTGTGTGTGTGTGTGTGTGTGTGTGGAGAGAGAGAGAGAGAGCGCGCACATGCAAGACCATAGGAAAAAAGAGGGGTGCATACACAAGCAGGGACATTTTTTTTTTTACTATAGATGGCACGAACAAAAACTGAAGATATGAAGGTCTCTCTTTAAAAAAAGTTGCTCTGGGTTTTGTAAATGGCAATGAACCTAACATTTGTGCCCTCCTCCAAGGAGGCGTTGGTTGCTTGTACAAAGTGACAAAACCAAGAGACCTTTAAAAATATGGCTTGCTGGTATTTGTCTTCTCCCCAAATCTGCCAAACTTACATCTCTCCGGGTATCCCAGCAAGTAGCTGTCCACACTCTCAGAACAGTGTTGTCACGGTCCAAGGCAAAGAAATTAGAGAGGAGAAAAAGAGGACCTGTGCAAGTATCTCTCTTCCCTGTAGCTTAAGAGAACAGTGTAGAGGTGCAGGTTGGGCCTCTGCAGTAAGAGGCAGGTTTGCACAGGGGAATGTGACCTGCAGCGGTAAAAGCAAGGAGTGGAGCCCAGCTGGGGAGTTCTTATGGTATGCCAGCAATAAGCTAACTTACCCATGTCTCCCTCCCTTGCCCTTTTAAAAGAGGGGGATGACAACACTAGTGTGTCCTGTTCCATTTTGCTTGTGCTGCTCCCCTGCTCCTCACTCTCGACAGCCTCTCAGATGTACCTCTCAGATGTATCAGTTTAGACCTTTTTACCAAGTTAGAAGAGAAAACACTTTGCCCAAGTGTCATTTTGAACAAGACAGGTAGAGCAGGGTGGGATTTTTTTCTCACCCAGTGTTTTTGAGGCTAAGAAAAACCCCTGCAGCTGCAAAATAAAGGAGGCCACTGCCCTTCCTATAGCAGGATTTCAGAATTCAGCATTTCTCTCTCCCCACCCCCTGACCCTCCCAACCCTGATGTCTGACATCTGAGCTCCAAGCTCCTAGTCCTGGCCTGTACAAATAGCAAAATACTTTCGTTCTTATTTTAAATTGCTTTTTGTATTCTGTAATGTGAACCTTTTTGCCACCTATTCATGTGATTTCTATACAGATGTTGTAAACTTGACTGTAGTGCAGTATTTCCATTAAAATATCAGGGCTACTCGTGTACATATTTGGTGGTCCTTCCTGATCAAACTTGGCCAGAAACATTGGTGAGGTCTTGATTGGGTGAACTTGAAAAGTGCTGTTTGGGCTCTTGACTTGCATGCATTTGCCTCTGGTGTGCAAAACTGCTCAAAGCGGGTGGGTTCTCTTCAATAGACAAGCGCAACAGTGAGCAAAAATGTTTTCGGTTGTTGGGATTGTAATTCCCTTTTGTCAGATATGGTACAAAGGTGCTGGTATACTTGATTCTGATTTGAAGAAGTTTGATAGGGGCCTGTCCCCTTTAGAATTGGAAGTATGGCCTCATCTAATTAGTTTGGCAAATTGCAATTTTCAGTTTCAGTCTTTTTTTCATTTTTCCAATCTTAAGTTCCGTTTGTTCCATTTCTACATTTGTTTTGTAATTCTTTTTTTAGGAAGTTCACACACAAAATTGTGTGCATTTCTTCTGATGTATGGTTGACTGTACATGATTTTGCCTAATACATGCATTTTTGCAAGCAATTTTCCCATCTAAAATGCATTGTGTACATTATTTTCACTGACTTTCTCTTTGTACGCACTTTCCCCAAATGTACCCTTTTTGTACAAATTTTCTTTTTGGTTGGAGTAACTGCATTGCAAAATTGGAAGAAGTGCAGATTCCAAATATTAACTGTGTTTTGGTTTGCGTATTGAATCAGGAAGTGCAACCGAAACAGGTTCCTGAAGAATTTTTCCGCAGTCCCTCCATTCAGATCCCTTCCCACCCTTTTGAGCCTTTAGCTTGGACACTTGGCTTTCGCGTCCTTAAAAGACAACTAAATGAAGATCTGTGTAGATGTGCTACGTGCTGTGCTGGAAGGTAAAATCTCGTTACTGGAGGTACAAAGTAGCCTGTGGAAGATTCTCACTCCAGTGCAGCACTCTTAGTCTGTTTTCTCTAACGTGGTGGTCCCATAGCTGCAAATATTAAAAGTAGTTGTCTAGTCTAGATTAAAATTTGGAATTGGAAGGTGCTGTCATGGGCAGTTCAACTCATAAGATCTCTCTTCCCCACCCCCTCCCTTGGTACTAGACCAGGATTTTCTGGTCCATCGTCTTCAGTAGCAGCCAGGCAGATTTGTCTGGGAAGTTTTCTGGCACAGCACAAACAAGTCTGCTGCCTCTTGCGTCCGAAGTGTCCGCTCCTAGATTGAAAGGTTTAATGTTCAGCAAGCAGCACATAATAGCCATTTACTCTCCCTGTTGCACCTCATCACTAAGCTGGTCACCATCTTGACTCCATATTTGGCAAGGATGGAAATGACTGGGCTGGGATATGCTCATTATTGCAAATTTTCACACTGTCAGCAGAGGGCCCCCAACAGCTGGAAAGGAGGGAGCAAGAGGGATTGTGCTCAGTTAATCCCTTTCTTCAAAGGCTTTAACATTGTAAGTTTCCAATTTGTTTTAAGCCAGACTCTGTCTATAGATGCTGCTTCTCTTATGGTGGGGAAATCATTTGTGCACCATCTAAAAAATGCAATATTTGATAATCAATATTTTGCTTTCCCTGTTTTTGTTGTTACTCCCTCTCACACTTCATGTTATGGGTGTTTCTCACTTTACATACCTGGGTCATGACACCAACTGTGAGCCAAGACTGTGACATGGAGGAGGAAGAGCCGGATGGCTCAGCAAGAGCAAAGTTGCAAGTCACAGAGACTCTGAACTCTGGTCCCAAAGCCAAGTCTGAGATGGAGTCACTTAGTCAGGAGCCTCTTGAGACAGCTTTCCAAACTTATGACTCTCTTCAAATATGGAACCCCCTGCACAGGTTTCCCTGAGGAACCAGCACCCCCCCCTATATACACCAAGGACCTCACATTCCTCAATGCCTGCTCTTCATCGCAGCCAGCATGGAAAGTGGGAGCTGACAGACCTTTTGGAATGTCACCCCAGCTGATGCATGAGGAGGGTCTGGCTGCTTAATGTGGGAGAAGAGATTGCTCCCTTCGTCCAAGGCAGCTTATTGCAGGGGTCGGCAAACTTACCGCGCCTCGGGCCAGTGTCTCCAGCGCCAATTGTGCGGAGGGTGGGGGAGCGCGTGCCCATATGCGTGCGCACACACTATTTCTGGTGCACTTCCAGGTCGGAGAAGCACCGGAAATAGCTTGTGTGCATGTGCACGGGTCTCCAACCCGGATGTGCACCAGAAATAACCCACGTGAGCACAACGCACATGCGCACAAGCTATTTCCAGTGCTCCTCCGACCCGGAAGTGGGCAGCCGCACAGCGCAGCGCCAGTAAGAGCGGGTGGCCGGGGTCGCTGCGGGCCGGATAAACGAGCCCCTTGGACCTTATCCTGCCCACGGGCCTTAGTTTGGGGACCCCTGGCTTATTGTGTTGTTTCTGTGCTGTGTGTTAAAAAAGAGATGCCTTTTGTCAGCATGTTATTCAAGTCTGAGAGCTGCAACTCTAGCCAAACCTTGCCTGCTTTGCCTCAGCCAGCATCTTCCTGTGTCCCATTGTGCTTCGCAGTTGGGGTGTTACAGGCAGTGGTTTTCAGCAAGTATCCTAAGTCCTTAAACTCGTTAGGTGTTAGGCATTTTTAGGAGCTGTTCCCGATTACACAGCGCTTCATCAAACAATCCTCTTTCCAGCATGCTTGAAGATTAGCTGCTTGCTTCTAGCCCCTAATTATGCTGGCATCCTAACAGCAAGCATTGGGCAAAAAAGAAAGGGGGGAAACCCTAATAATTGCTGTCTCTGAAGTATTCATAAATTAACATAGTCTGAATGAATTCAAACTTAATTTAACAGGCCAGTGCTCCTATTGTGAGTGTTTTAGTATGCAGCATTGTTTGGAATTAGTGGAGAAGCACTTCCCCTTGCATAAGGGATCAGGGTCAAAAGTAGATGAGGCAGCAGTTTGCCCTAACAAGAGAAAATGTCAAACGGCTTAAGGAGCTGTGCAGCAATTTTCACACAGTGAGAAAGTGGCACAACTCAGTGCAGAGCACCTGCTTCGAATGCAGAAGGTCCCAGGTTTGGACCCCAGCATCCATCTTGGGGGCTGGGGGAGAACCCTGCTTGAAATCCTGGAGAGCTGCTGCCAGTCAGTGCAGACAGTACTGAACTAGATGGCCACAATGGTCTGTGGAAGGCTGTGCCCTGTCTTCCTACATCAAAGTGAGTTTCTAAATCACCTCCCCACACCTGCTGGATCAGAACCTCTAACATGCATTATAAACTGGATCTCAGTATGGTTCCAACTTTAAGCTGCTATTTATTACACCTTCTTTCAAGAGATGACAGATTAGCTGCTCTTGTTTGTTGTATTTTAAATGATGTTTAGCACATGTATAAAAGTAATAAAATACACTTAACAAAATGGGTTTGGGTGGGGTAACTACCCAAGGAAACTATTCCCTATCCTTCATTTTGTTTCATGAGGCATATACGTTTTGGATGGCTTTGAAACGGATAACAGATTAAATGTATGTTTTGTATCCATGGAGAGGTGCAAAGGTTTCAGTGGATGGGAACAAGTATGTTAGGATTCTAGATATTCACATCATTTCTCATTTGCATAGTCATTTTCACATTGCTGTTAAATCGACCAAATGCTCTGCCATGGTACCACTAATGAGATTCCCAGAGAAAAGACCGTGTGAGAGAGATAGTGGTGCTTGGATGCTTCTTGACATGACACATAGGATGCTGCTTCTTCATGGGATAGATTTCTACATGCAGGGATTTGTTTAATTTTCATATGGCAGGGCTGTCCGTTGTGTCAAGCCCCCAGCTGCTGACTAAAGTTTACCGCCTCAGGATTGCATCTTAGTTATTTTCAAGAACTAAGCTGTGGAGATTAAGCACAACTGAGCAGTTGGTAATCCATGGAAAAAAGCAAGTGGATCTATCAGAAAAAAGCTTGTGTGCTGCTGCTCCCTGGCAAGTACAGTGACTGCATGAGCAGTGTGCTTTGTCCTTAAATGCTCTCAAACTCTAAATGCTGAGCTGTAATCTTCTAGGCAACAGGGATGAAAAATATTATCTTGTCTGTAGGGACCACAGGTTTCCAGCACTGCCTTTTGACAACAAATTCCTTAAGTTAATTGTGGACTGTGCAAAGAAAGACTTCCTCGGTGATGGGAAGCAGGCGTGGCTGGATTCCCAACTCCCATCTGCCCCAGTTGCAGGCCCAAGGTGAGCGTTGGTGGGCTGCAGGTTCCCAACCTTGTTTCCATCCAAGGCACAATTAGCTCAGCATTAGATGGGGCAATGGCTGCTGTCAGAGATGCCTCTGAAATGGCGAAGTAGGCCGCTTCAGGGTAGGTCTGTCAATGATGTTGGCTGTGATAGCTCCCTGGACGTAGGAGGCTCAAGTCAGTGATGAGAGATGTTGCCTTCCTTGCTTGTGGGTTTCCAGGAGGAATCTGATTGGACACTCTTTGGGTCAAGGATGCTTGACCAGAGGGACATTCAATCTGACCCAGCTGGGCTATGATAAGCTACTCTGGTCTCTCGTTTGGGGTAGAGCATGAAGTGTTGCAGAGCCAAAGAGTTTGGAGGAGCCCAAAGTAAACCTAGGGATGGGAAGCCTGTGGCCATCCAGATGTTGCTGCACTACAGCTCCCATCATCCCTGGGCCCTGGCCCTGCTGGCTGGGGTTGATGGGAGTTGTAGTCCCCACTGGAAGGATGTGTGGATCCAGAATTGGCCTCCACAGTCACAGACTCATTGTTAAAACCATGTTTATGGAAGGCAATCTTACTCAGCTACGAGTAATTGCCAAAGAAGAAGAGTCCAGCAGCATCTGGAGGTTTCCACATTGGCACCCTTTGCTCTAAGGTGCCACCTGCCTCTCTATTGATAAAGCCCTGCAGAGTTCACTCTGGAAGTTTTCATTGCTGGAGGGAACTGAAAGCCTTCGGACAAGAGACAGACCTTGGCTCAGTGGCAGAGCATGTGCTTGGCATGCAGAAGGCCCCATGTTCAATCCCCAGCATCTCCAGGTAGGGCTGGGGAAAAGCCCAGCCTGAAACTCTGGCGAGCAGCTGCCAGTCAGAGTAGGCAATGCTGATCCTAGGGAAACCATTGGCCTGACTCAGTCTAAGAGCTTCCTAGGACTGTTCAGTTCATTTTCTTGCTCAGACACCCTGCAGGTTTGAGGGGTCTCCAGCTCAAGGAGAGGCCTGAGCCTTTGGGCCACCCTCATCCACAATTGCCACGGCATCCCATTGGCTAGCTGGAATGCTATGCTCCTTGTGCTGAGGGAAAAGAAGAGGAGGGGGGAACCCTTTCAAAGCATTGGGCATTATGTTCAATAAATTTAATTACTGCTCAAATCATACAAATTTGTAAACTACAAAACACAAAGTAAAAGAATGGAAAGGAGATGAGCACACAGAGAGACACAATTCTAATGGGACTAGGGTTTGTAATCAGAGTGAAAAGCCCAAGGCATGGGCTGGTCGACTGGGATTCAAGATGACATGTATGGTCACGTACGAGGCTGCTCTGTAGGCCACACACAGGGATGTTTACTGCACAGGATTTCTCTCACACAACATCTGCTTGTTAATCCATCTCTTCATCCCCCACCCGCTCGATGGTGGCTGGTACTTTTCACTCTCTTACGTAAATTCTTGTGCATACGACATCATCCGCACCAAAAGTCTGGAGGGGAACAGAAAAAGAGACACTTCCAAGCAAATCAGACAGCAGAAAGGGTGCAAGACTCCCTCTGTTGCCAGGAAGTGGCAGGGTGTTGCTCTCTTGCTTTGGGTAGTGACATGGATTGGGCCCAGAGGGACTGGGGCACAAGGACAGGCAAGAGCAATGAGGAAAAGGGGGGTCTGCTCAGAAAGGGCAAGGAATGATAGCATCATCATTGTCTGCTCCCCATTAGAAAAACACAAGCACTTTTCACCAAATGCTAGGTAAAGGTAAAGGACCCCTGACAGTTAAGCCTAGTTGCGAACAACTCTGGGGCTGCGGCACTCATTCGAACCGCCGATCTTCTGATCAGCAAGCCCAAGAGGCTCAGTGGTTTAGACCACAGCGTGCTACACCCATGTTAATACTGAGCTAACCCATAGAATTAGGACCTCTTAGAGAGATCTGACTAACACCTGGGTTTAATGGGCAGTATTCAACTTACGTTTTACTCAGAGTAGACCAATTGCAATTAATGAAGATGGCTAGGTTGGGTCCATTAATTTAAGTAGGGTGACTGAGTAAAATTTAGTTGAATGCCACCCAGAATTTTCAGGCATGGACCAGCTACTACTATGTGTTTTTCTCAGTCATCTTGAGGGCAACTTGAAACCTCCTTCCTCCTCCCTTTATTTCTTTCTGTCTTTCATAGAAAAATAATGCTGCTGTGAAAACACAGCACTACAACAATATCAGTGAAAGCATCAACAGCATATTAGCAAACTTGTTAAAAACAAGTGCAAACCCCCAAGGCCTCTCTGAAGAGCACAGTTTTTAAAAGGAAGCAGGGAAGATTCCCACTTGGCAAGGAGTTCCACAGGGCAGGACCTGCCACATGGAAGACTCGGCCCCTGACAAGGGCCCACTGAAGTCAGGTGCCTGGAAAACGACCATCGGAAGTTCTTAAGATTGGCTAGATGCCAGCACACTCCATGGCTGCTACATCAAGAAGAGTTCTCAGGGACCCCGAAGCCAACACCCTATTTTGTAATGTTTTGAGTGACCTAATAAAGGTATTGCATTGATGTGGATCTGGATAACGTGTTGCCTGAATATGGATTTTTCAATTTGCCAGCATGGCTACTTCTGCTTTTTATATCATCCTTAAGATTGTTGTGGGTGGGTGGGTGGGTGTGGAAATGTTCAAGGGATTAGGGTTGGGCTCAGCTGAGACAAAGTCTGAAAAGTCACAGCCATTGGAGATCAAAGCTTCTAAACTGTGTGTTGAACCTTCTCACCAGCCGCGTTCAATTTCACAATTCTGCAATGCCATTTATAAAAATGTTCACTCATTCATCCGTGCCCCACAGCTCACTGGCTTTAATCAGCTGAGGCATGGTTTTTTCCCCCTCAGGGAGAGAGAGAGGAGGGGGCTTACGAATCTTTCTTTCAAACTGCCCAAAAGCCTCTGGATTTGGATGATAATTGATTTGGAGATACCTTTCTTCCCCCTTGGTGTGATCTGTGAACTATGCAAAATTTGTCTTCAGGCTGCTTTCATCAGGAAAGTAAAGGATGAGAAGAGGGTCCTCAGTGAAAATGATGGTTCTACCAAAATTTTTCTTTTTGTTTCAGACTATACCCATCTGTATTTCAACTGAGAATTTTTTTAAAAGGCAAAAGATGATAGTAAACTTTGTACACCAGGGTAAAAGACCCAGATTACAATTTGCTGTGATCTATCTGCAGTCTGAGGTGGGGGTGGGGAGCTTGCTCTACCTCATTTATAAAAATGTCATATTCAAAATGCAATTGGAATAATACACAACACAAATGAGAAGCTATGCAGCAAATGGAGTTTGATAGAAATATATAGAGTACTGAGTCTACCGTGTTTAATACATAATAAAAACATTTTTATAGGTATAGGTACCACACTTCACATGTGGTGGATGTGTGAACACAGAAAGCCCTCCTGGCAGAGGGGATTTACAGAAATAAGCTGTAACATGTGGAATGTACTTCAAGTTTGGGATTGTTAACTATTTTTTAAAGGGCAATCTGAACTTTGTTATGAAGAACTAATTATTTTTCTTTTAATAGCGGCACGCCTACTAGAGGCACAGAATTGGAAAGGATTGAACCATCTCTGTATCTCTCATTATTGCTGTATTGGAAAAATTAACAAAGAGATTACATGCACTGAATAATACAAATTATGTAGACAATTGGCATTCTTTTATAAAACACCTTACTGATAACCCTGAAGAATAGGTAAAGGTAAAGGTACCCCTGCCCGTACGGGCCAGTCTTGCCAGACTCTAGGGTTGTGCGCTCATCTCACTCTAGAGGCCGGGAGCCAGCGCTGTCCGCAGACACTTCCAGGTCACGTGGCTAGCGTGACAAGCTGCATCTGGCGAGCCAGCGCAGCACACGGAACGCCGTTTACCTTCCCGCTGGTAAGCGGTCCCTATTTATCTAATAATACCTGTTCCTGTGAATCTTTTATTGTAGCAGCGCCTACACATTGGAACTCCCTGCCTATTGATTTTAGGCAGGCACCTTCACTGTATTCTTTTTGGCACTTGCCTGCTGATGCTTGTTTAGGTGCTTAGAAATGCTGGTGTGAATTTTAATGTTTTCATATTAAAACTTTTTGTATGCTTTATTGTTGTAAATTGCTCTTGTTTTTAGTGTAGATTGTTTTAAGGGTGTTTTTCTTTTCAGTCAAGTGGCATATAACTTTTATGAAATAAATAAATAAAAATCTGCAAAAACTCCCTCTCCCAAAGGTTTTAGATTTCTATGGCTAACACAGAAGTTGCAAGAGCAGAGCTTCCAAGGACCTTGGAGGTTCGCCTGAGTCCTTTTGCTCCTCCTCAACCACAGCATTTTTCTGATGCAGCACTTGTGGCGGGGTGTGTGTGTATGTGGGCTGAGGTTCCTTTGGCTTTTACCAAAGACCAAACTTTGTCTGTCCTGTGAAACTCCCTGCCAGAAGTCGTCCGGCAGGAGTCAGCCCTGCTTTTCATTTTGGAATCTTTTATCAACAACTGTGCAGACAATTTTAAAAAAAAAATTTTTTTTTGCAATCTAACTTTTTAACCAACCTCCCCCCCTTGCTGTATTTCTGATGTTTTTATGGCTGTTGTATTGTGTCTGAATGCTGTACTCTGCCTTGTTGTATTTTTTATGAAAGTGAGGCTTGTAAATGTTTTAAGTAAATAAATAAAGTGGAGGTTAGGATTGAAGATCTTGAGAGACGTGATGGAGCCACTTCTAATGCAGAGGGTTCTGGGTCTGGTTTTTTTACAACAAAGGGTATTCTGTAGGTGAGGGGAGTGGGACTCCCGCCACTCCCTACTGGGCTGACCCTGGGTTTGGTGGCTCCCTTGGCAAAAGACTTTCATGTTAATTGCCCCCCCCAAAAAAAATGCAGTATTGCTCCAAGACATTATGATGCCCTTTCAATTTTGTTGGACTCCGACTTCCATTACCCCTGACCATTAGTCATGCTGGCTGGGGCTGATGGGAATTGGGGTCCACCAGCATCTGGAGGGTCACACATTTCCCATCAGTGCATGAATACAACAGGGGAAAGGGGGCTTCTCTATGTAAGAGGAAAGCCCACCCTTACCATCGAGACCCAACCCTGTAAAATTAAAATTTCTTACCAAAATCAGCTCCTCTCCGGCCAGTTCTCTCGTCCAGTATGTTTTGGGGCCTTCTCCCTCCAGAAGAGTTTGTTTGCAATAGATCTTGTTTCCAGTCTCCCAAGTGGCTAAACTCTGCAAGCAAAGAGTACCCCCCCACACACACACACAATCCGCACATCGGGGGGGGGGGAGGGATTAGCTGCATTATTTCATGACAAGCCTAAAGAATCCAGATTAAACAGCATTGTCTTCTCAATCTTCATCTTGCCCCCATCAAAGTCTCAATGCTACCTTCCCTCATGGAAACTGGATGTCATCCATTTCATAGTTGCTCATTTGTGATGCCAAAACAGTTCTGCGGGCTTCCATCTGCTCAGTCAGAGAGTGACAGAAGCACCACTACCAGCTGAATGAAACAGATTTGGGGTGGGCTTTGGTTTGGTCTGATATGTTTGCAGGTGTGAAGGTCACCTGGCCAGGCCCACACCAGAGCAAGGGACCCACTGCCCATATCCTAGAGCTGTTCTTCCTCCTTGCTACGGTTCACCTGCGCTATGCATGCAGGTGAGAGTGAACAGAGCAAGGAAAAGGCTTCACTTGCCAGGACTTCCCTTCCCAAGCAGTGCAGCAGATTGGTCACAGAGGGCACTCCTGATCCATTTAACTATTTTTTTCCTTTGGTAGTGCAATTGGTAGGTGCATGGGCCAAACTGGATTGGACCCCTCTACCCACCCGCTTGCCAGGGTAGGGTCCTAATCAGCCTTCCAAAACTATTCACACACATATACACCCCAACCAAGGTGGAAATTGAGGAGGGGCAGAGCCCAGAAGAAGAGGCTTGGGGTCAGCTAGGAAGCCCCCAAGTGCAGCAGCCTGGAGGTTGTCTTTCCCTGCCCTAAAGCCCACCAGTCACCTCACGCCACTCAAACCACTAGACAGCCAGCAATTCAAACTGGTGGGTGCAGAGGGCTGGATAAACAGTACCAAAAACCAGGCAAAATTTCTTTGTGTAAACAGCCGAAGCAGAGAAATGGTAGCAAATGGCCTCTTGTATGTCAGGATCCATGAGGAGCCATCCACTTTCCCTAACGGCTATTATTGTCACTATTTTGTACCTCTCAACTTAACTCCACGAAAGGCTAACACCAGAAGGAAAGGAATTTCTGATTAACAAACAAGAGACAACAATGGGAGGGGCGAGGCGGGGGGGGGGCTGGGGGTAGCAATGCCTTTGTCCTAATATTCATGGGACACTTTGCTGCTGAGGAAACTAGATCAAAATGCAGGGCGGTGTGATCCAGGCTCATCAATTCAAGGCTATAAAAGATAACAGGATGTTCTCCTCCCCCCCCCCCCCGCAACACAAAAGAGAAAGTGGGGCTGTGGGGACTTGCCTCCCCCAACAAAATATTTGAGGGGGCTGGCCCCCTCAAAGCTGACGTTCATTGCCATTCAAGTGCTGTCTTATGCCATCCATTATGTGGGGTGGACCTTACCTGGTCCCCACAATATTTTATTCAAGTTGGCACCCCTGAGTGACAAACAGATAAAACACATCTCGGTACATCAAAATGTAGCAGCCTGAGGATGTAATACTTTTCTAGAATAAGAAATGCTCTGGACTGGAGAGATCCCAATCAGCAATGCCTTTATGGTCCTTAATTGCCCCTGGAATCAGGATGATCTCTCAGAAATCTGTCCCAACTCTCTAGGACCCATCTTATGTGGCTGATGGTAAGAGCAAGGAACCCCTGGATTAGGGTTGGAAGGGACCCCAAGGGTCATCTAGTCCTCCCCCCATGATGATGTTGATTGATTTGGGCAGCATAGTGTTGGACTGCATGCCAACTCTTGTTGGCATCGGTCTGTCTCAAGAGGCAAAGGAGGGCATCTCCGAGGGTGAAGTCAAATCTCTGCCTTAGCAGCACTGAAGGTGGGGTGCAAGCCTGGGCAGGGTGTCTGGAGGTCCTGGACTGCCCAGATGACAAGAGGCCTCTCAGCTTTGCATATATGTCAACTTTCCTCCCAGGTGGTGTGCCTGGTTTTCCCCCTCTTCATTTGACCCCCACAATAACCCTGTGAGGTAGGTTAGCAAAGAGGCAGTGAACAGTCTCTACTAGTCTGCTGGGAACACGATTAATGCATTAGGCCCAGAAAATCACGTCAGCACCCCACAACTCAGAGTAAGCCCTGACGGAAAGAGCCAGAGCTTGTTTTCCACCTCTGAAAGCCAGCTCAGAATTGCATCTCTGTTTATACATTAATACATGACATTTGAGTCATAAAATCATAGACCTTGGGGTACCTCCCAACACTACAATTCTAAGGTGGGATTGTTGTTTGAGTGTCCTGCTGGGAGCTCAGCCTAACCTACATCACAGGGTTATTGTGAGGGTAAAATAGGGAGTGGCAACAACCACGTATACCACCTTGAGGTCCTTGGAGGTAAGGTGGGATAAGAATGTGATAACGAATAAATGAATAGCAGAGTATTCTGCCTTCTGGGCAGTGGGCCCAACTCTGTGGAACTGCCTCCTGTTACAAATCAGGAAGGCATTGTCCCTGCTGAGTTCCAGATGTTTAGAGGAGGGCCGGCCCATCCTGTTTGGCCACCTGAGGCGAAAGGGGAATGTGCCCCCCCTCACCCCCACTTTTGTTGTCACCAGAACACACCCACCCTTGCCAGGCTGTTCTGGTGCCTCTGTTCTGGGGTTGGGCTCCTCTGGTGCCTCTGCTGCCTGACAGAGGAGCTTCACACCCACCTCAGGGGTGGGCCAGCTCTGGTCAGGTGGAAATGGCTCGATTTCAGGTGGGTTTTGCCCTGTGACTATTGTTTCAGCATATCTATTCTCTAAAGTTTTAACCTGTTTTAAATGGTGCGCTTTGCATGTTTTTTTTCTTACCTGCAAGCCGCTTTGAGTCCTAAAGGTACCCCGGCCCGTACGGGCCAGTCTTGCCAGACTCTAGGGTTGTGCACTCATCTCACTCTAGAGGCCGGGAGCCAGTGCTGTCCGCAGACACTTCCATGTCATGTGGCCAGCTTGACAAGCTGCATCTGGCGAGCCAGCGCAGCACACGGAACGCCGTTTACCTTCCCGCTGGTAAGCGATCCCTATTTATCTACTTGCACCCGGAGGTGCTTTCGAACTGCTAGGTTGGCAGGCGCTGGGACCGAACAACAGGAGCGCACCCCACCGCGGGGATTCAAACCGCCAACCATGCGATCGGCAAGTCCTAGGCGCTGAGGTTTTACCCACAGCGCCACCTGCGTCCCTATGAGTCCTAGGCTGCTGCTAAATCAACCATTGAATAATCATTTGTGTTTTTAATAGTGTTTTTGATTGTTGCACACTGCCCTGAAGTTTTATGAGATGGTGGTATAGGAATACTTTTATAGTGAAATAAATTGATAGAGTGGGGAAACAGTACAAAATCCTTAAATGAATAAGGCAGTAACACACAGCGGTTATTTATTACCCGACACTTCCTCCCGTCCACGGTTTCTTCCTCGAAGCTCTCGCCAACTTTGAAGTTGATCTCGGTGGTGCGGACGGTGGTGGAGGTCTTAATGTAGAACTGGTCCCCCTCCTGACGGATCTCCACATGTGGTTTCGAGGCAGCAGCTACGGCTACTTTCCTGAGCATGGCGTTGACCCCTGGGAGGAGGAACCATGATGCTGAACACAAAGTTAACTGCCGAAAGGACATAAGATGACCACGAAGAGCCTGCTGGGCCAGAAGGGCAACCCAGATGATCAAGGGTCTTGACAATGGTCGAGGGAGTTGGGTGTGTTTAGCTCAGAGGAGAGGAGACTGAGAAGTGACAAGATAGCCAGCCTCAAATATCTGAAGTCCTGTCACACAGAAGAAGGAGCAAGCTTGTTTTCTCCTGCTCTGGAGGGGAGGACCCAAACCAATGGATTCAAATGACAAGGAAGGAGATCCCAACTGAACATCAGAAAGAACTTTCTGACAATAAAAGCTGTTTGACAATGGAATGGACTCCCTGGGAAAGTGGGGGGCTCTCCTTCCTTGGAGGTTTTCAAACAGGGGTTGGGGGCATCTGCTAGGAATTCTTTAGTTATGATTCCTGCATTGAAGGGGGTTGGACTGGATGACCCTTGGCTGTTCCTTCCAACCCTACACAAAGGCCAGCCGGATGCCTCTCTGGGGGAAACCCACAAGAGCGCTCTCTCCTCCCCTGTGGTTTCCAGCAGCTGGCATCCAGAAGCACCGCTGCTTCCGACCCTGTCAGACCCCTGGTTCATCTTGCTCAGTACTGCATGCACTGACTGGCAGCAGCTCTCTGGGGTTCCAGGCAGGAAGTCTCTCCCCCCCCCCTCTCTGGTGATGCTGGGGACTGAGCCTGCAAACTTCTGCCTGCCAGGCAGGTACTTTAAGGCTTAACTAGGGCCCTTCCCCAATGGCTTGCGAGCAGAGGCTGTGGACATGGGGGTTGGGGAAAGTGGGGATGGGGCAGACATGTAATTCAGTCCACCTGTTAAGGCCAACCGGCTTAATTCCCGAAACAATACAAGAACCACAACACAAGCAATCCTTGGGAATCTGCACTGTGATTCTCTGGACTGGGGATTTGAACCTAAAGAGGTGGATCCCAGAGTCCAGTGGGTGTAAAAAAGGCATGTATTCAGGTATCTAATATACAAAAAGGCATTGTATTAAGGGAAATTGCTTTGCAAGAATAGCATACAGTCATGAGTATACTAGGAGAAAGTCACAGTAAAAAAAGGATGAATTTTCAAGATGGCTTTTTTTTAAAAAAAATGTGGAAATGTGAAGTTAAGAGTGGAAAAACCGAGAGAAACAAAAATTGTCAGATCCGCCCATTCGCAGGAGTAAGTCTCAACGTGTTCATGTAAACGTTGCAGGAACACAGGCTCAGCCTGCCCCCCCCTTTCTAAAACGATCCCCAAAGAGAGAGAGGGAGAGAGAATCCCCCCGCGCTGATTTCCCCCCTGAGCCCCTCCCCGCGCTCATTTACTTGAGAGTAAGCCCCGGTGAGCACAGCGGCGATCCTTCTGAGTGAACTCGCCTCAACCCACCGCGTTCACCTTCTACCTGGGAGTAAAGCCCCACGGGGCGTGGCAGGTACTCTCCCCGACCGGGGAGCGAGATAGTCCGGATCCGATGCCGCGCTCCCGGACGCGGGGAGACCCGGAACCCAGCGGCCACAAGGGACTCCCGAGGAAACGGGAGGATTCGGCCGCAATTGGCGCGCGCTCCAGTCGCGTCCCGCTCTCCAATGCGCCGCTGACTCCCGTGTAAACGTGTGCACGAGGGTCCGCCTGCCCGGTGACCTGGGGGCGGTGTTTTGGGGGTGGGGGGAATGGGTGAGCCCCTCCGCCCCCTGGAGTCCCCCGGCCAAGCCTCTCCCGGCCCCCCGGCCCCTCCAAGCGCTGCCGGAGCGCCGGGCGCAGCGGCCAAGGCTGCCCTTCCTTGCTCACCCAAGACTTTGAGGAGCTCGTCGAAATTCTCGCTGTTCTTCATCTTCCAAGTGCCGGAGAAGTTGGGCATCGCTGGGGAAGAAGCTGCCCCGGAGACCCGACGACGAAGGAGGGGAAGGGCAGGCGAGCGAGGCAGGCAGGCAGGCAGGCAGCGTCGGGCGCTTCTCTCTCTCTCTCTGTCCGTCTGTCTGTCTGTCTGAGTGTCTCCCTCTCTCTCTGCCTCCCTCTCTCTCTCCCTCTCTCCCTCTTCTGTGCAGGCACCTTGCGAGGTGGCCAAGTGTTTCTGCGCTTTCCCCGCCTCTCCGCTCTGCCCACCCCCCGCTCCCCCCCAGGGAGCCTCCCGTCCACCCATCCATCTGCCTCTTCTCTCCCCTCACCCCCCCATCCATCACCCACCTACCCACCCGTAGCCTTCCTCCTCCGTTCCCAGAAGCACCCACCCCATCCATCATCCCTCGCCCCTCGCCATTCGGGCAGCCAGCCTGCGCGCGGGAGCTGCCGCCTGGGGGTTCCCCGAAAGGAGAGTCGCTCGCTCTTCTCCAGCCCCCCCCCCAACCGTGGCTGCCTTTGCAGCTGGGAGACCGAGGCAGGGAGGTTCGGGAGCCGAGGGGAAGCCACTATCCAGGAGGGGCAGGAGAGGTGGGTGTCTGCCCTCCCCCTCCCCAAGGACTGGACCATGGATGCCGAGAGATGCCACGAACTTCGACGGCCTTTCCTCAGAGGAGAGGGCAAAGGGGGCTTCCTGGCCCTCGTGGCTCTGGGCCGCCTTGGCTGTCGGAAGCCTTGGGCGGATTCATATTCAGCGGGCTTTTCAACGTGTTTGTGGGAGGCTTGTTGTTTTGTTGTTTTCGTTTTAACTATTCACTTGTGTTTTAACCTTGTATTTTATTCTGTGAAGCGCCCTGAGATCTTGTGATGAAGGGCGGTTTATAAATAAAATAAAAGTAAAGGCAGTGTATACTTCTGAAGATCAGGTGCTGTGAATGGCGACTGTGGAGCTGCCCTTTCGCTCAGGTCCTGCTCCTTGGCCCGCTCTGATCCAGCAGGGCTCTTCCTATAGAAGGCTATAGGGGTGGATTGCCAAACCTACATTATCAGTTTATTGTTCTAGCCAAAGGCCATGACAAATACACAACACCAGTACTAATAAAACAACCTCGTAAGTGCTGCCTCCTGCATTGTTTTTGCTGCTGTTTTTGCAGCGTGTGCAGCACCAGAGTGACCTCCCCAGGCCACCAGACCCTCCCGCCAGCCTCACTGTCTGCAGGAGTTGCTGGAAGGAAGCGTACAAGGCACCATCCAACCTTCTTAGGGACTCCACTCCAGATTTCACAGGGTTTACTCCTTAGGCTTTTCTTCTCCTGAAGATCTCCGGCCAAGCAGCAGGTGCAGATTTTTCCTTGGGTTTACTCCCAAAGCCTTTCTCATGAATGAGTATAGCTGCAAGGCAGCAGAGGTTTAGGATCAAAGTTTCCCTTCTGCCCCTCTCTTCCCTCTACAGCATGGGCAGAAACCGCCTGCTTGACCATTAGGTCCACCAATGGTCTCCTTCCATCAATCCCCTGGAGCCTGTCTTCACACACAAAGGAAGCCCTTACATCACTGAAGGTCTGAGACCCATCAGCTCCCCTCACCTGGATTAGCCAGCCAGTCAACGCTGTTTCCCAGGGCGTGGCTGCTGACAGCTTTAGGAGCCACAGGTGAGCTAAGTGCAGGGTAGGAGCCAAAGGTGGACAAACTACCCCAAGAATGAGCACAATGTCAGAGATACTGCCCGTCCCCTAACACACCAAAAAATATAGATCATGATATATCCATAATATGAGCCAACATCCAGAATGTAAGACAGAGGTTGCCAGAGACACCAACAAACTCAAATAAATGAAACCTCTGAACCACCACCACAATATATAGTGATTTTACCTAACTCCTTTTTCCTGTTTTTTTTTTCCAGTCAGTGCTTAGAGGGCCATTCTCTGTGTTATGAAGCTATTATTGTCACTCAAAAGAAAATGGACCATTTCTGCCAGGGTGTACCCGCTTGCTTGTGTGAACATAGGTTTCAGAAAGCAATCTCTTGGGTCAGGCTAACAGATGTTGAGTGATGTGTTCCACCTGAGGTTGACCACAAATGCAATGTCTGCCTGCATATGGAACCTTCTTGTAGCAACCATCCAAGACTGCAATAGGCATGACTTGGAAGCACAACTCAATAAAGGCATTTCTTAAGGAAGCAGCTGAGAGTTTGGTCGGATAACTAGCTCCAAAATACTCTCAATAATGGATAACATGGGGGAAATTTGATGTTTCTGTTTAGTTACAGGTTCCATCAGGATTTTATCCAGAAGAGCCAATACCTTAGTTGACATTTATTCAAGAGCAAGGCAGAGTTCAGTTATGGGAAGCAGTTATGGAAAGCTCATATGGTTTTCTGTGCTTTGACTTTCACTGCCTCCGTATAACACTTCCCAGAGAGGCATTCATTAAAGAGTACACCCAGTTATTTAAATGAGTGAATTTATTCTATAGGCTGCTGATCCATGTCTGCCAAAAATGAAGAACTTTGTCATAGAGCAATTTATAGATAGGCTTTCCTGTTTACAGTATTTGCTGGACACCTCCAAAAGATTTTTGAGGTCCAATTGGGAAAGAGAGAAGAGCACTAAATCATCTGCACACATCAAGATTGAGATCTGTCTGTTCCTTATATGAGGTCCCAGAAAATACCAGAGCATTTTGCATGGACATTTCATCAACAAGTCAAGATTTACTGCCTCTTTGAGCCAAATAGTTGTAATGCAGCATGAGAGAAGAACAAAGATGGCTCTAATTGGTTTTCTAAACATTGCTAACAGATTTGGGTGGAGAGGGAAATGAATTTCACAAAGAGAGGGTTTGCTTGAGCATAATATGAAGCAAGCATCAAAGGCCTAGCATCTGATGATAGAATCATGATTCCATGACTAATGAATGTCCTTATTGACCATAATGAAAGAGCGCCCCCCCCCCCCAATGGCCTGGCAATGCTTATCCCTGTTCATGCAGAACGCAAAAGCCGTTGACTGTGAAATTACCATTAATTAAATAGGACATCCTCTGAAAGTCAGAATATATGCAGAGATGATGGTGGCGGTGGCTGGGATAGAGCAGAGCAACGCACAGGAAAAGGCAGTAATGAAGTCAGCAGGCAAGAAACATGTGCCAATCAGGCCTGGATCCATGACAGAGGGGAAATGTTAGTTGCTGACCCACAGCCAAATCTCCATGCTCTGTTCCACAGTGTTACAGGCCTCTCCTTTCTTTGGACCAATGCAGCAGCAACTGTCCAAACAACCTCCCAGTGCTAATGACTTGCAGAAGCTTGTTTTCTCTTAGGTTTTCTTCCCAGCTAGATTACTACAGTGCACTCTTCCTGGGGCTGCCCTTGAAGAGCATTTTTTATAACATACTTAGATTTTCCTTATTGTAAACCTCTTCAAGATCTGTGGGTAGTAAGTATGAAAAGAAAGAAAGAAAGAAAGAAAGAAAGAAAGAAAGAAAGAAAGAAAGAAACTTTAGCCATAGCGGTTGATACCATTGTGTTGTCAATCAAGGATGGAACCGCTCCTCCCCCTTGGAAGTTTTGGCACAGAGAGCTGCTTTCTCCCTGCACCAACACTAGAAATGAGTAAAGCTGTCAATTTTGCGTTCTCTCTGTTTCTCATGTTTGAAATCTTAAGTTTGGTTCACATTTCCACATGAGCTTTTTTAAGTTCACTTGAAAATTCATCATCATTTTAGTGCAAATTTCTCCTGATTGCAGGTTTTTGTATGCAGTTCTGCCTACTATATGTATTTTTGCAAAGCATATTTACCTAACAGTTAGTAAAGGTAAAGGTACCCCTGCCCGTACGGGCCAGTCGTGTCCGACTCTAGGGTTGCGCGCTCATCTCGCTCAAGAGGCCGGGAGCCGGCACCGTCCGAAGACACTTCCGGGTCACGTGGCCCGCGTGACGAAGCTGCTCTGGTGAGCCAGCACCAGCGCAGCACATGGAAACGCCGTTTACCTTCCCGCTATAAAGTGGTACCTATTTATCTACTTGCACTTAGGGGTGCTTTCGAACTGCTAGGTGGGCAGAAGCAGGGACCGAGCAACGGGAGCTCACCCCGCCGCGGGGATTCGAACCGCCGACCATACGATCGGCAAGTCCTAGGCACTGTAGTTTTACCCACAGCACCACCTGCGTCCCTAACAGTTATAACAGTTATAACAGTACCTAACAGTTATATGTCCCCTAATATAATGATTGTCTCTCTATTATTTTCACTAAAAGGGCCCACTTTTACCCCTAGTATATGCATTTTTATACTCATTACTTGGCTGGAGAAAGGCATTGCAAAAGTGCAGATTTTGCAGGATTTTGTTTGGGAAGGTGCAAATTAGGTTGATTTGCTTTTATATGTGAACTGGATCAAGTTCCTTTCTCACTACTCCCCCCACCTCTAATCAATGCATTGAGCCATTCTTCAGGAGCGTGAGGACATTTATCTAATTTTTAGCTATATCTTTATCAAGATGCCCACTGTTGGATACTGGTCTCTCTGAGGGCCACCAAATGGCCTCCCTTCCACTTTCCCTAGGAACACTCTGCTTTCCACAAATTATCCCTTCCCTGCCATTCTTTATTCACCTGAATCCCCTCAGGCCATCCTTTTCCTCCACAGATGGATCTCATCCATCTTCCCAAAAGTGTCTCAAAGACAAAGGAAAGGAGCATATGTACAGATGGAGCCAGGGACACTCCATCATCCATCCAAATCAGTGGCCAATAATGGGACCCCAAGTATCCCCCTGTGTCTATTGACTGACCGTCCTGGAATTGCCTAAGATGGCTGTGTGCCCGTGTGCGTGCGTGCAGGAAGGGGAGGCAGAGTCAGAAGAAAACAGCATGTGTAAGTTATTAAGGTGCAAAGGCTGATGGGGGTGGGGTTTCTGGAGGAGAATTTTAATAAATAGCCTGTGACACAAATAAATTATACATCTGGAAAGCAAATGGCTGTTGTAAATTTAGCTGCCAAATTAAATTGACGGTGGGTCTCCCTACGTGACAATGGGTGAAATGTAACCCGATGGGAGAGGAAGGAAGAGCATAGCCACACTCATGCTTCATATGGTCTATTAGACACTCATTAAAATGTCACCGCATCATTAGGTTTTGCATTTGGGGCATCAGCCAGAGCAGGGGGCCCTGCGCTCAAAGCACCAGAGAAAGCGTTAGCCGACCCCGCCCAGAATCTGCGAATCTTCTTATGTGTGATCTTGTAAAGGTGATAATAATAAATAAATAAATTGGATTATTTCTGCATATATTTTATACATCAGGAATACTTTGTTCATCTGTTAAAAATGGCGCAACAGAAACTAAATTGGGGGAGAAGAAATCTCAGAGCGAGGGAGGCAGACCCTACTTTTTCATTTGGCTCAGATGATGCCAAATATGGTAATGCCCCTGCCCCCACCTTCCCATCTCCTCTTCCCGTAAGGAAAGAAGTGACCCCAGTATTCCTAAAACAAATCCATGAGGAAATGGGACCATTCTGCTGCCTCCTTCAGGGCTGGGGGAACATAAAGGACACTGTCTATGTTTAAACAGAACTGACTACCCTTAATGCTGTGTCTTGAGACTTCCCAAAATTGACTGGAAGGTTGCAGGCAAGGAGGAGGGGAGGGGAGGAAGGAAGGTGACTCGCCTCTCTCTTTTCCAATGTGCAACATCCTACTCTGATCTTGCATATGGTTCACTGGTCACAAAACACATTCAGGGGACATCTGTGGAAAAGAACATCACCCAAATGCCCCAGTTTCCCCCTTTTGTTTGCAAAGCACATTTCCCCCATTCTTATTTTCTGTTTGTTTGTTTTATTTTCATTATTAACCCCCCCCATTTGATGTCATAAATAACCACACAGAGAGAAAGAGAGAGAAAACGAAAAAGAACAAATTGCCTCCTCTCGTTTCCAGATTCGCAACACAATCCTATGCATGTTTACTCAGGGGCTAAGTCCCACCGTGTTCATTGAGGCTTTCATCCAGGAACATGCACAGAAGAGTTCCGCGCAGGGAGAGTAGGCGGAGACTTGGCGTCAAACAACTTCTATGCTGGAAGAGGTTCAAGAAACGCCCACTGACTGATTCTGCAAGCGACTGAACGGCCACGGAGTGAAGGGCTGTCAGCCGAGGCATGGTTAGCCAGGCAATCTAGCCGAAAGTAACGGCAACTTACGCACAAGTAACCCCTTATAACCATTACAGCAATCCGTCAGTCACTGACGTTGTTAAGTTGTGGGTTGACATAGCAGACGACACAGCGATCTCTCCAAAGCAGCTGTTTATTTTGTAAGCTGGAATAGAACTGACTAGCAAACAGCTCAGCCGGCCTGCTTTTATAGGCAGCCGGCTGTCAACATTGTAGCAATAACAACCCAGAGTTTCCCCCCTAAAATAACTGACGTGGACCTGAGTGAAAACTATCTACAGACCTGAGTGAAAACTATATACAGTATCCCCCTGCTGGCCCAGGGTGAAACTTCACTACATAACACCCCTCCCCACGGAGATAAGGCGTTAGTTACAATCGTAATGGTTTCCTTATATACAGCACTACACGTAATGGTTCAATTAGGCACAAAAGCATATCGGTTACATTTCCCATACTTAGACCAACAGTGATACATGTCCAACAACATAGTCCTTTAAATAAGTTGGGCACTTGGAAACTCTGCCAGACCGCCGGGGACTGGTAGCCAAGTCCGGAGGGCCACACAGTTCTTGCTGAGGCTGTAGTGCGACCCTAGGTGGTGTTGAAACCAAATTCCCTGGATCCGCTGCTGTGGGTGGAGCCTCCGCAGGTGGAGTGGTTTGAGTCTGTGGTAAGTCTGGCAGACCCTCTGAAGTGGCTTGGTTCGGCTCCATGCTGGCAGTTTGCGAGGGAGGTGTAGGTGGAGCCTCGCCATCTGTAAGTGTCTCTTCTGGAGCCACAGGCGCAGTTGGGGGCACCACGGTAGTGTCCAAGTCCCCAACCCTGCGCCTAAGCTGGTCTATGTGCCGGCGCCACAAGCGTCCGTCTTCGAGTGCCACCTGGTACGAGCGAGGTCCAGGGACTCCCACTACTGTGGCTGGCACCCAAGGAATGTCCCCCACATAGTTCCGGGCAAAGACCTGGTTTCCTGGGACAAATGACCGTGGCGCGTTGGCACAGCCTGGGGGTTCAGCCACGGCAAAGTCCGGGTGCAGCCGGTCGAGCGGTGACCTGAGGCGGCGGCCCATAAGCAGTTCAGCAGGACTTCGCCCTGTGGCCGCATGAGGGGTGATGTGTTGCACGAACAAGTATTCAGCGACCCGCTCATGCCAGTCTCCCCGATCCAGGCGCACCAGTGCCTCTTTTGCTGAGCGCACCATTCTCTCCGCTTGTCCGTTGCTGGATGGATGAAAGGGTGCCGTTAGGGCATGGCGGATGCCCAGTCCCAAAAGATACTGCTCAAACCTGCCTGACGTGAACTGCGGTCAGTTGTCGGAGACAAGGACATCAAGACACCCATGCGTTGCAAACAGGCCTCGCAGCACCCGGATGACAGCCTCGGTAGTGGTGGAGGGCATCAGGGCCACCTCCAGCCATTTGGAATAGGCGTCCACCACTACCATAAAGGTCCGGCTGTGAAAGGGGCCAGCCAGATTGATGTGCACCCTTGACCAGGGTGTCTTTGGCGTTTCCCAGGTGTGTCCCTTACTTGCCGGTGGTGCAGGCCTCGACTCTTGGCATGCTTGACAGGCGGACACCCAGGCAGTGATGGCATCGTCCATATTAGGCCACCAGATGTAACACTGAGCCTACGCCTTCATTTTGACAATTCCCGGGTGGCCAACGTGCAGAGCCTCCAGGACGCGCTGACGGAGTCCCTGGGGAATCACGACGCGGTCTCCCCACAGCAGACAGCCGCGATGAGCCGAGAGTTCATGTTGTCTGATTGTGAAGGGCTGGAACTCCGATGCAAAAGGCCCTTGTGGCCACCCCCTCCACACCCAGTTGAGCACCCGGCTGATGGTGCGATCCTGGGCAGACGCGGAGGCCACAGTGGCAGCCGATACAGGTGCTGCCGGAAGATCCTCAATCAGGAGGAGCGATGAAGCTGGAGCCGGGTCTTCCACAAATGCTGGAAGAGGGCAACGGCTGAGGGCGTCGGCATGGCCCATCGATTTCCCCGGGCGATGGATGAGCCGGTAGTGGTAGGCAGCCAGGAAAACAGTCCATCGCAGCATGCGTGGCGAGAGGACCGGTGGAGTTGGACGATCACCGGCGAGGAGGCCCAGGAGCGGCTTGTGGTCAGTGATGAGGTCAAAAGTCCTGCCATAGAGGTATTCATGGAACCTCTTCACTCCAGCCACAAGTGCCAGTGCCTCCTTGTCGAGCTGGCTGTAATTCCGTTCCGTCGGAGATAGCGTCCTGGAAAAGTAGGCGAGCGGTGCTTCTCTTCCGTCTGGAAAATGGTGACTAAGGACAGCACCGATGCCAAAAGGTGAGGTGTCGCAGGCAAGGACCAGCGGCCTGGATTCACTGTACTGTACCAGCACACGGTCTGATGAAAGGAGAGCCTTGACCGCGTTGAAGGCTGCCGTCTCCCGATGACCCCAGGCCCAAGGCGTCTTTGTGCTAAGGAGTCGGTGAAGAGGCTCAGCCACTGTTATAAAAGTTCAGCAGCCCCAGGAACGCCTGCAACTCCGTCTTGTTCTTTGGGATGGGGGCCTGCTGGATAGCGCGGATCTTGGATGTGGTCGGGTGGAGGCTGGAGGCGTAGATAAGATAGCCCAGGAAGTCTACCTGTGGAACGGCGATCTGGCACTTCTCCCTCTTTACCTTGAGCCCGGCCTCTTGGAACCTGGTCAACACGGCACGGAGGCGCTTGAACAGCTGCTGGTGTGAGTCTGCAGACACCAAGACGTCATCAAAATATGGTACCACGCCCGGAAGCCCTTGCAGGAGACGCTCCATAAGGCTTTGGAAGATGCCAGGAGCCACACTCACCCCGAACTGCAACCGGTGGCAACGGAATGCCCCTCGGTGGGTGACGATCGTCTGGGCTTCAGCAGTGGCATCATCAATGGGCAGTTGTTGATAGGCTTGGGCAAGGTCCAGCTTAGCGAAGACCTTACCCTCACCCAGGGAATGCAGCAGGTGTTGGACAACAGGAACCGGATAAGCGTGCTGCTGAAGTGCCTTGTTGATCGTGCACTTGTAGTCAGTGCAGATTCTCACCGACCCATCTGGCTTGACAGGCGTGATGATGGGGGTTTCCCACTTGGCGTGGTCAACCGGCTCCAAAACTCCTTGGGTGATCAGTTTGTCCAGTTGTTCGTCCACCTTAGCCTTGAGAGCAAAGGGAACCCGGCGTGGCTTTAGCTTGATGGGGGCAACTTGTGGATCAAGTCTAAAGGAGATGGGCGTACCTGTATATTGCCCCAAGGTGCCGTCAAAAATCTCGGCAAAGTCTTTGACCAGACCCTCAGTCTCTGCGTTAGAGATGCAGTTGATGCCGGTGACTTCCAGGCCGAGGGCATCAAACCAGTCTAGCCCTAGGAGGCTTGGCCGCTGACCTTCGACCACCACCAACCGGAGCAGGCCCGAAAAATCCTTGAAGGCGATCCGGAACTGGCCAACGCCTACCACGGGAATGTCATTTCCCTGGTAGTCTCTCAGGTGTACACGGTGAGAGTCGAGTTGCCTTTTGGACACTCTGGGTACCAGTCTTTTGATGGTGCTCCAAGACACGATGGACAGGGCAGACCCGGTGTTGATCTCCATGTCACATGGAGCTCCTTCAATGAGCACTGTGACGTTCAGCTTGCGTTGCGTAGTTGAGTCGGTTTGGCCAATCGTGGTTCCAGACGGGCAGTGGCAGTTGGTGAGAGCGAAACAACTTTCCTTGGCAGACTGGAGTGAAGAATGGACTTGCGAGTCGGTGAAGGGGGGGTGTCAGACGGAGCCGATCGGCAGACCTTAGCGATGTGGCCCCTTCTGGAACACTTCCTACAGATGGCGTCTCTGAATCGACACTTGGCACGGGAATGGTTGCCTCCACAGCCGGCACATTCTGGTTGGCCCTTGGACTTCTGTTGGACGTCATCGTCTTCACTGGAGGATGCCTCATCACTGCTGGCCTCTTCATGATGCACCGGAACTGGCTTCCTATCAAGACGCGGGCTGCTGGACTTGCAGATTTCCTGGGCGGAGCGTTCAGCAGCTTCTGAGGCCACAGCCTCCTCAATGGCTTTCTGTAGCGTGAGGTCTGGCTTGGCGAGGAGACACCGTTGCAGATGGATGTCCCGGACCCCGCAGACGATTCGATCCATCAGGACATCGTCTAAGTCTCGGAACTTGCAGTGCATTGCAGCCTGTCACAGGGCGGTGGTGTAGTTGTTGATTGACTCCCCCTCTGCCTGGTTCCGGTGGTAGAACGCATGGCGGGCAGCAATCTTGGACAGCTTTGGTGCATAGTGGTTGCGGAGCTTCTCTTGGATCGTGTCCCACGTTGTTGCCTGAACTGCTTCAGGCGCAACCAATGCTCGGGCCGTCTCAAACACCTCAGGCCCACAGAGGCTGAGGAATAGGCCCCGCTTCCGCTCCTGTGATACTTGTATCAGCTCGTTGGCTTGGAGGTAGCAGTCGGACCGAGCGAGGTAGGAGTTCCATGATTCAGAGGCTGGCGCAAACGGTGGTAGAGGCACAAGTGAAGCCATGATTCTGATGCCGGCGTGAAGGGCGATGGATGGAACACAGTGCTCTAGCCAGAACAGTCAGTTCTGAATTGGTTCTGTCCAGTGATTTCGCTCTGTGATTCAGCTCAGTGATTCAGCTCAGTTCAGAGGCTGGCCGCATCTGGCTGTGCTCTGATGTCCATCGATCCCATCCTCGTCGCCAGTGTTAAGTTGTGGGTTGACATAGCAGACGACACAGCGATCTCTCCAAAGCAGCTGTTTATTTTGTAAGCTGGAATAGAACTGACTAGCAAACAGCTCAGCCGGCCTGCTTTTATAGGCAGCCGGCTGTCAACATTGTAGCAATAACAACCCAGAGTTTCCCCCCTAAAATAACTGACGTGGACCTGAGTGAAAACTATCTACAGACCTGAGTGAAAACTATATACAGTATCCCCCTGCTGGCCCAGGGTGAAACTTCACTACATAACAGACGTTACTTGTGCACAGGCAGGAGACCATGAGTCAGACTGGAGGTGCCGGCGCCGCGGAGCAAGCTGCAGGTGTGCAGAATCTGGTGGAGAGGAACCGAGATTTGGAACAGCGTGTGGCTCTGCTGACAGCGCGGCTGGATGAAAGGCGAGCTCAGGATGCGCAGGTCAGACCCACCCCCGTGGCAAGGAAGGTGCCAGGACTGGTACACAAGTTTGGGGGGAAGCCCCAGGACTATAACGCGTTCCGAACGGAAATAGAGTACGCTTTGGAACTGTAGCACGATGACTTTGCTGATGACGCAGAGAGGGTGGCATATATCGTGGGGCATCTGCAGGATGCGGCACGTGAATGGGTCAGGCCCCTAATGGCTATGCAGAATGCTGCCTTGAAGGACCTTCGGAAGTTCTTTCAGGCTTTGGACACGATGTATTCCAGCCAAGTGGAACAGAGTGTGACCAGACGGGAACTAATGGGGTGCAAGCAGGGGAACCTATCAGTTAGAGACTACTGGTCTCGCTTTGCGATGTTAATACACCGGCTGGAGTGGGACCTAGATTCTCCACCTATACAAATGCTGTTTGAAGAGGTGTTGTCCCCAGCCGTGAAGGACGAGCTCTCCCGCATGCCCCGCCCGCAATCGATGGACGAATTGACCAAAGCTGTGCTTGCGATAGGAGTGAGACAGGAAGCGCGTGCTTTGGAGAAGCGGGAGGGGAGAGGAGAGCGTTACCTTGACTACCGCATTCCTGAGATGCCAAGGCAGCCTTCCCAGTCCATTGAGCCAATGGAAATCGATGGCGCGCGCGAGAGAGAGGTTTCAAACGCCAGCGGAGGACGCAAGAGGGAGGGAAAGGATTTCAAAGGCACCAAGAAGTGTTTCCTCTGCCAACAGCCAGGACATTTTGCCAAGGCCTGTCCACAAAGAAAGGCTTGGCAAGGGATGGTGGGAGCCGCTGGTGGTGAGGAGGAGGGGGAAGAGGAGAAGGTGCAGGGAAATGCCAACGCTTGGCTGCCAATCAGCGGGCACAGCAGCCAGGCCAGCAACTAATTGAAGTGCCCCAACCAGACCCCCCCAAGGCGTCAATAGCCATAGAGGTGGTGCTAGAACTCCCAAATGGACACCCAGTCAAGGTGAAGGGACTGCTGGATTCAGGCAGCTCCTGCAATTTCTTCAGCAAGGACTTCGCTCTAGAGCACCAACTCCACCTACTGCCCCTGGATTTCCCCCTCCAAGTCACAATGATAGATGGCAGGGAACTGCTGGGAGGGGAGGTGACGCATCAAACCCCACCAATGAGAATGAGGGTTTCCAGGCACACGGAAACCATTGCCTTTCACGTGGCCACACTGGCGGGACCCCCAATAATATTAGGCATGAGCTGGCTAGCACTACATGATCCAGTAGTGGCTTGGCATCAGCGGATGGTCACCTTTGGGTCAGCTCACTGTTTGGAACACTGTCTGGGGGGGGGAAGCCAAGGCTGAGGGTGGCCAGAGTGGCTGGAATGACAGTGGAGCCAAGAGGAGAGGTGCTGCCACAGTACGCTGACCTGCAGGAGGTCTTCAGCGAGAGGGAGGCGGACAGGCTGCCACCACATAGGCCCTTTGACTGCCAAATCAACTTACTCCCAGGGGCTCAGCTGCTGGTGGGTAAGCTGTATGCCATGTCGGACCGGGAGATGCAGGAGTTGCGGGACTTTGTTGACAAGAACCTGAAAAGAGGTTTCATAAGAGAATCTAAGACAGTGGGGGGCAGTCCGGTGTTCTTTGTGGACAAAAAGAACACTAATCAGCCCAGATTGGTCGTAGATTATAGGGCGTTAAACCTTGTATCGGAACCCGTGACCTTCCCAATGCCCAGAATTGATGACATTTTAACACGGCTGAGGAAGGGGAAAATCTTCACCAAGCTGGACCTCAGGGGAGCGTACAATTTGATTAGGATGAGGGAGGGGGACGAATGGAAAACCACCATGTTCACCACCCTGGGGGCCTTTGAGTACTTAGTCATGTCATTTGGATTACAGTCAGGCTCCGCCTGTTTTCAAGCCTTCATGCACCACGTGTTGGGTTCCCTGTTGTGGGAGTTTACTATAGATCCCCAAGCCAAACGGAGGACATAGATGATGCCTTCCTTGAACAGATGGCCAAGCATGCAAAAGGAAGGGAGATAGTAGTAATGGGGGACTTCAATTACCCGGATATTTGCTGGATGTCAAACTCAGCCAAGAGCATAAGGTCAAACAGATTCCTCACTGGCCTTGCAGACAACTTCATTGTCCAGAAAGTGGGAGAAGCAACAAGAGGAACAGCCATTTTAGATCTGGTCCTAACCAATGTTGATGACCTGGTTAGTGGGGTAGAAGTGGAAGGATCATTAGGCGTGAGTGATCATGCTCTTCTGAAGTTTACTATACAGCGGAAAGGAGCAGCCAAGCATACTAGGACTCAATTTCTTGACTTTAAGAAAGCCGACTTCATAAAGCTTAGGGAAGTGCTGGGTGAGATCCCATGGACAGTAATACTAAAAGGAAAGGGAGTTCATGATGGCTGGGAGTTTGTTAAGAGGGAGATAGTAAAAGCACAACTTCAGGCAATACCAATGAGACGGAAACATGGAAGGTGCCTAAAGAAGCCAGGGTGGCTATCTAAAGAACTTTTAACTGAGTTAAGATTAAAAAAGGATGTGTACAAAAAATGGAAAAGGGGGGAAACCACCAAAGAGGAATTCAAACAAATAGCCAGCACGTGTAGACGCAAAGTCAGAAAAGCTAAAGCACAGAATGAACTCAGGCTTGCTAGAGAGGTTAAAAGCAACAAAAAAGGCTTTTATGGGTATGTTCGTAGCAAAAGGAAGAACAAAGAAACAGTGGGGTCACTCAGAGGAGAAGATGGTGAAATGCAAACAGGGGACACAGAAAGGGCTGAACTCCTCAATGCCTTCTTTGCCTCAGTCTTCTCCGATAAAGAAAACAATGCCCGACCTGAAGAATTTGGAGCAAATGATTCAGCAGAGGAAACACAGCCCAGAATAACTAAGGAGATAGTACAAGAATACTTGGCTAGTTTAGATGTATTCAAGTCTCCAGGGCCAGATGAACTGCATCCAAGAGTATTAAAAGAACTGGCAGATGTGATCTCAGAACCACTGGCAGTCATCTTTGAGAATTCCTGGAGAACAGGCGAAGTCCCGGCAGACTGGAGGAGGGCAAATGTTGTCCCTATTTTCAAAAAGGGGAAAAGAGAGGACCCAAATAATTACCGCCCAGTCAGTCTGACATCAATACCAGGGAAGATTCTGGAGCAGATCATTAAGCAAACAGTCTGTGAGCACCTAGAAAGGAATGCTGTGATCACCAATAGTCAGCATGGATTTCTGAAAAATAAGTCATGTCAGACTAACCTGATCTCGTTTTTTGACAGAATTACAAGCCTGGTAGATGAAGGGAACGCAGTGGATGTAGCCTACCTTGATTTCAGCAAGGCATTTGACAAGGTGCCCCATGATATTCTTGTAAAGAAGCTGGTAAAATGTGGTCGTGACTATGCTACCACTCAGTGGATTTGTAATTGGCTGACTGACCAAACCCAAAGGGTGCTCATCAATGGTTCCTCTTCATCCTGGAGAAGAGTGACTAGTGGGGTGCCACAGGGTTCTGTCTTGGGCCCGGTCTTATTCAACATCTTTATCAACAACTTGGATGATGGACTCAAGGGCATCCTGATCAAATTTGCAGATGACACCAAACTGGGAGAGGTGGCTAACACCCCAGAGGACAGGATCACACTTCAAAACGACCTTGACAGATTAGAGAACTGGGCCAAAACAAACAAGATGAATTTTAACAGGGAGAAATGTAAAGTATTGCACTTGGGCAAAAAAAATGAGAGGCACAAATACAAGATGGGTGACACCTGGCTTGAGAGCAGTACATGTGAAAAGGATCTAGGAGTCTTGGTTGACCACAAACTTGACATGAGCCAACAGTGTGACGCGGCAGCTAAAAAAGCCAATGCAATTCTGGGCTGCATCAATAGGAGTATAGCATCTAGATCAAGGGAAGTAATAGTGCCACTGTATTCTGCTCTGGTCAGACCTCACCTGGAGTACTGTGTCCAGTTCTGGGCACCACAGTTCAAGAAGGACACTGACAAACTGGAACGTGTCCAGAGGAGGGCAACCAAAATGGTCAAAGGCCTGGAAATGATGCCTTATGAGGAAGGGCTAAGGGAGCTGGGCATGTTTAGCCTGGAGAAGAGGAGGTTAAGGGGTGATATGATAGCCATGTTCAAATATATAAAAGGATGTCACATAGAGGAGGGAGAAAGGTTGTTTTCTGCTGCTCCAGAGAAGCGGACACGGAGCAATGGCTCTAAACTACAAGAAAGAAGATTCCACCTAAACATTAGGAAGAACTTCCTGACAGTAAGAGCTGTTTGACAGTGGAATTTGCTGCCAAGGAGTGTGGTGGTGTCTCCTTCTTTGGAGGTCTTTAAGCAGAGGCTTGACAACCATATGTCAGGAGTGCTCTGATGGTGTTTCCTGCTTGGCAGGGGGTTGGACTCGATGGCCCTTGTGGTCTCTTCCAACTCTATGATTCTATGATTCTATGATTCTATGCTGTACAAGAACTGCGTAGCATTTCTGGACGATGTCCTAATCTATTTGGACAATGAGAAACAGCATGTCAAGGATGTCAGGGAAGTGCTACAGAGACTGCAGAAGCACCAGTTGTGGGTCAAGCTGGAGAAGTGCCAATTTCACTCCAGGGAAGTTGAATTTCTGGGGTACAAGTTGTCGGACAGGGGCCTAGCTATGGACCCCAGCAAGGTGCAGGCGGTGCTGGACTGGAAGACCCCCAAAACACGGAAGGATGTGCAGAGGTTCCTCGTGTTCAGCAACTTTTACCTGAAGTTCATCAAAAACTTCGCCCACTTGACCGCACCCATCACGGATTGCCTCAGTAGCAAAAGGAAGTTCGTTTGGACAGAAAGTGCCCAACAATCCTTCAAAAGACTGAAGAAGGCGTTTGCTTCGGAGGAGCAACTCCTGCACGTGGATCTGCAGAAGCCAATGAGGCTGGAGACGCATCGGATCGGGCCATCGGAGCGGTGTTGTTGCAGCTGGGGGAGCCCAGCAAAGCTGGAGACCGTGCGCTTTTTTTTCGCGGAAGCTGAGCAAGTCGGAACAAAACTACACGGTGTATGATCGTGAACTGCTTGCATTTTACGCAGCCTTTCGGCAATGGAGACATCTGCTAATAGGGGCCCAGCACAAGATCCAGGTGTGCACAGACCACAAGAACTTGGAATACTGGAGAACGGCTCGAGTTCTCAACCAGAGACAGATTCGATGGGCACAGGAGTTCTCCAAGTTCTTCTTCGAGATCCGGTACGTGCCGGGAGAAGAGAATGTAAGGGCAGACGCGCTGTCCAGGAAGTCGGAGTACACGGAAGGAGAGGGACCGCCGGAAGTCAGACACGTGTTCCCCGAGGAACGATGGGTGTGTGGGGGAGCGTTGGCTGGGAGATGAGAACTAACTGAGCTGATTCGCCACGACAAATTCGCTCAAACAAGAATCAGGGGACTCCGAGAAGCGAGGGAAAACCAGGGAGGCTTTGAGGAAAGGGAAGGGCTGCTGTACTACAAGGGGGCAATGTACGTACCAGGGGAGACCTTGAGGGAGAGGGTGCTCAAACAGCTTCATGACAACCCAACGGCGGGGCACTTTGGTCAACACAAAACCATGTTGCTGGTTACCAGGCAGTTCTGGTGGCCAAGGGTGAGGGAAGATGTACAAGAGTATGTACGTGGGTGCGACCGCTGCCAACGGGCTAAAGGGGAGAGGGCTGCCCCTGCAGGGCTGCTGGAACCCTTACCCACACCGGGAAGACCCTGGGATTTTATGACAGATTTGCCCAAGTCTAGAGGGAAGACAGCAGTCATGGTAGTAGTGGATCTGCTAACCAAAATGTGCCACTTCATAGCTTGCTCACATGCAGTAACGGCAGAGGAAACGGCCAAGTTGTTTGTTGATCACATCTTCAGGCTGCATGGAGCTCCTTCGAGGGTCATCTCGGATCACGGGAAACAATTTACCTCGCGGTTCTGGAGGAGGCTCATGAACTTATTGCAGGTGGAGGTGGGATTCTCGACGGCGATACACCCGGAAACCAACGGGCAAGTAGAGAGAGCGAACAGTATTTTACAGCAATACCTACGCTGCTACGTCAACAAGAGACAGAACGATTGGGTAGAGAGACTAGCGCTGGCTGAATTTGCGTACAATAACGCTGAGCATGTGTCCACAGGAATGAGCCCGTTTATGGCTAATTATGGGTGTCACCCCAGGGCCTTTCCCGGGAGGGGGGAGGAAGGGTGGAGCGTGCCTGCGGCAGAACAGTTTGTGGAAGAAATGGAGGCCCTGCACCAGCAACTTAAGATGAACTTGGAAAGGGCCAAGGAAGTTTACAAGAGGCAAGCAGACAAGCGCCGCCGGGAAGGGGAGACTATAAGGGTGGGGGACCGGGTGTGGTTGTCCACCCAAGGGCTACCCTTTAAGGGAGGGTGCAAGAAGCTAAGGCCAAAATGGCTGGGGCCCTTTGAGGTAACACAGCAAGTGAACCCCGTGGCATTCAGGCTCAAGTTGCCAGACAGCATGAAAATCCACCCGGTGTTTCATAGGTCCCTACTCTCACTGTACAGGGGGGAACGGGAGTTACGGGGGGGAGAGGGAGAAGGCATCACACACCCGCAGGTAGAAGAGAGGGAACACCACAACCAAGCTATGGAAAAACTAGATTCACGGTGGCGGGGGCGGCAGGTGGAGTACCTGGTAACTTGGGAGGGAGAACCCGAGTCAGAAAACACGTGGGTTCCCGCGGGGGAGATAGATGATGGATATCTTGTGGAGGAGTTCCACGGCAGGTATCTGGGTAAGCCCAAACCAATAGAGAGATTCTGGGAGGAGCAATTTGGGACCACAGACGAGGAAGAGGATTTTGTGGGTTTTCCTGATTCCGAAGAGGAAGGAGGAGAAGCGTCAGAGGAGGAGGAATCGGACTGGGAAGCCCGTCCCGCGCGAAGAAATCGGAGCAGGTGGGAAGCGGGGTTTGAGTCCTCGGAGGATGACGGCAGCTCCTTCCAGGGATTCCCTGCATCGTCGGCTGAAGAGGGAGATGAAGTTACGTCACAGGATCGGGCCGGGGGTGGAGGGGGTCCTGGGAGGGAGGTGGATGTCAGGGAACTGACATCGGAGTGAGAGGTGGAGGCAAGGCTCCCGAGGGATGCACGAGAGGGGACCAGCAGAGGGGAAGGAATTCAGTGCAACACCAGCAGAGAAGGGAGGGAGATGGAGGATTCGGAGAGGGTCTCCAAGACTCTTCGCCCGAAACTAGTGGAGAGAGCACGGGCACACCTCTGCCCACCCCTTCCTTGCGCAGAAGAGTTCCGTGCAGGGAGAGTAGGCGGAGACTTGGCGTCAAACAACTTCTATGCTGGAAGAGGTTCAAGAAACGCCCACTGACGGATTCTGCAAGCGACTGAACGGCCACGGAGTGAAGGGCTGTCCGCCGAGGCATGGTTAGCCAGGCAATCTAGCCGAAAGTAACGGCAACTTACGCACAAGTAACCCCTTATAACCATTACAATAACATTTGAGAACATAAAGATTATAGTTGGGGAAATAACTTTGCTATTTGGACAAATATAGCTTCGCTATATTAGACAAATCTGCATTTAAAGGCATGTAGATTACAGGAGGTTAGCACTAAAATGCTGATGAATTTTCATGAGTGCTTTTAATGAGGATGAGGGTGATAATGATAATAATGAACCCAAACTGATTTGGAAATGTGGGGAAGGAAGGCTTAAGATTAGGAAAATGAGAAATGGTGAGAAACTGGAAGGGGCTGATTCATCTATCCATGCAGACCATCCCTGGACTCTGGACTGTGTGAAAGGAAGAGTGATCTTGCACTCTCTGGAAATATGAATAAGTGCTAACAAAAATCTTAAGTGCCCTGAGAATGAGGTGGAAACATGGAATCCACTTTTCTAGGGGAAGAAAAATTTGCAGACTATGCTAGGACAGGTTTCTTCAAGGAGGTCCAGGTGGTTTACAGGCAAGGCTAAGAAGCAGCGACTGGCCCACGTTCACCTTAAGTGAGCTTCCTTGCTGAGCAGGGATTCGAATCCTGGTCTCCCAGGTCAAAGCCCAACGCTCTAACCATTATACTGCATTTCTTCCTTCAATATCCCTGAAGACATTTAGTTAAGTAGGTAGGAGCAGAACTGCACGGGTGAGTGGTGTCCCTAGGGGGCTGCTAAGAGGCAAAGGGGTAGCAGGAGGGCTGGAGGTATAAATGACTACCAGGCTTTGAAAAGCTGGTGTCACTGGGGCAAGTTCATCAGTTTTTTTGAATTAATTCAACTGAATAGATTTATTTGGATTTTGAATCAATATGCAATTGTTAGTGTTTGGAATTTCATGTTCCTTAGTGGGTCATGCAACATGCTATTCTAGTTCATGTTTTTTATAGGATAGGGGAGTGGGCACAGGGATTGAGTTTATGGAACCAAAGGAGGAGTGGCCCCAAAATATTTGAGAACAACTGAAGGTCAAACAACGAAAACCACCTTTATACCATAGTATTATTTACTGAATTTATATACCACCCTGTACGCATAGGTCTCAGGGTGTAAAAAGGACAAGGTACATAATAAAAATAATTAAAACAGTTAACAATACTAATATATACAAAACCCCCCAAAACCATTCCCCAGCAAAGCCCCTAAATAACAGTACCGCAGCCCACAAATACCAGGCTCTCCAAGTCTCCCTGTTTTCCAGGGACGGCCCTGATTTAGAGAAGCCGTCCCGGTTTCTGATTTGATCCTGCAATGTCCCACTTTTCCTTAAAGGTAAAGGTAAAGGTACCCCTGCCCGTACGGGCCAGTCTTGACAGACTCTGGGGTTGTGCGCCCATCTCACTTAAGAGGCCAGGGGCCAGCACGGTCCGGAGACACTTCCGGGTCACGTGGCCAGCGTGACATCGCTGCTCTGGCGAGCCAGAGCTGCACACGGAAACGCCGTTTACCTTCCCGCTGGTAAGCGGTCCCTATTTATCTACTTGCACCTGGAGGTGCTTTCGAACTGCTAGGTTGGCAGGCGCTGGGACCGAGCAGCAGGAGCGCACCCCGCCGCAGGGATTCGAACCGCCGACCTTTCGATCGGCAAGCCCTAGGCGCTGAGGCTTTAACCCACAGCGCCACCTGCGTCCCACTTTTCCTTAGGTTGTCCTTATTTTTATTGGAGAAATGTTGGGGGGTATGGAGTTATCTGACCTCCAAGCTGTCTGAAGGCAATCCTGTATAGGGAAGTTTTTTTAAAATGTTTAATGTGAAATCCAGATACAAAATCCAAATTAACATATAACATTTAACAACAATTTAAAACAACCCCACCCCCAATAAAACAACACCCCCCATCCCACCCCCAAAGGGCAGCCCCCAAAGAGACAACTCCTTCGGGGCAGCCCCAACCTTGGGCAGGCAGGCAGGTGTTTCCAATGCTGGCTACCCGCCCAGGGTGTTGGTTCCTGCCCTACTTGCACAGCTGCAGGCAGGTCCTGGTCTGGAAGTCCACTTGAGGCCACAAGTCCAGCAGGTGGGGGGGGGGGCGGAGATGGAGATCAGATCAAGTGCTGGAAATCTTTGCAGGCCCTCTTGGAGGAAACTGATTTTCTAGATGCATTTCAATCAGGATTTAGGTCCAGTTTTAGTGCAGAAACTGCTTTGGTCATCCTATTTGGTGACCTTTGTCAGGAGAGAAAGAGGGGAAATGTGCCCTTGTTAATTCTCCTTGAGCTCTCAGTGGCTTTCAATACCATCGACCATGGTATCCTTCCAAACTAGGGGTGGGTGCCTTTAGGTGCCAGGCAAAAACATTCCTCTTCTCCCAGACTTTTGGCTAATTAAGCAATCTATGGCATTTTAAACTGGGGAGGGGGCATTGTTTTTGTTTGTTACTATGTTGTGCATTTTTCTGTTATTATATTGTAAACTGTGCTGTGATCCTTGGATGAAGGGTGGTATGGAAATTTAATAAATATTAATAAATAATAATTTTGTCTTCTGGAGCCCAGGCACAAACAGAATGCAGATGTGAAACAGGATAATCTACTATAAAAAGCAGATCTAATGCCAAGCGCCCCTTCATGTTTGAGCTCCATAAATGAGGTTTGTCAGTGAAAGGTTAGCTGATTGTCCCATCCTAATTAGAAACCACATCAGCCAATTATCTCAATTATCGTGCATTTGGAAAGATCTGCTGCATCCCCACAGGGAGGGAGGAATGTCTTAAAAATTAATAATAATAACCCAACCAACTCAGTTGTTAGAAGCAATTTGAATTACACAGATTTAAGCATCCATGTTCAGTGTGTAATAAGACAAGCGCGATGGGGCATTCCTCTGTAAACTCAGCATGATTTGCAATTTTAAAAAATTCTATTGATCATGACAATCAGGAAATGGGTAGAACTATGTGGGGCGAGGAGAGGGTGAAGTGAATAATGTTTATATATAGCAGACAGATGAAGAATTGGAAGTTCTTTAGCTTCTTAACTTTTTTCTCTCCCCCCCCCCTTTTTCTCTTCTCTCTCTCTCTCTCCCTCCTTCCACTTTTTCTTTCTATTCCCTTTCCTTTATCTCTTCCTCTTTCCTTCTTTCTTTGCCCACCGACTTTCTCTATCTTTTTTGCTTCTTGATTTTACTTTATACATTCTAATAAAATTCATTTTTTAAAAAAGAAATGGGTAGAACTGAATTTCAGATTGGAAGAATGAAAACCTGAAAGAAACATTTGTCCATCTCTAATCCCCGTTTTATATTTTTTACTGTAATTATTGGTATGTTTTAAACACATTTTATATAGGGATGCGGGTGGCGCTGTGGGATAAACCACAGAGCCTAGGACTTGCCGATCAGAAAGTCGGCGGTTCGAATCCCCGTGACGGGGTGAGCTCCCATTGCTTGGTCCCTGCTCCTGCCCACCTAGCAGTTCGAAAGCATGTCATAGTGCAAGTAGATAAATGGGTACCGCTCCGGCAGGAAGGTAAACGGCGTTTCCGTGTGCTGCTCTGGTTCGCCAGAAGCGGCTTAGTCATGCTGGCCACATGACCTGGAAGCTGTCTGAGGACAAATGGCAGCTCCCTCGGCCTATAGAGCGAGATGAGTGCTGCAACCCCAGAGTCGTCCGCGACTGGACTTAATGATCAGGGGTACCTTTACCTTTATAGATGTATATAGTTTTCATTCTATCAATGTTTAATTGTATTTTAATGAATGGTTTTTCTATGCTTTTCTAACAGGTCTTGTTCTTATCTATAAGCTACCTTGTGTCCCATTGTAGCACCCTGCTTGTGGTTAACGCTTAGCTGGAATGAAATATTCAACGCAGCAATAGAGAAACTAAAATAATAATTTATTTGTCAGACAAATAAATATGAGGCACAGTGGTATATGGTTACCAAGCTCTGGCCTGGCCTCTTGCCATTCTGGCCAGCACTTATATTTCCTTAATCCAGCCCCCTTGCTCCTCCTGTGGCTGCCTCTGTCCAATCAGCCTGGTTGAAATTCCTATTGGCTATTTACTAGAACCAATCACAAAAGATACACCCATTTCCTCTTGCCCTTTTATGGGAATCAAAAAGCTATATATTCTTCTATCTATAAATGACAAATAAGTAGTAATATATCTTACATGTGTCTCAACAAGGAATCTTAATTACCAGCTCACCTCTTGCCCTCCTTGCCCTATTGCCTTCCAAAACAGATGGTTAATCTTGAATTTTTATCTTAAGCATATGTCAAGGATTTTGAGTTCACATCAACATTGAGAGATCTCCTTCATTTGAAGGTTTCTAAACAAAAGGCCTGACAACCATATATCAGGAGTGCTCAATGGCGTCTCCTGTCTGGCAAGGGGGGCTGGTGGCTGACTTAATTTCAGGATAGTTACAACTCTTACAACTATATGAAATAAGAATCTAGCATTTCTTAAATCCTTTGCATAATTATATTTAAACTAATATATTTAATACATAAATAACCTTTTAAAAGGAAAAGAAATCTTAAAAGGATCTTAGTTTAAGAAAGAAACAGCTTTAGAAAAGACTTCCCAAAAATGCTCTGTTTCTGCCAGCCAGACCAGTTGCTTTTTCACTGCTCTTGACCTTTTTAACCTTAGGAAGAAGATATGGCTCATTTTACTATTTATCCACCCTTAATTTGTAGGGTCAGTGTAACCTTGGCTCTCAGCCTGTAATTCCCTTTTTACGACTTTGAGAATTGTTTTCTGCTATAAATCAGGGGGGGCCCTTGTCTAGGAGTAAAAACATTGCCAAGGTTCTTAGGCAGCTGGTCTTCTGCCTGGCATGAAACATTTGAAGATATTTAAGCTCATTTTTAAAATACAAGCCCTGATTAAACATATAAGCTTTAATAAAAATTCAGGCTTATGATTAGATGCCTCACCATCAGGAAAAATGCAGAGTATAAACCAACCAACCAACCAACTAACCAACCAACCAACCAATGAGTGGTTTCCAATATCAAAGAGGCTGTGATATTCTGAAAAGAGCAATTTTGACAGGGTTCCTCCTACATTCTGATGTCTAATGCCCTTTGGAGTGGGACACAGGAAATCAAGAGTCGCCTGTCTGTACTTGCAGGACTTTTTATTATTCTTATTTTAAAGTTTTTAAAAGTTTGTGCAAAATATAATGAAAGAAGAGAGAAGAAGGTACAATATATGCTAATATATATATGATTCTTATATGTGCTAATGCCTATATAATAACCAACTGTATTCTGTAAAAGAGCTGAGGGTAGAGCTGTGGTCTAAACCACTGGTTAAAGGGAATCATAGTTTTGTACTTCCAGTTCATCAGTACCAGGCTTTCGGCTACAGTTAGGGTGCATAGAATCCATTTTTATTGTTCTGTTTCCAATTTCCATATAATAGGTATATAATTCAAAATAATATTTTCCTCTGAAACATTTAAGTTTTCCCATACACTCAAATTTACACAGTCCAACACTTTCTCCCAAAACCTGGTGAGAATAGGACACTGTAAGAACATATGTTTCAAAGAGACATTATCCTTATTCCATCTCCAACAAAGAGCTACATACAGCAGACACTCCTTTTTTATACAAACATAATGGAATCCAATAGATTCTAAATATTATTTTCTGTTGCATAAGTCTTAGTTTTAGATCCATTAATATCTCTGCTATCGAAGCTGAGACAGTGTCCCACTGCCAAGGTAGTATTGTTGATGTTTAGTCGTTTAGTCGTTTCCTACTCTTTGTGACCCCATGGACCAGAGGTCACAAAGAGGTGGACACGAATAACGACTAAACAACAACAAACAACAACAATACTACCTTGGCAGTGGGACACTGTCTCAGGTACTCTAGGAACAACCAATTCTTCATTCCAATCATTTTGCAAAGTCTGCATATCGAACTAATTTATTAATAACAAATATCTATGAAAACGACAGTTGGTTTTTTGGTTCAAAATGATTTTATCAATTGTTCTAATATCTCTGGTGTCTCAGAGGCTGAAAATGCTGCCAGTCCAAACATTGTTGTTACAACATGTTGTAACTGCAGATATTGCCATTGGGATGCATCTGATAGATAGTTGTCTCTTAAACCACTCTGCGTATAAAATTCATCTTCCTCATTTTGCCCGCTTGCATCCAATTTTTAAATATTCCCATCTTTTCCTAATTTTTAAAGTTGAGTTTCCCCAGAAAGCCAATTTAGCATGTGAAAATGGATCACATTTTTTTCTTAGACTTTATATTCCATAAAAGACCCAGGGCTTGGCTATGCCTGTTTATTTTTATTTTATTTATTTCATAAAATTTATATACCGCTTGAGTATTTTTTTTTATTTAACCCCCCCCCTCAAAGCAGTTTGCAAAATGAAGAAAACAATAAAACTATTAGTGAAAACAATTAAAACATTCAGAATAGTAAAACCAGCAATAAACTGTTCTGGGTCAGCTCATCTAAACAGGCATTGAGAAGAACACAGCAATGACATTAGGCAGGGAGTTCCAAAGCACAGGTATCACTATACTAAAATATTGATTTCTTACAAATGCACCTGTGTCACTTCAGCTGAGAGGGCCTGTATGGGGCAAGGGGGTCTCACAGGTGAACTGGTCCCCAGTTGTTAAGGGCTTGGTATGCAAGTAGCAACACTTTGAACTTGGCATTGCAGGGAAGACCCTTTAGTCACCTTCCAACTGTACAATTCTCTTATTCTCTGATTCATGGCCCTTCCTTTTGGCCCAGGGAGCAGAACATGGGGCAGTCTGTGGTCCACAGGACTGTTGAGGTGCATGAAATTGCAGGAGAGCAAAGAACAATGAAATGGTCACATATGTCTCTCTCTCCCCCCCCCCCCCCAGCCAGAGGACTTCAGCTGCAACTTCATTGAAGCCAAGACCAACCACGGTCGCCATGGGACCGTCTTCATCCAGCAAGAATGGCTTCTTGTAATAACCTCTTGTGTTCAGCTGCTTCATGAGGGCTGCAGCGGCTGCTGTGACTCTTGTCAATGACAATTAATGAACAGCTCGTTAATGCTCGTTTTTGGAGACGGCCCTGCTATTATCATGAATGACTACAATTAGCCACTGGAAATGGAGCAGCTGTGCTGGGTGGGTGGGAGAAAGGGAGCGGAGCAACAAAGAGATGCAAAGTAGCTTATCTGGTTAGCAGGCCTCCTACAGAGCTTTTGCCCCTGGCTATACAAAAACAGGATCCGGATGCACCCTCCAGCCTGGAAGTGGAGGAAAAGAGGCACCATTATCCTGGATGACTTGATTAAGGCGCTCAGAATGTAGAATTTAGTCTGAAGCTGGTCCTTGTCTCTTTCCCTGCAATGGGGGGGGGGCATGCTTGACATTTAGATGCACAAACTCTACACTTCTGAATTATTTTGCATAGCTTTATTTTGACCTCAGAAATGGTAAGATGCCTCCCATAGGTGTGTGGACAGAGCCCTTATATGGCTTAGTCACTAATGGGAACACGGGAAGCTGTCTAAGACTATTAATCAGCCTATCTAGTCCAGCATTGTCTACACTGACTGGCAGTGGCACTCCAGGGTTCAGGCAGAAGCCTTTTCCAGTCCTACCTGAAGATGCTGGAACTTGAACCTGGGACCTTCTGTGTGGACAGCAAGCCCTCAACCATTGAGCTTCAGTCCTTCCTGAAGGCACAGAGCTTGGATGAAGCCAGGAGTTTTCTGTGGCTGTTCTGTCCTTGCTTAAGAAAGAAAAGTTCTTGTCTCTACTTACTGGTGTGTCCTATAAGCCTTTCCTTCGTTCAAAAGCCAAACCATTTAAAGTAAAGCTCTGTGAGTGTTCTGTGAGCTCTCAAGGAAGCTCTGATAAGCTCCTCCCACAGCTAATCACCTGCCTCAACAGAAACCCTCCCCCCTCTGACCTTTGCACAGGGAGAGCAGCCACAAAGAAACACAAGATGTAACTGAACGACTGCAAGGAATCATAAAACCCACTGACAAATACCCCTTCCTCTTGGTTCATGTGGGAACCAATGACACTGCAAGCAATAGCCTCCAGAAGATCAAAAGAGACTACGAGGCTCTGGGCAGGAAATTGAAGCAATTAAATTGAAGCAAGGGAAGTAATAGTGCCACTGTATTCAGCTCTGGTCAAACCTCACCTGGAGTACTGTGTCCAGTTCTGGGCACCACAGTTCAAGAAGGACACTGACAAACTGGAACGTGTCCAGAGGAGGGCAACCAAAATGGTCAAAGGCCTGGAAACGATGCCTTATGAGGAAGGGCTAAGGGAGCTGGGCATGTTTAGCCTGGAGAAGAGGAGGTTAAGGGGTGATATGATAGCCATGTTCAAATATATAAAAGGATGTCACATAGAGGAGGGAGAAAGGTTGTTTTCTGCTGCTCCAGAGAAGCGGACACGGAGCTATGGCTCCAAACTACAAGAAAGAAGATTCCACCTAAACATTAGGAAGAACTTCCTGACAGTAAGAGCTGTTTGACAGTGGAATTTGCTGCCAAGGAGTGTGGTGGAGTCTCCTTCTTTGGAGGTCTTTAAGCAGAGGCTTGACAACCATATGTCAGGAGTGCTCTGATGCTGTTTCCTGCTTGGCAGGGGGTTGGACTCGATGGCCCTTGTGGTCTCTTACAACTCTATGATTCTATGATTCTAAATGCACAAATTGTCATCTCACCTGTCCTCCCAGTTGAACGACGTGGCCCAGGGAGAGAGGGAAAAATAGTGGAAGTGAACAGCTGGCTTCGCAAATGGTGTAAACAGGAATGGTTTGGATTCTTAGATCACGGACTGCAGTTTCTTGAAGATGGACTTCTGGCAAGCGATGGGCTGCACCTCACAACGGTTGGGAGGAATGTTTTTGCCAAAAATCTCAGAAACCTCATCAGGAGGGCTTTAAACTGACTAATGTGTGTGGGGGGGAGAGAGACAGTGCTCCTGAAGGTAGGAGTCTATCAATTGATGAAGATGATCATCCAAATGTCATAGACCAAATGGAGCAAACAGCACGCAGACCTAGTGGTGGGAGGAAAAAATCCTTAAATAAGAGACACGGGGGAATGATTAATGGACTTCAATGTCTGTACACTAATGCGCAAAGCATGGGAAATAAACAAGATGAGCTTGAGCTCTTGGTACAGCAAACTAAATATGACATAATAGGCATCACTGAAACCTGGTGGGATAAGTCCCACGATTGGAATGTAATAATGGAGGGATACAATCTATTTCAGAGAAACAGACCAGACAAGAAAGGAGGAGGAGTGGCGTTATATGTCAGGGATGTGTATACCTGTGAAGAGATCCAAGATTTAGAACCTCAAAGCCAAAGTGAGAGCATTTGGGTCAAAATGAAGGGAGAGAAGAATAACAGGGACCTCATTGTGGGAGTTTACTATAGATCCCCAAGCCAAACGGAGGACATAGATAATGCCTTCCTGGAACAGATGACCAAGCATGCAAAAGGAAGGGAGATAGTAGTAATGGGGGACTTCAATTACCCGGATATTTGCTGGATGTCAAACTCAGCCAAGAGCATAAGGTCAAACAGATTCCTCACTGGCCTTGCAGACAACTTCATTGTCCAGAAAGTGGGAGAAGCAACAAGAGGAACAGCCATTTTAGATCTGGTCCTAACCAATGTTGATGACCTGGTTAGTGGGGTAGAAGTGGAAGGATCATTAGGCGTGAGTGATCATGCTCTTCTGAAGTTTACTATACAGCGGAAAGGAGCAGCCAAGCATACTAGGACTCAATTTCTTGACTTTAAGTAAGCCGACTTCATAAAACTTAGGGAAGTGCTGGGTGAGATCCCATGGACAGTAATACTAAAAGGAAAGGGAGTTCATGATGGCTGGGAGTTTGTTAAGAGGGAGATAGTAAAAGCACAACTTCAGGCAATACCAATGAGACAGAAACATGGAAGGTGCCTAAAGAAGCCAGGGTGGCTATCTAAAGAACTTTTAACTGAGTTAAGATTAAAAAAGGATGTGTACAAAAAATGGAAAAGGGGGGAAACCACCAAAGAGGAATTCAAACAAATAGCCAGCACGTGTAGACACAAAGTCAGAAAAGCTAAAGCACAGAATGAACTCAGGCTTGCTAGAGAGGTTAAAAGCAACAAAAAAGGCTTTTATGGGTATGCCAAGAGGAGGGAGAAAGGTTGTTTTCTGCTGCTCCAGAGAAGCAGAAACGGAGCAATGGTTCCAAACTACAAGAAAGAAGATTCCACCTAAACATTAGGAAGAACTTCCTGACAGTAAGAGCTGTTTGACAGTGGAATTTGCTGCCAAGGAGTGTGGTGGAGTCTCCTTCTTTGGAGGTCTTTAAGCAGAGGCTTGACAACCATATGTCAGGAGTGCTCTGATGGTGTTTCCTGCTTGGCAGGGGGTTGGACTCGATGGCCCTTGTGGTCTCTTCCAACTCTATGATTCTATGATTCAAAGTCAAGAGGAGAGCATGCAGGTGCAGGACCTTGGACAGCTCAAAGCGACCCTGCCAGAGGCATCTGCCAGAGCTGTTTCTTCTGCAGTGATCTAGAGGCAACAAAAGCCTTGAGCGCACTGCCCAGACCTAGAGGGGCTTGACTCCATCGTCCTGGAAGACCTGCCTAGGTGGCAATGTTGGAGAGAGAGGCTTGGAAGACAGATCCCTACTCTCTATTTGCAGAGTTAAGCACAATGGTGATTGCTCCAAGCATATGAAAACTTAGATTTACATCTGCCCTCACCCACCTTGAAACTAATGTTCCCCATGAAAATACTTGGGCTAGAATACACATCACAGACACTTAGTTTTGCAAATAAGTGAATGCTTTAATCAGATAGTTTCCAGAAGTTACAGCAAACAAGTCTCCATCTGCTGGCAGTATAACAAGGATGGAAACAGGTTCTAAATGACTTAAAAAGAAAAGTTTGGTTTCCTTACAAAAAGGATCGTGCCATCTTCAGGTTGGCAAAGATACAGGCTTTAAAATCTCCATTTGGGGAGTTCTGTTCACTTGGCTTTTCTTGCAGCTGGGAGTCATTGGCCGCCTGACTCCTTGCTTGTTCTAGGAAGCACAAACAGGGGAAAAGGGCAAAGAGGTAAAAGCTACTGGAAACCAGTTAGGCCACCCTCACTAGCAGCATGAACTCAGGGTTCAGGTTGTCTGTTTATGCAGGCAAGTAGGAGTCAGTAACCGCATATTACACCAGGCTAAAGGGTCTTCACATCATTTTGCAGTGTTTGGCTTTGCAAGGCTGGAGAGACTGAGGTACTCCAGGGGACTCATCCTCTAATTCACCCACCAACCTAACCATTTTATTTGTATGCCACTTTCCCACAAAACAAACATGCTCAAAGCTGCTTACAATAAAGAAAAGGGGGGCATTTCAAAACCATTCAATGGCAGAACGATAGAAATGCAGATACTGGCTACCACAGCAGCTCAACACATCTGGCCATTTCCAATGCAAGAGGTAGCTACATCATCTACATCACAGTAATGAACTTGCCCTGAGTCTTGGACTTATAGCCAGACAGGTCATTGGCCCAGTTCCCTGTTACATCCAAGCTTGAAGAACTGTGGTTTGTTCCAACCATAATTAGTTAACAAACTAGAATATCACACCATGGTTTTATTCTAGCTTGTTTTAAATAATCACAGTTCCTTGAAATACGATGTAACAGGGTATGGTGGTTAGTTCAAAAGCAGAATGTTCCAATCTTTTTCTTGCATACTTGAAGTGTCTAAGCTCACATTAGCTTGTTTTTACAATGGAAAACCAGTGTAAACTGGGCCATTAGCTGGGGAGTGGGATGAAATGAAAGCAAATGCATCCAGATTATCTTTCTGACACTGCTGAAAATTCAGGTGTTGAAGCATATTCAAATGGTGGAAGAAATAATTTTCCATATGATTTCATTCCTTCAAGGGAAGAGATGGCTTTGGCAGAGCATGCAGCAACTCTGGGACTTGTCACGTCAGGTTGGATGGCAACGTCATAATGTGACATGACTCAGAAAGGAAAATGCCGTCTGTTGCCTCCTAAAGCAAGGTCTGCTCCAACACATTAAGCAGAAATAGAAATGTAAGTTTGCTGTGCAAAGCTGCCTACCTTGCTGAGGCATGGGAAGTGAATGGATGGATTATTTTCAGGTAGCAACAAAGGGGGCTGGCTTAAACTGAGCCACACCATTGCCCCACCCAACCCTGTATCGTCTACACTGACTGGCAGCATCTCTCCAAGGTCTCAGGAAAGGGACAGTTCCAGACCTAACTGAAGATGCCAAAGACTGAACATGGGAGCTTGTGCAGGCAAAGCAAGTGCTCTTCCAGAGACATCACATTTTATTCACCTCTCGCCAGAGGCAGGCCGTGTGGTGCCCTCTCATTCTCCCTGGTCCCAGGCTGACTGGGGCTGATGAAAGTGATGGTCCACCAACATCTGAAGGGCCTCCTCCCAATTCCGAACTTATTTACAAGGAACGTCACCTGAGTTTAGTAGTATGTGAATGAATGACCCTTTGCTGGGCTCCCCTCTCTGCTCTCTCTCCCACCTGACTTGGAAGGGGAGTTTGGAAGGTTTGGGGTTTGCTTTCCCTTAAATGCATCTTGTCATTTTCATCCAAACTGGGGATCATCATTTAACAGGAGCTTTGGGTAGTTTCAAAACAAGCCAGTTTCAAATCAGGCATCATGGAGCTGACTTGGTGAAACTAGCTATAGTTATTGCTAAACTTTAAAGCCTCAGCGCCTAGGACTTGCCGATCGAAAGGTCGGCGGTTCGAATCCCTGCGGCGGGGTGCGCTCCCGCTGCTCGGTCCCAGCGCCTGCCAACCTAGCAGTTCGAAAGCACCTCCGGGTGCAAGTAGATAAATAGGGACCGCTTACCAGCGGGAAGGTAAACGGCGTTTCCGTGTGCGGCTCTGGCTCGCCAGAGCAGCGATGTCACGCTGGCCACGTGACCCGGAAGTGTCTCCGGACCGTGCTGGCCCCTGGCCTCTTAAGTGAGATGGGCGCACAACCCCAGAGTCTGTCAAGACTGGCCCGTATGGGCAGGGGTACCTTTACCTTTTTTATGGAACCCCTTGCATGCAAACCAACCTTGATTCTTAGATTTCAAGCTTCCTTTCTTCTTCTTTGTGCAAGGAGGGAATCAACAGCTCACACTCCTGAGTTTGAACTAACCACAGTTCCTTGTTATGTCAAACTCAAGGAACTGTGGTTTAGATGAAACAAAAAATTGTGAATTAAGCTTCCAAACTCCTCCTCCTTGCTGTACAGGAAATGGAGAGAAGAGGAGAAGGTGAGCCTGGGAGGATATGGTCACTCAGACAACACCAAAGCATAATTTTGTGTTAAAACATAGTTGAGACTGCCCAGTGGTTAGAGCAGCTTTCACAGCTCCCTTCATTTCTGACCACTGGCCACACTGGCTGCTGAGGCTGCTGTAACCTGGCATCCAACAACTTCTGAATGGCACCAGGTTGCGAAAGACTGAGTTCAAATCCCCAGTCAGTCATAAAGCTCAGCGGGTGACTCTGGATTGATCACTGGTTTGCATTCAGTGTAGCACTACTTTCAAGTCATTTAGCAGTATAGTTGTTGCACTAGTGGACCATTGTGGTACAAAAGTAAAGACAAGCACATTCCAGAAGATGGCTGGGCAACTGATACCACACCAAGGGTTAGCTGTTGGGCAGCAGACTTCCACTAGAGTAGCTGTTGCATTGGATTCCTATGTCATGGACCAAGAACTCCAGATACGGCCTAGCATTTCTCAGCCTAATCTACCTTGCAGGGTTGTTGTGAGTATTTTAGCAGGGCAGGGAAGAGGAACGTCTGCTGCCTGGAGGTCCTTGGAGAAAGCATGGGAAAAAAGTAATAAATGACATTTGGGGTGTGGGGAGGAGTAAGTCTTCTAAAAATGGTTCTCTTACTCTTGAGGATAACATTGCGTGCATTTCTGAGAGGTTGCATAAAGTTCACTGTTGATTTTTCTGCTTAGAGGTTGTCTATTTTTGTTTTGCTTTCATGCCAAAGGAGGCTTGATGCATGGCTTAGTTTGGATCCTTTGGCTTCTGAAAATCCCCAGGTGTCATCCCAGCGAGGTCGCTCTGCATGGCTTCATGCAGCCTCTGCAAAGTCTGCGGCTGAGGGAAACTGGGTCATGTTGACAAACTCATAAGAACATAACAGCACAAAAAGAGCCTGCTGGATCCAGCCAGTGGCCCATCTAGTCCAGCCTCCTGTTCTCGCAGTGGCCAGCCAGATACCCCAATGGGATCCCCTGGGCACAAGAGCACTCTCACCCCTGCCATGGTTTCCAGCAACTGAAATTCAGAAGCACTGATGCTTCCAACATTGGAAGCAGAGCAGAGCCATCCTGGCTAGTGGCCATCAATAGCCCTCTTGTCAGCCATGAATTGGTCTAATTCTCCTTTAAAGCCACCTAGGTTGGTGGCCACCCCTGCCTCCTGGGGAGTAAGTTCCCTCGTTTAGTTATGTGCTGCATGAAGAAGGGCTTCCTTTTATGTGTCCTGAATCTCCAAACATTCAGCTTCAAAACTCAGCAGTGCCTTTCCCCCTATTCAGCCACAGCAAACAATTTTAGCTGTGATCCTAAACATGTTGACTAGGAAGCAAGCTCCATTCTGCTCAGGGAGACCAATTTCTGAGCAAACATGTGTAGGATTTTGCTGCTTGTCTGAAGAACACCACAAGGAACAGCCACCCACCCAGGATCATGAGCGCCCTCATAACTTGGAATAGAGGAGCTGTAAACTGCAGACACCACACCATGTTATTTGTTTGGGATACAAGCACCCCCCCCCCCACTGACACAGGGGTCACATTCTGGGCCCCCAAGCAGAAGCAAAAATCATGTAAGTGGGGAGCACCCTCTAAAAAGCCTCCAAACACCCATTTTAACCCTGCTCTCCAGCTCTCTCCCCTGCTCTCTCTCTCCACACAACTGGAGTTGAAGCTCTGGAGTCGGCTGGAGGATGTGCAGGGAAAGGGCTGCTGTGGCTGCTGTGCTATGCTGTACATCAGCTGTTAGGCTGTTAAGGGTGCGGAGCATTCTTAGGAAGCCTCTATTCCCTTTCACAGAGCTGCCATTCCCTAGAAAGAGAGATTGATGGTTAAACAGCTCTGTGAGAGGGAATAGGGGCTTCCTAAGAAGGGATGCGGGACGCAGGTGGCGCTGTGGGTAAAAGCCTCAGCGCCTAGGGCTTGCCGATCGAAAGGTCGGCGGTTCGAATCCCTGCGGCGGGGTGCGCTCCCGCTGCTCTGTCCCAGCGCCTGCCAACCTAGCAGTTCGAAAGCACCTCCGGGTGCAAGTAGATAAATAGGGACCGCTTACCAGCGGGAAGGTAAACGGCGTTTCCGTGTGCGGCTCTGGCTCGCCAGATGCAGCTTTGTCACGCTGGCCACGTGACCCGGAGGTGTCTCCGGACAGCGCTGGCCCCTGGCCTCTTAAGTGAGATGGGCGCACAACCCCAGAGTCTGTCAAGACTGGCCCGTACGGGCAGGGGTACCTTTACCTTTACCTTTAAGAAGGGATGCAGGTGGCGCTGTGGATTAAACCACAGAGCCTAGGACTTGCCGATCAGAAGATTGGCGGTTTGAATCCCTGTGATGGGGTGCGGCTTACTCATGCTGGCCACATGACGCGGAAGCTGTACACGGGCCCCTTGGCCAATAAAGCGAGATGAGCGCCGCAACCCCCGAGTCGGCCACGACTGGACCTAATGGACAGGGGTCCCTTTACCTTTAAGAACGTTCTGAATCTTTAACAAACAGCGGCTCCCAGAATTCTCTGGGGGAAGCCCTGACTGTTTAAAGTGGCATCATAGTGCTTTTGGTGCCTGGTGTGGATGCAGCCAATGTACCTGCTTTCAGAACCGCAAGAGTAGTGCCTCCTGATTCCTAGCTGGGCCTTCTTTGGATGTGTTGAAATGACCTGGAAAAGTGGAGCTAAATGCTTCTGGGGCTTTTCCACACGGCGACGGCTTTGCCTTCTACAGCAGCTTGTCCTGGGGGTATATCAGGCCTGCTCAAGCGCAGGACTCCCCCCTCCCCCACTTCAGAGGCTCAGCCTTGGCCTATCAAGCCTCACACAGGTTCTTTGGAGAGGATGTGGTCGGCCACTGGGAGAGCCGGATGCTGGAGTCGAGGGGCTGAGCTCTGCTTGCTTGAACCAAGGCCCTGAAAAACGCCCTTCCTTGTTCCCAGTTCATGTCCTCCAGGTCTGATCCACTGCACAAGGAGGAAGCAACCCATCCTAAGTGAGGCCCTCAATCCAGTGATCCCGTATCGCTCTTAGCACAGAAGGTTTCAGACAGAGGATATCCCCAGCCTTACTGGGAGATGCAGGGATTACGCTTTCTTGTGTGCAGAGCAGATGTTTGGCCCCTGAGACGCTGCCTCCCCCTGCCTGGCACCTCGCTTCCCTCTGGGTGGGATGAAATTAAGCCTGGCTTCTCAGGAACTCTGAAAGATGAACTGAGTCATAAAAGATGTAGGAACTGGCCTACGCTCTCACTCAGCACATCCCAAAACACAATGATGAACTTCTTTTAAGGCTAAAGTTTCCATAGGGGAAAACAAAACACCAAAGAAAGACTGATGACAGCAAGTGTGTTAGTGTGTGTGAGAGTGGGTGCACATAGGGTGAAGTCAAACCAGTACATCATTTAAAAAGATATCAAAGCGGTTTACAGTAATATGTAAAAGCATACAATACAACCTACAAGCAGTTAAAAGCAGACATCAATTAACTATTGTGGAAGGATGTGTTTGTAATTCTCTGCATGGGTGTGGCAGAATAAAAAAAGTTTTCAGCAAGCATTTTAAAGTTAGCACAGAAAGCACCTACTGAATCTAGTGGCAGAGAGTTCCACAGGACTGGCCCAGTGACACTAAAGGCTTAGTTTTTTGATGTTGTCAAAGGAGCCTCACCAACTTGGGAAATGACCAAAGAAGCTTCTGCAGATGTCCTCAGTGACTGAGCTGGAGTATCAGTCTGCACTCTGTTGGGCTTCCCACTTGCAGCGTCCAGTGAAGAGCTAAACTGTGCCAGGGTTAGCAAGTTCACAAGTGTACACACAGAAACATATATCCAAATTAAATGCACTTCTTCAGTGCCTTGATTTAAATGGTTTTACTCGGAGTATGTCTTCATTTAGGGGCAGGAAAACTCTGGCCCTCTCGATGTTGTTGGAGCCCAGTGTCCATCTGCCTCTGCCAGCATGTCCACTGCTTAGGGACAAGAGGAGTTGGGGTCCGACAGCATTGGGAGGGGAGCAGGTTGCCCCTCCCCGACTTAGTTGGCTATCACTCATATATTTTGTGGGGAGAATTGCCAGTCCTGTATTAGGAACATCGCCCTCTTTCTTTCTCCTAAGAAAAATAAGATATGAATTGATTTGTTAATAAGACAATACTTATGCCTTCAGGAAATCACAGCAACTGACATTAAGGGCAGATCACAACTGTACATTTAATGCACACCCAACAAACAGTTAAGCCATATGATCCCCACCCCCAATAATCTTGAGAACTGTCTTTGGTTAAGGGTGCTAGAATTTGTAGCTCTGAGAGGGAAACATGTGACTTTCACCAAAGAATCCTGGGAACCATAGGTTCCCTCGGCAGCTTTGTGGGCTTTTTAGCACGAGGGCTGCAGAAACACCACCCTTGGCAAACTACAGTTCCCAGCATTCATTTTTGGGAGGGGGTGGGGGGCATGCACTAGAAGTGTGTGAAGCTGCAGAACATGCAGCGTTTGGAAATAAAGTAGGACGCTTGTCCCCCAAACCTTTTCAGCTTAGCGGTTGCGCAGAAAAGAAAGGAAAAGAGTGGCTGATGGTTGGAGTTTTGGAAGTTCCCAGGAAGGCAATGAAACGAAAGGAGGGTGAAAACCACGTTTGATGGTCTTAGCAAAGTCAGTGCAAAAGGATATGGGACGTGTGAAGCCCCCATATTCCTTTTTGTGTTTGCAGAAGCGCGCTGCCCGCCCCCCCCCCGGCCAAGAGTTGCTTGGCGACCCAGCGTGGCGACGGAGCCCCCGCGCGCCCCGGGGCGCCAGCAGCCCGACGCCCTCTCCGCAGCCACAAGGGGCAGCAGCGAGCGGAAAGCGCAAAGGACGCCACCCGGCAAACGGCCTCCTGCCCACCAGGTGGCGGCAGAGAAGCCCCTCTCGGGGCCTGCCAGGACTTCCCCGCCCTCCTCCACGACCTCCTGGCGGCGGGCGGCGCGTCATCGTCTGCGTCACCAGGAGGCGCCGGAAGTGCTGCGGGGAGCCTTGGAGGCGGATTGAACTATCGCTATATCCGTCGAGACAAAGATCTCTGAATTAGAGGCGAGCACTGCGTGGGGGTCGCGCGGGGAAGGCGGCCGTGGGGGGGGGCGGGGTTTGCTAGTCGCGTTTCCATAGTAACATCCCTTTCGCCTCCCTCGGGGAGCGAGGAAGGGGGTCTCTCCCCCCCCCCCCGGTGGGCCTCTTGCCCGGGGAGGCGCTGGATGCGGCCGCCCTTGCGCTGCTGCCTCGAGCGCCTTGGGGCAAACTTTGGGCCATTGGCTGGGATGGGAAGCCGAGGGGAAAGGCCTCCCCTTCCGCCACCTCGGGGAGAGAGCGACCTCGGCGGCGGCTCCCTCGGCTGCTATTTTTATATTTCTTTGGACTCTCCTTTTTCCATGACAGGAACTCCAGGCGGCTTTCAGATAAAATAGAAACAGCTGAAAATAAAGAGGGGTGGGTGGGAAGAGCCATTAAAAAGCAATTAAACAATAAAATTGAAGCTATCTCTCTATCTGATATATGAGAACATACAGATCATTATAGTAAAAACATCACAGCACCAACCTTTTAGGACTTGGAAATCATGACCTAGTGAATTTATGGCACAGGTGAAATTAGAACATGTAGCTTGTTTTCTTGCTCTCTACATTGTTTATTATTTTATTGCTTTCCTTGTAACTTGATCTTACGCACATTTATTTTTTCACTGGGAATGTTTCTACCTTGGTTTGACTACCCCTCTTTCCTTCCCCAGAGCAATTCTGTGTGTCCTCAGTTTGTATGAAGAAATGACTACGCAAGTAAGTGTATCAGAGCTACAACTTTTAATTTTATGATTTAAATTGTATTACTTTATAACAGGGATATTCCTTTTTCTCCCCTAGTACAGTATTCTCTTCAAGCAAGAACAAGGTGAGGAAATAATCCTACTTTGTGCCTGATTAACAAAAGCTGGCAAATTGAATGTATGAGAAAGGTATAGACTTTTAACATAAGTTATGAATTCCATCTTAACTGTTCAAAGAAAGAGAATTTATGAAAGAAATGTTCTAGTTGTCGTGATTTCTGGTATGTTTGAAATATGAAGACACAAAATTGAGGATCAGAAAAGGGAAAAGTGTGAAAAATGAATCCAATTTGTATCCAGCTGTCATAATTTCTGATACCATAGGGATAGGGTACCTTTGGCCCATCACATGTTCTTGGGCTCCAATTCCCTTCACTCCCAGTCAGCATGGTCACTGGTCAGGATGATGGGATTTGTAGTCTCTAGGTTGGAGAAGTTATGTACAGTCTTGAGAAGAGACAAACGGGGTGGTGGGAGAGACATCCTAACACTCTTCAAATGGCTTCCTAAATAAAGCTGGTAAAGGCTTAAACTCTGATGTTCAAGAGGACATGATTAGATCTAATGGGCTTAAATTGCAGGAGAGTAGATTTTGGTTGTACCGTTCTTGAGAACGAGCAGTTTGACAATGGAACCAGTTTCCTAGAGCAATGATAGTGTGTCAGACCTAGTCACTTTGGATATCATCATCAACCTTTATTACAGTCCAGAGACTCAACAAATCATTACAAGGCAATACACAATTCATACAGCCTACCTCCAAGTTAAACAAGCATTTTGTTCAGAATATAGGGATCATTGGTTCTTGCAACCACCGATAAAAACTTTGCCACTGCTAATGTTCTAGTGTTTGTCCGGTCTTCCAATAGGAACCTGATATAGTAAGCCTCTGATTTTCCCAGGAAAGGTACCAGTAAGGGTAATATCAGTTCAGCCCTGGCTTGCTCATATTTTGCACAGTGCAACAAAATGCCTTATGAAGAAGCCTTATGAGGAACGGCTAAGGGAGCTGGGCATGTTTAGCCTGGAGAAGAGGAGGTTAAGGGGTGATATGATAGCCATGTTCAAATATATAAAAGGATGTCACATAGAGAAGGGAGAAAGGTTGTTTTCTGCTGCTCCAGAGAAGCGGACACGGAGAAATGGTTCCAAACTACAAGAAAAAAGATTCCACCTAAACATTAGGAAGAACTTCCTGACAGTAAGAGCTGTTCGACAGTGGAATTTGCTGCCAAGGTGTGTGGTGGAGTCTCCTTCTTTGGAGGTCTTTAAGCAGAGGCTTGACAACCATATGTCAGGAGTGCTCTGATGGTGTTTCCTGCTTGGCAGGGGGTTGGACTCAATGGCCCTTGTGGTCTCTTCCAACTCTATGATTCTATGAAAATATGTTTTATGGAATTGATGTCTTGAGCACACGAGCAAAGTCTGTCCTGGTAGGGAACTCCTCTCAACCTGCCATCCAACACTGCAGAAGGAAAGACATTTAGTCTGGCTTTGGTGAAAAGCCTTCGATAATTTGGTACTATCAGGTTTTTAATGTAAGATGTTAACTTAAAGACACTTTGGATATGGAGCCAGATTTTCTGTTATTCCATCCACCCCTACCCCACCTCACTAACTGAGTAAAACAAAGGAGAAATATATCTACTTCTAAAATTGTGTCCAGAGTGGACTAATGGATATGAGGGCAGAATTGATACTATCTGTGACACCTTGCTGTTATCCAGTAAAACATAAGATAACCACAGCTGTTAAACTGCATTCCTTTTTGGAATCATCTTGCATTCATCTTTCAATCAGTTATTTTCTTTCCCAGCACATGACGACGCCATCTGGTCAGTGGCCTGGGGGAAGAATAGAAACGATGGCTCAGAAACAGTCATCTCAGGCTCTTTGGATGACATGGTGAAAGTCTGGAAATGGTGAGTTCCAAAAAAGAAAGAAAGAAAAAGAATTGGTTAAACTGAATTCTCGCGAAGCCAGGAGCATCATGTAAACATATGCTGGTCTGTTTGGCATCATAGCTAGTTGCTGCTGATATAACTTCTGTGAACTTGTCTAATCCTTTTTCTTTTAGCTCTGATATAATTTGGTTTCCTGTGTATACACGCTGTAGTTCAACACAAATTCAGATTTGATTTTTAAGCTGTGCTTTGATTTACCCAAGCAAGCCTTGCAAAAAATTGTTTTCATTGTGCTGTTAGTAACTTGTGGTTTCGAAAGTGTTGACAGTGGGTTTCAGACAAGGGTGTTTCCTTCCTGGAAATGCCAGAGATTGAATGTGGGATCCTTGCCACTGAGCTAAGGCCTTTCCCATTGACTTTCTTGGGACTTCTATGTGCATAATCATTTCATCTCCTTTTCATGTGGAAGACTGAAATTTGGGGAGGGCAATGGATTTTGAAAACCAAAATTAATATGGAAATGGAAAAATATGCAGAACAGAATTTCAGAATGCGGTGATAGGTGTGCCATATGAAGAAACATGTATTGTTTTTAAATTTTAGTTTCCTTTTATTTTGCAAAGGAACGGAGAGAAGCTGGATCTCAAGTGGACATTAGAAGGTCATCAGCTGGGTGTAGTTTCGGTGGATATTAGTCACACGGGTACCATTGCTGCATCAAGTTCTTTAGATGCTCACATTCGTATTTGGGATTTAGACACTGGCAAACAGATCAAGTCAATAGATGCTGGACCTGGTAAAGTTCAAAAGTTCTCTGACTACTAAGAATATATGGTTCAAGGGCTGCAAGTGTTCTAATGAGTAGTTAATATTTATTTTTAGCATACTGTTTCTAGTATTTGTGTTATGAAATTTATATGAGAGTTATACATTGCTCTGAACCCTTTGAGAGGAAGGTAATTAATAGGTTATTGATTTATTTAATTTAAATTAAATTTAATTTGATATTTAATTTAAAACATTAACTAAAGCTTTATGTATGCATTTGCTATTTTCATAAAAGAGGACCTTGTGGCGGATTACAAGGTGAACATATCATCATCAAACCTTTTGTTGGCATCACATACAAACATCCATAACATAACAGTACAGAGTTACCACTTCCCCCGTGGCACAAAACATTTACCAAAAAAAAAAGGAGAGGCAGAGCAGACTATTGTCACACATCTAGGTCTCCAGGGAGATCAGTCGTCTGCAATGTGTTTCAACAACAGAATACCAGATAAAGATATTTGGCCACTAACTTGGTGAGCTCCTGGTCATTCCCCAATAGTAGAAAGTGTATGACCACTGACTCTGGTTTCTATTTGGGGATGCAGAGTTGCTCTAGGAATTGCTGGTGGAGATCAGCATATAGTTTACATTTAAGAACAATATAAGTAAGAGTTTCCACCAGGTGGTCATCACATGGGCAGATTCTACCTCACTCCGCCTTGCCCGAGAACGTTTCTCCAAAGGAGGTTTGATGGGTTTGAGTTGAACCTGGCCAGTGAAAATGCCCTTCTTTCTTGAGGGTTAAACAAAAATTTGAGATAGTTGTGGTTAGTTTCATGTGCCCAAGAAAGTAAAGAGGGGAGCATGTTTTTTGTGCTGCTACTCTTAGATCTGGCTTTCATTGTCCCACAACCTAGCCTTGGCAGATGGTAGGGACATTGAATGCAGAAGTTCCATTGACAGCCCAAGTTGCTGTACCTTTGTGTTAAACTGTTGTAGCCCTGGGGAAAGAAAGGGATCTAGCAACACTTCACTAAGGAGAGGATCTTTATCTGTTGTGAGGCAGATGTTTAACCAGCATATAAGAAATCTCGTCCAGGCAACAGTCTCTACCTTGTGTTGACCTCCCTCTAGACACAAGGCTGCATAGGGTACACAGCGTGGGACAGCAAAAATCTTAAAAAGGAAAGCTGCCTGCACTTGTTCAACCATCTGGGTAAACCCTAGCAGCCAGATTGGAATTCCATAGAGCAATTGAGCTATAATTTTGGTGTTGAAGACCTTAAGGGTCATATGTTCCATAAAAATCTAGTCACAACTAACTGCAATCATATGCATGCTGACTGTAGTTCATCACATTAAACTCTTCAGGACTGACTTCTGAATAACTTGACACAGGATCAGGCTGTGGATCCCATAGAAGTCAATGGGGAGTTAGTTAGTAATTTGTTCCATTAGGAAGTAGAGCTCTGCATGTTTGCTCAGATGGTTTGTTCATTGGGACAGTTCCAAGGTGACTGAGCTGGTGATGATTCAGTAAGGGGCCCCAGTTTTAACCTTGTCACTGTGATGAAGTTCACTAGCTGGATTTCAGGTAAGCCACTTCTTCTCAGCTTCTTTTTCTCCATCTTCAGAATGGAGGATAGTAATCCTGACTAGTGATGTGAGGTGAGAATATTCTCTGGAGAATATTATCGAGAATGAGAATACAGTGGTACCTGTATTACAGACGCTTCAGGTTACAAACGCTTCAGGTTACAGACACTTCAGGTTACAGACTCTGCTAACCCAGAAATATTACCATGGGTTAAGAACTTTGCTTCAGGATGAGAACAGAAATCATGCTGCGGCGGCAGCGAGAGGCCCCATTAGTTAAAGTGGTGCTTCAGGTTAAGAACAGACCTCCGGAATGAATTAAGTACTTAACCCAAGGTACCACTGTATTCTCTGCTAGAAAATTCTCCGGAGAATATTCTCCTCAAATTATAAATTTGAATGTAAGAACCAGTTTTACAACCCACATTTAAAAAATCTAATAAATAGTCAAGCCAGTGTAAGTAATGAATAATGGTTTTTTTGATCCAGTTACATTACTGGGCATTGTGTCATTCACCACTGGCAGTTCTGAAATGTGAGCATTTTTTATTTATTTTTTAGTTTTAAAAATGCTATTCATTTAATCTGATGTGCATTTTAATTCGTATGCATTTCAACTACATGTAATAGCCTTTTTTTTCTATTTTGGTGTGACCTTATTCTTAACAATTCTGTACCCTGGCCATACAGTGTTATTTTTTTTACAGATAGTAGCTTTAATGCTTTATACACTTAAAAGTACCTAGGCTTATACAATTATGTGTAACAGCATGTGAGGTGGCTTTGATTTAAACAGTTGGTGTTTCTATATTTTTATTTAGTGCCAGTAACTGGTTTTTGCAGTGCCATTCAATGGTACAAGGTGCCATTTACCAGGGATTGACATACTGAAATATATTATCATTTTTATATGTATGCATATAGTTTTGTTTATCAAGCTGTGTTTTAGTCACCAAAACAGTTATTAAGTGTTAGAGCTATTAGAAGCACAAGATAGCCTATTACTGAATTTACTTGTATCAAACCTTAATATGCCAATTAGATTTTTTGACTAGTCCTGTAACATATACAATACGTGTTCTAATGGAAGAATAAAATATGATTTAACTACTGAGTTTCCTTATACCAAACCTTAACATGACCATTACTGGTGCCATCACCTTAGAATGGTTTAACTTTAATTATAATGAATATTCTATTTTAAATGAAAATTCTCTAATATTCTCATTAATCAAGAATATTCTTGAGAATATTCTCCAAAAGATTATTCTCAAGAATTTAGCATCACTAATCCTGACTCACCTTATTGGATTGTTTGTAAGGATTACAAGCTCCATCTGGTACGCAGGCTGAGACCCTACCTGCCTGTGGACTGTCTTGCCAGAGTGGTGCATGCTCTAGTTATCTCCCGCTTGGACTACTACAAATGTGCTCTACGTGGGGCTACCTTTGAAGGTGACTCGGAAACTGCAATTAATCCAGAATGCGGCTAGACTGCAGCTAGACTGGTCACTGGGAGTGGCCAACAAGACCACATAACACTGGTCCTGAAAGACCTACATTGGTTCCCAGTCGTTTCCAAGCAGAATTCAAAGTGTTGGTGCTGACCTTTAAAGCTCTAAATGGCCTTGGTCCTGTATCCCTGTCTCCTTCTGCCCAGACACTGAGGTCCAGCTCCCAGGGCCTTCTGGTGGTTCCCGCCTTGCAAGAAGTGAGGTTATAGGAAACCAGGCAGAGGGCCTTCTCAGTAGTGGCGCCGGCCCTGTGGAACGCCCTCCTGTCAGATGTCAAGAAAGTGAGCAACTACAGTGGTACCTCTAGTTGCGTGCACCTCTGGATACAAATCCTAGGGTTACGCACGTGGCAAACCCGGAAGTATTTTCCCAGGTTTCGCCATGTGCACATGCACAGAGCAGGCACCTCCGGTTGTGAAAACCTCAGAATCCAACTGGAGCTCCGGAACGCATCCTGTCCGCAACTGGAGGTACCACTGTATCTTACTTTTAAAAGGCATCTGAAGGCAGCCCTGTTTAAGGAAGTTTTTAATGTTTAATGCTGTATTGTATTTTTAATATTCAGTTGGGAGCTGCCCAGAGTGACTGGAGAAACCCAGCCAGATGGGCAGGGTATAAATAATAATATTATTTATATTATTATATAAATAATAATAAGTTGTTGTTGTTAAATAATTAATATAAATCATTTTGAATGATTCAAACCATTACACAGATATCATCTTCAACATCATCACCAGGATATTGAGCACAATAGCATGTGAACAATGATAATGGCTCGCAATGGGATGCACCTTCTAATATCTGCTTTCATGCACAGCTAGTCATACATCAACATTGCTGTGCACTTATAAGAACAGTTCAATCAGTGTTGGATATTTAATCTGGAGTTTAGAGCACTAACTTTTCCCTCCTTCTCCTCTCACAGTGGATGCCTGGTCACTCGCTTTTTCGCCTGACTCTCAGTATGTTGCAACAGGAAGCCACATAGGGAAAGTGAACATTTTTGGTGTCGAGACTGGAAAAAAAGAATATTCCTTGGATACAAGAGGCAAATTCATCCTGAGTATTGCATATGTAAGAATCCTGTCTGTTAATTGGCCTTTGGTGCAATCTCTTTTACCGTCTCCACCACTTACTAATTTGTCCTGAATGCCCTGTGTTTTGCTAGCATTTAAAAAGTGGTGCCAAGGGAGAGATGACCAGGCTGTGCTAGGTCATTAATGGTTTCAAAATGCTGATCAATAAGTGCTGCTTAAGAAGATTTTCAAATCCAGCACCTCTTGCAGGGCAGCAGCTGAAGAAGGAGCAAAAAGGGTTTTCTCGTGTGTGTGTTTCTTTGTGGCTGATTAGCTGCTCTCCCTGGGCAAAGGTCAGAGGGGGCAGGGTTTCTGTTGAGGCAGGTGATTAGCTGTGGGAGGAGCTTATCAGAGCTTGCAGGGCAGCAGCTAAAGAAGGAGCAAAAAGGGTTCGCAAATGGTGTAAACAGGAACGGTTTGGATTCTTAGATCACAGACTGCAGTTTCTTCTGGCAAGCGATGAGCTGCACCTCACAACGGTTGGGAGGAATGTTTTTGCCAAAAATCTCAGAAACCTCATCAGGAGGGCTTTAAACTGACTAATGTGGGGGAGGGAGACAGTGCTCCTGAAGGTAGGAGTCTATCAATTGATGAAGATGATCATCCAAATGTCATAGACCAAATGGAGCAAACAGCACGCAGACCTAGTGGTGGGAGGAAAAGATCCTTAAATAAGAGACACGGGGGAATGATTAATGGACTTCAATGTCTGTACACTAATGCGCAAAGCATGGGAAATAAACAAGATGAGCTTGAGCTCTTGGTACAGCAAACTAAATATGACATAATAGGCATCACTGAAACCTGGTGGGATAAGTCCCACGATTGGAATGTAATAATGGAGGGATACAATCTATTTCAGAGAAACAGACCAGACAAGAAAGGAGGAGGAGTGGCGTTATATGTCAGGGATGTGTATACCTGTGAAGAGATCCAAGATTTAGAACCTCAAAGCCAAAGTGAGAGCATTTGGGTCAAAATTAAGGGAGAGAAGAATAACAGTGACCTCATTGTGGGAGTTTACTATAGATCCCCAAGCCAAACGGAGGACATAGATAATGCCTTCCTGGAACAGATGGCCAAGCATGCAAAAGGAAGGGAGATAGTAGTAATGGGGGACTTCAATTACCCGGATATTTGTTGGATGTCAAACTCAGCCAAGAGCATAAGGTCAAACAGATTCCTCACTGGCCTTGCAGACAACTTCATTGTCCAGAAAGTGGGAGAAGCAACAAGAGGAACCGCCATTTTAGATCTGGTCCTAACCAATGTTGATGACCTGGTTAGTGGGGTAGAAGTGGAAGGATCATTAGGCGCGAGTGATCATGCTTACAGTGGAAAAGAGCAGCCAAGCATACTAGGACTCAATTTCTTGACTTTAAGAAAGCCGACTTCATAAAACTTAGGGAAGTGCTGGGTGAGATCCCATGGACAGTAATACTAAAAGGAAAGGGAGTTCATGATGGCTGGGAGTTTGTTAAGAGGGAGATAGTAAAAGCACAACTTCAGGCAATACCAATGAGACGGAAACATGGAAGGTTCAAAACGACCTTGACAGATTAGAGAACTGGGCCAAAACAAACAAGATGAATTTTAACAGGGAGAAATGTAAAGTATTGCACTTGGGCAAAAAAAATGAGAGGCACAAATACAAGATGGGTGACACCTGGCTTGAGAACAGTACATGTGAAAAGGATCTAGGAGTCTTGGTTGACCACAAACTTGACATGAGCCAACAGTGTGACGCGGCAGCTAAAAAAGCCAATGCAATTCTGGGCTGCATCAATAGGAGTATAGCATCTAGATCAAGGGAAGTAATAGTGCCACTGTATTCTGCTCTGGTCAGACCTCACCTGGAGTACTGTGTCCAGTTCTGGGCACCACAGTTCAAGAAGGACACTGACAAACTGGAACGTGTCCAGAGGAGGGCAACCAAAATGGTCAAAGGCCTGGAAACGATGCCTTATGAGGAACGGCTAAGGGAGCTGGGCATGTTTAGCCTGGAGAAGAGGAGGTTAAGGGGTGATATGATAGCCATGTTCAAATATATAAGAGGATGTCACATAGAGGAGAGAGAAAGGTTGTTTTCTGCTGCTCCAGAGAAGCGGACACGGAGCAATGGATCCAAACTACAAGAAAGAAGATTCCACCTAAACATTAGGAAGAACTTCCTGACAGTAAGAGCTGTTTGACAGTGGAATTTGCTGCCAAGGAGTGTGGTGGAGTCTCCTTCTTTGGAGGTCTTTAAGCAGAGGCTTGCCCCTTCATGGATCACTGCCTTGCCGTGGCGAAGGGGCTTGAAGAACTCAGAGAAGCTATGAACTATGCCGAGCAGGGCACCCAAGATGAACAGGTCATAGTGGAGAGTTTTGACCAAACGTGACCCACTTGGAGGAGGAACCAGCAAGCCACTCCAGTATCCCTGCCAAGAAAACTCCATGGACAAAGACAACAGGCATATAAAAGTTATGACGCTGGAAGATGAGCCCCTCAGGTCGGAAGGCGTCCAACATGCTACTGGGGAAGAGCGGAGGGCAAGTACAAGTAGATCCAGAGCTGATGAAGCGGCTGGGCCAAAGCCGAAAGGACGCTCAGTTGCGGATATGCCTGGAAGCGAAAGGAAAGTCCAATGCTGTAAAGAAAAATATTGCATAGGAACCTGGAATGTAAGAACCATGAACATGGGTAAGTTGGAGGTGGTCAAAAATGAGATGGCAAGAACAAATATTGACATCCTGGGCATCAGTGAACTAAAATGGACGGGAATGGGTGAATTCAGTTCGGATGACCATCATATCTACTACTGTGGGCAAGAAACCCGTAAAAGAAATGGAGTGGCCCTCATAGTCAACAAAAGAGTGGCAAAAGCTGTACTGGGATGCAATCTCAAAAATGATAGAATGATCTCGATACGAATCCAAGGCAGACCATTTAACATCACAGTAATCCAAGTTTATGCACCAACTACTGGTGCTGAAGAAACTGAAATTGACCAATTCTATGAAGACTTACAACACCTTATAGAAGTGACACCAAAGAAGGATGTTCTTCTCATTATAGGGGATTGGAATGCTAAAGTAGGGAGTCAAGAGATAAAAGGAACAGCTGGCAAGTTTGGCCTTGGAGATCAAAACGAAGCAGGGCAAAGGCTAATAGAGTTCTGTCAAGAGAACAAGCTGGTCATCACAAACACGCTTTTCCAACAACACAAGAGACGACTCTACACATGGACATCACCAGATGGGCAGCATCGAAATCAGATTGATTATATTCTCTGCAGCCAAAGATGGAGAAGCTCTATACAGCAAAAACAAGACCTGGAGCTGACTGTGGCTCAGATCATCAGCTTCTTATAGCAAAATTCAAGCTTAAACTGAAGAAAGTAGGAAAAACCACTGGGCCGGTAAGATACAATCTAAGTCAAATCCCTTATGAATACACAGTGGAAGTGAGGAACAGGTTTAAGGATTTAGATTTGGTGGACAGAGTGCCTGAAGAACTATGGATGGAGGCTCGTAACATTATACAGGAGGCAGCAACGAAAACCATCCCAATGAAAAGGAAATGCAAGAAAGCAAAGTGGCTGTCCAATGAGGCCTTACAAATAGCGGGGGAGAGAAGGCAAGCAAAATGCAAGGGAGATCGTGAAACATACAGGAAATTGAATGCAGATTTCCAAAGAATAGCAAGGAGAGACAAGAAGACCTTCTTAAACAAGCAATGCAAAGAAATAGAGGAAAGCAATAGAATGGGAAGAACCAGAGATCTGTTCAAGAAAATTGGAGATATGAAAGGAACATTTCGTACAAAGATTTCCATAATAAAGGACAAAAGTGGAAAGGACCTAACAGAAGCAGAAGACATCAAGAAGAGGTGGCAAGAATACACAGAGGAATTATACCAGAAAGAAACGGATGTCTCATATACCCCAGGTAGTGTGGTTGCTGACCTTGAGCCAGAAATCCTGGAGAGTGAAGTCAAATGGGCCTTAGAAAGCACTGCAAATAACAAGGCCAGTGGAAGTGATGGTATTCCAGCTGAACTATTTAAAATTTTAAAAGATGATGCTGTTAAGGTGCTACACTCAATATGCCAGCAAGTTTGGAAAACTCAGCAGTGGCCAGAAGATTGGAGAAGATCAGTCTACATCCCAATCCCAAAGAAGGGCAGTGCCAAAGAATGCTCCAACTATCGCACAATTGCACTAATTTCTCACGCTAGCAAGGTTATGCTTAAAATTCTACAAGGAAGGCTCAAGCAGTATGTGGACCGAGAACTCCCAGAAGTGCAAGCTGGATTTAGAAGAGGCAGAGGAACCAGAGACCAAATTGCAAACATGCGCTGGATTATGGAGAAAGCTAGAGAGTTCCAGAAAGACATTTACTTCTGCTTCATTGACTATGCAAAAGCCTTTGACTGTGTCGACCATGGCAAACTATGGCAAGTTCTTAAAGAAGTGGGAGTGCCTGATCACCTCATCTGTCTCCTGAGAAATCTCTATGTGGGACAAGAAGCTACAGTTAGAACTGGATATGGAACAACTGACTGGTTCAAAATTGGGAAAGGAGTACGACAAGGCTGCATTTTGTCTCCCTGCTTATTTAACTTATATGCAGAATTCATCATGCGAAAGGCTGGGCTGGATGAATCCCTAGCCGGAATTAAGATTGCCGGAAGAAATATCAACAACCTCAGATATGCAGATGACACAACCTTGATGGCAGAAAGTGAGGAGGAATTAAAGAACCTTTTATTGAGGGTGAAAGAGGAGAGTGCAAAATATGGTCTGAAGCTCAACATCAAAAAAACGAAGATCATGGCTACTGGTCCCATCACCTCCTGGCAAATAGAAGGGGAAGAAATGGAGGCAGTGAGAGATTTTACTTTCTTGGGCTCCATGATCACTGCAGATGGTGACAGCAGCCACGAAATTAAAAGACGCCTGCTTCTTGGGAGAAGGGCAATGACAGGCCTAGACAGCATCTTGAGAAGTAGAGACATCACCTTGCCAACAAAGGTCCGTATAGTTAAAGCTATGGTTTTCCCAGTAGTGATGTATGGAAGTGAGAGCTGGACCATAAAGAAGGCTGATCGCCGAAGAATTGATGCTTTTGAATTATGGTGCTGGAGGAGACTCTTGAGAGTCCCATGGACTGCAAGAAGATCAAACCTCTCCATTCTGAAGGAAATCAGCCCTGAGTGCTCACTGGAAGGACAGATTGTGAAGCTGAGGCTCCAGTACTTTGGCCACCTCATGAGAAGAGAAGACTCCCTGGAGAAGACCCTAATGTTGGGAAAGATGGAGGGCACAAGGAGAAGGGGGCGACAGAGGACGAGATGGTTGGATAGTGTTTTCGAGGTTACCAGCATGAGTCTGACCAAGCTGCGGGGGGCAGTGGAGGACAGGAGTGCCTGGCGTTCTCTGGTCCATGGGGTCACGAAGAGTCGGACACGACTAAACAACAACAACAAGCAGAGGCTTGTCAACCATATGTCAGGAGTGCTCTGATGGTGTTTCCTGCTTGGCAGGGGGTTGGACTCGATGGCCCTTGTGGTCTCTTCCAACTCTATGATTCTACTCCGTTTTCTTCTTCACAAGGCTGTGTGTGCAAATCTAAACCAGATAAAATGCTATGCTTTCACACTATATGGGGCCCACAGTAGGAAAATTGTATGGGTGCCCAGAGACATTAAAACACAGGCCCAGATAAATTGAATGTGACAAGAATATAACTGTGTACTTGTCAGCAATCAGTGTTTGTTTTTTCATGGGATTTATAGGTGTGTCCCCACTAGCTGATCCTAGAATATTTTCTGGTGGGGAGCCTTTGTCTTGCCAGCCAGTCGTTGCCCACCAAAGGCTCTAAGCTGGCCAAGGCTGTTTCCCCCAATTCCTGATTCAAGGGCTTTGCATGGAACCCCAATTGAAACAGAAGTGGGGGGGGGACCTTCCTTTTAACAGCACTTTGTACATTATGTCATTTTGATGACATGTGATTGGCGTATGGGCAGCCCAGTGAGGCTGATCCTGATAAGGATCTGGCCCATACCGCCAAAAAGGTTCACCACCCTTGTGATATAGCCTGAAATCAGCAGTTTGCACATTTTATGCCCCGGACCATTTGGTGCACTTGATTAGGGATTAGGGATCCACCTCTGGGTTTTCTTGCATGAAAATCAGAGCCTTGTTGAAGTGAGACTGATATCCTCTGGTGGAGTGTAGACCAGTACTGCAAAGCATCTAGTGCTCTGCAGACTTGCCTAAGCTGCCAAACTAGCCCCAAGCAGGATGATTTGTAAGAGACCTGCAATGTCAAGCTGCAGCTTGAAGCCTTTCCCATCACTGGATCTGCTTGATATACCCACAGGCATATTTAATCTTCGTGCAGAGAGGGCTGCCTTTCTCATCTTTGTCCCAGAAAGAAATTGGCTGATGTTGGCGAGGCTTAGGTATAGCTGACTTTAAAAAAAATAAAAAAAAAAAATGTTTATTAGCATTTTCAATAATAGACAAAATAACAAAAAATACAAAAATAACAAAAAATACAAAAACTTAAAAGAGACAATTAAAAACAAATGAAATTTCAATTGCTTATTTTTATATAACTTCTTTCTTAGACCTCCTCACCCCTCCCCTTCTTGTATTCCAGTTCAAGTTATTAATCCTGCAAATCCTTATTACTTAATTCTCAACCTTAACTTAGTAATTTTTACATACTGTAATTTTACCTTTCCTCATTCTTCCATTAAATTGTTTTTGCATTCCTCATTTTCATTTCATTTTAACCATTTTAAACACCAATTTTAACTTATCTAGTCTTAAACATCTTATGCATCATTTCTTATTCTTTAACATATTTCTTAAAGTCGGTCAATATTTCCCTTCCACGGCTTTCCCAACTTCCATACAAATAACAAAACAAATTAGAACAAAGTAATTAATAATTATGTACCCTTTGGATTACCAAACTCCACCCCCCCCTTTCCCGGTTTTGGTCCCCAATAAGTGTTCATCAGTCAATACTGTTTAACCTGGAGATCTCACGTCCGAGGCTCTCAAGTCATCCTCAGTTCCTCTCTGCCGGCCTCTTGGATAGCCCTTTAGGTTAAGCCCCAAGGCTCGGAGGGGCTCTGACCCAACAAAATCCATGATTTTTCCAGTTGGCCCTCCATATTTAAAATTAGTGCTAATGAGATGCTCCACTCTCAAATTTACAATTTCCAGCTCAGTCCAAACTTTCCACCTCAAATTTTTATTCTCCTTTGTTGTCTGCATGCCAGGCCCCAAACTGTAATTCTCCCTTGACATCTGCAAAGTTACCACTCCACCTTCCTTTTCCTCAAAAACAACGTGTGTCTCTTCCATAGTCTCATGGCTCTCAAATTTCTCTTGTTGTTGATTTGTGTAAACTTCTTGCCTCCACTCCCTGTCAGTTTCAACAATGTTGTTTACTGCCAGGGCCAGAGTGTTCGCACTTGTAGTCAAAACATCTGTCTGATCTTGTAACTTTCCCAGGAGAACCAGTATTTTGTTGAGTTTAGTCTGATTTTTGCTTCTTTCAGCCATTCTTGTAGTGTCTCTGTCCCCCAGAAGGGGGATTTTAGTCCTTCAATGTCTTTCAGTTTAAAACCAGTAAGCAAGTTAATTTGTAGCAGCTCTCCCTTATTTTCCAGAAATTGCAACAAATATAGCCAGCAGATGCAACAAAGACAAAGTTCCCTTTATCCTTTCCTTTTGACAGCTATTTTGACAGCTGTCAAAATCTTCAATGGTTCCTCAGCAGGTTCTCTCGCGGGACGCCCCCGGGTTCGGGGGGGTGAAACTTTAGCTCCTAACGTTAGGTTTATCCTCCGGTAAAATTCTATAACGTCAAGCCGTGAAGGCTTTTTTATAAAAAAGAAAAGAGTTCTCTCGACCTTAAGTTGCAAGCTCTTTGCATTAAAGTGTCTACACAGAGGGGGGGGGGCGACTTCCTTTTTGACCCTTCCCCGCTCGTTACCAATTCAGCAAAAATTTGTTTGAATTCCAAATTCCATATTTACTCACGGGTTCTTGTTTTTGAGTCCAAATGTTCCAAGGAAAAAGTCAGCGCTTCTCCGACAATGGCATGCGGCTTCACTCCGCAGAAAGAGCAATCTACTCACAGCACCGCGCCGTCCCCCGTCCCCGTTCCTGAGCCTTTAAAAAGGCTCCTTCGCGGATTGGGGGGGCGCAAATGGTGCCCGCCGAGTCACCACGCTCACAGGCATCAGCGCCTGTGATTTTTAAGGGTCCCCGCGTCGCCGGCGCGGACAAGACCCGATCCTGCGGAGCCGATTCCCTCCGGAGCTCGGAGGGAATCCGCCATTAGTCGATGGCGCCAACCCGGAAGTTATAGCTGACTTTTTCTGGGTTCCACAACCTCTGGTCTGAATCCCTGTTGCTGGGGAGAGTGCTGCTGCTCTCAGGCTTCCCATAGGCACCTGATGGGCCATTGTCAGAACAAGATGCTGGACTTGATTAGACTGTGGCCTGATGCAACTGGGCTCTTTTGATGTAATGTTCTTATAAGGTGACCACAGTATTCAAGGCATTGGATTACTGCAAAGACCTCGGGGCGGGGGGGGGGGGTCCTTGCCATTGGTTTGAATACTGCAGTTGTTGAGAGCAGCATATTATAGCTCAAGATTTGCACTGGGTGCCAGTTTGTTACTCAGACAAGTTCAAGGTTTACTCTTATTACATAAAGCTGTTGAGAACTTCAGACCAGTTTACATGAAAGATCACCTTACCCCTTATATGCGTACTTGACCACTTTGATCTGTGGAACTTGCACTTTCACAAAATGCCACATAATGTTCATTCCTCATCTGTTTGGACTCATCCAGTCTATGCTTTGGAGCAACCTTCCTAACACAGGCAGGCATCTTTTCTATGCTGTTCTAGATGCTTTCAAAAAACTTTTTATTTCAACTCATGGTGGTTGTTTTGATTAGGTGGTCTGTAAATTTCTCTGAATAGAATATGTTTTCCCTTTATGCCTGCTTGCACTTGGGGATAGAGGAAGATAGCATTTTTTTTTTAAAAAAAAAAAAGCAAATTCTCTGTTATTTGCAGAGCCCGGATGGAAAATATCTTGCCAGTGGAGCTATAGATGGAATTATCAATATCTTTGATATTGCGACTGGAAAACTTCTTCACACGTTGGAAGGTAAGGCTTGGAATGCTTGCAGCAGATTGCTCTCCATCTCTGGGAAGTGGTCTGAAGCCTCCAAATATAGAGGCTGTGCTTTGCTTTCTTCCCTTGTTTTCAGGTTCCCAGCAGAGCTGCTCCTGCCCATGCTTCCAGAAACAATTCAGGAAAGGAACTGGTCAAACAGGGTTGCAGGGGTGGGGGCAGTACAAGATGTGATATATTCAGGCCTTCATGGATGAAAGTGGGATTCTTTTATATTTCAGGGCACGCTATGCCAATCCGTTCCTTGACATTCTCCCCAGACTCCCAATTACTTGTCACAGCTTCAGATGATGGCTACATCAAGATTTATGACGTGTAAGTGCTAATCCTTCTCTGTCCAGAGCATGGCAATGTCTCTCAAAACTGATTCAGTGGTAATGTAATGGTAAAATCTTACCTTTTGGAGATAAAAAAGTCAATTTTCCCTTGACTCTTGTACACTTTCTACCTCCTTGTATCTCCTCTTAACTGCTCCTCAGTTTCCCAAACCAACAGGAAGTTTCCAAACTTGCCAGGATGTATGTTGATAGCATGTCCTTCAGAGGTTGTTGGACTCCAGTTCCTGTGTCAGCACCAGTCTGCAAGGCCAATGGTCAGGACCGGTGGGAGTTGTAATCCAACAACATCTGGAAGGCACCAGGATGAGGAAGGCTGTCTGAATCACTTACGTCAGTGACAAACTTTGGCTTGCATAGAAAAGAGCAAACAGCCCCAAAAGACAACCCTAATCTAGTGTTACCAGTTTCTTACAGTGGCCAACAGAGTTAGAAACTCAGATATACAAACTAGGCATCACATGGCACCTTAAGCCTAGGTTATGGTCACAACAATGGAAAGTCTAGCCACCCCCCCTCCCCAATTACAAAGCTGAAAATGAATTGTGTATATCATCAAGCAGAATCAAATTTAACAGTGGTGGTTCCCCACCTTTTTGCTGCTGTTTTGATTCCTTTGGGTTATTCCAGGTGTCTTTTGTGGCCTTTTGAACAATGGAAGCAATTAACCATTCTAAAAAGAAAGCATCAAAAATAAAATGAGCACCCCAGACCATACCTTTGTGTTTTGGGCAAATAAATCCAGAGTAACTACCATTTCCTGATTCTGTTCTAACCAACAACACCACTTACTACAGCCTACGGAACTGATGGCAGAGAGGCCCAATGCATGCATGTGCATGTGCATGTATTGCTTGCTAGCTTTTTAATCCAATGGATTCACAAGTTAGTTTACAATTGAGACAAACAATTATAAGTGAGCCAGAACATCATCAGAAAAACTACCAAATAAAACAAGTATCAATAGAATCGATATGGAAGTGGGCCATTCTTCAGATTGTTAGATGGCAATGGCTTCAGGCCTGGTCGTTGTCCTCTTCAGATCACCACACAAACGCTTCTTGTTCTTTTATAAAACTTTTTATTGCGTATTAACAAAACAATCTTATAAACGGTTCTTAACTATTATTCCTCAGAGTCACTTCTTTCAGATACCTTCTGAGCTCTGCTTCTCCATGACCAGCCACTCTCAAAATGGCGAAGGCGCCCTTCCCTTCGCTTTCCCGCTCTTTTTCCTACCCTCCTGGCTAGAGCTGGCCTGTATCTCCCCTCCTCCCAATCTGAGCTAGAACTGAACCCTGGCCTTTCCTGGGAACAGCCAGTCCCTCCCTGTTGTTCCTTCTGTTCTCTTCTATTAGATTCACTGCTCCCCTCCCCCCCTGGGGGAATGCTTTCTCCCTCTGAGAAACTGGAAACTCCTAACTCTTCCCTGACAATGGCAATGGCAAGGAAATCTGCATGCTTCCCATGGATTCCTCCACTAAAGAAAGGCTGTGTTAAATTTTCACCTACAAAGCTGGCCAGGCCAAATTTAGGGTGCAGAAAAGTCAAAAAGAAAGAAAGAAAAACGAAATAGGCCATCACCATGATAGGGTAGGTTTGGTGGCCTAGATTTGAAAGAAAATGGGAAGGATCTTACAAGAGTTGGGGAGATGAGGGGAAAAAAGGGGCCATTGCATTTTAAGATAAAGGAGGAAGGAAGGAGGAGAGCAGAATGGAGCCTGCAGAGAGAGGATTCAAACACAGAACACTGTCCCTTTAGAAGGGGTCTGGGTGGTCAGAAGGGAAGAAATGGGGGAAATATCCAGACAATGAAAAGGAGAATGGGGTGGGGCGGGGGGAGGAAGAGGTTATGAGAAAGCTGGGATTCCTCCCCAAAGGCAGAAACGGTGGGGTGGTGAGTGGGCAAGATAAACTGCAGGAGGCGAACATGGTATACTTTAAAACATACACAACCCCTAGCCGGCCAGGCAGCACTGACCCTGGAGGAGACGTTACCTTCATATGTTCACTCCAGCCTTAACAGTCACACACAGTCACACACGGCTTCAGCCATTCAAGCACAGGCAGCCCATGCACGTTTTACTTTGGAGGAAGCCCCATGGAGTTCTGTTGCAAGTAGAAGACAAACACCGGATCAGGGATGGAAACAACCCTTTTCTCCAAATGGCACACACATGCATACCTCTTCTCCCTCCCTCCCTCTGCCGTCGGAGAGATCTCAACCTCTGTCCCTCCTCCCACAGTGGTGGCTCCTTCCCTCCCAGCACTCAGACAGGCTCTCTGAAGTGCAGATTTAATCCTGAATAAAAGCCTCTCCTATGGCACCCTCCCACCCTTGCTCGTTCTTTCTCAGCCTCCTGTGTCTGGTGGAGAAACACACTCAAATGCAGCTGAGCAGCAGAGACACACCAGCAGCAGGCAGCTGCCTTCTCTCTAGAGAGCCAGTGTGGTGTAATGGTTAAGAGCAGTAGTCTCCTAATCTGGGGAACCGGGTTCGCGTCTCTGCTCCTCCACCTGCAGCTGCTGGGTGACCCTGGGCCAGTCACACTTCTCTGAAGTCTCTCAGCCCCACTCACCTCACAGAGTGTTTGTTGTGGGGGAGGAAGGGAAAGGAGAATGTTAGCTGATTTGAGACTCCTTCGGGTAGTGTTAAAGCAGGATATCAAATCCAAACACCTTCTCTTCTTCTTCCTCATGTCTTTCTAATGTAGGGTGGCATTAGCATTCACGTGTGCAAGTAGATCCAAGCGGCAGCCAGCAACAGGCAACAGCCTCTTAGAAGCGCCAGCAATTTAAATTAGTTGTAATACACGGCGACAAGACATAAGAAATTCCTCACAATCAGCCCATTCTCTGTTACAGGAGGTGCCTGGTGCCCAGTTAGTTTCAAACACTGGTGGCCACCCAGATGCCTTTGGGTATCCTGCAAGAGCGGCCTTCTATGTCTCAATGTGGAAGTTCTATTTGGTTGACATGTCTAATAGCTACAAAAAACCTCTTTTTCTTTGGATTTGTTTTGTTCCCATCCGGCCATCAGCCCCTAGGAAGCTGCCTTTATACCAGGTGGTATTGGTTCATCGAGCCCATTTTCCCCCTGGACCACCATAAAAATATTTACCTTCATCCATTTGGCTTCTGCAAAGAAGCATCTTTTGATGTTGTTTGCCCTTTTCCTTTGGAAGACGAAGGTTGTAATTAATGTGACTGATAAAGGCAGCCTTCCCAGCCTCTTGCCCTCCAGTGGCTGTTGAACCCCATCTCCCATAGGCCCCAGGCTGCATGGCAACTAGTTAGAGATGATGGGGGTTGGAGCCAGACATCTGGAGGGCACCAGGAAGGGATAAGTCATATCCTGCTAAGTGATGATGTTGGTTGTGTTTCCATGAAGTGTGAACCCTTTCACATGGCAGGAAATATGGGATGCAGCCTAGTACATACATTTTATTCTTTCGGAATGCTAATCTCTTGGACCTTGAATGAAGAATGTGGTAAAACGGACCCATCACTCCCAGGTAGCTGAGAATTGCAAGGAAGATTCATGAGAAGCAACCGTTTTGTCATACTTGTCCACAATTGCTCCAACTTTTCATTGAGAATCCTCTGATAAACATCTGAAGAAACTCAGAAGTTCCCTGGAATATTATTTTGAAGAGCCTGTTAGGGTGTATTTCTAAACTGGAGCCTGTTTTTGAATTCTGCAGGCAGCATGCGAACCTGGCAGGCACCCTGAGCGGTCACGCATCTTGGGTGCTAAATGTAGCGTTTTGTCCTGACGACACCCATTTCGTTTCTAGGTATGTAGAATGTTGACATGACCTGATTTGGTTGGGTTATGCGTTACATGTTCATCTTGTACTTTCTTCATGGAACTATAGAAAGGAGTATGTCACTGGTGGGTTCATTGTTGAGCAGCACTTAGCCTAATTTCATGTGGGTAGCAAGGAGAGGGGGAAATGGAGGGGAAAGGAGGTGGTGCAGAGAGAGAGAGAGAGAGAGAGAGAGAAAAGTGGTGACCCACACTGGGCTTTGACCTTTCCACGCCTGTTGCTTCTATGTGGCCCCCAGCAGAGGGAATGGTTGCCTGCTGCAGGCCTATGCTGGGTTTACTCTCTTCTGCCTCCCCCCAAGCCATTCTTTTTAAATCACTAATTTTATAAGGAGCAAGACTACAAACACATAACACATGAGAGGAATCCCCAGAATTACAACAGAGGTAAGTAGAGCACCCTTGTAAAGCAGGCTAGGCTGAGATAGACTCTGGTCCCTCGTCATCTGGTGAACTTCAAGGCTCAGTGTGGATTTGAACTTGCCACCTGAACCTATGACATTACAGCATCACCATTCATTTATGTGGATGGGATGTGGAGAGGAAGGCCTGTTTATAAATGGAGCTTCATAGAGTAAAATTCATAGTTGTAAAACTGAGTGCATGATTTTCTTAATTGGGCAGAACTAAGAATTAGCAGCCTTATTTTCAAAAGGTGCCAAGTAACTGTAGGATTGTATTCAACTAACTTATACTCAGATAGACTCCTTAAAAATTATGGACCTAAGTCATGGCCAGTTAATTACAATCATAGGTCTACTATTGAGTAAAAGTTAGTTGAATACAACCTATGCAACTGCTTCCCCTATTTTTAAGATGAGTTTTTCACAAATGAATATACTGTATTGGGGGGGGGTTGCCCAGAGTTGTTCAGCTTTTTTGAGGCGGGGGGTTGCCAACAATCGCTCCCCCGCCTGACCAACACTCCCAATTGCCAGCAGCCACCAATCACCCACCCAATTGCCACTGACAATCTCCTACTCGCACCTGCAACCAATTGCCCATCCCCCCTCTGCCCTATCCGTGTTTAAGACAACCCACTAAAAAAATCATCTTCTACACGGAAAAATATGTGTTGACGTTAAAAGAAGTCTGATTAAGAGTGTATTGGGATAAATGGCAAAGAATTCCTAAGGAAAAATTCTCAAATGGGGTCTGCTGCCCAGAGAAACATGTATGAGGCATTCCGTTTCTCTACCTTGCTGATCCTGCTCTACTGAGTGTGGGTTTGCTCTACTCTGCTGCAATGTACTTTATCAGTCTACTTTCCTGCTCGTTTCAGTGTGTGGCTTTCCCCATAAACAGCAAGGTGTTAGCAGCATGCCTAAGCTTTTGCCCTTGTTCTCCTGGGTTTGTTTGTGTGAGTGGAAAATAACTGTTGGTGTCATCTTCAAGCATGGCAAAATGAGGGGCATCTATTGCAGGGGTATGAGCCGTGCAGAATTTTTCTGACAGCTGCATTGAGCCACACTTGTCTTGCGGGGTTGTGCAGGACAAAGGAATTGCCTTACGCTGACTCACACCATTGATCTATCTTAGCTTAGGGCAGTGTTTCCCAACCTTGGGCCTCCAGCTGTTTTTGCACTACAACTCCCATCATCCCTAGCTAGCAAGACCAGTGGTCAGGAATGATGGGAACTGTAGTCCAAAAGCAGCTGGAGACCCAGGGTTGGGAAACACTGGCTTAGGGTTTCCTACACTGACTGGCAGCCCTTTCTGCAAGTGCTGGGGACTGAAGTCAGATGCCGCACCACTGAGCTAGACACAGTTGCAAGCTGTGGGCTCACTTTCTTGCATACTGTTTGGTAACTGGATAGCTGCCGGTCATCAAGTGTACAGCGAGTGGAATGTGTGAACTGCATTTTGCTGTGGTGAAGAAACATGGATGCTTGAACTTTCAGCTGCCTTATTGGGTCAGGCCAGTGAGTTCTGCAAGTTTGGTCTCGGTTGGAAACTAAATGCACTGCAGTCTTTAATCTTGTATTGCTAAGGTCAGTTAGTTACTCTTTACTCATCTGCTTAGTTTTTGTGGTGCTGTGGTGTAAACCACTGAGCCTTGGGCTTGCCAATCGGAAGGTTGGCAGTTCAAATCCCCACAAAAGGGTGAGCTCCCGTTGCTCGGTCGCTGCTCCTGCCAACCTAGCAGTTCGAAAGCACGTCAAAGTGCAAGTAGATAAATAGGTACTGCTCCGGTGGGAAGGTAAACAGCGTTTCTGTGCACTGCTGTGGTTTCACCGGAAGTGACTTACGTCATGCTGGCCACATGACCCGGAAAAACTGTCTGTGGACAAATGTCGGCTCCCTCGGCCAGTAAAGCGAGATGAGTGCCACAACCCCAGAGTCACTCGCAACTGGACTTAACTGTCAGGGGTCCTTTAACTTTATGTAGCATGGCAGCTTCTGCTTTGTGCTGTCTTGCACAACACATGGACTGAAAATTATGCATGGCAAATAAACACTTAGGGAAACAAAAACAATTCTAATGCCAGTCTTCAGATTTTCTGCAGAGTCCCTGCTCCAAGCATCTTCTTTAGTATGCTACACTCTTAAAAGAGGACCTTTTCTGCATCCGCTCAAGGGACACGTCTGGTGCCAACACTGGCACCTTTCTCAATACCAGGGGAAGACCTTTTTGCCCAGACAATTCAGATGGTGGTTTTATTTTTGCTTGCTCTGTTCTGCTTTTCTTTATGGTTGGAGGTGTTAGTCACACTTTTGTACACCAGGCCTGGAACTTTTCAATGAAATATCCTAAACATGACAAAATAGTGAGTACCGTGGCTTCAGGATAGATAAAGTGAGAGATGTGACTTGCAATTTTTTAATTCCCCAAAGAGGGAAGGGCAAGCTCAGGGTTGAAGGCTCACACCAGTGGACTGCACAAATGGTGATTCCAGGAAGCAGAGGCCATTTCCTATTTCTGGTGGGTTGGTATTAACAGGGAACAAAATTGTTGATCATTGTTCTTTTCCAGTTCATCAGACAAAACTGTGAAAGTGTGGGATGTACCTTCCAAGACCTGTGCTCATACCTTCTTTGATCATCAAGATCAGGTATATAGAACTTTGTGGCTGTCGGTTGTGGCAGCCTAGGGAACTTTCCTTACATTAAAACCTTTAGTTCAGGCTGCATATAACTAGTCTTGAGACGTTCCAAAATTTGAAGGGTTACTTCCTGCTATATTTGTGGAGTTTTCTTACAATAGTAGTATATAAATTTTGTTCCATAAAATAAATGTGAAGTGTGTCCAATTAATTGTCTATTAGTGCTGTCTACTGAGTTCTCTTAACACCTGAAACGGAAGGTTTCCACCCACCCACCCCCAAATAAAACTGGCATTTTAATTCAAGATGCTTGAACCACTCAGCTTGCCTCTGTGCAAAGTGCTGGTAACAGGGGTGTGAGAGACTGAAAGTACAATCCCATTGGCCTGCCTTTTTAGCAGAATGAGTGTGCTTTTGCTGGCAGAGGGGCCATAGCTTGGTGGCAGTATATGCCTGGCATGCAAAGAATGCAGGTCCAATGCTTGGCATCTCCACATCAAGGAGCAAGCGATGGGTAAGCTCTGCCTCAGACTATGAGTTGCTGCTACTCAATATGAGGCAGCTTCTTGTGTTTCAGTTTTACAATTGTCACTGTTTGACTCCTATCAGCCATAGTCAGGCACAGTGGAGTTGCAGCCCAACATCTGAGGGCCCATTGGGTTGGTTTTCTCTTGTGCAGTGGGCGCTACACAGCATATATAAATTACCTTTAAAGAAAAGGACTTGTGATCATTATAATTTTTTTAATGTCTGTTATAAGCTATTGCCTAACTCTATGCAATCAATCTTAACAGATTTTTGGTTTGTTCACAGGTCTGGGGAGTGCAATACAACGGAAATGGTTCTAAAATTGTATCAGTTGGTGATGATCAAGAAATCCATATTTATGACTGTCCAATTTAAATGTACCTAAATCAATTTGGGTTCCTTTTGAAAGCTGTGGAACTTTCAAAAAGTGTCAAGAAAACCTTTAGATTTTGACAAATGCAAATAATCAATATATATCTAAGTTTGTATGAATTTTGCTATTTATGTTTATAAATGTATTTGTTACTTTAAATTACTTAATTTGCCAACTGGGCTACTGGAGTATCATTTCCCCTATTAGACATTTTTCTGTTTTTGGGGTGGCAGTGCTTGTCATGGACGGCACAGGTGTGACTACAAACAAGAATAAAGGCTGTGCATGTGCTCAGGGGAGCCCTGCAATTTGCAAATATATGCAATATACAAAGTTTCTTTCCAGCAGGGGGCACCCAAGCATAAAAAAAATCAGAAAAAAAATCAGAAAAAGGTGCTGCTTGCATGCAAGTTCTTAAGCTTTTAGCTGGTGAATTTCTATTGTATGTCCTAGTTCCCTAAGCCAAGAAAGCATTTAGTTCCCATTCCAGAGGGATGGGGTGAGAGAGTTGCCCTCTTGGTTAAGAGTCCTCACACCACACAGAATGGTCCTGTTTTATTTGAAGCAATAATTCGGTTTTACAGCAAACAGGTTTAGAGAACAGCCCATTAAGCTGAAACTATAGCTGTTTTATGTAAATAGTGTTCTGAAAATTATTTCTACATTAGGGATTTTTAGAGAAACTGGAAGTGCTTATTCAACCAAGTTGCAGTATACTCAAGTCTTGCTACAGAGGGATTTTTTTGGTGTGGGTTTTTTTTTTTCATGAACGCTTAAATATATAGTTACAAAAATGATACTCAGCATCTCTGTGCTGAACATGACAAGTGGCTTCAAAAGCCAAGTTTTGAATCTGTCACTAGCAGTCCAGTTACACCTCCAGTTCAAGATGTCTGACACTGCACACCAGTTCTAGGACCTTCGTCATCCTCCTCATAGGCTTCCCCATGATTACGGAAAGCTCGCTCTCTTGGATCAAATTCAACAAGATCAACTTGATCCATGTCTTCTGAAATCATTACTTCTTCTCTTGGAGGAAGCAGAGCTTCTAACAAGGGTAGCTGTTCCTTGGAAAGCCACTGATGCTCTGGGAATGCAACCTATAATAAAAAGGCAGCATTAATGTAACTAGTGTGGAGCTATGCTCACATCCTGCATTTGGAACAGCAGCTCCTTGAACACAAGCAAATACCTTAAGGCTGATTTTGTTAACTACCATCAGGAATTATCGCCACTGTCTTGCATAGATGGCAGGGTACGCAATCTGGTGTGTGGAGGGGTCAGACAAAATCCAGCACTCTCTCCCTCGTTTTGTCCCTCAGCTGCTTTCTACCAAGATGACACACAGCTTGGCTTTCTCAAGATAGCTTACAATATAAAACAAGCCAGCAATCCCAAAATAAGAGCAGATTAAGTGGCAGAGCTAGGTGAAAACTTTGCTAAAAAGCTATTGAAAGGATCCCAGATGCCATTAAAACAAGAAAACAGGGTGATGCTCATTTGACACTGAACAATGAGTAGTTTTTAGATAACATGGCTGGAGAGGGAATTCCTTTGTGCACCTCCCTACCTCACCTCGGAACAACACATTTTGGCACATCCCTCCCATTTTTACAAATCTACTGCTTCATGTGCACAAACCCTGAAGCAGGAAGCAGTAAGGGACAGTTGAGGTGCCTCATGAGCTTGCAGTTCAGTGTGTTTCAAGAACGCTTTGCTGCTTGTGTGGCACCTACAGGGCACAGCCCATGTTGCTGACTTTACAACTGCCCATTCAGTTGGAAATGCACTTCATCCAGCTTGTAGGCAGATAGATTCAAACAACTGTTTAAAAGCAACTAACTTACTTACCAAGAACTGAATTATTAGGGAACCTTTTTCCAATGGTGACTTGTAAATTGGCATTCCCTCATTTATGATGCATTTGACATCTCCATGCTTTATCACTTCACCTGTTTGAATAGCGATTACACACAGTTAAGTTCGTTAGCTTTCCGAAACCCCTCAACAGCAAATTGATACATGAAACCCTACTGGATCAGACAAGGGTCTCTATCTTGGTGGTGAGGAACCTGAGGCCCACTGGCCTAATTAGGTAGGTTCTGTCTCAGCTCAAAGTGTGTTGCAGGCTTTGAGCCTTTCAAAGCTCTGTAGAGAATAACGTTTTGAAAAGGGCTTCTGACAATCTGGACAAAACAAAAAAACGGGCAAGATGTCATTGTGACATCAGGTACCTGACAGGTGATTGACTCTGCTCTCCTGTCCAACTTTGCTCAAGATGGGTGGGTAGGGGAGACAATCTGGCCCTTTGGGCTAAAAAGCTCAATGTGGTTCAGCATTCTACTTCCACACAGCCAATCAGATATTTGGAAAGCTCAAAAGCAGAAAATGGAGTATATTTATACAATATATGAAAGAACACTGTAAACATCTGAAAATGTTTGTAGGTTTGAGTTAAAATATTTTGTAATGCTAATATTTGGAGCTGGTTTACAATAAATAAGGTAAGTTTTATTAAGATAGAAAGAAGGTAAATAGGCGGTTATAGAAATGCAAAGATGTAAGTGAATATTTATGAAAGCCAGAGAGTGGGATGGGGGGGGGGGAGTCGAAGCTCAGTTTGAGAAATGTTTTTGGTGATGAGATTATTTAATGGATTGTGATCATGGTAAAATGTAAACTTAATAAAAATTATTTTAAAAAACCACAAAAAAACAAAAGCAGAACATGAGGAGCTATAGCCTTTTCCCACTGTTGTTCCCTGCAATGGGTTCTGAGAGACAATCCCTTTTAAAGCCATCTAAGTTTGTGGGCATCACATCTCATGGAAACCAGCATGTCTTTTTGTCCATCCTCTGTCTCCAATCATCAGCTCCAGTGGATGATCTAAACTGGTTTGCAGCAGAAACTCATTAAAATCAGTATCTTAATGGAAACATGCAAGCTGCTAATTAAATAGCATTTGCTAAGCATTTTTTTCTTTAACAAGGTAGATGCAACACCTACCTGCTTTGGAAGTTATTACAAGGACTCTGTCATCCAAGGTATCAATTGTCTTTTTGAAGCCACACAAGGCTTCCGTGAGCTGAATTTTCATTTTCATAATTAAGTCGTTGCCTCTTCTCTGAAACACTGGGTGGTCTTTCTGATCTAGCACAATGATGACATCTCCAGGCTCCAAATCAGGTTCCTGGTCACCTTCTCCGTGAAATACTATTTTCTGACCATCTTTCATACCTATGAAGCAACACATACACACACATAAAAGAAATCACATTCGGAAGATTTGTCAAAACAGTGCCAGCAACCTGATTAATGGATATCCTGTAACTTCTAGCCTATGGCAAGTTAGGAATACTTCCAAAAGTTCCAAATTATGTGGCCTTATTTCCAAAGTAAAACTGATGCATTAGGAATGATTCTTTTTAAGTTTCTGACCAAGGGTTTCAACAGCCTTGTCCTTTTGCTTCTTTTCCCTTATAACAAATCATACGTATTGATAAAAACCACTACAATCCTAGCACAATCACAATGCAATGTTAAGTATGATTGCATGAAGACTGCTTACTCTGCAGTGTGTTTATAAATGTGTGTGAGGAAGAGGGTGTGCTGCAAATTAACTCTAAAATGCAGCCAACTATATACACTGGGATTAATTATCCTAGTTAAGTTGTAACTTAAGCAACAAAGCACAGCAAAGCTTCAAAATGTGGAGGAACAGGGGAAATCCATCCATCGCTTAGTGCCATGCTACTCTACTACTGCCTTCTGAAACAACTGAAACATACTGTATAGGATCAAAATTCCAAAACTGACAATTTTGAAAGTATCTCTAATATTTGAAACAAAATTTAAAAAATCCTTCCAGTAGGCACCTTAGAGACCAACTAAGTTTGTCATTGGTATGAGCTTTTGTGTTCATGCACACTTCTTCAGCTATCTTCAGATACACGAAAGTTCATACCAATGACAAACTTAGTTGTTCTCTAAGGTGCTACTGGAAGGATTTTTTTTTCTTTGTTTAAACTACGGCAGACCAACACAGCTACCTACCTGTATCTAATATTTGATACTGTTTATGACTTATTTTAATCTGCTGTGGGTTCCCTACGGGGCAAACAGCAAGATAAAAATTATTGCATGCCAATGTGTCTGCCTTCCTTTCATCACTATGTAGTTACTTGAGCAATGAAATTCCAGTCCCCAAAGATCACTAGGATACCTTAGTGCCTTGTGGCAGTGAAGCCTTGCCATGAATGTCGCGCTTGAAAAAGGAAGCAATGGGCATGTGCAGGAGGGCCAGGCTTTGGGTATGAGCAAAGAGATATTCCCTCGTGAGCTGCCAATTTGGGTAGCTAGCTGCCTGGGAAGGTTGGGTGTGATGAAATCCTTACCTTTGTCAATGTGTATTTCTATTATTTTTTTCTCTCTAACCACCTTGTTGCCATTGCAGGTGGTGCATCTGTCTTTGGGATTTATTCGTTCCCCTTGGCCTTTACAGTCTGGACAAACAGTCTGGATTTGCTGCACCATTCCAGGTGCGATCTGCTGAACAAGCACCTGCACTCCTCTTCCTTTGCATGTAGGACACTTTTCCACAGCACCTTTCTTTCCACCGAGGCCTTGGAAGGAAATACATAAGCACACACACAGTAACTCCTACTAAAGTTCCCTGATGGCAGACAGCAACTCACCAAGCTCTCGTTACCAATCTCAACATCTGTGTATAGCTCTCGTACCAAGCAAACAGGGCTTTGACTACATCTTATCTACGAATTCAGTGCCAAACATTACTCCCTCTGAGCTCTGCGTCTCCCTGGGTCTGGCATAATTATTCAAAATAATGAACAAGTCTAAGCATATTTATGTACAGTTTGGACCACAGCAAGGAAACTATTTGATTAAGTCCGCAAACATTGCTAGGCTGCTCAACAGTTTCCAGTGCACTCTTTGAACAGAACAATCTGTTCACTTCTCATGACTTTTCATAAGACTGCCAAATATTTGACAATAGCCTTGAGAAGTGGAGATCAGTTGGAATCCCATCAGTTCACAATTTATGTGATATACACTTATCAATCCACAACTGACCTGTATCATTGACCAGAGATGAACACCTTTTTAAAGAGGATCATGGCCACTTTTACTATGGACTCATTTTTTTTTTCTAGCAATCATTCTTGTTTTGTCATTAAAAAGAATGTTTGCTGTTAAGAAAATTAGCCGTTTGCCTGTTTCAGAGGCAAATACATCTGAAACAGAAAGTTTCCCGTTTCACCCCTTTGTGGATTGAGATTTTGGATCTTAAGTTCCCTTGGGTAGTGAATTTAACTTGGCAGCTTGTAGAAGAATACAAGCTTCTTAATTAGGTAAAGTATATTTTTCTCCATTCCCATCCTCAGAAGTTTGTCCCAAAAGTGATTTCTAGAGATAGAGTCAAATGCTCCTTTAAGGTCAAGAAAAGGGAAATTCTAGAAAATACCACTTGTAGAAAGACTATGCCTCTGTGCACAGACAAATAGAATCCGCTGCGCATAATCGGTTGGTTGTTAGTAGGGAGTGGTATTCACATGGATTTAATGTAGCCTTCTTTATGTTTACTCAGGATGGGGATAAGATGGAGATAGTAGCCAGGTTTCTGCACCATGCAATGAGGACTCATGAATGCTTATACAGTGGTACCTTGGGTTACATACGCTTCAGGTTACAGACTCCACTAACCCAGAAATAGTACCTCAGGTTAAGAACTTTGCTTCAGGATGAGAACAGAAATTGTGCTCTGGTGGCGCAGGCGGTAGCAGGAGGCCCCATTAGCTAAAGTGGTGCTTCATGTTAAGAACAGTTTCGGGTTAAGAACAGACCCCCGGAACAAATTAAGTACCATATTTTTCGCTCTATAGGACACACCCGACCATAGGACGCACCTTGTTTTAGAGGGGGGAGAACAAGAAAAAAAAATCTCCCCCTCTCTGCCCAGCGCCCCTTCAGCGGAGCGGCAGGAGGCGCTGCGCAGAGAGCAGGAGAATTCCCCCCCCCCCCCGTTTTCCCCCTCTAAAACAAGGTGTCGTTCAGGGTGCATTCAGCCGCCTTCAGGCGGCTACCTTAGAAGCCTGGAGAGCGAGAGGGGTCGGAGAGCACCGACCCCTCTCGCTCTCCAGGCTTCAGGTTGCTTTCGACCTGCTCTTTGGGACTGGCGGGGGGAAGCCCATCGCCAGCCCCGAAGTGCAGATTGGGGAGCAGCGGAAAGGCGCGCAGCCTTCCCGTTGCTCCGCGAGCTTCTCGGAGCTGCCGGGGAAGCCCAGGGCTATGGCTTCTTTAGCCCCGCGTACGCTCTCCCGGCTGGTGAGGTGGCACGCGGCTATGGCAATACCCCACCTCCCGCAAAAGCCCACAGGAGCTGCGTACCCTTTAAGGAGCGCACGGCTCTTGTGGGCTTTTCTACAAGGAGGGAGAAGGGAGTGACTGGCCGCGTCAGTCCCTTGTCCCTCCTGAGGAAAAGCCCGCAAGAGCCGCACGGAGCTTGTGTGCGGCTTTTGGGGGCTTTTTCTGCCTGCCTCCCCCCTGCATTCGCTCCATAGGACGCACACACATTTCCCCTTCATTTTTGGAGGGGAAAAAATGTGTCCTATAGAGCGAAAAATTTGGTACTTAACCCGAGGTACCACTGTACAATGTTAACTCAAGTGTTAGATGCAGGTTTCTGATGAGTGATTTTATTGTACTGAACCATACTGGAATCTTGTATAAACGTCAATAAAGGTTTGTGAATTTGAAAGAACGTAATGGCACATTCTTGATTTTAGATTTAAGAATGGTTTGGTGAGCACCGCAAGTACTTCCTGAGTAATCACACCCACAAAATGATTCTGTGTCTGACTTTAATGTATTCAAGGCAGCTGGTGCCTTCAAATTTCCCTGCATATAATGTTCAGCATTTTCACTTGAGGTTACAGGAGTGGCCTTTAGAGCACTTTTTGGGCACAGCCCAACTTCTATATTCAAGTTCACTGAGTCATTACCTTTGCACTTATCACAAATTACATTCTTCTGAAGCGCCAGCTTTCTTGTGGCTCCATTGTACAAGTCTTCAAGGGATATACTCAACTGATGGACAACGTTCTTTCCTTAATGAAAATGAAGGTCAGATGCTTAACACAAGATCCCCATTTCCAATATTCATTTTAAGCTTTTTATCCTACCTCCCTGCAAGCCTAACAATCCTCCAGAATGGAACATGTACCTTTTACTAAGAGGAAACTGCTTCTGGAACACAACAGCTCTGTTTCTGCAATACGGCTTAGCTTTTCAGAATTTTGAAAAGTTAGCTTCCTATATAGCTATTTTTTTTTTCTTTTTAACTTATCTGTAATGCCACACAGGTGGCGCTGTGGGTTAAAGCCTCAGCGCCTAGGGCTTGCCGATCGAAAGGTCGGCGGTTCGAATCCCTGCGGCGGGGTGCGCTCCCGCTGCTCGGTCCCAGCGCCTGCCAACCTAGCAGTTCGAAAGCACCTCCGGGTGCAAGTAGATAAATAGGGACCGCTTACCAGCGGGAAGGTAAACGGCGTTTCCGTGTGCGGCTCTGGCTCTGGCTCTGGCCAGAGCAGCGATGTCACGCTGGCCACGTGACCCGGAAGTGTCTCCGGACAGCGCTGGCCCCTGGCCTCTTAAGTGAGATGGGCGCACAACCCCAGAGTCTGTCAAGACTGGCCCGTACGGGCAGGGGTACCTTTACCTTTACCTTAATGCCACACATGGACAAAACCAAGATGAAATCCCCCTCATCTGGCTTTATCATATATGCATCCTAGGCAAAGCAGGCGGCCATGGCAGCTCCTCCCTCTCAAAGGCAATTTTCTTGAAAAAACAGCCAGGGCTGCCAGCAACCATGGCAAGATATAATTTAAAAAATTGTACTTGGGAAGGTTGAGCAGAGGCTATTGACCAGAATAAAGTTGGTCCTCCGGACAACTTACCTCTATCCACTTCCTTGTTTAGACACTACTGGGCAGTGCTGAAATATGTATCCCTAAACCAACCAGTTTTCAAATGCATTGTATTAATAGTTATAGCCCTCAAATTCTAAACACTATTCTAAGTGCAGAACAAACCCTCCCCCCCAAAAAAAACCCCCAAGGGGAAACTCTCAAAATTAGTATGTTTCCTGGATATGAAACCAAAGAACTGATTAAACTATCCTGGTTTGAATTTTGCATTTTTTTTGTTCAACCCCACCCCCCAAATTATTTGGTTCTGAGGTCTATCACCTGAATCTAAGCATTTCCAAAGATAACCTCAAGTTACAGTGCTTCAGATAAACCACACTGCCATTTCTGCAGTAATGCTAAGTAAGATATTGTTGCCATATTCCCAGAATGGAAAAAAACAGGTGCAACAGGGCCAACAAAAGTCAATCATTAATAAAAGTAGCTTTGCCTTACAGTAAGGCCAAGAGAGCTGCCTCATGAATGAAACCTTCAGTTGCAGTTCCCATTGGTAGCTACAGTGCAACCTTGGTTCTCCAACGCCTAGGTACTCTACCATTTCAGCTCCCAAGCGCCGAAAGCCCGGAAGTAAGCGTTCTGGTTTTTGAACTCTTTTTTGGAAGCCGAACATCAGATGTGGCTGTCAGCTATTGATTTCAGGGCACCCACGCCAATCAGAAGCAAAGCCTTGGTTTTCGAATGTTTCGGAAGTTGAACAGACTTCCGGAACAGATTACATTCGAGAACCAAGGTACCAGTGTAAGTATTTTACGCTTTGGACACAATACTACAGTAGCATTCTACATTTTGGTCTCACACACTAGAATTTAACTGATGCAGTATTTAAAACACACATGCATACCTCTTCTTTCTCTATTCATTCTGCCTCCACCACCAAAGAACATGTCAAAGATGTCCATGGGTGAAGAGAAATTGCCGCCACTTAGGCCTCCTTCTTTAATAGCTTGCTCCCCACCCTGGTCATAGAGGTCTCTTTTCTTTGGGTCTGACAGAACTTCATAAGCCTGGGATATGAGTTTAAACTAAGAAGAGAAAGAGACCCTCTAAATAGCTGGCTAGCAGACAACAATAGTTAAGTTTCATACAAGTGATTAAGAAAACTCCTGAACATCCATCAAGAGACTATTCAGTAAATATATACCCAGCAAAAGCAGTCGTCCACCTATTTTAGAGTATTTCCCCCCCTGCAGTGGTTAATATAAGAAAAAGCCAGGCCAAAAGAAATGCTGTAAAGGAAATTATATCAATATAATATAATATATCAATCAGCATAAGAAATGTTCACAGTATGCCACGGAAAATAAAACAGATATACAGCATTACTCACTGAGGAAAATGCTAAATTGCCTGCAAGACTTCCCATCCCTGGGTTCAAATGGAACCCAAGAAATTACTAGCAAAATGCCAATCATTTTGATGGATAAAATGTAATCTATATTGCAAGGATCTCCGGAATACAGTGTGTGTGTGGATACTCTGTATGGACACCCACTGTACTCCTGTGCATAGAGTACCTGTTTTAGGACTGTTGTTTAAGTCGTTTAGTTGTGCCCGACTCTTTGTGACCCCATGGACGTCAGGCACTCCTGTCTTCGTTTTAGGACTACTAAGTGTCAAATGTTGGTCATTCCCACTACAATAACTAAGCACAGTGGTTTACTTCCTTCTGCAAAAGTCCAGCCACTTGCTTTCATGAACTAAAAAATAAAACATGTGCCTCCTAGCTGGTGTCTCAACTGGCCCACCTGCAGTTGCCTCCCTAAGACCCCCACTTCACCCTCTCCAACCGAAGTCCATACCCGCTCGCCCTCACTGGGATTCTTGTCCGGATGGAACTTCAGGGCTAACTTGCGGTAGGCCCGCTTGATCTCATCCGAGGTGGCACTTGGCTTCACCCCTAGCGTATCATAGTAGCCCGTTTCCTTCACCATGGCAGCAGCCTGAGAGGATGAAAGAAACAGAAGGAATGAAGACAGCACTCAGGTTTTTCTTCATCAAATTTCCCTCATTTTGCTAAAGAATTTCCCATCCTGGAATGCAGGTTGTCATCAAATATGTTGGAAGGCACTAAGAAAGCTTTGTATATGGTAAAAACCAGAACTGGATACTGCCAATTAATCAAATGTTCCCTTTTTAAGCTGGGGTTTAAGACAGAAGAACTTGTAAAAATACAAATGGCAAGAACCATTTTAGAAGAGGTATGCTCTTTTCCTTACACACAAAGTAAATGCTTCATTATTTTCTACATACATTTCATTGTCTAAACACAAAACATGCTTTCTTCAGAACTACCGTATTATGTAAATGTATACTTTAACAAATTAATCCAAAATGAACGCAATTGAATGAACACATTAAACAAGCACAAAAATTGTCCCAGACAGTCCTTACTTTCTTCAGTTATCAGAACAGATATCCTCTGGTACAACAGGATTCACCCTTCCACTCCTCCTCCCTGCAGCCAAACTCCTCCCTCCCCCAAACTCTGCTTAGGATGGGGGGAGAACCTCTGCAGCAGGTTTGAGGATGGTGGGGGAACAGAGAAGGGGAAGTCCACTGACAGGGTTATTAGCTGTTGATATGCGACTATGCATTTTGCATGCTGTTTTCAGTCACATTAAAAATATTTCGGCATCTTCATCTAATGCATTATTTCATTTCATCTACTTGAGGGAACTGGATTTTTTTTTTCAAACATTGATAAGAGAACATAATAGCAACACAGCACAGATTTTTAAAGTTTTGTTTATAGGTTAAATAACTATGGAAAAACAAATTCCCATCAACTTAGAGCAGAAAAAATCCAACAGAAGGCCCACACCGCTAGACACAGAAACTACCTAAAAATGACAAAATCAGTTTGCTGCTCTCCTTTTTAAAAGAGTATTCTAGTATCTAAGACACTGAGGCCTTTAGCTCAATGACAGAGCACTTGTTTTTGCCTGCAGAGTCCTTAATTCTCCAACCCTGGGCATCTCCAGCTGGTGTTATGGAAAACTGCCAGTCAATGTGCTGCCCTAGATGGACCCATGGGCTGACTTGCTGCAAGGCAGCTTCTTCAGATCATGTCTCAGGTCTCAGCCTGGAGTTTTCTAGAAGGCCTTAGATGAGACACTTGGCTTCAGCCACTTCACTCAACCCGCAAATGGGGACGACAATGCTGGCCTAGCTTGCACAGAGAACTGCAAGGCCGTAAGCTAAAATAAATTATGACATGGTAACAAAAATGAAGCACTCTTGAACATTAGGAATGGGCCAGGGTTGTTCTCCATCTCCTAGAGATGGGAGATAAAAACTGAAGGTCTCCAGTTTGACTATCCCTATAGCCACCAGTTCGTTCTTTTATCAGTCCCCATTTGTCACATTAGTACTGACCTACCTCGCTGGGTTGCCATATATATATATATATCTCTGATGTAAATGCAAGGCAATGCCAAGAGGGCGCCAGGTGTCCTCTTTTAACCCCAGTGCCGCCACAGGAGGTTAACAGCGTGGACCCACCTACCTCACAGTGTTTGCCTTAACTACTACAAGGCAACTTACAGAAAACCCTCTGGACACTCAAAAACACAACAGAAACACCGTGTTCCCCCAACATTTCCAAAATGCGTATTAGAAATTATCGTATTGTACCAATAACAAGTTCTACTTGATGCAATTCTTGTTTCTTCATTCATCTATATTTTTAGAATACTCTTCACCACGAAAAACAGGGTTTGCGCCTATTGGCGTCCGCAACGCAAACAAATGCCTTGCTTAACCCGTTTCCATTCCCCCTCTCCGTTTCCAGCCCAGAGCGACGCCTGAGGCGGCAGGGCGAGAGGCCCCGCCGAGCCCCTTCGCGGCAGCGCGCCCCGGCGCCAGGGCCCCCCAGGGATCATCCAGCCCACCCCCAGCCCCAGGGCTGCGCCTGCCGCTCTGAAGGCGTTGGCGGCGGCGGCGGCGAGTCCTTCCTCGGCCCGCCCTTTCATCCCGCGCCCGCACCTCAGCCTCGCCGGCGCTTCCCTCGCGTCTCCCTCGCGCGCTCCGACCCGGCGAGCGGCGCCTCGACCGAGAGCCTTTTATAGGCGGCGCCGCCTCCGCGAACTTTCTGGAACGACGCCGCCGCGACGTCACGACTAAAGCCTCGACAAACCTAGCGGGACCAATCGGCGAGTGCCGGGAGGGCGGAGGCTCCGCCCCCTCCTTTCCGCGCCCATTCAGAGGGGAGACGAGGACGGAAAGGGCGCCTCGGCCGCGCGGAGTTGCTAAGCGACGGCCGCCGCAATCGGGCCGGCGCCGTGCGCGAGGAGGGCGGAGCATGAGGCCCCGCCTCTTGCCTTATATGGCAGCCGGCGGCCGAGCGCCTCCCGGATTCTGCCGCTTTCTCGTTGCTTCTGGGCGCCCCAGTGCACAGTCTCCGCCCAGGAGGACGGCGGCAGCGCTGCTCTAACGAGTTCCTGTTTTGCACAGCTGCCTTGCGATTCGTCCTTCCCTTTCGGCCTCCCCCCGCGGGGTCCCTTCCGATCCCACCAAGCCAGGATTCCTCTCGGACTGGCTGGAGAGGGAACCTGCCCCGGCGGGGCGCGCCCGGCTGGTCCCCCGGGGCTCCGGGCAGGAGGCTGCTCTGCTTATTTCTTACCATTTATTTATTAAATGTATTAGTCTCCTGTTATGGCCCAAGGCATAGCGGCTTGCAAGCTAGGACCTAGGCTCACGTGGTTGACCTGCAACCTCTGGCAGGTGTCAATCACCTGGTATCATAATTACATCAGAAGATGTAATCGTCCCACTCGCTTGCTAAAGCTGTCACCCCACCCCACCCCCCTACTGAAGGAGGTGAGGACAGGTGCCCCACCTAGGCACGAAGTCACCCCCCCCCCCAAATCAGGCCTCAAGCCTCAATATTTTTTCCAAAATTACTTTCTCAGTAGTTAGAAGCATTTCGCTCTGCTGTAACAAAGGTAGCTGAATAGAACAATGCCTTTTTGCTTCTCAGGCTAGCTGACCTTGCCAAAAAGTACATTCAACTTGCAGCTTTTCTTTCCAGGACCTGTGCCAATAGAGCAAGAGAAAAGAAACATATCTTGGACACGCTGAACGCAAGGCTTCTCATCCCCTTTTCCTGGGAAGGGCGCCAAGAGTCCAAAAGAGTCCCAAGACAGGAGCTTTCTTTTTTTTTTAAAAAAAATAAAAATATTACTTTTAAACACTACAAAAAAGGAAAGAAAAAAGAAAAAAAAGACAATACAATACAATATAAAAAGATTACACAACACTAACGCAATAAACTAAACAAAACAAAACAGAAACAGTTTAACACACATACAATTTCAGTATCTTATCTTTCATTCACTTGTTTCAACGACCTCCTCACACCTCCCTTTTTGTATTCCACTTCTATTAATTGTTTCAGCAATTCCTTTCCATCTTCCTCTATTTTCTGTCCTATAATTATATTAACATATTCTAACCTTATTTTTCTTTTAAAAAAATAATAATATTTATTACTTTTAAAAGGAAAAAAGACAGAAGAGAAAAAACAAAAGAAAAAAGAAAAAAAGACAAGACAATACAATATATAAACAATACAAAACACAACCTAAACCCATTAAACTAAACCCATTAAACTAAACTAAACCAAACCCACTCCCTAACCCTAACCCTAAATAAAACAAAAGAAAAACTATTTTTTTAAAAAAAATACATCCCCCCTTTCGATACTCTTTCTTTCATTCCCTTGTTTCCTCGACCTCCTCTCACCTCCCTTTTTGTATTCCACTTCTACTAGTTATTTCAGCAAATCCTTTCCATCTTTCTCTATTCTCTATCATATTATAAATAACATATTTTTTTTAACCTTCTTTTAACATTAAAACTAAAATACTTATATATGCTTAACTCCTTATAACATTTCTGCTAAATCCATAAAATATCAATCCACCATTTTTCTATCACTCATTAATTTTGCGATATTTCTATATATAAACTTTAAATTTTCCAATCTTCTTCCATCAACTCCTCTCCCTGGTTTCGGATTCTGCCAGTCCTTTCCGTCAATTCCATAAAGTCCATCAACCTGGAGATCTTATGTCCGAGGCTCTTAACTCTTTTCCAGGTCCCTTCTGCAGATCTTCTTCATATTCTTTAATGCTAGAGAGCAAATCTCGAGAGAACTCCATCCTAACATTACTTTTATTCCTTCTGGACAGTTCAGCCAAATTTCCATAGTTGAAGCTAGGGTCTGTACAGGACATATTTCAAGATTCCTCCAAATCCAAAGGCCCCCAAAACTTCAATCTCCTCCAAATCCAAGTCCATGTCCCAAAAATCAATTAATCCCTGGATAGAGGGATCTTTCCAACTTTCCTTCTTCAGTCCAAGCCGGGATCCAATCCTCAAAATCTGGCTTTTTCTAGAGTCAATCATAAAAGGCCTCAATTTATAGTCCTCAATTTGCTTCTGTAGAACTAAGGATCCCGCTTGTGTTATTTTAGGTTCAAAAACAATGACTTTCTCCTTTTCCTCCATCATTTGTTCTGCCAAAGTAGGTTCCTGTGCCAGGTCCTGAATTATTTCTGTGTTGGTGCTCGCTTTTTGTCTCAAATTAGTCACTTTCTGTTCCAAATTATCAATTTTAAAAGTCATGTCATCTGTCTTTTTATGAAGCTCTTCCAGCAAATAGTTTATCTTACATAATGCAGCCACAATAACTTCTCCTATCAACATTTTGAATGGTTCAAGTTCAATCTCTGGTTCTTAGAATCCTTATCTTGCAGCTGGAGACCTCCCAGTTACACTCCTATAACAATTTCAAAGGCTCCCTCTAGAGGGAAACAGTCTCCACTTGTATCAGTTCTTTCAAGCACAACTCAAGCAATAAACATAGTTTCGATTTTCAGTTACTTTTTCCTCCATTTGAAATGCAGAAGAGGACAATGGAAACAGTATCTTACTCTTATTTTAGCTAGCTGTCAAATCCATTCTGTCAATAAACTTTCCCCAAGCGTCATCTGGCAGCCCGTTCCCAGGTTCAGAGCTGTGGTAATTTGATTTTCCCCTCACTCCTGCAGGCTTACTAAGTTCAAAATTCCCCCCCTCTTCACCTGCTTCCAAGGGGGGTTTTGTATTTTTAACCGGTGGAGATTTAATCCTTTGTCAAACGCTTTCAAAGACTTTAGCTTGTAATGTCTTTGCTTCAGTCTATTTACAAAAGCGGAAGGCGGACTTCCTGTTTATGACCTTCCCGCTTCGGCGCCAAATTAAGGTACTTAAAGATCCAATTTTCCGTTCTACTCACGGGTAGTTGTTTAAAATCCAATTGTCCACAGGAAAAAGTCAGCGCTCTCCAGCAACAGCAATGCGGCTTCACTCCGTGAAAGAAGCAGTCAATTCAAAGCACCGCGCCACTCACCCCACGTCGCTCCGGATCCCCGAAACAGGGTTTCCCCGCGAGTAGGGGAGGCGCAAAAGGTGCCAGCCGAATCCCAGGTTCACAAGCTTCTCCCGCTTGTGATTTCAATGGGTCTCCGCCTTCGCCGTGGCAGTCAGACCCTGTTTTTCACGGAGTAAATTCCTCCCGATCGGAGGCGCCAACCCGGAAGTCCTTCTAACCTTATTTTTCCTTTAATACTCTAATAATCTATTTATACCTAATTCCTTATAACATTTCTACTAAAGCCATATAACTTCATTCCAACATTTTTCTAACATTCATTAATTTTACAACATTTCTATAAATAGTCTTTAAACTTTTTTCCAATCTTCTTCCACCGACTCTTCTCCCTGGTCTCGGATTCTGCCAGTCATTTCCGCCAATTCCATATAGCCCATCAACCTGGTGATCTTCTGTCCGATGCTCTTAGCTCTTTTCCAAGTCCCTTCTGCAGATCTTCTTCGTATTTATACAAAAACTTTACTTTGTCTTCTACTTATCTTATTTTTATTTTCCTTCCTTTAAAGCTGAAGAATAGACCTTGGGGAAACTCCCACCTAAAGATGATTTTATTCCTTCTCAGCAGGGCAACCAAATCTCCGTAGTTAGACCTAATATCCAAAAGGTATTTCGGGACGTCTTTAAAAATTTCCACTCTTGGCTGTTGTACTTCTAGGTTCTTCTAGTAGTGCCAACAGTCTCTTATTCTGTTCTTCTCTTTTTTCCCTCCTCTTCCAAATCTGAAGGCCCTCACAGTTTTAAACTCTTCTTGACCCAGATCCAAGTCCCAAAAATCAGCAAATTCCTGTGTGAAGAAGTCCATCAAACTTTCCTTCTCCAATTCAGGTAGGGCTCTGATCCTCCAATTCGTCTGTTTTTCTTTAAATTCAATCATAGCAAGCGTCGACTTATGGTCATCAAGTTGCCTCTGTAAGGCTGGGACTCTCTCTCACACCAATTGTGTTACTTTACATTCAGCAGCAACGGCTTTCTCCCTAGCTTCCTCCGCAGTCTGCCATATCAAAGTAGATTCCTGTATCAATTTCTGGATTGTTTCTGTATTGATATTCACCTTTTGTCCCAGCTTATTTATACTTTCTGTATTTAAGTCAATTTTAATAGTTGCAGCGTCCACTTTCGCATTTGTCACATCTATTTTCTTGTTAAGCTGTTCCAGTGAATCACTTATCTTACTTAATGCAACCGCTAAGGCCTCTTCTGTCGACATTCCTCTTGATTTTGAATATACTGTTACAAAAGCAATAGCGGAAGAAGCAGGGGGCCCTGATATTGAGGCTCTCCTAGATTGCTGCCAAGTCCTCCCAGACCTTAATGTTTTTTTCAGGAATTGACTAGTCCGTTTTTTCCTTTCCATTTGCCGTAACACTTAACCGATTCAAGGTCAGTCCCAGAGTCTCACAGCTTTTTATCTTGCAGCTGGAAATTCCCCAGCCCAGCTCTTGTAACAGTTTCAAAAGCTTCCTCTAGGGGGAAACAGTTTCTGTTTATATTAGTCAATAATGTCCTCTTTTAAACACAGCTCAAACAATGAAGTTAGTTTCAATTTTCAGTTACTTCTACTCCTTTTTAAAAGCAGACGAAGACAGTAGAAACAATGTATTTCTCTGTTTCCTGCTTGGCAGGGGGTTGAACTCGATGGCCCTTGTGGTCTCTTCCAACTCTATGATTCTATGATTCTTATTAGCTAGCTGTCAACGAACGTTCTAATCGCTGTCAGTGAGCCTTCCAAAGAACGTCAGTCCTGCTAGCAGCCCGTTTCCAGGGTCTGAGCGGCGGTATTTTAACTCTTTTCGCTCTCTCCCGCAGGCATATTCAGTTCACTACTTCCCCCCCTCTTCTCCTGCCTCCAAGGGGGGGTTTAATGTTCTTTACCGATGGAAATTTAGTCCTTTACAATAGGCTTTCCAAGGCTTCAGCTTGCAGCCTCAATGCTTCAGTCTATTTACAAAAGGGGAAGGCGGACTTCCTGTATTGAACCTCCCCATTACGATACCAAATCAAACTTTTAGAAATCTAATTCTCCCGCTTCAGCTCTACTCACGGCTAATTACTTTAAAATCAAATTGTCCACAGGAAAAAGTCAGCGCTTTCCGGCAACAGCTATGCGGCTTCGCTCCGTGGAAGAAGCAGACAATTCGAAGCACCGCACCGCTCACCCCACGTCGCTCCGGACCCCCAAAACCGGGTTTCCCCGCGAGTAGGGGAGGCGCAAAAGGTGCCTGTCGAATCCCACGCTCACAGGCTTCTCCCGTCTGTGATTTTTTGCGGGTCTCCGCCTTCGCCGTGACGGCCAGACCCAAATTCCCACGGGGCAAATTCCTCCCGATCAGAGGAATTCCGCCATTACCGGAGGCACCAACCCGGAAGTCCCCAAGACAGGAGCTTTCTGTTCATGCTCAGGAAACTCAACATGGGTCAGGACTCCGGAGGAGGAGGAGAAAGGGGAGGGAACTGAAGGGGAATATATGCTCTGTGCAAATGGTTGTGAACTCATGCTTGCTTTGTGAATCTATCACACTTGCTCCTTCTACCAGCCCGGATGGTAGAAATAAAGCTTTTTCTCTTAAACTATTCCTTGAGTGTCTGTTGACTCCCATTTCCCCGTCCCGGGCGCAAAGCTCTTCTCACCCGAGGCTAAAAAGGCTACACTACCATAAGGATCTGGAAAGCCAGGCCAAAAAAATTGCTGGTTGGTTTATTTTAATGCATTTATCTTGCCCCTTTCTTCTCCATGGAGCTCCAGGTGGAGCTCCTCATTTAATCCCCAAAACAACCCTGTGAGGTAGGCTAGGCTGAGAAGCAGCCCAAGGTCACCCATAGCTAGGGGGGGGGCGGGTTTCTCCCAGGTCCTCACCTGACACTCTCACCACCCCACATAGGTCAGATATAGAATTGCACGGATAACAAGGGGTGGATAAAACCGAATTCCAATCCCCACTCGGCTGTGATACTTGCTCGGAGAGCTTGGGTCACTCTCTGCCTCTTAGCTTAATCTACCTCACAGCCCTGTGGTTGTGAATTTAAAATTGGGAAGGGGGTACCATGTAGGCCACCTGGAGCTCCTTGGAGAAAGGGTCAGATACAAACATAATAAATAAGCAAATTAAAACAAAATTCGAGATGAGAGTCAACTCCATTGAGCTCCATGAGATGCAATTCCAAGCAAACATTCATATTTTAAAATGTATTAAACATTTGTTCTCTATATTGGATATATTGATATATCCAATATTTTGTTGGATATCTCAGCGAGATATCCAAGGAAGCTGACCACTGAAAATAAATAAATAGATAAAACAGTTAAAAAACAAACGAACACCCCCCCTCCCGCAGTTACTTAGGAGTACGCCTTGTGAAGTTAAGCAAGGCTTATGACTGAGTAAGCCTGAAAAGGGTTGATTAATGATCTGCCCTTTACCTGAAGGTTCCAGAGTGGAAATATATACACTTCAGAATAATAAAACTAAAAATATCCATGATACAAAATAAAGGTTTCCTTGAAAGCAGCAGTGGTCAAAACTACAAATCAGCAATACACATCACTCCTCCCTCTTCTTTTGCAATGCAATTATAGATGTGTTTAATCAGAAGCAAGCCCCATTGAGAAAGGACTGCAGCCTTACAATGCAATCGTACCCATGACTACTCAGAAGTAATTCCCGTCAGGTTTGATGGACAAGTGAGAGCATAGGACTGCAGTTTAAAGCTGGACTCCCTTGCACACAGAAGGCTTTTTTGAGCATTGTCCTGGGCATCTTCCCAGTTTTCAGGGCTGAGTGAGGACTGTCACTTCTGAGCCACCTCAAGAAGGCAATGGGGCAAGAAGGTCACTGCCCTGACCAGAAGCGGTCAGATCAGTGGATGAAAACCAATGGAAAGGTTTTGTGCATGCAGCACCAAATGCATGTAAATCCAAAGCTCATGACACACAATTTGGAAACAAATTGCATTGTTAGGACGAGCCTTCCTCATCTTGGTGCCCTCCAGATGTTTTGGGACAACAGCTGGAGCTGATGGCTGATTAAACCATCTACAGCCTTTAAGATGTGTTTGCAGGGAGGGGAATTGCTTTTTTGTTATGATTTAATCGCAGTGCCTGGAGACAATTGGTCAGGCTGTGTATCCACAGCAGGGACTAGAGGAGGAATGAGCGCTGGGAGGAGTGCAGAGAGAAGAAGAAGTGCCAAGGTGCAGCCTTCCTCTTCCCCAGCTGCAACAAAACCTGTCTCCTCCTCTGTAGCCACAGCAGGCACTGTAACTCTCCATTGGTTTGACTTTAGCTCTGAAAATGCAGACAGACGGATGCCAACAACAACAGTTTTTAATTTTTGTTTTATGTTGTAATCTGCCCTGTGATCTTTGGATGGGCAGTATATGAATTTAATAGTTAAAATAAATAAATGGGGGTTGTACTCAAAATATCTGCAGGGCATTAGTGGTGTGTTGAGGGGGGAGGCTGACTGAATGTTATGTGGGCAAATCCTTCAGAAATATTGGGATGTCTCCAAAGTCAGTCGTACTCCGAGCAGACCCCTTGAAATCAATGAACATGACTAATTTCAAAATTGCCACTGTAGGCTCCTTTGGGCTCAATGTAAACTAAATAAAAATTATTCAGGTACATTGATTTCAATGGGTCTACTCTGAGTAACACTTTGCCGGATACAACCTACTGGGGCACATTGTTCTGCTAGTGGAAGCCGGCACAAGGACTGCTGCTGGTGCAACTCTCCTGCCCCCTTCCCATGTGCCCCATGTGTCTTCCCCAGGCCTGCTCTGGGGGTCAAGAGAACTCCCAAAACAGTGCATGGGAGGGAGTAGGAGAGGGGAGATGGTTCTGTTTAGTCCAAAGAAATGCTTGCAGTGATGAAGCCATCTCAGAGCCACATTGCATTCCTGCCATTACATCCGCACAGGGCTCTCCAGTTGTGAGCTTGGAGATACGATCCATGTGCCCAGGTGACAGGCAGGCTGTCTTGGCAGAGAGGTCCGTTCAAACTGGCCCAGTAAGCAGAGAGCAAGAATGCACAGATCTGAAATTTAGGAAAGGCTTCCACGAGGGAGTGAAATGCAATTCATATCAAACATCTAGAGAGCTTTGTGCTAGAATCACCTGGCAGTTTAGAAGTAGTTTTCTGAAAGTGTGCTGACATGTTATAAAATAGTATCTTGGATAACTTTGATTTAAAGGAAGGAATATGCATGGAATATAAGGAGGTTGTCTTACTGCATTTCCATCAGCTTGTTTGTCCTCGGTCGCTTGTCCATCCACTTGCTGCTTCTCTGCAGAATTGGCACTGGATGCCTTGTCCTCTGCTGGCTGCCCATTAGCCTTCTTCTCCTCTGAGGGCTGCCCATTGGGTTTTTTGTCCTCTTTAGGCTCCATTTCAGGTTCCTTTGTTTAGATATGCTGAAGTAGATTGGGAAAAACATTCAGAAATGATGAGATATGAAAGTACCTATTCCCCAAATGCAAATTCCAAGTGTGTCCCCCTTGCCCATGATCCATTTTGGGAACACAGTACACATAAACCTTAAAAAAAAAAAAAACTTTAAAAACCCATCCTCCACATCAGGGTCCCAATCTGGATCAGCACCACTATTCCTGCTGACAATTTGTGGAAACAAAAACAACAACCTTGCACTTTAGGACACAGATTCATAGCTAACATAACACATACTTGGATCTTCACTGTCAAATAAGTGCAATCTTAAAGCAAAATTACGCATGTTTCCTCAGTGTTTACCATGGAGGTCAGTTGTACATACCCTTGGGGTAGTGGGTGTAGGATTTCAGGCCTAAAGTCAAGCCTGTTTTCTCAGAAGTAAGTCCCACTCAATTCAATGGGACTAACTCCCAGGAAAGCATGCACAGGGTTGCATTCTTCCCTCTGCATTCCTTTTTCTTTGTCTTTTAATATATGTAGAGTGCATAGAAAAAATAAGGTGCTTTAGGAGTGTTAAATAATATTAATATGCACACTTATATGGGATCAAGTCCTATCATGTGTTCCTAAATTCTGGCTTGGATTCAAATCTGCGCCCAGGAAGAATTGTCAGCTGATTCATCTTTCATTCATCATACTGCACTGATAGCACAAAAAGGCACCTGAGTAATGTAGCTTTCCTAAGATGTACTTCCAAAAGAAGACTGGACTCAAAAATACACCAAACTTCTTTTGGGACGAGGGGGATTTCTGAGCTACTCCAACCTAGACTGAAGGGAAAGTGAGTTGCCCATCACTAGTGCTTGCACTGAGCATCATTTACCATCATTTTGTCGAGTTGGAAGAGACTCCAAGGGTCATCTAGTCCAACCCCCTTCAATTCAGGAATCTCAGCTAAGGCATTCATGACAGGTGGCCATCCAACCTCTGGTTGAAAACCTGCAAGGAAGGAGAGTCCACCACCTTCCATGGGAGTCTGTTCCACTGTCGGACAGCTCTTATAATCAGACTGTTTAGTTGGAATCTCCTTTATTGTAATCTGAATCTATTAGTTCAGATCCCACCCTCTGGAGCAGCAGAAAATGAGTTTGCTCCATCTTCCATGTGACAGCCCTTCAGATATTTGAAGATGGCTTTCATATCCTCTTCTCCAGGCTAAACCTACCCAACTCCCTCAACTGCTTCTCATCAGGCTTGGCTTCCAGACCCTTTTATCACCTTAGTCACCCTCCTTTGCACACTTTCCAGCTTGAACATTGACTGAGCATTGACTTGTAATCTGAAATGTCCTTTAAAATGTCCAGTTTTTAAGTATAGGGACTGAATCAGGGGTGCCAACCTGAATAAAATATTGGGGGGGGGCAGGTAAGCCCCACCCCCCATAATCAATCACATGACATGGCACACCCACACCATATGAATGGCAATGCCCATGAACTTTGGGGGGCTGAAGGGACCTCAGTGCCTAGGAGGTGGCTCCTATGGACTGAATTATTATTATTATAACAATTGTGAGCTGTAATCTTTTGTTGAAGAGGTGTCCAGGACAGGACATACCTGTATTTACGTAAGAATTCATCTAACAAATGTGATGCTTGAAGACATCTTGTCCAAATGTGCAGATGGGAGATTCAGCTGTGGCAGGTATAAACAATGGAAGATCTGCTTGAGAAAAACAAAAACAACAGAGAGCTTAGAAACATCCCGTCCTTTCAGAGACCACTGAACAATACCACCAGCAGCCTTTCCTCTGGCCAACTGTCAAATGGAATGAATGGAATGTTTCCCCCTTTGACCTTTATGGTCGCTTAGGAACAGTTGCTCCTGATTTGCTGCTTCCTTTACCCTCTAAAAATATGTGTGTTTGTGTGTGTGTACATGGACTTTTTAAAAGAGTGAGGTCTGTTTTATGTGTTTAAAATATTTCCATACTGCCTTGTCTAGTGACTTAATGCAGAACAAATTACTCTGCCACAGCAAAAGTGTGTCCCCCCCAAAAAAAAATCTATGTAGCAAAGCCACCATTTATTAAAACAACTTCAATAGTAAAAATGCCTGTGCAAGTGATGAGAGAGAGAGTGATTTGGGGGGAGATGGAGATGCAAATTTGGGCCACAGAAATTTGAACTGGCCCAAGACACTTGGACACCTGAGGCAAACCACAAAATGATGCCCTCTCCCCACCAGGGAAGAAGGAGTGAGTGATGATCTACAGCGGGAACAGGGAGTGGGGTGGGGAATAAAAATCTATGTTGGGAACAACAGTGGGAAGAGACCAGCAGCACCTCTATTTGACCTCCAGCAAGCGCATTGCAGCTGTTGCTGCCACAGCAGCAGTGGTGATGCATTGCTTGGAGGCCAGATCTGCTGCTCCTGTGGATCCTGCCACCTGCGGTGGTTGCCTCCCCTTGCCTCATGGGTGGGCCAGCGTGGGTGTGAAGTCCCTATGGAACACTGGACAAGGCCACTGCAATGGTTTGAGGCCCTGGCTGGGTTGGCTCCAGATCATTCCAGGTCCCCACTCTCATGTGCTGGATTGGGCCCCAAATCAGATTGAGGGGGGCACACACCATTCTAATACAGACTTGGAGTAGAATCCTAAACACCCTTATCTGGGAGTAAATCCCAGTGAGCCAGACATGCACAGAATTAAAGCCTTGGAGCAGGAACAGCTCCAGATTCTGTTGGAATGCAACTCCCATCTGTCATGGGCCAGAAGTTGGCTTCACCTGCTGAGCAGCAGCCTGAAGGAGCAGAAGATGAAGTGGCTCTACCTGCTGCTGATCAACTTTCTTGCTCTTGATGAGAACCAGCTGGCTCCAGCTTTCTTAAGCAGGTTTCCAGTCTCAGTGAGTTGCTGAAACAACATTCATAATTCCTGACCAGACTCTTGCTGCTTCATGCTTCTTGTGACGTTGGACCCTCAGCTTTCTTGACCCCCGGATCGTCTGACTATGTGAACTGAGATACTCCTGAACTTAGGACTGGACTGGACCTTGTACAGTGGTACCTCGGTTTATGAACTTAATCCATTCCAGAAGTCTGTTCTTAAACCAAAGCCGTTCTTAAACCGAGGTGTGCTTTCCCTAATGAGGCCTCCCACCACAGGTGCCCCTTCCACTGTTCGGCTTCCGTTCGTAGACTGAGGTAAAGTTTGCTAACCGGAACACTACCTCCGGTTTTGCGGAGTTCATATACCAAATAGTTCATAAACAGGGCTGTTCTTAAACCGAGGTCCCACTGTATATGGACTCTGCTGTCAGGCAACCCCTCCCCTGAGACTCGGCTGGTTGGCTGGCTTCTCCCCGCACTGAGCTCTGCCGTGGCTGGCAGCACAGGACTACCACCCCATCTCTGCTGACTGTTGGCTGTAGCTAACAACATCTGGGCAATTCCATATGGGCTATCTCAGGCCCTCCAAGTGTCCCTGTTTTCCAGGGAAAGCCCCAGATTTACAAAAGCTGCCCTGGATTCTGATTTGATCCTGGAATATCCTGCTTTTCCTTAGGATGTCCCTATTTTCATCAGAGGAATGCTATTTTTCCAAAAAAAGAGATGCCAGAACTCACCATGGACACCTCCCTCTTTCTCTCAGAATGGTAATAGTGGCCACCTGGAAGGTGATGGAACCCACTGAGAGGTGCCAGAACAGAGCTATGGTGCGTTCCGGCTGCAAAGAAACCCTGGTTGGAGGGTTAAAGATGTGCTGCCTGAGCCTTAAAAACTTGCAGCCAGCTGGCAAGGGGTGGCCAGCAATGGTTTGGGGGAACTAATGTTTTTTAGGAACTGTATGAAAAACCTGCTCTTCTGGTTTCCTGCCGATTGGGAAGGGAGCGTGCATCTGATCGTCCGATCAGTCTGAGACCTGCAGGGGAAAGAGGGGAGAGCTCCAAGGCAAGCCCCCCCCCCCCGCAAATTCCGCTATGTTGTGGAACATTGAGAAGTCCGGCAGAGCGCCGATCAGGGGATTTTCATACCAACATTATAAAGTCGAAAAATATCAGTAAGAAGATTTCTGTAAATGTTTGAAATTTCTTTCTTTCAATTCAGTGAAAACGGAAACTAGAAAGGAAGTCAACTTCCATTTTCTGGCTACTTTCCAACTGCTGGGGAAAGATTTGTAAGTGGAAGATTGACAAGCCACTTCAATCGCTCTGGTAAGAAATCCTTTTTTTGAGCTTCATTAGCATATCTATCTTATTGGAATACTGGATATACTCTTTGGTCTTTAACTTGAACTTGAACACTGAACTTGAACCGTGATATAGAATATTGGATATAATTTTGATCTTTAACTTAAACTTGCACAGTTTCTGATTTGGAAAATACCTTACTGAACTATTTGGAATTATTTGGAACTACCTGGAACTTCACAATCAAACCAAAACCTATGGAGGGGAACACTCATCTAACTTTGGACAAAAAAGTCCATGGAAAAGCCTGGAAATAGCTGGAGGTTGGGCAACTAATCAGGCCAAATAAAGTGATTGGTGAAGACCAGAGTATTTGGAACTTTGGAAGGAAATAATAACTGATCACAAAAAGAAAGTAGACTACATTTAATTGGACTTTGGGAAAGTGTCTCTTTGTCCTTGTGGCCTTTTCCTTCAACCGACGGTTCTGGATTGATGTTGAGAGGACTAATTAACAGCTACTGCATACCATCTAGACATTGTAAACAGTATCATTTTGTTAACTTTTCCCACTTTATTAGCTTTATTTTCTGTCATTATTTTGTGGAACTGTCTTTGTTAATTTAGGGTATTTCCATTTCCGAATTGCTCCTATCCCTTTGTCTGATATTTTGCTTTCTATTTTGCTTGCTCCCAACTAAGGCTGGGTGGTGAGAACAACCAGGGGGTGACTTGTGGCCTTGAAGGAGTGATAAGACTGAGCTGAAAGAATTATTGTTTTGAGAATAAACCAGAAGACTGGCTAGTATAGAAACAGTGTAAACTAACTTAGAATGACAACATTAGAAAACAGGCTGCTGCAGGCAGGAGGGGATCTATGCAGGAGACACCAGACAGACCTGTCTCTCCTTCAATGGCTGCGCTTGTTTCTCTCTGGTCGGGGACAGAGGGTGGCGCTTGGGGGGGAATTGTCATCGCGCCACTCCTTGGTGTGTGGAGTGTCTCAGGGTGTGATACTCTCCCCAATGCTTTTTAACATCTTTATGCGCCCCCTCGCCCAGCTTGTCCAGAGTTTTGGGCTGGGTTGCCATCAGTATGCTGATGACACCCAACTCTATCTGTTGATAGATGGCCATCCTGACTCGGCCCCAGACACACTGATCAGATGTTTGGAAGCTGTGGCTGGATGGTTACGTGAGAGCCGGTTGAAGTTAAATCCTTTGAAGACAGAGGTCCTCTGGCTGGGACGGGATGATAGGGGGCAACTCCCATCTCTTGCAGGGGTGCAATTAGTGCCAGCACCGCCCGTTAAGAGTTTGGGTGTAATCTTCGACACCTCCCTCTCCATGGAGGCGCAGATTACAGCTATAACAAAGGCGGCATTTTTTCATCTCCGCCAAGCTAAGCAGTTGGCTCCTTACCTTTCTCTCCCTGACCTAGCCACTGTGATCCACGCGACGGTCACCTCCAGACTGGATTATTGTAACTCACACTACATGGGGCTGCCCTTGAGACTGACCCAGAAACTCCAGCGGGTGCAGAATGCTGCAGCGAGACTCCTTACGGGGTCTTCGCTGCGGGATCACATTCACCCCGTGCTATACCAGTTGCACTGGCTCCCGGTGGAGTACAGGATCAGGTTTAAGGTGCTGGTTTTAACCTTTAAAGCTCTATATGGCTTAGGACCCTCGTACCTACGGGACCGCCTCTCCTGGTATGCCCCACAGAGGAACTTAGGGTCTTCAAATAAAAACATCCTGAAGGTCCCAGGCCACAGAGAGGTTAGTCTGGCCTCAACGAGAGCCAGGGCTTTTTTGGCTGTGGCTCCAATCTGGTGGAACGCTCTGTCACAAGAGACTAGGGCCCTGCGGGACTTGACATCTTTCTGCAGGGCCTGCAAGACAGAGCTGTTCCACCAGGCCTTTGGCCAGGGCACAGCCTGACTCCCTCCTTTGGCAATCTTCGCGGAGCTCTGGCCCAATGTTTGATTTGTTTTAATTTGTTTGATTTGATTTAATTTTTATAATGAAATGTTTTTAGAATGTTGCACTATTTTATTGTTGTTAGCCGCCCTGAGCCCGGCTTCGGCTGGGGAGGGTGGGATATAAATAAAATTTTTTATTATTATTATTATTATTATTATTATTATTATGAAATACAAAGATCTTTTAGAGAGGAAAACACCCAGATGGCTTTCGCCAATGGAGGCAAAGGCCCAGAAAAAGTTAAATATGGAAACCAAGTGGTTGAGATACTCTGATCTGTTATTGGAAGATAAAGGATACAAATTAAAACCATTTGATCAAATTAAAGATAAAATAAATTGGCTACACTACCACCAGATCAATGAACTGTACAAATTAGATAAGAAAAATGGTTTTGCTTCAGAAAAAACTAAGTTGAAAACGGAGTTGTTGGACTCTAAAGTTAAAAATTGGTCTAAAATGTATAATTTACTGTTGGAGTGGCATACAAAGGATAAACAAGTTAAATCTGTGATGATAGATTGGACAAGAGATGTGGGACATAATACAATGTTTGAAAATTGGGAAAGGTTGTGGAGGAAAGGAGTCAAGTTCACTGCATGTACGGTGTTAAAGGAAAATATTGTGAAAATGATGTAAAGATGGTACTTAACCCCTGTAAAACTAGCAAAGATATATCATAATAGTAATAATCTATGCTGGAAATGTAAAGAAAAAGAGGGTACCTTTTATCATATGTGGTAGACCTGCACCAAGGTGAAAGACTTCTGGGAGAAGATTTATAAGAATTGAAAAAAATGTTGAAATATACATTTATTAAGAAACCAGAGGCCTTTCTTATTGGAATAACAGGTATGGAATTGCCCAAAAAAGATGTTAGATTGTTTTTGTATGCCACAACTGCAGCTAGAATTTTGTTAGCCAAGAATTGGAAATCACAAGAAGTCCCAACAGTAGAGGAATGGCAGATGAAGATGATGGACTTTTTGGAGCTAGCCGACCTGACTAGAAGAATCTGCAACCAGAAGGAGGAGGGGTACCAGGAGGAATGGATGAAATTCAAAGACTATTTACTTAAATATGCTAAGATAATTTAATTGGAAAAACTTGCAAATATCAGATAGGCTTAGGATTTAAATATGTGATGTTAGAGAATAATATGTTTAAAGTTAAAATGAAAAGAAAAGAAAGATGTTAAGTGATTAAGTTAATTTTATGAGAAAAATTGGTTTTGTAAAACTGTTACAATGATGTACACTGAAATTCAGCCAGGGGGATTTGAGGAAATCACTTAACAATGTTACTAAGATTGGATCAAGTACAGTTAAGATCTATGTTTGTTTGTCTGTTTAAAATTTTTGAAAATCAATAAAAAAAATTGGGGAAAAAATAGATCAGGGGTCAGCAACATGCAGCCCATGGACTGGATGCCGCCCACGAAGACCATTTTACCGGCCCATGAGCCACCCCTGAACTGAGCCACCGACTTGGCGAGTCTCCCGCGCGCTTCACTAAACCTGTACAGTGCAGCACAGGGACTCACCAAGCGGCGCCAGAAATCATGCCTGTGCATGCACAGATACCAGAAATCGCATCTGTGCATGTCCAGACACCAAAAATCGCTTCCACACAGGCACAATTTTTGGCGTCTGGGCATGCGCAGAATTGATTTCTGCTGCCGCGGACATGTGCAAATGCAATTTTTGGCATGGTGCTGCGCCAGTCCGGCCCACGGATGATCTCCGTGAGAGTGATTCGGCCCATGGCCAGTAAACCTTGCCGACCCCTGCATTAAATAGAGAGTTTACAGTCTTTTCACATGTCTATGAAAGTAGTGCAAGAAGTCATGCAATGTGGCTCTCTAAAGAATTGGAATTAAGAGAAAAGAAAAGAAAAAGAAATAATGCCAAGAACACAATCCATTAATTTTAGAATTGCAAAATGAAAAACATTCCACTCTGAGATGGAGATTGAATGAAGATTTGTTAGACAATCGGAATCTGTTAGAGAAAGCAGAGAAAATATTAGGGGATTATTCTGAGCTAAATTTAAAAAAAGGAACAGACCTTCAGATTGTTAGGAATGCCAGTAAGGCTGTGATGAGAGGTTTTTTATTCAACAAAATGCATACCAAAAGAAGTTGAGGGAACAGAAGAAAAGGGAAATTTTAGAGGCTCTGATAAAAATGGAAAAAGTTAATAAACAAACCAAATAAAGAGAGTACAAAGCAAGCTATTAAATTATTACAAACACAATATTCAATGATCATTAGTAAAGAATTAGACTGGAAAATTAAAAAAATGAAACAAAAATATTTTGAGAATACTAACAAACCAGGGAAGTTGTTGGTATGGCAACTAAATAAAAATGAGATGAAAAATACTATAAGTAAAATTAAAGTTAAGGAAAAACTTATAGATAACTCAAAGGAGATTAGGAAATAATTTTTCAAAAATTTCACAGATCTATATAGGACAGGACTAGAAAAGAAGATTGAAATAGAGGAATATATGAGAGCAAGCAAATTACCAAAAATCACAGATGAGAAATTAGTAATTCTAAATGCCCCAATAACAACTTCAGAGGTATTGGAAGTAATTAATTGGGCAAAAACAGGGAAATCGCCAGGACTGGATAGAATACCAGCCAAATATTATTAAAAAATAAATAAACAATTATTAGCACCATTACAAGCTACAATGAATGAAATTTTCATTCATTTTGAATGAAAGAGAGGAGTATATAACCCTAATCCCAAAACAAGAGACAGACTTGACCTCAATAAAAAATTATAGACCGATTTCGCTATTAAATAACGATTATAAACTGTTTGCCAATATATTGGCTAATAGGATGAAAACAATATTGAAGGAATTTATACATCACGATCAGGCAGGTTTTCTTCCGGGGAGACAAATGAAGGATAATATAAGAAATATCATAGATGTGATAGAATACCTGGAAGTAAGAAATGAAAAACAGGCAGCGTTGATGCTTATAGATGCTGAAAAAGTGTTTGATAATGTTTCATGGGAATTTATGAAAAAAAGTCCCTGAAGAAATGAATTTTGGAGAAAACTTTAGGAAAGGGATTCAAGCAATTTACTCTGATCAAAAAGCCAAACTAATTATAAATCAGGTGGTAACAGATAATTGTAAGATACAGAAAGGAACAAGACAGGAATGTCCATTATCACCTTTATAATTTATTTTGATTCTAGAAGTCCTGACAAGAAACATCAGGGCAGATGAAACCATTAGAGGAATTACGGTGGGGAAAAAGACATAGAGGAATATGCAGATGACCTTGGAATTACAGTTGAGGACCCTAATAATTCTCTTCCAAAAGTTTTAGAAAAAATACAGAAATTTGGGCAAGTAACAGGTTTTAAGTTGAATAAAAGTAAGACAAAGCTGTTGGTGAAAAATCTATCAGAAAAGGATAAAAAAGAACTACAGCAGAATATAGAAATAGAGATCCACAAAAAAGCAAAATATTTAGGAATTTGGTTGACAACCAAAAACGTTAACATTATTAAAGACAATTATGAAAATAATTGGGATGAAATAAAAAGGAATTTAGAAATATGGGGGAGAATGAATTTATCATTGTTAGGAAGAATTGCAGTGATCAAGATGAACGTACTGTATTGCCAAAAATGTTATTTTTATTTCAGTCAGTACCGGTTATAAGTAATGCAGCATGCTTCAAGAAATGGCAAAGAGATATTACAAAATTTATCTGGAAAGCGAAGAAACCAAGTATAAAATATAAATTACTTACGGATATCAAAAATAGAGGAGGTTTCTCTCTTTCAGATTTTAACTTATATTACGAAGCTGCTTGAATTGCTTGGATCTGGGACTGGATTAAATTAGAAAATACAGATCTGTTAGACTTCGAAAGACATAACAGATCTGGGTGGCATGCGTATTTGTGGTATGATAAAGGGAAAGTGTATAAAGAATTTTACAATCATATAATTAGGAGATCCCTTCTAAAAGTCTGGGAAAGATATAAAGATTTATTAGAACAAAAGACCCCGTGGTGGTTGTCACCAAGAGAAGCAACATCAATTAAAAAAATAAATAGGAAAGAAAAATGGCTTACCAGAAATAGAAGGGAAATTAAAATTGAAAGATTGTGAAGAGATTTGAGAACATGTCAATGACTGGTTGCAGTACAGTGGTACCTCGGGTTAAGTACTTAATTCGTTCCAGAGGTCTGTTCTTAACCTGAAACTGTTCTTAACCTGAAGCACCACTTTAGCTAATGGGGCCTCCTGCTGCCGCCGCGCTGCCGGAGCCCAATTTCTGTTCTTATCCTGAAGCAAAGTTCTTAACTTGAAGCACTATTTCTAGGTTAGTGGAGTGTGTAACCTGAAGCATATGTAACCTGAAGCGTATGTAACCAAAGGTACCACTGTATTTCCAAGTAAATGAGGTATTTAAAGAAGATAAAAAGAAAGGATTCAGTTATATTTTATCTAGATTTCAAAGAGAAATTATAGATGACAATACCAAATTACTGAAGATGTATAATTTATTGCTAGAATGGGAAACCAAAGATGAAGAGGTTAAATGTGTAATGATTAAATGGGCACAACATTTAGGACATAACATACAAATGGAAGATTGGGAAAAATTATGGCAATTGGATTTAAAATTTACTGACTGTATAACTTTGAAAGAGAACTATATGAAAATGATGTATTGATGGTATATGACTCCTGTTAAACTTGTAAAAATGTAAATAAAACTTGTTCCCCTGTTCAGTATTCCTGCCAACCAGCCTGCCATGCCCTTTCCCACAATACTCCATTCTGCCTCCCCCCCCCCCCCGGTCTTTTGTTTCCCTCACTTGTCTGCTGCACACTTAGCCAGATCAGCCCTTCCGTTTTGCACCCCTCCTTAAGTTTTTCCCCTCCTCCAAATCTTGGAGTTCTCCCAAGCCTGCTGATCTGTCCAAAGGCTCCAGACTTGGAGAATGAGTTTGTGACAAGTATATTGTGAGCGGTAAGCTGCCTCATGGGCTCTTAGAAGCTATGTTAGTCACCCCTAATCTGAACAAACATATATGTTGCTGTTGTTTAAGAGCTGGAGGACTTTATTTCACGAATTTTGCACAATAGCTGCAGACTCTCCCATGCTGAGATTAAGCAGTATGAATCTGGGTTTTGAATGATGTGTGCCCCACATTCCATCTTTCTGTCGGTCTGTTACAGAAATGCCTTAAGAATTTCAACACCCTTTCCCCCAAGTCAGTGACTGAGTTCCAGTTCTGTCCTATAGAAAGAGAACCACTATCCTACAAAATATAATATTCAAATAAGAGAACTGGAATCATTTGAACCAAAGATTAGAAGGGGGGAGCGAGAGAGAGAGAGAATTTGCATCTTAAAAAGCAGCAGTCTCATTGACATTCTTCTCGTGGATATTAAAGAAAGGCAAAGGAAAGTTGTAACTGTTGAACACCATCCAAGCATTGATACATTTTTTAGCATGGTCAGTGAGAAATGGCTCCTAGGAACTCTGAGTCTCCTCCTATTGCATTACGTCTTTGACTAAGAAAGTGACCATTTGCTCTTGGTTTCCTAAGTCGTATCAGCTTATTTCTGCCTGGCCATACAAAACTCTTAGCATATTTGAAGCCAGCATTCGTCTGCCAAAGAAGTGGCACCTCTCCCCCACCTCCCATCAAGGATAAAACAATAAGCGGAGAGAGAATGACCGAAAGCAATGGAATCAGGTAAAGTAATTTTTGTAAATTCGATATTTCTTTCCTAAGAAATGGTGGCTGCAGTCCAATGCAAACTTACCAGCTAGAGTCCTACTGAACACAGCGGGGCTTGCATTTGAGTGAACATGAGGAAGGTTGATTTTCTGTGCATTCTGAGAGCATGGACCTGATTCTGCTCTTGTAAGAAATTAAATGAGTGTTCTCTCCCATTCCATGACAAGTAGTAAATGTTGTAGATTTCAGCGAACGCTCCCGGTAAATCAGCAGGCTATGGGTTGCTCATTTAAAACTGGTAACAAGGATAACTAAACAAGGAATTCTTTGTCAATGGAAGGACATGGAAGTTTGCGCACCGTTTCTCATTTGCTGACATTGACTTGGGAAAGAGAACTTTTGCCCTTCAAAAAATAGCTACTTTGCACCTTTTTTTTGTTTTGTTTTTTTTTAACAACAACAACAATCAAGCAATAATTTTAAGTTGCTGAACCTTCTAATATTAGCATACTATGTATGTTAGTACATAGATGTAATACTATTCCCCCCCCCTAAAAACAAACCCCCACACCTGAAACCAGTAAATGGAGAAAATAGATCAGGAGAGAATGAAGTGGGGAAAGTAGCAATTTGCATTCCGACATGGAAACAAGTGCTGCTCAGTTGGGAGTGAAGCCAAGTCATAAGAATGCATGCAGAAAGGGGCAGGCAGGGAACGGGAAAAGTTTTGTAAAATCTGCAAACCACATACATGTACACAAAGCAGCAAAAATTGCTGTTATGGGACTAAAAAAACCAAACAACAAATAAATAATAGTAACAACAACAACATAATTTGCACTGATTTTCTATACTAGACACCATTATGTTGTTGTTGTTGTTGTTGTTGTTGTTACTATTATTATTATTTATTTGTTGTTTGGTTTTTTTTAACCAAGGTAATTCAAAGCAACTTACAACATATAAACAAACACATATGTTGAAACTGTCACAAAAGAAAGAAATCTAAAAGATAGTTCTGTTTTTAAAAGGCAGGATTAGAACATCCCACCCACTCAAGGATAATTAAGAGCCAAAGACCTGGAGAAAAATAATGGTGTCTGATGTGTGACATTGAGAGTGCGGCAAGGCAAGGCACAGCTGGATTGGCTGTGGGGTTGGCTGTGGGGCCCAGTTCCCCATGGGGAACTCAATCATGCAGCTAATCCCCACTCAGAAAGCAGCTCTGCCAACCAAATGCAGGGTGCTTTGCTGGGTATAGAGCTTGCAACACCCCTTGCGGTTCCCAACTTCTCCCAAACCAGGTCACTGTCAGATAAATTGTCCTGCCCACCTCTCAAAGTTGGCTCAGGGGGTGGGGGTTAATGAGCAGGGCCAGCCACCCTGGGCTTACCTGAACAATGAATAAGACTGAAATTATTATGCAGCTCAGGACCACCATACCTCAAGGACTGCCTCTCTCCCTATGAACCTCTGAGGCCCTTCTTTGTGTGCTGCCTCCTTGAGAAATCTGGAGGGTGGCAACATGAGAAAGGGCCTTTTTGTGGTGTCTCCTCAGTTGTGGAATGCTCTCCCCAGGGAGGCTCACCTGGCGCCTTCACTACATGTTGTTAGGCACCAGGTGAAAACATTCCTTTTTAACCACATTTTATGCAAATCTATCTCCTTTTTCCTTTTGGTGATGTGCTTTTTCTGAGTCCATGCAAAACTCTGCCTACAGACTTTCTTCCCCCTTCTTCAGGAATTTGTCAGAAGCACAGAACAACTGGAAAGATTCTGGAACAGGGCAAGAAGATTCCTCAGGTAAGCATATGTCGGGAAAGGAGATACCCACAATGTAGTCCATAATTGCCTAATTGGGCCTTCTGTGAAAGGGGGGAGTGGAGGAGGAGGCACAAGAGGCCAATTAACCTGCTCCAGGTGTAGCACCCATCTTTGCTGCAGGTAAACGTGGGGGGAGAGCAACTGCTAAAGCGCAGCCAACGCAACCTATTCCTGAGCCTGCAGCACAACCCACACCGTCCTCCTGAGTGCACCGCCACTTTCTCCCACATAAGTTGGATGGGAGCCTTCTGGATTTGTCCATGGTAACTTTTTATACTGTTAACCTGAGTTTCATACCTCTCCCTGCTGTGCGCACAGAGTTTCAAATGCGGCAGCGACTCCTTTCCCCTCTTGTGGTCTGTGACCTCTCTTGCTCAAAGCATAATCAGGAAAAAGCCAAAAATGAACTTGTTGTCGGTGTCTGCAGAATAAAGGAGCTTTTGTGGGGACCTAGAATGGCTTTTCTGTTCCTCAACAACTTTGTGCAGGGTTTCGATGGCACTCTGCCATTTCTTGCTATGGGAGCATTTTGCCATTGTTGAACAGAGCCAGCTTTAAAAAGGGGCTTCCTTGCTTCTGGGACTCAGAAGGGCTTCCCCATTGTGTCTGTTCCTCCTTTGTGCGCGGCAACTTCCTCAGTGGTGAGAAGAGCCCTCTTGGATCAGACCAAAATCCTGTCTGATCCAGCATTGGGTTCCCTAAGGGCGGGGGGGCCAGTTTGAATCAGTCTGCAGTGAAAGGCAAAACTATTTCTACTTCCTCAAACTGTATTCTCACAGAAACCCAACCATCCTTTGAAATTTGCACTTTGTTTAATTTTGCAATGCAGTTTTCCAAATAATGCACACAAAAAGGTATATACTGAGGATAAAGTGTGCCACTGGGCTGCATGTTCCTCACCGCTGTCCCACACGAATGACTTTGTGCCCATAGAAACGTGGCACAGCACTGAGAGGACAAGGCCAGATCCTTTGTCTTGGCTTCAGGAAGTTCTTATATGGAAGAGCATTCAAATATTGTATCTCCCACCTGGTGGGAAAACAAACAAACGGGTTTTGCACCTTCAACAATTCCAAACAAGAGGGACCCTCAGGAATGTCTAGCTCAGGGATACAGAGGCCCCGTTTTGAATGAGCCTCGTTGTGTGGCGGTGGCAATCCAGAGTAGCTCCACCAAAGAGTTTCCAATCCCTTCCTCCCTGACTTTCCTTCCCTGGAAAAATGCAAACTTTCCCTCTGCCTTTCTTTGGGAGATTTGTTCTCCCTTTCCATGCCTTGGTGGCAAAATGATCTTCGCCTTAGTTTTTCTCTCAGCTGAGGATGCAGCACATTCCAAAAGGGACTCTCAAACTTTCTTTCCTTCCCGCCTCCTGGCTGAAGTAAGAGTTGAGTAGCACTTCCCCCACCCCTCCATGGGTTATGTTATGTACTGAGTTGAATAGGATCCAAACTGCAGCAGTCTGATTGGTCCTAGAACAATGCAGCAGTATGATTGGTTGGCAGAAACCACCCAATCATGCTCCAGATATAAGTGAATCCACAACCTGATTGGCTTACAGTAGAATTCCAGAATTAGCCAATCATGTGCAGCCCATTGTGTAACTAATGTATATAAAGCAGATACTTTGAGGGGACATTCATTCATTCCTCCTCACCACTATGAGCTGAATAAAGAGCATGAAATCACTTTGCGACTCTGAGTACATTTCACTGGCGACGAAGGTGGGATCCCGCTGAGCTGACTGCCACACACAGCACTGCAGCACTGCCACCTGCCGCACCGCTGCCTCGCACCGTGTATCCAGGCTTCAGCTCCGGGACACAAGGAACTCAGAATGGCAACCGACAGCAGCTTCTCGCCGTTCAACCCAGCATCTGGAGACTGGGAAGCGTACGCCTCCCGTTTCACCTTCCTCCTAGAAGCCAAAGGGGTCACCGATGAAGAAGACGCCAAGAAGAGGGCGATATTTTTCAGCGTCTGCGGAGAGGAGACGTTTGAAATCGCCCGGGCTCTCATTGCACCTGAAGACGTTGCTACTGTTCCATACAAAACAATAATGGAACAGCTGAAGGGGCACTTTTTGCCACAGCCCTCAGTGGTGGCTCGTCGAAATGCCTTCTACACAAAGCGGCAAGCCCCTGGGGAAACCATAACTGGGTTTGTGACCTCTCTCCGCCAAGCCGCCCGGTTCTGCAACTTCTCAGAGCTGGAGAACATGCTTCGGGACCGCCTCATCGGTGGCCTGAAGGATGAGAAGCTGCAACGACGCCTCTACACTAAGAAGGACCTAACGTTCCAGGTCGCTCTGGAGGAGGCCCTGGCAATGGAAGCTGCCAAGAGGTCGACGCAAGAGGCACGGCCGAGCCTGCCATCCCAACTGAGGGTCCACCACGAAGACCTCACCGACGACTCAGGATCTGACAGGGAGGAGGTGCACCGAGTACAGCAGCGCACTCAAGCAGCCCACATACCACAGCTGCCTCAACGAGAAGGAGGGAACTGCGCAAGCTGCGGGGAAAGTCACGAGAGGAGGACCTGCTGTTTCCGCAACGCAAAGTGCAGGCAGTGCAGAAAATCGGGACACATCGCCCGGGTGTGTCGAGCTCAGCCCACCCGACGCCAGGCATCAGATGACCAATCCAAGAGCCCCAGGTCCCGGGGCCCAACGCACCAAGGCAACTCGACGGAGCTCACGGACTTCCAGGTATACCAGTTGCCCCACCCCAATGTAGAGAAAATTTATATAGAGGTACAGATAGAGGGGGCCCCATGCCGCATGGAGCTTGACACGGATTCAACTCTATCCATAATCTCGGCAAGGACCTTAAGGAAACTGTGTCCTACTGGGGGTCCCAAACTCAGGCCGGCCCCATTCACCCTCCGGGACTTTCAGAAACGTAAGGTCCCCACAATGGGGGTGGGGACCTTCAGGGTGCAATACCGAGGGCGGACGCAGCAACTGGACTTGCTTGTGGTCAAGGGCCCCTACATTAGCTTACTGGGATTGGCATGGTTTGGACCACTGGGGCTAGCCATCACCGGGGTGAACCACACTACCTTACAAGTGGACATGGACACCATATGCAAGGAATTTCCAGGGGTTTTCAATGGGAAATTGGGACAGTATACGGCCCCCCCCATTGCTCTACAGCTTGACCCCGCAGTACGACCGGTCAGGGTCAAGGCCCTCCGGGTCCCGTTCGCCCTGAAACCCTGTATAGACGAGGAATTGGACCGGCTCGTGGAGCAAGGAGTGCTGGAGCCGGTGCCTAATGCCCCCTGGGAAACCCCGATCGTCACACCCGTCAAGCCTAATGGTTCGGTCCGCATCTGCGCAGACTACAAATGTACCATAAACAAGGCCCTCACGGCCCATGCATACCCAGTGCCAGTGGTCAGCCATGTCCTTGCCACCCTGGCTGGGTCGAAAATTTTTGGCAAGCTGGACTTGGCCCAAGCATATCAACAGCTGCCAGTAGATGAGGCCACAGTAGAGGCACAGACGATTGTGACGCACAGAGGAGCGTTCAGGGTAAAGCGGCTGCAATTCGGTGTCAGTGTGGCACCAGGCATATTCCAGAATCTAATGGACTTGCTCCTTAAAGGGATTCCTGGCGTCACCCCCTTCTTCGATGATGTGTTGATTGCTGGGCCCACACCAGAGGAGTTTGAGGACCGCCTCCGCACCGTTCTGCACCGTTTCCAGATCGCGGGTCTCAAGGTGAAGTGGGAAAAATGTCTACTAGGATTGCCTCAGGTGGACTTTCTGGGATTTATGGTGGACGCAGAAGGGGTCCACCCGACTGGGGACAAGGTACGGGCCATTTGTGATGCCCCAGCGCCCAAGAGCAAGACTGAACTTCAGGCCTTCTTGGGACTATTGAACTTTTACCATTCCTTCCTTCCCCACAAGGCGGCGGTAGCGGAGCCCCTACACAGACTCCTGGACAACCGGGCCCCTTGGGTGTGGGGCCAGCACCAGGAGGCCGCATTCCAGGCAGTCAAGGACTTGCTCATCTCGGAATCGGTCTTGGCACACTTCAACGAGAGGCTGCCGGTGGTGCTAGCATGCGACGCCTTGCCCTATGGCATTGGCGCTGTCCTGGGACACCAACTCCCAGACAGAAGAGAGGTGCCTGTGGCATACTTTTCCCAGACACTCAACGCAACCGAGCGGAACTACTCGCAAATCGACAAGGAGGGTCTGGCAATCGTGAAGGGAGTAAAAAAATTCCATGATTTCTTGTACGGGCGGCCCTTCACCGTGGTGACTGACCACAAGCCGTTGCTTGGCTTGTTTGCCCCTGAAAAGCAGACCCCCCAAGTGCTGTCTCCTCGCGTCCTCAGGTGGTCAATTTTCCTTGCCAGCTACCAGTATGCACTGATTCACCGCCCGGGGAAGGCGATGGGCCATGCGGACGCCCTCAGCAGGCTACCACTACCGGAAACAGGCCCCGATCCAGCACCTGCACAAGAGGTTATGAGCCTGGAGCTGCTTCCCGACCGCCCCATTCAGGCACAAGAAGTTGCACACCATTCCAAGAAAGATAGGGTCATCTCCCGGGTCCTGGACTGGGTGTGGAGGGGATGGCCCAGCAGCAGCCCTGGGCCAGAATTCGCTGGCTACACAACCCACAAACATGAACTGTCGGCCCACAAGGGGTGCCTGTTATGGGGAAGCAGGGTCGTTGTTCCCCAGCCCCTCCGCAAAAGGGTCCTCACAGCCCTACACGAGACACTCCAAGGGGTAGTAAGAATGAAGGCCCTGGCCAGGAGTTATGTGTGGTGGCCGGGGATTGACGGAGAGATAGAGGCCTGGGTCAAACATTGCCAGGCCTGCCAAGAATCCCGCCCAGATCCCCCAAGGGCCCCAGTCCAGTCCTGGGAGTCCGCCCGAGCACCATGGTCACGCCTGCATGTGGACTTCGTTGGCCCCTTTCAGGGGAAAACATTCTTCATAGTGGTGGACTCCTACACCAAATGGCTGGAAGTCACACTGGTACCGTCCACTTCTACATCCGCAGCCATCCGGGTACTACGCAGGCTGTTTGCAACCCATGGGCTCCCTGACACTCTCGTCTCAGACAACGGGACTGCATTTACGTCAGGAGAATTCCAAACCTTCACAGTGCAGAATGCCATCCGCCACATCCGTTCGGCGCCATTCCACCCTGCCACCAATGGCCAAGCAGAATGCATGGTGCGGACCACCAAGGACACCCTTCGCTGCATGACGCAAGGAGATTGGGAGTACCGCCTTGCCACATTCCTCCTAGCACAGCACAGCACCCCCAGCTCAACGACTGGCCGGAGCCCTGCTGAACTACTAATGGGTTGGCGCCTAAGCAATCAGATTGGACCGCCTTCACCCCGATAGAGCTCAGGATGAGGTAGTGGTGGCGGAAGGCAGGAACCCCCGGACCTTTGAGGCCCAGGACCCAGTGTACGCAAAGAATTTTGGGGCAGGCCCAGCATGGGTACCCGCCACAGTCACCAGGGTCACTGGCCCCGTGTCGTACGAGGTGCTAACGGATGGGGGGCAATGGTGGCGCTGCCACTGCAACCAGATACGGAGACGATTCCCGGGAGAAAACCAGGAGGAGGAAAGGTCAGAGGAGTCCCAAGGGAACAGAGGGGCAGTGAGGCCCATAGAGCAGGAGAGGCAGAATCAGTAAATACAGAGAGGACCCGTGAGGCCGAAAGGACACCGGAACCAGAACCACGACTGAGCGAGCCGGTTGCGCCAGACCAAACAGGCCCATCACAGCCAGCATCCTTGGAACATGAGCCAGAACCTGAACCCCAGACCAGGGAACACCACAGGCCGCAACGCACACGTAGGCCGCCGGCGTACCTCGAGGACTATGAATGTGACCTCCCGGGCAGGACTGGAACTTAGAGGGGAGGGGTGTTATGTACTGAGTTGAATAGGATCCAAACTGCAGCAGTCTGATTGGTCCTAGAACAATAGGATCCAAATTGCAGCAGTCTGATTGGTCCTAGAACAATGCAGCAGTATGATTGGTTGGCAGGAACCACCCAATCATGCTCCAGATATAAGTGAATCCACAACCTGATTGGCTTACAGTAGAATTCCAGAATTAGCCAATCATGTGCAGCCCATTGTGTAAATAATGTATATAAAGCAGATACTTTGAGGGGACATTGATTCATTCCTCCTCACCACTATGAGCTGAATAAAGAGCATGAAATCACTTTGCGACTCTGAATATATTTCAGGTTAGAAACAAGTGCTGCTCTGGGGGCTACTTGAAAACTAAGTGTGTTGTTGTTGGGCTAAGCCTTGTCCTATTCTGACTGCCAAACCCTCTACCTCCATGCTTACCAAATGTCTGTCTCCCCTCCATGGATCCAAGTCCTCCCTCCCTGCCACTTTCTGGATCCCTTCACTTTGTCGCACTCTAGCACAGCCATGAAATAAAACACATGGCTCTGTAGCACCTCCTCGTTTGGAGGCAGTGATACATCTGAGTTGCAGCTGCAGGAGAGAGGCTCCTTCTTATGCGTTGCACTTTTGGGCATCGGGCCGTGGTCCTGGGTTGGGGGCTGAAGACCTTTTGCTCTTTCTGCAGTGGGGTCTCTGCAATATCCCAGTCTCCAGGGCCCTGGAGTCACCCCACCAACATAAGAGGGGAGCTGTTTAGCCACTGCATGCTCCAAAGTTGAGCATTCAGGAACTCTGAAAAAAATCAGTGCCTCCATTTCCAGACAATGGGATGCAGCAAGTTCTGTGACATGCAGTGGAACTTCCAGGAAAATACGACTTAGGTCACTCTGAAAGTGATGTTGGAGCAGCCTGCGTCCTTTGCCCAGTATGTGCACAGCAAATAGCAGATCTTGGTGAAAGGCAACATGTAGCAAGGATCATTCTAATGAATTCATTATTATTATTATTATTATTATTATTATTATTATTATTATTATTATTTAAGATTATTGTATCATCTTAGAAGGTTGCACAATCTTAGAAGGGTCATGGCTGTGACTATTGTGAAGGACCCCACACTTCTGAATTTGCTACCTCACTCCTGGTGTTGGGTTGGCCTCTGTGCGTAACAGGGCCCTGAACTAGATGGACCTTTGGTCTGAATCTTGGGCTCTTATTAGCTATGATAAGAATGGAACCTCCATGTACAAATACAGTATACCTCTGAATATCAGGCAGCAGGGGTAAACATTAACAAGAAGTGAGGACTATTGCCTTCAAGCCTGGGCTTCCTGCTGGCAACTGGTTGGCTACTGGAGGGGGGGGCAGGACATTGGACCCTAATGGATATTTAGACTTACTCAGCAGAGCTCTTACCTTCTTAGCGCTCCAAGCTTTTGTAGTTTTTATTCCTTTAAAAATCTTGAGAGTGAAGAATTGCATCTAAATGCCAAATCCCGCCTTCTCTATAGCAGAATAAGCTGCCTGTAGAATGGGTGGCAAGCACTGAGACATCATTAATGAGAAAATTGTTATGTGCCGCCTCAATCGCTAAGCATGGAGAAACTTCAGGGATTCCACGGCTCCGTTTCCTTGGAGATGGTGGTGTCTTGAGGATGTGTGGTTTTAGTTGCACACATATAGAACCTGAGCCTAAGATGGAGGGGCTCACAGCCTTAACGCCCCAACAGATGTTGCTTCTCCATTAGTCTCAGCTTGAGAAGTAGCACAGAACAAGCAGGGTTCTGGGTCTCCGGATTCAGTGACAGACCTTGGCAACTCAGATTTCAGTGGCCCCCTGTGCGATGCCAACCTCTGGTGCCCCCCACCTCTCGCCTTCCATTGGACACCATAGTTGTGGCACCTGCTGCAGTGCCTGCAAGGCTCCCTGCCCTGTGCAACTGAACTGGCCTAGATCTGCCTCTGCCTGCTTCCAGCTCAGCTCTCTCCCCCCACTCTACCCACAGTTCTCCTCCCAAGCAGCTAGTGGGGGTGGGAGTAAAGGCCACCCAATAGCCTGGAGGGCAGTTAGCTCTTACAACTGAGCTCGGGTTTTTTAATATGCTGATGAAGACCCTTAGGTGGCCCCCTAAGGTCACTTAGCCTTACAAAGAAACCTGTCTGACCAGTCCAGCAACCTCCTCCATGAGATTCCAGTCCTCCCTGGGCCCAAGAGCCCAAGATCTGGATGGGACCCAGGGCATCATACAGACTGGCCCCGCTCCTGCAAAACACAAGAGAATATTTCATGGTCTGCATGGAGATGCACAGGTGCTGCAGCAGTCTTCTGTTTCTCTGCCTGTTCCCCAGTGCCTCTCTGGACCACGTCTGCTGATGGGCTGGTTAAGCTGAGGATGGACCCCACGTGTCTGCAAGCTCCCATAACTGTTCACCAGATGTTTCAAGAATCCTTAGAGAAATATGGGTCTCTCAATGCAATGGTCAGCAAGAAGGATGGGGAATGGGAAAAGATCACCTTTGCTGAGTATTACAACTATTCTCGCAAAGCAGCTAAAAGCTTCCTGAAGGTAAACTTGGGGGGCCTGAAGCGGGAGATCCAAAATGCTGTCCTTTGGGGTGTGGCTCTTGTGTGGTTGCTTTTCAGAGTAATTTTTAAAGCTTAAGGAGAGAGGTGAACAATAAGGCCACCCAATAAGAACAGACGAGCATCCTAGGAGGGTGGGCAGGTCCCTGGCAGGAGGACCAACAGCCCCAACGTCGAGAGCAAGCCTGAGAGATGTCTGGTCCAGAAGCAGTCTGTGTCTCGGGGGGGGGGGGGTTACTGATGTGCCAGTGGGCCAAGCTCATAGTGTTTCTATTAGTGTTTCAAGCCCTAGCAACTTGGGACCAGCTGACCTACAAGATGGCCTTACAAGACTGCTTCAATCTGCAGAACTGGCACTATTGTAGGTGCCACATAATCCCAGTTCCACGTGTGCTGAAAACTGATCTTTTAGTGCAGCAGCACCTGCACGCTGGAACTTCCCACCTATTGACCTCAGGCAGCATTCAGACTCCTATTTCTTTTGCAAAAAATTGTGCTTTATCTTCTCTCTCTCTTTCTCTCTCCAGCTTGGCCTTGAGCGATTCCACAGTGTAGCGATACTTGGGTTCAATTCCACAGAATGGTTCATTTCAGCCGTGGGAGCTGTTTTTGCTGGGTAAGCTTTGGAGGAGGCATACAGGACTTATTTCAGGCACTGTTCAGCCAACCTTGCTTTGCAAGATCAGAAACAAAAGGAACCACCATTTATTCCATTATGTCACCACCTCACCAGTATTTCATTTTATTTATTTTTTTACTCTTTTCTTATGTTGATAGCTCACCTTTCTTCCAGCTTGGAACCCTGAGCACATGTGCTTAGCTTTTGCAAGACTGGAGAACACATTCTATACTGTAAAGCCAGCGATGTGGAGCCTGTGGCCTTCCAGATGTTGTTGGACCCAACACTCATCAGCCTAGCCAATGGCAGGGGTCAGAGTCCCACAACACCTGGGTGGTCCAGAGGTCAGGGTAAGGAACCCCTGACCATTAGGTCCAGTCGTGGCCGACTCTGGGGTTGCGGCGCTCATCTCATTTTATTGGCCGAGGGAGCCGGCGTACAGCTTCCGGGTCATGTGGCCAGCATGACTAAGCCGCTTCTGGCGAACCAGAGCAGCACATGGAAATGCCGTTTACCTTCCCGCCAGAGTGGTACCTATTTATCTACTTGCACTTTGAGGTGCTTTCGAACTGCTAGGTTGGCAGGAGCAGGGACTGAGCAACGGGAGCTCACCCCGTTGCGGGGATTCGAACCGCCAACCTTCTGATCGGCAAGCCCTAGGCTCTGTGGTTTAACCCACAGCGCCACCCGCATCCCAAGAGGTCAGGGTAGAAGACTCCAATTTCCAGTGTTACTTGCACTGTTTCCATTACACTGCTGTTTAGTTTCCAACAAAAATTACATCATTGGGCTTGCTGTCCACTGTGGTGGAATTTTGTGCAATTAGCTGCATTGTTATTATTATGTGATATTCCATACCGTTAGTTTCAGTGTGAAAGAAACACAATGACAATGGGTGTATATTATCCATTATGTGTTGATTTGTGGACTGAAAGCAACAATAAGAGTAAATACAGTCCATATGCATCAGACTGATTTCCATTCTGGACACAGGACGAATGAGTAAACATTGTCAATTTCCACACCAGTTTCCGTCGGCATCCTCCGACCTCCTGAGCCACAGATTCCCCAGCCTTATGAGTAATTCTGGCAGGGTGAGGAAGGAGCCTTGGAGTACCATGGTGTGACCTAAGCCCTTGTAAGGATGGTCAAATTTCCTATGTGGACTTGGAATAACCAGCCAGATTACCAGTGTGGCTAGAAGCTGATGCTGGAAGCTAGAGAGACAGAGGCATCTCTGTTCAGCACTGGACCCCCGGCTGGGGGGGGGGGGCACTTCCCTGGCAACCTAATGGGGAAGTGACATCTGCTGGAGGGTTAATGCTGTGACTGCCTCCATCCCATGCTCAGTTTGTGTATGGGTGTAAATAAAACCATAGGTCCTAAAGACACCACCGTCTCTGCTGACCTTTGTTGCAAGGAAAGTGCAGGAACCCCTAGAGCCTCTCGGAGACTGAGGTGCACACAACATTGCCAGGAAGCAAAGCTTTCATTTTTTAAAAGTGTCTTTCCCTCCCCTTCCAGCGGCATTGTGACAGGGATCTACACAACCAGTTCTCCTGAGGTCTGCCACTACATTGCTCAGGACTGCCGAGCTAATATCATTGTGGTTGAAAACCAGAAACAACTGGACAAAATCATGCAAGTAAGAGACTCCAGCTTCTTCTTCTTTTTACTGACCTGCACAAGAAGGTTTGTGCTAGAAAGCTAATCCATTCCCAGAGGAATCAACTGGGGGCTGAAAGGCAAGGCTGGTTGCAGCTGGAGAAGGACCTTGCTCTGGGGTGAAGCACCTGCTCTGTATGCAGAAGGTCTCAGGTGTAATGCCAGGTCAATGATGAATAAAACCACTGCCATCCATGACTTGATCGTGGATGGAGGACTTGACCTGGCATGTGTAACAGAGACTTGGTTGGATGAAGCAGATGGGCCTGTCTTAGCTTCTGCTTGTCCACCAGGTTTCTCTTACGCACAACAACCCAGGTCATGTGGGTGGGGAGGGGGGGGTTGCGGTGATTTTTAGGAAGTCATTAGTTTGCATCAGGCGTCCTACTGGGAAGATACAGTTTTCTGAGTGCATGTTCTGGAAGTTGGGCAATAGGGGCAGTACAGGATTCCTTTTGGTGTACCAACCTCCCCACTGTGCCAAGGATTCCCTGCCTGAGCTGCTTCAGGTAGTGGCCCATGTTCTCCTGGAGACACCTAGTTTGGTTGTCCTAGGGGGTTTTAACATCCATGCCGACACGACCTTACAAGGGGGACTTCGTGGAAAGCATGGCCTCCATGGGGCTGTCCCTGAATAAGTTTGGTTCAACTCATAGCCATGGACATGCCTTAGACCTGGTGTTCACCTCTTCACTAGAGGTGACTAGAGGTGATCTGACACTAAGTAAAAGTGAAACAAAAGAAGTGCCATGGTCAGATCACTTCCTCGTGCAACTGGACTTCTCCGCGACCCTTCCCCTCTGCAGGGAGGTGGGACCAATTCGGATGGTCCGCCCCTGCCACTTAATGGATCCAAATGGTTTCCAGAGAGTGGTAGGGGATGCTTTATCCCATGTTGATGGCCTTTCAGCTGATTCCCTGTCCACTGGAATGCGGAGTTAACCAGGGCTATCGACTGTCTGGCTCCGAAGCGCCCTCTCCGATTGCATGGAGCCCGGAGAGCCCCATGGTTTTCTTCGGAGCTGAGGGTGATGAAACAATCGCTGAGACGGCTTAGAGCATCGGTGGCAGAAAACTCATTCCGAATCTGACCAGACACAGGTTAGAGCTCAACGTTGAGCCTACCAAGTGGCGATAGCAACGGCGAAGAAGACTTTCTTCACCGCCTCTATTGCATCTGCAGAAGATAGTAGCAGGAGACTCTTTCAGGTGGTCCACAATTTAACTGAACCACCTTTACCACCGGGGCCTTGTAAAGACCCCAAGATCTCCTGCAACGATTTTGCAAAGTTTTTTGCAGATAAAGTCACTCATATTTGGAAGGAGCTAGACACCACTGTGGGAGCAGGGCTGGGGCAGGAGAGTGCTAGAGCCCTGTCTGGTCAAGTTGCATGGAATCAATTTCAATCTGTTACCCCATAGGATGTGGACAGGCTGCTTGGACTCGTGAAACCAATCACCTGTCTCCTTGGCTAATAAAAGCAAGCCAGGAAGGGCTGGGCGATGGGCTCTGTGGGGTGGTGAATGCTTCCCTCTGTGAGGGAACATTCCCAGATCCGCTGAAAGAGACGGTATGGCCAACTATCCGCTGAAAGAGGCGGTATGACCAACTATCGCCCAGTCTCAAATCTTCCGTTCTTGGGCAAGGTGATTGAGCGGGTGGTTGCTGAACAACTCCAGGCACGCCTGGAGGATGCGGACCATTTGGATCCCTTCCAATCGGGATTCAGGCCTCATCATGGGACTGAAACTGCCTTGGTCATGCTGGTTGATGATCTCCGGCGGGCTAGGGACAAAGGTGAGAGCTGTTTCCTAGTTCTGCTGGATCTCTCAACGGCCTTTGATACAATCAACCATAACATCCTTCTGGACCATCGAGAGGGGCTGGGAGCTGGGGGCACTGTTATACAGTGGTTTCGCTCCTTCCTCCTGGGCCGTGTTCAGAAAGTGGTGGGGGGGGGATGAGTGTTCAGACCCCTGGGCCCTCACTTGTGGGGTGCCTCAGGGTTCCGTCCTCTCCCCCATGCTTTTTAACATCTATATGAAGCCGCTGGGAGATATCATCAGGGGGTTTGGACTGGGTGTCCATCAATATGCAGATGATACCCAGCTCTACCTCTCTTTCAAATCAGAACCAGTGAAGGCGGTGAAGGTCCTGTGTGAGTGCCTGGAGGTGGCTGGAAGATGGATGGCGGCTAATGGATTGAGGTTGAATCCTGACAAGACAGAAGTACTGTTTTTGGGGGACAGGGGGCGGGCAGGTGTGGAGGACTCCCTGGTCCTGAATAGGGTAACTGTGCCACTGAAGGACCAGGTGCGCAGCCTGGGAGTCATTTTGGACTCACAGCTGTCCATGGAGCGCAGGTCAATTTTGTGTCCAGGCAGCTGTTTACCAACTCCACCTGGTACGCAGGCTGAGACAGAGTGGCGCATGCTCTAGTTATCTCCTGCTTGGACTACTGCAATGCGCTCTACGTGGGGCTGCCTTTGAAGGTGACCCAGAAACTACAACTAATCCAGAATGCGGCAGCTAGACTGGTGACTGGGGGCGGCCGCCGAGACCACATAACACCGGTCTTGAAAGACCTACATTGGCTCCCAGTACATTTCCAGGCACAATTCAAAGTGTTGGTGTTGACCCTTAAAGCCCTAAATGGCCTCGGCTCAGTATACCTGAAGGAGCGTCTCCACCCCCATCGTTCTGCCCGGACGCTGAGGTCCAGCGCCGAGGGCCTTCTGGCGGTTCCCTCATTGTGAGAAGCAAAGCTACAGGGAACCAGGCAGAGGGCCTTCTCGGCAGTGGCGCCCGCCCTGTGGAACGCCCTCCCATCAGATGTCAAAGAGATAAACAACTACCTGACATTCAGAAGACATCTTAAGGCAGCCCTATTCAGCGAAGTTTTTAATGTGTATCTTAGTGTATTTTTGGTCTTTGTGGAAGCTGCCCAGAGTGGCTGGGGAAACCAATAATAATTTACATGGCTCAGCCTCCCCGCCTAACAGCTGGTGTGCTGGTAGCCCAGCAGCAGCCACAGCGGCCCTTTTCCTGCGCATCCTCCAGCTGACTCCAGAGCTTCAACTCCAGTTGTGTGGATAGAGAAAGCAGGGGAGAGAGCTGGAGAGCAGGGTTAAAATGAGTGTTTGGAGGCTTTTTAGAGGGTGCTCCCCACTTTATGTGGTTTCCTTTATGTGCATGGGGGCCCAGAATGCACCCCCCACATAAGTGGTGGGGGGGGGACACCTGTACTTTAAAATGGATTTTGAATAAATGTGCAATTGCTGATTGGTCATGAATTCAGAACAATGCTTATTATAGGGTAAGGGGAAGGGACACTGGTGATGAGTTATGGAACCAAAGGCGGGGGTGGCCCCTAAAAGTTTGGGAACCCCTGATAAAAGCCAAGCCTGCTGGGTGGGAGTTGGGTATATAAGCAGTGGCTCTTGTCAATAGATTGCTGGGGACAGGAGGAACGCAGGGGCCCCAACCCGCAGAGAGTGTCCTTGGGCCAGGAAATCCTATGTACATGGCTGCGTGGAAGGAGCAGGGTCTCTTCCCTCCTTCTGCTTGCGTCATCCCTAGAAAGCACCGGCCGAGCAGATTTTCCCTTGCCCTGCTCCTTTCCAAGGGAAAACCTGCTCTTCAGTGACAGATTGGAACAAAGGGCAATCCAGGGAAGTTGCCGTTTGCTCTGACTGAGCGCCAAAGAGTGGTTTTCCCTGAGGGAGGCCATGGGTGGTAGGTGGGGAGCAGTGGAAGAAGAGGGGGTTTGGAGAAGCCCCAGGGCTGCGCTCCTGAGTCAGCCTGGTCACTAGCAGCTCAGGTGGCCCCATGGCTGAGAGTCTTTTCCCAGCTCTTCCGGGTTCACTAGCTATGGGGCTTTTTTTGGAACAAGGATTTAAAATGCAATAAATTCACATATATTTCATCTCCCCCCCCCCCTCCTTTAAATGTTGCACAGATCCAGAATTGTTTACCACACTTGAAGGCCATTGTGATGTACAGGGGGCCCTTGTCTGAGAAGCATCCCAATTTGTACACGGTATGTTGGGCAAGGAACCACAAACCATACAAGAAATTCTGCTTATTTCTGCTTATCTGATTCATTTTGTCTCTTCTTCCTTGTTGCTGGAATGCCTGAAAAACAATGCAAAATGCCTCCAGGAGTGCAAGTTGTTAAAAATAGTAAAGAACAGCTTTTCTTTGGAATACATTGTGCATGCAGAATAGTTGGTGAGCTTGTTATCCTGCAAGCAGAATATTCCAAGGACTGTTTTCAGTGAGTCTCTTTCTTCCTTTAGTGCAAGGATGGGAGAACCTCTCTCAAGCCAAGGGCCGCATTCTCTTCTGGTCAGCCCGGCAGGGGCCACACAGGAACTTGACACACATTTGCAGTTCAAGGGCACTTTCCAGGCAGGCCAGGGCCCCAAGAAGGCAGGCGAGAGGGAAGCCCAAGAGCCAGGGAGCAGCCTAAAGGGCTGCATCCAGCCTCTGGGCTGCAGGTTCCCATGCCGGCTGCATGAATTCCCTGAAGCCTCTGCAGAAGAGCCCTGGGGCTCATTTCCCCTTTGCTCTTCAGATGCAGCCCAGCCTTTTCAAATGGCGGCATCAAATGTCTGTGGAAACGGAAACTTTACCCTGCTGTAGGAGCTTGCCAAGAAATCCGCAGCCAGGCGGCTTGGGAGCAGAAGGATTAGCACTTCATGGGATGACAAGGATCACTTGGCCAGGATGAGGGCATTATGAAGCATCACCAGGGAAGGAGAACTAATCCTTGACCCATAACCAGAGGGATGGCACCTGCCCAGCGAGCGCAGAGGGCAGAAAAGGACGTTGGCTCACGGAGACTCGCCACAGCAAGGAACGTGGGTTCAGGAATCTTTAGCTCAAACATCCATTCTTTATCATCATGTAGCTATGCTTTAGACTTGACAAACAATTTGGTGTAGATAAGGGCAGCTTCAGATCAGCCCCTATCACTGACTTCAGTTAGATTAACTCTCCAGTAAGCGTCTGCTTACACATTATACATTTAAAGCACTTCACCCCCAGAATCCCGGGAACTGTAGTTTGTTAAGAGTGCTGGGAACTGTAGCTCTGTGAGGGGTAAGCTGCCATTACCATTTGAGCGTGTTTGCAGCAAGTGTCTTTAGTACAGGGGTCACCAACCTAAGGCCCATGGGCCGGAAGCGACCTGTGAAGGTCGTTTGACCGGCCCATGAGCTGCTCCCAAACTGAGCTGCCTGCTCACACTGCGCTAAACCAGCACAGTGCGGGGACTCGCTTCCATGGCACTGGGAATCGTGTCTGCGTATGTGCAGATGCCAAAAATAGCATCTGCGCAGACGCAGAGCCCGAAAATTGCGGGTGCGCGCGTGCAATCCAGCCCACAGAGAAATATCCATGGGACTGATCCGGCCCAGGCAAGATAAACCTTGCTGACCCCTGTATTAGCTGATTCACATGTACTTGTACGTTGGGGGAATTTAGTAAGAGTAACAAAGATCAGAGTTTTTTATTTCTCTCTGGTGAACAGGCTATCAGGAAACAGAAGTTCAGCAATATTCACTGATTTATTTAGCGCACGTGCGCCCTGCAAAAAGGCTCCCAAAGCAGAACACGACAGTCCCGACCCTCAAGCTTATGAGAGCCCACCTGCTTTTGACATCTGCTCCTGAATTCCAGATGGTGCTTATAAGAATTGCCACACAACTCCAAAAATTAGCTATTTAATTTGCTTGTTTTACTCTTCCCTCCTCTTCCCCTTTTTATTTTGTGTCGTGTTTGGTTTTGCTTTTTTTTATAGATTGTAAGACAGCAGGGAGAGACTATCTTGCTTTTATTATTATATGAGCTGTTCTGGAAGTCACATGGCTGAAGGGCAGGGTAAAAATGCTTTATATAAATTATGTTAAATAAGCAATGTCTCTCCCTGTTCTATTGCAGATGGATGAATTTATGGAGTTGGGCAATGAGGTCCAGGATGGAGAGCTGGATGCTCTAATTGAGTCCCAAAAGCCAAATCAATGTTGCGTTCTGATCTACACATCCGGAACGACGGGGAAACCCAAAGGGGTGATGCTTAACCATGACAATGTGTGTATTCCAGGCACCCACCTCTCCATGGGCTGGCCCATGGCGGGAAAGTGCAGTTTAGTCTTCAGCTTCAAATAGGCAGTACCTGGTCGTGGGAATGCTTGGAAGTGACTTGCCTTAAGAACACAACAGGACAGAAAAAAATGTTTCTTAAACTCTAAGCAAGAGAGCAGAACAATCCATGGGGTTTGTTGGGACATCTCTCAAAAGCCTGCCTCCAGAATGTCAAAAATTTCACCCAAACCAGAACGGTTCAGGCCATGGCAGCTGCAGGTAGGGCTGGGAATGAACCCATTTGAAATCATGAAGAGCTGCTCGCAGTCAGTGCAGAAGAGCCAGTGGTCTGAGGCTATATTCCACATGATTTGCACACTGAACCTCCCAGGGTTCAGTTGCTGGCTCCTCCAGCTGGAAGAATAAGCAGATAGCAGGTGATGGAGAAGACTCACTCCCCCAGGCCCTAGAGAGCTGCTGCCTGCCAGAGTCTACCATGCTGGGCTAGATAGACAATAGGCTACCTCTGCAAAAGGCTGCTTCCTGTGTCCCTGACAGTGGATACAAAGTTGGTGACTCCTGTTTCCCTACGTGATTTCTATTCTGGCTGGTCGACCTGCTCCTGACAGCTGTCAGCGGAGAGGTTATTTATAATGTCACCCTCAGCCTGGAAAAATCTCTTGCCCACATGTGTGGGCTGATGCCCTCTTTATGAAAGTATGTTTCCCTCTGCCTGTGATTAAATTCGGAGCCACAGCATCACAGGATGATGCAGAAAAGCATATTTAGATGCGCAGGAGACACCAAAGCCTTGGACTCAGAAGAAAGCTTTCTCTGCCACCAGCTCTTGCACCTGCTTGATCTCAGCCTTTGCCCATTGCCCTTCTCCTCACATGCCACAAAGCTTCCCAGTCTTACTCCGTTCCTAGTCAAAGTGCTGTGGTCAGAGTGCCGACTGGCGCTGGTCACAGGACGCAAGCTCTTCCCTACTGAAACAGCTTCACTGGCTACCAGCCTGTTTCTGAAGTTTGGGCCCAAGAACCTAAGAAGAGGCTGGCTGCTGGATCCGGCCCATCTAGCCCAGCCTCTTGTCCCCCAGCCAGATGCCCCCAAGGGCAGCCTGCAAGCAGCACCGGAGCACGAGCCCCTCCCCTCCTGCTGCCTCCAGCTGTGGACTTTGAGAGCCCTTTCCTCCATGAATTTGTCTAATCTTCTTTATCTCTCTATACACATCTGCCCGGGTGCTAAGCTCCTCGGGGAGCACCTTCTCTGGGTCCTGACAACATCAGAAGCTCAGCTGGTGGTGAGACAAGAGAAAGCCTTTTCTGTGGTGGCCCCCACCACAGAATTCCCTCCCAAGAGAGGTCAGACAGGCTCCCTCTGTCTATACTTCTGCTGGGAGGTTAGGAGTTTCCTGTTCAGGCATATGATGCTGAGCACTGGGCAGTTGCCACTGCAAACTGAACTTTAATGCTGATTTTAAATGTGCTTTTATGTATTTTAACCATTGTTTTAAACTAGGGTTTACTTTGTATTTTATAATGATGTTTTAAAATGTTGTAAGCCGCCTTGAATCCCAACCTGGGATTCTCCCAAATCCTTGGAGAGCTGCTGGCCTTCAGAGTCAACATTACTAGGCTAAATGGACTAATGGACCATGTAGCATTTCAAGAAGTGCTAATTGGTGAACACAAATTTGAAGTGGGCCAAAATCCCCCCTCCCGTCCCCTCTGATCATGGAGCGACAATTCCCAGAGTTCTCTGGGGAAAGGGATTGATTGCTAAACCACTCTGAAAACTGTAGCCCCCTGAACCAACTCCCACTCCCAGAATTATTTGGGGCAAGCCATGAATTGCTTCAAGTGGACTCAGTGTTTTCCATGCATGGTGTGAATGTGACCTTGGTCTTTGCTGATGGAGGGCTCCTCGTTGTCAAAAGACATCTGCTCCATTATCTAACGCCTCTGTATTTATCTGCACAGATAACCTGGACTTCAGCCCATGCCAGCCGGGCAGGGAACATGCAGCCGGCTGAAATCCAGCAGGAGACCATCGTCAGCTACCTTCCTCTCAGCCACATTGCAGCCCAGATTTATGACCTCTGGACTGGAATCAAGTGGGGAGAACAGGTCTACTTTGCAGAGCCGGATGCCTTAAAGGTCTCTGTACAAAAAAATGTAAAAAATAAAAATGCCCCAGTTATTTTTCACTCTTCAAAACTGTCAAGTTGAACTTGGTGTTTTTCAGTGAGATGATGCAGAAGACCCTTTAAAGCTTTGGAAACCCCTCTGGGAAACAATAAGAAGCAGACTATATGGGGAACAAACAGTTAATTTACTGCCTTCGGGGGTGATTAAACCCTTCAACACCCTTTAAGTGTAAAGTCAGACTAGTGATCAGGATGGTTAAAGTATAATTGACTGCAGATATATGTCTTTATTCTAACTGTCCCTTCCTGGACAAAGAGTCTGTAGATTTTGAAAGAACTACAGAACTCAGGCTGAGCCGAAAGGGAGCACTTTTTGAGAATGTCTTTGGTAGCCACAAAAAGCCTTCCTCTCTTTTCAACAATGGGGTCTTCTCTGAAATGAAGCTTCACCCATTCCGAGTGCGGGCAATTCCTGTCTAGGAATGATTGCCTTCACTCTCAAGTGGCTTTGTTTGACCTCAGAAATATCAACAATATGTAGCCAAATAGGAGTAGCTAGCTAGTGTCAGGCTATATTGTGTTGTCTATGCAATTTTTGGTTGTCTGTAGTCTCTGCTTTCCAATTTTGCCATCCATTCTTGGTCTTCTTAGGGGGGCTTGGTGGGTACCCTGAAAGAGGCGCTGCCCACCTCACATATGGGAGTTCCCCGGGTGTGGGAGAAGATCATGGAAAAGATCAAAGATGCCTCTTCTCAATCTGGATTTGTGAAGAAGAAAATCCTCTCTTGGGCCATGTCGGTCAGCTTGGAACAAAACCTGAGTGCCTCTTATAGGTATGTCATACAGATCTGGCCAGCAGGAGATTCAGCAGAGATTAGCACCAGGGACTCCTAGTCCTTACAAACAAGCTCAGGGTAGACTTCCATTTTTCCAGGTTAAAAAGGTCAGGTGGTTTTTGTAGGTGACAAAAGACTCAGCTGAAACTTTCAGCTTTCATGTCATTTTAGAAGAAGCTAAAAACTAGCCAAGTTCATCAAAGTTAGAGTGCAAGAGACCCTTTACAAGTTGCATGGAACCAGGCAGAGGGCCTTCTCGGTAGTGGTGCCCTCCCCATGGAACGCCCTCCCATTAGATGTCAAGGAAACAAACAAAGATCTGATTTTTCATAGACGTCTGAAGGCAGTCCTATAACTTGAAGCTCTTAATTTTTGAAGTATCGTTGTGCTCTTTTATATTCTGTTGGGCGCTGTCCAATGTGGCTGTGGCAGCCCAGTCAGATGTGTGGGGTATGAAAAACAAATTATTATTAGAAATAGAAATAGCGCTGAATGAGACAAATACCAGGTGGAAATGGGGGGAAAGGCCTTCTTCTCTCCCTTCATTCCAGCCTTGCAAAAGACACTCCAAGAGAATGTGAGGCAAGGCCCTTGAAGGGGGTGGAGGTGTGGGAATGTTAAAGATAGTAGGAAAGAATATATTGAATAAGTATTACCCTTCCTTCACTCACGCTAGTAAGTGATGTAGCAGAGCAGATTCCACTCAATATAGCTGGAAGCTAGTTTGTAGATTTGTTTGAATCTCTTAGTTAAGATTATTTCCTGGTGTCCCCTTTAATCCCTCCTAAAAGAATAACGACACAAGAGTCTTTCTAAGTAAAGTAACAAAAAGTTTACTCACATTTCAGTTCACGATTTGATCCCTGAAAGGCAGACTTTTCTCAATAGTTACACAAGAAAGTGTGAGTTCATCTCATATGGAGACTGAACTCATGTGCTGCTGGCTGAGAGCCAGCAGACAGCAAAATTACGTTAAGAGAACAAAATGGCTGCAGGAGACCAGCATGACAGCAAAAGAGAGAAGCAAGACAACAGAAAGACAAAACCAGACTGAGAAAATTGCTGCGAGACTCAGCTCTTCTGTGGAGTCAGCCAGAGCCATGCCCATCTCCCAGGTCACATGCAGGGGGAGGATGCTCCAGACCAGAGGAACAGGAAGTTCCCCTGACTGGATGTCCCCCTCCCTGTGCCCACTCTAGGGAAATAAGGAATGTTGCATTTGACTGCACCAGTGGATTACACCCTACAGGAGGGAGAACCCTGAGGGCCAGAAGCTGAAAACTGGAGGGCCACATTCCTCTCTCCAGTTTGAGGTCCCCCACCCCTGGTGTAGTCCAACAACACCCGGAAAACCACAGGTGGCCCATCCCTGGAGCAGAGCATTTTTGGCCTCTGTCTGTCTCGGGAGACAATGGAAGAGTGTGTTTTTGGGAAAGAAGTCAAACTGCTGGAAGGTAGCAGCCCCTGCTGTGGCTGCAGAGACCAATGCAGGAGAGACAGGTTTGGTTGAAGCTGGGGCAGAGGAAGGTGTCTGGTTGTGCTGATGCAGATGCACAGTAGAGTAGACTGGAAGAGACATTATTCTAGGCGGCTTCCTGGGGGTGGGGAGCCTTTTCCCTGTGGCTGCTTTGCATATTGTTCCATTCTTGATATCAGTTAGAAAAAAATTCCATTTGGCGTCTTTTTCTGTATCTCAAAGCTATTGCCATTTCTCTTGGGGGGGGGTCCTCCCACCCTCCTCTTTTATTTTCCAGTGATTTAAAGCCCTTTCGAATGAGGTTAGCAGACTCTTTGGTACTTGCTAGAATCCGCCAGGCTCTGGGCTTTTCTCGGTGTGAGAAGCACTTCTGTGGAGCCGCTCCTCTCTCGACAGAAGTGCTGCACTTCTTCCTGGGCCTGAACATCCCCTTGTATGAAGCTTACGGGATGAGCGAGACCACTGGCCCACACTGCATGTCCAGCCCTTATGTTTACCGGCGTTACAGGTAAAGTTGTGCCATCTTTGTTCTTGCAACCTGGTCAGAAACAATCTTGCAGTCAGGTCAATGGCCCTCAGTTAGGGATTGGTAAGAAATTTGATTCCGTTGACACTGAAACGCGAACCAGCCTAATTTGTGCTTTCTGAAACTGTTCACAAACCACAATACAGTCATCTTTGAAACTTGCATTTCTCTGAATTTTGCAATGCAATTCTTTAGCCCAAGTAATGTGGTTCAAAAATACATATATTGAGGTAAAGTATGTATTTGAATCCATGTATCAGTGAAAATAAAGTACAGAAATGCTGGTATTGAGTAATGCTGCTTCTGGGACAAGAAGAGCTTAGGGGAACCAGACGGTGTTAGCTGTATTCCTTCCCACTGCTGATGTTTGCACATTTAACTTAAAAAAAAAAAAAGTTTTTAAAGCTTCCAGCTGCCATCTTGCCTTTGTCCCCCAGTGCCATTGAAGTTGAATAATTCCGAAGCCTTGTGCATTAAAACAGATGCCCGCCATCTATTTTTATTTTAAGCTGGAGCCATCTTCCCCAACTCCTCCAAGACTAGAGCTGTTCGACAGTGGAATTTGCTGCCAAGGAGTGTGGTGGAGTCTCCTTCTTTGGAGGTCTTTAAGCAGAGGCTTGGCAACCATATGTCAGGAGTGCTCTGATGGTGTTTCCTGCTTGGCAGGGGGTTGGACTCGATGGCCCTTGTGGTCTCTTCCAACTCTATGATTCTATGACTACAGAATAACTCCAGTTCTTGGGCTCTGAGTTTTACAGCATCTGTGTGTCAGAACACTCACATGTTTTTCCCCCAACAAACATACACAATTATTTATTTTTCCACATGGGAGCTCAGAAAAGGGACCCAGGCAGGACTTTGGAGGACGTTTGGGCCCTGTCACCTGCCCAAGCAGGGCTTGGGGGGGGGGTTAGGCCTGCTGGGGGAGGACCACGATGATGCGACTGTCCGCTCTTTGGGCTGTTGGTGCTATCGCTGCTCCTCCTCATGTTCTCTTTCCCTTGCAGCTGCGGCAAAGCTGTCTCAGGTTGCAAAGTGAAGTTAATGAACAAGGACGACGATGGCAATGGGGAGATTTGCTTCTGGGGGCGAACTGTTTTCATGGGCTATTTGAACATGGAGGACAAGACCAGGGAAGCGATTGATGAGGATGGCTGGCTGCATTCTGGAGATCTGGGGAAGATGGACAGCGATGGGTTCCTCTACGTCACAGGAAGAATTAAAGGTGAAATGCCCTTGTGCAACACTTCCTGGGACCTAGTCATTCTCAGCAGGCCAGCATGCTTAGCACCAGGGTTGCTCAGTGGAGAGGGTCACACCTTCTTGGTGTGTTTTTAGGGGGACCCTCATCAACCAAGCATCCTGTGCCTTCTTCCCTTGTTAGCATCTACAGGGCCAGCCCACCCTTGAGGCAAGGGGAGGCAACCACCTCAGGCTGCCTGAGATGTAGATCTTCCCTCACTCCTTCTTCCTTGGTGGGGAGGGGGCTCCATTTTTTGGTCTGGCCCTGGCAATCTCGCTCTCCCCTCTCCTGCTCTTTTGCTATTCCAAATCTGCAGTGAATTGTCCTGTCCTGCCCCCTTCTGGTGGTTTTGCAGTTGGCACTTCAGTCTAGCATTTCCACAGGGTGACACAGAGGCTCAGCTGCTCACCTTAGAAAGAGCTGTGTTTCAGAGGGAGAACACCTGCTTTGTACATAGAAGTTTCTGGGTTCAGCACCAGGCATTTCCAGTTTAAAGGTGATGGGGGAAATCTTTCTCTGCTGGAGGTTTTCTCTTCCGGTCCTTGTGGGAGTGAGGTCAGCTCAGGAAGCCCTTACACCTGGGTTTGTCTGCTCACAATGTACATTGAGTTGTGGTTCTCCAAGCCACATAGCCCCCCTCAGCGCACCAGTGTAGTGGATGCAATCCTGGTATGGACAAATTTGTCCAGTTTCTCATTATTCTGACCATAAACTTGGCTTCTCACATTTCCACATCACTTTGCTTTTTTTTTTTTTAAAAAAAAAAATCCTCTATATTTCAAAGGATAATTGTGTTTCAGTTCACATGTTGAAGTGTGAATTAAGTAGTTTCTCTTTAAACTACAGACAGAAACAAAATTCTCTCTCTCCCCCCACCATCCCCATAGTCCCATAGCAAGGGCTTTACATTTTCCCCACTTTCTTTTTTCTTCTTCCATGGAAAATTGGGCTAGCACTACAGATGGGCAAATAAAATGATTTCAGTTTCTCATCTTCCCAATCTTCAGTTCAGTTCTACACAGTCACACATTGATTGTTCAAAATTACTTTTTTAAAAAAGAAATAAATTGCCAGACATACAACCTGTTACAGTTCGCCCCCCCCCCCTCTCCTTGGAACAGCAACCCCAACTACATCCAGTTGTATCTAGTACAAATTTCTCCTGACATCCACCTTTTAAAAATGCAATTTTGGCAACTATAAACATTTTTTGCAAAGTAATTTCCCAAATACAAGGCAGTATAACCTGCTATTTTCACTATTCTAGGCAACTATTTTTTGGCACACTTTTTGTATGCATTGCTTGACTGAAGAACTGTCCTCCAAAACCTGGAGAAGTGTGGATTTTGAAGGATGCCTGACGGGGCGTATATTTTGCAAATTTCTCCCCCATCCTAGAAGGCACATGCATGTCCTTTCTTTGGGCTTCCTAATGTCTCCTCTGGTTTGACTCATCAGAAAGCAAGCTAAGCCATCCATAAGTAAAAGAGTGAGATCTAAACTCCACAATGAGGAATGCCTGGTCTGTCTGTCTGTTTCTCTCTGAGTGCAAACCAGTGTTTCCTCTTCTCAGAGATCCTGATTACAGCTGGGGGTGAAAACATCCCTCCAGTCTCCCTCGAAGATGCTGTCAAGAGGGAGCTGCCTCTTGTGAGCAACGCCATGCTGATTGGAGATCAGAAGAAATTCTTGTCCATGTTACTGACTTTAAAGGTACAGGTGCAGCACAGTTAAACATTTCTGGCAGATGTACAAATGAGGCACAGAATTCAGCGGCTCACTCACTTGGTGTTGAGCAGGAGGGGGACACCTTCTCCATGGAAAACTGCTTATGGCAGTGGTGTCTCCTGAAGGGAGGGTGAGGGGCGTAGGAAGGGGGGCGGTGCACCCTGGGTGCCATCATGGAGGGGGTGGCAAATTATCAAGGAACAATTACTGCCCTACTAGGGCGGTTCATTAAAAACTTTTTTTTGGAAAATGGCTGAGGGGGAAAACAGAAGATGGGTGGCCATTGGTCAGGTATGGTCTAGTGGAGATCCCCAGGGGTTTGGCTAGATGACCCTCGGGGTCCCTTCCAGCTGTACAGTTCTCTGGTGCAGGCTTGTGCAGAGGTTTAGGTACAAGTTGGATGCAAGGGGTGCATAGGATTGCAGTCCATCTTATGCACCGTCAGCTCAGGAATAAGTCCTACTGATCATGATGCTGCTGGGCAGTCCTGTTTTTTAAATCAATGTTTTCCTTTTCAGATGATAGAGCCTGGTGAAATCACAATAAATAAAACCTCCCCTTCAGTAGTTTCAAGCACTACTACAGGTTCCACATAATATCTGTACTGCATTGTTTAGTGTGACAGCACCTGCACTTTGGAACTCCCCACTTACTGCAACGAAGCACGTGCCTTTGCTAGACTCTTTTCGGGCACCTGCTAAAAGCATTCTTCTTTAGGCAAGCATACCTAGATGCTTAGGAAGTTGAAGTAATTTTAATCTTTATATTTTAGCTTTTGTATGTTCTAAAGTAGGATTGTTAATTTTTCTTGATTTTACTGCTGTGGTGTTTTTTGTTTTGGTAAACCACTTTGCAGGTTTTTTAAAATAAATTTTATTAAATAAATAAACAATAAATATAAATAAAAAAACACAAGCCTAAACACAATCCATCCTGTAGATTTAAGTATCTGTCCACAGTCGTCTACTTGTTATTAGAGGCCCAGAATAAGAAAATATGAAATAACATAAAACCATTTTTGCAGGCAAAAAAAATTTAAAAATTCAATGTGGGGGGTGACAAGAAATTTTCCGCACTGGTTACCACCTGACCTTCCTATGCCTCTGGCCAGATGCCGTCCCAATGTTGTCAGATTCCAGCTCCCATCAGCCTCTCAGCCAGGACTGCCTAATATCAGCGATGGCAGGATGTAGCTCTCCCTGGTCTATGAAATGCCATCCCCAAAATGGTTCAGCTGGTACATGCAGTATCATCTTTTCCAGAACTTTCTGTTCTCTAAATTTTTAACTCTCATTGTGCTGCTTTGAAAATTCTGTTTCTGCATTTTTTTAAGCATGTGCTTTTAGCCGCTCTGAGCCCAGCCTTGGCAGGGGAGGGCGGGGTATAAATAAAAAAATATTATTATTATTATTATTATTATTATTCCTTTAAATTCCAAGATGCTTTCTGGGGCTTGCTGCAGTTTTTAGTTCTCTTTTACATTTACTTGCTGCTTTTATATTGTTGCATTTTAAATACTGTGGATGACTGCATAGTGTGGAGAAGAAAATGGGACAGAGAGACACTTCTCTACCTTTCTCCTGTTAGCGGAACTTGACTCATCCAACAAAACTGCTAAGTTCAGAAGAGGCTTCTTCCTAGGAGTCAATGGAAATTGCTGCCCCAAAGGGCTGAGAGCTGCCAGCTTACCTTGGCCCTTAATTGGGAGTTGACAAAGAGAGAATCCAGTACTGTCCCAGGACTTGGAAGCTCTGGGTCTGAGATGAGAAGCCTCAAGACAGAGATGCCCCCCGACTTCACTATTGAACCCTCAGCTCTTCCCAAGCCACAACTCTCAGTGACTCTGTCCCCCCCCCCCCCCCCAGTATTTTGGCCTGACTGAAATGTCTCCTTGAATGCAAATCCTCTGGCTGGTCTGGATGTAAGACTCTCTGTATGTAGCAAAAATGAAACAAATCCACATTTGCTGCTCTGCTCCCTTTTTGCCACTGGCAGGTGTCCTCTCCCCCGCAAAGGCTGCCCGAAAGGGCATGCGGCCTGGCTGGAAAAGGTTCCTCCCTCTGGACTAGATGGAGCTTTGGCCAGATCCGGCCGGGGTTCTCTTTCTGAGGCAGTAGGGAAGTTCAGGCTGGGCAGCCTCCTTGGTACTAGCAGGTCCCTTTCCACACCAGGATCACTGCCACATAAGTACCTGTGTGAACACTTTATGCTGTAAACCACCCTGTGATCTTCAGATGAAGGGTAGTATATAAATTTAACAAACAATAAAAAGCTGTTTATTTCACCACGCTCTCCTTCCCCATTTCCAGTGTGCAGTGGATCCTGAGACTTCTGAGCCTACGGACAGCCTGACCCAAGAAGCCAGGGAGTTTTGCCAGAGAGTTGGCAGCAGAGCCACTCAAGTGTCTGAGGTTGTGCGGACAAGAGATCCAGCTGTTTATCGGGCCATCCAAGATGGCATAGACAGAGTCAATGGACGGGCAGCGGCCAATGTTCAGCGCATTCAGAAGTGGGCAGTTCTACAAAAGGATTTTTCCATTTCCGGTGGGGAATTTGGTAAGTTTTCCAAGGGCTGGGTTACAATCTGGAATTCAGTTATATTAAAAATTCCAGATATATCTCTTTGGAGGGATAGTAAGACTGCTAAATTTGGGGTTTGACTTTGGTAAATGTATCCAGTAAAGTAGAACTGCAGGATCTCTGGTGTATTCCATCCGTCATATGCAGTTCTTCAGCTGGGATCATTGAGCCTCTGGATTAGAATCCACCTTTTCCACACACACTTTCCTCATGACAAACTGCTAATATCAATTCATTTCCATTTTAGGTCCAACCATGAAATTAAAGCGGCAAACTGTTGTTGAGAAGTACAAAGATGAAATTGATACCTTTTACAAAAAATAAAGTCAGCCGTCCAGTATTGCTCTTCAAGCTCCAATAGAACAGAAATGCACATTCTGTAGAATATGTAAGACCATCTTTCCAAGGAAGCTGTTTGAAGACCACCACCATTTTGAAGAGGAGCACCAGATACTAACAAGAGCACGTTTTGGGTTCCACTTCTAAATGCTAATTAGGCTACAGAAGCCAGAGAGAAGCACACCCCCCAGTATCAGTGTTGGAAGGGGTCCAGAGGGTTGTCTAGTTGAGCACCCTGCAATGCAGCAATCTCATAGAATCATAGATTTGGAAGAGACCACAAGGGCCATCGAGTCCAACCCCCTGCCAAGCAGGAAACACCATCAGAGCACTCCTGACATATGGTTGTCAAGCCTCTGCTTAAAGACCTCCAAAGAAGGAGACTCCACCACACTCCTTGGCAGCAAATTCCACTGTCAAACAGCTTACTGTCAGGAAGTTCTTCCTAATGTTTAGGTGGAATCTTCTTTCTTGTAGTTTGGAACCATTGCTCCGTGTCCACTTCTCTGGAGCAGCAGAAAACAACCTTTCTCCCTCCTCTATGTGACATCCTTTTATATATTTGAACATGGCTATCATATCACCCCTTAACCTCCTCTTCTCCAGGCTAAACATGCCCAGCTCCCTTAGCCGTTCTTCATAAGGCATCGTTTCCAGGCCTTTGACCATTTTGGTTGCCCTCCTCTGGACCTGTTCCAGTTTGTCAGTGTCCTTCTTGAACTGTGGTGCCCAGAATTGGACACAGTACTCCAGGTGAGGTCTGACCAGAGCAGAATACAGTGGCACTATTACTTCCCTTGATCTAGATGCTATACTCCTATTGATGCAGCCCAGAATTGCATTGGCTTTTTTAGCTGCCGCGTCACACTGTTGGCTCATGTCAAGTTTGTGGTCAACCAAGACTCCTAGATCCTTTTCACATGTACTGCTCTCAAGCCAGGTGTCACCCATCTTGTATTTGTGCCTCTCATTTTTATTGCCCAAGTGCAATACTTTACATTTCTCCCTGTTAAAATTCATCTTGTTTGTTTTGGCCCAGTTCTCTAATCTGTCAAGGTCGTTTTGAAGTGTGATCCTGTCCTCTGGGGTGTTAGCCACCCCTCCCAGTTTGGTGTCATCTGCAAATTTGATCAGGATGCCCTTGAGTCCATCATCCAAGTCGTTGATAAAGATGTTGAATAAGACCGGGCCCAAGACAGAACCCTGTGGCACCGCACTAGTCACTCTTCTCCAGGATGAAGAGGAACCATTGATGAGCACCCTTTGGGTTTGGTCAGTCAGCCAGTTACAAATCCACTGAGTGGTAGCATAGTCAAGTCCGCATCTCAGCTAAAGCATCCATGACAGATGGCCAGCCAATCAATCCAATATTCATTCCAGTGAATATAGATTTTCATTCAGCTTATTGATAGGGATGGACCAATCCGCCAGTTGTGATTTCTCATTTTCAGTCCAATCTTAAATAGGATTTGCAACTTTTCAACATCAGTTTGTTTCTTTAAAGAAAGCATTCACTAAAATTCACCATCATTTTAGTGTGCATTTCTCCAAATACGCAAATCTCTATTCTGCCTTGGTCAGACCACACCTGGAATACTGTGTCCAATTCTGGGCACCACAATTTAAGAATACTGACAAGCTGGAACATGTGCAGAGGAGGGCAACCAAGATGATCAAGGGTCTGGAAACCAAGCCTTATGAGGAACGGTTGAGGGAGCTGGGTATGTTTTATCTTGGAAAAGAGGAGACAAAGAGAAGAAATGATAGCCATTTAAAAATATCTCAAGGGCTGTCACATGGAACAAACTTGTTTATTCCTGCTCCAGAGGGCAGAACCCAAACCAGTGGCTTCAAGTTACAAAAAAGGAGATTCTGACTGAACATCAGGAAGAACTTTCTGATGAGAGCTGACAGTGGAACAGACTCCCTTGGGAGGTGGTGGCCTCTCTTCCTTGGAGGTTTTCAAGCAGAGCTTGGATGGCCATCTGTCAGGGATGCTTGAGCTGAGATTCCTGCATTGTAGGGGGTTGGACTAGACAGTCCTCGGCTTCCCTTCCAACCATACAATTTTGATTCTTTATTGTCACAATCAGTGAGTAGGATTCTCCTAATATACATATTTTGTATGCAGTTTTCCTAAGTAAGATACATTTTGACTTTAATTTTGACCAATATATGTAGTTTTATGCACACTTTCCTATAAGATATATACCTTTGGTTGGAGAACTGCATTGCAAAATTCAGAGAAGTATAATTTCGAAAGTTAGCTGCGTTTTTGTTTCCTGCATTGTTTTGGGACACGCTAATTTGGTATGGTCACATTAAAATGTGAACTAAGCTAAATTTCTCCATCTTTATTTATAGCTTCTGGAAACAATTCAGATTCAAACACTATTTCTGTTGAAAACATAACCATATTTTTTAAAGTTATGTTTTCTAGCAAATGAAGTTAAACATACTAATTTGTACTAAATGCCACAGGACTGCTTTCATTGAATGGGTGCAGGTTGTATTTTTGTCAGCTGAATAACAAATTAAAATAAAATTATGTAGATCAGACTACAGAATTCAAGTTTTGCAACAAATGAAAAACAGGCATTGGCACAAGATGTAACTATGAGTTAAATCAATGGTCTTTTAACCCAATCTTACAAGTTAAGGCTTTTTCTGGCCCTGGTGAATCCAGGTCTCTCTTAGCTGAAGATATGAACCAAGCACCTTCTGAATGCAAAGGTTAAAAACACCTCTTGAATTTATGCTGATTCATTGTAGTAGCAAAGAACATGACAACACAAAACATATTCCTTATGTTCCTCAGTAGGACTTATTTCCAAATCAACATGTAGGATTGCATTGTTTGTGTTGAGGCAAGAGCAGGGATAGGGAACCCCTGTGGAGGACTAGCCAAGGATATTTTTATTGCACACCCATGATTTGTGCTCGTGATGCTGTCAGAGCAGTGGCATGCTGGCCTACCAATTCTGGGATGTTGCAGAATACACCCGCCATAAAACTGTGTGGAGAGGCCACTCAACTACAGTCAAACCTTGGTTCCCAAAAGCCTCTGTTTTGTAACGTTTCGGCTCCCAAATGCCGAAAACCTGGAAGTGTTCCGGTTTTCAAACTTTTTTGGAAACCTAACGTCCAATGTGGCTTCCGCTTGAGTACAGGAAGCTCCTGCAGCCAATCGGAAGCCACGCTTCAGTTGCTGAACATTTTGGAAGCCAAACGGGCTTCCAGAACGGATTACATTCAACAACTAGGTTTGACTGTACCTCTTTCTTCACCTCCACCACTGGCCATGCCTGGAAGCAAGACTTTGGGGAGATGGGAAAGGAAGCATAGGTCAGCTTTCATCAACCTGTTGTCCTCCAACTTTTTTGGGGACTATTAAAGTTGTAGTCCAATAATTCTGGATCGTGCTCTAGGCTCAAGAAGGCTGGTGCACAATTGTTTTTTAGATTATGCAGCAGGCAACACTGATGTGAAGATGTTGCCTGTGGTACATTTTTTTGAATTATAAATTACACACTTCAAAGGAGCAACATGGCCATGTTACTTTGGGGCACTTATTTGCCCATCAAAAGGCTTTAAAACTGATTAACCAATCCATCCTCTGCTACACTATGAATGAAAACCAGTAGATTCTGGACTGAGGACTTTGCAACATTTATTGCTTAACACCTCAGGCACCTGAAATGCATTTCTTCACACCAACACTATTTAGCACATTATATATTTTTAATGAGCCAGTTGTATGTTACTAGCAAAAGCTACTAAGGGGACTAATTTTTGCCTTCCAGTTTATAGAAGATGTACTCAGAGCTGCCTTTTCCAGAAGAGCCAATATGGACTTCCACAGAGCGACATGAGCTCTCTGAAGGCTGGATTATTCAAAGCACTTAAAACTAGTCACCTAATTAAGAACCAAAACAATGGCAGCGTATCTTGGGGGGGACGGGGACTTTATTTTTTCCTTGCTTTGTGTGCGAATGGTAACCTCAGTACAATCCCAAGAGACAGACAGAAGCAGCAAAAATATAACACACACAGATCAAGCAAGAGCTCTGTTTCCCAAGTTCTTTGAGAAGCCCATATTAATACACAATATTGAAAGGTACCTCTCAGTGCAGAAGCAAAACACAAAAAATACAAGTTCCCAAAGCCTCACTCTCATCCCTACTTCTGGTTGTGCAGATACTACATGGAAACTGGCAAGGCAAAGCAATCCTGCACGACGACTTTAATGTGTGGGAGAAAAAGCCAGATTGGTGGCACCAGCCAGCTGCAGGCCCAGCCCCAGTTCTCCTATTCCTCTTGGATAGAGACACAATGGAGAGAATCTGGCATGGGACTTCAAGATGATCAAAAGGTTTGTAACATTCATGCCCATAACAAAACGTGCAAGGGGCATGTTATGAACTTGCAGCAAGAGTTGTTGCAAAATACAGCATCCCTGAAAAGTTCTCTTCATTTGCCCCTGGATAACATCTGCTCAACACAATCTACGCACAATGATGCTGTAAGATTGCCCACCCATTTTCCCACTTCATCGGTTGTTGCTTTGGGAAGGCACAGCTTAGGGGTACAGCATCATGCACTTTAGTGTTACCAAATGTCACCAGGAGGTGCAGAGCTGCTGTTTCCAGCAGCAGCTATGAGCCACGCACCATTATCTCCTGGCCTGGATTAACTATAAAATCTCTCCATCTGATTGGCTCAAAAAAAATTAATGACCAAGCAGCCTATTTAATGGTAAACTGAAGATATATATATATATATATGTATTGTTGAGCACAATACAAAAGCCATTACATACATACAGTAGTAAGTGTAAATTATACATTTGGTATCCCATCTAGACAGGAAAGCATTAAACATTCCCTTCACAATCTGTAGCCGACAAAATCAAGTTGCATAACTAATCTTCATTGAGGAATGCTAGAGCAAGTAATGTGCAGAGAAGACTAAAAAGGAGTAGTCATTTTTACTTTTAACACTTTCCCTTCAGTCCCAGAAGGATAGAGATACCTTGCATTTTATATATAGCAGCTCAAACCCATGTTTCCACAGTTACAAGTCTTCTGAAGGACAGATTCCAGGAGTACCTCTGTATAGCAAGCTTTCTTGTTTTTTGCTTTAGAAAAATATATTGTGCTATTTTAAGGCTGTGCCACCTCCTGCATTCCTAATGGATAACAAACCAAGCCTCCTTAATCAGACTTTTGCATATCTGCACACTTAAATACATCAAGTGTTTCTGAAAAAGTAGGAGGACTCAAAATGGAAGGTTGCCAATTGCATGCAATATGAGATAAAAAAAAAGGAATTTGACTTTACAAAAATGTGTCTGGCATGTAATAAATAAAAATAAGCACTTGGAAAAAGTCCACCAGAAGCAGGCACAAGAAGAATCACATCCATTTGGGCTGAATTTATTTAACAGAGAGGCTCTCCGTCTAACAGTTTGCTTTCCTCAAGAGAAAGGCAAACAAAATGGAAATGAATTGCAGACAGCTAACACGTTTTAGTAACAGTTTCCATCAGGGACAACTGAAACCAACAAGCTATGGAGATGCTTTATTCCATCGCCCTTACTCTGCGACATATCTCTGCTGTGAACTCTGAACACTTTGAGTTACCTCCCAAATCTTTGGTCAAGACCTGAAAAGAAAGATGGAAAAAGATGGTGAAGAAGAATGGACACTTTAAACGCTTCAGTTTAATGAAATGTAATTAGCTAACTACAGCCACATAGTCTTCTCCAGGATCAGGACACATAGTGTGGTGTTGTCCTTCTGTGCCCAAAGTTAGAAGACTTGTGCTAGTTCTTGATTAAGGGAAGGTTTTCCAAACCATCATCTCAAAGGCTGGATATTTTGCAAAGGGGTGCCCAACTCAACTGGATGGACATCAAGTGTTTTGTGCTCAGCAGGGCCAAGTGCCAGTTGCTCCATCTGACTGCGTCCTCTCCATAATTATTGTGACAAGTCTGGGTTGAGCCAAGAAAGGCAATGGATTGAACCTGGGATCTTCTGCTTGTATAGCAGGTGCTATAGTATCCCCCCGTGTGCCACCTGTATGAATTTTGAGTGCCAAAGGCACTCTGAACGTCTAATCAAAATCTTATTCAGCACCTATATGCTCACTTAACACATAGCGCTGGCATGATAAGAAAGCTCTCCGTTTTCACTGCTGCTCAATTCAATCATAAGAAACCAATCTAGTTCACGCAGAAGAGAATCTACCTACCCTGCAGGTAGAGATAAGCACTCCTTTCTCCTCTTTACAGAGCACACATGCTTGTTGCTGGATACAAACAGCTAAATATTGTCTCCCAACTAAATGCCAACCTCCAGTTAACAGATAATGCTAGCAGCACTGTTTATAAGCTAGAAACAAAAGCAAATACTGAGACACAAATTGGAGCTGGTGGCGCTATAGACCTAGTGGAGTTTTCGTGTATGTGCTGCAAAAGAGAGCATTTATAGACCTGGTAGAAGAGAGTGGGAGACTTGTTCAGTGTCAGTGGAACTGGACAACAGAAAATTCTTCCAACCTGGCATAGCGTGTGCTCTAGTCCTATCTGAATCACATTCTGTAGAAACTGGATTGCAAGATCGCCAGTGATAGGTGAACCCTGACAAGACATACCTTTCCATCTTTGATGGTATCAAAACAGGCATCTTCTATTTTCGTGGCGTATTCTTGCATTCCCATGTGTCGCAGCATCATCACTGCACTCAATAGAAGTGCTGTTGGGTTTGCCAAGTCCTTTCCAGCAATATCTGGAGCTGTTCCATGAACCTATGAAAATAAAGAATGCTGACCTGATTCTTTGGCTTAAACTAAAGCATTGATTCAGTGGATTATCTTGCACCAGCAGTGGAAAGTTGGTGCTTTTTACAAAGTCTGTCTATTATCACATGTCTCCTGCTGCCAAGGTAAGTGGTGATGCTGGTAGTGGCAGATGCAGCTGCCTCTGTGCTGCACCAGTGTGTGACCAAGACTCTAAGCAATTTCCAAGAGTGAATGCTAGTCAACATAAAAACAAAACAAAACACTACATCCTTGTTTGGAAGAACAACAAACTCAGCTGTATATTGAATAATATTTCCGTATGAGAAGTGAATTTGAACTCCTAATTCTACCTAATTCTTCCAAGGCAGCTTAAATGCTGCCTTGGAAGATCCTCTTTTCAAAATATTGCTATGTTCAGTACCGAATTTTTCGCCCTATAGGACGCACCGGCCCATAGGACGCACCTAGATTTTTTTTTGGGGGGGTGGTGGTGAAATAAAGGGGGAAAAATTATTTCCCTCCCCAGAACGGGACCCAGAGCGAGGGACTGCGTGCAGCTTTGGCATCGTTCTGGGAGCTTGCGGGGCTGGGGGAGGGGGAAGCCCTCCGCCAGCCTCCAAACCAGGTCGGGAGACAGTGGGACGACGCGCTGTGCCTCTCCCGCTGTCCCCTGAGTTTACGGGGCTGACGACGGGGAGGAGCAGGCTTCTCCCCCCACCAGCCTTCTGCATTCGCCCCATAGGACGCACACACATTCCCCCTTCATTTTTGGAGGGGAAAAAGTGCGTCCTATAGGGCGAAAAATATGGTAATTCTTATTTGACAAAAATTGTATACCATTTGATTGTAAAAAAATATAAAAAAAACTCTTAGTGTTTTACACAAATATAGACGAAAACATTAAATTGGTTTAAAAAAAGCATTTAGAAATATTCCAACAAACAATTGCTAGAAAGAAAGAAAATAGTTGCAACTTCTACATATCTGGGTAGGCTTGTCTAAACAAAAATGTTTTCATCTGGCATTAAAAAGAGTGCAGTGAAGGCGCCTGCTTGATGTCAACAGGCGGGGAGTTCCAAAGTGTACGGGTTGCCAGACTTGCAGATCTATTTCTTACAAGTGAGGAACAAGCATGATGCAGCACCTGTAATAGACTGAAGCAGTTGAGTGGGCATATATGGGATAAGACAATCCTGCAAACAAACATATCCTACCCTGTTATACAGTAATACCTCCGTGAACATCTGCCTTGTCTAGCATCCATTCCGTCGAACATCTGTGGCAAACCCGAAAGTACCGGAACAGGTTACTTCTGGGTTTGCCAATCACGCATGCACAGAAGCACTAAATTGCGCTTTGTGTGGGTGCATAGAGGCGGCGCTTTGCCCTATGTCCTTTCCGGCTAGCGGCCAGGGCTCCAGAATGGATCCCGGACACAAAACAAGGTACAACTGTATAGCATTAGTAACCTGGCTTGGCAGCAAATGGGCAGCTAGTGCAGATCTCTGAGCAGAGGTGTCACCTGCTGACAGGTTCTGCCTTCAGCAAGCAACCATGCTGCAGTGTTCTGCACTAACTGCAGCTTCTGGATTGAGTGCAAGGGAAGCCCCCCTCAGAGCGCTCTGCAGAAATCCAGTCCTGAAGTCAAGCTTCTTTGTTACATGCACTTGAACAGACCTGTTATGAACTTATTAAAACCCCGCAGAGAGAGGCATTTGCTTTTCCAGAAAGCAATTATGTCAAAAATCTGAGTTCAAGTTCCAGAATTTTATTTCAGAATAGGAATCTTACTGATTCAAAGATTGCGACTCCATTGGCACCAATGTTTCCACTTGGTGTTACTCCAAGACCTCCAATCAATCCTGCACACAAATCACTGGAAGGAAAATGCAAACACACAATAAATATTTGAGTTGGTATATTTAGGCTCTTTAAATTATTATATACTTGCAGTGGGAAGTTCGGGGAAAAAGGGAGCTAAAAAGCAGAGCTAGTGGAAAACAGATGATCTTCACAAGGAGCTAAAACACAAAATGAGTGTTTGGTAGCAGAGTGCAGTCACGCACAGCCTGTTTACTGGGTGCAAATAGGAGCAGGCCAGTGCAAAGCATGGCTTGAGGAATGGAGGAGGCCAGACAAACTTAGAAAGCTGCAGCACAGGAAGACCCAGAGAAGCTGTGAGCAAGTGATGCACTCTGATGGACTTTTTAGGTATCCCAAAACCGTTCCTCCAATCAGAAGTACAGGGTGGCCAACAACACAGACTAAATGAATATAACATACAATTAAAAAACAACAACACAAAATCAGTGGTGACAAATAACTATAATCACCTCTGAAAAATCAATTCCAATCGTGGTCCAGAAACCTGGACAAATGAGACGTCTTTAGTGGTGTCTTTAGTGTGGTGGAGTCTCCTTCTTTGGAGGTCTTTAAGCAGAGGCTTGACAACCATATGTCAGGAGTGCTCTGATGGTGTTTCCTGCTTGGCAGGGGGTTGGACTCGATGGCCCTTGTGGTCTCTTCCAACTCTATGATTCTATGATTCATTTAATACGTTTTTATTGTGGGGGTGAACTGGATGTCAGCTGGAAAAGTTTTATAAGCAGGGCATCACCACAGAGAATGCCATCTCATGACATTGTCCTGACAACTCCAAGAGATGGGATGAGTAAGGCATCTCCTGCAGATTGTAACGCAGGCATCAGTTGGCACTGGGGAAAACACACCCAAGTTACTGGGTCCCAAGTGGTTTAGGGCTTTACATGTAAAACAGCAAGACCCTGAATTGGGCTCACAGCTGACCAGCAGCCAGTGCAGTGCTTTAAGAAGTGGAGGGATATGGTCCTTCCCTGCTGGCCAGCAGCATTCTGCACCAGCTGCAGCTTCCAGAACATCTTGAAGCTTAGCCCTGAGCACAACACATTTCAGAAATCTACCCAGGATATAACTAGACCTGGAGGAGCACACGGCGGCAGTTCTGTGCTATATCAATCACTGCACAGACACTGTCACAGTAAATAAATCCATCCGGTTTTACCCCAATCAGAAACCCTGGATGAATAGAGAGGTCCAATGCCTGTTGCGGGAAAGAAACAGGGCTTTCAGGTCGGGCGAGGTGCAGCTTTACAGTGTGGCAAGAGCAAACTTGAAGAGGGGTATTCGACGGGCGAAACTGGATTATAGACAGAGGATTGAGGATAATTTAAGGAGCAACAACACAAGACAGATGTGGCAGGGGATTCAGCATATTACCAACTATAAACCTAACCTTGGTGCTGTCGACGGTGACCCTTTGCTGGCGGAGGAGCTTAACCTCTTCTTTGCTCGCTTCGAGAGGGAGCCACCTGAGACGTCGGTATTACAGCCACCAGCCCATAGGGGCCCCTCATTCACTGTAGAGGAGCACGAGGTGAGACAGGTATTGAGGATGGTGAATCCGAGGAAGGCTGCTGGACCTGATGGCATCACTGGAAAGGTGTTGAAGGGCTGTGCGGATCAGCTGGCGAGGGTCTTTACTAAGATCTTCAACAAGTCCTTACACCAGTCTATTGTCCCACCCTGCCTGAAGTCGTCAACTATTGTTCCTCTGCCTAAAAAACCCACAATCAGTAGTTTGAATGACTACAGACCAGTTGCACTGACTCCAATCATCATGAAGTGCTTTGAGAAACTGGTGCGCCGTCACATTATTTCCTGTCTTCCACCAATTTTTGACAACTACCAGTTTGCATACAGGGCAAATAGATCCACAGAAGACGCTATCACCACCACTCTCCATGCTGCTCTGTCCCATCTGGAGCAGCCGGGGAGTTATGTGAGGCTGCTGTTTGTGGATTTTAGCTCTGCTTTTAACACTATCCTCCCCCATAGACTGGTGTCCAAGCTAGAGGCGATTGGACTCTCCAACTCCACCTGTCTCTGGGTTTTGGATTTTTTGTCAGAACGTTCTCAGAGGGTTAGAGTAGGGTCACATATGTCCAAAGCCCTTAGCCTTAACACCGGCTCACCACAGGGTTGTGTGTTGAGTCCCCTGCTCTTTACTCTCTATACGTATGACTGTACAGCCATCTATTCCAGCAACAAAATCATCAAGTTTGCTGATGACACTACGGTGGTGGGGCTCATTTCAGGAGGGGATGAGTCCGCCTATCGGGACGAGGTGGAGCGGCTCTGTGTTTGGTGTGGAGAGAACAATCTGGCTCTTAATACAGCTAAGACCAAGGAATTGGTGATGGATTACAGGACAAAAAAGGCGGTCATTCAGCCCTTGTATATCAACGGGGAACGGGTGGAGAGGGTGGCGGAATTCAGGTTTTTGGGAGTGACTATCGATCAGGGCATGACTTGGAGCGCAAATACCACTGCTCTGGTGAAGAAGGCTCAGCAGAGAATTTATTTCCTCAGACTTTTAAAGAAGAACAATCTGAGTGAGAAACTGCTGGTGTCCTTCTACCGAGGCTCCATAGAGAGCATTCTCACATACTGTATTTGTGCTTGGTTCTCCAGTTGTACAGCTAGGGAGAAGAAGGTGCTCCAGAAGGTCATAACCACAGCCCAAAGGATTATTGGTCATCCTCTCCCATCTTTGGAAGAACTGTACGGTTCCCGTTGTCTTAGGAAAGCAAACAACATCCTGCAGGATGCATCTCACCCGGGATACAGTCTGTTTGCACTACTGCCTTCTGGCAGGAGATATAGAAACATCAAGTCAAGGACAAATAGACTGAAAAATAGTTTCTATCCAAGAGCTGTGGCCTTTTTGAATGCTGTAACTCGATAGTGTGACCTGGGAGTTTGATGGGTGTGGGTGTGGGTGTGGCTGGAATGTGGTTTGTTTGGTTGTTGTTGCTGTTTTGCTTTTGTTGTTTTTTTTTAAGGGATGATATCCAATTTCGTTGCACTGTGCAATGTTGCACTTGTGTAATGACAATAAAGAATCTATCTATCTATCTATCTATCTATCTAGTGTGTGTCTGAGAGAGACTGAGGCCAGGCTATTCTAATCCAGGAACAGCTATAACTGGCAAACCAGGTGGAGCAAGGCACAAGTGCCCCTTGGGCATCTCCAGTGGGCACTTTCTGAGTTAACATGCTTCAAGTTCCATTTTATGCTGCTTTTCAGAGATTTGTTCATTATTTGCACACCACTTTGAGAGCTTGTGTTGAAGAGCAGTTTATAATCATCTTATAAATAAATACGTACATAAAATCCTTCACACTAGCTCAAGTCTCCTTACCTAAGGATGTCACCATACAAGTTTGGCATTACAAGGACATCAAACTGAGATGGATCCTGCACCATCTAAGGGACAAGAAATAAGCTGCTGTTTTTAGGAGGAAAATAGCAACTATGAAGCACCTTAATCATGAGTTTGCTATATACTCACGTTCAGACACACAGTGTCGAGATACATTTCATTAAACTTGATGTCTTTACAGTTTTCTGCCGCTTCCCTGCATTTTTTCAGGAACAACCCGTCAGACATTCGCCTGTGCATCAAGGGGGAAAAAGCCGCATTTTAGGGTCCTAGATTAATGTTGCATTCAGACATGGGGGAGGGGATAGTAGTAGAGAGGGAAAGCACCTGTCAACGGCAACTATAGTGTAACATGCCAGGCGTTTAGTTTGAGTTCAGAAGCAAATATCCATGTTTCAAAGGTAATATTCCTTTCTAATCTTAAGCAATTCACAAATTTTAAGAGAATGAGAAAGATGGAGATATAACAAGTTATTTTTATGCTTTCTGCCCTAAAAGCAGAAATTGTATTTCTCAGGGAAAATTTATAACCTGCCTTTCCTCCTAGATGCTCAAGGGAGCAAACGTGTGTTTTGTTCTCCCAATAAACCTGTGGAGCAGGTGAGGCTGAGACTGGCACAAGGTCTCCCAGTAGCTTCATGGATGAACGGGGATCGGAAACTCTCTCAATCACTACATTACACAGAGACCTTACAAGCTATTGTTATATTTGATACTGTTCTCTTAAATGGTCACAGAGATCTATACACATAATGATGTGCGCGCACACCCCTCTGGAAGCCAGCGAGGTCAAAATGTTTCTCTTCTTTTTGGCTGTGCTCAGTATATATTATAGTAGACAAGTCCACTGAAGAGAACGAAAGGTCAAAACATATCTGACCAGCCAAGAGAGATTTTTCACTTACCGCTGTAGCTGATCCGCTAGGGTGGCTGGCAAGGGCCCTCCAGATATACATGGGAAGGTCTCTTTCATGCCACCCAGGGACAATGCTGTGGTACTATTTGAGTCAGATTGTTCAGTGCCCGTAACATGATGTAAAACTCTTCAGAGCAAGGATGGCTAACCTGTGGCCCTCCAGATAATGCTGGACTTCAACTCCCATCAGTCCTAGCCAGCAAGGCCAATGGCGAGGAAAACGGTAGTCCAAGATCACCAAGAGAGACACAGGTGAGCCATTGCTGCTTTGGCCATGGTATCAAGTGGCCTTCAAAACTGTGTTTAAGAGACATAAATACAAACTGTCTATATCCTCACCCACCACAAAATTTTCAAAGCAAGGTATTTAACCATAGACTATTAAAAAAAGAAGTCTGTGGTAAAACTGAAAAGCTGCTCTGCCTTCCTTGTTCAGGAGCATCGTGATTCCAAGTTATGGAGACAAGGGAAGTGGGCACACTCAGCTATAAATAATACAGCAACACTGTATTGTACCAAACATTTGGCAAAAATTTCTTTTTTTCCCCTAGGTGCAGATTTGAATACAAATTCGATTACAGCATTCATGCAGCAGCATCAGGTTTAGGTTATTCTCAGTTACAGTTTTAGATAAATGTTGCAAAATTTAATTGTGCTATCCTGGATTACTGAAACATCCTTATTAATACAAAATTAGCTTTTTTTCTATGCAAAACCTTTTTTTAGTTAAGGCTTACTTTCATAATTACCTCTAGTATGCACCATCTGCCAAAAACAGGAAAAAGAGGTGAATTATTTTCATCTAATAAAACATACTGGGCTATGGGGAAAAAGGTTTTCTAACCGAATGGAATTTAGGAGGGAAGGTTTCTAAACAAGACTGCTATTCTTACATTCTAATATAGAGCAGACTGAACTGGGGCAGAGAGAGAAACAGGAGCCCTTCTGATGGCCTCAGTGGAAGATGAGAACCTGGCTGTTATTTATTTAGAGCATTTTTATCCCTCTCTTCAGCCAAAAAAGGCTCTTCAATGTGATCAGAAATTAAGAACGTAAGAAGTGCCTGAGAGCTCAGGGCAAAGGGGGCTCACCTAGTCCAGCCTCCTGTTTTCACAGGGGCCAGCCAGATGCCCCCATGGGAAACCAGCAAGTGGGATCAGGGGCACACGAGCCCCTTCCCCTCCTGGGGTTTCCAGCAACCACCATTCAACCGCATTGTCTCAGATAATGGAGGGAGAGCATAGCCATTGTGGCTAATAGCCAGTCCCAGCCTTTGCCTCCACGAATTTGTCTAATCCTCTTTTAAAGCCACCAGACTCTGCCCAACACCATTCCCACACATGCACACAACTCCGTACTCAGCTTCTGGATGTGGGGAGGCCGGGAGCAGCAGGTTATCTTCCCACTCTCCTCCATGGCTTGGACGGAGAGAGTGGCTAATAATTTCATAAACACACGAAGAACTATTTTTTAATGAGTTAACATATAAACTGTTTTTTTTTAAGTAGAGCAAGGGAATGGAGTTTAAACTTTGACAAAGGCCTGACTGCCAAAAGAAGGCTCCATCAAATGTATGGCATTCTCTTCCGGCAGCAACAGGAGGCAGCAAACCGACACACGCTTGTCCCTTAAAAAAAAGCAGCATGACTTTTGCACATTAGAACTGGGTTACCATCATGGTCACGTACATAATGTTTGCTTTGTGCACAGCTGTAACTTTGCTTCTTTGATTATTTCTGGCATACTCAAAGGCAAAATCAGCAATGCGTTTGCTGGCATCTTCTGTGATGAGCTTGATACTCTGTACAACACCATCAACAATCTGAAAGACACAAAACGATTACACGGGTAGTCAAAAGCAGACTCCTAAGAAAGTAATTCATCCAGCCCACAGAATACTGCATTTGAAAATTCTACAGCAGTTAAGGAAGCTAATTTGTTCAAGTGCTTTCTAGCTTCTGGCTGCATTCTGCACTCATACCACGTGCTCGATTCCGCTGTATTCCCCTTCTGTGTTCTCTCGTATTGTGACTATGTCGACATCTGTGTAAGGGGTTTTGTAGCCTTCAATCGATACACAAGGGCGGACGTTTGCATAAAGGTCAAATGTTTTACGAAGCAGCAGGTTCATTGATGGGTGGCCAGCAGCTATGGGTGTTTTCAAAGGGCCTGAAACAGACAAAAGGAATGGACGAGGTACAATTGTCAAACCACGGCCTGCTCCTTAGCAACAGCATTCCTCCCTGCCACTCCAGAGTTAAACCCTCTGGTTTGAGATGAGAGGAGGGGAAGTTCTCCCTTATAATGAACGCCTGTCCTTGTTGCCAGGCTCTTGCTACAACTTGCCATGGCATACTGCTCAGCACTAAGCAGAATTTTACACAATGGGTGTCACGGATGATTGGTGGGTGCTAGAAGAGATAAGAGTCCGGGACTCCAGCCAGCTTTACAGGATTTATTAGGTCCATTTTACTATTAATACCACAGAGCTCTCAGAGCACGTCTGGCTCTTTTGGTATCAGTTGCCGAGACTGACCCCTCCTTTCGTTTTCTCCAGCATAACCATTTCTGGAGCCCTCCCCTCTTCCTTTCTCTTTTACGTGAAAAGCTAAACCCCGGAAATTGCTCCCCCCTCCCTGATTCATTGCTTCCTGACAACCCTTCGTCATCCTCCCCCTCTGATGAGGTGCAGCTGCCTACGATCGGAGGCTTATCTCTGTATTTCCCCAGCATTTCCCCCTTCTCAGCCCCCAGTTCCCTGACAATGGGGATATATTCTGCAGGTAAGTTCCTCATCCTCAGCTGCAGTATTTCAAAAGGCAAGAATGATTTCAAACTTTTGGAATCTGCTGAAGGAAAACATGTAAGAGAAGCGGCTGTGTGGGGACCAGGCAGGACAGCCTGCCCTGACACGGCGCCCTCCAGGCGCTTCAGACTACAACTCCCATCAGCCCCCGTCAGCACAGCCAGAGATGACAGAAGTGTTAGTCCAAAACATTTGGAGGTCACTATACTATAAATTATTGCCATTTTTATTCTGTTTGGCAAAAAAAAAAAAAAGGCTCCCAGACCAGCTTAAAAATATCACTGACAATACAGTCCCTGTCCTCGGGCCCACAATCCAAGAGATACAACTCAAAAGGAAAAGGGACTGGGAGGGAGAAGGGGGAAAGCAGGCCCTAATTCTTAGTAATGGAGACTTTGCAGCAGGAACAGAAAATTTTGGAGAGGAGTCAGAAATTGTTGGTTCTTCAGGAGAGGCAACGGAAAGGTCCTGCAGTCCCAGATCTTCCTCTCCTTGGGGGAACTGCACAGGAACCTGCTTCAAAGAAGGCCACACTTTCTCTATCGTCTAGCATTGTATACAATAGCAAATAGCAGATCTGCAGGATTTCAGGATGAGCTCTTCTCTGTCACCTGCTGTGTTTCTTTTAAATAGAGCTGCAAAGAATTACTTTGGACCTTCAGCACGCACAGGATGCACTCCACAACTGAGCTATGTTACCTTTACAGTTAGCATAACAAAGATAATTCAGCATCAGAATTGAGAAAATATTTGGAGGCAATTTTGGCGAGAAGTATGCATGAAAATGTAAGCAAGCAGAAGTAGGTAGAATATTTATTTAGGACTCCCCTCTTTTTCTGGGTTTTTTAAAAAAAGAATATTCAAACAAGATGGAATGGGGCTGGGGTGGGCAGAGGCTGGGGTTAGGTGTTGCTAGACTACAAGCCCTATCATCCCTGGCCTTTGGGCCATACTTGCTGGACCTGATGGAGGTGGTTCCTCAGCCGTTACGTGAAGGGCTACAGGTTCCCTTCCCCAGTGAAGGGCTCCTCCATCATCACTCTGGACTAGAGATAGGAAGGTCTGGAAAAAAACCTGGAAAATTTGGGGGGAAACCAGGTTTCCCCCCGGTTTTCCTGAAAGCCATTTTTTTCCAGAAAATTTGAAAAAAATAGTTTGATATAGTTTGAATATTCCATACACTATTCTCTCTCCCCCCCCCCCCATTTTTCCTGAAAAAAATGGCTTTGGAAAAAACCTGAAAAAACTGCCCCATTTTTTCCCCAGGCCTTCCAGCACCCCCACTTTGGAGCTCCCTGCCGACTGACAGCAGGCAGGTTCTCTCACTGTACTCTTTCCGGCAACTGCTCAAAACATTTTCATTAGGGCAGCCCATCTGAACACGTGGAAGCTGCATGCAATTTACTTCCTTTTAACCATTGCTGACTTTAATCATCTTCTGAATACTCTTAAATACCTGCTTTTAACTGTGTTTTATCAGTCATTTTAATCTTCTGTTGTACATTTTTGTAAACTGTTTAGAAAGCTCTCTTACCATCATGCGCTTTATAATATATAATAACAAATTCAATTAAAAAACACACACACTCCTTTTCCTTTCAAACAGAGTTTGAGCCTTAGTGCAACATACTATTCAGTAACTGAATGTTGGTTACTTCTGGGCCTGGCATGCAAAAAATCTTCCTTATGCTTTGCCCCAGATGGAAAGGCCTGGGGGAAAAACGGGGAAAAAAAATTGGGGGGGGGCAAAGCCCCCCCCTTTTTGAAGTCCATGAGAAAAATGACAAAGAAGGAATGATGGCAGTAGTTCAGAAAATGAGATAGAATAAAGTGACTGTATATGTTGTGTGTCCCCCCCTTCTTTTTAAAGCAGTACTCAAAGGGTAGACCTCCTATGGAGTTTAAATATTGAGGTGGACCTTAACTTTATTTGCTGTTGGTGCTAAGAGGCAAATCTGATTGTTTTTTTATGTTTATAGTTTCTTGCCTTTTTTGTTGCTTTTGAGGGAAAGGGGGTGGCTACCTGTTTTATTGCAAGCAAATACTTTTATCTACAATGTGTTTCATGCAATTTGTAACGCTGAACTTCTTTTCAATTTTTCCAAAATTTCAATTATTTCTGGGGAAAAACAGGGGGGAAACGTTTTTTCCTTATGGCTTCAAAATTTCCAGAAACTTCACATCTCTACTCTGGATCTTCACACCCATCAAAAATTAGGCTTAGGGAATGTTTCTCATGACACTTCCTATACATACTGGGGGAAAGAAGGGGAGCTTGACATGAACAGAACAAATTGTATGTTAGATTTGTGGATCTTGTTTGGTCCAGGAGATCAGAGTTCATGGGGTTTTCCCATTTATCAACAACTCTTTGAAGGAGGTCAGGTTGAGTGATAATGATGGGCTCTGGCTAGAGGTCACCTAGTGAGCTTCATGGCTGAATAGGGATTTAGCCACAGGTTTATCCAGCTGAAGTCCACTTTCTACTACACAACACTGGCTGCCCCATATGTAAGAATCATAGAATCATAGAGTTGGAAGAGACCACAAGGGCCATCGAGTCCAACTCCCTGCCAAGCAGGAAACACCATCAGAGCACTCCTGACATATAGTTGTCAAGCCTCTGCTTAAAGACCTCCAAAGAGGTGAGCTGAGTAATTAAGCACCAGTAGAAGGAAACACTTTTGAGGTTGTTCTTTTCATAGTGAAGGGATCGTATTATTCTGGTGTCTTACAAGAAGACTTACATGGAGTTCAAATGCAATGCTTGAAGAATGTATACAAGTTGTCCTTGAGAAGCTGCAATCCTACTCACACAACCTGGGGGTAAGCCCCACTAAATAGTCAGACTTACTTCTGAGTAAACACACAACTAGGGTGCTCTGTGCACTTTACAGAGCTGGAGAACATGACATGCTGCAACACCACCATTTCTCCAGTAATGATGCTTCTGTCCTTAGACACAAACTATTAACGGCTTTGTGGGCTTATAGAATAAGGAAGTTCAGAACATTACTAAGAAATTTATTTGTATAGAGCAAAACTCTGTACAAAATCAAACACAGGTTTGTTCAGTAAAGATGTGCCTTTTTCTTTCTTTCTTTCTTCTCCCCCCCCCCGCCCCCATCAACAGGAACCTCCAACATACCTTTCAGTCCTATTTTGTTCTTGTCCATGGATTCTTTGGCATCTTGAGGTATTGTCCATTTGCCTCCTGGCCCTTGTATTGCTGTCACGTTTCTCTCTTCAAATTGAACAGGTGCCTAAAAACAATTGTTTCACATTATCTTCTGATCTGTTTTGGGGGGAAATGATCAATTGCCAAAGGGACTTTGTCAAAACACACCCTGAAAAAGAGACACACCCTGCAAAAGAGAAAACACAGCCAGTGTTTTCAGGTTGGATTATGGGAAATATTTACACAGGAATACAAGCTAGCAGGAAGGATGAAAGTATTATTATGAGCTGCTGTTTCTGGATATTGTGGGCTCATGGGAGTATAAGTGGGTGATAAGAGGAAACACAATCAAGCAAGTTAAGTGGTTTAAATATCTAGGTGTTTATTTTCATTTTAAGGCTGGCTGGGTAGCTCAGAGAATCCGCCATTAATGCTGCTAAAAGCAGTGTGTCAGTGATCACTCATTTCTATTATTCCAAAGGGAACCAGTATGTTCCAGCAGTCCTGAGGGTGTTCAATGCTAGATTAAGCACACAACTACCATATGGGATAAATGCCTTCAATCAGGCTACTGAAAGACTTCAGTTTTCCTTTGAAAAAAAATTGGTGTACCAAATCGTGTCCCCTACGCTGGCCTAATCCTAGAAACAAACCAATGTCTTTTAGTAACAAAAGCCTGGCTAACATTCAAGTTCTGGTTGCAGCTGCATTTTAGAAATGAACCTAACAGTCTGGTTACGGACATGTGAGCTGAATAAGCAACCGTCATGATGGTTGAGAGGAATTGAGAAGAAAATTAAGCATCCCGGAATCCTACTAGACACCCTGTACTCCTTACTGGAAAATTCTGCATTTCAGACAATTAAATACAGATTGTTAGACAACACATTTCAAGAACTTAGTAGCCAAATCAGGAATAGTGTCTGTGTAAGTCTGGGGATGACGCGAGGCAGACAGCCAATGGTGACTTACCTTTTCCACTTCACCTACCCAAATCAACGCAGGGCAGGGTGGATAAAAATCAATGGTGTTATTGTTATTATTTTAAAAAATTAAATCGGATTTTAAAAATTTAAATTGGATTTTTAAAATAAAATGTTTTTGGAGGGAACATCTTTCTAAATATAGTTTTCTATTTAAGTTACATTATAGTAATTTTTGATATAACTGTAAAAACTACTCCGAAAATTTATTATTCCAAAAATGAAACCTTCATCTGGTTGTAAATATTAAGATTATACCAGCAAGAATGAGTCTTTCTGTAAAAAAAAATAAAAATAAATCAAGTCTTACTGACTAGTGATTTAAATCAAGTCTTACTGACTAGTGATTTAAATCAAATCCACCCTTACGCAGGGTGTACATCCTAGTCAGACTGAACGTGCTACCTTTGGCAATACTACAGAAGAGACTCTAGAAAATGCCATTTGCAGAATGCTATTTGCCCCTGTGGACAAAAGCAAATAGAAACCATCGCATATGTTCTTTTGTCCTGTCCCTGGTATCAGACAATTCAATCTAAGTTTACTATTCAGTTGGTTGCTAGTAGGGAGTGGCATTCAGACAAATGTTGGGTAGCTTCCTTATGCTTACTCAGGTTGGGGATAAGATGCAGATAGCAGCCAGGTTTCTGAAACATGCTATGAGGATTTGTGAATGTTATACAACATTATCATAAGTGTTAGTTGCAGGTTTAGATGAGCGATTTTACTGTACTGAACCCTACAGGAATCTTGTATATATGTCAATTTTCTGGTGGATTTTTTTACCCATTTTTAGAAATTCATTGTTTTTTACAAAATTGGTAACATAATAAAATGAAACAATGCAAGTTGAATTAGGGAACAGGAATGGACAAAATGTTGGCCTTCATTCAGTCTTCATTGCCTTCATTCCCTACCCCTTTAAGTCTAAGTGACTGGATTCTAATTTACAAAGTATTTTCACCAAATACACTTTAGTGATTCCTGATCCCATGCCCCACCTACTTTCACTACTATTGGCTACAGGGTGGAGTGGGGACTTCTTAGGTCTTTACTAAAACTAAGTGGTCTTTACTAAAGGCAAGTCAAATAAGCGAATCAAATCAGGTCTCCAACATCTTAGGGTAGGGTTAGGAAACTTTTGACTCTCCCTGTGTTGCTGGATCCCTACTCACGTCAGCATGGCCATTGGTTAGGAATGACTGATGGGAGTTGTAGTCAGGCGGTGCATGGAGCAGCAAAAGAAATGTTTCCCAAAACACACTGGAACTAAATAACATCTCTGGTTCTGAGAGGTTTTGTTAGACAATGTTCACAAGAGCTTGGAACCAATCCAAGACTTCTGATATAGCAGTAGACTAATCTAAATTTAAGTGTTCCAGTTGGTGGAGTCTCTCTCAGCTTTCTTAGATGACAGTCACCTGGGGAATATCCTTTTTTGCAAGCAGCTTATGTGACTTGGCTTGGAGCTCTCATTTGATTACAAGGATAGCCTATCACATCAAAGTCTCCTGCTGTTATGCGCAGAGCCACCACAGCCAAGGCATTTGTTGCTCTGAAAGCTACTGCTCTATCCTAAAAAGAAAAACAACGGTTCCCAAACAAGCAGATTGCTTCTCAAAGCAAGAGACCCTTGCTCTTTTGAACCTCTCCTTCAACTGAACTTTCATTAACTTATACGAAAAGTGAACAAATCCCAATGGTGTCCAACTGAACCTAAGACATGCAGTCAAAGAGTAACTTACTTTAGCAGCTGCAAAAATCTCCACAACAGCAGCAGATATTTCTGGTCCAATGCCATCTCCTGGGATCAAAGTTACTGTCTGAACCTAGATGTAAAAAAAAAAAAAAAAAAAAAAAAAAGCCACCACATACCATGATTAAACACAGATTGACAGAAATCTGTATGCCACTTGGGGCTTGCATGGTTTTAAGTTTCTTCTTTTTATTCGAACAGAAATAGAAAGAGCAAGAGCAAGGGCAACCCTCTCAAGCAGCAACTGGCAGAGAAGCAACAACAGTGCATACTAAGCTTTCAGAACAGCATCACTATGCAGCAAGGCACACAACTGAAAATAAAGTGGAATATGATACTCAGATGAAAGTGACAGTTCTGCTTGCCTGAGATTTATTCGTTTAACGCTAATCCTTTTACAGTTACACAAGTTATAATCCTCCAGTTTTCCTCATTCTCCACTGACTCTTGGTTATTACAGCATTACCACTGTCAGCCAATAATTTTTTTGAAGTTCTCTTTGCCTATGAAACACTAAATGCTACTATGAGGGTTCCCTTACGCCCCATCAAGATGTACATGTGAGATATTTTAATATGGGCACCATACTTTTCGCTCTATAGGACGCACCGGACGATAAGACGCACCTAGTTTGGGGGGGAGGAAACAAGAAGAAAAAAATTCTGAACCCCAGAAGCCAGAACAGCAAGAGGGATCTGGCTTCTGGGATAGCCTCTTGCTGTGCTGGCTTCAGGGACAGCCTGTGAAGTCTCCGCAGGGCAGCGGGGTGAAGGCACCCCGCTGCCCCGTGGAGGCTTTGCGCAGCTAACCCCAAGCTAGAACAGCAAGACAGAGCGCTGCGCAGCGCTCTGTCTCCCTGTTCTGGCTTTGGGCTTAGCCGCGCAGCCTGCATTCGCTCCGTAAGACGCACACACATTTTCCCTTACTTTTTAGAAGGGAAAAAGTGTGTCCTATAGAGCGAAAAATACAGTACCTAAAGTGTGAATGTGACAAACACTTGGGAGGGAACCAAGGAGGATCACCAGGCACTGTCGTTATATCGCTTTAGGTTCCTTTCTTCAGGCCTCTGGCTTTTAACTATCTATGGTCTTCTTGCAGAGGTGGGATGTTTGAATTTTTTAAAAAGTCTTTTAGACTTTTTAAATTGCTGGTTTTAAATGTATGTATGTGTTTGCTTTTTACTTTAAATATTGTAAGTCGCTTTGAGCTGCATCTCAAAAAACTGGATAATAAATGAGTTAAGATAGACTACAGTTCCTTGATGAACTGCATAATGTCTCCAATTTATTCAGTTTTCAAGATCCTACTCCTGCTGATTTTTATTATTATTACATATGCATCAAGTATATACATCAAGCATATGTTTGCAGCAAGGTTAAAAACAAAATAAACACGCTCAAAATAAAGTCATGGACAAGCTTGAAGAAATATGGAAGATTTGCAAAAGGCAACTCACACTATGCTAATAGAAGAATATGTGACAACTGTAATTAAGCAGTATAAAAATCGTTGAAATAAACCAATGAAACAGTTCTGAATATCATCACTGTTGAGGAATCATTCTAAAATAATTAAGGATTTAAGCTGCAGAGAAATCTACTCTAGATAGCAAAAATGAATAGGTCTACTGCCTGCAGGGGAAAATATTCAAAACAATGGTGCCAAAGATAAGAAGGTTCTCAACTGTCTGTCCTCCACTGCTTTGAAATTTTCCAACCGAGAAGCATTAAATACAAACTATTATTTTCTTTGACTCGTGATAAAAACCAAGGCTTGGGTTGGGATTTGGTTTTTTGCCACTATTCAACAGGGTTTTCTCCAAATGTGTGACCACACAGAGATCTATTTAGTCAGGTTAGACTGAAATGTGGTACTGTATTGGAACAGAATTAGGCTACACTGGGAAAGAAATTCCACAAGCTTGGTTTTATCTTGGTATTTAGCACTTTTATTGAGAAGCTTCTCAAAAAGAAAAGAAAAAGTTATACTATTATACTCACAGAACTACCAAAACTTCTGGTCACCTGTTTTTGGCCTTTGAAAGCCCCTAGTAGACGAAAGACCTGTTGAAATGTAACAAAAGCAGAAATGCCAATATGTTACACAATCCTGGCAATTAAAAAATAATAATTCAGTATGGCTGTATTCTAAGTCAGCAGTGAAAAGACTTTTACAGTGGCACCTCGGTTTACGAACCTAATCCATTCCGGAAGTCCGTTCTTAAACAAAAACAGTTCTTAAACCTAGGCACGTTTTCCCTAATGAGGCGTCCTGCCCCCGGTGCCCTTCCATCGATGGGATTCGGTTCCTAGACTAAGGTAAAGTTCTCAAAACAAGACACTATTTCCGGTTTTACAGAGTTCTTAAATAGTTCTTAAAGTGGATTGCTCTAAAACCGAGGTCCCTAATGTTACTATAAAGAAGCAATGCAGAAGAAAGAAGCAGCAGCTAAGCTAGCTGCTGGAGGCTGGAAAGCCAGACAGGATGTTTGTGACTGTTACCATGGCAATAAAGGGGCAGTCCATTCTCCGCATTGAGCACAGGATGTGAGCTCAGTGTGTGTCATATGATCTGTACAGGATGTACATGGGTGGAGTTAGGGTTTCTCTCTGTTGTTTGAAGAGTGCAGACATCTTTATCTGTATGGCTGCTAGAGACAGAAATAAAGGCATGTAAATACGCTTCTGTCTGTCTGATTCCCCTCCCTGGGGATATGCAGGGAGGAGGAGAAGCAGTGGTGTGTTTTTCTCACAGTCTGGGAAAAATCGCCGATACGGACCTCATCTGTTTTCCTGCTGGGAGTTGCGGGAGGGAGGTCAAAAGGAATTCAGCCGGTGCCTGGAGACTGGCACATCCCTCTGGCCGAGGCAGAATTTCAACACTTAAACCTAGGCACGTTTTCCCTAATGAGGCGTCCTGCCACCGGTGCCCTTCCATCGATGGGATTCAGTTCCTAGACTAAGGTAAAGTTCTCAAAACAAGACACTATTTCCGGTTTTACAGAGTTCTTAAATAGTTCTTAAAGTGGATTGCTCTAAAACCGAGGTACCGCTGTACTCCATAAAATGGTTTGCATGTATGATTGCAATGCACCTATTATAGGATGGCCTACAAGAAAAGAAAGAACTTTTTATCTTACAAGAGTTCCTAACTGTGATTTCCCCCCTGATCTCATAGGTGTCAAAGAAGATGAGAAATTGACTGGAGCAAACTGCAGGAGGATTGCTGTCTATGATGTTTTCCACTCCTGAAGCCCAATGTCTCCCTCCTTTCAAGAGTCAAGTGGGTACTCATCTACATATACACCTCTCTTTTCTCAACACAACCATAATTGCAAATACAGTTCCATAAGTACTCTTGAAATTGTGATGAGGAAAGCTTATTGCATACCCAACAATCACATCAAATACAGAGTCTGTTGCAGTGATGTGCTACAGAGAGCTGCAATATGAGGTAGCATGAAAATCTGCAAAACATATTTAACTAGACACTATGGAAGGACATGAATTGCACCATATGCAGCAACAGACCTACAATGTCACCTCTTACATATCTGATAGAATACCATCACTACATATTCTGAGATTGAAAGATGCTGCAGTATGACCAGCCAAATTCACCAGCTCCAAAAGAGACATCAGAGTAGAATATCAATTTTTACCAAGTAGAATATCAATTTTTACCACACCCATTCTTTTTGTATCACTTCAGCAAGCCAGAAAATTGTCAAGATTACTTGAGGACAAGAGGCCATGTCACATTTAATCTTGACAAGCACAAGTAGCAACATGCTCCACTGACCCTGCATAATCCAAGCGCTCAACCATTCTCCCTAATGGACAAGAGCAGCGCAGGAAAAACCTCTTCACCCGTTTGAGGAAAGGACAGCCAACATAATGTTCCATAGTAGTCTGGAATATGACACGTTTGTTGCCACACCTGGCTGGGTGCATACACAGATCACAGTAACTATCACATTTGCTCAAACCTGATTCTGAAACATTCAATTCCCACAGCCCAAACTGCCCTCTCTCCTGTTTTCCTCCCCATCTGACAGGAACCAGTATGACCTATAGACTACAACTGGCAGGTTAGATTTTGGCAGCAAGCAGAGTGTTTTCCCTCGTGGAGCAAAGTGTTCTCACCCCTTCTTCAGATTTAGGATTCACACTGCTGCAACCACAGGATAGCTCTGTATGGCAATAAGCCTTGAAGTTCAAGTCACACACTCAGCTGCAAAGCTTATTAACAAACTCTGACCATCTCTCATGGGCATTTTTGCACCAGCACTTTGGACTTTTCTTCTCTTTGCATGATACATCATACAGAGAAAACAGGGGTGGTGAAGCATCTGGAACTGTCACATCGCTCTTTAGTAACACAGCTCCTTTGACATATTCAGCAAAAGCAATCTTCTGCTGATAAAGGATGCAAAGCCATGACGATAAACAGAATATCCCCTTCACAAAAGTGCTTCTGAGCTTGACAGGGAACACTCCACAAAGTAACCAAACACTTTTAAGTGCATTGCCAGTCTACCCAACTCACTCTTTCACAGAGTTGCTGCAATTATTTTAAAATTTGAATACTATTGCTAACACACTTCAAGCCCTTGGGAAAGAGTAACAAAAGCATTTTAATTAGAAGAAAGCAAGCCAACTAAGTGTGTGAGGAAATTGAATGGAATAATACCTCCAATAAAGGATGGGATGTAAATGGGTTGAAGCTTAGATTTGAGAAAAAAAATAAAATATACCAAGAAAGATGACTGCCATCCCTCCCTTTTCCAGTCATTTATCCACATGTGAATGAGAGGTGAGAGAAATTTACTCAGAAGTTTTATCCGTGACTCTCTTCCCACACTAACAAAATAGTACAATAACACCACTGAGTTGCCTTCCAACCCTGCTTCTGAGCATCCCAGAGATACCTGGTTGGGCACTGTGTGAAAGAGAAACTAGCCCAGAATCCTGTTTACATATTTATCACATTTATATATCACCTTTCCTTCCAAGGAGCTCAAGGTGCAGTACATGGTTCTCCCTTCCAAATTTTATCTTCACAACCCTGTGAGGGAGGCTGGGCCACGAGACAAGGGGCAGGCCCAAGGTCACCCAGTGAGTTTCATGGCGAAGGGTTTGAACTCTGGTCCCTCCAGGGTCAGAGTCCAACCCTTCACCACTGGGCCAGCTCGCAGGAACCAAGCAGATGCCCCGAGGAGAAGCACCCCTTGGCCTCTCTTCTGCTTCAAGAGCGCTTCCTCCTTCGGCCCCTTCCTCAGCTACTTGCCCATTCCTTCCTTCACTTTCCTGTCGTGATTCAACGGCCATGAACAAAATGCAAGAACATGTGGTTATTAGCACCCAACAGCAACCAAGGACTAATAAGGAGCAATAAAGAAGTGTCCTTTGCGGGCAAGTCGGGGTGGGAAGCAGCCGGGTCAAGCACAGCCTCCTCCGCCCGCGCCCTCCTGGCCGGCAGGAAGGGCTCCTTCCAGGGGAGGCGCGAGGAGGCCGCCCCCCGGCGCCCCAGGGAAGGTCACGCAAGGTCACGCGAGAGGGAGGGGCGCCGGGCCTGAGGGGCGAGGAGAAGCCTCACCTTCGGCGCCCACCCGGCCATGGCGGCGGCGGCTCCTTCTCCTCTTCCGGCTCCTTCCCTTCGAGGCGCCTCTTTCGCTCCGCGACAGCAGAAGAAGCCGCGGCCTCCTCGACGGCCTCTGCACTCTCAACCTCGCGCTCGCCGGCGCGGCCAATCGGAGCCTCCGCCTGCCCCGGATGTGGCAGCTGGTTGGCCGGGAGCCGCCGGACAAGGCGTGGGGCGGGGCGGGGCCATCGGGCGACGGACTCCGCCCACTCGCCTCGGCCCGCTAGGGGGCGCTGCGGGCGAGGTGGGGGGTCGCTCCGCCCGCGACCTCCCGGGAGCGCCAGGAGATCCCTGCTGGAGCAGCTGGCCAATGGGCTTGCCTTGGTTTATTTCTAGAGTATTATTTTTGAAATACCGTACTCTTGGTTGAAAACGCAGCGGAGGAGGCAGCCGCCTCTGGTTTCTCTCGCTGAGGAGGGAATGTCTTCTAATCTCAGCATGCTCGTAGTGTGCACGTGAGAATCATCTAAAAAACAAAGGCCTCCGAAATATTGTTTTCATCACTTGCAAATGTAATTGACAGATCAATTAGCCATCTAAAATCCATATGCTTAATCAACATTTCTTGTAATAGGGTTGTTACTCTATTAAAATGTGTAAAGTCTCCCTGAATGGTGCTTACTTCCAACTGGCCTGTTCCACAGAGTTGCTATATCCTGATGTGCATTGAGAAAACTTACTTTTTTAGGAAAGATGCCCAACTGCCACATTGTGTGCTCGCTTACTTAGGAATTCAGGAGCAGTTATTGCTGAATAAACATGGTACCTGGTTGCAGGTTGCACTATATCCTGTGTCCAGGCACAATGGCTACATGTTATACTTCCATGGCTGGAGGCAATATGCCTTGATGCATATTTCCCACAATGGGGAAGGTGCTGTGGGCAGAATTGGCAGGGGTGAAGGACTTCCCACCTGTCAAACACCTGATGTTACAATAATATCAGATGACTGAGTGCACTGAAGTCCCAAAGCAAGAGCTTCAAAGGGCCCAGAGTGGCCTGCAAAGAGTGGCTTGCTTTAAGGTCCCTGAGGCTACCCACCAGCAGATGTGGGGGGCCCAAATCCTACTTTCCTTTGTCAATGCCAATCGAGAGAGCACTTTACTTCCCCACACCTGATGTCTCCACCTGCCGCAACCTTGTGCCACATGCAATGCCAGGTGTGCGACAGGTGGCTGTGGTTTGAGGATAATGGCCTCATGGGCCGGATCTGAACCCATGTTGAGCCAGATGTCTGGTTGGTGGCTGTGAGAGCCGAATGCCAGACTGGACAGGCCTCTGATCTCATTCCACTGGGCTCTATGCCTACATTCTATGCATGCTTACAAGAGTGAGCTCCATTGAAAGCCACAGGACTTGTTCTGCATAATCACACTTCAGATCCACGGCTGCAATCTAATGCCCACTTGAAACTGAAGCCCCCTTCAAGTGAGTGGAGGTGGCTGCACTTCAGGTTTGCAACATGCAATACTGGGGCCAGCCCTATCATTGGCTTCAGGCCACAGGTGTATCCTTTTATTTGTGTGCTGCGTCTCCACAGTTAAAACCATGTGAGATGTTGAAGCACAGAGCTGTGTGCACCATGTGTCTGATCTGTGTTCTCCTGCTCTTATGTGTGGTGGGGGACACGGTTGTGCGTGGTGAAGTAAGACACAGCTGCCAGCCTGGTTGGCTTGTGTGGGTCAAATTGGGTGGCAGCAGCACCCACTTGACCTTCACCGCAAGCAGCCAAGCAGCTGGGGCCAGCCCCATGCAATATATGGCTGTTTCTGTCCTCAGGCAGATGGCAAAGAACATAGCTGAACAGCTTAGCAAGTCAGCGACTTTTTGAGCCTGTTGAATAGATAAGCCTCTGAGGACTGACACCCTCTGAGTAACCGGTGGTTGGGGGCGGCCACCAAGGCCATGTAACACCAGTCCTAAAGGCTCTTCATTGCCTCCCAGTGTTTCCGAGCACAGTTCAAAGTGTTGGTGTTGACCTTTAAAGCCTTAAATAGCCTTGGCCCTGTAGATCTGAAGGAGCACCTCCACCCCCATCATTCAGCCCAGACACCGAGGTCCTCCTCTGAGGGTCTTCTGGCAGTTCCCTCACTGTGAGAATTGAAGCTACAGTGGTACCTCAGGCTACATACACTTCAGGTTACATACACTTCAGGTTACAGACTCCGCTAACCCAGAAATATTACCTCAGGTTAAGAACTTTGCTTCAGGATGAGAACAGAAATCGCGCGGCGGTGGCACGGCAGCAGCAGGAGGCCCCATTAGCTAAAGTGGTGCTTCAGGTTAAAAACAGTTTCAGGTTAAGAACGGACCTCTGGAACGAATTAAGTACGTAACCAGAGGTACCACTGTATAGGGAACCAGGGAGGACTTTCTTGGTAGTGGTGCCCGCCCTGTGGAACGCCCTCCCATCAGATCTCAAGGAAATAAACAACAATCTGACTTTTAGAAGACATCTGAAGGCAGCCCTGTTTAGGGAAGTTTTTAATGTTTGATGTTTTATCATGTTTTTAATATTCTATTGGGAGCTGCCTAGAGTGGCTGGGGCAACCCAGTCAATCAGTCAATCCCTCCCTCCCTCCCTCCCTCTCCTATAGCCATCTCTAGCACTTTCCTCCATGGGAAAGTTTTAACTTTGCACTGCACAAACCTCCCAACCTTCTGCTTAATTGGATGTCCACAAATCATTGTGTTTTAGAGGCCCTGAGGAAGGAGCTGAAGATTTATGACAACACTGGGAGGTTATGCAAATGAAATTTGAACACGCCCTCTGCAAAAAGAGTCAACAGAATGTTCTTTTCCCCAGGGGAAAAAAGATTATCTCTGTTGGGGGGGGGGAGTGGAGTGTCTGCAACCCAGAGGTGAAGAACCTGTGTTTCCATCAGTCCAGTCTTAATGGTCAGAGATGATGGGACTTGTTGTGGTGTAGTGTTTAAGAGCGGTAGTCTGCTAATCTGGGGAACCGGGTTCGCGTCTCCGCTCCTCCACATGCAGCTGCTGGGTGACCTTGGGCCAGTCACACTTCTTTGAAGTCTCTCAGCCCCACTCACCTCACAGAGTGTTTGTTGTGGGGGAGGAAGGGAAAGGAGAATGTTAGCCACTTTGAGACTCCTTAAAGGGAGTGAAAGGCGGGATATCAAATCCAAACTCTTCTTCTTCTTCTTCTTGTCCAGCAGCATGTGGAGGGCCTCTGGCTGGGGAAGACCAGTCAGTGTTGGGCATCAGTTTAGGAATGGATTGGGGGGGTGGCAGTGAGCACACTCAACACAGATCCAGACAAGGCAGGGTTGCTGTGGTCAGGGTCTTGCTGATGGGAGAGAAACTGTTTAATGCAGATTTCCCCACCTGTTGCCCTCCAGATGTTGGACTCCCAAATAACAACAACAACAACAACAATAATTTATATCCCGCCCATCTGGCTGGGTTTCCCCAGCCACTCTGGGTGGCTTCCAGCAAAATATTAAAATACAGTGGTCTGTTAAACATTAAAAGCTTCCCTAAACAGGGCTGCCTTCAGATGTCTTCTGGTAGTTGTTCTTCTCTTTGACATCTGACAGGAGGGCGTTCCACAGGGCAGGTGCCACTACCAAGAAGGCCATCTCCCTGTAACTTGGCTTCTTGCAGTGAGGGAACCACCAGAAGGCCCTCGGCGCTGGACCTCAGTGTCCGGGCAGAACAATGAGGGTGGAGACACTCCTTCAGGTATATCCCATCAGCAACATCCAGAATGGCTAAGGAGGGGAACTGTAAATCAGCAGCATCTGCAGGGCAGCACGTTCCCCATCCCTGATGCAAACAAAGGAACACATGCAGAAAGGTGCTGGTTCCTAGTCCTGTACACTTTCAACAATGTTGATCCAAGGCTTTATCTGCAAAACCTTTGATTGCCTGTGATAAATTTTTATTTGGCCATGCAATCTTTGGGCAATTGGTTGGCCATTTGCAAACAATTCAAAGTGAAGCTGAAGCAACACCCATGATGAAAGATGGTGGAGCTGATAACACAGCAGCACCCACAGAAATGTGCTGATGTCACATGGCAACTTTATCTTGCTTGGATAAATATTGCAAAACAGCTGAAGTCTCAGGCCCACTAACTTGGGAGTAAGTGTGACCTCAGAGGGACTTCACTTCTGCATAAACATGCCTTGGGGATAGGTGGGCAAAGAAAGCACCCTGGTGGCACATGGCTTCCCCCAAAGAATCCTGGGAAATGTAGTTTGTTGAGGGTGATGGCAATTGGAACACTGTAGTTGATAGCATCTTAAAAAGCAGAGACATCACCTTGCCAACAAAGGTCTCTATAGTTAAAGCTATGGTTTGCCCAGTAGTGATGTATGGAAGTGAGAGCTGGACCATAAAGAAGGCTGATCGCCGAAGAATGGATGCTTTTGAATTCTGGTGCTGGAGGAGACTCTTGAGAGTCCCATGGACTGCAAGATGATCAAACCTCTCCATTCTGATGGAAATCAGCCCTGAGTGCTCACTGGAAGGACAGATCCTGAAGCTGAGGCTCCAAGACTTTGGCCACCTCATGAGGAGAGAAGACTCCCTGGAAAAGCCCCTGATGTTGGGAAAGATGGAGGGCACAAGGAGAAGGGGACGACAGAGGACGAGATGGTTGGACAGTGTTTTTGAAGCTACCAGCATGAGTTTGACCAAACTGCGGGAGGCAGTGGAAGACAGGAGTGCCTGGCGTGCTCTGGTCCATGGGGGTCACGAAGAGTTGGACACGACTAAACAACAACAGATGACCCCTCACAGTGTGGAAAGGGAAGAGTCACATCCAGTGACCCTGCCCACTGCCAGCATGTGGCCTTCAAGCAGAAAAAGATCCTTGGCGTATGCTGCAATAACTTGGTTAGTTTTTTAAGATGATATAAGACCCACGTTCTGTTTTTAAGTACGGTGGGCAATCACAATGTCATATTCAGCTGCTTCTCCTTCCCATCAATTTCTTGAAAGGATCCAGAGTCCCTGGCTGGATCTTGCCTGTCCTTTCTCCACCCTAAGACAGGAGCAAACAAGGACACACTATTTTTAAAGCTACAAGCTTATTGCTACAGAGGTAATCTCATGATTAAAGGGATCTAAATGTTTGCCTGTGTAATTCTATTGATCAACTAGGATTTTACAGTGGGAACAGATTTACTTTCTTTAAACTATATCAGTGTTTTCCTTTTCTTTCTTTCATATGTCAACTCATTGAACACAGGCAGGGAGCTTGAAAAATCTGATGTACTCAGAGCAAACTACATGTTCCATGTCTGCACACATGCTGTACATTTAAATCACAGGACTTCCTCCAAAGAATCCTGACAACTGTAGTTTACACCTCACAGAGCTACAATCCCCAGCACCCTTGGCAAACTACAGTTCCCAGGATTCTTTGGTGGAGGTTGTGTGCATGAAATATAGGGTGCCTACACAGCCAATGTCTGGTGCACCCAAAGTCATTTTCTTTTTTGGTAATAGGAGGAAGCAGGGAATAGGCCTTGCCTGGCACTGTTATTGGCTGTGGAGGGGAATACTTACATGCTACAGCAGCATGAGGAAGGCACATCACAGCCCACCCTCTTTTTTGCAGGGAGGACAAGCTAGTCTCAGTAGGGGTGGGGCCAAGGTGGTGCCCCCAGATGCTGTTGGGCTGCAACTCCCACCAGCCCCAGCCACCACGGCCCATTAGCCAGGATGAGGGGAGTTGTAGTCCGTCATCCCATGAAGAGCATCCCACTGGCCATCCTTGCCCTACAACCTGTTTCAGCTGGGTCCTCCACAAGCAGCAGCTTCTTCTGCCCCGCCCTTTGGGCGAGTGCGGTTAGCATCACGCCTGAAGAAGAGTTCTGTGACACTCCGCGATCTTGCTCGGCCCTAGGCAGGTTGGGCGGAGGCGACTCTTTTCAAAAGGGGCTCTTGGCTGCCACCTGGTGGTGGAGAGCCTTCCCGCGCCGCGAAGCTGCAGAGAGGAGGGAGGGGTCTTTCGCCGGGGGCGCTGGAGATCAGAGGCAGCCGAGATGCTTTCTCCAGACCCTGGAAGCTCCGCATCAGATTTTCGCCCTTCGGAGAAACCCTTCCGTTGCACCCCAGGAAAACGTAGGGCAGTGAAGGAGGCAGCCTTCGGGGGCGATATTCGCGTGGGATTTTAACCCCCTGCCTCCTGCCTTTGCTGCTTGCTGCTGCCGCTGCCCGGACGGCAGCCGGGAGCCTCCCCGATGCGGGCGCGGGGACTCTCTTCCCCTCGCTCCTCGAGTTGCACGTCTGCTCTCAATGCCCGCAGGACAGAGAACTCCTGAATCTTGCCATGGGATACCTGGGCGTGCGGAGAGGAGGCCTCCTTTAAGATGGGGAATAAGCAGACGATATTTACAGATGAACAGCTGGATGCCTACCAGGTGAGCGGCACTTGCCTGGCGGGGGGCGGGGAGGTCGCCCTGCTGCTCTCTCTCTATTCTCTTGTCAGAGACAGAAAATCCAGGGAGCCCCTCCCCAGGGTGGCAATCCTCTCCCCCCCACCCCCAATGCACAAAATACTGGATGCTTTTGAGTTGGTCGAGGTCAGGGGTCAGCAAACTTTTTCAGCGGGGGGCTGGTCCATTGTCCCTCAGACATTGGGGGGGGGGGGGCTGGACTGTATGTTGCCATGATTATGACCCACATTTTTGGCAAAACCCCTTATTGGGACCAGCCCCAACGTTGCCCAAATGTGACTTTTTTTTGGGGGGGGGGTGTTCCCTCATACACCCACGCTGCTTCCTTTGCATTTTATACATTGACAGTTCTTATTTCTCTCGTGAGGTGGGGTGGGGGTGGGGGGGGGCTGAGGTAAGCGTGCCATTCCTGTCAGCCCTGGAGAGCGTATGCGCATGCATGGGTGAAGGGAAAAGCCGTTGGACACGCTAAGTCAGGCTGGCGCCGCTCAAGCAAAAACCTTCTTTTCCCCACGTGAGGGAAGATGAGGCGGCGGTGGCGGCGATTTACCTTTCCTTGGCCCGCACCGTGTAGCCCATGAGCGGCCTCCCCAGCAGAGCGCAGAGCTGCATTGGAGTGCAGCCGCCCAGGCGCCCCCCGCATCCTCCAGCGGGGAGCACTGCTGCCACAGACTCCGGCGGGCATCGCTCCCGAGGCGCCGCAACTGCCTTCCTGAAATCCAAACTGTGGCTCCTTTTCCCTCTCCCCCACCCCGGAAGAAAAGATTGCTGCGCGTGCGACGGGCGGAGAAGGGGCTTGTCTTCAGCAGCGCCCGCCTCACTTTTGAACCCCAAACCTGGCTGAGTCACAAAAACCATTGTGCATGCGCACACTATGCCGGCTGCCTGGATCCCGCACTGTCCACGGGCCGGATCTAGAAAGCAATTGGGCCTGATCCGGCCCGCGGACCATAGTTTGCCAACCCATGGTCTTGGGGCTACATTTGTTTTAACTGCAGTTTAACTGTGTAATTCTGTATACAGTGGTACCTCGGGTTAAGTACTTAATTCGTTCCAGAGGTCCGTACTTAACCTGAAACTGTTCTTAACCTGAAGCACCACTTTAGCTAATGGGGCCTCCTGCTACTGCCGCGCCGCCGGAGCACAATTTCTGTTCTCATCCTGAAGCAAAGTTCTTAACCTGCGGTACTATTTCTGGGTTAGCGGAGTCTGTAACCTGAAGCGTATGTAACCTGAAGCGTATGTAACCCAAGGTACCACTGTATGTTTGGTAAGAGAAAAAAGAGCCTCACCAAGTCCAATGCAACTTTCACCTGTCTATGATGACAGCCCAAGAGAGCTAGCAATTTACAGAGAGGTGATAGCTCCATGGCAGTGCTCCTGTTTTGTGAGCAGATGGTCCCAGGTTCAATCCCTGACATCTCCACTTTATAGTCATATAATTCAGTGTTTCCCAACCTTGGGCCTCCAGCTGTTTTTGAACTACAATTCCCATCATCCCTGACCACTGGTCTTGCTAGCTAGGGATGATGGGAGTTGTAGGCCAAAAACATCTGGAGGCCCAAGGTTGGGAAACACTGATATAATTTATATTCTACTTTTCCTGCAAAGAGCTCCAGGGCATGGACATACAGCCCTCCCCCCTTTATCATTACACATCCCTGTGAGATGAATAGAAAGCTCCCATTTCCTTAGTCAGACCATTTGTGTACCTAACCCAGGGTTTTCTGGACTGACTGGCTGTGGTTCTCTAAGACTGTGGGAAAGGGGCACTTCCATCCCCCCATGGAAACACCAGGATTGAAGCGAGAAAAGTCTGCCTGCCCAGAGTCACAGGAGAGCTCTGTCCCTCAAGGAAAGACCTGCCTATACAGAATCAGACCACTCCAGATGTGTCTAACCCTTTTTTAAAGCAGTAACAGCATTTTCTAAACAAACAACTTTTCTTTTCTATTATGTAGTGTAACTTTTTTGTAATGAATGTTATGACTGGAATAATCTTATGTAAACTGCTTTGTGAGGTCTGCCTGAAAAGTGATATATACATCCTACAATTTTTAGTTTATGAACACAAGGCTTTATGGTTGAATCAAATTTGTGCTCTGCTGTGACTTGCAGTTGGTCTCCCCCATGTTACCCATAGACTTGGGGGGGGGGGCGTCATCCTGCCTCTTAGCATTCTTTGACACAGGGGAGAATCCATCAGGAAGCTCTGCTGTGGAAGTCCAACCAAATGTCATGGTAGGTTGTACCCTGTGGATTAAATCTGTCTCCCCCTGCTCCCCCTCCATGGCTTCTTAATGGCACCCCAGATTTCACAACCCCCCCTCTCTTGCTGAATGGGGGGCAGGGGGCAACAATGCACATCACTCTACTTGCACTCACACTGAGTTTCTTTTTTTTTTTAATAATATTTATTAAAGATTTTCAAATATAACAGAAAAAAACCCATCCAAATTTAAAACCTAATTTTCATTGGCATCCTTCCAGGACTTCCCCTCCCCTCCCCCTCTTGTATTCCAATTCTTTCAAATAGATTCAACAAATTCTTACCCCAAATTTTAAAATTATTTATCATTGACCCAATTTAAAAAATATTTTCCCATCCCCTAAAATCGACCTGTTCCCTTCCACGAGTTCCCCTCTTTAATATTCAATACAGATTAAAATAAACAGAAAAATAGAAAAAAGAATAAAATGTAATTTAACACCCTTTGGATTCCAAATTTCCCTCCCCCCTTTCCCGGTTGCGTTCCCAATGTCCGTCAATATCTACTGTCATCCTGGAGCTCCCACATCTAAACCACAGTCCTTCACCAGTCCGCTTTGCCGTCTTTTTATTAGTCTTTGCCGTCTTTTGGTCATCTTTGATTTCATATGTCCAATCTTGGAAGGAGTCTATCTTCCAACTTTGTCCACTTCTTGTTATTCTTGTTGTTCTTGTTGTTCTCTCTCCTCCTTTTTTTTTCCCCCTGCTCTCCTGCACAAATGTTCTAATTCCAAAAAGCTTCTAATTCCTCTGCAGAGGCTTTGTTATTCAGGAACAAAACATTACGTCAAGTCCCTTCCATTCTTCAATAGATAAATCTATTGTCTCCTTTAGTGTGTAGACCTCTGTAGACAAAATAGTGTTCCATTTCTGCAGTTTCCCAGGAGATAAAAAGTCCTATTCAAATTTGATGCCAACAATACTTGTAGTGTCCCACAGCTCCTCTAGAGGGATTATAGTAACTCAGTTTCCTTCCCGATCACACCCAACAGTCAAAGTAACTTATTATTCCTTGTTTTAAACAATTTATATCCAATTTGTAACAAATGTGACCAGCAAAGTCCTCGTAACAAAGTTCTCTTTTTGTTCTTCCGCTTTGACAGCTCCTTTGACAGCTGTCAAAACCTCTATTTCTCCTCTCCCGGCGCTCTTACGGATCGCTCCCGGGGTTTCCGGGGGGTGGGGGGGTTGCCTTTTAATTCACATTCCACTTTTCTCCTCCAGCCCAGTCTTATAATTTTCCATCGCGAAGTTAATAATTTTATCAAAAAAAGGTTGCACTAGATCTTAGTTGTCAAATCCTTTGCTTTAGCTCCTCTACAACAGGGGGGAGGCTGACTTCCTTTTTGCACCTCCCCCGCTCGCTCCGAATTTAAAAAGAATTTCCCCCCCTTTTTAATCCAAGTTCCAATTACTCACGGGTTATTCTTCTAAAGTCCAAATTTTCAGTGGAAGAAGTCAGCGCTCTCCGTCGAATGGCATGCGGCTTCGCTCGGCAGGGGAAGCGGAGGACTCACAGCACCCCCCCCGTCACCCGCTCCGCAGCCTTTAAAAAGGCTCCTTCGCGGGTCGGGGGGGGACGCAAACGGTGCCCGCCGAGTCACCATGCCCATGGGTTTCAGCGCCCATGGTTTTTGAGGGTCCCCGCGTCGCCGGCGCGGTAGAACCCAGCCCCTGCCGAGCAGGCTCCCTCCGGAGCTCGGCGATGGCGCCAACCCGGAAGTCTCCACACTGAGTTTCACCTGCCAGTTCCACTCGTTTTGCAGAGACCCTTTTAGAACTCCCCGCAATTCCCTTTTGGTTGAATCCCTTTGAACAATTTGGCATCCTCAGCAAACCTGGCTCCTTCACTGCTCACTCCTGGGGGGGGCAGTATCCATTTCTCCCCCCCCCCATCAGGAGAATAGCTTGTTTATTCCTGCTCTCCATTCCTGTTTCAAGCCATCTTTTGTTCTTTAAGAGAAACTCTCCTCTAATTCCATTCCTACCAAGCTGGCTCAGGAGTCTGGGGAGACAAGTAATTCATCAAAAGCTTTTTTGACCCGTCAGTAAAATGTTAGTAGACAGTCCCAGTCCCAATATCAAAAGCTTATTGGAAGTCCAGGCACACAGCATCAACTGGCCATTCTGTGCTTGCTGACACTCAAATAACTTCAATACGTTAACCAGACAGGACTTGGCCTTCTGCCAGTTATGAAAAAGCAGTGGCATAGTATTCTCACATTTAGTTATTTTTATTTATTTCATAAAATTTATAGGCCACTTGATTGTAGAAAAAAATCCCTCAAAGCAGTTTACAAATAGAATAAAACTATAACAATTTGAGGAGTTGGACTAGATGATCAAAGGATCCCTTCCATATATAATTCTATGATTCTATGAATAAAATTATTAGTAAAAGCAATTAAAGCATTTAGAGAATTAAAACCAGCAATAACCAAGAACACATCAGTGTTCTAGATATTTTTAGCAGGTGCTGCCTAAGAGAGTACCGGGAAGACACCCACCTGATATCACTCATACCTGGCCCCAGTTATTTCATTACAGTTCACCAGTACAATTTGCAGCTTGCCTCCCTGCACTTCCTCAGCCTCCAGTGCGTTCACTTGGTTTCAGGTGGGGGGGGGGGATTTCAGAGGAGAGCCTCCGAGAGTGCGCTCAGCATTTCAGCAGATTCAGTGGAAGGTGGTCTATCAGTTGAGTGCATGCAAATCTTGCTCCTCTTCCTCGCATGAGATCCTTATGAGACTTTACAGCAGAAATGCAGTGAATGGAAACATGAAGTGAATGTGGACCCACGGGCCTCTGCTTCCAGGAACGCCTGAGCAAGTTTGGCAAGTTAGCCGGTCCCGTGTGAATGTTCTCAGCAGGCCTTGTCTTCCTCTTTAAACATGAGGGCTAGAACCTTGCCCCTTTATTATTATTTTAAGCTGAGCAGGTAAATAATGGGTGTGTGACCATGAGGACAGGTGTGAAAGGGATTCAGCCTCCTTGGTTGCCAGTTTCTTACCCCCAGAGAATACAGTGGTACCCCTGGTTATGAACGCTTCGAGTTACGAACTCTGCTAACCCGGAAGTAGCTGCTCCTGGTTTCAAACTTTGCCCCAGGATGCAAATGGAAATCGCGCGCCGGAGGTGCACATGCAGCGGGAGGCCCCATTAGCAAAAGCGTGCCTCAGGATAAGAATGGTTTCAGCTTAAGAACGGACCTCCGGAACGAATGACGTTCGTTACCAGAGGTACCACTGTATAAATAGTTTCTGATTTCTGGTTGTAGTTGTTGCAACATGGTTTTAAACAGGGAGCAGAGACCTTCACTATACAGTATCTTGAGTGCATTACATTCGAGCAGAGCTTGTTGTCTTCACTGAATCAATAAGGTGGAGGGAGATTAAACAAAGACTGCTCATTCTTTTGGATACATGACACTTGACCTACAAGGCATCAAGGGCCCATCAGCTGACCATGAGTTAACTCTGTTATACTGTAAAGGGTTATAAAGGGTCAGGCTGGGTGGAGTTTCAGGTTTATGCGAGGGCCTTATTTGGAGACAAAATGTGTTAAAGACCAAAGAGGGCCTCTGGATGGATTTGTGGATAAAACAGAGAGGCACAGAAACATCAGCATATATGGATAATAAATAATGTATAACAAATGCATTTTCAAATAAAAGTAACTCCAAAATCCCCAGGCTGGTAACCTAAGCAGGACTATAGATACAGATTTTCTAGAAGTACCCAGACTGTACTGCCAGCAAAGTCCATCCATTCAAATAAATAAGGAGTGCATAAGCCACTTTGTACATCCACATTGTGAAATAGCAATAATAATAACAGTAATAATAATAATAATAATAATAATAATAATAATCATCCTGCTCTTCCTCTTAAAGGAGTTCAGGGCTGCAAACAACTACCCAAACTTTAAAAACAACTGGATATATTCACAGCTAAATAATGTAAACGATCCAAGGAACATTATCTTTCAGCCACCCAGTATCTGGATGGACAGGAATGTTCTTAAATTAAACCATAATATGGGTATCCACAGGGACATTTTCAACCAACTGTGCAAACATCGTGTTTCGATATGGAATAGGATTCCCCCTTCCCAGGATTTAATATAGCTAATATATTAAATCAAATATATTAAATTATATCATATCAATAGAGCCAAAGTAGTGTAGTGGTTAGAGACTCAGACTATGATCTGGGAGAGACAAGGGTTTGAATTCGCACTTGGCCTTGAAGCTCACGGTGCAGCGGCAGAGGAAGACTCTCAGCCACCTGGGGCATCCCTGTGGGCACCACATGCCCCATCCCGTCCCTATAGGGACGGCCCGTGGGGCCTCAGCCGCCCTACAGCAGCCGGCGGACAGCGCGGAGCCTGTGGGCACCAACACGCGTGGCTTGTGCGCACTGCAGGCCCTGCAGTGAGTGCCGCCGGCCATTTTGTCACCCCCCCTCAGGGTGGCACCCGGGACACACCACAGCCCCTGCACCCCCCTTCCTATGCCCCTGACTGGGTGACCTTGGGGGCCAGCCACTCACCTTAAGCCTAACCTACCTCACAGGGTTTTGGGGAGGAAAAATGGGGAGGAAGAGAACTCTGTATGCCACCTTGAGCTCCTTGGAGGGAAATGGGATATAAATGCAATCCATCAATCAATCAATCAAGCTTCTGGACAGATTGCAAAACCATGTGTTTTGAATTAACTCCATCCACTTCTTCCCTGACAGAGGAAGAAAGTCTAATGTGTTCATTAAGTCATTCTCAACGCTGGTGCAATTTTCTAGCCCAGGGAAGCTGCCTGATCAGATGTGGATGATTCATCTCCATCTTTCTCCAGGCAGGCCAAAGCATTTTAATTGAATTGGAATTCAATTGCCAGAGCTCCAGCTGCTACAAAAATAAATAAAAAATAAATTGGAAGGTAAAGCTGGCTTTGTGTTTGCCTGGTGGAATTGGCCAAACATTTGTTTAAAAGAGCAGGATATTTTCTAGATAATGGCTTGGATCCAATTCTAGTCTTACTTAGAGTAGACCCACCGAAGTTAACAAGCATGGCTCATGTATGCCATTAATTTCAATAGGTGTACTGTATAGGACTGAGTTGGCTACAACTTGGCATCTTAAACCTGATATTTAATATTTATTGAGCTGGCTTGTAAAACACAATGACCTAGATAGAATAAATAACGTAAAATAATTTCAGGCTACAACTTGAAAGCTGCAGAGAATTGCAGTCAAACTGTTTTATTGTGTGTTGCTTTAACTGGACAGATGTGCAAACCACCCTGGGACTTTTCTTGATGAACATTCCACTCCCTTTCTTGTTAAGTACTGGCCTTGGCTGCTTCTCCAGGCCGATATAATTACACAGCAGGTTGCTTTTGCGAGACTTAACCCACTTCTCTTTGTTACCTTGCACCAGCCTTTTGAAATGGAGCTCCCTGAAGTGATAGCTCTGAACAAGTGAGGTGTTTTGCACATTCCGGGATGAAGGCAGACGTGGCCCTGGCAGCTCTTATTTCCCTTTGTGCCGATTCAGACCAGGTGACATCACCGACCAGGTGCCTGCTCCCCCCTCCCCCTGTGCCACGTAATACAAGCCCAGGAAAGAGCCTCACTTTCGGATCACTTGGGGGGGGGGCTTAATAATTGGTGCTCCAGTAGGCACAGAGAGGGCCTTGAAATCCAAACCAGTTTGGCCCAGCCCAGGTCTGCTGGTTCAGCTTCTTTCCTTTCTTATGGTTAGTTAGGGCTGGCAAATTAGAACACGTTTAGCTAGTCAGAATTAAACTAGTTTATTGGGGCATCCTGATTGTGTGTTTGGGGGTCTGTAAGAGCACCTCTTGCACCCTTGGCACTGGAGAGGAACACAGGCGCCTGCCTCATACTGAGTCAGACCACAGAGCTCAGTACTGACCACACTGACTGGCAGCAGTGGCTCGCCAGGATTTCAGATGGTGGACCTTTCTTCTATCAATAAAATAAAATAAAATAAAATAAAATAAAATAAAATAAAATAATTCACTCTCATGAGTGAAGTGCAGGGGCTCTTTTTTTGGTCTTGCTTACCTAACTTTTAAGCTGTCTGGGGGTGGTGATTATGTTTTTTTTAACCTTTTTTATTTAGTTCATAAAATTTATATACAACTTGATTGGAAAAAAACCCCTCAAAGCAGTGTTTGTGATTGTTCTTGCTTTCATTCTGTAAAGCATCTCACTGGTGCGCCCACTATTGCAGCCTTCCTGGCTTCTTGCACTTCAGTTCAAGACTCCTCCCATGGGGCCTTTTCAGCCCAGGAAGTGCCGGCAGCCAGGGAGGCTGAAGAGAGATGGAGAAATGTTTGCAGCAAAGAAGCAAGCAACCCTCCACCCCTCCTTGGCTACTTTGCCAGGTGTAAAGGTAAAACCCTCAGACAGGCACCGTCTCTTTTGACAAGTAAGAGGCAACATGATTGAAGTATATAAATGGAGAAAGTAGGTGGAGAAAAGGTTTTCTCCGTCTCTCATAATACTCAGACTCATGGACATCCAATGAGGCTGAACGTTGGAAGATTCAGGACAGAGAAAGTGCAGTACTTTCCCCACCGACACACAGACAAACTATGCCACTTGCTCCTCCAGGAGGCATTGGATGGGAGGCTTTCATGGCCGAAGAGGCTGTTGGCAGGACAGGAGGGGGCTCTTGGGCTGGCATCCTGCTTGCGGGTTTCCCCTGGGGGCACCTGGTTGGCCACTGTGAGAAGAGGATGCAGGACCGGATGGGCCCCTGGCCAATGTCAGAACCTGTGATCGGCCGAGCTCCTCCGGAATCGCCTCTGACGTGATTAATGACCTGAGCCTTTGATAAGGCTCCAGGCACATTCCATTATGCAGAGAATCAAAGCAGCATGTAGAAGTGATGAGATTTATGGCTACATTGCAAAGAGTTTTATTTTCCTAACTACGCAGACAGAAAACACATCCTCTCTCTGTGAAAGCAGAGAGCAACTGAAACAAACAAAGGAACAGGAAACAGTAACATCACGTCCGTCTCCCGTCTCCCGTGAGACTTCCAACAGCCTGGAATGCCTCTGGAATGTAAACAGGGTCTTGTGACTCAAAGCACTGCACAGTGGCAAACAGAAACTAACATCCTCCCCCTTTCTGTGAACATCACTGGGCAGTGTGTTAGTACAATCTCAGTACAAACCCAATTTCTGTACATAGGTACAGTGTTGATCCTTTGAAACATCCTTGGACAATAAATCAGCAGGAATTTCATTACCTGGCATGTAGGACACCGTTACGAGTCTTTTCTGAACACATTCTCTAGCATGTTGCAGCTTCAATTGCAAGTGCTTCATGCTTTGCTTACAACCTTCAGAAGTCAGCAAAGCCAAACATGCTTTGTTGTCCTGATAAACCTGGATTGGACACTTTACAGGAATTCTCATGACTTTAAACAATTGTAACAACCATTCACAATCCACAAGTGAATAAGACAGTGCATTCAGTTCAGCTTCACAAGAACTTAAGCTTACCGTTGTTGGCTTCTTTCACGACCAATCAAATAGACCCTGGTTGTACATATAGCAAACTCCAGACATGCTTTTCCTGTCTGTAGTGTCACTTCCAAAACTCGCATCAGCAAATATCTCAAGACCATCAGACTTTTGATTGTTAAATCTCTGTGTGCTATGCATTTCAGAGCTTTCCAATCCTTAACAGTAGGATTGTTGACTTGTCTGCTTAGCAAATTCGTGCTAACTACAATGCCAGGTCTTGAACATCTGGCAATGAAGTTTAGTTTGCCTAGCACACTTCTGTACAGTGTAGTCTCAGAAAATGCTTCTTCAGTATCATCTACCTGATAACCTGTTGTCATTGGTGTGTCTACAGGGTTAGCATCCATCAGGCTTAGTTTGGTTAACACATCAGCAATTTTCTGTGACTGGTGTACTAAAATATTACCACCTTGGTCTCTCTATTTCCAGATATAGGTAGTTGGTTACCTCACCAAGATCTTTCATGTCAAAGTGTTCCTTCAGTTGAGCTAGGGCGCTATTTTACATCTTGACATCCTTCCAAAAGAAAAGTATATCATCAACATAAAACAAGCAATACAGCTTCTTATGTCCTTCCTCTTTGACAAATACACATGGATCAGCTTTACCTTGCTGAAAACCTAGAGAAAACAACACTTCAGTGAGTTTAGAGTGCCAGCACCGTGCACTTTGTTTGAGACCATATAGGGACTTCTTTAGAGAACAAGCAAATCCCTGTTTTACCTGTACACCATCAGGTGGAAGCATATAAAGTGATTCACCTAAGGTTCCGTACAAAAATGCTGTATTCACATCATGATGAGAAACGTGTAGATTCTCTTCTGCAGCAAGTTTGAGCATCAGCCTAATGCTCTCATATCTCATGGTGGGTGAGTAGGTCTCATGATAGTCTGCACCTGGTACCTGTGCAAAACCTCTGGCTACCAATCTGGCTTTGTGTCTGACTACCTTGCCATTTTGGTTTGTCTTTGCTTTGAAGACCCATTTGCTATCAAGCAGTTTCATCCCTGGAACTGTTGGAACTAGCTCCCATGTTTCGTTCCTCTCTAAGAAATCAAGCTCAGCCTTCATGGCAGTTAGCCATGGCTCAGCATCCTTCGAGTCCAAATCCTAGATCTCTTGGAAGCTTGAAGGTTCAAATACCTTCTTGGAGCTATTAACAGCAGTTACAGCTTTAGCTGCTTTAGCAAATTCATCAGCAAATCTCTTTGGAGGTCTTCCTTTTGTGGCTCTTTCAGACCTGCGAATTAGACGTAAGTCTTCAGCGCTCTCCTCTTCTTTCTTAGGAGAAAAGTGGCCTATAGTGAACAGTGGTTCCCCCAATTCTCGATCAGAGCCTTCAGAGGGTCACAGAGAGGCCTTAGCACTCTTAAAATCCTCTGAATCATCTGATTCAGTTTCAGATTCAGAATCAGAACCTTCATCAGTGGGTGTGGGGTTTTGCTGCTGCTTATCCTCAGACTCTTCACTGTCATCAGGATAACATTGGAAAAATCCCACATTCTCCCCCCCACTTGGCATTGTACTCAACACTTCTAGTGAGCCTAACTGTATTCGTGTCTGTCATCATTACTCTGTAAGAACCTTTCTGATATCCTAGAAAGATACCATGCAAACCACGTTTGCCTAACTTGGAGTTTTGAGGTGTGTGAACCCACATGTCAGAAGCAAAAATTCTCATGTGCTTGATGAATGGTTTCTTGCCAAACATCTTTTCATAAGGGGTACAACCAATCAGTGATGATAATCTGCGATTATAAGAATAAACAAAACAGCCGAGCGCTTCTGCCCAATAACTCTCTGGAAGATTGGCATCATGCAGCAAGGTTTTCAAGCCTTGAAGCAATGTTTGATTTGCCCTTTCACAAAGTCCATTCATCCAAGAAGACTGTGGACTTGAAAGATCATGTTGAATTCCTTTCTCAGTCAGAAAAGCTTCAAACTGCTGAGAAGTGAATTCTCCCCCTCGATCTGTAAATAAACCTGTTTATCATGCACATTTTTCAACCAAGCACAGAATTCCTTGAACTTAGGAAACGCTTCTGATTTCTGCTTGAGATTGAACACATGAATATACATAGAAAATGAATCAATGAGGACCATAAAGTTCCTGGCTCCACCCAAAGAGAGTGCTAGTGGACCAATGAGATCAGCATGCACTACCTGGTATGGTTCTGTAGCTTGTCTACTAGACACCTTATCTTTTGCAGCCATTTTGACCTTGTTTGCTGCGCATGCCTTACACTTCATGTGGTACCTGCAGAGTTTAATAGTCATACCTTCAACTAAGGCAGTCATTTTGGAAACTGCCTCGAAGTTTAAATGACCAAGTTTCCCATGATAATCATGAATACATCCTGCATGCAAACCCTTGTTAGTATCTGCAATACAACACGTTTCATCCTGTACAACACCAACAGAATCATCATAATGCAATACAAACAAATGATCAATACAATCAGCATGCAATGCAATACAAAGTCATCTTTCTTGGTGATGGTGCACTTCCCCTTCTTGAAGGAAACGTCTATGTCCTGTTCAGTTAGCTGCGAGACGCTCAATAGGTTGTGTGCAGCATCCGGAACAAAAAGAACGTTGCGTATCGATGCACCCAAGCTGTGAAGAACAACCGTTCCATAGCCTTGACTGGAGATTGTGTGGTCATCCGCTTGGTGAATTGCACCTTCCTGCGGAGTAAAGGACACAAACAGGTGTTTGTCTTTGCAGACGTGCCGGGTCGCTCCCAAGTCAACGATGAAGAAAGATCTAGACGTCTTCTGGACCTTTGGAGTGAAGCGTGAGACCATAGCCTTGTGTTGTGTTGTCCTGGACATTGGCCCTTTGTCTTTGCCTTTTCCACGCATTGAGCTTTCGCTGCGCTGCTCTGTTGTCTTGGCCTTGGGATGTTTGTACTCCCTCTTCACGTGGCCAAGTCGTTCACACGAGTAGCATTTCACTGCCTTCAAAGCTTTGGCACCATCTAGTGGTTGCACTGCATTCTGGGATGACGTCTGTGAGGACTCCCCCTTGATGATACAGCTAGCACTATGCCAATCTGCTAAATAATTCAACATTAATACACATACAAACATACAAACATACATTTCATACAACATACCTACATATATACAACATACCTACAACATACCTACACTCAATCCCACAGATAATTCCCATCACCATCCACCACCCCTCACCCTTTGTGTTAGACTTCCAATCTACTCAATTGCAATTTCTTTCTACTTCTATTACTTTCTTTCACACACCTTTAACCTAATTTCATATTTCTTTTTCTATTACACATTGTTATCCATCTTATTTAGTATTCCAATATTTGAAACGAAACTTGTTTATTCTAATAGGAGTTCTGATTTTTCGATATAGTTTTGCAAGTATCTTTTAAACACCTTCCAGTCCCTGTCTGCCTTCTCTTTTGAGATCCTTCCAATTTCTCCCATTGTTTTGGATATATTGTAGTACTCCAATAATTTGGCAAGCCACTCTATCTTTGTTGGTACAGTACCACTTTTCCAATTTTTCGCAATCAATAGCCTTGCGGCTACTGTTGCGTATAAATATAAGGTCTTGTCTTCTTCCTTTAGGCTTCCTGGTACTATTCCCAATAAAAAAACCTTCTGGTGTTTTCCTAAATGAATATCTGAACATTTTTTTCATTTCATTATATACTGTTTCCCAAAATTGTTTGATGTTTAAACAATTCCACCATATATGTATCATAGTATCTTTTCCAGTGTTGCATCGCCAGCAGACATCACTACAATTTTTATTCATTTTTGCTATTCTTTCAGGTGTTAAATACCATCTGTGTTGCATTTTGAGATAATTTTCTTTCAATATATAACACTTAGTGAATTTCATATCTTCCTTCCACAATTTTTCCCATTGTTCAAACATAATATTTTTCCCAATATCTTGCGCCCATTTGATCATTGATGCTTTAACCAATTCATCCTTTGTTTCCCATTCTAAGATCAAATTATACAATTTAGATATATTTTTTGATTTTTCTTGTATTAAGTATTTATCGAATTTTTCATATTTCTTTTTCAAATCCTAACTTTTTGTCTTTCGCTAATCTGTACTTAATTTGAATATATTGAAACCAATCACTAATATGAGCTTTGATTTCTGTATAATCCTTTAATTCCAATTCTCTGTTTTCTTCCTTTAATACCATTTTATAGGTAGCCCAGTTTTCTTTCATATTTAATTTTTTCACTGCGACAATTTCTGCTGGTGATGCCCACCAAGGAGTTTTCGGTTCTAGGATTCTTTTATATTTCTCCCATATTTTATATATAGACTTTCTAACTTTATGCCCTAGGAAGCCTTTATGCACTTTGACTTTTTCATCTATTAGATAGGCATGCCATCCAAATCTCGTCTCTACTCCCTCTAAATCCAATACATCCGAGTCATCTTAATTTGATCCATTCTTTTAGCCAGGTCAGACCCACCGCATCATGATATAACTCCAGGTCAGGGAGGCCAAATCCTCCTCTCTCCTTCTTATCTATCATTATTTTCTGTTTTATTCTTGGTTTTTTCCCTGACCACACGAATATAGCCAAATCTCTTTTCCACTTATTAAAACATTTATCTCCTCCTAGTATTGGGATACTTTGAAAGAAAAACATCATCCTTGGTAATATGTTCATCTTTATTACCAATATTTTCCCTAGTAAGGAAAGATTTAATTTCCCCCATATTTGCAAATCATTTTTTATTTCATTCCATGTTTTCCCATAATTCTCTTTACTTAAATCTATAGTGTTTGATGTTAAATTTATTCCAAGATACCTTATTTTCTTTTTAATTTCCAATCCTGTAATTTCTTGTAATTTCACTTTATCCTTTTCTTCCATATTTTTCACTAGTATTTTGGTTTTCCCATAGTTTAATTTGAATCCTGCTAATCTGCCATATTCGTTTATACATTCCAATATTCTAGGTGTGCATTGTAGGGGATTTTCTGTTGTGATCATAACGTCATCTGCAAAGGCTCTTAACTTGTATCTTTTTTCACCAACTACTATTCCTCTTATTTGGCTGTCCTGCCTTATTTTCTTTAATAGAACCTCTAATACTATTATAAATAACATTGGGGATAGGGGGCATCCTTGTCTTGTACCTTTAAAGATATTGATTTCTTCTCCAAATTCTCCATTAATAATAATTTCTGCTTTCTATTGGTTATATATTGCATTTATACCTTTTTGGAATTTTTCGCCTAGACACAATTCTTTTAATAGTTTTTTCATAAATTCCCATGAGACTTTATCGAAAGCTTTCTCCGCATTGATTGAAATCAGGGCTGCTTGTTTATCTCTTCTTACTTGTAGATATTCCATTATGTCTATTATATTTCTAATATTATCCTTTATTTGTCTTCCTTCCACAAATCCAGCCTGATTTTTATGCACTATTTTTCCTATAATTTTTTTCAACCTGTTAGCCAATAATCCTGCATAAATTTTATAATCTGAATTCAACAACGAAATGGGTCTATAATTTGAGACAGATTCCAAGTCCGTGCCTTGTTTTGGCAGGAGCGTTATATATGCTTGAGTCCAAGAGTCTGGAATATTCCCCTTCTCTACCGCTTCCTCTATTACTTCTTTTAGTGGGTCAATTAATTCATTTAACATTTCTTTATAGTATTCTGCTGGTATGCCATCTGGACCTGGGGATTTCCCTATTTTTAATTTTTGAATTGATTCCTTAATTTCTTCGGTTGATATTGGTTCATTTAAGAATTTATGGTCTTCTTCTGCTATCTCTATTAATTTATTTTCCTTTATATATTCCTCTATTCCTTCTGTAGGCACTTCTTCTTTTTGATATAATTTTTTATAATATTTTTCGAATTCTTTTTTAATTTCTGTCATATCCCTTATTGTCCTCTCTTCTACTTTTATCTTATTTATTAATTTTTCATTTCTTTTTTTCTTTAATTGCCAGGCAAGGATCTTGCCTGGTTTATTTGCCCATTCAAAATTTTTATATTTCCAAAATTTGATTTGTTGTTCTACCTCCTGTTCTATAATTTTATTGTATTCTACTCTCAGTAATTTAATTTCTTGATTTAATCTCTCTTTATTTTTGCTTGCATAGGCCAATTTTTCCTTCCTTTTAATTTCTTCTAAAAGTTCCCTTTTCTTTTTTTCTTTATTCTTATATGCTATTGAGTTTTGTTGTATGAAATATCCCCTAACAACTGCCTTCCCAGCATCCCACACTGTTTTTACATCTATCCCTTTCCTCCAGTTGTTTTCAAAATATTCCTTCATCAGCTTTCTGGCTCCTTGTATTACTTTTTGGTTTTTTAATAGGAAAACATTCATTCTCCACCTTTCCCCCCCCTTTCTCCTCTTTTCCTTTAAGAGTTAATGATACTGGATTATGATCTGTAAGTGTTTTTGGTAGTATTTCGGCATTCTCTGCTTTAATTGTCATATCCTTAGTAATCCATATACTATCGATTCGACTATATGAATTTTTAGGTTCTGAGAAATATGTGAACTCCTTTTCAACAGGATATTTATATCTCCATATATCCACTAAATCAAAAATCCTTACCATTTCCACAAAGCTTTTTGGCAGCTTCCCTTCATCCCCCCCCCTTTCTTCTGCGATCTATCCAATTCTGGTTCCATTACTCCATTTAAATCCCCTAACACAATAATTCTCATATTTATATATTCCATTAATAACGATCTTACTTTAACATAGAATTTTGATTTTCTTTCATTTGATCCATAGATTCCCGCTACTACAATTGGCTCCCCCTCTAATGATATTTTGACTATTACAATCCTCCCCTCTTTATCTTCATATAACAACTCTGGTTCATATTTGCTTTTAACATACATTACAACCCCCCTCTTTTTTCTTACATCAGATGCGATGAATTCTTCCCCTAACTTTGGTTTTACCAATAATCTTTTATGCTTAGTATTGATGTGGGTTTCTTGTAAACAAACAAGGTCCCACTTTTGCCTCTCTAAGATACGTTCAACTTTCTGCCTCTTCCTCCTATTGTTTAAACCATTTACATTCCAAGATAACAATTTAAATTTCATTCTTTATTAGTTAAAAAATTATAGAGTTAGTAGAAAGAGTTAAAATTATCTGCAGTGGTAAAGGAGAAGGGTTTTATAATAGTTATTGGTCTGATTATTTACCACTGGCGTAGTTCTTTATCCTTCCACCCTTTGCTGAGCTCTTTCTTCTTCTTCCTCCTCATCTGATAGCTCTCCTTTTCTTCCTTCCTCATTTCTTCCTTCGCTTTTCCCTCCTCCTAATTCTCCTCAATACTTCCTCCAAAACATATCTGCTTCCTCAAATGTCTCAAATCGTCTTCTTTTTCCTTTGAAACTGAAGGAAATCCCCACTGGGTATTCTCATCTAAAGGATATTGATTTGGCCTTTAGTGCTTTTGTTAAAAATTGGAATTGCTGTCTCTTTTTTATCAGCCTGGGTGGGACCTCCCGTAAGATGATTATTTCCTTTCCATCGATGATTAATTTGTTCTTACTCTTTGCTTGGAGGATCTTATCTTTCATCCAATTTGATGTGAATACAATGATGCAGTCTGCCGGCCATTTGTTCGTTTTTGCTTTTCTTGAGTTCACTCTGAAGATTTTCTCTGTCCGTTCTATTATGTCTTTTTCCTGTAAATGTAGCCACCTTGCTAAGTTTTCAGTCATCTTCTTCCAAATATCCTCCCTTTCCTCTTCTGGAACATTTCTGAATCTCAAGGTTTTCTCTTTAATCTGCATCTGTATCATTGCTAGTGCATCCCCAGTAGCTTCCTGGATTGCTTTTTGTTCCTCCATCTCTTTTTTCGATTTGTCCATTTCTTTTCTTTCTTCCCTTTGTTCTTTACTAATTTTCTTCACCATCTCTTCCATTTGTTGATTTTTATTCTGAATTTCTTGCACTTTCTTATCTGTCTCCTTCATTCCTTCTAAGACTTCTGTTAATTTTTCCTTTATTTCTTCATTTTCTTTTTCATTTTTTTCCATTGTGTTTTCTAATTGTTCTAATTTCCCATCAATTGTATTAATTTTTTCTTCCAACTCTTTTCTCAATGCTCCAACATCCAATTTCAAACTAATAATAAGGTCCCTCAAATCCATTTCTTCAAAGCCTGAGTTTCTTCTTAATTGTTGCTGTTGACTTCCAGTTCCAGTCTGTTTTTTAATTGCATGAGACATTTTGTATTCTCTTTTTCAACCACGAGATGTCCTTCTATTACTTCAATTTTCCTTTATTGCTGCTTTTCCTACTATGTCCACTGGGTGTTACTGTGTTCTTATTTACTCAGCTTGCCAGCTTCTGCCCTCCTTTAAGCCTCTCTTTCACTGTTTTGTCTTCGTCACTTCCTTCTTCCTCCTTCTTGGTGATTACTCAGCGTCTTCAGACTGTCGACGCCATCTTATCTGTTAAATTCCCCTCCTTTCCGCCACAGCGTTCCTTATTCCTTTGTCCTTATCTTTCCTTCAAGGACATTCAGTTTCAAAGCAGCTGCTTCACTCCACCCAGCTCCAACAACAGGCAGCCTGCGCTGCTTTGCACTTTGTAGTAAGTCCGTTTCAGATAGTGTGCTTTTAAATAGTTTAATTGCAATCTGAGTGATTTCTTTACACTCTCTCCATATACTTTTTTCTGCTCTTCTGTCTTCCCTTTACTTTTGTGGTAGCATTACTTCCCCTCCGCTATGTTTACTCCTTATTTTGTTTTGGGTTTACTCACTTCTTGAGGGGTCCCCCCCCCGAGTTTCCTTTTCCCCCCTTGTCTTATTTCTGCTTCATTCAACACCACAGCAGTAATATGCGCTACCGTTAGCTGAGCAGTAGGCAAAACAGCAAGCTGGCTGGCAATCACTTCCAAGCTTAAACCCAAAGAATGTAGAACCATGAAGGAATACACAGCCTCTGGAAAGGTGATTCCACGCTGTTGCAACTCATGCCTGAGATTCTGTATTTCCATGAGGTGAGCACGTACATCTGCTCCATCAACAAGTGCCATATCATGCAACCTGGCATAAAAGTACAAAGAAGCTCCCGCCTCTGTTCTTAAATGTGACTGTTGGAGACTGTCCCACATCTGTCTGGCTGAGACCTTGTCACGCAAAAGACATAGCTCTTCAGGGGACACAATCAGCGTCAGAGTTCCCCTTGCTTTGGAATCCTTAGCCTCCCATGCTTCGGTAACTGGAGCTGGGGGGGGAGGGGCATCTGTTATCACATTAAATAGACCCTCTTTTCTTAGCAGAGCTTCTGATACTGCACCCAGTCCTGATAATTCCTCTTTGTGAGCTTTGGAATTGCCATCGCATTTTGAAGGGCCTCCATTATTCTGGCATTAGCCTTCTGTGTCATTTTGAAGCAGGCTTTGTCTGTTTACAAGCAGCTGCATTCCAAAAGCACCCTTCTTGAGGCCTTTGCATGCCCCTGAGCTTCTGCCACAATTGGTCAGTGCTTTGGCTAGAAGTTCAAAGGGACTGGCAAGAGCACATACCTCTCATCAATCTTCTTGACATGCAGAGAAGATAAGCTGCATTCCGTTCTTCTGGGCCCATAACCAAAAATGTTGGAACCTGCGATTGGCCGAGCTCCTCCGGAATCGCCTCCGATGTGATTAATGACCTGAGCCTTTGATAAGGCTCCAGGCACATTCCACATTGCTCAGAGAATCAAAGCAGTATGCAGAAGATTTATGGCTACATTGCAAAGAGTTTTATTTTCCTAGCTATGCAGACAGAAAACACACCCTCTCTCTGTGAAAGCAGAGAGCAACTGGGGAAAAAAGGAACAGGAAACCAGTAATGTCACATCCGTCTCCCGTGAGACTTCCAACAGCCTGGAATGTCTCTGGAATGTAAACAGAGTCTTGTGACTCAAAGCACTGCACAGTGGCAAACAGAAACTAACAGCCAGATCCAGCAGATGCTCTGCTCATGTTCTTAGAGTCTTGTCTTTTTGGCAACTACTGAATAAGTTCTTCTTCTAAATAGAGAGCTTTATCCCTGCTGATTTTATTTAATTATTATTTTTTATTCTTATTCATTTTATTTCTATACCACTTTATATTTTTAACATTAATACCTCAAAGTAGTTTGCAATCAACATTAAAACATCAAATTTTTAGAATTAAACATTACAGAAGAAGATCAAACATGAAATACAAACTCAAAGCAACATAATTAACAAAAAAGTAAAATACTGTAAAATCATAGAATCATAGAATTATAGAGATTGAAGAGACCCCCAAGGGTCCTCTCAGCCAGAAAGCATCCCTCTGCTTAAAAACCTCCAAGGAAGGAGAGGCCACAACCTCCCAAGGGAGACCATTCCATTGCTGAACAGCAATTACTGTCAGAAAGTTCTTCCTGAGGTTTAGTCAAAATCTCCTGTCTTGTTTGACTCTGAGCTGGAAAAAGCTTGCTCCATTATCTTTTTTATCTTAAAGATTTCAAAACAAGACATTTTATGCGGCAAACTTTTTTTATTATCTTAAAGTTTTCAAAATAAGACATTACTAAAGGAGGTCAAATGTAGAATTCACATTTAAAACAGCATAGTTAGCAAGAGAATAAAGCATAATTGTGCTGTTGTTGTTTTAAGTTGTTTCTCTATATGTAATTGTTTTCTAATTGTTCTTACAGATTCCATTGTTTTAAATGTTTTCTATATGCCAGTTGTTTTTGGATGCCATAAATGAAATTATCACCACCACCCTCTCAAATCAATCAATACTTTTCTTACCACCTTCCCAATGAAAACACCATGTTTCCTTTCTCTTTTTGTCTCATTTGCAGGATTGCACTTTCTTCACACGAAAGGAAATCCTTCGGTAAGCAGATCACACTTCCTTCTGCTCTGCTAATTTGTGCTGGGGCTGGTGGAGGTGCTCACATCATTCCCGGTGGAAGGAATTCAGGAAGTTCAGATTCCTTTTTAGAAGAAAGGGTTTGTGTACTGAGATGTAATGCTTGGTGATATAGAAACCACCCATGGGACATAAGAATGTAAACAGGATGATAAATTGCGGGGAAGAATTGACAAAGATGCAAGTGGGAGCGGAAGACGTGAGGGAGTCCAAAGAAGTTAAGAAATTATGTTATGATATATGTTACATTGTTTATTATATTTGCATTTATGTTTAAAAATCTTAATAAAAATTGATTTTAAAAAAAAAGATATAGAAACCACCCAAGTGAAGCAAGATAAAAGAAAGGACTTCTTCATGCAGTCCAGTTAAACTATGGAACTCCCTGCCACAGGGAGGAACTCCCTGCCACAGGAGGCAGCGATGGCCACCAACCTGGATGGCTTTAAAGAGGATTGCACCAATTCATGACGGAGGAGAGGGCTATGGATGTCTGCTAGCCAAGATGGCCATGCTCTGCCTCTGCAGCGATGCCTTTGAATACCAGTTGCGAGAAACTGCAGGGAGAGGGCTTTTGTGCTTGCCAGTTTCCCACAGACATCTGCCACTGTGAGAACGGGATGCTGGGTTAGATGGGTCCTAGGCCTGATCTAGCAGGCTGTTTGCATGTTCTTGCGTTCTTATCGGTTTGGTTTAAGAGGGAGAAGATGATCCCAGTGAGGGCAAGCTGCTGCCTGGCACCATCTGGCGGCCACCGCCTTGGTCTGCCTGATCTGGACCATCCTTGTCTCTGCTGAGGACTCATCTGCACAGGCCTTTGCTGGGGGCCCTCTAGGCACAAGTCCATCCAGGCTTCCCAGGCCCAGCTCCGAGCACTTTGTTTTGTCCTGGTGCTTTCCCTTGGAAAACCTGTGTTTTGCTGCTGAATCGGAGCAAGCAGCAATTCTCAGAACCTGATAGCTGGTTGCTCCAATTCAGCGGTAAAATGTGGGTTTTTCTAGGGAAAGTGCTGGGACAAACAAACACCCTGCTTGGAGACGGACCTGGAAAGCCTGGGCGTGTGCCTAGAAACATGGAGCAAAACTAAGAGTGGATGAGGCCCAGCTAGCTGTGCCCTTTCCAGGGCTCCGGCAGAGGTCTTTCCTATCACCTCCTGCCTTATCTATTATGGAGTTTCCAGGGATCTATGAAGCAGGGACCATACAAACCACACTTTCTACAACGGAGTGATTGACCTGCTTCCAGGCACTGTCTGACTTTCCTACCATTTAGCCCAGTGTTGTCTACTCTGGCTGTCAGCTGCTGTCCAAGAAATCAGGCCAGGGTTGCTCCTGCCCTCCTAGCTGAGAGCCTCCTGAGATGTCGATCAATGAACACGCTCAGATGATGATGACCCAGACAAGAGTCTCTGCTCCCTTTTACAGATGTTTCCCATACCAGAAGAAATGTCATGTCTTCATGCTTTCAGGCTGGTCTCATCACAAATGTTTTCAGCAGACACTGAAAAAAGTACAGTGAAGGCACTTGCCTTATGTCAATGGGCAGGGAGTTTTTAAAAGTTTTTAAAGTTTGATTTATTACGGCCATTGGCCCATATCGAAAACAATACATCAAAATTTATCCATAAACAGTACAATTTAAACAGTATAAAATCCAAGTTAAAACACCCATATAAAACCAATTTTACTTCAATTAAGTAAACACTATACACAATAAGCTCCCTCTATGTAAACCGCAGATTTTGGGAGATATGCATCTTAGTTCTGGCACTTATTGATGGTTCTTAAGTTTAGCTAAGCTGTCAGAGTCATACAGTGATCCATTTCTCCTCTTTTGAAATAAGACATTAATCAGGTATCTAGCGACTGCAAGGGATCTACTTGTGTCTTCGTCGTTTAATAAGTATATTATTTGGGGTTCCTGAGGTCTGTCAGCAATTCTTGATAAATATGGGGCCAGAAACTTGGACCGTGAAGCCGAATGTAATGGACAACAGAAGATTATATGATCTAACGATTCTATAGATCCACTTTTACAGTCACAGAGGTACTCTGGTTTCTCTTCAGATCGTCTAAAAATCGCCCCCCCAATGGGCAGGGAGTTCCACAGAGTAGGTCCTGCCACACCCAGAGATCAATTTCTCGCAGGTGCAGAAGGGTTTTATGTGGCACTTACAGCAGAGCCAGCTAGTGTAGACCCTCCCTAGAATTATATGTATTCATTTCAGCAAAAACAGGTGTCACTTCTGTGTTCAGTGTACCTAAAAGGTAAAATAAAAATGAATGATAATTCTCTGTCCAGCCAAGGCTGCAGGACTTTCAGTTCCCACAAAGAACATAATAGTCTGAGGAGAAGAGAATGTGTCAGGCAGGCACTGGAGGGTGGAATAAGGGAACTGTGCTAATGGGTACAGTCTCTGTTGGTTTATTGATGCCCTGCCTGGCTCACCCTTCCTCACAAATATTTCCCCTTAGGAACAGCCAACATTTTCTGTCTGCTAGGTATGCTGTATCTTTGCATGGCTCAGCCAACCCCCCCCCCTTCCCAAACTGGTGTTCTGCTGAAACCGGACCTCTTGTTTCTCCAAAGTTTTCATTGCCTCCAAAAGATGCTTCCATTCCCCTGCCAAGTCTCTTTGAAAGAGTGCTAGAATTTCATTCTTTGTTTGGCAGGTGTGAGATTAACCTAATTCATCATTTTAAAGAGGCTGTGTGTGGTGCATGTCTGCTTTTATTTCTCTGCCCTGCTTTTGAATGCCAGTTGCTGGAAACCATGAGGGAGGGGGGAAGTATTCTCACACTGGGATGGGATCCCGCTTGCGAGTTTCCTACAGGCATCTGGGTAGTCACTTTGAGAACAGGAGGTTGGAGTAGATGGGCTATTGGCCTGATCCAGCAGAGCTCTTAATGCTCTTCTGAACCTCTGGCTTTTGTGTGGCTGGCATGCAGCCTCCTGTGCAAAGGTGAGAGTTGCACCCATTGCTCTGTCTGCTTTTGCCTCTGGCCCCTGAAAACTTTCCCATGTGGAAATGTGGCCCTTGGACTGAAGGAGGTTCTGAACCCTGAACAACCTCTCTTTTTCATGGCTGCTCATCATCTACTGGTATTCAAAATCTTGAGATTAACTGCAGCCATGATGAGTAGCCAGGGGTGGATTTTCATTCCAAGATGACAACTCCCCACCTTGCCCTTTCCCAAAGGATCCATGGCCCAGTTCCACCTTCCCTTCCTGTAAAAATGTTCAAGAGAGTGGAATAATTAAATCTGGGAGCCTCTCCCGGCTAATGGATTTTTGCCTGTCTCCTCCTTCTTTCAATGATAATTTGAAGAAAACCTTTAATGAGGGAATATGATTGATGCTTGTCCACAGCAAAAAAGAAAGAAAGAAAGAAAGAAAGAAAGAAAGAAAGAAAGAAAAAGAAATGTGCTCCAAGATCCCATTAGTAACTGGCAATAGATGGAGATAAAAAGCAGGCTTTTCAGGGTAGCTCAGCAGGCATCTCAGTTGGAGTATGGATCTCTGAAAGTGTATGTGGCACAACATCCATGGGAGCACATAGCACCTTGGGACTTGGCCTCTGAGAGATGCAACACCCTCCCGCCTATGGATTCACAGAGGGGGCCGTGTTGCTTTCCACTGAGCCAGCTAATTGGTTCTGGGTCTGTCTGTCACCACATGAAATTACTCCTAAGGAGAATTGCTTCAGCTTTGGATTTTTTGGAAGGCCACAGGCAGAGGCGTAGGAAGGTCAGGTGGTACCTGGTGCAGAAAATTTCTTGTCACCTAACCATTGATTTTTTTTAAAAAAAATTGCCTTCAAAAATGGTTTTACGTTATTTCATATTTTCTTACAAAGGAATATGGATTCTGGGCCTCTGATAACAAGTAGCCGACTGTGGACAGATACTTAAATCTACAGGATGGATTGTGTTTAGGCTTTACACAGAGAGGAACCCCACACGGGTTTCCCCGCATGTAACGTAACAGGCAGGGAGCCAGCGCAGATAGAGAGAAAGACCTTGGGGGAGGGGAGGACAAAAGAGTGCCAAAGTCAGCCCATTTGATCCTCTTTGGGGTGGGGGTGCTAGGGCTCTGGGACCACCCTCCCCAAAAGATTTACTTGTCTTCAATGTATTGTTACCACTGTTATTCTATAGTACACATCCCTCTTAAATTAAATACTTCCTCTAAAATTAAAACAGCAGAAGTAATCAGTAGCATAGATATCAAAGGAAAGGCAAGAGAATAGTCTCTAATAGATACAAGGGAAACACAGATACACAAGCACACAGAGGTAAATAATGTGGCCTTGGGGAGAGGGGTGGGAATGTACAGTTTGCTGTACTTAGCCTTGAGATGGGAGACTGAAAGGGCTTAAAAAATAAAAAATAAAAGTCTTGTGTCTAGGAATATTTTTCTGCAAAAGCATCAGACTGGTTGTCAAAAGTGTGAACTTCATTAATAGACCCTAATTGGTCAATTAGCCACGGAATATCTTTGCTGCTTTTTCTCATCTTCTTTTAATTACACAACTGCTTTTTTTTGGGGGGGGGTGTCCTAGGCTGGGGGCAAAGGGAGGCCGGCCTGCCGAGCGCCCAGGGCGGCGCTGAGCTGCTCCTCCCGGCGCCACACGCGGGCAAAACGGGGCGGCAGCGCTGCCATTGTCCCACACGCTCCACTTTTGGGGGCAGCAAAGGTTTTTCGGAGGGGGGGTTGGGCCGGAGCGGCCTTGGCGAAGAAAAGGAGGCCGCGGAGACTAGGCCTTGCCTTGCCTTGCCTTGGCCCCGCCCCCAACCCAGCTGGCCAATCGGCTGTGTGCAGGGGGCGGGGCGAAGGCAAGGCCAGGCCTAGTCTACTCAGGGGCGTCTCATTTTCTTCCCCTAGGCTGGCTTTCCAGGACCCGGGAAGCCCAGCAGAGGGTGGGGCAGTAGGGCAATTCATAAAAAACTTTTTTTATAAGAAAATGCCTGCTCCAAAGGTCTTATCTTACTACACTAGGGATTATATAGCTGTATCTGAAATTTCTTGCATATCAGTTAATATCTTGACCCTGCTCCACTGAATGGAAATTTCAGCCTTCATGACATAGGGAAACGACCAAGTAAACAGCTATTTTCGTGGAGGAGGGTCAAGATATTAACTGATATGCATGGAATTTCACATATAGCTATATAATCCCTAGTGTACTAAGATAAGACCTTTGGAGCAGGCACTTAAAAAAAATAATAATTTATGAACCACCCTAGTAGGGCAGTGATTGTTCCTTGATCATTTGTCACCCTCTCTATGATGGCACCCAGGGCGCCCCCCGCCCCCTTCCTACGCCCCTGGACACAGGTAAATTTTATGACATCAGCTATTGTCTGGCCATAGCCTTTCCCCCATTTCTGTGTTATTTATGGTTTTTGGTGTCCCAGAGATATCTTGAGAAGAGCCAAGCTTGATTGCTGTCCATCACAGGAGTTTCTGAGGAAGCTCTGAAGGGACCTCTTCAGGCTGGGGGGGGGGGGAGGGCTCTCCTCACCAGCCAGAGGCTTCTTGGGGCTCCCCTCCTGCCCCTCTAGCCTAGTATTTCTCTACACTGACTGGCAGCAGCTCTCCAAGGATTCTGGTAGGAGTCCCTCTGCACCCTGCATGGAGGGGTGAAGGGTTGAACCCGGGACCTTCTGCTTGCAAGGCAGATGCTCTACCACTGAGCCCTGGGGAAGGCTGGTCTGATCCAGCTGGCATCCAGTCTCTGGCAAACCTTCCTTCCCAGCCCTGAGACCCAGTTCTTTAACTGGAGATGCCAGACATTCAGCTTGAGACCCTTCTGTATGCAAAGTGGGCAGAGGTAACTTGAGTTGCTGTGGTGTCCAAAGCTTCAGCCTACAATTTTTTATTTTTTTTTAAAAAAGAAAACCCACAAGCCATCATTTCTCTCCATCACATGTCTCCCTCCCCCCAATAATGCCTACTCATTTCCCAGCCCATCTGTTTTTTTAAAAAAATTCTCCCTTTAGGCTTCAGGACAAGAAACCCAATTCAGCAAATCCAGGTGCCCAGGAATGCGCTTTTGCTCTCCTGCAGAAGCATCACAAATGAAAATGGAATGTTCAGTCGGCTGGCAAATTGCTGACTAAACATGGCCCACCCATCCATTGGCTGAATGTGATATTTATCCTGGATAGCTGCCCAGTTTCTGTGTCTCCACCTCACCTGGCCCCTTCTCCCCTCACATTCAAAGCTGCTCATCTGGACAGAGCAGGGATTGGATAGGTCTGAGTGGAATCCCTCAGCTCCACCTCATCATTGCTCCGAGTTCCTGGCATCCCTTTGCTTCTGCTCCAGTTGAATCCCAGAAGGACTGAAGGGATTTCAGAAGGGATCCAGAAGGGATTTCAGAAAGTCAAAAGGATTCTGCTCATGTGTCCTAAATTTGTGGGGTGGGAAGAGAAAAATCTTACAAACTAATATGCAGAGAAAATTGAAATCCATCACTTCTGAGTTTGAAAAAAATGTGTAAATAAAATTTCTTATCAGCACCATTATCCTACTTTTAGAAGGTAGCAAATTCTTCTGAAGCAGCTTACAAGTAAAATTTAAAAAAAATCAGTAATAACCTTACAATATCAGGATACTTCCCACAGTGGTGGTGTTCTTGTTTTTTTAATTTTTATTATTTTATTTATATTGTTACATCATTACAATTTTAATATAACCTTGCAATCTTTTTAAAAAATGAACATTGACTTCCCTCCTCCTTTCCGTGGGTTCTTTCTAATATCTTTTACTACTGCATATGATTATTACTCCATATTGTCTCGTTTCTCGTTTCATTTCTGCATATTTTGTACTGCTGAATTTATTCTAAACCTGCTAACGTTTTTACCTGTTTACAGTAGTTCTTCATATATTCTACAAACATTTTTCTAATCCTCTTTAAATACTCTTTTATCTTGCTCTCTTATTCTGCTGGTTAGACTCACCAACTCATCATTTTCAGCTGCCATTCCTCTCTCTTGGGACTGCTCCCTCCCTCTACTTTTGGGCATATACAATTCGAGTTACAGTTGTTGCATAGTGAAATAAATTCTTATACAGTAGTTCTTAGGAACATCTGACTCAATTATTCCTAAGAGAAACGCCTCTGGTCTTTTTGGGAATGAACTTTTAAACATTTTTTATCACATTATAAATAATCTCACCAGATTCTTTAGCTGCTCTGCATGACCACCACATATGATAAATGTCCCCTCTGTTTCTTGGCACAGTGTGGCTGTTCAGCAGTATTGGGTGGGAGAAAGAGGGCCTCAGGCACATTTTAGGAATGTAAGACTATATGTTCTCATTGAAAATGAGAAAATCCCAGAGAATATTATGAAAATGATGTACAGGTGGTACATGACCCCAGTCAAGCTTGCAAAAATCTACCACTTGCCCGACAATAAATGTTGGAAATGTAAGAGACGGAAGGTACATTCTTTCACCTTTGGTGGACGTGCCCAAGGATTAAGGCTTTCTGGGAAATGATCTATAATGAAATGAAAAAGGTATTTAAATATACCTTCTTGAAGAAACCAGAGGCCTTTCTCCTGGGCATGGTCAGCCAATTGGTGCCAAAGAAGGATAGAACTTTTTTTATGTATGCAACAACAGCAGCAAGAATACTCATCGCAAAACATTGGAAGACACAAGATTTACCCACCTTGGAAGAATGGCAGATGCAAGTAATGGAATACATGGAAATGGCGGAAATGACTGGCAGAATCCGAGACCAGGGAGAAGAGTTGGTGGAAGAAGATTGGAGGAAATTTAAAATCTATTTGCAGAAACATTGTAAAATTATTGAATGTTGATGACATTGAAATGAAACAAAGGGGTTCTAGCAACAAGGTTAAGATTAGGTAAGAATGGACTAATATTAGATGAAAATTTTGAAGTTAAAATATGGGAGGAAAAATAATAAAGGATAAACCAATAAACCATCAGATGAACTTGCTGAACCAATTTTTAAGTGGAATACAAAAAAGGGAGGCGTGAGGAAGTCAGGAAAATATGTTAACTAAAGAAGAGATACTTAAAAAAGAGGGATTTTTCGTTTTTTCTTTTTTCTTTTTTCTTATTGTCTTCTTATGTTAATTTGTACTTCATGTATTTTTGTATTTTTGTGGTTTTTTTGTACTTTTCCCTGTGTTCTTTTTACCTATTGTTTTATTGTGAAAATTGAATAAAATATCATTAAAAAAAAAAAGAAAATGAGAAAATCCCATCACCAGTGAGGAAAACAGTTGCAGAAAAGGCATCGAGCACCGTAAAATGTATGCTGGAGCAGTTTTCTACTAAATCTCATAAACACTGGTTCACGTCTCAGGGTTTGGTGTTTCCTTTTTTGGTGGGGGTGCATGAGGGGGAAGGAAAGGATCCTCCTCAAATCCGAGGCTCTGGAAATGGTGAGATATGTACCCCGCCCCTGTCCATGCACATTCCTGGGCAATGGTTTGCAATCTCTTCTGCAGGCCAGAATCGACTGGCATTGTTGTGGAGGAGACATAATGAGATGCTCAGAATCTCTCATGGCCTAATGGCCACTCAAGCCTTCCTAATCAATGAGCTATTACCAGCTTTTATCTTCCATTCCCAGCAGTTTGCCTCCTGGGAAGTTATTGTCACAAAGGTGGCAGAGGTCTGCACAGCCGGCTAGAGTTGACCTTACAGCCTAGCAAAGAGGGCACTGCCCTGCCAACTGCAGCCATCCCCCCACCTGCCTGACTTGTCTTTTACAACCCGTCAGGTGCTGGCTTCACTTGCATTGGCTCTGGTGCCACCTGCTGTTGGTCTCCCTGCCTTTCACCCTACCAGTCCCAATATGCACCAGCTGAGATGAGCAGGCCCTGGGTCCACCTCCTGGTTCCCTGGCAACCAGTGAGAGCTGGAAAGACTAGCAACCAATCAAGAGGCAGAATGGAACTTAAGTTAGCTACTGACAGTGGGATAGGGACTTCCTGTCTGGGTAGGCAGAGGGATCATCTTCTCTCTCTCTCTCTCTCTCTCTCTCTCTCTCTCTCTCTCACTGTATTTTTCGGTGACCATAAGATGCACCTAGTTTTTAGAGGAGGAAGACAAGAAAAATAAAATATTCTGAATGAAACAGTAGATGTATGATTTTTGTGGTTCATGCTGTGGCCATGTGATCTGATGGTGAATTTGGGGTGACCTAATGCAAAAATCTTGAGGATCCATGTGGATCCATACTTTGTAACCACGTTTTTGCACCCAGGCAACAGTGGGTGCGTGATTTTTTTGGTGCAGGCTGTAGCCATGGACATGTTATGTGATCTGATGGTGAATTTGAGGTGACCCAATGTAAAAATCCTGAGGATCCATGGGCTTTTACCTCCCCCCTCCCAGGCAGCCTCCGCTAGCATCCCTTATCTCTCTTCTGATCCCACCGATTAGCTGTTTCCTTTCAACCCTCCCTTCCCTCTTGTTTGCCTTAGGGTCTTTTCCTTAGCTGGAGCAGTTTTTTGCTCCTCCTTTTCTTCTAATTTCTCTCCTTATTGCTTTAGTCTTCCTGTTTCCCCACTTTGCAAGTTTGCTGTTCTTACCTCCCCACTCCCAGGCAGACTCCTTTATCTCTAGCGTCCCTTATCTCTCTCCCTGATCGGCAAACGATCAGCAGCTTTGTTTCGACACCCACTTCCCTCTTTCAAAAAAGAAAAGAAAAGAAAAGGCATGATCTGCTTTTTGCCCCTGGGCAATTCGGCTCCAGGGACCACGCATTCGCTCCATAAGACGCACAGACATTTCCCCTTACTTTTTAGGAAGAAAAAAGTACGTTTTATGGAGCGAAAGATACAGTACTTTATTGAAACAATACTTTAAAAACAAACGAACAATAAAAACAAAACAAAACAATGCAGTAACAATACCAAAGAACAAAAACACCCACAAAAAATCACATGTTCCTTTGATTTCCATTCATTCCACAATGTTTTCTAGGCTTCATTTTCGATTTCACACTTTGAATTATCATTATACTCATTATACATGATTCCCAACACGAAGGTTTCTGGGGTTTTTTTTGAATGAACATTTAAAGATTTTTTTAAAGTTCATTATATATAATGTCCCAGAATTCTCTAACTTTCACACCGTTCCACCACATATGTAGCATTGTACCTTCTGACTTCTTAAACCTCCAGCAAATGTTCAGTTTTTAAAATACGTTTTGGCTAATTTGGCTGGAATCAGGTACCATCAGTAAAACATTTTCATCAGATTTTCTTTCAGATTATAACATGCGATGAATTTTATGTCTACCTTCCAGAGTCTTTCCCACACATCAATTGGATATTATAGCCAAAATCCTGAGCCAATCGAACCATAACTGATTTTACCTCCTCCTCCTTGACTTTCCAATCAAGGAGGAGTTTATACATCTTGGATAAAAGTTTTTATTTCAATTGGATTAAATCTTTCTTTTATCTTGATAACTCTGCTGCAAAACCCTTTTGTTTGTCTTTTCTAAATATTTCATTAAGTTGAGAATATTGGAGCCAATCAGTTAGTTGTGTTCGGATCTCCTCAAATTTCTTTAAGCTTTATTTATTATATTTTTCTTCCAGCAAGGTTTTATAAGTTGCCCAGTTCTTTTTCATATTTTTTTTCCTAACTACAAAAGCTTCTATAGGGGAAAGCTACCAAGGGGTTTTCAGTTCGAGTAAATCTTTATATTTAGTCCATACTTTGTAAAGGGGTTTTCTTATCATATGATTCAAGAAACCCTTGTGGACTTTTACCTTGTCATAAGCCAAGTATGTGTGCCAATCATAATGGCTGTCAAACCCCTCTATGTCCAACAGGTCTGTGTTTTGCAGTACTACCCATTCACGGATCCAAGATAGGCATGCTGCATTGTGATACAATTTGTGATCAGGCAAGGAAAAAACCCCTCTCCCCTTAACATCAATTAATAGCTCATGCTTAATCCTAGGTCTTTTCCCTTGCCATGTGAATTTTGAAATGTCTCTTTGCCATTCCTTAAAGCAGCGTATTCCCCCTAACACCAGAATAGTCTGGAGGGAAAAAATCATTTTCGGAAGGACATTCATCTTAATTGTGGAGATTCTTCCCCAAAAAGAAAGATGTAGTCCACCCCAAATTTCCAAATTTCTTTTTATCTCATTCCAAGTTTTTACAGAATTATCCTGATATAGGTTGATATTCTTTGCCATTAGCCAAATCCCTCAGCACTTGACTTTCTTCTTCACCTCTAATCCAGAATTTTTTTGAAATTCGTTCTTTTCCTCCGGCCCTATATTTTTAACTAACTTTTTTTTTTTTACAGTTAACTTTAAAACCGGCCACCTGTCCAAATTCTTTTATCACCTCAATCACTTTTGGTAAACTTTCTTTGGGGTTTTCCATAGTAATGATAAGGTCACTGGCGTAAGCTCTCAATTTATAAGATTTTTTTCCTAATACTATACCTCTTATAACTTCATCATTCCTTATTTTCTTATTCAGAATTTCCAACACCAAGATAAATAGTAATAGGGACAGGGGACACCCTTGTCTGGTTGAGGGGTCATCTGCACTCAGGGCTCCTCCACACTTCCCTTTGTCCCACTCCTTTTCCACAGTTTAGTGTGGAATTGGAACAAACCACAATTGGGGTATCTGCAGATTGCCAGAAATTTATTTGCCAATAACAACGAAAGGCTAGACTTGAAAGTTTCTCTTTAAAGAATGTGTCCCAAATTGTTCCTGACCCAAATAGGAATTCAAATTATGGAAAAGGGGAAAGGAAGGTGTACTGTTTCAAGACGCCTGCCTATCCTCTTGCAGGTTCTAAACCATGGTCTGAAATTGTCTCATGGTCTATTAAACAGTAATTTTCCCCCCAAAAGCAGCAACCCCCCTAGAGATATGTGGTGCCATTAATCAGCAACTTATTTCTGATTTGGTTGCAAGAAAAGTGAGCATCTCTTGGAAGAATAAGCAGTGCTATTAGTACATTTTCCTAGCTGGGACTTCTTGAGGATGCATTGCCAGCGTTGCTTTAGTTCAACAATCAGACCTCCAGCAGAGATGATCAGTATAACATGTATGCCTGGTCTTGGGCTAAGCTGAAATTGCTTTGAGAGGAAGACTCAGCAGCTCAATCCCCAGCCTATTTTGTTTGCAATAAAAGAGGGCTTTAGAGCAGCATGTCTGCCTGAGTCTGTCTGCACTGTGGAATGGAAACAGTTCTTTACAGCCTCTTCTCTGTGTTGTTCTGTTTGTGTCTCTGTGCTTGTTTACAGGTTGCATGGCCGCTACCACGAACTGGCACCAAACATGGTACCTATGGACTATACGAAGAATCCAGATGTTAAACTACCTATGCAGCTTATAGTGAACATGCCAGAGCTAAAGGTATTACTTTTCATGTCTCCATTCTACCATTCTTCTGCAGCCCAACCCCACAAAATCTTTGACTGGGGGGACTGACTTTGGCTGTAAGGCTGCGTACACACCATACATTTAAAGCAGATTTGAAACAGATTCTTTCTCTCAAAAAATTCCAGGCACTGTAGTTTTCACCTTCACAGAATTACAACCCCCAACAAACCTTAACAAACTGGTGCCCAACTTTTTGAGGGGGGAAATGTGCTGTGCCTCCTCCTCACCGCACTATCTCCATTCCTCCATTCTTCCTGGGAGTCACCAATGGGGAGAGGGCTGTTGTCCTCAGGTCCTGTTTGTAGGCTTCTCAGGGCCACCTGGTTGACAACTGTGAAAACTGCATGAGGGACTAGACAGGCCTTTGGCCTGACTCAAGAGCCAGGCACTTCTTGTGAGCTTCGTTTCTTTGCTTAGATCGGTTCCTCACTTCCATGTAAATTCAGCTTCTTTCTTTTTAAAAATGTTTTCATATTTGGCTATATGGGTATACCACCTTCCCCTGCCTCCCTTCTTCCATAGATTCCCAGGGCAATCCCTGACTTCATCCAGAGTCTATTCTCGAGCCATTGCAGCTTGGTTGCTTTGACCTGCTCACAACCTTGAGGATTACTTTAAATCATATCCATGGCCTTGTAACTTCATATATGCACAGGGTGATCGACCACTCAAGACATTATATACAGGAGTCTAAATTCTTGGGTTGAGTCAACAGACAAGTTAATTTTAATACTTCACATTTTGAAGGAAGCTTTGAGATGATCAGTTGCCATATGATACATTTGTATGCTCAGTATGGAACAAAGGAAGGTGGAGGGGAGAAAAAGGTACCAGATTGCAAAATGGGAGATCACAGCATACAATATGGAGCCTAGACACTGAGGTCCACCTCCAAGGATCTTCTGGCGGTTCCCTCACTGCAAGAAGTGAGGTTGCAGGGAAGCAGGCAGAGGGCCTTCTTGGTAGTTGCGCCCACCCTGTGGAACAGCCTCCTGTGGAAGGGCAACCCAGCCAGATGGATGGGCTACAAATTGTTGTTGTTGTTGTTGTTGTTGTTGTTGTTGTTGTTATTAAGCAAGGTGGTGGTCACCTGCTTGAGCCAGCATGTCATGGAGGTGCTGCTTGTATGAACCTGGGCTTTCACATGGAATGTGGACTCAGGGTTTCCATGATTTATTGCAGGCTGAAGAAGAGTGTCCTAACTCCTGGCATGATGAATGGCATGGTGCCTGCCACGTGTCCATCCCCATTTGGAAGACAGTGTTTACTTGCATTTCTCAGTATGTCTAGATGAGTCTTTCTGGCTCAGGAACTCAGCCAGTGGCCCACACACTGCTGGGTTCCAGGTGGAGGTTGCAGCCACTTGAGGGTTTTCAGCAGGAGTTCAAGTTCAGGGTCGCACCTTGAAGTGGAGCTCAGGTTGGCAACTCACACAAGCAGACATGAGTGTTGCTTCCTCCATCTCACTCCATCAGCTCCTCAGAATCCATGGCATCACCCTCTGAAGGGGAGGAATTTGGCCCAGGAGAGCAGGATGCAGGTGCTCCTGCCTGTATGATCCAGACCTCTGAGTAGCCACTGCATGCATTGGAGCACCCCAATATTCTCCAACTCTTTCAATTTTTTGGGTGGGGGGGAATTCCCCCAAATGAATGAAATTGTGGGCATTTTTTTTCTGCACTTCAGTTAAAATTAGGTAGGGTCACCTGAGGGCCAGATAACATTTGTTGGCCGAACGCATGGGGGGCCCTGGTATAAGAGTGCAGCCCTGCGGTACGATTTAGGTTCATTACCTGCTTCTGAGTATCCTTAATTCATCACTTTGCAAACTGCCATCACCGTAACTGGATCCTGTGGCAACATACTCAGTTGTAAGAGAAACCAGTTGGTGGTAATGCAGGGGCGTGGAAAGGAGAGAGAGGCTGCTGAAGTCCTGGTTTGCCCAGGATGTTATGTCTGGGTGCAGATAATAACTCTTCAGATGGCTGCTGCTCACGTTCCAACCTGGGCATGGGGGGAGACAGCAAATGGCTCTGCTCTGCTTTTTGCAATGGAAACACATGTCTTACTATTTCGTCCCAGCTTGGCCCATCCTCCCGGTGGACTGGCAGGGGACTTGTGTACAGGGACTGCAAGAAAAGAAATTTGCCTTGTGTTGGCATCACTTTAGAGGAAGCGGTATGGAACATTCTTGGCATGTGCAAGGCATCTCCAGGTAGGGCCTGGGAAATATCCTTCCTAAAACCCAAAAGAGCTGCTCCCGGTCAGTGTAAACAGTGTTGAAGGAGATGGACCAACGGCCTGACTTTGTATAAGGGAGCTTCCTGTGTTGCTGGAACTGGCGCACTGAGTAGATGAGTGGGTCCAACGGCCAAGAAGGCAGTTTCTGCCCGTGCCGTGGAGGGAAGTGAGGGGCAGATGGGGCTCATCCACCTGGGAAGGGAGCCCATCTAGGAGAAGGAGAGAGAGAGCACAGACTTTGCAGGCCAAAGGTCTCCAGTTGAATTCCTAACTTCAGGATTTCTTCCTGAATCCTTGGAAAACTGTGGCCGTCAGTGCAGACGGGACTGAGAGTGATGTGCAAACTATCCGAGTCAGCAGAAGGCAGCTTCCCATGATACACTGCTTTTCCAACTTGGGCTGGGATGTAAGCTTTGGTGAGACAGGCTTCACAAAATCCCGGCTCCCCGCTGCCCTCCCTGCCTGCTTTCTCTAGCCCTCTGAACAAACTCCTTCCCAGCCCCTCTACTTGCCAAAACATTGTTTCCCTTCCTGACGTCCTGGGTGGTAGTAAGAGTAGGGGTGGGGTTGCCTGGGGAGAATGAAGTTCTCTTTGTTTCTTTGTGGCTGATCAGCTGCTCTCCCTGTGCAAAGGTCAGACGGGGCAGGGTTTCTGTTGAGGCAGGTGAGTAGCTGTGGGAAGAGCTTATCAGAGCTTGCAGGGCAGTTTGTTGATGGGCCTCTCTAAGTTTAAAATATAATGGGGTGCATGTGGATGTGTACATAGAGTTTAGGTTGTTTTTAATTGCCACTGCCCTTATGGTTCATTTAAAAATGTTTTTCTGGGAATATAAGGGAAGTCACTGAGAGGTCATATTTGCCCATCAGTTGGGCAGTGTGATGTACCAAGTTTTTAAGGGGTAATCCATTTGAGAGCTCAATCGGGCATTTTTTTGGTAGCCTACCGTTGTCCATCTGTTGAATTCTAAACCGGTAGCAGAGGATTCTTTTATTTATTTGGCTCTCTTTGCTCAACATGCGAGTTTCCAACCTGACCATGGCAGATTGCATGTCTCTGGGTAAACCTAAAAGGACTCTTAAAAATGATTCTGTGGGGATTCCAAACCAGAGACATTTGAAGCACCATATAAAAGCTGGGCCATTGATTTTGCTTTATAGATAGAGCTGGATTAACCAGATTTCCACCTTTACAAGCAGCGAATTTCAAAATAGCTTTTGCTGATTTAAAGGCTTGCAAATTTAATATTGGATAGCTGTATATTCCAAGATGCTGTTTCTGAATAAACCAATCACAGATATTTAAACGTATTTACTTAGTTTATGATGTGTTCATCCAGGTGCCAAACATGCTTTTTAGGGCGCTTCCCAAATACAATGACCTGCATCTTACCGCAGTTTATAGATAAAGCATTCCTCGTGCAATATGAACTTAATTTCGCAAGCAGCCGTCTCAGGCCTACCTGGGTTCTAGATACTAGTACTAGATCATCAGCATACATTAAGACTGAGAATTTTTGGTCAAGAATTGTGACAGGGGCAAACCGTAAGCCCTCCAGTTCTTTAACCATGTCATTAATATAAAAATTAAACAAGAAAGGCACCAAAATGCATCCCTGTTTGACTCCAGTAATGGTCTTAATTCTAGTAGTAAGATGGCTGGCCATATCCACCTTTACTTGTATTGATGTGTCAGTATATAATGTTTTGATGAGAAATAATAGATGACGGTCTATATTTGTCTTTTCTAATTTCTGCCACAATGCATGTCTAGGAACCGTATCGAAAGCTGACTTTAGATCGATAAAAGCAACATATAGTTTTTGCTTCAAATTATGGATGTATTTACATAGCAGAAAGCACTGGTCCTATGTGGATTTCCCTCTTTGGAAACCTGCCTGGGCTTCAGATATCCCCTTATTTGTATCTGCCCATTCTTCCTGTCTCCCAAGAAGGAGCCTGGCATATAGTTTAGAGGCTACATCTAACAAACTAATGGGTCTATAATTGGCAGGATTTTTCTTATCACCCTTTTTATATATTGGGGCAATTATACTCAGTTTCCACCCTTCTGGTATGCGACCTGAGCTGTTAATGTATGAAAACAGTTTTGCAAAAATGGGTGACCAGAAATCCGGTCTTATCTTATAGATCTCCATTGGGACCATGTCTTCTCCTGGAGCTTTATTGGCTAGTTGGCTTACGATTAGCCTCTTAATCTGATTGGGTGTGACGTCTAGCCATTCTGGCAGTTCTAATAACTGAGTATAGTAAACTTGTGAGGATGAGTTAGAGCGGGGGCTGTATATTCCTGTAAAATATGTCACCCAATCCTTTCCTTGAACAGATACTTCTAACGAGTAGCCCAGCCCATTTGTACCTTGGCCAACGAGATGCCAAAATTTTCATGAGTTTTTTTGAAGTGCTGCATCTCCCAATGCTTTCCACTGTTGCTCATAATATATTTGTGTCTTGTTTTTAAGTAATAATTTATAATTGTATCATAATTGGGCTACCAATTATCTTGCTTGTAGAGCAAGATTGTGCCTGTCATGTTTTAACTTCAATTTTCTAAGATAGGCATTTTTTGCTATTCTGACATTCCTTATCAAACTTATCTTTGAAACTTTTTATTTTTTTACTCACTAGCTGTGGACATCAGTGGGCGCATTTGGTTGATTATGTTCTAATAAAGTCTGATTATGTTTCCTGTTTCTAACAACATTTTCCCCTTTAATAAAGCAAATAAATGAAATCCAGGATCTGAATTATTTTTTCTTGGACCTATGCATTCCATTTTAACCTCCTATTTCCAAGTATCAGATATTCTGTTTCATCCAATAATTTAGGAAAGGCAGGAGAAACGAATGATGTCAGAGATAACTCAAGTAGAAAGTGGTCACTTTCAGCTCTGGGAATTATCCTAAAGGTGTCTCAGTCAATTGGCACATTATTGGATGTTAGAATATAATCTATGGTGCTAGTAAAGCCTCTGGGGGAGATAAAAGTAAAATAACCCTTGATTTACAGTTAAAGGGGGAGGCGAGCCACTGTTCTGTTATCATGTTTGGATTGTATGTCTGATTTGGCAAAAACTCCCCTGGAAAGGCTGATTTATGAAGCAACTGGTCTGGGAAAATTAATGAGCAGACGCTTAGACTTTATTTCATCGGAACTGTCAAAATGGCGCCTGCCGCTCGAATAGGACTTTTGGATCAGTGTGAAAGTCCACACAGAAGCAGAATAATGCTTGCTTCAACTCGCCTGTGGAAACAACTCAGAGGCTATTAAGAAGAAAAACGATAACAAGAAGATTGGAAGATGGGACTTGTGAACATTAAAGCAGCAGAAATATGAGATGATTGGACCCTTACTGAACTCGAAGCATGGGTACCCCCAACAAAAATTTAAAAAATTCGGCAAAATATTTGGATTTTATGATATGTATTGGTATAATTTGGATTAACTAATGTGATATGATTGGATTGTTAAATGGAAAACTTAATAAAAATTATTTTTTAAAAAAGTAAAGTAACCCTCTTGATCCCCTTGACCATGCCCATTGCATAACAAAAGGTTATGCTTAATTATAAGTTCACAAAGATATTTCCCAGTGTGGTTTCCCATTGCTGCCCTCTGACAGATTTCGGGTTTGTTCTCCAAGTTTAGTCCAGATAATATTGTACTTTGTGGGGAAACAAGGCCAATCCGGGCATTGAAGTCGCCTCCCAAGACAAGCCAAGGGTTGGGAGACAGAGAGTCTATACTTTCAAGTAGTTGGGAGCAACTAGTCATTCCTCAGGAGCTGAAAAGCACCAATGATTTGCAGGAGCTTGAGAAAAACTCAGCGTTGAAATGGACTTTTTACCGGTGATCTCTTGTGGGGATTCAGAGTTCTTACTTATAATTGGGATTTTGTATTAGGTTGTACACAGTGTTTTTTCCCTAGAAAAATAGGTCCCGGTACTCAGCATGAAGTTGTAACCGTAAGTGCTGCACTTTTTAACAACAAAAAAGAGGTGCTGGTACTGCGTACCCTTGAGTGCCCCCTGGGAAAAAAGCCCTGGTTGTACACTTGTTTTGGGTGATACAGAGAGACTTTTAAAGGAGTGTTTCAGCTAAAGTGCTGCCTTTTTGGGTTTCTTTTTAAAAGAGAAGCAAATCTGCAAGTCGCTCATGCATTCTGTCTGTCTGCAGGAGAACCCCTTCCGGGAGAGGATTGTCCACTCCTTTTCTGACGATGACGAGGGGAGCCTCAGCTTCAATGACTTTGTTGACATGTTCTCTGTACTCAGCGAAACGGCCCCTCGAGAGCTCAAAGCAATCTACGCCTTCAAGGTCTATGGTAAGGAGAGGAATTGGCATTGGGTTAGAACATCGACCAGAAGGGAAGGGAATTTTGTTTTGGTCCATTTCAGATTTATATTTAATAAAATTTATGTTGTTGTTGTTGTTTAGTCGTTTAGTCGTGTCCGACTCTTCGTGACCCCATGGACCAGAGAACGCCAGGCACTCCTGTCCTCTACTGCCCCCGCAGCTTGGTCAGACTCATGCTGGTAACCTCGAAAACACTATCCAACCATCTCGTCCTCTGTCGCCCCCTTCTCCTTGTGCCCTCCATCTTTCCCAACATCAGGGTCTTCTCCAGGGAGTCTTCTCTTCTCATGAGGTGGCCAAAGTACTGGAGCCTCAGCTTCAGGATCTGTCCTTCCAGTGAGCACTCAGGGCTGATTTCCTTCAGAATGGAGAGGTTTGATCTTCTTGCAGTCCATGGGACTCTCAAGAGTCTCCTCCAGCACCATAATTCAAAAGCATCAATTCTTCGGCGATCAGCCTTCTTTATGGTCCAGCTCTCACTTTCATACATCACTACTGGGAAAACCATAGCTTTAACTATACGGACCTTTGTTGGCAAGGTGATGTCTCTACTTCTCAAGATGCTGTCTAGGCCTGTCATTGCCCTTCTCCCAAGAAGCAGGCATCTTTTAATTTTGTGGCTGCTGTCACCATCTGCAGTGATCATGGAGCCCAAGAAAGTAAAATCTCTCACTGCCTCCATTTCTTCCCCTTCTATTTGCCAGGAGGTGATGGGACCAGTAGCCATGATCTTCGTTTTTTTGATGTTGAGCTTCAGACCATATTTTGCACTCTCCTCTTTCACTCTCAATAAAAGGTTCTTTAATTCCTCCTCACTTTCTGCCATCAAGGTTGTGTCATCTGCATATCTGAGGTTGTTGATATTTCTTCCGGCAATCTTTATTCCGGCTAGGGATTCATCCAGCCCAGCCTTTCGCATGATGAATTCTGCATATAAGTTAAATAAGCAGGGAGACAAAATGCAGCCTTGTCGTACTCCTTTCCCAATTTTGAACCAGTCAGTTGTTCCATATCCAGTTCTAACTGTAGCTTCTTGTCCCACATAGAGATTTCTCAGGAGACAGATGAGGTGATCAGGCACTCCCATTTCTTTAAGAACTTGCCATAGTTTGCCATGGTCGACACAGTCAAAGGCTTTTGCATAGTCAATGAAGCAGAAGTAAATGTCTTTCTGGAACTCTCTAGCTTTCTCCATAATCCAGCGCATGTTTGCAATTTGGTCTCTGGTTCCTCTGCCTCTTCTAAATCCAGCTTGCACTTCTGGGAGTTCTCGGTCCACATACTGCTTGAGCCTTCCTTGTAGAATTTTAAGCATAACCTTGCTAGCGTGAGAAATTAGTGCAATTGTGCGATAGTTGGAGCATTCTTTGGCACTGCCCTTCTTTGGGATTGGGATGTAGACTGATCTTCTCCAATCTTCTGGCCACTGCTGAGTTTTCCAAACTTGCTGGCATATTGAGTGTAGCACCTTAACAGCATCATCTTTTAAAATTTTAAATAGTTCAGCTGGAATACCATCACTTCCACTGGCCTTGTTATTTGCAGTGCTTTCTAAGGCCCATTTGACTTCACTCTCCAGGATGTCTGGCTCAAGGTCAGCAACCACACTACCTGGGGTATATGAGACATCCGTTTCTTTCTGGTATAATTCCTCTGTGTGTTCTTGCCACCTCTTCTTGATGTCTTCTGCTTCTGTTAGGTCCTTTCCACTTTTGTCCTTTATTATGGAAATCTTTGTACGAAATGTTCCTTTCATATCTCCAATTTTCTTGAACAGATCTCTGGTTCTTCCCATTCTATTGCTTTCCTCTATTTCTTTGCATTGCTTGTTTAAGAAGGTCTTCTTGTCTCTCCTTGCTATTCTTTGGAAATCTGCATTCAATTTCCTGTATGTTTCACGATCTCCCTTGCATTTTGCTTGCCTTCTCTCCCCGCTATTTGTAAGGCCTCATTGGACAGCCACTTTGCTTTCTTGCATTTCCTTTTCATTGGGATGGTTTTCGTTGCTGCCTCCTGTATAATGTTACGAGCCTCCATCCATAGTTCTTCAATAAAATTTATACACTGCTTAATTGTAAATAAAAATGTAATAAATAAATAAGTGATAAATTAGAAACAGATTAAAACACACAACAAAGTTCTACATATCACCGTAGGCTTGTCTACGCAAAAAGATTTTAGCAGGCGCAGAAAGAGTTCAGTGAAGGCTGAGGTCAATAGACAGGGAGTTCCAAAGTATAGGTTCTGCCACACTAAGATACAGATTTGTTTACAATGCGGAATGAATATTATGCGACACCTCTGGCAGTTCTACAGATTGAAGCAGCTGAAGGGGCCATGGCAGAGGTTGGACTAGATGATCCTCAAGGGTCCCTTCCAACTCTATGATTCCCTCAGCTTCCTGGGGGTGCTGTGTAGTTGGAAATGGTGCATTCACTCTTGCCTTATGGAACAACTGCAATTTTTTTTAAAAAATAAAACCTTGGGCTTCTGAGAAGCAACATTCTCAGAAGCATATAATTGATTTAGTATAACAACTGCTTTTAAATTTCACCAAAGTGTTTTTTGGGTGGGGTGGGGGCCCGATATTTTTTAAAAAATGCTTTCTGATTTATTTTCTTTATTTCAGAATGACCTACCAGATGCCAGAGCTTTTGCAAATAAATCCACGCCGACTGTTTTACTGACAATTACCCAACATGCTAAATGTCATTCTGCAGCTCTATAATTAAATAGGGCTGATGCTAATCCTGCTTCTTGGGCCAAAGACAACAAAACAAATCAATGCAATGGCCTTTTAATTGCCATTCTCTTATGCATTTGCAAGATTAATCGGCAAGCACCTGGTGTAGAGCAGCCAACACCTGCCGAATTCGCCCCCTTGGCCTGCTGTTTTGTAAAGTGGAACTGGGGAGGACTGTAATGGTCACTTAATGGTTACTTGGAAAAGTCGCCCCTGTAGCTCTAAACTCTGTGGACCCCCCCCCCCCCCGTGCTGTAAAGCCTTCTGGGCCACAGACCTGAGCCTTCCCCAAGCAGATGAGGAGCCGTGAACAGGGGCAGGAAGCAGGTGAAGTCATGGTCTCTCCTCAGCTCTGAACTGTGGCCACAGCCACAACATACATTGAATGCACATGGCTTCCTCCAGGCATCCTGGGAACTGTAGCTGTGAGGGGGCAAACTATGGTTCCCAAGCCCATGTGCTTTAAATTTGATCTGAATTATGACCTGGATATGACCCATAAATCGTGATGGCCAAGAGTGGGACCTTCATGCCCACTTCTCAATTCCAGTTGCTGGGGGACAAACAGTCCCCATTGGTGGGATTTTCAGAGGTATCTGGTTGGCAGGATTCTGGATGAATGGTTCAGTCCAGCAGAGCTCTTCTGATATTCCTGACTGAGATAACGTTCACACATCCTTTAGTCACCTGCCATTCAGGGGTTCCCTTTGGGCTTACGGTGTCCTTGGAGAAGAGGCATATCGACCACCTGTTTTCTCCCATCTTTGCTTGCCCAGATTTTAACACAGACAACTTCATTTGTAAATCTGATCTGGAAAAAACCCTCAACAATTTGACAAAAGAAGAGCTGACAGAGGAAGAGGTGAGCCTGGTCTGCGAAAAAGTGATCGACGAAGCGGATATGGACGGTGATGGCAAGCTTGGATTTTCTGATTTTGAAAACATGATTTCCAAAGCACCTGATTTCCTCAGGTACATGTATAAGCATTTGCAATGCTCCCAGAATTGATTGACTTCCCCTCACCCCCCAGTTCCCATTCCCCCCTTTATTCTCTTTGCATATAACTATTTTTCTTCACTTAATTTCAATTTCATTTTCACATCCTAATTTTACCTTTAGTTCATAAATGCTACAACAATCCTGCTAATGTTTCAACATTTTTACAGTGTTCTTTAAAATACTCTATAATTTTCCCCCATTCTTGATTAAATTTTCCTTCATCTTGGTGCCTGATCTTCACGGTTAATTTTGCCATTTCGGCATAGTCTATCATCTTAGTCTTCCATTCTTCTTTCATTGGGACGTCCTCTTCTTTCCATTTCTGGGCAAGTAGCATTCTGGCAGCTGTGGTTACCTACATAAATAGTCTCTTTTGCTTCTTTGGCACTTCATCTCCTAATATTTTGAAACATTTTTTTCATTTCATTGTATATCATTTCCCAGAAGCCTTTTACCTTTTTGCATGTCCACCACATATGAAAAAACGTACCTTCTTTTTCTTTACATTTCCAACATAAGTTAGATGAGTTTTTATACATCTTAGCAAGTTTTACAGGTGTTAAATACCATCTATACATCATTTTCATATAGTTTTCTTTTAGCGAACTACATGCCGTGAATTTTAAATTTTCTTTCCACAGCTTTCCCCATGATTCAAATGGGAGCAGGCTTTCCTTTCAGGATGGGATGAGGGCATTGCTTCTGTAGCGTTGTTTGCAGATGTGTGGAGAGGAGGAGCAGAGCATAAAGGAAGGTGCAGTCAGGATCCTGAAGATACTGGGTTGTAGCCAATGTAGCGCCAAGTTAAAATCACTTAGCAGTTGTACTTACTGTGTTGGTGAAACGCTTTGCACCAGTAGAATGTAGCTGAGCAAGAGAACACCTACCGTAAGCAAGTTGCTGGCAATTTTGTGGTGCCATAGATCATGAAAAGGGTTGTTCAATGGGTTTAACCTAATGCAACGGCTGTACTGAATTCCTCTTTGCACAACATTAACACTCACCCATCTGCTAGTGTTCTTGCATGAGTGGACACAGAATGGTGGCTACAGACCATTGGCTGCATTCTGCCCCACAACACTCTAGAGACAGGAAAAGGATAAAGCCACCGCTCAGATATCTCCAGATGGAATTTGCAAGTTCCTTTTGAAGATAGGGTTTTACTCCTGCGAGGTGAAGGTAAGAAATCCAGGAATTTAGCATCACTGAAATGGGGCAGCAGCACATGCACATGCCTGCGCACACCCACACCCACCCACTAGACAGGACTGCCCAAGAGGTAGTAGCAAAAGACCGGAGTTTGGGTTCGTTCTTATTTGGGATTTGCTTAATGGGGGAATGCAATTACAGGTATAACAAGATTCTGAGTTTCAGCACAGCCTTTCCCCAAACAGTTCCTACTGCTTAAGTGGTGTATTGGGTTGAAAAAAATTAATTAAATTAGGATTGATGAATCAAATGCTGTGGTTCAAATACCACCACCTCTCCCTTTTTGGAACTGAAATAGTCAGCATTACCGGAACAGATACTTATTTTAGGAGTTACGTAACATACATTGAATATACACTAAAAACAGAAAGATAGTCATATAAAATAAAAGTTAAATATTCTAACTGTATGATTAAACAGAACCACCAATCGGATTATGATACTTTTTTTAAAAAGAAGAAAGCTCCCTTGTATATTTGATTTGACTTGCTTTTAAGTGGTAACAACTAGGCTCATTACTAAACAAGAAAGTTGTAGCACATCTCCGTTGATAAATTTTAACTTATTTCACCCAAAGAACCACAAATTTTATTCATTTTTTTATTTATTGGGGGGCTGCAAGGCTTCTTTCTGGAATTCACTCAACTTTCCACTGAACTACAGTTCCAGGGGGCTTTGGGATTGAAATACAGGCCTACCAATCATAGGAAGGCACCTTATGTTGAATCAAACTATTGGTTGATCAGCCTTAGGATTATTGACTCTAATTTGAGCCTGTGAGGATTCCTCCACCCATCTAGCTGGGACTAATTGCCCTTTTCCAGAACTGTCTCATGCAGTGACCCTGATCACCAAACTTGCTCATTTGATTCTTCCCCTTTCGCTTGCTTTGCATCATTCATGTTTATTAAATTAAATTAAATGGCTGGCCTTTCTTTTAAACAATGAACTTCCTTGATGCAATGCCCAGAAGGCACTATGTAAATTAAACAAATAGTCATGGAAGGAGATGGGATGAGGATTGGGGTGGAGGAGAAAGCACTCTAACTTCATTGTGTTAAATTCATTGTTGCCTTCTCCCTGTCTTCCTGTCATTATCTATCTAGAGGTCCTAGGATGGGTTACAATAGTATAGTTGTCAGGGCTGCCCTAGGTCCCAGCTCACAAAGGACCAACGCCAGTCCGTTGTTATATACAAAAGTCTTTATTGAAACGCAGTTTCAATTTCAAAGCCGCGGCGTGCAGCTCTACGTCTCAAACTCTAGACCGCTGAAGCTCCGTCTGAATCTCCACCCCCCAGACACCAGTTTAAGACTCTAGCCTTGCTCCACCTCCTCCTCTGCTCTTTCCTCCTCTGGGTCCGCCTGTCCGCTGGGGTGTTGCCCTTTCTGGACTCTTCTGATGCTGAGTCCCCGGATTCTTCCCCCTGCCTCCGGCGTGCTTTAGGACCTGGCTCCCAATCCGTGCTTCCTGCTGTCCCGCGCGCTTGTACATTTGAACTTGGCGTGCGCGCCCAGCCAGCAACCTTTCTCCTGACCGTTACACTGCTCCTGTCACTGCTCCCCCCCTCGGGGGGGCTAGCTGGACCTGACTTCCCCTCCGTTCCCTCACTCTGCGATGGAGGCGTGGCCAGCTCTGACTCATCTTCTCTCCCTACTGGAGGAGACGCTGGCCCTGATTCATGGGACTCTTCCCCCCCACTCTGCTCTGGTGGGGGAACTGGTCCTGATCTCCCTCTGCTGCTTTGGGAGTCCCCGCTGGCCCCTTGCTTCTGGTGTGTCCCCCCTGGGACCCCCCTTGCCCTGGCCATCGGCGCCCCCCTCTGGGAATCTTCTGAATCGCTGGAGAAGCTCATGGAATCTCTCGGGCCACTGTCATACTCCCCTACGCTGCCCTCACATTCTTCCCCTTCGCTCTCCGTTTCCTCTCTCCCCTGTGTCTCTGCTCCTGAACCCCTGACAATAGTGTGCAATTATAAAAAGATGAAACCATTGCATTACATGCAAGAATGTTGGTTTGATGACATAAGGATCCACACTCGCCATTGAACTTTGGAAACAGCAGATAATTCCTGTAAATGGCAGGGTGAAGAGTTCTAGATTGGCCTCCTCTGTGTGCAGAGACATTTGGGGTACATGGATTCAATCCTGCGAGCCTCCTGCCAACCCCCTTCTGCACTTTAAAGAGGCACTGTCCAAACACCTGCTGACCCCCCCCCCAGCTGCTTGTGAAATGTAGGCCTTCTGGCACAGGGGCTCTGGGTCACAATCTGGACAGATAGCTTGACTAGGCAGAGTTGATCAAATCATTCTAAACACACTTTTAAAGCACATGCTCTCTCCCAAAGAATCCTGGGAACTGTAGCTTGTTAAGGATGCTGGGAATTGTAACCCAGTGAGGGGTAAACTACACCTCCCAAGAATCTTTCTCTGTGGTGGGGGAGCCGTGTCAAATGTGCTTTAAATGTATTTTGTAGATATGTTGGTCTTTTGCATCCAAAATATTGGACTGGCCTTTATAATCCCTCCCCCCTAAGTGCACGCTATCTCTGAGAATGACAGCAATCCCAGAGGGTTTTAAATTACTCCATAAAAGAGGAAGAGTTGGCGCCAGAGGAACCCAGTATCTTTGAGTTACTGTCCTGCTGCTTCTGTATATTGTTACTTTCATTACTCCTTGTAGTATTAGTCAGCTTCATCTCAGTACATCTGGGCTGCCTTTGTTTATACTGCACAGGGAACTTACCAGATCATGATTGCCTCTCTCTTCCAAGTTCTTACGTGCATATTTTTGAAAGGATTTCACTCTTTGAAATCTTTTTTGTTTTTCTTTTGTTTTGCAAAAGCAGATATGCATAGAAGTGCTGGAGGGATCTGGTAAGTCATCTAGTTAACCCCCAACCCAGCTCAGTGCAGGAAATCCAGATTTTGGCCATATCCACAGTGGACAACAGGTCACAGGAAATATAAAAAAACAATGAAACAATTGGTTCGTCTAGCTCGGTATGACCTACCCAGACTGGCAGCAGTTCTCCAAGGTTTCAGATGGGAGACGTTTAAAGTCCGGGGATTGAACCTGAGACCTTCTGCATGCAAAGCAGATGCTGCACCCCTGGAGCTGCAGCCCTTCCCTCTAAGCGCGGAAGAGGAAAACTAAAAAAACTCCAATGACAACCCATCCCTCTGCTCTAATAGCTGGCCAGGACAGAGGAAATTGTCTGTGCTGGACAGAGTCCAGAAGTAGGAATAAGTTGTAAATGACTGAGGCAGTGGCTGGTTCAGAAAATTTGATCCCTGTAGGTTTATTTCACTTTAAAAAAATGTTATCATTTTGAGGCTGCTTGTATTTTAATGGACCCATTAGCACTCAGAGCTGGCCATGGCTTAAGTGTTCTGTTCTACAAGACTGGTTACATTTCCCACAGGAAATTGTTTTATAAATCATTGTGGAAGCTAAAACTCTTTTTATTTTTTAAAAAAACAGATCTGTATGGATTGGTACAGGTGGTGCAGCAATAGCTTCAGCAGAGACCGACAGTGCCTTGCCCAGGGTTATCTGAGCGCCTGATAGCAACCTGGCTTGATTACTGCATTGCATGGCTATGTGGTTGCCCTTGGAAGCTATTTTTGCTACTGCAGAAAGTGGCACAGCCAAGTTACTGACCGACACCAGCTCCTATGATAACGCAAAGGTTGCAGGTTCAATTCCCACCTGGTACAGCTGGGGTTGGGCTAGATGATCCTCGGGGTCCCTTCCAACTCTAGAATTCTAGAATTCTGTGAACCACCCTCAGACCTCCAGGTATAGGGCGGTATATAAATTCAAACAACAACAGAATTCTATGGTTCTATGATCTTTACCAGTCTCCGGTTTGCTTTCATGTACAGTGGTACCTCGGGTTACATATGCTTCAGGCTACATACACTTCAGGTTACAGACTCCGCTAACGCAGAAATAGTGCTTCAGGTTAAGAACTTTGCTTCAGGATGAGAACAGAAATTATGCTCTGGTGGCGCGGCGGTAGCAGGAGGCCCCATTAGCTAAAGTGGTGCTTCAGGTTAAGAACAGTTTCAGGTTAAGTATGGACCTCCGGAACGAATTAAGTACTTAACCCAAGGTACCACTGTACAATTCAAGGCGCTGTTTGCCCAGGGGTGTTGTGAGTATTTGAAGGAGGGGCTCCAAGATGTGAGCCCACCGTTCAGATATTTGTGACAAAATATTTAATCCACTACACACACACCTGAGTTTTGTCTGTACTTCATTTATTTACTGCATTTATATCTCACCTTTGTCAGCTCTTCCAAAGCGATGCTTCTGCTCTGCTGTTACCTTGAATCATGTTTATGTCTCTGCAGCACCTTCCATATACGAATCTGAAAATGTTGGGCTGAGCTGCTGGGAATAATTTGAGGCCTGTCCTGCCTCTCTGAATCTCAAGCACGGCATGTGTTTGCAGGGGGAGGGGGCCTACATGTCAGCCTCCTCCTCTGAATTCTGTAACAGAGGAGTGAACAAATCTCCGAGTTTCACAGTAACAAAGAGAAGAAGCTGTTTCTCTGGAATGAACCTGTGGAGACATTTGGCTCCCCCCACCTTCACCGTTGGCCAGTGATGTGGCAGGCAGATGAAAAGTTGTGGGGTGGCCACATTGTTTTAACCAGATCAGATGCTGCTTGGTGTGTCTCCCTGCAATTTTTATATTTGTAAAGATTTGATATTGTTGTCCCTCCAAGCAAAAAGGAAAGAGCGATCTAGCAGAGACTCCCAGAAGGTAATGGATAAACATAAAAACCGGCCTTACAGGAGATGTCTCCACCGTTGCGTAGCACCGTCTGTCCGGAGCTGTCACCTGACACAGATGGATGTGGCTGCATCCGTGATCGTGGAAGATGGGTGTTCGTGCCCAGGGAGCCACTGGGCTGGCTTTAGGTGCTTCAGCAACCAGTATTGTATGGATGCTCACATCCTGAAGAAACTTGAAACATTTATCTTTTTTTTTTTTTAAAAAAGTAATATATTAGCAAACAATTCTTCTTCAAATGGACTCTTTTTGAATCATCTTGCTGGCATCCAATGAGGGTCTCATTTAGTTTCATATTCAATTCAACAATTCTGACATATTGCAAAACAACAACAATCACACACACAAGATGAAGCCAAGAATATACTCATGAAAAAGTAAAGAGGAAGTACATCACCAAGAATAAGGACATCTCCTGCTTTTTAAAGAAAGCCAGCTATGCAATCTTCCTCCTCAAATGCATGGCAGCAACCCCTGACTCTTGGCTCTCATACCCTCTCTACAAAACCAGCTTCCTTCCTTTTCTTTCCATGCCCAGTCTTGGCTGAAAACTGGGGCAGGATGACAATCACACATGTACAATAACTGTTCTCTAACAGTCTTATAGAAGGGCTCTGATACATATTTGTGGCTTCTGTATCCAAGTTGTCCATGATTAAACTACTCCTGATTTTATTCTTCTTGGTGGTTTTTTGGCCTGGTATAACGAGAATGATTTCTGAAATTAGTTCTGGAATAGGAGCTTTAATATTCATTCATTGCATTTATATCCCACATTTTTTATCCAAGTTGCTCAAGGTAGTGTAGATGGTTCTTTCCCTCCTCATTTATTCCCCACAACAACCCTGTGAGGTAGGTTAGGCAGAGAGGTAGTGACTGGCCCAAGGTTACCCAATGAGTTTTGTGGCTGAGTGGAGATTTGAACCCTGGTCTCTCCCTGGTCTTAGTCCAACACTTTAACCACTGCACCACACTGCCATGTGTGTTAAGCAGCATTTTATTAGGTTCCTTTGCATTGTTTCCACCCTTTGTGTTACTGATGCATGTCTTGCTAAAACACTGCACAAAAAAGCACTCCACAATGGCTCTGCTCTGCCTCTACCATCAAAGGCATATGCATTTGAATACCAGCTGCTGTGGATTATACAAATCATCACACCAAATCAGGTGTACAAATCACACTACAATTGCTTGTAGATATGCTTCTGTGGGTTTAAAAAAAATCATTGTCTGCATGTGCATTGGTGATGTGGACGGGGTAGGATTTTAAAAAGGACTGAATTCACTCTGAATTCTGAAGAGAAACTTGTCCAAAAGGGATGGAGGAGGATCAATGCATCCATTCTGCTTTGGAAAGAAGACCAGGTAATTCAGAACTCCCAAACCAGGGGAGGCCTCTCTGGACAGTGGGCCAGGGCACCTATTATCATTTCACATGTGACCAGCAAGTTCTCTCTTGCTATCATGACACCGCCCCATCACATTGTGAATTTTCATGCTTTCTCCTAATGGCTGCTAGAGACAGGGGGCAAAGAAACTTGCCACAGCATGTGGGAATTAACCAGGACCAGCCCAAGGCCTTCAGACAGGCAGGCAGAAGGTCCCAGATTCAATCCTTGGCATCTTTTCTGATGATCTTCCTGAGGGGAGAAGTGACGGCTGCCCACAAGAAAACAGTTCATTCAACGTAGAAAGTTGCCTTATATGGAGTCACACCATCATCCCAGGATTCCAGACATGGCTGCCTCCCAGCAGAGGCAGTTTTAGGGTAGTGCGACCACTTCTGCCACATTGGGCACACTGCCATGGGGGGGGGGCACATCAATGATGTCAAACTGAGCATGAGAGGCGGGGGAGGGTACCAAATATTAGCATTGCAGAGGGCACTGCTGAAACTTGCAAGGCCAAAGTCTCCACGGCTCCCAGCCCTTCCTGGAGGCGCCAGGGGTTGAACCTGGGGCTGTCTGCATGTAAAGCAGATGTTCTGTCATTGAGCTGCAGATGGAGCCCCAAGATGGGGAAGGGAAGACTTCAGAAACAGAGCAAGGAGGACCGAGTGCACTCAGGGACCATGAAATACTGATTGAAGGGACAGGATGACAGAGGGACAGGATGAGAAACTGGGGAGGAGGGCCAGGGGAAGGTGGAATTGGGTGACTGGAGCACTGAACAGAAGTACCCAAAATGAAATGTTTTGTTTAGGTATCCAGGATTTTAATATAGATGCAGTTTGAGGATAGTGTGTCAACCCCGAAACAAAAAGTAGCAGCAAAGTAATTTTGAGTATTGGACCCTCCCCCCCCCATTATCGTGGGTGCTTAGGGTGATTCCAGATGGCTCCAAATCCCATCACCCCCGTTGCATCCCGGTGATGAAAGTGGCTAGAGAGATTTCACTCTGTCTGTCTGTCTGATAGTGCCATTCCCAGCAGGGTGCCCTGCTTGACTTCAGTCCTACCAGCCCCAGCCAGCATGGCCAAGAGGAAGGGATGATGGGAGTTGTGGTCCAATTGCAAAGGGAGAAACACAGATTCCCCATTCCTAGGGGAGAGAGTTATATGGACCAAAAGGTGTACTGAAAATCCCCACAAAAAGGTAAAGGACCCCTAACAGTTAAGTCCAGTCGCGGACGACTCTGGGGTTGCTGTGCTCATCTTGCTATACTGGCTGAGGGAGCCAGCATTTGTCCGCAGACAGTTTTTCCGGGTCATGTGGCCAGCATGACTAAGCCGCTTCTGGCGAAACCAGAGCAGCACATGGAAACGGCGTTTACCTTCCCGCCTGAGCGGTACCTATTTATCTACTTGCACTTTGACGTGCTTTCGAACTGCTAGGTTGGCAGGAGCAGGGACAGAAGCTCACCCCGTCGCGGGGATTTGAACTGCCGACCTTCTGATCGGGAAGCCCTAGGCTCTATGGTTTAGACCACAGCGCCACCCATGTAGCTCCTAAAACCCCCATAGTCCTGTGATATCTCCGGTCTGTGAATTTGGGGTCTCCTGCTCAAAGCGGGGCAGTTGGGTGCTGTGTCACACTGCTGGCTGCGGCTGATGGGAGTTGTAGCCCAAAAGCATTCCCTGGGCACCAGCTTGACAAAAGTCATTATAGGAGTTGTCTCCTGGTGAGACTCTTCTAACGATTCCCACCCTGTTACTTTTCTATATACATGTTCTTTCATAAGCAAAATATACCACCCAAAACGGGACTTTGTTAAATGACCCCCAACTGTTTTTCTTTAGTTTTAGAATTTATGCTTTTATTCATTTAGGATGTCCATGTGGCCCCTGGAAGGTTGAGCACGAGAGAACTTGGCCCTTGTGGCATAAAAACCTCTCTGCTCTAGGGCAAAACTAAGCAAATGAGGGGACACTGAAAGGAGGAGAAAGGGGGCTTGTGATGGGCTTTACAAACATTTCAAAGGGGGGCAAGTGCCAGAGCGTGTCAGGCCTTGACTTCTGTCAAGGTCAGGGGTCAGCAAACTTTTTCAGCTGGTCTATTGTCCCTCAGACCTTGTGGGGGGGCTGGACTGTATGTTGCCATGATTATGACCCACATTTTTGGCAAAACCCCTTATTGGGACCAGCCCCAACGTTGCCCAAATGTGACTTTTTTTGGGGGGGGGTGTTCCCTCATACACCCACGCTGCTTCCTTTGCATTTTATACATTGACAGTTCTTATTTCTCTCGTGAGGTGGGGTGGGGGTGGGGTGGGGGCTGAGGTAAGCGTGCCATTCTTGTCAGCCCTGGAGAGCGTATGCGCATGCATGGGTGAAGGGAAAAGCCGTTGGACACGCTAAGTCAGGCTGGCGCCGCTCAAGCAAAAACCTTCTTTTCCCCACGTGAGGGAAGATGAGGCGGCGGTGGCGGCGATTTACCTTTCCTTGGCCCGCACCGTGTAGCCCATGAGCGGCCTCCCCAGCAGAGCGCAGAGCTGCATTGGAGTGCAGCCGCCCAGGCGCCCCCCGCATCCTCCAGCGGGGAGCACTGCTGCCACAGACTCCGGCGGGCATCGCTCCCGAGGCGCCGCAACTGCCTTCCTGAAATCCAAACTGTGGCTCCTTTTCCCTCTCCCCCACCCCGGAAGAAAAGATTGCTGCGCGTGCGACGGGCGGAGAAGGGGCTTGTCTTCAGCAGCGCCCGCCTCACTTTTGAACCCCAAACCTGGCTGAGTCACAAAAACCATTGTGCATGCGCACACTATGCCGGCTGCCTGGATCCCGCACTGTCCACGGGCCGGATCTAGAAAGCAATTGGGCCTGATCCGGCCCGTGGACCATAGTTTGCCAACCCATGCCAAGGTGAAGAGCCACTTCAAATAAATAGGTAAATATGGTTTTTGCTGCTAAGGATATCTCTAAACACCAGACCTGATACTTATATGTCAGCAGAACCGTCTGACTGAGCAGATAGGACGTTCTAGAAAAGCATGCATGCCTTGTGATGGGAAAAGGGACTTCTGCAAAAATGCAACCATTGCAGCCCAGAGTAGGAAATAATGAGGTTTCGTAACACGGTGGAAGAAGACTGTTAGGAAGCCAAGCTGCTGCTGGTTCTCATTTAGTGATCTTTAGTACAGGTTGAGGCTCAGAGCAACAGTTCAAGCACAGTGCTCAGAATTTAGTCTTCTTTTCTGCAAACAGGAATCTTCTGGGCTTATCACTCTGGTAGGGAAATAAATTACATGAAGGTTTATTTCAAAAGGAAGGCAGAGAGAGATTTTTAGGTAGTCTACCGAGCAGTTCTGCACGAGGGTAATTGAAAAGGCAAGTTTTGCATCCTGGAAAGTTCATCTTCAGCTTGGATTTTAATCTGAGCTGGGGAAGAAATCAGGGCTCTTTCCCCACTTCCCACCTGCCACACCTCCTTCAGAACACCCCCTCCTCTTCACTGCTGTTCCAGCAGGGGCATCATGGGAGGGACGGAATCATAGAATCATGGAATTGTGGAGTTGGAAGGGACGCCAAGGATCATGTAGTCGAAGTCCCTGCATTGCAAAATATGCAGCTGACTCATAAGGAGATTAAACCAGCAATTTTGGTGTTATCAGCACCACAAACTATCCAACTGAGCTAACACAAAACTCTTTCACCGCTCCCTTTTGCCTTGCATGCTGCTATGCTGTGACCCAGACACCAGGAGCACTGGGAAGTATGAATTTCTCAGTGTTTCTGACCTTGCTAACTGCATTTCCCAGCCAGGTGCCTAATTTGCAGCTGAAGCAGTGTGCTGGGCACCAGAAAGGCATGGGGCGGGAATGGAGAGCAGGAAAAACTTCTATTCCAACACTCTGCTGCCATCACTGGAGCAGCAAAAACAGATAAGGGAAGTGGGCACATGTTGGGATCTGGGGGAAGGATTGGGCCCTGTTCCATCCTGGGTGACACCAAAGGGGTGCAAGTGCAACAGGATCTGATTTGGATTGGTGCTGGGTTTGGATGAGCGGAGCTATTTTATGCAAGCTGAGTAGAGTTTACCTTTTGGCTTGCCTTGCATTCTGCTTCTTTTCCAGGACTGAAGTGAATTTGTTCATAGGTGTTCTCTGCAGTGAAGACATTCCTTTTTGAGGAAAAGGCTTTGGAGAACGGATCAGGGCTCTTTTTGCATGGATTCACAGTATAGACCTGTGCCTTAGAGGATCTCCCAGTCTTCACAGAGATTTGATCATAAGTCTCTTTGGGCTGTATTAGTGAAGACTGGAGAAGCTTTTCTGAATTGGGGTCATGGGTGATGCCCTTTGACCAAGTAAAAGGAATCTGTTCATAAGTATTGCTTGCCTCATCAAGATCATCACCATGGAGGGGTGCTGTGTATTTAGGGTGTTTCATCTTAATAATCTGCCCATGCATGTTTCCCCTTGGCAAATCTGGCAAACTCTGGGGGTGGTTTGGTTCCTGAGGCTCTTTCTCAAACACAAGAGAGCTGGCATAGGCTGCAAATAGAGACTGCGACCCCCAGAGTTCTGAGGAGGTCACAGGCTTATTAGGTAACTTAGGAGACAGCTTGGGAGGAGCTGAGGCAGGAGGGTTTAGCATTGCTTTCTTGGGTGTAGCAACAGAGGATGGACCACTGGTGGGGGCAGGGAATGCCAAACAGCTCTTGTCTTGGTCTCGGCTAATTATGGAGTAAGTAGTTTCTGGATGGGAGTTTTCTGTGACTTTTTTGCCATATAGACTATCAGATTGCTTAGTCAATGCAAACACGGTACTTGTTTTTTTCTTGTAGGGAGAGGCACTAACTTGGCCGGGTTCTTCAGGCTTTGGCAAACTGTCCACCAACACTTTGCACATGTCTTTTGGCACCTCCAGGCTCCTGTTGTCTAAGGGGTGTTTCTTCACTGCTGAATAAGCAATGCTTCCTTCAGTTCCAAAGTCTTCCTCAAAGGTTTCTGCTATTAGCAAGCAGCTCTTGTCTGGCACCAGTGGGGCTGCTTCGGGGTCCTGCTGAGATGGAAAGGGGCAGGAAAGCAAGAAGAAATGGCTGAGAGTTCTTAAACTGGCTGTCCAGTTCTTAAACAAGGATTTCAAGATGAGAGAGGACAGTGATCTTTTCAAAGAACATCAAAAAGAGCTCTAGTGAGTCAGGCCATCGGCTTATCCATTCCAGCATCCTGTTCCCACAGTGGCCAACTGGATGCCTATGGGAAGCCCTGAGGCAGGACCTGAGCACAGCTCTCCACTTCTGATTTCCAGCAACCAGCATTTGGAGGCATATCACGCCCCCCCCCCCCCCAGTAGAGGTACAACACAGCCATCCTGCCTCGTAGTCAGTAGGGGTGGAGAAAGAAGTTTGATTCAGTTCACATTTCAAGGAACCTACATAAAGAATTTCACTGGCTGCTGGCTATGTTCCTGGTTTTGGTGTGTGAAGCCCTATAGAGCTTGGGATCAGGATACCTGAAAGATGGTCTCACCCCTTCTATACCTAGTTGATCACTAGGCTCTTCAGGTGAGGGTGACCAGCAGATGCCATCTTACCAGAAGGTCCATTCTGCGCAACATAGGAACCAGGCCTTTTGTGTGGTCGCACCTCCTCTTTGGAATTTCCTCCCCTTGAATATTAGGCATTGCCTCTCTTACCTTTTTGGCACCTACTGAAGACCTTCCTCTTCCAACTTTTAAGTAGAGCGAGGGTTTGCCTCTTTTAGTAATTGGTCTATTTAAAGCCATTTAAACTACTGAAAACCACTGCCAGCATCTTTCTAACAGTAGCCACTCAGAGCTTTTTCCTCAAGAAAAATCTACCTCTGGGCTCAGCTTCCGGTTCTCCCTTGACAAAGACTCCTGCTGCTCCTGAAGCTTTTTCCTGGGTGTCGCTGACTGGGGGCTGCTGTCTTCTTTTGCTGGCCTGGGGGCTGGTGAGCTGCCAGACACTTCTCTGGTCAGCTCCGAAGTGGTGCTTGCAGAGCTTTGCTGGAAAGCTCTTGGCTGATGCACAGAGATTTCATCATAGATGCTTCTTTCCTCTTGCTATCAGGGTATGGAAAAGAAATAGAAAGGGGGATAACAGTAGTTAGATTTGCAAGAGGATTTGAAGGAAAAATGGAATGCTGAATTAGATGGACCCTTGCTCCAGGGAATATGTCACTTTCAGTTTTTCTCAACTTTTCATTTTCCCAGCCTTAAATGTTAACACAGAGTTTTCAGGCAGCTGTAGAAGTTAAATGAATCCTTTCCTGGAGCATCCCTGCAGTTGAAAGAATACAAAGCCCAGTGTCCCTTGACCCCCATAACCTCCTTGTCCACCCCACACCCCTCAAACTACACCCCCCGGCCTGCCTGCACCCTGCCAGCTACAGCCTTCGCAACCACCCCAACACCCCCAGGGCCTGCTCCTTCTCAGGGTCTCCTTATTGTTTTTATTCAGCATGGCAGCTGGATGGGTGGCTGCCAGGGGGCTGCCAGGCCGGAGAGTCAAAGCTTCCCATGGTGGCACTGGCAGTGTCAGCAGTGGTGCCCCCCTTGTGCCACTCCCCCTTTCTCTTCCCCCGGGCCTGGTGCAAGACTTTCCCCTCTTTCCCTCCACCCACCTTCTCCAACTTGGGCAGAGGAGGTGGCGGTGGAGGAGGAGAAGGCCTCACTTGGCAACTCTCTCTACCTCTGCTTCCCCCAACACCAAGCCATTTGCGGTTAGCGTATCTCTATGAAGATGGGAATTTGGGACTCTGTATGAGAAAGTGAGAAGCAGTGATGGCTTAAGGGTTTTTGTGACGGTCCCGGCATTTTGGGGGCAGTTGGAGACTATGCCCTAGACTTGTGTTTTCTAGTCCAACCTTCAGGATCAAACTCCAATAACAAAGTTATAATAAAACATAAAAACAACACAGAAGATCAAACATGAAAATGCACCCCCAACCCCCCAATAAACCCCAACAAAACTCAGCAAATTATATCAGAAAGTTAAAATAGGCTATAAAATGTGTTGAAACATCTGGGCACATAAAGAGGTGCTTATCCAATTTTAGGGTACCATCACGTCCAGATGAACGGGATTGCTGATCGCACTGCTGTACTTGGCTAAAAGCAACAGGATGACTCTATCTGTGGTTGCTTTTGGCAAAATGTAATGCTCAGATCAGCAATTCAGTTCACAGGATGACTATAGGAAGGATTATATTTTTGAAACAAAGTCTCTAATGCTTGACTCACATTTGGACAGGCCGTAGTCAGATTTTCTCTGAAAGGCTCTATCTTGGAAGTCTGGTAGTAGCTTATGAGCTCCGCAAGGCTTGGATGGGTCTGGGTGTCCCCTGATATGACATAACATCCATTCCGTTGACAACTGATGACAAAATGGCGGCATCGATCTTTTCCCCTGCGGTCAAAAGAAGTGCCCCTTTTAGGACTAGGCAGAGAGGAATTTCCACTGGTCTAGGAGTGTGGGCAAGGGGAGCAGAAGATCTGGGTGCATTGTTAGCGACAGGTCCTGTACCCTTAGACAGCTACTAAGTCCGCTTCAGAGAAGATGATTCATGTCCTTGACTGGGACGGGGGCAACTCAGCTCCATGCACAGCCTGCAAACAGGGCTTGACCAGGGATGCTTCCAATGTCCTCCTCATTTAAATTTCAACCTGAATTAGCAAAGCACTTAGTCCATACAATCACTCCATACATTTAAAAATATATTTTTTATTTTAATAATAATAATAATTTTATTATTTATATCCTGCACATCTGACTGGGTTGCCCCAATACAATAGAAATGTTTGAGAGATTCAGAAATGAACAATAGCTTTCCTGTTTGACACCGTATGGTCCACAACTCAATACAGCATACATGTAAAGCATTATTATACCACTTTTAACAGTCACAGAGAAGCCTGGGAACTGTAGTTTATAGTTTATCAAGGGTGCTGGTCTCACAGAGCTGCAGTTTCCAGCACCCATAACAAACTACAGTTCCCAGGATGCTCCATGCCTGTAAAAGTTCTTTAAGCGTATGATTTGGAGGTAGCCCCAGTTGATCTTTCGTTATTCTGGGTTTCCTAACTTTGTCTCGATTACTGTGCACCCAGGTTGGCAGCCATCGCCATGTCTTGTGGCAGTGAGTTCCAGAGTTTAACTATTTTCTCTGTTCAGAAGTGCTTATTTCCGTCTGTCCCAAATTTCTCACCATTTAGCTTTGGTGGACAATCCCTGGTTCTAGTATTAATGAGAAAGAATGAAAAACGTCTCTCCCGTCAGTTTCTCCACAACAGACATGCTTTTATAAACTACTATCGTGCCCCCGACCTGCTTCACTTTTTCTTCCTAAACTAAAAAGCCACAAATGATTGTGACCTTTCCTCATACAGGAGTTGCTCTAGACCCCCATCATATTGGTTGCTCTGCTTTGCATTGTCCACTTCTCTCCAATAGCCTTTTTTTGTTACTGCCACCAGAACTGCTGGCATTTGCGGGTAAAGCCAACACATTAACACGTCTGAATTTGCATGAGTACCTCTTTCACCATTTGTGGTATGACTAGCAAACTATCTGAATGGTCTCGATTAGCATCAGGAGTCAGTTTTCTCTGAACAATCGGCTGCTCTTATGTCACAGAAAGTGATGCTTTGAAGGTGAGCCAGGCTCCACAACAGGACTGGGGAATCCTCCCATGGTCGCTGGGCTGCAGCTCCCAGCATTATTGGCCCATGGTCCCGCTGGCTACGGCTGTGGGGAGCTGGAGTCCATCACCACCTGGAGGCCAGCTCTGCTCTGTAACAAAATTGGCAGCACCAGAGCTTCAAGTTCTCACACATGTGGGGCGGAGGTGTCCTGTCCATGACCTGGCCATGCTGAGGACATCACAAATGGCACCCTGAGAGGAGAAGGAACTTTCCCACAAACCAACTCAGAAGCCTGTAAAAATCCATGGAGAATAAGGCTATCAAGGGCTGCTAGCCACACCAGTCACTATACAGTTTTTCAGAAGGTGGCTAAAAGAAGGCAGAAATAGTTCCTGCTGAAACTCTACTGGCATGGAGTTCCACAGGGCAAGCTGCCAGAGGGAAGCTGCCATATCCCATACACTTACCAAACAATCGCTTAAGGATGGTAGACCAGGATCCATCCCCACCCCACTTATAAACCTACGGCCAAAATAATCATTTCAGTGTCAACAGAGCCAAACAATATCACCAATGGATCTCACCACCTGTAGATGAAACCTGCAGAATTTGATCCAAAATCAACCCACAGTAAATCCACTGAAGTTAATGGACATGCCTAACTTAGTTCCACTCATTTCAGCAGGTCTATTCTGAGTAGAACTTGATTCAATTCAGTCTTAGGAGGGACAACTGAGAGTATTGCATCACAGTATTGCATTTCCTCCTGATTGCAGTCAGTGGCCTCAAATTACATGCATCTCTGGAATTTGTTCCCTGTTGCCCCATCATTCCTTCTCTTTCCAGTGCTCGGGTGACACATGCTGCTCCCTAAGTAGTCTACCTAAGACCATCTACACACAAGAGAGAAAGCTTTCAGGAGGCTTGAAGGGGCCCAGGGCTTTCAGAAGAACACCAAATTTATATAGAGGCAGCAACCCTTGGGGTGGCCATCCACCCAAACCACCCCATGGGGACTGAGTGGCCACAGAAAGCGGACTGCCTATTGGAGGAGAATGGCAGAGAGCGAGAGCAGTGATTCTACATGATGTTCTGCTGGAAGTCCAAAACAAACAAACAAAAACCCAGTATAAGACAATTTGAAAATGGTGACATTTTCCAGCCCAAAGAGACAATCTAAACTCAAAAGCTTACCTGTAGGAGAGGATGTATCCAAACGATCTCTCATTTAATCGGATGAGAAAACTGCCAAAGCTTTTTTCTTTCAGCTGCTCTTCAGTTTGCCTGTACAAAGAGACAGCTTCTTTTATAATGTCACAGCCTGATTTGGTACAGAAGTAGAGGCTAGACATGAAAGATTCTGTCAGTTTATGTTTTTTCTCCATTTCTCATTTTTCCAATTGTAAATTCAGTTCTTAACATTTCCACATCAGTTTGCATTTTTTAAAAGTCCTCAAGAAAAGTGGATCTAATAAATCCTATCCCGATGATCTACTCACTAACCCACAGCAACCCTATCATGGACTCTCCTGTTAAGCACATTTTCTTTTCTTAATAAAAAGAGAAAGGTACAAAACCAGCAGCCTCCCATCAATCCCAAATCATCTACTTCAAAAGACAGTGGCAATTAACTAAAACATTCATTTCAGTGCTTTTCTCCTTACTTCCTTGTAATGAATCCATGGAACCATTCTGGCAAGCTGCCGTCCTGTAACATAAGAGGAACTTGCGTCTGCAGAAACCACCTCAGCACCAGGTCCTTGAGCATCTCGGATGGCTGGTTCTCAATTTCCAGGCTGGCTTCCATCCCTCAAGCAAATTGCGGTGCCTATTATTTATCCAGAGATGGAAATAGCTGAAAGAGGGAGGGGAGGAAAGGAAGAGTTGCGTGGTTTGTATTATAGCCTCCTAGAGATCTCATTTGCTTACAGCTTTCTCTTCCAAAGAGTAAAAATATAAACAGAGGATCATGTTTCCTCAATAGCAGGGATAGCATGCAACTTTACTTTGGGGCAACTCATGTGACTTTCAAATTGTCTGACAGAGCCTGAACCTCTAGCTATTGTATTTTGTTGCATTTTTATCCCACCTTTTTCTCCAAGGAGCTCTACGTGACACATACAGCTCTCCTACTCCTTATTAATTTCCACAACAACCCTGTGAGGTAGGCCTGAGGTCACCCAGTGAGTTTCACCGCTGAGTGGGGAAGCAAACTCTGGTCTCCCAGGTCACAGTCCAACACTCTAACCATTGCACTTCACTGTTAGCAGAGGTCCAGCAGCTCTTCTTGTTAACCAAGTGATCCAATCAGTGTCAATGCACCCCATGCCAAATCCTGGCCAATGCACTAACAAGGCCCACATGTGACCCCTAGCAGCTGTTATTCAGAAGCATATCAGTTGCAACAGGGGAGGCAGAACCCAGCCATCATGGCTGTAGCCATTAGGAATGCGGGGAGAAATTGGAATCCATTCTCAGTTAAAGGTGGACCTACATAAAGAATGGAAAGAACCGTACCGGCTGCCGAGCTAAGGTCAGGGTGCTGGCTTTGGTGTGTATCACTTGGAACTGGAAGCAGCGTCTCATCCCTTATTTCCAATTGATATCCAATTGATCAATGAGCACTGCAAGGGAGCATCTCCTGCAAATGCCGTCTGCTCAGGAGGCCCATCTATGCAATGTTGGAATTGGGCCTTTTGTGTGGTGACTCCTCCCCTTGGGAATCCCCTCCCTGTGAATATTAGGCAGGTGCCATCTCTGTTGCCTTTAAGCATCCACTGAAGATCTTCCTCTTCCAGCAAGCCTTTTAAGTTGGGATCTTTCCTAGTCCAGATCCATACTGGAATTGTTTACAAGATGTTACTCATCATTGCCAGCCCAGGGCTCCATTGGGCAGAAGGCTGGGATGTAAATTTAATAAGCAAACAAAGAACAAACAAGCACTATTAGGGTGGATAACATTTTTCAGGCCAAGGGCCACATTGTGCCATGGTCAACCCTCCAGGGGCCACATGCCAACATTCTGTTTTTTAAAAAGTACACTAGATGGGGTTCTGCAGGGTTGTCACAAAAACCTTTTGACATCATAGAGTCAAAGCAGGAAGAGCCAAAATTTTGTTTTTTAAAATATAATTTTGAGGGTTTCTCTGGTGAACTACAAAAACGTTGTGTGTGTGTGTATGAGCAGTGACGGAGCTTCATGCTATGGCACCGTGGGGGGGGGGGGCAGAGACCAGGTGGGGCAGGGCTGGCACACGTCCTGAGGGCATGGTGTGCCGCCTGCAGGGGCGTGATGCACATCCTGGGGGCGTGACGTGCCACCTGCGGGGGCATGGCGCCCAGCGCGGGAGGGGGGCAGCTGCGATGGCACCCCACTGGGATCATGCTGCCGGGGGGTGGTGCGCTCCCCCCGGACTCCTCTTCCTCTGCCAGTGCGCACGAGTGCACATGTGTGGCTCACAGCCTGTTGTTTTGCCAGCCCTGATATAGTAACACTTGGAAAGGTGTTCAGACAGTGCCAACTAGTGGCCACTAAGAGGAACACCATACTTCCAGGGGCCATTTTTTTGTACCCCACCCCAGAAATGCACCTCCTAGGTCTAGAAAACTGGCAAAACATGCCTGTGTGAGAAAGCATTTCAACTCATTTTCAGCAGGCACAGGAGGAAAAAACTTAGTTTGCTCACTTCCCCTCGTTCTGCACAGCTGTTAAAAGTGTGCACAAAATAGCATGCCTCCTTCTGTGTTCTCCAGAACTCTTCTCAGGCTGGATGGCAAAGACTGGGGTTTTTCCGTGGGGTGTGTGGAACTGGCAGGACCCTAAGCAGAGTCTTTGTATTTGGCCAGGCTCAAGATGGGAATGTTGGAGGCTGTAGCAGATGCTCCAACGAGGCTCCGTTTGGTTACCCCAAGGGCTGCTGGGGTGATGGAGCAGACAGTGGTTGATTTTCCCACCTCTGGAAATGTAAAGCCCAACCACTGCTCAGTTCTGTCTCTATTGGAGCCAAAACACCCAGATAGTTTGAAAAGGTATATTAGCTTTTCTGTTCTCCTGATCATCTCACCCCCTTCAAAATGGAAGCAGGCAATGTATCTGCATTTGAATAAAGTCTGTTACACTTTTGCATGGTGTTCCTTCATTTGCAAATCTGCTAAAAATAGGGAAAACATGAACTCTTTCCTTATTGGCTCATTTTCGTATTAGATGAGGCAGTGTGGGCCCGGCACTGCAGACTGACCCTGTCTTTGCATGGCACGCCAGAGGCAAGGGCCCCAAACTGCTTCAGTGGGAGAGATGGGAAGTAGGGCTCATGCCATCAACTGCTGAAGGCCAGCTCCGACAGGCAGCTTCTACCTCCGAACGGTTTCCATTTCAGCCAGTTCTTATAAGAACTACTTATTTGACTTTGGGGATTGGTTTTCTTCTTCCCTCCCGGGTCCTTTTTCCTTTTGTGTTGTGCCTTCTAGATTGTAAGCCTGTTGGCTGGGACTGCCTTATTTTAACTGATTGCTTGTAACATCCTCTGGAAGCTTAGTTGGGTGAAGAGAGTGATAGAAATAATCTAAATAAGCAAATAAATGCCAGAGAGTGCCATGAAGCCTCTTTCAAGTGAAAGGTGTACTGGGTCAAAAGGAGACCATGAGAGGGATCACCTGCAACTTTTCTTTCCTTCTCCTTGAAACATGGGGCTACTAATCTGATTAGGTGAGCGATGATGAGGAAATGGGGGCTTTGACCTTCAGCACATTTCCCCTCAATCTACTTCCTCTCTCTTCCCCCATTAGCTATAATTTCTGCAAAGGGCCAAAGCAGGTGCAACATCTGGATTGAGACTGCCTCATGCCCTGCATACCCAACCGATCTCTGCACTCTGCTGGAGAAGGCATCTTGCAGATCCTATAGCAGCGGTAGGCAACCTAAGGCCCATGGGCCACAAGCGGCCCGCAGGGGTCGTTTAACCGGCCCATGAGCTGCCCCCGAACTGAGCTGCCTGCTCGGCGAGTCCCCACGTGCTGTGCTAAACTGGCACAGCGTGGTGCGGGGACTCGGTTCCGCTGCGCTGGAAATCGCATCCGCACATGCGCAGATGCTGGAAATCGTGGGCGCGTATGCTCACACGCGCATGCAATCAGGCCCACAGAGGGATCTCCACTGGAGTGAACCAGCCCAGGTGAGGTAAACCTTGCCAACCCCTGTCCTATAGTATCAGGAAGTCTGCTCTACATGATACTGCAACTGAATGTGGTGGCCCCCACCCTTTGCAGTTCCCTCCCACCACATGCCGGACAGACACCTTCTCTATTGTCCTCTTTCAGTGAGGGTTTTATCTCAGTTGCTACCTGTACAGGATTGGAATTGACCTTATACATAGGTGTTGTTGTAACACACCCACAGACATCTGTTTTATACAGTGCTTTTTTATTTAAAAATGTTTAGGGGTAATATCATTTTCCTACTCATATTGAAATACTGCCCCTCCATGAGGTCAAATTTAGATTCACAAAATGTTTAGGGGTATGTGTATCCCTGTGTCCCCCCAGAAAAAAGCACTGTTTTTATATATGCCATCGTTCTATATATGTTTTAGTGTTTTGCAAATTGCTTTGGGATGCCTCATGGGAAGTGATTCATTAATGGGATAAATAAATAGTGATCAGGGCCATAACACAATTGTCACATTCAACTTGGTTTTGACAGCCTTTTCCTTGTGCAACTGAACCTCCAGGAAAGGCACAAACAGGCGCAGCTTCTTTCTTGACTGCTTCCTGAAATGCAGAAGATTTAGAAAGAAGTAGTCTAACCTAATATTTCAGAAAAAGATACAAGCAGATGGCTAAAAAACCCCTGAATGGTTGTGCATTTTCTCATTTTAACGAATGTGTAATGCTCATTGTACAGCCCACGAGCTCTCATTAAAATATTGTGAAACCCAGCTTTTGGTTGTCATATGGTTTTAAAAGAAGAAGAAGAAGCACCTGTCCATCATGAATTCAGAGCTGTGCTTGGAAACAGGATGTAGAAGCAAACAAGCATAAAGATTGGCAGCCAGGAAACCAATCACAAGTCCAGATCTTCTGTGCTGCCAGCTCTGCATTTTGATATATTTAGACCTGCTGCTGTTGGTTGAATTATGACATTACAAGGTTAGGCATCACAGTGGAACATCATGCAAATAATTCTGCGTAAGTTGCTAAAGGAAAAATGCAAATTGGTCTCTGCTAGAAGGAATATAGCCAGCTGGAAAATATGCAAACTACCAGTACTGTTTTCAATTCGTTGTCTGACTATTGGATACTCTAAAGGTAAAGGTAAAGGTACCCCTGCCCGTACGGGCCAGTCTTGACAGACTCTGGGGTTGTGCGCCCATCTCACTTAAGAGGCCAGGGGCCAGCGCTGTCCAGAGACACTTCCGGGTCATGTTGCCAGCGTGACATCGCTGCTCTGGCGAGCCAGAGCCGCACACGGAAACGCCGTTTACCTTCCCGCTGGTAAGCGGTCCCTATTTATCTACTTGCACCCGGAGGTGCTTTCGAACTGCTAGGTTGGCAGGCGCTGGGACCGAGCAGCGGGAGCGCACCCCGCCGCAGGGATTCGAACCGCCGACCTTTCGATCGGCAAGTCCTAGGCGCTGAGGCTTTAACCCACAGCGCCACCTGCGTCCCGTATTGGATACTCTAGCCACCAGTATATCCAAATTTCAGACAAAGCACTGGGAGCAGAATTGAAGGTTTGTTGTTGTTGTTGTTTAGTCGTGTCCGACTCTTCATGACCCCCTGGACCAGAGCACGCCAGGCACTCCTGTCTTCCACTGCCTCCCACAGTTTGCTCAGACTCATGTTTGTAGCTTCGAGAATTAAAGGTTTACATATTTTAAAACCAGCTTAGAGTCTATAGAGTCCATGCTTCCTGGGTATTGCACCTGGAGGTGAACAGGTTCAGGGATGGGGAATGTCTGGCCCTCCAGATGCTCATGGGCTCCACCTTCCACCACATCCTGCAAGTATGGACAATGGTCATGGATGGTGGGAGTTGTTGTCCATCATTTCATTTCACCATCATCATCTTTGCTATGACAAATCTCGATTCATGCCATTGGATCTGGAGTTCTCTTCCTGCCACCATAAGGACTCTTTCCAAAGGCAAAATGGGTAGGAATTCTGCTTCTGGGCAACAGAGAGATCCTGGGTAGGACCTTACAGTTCTAAGAAACCAAAAGGGATGAAGGCCGTGAGATCTCTTTGTAGGAGATGCCCCTGAGATGTTGCTGAGGAAAGGAAGAATCAGCACAAAAAACATAATACTCAAATGGGGGGAAAGGCAAATGGTCTTCTCCAGTGCTTGCTTTCTTTAAAGAAAAAAAGGTGCCAGTACTCACCATGAAGTTGTTACAGTAAGTGCCACACTTTTAACCTGGGGGGGGGGGGAGGTGCCGGTACTGAGAACCCTTGAGTACCCCTAGAAAAACAGTACTGGTCTTCTCCCCTTCATTTTTCTTCACACAGGAAAGGAAAGAGAGCTGAAGAAGTGTGCATGCACATGAAAGCTCATACCAAGAACAAACGTAGTTGGTCTCTAAGGTGCTACTGGACAATTTTTTTGTTTTTTGTTTTTTATATATATTTCTACTGCATCAGACCAACACGGCCACCTACCTGAATCCTCCTTATCCTCCTGGAAGTTCTTCCTTATCCAGAGGTAAAGTAGAGAGGCAGGCTTGGCAGCAGAGGCAGGAACTCTATGGGGCGGAGGACAGCTCAGCCCCCGCCCCACATGTGGGGATGAGGCTGAGCCATCCCCAATCTTGAGGGTCCCACCGGGCCTCCTTGGGCCTTGTAACATCACACACATGCAACAAGGTTGGTGTGGAACTTGGCCCCTCTGCTTGGAGGGCCACATTCCCCTTGGGCCTAAGATCCCCCATTGCTGGTCACTGCTTGGAAAGTTCAACTGCCTCCAAAAAGGAACGAATTCTGTTCACAATTCACAATTTGCCCATGTGTCCTCAATGTGCCCAACCAGCTGCTGCCTTCAGAATTTCGCAAGCTGCCTGCTAAAGTATAAAATATACCTCAGAAAACATCTAGACACCCCCCCCCCCGCCCACTGTGTCATGTTAACAATGGTATTATTTAACTCCTCCAAGTATTTTGGTCTTTAAGTTTCAACAGCTGGCATCACTTTTCAGACATGCAGAAATGGTAAATGCAGTGAGTTAAGGGACAACCCTTCCCCCCGGGGGTTATTAAACTGAAACTTTAGTCAAACTGAATTGAAAAACACCCAGAGTTCCACAGCAGAAGGAACTCGATTCACATTAAGTTCAGCTGGAAATTATAGGAAATACTTTCAGGTGCAATTCCAAGATTTCTGAATTAATTCAGTGAATTAGTTAACATGAATTAGAGTTCAGTCCAAGCCCTGTTCCTGCTTTATACTCCTTTCCATGCACAGTGAGGACTCTCACTCTGCCTACACTAGGCATATCTTGCTTTCCCGTTCTAATCTACACACCCCATTTTATGCAGTCTGCCCCTTCTCCCTATTTTGAGCAACAATTAAGTTGGATTTAGAATGTCAGAGAGAGGAAATGTTGTTCTGCCACCTAGTGGCTTATCAGGGTGATACGCGCAGAGGCCCAGAATGCGACGAGCAAGTCCGGAGCATTTATGGATCTTGAAACTTTCAAGTTCACTCATTTTCACCTGCTGCAGTGAAGGTCTCCTAGGTTTTATCAGGTGAGGACTAAAGGGAGAGATGGTTCAAGGGGGTGGGGGTGGGGCAAGGGAATGAGTGCAATTTGTGAGAAAGTATTAGAGCACAGGCTATGAAGGCAAACAATCCCTGCTCTTTCCAGGGGGGACAGAGCATTCTGGCAGCCCAAGGAGGGGGCCAAGGGTGGTGGTGGAGAAGGAGCAGCAAGACAGGGCTTGGGATGTGGCTGGAGGGGTTAATGGAGCTATAGTCATTTAGACCACATCTAACATTGTCTTGGAAAGTGTAATTTACCTCTCCTGGATCTACAGTTCCCAGCACTCTTAACAAACTATAGTTCCCACAATGCTTTGGGGAAAGCCATGCAATTTAAATCAGATTTAAATGTATGCTGTGGACGTGACCTGGAATTCTCCCTGTGGTGCCAAGCCTGCTCCTCAGAAGAGGTCTCCCTGGGGTGCCACCAAGGACAGAAGAGCTGGAGACTGAGGTCTGAGCTATGGGCAAGAGTTGCTTATGATACGGAAGGGGGGGCATGCCTTCCTTCAGCCTTCCGCCGGTCACCAGAGGGTCCGAGGCGATGACCTCGGGGCCACCCAGCCCTGCATCGACCCCTCGGCCCCCACGCCGTTGCACAGGCACCACACTCTACCCCAAGCCCCATAAATAAAGTGCCTTTTCCTTTCCTACACGGGCAAAATAAGCCCAAATTCTTAAGCCTCTTTCTCGCTCTATCTTTACTGTGGGTTGACCGTATGAAGCTGTATTCCCCATTCCTTTCAATGGCTGTGTTCTACCCAATCAGAACCATGCATTCGCTTTGCAGAGCTAGCTCAGCAAGCTCCTGCACGCCTCATTTAACCTCTTGACAAGCTGCTGACGTCTCCCCGCTGGGAGAACAATGGAACCGAAATTTGTGAACTCATAAAAGTGTCAAATCTTGCAACAATGTATCTATTTCGTTTCCGACTTCAATCACCAATATAAAAACGGACTAAAATCCTTAAAATTCGTATAAAATCAACCACGACTCTGATTTCCTTGCTTTTGGTGCCAATCAGCTCAGTCTCTTCAGGACTCCATGACACCTCCCCTGCCGCTATGATCCCTCGAGCGAGGTGTCACTTACTCAGGAAGACCCTAATCCGGTCAAATCGCTCTGCCCAGCCTTTCCTCTGGGCAATGCCAGGTGGCAGACTATACATATTTGGACCATTGTCTTCTCATCACCGGTACTCAGGAAGTGTTTATCTGTGCATATCTCCAGCTCTGCTTATCCCCCCCACCATATGTTAATCCTGTGTAACCCAACCTCTTCTTAATGTATTCATGATGTAATCCGTGTAACCCAACCTCTCTTTAATGTATTCATGATGTAACTATGATGTATTTTGCACTGTATTATGGGACATGGAGGGAAGTTTCAAAAGTTCATGTCACCCCTTTCTCGCTGTTCAATCTCGCCTTGAACCTGTTGCGCAATAAACTTGGATCTTCTGCAGCTTGCTCCTGTCTCTGGCTGAGCTCATTTTCCTCCGCAGGGACCCGCGGACTTAGTCCGACGAGCTGGGTGGCAGAGCAGCCTCGCACCCAGATTTTACTGTAACACTTAGAAGCTCTCTTTCAGAGGCTCTATTGTAATGACTAGGAGTGCTGCTTGTGCAGTAGAACGTCCCAGGTAAGGCTCCTCCATTTGAGCTACTGGCTAACAACCCCACAACCACTCTTTTTTTTAAAAAAAAATTCTTAATTTTCAATTTCTAAAATCCAAAATAAACCACATTTTAACAATCTCAAATTACAATTCAAATTCAAATATATATAAATTATAAAGTCAATTATACATTTTGCGTGGCCTCCTGTGTACTAGATTTCAAGGTGAGATAATTTTATTTCATCTTGCTTCCGAAGTCTTAATTAATCCATTAACATTCCATCTTGATCTTAATCCCTTATCAACAGCTACAGAGGTTTTTTTTTACTTTCATTCATATAGGCACATTTAATAAATTTTATTTCTGCAAGAGGAGTTCTGTATCCCATATATTTGCTCTGTGTGATGTTTATTTTGTCCATGTTGTTTCTTCATTCTTCCTATTCTCCATCATGTCCTGCACAGCACCGCTGCTTCCGCTTCACTCTTTCTTTTCCTTTGTTCCCAGAGAATGAGGCTGTAATTTCAACTGTGTCACACACCATCTTTTTGTTGTTCTTAACAACTGAGATACTTAATTCTGTTACAAAGCGGGCAAAGGATCAAGAGAGATGGTTTGATTTGGAGTGTAGACAAGCAAGGAAACTTCTGAGATCAACCTATTGGAATTACAGAAACACCGGAGCACCCTCGCTATTTATGGCTTACATCTATTTAAGACGAAACTACAAACAGCTATTAAAGGTAAAAAACCAAAAAGCTGAGAGATTGGCCTGGTGTAATTTAGTGAAGGCCTCGAATGAGAAAGACTCAACCTCCTTCTGGCGTACCATTATGAGCCTCCTGGGCCAGGAGCGGATTGGTCCCACATGTACTGTAGAACCCCAGGAGTGGATGAAATATTTTCAAACCCTCTTCTATGACGACAAAGCTCAGCACAATGATCCAAGTGCCTACTCTGAGAATTTACCATATTGGCCTCCTGTCTCCATAGAGGAGGTGGGGAAACTAATTGCCCAACTGAAAAACAACAAGGCCCTGGGCATAGACCACATTCCAGCAGAGCTCATGAAGAACAATATCAGTTGGTGGGCTCCTATAATGGCGTCAATATTTACATACATCGATTCAACAGGCATAATACCTGGTTGCTGGACAGAGGCAGTAATTATTCCAATCTATAAAAAGGGTCCTATGGCAGATCCAGCGAGCTATAGACCCATTAGCCTCCTTACTATCCCCAGCAAACTGTATGCCAAACACCTCCACATCAAACTAATTGACTGGATGGAAACTGAGGCAGTTCTGGCAGAGGAGCAAGCCGGCTTCAGACAGGGCAGAACAACAATAGACCATTGCTTCGTATTAGCACACCTCATTGACAAATACATCAATAAAACACGTGGGACTCTATACGCAGCATTTATTGACCTGAAGGCGGCCTTTGACTCGATCTCACAAGTCAAACTTTGGGCTAAACTCAATGCCACCAACATTGACAAAAGATTACTATTCTTGATAAAAAGACTATATAAAGACTCCAAGTTATATGTAAGAACCTCAGTAAATGGGCAACTAATTGGCCCTGTACCAGCCACCAAAGGAGTCAAGTAGCTGTATTTTAGCCCCGGCCTTATTTAACTTATATATAAATGACATGGTCAAATACCTAACATCCCTGGAGTTTCATGCCCCTAAATTGGCCGAAAAATCAATTTCAGCGCTCCTTTATGCGGACGACGCGGTTCTCTTATCACGAACTAAAGTAGGCCTCAAAAGGCTACTAAGAGAATTCTCAGCCTACTGCAGGAGAGATCAACTGGTGGTTAATCACCAAAAAACCAAAGTCATGGTCTTCGCTAGGAGACACAGACATCACAGATGGGAGATGGACAATCAGCCAATAGAACAGGTCAAAATTTTCAAATACCTCGGAGTAGTTTTCCAGTCCACAGGGGTCTGGGAGGCCCATCATAAATATGCTAGGGAAAAAGCATCTCAAAGCGCCAAAATACTGTCTCGCTTTTACTTTACGAAGGGGGGCAGACATATCCCAGCAGCTCTGGAGGTCTTTCAAGCAAAACCCTTGGCGCAATTACTTTACGGGGCCCAAATCTGGACGGGAAATCATTGCCGCACACTTGAAACAGTCCAGTCTAAATTTTTAAGACAGATTCTAGCCGTTCCACCATGCGCACCAAATGTAGCCCTACGGCTGGAGACTGGCCTCCTCTCTGTCGAAACCCGGACCTGGTTAAGAACATTCAACTATTGGCTTCGCTTAAATTTAAACCCATCCGGACTACTACCTCTAGTAGCACGAGATGCCCATAGAAGTCGGTGGTCCAAAGTAGTGCATCAAAAACTACTTACATGTGGCCTCCAAGCACAGCATCTCCTGAAAATGGGTCTCCCCAAGGCAAAAACCCTTATTGACCAGCGCATGAAGGATACTGAGCAGCAGAATAATCTGGCCTATATTAAGAAATTTAGTGCTTGGTACGCTTATCTGCCCCCCTCCCACTTTGATTTTCGGGCACCTTATTTGTCTACCTTAACCATTCCAAAACTCAGACGGGCCTTTACAGTGGCCAGACTAAATATGTTACCCTCAGCTGTTCTTGAAGGTAGATATCAAAAAATTTCATTCGAGAACCGGCTCTGCCCCTGTGGAGCTGGCTACGTAGAGACGGTGTCACATGTTCTCTTGTCTTGCTCCCTATATAGAGATCTCAGGGACGAGACCATCACACCGCTCCTATCTGCCATCCCGGGCCGCTCTTGTGAAGCCAAATTGTTCTCACTCCTAGCCGACCAGAACAGCTCGACAACAGAGAAGGTTGCCAAATTTATCGAGAGAGCAATGAGACTGAGAGCTGCTATCTGAATGACATCAGTGTCGTCACCCGGATTCCTCACCTAGGATCTTATTATTATTATAATTACGTTTTATTATTATTATTTTATTACCTCTGCCAAGTTTTAAGTACTGAGATTATTAATTTATCTGCATCTGGTTATTATTATCTTTCTCCCTGTCCTGACCATCCCTCCGAGGTTATATTTATATTTATAATCTTTCAATTTGGCTGGTCTATCCACTATTCTGACCTGGAACAATCTACCAGAGAAAAGGCTGCCGCCCATGGGACAGAGGGTCATGGATGAATGATAATCCAGCTTCTACCCAGGGTTTTAATTTGTCATAAGATTTTATGGTAACTATATTCGTAATGTATTTTTGTCGGTGTTTGTCCTTTGATGCTATGGCCTGTCGGCTGCGCAAATAAAGTCTATTCATTCATTCTTTTTGTTGTTGTTGTTACTGTTTGAGTATAGAAAGAGAGTAATCTGGCGTCCTGCGAAAGCCTTGGCCAATCTTCAAAGCTCAAAATCCAGGTCCTCCCATGGCAATACAGTGAAAGTTTGATGCTTTAAATCCATTTCAATTTTCTCACACAGTTCTATTTTTCTTTTTTTTTTTCACAGTTCTATTTTTCATTGTAATCCATGTATATAACCCCATTCTCTTTTGTCTCCTCTTGCCTTTTATCAGTTTGTTAGCATTCAAAGGGGGGGGGGGGAGTTGCCGAATCATTTATGTAGAAAGAAAGGGTTAAGGCTCCCCCCTCACATACCATATTTTACGTCGAAGGAAGTCTTCTTTCCAGTTTGAATCGTAATGGCTTTGTAGCTGTTTCAATTTAGCAGTTTATGATCTTGTTCTATCTGCTCCAGCACGTGTCTGTATATTAGTCATAATTTCACTCTAATAAACAGAAGTACCGGTACCTCTGCTTCTTAATGGCTGCGTAGGAGGGTTAACGATAGGCGAAGTACTTTTGCACTCAGTGCCTCCCTGCCTCCCGTATTCCATGCCAGAGCGAGAGCCAGGTACTGAGACAATTTGCAAGTGAAGCTCATTCCCCCACCCCCACCCCGGGCCCTGTGGGCAGCTTGCAAGGACAATTACCCTCAAATCATCCTTGTTTATTCTTCGCTAACTGTCTCCGCTGGGGAGGTGGGTGGCGCTGTGGGTTAAACCACAGAGCCTAGGACTTGCCGATCAGAAGGTCAGCGGTCCAAACCCCCCGCGACGGGGTGAGCTCCCGTTGCTCGGTCCCTGCTCCTGCCAACCTAGCAGTTTGAAAGCACCTCAAAGTGCAAGTAGTTCCGTGTCCTGCCTGGTTCACCAGAAGTGGCTTAGTCATGCTGGCCACATGACCCGGAAGCTGTACGCTGGCTCTATCAGTCAATAAAGTGAGATGAGCAGCGCAACCCCAGAGTCGGCCACGACTGGACCTAATGGTCAGGGGTCCCTTTACCCTTTACCTTTAACTGTCTCCACTATTGTGGGAGTGGCATTCATTAAGGCAACAACCCCACCAGCCTCAGTCCACCTCAGCTACCCGCTGGCTGCATGTCTTCTAAATCTCAACCAGTCCATGGAATGGCACCACCAATCAGCTTCCAACGTGGCAGGGAGGAGGATGGACACAAAACTAGAATTAGTTGTCTCTGCCTATCATTGGCTTTGATCTCGCCAATATAGGCTGGTCTTCCTGCCTTCTGCCCTGCCAATGCCATTGGGCACCAGCCATCTCTGAAACTCCCTAGTTTGGTTGTATCACGTGTTAATTCCCCAGAGGAGGTGTTTGAGGGGGAGTCAGTTGCGGTTAAAGTTTCAACCTTGAGTGATTTCTAAGCAGAAGGGAAGTGATCTTTGGCAGTCATCTTTGAGAATTCCTGGAGAACAGGCAAAGTCCCGGCAGACTGGAGGAGGGCAAATGTTGTCCCTATTTTCAAAAAGGGGGAAAGAGAGGACCCAAATAATTACCGCCCAGTCAGTCTGACATCAATACCAGGGAAGATTCTGGAGCAGATCATTAAGCAAACAGTCTGTGAGCACCTAGAAAGGAATGCTGTGATCACCAATAGTCAGCATGGATTTCTGAAAAATAAGTCGTGTCAGACTAACCTGATCTCGTTTGTTGACAGAATTACAACCCTGGTAGATGAAGGGAACGCAGTGGATGTAGCCTACTTTGATTTCAGCAAGGCATTTGACAAGGTGCCCCATGATATTCTTGTAAAGAAGCTGGTATAATGCGGTCTTGACTATGCTACCACTCAGTGGATTTGTAACTGGCTGACTGACCGAACCCAAAGGGTGCTCATCAATGGTTCCTCTTCATCCTGGAAAAGAGTGACTAGTGGGGTGCCACAGGGTTCTGTCTTGGGCCCGGTCTTATTCAACATCTTTATCAACGACTTGGATGATGGACTCAAGGGCATCCTGATCAAATGTGCAGATGACACCAAACTGGGAGGGGTGGCTAACACCCCAGAGGACAGGATCACACTTCAAAATGACCTTGACAGATTAGAGAACTGGGCCAAAACAAACAAGATGAATTTTAACAGGGAGAAATGTAAAGTATTGCACTTGGGCAAAAAAAAATGAGAGGCACAAATACAAGATGAGTGACACCTGGCTTGAGAGCAGTACATGTGAAAAGGATCTAGGAGTCTTGGTTGACCACAAACTTGACATGAGCCAACAGTGTGACGCGGCAGCTAAAAATGCCAATGCAATTCTGGGCTGCATCAATAGGAGTATAGCATCTAGATCAAGGGAAGTAATAGTGCCACTGTATTCTGCTCTGGTCAGACCTCACCTGGAGTACTGTGTCCAGTTCTGGGCACCACAGTTCAAGAAGGACACTGACAAACTGGAACGTGTCCAGAGGAGGGCAACCAAAATGGTCAAAGGCCTGGAAACGATGCCTCTTTGGAGGTCTTTAAGCAGAGGCTTGACAACCATATGCCAGGAGTGCTCTGATGGTGTTTCCTGCTTGGCAGGGGGTTGGACTCGATGGCCCTTGTGGTCTCTTCCAACTCTATGATTCTATGAAAGACTGTAAATAACTGCTGCACTTGCAAGTTGCTTCATGTCAGCTGTCTCTTCTTCTGCTTTTCTTTCCTTTCTCAAGCGAAGAGAACTTAAGGCGACAAGACCATTTGCCTTTTTTTGTTTTCCATTTCAGGATTATGTTTTTCATGCTGATTCTTCTTTTCCTAAGGGAAATTTCAGGTATGTGTCCTACAAAGAGATCTCATGGTCTCTGCTCCTGTTGGTTTCTTAAGGAGAGGAACTGTGAGGGAAGGTCCACCAAGGACCACGCCAGGCAGAGCAGCTGCTGCCACAACTTCCCTTTTCTTTAAAACTGTTGTGAAGTCACGGAGAGCCCCTGGCACTTCTGCAAAGCCAATTTTGGGCTCCTCAGAGCAGATGGAAGATGTTCATTTTGGGGCAGTACCTGAAACAGCCTTTTGTTGGTAATAGTAAAAACGAAAAGTGAATCTACACCACAGACTGAAACTGACTTAACCATCCTTCCTTTTACACCATGAGAGTGAATGTGAGAGGCCTTGACTGTGCTGTTTTCAGTGCATGCTTAAAGCATCTTGGTTTAGACAAGCCTACCCAAATATCTCAACTGCTGATGTGTTTTTAGTTTATTGCTGGTTTTAATTTTCTGAATCTTTTAATTGTTTTTACTAATGATTTACTGTTTTATTCCTTTCATAAACTGCTTCAAGGTTGTTCACAATTGGGCCATGTATACATTTTATGAAATAAATAAGCAATAACAATCAATGGGCTGGAGAGGAAAGGTTATTTCATTTAGGGAAAATGGCAGGTGAGGGGATCATAATGAGGGGTGTAGGAGACATCTGGAGAAAATGGAAACAGTAGCAGAAATTGCTGATCTTTGCTTACTTCTTCCATGCCCAGAATGGAAATCAGTCTAGCAAATACAATCAGTATTTGGTGCTTTTGCTATTTTTTCAATCTCCAAATCATATGTAACTGATTACAGTTTCCCTGCCCCCATTTGCATTGCATTAATATTAATATATTGGAATAATGTAATGACAATGTAATTTACATATAATTGATTGTTTAAGTTCTGTAATTTTGTCACAGCCGATAGCTGCCCTACATCCTTTGGCATGGCAGAGGTGTCTAAAAGTCTGCATGATGTAAAGAAAATGGACAGAGGTCCATTTTTCTCACCCTTTGTTGGTCATCCAATGAATCCAAAGGGGGTGAGATTCCCAGTGGCCCAAAGGAAGAACTATCTTGCAAGGCATTTACTTAAATTATGAAATATGCCTTCACAGGAAAGAGTGACAGTCACCCATTCAGATGGCTTTAGACAAATTCATGGAAGATAAGGTTCTGAATGGCTACTGCCTTTAGTGGTTACATAATGTATTTGGGTACAAATACATTAAAACATCAGTCATTAAAAACTTCCCTAAACAGGGCTGCCTTCAGATGTCTTCTAAACGTCAGATAGTTGTTTAGCTCTTTGACATCTGATGGGAGGGCGCTCCACAGGGCGGGCGCCACTATTGAGAAGGCCCTCTGCCTGGTTCCATGTAACTTGGCTTCTCGCAGTGAGGGAACCGCCAGAAGGCCCTCGGAGCTGGACCTCAGCGTCCGGGCAGAATGATGGGCTGAGGCCATTTAGGGCTTTAAAGCACCAACACTTTGAATTGTGCTCAGAAACATACTGGGAGCCAATGTAGGTCTTTCAAGATTGGTGTTATGTGGTCTCGGCGACTGCTCCCAGTCACCAGTTTGGCTGCCGCATTCTGAATTAGTTGTAGTTTCCAGGTCACCTTCATTTTTTTATATATAATAAATTTTTATTAGGATTTTTTAAAAGGTTACAAGAAAAAAAATATAAGTAACAATCAACAAAGAAAAAGAAAGAACAATACATATAAAACAAACATCATCCAAAAACAAAAAAAGAAAAGAAAAACAGATCAAACCTTTACATCACTTACTTTCATTCACTTACTTCCTCTAGCAAATTTATTTCTTTTTTAAATAAAATTTTTATTAATTTCCAAATTTTTTAACATAAACAAAAACAACATGAAAACAAACACAAAAACTCATATTTTCTTTACCTTATTTCCATAACCCTCTTTTCCCGGACTTCCCCATACCTTTCCCTTTTTGCATCCTTAATTTTAAACCATTATTCAGCAACCCTTCTTTCATTCACTTACTTCCTTGACCTCCTCACACCTCCCATTTTTGTATTCCAGTTCAATTAGATATTTCAGCAAATCCTTTCCATCTTTGTTTTTATCTTAATAATTTATCTTAAAATATTATGATTTTGCATTCTCTTCTTTCACCAATTCATTTTTACTTAATCCTTTATATCTTTTCTGCTAAAACCACCTAATTTTATTCCAACATCTTCCTAACATTCCTTAATTTTACAATATTTCTGAAGATAAACTTTAAATTTTTTCCAATCTTCTTCCACCAACTCTTCTCCTTGGTCTCAGATTCTGCCAGTCATCTCAGCCAGTTCCATGTAATCCATCACCATCATCTGCCATTCTTCCCGGGTGGGCAGATCTTGTATTTTCCTGTTATGTACTGAGTCAAATAGGATCCAAACTGCAGCAGTCTGATTGGTCCTAGAACAATAGGATCCAAAAGGCAGCAGTCTGATTGGTCCTAGAACAATAGGATTCAGAATGCAGCAGTCTGATTGGTCCTAGAACAATGCAGCAGTATGATTGGTTGGCAGGAACCACCCAGTCATGCTCCAGATTGAAGTGAATCCACAACCTGATTGGCTTACAGTAGAATTCCGGAATTAGCCAATCATGTGCAGCCCATTGTGTAAATAATGTATATAAAGCAGATACTTTGAGGGGACATTCATTCCTCCTCACCACTATGAGCTGAATAAAGAGCATGAAATCACTTTGCGACTCTGAGTATATTTCACTGGCGACGAAGGTGGGATCCCGCTGAGCTGACTGCCACACACAGCACCGCAGCACCGCCACCTGCCGCACCGCTGCCTCGCACCGTGTATCCAGGCTTCAGCTCCGGGACACAAGGAACTCAGAATGGCAACCGACAGCAGCTTCTCGCCGTTCAACCCAGCATCCGGAGACTGGGAAGCGTACGCCTCCCGTTTCACCTTCCTCCTAGAAGCCAAAGGGGTCACCGATGAAGAAGACGCCAAGAAGAGGGCAATATTCTTCAGCGTTTGCGGAGAGGAGACATTTGAAATCGCCCGGGCTCTCCTTGCGCCTGAAGACGTTGCTACTGTTCCATACAAAACAATAATGGAACAGCTGAAGGGGCACTTTTCGCCACAGCCCTCAGTGGTAGCTCGTCGAAATGCCTTCTATGCAAAGCGGCAAGCCCCTGGGGAAACCATAACTGGGTTTGTGACCTCTCTCCGCCAAGCCGCCCGGTTCTGCAACTTCTCAGAGCTGGAGAACATGCTTCGTGACCGCCTCGTCGGTGGCCTGAGGGATGAGAAGCTGCAACGACGCCTCTACGCTAAGAAGAACCTAACGTTCCAGGTCGCTCTGGAGGAGGCCCTGGCAACGGAAGCTGCCGAGAGGTCGACGCAAGAGGCACGGCCGAGCCAGCCATCCCAACCGAGGGTCCACCACGAAGACCTCACCGACGACTCAGGATCTGACAGGGAGGAGGTGCACCGAGTACAGCAGCGCACTCAAGCAGCCCACATACCACAGCTGCCTCGACGAGAAGGAGGGAACTGCGCAAGCTGTGGAGAAAGTCACGAGAGGAGGACCTGCCGTTTCCGCAACGCAGAGTGCAGGCAGTGCAGAAAAGTGGGACACATCGCCCGGGTGTGTCGGGCTCGGCCCACCCGATGCCAGGCATCAGATGACCAATCCAAGAACCCCAGGTCCCGGGGCCCAACGCACCAAGGCAACTCGACGGAGCTCACGGACTTCCAGGTATACCAGTTGCCCCACCCCAACGTAGAAAAAATTTATGTAGAGGTACAGATAGAGGGGGCCCCATGCCGCATGGAGCTTGACACGGGTTCAACTCTATCCATAATCTCGGCAAGGACCTTAAGGAAACTGTGTCCTACTGGGGGTCCCAAACTCAGGCCGGCCCCATTCACCCTCCGGGACTTCCAGAAACGTAAGGTCCCCACAATGGGGGTGGGGACCTTCAGGGTGCAATACCGAGGGCGGACGCGGCAACTGGACTTACTTGTGGTCAAGGGCCCCTACATTAGCCTACTGGGATTGTCATGGTTTGGACCACTGGGGCTAGCTGTCACCGGGGTGAACCACACTAGCTTACAAGTGGACGTGGACGCCATATGCAAGGAATTTCCGGGGGTTTTCGATGGGAAATTGGGACAGTATACGGGCCCCCCCATTGCTCTACAGCTTGACCCCGCAGTACGACCGGTCAGGCTCAAGGCCCGCCGGGTCCCGTTCGCCCTGAAACCCCGTATAGATGAGGAATTGGACCGGCTCATGGAGCAAGGAGTGCTGGAACCGGTGCCTAATGCCCCCTGGGAAACCCCAATCGTCACACCTGTCAAGCCTAATGGTTCAGTCCGCATCTGCGCAGACTACAAATGTACTATAAACAAGGCCCTCACGGCCCATGCATACCCAGTGCCAGTGGTCAGCCATGTCCTTGCCACCCTGGCTGGGTCGAAAATTTTTGGCAAGCTGGACTTGGCCCAAGCATATCAACAGCTGCCAGTAGATGAGGCCACAGCAGAGGCACAGACGATTGTGACGCACAGAGGAGCATTCAGGGTAAAGCGGCTGCAATTCGGTGTCAGCGTGGCACCAGGCATATTCCAGAATCTAATGGACTCTCTCCTTAAAGGGATTCCTGGCGTCACCCCCTTCTTCGATGATGTGTTGATTGCCGGGCCCACACCAGAGGAGTTTGAGGACCGCCTCCGCACCGTTCTGCACCGTTTCCAGACAGCAGGTCTCAAGGTGAAGCGGGAAAAATGTCTACTAGGAGTGCCCCAGGTGGACTTTCTGGGATTTATGGTGGACGCAGAAGGGGTCCACCCGACTGGGGACAAGGTACGGGCCATTTGTGATGCCCCAGCGCCCAAGAACAAGACTGAACTTCAGGCCTTCTTGGGACTATTGAACTTTTACCATTCCTTCCTTCCCCACAAGGCGGCGGTAGCGGAGCCCCTACACAGACTCCTGGACAAGCGGGCCCCTTGGGTGTGGGGCCAGCGCCAGGAGGCCGCATTCCAGGCAGTCAAGGACTTGCTTGTCTCAAACTCGGTCTTGGCACACTTCGACGAGAGGCTGCCGGTGGTGCTAGCATGCGACGCCTCACCCTATGGCATTGGCGCTGTCCTGGGACACCAACTCCCAGATGGAAGAGAGGTACCGGTGGCATACTTTTCCCAGACACTCAACGCAACTGAGCGGAACTACTCACAAATTGACAAGGAGGGTCTGGCAATCGTGAAGGGAGTTAAAAAATTCCATGATTTCTTGTACGGGCGGCCCTTCACCGTGGTGACTGACCACAAACCGTTGCTTGGCTTGTTTGCCCCCGAAAAGCAGACCCCCCAAGTGCTGTCTCCTCGCGTCCTCAGGTGGTCAATTTTCCTTACCAGCTACCAGTATGCACTGATTCACCGCCCTGGGAAGGCGATGGGCCATGCGGACGCCCTCAGCAGGCTGCCACTACCGGAAACAGGCCCTGACCCAGCACCTGCACAAGAGGTTATGAGCCTGGAGCTGCTTCCTGACCGCCCCATTCAGGCACAAGAAGTTGCACACCATTCCAAGAAAGATAGGGTCATCTCCCGGGTCCTGGACTGGGTGTGGAGGGGATGGCCCAGCAGCAGCCCCGGGCCAGAATTCGCCGGCTACACAACCCGCAAACATGAACTGTCGGCCCACAAGGGGTGCCTGTTATGGGGAAGCAGGGTCGTTGTTCCCCAGCCCCTCCGAAAAAGGGTCCTCACAGCCCTACACGAGACACACCCTGGGGTAGTAAGAATGAAGGCCCTTGCCAGGAGTTATGTGTGGTGGCCGGGGATTGACGGAGAGATAGAGGCCTGGGTCAAACACTGCCAGGCCTGCCAAGAATCCCGCCCAGATCCCCCAAGGGCCCCAGTCCAGTCCTGGGAGTCCGCCCGAGCACCATGGTCACGACTGCATGTGGACTTCGCTGGCCCCTTTCAGGGGAAAACATTCTTCATAGTGGTGGACTCCTACACCAAATGGCTGGAAGTCGCACTGGTACCGTCCACTTCTACGTCCGCAGCCATCCGGGTACTACGCAGGCTGTTTGCTACCCACGGGCTCCCTGACACTCTCGTCTCAGACAACGGGACTGCATTTACGTCAGGAGAATTCCAAACCTTCACAGCGCAGAACGCCATCCGCCACATCCGTTCGGCGCCATTCCACCCTGCCACCAATGGCCAAGCAGAACGCATGGTGCGGACCACCAAGGAAACCCTTCGCCGCATGACGCAAGGGGATTGGGAGTACCGCCTTGCCACATTCCTTCTAGCACAGCACAGCACCCCCAGCTCAACAACTGGCAGGAGCCCCGCTGAACTACTAATGGGTCGGCGCCTTGCAATCAGATTGGACCGCCTTCACCCCGATAGAGCTCAGGATGAGGTAGTGGTGGGGGAAGGCAGGAACCCCCGGACCTTCGAGGCCCAGGACCCAGTGTACGCAAAGAATTTTGGGGCAGGCCCTGCATGGGTACCCGCCACAGTCACCAGGGTCACTGGCCCCGTGTCGTACGAGGTGCTAACAGATGGGGGGCAATGCTGGCGCCGCCACTGCGACCAGATACGCCGACGATTCCCGGGAGAAAACCAGGAGGAGGAGGACAGGTCAGAGGAGTCCCAAGGGAACAGTGGGGCAGTGAGGCCCATAGAGCAGCAGGGGCCAGCAGGAGAGGCAGAATCAGTAAATACAGAGAGGACCCGTGAGGCTGAAAGGACACCGGAACCAGAACCACGACTGAGCGAGCCGGTTGCGCCAGACCAAACAGCCCCATCACAGCCAGCATCCTTGGAACACGAGCCAGAACCTGAACCCCGGACCAGGGAACACCCCAGGCCGCAACGCACACGTAGGCCGCCAGCGTACCTTGAGGACTATGAATGCGACCTCCCGGGCAGGACTGGAACTTAGAGGGGAGGGGTGTTATGTACTGAGTCAAATAGGATCCAAACTGCAGCAGTCTGATTGGTCCTAGAACAATAGGATCCAAAAGGCAGCAGTCTGATTGGTCCTAGAACAATAGGATTCAGAATGCAGCAGTCTGATTGGTCCTAGAACAATGCAGCAGTATGATTGGTTGGCAGGAACCACCCAGTCATGCTCCAGATTGAAGTGAATCCACAACCTGATTGGCTTACAGTAGAATTCCGGAATTAGCCAATCATGTGCAGCCCATTGTGTAAATAATGTATATAAAGCAGATACTTTGAGGGGACATTCATTCCTCCTCACCACTATGAGCTGAATAAAGAGCATGAAATCACTTTGCGACTCTGAGTATATTTCATTTCCAATACTTTGTGATGAGTATTCTTGCTGCTGTTGTGGCATACATAAAGAAAGTTCTATCCTCTTTTAGCACCAATTGGCCGACCTCCAGGTCACCTTCAAAGGCAGCCCCACGTAGAGTGCATTGCAGTAGTCCAAGCGGGAGATAACCAGAGCATGCACCACTCTGGCGATGCAGTCCACGGGCAGGTAGGGTCTCAGCCTGCGTACCAGATGGAGCTGGTAGACAGCTGCCCTGGACACAGAATTAACCTGCACCTCCATGGACAGCTGTGAGTCCAGAATGACTCCCAGGCTGCGCACCTGGTCCTTCAGGGGCACAGTTGCCCCATTCAGGATCAGGGAGTCCTCCACACCTGTCTGCCTCCTGTCCCCCCCAAAACAGAACTTCTGTCTTGTCAGGATTCAACCTCAATCTGTTAGCTCTCATCAAAGCTCCAACCGCCTGCAGACATTCACACAGGACCTTCACTGCCTTCACTGGTTCTGATTTGAAAGAGCAGAACCACTGTATGACAGTGCCTCGAGCTCTCAGCTCCTCTGGACTGCCCAGAAGGATGTTATGATCGATGGTGTCAAAGGCATGTTGTGTGCAGGCATTGGAAATGACATGCTGTGTGGGTCTGCACTTTCTGACTGTGCATCTGGGACAAATGTTTTGCACATCCAGATGTTTGCCGAACTAAACTCCCATCTGCCCCAGCAAGCAGGGCCAATGGCCAAGGATGTTGATGATAATAATATTATATAATTTTTTTTTATTTATACCCCGCTCATCTGGCTGACTTGCCCAGCCACTCTAGGCGGTTTCCAGCACAAAGAATAATCATAATAATAAAACATCAAACATTAATAGTAACAATCTGATCCTATATAGTCACAATATCTTTAAAATAAACCTACATCAAATAAAGCAAAATTCAACAATCCACTAAAATTCAATAGTAAACAGCAAAATCAAACATCAAATAATAATTAAACTGTTTAGTAATTCTTTATTGTAATAAATGTAATCTATAACACTGGTCAACAACAAATTTGTTGTCTGCGTTTTTTCAGTTGATTTAGGACAAATCTGATGTGCTGAATCCAAAAATCACATTGGTTTTGCTCAATCAGGTCAAGTTTTTGAGCTATGGCCACATGTCTTTTTTATGTTTTTGTTCACATGTACGCTTGTGTGGAGCATTTTAGAAGAAGTTGGTGGGGGTAAAATGCCATGTCGAATAATTGTTTTGATTGGAAATGATTATTTTAATGACAAGAAGTATTCAGGTCCAATAGTTCTGGGTGATTATGTCGAAAAGGGATCAGTTTGAAGTCATAATACCTCGAAATCTTCCATAAATTGGTGCGGCCGGGATCAACAGAAAGAACCGGAGCAGCCTCAAGTATCCTAATCTTCAATCAGCACGTCGTCCTGTAGCTCATTGTGATGAAATTCCAGTGCCTATCTTCGGAGAACTTCCTGACATTAGTGACGAAGATGCCTCCAGTGTTGAAGGACATGAAGAAGAAGTGGTTCTTGAAGATGATGCTCCACATCCATTTTCCCAGAAGGAGTTGAATGATCTAGTTCGTGACCTCAGCTTGTCGAAGGACTCTGCTGAACTGTTGGCATCCAGATTGAAGGAAAAAAAACCTCCTCTCTGACAGTGCTCGCATCAGCTTCTTCCGAAACAGGCATCAAGAGTACCTTCATTTTTTCTCAGAAGAGAAGGACTTGGTGTACTGTGCAGATATTGTGCAGCTTCTGCTCAGGCTTGGAGTGCCACAGCACGAACCCAAAGATTGGAGACTGTTCATTGACAGCAGCAAGCGATCACTGAAATGTGTTCTGCTACACAACGGCAACCAGTTTGCCTCTATACCCCTGGCTCACTCAAGTACACTGAAGGAGAACTATGAAGCGGTGAAGTATGTGCTGGAGAAAATTGGTTATGATCAGCATAAGTGGTTTATTTGTGTTGACCTGAAGATGGTGAACTTTTTGTTGGGACAACAGTCTGGCTTCAGCAAGTACCCATGTTTTCTGTGCATGTGGAATAGTAGGAACCGTGCTCAGCATTACACAAAGAAGGACTGGCCTGTGCGGGAGGAACTGGTGCCTTGCAAAGAAAGGATCGTCATCAATGACCCTCTGGTGGACAGAGACAGAATACTCTTCCCACTGCTGCACATCAAGCTCGGCTTAATCAAGCAGTTCACCAAGGCTCTGGACAAGGATGGTGACTGCTTCACTTACTTGTGCCAGGCTTTTCCAGGATTGACCATGGAGAAGTTGAAAGCTGGCATCTTTGACGGTCCTCAGATCCGTCAGCTCATCAGAGATCCAGAGTTCGGAAACTCAATGAACGAAGAAGAAGAAGAAGAAGAAGAAGAAGAAGAAGAAGAAGAAGAAGAAGAATTTGGATTTGATAGCCCGCTTTATCACTACCCGAAGGAGTCTCAAAGCGGCTAACATTCTCCTTTCCCTTCCTCCCCCACAACAAACTGTGAGGTGAGTGAGGTTGAGAGACTTCAAAGAAGTGTGACTAGTCCAAGGTCACCCAGCAGCTGCATGTGGAGGAGCGGAGACGTGAACCTGGTTCACCAGATTACGAGTCCACCGCTCTTAACCACTACACCACACTGACTCTCAAACGAACGAAGTGGAACTGGAAGCGTGGAAGGCATTTGTTCTGGTAGTGAAGAACTTTCTTGGCAACAATAAGGCCAGAAACTATGCAGAACTTGTCAACAACATGCTGACTGCTTTCAGAAACCTGGGCTGCAATATGAGCGTCAAGATGCACTACCTATTTTCACATATGGACCGGTTTCCTGAGAACCTGGGTTCAATGAGTGACGAGCAGGGGGAGAGATTCCATCAGGACATGAAAGAGATGGAGACCAGGTATCAGGGTTGCTGGGACACAGTCATGATGGCTGACTACTGTTGGACTCTGAAGAGAGACCTCCCTGCCGCTGAGCATTCCAGGAGTTCCAAGAAATGGAAGTTCAAGCCCTGAAGTTTGAAAAATGGTGAAGCAACATGCAATTTACGTGTACTTACCTTTATCAATGCCCACCATTCAGTTTACAGTAAACCTGACCTGATGGAGAGAAACGGATGCCATTTCCTGATTCAGCAGTGCAAAAATACCCTAAATCAGTTGTAGAAATCTAGACAACATTCAAAAAGTAAAAAATTGTAGCCCAGTGAAAAATAGCAGCAAACCATAATGCATAAAATACCACAAAACACACAAAATCTTTGACAAACAAGGACACACAACTCCTCCCATCCCAGCTGCTTTTGCTGTTCTCAAAGTCATGGTCTGGGAAAGGCTGGAGGCAGGGAGCGAGAGGAGGCAGGGAGCTAGAGGGTGGGGCAAGACAGGTGGAAAAGCCATTGCCTGCAGAAAGTCTCTCTCCTACGTGGAGAGAGTTGTAGGTCAACAACATTTGGAGGGCCAAAGGTTCCCCACACCTGATCAAGGGCATTTCACATATTAAATTCAGGTGGTGAAACATACAAGAACATACAATATTCTGAAGGATGGCACGACTGAGTAACCAGAATCCTGAACCAGGAACAGGAGACAAGGCTACACGGCACCATTATATTGCAGTTCACCCTTATTGATTCTAATGCCACTACCGAACTGACCCTCAGGAGGGGGAGGGGTTGCGGGCTCACGCTGACGACAGCCTCGCGGGAAACAGGGAATTCCCTTAATTAGCATTGTCCACAGCATCAGCCAATCGGCTGGCGTTGGGGGCGGGCCGATCTAAGGCCACTTAAGGCCGGGGCGACCCTGGCTCGCCCCTTTTCTCCGCTTCATCAGCTGCAGTTTGGTGAGGAAACTCAAGGGTCTAAAGTAAAAGGAGCTTACCTGGTTCATAGCGGCAGATTCGGCGCAAGCACAACGTTCAGCAGAGGGATCGTGGGGCAGACGTTGGGATCGGCAGAGGTCTGGGATCGGGTAACGTTTATGTGAAAAGCGTGCGCTTTTTCCCGAGGGTTCTACCGTCGGCGGCTGGTCCTCTCCGCCTAGAGCTCTCTATAGCGCTTCCCCCCCTTCACCCTTTCCTGCGCGATCCTGCCTGTTACGCTGGTTTGCTAACAGCCGTTGTCCCTGTATTTTTCATTGTTGCTTCCTGCATTCCTTCCTTCCCAGCCTTTTCCTACACGGTCCTCCTGTTGCAACGGTGTTAATTCATAGTGTTAATACAATTGTAATCCCGGCACACCGCTTGCAGCCCGTCTGCAGTGCCTTGGGGGAGGGTCTCTTTCCATTGCCGGTTGCTAGAGAAGCTACCGGGCGTCTCTGTTGCGAAGCCACGTGGTGAAGGCAGGGAGGCCATTTTGAGTAAGGGCAGTGTAGTGTTCTTTGTTCCCCTGCCAGTCGCCATCTTGGGAGGCCACATTTGAGGCTAGGGCAGCCATTTTGTTTAAGGGAAAGGGGCCTGGCAACCGCATTTAAAAACTTTTAGATATTCTTGCCTTTGTTTTGAATTTATTTATATTCCCTGTGGTTCCAGGTTTTTTTTTATATATATATACCTGGGTTTCCTAACTGCGTGCCTCTAAGCCCCCAGCAGGGAACTCCCTGCCAGCGCGGTTAGCCAGGAGTTGTGCAGCCTTATACTTACACTCCTAACTGCTAATTAGTATTAATCTAGTGCACAATTCAAATTACATCGCTTCTGCATTTGGCAGCTACTGTTTATTTAGCATTTGGTGTGCATCAAATTTTTATTTTAGGTTGCGTTGTTAGATCTAGGCTCCCGTCTTCAGCAGCGGGTTTTAGTGAACTCCTGGCGAACACTGCCATCTAGCGGCAAGAAATATAATTGCAGCGCTTTTGTGTAGTGCAATTTAGATCCCTTATTTTCAGCAGCAGCCACTGATCGCTGGCAGATGTACAGTATTTGCCTAATTCCCATTGCGGTTGCCTGATTATATATAACATATAATTACCAGGTATTATATAAAATTGGATTACATTTCGTTGCCTAGCCTTGATAGGAATTTATTACTTTCCCCTTAAAGCCTATTTTCTTTGCATTCCTGTCCCTCTACGCGTAGCCCCTGTTTTCTCATCTGGTTTTTATTGGGATAATCTGTGCTAGTTTTAAAGGGTACACTGCTTTCCTCGCTGCCTTACTGGGAACCGCATTCTAGCAGCGGCAGTGCCATATCATTTGAATACGTTTATGGGACATAACCAATAGGACTAACTATACAATTAAATAATAATAATAATAATAATAATAATAATACATTAATAATTGATAAACAGTAAATAAATAAATTTAAATATAAAGATAAAATAGAAATAAATAAAAATAAAATAAAATAAAATAAAATAATAAATAGTTATTATTATTATTATTAGGACTATTATTTTTTAGCACACATATGCATACCTACATATATCTCACGCACACACACATACCTACTAAAGGTGGTTAACCCAACCTGCTTATAGTCGGTATATAGTCTGTATTTAGTCTGTACAACACACAGATTTGGGGTAGCATGGAGGGCAATGGCAATGCCCAAGCACCGCTCCTGGGCAGTGCGCTGGTGCCCGTGGCACCTTGCAACCCACAGGCACTGGCGCAACTGTTCTCTGCGCTTCAATCCTTCTACGCACAATGCAGGTCCCCGGTGACCCCCTCACCAAACATAGTAGAGGTGTCTCAGGACTGTATACCTGACACCCCCCCCAGCCAGCAGGGACAAGCAGGTCCCTCTACAAGTGGGGCTAGCACAGATCGCCAGGCCTCAAACAGGCCTCAGACACGTCTGCAAACTGCGCGCGCGCAGAAGTCTAAATCAGGGGCACAGAAGGGAAAGGCGACCGCTCATAAGTCTAAGGCTAAAACTCAGAAGTCCGGGCCGTCGGTGGCCACCCCAGCAGTGGCACGACAGGAGGTAATCGATGTCCCGAGTGTTTTTCAGGACAACCCGGCCCAGCCGAGCTCTTCGGAGGGGTCATCATCGGAGGAGGAGCTGCCCCCACAGCAGGCAGCCACCGCTGCCAATGACCCTGCACCGTGAGACGGCCGCTCTCGGGGTGGGAAGCGGAAGGCTAAGAAGAAGCATCTGTCTAAGAAGAGCAGGAGGAGGGACCCATCAGACTCCGAGGAAGAGACAGGTACTTCTTCATCTGAGGGGGATAGTGATGCGCCAATGGAGACTTATTGGGGGGAGGGCGAAGAGACAGGTGTCCCCCTGTGGGTTCACGAAAGGAGGGCCAATTCGCACCGGAAAATCTTCAATGGCACCCTTGAGTGGAAAGATGGGGCCCTAGTTGAGGATGTTAAAGTCTTCCACTGACTTTATCTTGGGTAACCACCTCACTAAGAGGAAGAGGGATAAGATATTGAATGGCGACTACGTAGACATGTTCACGTTGCTGCCCCCGACACAAATTAAGGGTAAAGGGGAGAAAAGGAGATATTACGGGAGGAAAAGATACAGGACTCCTCGGGTCGAGCGCACGTTCGAGAACTGGCTTAACGGCTACCAGGTCTTTATGGCGGTAGTGTCGGGGGGTTATCCTAAACGTGGCATGCACCTCGGGTCCTACATTGCGCATGTGAGGAGGGTGCGGGAGCTGGCGGGAGATGAAGCTGCCATCTCGTACGATGAGGACTTCCGGAGGAATGCCTCGCTGCTGTCTTCAACGCGCTGGGACCAGAGGGACAATAACTATTGGATGGAGCACGTGGGGACGAACATCGAAAAGAAAACCCATGATCAGCCAAAGTCTGGTAAGGTGGAGGCAAAACGCCGTAGACGGTGCTGGGATTTCAATAAGGGAGCATGTCAGCGCACTGCCTGTAAGTACTTACACGAGTGTGATAGGTGCTTAGGCAGCCACCCTGCCATCAGCTGCTTCAAAGGGAAACAACAGCCCTTTCGTGGAGGCCGGGGTCACCTCAATCAGGGAAACCAGGGTGCCCCCGCTGGACCTTCAGGACCCGCACAAGGGCCGGCTGGAAATCGCTTCTAATTTGTCCCTAGGCCTAGCGCACTCTCCGATAAAATTACAGCCCTCAAGAACACTGCTGAATCTATACCCTAATAAGCAAGCTGCCCGTCTTCTAGGTGAAGGGTTTTCCCAGGGGTTTAGAATTCCGGTCGTCTTCACACCCAATGCTGGTTGCCCCCCAAATCAGAAATCAGTCTTAGAGAGACCCGACATTGCCTTTAAAAAGATCCATAAGGAGATTGTCGCCGGGAGGGTGGCCGGTCCCTTCGTTGTACCACCCATTGATGGGCTGCATATTTCACCGCTGGGCATCGGCCCAAAAAAGGCTCCTGGGGAATTTCGAATGATACACAACCTTTCGTACCCCAAAGGGGCTTCAGTTAATGATGCCATCCCTCAAGAAATGTGCACGGTGAAGTATGCATCCTTTGATCAAGCAGTTAACTTGGTCAGGGGATTTGGTAGGGGCGCCTTCATGGCAAAATGCGACATAGAGTCCGCCTTTCGCCTTCTCCCAGTTCACCCAGAGGACTATCGTTGGCTAGGTTTTAAATTCCAGGGCGCTTTCTTCATCGATAAGGCAATGCCTATGGGGTGCTCGATCGCCTGCGCCGCTTTTGAGGCCTTTAGCACCTTCTTGGAATGGGCCCTGAAATTTAAAACTGGTTTCGAAGGTGTGGGGCATTATTTGGATGATTTTATTCTGGTGGAGAGCAACGCGAGCGATTGCAAGACCCTGCTTCAGGCCTTCGAATCATTGGCGAAGGAGCTGGGGGTCCCTTTAGCAAACGAGAAGACGGAGGGCCCGGTCACCACCTTGACTTACCTGGGCATTGAACTCGACACCCTTACTCAAACTTCACGCCTACCGGCCGAGAAGTTAGAGGCCCTAAGAGAACTTATCGCACAGATGCTGCCTTTAAAGAAGGTCACACTGAGACAAATTCAATCACTACTGGGTCACCTCAATTTCGCCTGTCGAGTAGTATCCCCCGGTCGCCCCTTTTGCGGTCAGCTAGCAAGGCTGTCCTCGGGTTTACGGTCTCCACATCATAGGGTTCGCCTATCTAAGACGGTAAAGGCAGATCTCCGGGTTTGGTTGCAATTCTTGGATGGTTATAATGGCTTCTCATTGTGGCAGGATTGCATGTCCCTGCAGTCAGATTTCCAGGTGCATTCTGACGCAGCCGGGTCGCTGGGCTTCAGGGTCTATTTTAGGGGGCAATGGTGTGCTCAACGATGACCTCCTTCGTGGCAGGGGAAATCAATACTACGTGATTTGACATTCCTGGAATTCTTCCCTATCTTAGTTGCAATTCACATCTGGGCTGAACATTTCAAGGACCATAGGGTGTGTTTCTGGACGGACAACCAAGCAGTGGTGTCGGTTCTGAATAAGCAGTCCTCACATTCCCCCAGGGTAGCGTCGCTGCTACGGTACTTTGTCCTTTCCTGCCTCCGGATAAATCTTCACGCCTCTGCTAGGTTTGTATCGGGTGTTGATAACAACATCGCTGACGCTCTATCTCGTTTCCAGATGGAGCGCTTTCGCTCATTGGCGCCGGATGTGCAGCTGCTGCCGCAACCGTTTCCGGAGCACCTCTGGAGTATTGGCAACGAGAAGCAATAAAGGGAGTATTGTCAGCTGTTGCACCGTCAACCCTAAGATCATACAATAAGGCGTGGTCGGATTTTACATCCTTTCGCAAAAAAAGGAACGGTTTAAGCTGGGCAGGCCGCCCTCCAAGTCCGAGGTTATAGAATATATGGTTCACCTCCGTGATCTAGGCCGGGCCCCCAAAACCCTCAATATCCATTCAGCTGCGATATCATTCTTCTCAAAAGCTCTTTTCTCTGTGGATCCCTGTGCACACTTTGTGGTGCGGAAAATGCTGGAAGGTTGGCGCAGGTGTCGGCCTCCTTGCCCTGATAGTAGAAGGCCCATAACATTTGACTTACTCATGCAAATCCGTAAGAAGCTCAGGGTCATCTGTTGGTCCAAATATGAAGCCAGGTTATTCTCCACAGCATTTTCCTTCACCTTCTTTGGCGCTTTGCGCATAGGCGAGGTGGTCTGCGAAGACCGCCCAGCCGGGAACAATAGGGGACTACTGTGCGAGGATGTAACCGTAGCTAGCTCGCACGTGATTTTAAAAATTCGCAGCTCCAAGACCGATCAAGTGGGCAGAGGGGCCATGATTCGCCTTCAGGCAACTCAGAAGGCTGGCCCCTGCCCGGTGAAAGATGCCAGAAAATATCTCTGCTTAAGATCAAAATCAAACGGCCCCTTCTTTGTACATTCCGACGGTTCTTTCTTGTCAAGACATCAGTTCACGAGGGTCATGCGCAAGGCGATCGTGGCCATTGGTCTCCCGCATGAAGAATACGCCGCACACTCCTTTCGCATCGGGGCGGCGACCACCGCTGCCCATATGGGTTTACCTGCTGAAAGGATAATGGAAATGGGGCGGTGGAAGTCCAACGCTTACAAGGGTTACATCCGGAAGTCGCTTTAATTCCTCCTTATTCCTCCCCCTCTTACCCCACTGACCTGGCCCTCTCTTTCTCTTATTCCAGGCAACGGGGTGGTACGCCTGTGGATCATCGGCCACAGTATTGTTCACTGGGCTAAACGGCGAGCAGATATGAAGGGCTGGGGTGCTGACCTGCTACTTCCCAGCAACGTCAAAGTGTCGTGGTTTGCTAGGCGCGGAATGTGCTGGGATGAATTCTTCCCGACACTAACCGGTAGAATTGCAGCTGAAGGCGTACCCGACGCCTTGGTCATCCAACTGGGCGAGAACGACCTGGCTTATAGGAAAGGGGTAGACTTAATGTGGAACATTATCAATGACCTGGAGGTCCTGCATACTGCCCATTCAAACATTACAATAATTTGGTCATCTTTGCTGGAAAGGCGGTGTTGGCGGGACGCTGAGAATCCCGTGGCTGTGGATAGAGCCAGGAGGATCGTGGAGCGCTCAGTGGCGCGTAGAGTGGTTGCTATGGGCGGGTGTGTCATAAAGCACCCATGCATCCAGTTTAGCAAGGAAACACTCTATCGCTGGGATGGCGTGCATCTCTCTGATGCAGGTAATGACATTTGGTTGGCCGACATTTGTCAAGGAGTGAGGGATTGGTTACAGGTCTGAGGGTATTGGCGGCGAGCCGGTGAGGCCGGCTCGGGTGGCGGTTAGGCATTGGCCGGGGTATTGTCATGCAAATGAGGTTGGGGGGGGGGGAGGATTGCCATCACCTCCCCCAAGGCTTGAAGGGTAGTTCGTTAAAGGTCTCCGAGGGGCGTCGCCTCGTCCGAAACCTACGGAGGCTAGGGCCTAAAGCGCGCCCCCGAGCAGTAACCCCTTGGGGAGCGCCCAGGGATATGCATCTCGGGTGGCTCCCCCTGTTGGTGCTTAACCCTTCCCGGTTAGACCGGATAGTCTCTTAGGGGCCAATGCCTAAAGCCAATACCCCTCTTACCTGTAATCAATAAAGTTGTGGCCATTTTCGCCCATTAACCTGAATTCTTGTGTCCGTAGTCTTTATTTATTCAACCTGTGGGGGGGGTGGGGGGTGGGAATAGCCACGCAATAAGCTTTCAATCAGTTCTTCTCTAGTATGGCTTAACTGAATGCTGAGTCAAGGATTTACTGGACTGAATCACTATAGCTGAATCATGTCAGGGTTCATATTTCTGCATGCTGGCCAGGCTAATAAAAGATCCATGCATGGAGAAAGCTGACTCACAAGGAGAGCATTTGGCTAGGACATTTCCCCCTGATGTGCTTGGTTTCTATGTGCAGGGAATCCACACAACTCTTTTTATTTTTAAAAAACACACAACAGCAGACATAGATCAACATCACACAGAACACAACAAACAGTACATAGGGTAGGATCTAATGTTTGTCCTACTTAGGGTTGACCTGCTGAAGTTAATGAGCATGACTAACTTAGGTTTATTCAGTTTATTGGGGCTACACTGAGTAGGACTCGCATTATTATTATTATTATTATTATTTATCCAATTCGTTCAACACAGAAATTTTGAATGTAACACTGGAAAAGAAAGATATTGTAAACTGCCCTATGATCCTTGGATGAAATTAAATAAAATTAAAAATAAATATAAAATAAAAGGAAAATAAAATAAAAGTAACATACAAAACCATTTGCTTACCTTTAGTATAAAATGGTAGAATTTAGAAAGGACTTTGCCCTATGTTAGTTGTAGGTGCATAGCTTGGTTCTAAAGTGGTGCATCCATTAGTGGTGCATTAGTTGAACTTTCCATCTTAAAAATCCCTTGACATAACATTGTAGGATAGGATTGAAAACTCATCTGAGTCTTTCCCCCTTTCCCCCTTACAGGCTCCCCATATGCCGTTTCCAGCCGCAATGACATAGATGGGAATGAAGTTGTGTATTCACTCGCGATGAATCCTGGTGTGAACCCAGATAGTCTCTATTCTTTAAGGTAAAGGTAAAGGGACCCCTGACCACTAGGTCCAGTCGTGGCCGACTCCGGGGTTGCAGTGCTCATCTCGCTCTATTGGCCAAGCACAGCCTCCGGGTCATGTGGCCAGCACAACCAAGCCGCTTCTGGCGAACCAGATCAGCACACAGAAACACCGTTTACCTTCCCGCCGGAGCGGTACCTATTTATCTACTTGCACTTTGAGGTGCTTTCGAACTGCTAGGTTGGCAGGAGCAGGGACCGAGCAACGGGAGCTCACCCCGTTGCGGGGATTTGAACCGCCAACCTTCTGATTGGCAAGCCCTAGGCTCTGTGGTTTAACCCACAGCGTACCCACTATTCTTTACCAGAGAGCAAATCCGATCCTGGAATGCAACCTGGAGAGAATGTGCAAGCAATTTATGCTGTGCCAAAGAAAGAGAGATCTTGAGTAATGCCATGGATCGAATGTTAGCTACAGATGTGGAAATTCTGGCTTGATGTCTATGTCCACACTAACTATAAAGCCAGTGGCCATGGACGAGTGTCCTTGATCTCTCAGCCTCAGTCAGGAATAGGCCATAAACAGTCTTGGCTTCCCCCAGAGAATTCGGGTTGCTAGGAGATCCCTGTTTTGGCTCACAGAGCTAAAGTTTCAGGGTTCCCTGTGAAGAGGAATTGATTGTTAAACCACTCTGGGAATTGTAGCTCCAGAGGCGTAATAAGGGGATCTCATAACAGGGTTGCCATAAATCAGACACAAAAGGTTTTTGAGCTTTTTCGGGGAAAGTTGTTGAGCTTTGGAAGATTGCCCACAGAAAGTTGGCCACCCTATCATAACAGCACTCAGTGCCCTTAATGAACTACAGCTCCCAGAATTCTTGGGGGTGAAGCCAAGACTGTTTAAAGTGGTATCATAGTGCTTTTAATGTATGGTGTGCATGCATGCCTCCCTCAAGAACCTGTGGCCTTCCAGATGTGGACCCACCCTTCCCTTACACCCTGCTTGGGGGCTGTATTGGATTTTTTTTGAAAGCCCCCAGTTGGCCTGGGGACTCACTCCTCTTTTTTTGCTGATGCCATTCTGCTGGGAGTCCTGTTTTTGGATTGGTGTTCTGGACTGGTTTAGTTGGCTTTCATTTTGGGCAGGAAAGACAAGTTAAGATCTGGTGGGGCAAATACCTGAGGCACGATTGGGTTAAGGGCACTCTTTGCCACCCTACACTGCCTTGACGTTGGGTCCTTTGGGATGTCCTTTGGCCTTGGCAAGTGCCTGGGTGTGAACTCCAGCCCGGTGGTGCCACAGTGCACTTGTCAGGTTCACATGCCCATGGTGACAGCATCTGAGGGGTGGGCAGGGCCAGAGGCGGATGTGGTTGAGGCAATTGTTGTGACTCTTCCCTTTATAGAACAGGCTACTTACCAGCCATGCAAAAGTCAGAGGTTTCTGCTTACACCCCCATCTAGGCAAGCAACAGGCGTTGTTCCAAGAAGTGTGTCAAAGAGAGATCTTTCCCAGTCTGCATCTGTATTGGAACTGTTTTAAATATGTTTTTATTATTTTTATTACTTTGTTGCTTGGTGTTTTCTACCTTGAATGCCTTTAGGAGGAAGGATGGGATATAAATTTAATGAACAAATAAAATTTAAATAAATAAATAAAGCTGCTGCTGCTAGTCCCATGCCTGCAAAACATGGGCCCAAGCAGCAGTGTAGCTAGCTGCTCAGGTGCCCGGGGTGGCACACATGCCCTGCAGCCGGAGGTGGAATGAGCCGCCCATGGGGGCAGGGCGAGCCTCAGCTGTAGGGCGGCTGAGGCGGTGGGCAGACGCAAGCCCCGCGCTACTCGAAAAAGCAGTGTGGAGCTTGCAGGCAGTCCGCCCGCTGCCTCCCCCTCAGGAGAGACGCGTGGCTCAGGCACGCTGCGGGCCCCACGGTGTGGCACCCAGTGCCCCCTGCCTCACCTAGCTACCCCTGTGCCTTCATGATCACCTAAGTGTAGACCTCCAAACATTCCCAGAGCCCTCCCCCCATTGCTCTTGCTCCCTCCCATAGGAGCCAGGGAGAGGAATGCAGCCCGCTTATGGAGAGGGGAAGAAATGGGGCTGGCTTGTGGGTTTCTGGCTTATTACAGAGATTCAAAAGCCGCTTTTTAGGGCAAAGAGCCTCCAAAGGCGGCTTCCACCTTGCAGTGATAAAACCCAGAGCAACCCAGACCCACCAAACGTATTAACTCACTCCCACACCGCCCCCGACAATACCAGAAAAGCAGCCCTCATGGAAACCCGTCCCAAACAGCCTCAGCCCATTTCAACCCAATCAAGCCTTGGAAGGTTTTCCAGGCGGCTGAAACCTGGCAGGAAGATCCCTGCCGCCCCTCCTGGCTCCGGGGGCAGCCTCGCTCTCTGCCCGGCTGGCCGCGCAGGGACTCTCCTGGTTCCTGCGGAGGGAAGCGGTTTTCCTCCAAAGTGAGCAGGCGAGGGAGACGGAGAGGAGGAGGCAGCTTAGGCAGATTCATGGAGGAGAGGGCAGTCAAAGGCTACTAGCCAGAAAGGCTATGCTCTGCCTGCAAAGTTGGAGGCAGTAATGCTTCTGATTTCTGGAAATCACGCGAGGGGAGAGTGCGCCTGCAGTGGCATAGGAAGGGGCGTGCGGTGGGTGCCGGGGCTATTTTTTGTCACCCTCCTCAGTGATGACACCTGGGGTGGCCTGCACCCCCCTTCCTAGCCACTGGGTCCAAGTGGTTTTCCGCTTGTCCTGCCACTTTCCCAGGGAAAACCCACTCTTCAGCCCCAAAGAGCAGGTTTCCCTGGGTGAAAGCGGTGGGACAAGCAGAGGTTTGGATCGGCCAATAGAGAGGCTGGGGGGGGGAGTGCATTTGGTCCCCAGGATTGAGGTTCCCTAGGTTCTGCCTTATATTTGCAGAAGTTTGTTATGCAATTATGCAGAAGCATAATTTTTGCCTGAAAATTGCTATTTCCCCTCCCAGTAGTAGGAAAAGCTGTGAAAGCAAAGGGATAACAGTTCACCTCTAACAAGAACATCAGTGGCAAAATCCTGCTATAAGGCTCCATTTCACAGCTTCTGCTAGTTCTTTTTCACAAGCTGTATTCTGCCTGAAGGCTAAAGAACCTTTTTCAGAGAAACAAACCCTGATTTCTTTATTATATTACTCATTTGGATAATATACTGACATGATTTTTAAAAATGGAATGCTTCTTCAAAGCAACTATCCAAAAGGCTACCTGGAGATGGCGAGGTGGATTTTATTTCTGGACCACTAGATGTCACCCTCACTCTTGCTAGAAAGCTAAGCTTTCCTTTCCCTTCCCATGGGAATAATATTCTGATTTCTGCACATCTGGAAATCCCAGGTGCTCCTCTCCCTTGCCAAGGGGTATTGGACCATTTCCCTCCTGCTGCCCTTGCAATATTCCTGAGGTGTGCTAATCCCTCTGGGGCTTCAGGGCAATAGTGGCCAGGAGGGGAAGGACTAAGCACCCGCCTTGCTCACCGCGTCTCCCCTGCAAATCCTTCTTGTTGTTTTGAAGTGAAATGCACCTGGCATAGATGTCAATTGGATGCCAAACATTTGAATCTGGCATTGGGGAAGCTTTGTAAAAGTGTTTAATCACCTCTCCGCAGGCCGATCCTGTGCATTTTTACCAGTCAGTGCACTGCCTCAGGTCTGCAAGCAATCCTGCGTTCCTCTGCTTGAGAGTGAGCAGTTCCTTCTGTCTAACCATGCAGTTGCCTTTACTGACATTGCAACCCTTCTGTCTGCTCAGAAGTATTATGGTAATTCAGTGGCACTTAATTCCAGTTAAGTGGGGTTAGGTAAGAGGGGCTCTTCAAGCTTACCTGGGAGTAAGTCCCCTTGGCTTACTTCTCAATAAATATGCATAGGATTGTGCTGTGAATGTGTTAGGAGTACAGTGGTACCTCGGGTTACAGATGCTTCAGGTTACAAAGGCTTCAGGTTACAGACTCCGCTAACCCAGAAATAGTACCTCAGGTTAAAAACTTTGCTTCAGGATGAGAACAGAAATTGTGCTCCGGCGGCGCGGCAGCAGCAGGAGGCCCCATTAGCTAAAGTGGTGCTTCAGGTTAAGAACAGTTTCAGGTTAAGAACAGACCTCCAGAACAAGATACCACTGTAATAATATTCCACATTTATATAACTCTGAATACTCAGTGTTTCACATACATTATCTTATAGTAATGTATCTACTGCATAATGGATTTGTGTGTGCATTTATATATGCAATTGTGTTATGGATATTTTTATTGTATTGTGAAATCATTTCAAGATGCTTCATTGGAAATGATTCATAAATAAAATAAAGAAAATACTACCACATCTGCTGCTACTACTAATTCTTTCAGCAGAGTATTACAGCCTCCTCATTGGGGGTGGGGCTGAGAGTCTTCAGCTTGCATAAGATCAAGAGGTGAGTTAATGGAAGAGGCAGGATTTGAATGGATAACTTCTTGGTCTGCAGCTCTGTTTCTTAGCCACTGCTGCACCAGCTAGAGCAGGCCAGGCCTGGAGTGCCCCTTAGGTGGCTTTGACAATAAGTACATTTTAAAAATGTAAAGGCTGTATCCAATGTAAAGCTCCTGTAAGTTAAAGTCACTTAGTGGCATTCTTCTTGCGGAACATTGTTGCATGTTGCAAAATGCAAGTACAGTGGTACCTCAGGTTAAGTACTTTATTCATTCCAGAGGTCTGTACTTAACCTGAAACTGATCTTGACCTGAAGCACCACTTTAGCTAATAGGGCCTCCTGCTGCCGCCGGGCCGCCGGAGCACGATTTCTGTTCTTATCCTGAAGCAAAGTTCTTAACCTGAAGCACTATTTCTGGGTTAGCGGAGTCTGTAACCTGAAGCGTATGTAACCTGAAGCGTATGTAACTTGAGGTACCACTATACATTACCAACAATGAGAATCAGCTGCTACGTGACAAGCTTTCACTAAGGCAGCTGTTGTGTTGGCTTCCCTTTTAGTTATTAAATATAACTTCTTATACATGCTTTTTTCTTGGCTTCCCTTTTAGAGCAACCTTTAAACTCTGCCAGGGGTTGGTGCAATGGGGCTCTTGGACTATCATAGAATCACAGAATCGTAGAGTTGGAAGGGACCCTGAGGGTCATCTAGCCCAACTCCCTGAAATGCAGGTATCTCAACTAAAGCATCCATGAGAGTTGGCCACCCAAACTCTGCCCAAAAATCGCCCATGCAGAAGAGTAGCGGTCAGGGAATGCGCCATACAGTCTTAAGCAAAGTGAGGAAAGTTAAAAGGCCAGTGTGCTGTATGTGTCAAACAAGGAGCTGGTGGACCACAGTTCAATCCCCACTCGGCTATGAAGCCCATGGAGTGATGCTGTACCAGTCACTGACATGAGGACACAGAACGCTGCTTTGTATGGCTCAGGCCACTGGTCCACATGGCTCAGTATTGACAACACTGGCTGGCAGCCATTCTCCAGGATTTCAGACAGGGAAGCCTCCTAGCCCTACCTGGAGATGTCCTTGGGGATGGAACCCAGGACTTGGTGTGGGCAAAGCAAGTGCTCTCCTACTGAGCTAGGAGGGCAGGGGGAGAACCACGTGCACGTCGCTGAGCTCCTCAAGAGAAAGGCAAGATATGAAATGCAATGGAAATCAATATATAAAGCAAACCTTTGACTGGTTGACATAGCTAAGAAATCTGTCAATTTCAGTTTCTTTCTGTTTCACATTTTTCCATTTGCCTTATTTGCACATCATTGTATTTTTCTTTTTAAAAATCCTCATGACAATTTGCCAGCAGTTTCGTACACAATTAAAATATGCACATTTTTGTATCCAGTTGTGCCTAAGATTCACATTTTTTAGGCAAGAAATTCTCCTAATATAAGACACTCTTGTCTGTTTCAATTCAAATATACATATTTCTCCCTTATATATGCATATTTGAACATATTGTTGGGTTGGAGAATTGCACTGCAAAATTAATAGAAGTACAGGCTCATGGAACCAAAGAAAGAGAGTTGGAAAGGGCCACAAGGGTCATCTAGCCCAACCCCTGCAATGCAGGAATCTTTCGCCCAATGTGGGGATTAAACCTATGACCCTGAGATTTAGAGTTTCATGCTCTACCAAGTGAGCTACCCCTCATAATATGCAAGTGTTTGTATGCAATTCCGCCTTTAAATGTGAACTGAATCAAATCTCTCCCTCATGCCCAGAGAAGGAAGGCTCAGAGCCAGGGGACTGGTGGTGGGACACCAGGGAGAGGGCAGAGGGAGAAGAGTGGAAGGAGTTGTTGGAGGCTGAAGGGGCAACAGGATTTGGTGAGCAAGGAGAGCCTGTGACAGAGAGCAGTTCTGACTCAGAGGCTGAAGCAGAGGTGGGGGTGGGGCAAAGGCTGCAGAAGAATACAGATTGTCCTACTGTGACAAGTTCCCCTCCCCACTTGTCTCCAAGGACACACAGAGTGATGCACAGAGTGGAACAGAGATTGGAGATGCCCCGTTGAAGTTTGAGACTGCTTGGGAAACTTCTGGCAAAGTAGGAGGCTTAGAGGTGGGTGAAGGTAGGGAACCTCAGTCCTGGCAGCTGCTCTACTGGGGCAAAACTTGCTGGGATGTATTGCTGAGTTGTATGCCGTTTCTTTGAATAAAGAGTTAGCTTCTCTGAGAAACTCTTGTTTCTTGCTTGCTGACCTGCGTCTGATATATTTGCAGTTGTAAAAGCAGGACAATGCAGAAGGTCCATGGCTTAACCCCTGACATCTCCAATTAAATAGAAGCAGTTAGGAGATGCCACTCGCAGTCAGAGCAGAGAAGCCGAGGCTGCAGAGGCCTTCTGGATGTTGCTGAACCACAACTCCCACCAGCCAAATGTTCCCCATGCCTGACAGATAAATAGTCTGACCAAGTACAAAGCAGCTTGGAAATAATATCTTCTTGCACCTTGCAGCCAATTTGTTCAAAGTCTCTTTGGCCTTACAATGCAGCCATTTCTGAGGAACCAAGAACTCTCAGAGCTTGCATACAGTTCACTGCCAATGACTCAGACACATCAACATCAATGGCAAGGGGTGCTTCTGCTTCACAGGCAGCTGCTATCCACCCCTCCCCAAAGCAAGACGGAACTGTTAATTAAAAGAAAAAGAAACAAAATCAAACCTCCTTGATATTTCAAGTTGGTCTGATGCATGCTGTAAGTGTTTACTGTCCGCTACATTTTCCTCTTACAAGAGAGAGCAAATCTGCTGGCTGCTCCCTTTCTTCCTGACACCCTGAAGCCACAGCTGACACAGACAGCATCAAACGCAGGCACTCAGGGGTGCCAAGTACAGTGGTACCTCGCAAGACGAATGCCTCGTAAGACGAAAAACTCGCAAGACGAAAGAGTTTTTCGTTTTTCGAGTTGCTTCGCAAGACGAATTTCCCTATGGGCTTGCTTCGCAAGACGAAAATGTCTTGCAAGTTTGTTTCCTTTTTCGTAAAACCGTTAAAACCCAGGGTGCATTGCTTGAAGAGGTGCAGTTGCGACTTGACTTCGAGGAGCAACTCACAGCACGCGGTGTAGTAGCCTTTTTTGAGGTTTTTGAAGACTTTGGTGATTTTTGAAGCTTTTCAAAAACTTCTTTTGCAGCCATTTGGTAAGTTAAACTTTTAAACCTTTTTTGGGGTTTTTTTGGATTTTGGGTTGGGGTGTTTGGAATTCAAGGACTTGGTGTTGGAGAGGGGTTTGCAAGAACCTGGAAGCTTGTGTGTTTTTCTCTGCATTTTTATGATTTTCTGTGACCATTGGGCCACTCTGCTGTTGTTTTTAAAAAAATTCTGGGTTTGAATTTCTGTGTGGTGGGTGGCTGGGGGAACAGTTGGGGAGGGGTTTGCAAGAATCTGGAAGCTTGTGTGGTTTTTTTCTGCATTTTTATGATTTTTTGTGACCATTGGGCCACTCTGCTGTTTTGTTTTTTTTAAAAAAATCTGGGTTTGAATTTCTGTGTGGTGGGTGGCTGGGTGCTTTTGAATTTTTTGGATTTGAAGCACTGGTATTTTTTTTGGGGGGGGGTTGCGAAGGTAGGAGCTGTGCTGCCATGGGACCCAAGAAGACTGCTGCTGCAGAGGCCGGCGAGAGGAAGAAGGAGAAGGTTACGCTGGAAATGAAGAAGGAGATCATCCGGAAGCACGACGGTGGAATGCGTGTGACAGACCTCGCCAGGGAGTACGGGAGGAATCCATTGACCATCGGGACCATCCTGAAGATGAGGGAGAAGATCCTGGCAACTGATGCAGCCAAGGAGGATGCGGACCATTTGGATCCCTTCCAATCGGGATTCAGGCCTCATCATGGGACTGAAACTGCCTTGGTCGCGCTGGTTGATGATCTCCGGCGAGCTAGGGACAAAGGTGAGAGTTGTTTCCTGGTTCTGCTGGATCTCTCAGTGGCCTTTGATACAATCGACCATAACATCCTTCTGGACCGTCTAGAGGGGCTGGGAGCTGGGGGCACTGTTATACAGTGGTTTCGCTCCTTGCTCCTGGGCCGTGTTCAGAAAGTGGTGGTGGGGGATGAGTGTTCAGACCCCTGGGCCCTCACTTGTGGGGTGCCTCAGGGTTCCGTCCTCTCCCCCATGCTTTTTAACATCTATATGAAGCCGCTGAGAGAGATCATCAGGGGGTTTGGACTGGGTGTCCATCAATACGCAGATGATACCCAGCTCTACCTCTCTTTCAAATCAGAACCAGTGAAGGCGGTGAAGGTCCTGTGTGAGTGCCTGGAGGCGGTTGGAGGATGGATGGCGGCTAATGGATTGAGGTTGAATCCTGACAAGACAGAAGTACTGTTTTTGGGGGACAGGGGGCGGGCAGGTGTGGAGGACTCCCTGGTCCTGAATAGGGTAACTGTGCCCCTGAAGGACCAGGTGCGCAGCCTGGGAGTCATTTTGGACTCACAGCTGTCCATGGAGGCGCAGGTCAATTCTGTATCCAGGGCAGCTGTCTACCAACTCCACCTGGTACGCAGGCTGAGACCCTACCTGCCTGCGGACTGTCTCGCCAGAGTGGTGCATGCTCTGGTTATCTCCCGCTTGGACTACTGCAATGCGCTCTACGTGGGGCTACCTTTGAAGGTGACTCGGAAACTACAACTAATCCAGAATGCGGCAGCTAGACTGGTGACTGGGGGCGGCCGCCGAGACCACATAACACCGGTCTTGAAAGACCTACATTGGCTCCCAGTACGTTTCCGAGCACAATTCAAAGTGCTGGTGTTGACCTTTAAAGCCCTAAACGGCCTCGGCCCAGTATACCTGAAGGAGCGTCTCCACCCCCATCGTTCTGCCCGGACGCTGAGGTCCAGCACCGAGTGCCTTCTGGCGGTTCCCTCATTGCGAGAAGCAAAGCTACAGGGAACCAGGCAGAGGGCCTTCTCGGTAGTGGCGCCCGCCCTGTGGCGGTAGTGGCGCCCTTCCAGCAGATGTCAAAGCAATAAATAACTACCTGACATTCAGAAGACATCTTAAGGCAGCCCTGTTCAGGGAAGTTTTTAATCTGTGATATTTTAGTGTATTTTTGGTTTTTATGGAAGCCGCCCAGAGTGGCTGGGGAGACCCAGCCAGATGGGCGGGGTACAAATAATAAATTATTATTATTATTAAGGGAGTCACCAGGATCGTGAAGAACTGCCCAGCTGTTCTGGAGAAGGTGGAGAAGTTGCTGCTCATCTGGTTAGAAGAGAAGCAGCGTGCAGGGGACACAGTGACGGAGGCCGTCATTTGTGAGAAGGCCAAGGCCTTGCACGCAGACCTCGTCTGGGAACAGCCAGGAACCTCAGGTGAGCCAGAAGTCTTCAAGGCAAGCAGAGGTTGGTTTGACCGGTTCAAGACAAGATCTGGAATCCACAGCGTGGTCAGGCATGGAGAGGCTACCAGTTCTGATGTTCCTGCGGCTGAAGACTTTGCAGCGGAGTTCCTGGAGGTTGTGAAGATGGAGGGCTATGTTCCACAGCAGGTCTTCAACTGCGACGAGACTGGGCTGTTTTGGAAGAGGATGCCCAAAAGGACTTTCATCACCCAGGAGGAGGCCAAGTTGCCTGGCCACAAGCCCATGAAGGACCGTCTGACCCTGCTCTTCTGTGCCAACGCAAGCGGTGACCTGAAGATCAAGCCCCTGCTGGTGTACCACTCGGAGAACCCACGGGCCTTCAAGAAACACAAGGTCGACAAGGAGCAGCTGAGTGTCATGTGGCGATCCAACAGTAAGGCTTGGGTCACACGTGTGCTGTTTGTGGACTGGGTCAATCTTGCTTTTGGCCCTGCTGTCAAACAGTACCTGCTGGGCAACGACGTGCCGCTGAAGGCTTTGCTTCTGATGGACAATGCCCCTGCTCATCCTAAAGGCCTTGAGGAGGACTTGTTGGAGGAGTTCAGCTTCATCAGCATTATGTTCCTGCCACCTAACACCATGCCACTGCTCCAGCCGATGGATCAGCAGGTCATCGCCAATTTCAAAAAACTCTACACCAAGGAGCTTTTCAGGCGATGCTTCAAGGTGACTGATTGCACCACCATCACCCTGTGGGAATTCTGGAAGGACCACTTTGACATCGTCACCTGCTTGAAGATGATCACCACGGCCTGGAACGGGATGAGCCAGAGAAATTTGAATTGCGCTTGGTGCAGCCTGTGGCCGGACTGTGTGGCACCAAGTGACTCTGATGCACCAGAGTCAACAGTGGTGCAGGACATTGTTTCCGTGGGGAGGACCATGGGCCTGGAGGTCACAGAGGAGGACGTCAGCGAGGTGGTGGAGGAGCACGACCACGAGCTGACCACCTAGGAGCTGGTCGAACTGCAGGCAGAGGCTGCGCAGGAGCAGGCCTCGCTGGAAGAGGAGGAAGCAACTGAGGAACGGCTGTCCTCCAAAGAACTGAGGGACATTTTCTTGAAGTGGAAAGATGTGCAGGCTTTTGCACAGTGGCACCACCCTGACAAGGACCTGGCACATGACCTTGTGAACACTTTTGATACGAGGGTCATGTTGCCTTTCAGGGAGGTGCTGAAAAGGCGGATGAAGCAGCAGACCATGGACAGGTTCTTCAGCAAGAAGCAAAGAGTGGAAGAGGAACCTTCTTCGAGTTGTCCCCCAGAGTCTTAGAAAATGTACTGTACACTTTGTTGATTTTTAAATGTTTTTCTGTCATGTTTAGAAACTTAATTTATTGTTCCTTCAATTTTTGAAATGCTCTTTACAGTATGTGTGACTTTAAAGAGCAGTTAAACTCTTTTTGTACCAAATTTGGCTTTGTTTGGACTTTTTTTGACCATAGGAACGCATTAATTGATTTTCAATGCATTCCTATGGGATTTCGTGCTTCGCAAGATGAAAAATTCGCTAGACGAAAAAACTCGCAGAACGAATTAATTTCGTCTTGCGAGGCACCACTGTATGAGATTGCTCTGTAACCATTGCATCTTAAAGAAAAATGTATCCATGGTTTTTAGATCCGAAAGCTCTGATCCAGCGTGCATCATTAATTCAAGGAATCTATTCAAAACCATCCATAGGAGCCAAAAAATAACCTCACTAGATGCTTTTAACACAACACTTTGTCTCCAGCAGTGGTCTTCAGATGCTTTCTGATGAATATGCATTTTCAGACCTGAAAATTGTGATTCAATGTGCATCAATGTTTCCATGAGTTAAAGAAAGTACCAGGGGCATCATCTCACTCTCAGGATTGTGGGTGCCCACCACCTGCATGTAGTGTGTGTGATGTCACACACACAGCGTGCAATCTTGCATCGCATTTTGGGAGGGGGCTCCTCTTCCTCCTCCTTCTGCAGTGAGGCACCCTTTTCTGGCTGTGGAGGGTGGAGCTGAACTGCTTCTCTCTCGGAGGCAGCACCACAGAGGCTGGCTGGCTGCATCTCTCTGGCTTTCCTCATTGACTTTGTGGGTGCCCAGCTCCCACAATTGTAGTATTGTGAGTGCCCATGTACCCAGGGCCCCCTGGTGTACCTTTCACACCAACAGTATCTCCAAGGGGAGGGTTTTATACAACCAGGGCACCACCCCAGGGACCAACCAGTGGTCAACCAGCTGCGTGCCAGCAAACAAGACCCAAGCATAAGAGAAGGTTCCCTTCCTGTGGTTTCCAGCAACTAGTGTTCAGAAGCATTGCTGCCTCCACCATTCGAACATAGCCAGTGTGGCTAGTTAGCACCCATAGTCTTATCCTCCATGAATTTGTCTAGTCCCCTTTTAAAGTTGTCTAGCTTGGTACCCACCACAGCCTCCTGCAGGAGGGAGTTCCATAGTTTAAGTATGCACTTCCCTTTAATCTGATACCGTGCCCTAGGTGGGGTGTCAGCTGGAAGTGAAGAGAGCGACATCTAAGCAAGGTGAGCTGACACCACCCACCGACGGGCAGGATATGCCCTGCAAGTGCTCAAAGTGACTTCTTGCCCTTCCTCCCGTTTCCCCCAAAAGGCTTCCACTGCCCAGATATTGCCAGATATCAGAACAACAATGTTTCTATTTAAATCAATGGGACTGGAAAGTGCATCATTTTGGCTACAGCATGTGCAGTGAGATTAATTGACTGAATAGAATGGGCTCCTCAAAACCAAATGCATTGGAATCTGGAGCAAAAGAGCCACAGACAATCCACTTCCAAATTAAAGAATTGCAAATGCAGAATAATCAATAAAACATCATTGATGCATGAATTATAGGCTGGCCATTAACACTTTTTTGTTGTTGTTTAAAGATTAAAGTACTTATATGGATCACTATCCCTGCTGGCTGCAGTAGATTAATTCTCTTTAATGCATTTTGTTATCTTTCAGTTTTAATGGCTATTGAACTTAGATTGGCAAGGCTTTTAAGCAGCACGAGCTCCAGAGTCTGGTTCAAGGGACAGGAGGACATGAAACCTGAGGCTGCTGGCTTGGAGAGCCGAACAACAAAATTCAAGGAAGTGTGAATTTCAAAGGATGGCAGTATGTTGATTCTTACATTGTTTCAGAAAGTGTGAATTAGCTGGGCTCAACTTTAAATGCAAACTGAATTGAATTTCTCCCTCACTTCTACTCCCAGGATTGTCGTCCGGTGTCTGAGTGCATGAGAACCTAAGAAGAGCCTTTAGCTGGATCAGGCCAATGGCCCATCTAATCCAGCATCCTGTTCCCACAGTGGCCAACCAGATGCCCCCAAGGGAAACTGGCAAGGAAGGCCTGGGCACAAGAGCAGAGGCAGCCACTGAGGTCAGCAGCCATCCATAGCCCTCTCCTGCTTTGGCCCCGAAAGAGGAAACAAAAATGATGGAACCAAAGGTTATTCAACCTAGTAATGTCTAAAAAGGGAGGGACACATACTGGCGTAAAATGTACATAGAATGCATGTATTATGGAAAATCACAGACAAAAATGTGTTACGTTAAGGAAATATATTAGACAAGATTGCATAGAAAAATGTGTATATTAGGAGAGCATCATACTAAAATGCTGATGAATTTTCATGATTATTTTTTTAAAGAAAAAGAAATTGTAAACTGATGTGACAATGTGGAAAATGGAATTTCAGTTTGGCAAAAGGGGAAACTGAGAAAGAAACGAAATGGACAGGTTTACCATTCCTGCTCGTAAGGGAAGTAATGCTGAGAAATGGACGTGCTTCTAAAGAAGGATAACAACAGGAGGACTCAAAGAAGGAACTTTTGGAAACTCAAGGCAGTAGAAACATAAGATGATTGTACCCCACTGAACTTGAAGCATGGGAAGCCCCAAGGATGGACACAAAACTAGAATTAGTTGTCTCTGCCTATCATTGGCTTTGATCTCGCCAATATAGGCTGGTCTTCCTGCCTTCTGCCCTGCCAATGCCCATTGGGCACCAGCCACCTCTGAAACTTCCTAGTTTGGTTGTATCATGTGTTAATTCCCCAGAGGAGGTGTTTGATGGGGCGTCAGTTGCGGTTAAAGTTTCAACCTTGAGTGATTTCTAAGCAGAAGGGAAGTGATCTTTGGCAGTCATCTTTGAGAATTCCTGGAGAACAGGCGAAGTCCCGGCAGACTGGAGGAGGGCAAATGTTGTCCCTATTTTCAAAAAGGGGAAAAGAGAGGACCCAAATAATTACCGCCCAGTCAGTCTGACATCAATACCAGGGAAGATTCTGGAGCAGATCATTAAGCAAACAGTCTGTGAGCACCTAGAAAGGAATACTGTGATCACCAATAGTCAGCATGGATTTCTGAAAAATAAGTCATGTCAGACTAACCTGATCTTGTTTTTTTAAGACAGAATTACAACCCTGGTAGATGAAGGGAATGCAGTGGATGTAGCCTACCTTGGTTTCAGCAAGGCATTTGACAAGGTGCCCCATGATATTCTTGTAAAGAAGCTGGTAAAATGCGGACTTGACTATGCTACCACTCAGTGGATTTGTAACTGGCTGACTGACCGAACCCAAAGGGTGCTCATCAATGGTTCCTCTTCATCCTGGAGAAGAGTGACTAGTGGGGTGCCACAGGGTTCTGTCTTGAGCCCGGTCTTATTCAACATCTTTATCAACGACTTGGATGATGGACTCAAGGGCATCCTGATCAAATTTGCAGATGACACCAAACTGGGAGGGGTGGCTAACACCCCAGAGGACAGGATCACACTTCAAAACGACCTTGACAGATTAGAGAACTGGGCCAAAACAAACAAGATGAATTTTAACAGGGAGAAATGTAAAGTATTGCACTTGGGCAAAAAAAATTAATGAGAGGCACAAATACAAGATGGGTGACACCTGGCTTGAGAGCAGTACATGTGAAAAGGATCTAGGAGTCTTGGTTGACCACAAACTTGACATGAGCCAACAGTGTGACGCGGCAGCTAAAAAAGCCAATGCAATTCTGGGCTGCATCAATAGGAGTATAGCATCTAGATCAAGGGAAGTAATAGTGCCACTGTATTCTGCTCTGGTCAGACCTCACCTGGAGTACTGTGTCCAGTTCTGGGCACCACAGTTCAAGAAGGACACTGACAAACTGGAACGGGTCCAGAGGAGGGCAACCTAAATGGTCAAAGGCCTGGAAACGATGCCTTATGAGGAAGGGCTAAGGGAGCTGGGCATGTTTAGCCTGGAGAAGAGGAGGTTAAGGGGTGATATGATAGCCATGTTCAAATATATAAGAGGATGTCACATAGAGGAGGGAGAAAGGTTGTTTTCTGCTGCTCCAGAGAAGCGGACACGGAGCAATGGATCCAAACTACAAGAAAAAAGATTCCACCTAAACATTAGGAAGAACTTCCTGACAGTAAGAGCTGTTCGACAGTGGAATTTGCTGCCAAGGAGTATGGTGGAGTCTCCTTCTTTGGAGGTCTTTAAGCAGAGGCTTGTCAACCATATGTCAGGAGTGCTCTGATGGTGTTTCCTGCTTGGCAGGGGATTGGACTCGATGGCCCTTGTGGTCTCTTCCAACTCTATGATTCTATGATTTGGACTTTATGATATATATTTGTATAATTTGGAATATTTAATGTGATTTGATTGGATTGTTAAAATGGAAAGCTTAATAAAAATTATTATATAAAAAAGAGAGAAATGGATGTGCTTCTGGTCAACTCAGAGGAAGACCTGGCTGTTCTGAGGCCCCCAGGGCTTCGCTAGCAGAATGCTAATCTAATCAGCGGAAGAAAATATAACTACAGGTACCTGACAATGATACATTGGAAAAGCATGGAAGTTGATGCACCTCCAAATGCTTGAATTATCTCTTGCTTCTAGACTAATTAAAAGTATCACACTGAGCCCTTGACCCCTGCTTGACAGAGGAGGCTGGCAGCGCTTTGTGACACGGCAAGGGGGAGAGTCTAGGAGGCAGATCTTGAGCTACCTTCATTCTCTGTTGCCTGTGCCTGCTGAGTCTGTGCCTACATTGTCTCTAGTATTTCTTGCCTTTTGAAGATCCCCAGTTAAAATGTTGATGGTCTAAGTTGCTACAGTTGGCACCGTCAGCAGGTGGCTTCTTGCCCCAGTCCTTGGAAAGCAGGAGTGGGAAATGGCTATATGTAAAACGGAAAGAGTCACAGTCATTTTCCTGCCCACTTTATCTGTGGCTCCACTGGAATGTCACCCCCAAAGTGTGCCAGGGATATGTGACCCTTGGGCTGAAAAACGACCTTCAGCTCTGCTTGCAGGTCTGCCAGCTGGAAGTGGAAGCATCATTCAAAAAGAGCAGCACAGCTGTCTTGATTTTCTGGAAGCTGAACTCCACTGTTGTTGGGTTTTTTAAAAACTGACTTTCAGTCTAAATATGGTGTTCAACCTGTGGATGTTCGGCTTGGATGAACAACTGGTAAATAACAATAGATGCAAAGCCTACATTGCAAAACACCCTTGGAAACTTAGGGAGCTGCCTTATAGTGAGTGAGACCAACGGTCATAGGAGCCAGCCCTGCCAGTGGCCTGCCTAGCTCATTACTGCACACAATGGCAGGCAGGGGCTCTGCAGGGTTGCAGACCAGGGGAATCTCTAAGCCTTACCTGCAGAGGCCAGTAACCAGGTCTGTCACCTTCTGCATGCCAAGAAGTTGCCCACCCCTGGGCTACAACCCTTTTCCTTAAAAAAAGTCAAATGTGAGCAGAATGATGGAGGTAACTTCTACCTTGTCCAAGTAGGCATCTTCCTTCCTTCCTTCCTTCCTTCCTTCCTTCCTTCCTTCCTTCCTTCCTTCCTTCCTTCCTTCCTTCCTTCCTTCCTTCCTTCTGCAACTGAACAAAATGGGATCTGCTGTCTAGTTTGGGGCTGAATATGCAGCTTTCCCCCCTTCAAACCCACATGGGAGTTCAGTGCATAAAAAGCAGTCAATACAATCCTTCTTGGGAATTTTTTTGTTTATCCAGAAGGATTATATCCACAATGGTATGCTGAAAGTGAGCAAAAAACACAAGAGGTATTATATTGTCATACTACAAGGCAGTTATTGGACTACAGCTCCCACCCCCCGACTCTTGGCAATAGGCACTTGGGCTGATGGAACTTTAGGGCTGCAAAGGTTGAAGGATGACATCCTATACAAACTTGCCTGGGGCCAAACACATTCAGACGTTCTTCTGGCTTACACTGTGCATAGGCTTACAGTAGAGCCTCCTTTCTTCTCTTTGTACATGCCTTTGAAGGGAAGAGTGGGTCAACAGTGACCTGTGTTTGCTGATGGGGTCAGATTCAGGGAGTTGGACAGCGCCTTGTAAGCCATCTACCCCAAAGACATGTTCAACACAGGAAATCCAGAATCAGGGCATTGTGGAAGTACAGATATGCTGGATGGGATGCTTGCACTCTGAATGCTATACGTAGGGCTGCCTCTGAAGATGGTTTGGAAAATTCAGCTTGTGCAGAATTTGGCAGCCAGATTGCTCATTGGGGCAAGCCAGTTTGGGCATATTACACTGATCCTGGTCTGACTGCACTGGCTACCAATTAGTTTCTGGGCCCAATTCCAAGTGATGGTTTTAACGTATAAAGCTTTAAATGTCTCAGGACTGCAATACCTCAAGGACAGCCTCCCTGCATATGAACCCTGCAAGCATCTTCTGAGGCCATGCTTTGTGTGCCTCCTCACTGAAAGGTCCAGAGGATGGCAACATGAGAATGGGGCCTTTTCTGCAGTGACTCCCCGTCTGTGGAATGCTCTCTCACTGGCAGCTTCTTTACATATCTTTACATGGCAGGCAAAAACGTTTCTCTATAACCAGGCCTTTGGTTGACTGACATTTAAAAAATATGTGTGTGTGTAGGGAGGTTATTTGTTTTTCGTTTTATTATGCATTTTGTGCTCTCATTTTGTATTTTTATGTTGTGAACACTGGACAGCCTCCTGTCTGCGGCTAGTGGGAATTGGGAGTCCAGCCACATCATAGAGCATCCTATGACTACTTGTTCCATAAAAGAACTCACCGTAATGCAATCTCAATTACACCATGAAAATTAACTCTCAGCTCTTGATCAACTGATTCTAAATTTTGGCAAACTTGGTACTAAGAAAGAAAAACCCAGGGAAGTTGCAGCCTCATTAAGGAGATGGGAATAGCAAAATGACCTAGCAGTCTCAATTATTTTGGTTAGTCTTTCAGACACCCAATTGGTTCACACTAACATATGTGACACAACTACTGAGATTATTACAAATTTACTAAAGGCTTTTGGATTGACAAGCAAGCTTTCATATTGTGCTTGGATGAGAGATTTGTTTAAATTAAAGTTTGAACGCAAGAAAGACTGTTAACAACCACATGACAGAGTTCCTAGCCATCACTGAGAAGCTGGAACTTGCAGATTTTAAACTGGATGGTGGACTGAAAGTTTGCTACTTTTTGTGGTCACTAGGATAAAAATATGAGATATTTGCCACTCTCTTGGATGGTGAACCACAGTTAACCCTAACGGATGTAATTGGCCATCTGGGAGAGGAGTGTGCAGAGAGAAGAGAAATCTCTCCAGCCAGGAATGGAAAACCCAGTGATTCCAGCTATGTGTTGTGATCTTAGAGGAGAACCAAGGCTCCGTCCAAAAGAGTTGCTGTTTCTGAAGTAACAAAGTGGGACACATATTCAAGTTTTGTGAAGCCCCCAAACCAGCAAAATCCCTTTCATTTAAGCACCAAATCAAAATAATGGGAACAACAACAAGAAGAGGAGTTTGGATTTGATATCCCGCTTTATCACTACCCGAAGGAGGCTCAAAGCAGCTAACATTCTCCTTTCCCTTCCTCCCCCACCACAAACACTCTGTGAGGTGAGTGAGGCTGAGAGACTTCACAGAAGTGTGACTAGCCCAAGGTCACCCAGCAGCTGCATGTGAAGGTGTGGAGACGCAAACCCAGTTCCCCAGATTACGAGTCTACCTCTCTTAACCACTACTCCAAACTGTATTACCCCATCAGTGGATGACAGTATTCAAATTGCAAATGGTGAAACCATAAAGAAATGTGGTATAGGTTCAGGAACCTAAACTGCAAACTTAGCCATCAGTTGAAAGAGAACCATGTGAAAAAGGTCCTATATGTCCCACAGTTGAATTGCAACATGATCAGTGTGTCCACCTTGGACAGAAAAAGTATTCATATACAGTTTGGAAATGGTAAATGCCAAGTAACCAAAGGTGGCAAATTGTATGCTGAAGGATATTGTTTTAATGGTATCTATAATCTTTCAGAACTCGAGACTACAAACGTGGCACACATGTGCCAGAAGCAAGGAGCAGACTTCCCTCAAACTCTGGCACAGAAAGTTTGGTCACATAGACATCAAAGCCATGGCGGAACTGCAATGCAATAAGCTTGCAACAGGAACATAAACCAAAATGCACCAGTCACAACCAAGTGTGTAAGTTGCTTCACTGAGAAGAGTGTTTAGCCTTCCCCCCGTCTGTGTACTGAACAGTGAAGCACCAGAGTGACACACGTAGCCTACCCTGCTGTACAAATAATGTTCCCTCCCTAGGGAAGAATAAGTCCATACTAATTTTTCTGGATGCTTTCTCAAGGGACAGTGTTGTATACATTCTAAAGGAGAAAAGTGAAACAGTACAGATGTTCAGAAATTACATGACCATGGTGAGCATCATCACCACCATCACCATCATCTTCAAATATTACGGTCATAGACCAGCATAAGTAGGGTTGGGTACAATCATTTAGAATCTGTAAAATGTTTTGGAAAGCTAAAAAGTATTTAAAACAGAAGGTACTGTATATATAAAAGACTATAAGAATCTAAAAAGAAACTAAAAGAATCTAAAAAAAGGGTTAGGAGCATTTTTTTAAAAATTATTTTTTATTAAAATTTTAAAGGTTACGGAATTTTTTTTAAAAAAAATAACAATCGAAGAAGAAAAGAAAAAACAGTACATATAAAAAAGAGAGAAAAAACATCATCAAAAAACAGAAAAAAGAAGTAAAAAACAAATCAAACCTTTAACTCACTTAATTACATTCACTTGTTTCCTTGACTTCCTCACGCCTCCCATTTTTGTATTCTAATTCAATTAAATATTCCAGCAAATCCTTCCAACTTTGTTTTTATCCTAATAATTTAACTTAGCATACTATAATTTCCCTCTTTGTATTCTAATTCATATAGGTATTTCAGCAAATCCTTCATCTTATTTTTATCCTTATATCTTTTCTTAATATAGTATAATTTTCCATTCTTTCTTTCACCAAATAACCATCCACTTTTACTTTATCTTATTTCTTATTTCTCAATAAAACTTATATATCTGTACTTATTCTTAAAATGTTTCCCCTAGGGTCAAAAAAGATTCCATTCCACGATTTCCCCATCTCTCATTAAACGAAGAGAAAAAACAAATTATATTATATACACTTTAAATTCCCAATTTTCTTCCACCAGATCCCCTCCCCGGTTTCGGCCCCTGGCCATAGTTCCATCAATCTCGAAAAACCATCAACCCGGAGATCTTAAGTCCGAGGCTCTTAAGTCTCTTTCATGTCCCCTCTGCCAGTCTTTTTGATAATCTTTGGTGTTGAAAACCAGATCTCGGGGGAGCTCCAACCCAACGGAAACCACATTCCTTCCTGCCAAACTTCCATAGTTGAAGATAGGGCCTATAGAATATTCCAAATCTTGTTTCACACCCCTTTCAAATCCAAAGGCCCCCAAAGCTCCAACCTCCACCTGGCACAGATTGGTATCCCAAAGGTCATTTGATCTCCACATAGGGTGATCTCTCCATCTTTCATTTTCCAAACCAATCCAGGCTTCCATCTCCAAAAATTTACTTCTCCTAGTTGCCATCATGTAAGGCCTCAAGTTGTAGTCCACCATTTGCCTCTGTAGGGTTACTGCTCCCCCTTTCATCACTTTAATCATAACATGATTCTCCTTCTCAAATTTTTCAGTTTGTTCAGTTAGAAGAGGTTCCTGTGCCGAGTTCTTGTCAACTTCTTTACTAATACCCACTTTTGTTCCCAAGATTACAACGTTAGTAGCCATAACATTTATCTGGTCTTGCAGCTTTCCCAAGAGATAAAATGACCTGTTCAGTTCACATTCGATTTCCTTTCTGACTGCCATCCTTAAACAGTCCAAGGTCAAAAACTAATTTCTCAAGGCTTTTATCTTTAAGAGCAATTTCCCATCTGCTTCCTTACGACAATATCCCAAAGCTCCCTCTAGAGGGATTCAAGTTCCTTTTCACTCCTTCCAGTACAGACCCAAAGGTCCCATACGTTAAATTGTAACAGTTTCTTCCTTCTTTTTAAACGTAAGGTTGTAACAAAAACAGACAGTAGAAACAAAGTCCTTCTTTTGTATCTTGACAGCTAACTTGACAGCTGCCAAATTTATCTATTCACCGTCCGTGGGCTCTCACAGACCACTCCCGGGTTTAGGGAAGTGGTGCTTCAATTCCCGAATTTTAACCTTCTCCTGCAGGCTCCCCTGCTTCCAAAAAGCATATTGATAGTGGTTTCAATCAGTGGCATTTAAATCCTTTACATAAGACTCTCCACGACCTTAGTTGACAGGTTCTTTGCTTCAGTTTATGTACAGAAAGGGGAGGCGGACTTCCTGTTTAGACCTTTCCCGATCGGTGCCAATTTTTTAAAAAAACTTTAAAAATCCAATTTCCATTCTACTCACGGGTTGTTGTTTGAAATCCAATTGTCCACAAGAAAAAGTCAGCGCTCTCCGGCAACGACTGTGTGGCTTCACTCCGTAAAAATAGCGGTCGATTCAAAACACTGTGCCTGCTCGCCCCACGTCACTTCGGAAGCCCCCAAAAGGGGTTTTCCTGTGGGTAGGGGGCGCTTCTGGTGTCAGCCGAATCCCACGTTCCCAGGCTTCATCCGCCTGGGATTTCTAAAGGGTCTCCACCTTCGCCGCAGCAGCACGACCCAAATTCCACGGAGTGGGTTCCTCTCGGTCAGAGGAACGCCGCCATTGCCGATGGCGCTAACCCGGAAGACCCGAAGGGTTAGGAGCATTAAACGGATGTAGAAGAACATAAAAGCTTAGTATATAAAAGACTATAACTATCAATTTAGAGAGCACTCTGATGTGAGTGTTCATTAAGTCTAGTTTGTGGCACAGGTCATCATCCGACAAATTTTGAGCACTGGCAACATTGTATGTTGTAGCAGGGTTGGTATCTGAAAGCAGCAGGGAGGTATAGAATTGTCCTGTGCGCCCTGGGTCCTTATTGAGCAGTGGGGAGAGAAGGCTGATATAAATGTCTCTATAATACAGGCACTGGAGAAGCACATGCTCTATTGTCCAGAGTCACAGAGGCATTGTCTCTCTGAGAAAGCAATCTTCCTATATCAACCTTCAATGACAGCCGAGGGGAGGGCGTGACCTTGTGCCAGGGTAAAAGTCCTCCGGTGCTAAGGGACTTCGAGTTTAGTTTGATATGCCACGGGGGAGGCAGAGTACCTGGTGGATTCATTGGCAATAAAAGTTGGGGTCCTAGCTAGATCCAATTGGCGCTCTGTGTCTGCTACATGCTGTTTCATGAATGCTTTGGCCTGATTGTATCCCATGCTGAGTAGAAGACCTAGGGATGAGATTTTAGTTGCCACTGCCTGTTTCCATGTGGATTGAAAATCACCACTCATAGTTAGTGGGGCAAGGCCAAGGGGAAATAAAGATAGTTTGAGCCAGTAGTTGAGTATGGTCACCCACACTCTAGCCTCCACTTTTGTGAAGCCTGTCTCTAGTCTCAGAGTGGCATTAGAGATACATTTTGGGACTTGAAGGGCTGATCTTAGAAATTTGGATTGTACAAGTTCTAGTGGTGCAAAGTTGGAGAAGGGGCCCAACTGGGCACCATAGAGAAGTTGTGCTATTGGCTTGGCTTCAGATAGTTTGAGTGCTGCAGGTATATAGTGACAACCTCTTGTTTTTTAAAAAATTAAGGATTGCAGATGAGCTTCTTTGAGCAATTTCAGTAACATAGTCCCCATGGGCTTTCCTACTGCTGGCAGAATGAAGCACTACCCCCAGGTGTTTGAAACAGGAGACCTGCTCAATCTTGTGGCCATCTATGCTCCATGAGCGGCTCATAAGCCTTTTGGTAAATGCCATGATTTTAGTTTTCTGATAGTTGAGTTCTATCTGGTCCTCCTTGCAATACTGTGTTAGTGCTCTCAGTGCTCTTTTGAGGCCAATAGGTGTTATTGAAAGTATTGCTGCATCGTCTGCATAGAGCAGAACAGAGATGTGTCTTTCAGCAAGTTTTGGGGAGTGAAAGTTTGTGCTATGGGGATGACCCACTATGGAGTTGATGTAGAAATTGAATCAGGGTGGGGCCAGTATGCAGCCTTCTTGACACCTTTCTCAGTTTCAACGGCATTGGTGAGATGGCCCCGGGGGTTACAGCTTACTTTGTGAGGTCCCTTCATGTAACATACAAATTAAATGGAATAGATGTTGATCTATTGAGGTGGCCTCCAGTTTTTTTCCACAGTTTAGCTTTGGGTATGGAATCAAATGCTGCTTTGAAATCTGTAAAAGCAGCATAAAGGGAGGTTGTGTTACGAGAGGAGTACTTCTCAATGAGATGATGGAGTACTAGGCACTGATCAATAGTGGACTGACCTTCCCTAAAGCCAGCTTGCTTCTCTGCAAGTATATTTCATTGTTCCATCCAGTTGTGGAATTTCCACTGAAGGTGTCTTGTGCAAAGTTTTCCAATTACATTGAGGAGACTAATCGGTCTGTAGTTTGCAGGATCATCCTTCCCCCCCTTTTTTATATATTGGGGCAATGATTGCAAGCCCCCAGTCCTTGGGGACTCGGCTATGGGTGTCAATGTAGGTGAAGAGTGAGGCCAGAATAGAGGCCTCTGGCAGGATTAGGTCTTCCCCTGGGACCTTCCCCAGTCTTAGCTAAGCTACCAGGTTCTTAATCTCTATCACCGTCACTGGTGCCCACATAGGCAGATTCTCTATAGTTTGACTAGAGCCTCCATTTTTAGCAAAGATGTCTGAGTAGAGTTCCTGAAAGGCATGCTGAGCATGTTTCAGAGGAAATGGATAACTTTCGTGTCAGGGACTGGATTGAGGAGGAATGATGGGAACCCACCCCCCTTTTCCTGAACCTTCCCAAGGGCAGGAGGACTGTATTGATTTCAAACAGTGGTTTGCAGAAAGGCATAGTCCGGAGGGGAAAAGCTGGGAAATACTGGGTGAGGAACAGCTAGAAGAGGAAACACCAGGAGAGAGACAGCTGGCAGATTCAGTGTCCTTGGACAGTATTCCTGACCCCCCTTTGTCTAAGACTAGATGGGCTTTGAGAGTGATAGAACAGAGAGCTCAGCGGCAACAAGTTCAGATTAACTGATGTAGGAGTGGTATAGATTAATATGGATGGAGGGGGTGAACCTTTACTGGGAGCAACACCATTTCTAGGGAGCTATGCATGTTGGGATTTCATTCCTCCATTGCTGGATGTGTGATTGTTTTCATCACATGTCTGTTTTGACATTCCATACTGTTGTAGTCATGAGAATGGAGGTTCAGTTACATTGTTCCATTATGTTGTACTATTGCTTTTAGTCTGCTCTCTCTCAGAGAAAAGGAAGAGAGAAGATCCATGTTCCTTTGTTCTGTAACACTTGTATATAATAAAGTAGCTTAGATTCCACACCTCAAATGCCTAGTTTCTGCTTGGACTCTGCTATCAGATTGTGTGCCTATATCCTCGGATATATGTCGCAGAAGCGCATCGGGAAAGAAGAGTGATGAATCATCCCGAAGGTTGCTTGTGGGGGAGAATGCAGCTGCCTGGCATTTTCCAAGTTGGTTCAGAAGCCCAGTGTGGCTTATACATACCAACAATGCATTCCTTTTTGTCTCGCTGTGATTATTAAAGAAACTAACGGGTAAGAACGTTCCTTTCATTTGATCTGCTTATTTACTGCCACCAGGGGAGGGATCCTATTCCCTGAAGACTGACGTTTAGTCAGTGACAATGGAGGTGAGTTTAATCAAGCCACATGAAAACCCTCCTGGAAGAGGAAGGGATGACTTACACACATGAGTGTTAGTCACACCCCACAAGAAAACTCAACTGCTGAGAGAAAGTTTAGAACCCTTCTGGAGATGACCAGATGCATGCTGAATGTCTCTGATCCCCCCCCCCCACGTGTACATGTGTGTGTGTGTTTGTGTGTGTGTAATGGAGTAGACCCTGCAGCATATTTCCAGAACAGGCTGCTCACCAAGAGAACTACATGCACACCTTTTGAACTCTGGTATGGAAGAGGGGCACATATTTGTATTTGGCACATGGGTGTTGCCAGGATTTTTGTGGGGGGGGGGGAGCCAAAGTTCTTGACTTTTTTTTCAAGAAAGAAATCAAAGTTATTGAGCTTTGCCATGGAAGAGTGGCACATATGCATATTTGACTTTGGCAGTGTTGCCAATCAACTTGAACTGCCAGCCAAGAGCAATCTAAAACTAATAAGTTACATGGATGCTGTCTGAGTCAGAGACTCTAAGGATTACAAATCAACAGTTGGGTTTCTCTTTATGTTTGGAAATGGTCCTATTTCCTAGGCTAGTTATAAACAAGGATGACTAGTTTTTCTTCCATAAAGTGCTTGCTAATGATATTGTTAGCATGAGCACTTTCAGCAAAACGATTAAAATGAAACCAACCCTCGGTGTACGAGGAAATTGGAACAATACTAAAGTGGAAGAGAAAAGACCAGCCCAGTTTACTGTCAGTCTAACATCCATCTGGATCCTGAGTTGGCAAATCTGTTGATGCAGCTTTCTATCTTAATAAGATGGTTTTCTGATTTTTAATTCCAAGAGATTCCTTTGCAGAACAATGCTGGTTGGCTGAATGAGCAGCTTCACAGCAGGGGGAGGAGAGCTTCTTCAGTCCAAGGACTGCATTCTCTCTTGGGAAAGCTCCCAGGGGCCACAAGCCAGTAGCAGGCAGGGCCAGAGGCAAAAGAGAGGGGAGGAGTGGGCTGCTGGGCTGCATTTCAGCCATGCAAAAGCCAGATGTTTCTGTTGGACCTTCTTCGCCAACCGAGTTTGTGCAGTGACTGGGGCAAGGGAATAAAAACTTGCCTGCAATATCTTTGCTTATCTTTATTTTTAAATAATAATCAAACAGCTGGAAAACACCCCTTCTCACCACCTTTCCTCAACAGTATTCTATAACAGCACACACTACACCACTTGATCAACTTAAATACAGTTTTCAAATCAATTACCCTATCACATCGCTGCATTTGGTGCAGTAAGCAAACTCCCCCTGCTAATTAGTTAAATTGTTAAGATACCTCAGGTGTGCTGAATTGTCAAGCTCACAGATGTGCTGCCATGCAGGTTATACTTACAAACACACACCTCTGAATAGAACCACTGACCACATTAATATTAAAAAAATCCCCCCAACATCCTCCTGCTGGTCAATGATGCGCAGCAGAGACATCTAGCATTTCCCTTGTATTCAAACATAACTACTTTATCGTTAAACATTTATTTTCAAACTCCAAACGTAAGGTTTGGTCTACTAGTGAAGAACCATCTGCAGTCCTGTCAATTTTTTGACTTTCCCAAACTTTTCACATCAAAATGCTTTGGTATCCTTTCACATTCTTACAAGAAAATAAACAGCCAATTTTACAATAGAATTAGCATTTTGTTTGGTAAACACACAATTATGAGCTTTCCCTTGCACAAACCCAAATTCATTCAAGGTTTGTTTCAAGGTTTTGTGCCAATTCCTGCTGCTTTGACGCAGGCCATAAAGAGACTTGTTTAACTTACAAACAAGATTTACACCCCCTCCCCTAGATTTTCAGGAGCCATTTATGAGGGGAGGGGTATATAAGACTAGCAGTTCCCTCTGGCTCTTTGCTACAGCAACACACTACCCACCTAACTGTGCTTCAGCTTCCTGACTCCTGGTTTCCCGATTCGTGGACTCTTGGCTTCCTGACCCCTGGACTGCTGCTTCCTGCTTCCTGACCCCTACCCCGGTCCCCATGTACCAAGCTGGGACTCCGACTGCCTGTAACTTGGACCATGACACACAGGTGCAGCTTTTACACCATCTGGAACCTTCATGTACATATTTTTATACAAAACGGTATTAAGATAAGCTGTAGAAATGTTACATGATACACATCACATTTATTCTTAACAACATCCAGTGTCATTAGCTTTATACATTCATATTTCACACTCTAAGAAAACACATTTTTATAATCAATGCCTTCCACTTAATGGCATCCTCTCGCTACTAATCTAGCCTTATAACTCATTTCATTAATATCATTAAGCTTTACTTTTAACACTCATCTTTATTCAATGACATGCATATCAGGTGTTGGTTTCACAAAAAAATATTTGGTATATTTTTACCACAATGTGTGTTAACCCAAATTGTCTTATCATCTCTAGTGCTTAAGTGTTCTTAGAAATTACATATGTCCAAACATATCTGGGTTTTCTGGTCCACAAGTGCCAGAATCGGGACCCTCAAGTGTTTCTGGCAATGGTCCTACCAGATCACAATGAAACCTTTCAGAGGGCTCAGCAACCTCTCTCGACTTCATGAGGCTGTGGTTCTGCGAAGAATGACTGTGGCTCGGGCCAATTTCCTTGCTGCCGTTGTTCCGACAGCTTCCACACCTGAGTGGATCTGTGTCCCTTTTGCGACCTGGAGGAGGTCTCCTTACTTTTTGCTCTGCATTCAGAAGCAATATGTCCCACTCTGTCACAAGCAAAACATGTCTTATTGGTCCTTAAAGCAACAACATCCCCATAGTTTTCTGTACTGTCATTCTGCTCCCTTGGGACTGGCATAACCGAGGCGTCCCACCTGTCCATTTCCACCATCAACTTTGCAGTCACACCTTCTATGTTCAGCTGATCAGGAGGGACCAAAGCAAGCTGGTTTGTGACTGCATCATACTCTTCATTTAACGAGCAGAGAATTATAAAGCAAAATTGATTAACAGGAATCACAATGTCTCTCCTTAAAAACTCCATCCTGAGCTCTTGTAGATGCCTCAGATGAGCTGCAAGGTTGTTGCGGGGGTGCAGCTTTGCATGATAAAGCTGCTGGAAGAACACCAAGGCAGATGCGGACTCCTTTCTTAAATGGACCCCAGCCAAACACTCCCACATGTCTTTAGTCGACGTTTTATCTCTTATATACACGACTTGTTGATCGGACGCTGCTAGATTGGCACTGCCTTGGGTTTGTTATCTCCCCACATCCATTCTGGGGTGACTGATTGAGGAGGTGAATCCTGGGTGTAGTCAAAAAGGTCCTTGGAGTCAAGCAATACTCTCATTCTGAAGGACCAAAGGCTATAATTACCATCCATCAATTGGGGAAAGGTAAGCACTGTCTTTACGCCATTGACCATTCTGGATATTTTTCCAGCTTCTCTCCGACCGGCACACAGCTCAGCTCTGCAGCCCTTTCAGCAAGCAGTCCATATGCCCATGCGCTGCCTCTGGGCCCATAACCAGATGTTGGACCTTCTTTGCCAACTGAGTTTGTGCAGTGACTGGGGTGATGGAATAAAAACTTGCCCGTAATATCTTTGCTTATCTTTATTTTTAAATAATAATCAAACAGCTGGAAAACACCCCTTCTCACCACCTTTCCTCAACAGTATTCTATAACAGCACACACTACACTACTTGATCAACTTAAATACAGTTTTCAAATAATCAATTACCCTATCACATTGCTGCATTTGGTGCAGTAGGTAAACTCCCCCTGCTAATTAGTTAAATTGTTAAGATACCTCAGGTGTGCTGAATTGCCAAAAGCTCACAGATGTCCTGCCATGCAGGTTATAATTACAAGCACAGACCTCTGAGTAGAACCATTGACCTCATTAATATCAAAAAACACCCAACAGTTTCTACTCCTACACACACACCAGCAAGCTAGAGGCATCATCACATTCCAGGGATACATTGCTGCCAGAGAAAAGTCCTTGAAGGACTGGTGAGGAGCTGCCATGATAGAGGGCCTGATAGAGAGTCCCACTCCATGAGAACAAAGCTAGAGAGAAGAGGAAACAAGATGTACTGCTCAATGATAATAGTAAGACTTGAATTCTCTAACGACAAAGCCTCAGAAAGCTCCTCTATTAATATTTTTCTTAGAGTCCGGGGACTCAGGTCTAAATATATGCATTTTTAAAAGGTACACCGTGACTTTTATTCAGAATTAAGTATGACAGTTGATAAATTGCAATGCTTAATTTATTGTATTATTCAGTGCAGAACTATTTACTTCCTGCCACATGCAGAAACACTATGTTTGTGTGCATATATACAGAGAGAGAGAAAGAAAGAGAAAGAAAGAAATCTGGATAGAGATACCCACTCTCACAAGGGAATCTAAAACCAAGGCTATGAAAGTGCATTCATAATCTACTTGTCTGCAATTACTTAAGAAGCTACACTGGGGGAGAGGAAAATAGTCAGCATCCCCAAACAGAAATCTCAAGTAATACCACCAGTATTACAATGAATGTGTGTGTTTACATTTCAATTTGTTTTCCGGCTAAAAGCATGTAAGAACCATTTGAATCCTTTTACACTTTTCCCCAATCCGTCTTCAGATTGTTTGCTCAGCAAGTTCCAAACTGCCTTCAAGTAGAACTGGACTCAAGTTGCCCAAATTTTGTAGCTTTTGTTTTAGCTTTTTAAAAGGGCAGTGGCAATTACATCAAAACATCTTATTATAACATTGCAAGGCAGTTTACAGAACAAAATCAATATCACACAGGCAGGAAGATCCTAAAAGAGTCAACATTTGTTGTTGTTGTTTAGTCGTTTAGTCGTGTCCGACTCTTTGTGACCCCATGGACCAGAGCACGCCAGGCACTCCTGTCTTCCACTGCCTCCCGCAGTTTGGTCAGACTCATGTTTGTAGCTTCGAGAACACTGTCCAGCCATCTCGTCCTCTGTCGTCCCCTTCTCCTTGTGCCCTCCATCTTTCCCAACATCAGGGTCTTTTCCAGGGAGTCTTCTCTTCTCATGAGGTGGCCAAAGTATTGGAGCCTCAGCTTCATGATCTGTCCTTCCAGTGAGCACTCAGGGCTGATTTCCTTAAGAATGGAGAGGTTTGATCTTCTTGCAGTCCATAGGACTCTCAAGAGTCTCCTCCAGCACCATAATTCAAAAGCATCAATTCTTCGGCGATCAGCCTTCTTGATGGTCCAGCTCTCACTTCCATGCATCACTACTGGGAAAACCATGGCTTTAACTAACTTTGTTGGCAAGGTGATGTCTCTGCTTTTTAAGACGCTGTCTACGTTTGCCATCGCCTTTCTTCCAAGGAGCAGGCGTCTTTTAATTTCGTGACTGCTGTCACCATCTGCAGTGATCATGGAGCCCAAGAAAGTAAAATCTCTCACTGCCTCCATTTCTTCCCCTTCTATTTGCCAGGAGGTGATGGGGACCAGTGGCCATGATCTTCGTTTTTTTGATGTTGAGCTTCAGACCATATTTTGCGCTCTCCTCTTTCACCCTCATTAAGAGGTTCTTTAATTCCTCCTCACTTTCTGCCATCAAGGTTGTGTCATCTGCATATCTGAGGTTGTTGATATTTCTTCCGGCAATCTTAATTCCAGCTTGGGATTCATCCAGCCCAGCCTTTCGCATGATGAAATCTGCATATAAGTTAAATAAGCAGGGAGACAATATGCAGCCTTGCCGTACTCCTTTCCCAATTTTGAACCAATCAGTTGTTCCATATCAAGTTCTATCTGTAGCTTCTTGTCCCACATAGAGATTTCTCAGGAGACAGATGAGGTGATCAGGCACTCCCATTTCTTTAAGAACTTGCTATAGTTTGCTGTGGTCGACACAGTCAAAGGCTTTTGCATAGTCAATGAAGCAGAAGTCGATGTCTTTCTGGAACTCTCTAGCTTTCTCCATAATCCAGCGCATGTTTGCAATTTGGTCTCTGGTTCTTCTGCCCCTTCGAAATCCAGCTTGCACTTCTGGGAGTTCTCGGTCCACATACTGCTTAAGCCTGCCTTGTAGAATTTTAAGAATAACATTGCTAGCGTGTGAAATGAGTGCAATTGTGCGGTAGTTGGAACATTCTTTGGCACTGCCCTTCTTTGGGATTGGGATGTAGACTGATCTTCTCCAATCCTCTGGCCACTGCTGAGTTTTCCAAATTTGCTGGCATATTGAGTGTAGCACCTTAACAGCATCATCTTTTAAAATTTTAAATAGTTCAGCTGGAATATCATCACTTCCACTGGCCTTGTTATTTGCAGTGCTTTCTAAGGCCCATTTGACTTCACTCTCCAGGATGTCTGGCTCAAGGTCAGCAACCATACTACCTGGGGTGTACGAGCCATCCATATCTTTCTGGTATAATTCCTCTGTGTATTCTTGCCACCTCTTCTTGATGTCTTCTGCTTCTGTTAGGTCCTTACCACTTTTGTCCTTTATTATGGTAATCTTTGTATGAAATGTTCCTTTCATATCTCCAATTTTCTTGAACAGATCTCTGGTTCTTCCCATTCTGTTGTTTTCCTCTATTTCTTTGCATTGCTTGTTTAAGAAGGCCTTTTTGGAAATCTGCATTCAATTTCCTGTATCTTTCACTATCTCCCTCGCATTTTGCTTGCCTTCTCTCCCCTGCTATTTGTAAGGCCTTGTTGGACAGCCACTTTGCTTTCTTGCATTTCCTTTTCATTGGGATGGTTTTCATTGCTGCCTCCTGTATAATGTTGCGAGCCTCCACCCATAGTTCTTCAGGCACTCTGTCCAGCAAATCTAAATCCTTAAACCTGTTCCTCACTTCCACTGTGTATTCATAAGGGATTTGATTCAGATTGTATCTTACCGGCCCAGTGGTTTTTCCTACTTTCTTCAGTTTAAGCTGGAATTTTGCTATAAGAAGCTGATGATCTAAGCCACAGTCAGCTCCAGGTCTTGTTTTTGCTGACTGTATAGAGCTTCTCCATCTTTGGCTGCAGAGAATATAATCAATCTGATTTCGATGCTGCCCATCTGGTGATGTGCACGTGTAGAGTCGTCTCTTGTGTTGTTGGAAAAGCGTGTTTGTGATGACCAGCTTGTTCTCTTGACAGAACTCTATTAGCCTTTGCCCTGCTTCGTTTTGATCTCCAAGGCCAAACTTGCCTTTTATCTCTTGATTCCCTACTTTAGCATTCCAATCCCCTATAATGAATCATAGAATCATAGAATCATAGAGTTGGAAGAGACCACAAGGGCCATCGAGTCCAACCCCCTGCCAAGCAGGAAACACCATCAGAGCACTCCTGACATATGGTTGTCAAGTCTCTGCTTAAAGACCTCCAAAGAAGGAGACTCCACCACACTCCTTGGCAGCAAATTCCACTGTCGAACAGCTCTTACTGTCAGGAAGTTCTTCCTAATGTTTAGGTGGAATCTTTTTTCTTGTATAAGAAGAACATCCTTTTTTGGTGTCACTTCTATAAGGTCTTGTAAGTCTTCATAGAATTTGTCAATTTCAGTTTCTTCAGCACCAGTAGTTGGTGCATAAACTTGGATTACTGTGATGTTAAAAGGTCTGCCTTGGATTCGTATCGAGATCATTCTATCATTTTTGGGATTGCATTCCAGTACAGCTTTCGCCACTCTTTTGTTGACTATGAGGGCCACTCCATTTCTTTTACGGGTTTCTTGCCCACAGTAGTAGATATGATGGTCATCCAAACTGAATTCGTCCATTCCTGTCCATTTTAGTTCACTGATGCCCAGAATGTCAATATTTATTCTTGCCATCTCATTTTGGACCACATCCAACTTACCCAGGTTCATGGTTCTTACATTCCAGGTTCCTATGCAATATTTTTCTTTACAGCATTGGACTTTCCTTTCGCTTCCAGGCATATCCGCAGCTGAGCGTCCTTTCGGCTTTGGCGCAGCCGCTTCATCAGCTCTGGATCTACTTGTACTTGTCCTCCGCTCTTCCCCAGTAGCATGTTGGACGCCGTCCGACCTGAGGGGCTCATCTTCCAGCGTCATAACTTTTATATGCCTGTTGTCTTTGTCCATGGAGTTTTCTTGGCAGGGATACTGGAATGGTTTGCCAGTTCCTCCTCCAGGTGGATCACGTTTGGTCAAAACTCTCCACTATGACCTGTTCACCTTGGGTGCCCTGCTCGGCATAGTTCATAACTTCTCTGAGTTATTCAAGCCCCTTCGCCACGGCAAGGCAGTGATCCATGAAGGGGAGAGTCAACATTAGAGATAGCCAAACTTTCCAGTAAGGCTAATGCTAAAAACCAGTGCTTGGGAAGCCCTCAGAATTAAGCATGCTTTAACCATATGGTGGAACCACTAGAAGATTCAGGACACATAAAAGGATGTCCTTCTCCAGGGCCAGATGAACTGCATCCAAGAGTATTAAAAGAAAAGGCAGATGTGATCTCAGAACCACTGGCAGTCAACTTTGAGAATTCCCGGAGAACAGGCAAAGTCCCGGCAGACTGGAAGAGGGCAAATGTTGTCCCTATTTTCAAAAAGGGGAAAAGAGAGGACCCAAATATTTACCGCCCAGTCAGTCTGACATCAATACCAGGGAAGATTCTGGAGCAGATCATTAAGCAAACAGTCTGTGAGCACCTAGAAAGGAATGCTGTGATCACCAATAGTCAGCATGGATTTCTGAAAAATAAGTCATGTCAGACTAACCTGATCTCGTTTTTTGACAGAATAACAAGCCTGGTAGATGAAGAGAACGCAGTGGATGTAGCCTACCTTGATCTCAGCAAGGCATTTGACAAGGTGCCCCATGATATTCTTGTAAAGAAGCTGGTAAAATGCGGTCTTGACTATGCTACCACTCAGTGGATTTGTAACTGGCTGACTGACCGAACCCAAAGGGTGCTCATCAATGGTTCCTCTTCATCCTGGAGAAGAGTGACTAGTGGGGTGCCACAGGGTTCTGTCTTGGGCCCGGTCTTATTCAACATCTTTATCAACGACTTGGATGATGGACTCAAGGGCATCCTGATCAAATTTGCAGATGACACCAAACTGGGAGGGGTGGCTAACACCCCAGAGGACAGGATCACACTTCAAAACGACCTTGACAGATTAGAGAACTGGGCCAAAACAAACAAGATGAATTTTAACAGGGAGAAATGTAAAGTATTGCACTTGGGCAAAAAAAATTAATGAGAGGCACAAATACAAGATGGGTGACACCTGGCTTGAGAGCAGTACATGTGAAAAGGATCTAGGAGTCTTGGTTGACCACAAACTTGACATGAGCCAACAGTGTGACGCGGCAGCTAAAAAAGCCAATGCAATTCTGGGCTGCATCAATAGGAGTATAGCATCTAGATCAAGGGAAGTAATAGTGCCACTGTATTCTGCTCTGGTCAGACCTCACCTGGAGTACTGTGTCCAGTTCTGGGCACCACAGTTCAAGAAGGACACTGACAAACTGGAACGGGTCCAGAGGAGGGCAACCTAAATGGTCAAAGGCCTGGAAACGATGCCTTATGAGGAAGGGCTAAGGGAGCTGGGCATGTTTAGCCTGGAGAAGAGGAGGTTAAGGGGTGATATGATAGCCATGTTCAAATATATAAAAGGATGCCACATAGAGGAGGGAGAAAGATTGTTTTCTGCTGCTCCAGAGAAGCGGACATGGAGCAATGGTTCCAAACTACAAGAAAAAAGATTCCACCTAAACATTAGGAAGAACTTCCTGACAGTAAGAGCTGTTTGACAGTGGAATTTGCTGCCAAGGAGTGTGGTGGAGTCTCCTTCTTTGGTGGTCTTGGAGTGCTCTGATGGTGTTTCCTGCTTGGCAGGGGGTTGGACTCGATGGCCCTTGTGGTCTCTTCCAACTTCTATGATTCTATGATTCTATTCTTCATGCAATGTAGTTGAACTATGGAACTCACTCCCACAGGAGGTAGTGATGGCCACTAAAATGAATGGCTTTAAAAGAGGACTAGGCAAATTCATGGAGGAGGAGAGGGCTTTGGATGCTACAAGCCAGGATGGCTGTTCTCTGCCTTCACAATTGGAGGCTGCAATGCTTCTGCATGCCAGTTGCTGGGAATCACGGGGCAGGGAAGAGCTCTTGCGCTCCAATCCTGCTTGCAGGTTTCCCACCAGCATTTGACTGGCCACTCTGAGAACAAGATGCTGGACTCAATGGGCCATGGGTCTGATCCAGCAGCCAGGCTCTTCTCAGGCTCTTATGCTCCTGTAGATGCCTGATGCATCTCAGTGGGAACTGTTGTAGCAGCTTCCGAAGCATCAATTCTCTTTAATCTAAGGATTGTCTCACACAAGCATTTTGCAAGCGCATCATTAAATAACACTCTAGAAACCATCCTCAGAGAAAGGTTGTGTTTATTCAAATATGGCAACTTGGAGGGTTTTCAAACCTGATTAACTAATCAAAATATAGTCTGTGCAGGGAAGTTCCCTAAGACAGAAAGGACCAACTCCTCACTGGGCAGATTTCCAGGCTCATCCTGTGGCCCCACAGCAAAGGTTTGGGAGGGCTTCTCCCTTCTCACAAAGAGCACCTTGACCAGTGCACCAGCTCCACCAGTTTGGCATTCACTCTCATGTGCTCGCTGAGCCCAAAGGGCACCCCAAGGCCCTGCAAACTGAAGCTGGCATTGGATGACCCAGGAGTGCCCTCAACCCAATATTGCCTCAGGTATTTACAGCAGATCTTAAAATTCTCTTTCTGGTCTGGCCAAAAGCCAATTAAATCAATCAGAATGCCACTCCAGGGGTCATGGACTGGCTGGGCACAGAAGAGTGGTAAGAGGCACCAATTGGGGAGTCCCCTAGGGAACCTACAGGGGAAGAAGGCTCAGTGTTGGTGATGGAACAATGAGTGGTCAGAGGGAGAAGAGGGAGCAGATTGGGAGGAGGAAGTGTCAGAAGCAGAAGAGGTGACAGGGTTTAGTGAACAGGAAGAGGCTCTGGCAGAGCACAGTTCAGGCTCCAAGGCAGAAGTAGGGGCTGTAGAGGGGTGGAGCCTGAAGACAGGCAGGTGGCTGAAGAAGCCAGGAAGTCTCTCCCTCCTGCTGAGAGCAGCTCCCCTCCCCCCTGGTCTCATACAACTCACCGATAATTGTAACAGGCAGAGCAGAGGGCGTGTGTATGCAGACGCAGCCTGAGTGTGTGGGGAAGACCCTGGAGAGGGGAGTCCTAGTGGACTCCACCACACTCCTACTCACCCCCGAAACAGTCAGTTGGAAAAAAAACCCCAAAACCCAGCCACAATGCTGGTAGATCTTCTTCTTCTCTGGTGATCACTAGTAGCCGAGTGAGACTGAAAATGATGGCAGTTCTGTGTTCAGGATGCTCACTGTCTGTGTTATCTGACAAAGTCTGTATATTCCATGTTGCAAAGTTCAATTGTCTTTTATGACTGCTAGGTGGTGACCCCACTGGGTGCGGTAATCCAGTCAGGGAAAAAGGGAGGCAGACTATGTTTAGGGCACCTATTCCAGCTCCTCCCCCTTTTTGGGGTGAGCAGAGTTGATCCTAAAAAAGGTTGCTCAGTCGTGGATACAGCTGCCGAGCTGCTCAACTGCCTCGTTCTTTGAGTCGGAACGACTAAATCTGTATCCACCGCCCATGTGCTGGTTCATGACTAGGGCTTCCAGATTTCACAATCCTGCCCCCATTACCATTTGCTGAATGCCATGGGACTTTTTGGGTTTGGGATGGGTTTTTGGAAGATGCCTGTTTTGTTTATGTGTGTAGATCAGTGCACGCTTGTAGGGATGATTGCGGAGTGGGGAGTGGGGTCCGGAGGGAGCACACTCACCACCCGCAGGCAGCCTCAGCCTGCCTGCATGCGTGACCTTGGGGTGTGGAGCACACACACCCCTCACAGACAAAGGCACGGCTGTCTGAACATCGTTGCCTCTGTCTAACCTTTTGTGGTCTCAGTAGTCTGCGGTGTCCTGTCTGTAACCTTTGTCTCTGAGACCTTTCGTGTCCTTTGTCATACACTGTGCAAGGGGAAAATGATGCAGTGGAAACAGGTGCCAAAATAACTTTGTACCACCCCATGATCTCGGGACCAGAAGATATGTAAAGGTCACAGCCCAAAATGTATCTGCCTGGTTTGCATATTTGTCTCAATAAAAGGAGTCTCCACAGGGCTGGCTGGCAGCTCGCATGCAGCCCACCTGTGCGCAGCTCACCTGCATTATCAACTCCTGCCTCATGTCCGTCATTTCACACGCTGACCAACGCACAGTCTTCACAGTAGGGCTCTGTTCCAATGGCATGAGTAGTCACAACAAACAGGTAGATTCCTATCTGCTGCAGCCTTCATCCACCTTCACAGCCATTGTAACATACTGCTTGTTATTATCCGCCTGTTCTGCCGTGGAGGACTTCTTGGATCATTCTTTGTCTAGTTCTTTCACCTTGACCTTACCGCCTTGGGTGACCCTGCTGGGGGTATGAGATTCCTGACGGCTTTGCTCACAAGGGTCATAGGAACGTGCAAGCCCACTTACCATGACATGGTGATTATCCAGTGACTGAGTATTAGATCTAAGGCCTTTCCTGCATAGGCACCCTGCCTGTAGAACTCCATTCCTTGGCCACCTCACTACTGAGTTGACCAATGTGCTTTTATGTAGAAATATGAGCTGGGGCTTCTGGAAGGAGATTGGGTTTTGGCTGCACTGCGTGTATGTGTGTGTTACTTTCATATTAAGTAGACAATAGTTGTATACAGGGAGCAGCTGTGTCCTTTTTGTGGAGGTTTATGAGTGCAGCCTGCAAAGAACTTTCTGATAGTAAGAGCTTTTCAACGTGGAACAGACTACCTCCAAAGGTAGTCTGTTCTTTACTGAAAGTTTGCAGAGACAAATCAACAGAGGTTGGATTGTCATCTTCCAGGGATTCTCAATAATAATAATAATAATAATAATAATAATAATAATAATTTATTATTTATACCCCGCCCATCTGGCTGGGCCTCCCCAGCTACTCTGGGCGGCTTCCATAAAAACCAAAAATACAGTAAAATATCACACGTTAAAAACTTCCCTGAACAGGGCTGCCTTAAGATGTCTTCTGAATGTCAGGTAGTTGTTTATCGCTTTGACATCTGCTGGAAGGGCGTTCCACAGGGCGGGGGCCACTACCGAGAAGGCCCTCTGCCTGGTTCCCTGTAGCTTTGCTTCTCGCAATGAGGGAACCGCCAGAAGGCCCTCGGCGCTGGACCTCAGCGTCTGGGCAGAATGATGGGGGTGGAGACGCTCCTTCAGGTATACTGGACCAAGGCCGTTTAGGGCTTTAAAGGTCAGCACCAACACTTTGAATTGTGCTCGGAAACATACTGGGAGCCAATGTAGGTTTTTCAAGACCGGTGTTATATGGTCTCGGCGGCCGCTCCCAGTCACCAGTCTAGCTGCCGCATTCTGGATTAGTTGTAGTTTCCGAGTCACCTTCAAAGGTAGCCCCACGTAGAGCGCATTGCAGTAGTCCAAGCGGGAGATAACCAGAGCATGCACCACTCTGGCGAGACAGTCCGCAGGCAGATAGGGTCTCAGCCTACGTACCAGATGGAGCTGGTAAACAGCTGCCCTGGACACAGATTTGACCTGTGCTTCCATGGACAGCTGTGAGTCCAAAATGACTCCCAGGCTGTGCACCTGGTCCTTCAGGGGCACAGTTACCCCATTCAGGACCAGGGAATCCTCCACACCTGCCCGCCTCCTGTCCCCCAAAAACAGTACTTCTGTCTTGTCAGGATTCAACCTCAATCTGTTAGCCGCCATCCATCCTCCAACCGCCTCCAGACACTCACACAGGACCTTCACCGCCCTCACTGGTTCTGATTTAAAAGAGAGGTAGAGCTGGGTATCATCCGCATACTGATGAACACCCAGCCCAAACCTCCTGATGATCTCTCCCAGTGGCTGCATGTAAATGTTGAAAAGCATGGGGGAGAGGACAGAACCCTGAGGCACCCCACAAGTGAGAGCCCAGGGGTCTGAACACTCATCCCCCACCACCACTTTCTGAACACGGCCCAGGAGGAAGGAGCGGAACCACTGTATGACAGTGCCCCCAGCTCCCAGCCCCTCAAGACGGTCCAGAAGGATGTTATGGTCGATGGTATCAAACGCCGCTGAGAGATCCAGCAGAACTAGGAAACAGCTCTCACCTTTGTCCCTAGCCTGCCGGAGATCATCAACCAGTGCGACCAAGGCAGTTTCAGTCCCATGATGAGGCCTGAATCCCGACTGGAAGGGATCCAAATGGTCCGCTTCTTCCAGGTGTGCCTGGAGTTGTTCGGCAACCGCTCGCTCAATCACCTTGCCCAAGAATGGAAGATTTGAGACTGGACGATAGTTGGCCATCGTGGCCGCATCTAAAGATGGTTTTTTAAGAAGCGGTTTAATAACCGCCTCTTTCAGTGGGTCTGGGAAGGCTCCCTCACGGAGGGAAGCATTCACCACCCCACGAAGCCCATCGCCCAGTCCTTCCCGGCTAGCTTTTATAAGCCAGGATGGGCAAGGATCCAGGAGACAGGTGGTTGGTTTCACTCGTCCAAGCAGCCTGTCCACATCCTCGGAGGTAACAGATTGGAATTGATCCCACTCAACTTGACCAGACAGAACTCTAGCACTCTCCCGCCCCGGTCCTGCTCCCGCAGTGGAGTCTACTTCTTCCCGAATCTGAGCGATTTTATCTGCAAAAAACTTTGCAAAATCATTGCAGGAGAACATGTGGCCCGTACTGGGCCCCGATGTTGCAGGTGGTTCCGCTAAATTGTGAACCACCTGAAAAAGTCTCCTGCTGCTGTTTTCTGCAGATGCAATAGAGGCGGTGAAGAAATTCTTCTTCGCCGTCGCTATCGCCACTTGGTAGGCTCGACGTTGAGCTCTAACCTGTGTCCGGTCAGATTCGGAATGAGTTATCCGCCACCGGCGCTCTAGCCGTCTCAACGATTGTTTCATTGCCCTCAGATCCGTGGAAAAGCACGGGGCTGTCCGGGCTCCATGCAATCGGAGAGGGCGCTTCGGAGCCAAACAGTCAATAGCCCTGGTTAACTCCGCATTCCAGCGGGCCACCAGGGAATCAGCTGAAAGGCCATCAACATGGGATAAAGCATCCCCTACCACTCTCTGGAAACCATTTGGATCCATTAAGTGGCGGGGGTGGACCATCCGAATTGGTCCCACCTCCCTGCAGAGGGGATGGGTCGCTGTGATTCCTGTATTGCAGAGGTTGGATGAGATGAGCTTTGAGGTCCCCTCCAAATCTACAATTCTATGGTTCTGTCTGTCAGGTTGTGAGCATCCCCCAGCAGACTTTAGTTCTCACTTGCTTTCCAGTTCCCTTTAATGGACCCAGTTGTCAGAGAGCAGTTTTACTGGTTGGATCAATAAAATTATGCTTGATTTGTTTGTATGGATGGATGTAGAGCTAATGTCTACTATGACTTTGGACCAAGACTTCAAAACCACCCATAACAGCCAGAGAAGCCGTAGCAACTTTGCTCTGACATCACAGCAGAGCAGGGAACCCTCGGAATGCACATGTTTATATTGCCACATTATGAAATTGCATCCATCTCCCTCTCCGTAGGGTTTTTCATGGGAGGACTTCCAGTGCAGAAGGCTGAGTATATTAAAGAAAACAACTCCATATGTTCAAGATTTCACATCTGCCTTTGGCGTGTGTGTGTGCGCGCGCATTTAGCCAGCTCAATCCAAAGTAGCATATTCAGTCGATGTTCATATCTTTCTTTTTTTCCTGCACACTAATTACTTGGAATTTGTGATTTAAAGATGGCAGCTTAATTGTTTGTTTCCCTTGGAAATGTGGCTTTACTGTATGTTGTGGTTTAGTGAACTGTGAAATATCCTGCTGATGCTAATCTGTATAAATAAAAGATTCATAAGGCTCTTTGACAAATGGAACTCCCTGCTTGCAAGTCTGCTCTTGACAGACACTTTAAGTAAGATCTACGTTTTTGTATCTCTCTCTCTCTCTCTCTCTCTCTCTCTCTCTCTCTCTCGTGTGTGCGTGTGCGTGTGGACATATGTGTGTATGAGATCCCATGCTTGAGGTCATTACCTATCAAACACTCATGAGAACTGACAACATTTCACAGACAAATGACACTATCCTATTGGGTTATTTGATATTAATATTAAATGAAAATGTTTCAGTGTCTCTTCAAAATGCTTGGAACAATAACAGTCATCCTCTGGTTACAACAGAATCATATGTGCTCCACAATTTTGCATGAAGACAGGTAAAAGACAGAAAATTGCTTTGGGAAATAGAAGGCAGTGTCCTGGGAATCTCAGCTCCCCTTTTTTTAAAAAAATAGGATTTTGGTCCCTGGTGCCTGAAAAAGCAGAGGCAGTAACAGGGGGCAACACAACAGAAGTTTATAAAACTGCATGTGGAGTAAATAAATGTGTGTGTGTGTGTGTGTGTGTGTGTGTGTGTGTGTGTATCTATCCCTTGCCTCCCATTAATGCTAGAAGCCCAGGTCATCCAATGGAATAAAATGGCAGTTGATTCAGGAAAGTCAAAAGTTCTTTCCTGAATTGAAGTCCTTCTTCACACAACTCAGTGAATTTATGGAATTATCTGACATGAGATATGAGGCATAGATGGCTTAAAAGAGGGATTTGACAGATTCGTGGATAATTAGGCTGCCCCTGGTTCCTAGCCATGTCAGAGGCAGCCTGTCTCTCTGGATACTGGTTGCTGATGAACTACAGTGAGCAGGGGTAAGGTAATCAGGAACACCCTTCTCACAGGTGCTCCTGAGCTGCCCCATCAATCTGCTATGAGCAGTGCTTGGGCAATGATCTTGGCTCAATCAGGAATCCTGGAAGGCTCTCAGTGTGCAACCCCCCCCCAAAAAAAAAACACTGTTAATTGGATACTGTCCAAATATTACCCAGTGAGCTTCATGGTAGACTGATGATTTACTAGAACCAGGTCCTAGTAAAACACTTAAACTGCTATAGCACACAGTCTCTCTCTCTCTCTCTCTCTCTCTCTCTCTCTCCTAGGAGATTTTTAAAAGAAGTCTCTGATGCTGAAAGGATAGCAAGATTGACACCAGGTAGGCTTCTCTGAGAAACTAATTCCACAAATGGGACACCATACCACAGCAAGAAGGTTACCTGATCATTACCTGCTTGCTCCACCTTGGGGGAGAGCCTCTAAAGATGATCTCAGTGCATGAGTGGGGTGGTTCAGATAACTTGTTTAAATACTGTATCTTGCTTTTAAGAAACTCATAACTGAAGAAATGCTGACAAAATAAACTGGGCTTCATATGGTTCATTATTTAAGAGTAATTTAATGAACCGAGAAAGAAATGTTTGTGGAGTTCAAAATGTTAGTATTACAACTGGGGAAGCAGCATGGAAATGAAACCAATATTCATATTGTCATAGCCCACAACTCAAATAATGCATTGTTAAAGTGACCTTTCTTAAGTGAGACATTACTAGCAAAGCTCACATATTAGAGAATATAGAGGTAGCACTAGGACTCATGGACATCCCATGATGCTGGATGTTGAAAGATTTAGGGCACAGTAAAGAAAGTCCTTCACACAGCACATGGTTCCACTATGGAATTCACTCCCACAAGAGACAGTGAGGGCCACAAACCTGGGTGGTTTTGAAAGAGGATTAGACAGATTCATGGAGGAAAAGGCTAGCAGTGACCTGCTAACTCTGATGGCTAGGTTTGAACTGGACTGCTGGAGGCAGGATGCTTCTGCAGGCCAGTTGGTGGATATAGCAGGGAGAAGAGATGGTTGTTTCACTCTGGTCCTGCTTGGGATTTTGCCATTGTGGCATCTGGTTGGCCCCTGTGAGAACAGGATGCTGGATTAGATGGGCCATTGGCCTCATCCAGTAGCCTCTTTGGATGTTCTTATGACCTTAAAGGTAAAGGTACCCCTGCCCATACGGGCCAGTCGTGTCCGAATCTAGGATTGTGCGCTCATCTCACTTAAGAGGCCGGGAGCCAGCACTTCTGGGTCATGTGGCCAGCGTGACGAAGCTGCTCTGGCGAACCAGCACCAGTGCAGCACACAGAAATGCCGTTTACCTTCCCACTATAAAGCGGTACCTATTTATCTACTTGCACTTAAGAGTGCTTTCGAACTGCTAGGTGGGCAGGAGCTGGGACCGAAAGATGGGAGCTCACCCCGTTGCGGGGATTCGAACCACCGACCATACGATCAGCAAGTCCTAGGCACTGAGGTTTTACCCACAGCGCCACCCGCGTCCCTTCTTATGACTTTAGAGTTAGTTAAATGTAGCCATCAGGAGGCCTCTTAGCCAATCCACATCTTCTTGACTTCTTCCAGTCTCCTGTGGGAAATGTTTAGAAAGATAATCAATTGGGGAAGATCTTTGGGTTTTTTGTCAGAAAGCTCCTTAATAATTCATAGAAAACTTTTGACTTTTTTTTTTTCTTCCAACAGTTACCACTATTGTTTTTTTTAAACCTTGCATGCTTGCATGCTTGCATGCTATACCATGTTACCTTGTAAATATTGTTTGATATTTCTAAGCAAGCAATATTTTTCTTAATACCTTTCAAAGTAATTTGAATAATGCTTAATGTCTGTGCAATACCTGTCACGACCCATAGGAAAATCCAGGTGTATATCACATTCAGATGAATTTTATTAATGAAATTTATACACTGCTTGATTGTAAAAAAGCAGTTTACAAAAACACAAAACAATAAAATTATCAGTTAAAACAGCTCTTTAAAACACTCAAAAGAGAAAATCAGCAATAAACTTAAAACAAATTAGAACATACATCAGGGGTTTTTTTAGCAGGCACTGCAAAGGGTAGAGTGAAGATGCCTGTCTGGTGTTAAGAGACAGGGATGGTGGGATGTTTTAGAACGTATGTGAGTAGTCTTTAGAAACATTTTTTTCCTGAAGAACTGAGTAGCCTACAGACTGAATGCCCAGAAGCAGATTTTAATGAGGTGAATGGATCTTATTATTTGTATGTTTCAAACAGATGTTATACATGCATATAGTTTTATTGTTTCTTTTCCAAGTTTTTAGCGAGTCTTGTTTTTAATCAGTAAGCCACCTTGAGTCCCATCAGAGGAAAAGGTTGGGCATAAATAAATAAATAAATAAATAGTCATAACCTTACCACCAAGTAAGTGAGCATCTTGAGTAGCTACTCTAACAAAAACTTCACCTGTCTTATTTGTGGAGCCTTCATGCCAAAGGGCACAATAAACTCTTTCCTTTGAAGAAAAGAAAAGTTGCAGATTTATATTGTCAACATGGTTGTTATAATGAAGTAGCCAGCGGGTGTTGAGTCCCAGATACGTACGTTCAGGATTGCAGCCTTAAAGTGTCCGTGTGAGTGACAATTTAATTTTGAATTTATTTTATAGCAGATCTTTACATCGTGCAGCACACCGCACCGAGAGCGCCTCCGAGGCTGTGAGAAGCTCCTCTCCATCGCTACGAAGCTGCCTCCGCGCAGCTCTGACAACCGGATCCTCGATGCCCATTTACGTTTACTCGGAAGCCGCTGTCACATTAATGGGACTCCAGATGGGCGTGCAATCGGATCTCAGGCTGAAAAGGAATGCGCCGAAGTCCTGCCAGTCTCCCTTGCACGCTGGCTCGGGAGGAAGCCCTAAACACATCCAACGGCTTCCTCCCCGCAGCGCCCCCCCCCCCCCCCCCGGGAAGCGTGCGCCTGCCATGTGCGCCTGGCTCCGCTCTAGGTTGGGACCGACCGAGGTGGGCAGGCAGGCAGGCAAACGCCGCTGCGGAAGCGCCGCCAACTCCCCCAGGCAGACTCTGGAGCGGGAAGGGACTGAGCCGGAGCCAAGCCAGAAGGGACCAGAGGTGGGTTGATGGCTGAGAAGGAGGGAGGGACGAGAGAGGAGGAGGCGGGGGCCAGCCTGGGCGCTCCCCCTATAAAGGCGGCTCTGCCCGGGCTGGGGTGCTGCATTCTTGCCTGTCGCTGCTGCAGGATCAGCCTCCTTCTGGCAACGGATGGTCCTCGCCGGTGGATCTACTCGCAAGGAGGGAAACCCGTCACGTGGGGAGAGGAGGGGGTGGTCGCAGAGGAAAGAAAGCAGCGCCAGGCGATTGGCATTCCGGCGCCGCGGCTGAGCCGGCAGCTGGCGGAGGAGAGAAGCGGAGATCAGCCCCGAGAGGAGGAGCCTCCATCTAGCCCGGCGCCGCCAGCGCGGGGCTCCACGGCCCGCCGCCTGCCAGGCATCCCCGAGCTTCCCGCCGGCCGCCTGCCCTTCCTCGCGCGGAAGCTCCGCCGCTTCCAGACCGCGGGAGACCCAGCTTGGGCTGCCGGGGCTGCGAGAGACCAGCTGCCGCCGCCGCCGCCGCCGCCGCCCGGATCCCGGGATGGGGACCCGGGAGCTGTCCGTGGTGCTGATCCTCGCCGGGGGACTCGTGCACGGTGAGCCGCTGCCTCCGAGCGAGGAGCCGTCCTTGGTGCTGAAGGAGAGTTTGCTGGGGTGGCTTAGGAGTGTCCGAATAGGACTTTTGGTCTGGACCGCACACGTCTCACAGGCATTGCTCGCCCTCGCCCCCGCCCCCCCCCCCCACATCGCCAAACACATGCATTCAGTCTTAGTTTGGATGATCTAGTCTGGATAGAGAGGAAGTTTCCTCTGAGCTTGTGGGAGCATTTCCACCTCCTGATATTTCCCCTGCATATTGGTATTTGTGTGGCTTCCAGAGAAGAGGGCGTACTCTGATGATATTTATGTTATTTATGTATGTTGTGTATTTTAAGACCCTTAGAGCCTGCCTTTTAATAGGGTTTTTGGTGTGGAGAACCCCTCTCTCAACTTAAAAACCTCCATAGTAATGATGTAAGTAATATGCTAAAGTAAAGAAAGAATCACAAAAAGAATATACTAGCCAAACAAGGACAAAGTATGGATTGCTTTCAGCATGCAGGATTTTGGACCTGCTCTGCATGTCTCTCTGGATAAAGCCTGGAATTGGCTCACCTGATCTTTGCAGGGTATCAGGAAGCTGCTCAAAATAGTGGGCACCAGCAGGTAAGGTGAAAGATTTGTATTATCAACTCCTAATTCAGCTTGAAGATCATTAGGCGCTTGAGAACATGAGAGCTTAAAAGGACAAGAGTCTTTTGGCACTTTAAAGAACAACACATTTATGATGCCATAAACTTCCATGGACGAGTCCACCTTGTCAGGCTATCTTTATTGCAATTACTGTATAGCATTTATAATCCAGCCTTTCCTCCAAGGAGCTCAATATGGTGTACATGGTTCTTCCTCCTCCTTGCTGAATCCCCACAACAACCCTGCAAGGTAGGTTAGGCTGAGAGGAGCAGTGACTGACCAAGGCCCCTCAATGAACTTATGACTGAATGGTTGGAACCCTGGTCTCCCAGGTCCTAGGCCAATACTTTAACTGCTTCACCACACATGGCATTTAGTGTATATAAGCACTGAGTGTACATACACATGGCATTGGAGGTGGGTGGGTGATTGTAAACAGGGAGTTCAGAGGGAAATTGACTGCAGAAAAGTATAGGCAGTGAGTAAGTAAGTCACTAAAGCATTTCAGCATTTCAAAGTTATGTTGTTCTAATATGGTTTTTTTGTAACATTCTCAGTGACAGATACTGTTGGATTTAGCCCCCCCCCCAATAGATTAAGGGCTACAGCAAAGCATTTTAAGTCTCATTGATTTTCCTTGGAGAGATTTGAGCATGCACTAACCTCTCCTGAAGTACTTGAGTTTGCATCAAGCCCAAGGTGTACAAATCTTGGCTTCATCAAATAGATACAAAGCCTGAAATCCAGTACTTGAGAGTAAAGTTCTGTTGAATTCAGTGGGACGTAGTTATTTCCACACAGATTGTAGTTGTGCTGTGAAGATGAAAAACTAACTTAAGAGGAAGCCTGATTGAACTTGATAGGGGTTACTTCTGAGTAGACATACAAAAGATTGCACTGTTAGTGCAACTGTGTGAAAATGAATTAGGGAGACTAATTCCCTTTTTAAAAAGTATCCTTGAAAAGTTGAATTTCCACAAAGATACAGTTGGTCCATTCTTAGCATTTCTGTGAAGTTTAGCATAAATGAAATGTATTATTAGAATAATAGATTCATAGAATTATAGAGCTGAAAGGAACCATGAGGTCATCTAGTCCAGCCCCCTGCAATGCAGGAATCTTTTTGTCCAATGTGGGGCTTGAACCCAGAACCCTGAGATTAGGAGCCTCATGCTCTATCAATTGAGCTATGTTCATTTATATGGTTGTGTGTGTGTGTGTGTTTGGCAAAACTATATAAAGACACCAATACTTCAAGAGGAAACTTTGAAAATGTGGACATTAAAAAGAAAAAAGAAAAAAGAATGCTGAAAAGTTTGCCAGTTTTCAAATTTGTGTGAATCTTCATTTCAGTTCTTATCCTCACAGCAGCTTTTGATGCTCCTGCTTAAGTGTACAATTTTTTAAAAAGGTGAGCACATGAAGTGTTCTGGGAAAGGATTCTCCCATCACATAACCAGTGACCAAGCAGCGCACCCAACCCCCTAAATAACTGCAGGACGGTTGTGGGGAATCCTCACTCTCCCTGTCTAAATTATTGATACACCCATTTGGGACCAAATCAACCTTCCTCATTGAAATGTTTCAATTTTGACTCAAAGCCCTTGAATGAGGGTCTAATTCTGACATGATATTTCCACATATGCAGATCCTTATCAAAATGCATGCATTTGTGTGTACATGGTTATGCTAGTGTGCATTTGTGACATGTGCAGGTGAGTTGATGTGGGATTGATGTTGTTATTTTCTATAATAGCCCCATCAATGAATATGACATTTGGTAGAAGTCATAAAATCAAATACAATCTGAATTTCAGAAGCAGAGGGAAATAATTAAGGGAAGGAGGAAGGATGGGGAAGAGAAGGAGATGGAGATACAAGAACAGCAGCACTTTCTAACATATGCATTGGGATGACAAATAAAATGTGTGGTCCCTCATATTTTTCCTCCCCATCCCTTTTTCTTTTGTGTCATGCCCTTAGAGTGTAAGCTTGTGGGCAAGAACAGTCTTACTTTAATTGATCATATCTAATCTGCTCTGAGAGCTTTTTCAGCAGAGGAGTAAAGGTAAAGGTAAAGGTACCCCTGCCCGTACGGGCCAGTCTTGCCAGACTCTGGGGTTGGTGCGCCCATCTCACTCAAGAGGCCAGGGGCCAGCGCTGTCCGGAGACACTTCCGGGTCACGTGGCCAGCGCGACATCACTGCTCTGGCGAGCCAGAGCCACACACGGAAACGCCGTTTACCTTCCCGCTAGTAAGCGGTCCCTATTTATCTACTTGCACCCGGGGGTGCTTTCGAACTGCTAGGTTGGCAGACGCTGGGACCAAACGACGGGAGCGCACCCCGCCGCAGGGATTCGAACCACCGACCTTTCGATCAGCAAGCCCTAGGCACTGAGGCACTGAGGCTTTTACCCACAGCGCCACCTGCGTCCTTTAATTGATCATATCTAATCTGCTCTGAGAGCTTTTTCAGCAGAGGAGTACAAGGCTCTAAATAAATAAACAAACATTACAAAATGCACAAGTCAATGCATATACAGGAACACAATGTGAGGAATGACACCAGTTTGCCAAAGCTATCTTCTTAAGCAGAGAAAAGTCAAATTGGTGAAAAGGCTAGTATCCAATGGTAGCCAAAAACCCTGAGCAGAGAGAGATCCGTTGCATCACTTGCCTTCATTCAAACTACCAATGACAAGGAATGTTTGTACTTACAGCAAGCTGTGCTTTAGAACTTCTTATAAATGCCAATCCCCCAAGTGGGCTTGCTCTAAGCGCAATTTTTTCTAACCAATCAGCTTTGAGCAGATATTGGTCATGCTATGGAGTTCCCAGTGAGAAACTCAATAGCAATCCTAGTGGGCTTGTTATCATAGTTGATCAGCTGATTGGCACTTCCAGCAAGCCTGCTTTGGGCAAGCATTAGCTGAGCTACAAAGTTTTCATTGGGAACTCTATAGCACAGCAGATCAAGTTTTTGGCTCTTCTAGCAAGGCCGCTTTGGGCAGGCGTCAGCTGTGCTATGAAGTTCCCAGTTCCAGCCTGTTTGCAGTTGCCTCCAGCCAGCTGACTGGCACTGACTGCAAGCATTCCTTGCCAAGGAACTGTTGGGAACATTATAAGAAAATAGAAAGGGCCTGCTAGATCAGGCCAATGCCCCATCGAGTCCAGCATCCTGTTCTCACAGTGGCCAACCAGATGCCCCAGTGGGAAACCCACAAGCAGAACCTGAGCACAAGAGCAGCTCTCCTCTCCTGTGGTTGCCAGCAACAGCTATTCAGAAGCCTTGCTGCCTCCAGCTGTGGGGGTAGAGCAGGGCCATCATGGTGAGTAGCCAATTCTCCTCTAAAGCCATCCAAGTTGGTGGCTATCACTGCCTCCTGTGGGAGAGAGTTCCATAGTTTAACTATGTACTGTGTGAATAAGTACTTGCTTTTATTTGTCCTGAACATTCTTCCTCAGAAGCCACATCACCACCTGATGCACACTTGATGACAAATATGAAGTCAGTTGTGAGGGGCAAGTAGGTGTGCTTTTGGGGGAAATTGACTTATTGGCCAAATCTGGAGCCCCACCAGGCCCAATTTAGCCTGTGGGGTGGATGTTCCCCACTTCTTCTGCAAGGGAAGTAATCAGGAGGAGTGTCTCCCACTGTTCAGAGGATGTGCATGGAGAAAGCACTTGAGAAGAGATGGCTATGTTGTTTGGACACCGAAACTTCTTCTCACAACTGTAATCCTGTACAGGCACAATGCATACTAATAACCTTCACTTGGTCCAAAATGCAGTGTCCAGGTTACTGGCAGCGGTTGCATTCAGAACTCTTATAATCCCCATTTTAAAACTGCTGCATTGGCTGCCAGTTGGTTTCCAGGCCCAATTTAAGGTGCTCATGCTAGTGCTTACAGCCCAAAGTCACTTGGGCCCCAAATACCTGAAAGGTTGCCTCCTTCCCTAGAGGCCTTCTTGGGTGCAGAGATCATCAGAGAGGCCTCTTGGCAGAAGTGCTGGTGGTGGTCCAGGAGATAGGGCATTCTCTGCTGCAGCCCTTAGTTGCGGGATTCCTTTCTCATAATGATTGTGATTCCCCCCTGGGAGCTTATAGGGAAGGGCTGGTAATAACTCAGATTAATAACAACAGCAACCCAGAGTAGTGAGCTTTGCAGGGTCTACAGCAGCAGCAACTGACCACCTAAATATTTAGTATCATGTGCACTTGTGAGATCTGGCTCTGTTTCCTTTCCCCTGAATAATGTACACTTTGTCCAGACCCTACTGGATGGATTTATAGAAGCCAGGATGATTTTTTAAATGGATCTTGACAGGTCATTTTGACTCTAGCCAACCTCACACTCCCACTCTTGTCTAGGGCTCTTTTTGCTGGTAATTCCCAAATTATCTCTGGCTGAAGGCATACTTTGTGTTCCCTGGTCATCCACACTGGACCTCAGTGGTGTAGTTGAGCTTGTAATATATTCTTGGCTGCAGGAATAAGAAATCTCTCTCTCTCTCTCTCTCTCTCTCTCTCTCTCTCTCTCTCTGTGTGTGTGTGTGTGTCTACATCTATGGTTGGAGTCTTCTTCATCTTTTTAAAGCCACGGCATCTCATCCAACCCTCATCCTTGATACAACTCACAATTAAATGAAGCTTTGCGCCTTTCCTTTTTTAAAAAAAATGATATTTATTAAAGTTTCAAATAAACACATATACACACAAACACAAGCAACAATAAAAACATACATAAACCAACAAACAAAACAAAAAACAAGTATAAGTTCAAACCTTATTTTCTAAACCTAATTTCACCGACCTCCTCACACCTCCCCCTTCTGTATCCTAATCTCATTTAACTTATCAGCAAATCCATTCCCATTTTTCCCATAGTTTTTAGTAGTTCTATTCTTTTTTCCTTAATCAACGCCCCTGCAAACCACTAATTTTTAAACCCATATCTTTTTAGCCTTCATTAATTTTATAATATTTATTAAGGTAGTCTTTGAACTTCTTCCAATCTTCTTCCACTGTCTCTTTGTCCTGGTCTCGGATTCTGCCAGTCATCTCTGCCAGTCCCATGTAGTCTGTCATCTTCATCTGCCATTCTTCCAGAGTGGGTAGATCTGGTGTCTTCCAATACTTTGCGATAAGAATCCTTGCTGCTGAAGTAGCATACATAAAAAAAGTTCTGTCCTTCTTTAACACCACATGGCTTACCATACCCAGGAGAAAGGCCTCTGGTTTCTTCAGGAAGGTATATTTAAGTACCTTTTTCATTTCATTATATATCATTTCCCAGAAAGCCTTAATCCTTGGGCATGTCCACCAGAGGTGAAAGAATGTACCTTCATTTTCTTTACATTTCCAACATTTGTTGTCTGATAAGTGGTAAATGTTTGCAAGCTTGACTGGGGTCATGTACCACCTATAGATCATTTTCATTATATTCTCTCTCAAGGCATTACATGCCATAAATTTCATACCGGTGGTCCACAACCTTTCCCAGTCAGCAAACATAATGTTATCACCAGTATCTTGTGCCCACTTAATCATAGCTGATTTAACTGTTTCATCCTGTGTATTCCATTTCAACAGCAAGTTATACATTTTTGACAAATTCTTAGTTTTGGATTCTAGCAACTCTGTTTCCAGTTTTGATTTTTCCACCTGGAAGCCAATTTTCCTGTCCAACTTATAGACCTCCATTATTTGATAGTAATGAAGCCAGTCTAGCACTTTATCTTTTAAGTTCTCAAAACTCTGCAATTTCCACTTGTCGCCCTCCTGCTCCAAAATTTCACAGTATTTTGGCCATTTAGACTCCATATTAAGTTTTTTCAAAGCTTTTGCCTCCATTGGTGACAGCCACCTTGGAGTTTTGTTCTCCAGCAAGTCTTTATATTTGATCCAGACATTGTACAATGCTTTCCTGACCATATGGTTTTTAAAACCTCTATGAGCCTTAACCTTGTCATACCACAAATATGCATGCCACCCAAAAAAATTGTTAAATCCTTCCAAGTCCAAAATGTCTGTATTCTCGAGAAGCAGCCAGTCCTTTAGCCAGCAGAATGCTGCTGATTCATAATAAAGTTTCAAATCTGGCAGGGCAAATCCCCCTCTTTCCTTCGCGTCAGTTAAGATCTTAAATTTTATCCTGGGCTTTTTGCCCTGCCAGATAAATTTAGAAATATCTTGCTGCCAACCCTTGAAACAGTCCATCTTGTCCACAATTTGCAAAGTTTGAAACAAAAACAACATTCTAGGCAATACATTCATCTTTATAACTGCTATTCGACCAGACAAGGAAAGCTTCAAATTTGACCAAATTTCTAAATCTTTTTTCACTTGTTTCCAACATTTCTCATAGTTATCTTTAAATAAATTGATATTTTTCGCTGTCATGTTAATCCCCAGATATTTTACACTCTTAACCACAGTTAAACCTGTCTCATTCTGAAACTTCTCTTTCTCAATAACTGTTAAGTTTTTCTCTAATACCTTAGTTTTTAATTTGTTCAATTTAAATCCTGCCATTTGACCAAATTCTTGTATCAGTTCCAAAACTCTTTTAGTACTAGATTCTGGCTCTTGTAGTGTAAGTACCAAATCATCTGCAAAGGCTCTCAGTTTATGTTTCGCTCCGACCTGAACCCCTTTAACCAGCTGGTCCTTTCTTATCATGTTTAACAAAACCTCCAGGACCGAAATAAAGAGTAGCGGGGAGATTGGGCACCCCTGGCGTGTCCCTTTCTCAATTTTAAATTATTCTGTGATCACATTGTTCACTATAAGTTTAGCCTTTTGTTCAGAATATATTGCGCCTATACCGTTTTCAAACCCTTGGCCTACCCCCATGCCCTGGAGATTCTTCTTCATAAAGGTCCAAGAAATATTGTCAAAGGCTTTCTCCGCGTCCACAAATATCAAAACAGCTTTTGTGTTTATATTAACTTCTAACATCTCCAAAATGTCTATTATATTCCTTACATTATCTGATAAATGTCTTCTCGGGAGAAAGCCTGCTTGGTCCCTATGAATCTCCCCTGTCAGTCCTTTTTTCAATCTTCTAGCTAAAATGTCAGCAAAGATTTTGTAATCCACATTTAGTAAAGAAATTGGGCGGTAGTTCTTAAGTTGGGTCTTCTCAGTCTCTGTCTTCGGTATAAGCGTGATGTAGGCCTCTTTCCACGTTTCAGGTGCCTTTTCCCCCTCAATAATTTCGTTACAAACTTCCTTCAAAGGTTGTAGTATGCATTCCTTTAAAGCTTTATAATATTTGGAAGTGAGTCCATCAGGCCCCGGAGATTTGCCCAGTTGCATACTTTGAATGGCACTCTCTATTTCTTGTTCGGTTATTTTCTGGTTCAGAAGTACTTTACCCTCACTTGAGATTTCCTTCAATCCATTTTTCTCCAAAAATTGTTCTATGTCAGAGTCTTTTTGTGGCCCTTGTGTGTACAATTGTTTAAAATATCTCTGGAAGCAGCTTCTGATTTCAGTTGGGTTGTAGATGTTCTTTCCATCCACTTCCAAGTTTGTCACTGTATTTAACTTTTGCCTCTTCTTCAATTGCCAAGCCAGAAATTTACCACATTTATCAGCGGATTCAAAGGTCTTCTGTCTCATTTGTTTAATTTTCCATTCTATTTCTTGATTCATCAATTCCATATACTGGACCTGATATAATTTAATTTCTCTCAAAATCTCCTGAGACTTTGGTTTTGATCTTAATTTCTTTTCTCCTTCTTTTATCTTTTCCAAAATCTTATCCTTTTTCGCATTCTGGCTTCTCTTCTTTATTGCATTTTGTTGTATCAAGAACCCTCTCATAACGGCTTTACTTGCGTCCCAGATTACTCTTTTTTCAACATTGGTCTTCAAATTGATCTCAAAATAGTCTCTCAATGTTTTTTGGGCCTTTTTACAAAATTCTTTATCTCTGAATAGGGTGTCATTCATTCTCCATCTGAAGGTGCCAGCTGTTGTTTGGTTCATTTCCATCTTCACGGCGTTATGGTCAGAGCATGTTTTTGGGCAGATTTCCACTTTTTTTATCTTTGGTGCCAATCCTCTAGTAACCCATATTTGGTCAATTCTAGTCCAGGTCATTTTGGCTTCAGAAAAGAAGGTTCCCTCTCTTTCAAGGGGGTTCTTTGTTCTCCAGATGTCAACCAAATCCATATTGTCAGTCAATTCAAAAAAAGTTTTTGGTAGTCTTCCATCCTTCGATATCACTTGTCTTTGCACTTTATCCATGTTTGTGGAAACAACTTCATTCATATCTCCCATCAAAATTACATTCCATTCTAAAAAGTCCAGTAATATCTCATGCAACTTCTTAAAAAACTCAGATTTACCTTCATTCTTCTAAAAGTTTCTCTATATTTTGAGCATTTGCGTTGATTTGTGTTCCCAATTCTTTTATGCTTGAAGTATTCAAATCAAGTTTTGCTGAAATCTCAGCTACATTTTTATTTGTTTCTGCAACTTGTTTGCTTGTATCACTCCCTTGTTTCGTAAGAAGTTCCAAAGATTGACTTATTTTTTCCAGTGCTTTAGTCAGAACGTCTTCTGATGACATAGTTTTAGATTTTGTTTGTGAGGCAGCAGCTGCTCCTGTCAGTGAGGCCCTTCTTTGCTGTGAAGTATCAACTCTGTATTGTCTGCCGGATCTGAGACTTTTCTCCTGAAATGATTCTATTTTTCTTTTATCATTTGCCATGCCACTATCATGCCCAGTCAAGGTCAGTCTCAAACTTGAGAGTTTGTTTTCAATAGGAAATTTCCACTGGCTGGGCTTCTAGTAGCTTAGTTATTTCAAACAGTAACAAAGTCTCCTCTAGGGGGGGAAATTCCCAACTTAGTTTCACAGTCTTTTAAACAAGATACTTTTTACAAAATCCCCTCTAGTTCTTCTTGCAACAAGAGAAAAGCTCAAGTCCCAGCTCTTTTATAAATAGTTGCAGATATGTAACAGTTTTTAAAAAGCAGTCCTCCAATACAGTATCTTTTCACAAAGTTCAATAAAGTTCACAAAGTTATTCCACAATTCAGAGGTCTTTGTCCCTTTCAAGGCAGTCCTCCCTCAGGATGCAAAGACAATGGGTATTGTTTCCCTTCTCCTTTCATGCAGGTAGTAAACTTTCAGCAGAGATTCTCCCCACCGCTCCTGCCAGCTAGGTGGGGGTTTAAATCTTGCTTTTTGTCAATGGGTTACACTTAGACAGAATATAGTCTTCAAAGGTTACAGTTTAGCAGTCTCTTTGCTTTTGCTATATCTACAGATTGGGAAAGGCAGACTTCCTTTTTGTACCTTTTCCCGTGACGGAATTAATAAAATTCTTGAGTCCAATTTAAGCTTTTTAATCCTACTCATGAGTAGTTGTTTTTAAGTCCAATTTACCGGAAGAAATCAGCGCTCTCCGATAATGGCGATGCGGCTTTGCTCCACAGACTGGGTGACAGCTCTCAGTGCCGCGCTCCCCCCGCGCCGTTCCGAAGCCTTTAAAAAGGCTCCTTCATGGTTTGGGAAGACCCCTAAGGCACCCGCCGAGCCTCCTTGTTCGCAGGATTCACTGCCTGTGATTTTTAAGGGTCCCCGCTTTGCCGTAGCGGCAGGACCCGAACCCGCGGAGCAGACTTCTCTCGGAGCTCCGGGAGAAGTCCGCCATTAATCACTGGCACCGACCGGAAGTGCTTTGCGCCTTTCCAAAGATGCCTGATTTAGAAGGGCCAAGGAAGTGATCTGGTCCTAGGCGAATCTCTCTCTCTCTTTCTCTCTCTCTCTCTCTGCTTTGAACTAAAGCAAAATTAAAAGTCCACATCCAGATTCTGCACCAAGAAAAGAAGAATTCTGCAATCAAGATGAATGATTAAAACTGAGCAAAGTTGCATATTTCTTTCATTTTTTTGATAATCAGATTTTTTACTACTTTGGGAAAACTGCCAAGATCAGGCAAAGAGACAGAGATGGGGCACTGCTCCAAAGATGACTAGTGAGCTTTGGAACTGAGCAGGGATTTGAATCCAAGTCTCCCTATTCATTTTAATCACTATACCACACTGTGTCTTATTACTCTCACAGGGCAGATGCCAGGCTAGACTGAGAAGCAGTGGACTGCCTAAGGCAGTCTTTGCCAACCCTGGCAGCCTCCATTTGTTTTGCCTGCACTGGGGCTGATGGGAATTGTGGTTCAAAACACCATGGTGGAGGTGCACCTGACATTACCTACAGAGTGCTTTGTGGAGTTGAGATTTAAATGGAGCCTTTCTGGCTCAAGGGTTGCACTCTGAGCGCTTGCCTGTCACCAGATCTCAGTAAGATTTTTCAGTAGCATGATAGTTTAGCTGTTTGGCTCTACCCACTGCTGATTTGAGCAGAGTTTTGAACCTGTCAGTGACATTGAGTTGACAGTGACATTTTTGTAAACTCCTCTCTATTTGCCTCTGTTTCTCCAGTGTCCCTGCAGGGAGAGTACCAGAGGAAACTCTACAAGGAACTCCTGAAGAATTACAACCCTTTGGAAAGGCCTGTGGCCAATGACTCCCAGCCGCTCACTGTCTCCTTCAGCCTCAGCCTCAGGCAAATCATGGATGTGGTAAGTCTTTTCATTTGTATAATCCAGATCTCAGTGACTGATAAGGTCTTATGTAGTAGCAGGTTCACTGGCAAACACTGGAACCAATTACAGGGGGTCGCGGGTGCGTTGGCATCCACAATAATACATTTGTGGGACTGGGGCCACACAAAGTCAATGGGCAAAATTGAAGCCCTTCATTGCAGGGTTGAGATATTACCTGCAATGCAACTGGTCAGTTAGTTAAGTATTTTTATGTATTTACTTGATTTAGTTGCCCCCCTGCCCCCTGGCTACACCCATGCCACCTTATGAAATGCATTGGGCCGTAATAAATTGTCCATTGTACACCTTTAGAGTAAGATTGCCAGATTTTTTTCAAAGAATCCGGGGACACTTTTTTTTAAAAAAAAAGAGAGAAAAAAAGTTATTTAAAAAAGTTTTTTTTTTTTAAAAAAGAAGTAATATCTTCTCTTCTGTGGTCTCCTCTGTCGCGTGGCCTTCCTCTGGGCCCCGGCCTGCTCTCTTGGAGTACTAGCCACCATGGAGTAGGCTTGGGTCGGGCTTGGGCTCAGCCATGTGTCCTTGCCCTCCCGGTGCTCTCCTATCTTTCCTCCTCAGCGGCGGCAGTGGCGCGGCGAGGTCGGGGCTCTCCTCTTTTTTCTCCTTCCTTTTTCTCTCTCTTCCTTCTCCTTCTCCTCTCCTCTCTGCGTCGGCTCTGGGGTTTTCCTGGCCCCAGAGCACCACTGGGCAATTGGCTGGGAACTCTCACTCCTAGCTCTATTTGGGTCATGGTGTGTGTGTGTGTGTGTGTGTGTGTGTGTGTGTGTGTGTGAGCAGTTCCCCCAGTTGACACAGCAGGCGTCCCCAGGTCCCTGTCAGCAGTGGCAGTAGCAGCGGCAGTCTCAGCAGCCCAGAGCCAGCCTGATAGTGCAGTTGGCTCAGGCTAGCTTCAGGGGCTGCTCACTGCCATGGCGCCCGCCATTTTGCCTCGCCGGAAGTCTCCATATGATGTGTCTTGTGTTGTTGAACCAATCACAACATTCATTCCCTACTAATAAATCTACAACACTTAAAATATAAATCTGGGTACATTAAATGAAATCTGGGGACGGATTTTGTAGGGGGACAGATTTGTAAATCCGGGGACTGTCCCCGGGAAACAGGGACATCTGGTAACCATACTTTAGAGGCCTCCTCTCTCCTCCATTTCTGGTTTACGACTTTAAAGAAGACTGTTAAAACGTTGCATTTCCATCCTCTGGCTTCTGCTCTATATATTCCATAGCAAATACTCTTGTGCTTTAATAGCAAGGCAATAAACTTTCTGTTATTTATAGGATGGATTAAGCTATTTTGCTCCTTTAAGTAGAATATTTTGTGGGTGGGGGGAACAATCTAAAAAAAATGAGTAGAGTTATGTAACTGTTTTTGTTGTCTAAAGCTGTGAAATTGTTTTTTCAGACACTTTGGGGGAAAACACTCCTGAAGTTTTTCCTCCCGGTGTGACACTAATAGAAATTCTGCAGTTGATCTGCTTGATATGTGAATGACCAACAGGCAAGGGCAACGTCTGGTGATTCCTTATTCCTGGGTATATCAGACATAGGATTGCAAAATTTAACAATAGCCACAGTAGATGGAAATCAAGGGCAGGTTGTCAGCTGATTAGGATAACACTCTGCACCCACTTATTTATCTGGAGAATTTTTATTTAACCACCATTCCATTGTCAAAATAATGCTCAATTTGGCTCACATCATATTTAAACCCCCTGAAAGGCACCTAAGTTTCATGATGTACTTCATAAAATCCCTTAACAATGGCATCTTTTGCATACTAAATTGAGCAGGTGGCCAAGCATCAGGGATGCAGGAAGCTGTGGCCCTCCAGATGTCAGACTCCAACTCCCATCAGCCCCACAAGCATGACCAATGACTAGGGATGATGGGACCAATAGTTCAACATCTTCCCCATCCCAGCCATGCACAGGGGTAGTAACAGATACATTTTTAAAAGTGCCACAGGGTTCTGTATTGGGCCCGTTGTTGTTTAACGTCTTTATAAACAACTTAGGTGAAGGGATTTAGGGGATGCTCATCAAATTTGCAGATGACACCAAACTGGAAGGGGTAGCTAATGCCACAGAAGACAGAATAAGGATAAAAAAAGACCGTAACAGATTGGAGAACTAGGCACAAGCTAACAAAATGAATTTCAATAGGGACAAATGTAAGGTTCTGCACTTAGGCAGGAAGAACCAGGTGCACAAATATAAGATGGGAGACAGTTGGCTTGCTAGCAGTACATGTGAAAAGGATCATGGGGTCTTGGTGGACCACAAGCTGGAACATGAGTCAACAGTGTGGTGAAGCAGCAGCAAAACAAAATACAAACAAACAAACAAGCACTAATGCTATTCTAGGCTGCATCAGATCAAGGGAAGTAATAGTCTCACTCTATTCTGCCTTGGTCAGACCACATCTGGAATACTGTGCCCAATTCTGTGCACCACAGTTTAAGAAGGATGTTAACAAGCTGTAACGTGTGCAGAGTAACGTAATCAAGAGGATCAATTGTCTGGAAACTAAGCCTTATGAGGAAAGGTTGAGGGAGCTGTGTATGTTTAGCCTGGAAGATATGATTGCTACTTTAAAATATCTCAAGGGCTGTCACGTGGAAGATGGAGCAAGATTTTTTTTTTTTTTTTAATGCTCTGGTGGGTGGGACTTGAACCAATGGCTTCAAGTTACCAGAAAGGAGATTCTGACTAAACATCAGGAAGAACTTTCTGGTGGTAAGAGCTGTTTGACAGTGGAATTCTCTCCCTTGGGAGGTTGTAGACTCTCTTTTCCTGGAGGTTTTAAAGCAGAGGTTGGCTGGCCATCTATCATGGATGCTTCAGCTGATATTCCTGCATTGCAAGGGGCAGGACTAGACGACCTTTAGGATCCTTTCGAAGTCTTCAATTCTATGATTCTAAAGACAAGTTTTAGGAATAAATTGAAGTGGAATGTAGCAGTCCCCAATAATTCACCATTTAAGATCCCCCAAAGTAGAATCCACTGCTAGCCATAAACTTCCCAATTACTTTTTCTCTCTGCTTTGCATACTTAGAAGGAATCATTGACTAGATTACTTGAGGTATTGCATGCCTCCTCTGACATGGATCCTGCTCCATTGCTCATCTGGTTCTCTCATAGCAAATGTCCTTTGGCCTTCTCTTTCCTTCATCCCCTTGCTTGTTAATTCACAGCTGGATGTGCCAGGCATTCACATGGATGAGAATGGCTTCTGTGGGAAAAATGCCCCTCTTCAAAAGGAGAAGAAAATATGGGAAAGCAAACCGTTGCTAAAGTAGCAGGCACATTTGGCAATGGAACCCAGAAGATATATAAGCTGCTTATCAAAACTCTGCAGCCTCTCCTACTTACATTAGCCTTAGGGGAAGCTCATCAAATCAATATTGTTCTTTTAATTGTTTGAGTTTTGTAAGCAGATTGGAGTGGGGGGGGACCTATCCTTCCTATCCACCATTCTATTTTGAGATTTTTCCTCAATCCTCCTCAATTTGCCACCACACCAGGATGAAGACTCAAGACAATGAAATGTAGGTATTTTATTAAAATTTAACAACTTGAGGACCTCCAAAACAAAATTGATTAGCCAAATTCAATCAATGTAACCAAATCAAATTTGTGCAGGTAGTTTTTAATAGATGGGGGTAATTCAACCCACATCACCTGTGCAAGTTAAGAGCTACAGTTGGGGTATATGAGCCCACCAGGCACATCATGTCTCCCTTGGCCAACATTCACCCCATGTGTCCGCCTGGTCAGAGGGCACCCTTCCCCAGCACCTGGGGAGCAACAGCAACTAAGAGATACCCACACCCCAACACTACCTCAGGTAGGAGATTAATCTTTCCTAGTTTACATGCCAATTAGTGTGGAGGAGGCAAACAAGAGAAGACCCAAAGCCGGTCAGGATCTCCCCTCCCTTAAATCCACTACTCAGCCCCTTGGAAACAGACAACTTGCCTTAAGGTCCACACTGCAAAATGGGTGTCAAATTAAGAAGAAGACAGAGTATAGGTGGAGCAGGCTTAAATCCCCTGCCCTGCCTCTCCCCATTTGGCAAAATTGCCATTAGGCAATAACTGTCTCCATCTTGTCTTGTCATCTTCCAGGAGAGGATGGGTGCGGAAAATTTGCCCCCCCCCCCAATGGTGGAAAGGCATTCTTAGGAGGCAAGTTGAGATTTATCAGTTTTGTTGTTGTTTTTAAAATTCAAACATATTTCTAACTAATGGTCCATCCTAAGCAGTTAAATATTCTACAGGCACAGCTTTTTATAAAACATTATCAATACAATTTGGAATAAAGGCACTTTCCCCCTCATCCCTCATGGGAAGGATCACAGGGTTGTTTTATTCTGGAATGAAATTTATCAGGAGTTATCAAAGAATACTAAACACATATTCAAATTTATTCCCAGTTTTCCCTACTAAATATGTGGATGTGTACTTTGAAGATATTTTGCCAAAAGGAACTTTTGACATGGATGCTGCCAGGAATTCTGTAGCACAGCAGTGTAAGCCATTTTAAAAACTTGACTATATCCTTATGCTATAAAAATACCTGGAATTTGGTTATTGCAGAAAAAAGTAACACATAAGTTACTGGCCTCTAAGGGACAGGAAGATCCTGTTCAATTACATTCAGTATGGGGAGATTTTTAGTTCATATAGTGTTCAGATTTGCAGGTATCTCTCTCCGTGCCACCTAGAGAAATATGGTTGTCAATATTTTAGGTTGGAAGTTTAGGTTTTGCACACCCCGCCTTTAGTTGGACGTATTATTGAGATTTTTTATTGTTTACCTGCCCCTGAGGTTCTATAATAATTGGAAAACTTATAAATATATATTAAAGAATAATAATACTAATACAAAAACTTGCATTCGAGATACAACTTAGACTTGATATAGCAGAAGACCCAAGACAAGGGTCACCCATGAGGTTTTTCCTTGGTTTTGCTAATTTGCAGCTCACATGGCTAGGGCTGGCCCTGTCATTAAGCTGAGTGAGGCAGGGGCCTCAAGGGGCAGATGCTAGGGATTGTGGCAGGAGCCTAATTCAGCCTTACTTCACATGGACTAGCCTGCTCTGTGCTCCTTAAGCTAGCCACACAGGGTGCTGTTGCTCACCTGCCCTCAGAAGGCCAAACATGTCCTGATGGTTCCTGAGAGGGGATCTTCGCGCAGTGTGGGTACAGTGGCAGTGGCAGTGCCAGTCCAATGCTCCTGCTGCCACACCTGCACCATGCTGAGGTCGCTGTACCTCCCCTTCTCCCTCTCCAGAACTGGCAGTGATGTTCAGCATTGGTACTCAAAAAGCCATTCATGTGAAGAGAACATATTTTGTGCCACCCAGCTGATGGAGAGGTTTCTGGGCACCATTGACATTTGTTTACCCCACCCCCTTAATCCAGAATAAAGAGCACTGGGATATGAAAAAATAAGAAAAATAAGAATAATTTTATTATTTATACCATGCCCATCTGGTTGGGTTGCTCCAGCCTCTCTGGGTAGCTTCCAACACATATAAAATCATAAAATCAAATAATGTTGCAACATGTGGGACTTTTTAGTTTAGAGGAAAAGGCAAGTAAGAGGCAATATGCTAGAAGTTTATAAAATTATGCAAGGCATAAAGAAAGTGGATATAGAAAAGTTTCTCTCTCATGACACTAGAACTTGGGGATATCCAATGAAGATAAAGGTTGGAAGAATCAGGATAGATGGAAGAAAGTATTTTTTCACGCAGTACATAGTTAAACTGTGGAACTCCCGTGGGAGGCAGTGCTGGCCACTAACCTGGATGGCTACAGAAGTGGAAAGGGCAAATTCATGGCAGAGAGGGCTATCACAAGCTAAGAACCACGATGTCAATGGCTCTGCCTCCAGGGTTGCAGGTAGTAATGCTTTGAATGCCACTTGTTGGAAAGCACGCAAGGGAAGGGTGCCTCTGTGCTCAAATCCTGCCTGCTCCCCCCCCCCCCCAGGGATCAGGCCACTGAGAGAACAGGAGGCTGAGCTAGATGGGCCACTGAGCTCTTTTTATTGAGAAATAACACAATAGTCTTAAATGGTCATCTTTGAAAAGCATTCGTAAATTGTATATGTCACTTTAATTGGAAATGTTTGAAGCAGAAACAAATGGAGCATTCCTTTTTAAAGAAAACACACACATCCTTTCAATCTGATTATAATTATTCCATGTATCAAGATTTCATCCTAACAGAAACACGTGACCTTTAAAACAGGTTACAACCACTCCATGTATCAAAGTTTCATCTCACTTCCTTCCTTAACGGCATAAAATTCTTGGTCAACAAATCATCTGTTTTATGCAAAATATTGATCCCTGAGAATTTTACAGCTTCTTGATCCATGTAAAAATAATAATTGCAAAACTTCACAGAGCTGGCTTCATCACCTGAATCATATTTCACCCATTATTACTGTATTTTCAGTATTTATCAATTAACCAGGTACTGCTGCATAATTCTTGGCTGGTAATTTTAAAACCCCATAAAGTAAGTAAATGTGTTGTAATTGAGGGGTTGGCATTTGCATATCTGATCCTTAAGGCTTTTATGCTCTGGCACCTTTATTAGAACCACCTTTCATTCAGCATCATGTTTTGCACATCTGATTGACTCTTGTGGGAAACAGGACAGTGGATGGGATGCATTCCTGGCTGGATCCAGCAGGACTCCTTTTCTATCCTTCTTAGCCTTAAGACAGGAATGGGCCCTCCATGCATCAAGGAAGAATACCTTGAGCACTGCTTCTCTATCCCCTCCCACCAAAGATGAGGAAGCTGTGCAGTGCTTGGCTCTGGACAGGGGCAGGATATGTAGGGCTCAGAGTGTTGTAGCCAATGTGAGGGAGTGGTCAGGCCAGGGTGTATAACTCCCACCCCAAATCACTTTGCTCTTTGCAATTTGAGCTCTGCTTCTGGCCTTCTGCCCAGGTTACAAGGCAAGGTTACTTGGTCCTGAAAAGGTCCAGGAGGGTGGCTGGCTTTGGGTGTCTCCCAAATTAGCCACTGGGGGTGGGGTGGATGGAGCTCTTTCTTGTTGCTGCTCACCTTACACCAGGGGCAGGGAACCCTTTTCAGCCCAAGGGCCACATTCCCTTCTGGATAACCTTCTGGGGGCCACAGGCCATTGGTGGGCAGCACCAGAGGCAAAACTAGGCAGAGCAAGACTGGCATTTTTAGCCTCTGCCCACAGGCGTCTTACTGCATGTGCTTGCAGTATGCTCGCCTCTCTATGCTCGCCAGCATCTGAGGACTCTGCTTGAATGGAGTTTAAATGGTTGTCACTTGCTCTGGGACCTCATGGATTATTTTATTATTTCAAATAATAAAATAAAACAATAAGGATGCATTCCAGCCTATTAAAATCTCTCATCTGCAGTGCAAGGCAGGGCTGGGGAGTCGTGGGGCTTGGGAGGGAGCTTAGCTCAGGAAGTCTGAAGGGCTTGACCACGAGGCCTGGAGGGCTGCCTTTGGCCAGTGGGCCGAGGTTCCACCTCCCCCTGCCTTCATACTGTATGTTTAAGGGGGATTAGAGATTAACGATGGGGGGGGGACTAAATAGACAAGGGCCTTGACCACAACTGGCAGGCATTTCTTGTTCACTGAGGCAAAGCAGTTTGAGCATCTCACACGGATCCTGGCTCAACAGCACTGCTGCCAATTAGTTTCTGGGCCCAATTCAAAGTGCTAGTTTTGACCTATAAAGCTTTAAATGGCTCAGGACTGCATTCTTGAAGGACCACCTCTCCCCATATGAGCCAACCCAGCCCTGAGATCATCCTCCAAGGGCCTTCCTTGTGTTCCCCCTCCATGAGAGGTCTGGAGTGTGGCAACACGAGAGCAGGGCCTTTTCCTATGGTGGCTACCCGTTTGTGGAATGCTCTCTCCAATGGAGACTCGCCTGGCACCTTCATTATACATCTTTATGTGCCAACCAGTCTTTGGGCTGATTAATGTTCTATGTCCTTTTAAATGTGTTTGTGAAGGGAGTGGTGTTTATTGGTTTGTTTTGTGCTTGTTTTTATTATGTATTTTGGGTTTTTATTTTGTATTTTTATGCTGTGAACAACCCTGAGATCTTTTGGTAAAGGGCAGTATAAGTAAGTAAGTAAGGACACGGGTGGCGCTGTGGTCTAAACCACTGAGCCTAAGGCTTGCCGATCAGAAGGTTGGTGGTTCAAATCCCCGTGACGGGGTGAGCTCCCGTTGCTTGGTTCCTACTCCTGCCAACCTAGCAGTTCAAAAGCACGTCAAAGTGCAAGTAGATAAATAGGTACCGCTCCGGCGGGAAGGTGAACGGCGTTTCTGTGCGCGCTGCTCTGGTTCGCCAGAAGCGGCTTAGTCCTGCTGGCCCCATGACCCGGAAGCTGTACGCCGGCTGCCTTGGCCAGTAAGGCGAGATGAGCGCCACAACCCCAGAGTCGGCCACGACTGGATCGAATGGTCAGGGGTCCCCTTAACTTTAAGTAAGTAAGTCAATAAAAGAATAGATTGTGAGGAACTAAGTTGCAGTTAAGTAACTGATGAACACTCAAAAGCACCAGGATGGTGAGCAGGGAGTCCCCAAGTCTCTTATCTAGGGTCTGAGACTTGGAGGCAGGGAAAAGGACCCACAGCCAGAGTTTTGGGGCTAGTGTGTGTGAGCTCTGTGAGGCATCCTTCAACCCAGCCAGAAGAAGGGGAGCCAGATGGGACAGAAGCAGTTAGTATATTGCTTTCAGCTCAGAATGGCATCAGACTTGCAGAGGTGACTCCTGTTTTGGGTAGGTTCCCACACACTGTTTGAATAGGAGTAGAGGAGCATAGAAAGATGCCTTAGACCAAGTCAGATTCACGGTCTATCTAACTCAGTATTGTCAGTGCTGAGTGGCAGCAGATATCCAGAGTTTGAGACTGCAGACACATCAGAACCAACCTGGAAATGCCAGAGACTGAACCCAGGAGCATTTTAATGCAAACCAGGTGCTCTGCCACTGACTGATTGCCTTTTCCAAATCATTGCATATCTCCATGCTTTGTAAATATAATTGTGTTCCTAGTTTGTCTTATAGCAAGTGTCTCACCTCTTTATTAAGAGTGTAGGTACAAATACCAGATTCCAGGGGTAAAAACAAATTAATATTATTTATTAAATTTGTATACTGCCCCATACCTGCATGTCTCAGGGCGGTTACAATATGAAATCACAATATAAAAACAGAAAATACATAATAAAAAAACAAACAATCCAATAACTTGCCCCCGCCCCAACATATTTTCAAATCAGCCAAAGGCCTGGTTGCAGAGGTGTTTTTCCTGATACCGTAAAATATATAATGAAGGTGCCAGGTGAATCTCCCTGGAGAGAGCATTCCACAAATGAGGAGCCCCTGAAGAAAAGGCCTGTTCTCATGTTGCCACCCTGTGGACCTCTTGTGGAGAGACACATGAAGAAGGGCCTCCGAGGATGATCTCAGGGTCCAGTACATATGAAAAAGAAAGGTTGGGTAAGTGCTTTCACACCCCACTCAAGCATTTTGAGAAACATCCGGCTGGTCAATGTAGCAAGTAGGATGTTGGAACAAGTGACTCTTCAGTTTTATCCTGCAAGCAACTTCCTGTGCCCTTGAAAAGGCCCACTTCTTCCTTTGTACTTAGACCTGGGTTTCATTGACCCCTTATAAAATTGTCAGTGACCATTACGCAAAAACCTAGAAATGCAAAAGAAAAAAGTCAAGAAATATAAATATATAATAAACATTTATTAATAGTCAATTGCCATTATGACAAATCATAAAATGTAAAACCAACCAACCAACCAACCAACAAACAAACAGGGATTTTGTTGTATTGTGGAATCAACTTGTTAAACATAGACACATCAGTGACAAGGCTGATGTACCCTGTAAATATCCATGCCTTTCATTTCTGAGGCTCATAGTTTATTTTATTCTATTTTTTACATTATACCTAGTAAACTCCTTTTTCACCTCCTTTTGACACCTAGGATTTTATTCCCGCCCTGTGCGGTCCCATCAACCCCAGCAGGGTTAATGACGACCACTTTCCTGCCTGTACTGCAAATGAAGCCAACAGAAACTGGATCACTCTGGCAGGAGGATCTTAAATGTGGTCAGTGTAACTGAGGACACAATTCCCTCCAGTAGCTCATCAGAGCTATTCAAAATGTAAAAAAATAGGTGGACATTGTGAATCAATTACTTTGATTGTTTTTTTAATGGGATAAAGCTGACTTTGTTAGCAAAGGGGCTATTTTCACAATTTCCAAATAATTATTTCTGTTGCTAATAATCCTTAATGGTAAAGGTATGATCTGCAGCAAATCTGCAAATGATCAGGCTACAAAGTTCTCTAGTTGTACATTTCCTAAGCAGGTACAGAGGCACATTGTACAGATTGTACATGACTGATTGCCATAGGCTACTGGGGCCAGATCATAAAACTTCCCCATTTAACACTAGAACTCTTACTAAAACAACAGAATCAGCAAATCCACATGCCATGGAATAGTTATGGTCACCATTAAGCAGCTAATGCTTAACAGAATTACTGCTCTGTGTGTAATTTTTATGCCTCGGGCATGCATGGTTCAAGTGTCCCTTGCTCATGTCAGTTCCGTTTTATATAAGTTTTTTGGGGGGATTAAATATATCCAATTGCAAAGGAATAGCAGAGTGGGCTACCACATCAGAAACTAAGTGGAGGGCAGCTGCTAATTAGCATGCAACATTTACACATTATTTCCATGTATGGGGTGAGTTGCAATCTGGACATTGCTGGGGAGTAAGACCTTTCCCAGTGACCTTCAACTGATGCTGGGAAATAGTAATTGTGGCAAACAAGGCAGAGGAGGAGGAGAGCTGTCCCCTTGCAAACTGGGTAGAAAAAAAAAACCATTTATGGCTGTTTTAATTTAGGAAAAAGACAGGGGGCTATAGACAGAAGCTTCTAAAATGGCACATGTGGTGGACGTGAGTGGGGATAAGTTTTGTTCTCTCTCTCAGCTCATGAGAACTCAAGGTCACCAGACGAAACTGGTCCTCCCTAGATTCAGTACAGAGAAAAAAAGGACTCCTTTGCACAACATGCCATTAACTTGTGGAGCTTGTTTCCACAAGATGTAGCAATGATGGCCACTGGCTTAGATGGATTTAAAAGGGACTTGGACAACTTCACGGGGGAGAAGTCTTTTGGCAGCAGCCTGAGTTTCCATGTTCAGATGCAGTGTATCATTGAATACTCATTTTTGGGAAGCAACAGTGGGCAGAGTTGGAGCCTTTGTGTCCCACTAGAAAATAAGCGGAACAGAAATCTAAAACAAAAGGGATCCCTTATGGTCCAGTGTCCAGACTCACAAATCTTAGCATTGGATTAAGAGGGATCTGTGGACCCTAAGACATAGACATACACACATTCCCCCCACCTTAGGATGCAGCCACTGGGGAGCCTTTTGCATCAACGACAAGGGAGACAACCCCCATATTTAGTATTACTATTCTTCCTCTAGCTTCTGCCTCCTGAATGACTTCCTGCCTACATAATCCCCATCATCCCCAATTACACCACCATGACATTTCCAGATATGTCAGATCTATTTCCACAACCAAAGTGTTTCTCCCATAAATGGGGACACTACTGCAGGAATACTGTTAGCATTACAATTGTAATTTTAACTGTTTGAACTTTTGGTACGGTTCTGCTCAATGCTTAGCTCCCCCTGCTCTGGACACTCTGTTCTCTTGCATGCCAGCCTCTGTCCAGAGTCCTGAAGTTACCTGCGCCACTTGAAACTTCTGACTGATGCTGTAGACTCACTGCTAGTTCCTGACTGTTTTATAGGGATGGAGGAGAATTTCATTCAACCCACATTTAAAATGAACTAAGCTAATTTGCAATTTCCAATCCTATTTGCAAATCAGAACACAGTATTGATCAGATTACTCATATAATACTCATATAATATAATTTGCAGTGCTGTTTCAGGTTTGTTTTCAAGTTTCTAAAATGCATATATAAATGTATATATTCTACAGTGTAAATGTATTTTAGGAGACTGCATAGAGAAACATGCACAATACATATTGTAGATGGAAATGACATGCGAAATGTATCTATTCAGAAAAATTCATACAAAAATGTGACCTTTTAAAGGAAAGATCAACAATTTAAATGTGAAAGTACAATGTTTTTCTAAAAAAAACTGCAGAAAACGGGGTAGGTTGAGCTCTGCATTCCTATCATGAAACAGGAGTCTGGACTATTTCTAAAGTTCTGTCTTTGCTGCTGGGAAGTTTTTCTTCTGTGGGCTTTGACACTAAACAAGAAAAGATCTAACCTAAAGTGGGTTTTTTAAAACAACAACAACAACAACAACAGGATGCTGGTAATATTTTTCGAGGCAGGCATGTATGGAGGAGTTTCCTCTGTGAAAATTACTCTCAGTTCTTCTTTTCTTACTGCATTTTTAGTGGATGTTCCTTCTGACAAAGTGATCGATCAGCTTCCTTAACACTCTGGACAAGTGCACTGCAGGACATGTTTATCTCCAGAGCAGCTTAACAATCTTTTTATAGGTTTGTTCTTTGCGTAGAACTGTTTTCTAGCGTTACTTAGCTCTGAAGCCTCAGGAAGATTCCCAGGGAATCTTCCATCATGCTGTCTGAGAACAAAATCCTTGTTCAGATTGATGAGATAATTGCGCTGCTAAAAGGCACCAGTTAAATGTAGCCCAAGCAGGTAATGGAAGGATGATGAATGGAGGGCAGGCAAACAATCACTGACTGACAGAACAGGGATGCTACCTCCTGGATTTGCTTTTCTGGGCATGCAGCCACCTTTGGTTAGCTGTGCAAGATTTGATGGCTCTTGTCCAGGTACTTAAAAGATCTGAGGTCACAGATCCATGATACAAATTTGCATGAGATATACATGCAAATTTAGGCTGACTTTCAGAGGGGGAGAAGCCAAACTCTCAGGGGTTAATTAGCCTCTGGGCAGTTTAAGTTGTCAGGTGGGTGGGATCTCACTGGCACTGTATTTTGCAGGGCACCCAGGTGCCCTGTAAGCAAAGTAAATACATACCTAAATAATAATAAAATAGTTAGGTTTAAAAAGGAAAGAAAGAAAATGGGGGAGAGGCAGGAGATCTGGGACCCAATACAAAGGTTTTGGAGTAGAGTCCCCTTGGGTTGTGTGCCTAGAAACGTCTTACCACTCTGAAAGCTAAAACTGTCGACAGAGCTGTGTGTATTATTATTGCTATTAAAAGTAAAAAGGTAAAAGATAAAGGATGGCTTACCTTTTGGTTAAGTCCAGTCAGATATGACTATGGGGTATGTTGCTCATCTCCACTTTCTGGCCAAGGAAGCTGGCGTTTGTCCACAGACAGCCTTCTGGGTCTTGTGGTCAGCGTGACTAAACTGCTTCTGATGCAACAGGACACTGTGACGGAAACCAGAGTGCACAGAAATGACATTTATCTTCCAGCCACAGCAGCACCTATTTATCTACTTGCACTGGTGTGCTTTTGAACTGCTAGGTTGGTAGAAGCTGGGACAGAGCTCACCCCGTCGTGGGGATTCAAACTGCTGAGCATCTGATTGGCAAGCCCAAGTGGTTTAGACCACAGCACCACCTGCCACCCTCAATTAGTGTTATAAAATGTTTAAAGTCTATACAATTTTGTAAGCACTGTACAGGAATTATAAAGGAAGAGAGTCTGGAGGTTTGCAGTCTAATAAAATATGACACAAAAGGAAAAAGAGCAAACTTAGCAGAGGACTCTTAGTTACACTTAGCACTCCATGAGAGGGGGGGTCTTGTCCAGCCCAGGACCTCCAGACACACTGCCCAGGCTTGTGCCTTCGGGAGGTCACTTTGCTGCTGCTAATGCAGCAGTTTGACTTCACCCCCCCAAGGTTCACTCCATTGTCTCTCGAGGCAGACAAATGCCAGCAATGGATGGCTCCCATTTTAAAACTTACTAGTATGTTTCTAAGCATCATTAAAAGTACTAGTTAAGACCTACCATATATCAGCAGTGGGGAACCTCCAACCCACAGACCTAATTCAGCCCACCAAGCCTCCTGCCAGGTCTATGGTTAAGCCACACCCACCTGCTGTAAACCTGACATCACTGTTGATGTCACATTTTATGTTAGGTGTGGAGCAGGTAAAGACACAACTGAGCCAAAAGTGGGGTTTGAAAGCAAAAAACAACCAGTGGATCATTAGAGTTTCTGAGCACAGTGCTATGCAAGCCCTGACCATCAGCTGACCTTTCACTGGTGAAAATCTTTTCAATCAGGTCTTTGCCCCCAAAGCTGACATTACAGCCATTGTAAATATGTTGCCCATCCTGCTCCATAGTAGCAGGAGATTGCAGGAGGACACTGAGTTCCTTGAGGTCAATCAGCAGCTTGCAGGTGTATATAAGGACTCCATTTCAGCTAGCTGCTCACTGGAACAACTTTGGAGCTCTGTGTTCCTGGAACGCTGTCTGAACCCCACCGAAACCACATCTTTCATTACACCCCTGCTGGACCTTGCCTTGCATTTCTACACCACAGAACAGGAAACAAATCATGCTTTGATATGCTCCGTGCTCACTCTGGATGCACACAAACACACAGATATATGTCATGTACACCATCCATCTACACATCTGCAAGAGCAAGACTTATGTATGAAGCACACCATGCTCTTTACAGGAGTCTTCTCAACTTGGTACCCTCTAGATGTTGTAGACTGCAACTTCCACCATGCCTGACCATTGACCATGATGAGTGCAGCTGATGGGAGTTGTAGTTAGCAGCATCTGGAAGGAACAAGGCTGTGAAGGGCTGCTTTATATAGTATTATACATGCACATCTGCTTTGCAAAACATTCTTTGCAACTTCTCAAAAATGTTATTAATACCCATACACTTACAGTTATTTGAAACTTCCTGACTTCAAAATGAAAATATGAGTTTAGCTTTCAATACTAACTTTCAATTTATGTGTGGAAGTGCAAATACAGTTTCCACAGATACTGCCTTACTATTTTTTTTACCTAATAAGCAAGATAATTTGCCTTGCAGCAGTAAAAAAGATACATTAGTATGTAGCAGATCAAACCTTTATTATTTGTTTAAAATGTATAATGTGGGAAATTTTCAAACACTGGAGATCTGTAGACGTTGACTATCTGAACTTCCTTAAAATCTTCTGAACAGTGCTTGGCAGTGCATGCAGGGCGGTGGGGGGGGGGGAGGGGGGATCAGCCATGACAATGTTGCTCTGCTTTGTGAGACAACAACATTGGCACAGATTTTCATATTCAAATGCAGACATGAAATATGCAAATATGTCTAGGAGCCATTGCTGACCTGCTTTTATATGATTTTTTAAAACAATATTTTAGAGATGGCTATTGAAAACTTTTGTTTATTGTGCAAAAGCTGTTGTGTCTTTAGCAGCTTTTAAAATTCAGTTCATTTTGCAAAACCCTTCCAAGTTAAGGAAAGTCATTTGAGTTTCCTTGCAGAACTTGTAACAAGAGTTTCTGCCTGCTGCCTCCCACTCCTGACTAGTAGAAGAGCCTTATTAGCATATGTCTCACACAGCCTGACACCTTCCAGATGTCTCCACTCTGGAATGAAAGTCTGACCTAGAAGGAGCAAAACCTGTCATTTTTTTAAGGCAAGGAAGCAGCTTCAAAGCTTAGCTGATGCATTCTTGCAAACATGTAGATGGAAATGTTCCTGTTTGTTTCTGGTTGTGAGGAAGGGAGGGGTTTCAAGGATTTGCCACAAGTCTCCATGCAGTCCCACTTCTCTTCCTTAGATGGTGTCATTTCCCCCTGCAGAATCACAGGCTTGACTCTGAAAAGAGGTTCTATTTGGCTGCCATCTTAATAGCCATTGATTAAACATATCTTCCATGCTATACGTACATGGGGGGGGGGGGGGTAGACAGATATGTCAGTTTCAAGTTCCAATTTTTTCCAGTCATGAGTTCAGTTTACCCCATCTCCACATTGGTCAGAGATTTGGGGTTTTAGGTGTGTATCAAAAATCATGGGGTGTATTGGGTGTTAGGGGAGGGGTAGCACCTCTGGTGGGGGACACATTGTGCACCTTCTGGGATAGTTTGCCCACCTTTGGTTGGCACCCTGCACTCATCTCTCACCTGTGGCTCCTGGAAGCTGCCAGCATGTGACAGCAGCCACACCTCGGAATGGCTTTGACTGGCTGGCTAAACCTGGTGAAGGTAGCCAATGGGTCTCAAACCCTCGGTGAGTTAGGGACTACCCCAGCATGTGAAGACAGGCTCCAGTGGATGGAGTGGATGAGACCAAGAGTGGGTCAAGAAGACAGTTTCTGCAGGTGCTACAGAGGGACATGGGCAGATGGGGCTTGTCAACCTGGAAAGGTACCTCATCTAGGAGAAGGAAAATTCTGATCCTAAACCTCCATTGCCTGCAAGATATCTTTGGGAAAAGAAAAGGCTAAGGAGTAAACCCTACACAAATCTGGAGTGGAGTCCCTAAGAAGTTTGGATAGCTCCTTGTATACATCCTTCTGGCAACTCTTGCAGCCAAGCTGGTGCCAAACATACTGCTCTGCTTTCCTTTACACCACATCAGCAAGTCCAAGAGGGTGGTCTTATTGTCTGGGCAACCAAGGACCTCCAGACACACTGTCCAGACTTGCATCCTGAGGAAGTCACTTTGGTGCTGCTAACACAGCATAGAATCATAGAGTTGGAAGAGACCACAAGGGCCATCAAGTCCAACCCCCTGCCAAGCAGGAAACACCATCAGAGCACTCCTGACATATGGTTGTCAAGCCTCTGCTTAAAGACCTCCAAAGAAGGAGACTCCACCACACTCCTTGGCAGCAAATTCCACTGTCAAACAGCTCTTACTGTCAGGAAGTTCTTCCTAATGTTTAGGTGGAATCTTCTTTCTTGTAGTTTGTTTTTTTTTAAAAAAATAATTTTTATTCATTTTTCAAACACATAATAGAAACAAAACACAAAACAAAAACATACAATACATTTAAACAAGTATAACTTCATAATTGTATTTTCATACACCTTCTTTCCTTCGACTTCCCCATACCTCCCCATCCCTGCATCCTTGTTTTATGGTTCTTTAGCAACCCTTTGGTCAATTTATCTTGATTCCCTTTCATTAAATTTCCTTTACTTTTTTAGTTACAGCTGTAATTCTCTGTTTCTTACCCCTTGACATCTTAGCATCCCTCAATTTTACAACAGTTTTTAAGGTATATTTTAAATTTCTTCCAGTCCTCTTCCACTGTCTCCTTCCCCTGGTCACGGATTCTGCCCGTCATCTCAGCCAGTCCCATAAAGTCCATCACCTTTGTTTGCCATTCTTCCAGAGTAGGTAGTTCTTGCCTCTTCCAATACTTTGCCAGTAGAATTCTTGCTGCTGTGGTAGCATACATAAAGAAAATCCTATCCTTCTTTAACACCAATTGGCCAACCATGCCCAAGAGAAAAGCCTCTGGTTTCTTAGGAAAAGTCCACTTAAGGACTTTCTTAATTTCATTATAGATCATTTCCCAAAAAGCTTTAATCTTCGGGCAGGTCCACCAAAGGTGATAAAAAGTACCTTCAGTCTCATTACATTTCCAACATTTATTATTGGGCAGATGATAGATTTTTGCAAGCTTGACTGGGGTCATGTACCACCTGTAGATCATTTTCATTATGTTTTCTTTTAAAGCATTACATGCAGTAAATTTAATACCGGTAGTCCATAACTGTTCCCAGTCAGCAAACATAATATCATGACCAATATCTTGTGCCCATTTAATCATAGCTGATTTCTGTTGATTTATAGCAGTGTCCATGCACAGCGGAATGATGAGGAATATGTGTACATACTCTAAATTGCTTTATTTACATTTCAAAGCTGGTAGATTACAGAAATGCATCTTTCCTCTGCCGAAGCAGAAAAGGCATCCTCTCTCCTCTGAAGCACGGAGAGAATCACACTGAGAGAACAGTGAAAAACAGGAAACCAGTGTACGTCACATCCAGCCTCCCCTTTCCCGTGGGAAACACAACAGCAATGCTGTCTGTGGAATGTAAACATTGTCTTGTGACAAGCCTTTCGCTGCACAGTGAAGAGAGCAGAAACCAACATCCTCCCCCTTTCTGTGAACACCACTGGGCAGCGTGTTCATACAATATCAGTACAAACCCAACTTCTGCACATAGGTACAGTGTTGATCCCTTGATACAATCTTGGACAATACATCAGCAGGAATTTCATTACTTGGCATATAGGACACCGTTACGAGTCCCTTCTGAATACGTTCCCTAGCATGTTGCAACTTCAATTGCAAGTGCTTCGTGCTTTGCTTACAACCTTCAGAATTCAGCAAAGCCAAACATGCTTTGTTGTCCTGGTAAACCTGGATTGGACATTTGACAGGAATTTTCATGTCTTTGCACAATTGGAACAACCATTCACAATCCTTAAGTGAATAAGACAGTGCATTCAGTTCAGCTTCACAAGTACTTAAGCTAACTGTTGTTTGCTTCTTGCATGACCAATCAAATAGAGCCTGATTGTACATATAGCAAACTCCAGACGTACTTTTCCTGTCTGTTGTGTCACCTCCAAAACTTGCATCTGCAAATACCTCAAGACCACCAGACTTCTGATTGTTAAATCTCAGTCTGTAATGCATAGTGCCTTTCAAATACCGCGCTATGCGTTTCAGAGCTTTCCAATCCTTAACAGTAGGATTGTTGACTTGTCTGCTTAGCAAATTACAGCTAACAGCAATGTCTGGTCTTGAACATCTGGCAATGAAGTTTAGCTTGCCTAGCACACTTCTGTACAGTGTAGTGTCAGAAAATGCTTCTTCAGTGTCATCTACCTGATAACCTGTTGTCATTGGTGTGTCTACAGGGTTAGCATCCATCAGGTTTAGTTTGCCTAACACATCAGCAATTTTCCGTGACTGGTGTACTAGAATGTTACCAACTTGATCTCTCTCTATTTCCAGAGATAGGTAGTTGTTTACCTCACCAAGATCTTTCATGTCAAAGTGTTCTTTTAGTTGAGCTAGGGCGTTATTGTACATTGTGACATCTTTCCAAAAGAATAACAAATCATCAACATAAAACAAACAATACAGTTTCTTTTGCCCCTCCTCTTTGACAAATACACATGGATCAGCTTTCCCTTGCTTAAAACCTAGAGAAAACAATACCTCAGTGAGTTTTGTGTGCCAACACCGTGCACTTTGTTTGAGACCATAAAGGGACTTCTTCAGAGCACAAACAAATCCCTGTTTTACCTGTACGCCATCAGGTGGAAGCATATAAAGTGATTCATTTAGAGATCCGTACAGAAAAGCTGTATTCACATCGTGGTGACTAATGTGTAGATTCTCCTCTGCAGCTAGCTTGAGCATAAGCCTAATGCTCTCATACCTCACTGTGGGTGAGTAGGTCTCGTGATAGTCTTCACCTGGTACCTGTGCAAAACCTCTGGCTACCAATCTGGCTTTGTGTCTGACTATCTTGCCATTTTGATCAGTCTTCGCTTTGAAGACCCATTTGCTTCCAAGCAGTTTCATTCCTGGAACTACTGGAACAAGTTCCCATGTTTTGTTCCTTTCCAAGGAATCAAGCTCAGCCTTCATGGCATTTAACCATGGCTCAGCTTCCTTTGAATCCAAATCCTGGATTTCTTGGAAACTTGAAGGTTCAAATACCTTCTTGGAGCTTTTAACAGCTGTTACTGCTATCTTAGCAAACTCATCAGCAAATCTCTTTGGAGGTCTACCTTTTGTGGCTCTTTGTGACCTGCGAATTAGCCTTAGGTCTTCAACACTCTCCTCTTCCTTCTTAGGAGAAAAGCGACCTATTGTGAACAATGGTTCCTCCAATTCTTGATCAGAGCTTTCAGAGGGTCGCATAGAGGCTTTCGCACTCTTGAAATCCTCTGAATCACCTGATTCAGTTTCAGACTCAGAATCAGAACTTTCATCAGTGGGTGTGGATTGCTGTGGTTGCTTTTGACTATCCTCAGTCTCATCACTGTCATCAGGATAACATTGGAAAATTCCCACATTCTCCCCCCACTTGGCATTGTACTCAACACTTCTTGTGAGCTTAATAGTCTTAGAGTCAGTCATCCTTATTCTGTAAGAACCTTTCTCATAACCTAGAAAGATACCATGCAAACCACGCTTGTCTAACTTGGAGTTTTGTGGTGAGTGAACCCACATGTCAGAACCAAAAATTTTCATGTGTTTGATGTATGGCTTCTTGCCAAACATCTTCTCATAGGGGGTACAACCAATCGCTGAAGATAACCTGCGATTATAACTGTAAGTGAAGCATGAGAGAGCTTCGGCCCAATAACTCTCTGGAAGATTTGCATCATGCAGCAAAGTTTTTAACCCTTGAAGCAATGTCTGATTTGCCCGTTCTGCAAGTCCATTCTGCCATGGCGAGCGAGGACTAGACAAATCGTGTTGAATTCCTTTCTCAGTCAGAAAAGCTTCAAACTGCTGAGAAGTGAATTCCCCTCCGCGATCACTGAAAAGAGTCTTTACCTTCTTACCATGCACATTTTCCAACCAAGCACAGAATTCCTTGAACCTGGGAAAAGCCTCTGATTTCTGCTTGAGATTATACACATGAATATACCTGGAAAATGCATCAATGAGAACCATGAAGTACCTATTTCCACCCAAAGAGGGCGCTAGTGGTCCAACCAAATCAGCATGAACAATTTGGTATGGTTCTGTAGCTTGCCTACTAGACACCTTACCTTTCGCAGCCATTTTTACCTTGTTTGCTGCGCATGCCTTGCACTTCATGTGGTACCTGCAGGGTTTAATAGTCATACCTTCAACCAAGGCAGGCATTTTAGATACTGCCTCAAAACCCAAATGTCCAAATTTTCGATGAAAATCATGAATACATTCTGCATGCAAACTTTTGTTAGAACCTGCAATGCAACAAGTGTCATCCTGCACAACATCATCATAATACAAAACATATAAACGATCAACATATTCAGCATACAATACATAATCATTTTTCTTTGTGATGATGCACCTTTTGTTCTTAAAGGAAACGTCAATGTTCTGCTCATTCAGCTGTCCGACGCTGAGCAGATTATGTTTGGCATCTGGCACATAAAGTACATTCTGTATCGATAAGTCCAAACTGTGAAGAACAACAGTTCCGTAGCCTTTACTGGGAATTGTGTGGTCATCCGCCTGGTGAATCGCACCTTCCTGCGATGTAAAAGACACGAACAGTCGCTTATCGTTGCACATGTGATGGGTTGCCGCTGAATCAACAACGAAGAAAGATCTAGACGTCTTCTGGACCTCTGCAACTTTTGGAGTGAAGCGTGAGACCATTGCTTTGTGCTGCGTTGTCCTGAACACTGGACCTTTGCCTTTGCCTCGACCTTTTCCACGCGATGAGCTTTCGCTGCGCTACTCTGTCTTGGCCCTGGGATATCTGCATTTCCTCTTCATATGGCCTAGACGTCCACAGGAGTAGCATTTCACTGCCTTCAAAGCTTTGGCGCCATCTGGTGGTTCCACTGCACTCTGGGATGACGTCTGTGAAGACTCCCCCTTTCCCATGCAGCTAGCACCCCGGCAATCTGCTTCATTCTGAATCACAGCAGTATCACAAGCTACTCTGAGCTGAGCATGTGGCTGATTGGCATCAGATTCCCCACTTGCATCAGCCAGCCTTCTGCAGCTAGCCATATTATGCAGCTTGTTAAAATAAAACATAGTAGATCCAGCTTCTGTCCTCAAGTGTGCCTCCCTCAAAGCGTCCCAAATTTCTCTGGCTGAGGTCTTATCACGCAATAGACAGAGCTCTTCTGGGGATACTATCAATGTAAGAGTTCCCCTTGCTTTGGAATCTTTAGCTTTCCATGCATCTGTAACTGGAGCTGGGGGGATGTCTGTAATAACTTCAAACAGACCCTCTTTCCGCAGAATAGCCTCTGCATAGATAACCCAGTCCGTATAATTTTTCTTATTGAGCTTGGGAATCCCACAAGCATCCTGAAGGGCCATCATGACTCTGGCATTAGCCTTCTGCATCATCTCTGCTGCTTTAAACAAGCTGCTTTATACAAGCTGCGTCTGTGCTGCTTCAAGCCTCATTCCAAAGGCAAGTTCAAAAGTGCTTTCTCTCTGCTGCCCTAAATCATGCTGCGTCACTCCTGCAGCTGCTTCAGCCCTTTTAAAAGTTACTTTCGATTTCCCCAGCATAGGAGCTGTTCCTTTGATCCGTTGCCTGTGTCCGGCAAACGGCTTTAAAAGTTCAAAGTCCAGCCATAAAGCCATTAAATAGAAGCTGGCAGGCTGCCCGGAGCAGTAGCACATACCTCATCAATCATCTTGACGCGCAGATACCGTCCGATCCGTCCCTTTGCATTCCGATCCTTTTGCCGGCATTCAGATGACTGCGTCTTCTGGGCCATAACCAAAATGTTGATTTATAGCAGTGTCCATGCACAGCGGAATGATGAGGAATATGTGTACATACTCTAAATTGCTTTATTTACATTTCAAAGCTGGTAGATTACAGAAATGCATCTTTCCTCTGCCGAAGCAGAAAAGGCATCCTCTCTCCTCTGAAGCACGGAGAGAATCACACTGAGAGAACAGTGAAAAACAGGAAACCAGTGTACGTCACATCCAGCCTCCCCTTTCCCGTGGGAAACACAACAGCAATGCTGTCTGTGGAATGTAAACATTGTCTTGTGACAAGCCTTTCGCTGCACAGTGAAGAGAGCAGAAACCAACAATTTCACCATCTCATCCTGTGTGTTCCATTTCAACAGCAAATTATACATTCTTGATAAGTTCTTAGTATTGGGTTCTAACAATTCTGTTTCTAGTTTTGACCTCTCTTTCTGAAATCCTATTTTCCTGTCCTGTTTGAATGTCTCATTTATCTGATGATAGTGCAACCAATCTCGAACTTTGGGCTTTAATTTCTCATAACTCTGAAGTTTAACCCTTTCACCATCATATTATAAAATTTCCCAATATTTTGGCCATTTAGTCCATATTAAGCTTTTTCACTTCCTTAGCTTCCATTGGTGACACCCACCTGGGAGTTTTACTTTCCAACAAATCTTTATATCGAATCCAGACATTATACAATGCTTTCCTTACAATATGGTTTTTAAAGCCTTTATACACCTTTGCCTTATCATACCATAAGTATGCATGCCAGCCAAAGCTATTATCATACCCTTCCAGATCCAAAATGTCTGTGTTCTCAAGAAGTAGCCAGTGTTTCAACCAGCAAAAAGCTGCCGATTCATAATAAAGTCTTAAGTCCGGCAGGGCAAACCCCCCTCTATCTTTTGCATCAGTTAAGATCTTAAATTTTATTCTGGGCTTTTTGCCCTGCCAGACAAATTTTGATATATCTTTCTGCCACTTCTTGAAACAATCCATCTTGTCCAAAATCTGCAACGTCTGAAATAAAAATAGCATTCTAGGCAATACATTCATCTTAATAGTAGCGATCCGGCCTAACAAGGAAAGCTTCAACCTTGACCATATTTCTAGATCTTTCTTTACTTCTAACCAACATTTTTCATAATTATCCTTAAATAAATTCACATTCTTAGATGTTAAGTTTATCCCCAGGTATTTCACTTTTTTCATTATTTCCAAACCTGTTTCATTCTGAAATCTCTCTCTTTCCTCCATTGTTAAATTTTTTTCCAACACTTTCGTTTTTTGTTTGTTCAGTTTAAATCCTGCTACTCGACCAAATATTTCAATTAATTCTAATACTCTTTTAGTACTAGTGTCTGGCTGTTGCAGGGTCACTTCTTTCTTGTAGTTTGGATCCATTTCTCCGTGTCCGCTTCTCTGGAGCAGCAGAAAACAACCTTTCTCCCTCCTCTATGTGACATCCTTTTATATATTTGAACATGGCTATCATATCACCCCTTAACCTCCTCTTCTCCAGGCTAAACATGCCCAGCTCCCTTAGCCGTTCCTCATAAGGCATCGTTTCCAGGCCTTTGACCATTTTGGTTGCCCTCCTCTGGACCCGTTCCAGTTTGTCAGTGTCCTTCTTGAACTGTGGTGCCCAGAACTGGACACAGTACTCCAGGTGAGGTCTGACCAGAGCAGAATACAGTGGCACTATTACTTCCCTTGATCTAGATGCTATACTCCTATTGATGCAGCCCAGAATTGCATTGGCTTTTTTAGCTGCCGCGTCACACTGTTGGCTCATGTCAAGTTTGTGGTCAACCAAGACTCCTAGATCCTTTTCACATGTACTGCTCTCAAGCCAGGTGTCACCCATCTTGTATTTGTGCCTCTCATTTTTTTTGTCCAAGTGCAATACTTTACATTTCTCCCTGTTAAAATTCATCTTGTTTGTTTTGGCCCAGTTCTCTAATCTGTCAAGGTCGTTTTGAAGTGTGATCCTGTCCTCTGGGGTGTTAGCCACCCCTCCCACTTTGGTGTCATCTGCAAATTTGATCAGGATGGCCTTGAGTCCATCATCCAAGTCGTTGATAAAGATGTTGAATAAGACCGGGCCCAAGACAGAACCCTGTGGCACCCCACTAGTCACTCTTCTCCAGGATGAAGAGGAACCATTGATGAGCACCCTTTGGGTTCAGTCAGCCAGCCAGTTACAAATCCACTGAGTGGTAGCATAGTCAAGACCGCATTTTACCAGCTTCTTTACAAGAATATCATGGGGCACATTGTCAAATGCCTTGCTGAAATCAAGGTAGGCTACATCCACTGCGTTCTCTTCATCTACCAGGCTTGTAATTCTGTCAACAAATGAGATCAGGTTAGTCTGACATGACTTATTTTTCAGAAATCCATGCTGACTATTGGTGATCACAGCATTCCTTTCTAGGTGCTCACAGACTGTTTGCTTAATGATCTGCTCCAGAATCTTCCCTGGTATTGATGTCAGACTGACTGGGCGGTAATTATTTGGCTCCTCTCTTTCCCCCTTTTTGAAAATAGGGACAACATTTGCCCTCTTCCAGTCTGCCGGGACTTCACCTGTTCTCCAGGAATTCTCAAAGATGACTGCCAGTGGTTCTGAGATCACATCTGCCAGTTCTTTTAATACTCTTGGATGCAGTTCATCTGGCCCTGGAGACTTGAATACATGTAAACTAGCCAAGTATTCTTGTACTATCTCCTTAGTTATTCTGGGCTGTGTTTCCTCTGCTGAATCATTTGCTCCAAATTCTTCAGGTCAGGCATTGTTTTCTTTATCGGAGAAGACTGAGGCAAAGAAGGCATCGAGGAGTTCAGCCCTTTCTGTGTCCCCTGTTTGCATTTCACCATCTTCTCCTCTGAGTGACCCCACTGTTTCTTTGTTCTTCCTTTTGCTACGAACATACCCATAAAACCCATTTTTGTTGCTTTTAACCTCTCTAGCAAGCCTGAGTTCATTCTGTGCTTTAGCTTTTCTGACTTTGTGTCTACATGTGCTGGCTATTTGTTTGAATTCCTCTTTGGTGGTTTCCCCCCTTTTCCATTTTTTGTACACATCCTTTTTTAATCTTCACTCAGTTAAAAGTTCTTTAGATAGCCACCCTGGCTTCTTTAGGCACCTTCCATGTTTCCGTCTCATTGGTATTGCCTGAAGTTGTGCTTTTACTATCTCCCTCTTAACAAACTCCCAGCCATCATGAACTCCCTTTCCTTTTAGTATTACTGTCCATGGGATCTCACCCAGCACTTCCCTAAGTTTTATGAAGTCGGCTTTCTTAAAGTCAAGAAATTAAGTGAATGAAGCAATTTGACTTCATCTCCCTGAGGCATACTCTATTGTCTCTGAAGGCTTATGGATGTCAACAACAACAACAAAAATACATATTTTTGGGTGCATTTCTGCTAATATGCACATTTTTTTTTTTAAAAAAAGGGGGAACAGCACTGCAAATATCAGAAAAATGCAATGAAATAGAACTGCAGTTCAAGAAGTGCAAATTAGCTTGGGTGCAAATTAAAGCAGGGGACAAATATCTTCCCCCTCCTCAGTCGTACCCTACCTCATGTGTGGAGAACCTATGCTGAACTACAACTCCCATCATCCTTGGCTACTTGGCAAGCTTATTGAGGCTGATGGGAGTTGCAGATCAGCAACATCTGTGAGTTTCCTAGATCTGCCCTAGTCAATACTTTTTAGAGGACTCCTGTGGCTTTTAAAAAACTTATCAGGGGATCATTGATAAGACAAATAATAGTCAGCAAATAAAGGTTGCTCACTATCTTCCCCTTGAATAGCAGTAGCTTCTAAATAGAGGGTACATTCTAGGGCACACACAATTTTCAGCACATTTCCCAACAAACCTGGCTGGGATCCACTGAACTGATCCCACACTCTAGAACAGGACTGCCATTGTGATAAATCCCATATAGCTTTCTTCACCTCTTGGGTGGGTGCCATTGCCATTATAAGAGAAAAGGGGTGGTATTCATGGTGAGTTCCACCACCTCTTTTTCTAGAAAAATAACACTGATTATAAGAAGAGCGTTCTGCGTCAGACCAAAAAGAAATCTTGTCCATCATTCTGCTCTCACAGTGACCAATCAGATGCCTAGAACTTGAGTACAATATTGCACTCCTCACTTACAGTTCCCCAGCCATTGGTATTCAGAGGCATACAGTGGTGGTATCATGGCTAATTCTATTTTAAATTCATCCAAATTGGTGGCTATCACTGCCTCATGTGGGAGCAGATTCCCACTAGAATTGGCTGCATGAAGTAACACTTTAATGCGTCTGTCCTGAATCTTCCAACATCTGCCAGATGTTGTTGGACTCCAGCTCAAATAATTTCTGACCATTGGCTCTGCTTGCCAGGGCTGATGGGAGTTGGACTCCAACTCAAAAGCATTATGTTGGCTACCTTTACTCTGGAGGATATCCCAAAATCCATTGTAATGCACAGAAGCATCCTCAAAGCAGAGGAATACCTTGAAGAAAAATGGATACAGAATGCATTCCTTAAGGGTATTCAGTAGCTGAGTAAACATCAGTCACCTCAGGTACAAGCCAGAACAGGATCAGCAAACTTTTTCAGCAGGGGACCAGTCCACTGTCCCTCAGACCTTGTGGGGGGGGGGTCAGACTATATTTTTTTGGGGAAAATGAACGAATTCCTATGCCCCACAATGCCCTAGTGCAAAACGATACCCCTTTGACCAACTTTGATAGCCAACAAACCTAAGTCTCTTTGCCTTGGGTTCTCCTTTCCTCCTCTGTCCTTTTGGGATGTGAACCCAAGCCCAGCAACCAAAAGTTTTAACATGGTTCAAAAAGGGGTTTTTTCCATAAAGCAAAAAATGAGGGGTATTGTTTACGGTAGAATGAAATAATCTGTTCTGTACGTAGTTAGCACACAGAATTCCTTCCCCCCCAAATTTCCTGGATAAGCCAGAATCACATAGCATAGAATCTAGCATTGTTTGCAAAGACCTTATCTTGCGTTCTGCAACTGAATTTTCTTCAGGCGAAAACGGACATGGTTTACGGTGACTAATACCACGCTTTTTCAACCAGACCTGGAGGGCTTCAGACATGAACTCGCCTCCACGATCACTCTGCAACTGGGTAACTTTGTAGGGAAACTGCCTTTCTATTTTTTTTTAAATAATATTTATTACTTTTAAAGCTTACAAAAAAGAAAAGGAAGAAAGAAGACAAAAGAAAAAAAGAACAAAAAAGAGAAAAAACAATACAATACATAAACAATACAAAACACAACCTTAACACATTAAACTAACACAATAAACTAAACCAAACCAAACAAAAACAATTTAAAAACATACATCATACCTTTTCCATATTCTATCTTTCATTCCCTTGTATCATTGACCTCCTCTCACCTCCCTCTTTGTATTCCACATCCATTAATTGTTTCAGCAATTCCTTTCCATCTTTCTCTATTTTCTATCATATAAATGTCTTAACATATTTTTAATCTTATTTCCATTAAAATTAGTATACTTATTTAAGCTTAACTCCTTATAGCATTTCAGCTAAAGCCATAAAATTTCCTTCCAACATTTTTCTATCACTCATTAATTTTACAATATTTCTATATATAGACTTTAAATTTCCAATCTTCTTCCACCATCTCCTCTCCCCAGCCACTTCCGTCAACTCCATACAGTCCATCAACCTGGAGATCTTATGTCCGAGGCTCTTAACTCTTTTCCACATCCCTTCTGCCAGTCTTCTTCATATTCTTTGATGCTGAAGAGCAGATCTCGGGGAAACTCCAATCCAACGATACTTTTATTCCTTCTCGACAGGTCAGACAGATTTCCATAATTAAAACTAGGATCCATAAAGTATTTCCGGGCATGTTTCAAAATTCCTCCAAATCCAAAGGCCCCCAGAACTCCAATCTCCTCCTGACCCAAGTCCATATTCCAAAAGTCAGTTAATCCCTGCATAGAGGGATCTTTCCAACTTTCCTTTTCTAGTCTTCAAAATCTGACTTTTTCTAGTCTCAATCATAAAGGGTCTCAACTTGTAATCCTCAATTTGCCTTTGTAAGGCTAAGGCTCCCCCTTGTATTACTTTAGGTTCGACAACAGCAACTTTCTCCTTCTTCTTTTCAGCAGTTTGTCCTGTTGAAATAGATTCCTGTGCCAAATCCAGAATAATTTCTGTATTGGTGCTCACTTTTGATTCCAAAATGTCAATTTTAGTAGTCATAGCATCCATCTTTTTATGAAGCTGTTCCAACAAGTGGCTTATCTTAGAAAATGCAGTCCATAAGGCTTCTCCTGTCGACATTCTTGAATATCCAAGGTCAATCTCTAGTTCTCACAGTTCTTATCAAGCAGCTGGAGATTTCCCAGCTCCACTCTTATAACAGTTTCAAAAGCTCCCTCTAGAGGGGAACAGTCTCCACTTGTATCAATCTTTGCCAACACAGATCAAAAAGCAAAGATAGTTTCAATTTTCAGATGCTTTTCCTCCCTTTTAAACGCAGAAGCGGACAATGGAAACAATATATTTCTCTTATTTAACTGACTGTCAATATCCGTTCTCTACACTCTCAATGAACTCTCCCGAAACGTCAATCACTGGGAGCCCGTTCCCAGGTTCAGAGCAGTGGTAATTTAATTTTAATCACTCTCTCCTGCAGGATACACAGTCCAAAATCCCCCCCTCCTCCTGCTTCCAAGGGGGGTCTAATACAGTGGCGCCTCACAAGACTCGTTCCGCGAGTCTCTTCGTCTAGCGGTTTTTTCGTCTTGCGAAGCAAGCCCATTGATGGCTTAGCGGATTAGCGCTATTAGCGGTTTAGCGGCTTTTAGCGGCTTTTAGCGGCTTTTAGCGGCTTATCGGCTTAGCGGATAAGTGGATACGTGGCTTAGCGGCTTAGAAAAAGGGGGGGGGAGGGAAAAAAACCCGCAGGAACTCGCAAGACATTTTCGTCTTGCAAAGCAAGCCCATAGGAAATTCGTTTTGCGAAGCACCTCCAAAACGGAAAACTCTTTCGTCTAGCGAGTTTTCCGTCTTGTGAGGCATTCGTCTTGCGGGGCACCACTGTAATTTCAATCGATGGAAGTTCAATCCTTTACATAAGGCTTTCCAAAACCTTAACTTGTAAGGTCTTTGCTTCAGTCTATTTACAAAAGGGGAAGGCGGACTTCCTGTTTTGAACCTTCCCCGTTCGATGCCAAATTAAGATATTTAAAGATCCAATTTTCCGTTTTACTCATGGGTTGTTGTTTAAAATCCAATTGTCCACTAGAAAAAGTCAGCGCTCTCCGGCAACAGCAATGCGGCTTCACTCCGTGAAAGAAGCGGTCGATTCAAAGCACCGCGCCGCTCACCCCACGTCGCTCCGGATCCCCAAAACAGGGTAGGCGAGTAGGGGAGGTGCAAAAGGTGCCACCCGAATCCCAGGTTCACAAGCTTCTTCCGCCTGTGATTTCAATGGGTCTCCGCCTTCGCCGTGGCGGTTCAGACCCAACTTTCCACGGAGCAAGTTCCTCCCTTTCGGAGGAGCTCCGCCATTGCCAGGGGCGCCAACCCGGAAGTCGGGAAACTGCCTTTCTATATAGTTGACCCAATTCTTAATCAGTTGACCAGTTTCACTTTTGTGTTTTAACAAGTATACCCAAGTATATCGGCTATAATTATCCACAAGAACCAAAAAAAACTTTGCTCCTCCTTCAGACTCTGCAAATGGCCCACAAAGGTCTGAGTGTACTAAAGCAAATGGCCTCTTGCTAATTCTAGTACTTTCAGGATAAGACCCTCGCTTACTTTTAGACTCCTTACAGGTATTGCAGTCCAGAAAAACTGAGCATTTTTTTATTTTAATTCCCTTACTTAATTTTGGCATTTTTGCAATACTGTGGAAATTGGCATGCCCCAAACGACGATGCCACAGATGCTGGCACTCATCATGCAAGGCTCTATTACAGGCTTTAACACATGCCCCAGACTCACTTACTAGCTGGTCTTTCAAAACAAACAAACCATTTTGTAGTGACGCTGTAACCAATTTTCCAGCTTTCTCTATTTTACAGCCTGAACCAGAGAAAGTTACTTTAAATCCCTGCTTAACAAGACTTGTAACTGAAAGCAAATTATTTTCTAAACTTGGTACACATAAAACATTGGTAAACTTGGTGCTTAAACAGTTGATATTCACACTACCCTTTCCAGCTGACTCATGCACTGTTCCATCAGCTAGTACTACATTTACAGATTTACAAGGCTGCTTTTCTACAAGGGTTTGTGCAGAGTTAACAAAAATGTTTGTCGCTGCTGAGTCTAAAATCCAGTTGTGACTGGTGCCTCGAACTGCTGCAGAAACATACTGGACTCGACTCTTCCTGTCTCCTCGCTTCCCAGCAAACGCAGGCCACCATTTTCTTGTGTTTTCTCCCACAGACACAGTGCACTGACGTACTAAATGCTTGGTTGACCCACAATGATAGCATCTTCTGACTGTGAAAGCTACTTCCTCTCTGTGGTCTACAACCTCTTTAGGTTGCTGCTCCTCATCAGTTGCATATCTTTTACTGGACTGCCTCCCATTTCTGGAGTTACGGTGAGGGGTTGTGGCCTTCCTCTCATGGCGTCTTTCCTCCTCATCAAGCAAACGCCCAGTTAAGAAATGCATTGTTAATTGGCTTTCTGGAATTGCCTCCAGAGTCATCACTAAATTGTCCCATGACTCAGGAAGTGAAGACAGCACAATGTAAACCTTTCTCTGTTCAGAAAAATGTTGCCCAAGTTCATTTAACTGTGAAAATAAACCACACATTCTTTGAAGGTGTGTTGAAACACATTCACCCTCACTTAGTCTGGCTCGGTACAGAGCTCTCATTAGAGTAATTTTGCTGCCAGCAGTGTCTCTAATGTGTATCGCTCTCAGTGCTTGCCAAATCCCACTTGCTGTTTCAAGGTCTCGCACATGAGATAACTGAGACTTCTCTAAACTCAAAATTAAAGTGGTATCGGCTTTGTCCTCCAGCCTTTGGTCTGCTTCATCTACTTCTTCATCCTCCTCTTTTACAGGAGGGTTAACAGGTGGCGCTGTGGGTTAAAGCCTCAGCGCCTAGGACTTGCCGATCGAAAGGTCGGCGGTTCGAATCCCTGCGGCGGGGTGCGCTCCCACTGCTCGGTCCCAGCGCCTGCCAACCTAGCAGTTCGAAAGCACCTCCGGGTGCAAGTAGATAAATAGGGACCGCTCACCAGCGGGAAGGTAAACGGCGTTTCCGTGTGCGGCTCTGGCTCTGGCTCTGGCTCTGGCCAGAGCAGCGATGTCACGCTGGCCACATGACCCGGAAGTGTCTCCGGACAGCGCTGGCCCCTGGCCTCTTAAGTGAGATGGGCGCACAACCCCAGAGTCTGTCAAGACTGGCCCGTACGGGCAGGGGTACCTTTACCTTTACCTTAACAATAACAGTCCAACATTGTTCTTTCTTTAAAAACGCCTGCATCTGTAAATTCCATGACATATAATTGGACTCTCCCAGTTTCTCTACTGGAAAATAGGAAGCTCCCCCTTGAGCTCCAGCTCTAAGTCCAGCCATGGTTCCACCCAGCTTTCAGCTTTCCACTCAGTCCTTACTCACACGTGGCTTGAAGAAATGTTCGGCTCCTGGTCTCAAACAGACACTCCCTGCCGATGCCTTCACACAGCCAGCTGCTTGAGAAATGCTGAGTTGCTGAGTTGCTTCCAGTCTCTGGGTTCTTTTCACTCTCTGTCTCTGCCCACTCAGGACTGGGTACTGGGCCCATAACCTGTTGCAGGGGGGATTTCCAGCCGGTGGCATAGGACAGAGTGACTCCAGGAGACATAGGTGTAAAAACCCAAACTAAAGCGAAGACTTTATTACAAAACAATAAACACAAACTCTGGTGGGTGTTATTCCTGCAGGCAGGCTACAAAACACAGCTTTTTTTCTTTTATAGCAATGGCCAGCTGCAGCCAATTAATCCCAGAAACTTCTTAAAGGTATACACACGTTTCTGTGCTGAATGTCCCCTAACTAAAACATGCTGATTCCCAGACCATCCGTGGGCTGGATTTAGAAGGCGATTGGGCCAGATCCAGCCCCTGGGCCTTAGTTTGCCTACTCATGAGCCAGAGGAACATCCACCAGGAACCAATAAATGAACATTTTATATCTAAAGATGCTGAGAATAATTAAACTGAAAGTACACAGAAAAAGCAGATAAGAGATAACTGATTAACCTCCTGGTTTTAAGCACGATAACGTTCAAGTAAGTAACAGTAGCTCTCTATATGAGGTGAGACAGAACCACTGTAACATTGGCAGCCTGCCATTTTCTTAATACTCAAATGAAACATCTCACACTGCTCTCATTATGGGATGTTGTTTTGGAGGCTAGAAGGCTCCCTCTAAGAAGCCTGCATATGGCTATTTATTGGTGCATTTACATCTAACCCTACTGAGCTCAGAGTGGCATTTTATTTTCATTACACCCATCCAGGAAGCAGGTTTATATGATGTAGGGTGGCTAAAGATGGATATTAACCAAGCCAGTGTGGTAGTGAAGGTAGTGAGATGGGGAACCTTTGGCTCTCCAGATAGTGTTGGACTACAATTGCCATTACGTTGACCATTGGTCATACTGGGTGGGCACTGCAGGGCTACAGGTTCTCCATTCTTGTTATACTGAATCAAAATAGGAACCTGAGCGGCTTGCATTGTCCCCCACCCTCCACTAGGACTCAAAGAGCACACAAACAAGCTGAGGAAGGACCTGATTTTCCAGTCAGTGGAAGCTAAATTGGTACAGTGCTGATTGGTTGGCCCCTTGTGTCAATCATGAAGCTCCCTTGCCTCATTCTCAGAGTTGGACTCTGCTCAGTGCTAATTGGCTAGTCCTTGTGTCAATTATTATGTGGGCTGTTCACAGTGCTATCTGGCTGGTCCTTGTATCAACTGTGAAGCTACATCTCCTTCTAAGAGCAGGGCTATGCATAACACTGATTGGTTAGCCATTATGTCAGTCTTAAAGCCAACATCCATCCTTGTCAGAGCACTTTTCCAAGTGTTACAAAATAGAGAAGGGAAGGCTTCCTATTTCCTGTGCACCAGGGGATGGGTGCCTCTTCCAACACTGTGGAGAGAGACAGATGGAGATAATTAGAAAATGATGGGGGAATTGCATTTTCTGAATTCCTCTTCGGTTGGAGGAGGAACCTGGTTCTCACCTGTAGTTTGCCTGGTGGTCTGGCACTCGCTTGATCCCCTATGGAATATGAGGGCAGGCAAAGGCACTCTGGCTGCTGCGACCCCTCGATCCCGTTCTTGGAAGCACAGGTTATTCTGATAATCGGGTTTTTAAAATTGGGTGCTGTGGTCTAAACCACAGAGCCTAGGGCTTGCCGATTAGAAGGTTGGCAGTTCAAATCCCCGCAACGGGGTGAGCTCCCATTATTCGGTCCCTGCTCCTGCCAACCTAGCAGTTTGAAAGCACATCAAAGTGCAAGTTGATAAATAGGTACCGTTCTGGCGGGAAGGTAAATGGCATTTCTGTGCGCTGCTCTGGTTCGCCAGAAGTGGCTTAGTCCTGCTGGCCACATGACCCGGATGCTGTACGCCGGCTCCCTTGGCCAATAAAGCGAGATGAGTGCTGCAACCCCAAAGTTGTCTGCGACTGGATTTAACAGTCAGGGGTCCCTTTACCTTTACCTTTACCTTTACCTTTACCTTTACCTTTACCTGTGTGTGCTAGAGATAGTGAGATAAGAAACTGCAAAAATGAACCCAGCCACAAGGATTAAAAAAGTTTGGATTGAGAGGGGTTTTCATTCAGTGAACGAGACGATGGGAGGAGGGGAGCCTACAGTTTGCTTATATCAAAGATTTTCTCTACATTTATGATACAGCAACTCTCCCTGGAATACAAGTTCTTTTAAAAAATATCTATACAAGTGAGGAAGGAAGAAATTGGAATATAATATGGAATTTAACAAAACTGGAACTATGTGTGTGAGAGAAAGGAACTGAGAGGGAAGAGCGGGGGGGGGGGACACAACGCTTTGAAAATATGGAGCAAGGTCCTCCCTAACCTCCATTATCCACAAAGGAATGTGTTTGAGATAAGGACAATTGGCCATAAATCAGCGGTAAGCAAGAAATGTGTCTATCAGCTGCAGGAATAGAAGCTTTTGGATTAACTATTTGCAATCTGAATTCAGACCATTCTTCCTATGCTGGAAATATGGCGAAGATGGCTTGTTTATTAGAAGCCAAATCATGGGACCAAGTGATGCAGTGACTTTTGGAAACTGCGAGATAACTGCTTTTCCCGAGGCATGACGGGAACCATCAACAGTTGTAGGAATGAAGAATATAACACAATGGATGGGAAAACATCAAGGGGGGGGGAACTGTCACACACAGAAAAGAATAAGGATTACATTTAGAGTTCCTCACCTGAAACTTTATAAATTACCTATTATACCAACATGAATGAAATCACCAGATTGCAGCTGTTATATAAAGGATTATTATATCTGAATGGAATGGAATGAAAATTATTAAGATTTTGGAACCCCACAAAAATGCATAATAAGTACAGTGGTACCTCAGGTTACATACGCTTCAGGTTACATATGCTTCAGGTTACAGACTCCGCTAACCCAGAAATAGTGCTTCAGGTTAAGAACTTTGCTTCAGGATGAGAACAGAAATCGTGCTCTGGCGGCACAGCAACAGCAGGAGGCCCCATTAGCTAAAGTGGTGCTTCAGGTTAAGAACAGTTTCAGGTTAAGAACGGACCTCCGGAACGAATTAAGTACTTAACCTGAGGTACCACTGTAATCAAATCTAGCACGCAGGGAGGCCAGTTTGATTAAATTATATAATTTGACATTGGACCAATTGGCATTAATAATTGCATCAATTGGATAAAATTGGTACTGTTATAATGAGGCTGATATTGGAACAATTGGAAAATCAAGAAAAACATACTTTAGAAAATGAAATAGAGAAGGGAAGCTTTCTTTAAATGTGCTAAACAAATGGAAGGTGATAGGATACAGGTTTTGGGGGAAGAAAAACTCTGTCCAAAAGTAAAGCCTGAAACACAGGGACGCCAACACAGGCATAGAGACCTCACGCCCAGCCTTCCAGAAGGAGTTCCTGTTTGCTTACCCATTTCAGAGAACAGCCACGCTTGCCAGATGGAAGTTGTGCCCACCCTATTTCCTAAGGGCGTGTGTTGCTTGTTGGATCAACCACACCTGGAATACTGTGTCCAGTATTTAAGAAGGATATTGAGAAGCTGGAATGTGCCCAGAGCAAGACCACCAAGTTGATTAAGGGTCTGGAAACCAAGCCTTATGAAGAACAGTTGAAGGAGCTGGGTGTGTTTAGCCTAGAAAAGAGGAGACTGTGAGGAGATATGGTAAGTGGAGGTTGGGTGGCCATCTGTCATGTATAATCTAGTTGAGATTCCTGCACTACACAGGGTTGGACTAGATGATCCTTAGGGACCCCTTCCAAATATACAATTGTATGATACTGTGATTCTATGATTCTAATAATCTGCTTTTGATCAATTTAATTCCACTGATCCTTTTAAGCAGTGCTGTTGCCTTAATCATTTTATCTTCTGCTTGTAGCATTTTGGGTGTGACTGCAGCCTCATGTTGGCCATTCATTATCAGACCACCTTAAGGTGCCTTTTTTTTTTTTAAAAAAAGCAATATATATATATAATCTGACCAGATTGGGACACTTGATTCTGGAGGGAGAGAGTCAAAATGCAATACTACATAGGTCTACTGCGCTCAATAGGACTTGCTCCTGCGTAAGAGTGCATAGAACTGCACAGCTTCTCTCTCCCCCCACCATTGAAATCAGTGAGACTTAAGAAGATAAGAATCTGCAGGATCAGGCCAATGACCTATCTGGAGCAGCACAATGGCCAACCAGATGCCTGTGGGAAACCCGCAAGCAGGACTTGACCACAAGAGCACTTTCCCCTCCATGGATTCCAGACATTCAGAGGCATTAGAGCTTCTGACCATTGAGGCTGAGCCATCGTGACTCCTAGCTATAGACAGCCTTATCCTCTATTAATTTGCCCAGTCCTCTTTTAAAGCCTCTCAAGTTGTTGGCCATCAGTGCCTCCTGTAGGTGTGAGTTCCATAGTTTATCTATGTGCTATGTTTCTTTTATCTGTTCCGAATCTTCCAGCATTTAGCTTCATTGGATGGCTATGTGTTCTAGTGTTCTGAACAAGGGAGAAAAACTTTTCTCCATCCACCTTCTCCATGCAATGAATAATTTTATAACTTCTCTTATGTCAGCTCTCACTTGCCTTCTCTTTCAACTGAAAAGTTCCCAGTGCTGCAACGTTTCCTCAATGGGAAGTTGCTCCATTGCCTCGATCACTGAGCTTGCCCTCTTCTGAAACTTTTTCAACTCTACACTATACCAATGTGTACCAATGATTTTTATAATGGCACTACCATATTTGCAGTTTTGTTTTCAATTCCAAACCTTGAATTTAATTACCCCTCAAAAAGCAAATATTAGCAAGATGCTTCTATTTATTGCTCAGAAATATAGAAACCCCTCCCCTGTTCATTTTATTCTGATTTAAGTAAAGGATGAAGTAGCAATGTATGAGAATTTCGCTGGAAAAGGCCACCCTGTTTAATGCTTAAACACCTCTTTCCTGCCCAGAGTTCATTTTATTGTCCATGCAAGAATGATGGCACTCAACTCTGTTAGACAGAACTTATGGCCTCCCATGCCTGGCTGGCCACAATGAACATCCCTTCATTAATTATTTGGTCTTAACCTATTACTGCAATTAACTGTGCAACAATTTAACCTGCAAGTTGGAGGGTCATTACTTGGTCAATGACTGATGGAGGAGAAAGGGTTAGCATTGCTTCAGGAAGGGCTGGAAGAAAGCAGAAAATAAAAGTAGAGTAAATTAAAAGCTGCTCTCATCAGCTAAATGGGTTCACTGATAATTTCACAGCAGTTCCCTTGCATCCATAATTCTTCTTCCTTGATTTATGGCATACATTAGCCAAAGACGACAGTTTTCATCCTATGGGCAAACAAACAAATAAGAGCAGGGAGCCAAGAAGTCATAAAGAAGCTTCCTCAAACTGAACCAGAGCACTGAATCCATCTTGCACACATTTGTCTGCTTTGAGAGCCAGGAATGTTCTTAGGCTCCAACTCCCATCAGCTCCAGACAGCATAGCCAATGGCCAGGCATGATGGGAGCTGGTGTCTAATAAAATCTGGAGGGCTACAAGTTCCCAAGTGTTTCCCCCTCAAATGACGGTTCTTCTCCAGAAATGCAGGGCCAAGATCACCCCCTTGCCCTATTTAAACTTTCAGTAGGGTTCTGATCAATTCTGGAGCTATACTCTAGGCCAGGGGTAGCCAATGTAGCATCTCCCAATGTTGTTGGACTAGAACTCTCATCGTCCCCAACCAGCATGGCAAATGATCAGGTATTATGAGAGTTGTAGTTCAAAAACATCTGGACAGCACCACATTAGCTCCCCCTGCTCTTGGCTCTTTGTTCAATTGCATGTTAGCCTCAGTCCGTGGTCCTGAAATTATATTTGCCACTTGAGACTTCTGACTGATGATGTAGACTCATTGCTACTTCCTGTCTGTTTGATAGGGATGGAGGAAAATGTCATTCAATCCACTCTTGGCCAGGGGGAAGCAGCATGGTGCCTTCCAAATTTCATACAATCATAGAGTTGGAAGGGATCCCTGCAATGCAGGAATCTTTTGCCCAACCTGGAGCTCAAACCCATGATCCTGAGAGATTAAGAGGCCTATGCTCTACCAACTGAGCTATTCAGGCATTTGGACTATAACCTCCATCAGGTCCAGGCAGCATAGCTGATCGTCTAGGATAATGGAAGCTGGAGTCCAGTATCATCTGAAGGGCTACAGGTTCCCCACCCATGCGCTAAGGTTTCAGGATGAGGTCTTTGTCAGCTCAGCCTGGTGATGATCAGTAGATGTGGCCTGGGACTGGGAGGGAGGAGAGTTAGAGTTGAAGTTATTGTGTTGGGAATACAAAAACCAGTGAGTTTATATTCAGGGCTTTTTTCTAGCTGGAACTCACCAGAACTCAGTTCCAGCACCTCTCAGGTGGGTGCCATTGCCATTCCAAGAGAATGAGGGAGGCATTCCGCCACCTCTTTTCCCCCTAGAAAAATAGTAATGTATATATTGAACTATGTACAGAATTTGTATATTGCACAACACACAAACAGTGCCCTATATGTATACATTGCATGTGCCTGATATGTGATCCAACAACTGTAATTGTTCATTTTAAGAAATGTAGATTTTAACATAACCAAACGAGTCCAGCTGATGTTGGAGGCTGCTTTTTATTGAGTTAGACCCCTTGGTCCATTATTGTCTATATGGCGGCTCTCCACAATTTCACACAGAGATTATTTCCCCATCTGGAGATTCCAGGGATTGAACCTGGGACCTTCTGCATGCCAAGCAGATGCTCAACCACTGAGCTATAACACATCGCCAATGAAATGTGCAGATTAGCTCACATCAAGATGTTTAGAACATTACATCCCTATCTGTACCATACACTTTTTTCTAATGGTGTCACCTGGGTATTTGCAACTCTGCCTTGCAGGTAGATTGGTGGGTGATACATGAAGTGAGACCTGTTCTTGAGCTTATAAATTCACTGTGTTATTCTGAATGAATACTTCTTTACACAAAGCAATTTATCCTACATTTTTAGCTTCACCCACCTCCTTGTTTACTATGTGTGCCTGCAAGGAATTCTGAATAAAGCATCCACAATAGATTGCCAAACCACAACAGAACAGCCATTTTGACACCAGCATGGTGTGTGTGTGCTGCAGTATGTGTTCACTACAGGCCATTTTTTATAGAAGTTGTATCTGTAGAATCTGTAGCATGAGGAGCTAGTCCTGTATAGCAGATCCCTCCCTTTCCCATGTCACCTTGTATTGAACTCCACATTCTGTTTCCTCACAAAGTCTTTAATTGACTCATCTTGTTCTTCATCAGAACCTTTCCAAAGAAGATTATTTGAGCATTTATCTACCTTTGCAGGGAAGTATTTTTTGCACATATTATGTGGCAGGAGAATTGCAATTCAGAGAAATGCAAATTTCAAAGGATGGCTGTATTTCAGTTCACATGTTCTTTTGGTATTGAAACTGTTGCTGATGTTCTATGGCAAAGGGATAACACATGGTTTGGCCTTTGGAAGATGATTTCCTGAGGCACTGTGGTCTTTCTGCTCATTAAGATGTTGTATGCAGCTGTGGGGCCCCTTCCCGCTGGCAACAACAACAACAACAACAACAACAACCACCACCCATTGGAATTATTCACCCTTCAATAGTCATCTTATTTGTTGCCAATATGAAGACTGATATTTTTGCAAAAGGAAAATCCATCCTGTTCATTGTTTGGCAGGCAGCAGCATTATTGGTTGCACTTTGGCCTGCTGTGCTATTTTTATGTCTGGGTAACAAGGGGCTGGAAGATTCATTTTGAGGGAAGGGAATCTTTGGTGCAGTAATCTGAGCAGGAGCTATTATGCCCAAGAATGCTCTCTTACACATCCCGAATTTTAAAAGTCATGAAATGCACAAGGGAGAGAGTGAGCAGCAACTGCCTGGAGTTGCTTCTTCGTCACTGATGCTCAGTTGTGAGCTCTGCCAAACTGTACAAATTAGTGATTCAGGAACAAGAGTAAGGTACATGGTTCTCCACTCCCATTTTTCTTGATGCCTTGTCATGACATTTGAGTCATGGGGCTCTTAAGAGCTCATGTAAACTCAGGATAACTCCCTGAGAGAAGAAAAAACAATAATCTAGGCACTTGAGTCTTCATTCTTTCAGTTAGGCAGACAGACAGTCATTTGATTTATATCCCAGTCATTGGCTGGACCAGAGCCCCCAAAGCAATGTACAACAGTCATTTTTAAAATGCAGTGGTTAAGCTACAAATCTTTCATTTTAAAAATTAAAGCCATGTAAGGGATGGGCCCACAAGAAAATGCCTTGGGGTGGGGAGAGACGAGAGCCTTTGAAAAACAGAATGATAAAAGGCAAAGAAGAAGAAGAAAGAAATGAAAATTAATGGCTTTCCACACTTGTGTTATTTATTTTATTTGTCTCTCACCTTTTTCTCCAAGGAGCTTTTCATGCTTCTCTCCCTCATTTAATCCCCACAACAACCCTGTGAGGTAGGTTACACTGAGAGAGGCAGTGATGGGCCAAAGCTCACCCCAGTGAGCATCATGGCTGAGTGGGTATTTCAGTGGTGCATGTGGATTTGCCTCATGCCCCCCCACTTGGGGAAAGAGACCTCAAGGTGGTCTTTTTCTTTGGGACAGGGCCTGAAACCAGGTGGGCCTGAGAGACCAGTGGGAGTGTGCAGGCTAGTCTGGTATTTAAGGCTACTCCGCCCACTCTTCTACACTGCCCTCCCTCCTTCCCTTTATAGTGTGGACTTTGGCTAGCCGTCTTTTGTGGTGCTGAGTAGAAACGGGGGTGGGGAGCTCCTAATTGGCACTTGGGACTTCCTGCTTTTGCCTGTTTCACACTGTTCAGTTTGTGCTGATTTGGCATTCAGTGCAGCAGGTGAGGAAAGGTGAGCCCTTAATTCACGGCTCCCCTGAGACATGATGGGGAGAGTAAGGGGTACTCCTGTGTCATCACCCACAGGTGGAGGCTTGCAGGTACTTGGTCTGCACATCATGGTGAACCCTGGACAGCAGGGAGACACTTCCCCCACCCTTGGCTGAGGAGCAAATAACCAGCTGGCTTACAAACCCAGCTTCCCTCTTATGTCATCATTGATTCCTCCCGTACTTAGTTATTTGGCTGATTGATAGAGTCTCTGATTCATTATATTTCAACCTAATAAGTTGTCTTAAGTCTTCTTCCTGGGAAAATGGAGGACATTTTAATTCTTTGGAACATGAATGGAGAAGGAAAAGAGCAGCAGGAGGGCCAGCTCTGAGTTGATCCACAGGCAGGTATGGGATGGTGTCCTCACCTCCTTGCTTGCCCTCCTCTCCTGTTTCCATCAGAGGGCAAGTAGTACGTGGGGGGAAAGGAAAAACAAAATGAATCCAATATAACACATTTTAAAACAAAGCAGCATTCTTGTAAATAAAAACACTACAGGCAGCCGGCAGACAGGTCAGACTAACCTGGACAAATAAGTGAGTTTTGACCTGGCACCAACATCAGAAACATTATCCAGTTGATGAGAAGTCTCTCTCCCTTGTGGCCACATCACAAACTTCACCCAGTGACGGGGCAAGACCTACGTGGTGGATCTGAAGACATGGGCAGGCTAGCGTTGTGAGAGGTGCTCCTTCAGCTATTTGAGTCCCACTTCACTTACGTACCAGCCCTTCAAGCACAAGGCTCCAGGGCAGGGGACAACAATATAAAAATACACCCACCCTGCCCATCACTATATCTCTGCTTCTGCCAGGAGCTGGAGTCAGGTATAGGTCAGCAATGAAAAGCATGGTGTAGGTGAAGGTAGCTCTTTATTCAAAGGAACAAAAAAAACGCAGGTCTAGTGACCCCAGCAGCTCTTCCCAGTAGGCCTTGCCTCAACAAAGCAGTGGTGAGGACTGAAGTCCCCACCTTCCCACCACTTTCTAAGGCTTCTGCTCTCCAGGGTCTTTCCCAAGCATTCACAAACTGTGTCTGTGCACAACCAATCTCTGTTCTGGGAGAGCAGGGGGAAGGGGAGCTGGTTGTAGCATGAGGGGGAGAGTCCCTGGATTCTTCAGCAGTCTGTCTCAGCTCTGCTTCTTGGCCATTCTCCTCTCCAGCCTTGGAGTATGAACTGCTCTCTGTCACAGCCTCTTCCTGCTCCATAAACCCTGTTTCCTCTTCTGCTTCTGACACCTTCTCCTCCCAGTCTGCTCCTTCTTCTCCCTCTGACCACTTATCCCACCGCCACTTCTTCTCCTAGGGGTTCCTACCTGGTGCCTCCCCCCACTCCTCTGCATCCAGCCAGTCCAGGACATCAGCTCTACTCTATCTCTCCTAGGTGTCAAAGGCCAGGTTAAAGAGGTATGTCTTCAACGTATGAGCAAAGCAATACAATGAAGTAGCCAGGTGCACCTCAATGAGGAGGAGATTCCACAGCTTAGGGGCTGCCACAGAGAATGCCCTGTCCTTAACTGCCACCCACAGACTTTTGAGGGTGGTGAAATGACCAGGAGGGCCTTCTCAACTGATCTTGACACAGTCTCAAACCAAGATGTGCTCCCCTAAGCCCACATCCCCAGCACATTCACACTCCTGTCTCAGTGACATCTATGCTGGCTTGCTCATGTCCACAGAATGGAAGATGGCAGGATCCTCGAGGACGTGCTCTATGGGGAGCTGGCACCAAGCCCATTGACAGACCACCTCTGCATTATAAAAAAAGTCTGCAAATGAGATATGACAGCTGGCAACATTAACACTGCCACGTGGGAATGCCTTGCAGAAGAGGCAGTGCCTCAGTCAGGTCATGTATCTACAGCAGTGACCAGAGATGGAATGACTAGTGGGAGGAGCACAGAAAGAAGAAATGCCACAGCACAACTGCATCAGCACAACCAGATGCCTTCACCTGCCCCAGCTGCCAGAAAACATCTCTCCTGTATCAGTCTCTTCAGCCCCAGCAGGTTCTGTAACTCTCCAATAGTTTGACTTCACCCCCAAAGCCACACTCTTCCATTGTCTCCCAAGACAGATCGATGCCAGCCAACTCCCCCCCCCCCAGCCATTGGCAGATTGTCTGATGTTCATGGAAACTGGAGTCCAAGAACATCTGGAGGGCTGCTCACCCCTCCCATTCTGCTTTAAAGTTAGCACTGGCACCTTGAATTGGTTTCAGAAGCATCTGGGCAGCCAACGTGGAGCATTTCTGAGGATGTCATTAACCAGGCAGGTGTTCAAGGCTTAATGGATTCATCCCCTTGGAAAGCAGGGTTTTCATTTATTCCATTTTTTTTACTCCCTTCAATAGCCATTTGCTTGTCTGATGAATTACACACATTTCTGTATGCATGGAAAGTAATAATGTTGCCATTAACATGGATGAGGTATGGTTGTGAATCGCTGTGGTAACAAGCCACACCTTTAGGAAGCCATTATGGACAAAGCCTTCAAGGAAACAGAACACAGATAAAGAGTGATGGATTGTTTTCCTCAGGCATCAGTGGGAGTCCTGGTGGTAAAGAAAGTCTATTTTCACCAAGGTTCTTAAATAACCATTTGGCTGAAAGGCAGTGCTTATTTGTGACAGATGGACTGTGGGTACAGCTGCTGTTAACCTTTGTGGACAAAATATCCACCCAAGAGGACACCTGAGCTGTGAGGCACAGACGCCAAATTGACCTGCAAACCCAAATCCAGAGGCTAATTTGCTTGGTCTGTGGCCATATGGAACCTCTGTATTTTTATTCATTGTTAAGCGGGGCAGGGTCCAGCTATACATAGGTATGCATGGGCAGATGCTGGACCCAGCTGTGGATGGGTCAGTCGGTATTCACTTGTTGCCATCACTCCTCTGTAACATAGATTTCTCCGTCTTAATTATGATGGGTCTAGATCAGCTCTTCTTTTTGTCAGGCCTCTGTCTTCACTTGGTCTCCCCACATGTAGGGCTGGTGACAGCAAAAGCCTCAGAGGATGACCTGTTTGCTCTCATTCTAGTTTGGGGCTATTCCTGAGAGGCAGGTGGTAAGATGGAGTTGAACCAAAAGTTCTCCTATGAGATTTTTTTGTATCTCAAGGGATGAGATACATCAACATATCTTTCAGCCTCTCCCTCCCACCGTCTAAGACCACCCCCCTTTTTATAAAGAGTTCTTGAGGATTTTGATCTTCTGATTCTGCTATGAACTGACTCTTTCCACACCTTCTGGACTAGAGTAGAACTGATTCAGCTTTTCTGATGCAGTGAAGAAGCAAAGAAAATGAAAACTGCATTTTTTTTTTTTAAATGTGCAGTTTAAGAGAAAATGTATTTAAAAATTTACCTATTTAAATAAATTGTGCAGTTGTTTTTTTATAAATCTTATTAATACAGAAATGTAGTGGAATTGAATTATAAGTGGACACATGTGGAAGTGATCCTTATTTCTTAGCAATGTCAAGTGTATACCTGGCAAGGGAGTGTGGCCAGTAGACACAGCAGCATTAGAGTACAGGATGGGTGAGCACCACCAGTCCCTCTCATGTCTTCACTTAACACATGTAAACACCCCTAATTTCTCCTGGGCTTTGTGGATTCAGTTGGTGGGGAGCTAATTTGTTCAGTGTCTGAAAGCAACTCTCAGCCTAGGATAGGGGTAGCCAACATGGCACTCTCCAGATGTTTTTGGACTCCGACTTGCAACAGCCTCAGCCAACATGGCTAACAGTCAAGGATGATGGGAACTGTACTCCAGTAACAGCCGGAGCGTACCCTGCTGGCTGCTTCTGGTCTCCAAGTTCACCTGATGACTTCTCCAGAGAAGGGTTGGGCAGGAGGCAGAGTGGAATCTCTGGGTGCTTTACAGTTGATCAAGGAGTGTTTCTGGATTTCCAAATTGTTTAAAAATGATATGACTTTTGCCACTGCAATTAAGCAGCTGAACTGAAGAATGCTAACCAGGAATGGGCTTTCTGTGCACAAGGCCTGTGGCCCCAGTTAAGGTCTGGCATGGCAGACAATAACTTAGGTTCAGAATGTGCACAAAGGAACCCAGTTCATTCATCCTAGCTGTGTGCTTTTTGCACCTCCAGTAGATCTATTAAAACCCCCCAGAGTTGATCTGAAAAGCCTGAACCCATCCCTGCTCTAGAGGATCTGGTTGAGCTGTCACACAGGACAACCCATAAGCAATAAATAGCCTGATGCCCTGTATCAACTGGAATGATAATTCACATTAGTCAGTGACCTATTTCTGAAAGTGCTTGATGCAAGGTATCATGAAGGAACTAGATGCCTTTCAAGCAGGATCCTTTGGTTTTGAGCAGGCAGCTATTTGAGATTCATAGCAGAGGAAAGCTATTTCGATAACTCTTCATAACAGCTTTTTAAAAATAAAAATAAAAAGAACAACAACCAACATTGATTTGTTCCTTTCCTTTCCTTTGGCAGGATGAAAAGAACCAAGTTTTAACCACCAACATTTGGCTACACATGGTGAGTGTTAAAGTTTAGAAGTTTCCTTTAAGAGGGTGATTTTATCAGTAACTTAGAAAGTTCTCATATGCCAAGATCTAGCTCCAGATTGTCTACACTGGCTAGCAGTTGCTCTCTGGGACTTCAAGCAGGGGACACCCCAGCCCTTCCCAGAGATGCTGGGGATTAAACCTGGGACCTTCTGCATGCAAAGCAGAGGCTCTATCATGGAGCTACAGCTCCTCCCTTTAAAAGAAACATGTGGGCACCATGGAAAGTGAAACTGCAGAGACCTAGAAGGCTGCTATATATCAAGCCAGACCAATGGTCCATCTAGTTCAGTATCATCCACACTGACCTGCAGCAGCTTTCCAGTTTTCCAGACAGGAGTGTTTCCTCAGTCCTACATAGAGATGCTGGGGATTGAACCTGGGACCTTCTGCATGCAAAGCAGATGTTCTACAGTAAAAACAGCAAAAAGACCTTAAAGGCTAACAGAATATGACAAGCTCAATATTTGCTCCTTGTGATTGGTTTAGTGAATGAATTCATTTAATAAAATATTGATTCTTTTCCATTGTAAGAGAGTGTCAGACATTAACTGCTACTGCATGCCAGCTGTCAAATATGGTCAGACATGCTGAGTGTGTGTCAGTAAGTCAGCTGTCCACTCTTGTGAAATCCCGAATACTATGGTAGGCCAGCTATCAGATGTTGTCCCAAATGGACAGCATTGACTTTCACCTTCCCCTGGTGGCGCCACAACTACGATGTGTAATGGAAGGTGAGAGGCAGCGGGGGGGGGGGGGGCGTGCCAAATGTTGGTGTTGTACAGAGCACCACTGAAATTTGAAACCCCAAGGTCTGCCACTGACATGGATAGTACACACATCAAATGAGCAAACATCCCTTAATCAAAAGCGAGGAGTGCTCACAAGGACTCCTGAAGTCGTCTGAATCTGGAAGTTAACTTCATAAATTTCTACTCTCTTTTCCCATCCATTTTTTTCACTGCATTCATTTCCTTCTGAAATATACTTGGAGTTGAGTGTTGATTTCATGCTCTTTATTTCAGCTCATCAGTGAGTGAATGAGTTTCCCCCCCTTACCTCTGGCTATATATACATTATTTACACAATGGGTCCCGCATGATTGGCTGATTCAATTCCCCTCCTGGAGCCTGATTGGGCTGCTCCTGCAGCCCAGTCAGGTTGCTGATTGACTTCCTCCTAGACCCGGATTGAATCATAGAATCATAGAGTTGGAAGAGACCACAAGGGCCATCGAGTCCAACCCCCTGCCAAGCAGGAAACACCATCCAGAGCACTCCTGACATATGGTTGTCAAGCCTCTGCTTAAAGACCTCCAAAGAAGGAGACTCCACCACACTCCTTGGCAGCAAATTCCACTGTCGAACAGCTCTTACTGTCAGGAAGTTCTTCCTAATGCTTAGGTGGAAACTTCTTTCTTGTAGTTTGGTGTCGCGAATTCCTTGCGGTGCTTTTTAGCGAAACGCTCAGAGTCCCAGGTTTCTTTTCAGTGCAGTCTTTTTAATGTGAGCGATACACAAGTATTTACAAAAACAGTCCATACAGAGTACCTGCTCCTTAAGGCAAACGAATACTCTCCACCACAGCACCACCACACCACAGCACAACCACCACACAACCACAACTACTGTTGAACAGGCTTTCCTTTTAAAACAGGTGATAGCCAATTACATTCCTGCTGAGTCACTCTGACCCAGCACTTCACAGAGTATTGCATCAGCCTGTTGAAGCCTGCAGACTTACTCATCATGCTGCGAATCCCAACATTTGGATCCATTGCTCCGTGTCCGCTTCCCTGGAGCAGCAGAAAACAACCTTTCTCCCTCCTCTATGTGACATCCTTTTATATATTTGAACATGGCTATCATATCACCCCTTAACCTCCTCTTCTCCAGGCTAAACATGCCCAGCTCCCTTAGCCCTTCCTCATAAGGCATCGTTTCCAGGCCTTTGACCATTTTGGGCAGCTCCTGCAGACCAATCAATTTGCTGCCTTCTAGGATCTTACCTGCCTATTGTTCTAGGATCCAAGCTCAGTACATAACACCTTCAGTATCAACCATCAGTTACATCAAAGAGCTCTTTGCTCACAACTGACTGTATTTCAGATGTTGCACGGTGCTTTGAGCAGCAGGACACAGTGACATAACGGTGTTACTAGAAATTGACATGAAGTGTATTTACACAACTCCATTTTAAACAATTTGAGGGGAGGGTTACAGGATGCAGAACAGGGGACACTGCGGAAGATAAAGAACTATTCAACTGGAAAAGCCAAAAAATGGGAATTATTTTCATATGTGGTGGAAACACCAATATATTTTAAAAATGGGAAAAAGTTGATAGTTTAATAAGAGATCAGCTACATATATGCAAGGTTCCTCCCCTTTCTTTTTATAGTCCTCCCCAGTACGAAGTACTGTTTTTGCTGCCCATGGCATCCATTTTGTGCTGGCACTCACAGCACTTTTATCAACGTATGATTTTAAAAAACACTGCATTGTAGGGAATGGACACAAGGAACTTGTCTCTTATATGTTGAAAGCATCAAGGTTACTGTATGCAAGCAAGTGAAGATTACAAACCAACCAATCAATAGAATGGATTGATAAACACTGGGAATTTGTGTCAATGAGAACATTAACACATTTTATAAAAATAAACCAGAAAAAGACAGTGGCAAGATATTTTTGAAACAAACTAGGAAGCATTTATTGAATAAAGAAGACAAGGCTTTTGCACTACTTTGAATTAGATTATTTGAAATATGAGTATACAAGCTGGATTTTTTTAAAAAACATTTTTTTATTAAAGATTTCTTGGTTTACAAAAGTATGTGCAATGTCAAGTTACATTTTCTACACATCAGTTTCATTTGTTGAGACATTAGTGTTACATTAGGAAGAAAAGGGGGAAAGCATGATGTGAAGACAAGGGCTTTCTGCCCCTCTTGTTTTCCAGCAACTGGCACTCAGAAGCATTTCTGCCTCCGCTGTGGAGGCAGAGCAGAGCCATCCTGGAGAGGAACCTTTGACAGCCATCTCTTCCATGAATTTCTCTAATCCTCTTTTTTATAGTTTTTATTAAAGATTTTCCTCTGTAACAAATAAACAAAAAGGGGTACCTATAGTGTTTCCACTTTCAATTCATAGTCTTTTTCACAGTTCATTTGCATTCAGTATGAGGCACTGTTATATACTGTACGTTATTTGGGGGGAAAGTGAGAGGAGGGGGAATAATGATCTTTCGTTCTGTTGCATAGTGCTTGTGCAGGGTTTTTATGTCAACCTCACATGGTTAAGTCCTTTATTCATATATTTATTTTTGTTACAAAGCCATCTAGCTCGGTAGCCATTACTGTCTCCCACGGCAGTGAGTTCCATGGTTTAATCATGTGTTGCATAGTTAAACATATTGGCTGATTGATACTGATGAGACAAAAAAAAGAAGTTTGTCTTTTGCTGCCTTTGCATTTTAAAAGAAGATGTGGAAAAGGCACAAGTTATTTATAAAAGTAAGAAAACTTTTCATCAGCTATAAAAACTGGTCCCAGAAGAACCCAGACAGTTTAATCAAGGACAGATTTATCAGTGTCACAAGCACTGGGAGAGACAAGAGCTAATCACTGGGCATCCTGACTGGAGACAACCTCCAGCAATTGACATCTGTAGAGCTGGAGGGCACACAGGAGCACCGCTTTGGTCATTTGCTGCTTTGACAGGGTTGTAAACAGCATACTGAGTTGCAAAAGAACTGCCCAATACAAATGAAAGGAAAAAACATAGTGCAGATTGGAGCTAAACGAGAGGTCAAATTTCCCTGGAATGAGGCTTTCATGCATTGCGTGGAGCAAAACAATCATCTGGGGGAAATGTGTGACTTTCTGAAGCTAAAACTAATGATTGGAGCACTGGTGTGAAATTATAGGAACCTGCCTTAGGTGATCTCCACTTAAGCTTGCGCAGAAGCTGGCTGGGTAGTGCAAATCAGTACAGGATCTTCAGCCCACCATGTTTCTTTGTCCCCCGTTGTTTGAGGTTGGTAGCTCACAAGGCTGCAGTCAAGACAAACACAATGCAAAGGAGGAGGAGCCTTGCAAACGTTTAGGGCAGGAATGTGGCCTGCCAGGCTCCTCTTCTGGCCCACAGGATTCTCTCCAAGCCCTGCCCCTCTTGAGCCCCACACCATGCTCTGTTCAAGTGTTCTTGCCTGGCTGGAAGGTGGCCTCTTGCTTGCCTTTGTTTATGTAACTGCTAAGAAAAGCCTGCCTTTCAGGGATCATATCGTGAACCGAAATGTGAGTAAACTTTTTGTTATTTTACTCAGGAAGACTCTTGTGTCTTTATTCTTTTAAGAGGGATAAAAGGGGACACCAGGAAATAATCTTAACTAAGAGATTCAAACAAATTTGCAAACTAGCTTCCAGCTAAATTAAGGGGAATTTGCTTTGCTACATCACTCACTAGTGTGAGTGAAGGAAGGATAATATTTATTCAATATATCCTTTCCTACAATCCTTAACATTCCTATAGTGACAAGGGTGAGCCAGCAGTAAATAACCAAGCAAGCTGGAGTTAACTCTTTATTAGCAGAACAGGATCTGCACAGGAGTGTCAGGCTTAATGAGCACAGCAACTCAGGTTAGGCTCACCAGGTTCCACCCATCATTGTGGGTGCCCAGCATACACACGTGACATCTCACACATGTGTGACATCACATGCCACAATGGGAGGGCCTGATGTGCAAAAGTTCCAGACAAGGCTGGGAAATGACCCTTGTATGAAATGTTGGAGATTCACTGCTGGTGAGAGTAGACCAGTCTTCTCCACTTGATGCTCTCTGAATGAAGTCAGACTATGTAAGAGCTTCCACTCTCCCACTAGGGATCTCAAGGGTCTTCAGAGCCCCAGGACTTAACTTTCCTTCAGAAAACAACACGTGAACTCTTCGCTTAGATGCCCTTCTGAGATCTGCTTAGCTAAGCACTCTTGCTTCCCCCTTAAGTCCTCTATCAGGTGTGTAAGAAGCCACTTGCTTTCTTCAGCTAACATGGTTAAGCATGGTTAAACAGGAAGTAGTGATGTCCACCAACCTAGATGGCTTTAAAAGAGGATTAAACAAAGAGGAGAGGGCTAGTGATGGCTACTAGCCAGGATGGCTCTGCTCTGCTTCCACAGTGGGAGGCAGCAATGCTTCTAAATGCCGGTTCTGGAAGCCACAGGAAGGGAGACTGCTCTTGTACTTGATTCCTGCCTGTGGGTTTCCCACTGGGGCATTTGGTCAGCCGCTGTAAGAACAGGATGCTGGAATAGATGGCCATTGATCTAATCTAGAAGACTCTTCTTATGTTCTTCTTTGACTCACCACTGGGCTGGCTAGCTCCAGAACTGCTGGCTTTTCCTTTCTCTCCTGCTGTGTCCTAAGTCACTGTGGCAAGGCTTGCTAAACAGCCTAGCTCTTTCCTCTTTCCTTATTCTACCACTCCACCTCCATCCTTTCTCCTCCGCCCAGCTTGAGTCCTTCTATTAATGTGCCACGCACCACACCTTCATCCTCCAGCTGGCCGAGCATTGCTTCTTCTCTGGCAGGGCCAACCTGCCTAGCCTCTCCTGGTTTGTTTGGTTCATCTCGCTACAGCTGACCATCAGGATGACATCATGAGTGGGGGGCTGGTGTGCCAGCAACTTCCTGCGTGCTACAGTTCCCATTATCCCTTACCAGTAGTCGTACTGGGGCTCATAGGAACTGTAAATGAGCAACACCTGGATGACACTTGTTGGGGAAGGCTGCAGGAGAGAAGCTAGATGAACAATCTGCTGTTGTTTTTTTAAAATAATATTTATTAAAGTTTCAAAAAAGTTACAAGAATAAGAAAAAAAAGAAAAAGAAGCAAAACATACAAAATACAGAAAAGTAAAAACAATTAAAAACAAATCAACCTTTCCATGTCTTGTCTTTCATTTGCTTGTTTCCCTGACCTCCTCACACCTCCCTTTTTTGTATTCTAGTTCAATTAGCGATTTCCGCAAATCCTTTCCATTTTTGTTTTTATCTTAATAATTTATCTTAAAATATTATAACTTTACATTCTCAACTATTAACAATCCATTTTTACATACTCCTTTGTAACATTACTGCTAAAACCACATAACTTCATTCCAACATCCTTCTAACATTCCTTAATTTTACAATGTTTCTGTAGATAGTCTTTAAATTTCTTCCAATCTTCTTCTACCGACTCTTCTCCCAGGTCTAGGATTCTGCAAGTCATTTCCGCCAGTTCCATGTACTCCATCACCTTCATCTGCCATTCTTCCCGGGTGGGTAGATCTTGTGTCTTCCAATACTTTGCGATGAGTATTCTTGCTGCTGTTGTGCCATACATAAAAAAAGTTCTATCTTTCTTTGACACCAATTGGTCGACCATGCCCAGGAGAAAGGCCTCTGGTTTCTTCAAAAAGGTATATTTAAATACCTTTTTCATTTCATTATAAATCATCTCCCAGAAAGCCTTAATCCTTGGGCACATCCACCAAAGGTGAAAGAATGTACCTTCAGTCTCTTTACATTTCCAACATTTATTATCAGGCAAATGATATATTTTTGCAAGCTTGACTGGTGCCATGTACCACCTGTATATCATTTTCATAATATTCTCTCTTAAGGCATTACATGCCGTAAACTTCATACCTGTGGTCCATAACTGTTCCCAGTCAGCCAGCATAATGTTGTGTCCCACATCTTGTGCCCATTTTATCATACCAGATTTCACCATTTCATCCTGAGTGTTCCATTTCAACAGCAAGTTATACATTCTTGACAAAATCTTAGTTTTGGGATCTAACAGTTCTGTTTCCAATTTTGATCCCCCCCCCCCCCGGAAGCCAGTTTTCTTGTCCAAATTGTATGCCTCCATTATTTGATAATAATGAAGCCAATCTCGCACTTTGTCTTTTAGTTTTTCAAAGCTCTGCAATTTCAATTTATCTCCCTCTTGTTCCAAAATTTCCCAATATTTTGGCCATTTGGCCTCCATATTGAGCTTTTTCTGAGCCTTCGCTTCCATCGGTGACAACCACCTTGGGGTTTTATTTTCAAGTAGGTCTTTATATCTTGTCCAGACATTAAACAATGCTTTCCTGACAATATGGTTTTTAAATGCTTTATGTGCTTTGACCTTGTCATACCACAGATATGCATGCCACCCAAATACATTATTGAAACCTTCTAAGTCCAAAATGTCTGTGTTTTCAAGAAGCAGCCATTCTCTCAGCCAGCAAAATGTGGCTGATTCATAATAAAGTTTAAGGTCTGGCAGGGCAAATCCACCTCTTTCTTTTGCATCCGTTAGTATTTTAAATTTTATTCTGGGCTTCTTGCCCTGCCAGACGAATCTAGAAATATCTCTCTGCCACTTCTTGAAACAGTCCATTTTATCCAAAATTTGCAGTGTTTGAAACAAAAACAACATTCTTGGCAATACATTCATTTTTATCGCAGCAATACGGCCTAGCAATGAAAGCTTCAAATTTGACCATATTTCTAAGTCTTTTTTCACTTCCGTCCAGCATTTTTCATAATTATCTTTAAATAAATTCACATTCTTAGCTGTCATATTAACCCCCAGGTATTTCACTTTCTTGACCAATGTTAAACCTGTCTCCTTCTGAAACCTCTCTCTCTCAATCAGTTAGATTTTTCTCTAAAACCTTGGTTTTTAACTTATTTAACTTAAAACCTGCAACCCGACCAAATTCTTGAATCAGTTCCAATACTCTTTTAGTACTAGATTCTGGCTCCTGTAATGTCAATACTAAGTCATCTGCAAATGCTTTCAATTTGTACTGTTTGGCTCCGACTTGTATACCCTTAACCAATTGGTCCCTCCTAATCATATTTAAAAGAACCTCCAGGACCGATATAAAAAGCAACGGGGAGATTGGGCAACCTTGTTGTGTCCCTTTCTCTACCTTAAATTTCTCCGTCACCACATTATTAACAATTAGTTTAGCCATTTCCAAAACCTTGACAACCCCCATCCCCTGTAAGTTCTTCTTCATAAAACTCCAAGAGATATTGTCAAAAGCTTTCTCCGCGTCTACAAATATCAAAACTGCCTTGGTATTAATATTCACTTGTAATTTTTCTAAAATGTTAATTATATTTCTCATGTTATCAGACAAGTGTCTACCCGGGAGAAAGCCTGCTTGATCTTCGCGGGGACCCTCAGAAACCGCAGGCGCTGAAGCCTGCGGACTTGGTGACTCGGCGGGCACCTAAAGCGCCCCCGACCCACGAAGAGCCTTTTTAAAGGCTGCGGAGAGGGTACGGGGAGCGGCTTGGTGCTGTGAGTGGACCGCTACTGCAGTGGAGCGAAGCCGCGAGCCATGGCCGGAGACCGCTGACTTTCTTCCCTGAAATTCGGGCTTTAATTAATCCATGAGTAAAATGGAATTTGGACTTTAAAATTTCTACCCTTGAATTCGGTACGACCGGGGATGTGCTAAAGGGAAGTCCGCACCCCCCTGCTTACAGAAGATTTAAAGCAAGGATCGGAGAACTAAGGTGGAGAGTTTTTTCTTTTTGGTGTTTTTTAAAAAGATAATATTTTCATGAATTTGACAGAAGAAGATTTGTGCTGGAGGGTAAGAGTGGAATTTTAGAAGCCTTTGTTTAACCCCCCCCCCCAGATCCGGGAGTGTCCTGTATGTGAGCTGGAGAAAAAGGAACAAGGAGTTTGACAGCTGTCAAAGGAGCTGTCAAACGGGCAGTGAAAGTTAAAAATCTTATTATTTAACACCTTTCTGGACTAAATTTGTTATATTTGAATTAAAGTGGTTGGGAACAAAGTAGTGAAATAACAATGTAACGGACTGTTGGGAAAAGACTATTAAGTAACCAAAATCCCCCTAGGGGAAACATTGAAACACTACAATGGCTGCAGATGGAAAATTACAGGCAGAGATAGAAAGAATGTTTTTTCTCGTGGGAAAGTTGCAGGAGCAGACTACGGCTATGAGTAAACAACTTATAACCTTGAACTCTAAAATAAGTGGCTCTGCTGAATGCACAATGGACTTGACCGGGAAAAAATCTGCAGCTGAATTAGAAGAGATAACTTCGGAACAGGAGGAGAGGGAACAAGGGCCAGTACAGATGGAGAGTACCAACCAGAAGCCTACATTGTCAGAACACAAAGAAGAAGACCTTTGGATTACAAATTTGCGAAAGATGTGAAAGAGGAGGGAGGAAGCCCCTGGAACACTTGGAATATTTGAATTTAAAAGAATTAAGAAATATGATTGGGGCTTCCTCTTTGAGTATGGATTAGCTGACCTTTTGCAGCAGCTGGTACCAAGTACTTTGGATGGAAGAAAATCTAATGAGACTGAGCTAGAACTCCTTCGAGACCCGAGGACCAACAAAGAGGGCTACCAACAAAATCGGCAGAGAGAGACTGACAGGGATTTAAAGGCCTCAGATGTGAGGAATCCAGGCTAAAAACTGTTTTTGTGGACATGGGGACATTGGGAAGGGACAGAAACTGGGGTGGGGGGGAAAGAATTTTTAAAAATATGTTTATGACCTTTGTGTTTGATTATTATGACCTATTTTTAAGATAAAAGGGAAATTCGTGGAAGGAATTCGAGTCGACCTTAGAAAAGGATTTAATATTTATAAGAAAACTGGATAAGTAAAATTTGGCCAAGTAATAAGAATTAAGTATTTTTTTAAAATATATATATATATATATAATAATAATATGTAAAGGATGAGAGATATGAACTTGCTGAGCTAATTTAATTGAATTAGGATGTATGGAGGGGGGTGGGGGGAGGTCAAGAACTGGGGTTAGGAAAGTAAGGATATGAAATTTTATATGTGTTGTCTTTGTCTGTGTGTGTGTGTTTGTGCTTATAAAATGTGAAAACTCAATAAAAATTTTATAAAAAAAAGAAAGCCTGCTTGATCTTTATGCATCTCTTCCACTAATACTTTTTTTAATCTTTTAGCCAAAATATCTGCAAAAATTTTATAATCCACATTAAGCAGAGATATGGGGCGGTAATTCTTAAGCTGTGTCTTCTCAGACTCAGTTTTCGGTATAAGTGTAATGTAAGCTTCCTTCCATGACTCTGGTGCTTTTTTCCCTTCCAAAATTTCATTACAAACTTCCTTTAGTGGTTGTATTATCCAGTTTTTCAAGGATCTATAATATCTTGAAGTTAAGCCGTCCGCCCTGGAGATTTACCCAGTTGCATATTCTGGATGGCACCTTCTACCTCCTGTTCAGTTATTTTATAATTCAGCATTAGCTTGTTTTCTTGAGAGATTTTTTGTACTCCATTTATTTTCAAGAATCGATCTATATCAATTTCTTTCTGTGACCCTTGTGTATATAGTTGTTTAAAATACCTCTGGAAACAATTTCTAATCTCCACTGGGTTCTGTATATTCTTTCCTTCCACTTCCAAATTTATAATAGTGTTAAGTTTTTGTCTTTTTTTCATTTGCCAGGCCAGCAATTTCCCACATTTATTAGCCGACTGAAATGTCTTTTGTCTCATCTGTTTAATTTTCCATTCTATTTCCTGATTCATCATTTTCATATATTGTACTTGATATAACTTTATTTCTCTCAGAATCTCTTGTGACTTTGGTTTCGTTCTCAATTTCTTCTCACCTTCCTTTATTTTCTTCAAGATTTTGTCTTTTTTCTCGTTTTGAGTTCTCTTCTTTATTGCATTCTGTTGTATCAGAAACCCTCTCATAACCGCTTTGCTTGCGTCCCAGATTACTCTTTTTTCAACAGTAGTATTCATATTTATCTCGAAATAATCTCTCAAGGTTTTTTGGGCCTTCTTAGTCAATTCTTCATCCCTAAACAAGGTGTCACCTGAAGGAGCCAATTGGTGCAAGTTTCATCTCCATTTTCACAGTGTTATGGTCGGAGCAAGTTTTAGGGCAAATTTCCACTTTTCTTGTCTTTGGAGCCAGTCTTCTAGTTACCTAAATTTGGTCAATTCTTGTCCATGTCATTTTGGCTTCAGAGAAGAAAGTTCCCTCTCTACCCAAGGGGTTCTTTGTTCTCCAGATGTCAACTAAATCCAAGTTATCAGTCATCTCAAAAAAGGTTTTTGGTAGTCTGCCGTCCTTAGTAACTACCTGTCTCTGTGCCTTGTCCATATTTGTAGATACCACTCCATTCATATCTCCCATCATGATCATATTGTAGTCCAAATAGTCCATCAGAGTCTCATGCAACTTTTTTAAAAAATCTGATTTTTCCTCATTTGGTGCATAAACTCCTACTATCAAGAATTTCTCTCCTTGTAGTTGAATTTCAATTGCCACAAATCTTCCTTGGTCATCTTTAAATATAAATTTCAGTGATAGGCTCTCCTTTGCATAGATTACTACTCCTCTTTTTTGACTTTGTCCGATGAAATAAACTCTTGGCCCAATCTTTTATTAATCAATATTTTCCTATGTAGCCTTATCACGTGTGTTTCCTGTAGACAAATCAAGTCCAATTGTTCCTTTTTTAATAAATGGAAGACTCTTTTCCTCTTTTGAGGGGAGTTAAGTCCATTAGTATTCCAGCTTAATAGTTGCAGAGCCATGATGTAGTTACTCTGATTTTCCTCCAACTGCACCAAGTGCTTGCTCTTGTTATGTCAGTGGTGTTATTATCACTTTCTCTGGGCAGTCCAGTCCAAAGGGTAATCTTGCTATGTCTAGTATTCCTCTTTTTAGTAATCCTCTGTCCAGTGCTTTTTGTTCTGGTCCTCTGTCTGTTGGTTCTCTGTCCAGTGCTCTTGACTCTTCTCCAGATTCTTTCTGCAAGTCTTCTCCGTGATCTTTCAAAAATTTTCCTTTGTCATCCACTGATCTTATTTTTATCTTTCTTCCTTTAAAGCTAAAAGATAGGCCTTGGGGAAATTCCCACCTAAAAACAATTCTATTCCTTCTCAGCAGGGCAACCAAATCTCCATAATTGGACCTAAGGTCCAAAAGATGTTTCGGAATATCTTTAAATATTCCCACTCTTAACTGATGTATTTCCAAGGTCTTCTGAAAGTGCAGGCTCAAAATTTTGTCTCTCTCCTCTTTTGTTCGAAGGGTAATCAGACAGTCTCTCACCCTGTTCTTCTTCCCCCCTCTTCCAAGTCTAAAAGCACTCACTATCTTAAATTCTTCTTTCTCCAAGTCCAAATCCCAGAAGTCTGCAAATTCCTGCATAAGAAAGTCTATCAGACTGTCCTTCTTTAATTCAGGCACAGCTCTGATCCTCAAGTTCGTTTGTTTCTCCTTAAGTTCAATCATAGAAAGCGTTGACCTGTGATCCTCAAGTTGCCTCTGTATGTCTGGTATCTTCTCCTCTACGGCGGCTGCTTTTTCCTTAGCTTCTTCAGCAGTCTGTTGAGTCAGAGTAGATTCCTGTAGCAATTTCTCAATAGTTTCTGTATTAGTATTCACCTTTTGACCCAAATTGTTGATGCTTATAGTGTTTTGATCAATTTTTGTTGATGCTTCAACCACTTGTTTACTTAATTTTTCCAGTGATTCATTTATCTTACCTAATGCAAGTGCTAAAACTTCTTCAGATGACATACCTTTTGACTTAGGTTGTGTAAATGCAGCCGCAGATGAGGCAGGAGGACCAGATGTTGATGCTCTTCGCTGAAAAGATTTCCCAGACCTCGTTGTTTTGTCTTGGAGTGAGTCTACTTTTTCTTTTCCATCTGTCATAACACTTTAGCTGAATGCCCAAGGTCAATCCCACGGCCACAATTTGTTTTGAAGTGGAAAATTCCCCTGGCCCAATTATTGTAACAATTTCAGAAACTTCCTCTAGGGGGACACAGTAACAGTCTGTACTTATTGCATTAAATAGTAGCACTTTTTAAACCCCCATTTCACAAAGTAAAAACAGTTTCAATTTCAGTTACTTTTCAGTTACTTCCCCTTCTTTCTAAGATCAGGAGGAAACAGCCAGAAACAATGTATCTCCCTTGCAGAGCTGGCTGTCAAAAAGTATTCTATTCACAAACAGTGCATTTCACAATGCGGCAGTCTTATTGTCCATTGGCAGTCCGTTCCCAGGTTTGAGCAATAGATTTTTATTTCCTTCCCTCTCTCTTGCAGGCAAATATAGTCCAAACCTCTCCCCCCTCCTCTCCTGCAACCAAGGGGGGAATTCACTTATTTTGATGTTGGGATTTTAGTCCTTTCCGATCAACTTTCCAAGGCTTTGGCTTACAACTTCTTTGCTTTAGTCTATTTACAAAAAGCGGAAGGTGGACTTCCTGTTTATGCCTCCCCGCTCCGGTACCGAATTAGAACTTTTTTCCCTTCCTTTTTTCAATTTATCCTACTCACGGGTAGTTGCTTTTGTAGTCGAATTGTCACAGGAAAAAGTCAGCATTCTCTGGTAACGGCTGTGCGGCTTCGCTCCGTGGAAGAAGCAGTTGACTCACAGCACCGCGCCACTCGCCCGCTTCGCTCCGGAGCCCGTAGTCGGGTTTCCTTGCAAATTGGGGGGGGCGCAAAGGGTGCCCGCCGAGTCCCACGCTCACAGACTTCACCTGCCTGTGATTTTTGAAGGGTCTCCGTTTCGCCGCAGCGGTACAGACCCGATTTCCGCAGAGCTGGTCCCTCAAAGTCAGAGGGAATCCGCCATTACCGATGGCGCTAACCCGGAAGTCCCTGCTAGATGAACAATCTGAGGCAGCTTCCTATTTCCTCTGTGGGACCTTTAATATATATATTCCAATTTCTTGCTTGAGATGGCACAAACAGTAAGTCACAATCAGAGTGGCATTTCTTTTACAGGCTGCTGTGTGCAACTGGGTGACCTAAAAATGAAATTTTAATGCCTTCAGTTGTTCTCCCAACCCTCTACCCCCGCCTCAGTTGCTAAATGCACAATTTGTAGAATCTGGGGCTTTTTTGCAAGTAAAATGCCACTTCTTGAGAGTTCCAGGCAAGACATTCATCTGAGTCCTAACTCTGCCATACTCTGGAAGGAACAAGCTACTGCTAGTAGAAAATTAAATTAACCTGTGCGTGTTTGCTTATTATTCTTAATTTTCCAGTACTGGACAGACTACTATTTACAGTGGAATATGTCAGAATATCCTGGAGTGAAGAACGTCCGTTTTCCTGATGGCCAGATATGGAAGCCGGATATCCTTCTATATAACAGGTAGGCTTACATGGTGCAAAAGGTGGGAATTGTTGTTGTTGTTGTTGTTGTTGTTATACATAGTTTTCATACCCTGCCCTTACTCCAAGATAGGAACACAGGATAGCTGATGACATAGAATATGCAACAGAGTACAAAACAATATACAATAAAATCAGTCTCAAATCCATGATCAAAGACACTTTAAGCACAAATCTGCAGCATCAAGTAATAAGTACCATCTCTTTATGTTCTACTGAGCTGAATACAGCTTCTGGGAGCTCACAAACAGGACTTGTAAGAGGGGCATTTGCAAGGGCGTTTTGAGAAGGAGGCCTCACTGTGTGTACAGGGCCAAGAAACATGGATGGTGAGGGAGCTGTTGCAGTGACCTACCACACCTGTGCCATGTTTCTATTTCTGCTGGTGAAAGTGCAAAACTATACCTGCAGCAACTGCAAGCTGGTTGCCTTGCTGGAAGAGAAAGTACAGCAACCTGAGGTCTGCCTACCCACACTTCGAGCTACTGGGCAAGATGAAAAAATTATCACGATACCAGAGTGGACTGTCTTGGGACAGAGATGCAGGGGGGATGCCTCTAGGGAGGAGGGCGTTCACTCCATGCAGGAGACAAATCCCAGAAGAATGTGACACACAGAAGTGGGACGGTCAGGAGCCGTGCTGTGTCACTGTAGTTTCAAAATTGATTTCACCTCAGACACCTTGCTGAGGAGCAAGGACAGCAGTTAGTTCGGTATTTTTATTTATTTACTTGATGGGGGGGGCAGCTGCCTCCTGGCTTTATCCATGCTTCCAGGTGATGTTGTCAGAAAAGATTTGGCTTCTTGGACCATGGTCCCAATTCCATGAGGAACAACATCTGGCAAGATATAGGTTGTATCTCACAATGGTTGGCAAGAATGTGTTTGCTAAGACTCTTGTGAACCTGATCAGGAGAGTGTTAAACTAAATCCTGAGGAGGAGAGAGACAGTATTACAGATAAAAGGGGAATACCTGGTACCGGGAATAATAGCTTCTTTGATGCACAGGAAAGTGAGGTGCTGCTGCTGAAACCTGCTAAAGGGCAGGAAACTGCAAGAAGGAGGCAGCTGGAGAGAAGAACTCATGGTTTCAGTTGTCTCTACACAAATGCACAGAGTATGGGAAACAAGCATTTGCACTCTTATTACAGGATGGCAAATATGACCTGGAGGCATTGCTGAAACCTGGTGGGATGAGACTCGTGACTGAAATGTAGGAATTGAGGGGTATAATCTGTTCAAAAGAAATCAACCAAACAGGAAGGGAGAAGCAGCAGCATTATACGTAAGGGATGTGTACGCTTGTGAAGAAATCCAATACCTGCAGCATGGAAGGCAGATAGAGAGTGTATGGGTAAAAATTATGTTATATCATGTTGTTATTATTTATTCTTTGTAAGCCATTTAGGGATTCACTTGAATGAAAAATGGCATAGAAATCTAATAAATCAAATCAAATAAATAAATAATCAAAATGGTGTGCTTACGGGGGAGTGTGTGTCTGCTGTAGACCTCCAAGCCAGACTGAAGCGCTATGTCCAAGCAATTTTTTATCCCTGTGATTTCCCTAGGAAAACCCTCATTTTCTCACTAAATTGGTGGAAACAGCAATCTATGGAAAACCTGTTTGCCATTTGCTCTGATTCAGTGGTAAAACATGGGCTTTCCCAGGGAAAGCACCAGGATAAAAAGCAACAATGCTTGGACAAGGAGTTTTAAAGCCGAGACGTGTGTGGAAGTCTGGAAGAGTCCTAAGTGTGCTCTTTCAACCTAGCACAGCAAATCCACTTTGGTTTTGAAAGTGATGAGTAAATGCATTGAAAAGTATGGGATGAATGAATGATGATCAGGAACCCAGATAAATACCTGCAAGCAAATTAGGATGTATAAGTTCCTTACAAACAAATGACAATGAATTCTCAAGAACAATCAGTCAAAACCTACCCACCATGCAAACTTCATACAAGCAGTTCTGGATGAAAGCCGAATAAACAGGTTGTCCAGAGAAACTGGAACTGCTGTTCAAAATTCTTACTTTTTTGAATTTTCTGATGCAGTTTGACAACCAAAAATGTGTAGTTCAGGACAAAGAATGCACAAAATGTATACTAGTGCCACTGGTGAACAAAAATGAATAATATTGGTGGAAATGGATTGCAAAAATGCATCTGTTGGACAAAAAGGTGTGTGTTCAGAGAAATGTGCATGAAATTTCATACAGATTCTCATGTAGCTTGTTTGTTTTTTTGTAAATGCTTTTTATTAACTTATTATTACAGCACATACACACACGGCATGTGGAAAACAAACTACAAAACTACAAATGAAAACACAAAATAAATGAAAAACATATAGTGGTACCTCTGGTTACATACTTTATTCGTTCCGGAGGTCCATTCTTAACCTGAAACTGTTCTTAACCTGAAGCACCACTTTAGCTAATGGGGCCTCCTGCTGCTGCCACGCCACCGGAGCACAATTCCTGTTCTCATCCTGAAGCAAAGTTCTTAACCTGAGGTACTATTTCTGGGTTAGCAGAGTCTGTAACCTGAAGCGTATGTAACCCAAGGTACCACTGTATACCCATATATCTGCGAGTATCTGCATGCGGACTTATGTTAGTGTGATGGCCTGGGATTCCGATTCAGAGGCTGAACCAGAGGAATCCCAGCCTGCACAGGAGTCCCCGCCTCCAGGGCCGGCTGAACTGGGGCAGGGCCTTGATTCTGAAGTGCCTGCACCTGTGCCGGATCCTCAGGAGCAGGTACCAGGTGATCCCACTCTGGCTCCAGAGGTGGTTGAGGACTCAGTGCCTGCAGGTGAGTCTCCCCCTGGGCCCAGTAACCCTTTAGCCTCTCCGGAACTGCAGAGGCTCAGGGCAGAGAGGCGAAGGGAACTGGTTTCTCCCAGGAGGAGTGCTCGCCTTAAGGCCAAGAGAGGCGGGTCTCCTAGGGGCCGGGACCGCCCCTGGCCTCAGAACAGATAAAGGTCAGTCGGCCCGGTCCCAGGTTGTGGGAGCAACGTCGTTGTTGAGTTCCTGTTCCTGCCCGGGCCCAGACCTGACTCTCCAGTGCTCCTGTCCCCGCCCGGCTTCCTGCTTCGGACCTCGCCCCGCTCCTTGTGGACTGATTCCAGGCTAGTGACCCAGGACCGGACTTTGACTACGCCATCGGTAACCTTTTCCCCAGGATCAGCACAGTTAGCCAATCTTTAATTCTTATTCTAATTCTAGTAGATTTCATTCCTCCTCAATGCAGGTCTGATTTTAAACTCAATAAACTGTTTCTTTCTCATTTCGTCTTTTCTACCCTTCTCCATATGTTGTATTTGTAAACCATATTTTGTTTTGCAAAAATTATTCCAAGCAAGTCCAGGTTTTAATTTGAGGGCACTGTTTGTTTGTTTTTTTAAAAAAATCTCTGTACTTTCCCTGCTCTTTTTGAAAATTTTGTTTAGACTGTTCCCTAATTGCATCCGTCAGTTTTGCCAACTTAAGGTAATCAAATAATCTCTCTTGCCACTCTTTTGTGTATCACTCTTGTGTATCAGAGTGATAAAAGCTTCTTCCCATGATTTTGGTCTTTTCCCCTTTTTCAAAATTCCATTCATGACTTTTTTTCATCGGATCTGACAATATGTCTTCTAATTTTTTGTAATACACTGCAGATAAACCGTCTGTACCTGGTGACTTTCCTGTCTTTGCTTTGGAAATTGATTGTTGCACCTCCATCATGGTTACTGGGGAGTGAGAATATATTAGGAAAAGTGAGGGCGATTTCAATAGAAAGGTTTCAGCTTAAGAATGGACCCCCGGGACAAATTAAGTTCGTAACCAGAGGTACCACTGTATTACTGTCTCTCTCTCTTCTTTGGGTTATATTTTCTTGGATGTAGAAGCCTTGAATCACCGCTTTGCTTGCATCCCATACGGTATTTATATCAGTTCCCCAGTTTAAGTTGTTATCAAAGTATTCTATTGAAATCACCCTCACTTTTCCTAATATATTCTCATTGTTTAGGATGTTTTCATTAATTTTCCATCTTCTTCTTGTTTTTCTTCCTTCTCTTATTTCCAGCATAGTTGGATTGTGATCTGATAGTGTTTTTGATTGAATTTCTGCTTTTTTATCTTTAGTAATAAGTTTTTTGAGACCCAAATTTTATCAGTTCTCCCTGCAGAATGTTTTGATTCTGAACAGTGTGTGAATTGTTTCTCATTTGGGTGTTTAACTCTCCATGCATCTTGAAGATTGAAGTTTTCTACCAGTTGGAAGTAGGTTAACAGTAATCTCTCTTCTATACTTTCTCTCTCTCGCATTGTGCTATTCATATCGAGTGAGGTAACACAGTTTAAATCTCCTAATAATATGATCTTTTTGTCACAATAGTCCAGCAGTTTATCCTCCAGTTTTTTGTAAAATTCCGCCTTCTTATCATTTGGTGCATAGATTCCAATGATAATTATTTTTTCTTTTTGATATGCCACTTTTATTGCCATCATTCTCCCTTCTTCATCCTTAAATAAAGGCTCTAGGTTGAATCTTGAGTTTGCATATATAACTACCCCTCTTTTCTTAACAACTGAGGAAATAAATTCATCACCTAGTTTTTTTATTAATCAACACTCTTTTATATTATATTTATTTTTTCAAAGTAGATGGCGATGAAGACGAAGAGTTTGGATTTGACACCCCACTTTATCCCTACCTCTCTAGGTTCCCCTTTTCCCTACAATTCCGCCCTCCTAATGTCTTACAATACTTCCTCCAAAATTTCTCTACCTCACTTTCTGTTGTAAATCTTTTTCTACTTTGCTTAAAGGTAAAGAAAATATCTTCTGGAATTCCCATCTGAAGGGGGTGTCATTCTTTTTCAATGCCTCAGCTAAGTATTTATATTTTACCCTATTCTTTAGCAATCTTGCAGGAATTTCTCTTAGTATTATAATATCTTTATCATCAATTCTCAGCCCCCTTTTCCTGTTAGTTTGTAGGATTTTATCTTTTAGAATTCGAAAATTCAAGAACACAAGACAATCTCCTGGCCATTTATTGGACCTCACAAACCTTGATTTGACCCTGAACACTTTGTTCATACAAATAAAGAAATATTCTTCTTGGATTTCTAGCCATTTTGCCAGCTCCTTTATTATCAGTTCCTCGATACTCTCTTCTTGTCACTCTCTTATTCCTCAAAATCTCAGCATCTGTTCTCTCTGTTGCATCTCCTGTGTCACAACTGCATCCAGCATTGTTTCTTGCATCTTTTTTTAATTCCACAAGATCTTCCTTCATTTTCTCTTGGCTTTTCTTCATCTCTTTGCACTCATTCTGGTTCTTTTTCAATGCTTTGTCCGACTTATTGGATTTCATTTTTAATTCTTGCATATCTGTGTCTAATTCCTTACTTTTGTCAGAGAATTTTTCAATCTGTACAGAGAGGTCCAGAACTATGTTTGAGTTCTGCTCTATCTTATTTCCCATTAAATCTAATTTTACATCTAACGCTTTCATATTTTCATTCATCTCTTTTTTCATACCCAGTATCAGTTCTTTAATATCTATTTTTTAAATAATATTTATTAAAAATTTCAAGTATTACAAAAAGCAAAAGTAAAAACAATAACAATAACACCAGAAAAAAACAAAACAACACATCACAACAAGAAAAAAGAGAAAAAAACACAACTAATCTTCCCAACTTATTTTTCATTCACTTATTTCCTTGACCTCCCTCCTCACACCTCCCTTTTTTGTATTCTAATTCAATTATCTATTTCAGCAAATCCTTTCCATCTTTTCTTATTTTTGTTCTGTAATTAATCTCAATATAATATAACTTTACTTTCCCTCCTTTCACCAATTTTTTCTTTTTTTCTTCTTCTTCCCTTAACCTTATTTTAACATTAAAACTAAAATGCTTGTGTGTGTTTAATTCTTTATAACATTTCTGCATAAAATATCAATCCATCATTTTTCTATCACTCATTAATTTTGCAATATTTCTATATATAAACTTTAAATTTTCCAATCTTCTTCCATCAACTCCTCTCCCTGGTTTCGGATTCTGCCAGTCCTTTCCATCAATTCCATTCCATCAACCTGGGGATCTTATGTCCGAGGCTCTTAACTCTTTTCCATGTCCCTTCCGCAGATCTTCATATCCTTTAATGCTTGGGTGCAAGTCTCGAGAGAGCTCCATCCTAACATTACTTTTATTCCTTCTGGACAGTTCAACCAAATTTCCATAGTTGCTAGGGTCTGAACAGTGTTTCAGAACATATTTCAAAATTCCTCCAGATCCAAAGGCCCCCAAAACTTCAATCTCCTTCAAATCCAAGTCCATATTCCAAAAGTCAATTAATCCCTGGATAAAGAGATCTTTCCAACTTTCCTTCTTCAGTCCAAGCCGGGATCCAATCCTCAAAATCTGGCTTTTTCTAAATTCAATCATAAAGGTAAAGGTAAAGGTACCCCTGCCCGTACGGGCCAGTCTTGACAGACTCTGGGGTTGTGCGCCCATCTCACTTAAGAGGCCAGGGGTCAGCGCTGTCCGGAGACACTTCCGGGTCACGTGGCCAGCGTGACATCGCTGCTCTGGCAAGCCAGAGCCGCACACGGAAACACCGTTTACCTTCCCGCTGGTAAGCGGTCCCTATTTATCTACTTGCACCCAGAGGTGCTTTCGAACTGCTAGGTTGGCAGGCGCTGGGACCGAGCAGCGGGAGCGCACCCCGCCGCAGGGATTCGAACCGCCGACCTTTCAATCGGCAAGTCCTAGGCAGTGAGGCTTTAACCCACAGCGCCACCTGCGTCCCCAAATTCAATCATAGAAGGCCTCAATTTATAGTCCTCAATTTGCTTCTGTAGAACTAAGGATCCCGCTTGTGTTATTTTAGGTTCAAAAACAACAACTTTCTCCTTTTCCTCCACCATTTGTTCTGCCAGGGTAGATTCCTGTGCCAGGTCCTGAATTATTTCTGTGTTAGCACTCGCTTGTCCCATATTAGTCACTTTCTGTTCCAAATTATCCATTTTAAAAGTCATATCATCCATCTTTCCATGAATCTCTTCCAGCAAATAGTTCGTCTTGCATAATGCAGTCAAAATAGCTTCTCCTATCAACATTTTGAATGGTCCAAGGTCAATCTCTGGTTCTCAGAATCCTTATCTTGCAGCTGGAGGCCTCCCAGTTACACTCAGTTCTTTAATATCTAAATTGGGCTCGATCTCTATTGTGTAATGGCTTCTTGATTGTGTTCCAGGTGTTGCCGAGGTTACACCTGTTGCCAAGGTTACACCTGTTACCTGTTTTTTCTTTGTTGTCATGTTGCTATTTATGTATTATCTATATGTTCCCCTTGTGAATTGGTTCTTTAATACCTTATTCTTTTCGTGGTAGTTTTATAATTAAGAGTAAGAAAGTGAAAAGTTTCTTCAAGTTCTCATCCTATGTCTAATCTAGTTTTCTATGTTCTTTATGGTTTCTCCCTATTTTTCTCCTCCTCCTCTTGCTGTCTTCCCTCTATTTTTATTATTTTAGTCTTGAATTATGGAGAGAGCTGTAGCTGAATCGCTCAGGCTTTCGAGGCATCTCATAGAAAGGGAAGGCTGGGGTTCTCCCTCTCTCTTGCCAGGAGCCATTGAGCCATTGAGAAACCCCTTTTTGTGCCGCTTGGCTCAGTCAAAGCTCAGAATCTTTTTCTGAGCCCTTTTAGGGGTATTGTGTTGCCTTCACTCCCCCTTTCACTCTTTTCTATGACTGAGTCATCCCGACAAGCTCGCTGGATGAACTCACGACCTTTATGTGATCGCGACTGATCCGGAAGTCTCTTTAAGCCTCACATGCAGCTTTTTAAAAAAACTGCAAAGTGATGCGGAAATGAGATTAAGTGAATTGAAGATTGAAAAAAAATGAGGGATTGAGAGAAACTGAAATTAACACATCTTTCTATCTCTACCAGTGGATAATCAAGTTATGGTTTGGCAAACTGCACAGAATTGTCACTTAATTGTGCAATATGGTTGCTGTTATTATGATTCTTTCATTTCAGCCTTAATCACAAAGTCACATTGCATTATGAGAAAGAGCACTTAATTTTGATTCAATGTAATTCACGTCTATACCAAGAATGTCATTTCCTTAATATAACGCAAACAATCTCGCCAGAAGAGGCTTTTACATTGAATAATAAACATGTACCTCATTTTTGAACTAGAAAATCTCATTAGAACTTCATAAGATTTCCTGCAAAACATTTTACACAAGTGGCCCTGGGTTCAGATAACAGCTCCAAGACAAATAGAAGTAATTCATGTCAATTTTTCTTTTTTTGAATGTTAAAGTATGGTCCACAGCTCAGATGCAGAGCACACACTTTGCATACAGAAAGTCCCAAGTTCAACCCCTGGTATCTTCAACTGACCAAAAAAATAAATGGTCTGGAAACCAAGCCTTATGAGGAAAGGGTGAGAAAGTTGGGTCTGTTTAGCCTGGAGAAAAGAAGACTAAGAGGTGATTTGATGGCCACCTTTAAATATCTGAAGGAATTTCATGTCGCAGATGGAGCAAGCATGTTTTTGCTGCTCCAGAGGGTAGGACCCAAAGCAATCAATTCGAATTACAAGAAAGGAGGTTCCAACTCACCGTTAGGAACAACTTTCTGATGGTAAGAGTTGTTTGACAGTGGAAAGGACTCCCTCAGAAGGTGGTGGACTCTCCTTCATTGGAGGTTGCTAAGCAGAAGTTGGATGGCCATCTGTCAGGGATTCTTTACCTGTGTTGTGGTTCTGGACAGCCAAGAGTTAACACTCCAGAAGCGTTCACTGGGTGCATTGCCCACATGACCCGGGCATTTTCCTTTGATCTGTGCTCTGTGGGGGCTGAGCTCTCTCTGGAGAGCAGTCTGTCTGAGAATGTGAGCAAGGTAGTTTCATTTTTGTTAGAGACAGTGTGCTGCGAACATGCAGCTAGATTCTGTGGGTTTTCTTTTCCGTTTGTTATGCTTCTAAATAAAGAGTGTTAGAATAGAAGCACTGGTGTCGAGCTGAGTTATTGAAGACACCACGTTGACACAGAGAAGCCATTTTACTCTGTGTGTGAACTCTGCTATTATCCGGCAACTGAGAAGAGTGGCAGCGCGTGAGTGGAAGCGTGTGGGCGCCATTGGAGTTTGTCGGAGTGGCAGTAAATCAAATTTATTGCAGGGCTGTTGCAGCAGACTCAGTGGGTCAAAGGATTTACGACCCACAAACTTTAACAACCTGGGATTCCTGCACTGCAGGGGGTTGGACTAGATGAACCTTGGGGTACCTTCCAACTCTACAATTCTATGTAGCAGGCTGTGTTGAGATCTGGGGTGGACCCTTCTCTGCCTGAGACCTTGGAGACCTGCCACAAATCAGAGAAAACATATGCATTACCCACACTTGTTTTTTGCCCCGCTCTTTCTAGGCACATGTTCAGTATCAATACACCAAGCTCTCCCCGTGAAAACCTGCTCTTTAGCACTCAGTTGGAGCACATTTGAGTTTTCCATGGATTGCCGTTTGCTCCCATTGAGCTTTAAGGAACGTGTTTTCCTTGGGAAAGCTCCAGAGGGGGGAAGGGCTGCTTGGACATGGACCTTTAAAGTGTGGAGCATGCCTGGAAAGAGCAGAGGAAAGGTAAGTGTGGATAAGCCCTCAGTACAAGACTGGTTTATATGTCAATATGTTTGGTGAGGCTGATGATAACCATAATCACAAATAATGCATAGTTTTTGTATTGTATTGTTTTGTTTATAAATTATAAACTGGGGATTCCATAGCAGTGCACAAAGATATTAAGCCAAGCCTACATTTGTGTGCCCCATTCTTAACCCTACTTATCTGGGAGTGAGCCCCATCAAATCCCGAAGGACTTAGTTCTGAGCATTGCACTGCTTGTTCTTTGGGGTTATTAACTGTGCTCTTGTGTGTTTACCTTAACGATCAGCATCTATCACAGAAGGCTTAACTGAATTAAGAGGGAGGGAAAATTCATTGCTGAAATGCCCCACTTTTTAGCCTCCCTGTTGCTCCAGCTCAGTCTGGGTGAGCCTTTCTGTTAGGCAGAGTGAGGCAGCAGCCCCAGGGAGTAGGAACTCAGTGGCAACTTGGTAAGGTTTGCAGTCTAGATATAAATTATTCCAAAATGGAGGGGATGGTCTTGTCCAAGAGATAAGCCCACATAAGTAATGCTTAGATCAGGGGGCAACAAACTTTTTCAGCAGGGGGCCGGTCCACTGTCCTTCAGACCTTGTGGGGGGCCGGACTATATATTTTTTTTGGGGGGGGGGATGAACGAATTCCTATGCCCCACAAATAACCCAGAGATGCATTTTACACATTCTACTCATGTAAAAACACGCTGATTCCTGGACCACCCGTGGGCCAGATTTAGAAGGTGATTGGGCCAGATCTGGCCCCCGGGCCTTAGTTTGCCTACCCATGGCTTAGATGGACACATGATCAAACAACGCTCCAGCTTTAAATATCTGGGTATGTGACCCCCCCCCCCTTGGCAGTTGGAAATCCCTTATAGAGGCAGCAAACCTTCAGCTTGGAGGGCAGCTACAGCAGTTCTAAGCCTAGCAGATCTATACTGATCGCTCCTGTGACATGTACAAGCACTGGTCAAGGAAGATGGGATGGGGGGAGCACATTGCCCCGGACAGCGCGATCCTGGTGGGGTTCCATAGTGGCTGCCCCACCACGCTGGGCGCCCTGCCCCCACAGGTGGCATGCCCCGCCCCCAGAACGCACATCCCACCCCTTTGGGTGGTGCCCCCGCCCCCAGGATGTGTGCCAGCCCCGCTCCCACTGCTCTCCGCCACCCGTGTACAGGCTGTGCTTCTGCAAATACTGGTAGATGGGAAGTGCAGTTATTGGGATGCAAGAGTTGGGTGCTCAGCATGGAACCCCTGTGCTCTTTCAAACTTCCTTGCTGAATGCTGAGAAACGGCAAAGCTCTCTCCCTCCCTCTGTGTGTGCACATATATAAAAACATCTGAGGCACATCATTAAAAAACTTATGCCATAGCTTCCCCAAAGCTGCCTTCTCATCTCCTGCTGTTTAGCTGGCAAATTGCCCTTTGGAAATGATGTTCTGCATTCATGGCTGTCCATGCTCATTTATCTTGCCAAGCTGGACACTGTATCCATGCACAGTGACTGGTATTTATGCGCTGGAGAGAAGTGCCTGCCTTGTGACTGCATGTCTGAGAGTGGGATTAAGCTTGACAGGGTGCTTAAATATTCCCAGGTCGATTGTCTTCTTGCTTTTCACTCTTTTGTTCCTTTGTACTCTCCAGGGACTTTTTGCATGCAAAGCAAATGCTCTACCAGGAAGGGAGGTCCCTGAAGACAAGGACCACCCTAAACCTGGAGCGGACACTGCCTGGCTAACATCCTTAAAGGTGAACTACCAGAACTGCATTATAATTTGGAGCCTGCCTTTGTGAGGATACAGAAAATTTGCTTTCTTTGGTCCTGCCTTGGCTAGAGTAAAAACATAGAATAATATAAGCTTTTTGGGGATGTCAGTTCTTCTTGGGTAGCCTTTGCAGGATCAAAGGGATCCCTGCTTCTCTTTAGCAATTCAACACATTTCCATAGCAGCATAGCCCTTGATTCATCTGGAGTCTGTGTTCTGCACTGAACCGTTTTTTAATTTATTACTGGCTTTGAATAGCTGAAGATCAAAAGCCCCTGTTAGTTTTCATATGATTTTACATGCTACCTTTGGTGAAAGCGAAAGTGCCACAGTGCAAGTGGGGGTGAGGCTGCTTTAAGATTCCCATTCATCCTTCATCTTCGGCTGCGAGTGGATTGGACAGCAATCCCTTGCCCTCTAACAGAGAAACAAGTCCCTTTCAGCTTGGTGGGGTGCACAAAAAAACCTCAGCTGCAGTCAGGCAACAAGCTACTTAGTGCAAATTTGAATGTGGGGACCCTGGGAACAAGGTGGGACCTTGAGCTGGTCACTCTCTCTCCTCCTAACTTACCTCACAGTGTTGTTGTGGGGATTAAATGAGGACTGGGAGAACCATGTATAGCACCTTGAATCCTGCAACATCTGGAGAGCCACAGGTTCCCCAGGCCATGTTAATACCAAGGCTGGGGAACCAGTGACACTCCAGATGCTCCAACATCCTGTCATTCCCAGCCAGCATGGCCATTGTCAAGGCAGATGGTCAGGGATGATGTTCATAAGCTATCCCTGTTTTAGATAGAGGAGGATGGATTCCTTCCTGCCTCTGCTAAAACTTTTCAAATTGGTACTGGACATTTCTACCTATCCCCTTCTCCCATTGAAGCCCAACCCTCTAGCATTGGCACCGCGTTGGCTCAACAGGGCTTTGAAGAATGCTGCCCATCTTATCTAGGATCTGTGTCCAAGACTAGAAGCACTGTTGATTGGACACTGCAGTTGAGGAACCACGCCAAAGGCTCTGAGCAACTGACACTATCTTCCCATCTCCTGCCAGGTCCCAGGTCCAAGACTGAAAGGATAAAACAATCAAGACATCTGTTTTTGCACCACATCAAAAGTATGCTTTTCTTCCACCATTTTTCATCCATTGTGGTGCAACAACTCTGTGGCCACCCTGCTGCCTTGTGGAGGTTTCAGTTCTCTTTGCCATATGTCTGTTGATTGAATGCATCCCTGCTGGGTACAAAGAAACCACATTGCTTCTCTCCATCTCAAAGAGCATCTTTCTTTGGGTTTCCCATCTACTTAGAATAGCCAATATGTCAGCTGCAGCTGTGCCTGCCTCCTCCTTCCATCCACCCACTTGATTAATGTTGCTCTTCCAGGTGGTGTTGACTCGTAATATTGCTTTCACTGTGTGTGGAGAAGATGGGTCTTCTGTCACCCTCCTGAATGCTCCTTCTCTCAAAGCTGACAAATCCACTTTGCTTTTGATATACTCTGAGAACCTCTCCCTGCAGTGTGCTTTATGTTAAATGATTTGGGATGAACCCTGCTCTAAGGTTCACTGTGCCTACCACGTCCATCTGTCAAGTCCAATGGCTGTTTTAAGCTTAAGCATTTGGGTCATGGCTTGGGTTCTGCATAGATAAGTTTGGGAGGAGAGGAAATCAGAGTCCTCTGAAACCTTTCAGTTGTGAGATGGGTTAGCAGATGTTCAGAGCAGGTGTTCTGTTCTAGATTAATCTTGTTGAAATCATTTGCCCCCTTGTAAATTTGGTTTCTCTCCAAGTTAAAGAAAACTGAAGGAATACCATAGGGGCTTTGTGCATTGGTCAACCTCTACAGTGATACTGAGACAGTGAAACACAGTAAAGTACACAACTTTTGAGCACAGTAAGAAGATACAGTTTTGACTGACAGGCAGAAGACAGTGTAGAGTCATAGAACTGTAGAGCTGGAAGCTACCCAAGGGTCATCTAGTCCAACCCCTGCAATGCAGGAATCACAGCTCAAGAATTCCTGACAGCTGGCCATCCAACCTCTGTTAAAAAACTTCCAAAGAAGGAAAGTCTATTATCTTCTGAGGTAGTCTGCTCCACTATCAAAGATCTCTTACCAGCAGAAAGTCCTTCCTAATGTTTGGTTGGGATCTCTTTTATTGTCATTTGAATCCATTGGTTTGGATTTTATGCTCTGGAGCAGCAGAAAAGAATCCTGGTCTATTTTCCATGTAAAATCCCTTCAGCTGTTTGAAGATGGTCTCATAACTCATAATTTATCCTGAGTGTCTGGTACTCAAACCTCCCTGTATGCGGAGGTTCTGTTTTTGGTTTACTGTGGTTAATTGCATTGATAGATCCATCCTATATAAGAATTGCATTTGCTGGATCTGACAAGCCCTCTGCTTCTCTTTGTGACCCAGCTGATGCCTCTAAGAAGCCCACAAAGAAGGAGGGGGAAAGATTTTCTCTGGCTGTCAGTCTTCAGCCACTGCAGTTCAGTGACATAAAGCCTCTGATTATCATGCCTAAGGCCCCATTCACATCATACATTTAAAGCACAATGATTCCTCTTTAAACTCTTATGCCTTTCCCCAAAGAATTATGGGTGCTGTAGTTTGTAAAAGGTGCTGAGAGTTGTTAGGAGACCCCTTGTTCCCCTCACTGAGCTGCAATTCCCACTGGTTTAACAGTCAACCCCTCTTCACAGGGATCTCTGGGACTTATAGCACAGGGAAGGAAATAAGGGTCTTTAACAACTCCCACCACACTTTACAAACTAGAGCTCCCAGAATTCTTTGAGGGGGGCCATGGCTGTAGGGGATGATATTAACTTTGTTGCAAAAATGGATTGTTGCTTCAATCAGCCCTGGTAAGTCTATCCTACAGGAGGATTTTAAAAGGAACAATGGTGGTTCCAAGCTAAACGCGTGCCTATGCTAAAGGCATTTTGGCAGGCTCCCTTCATTTCTCTCCAGTAATTGTTAACATGCACATTTGCCAATTTGTCAACTTCTACAAGGGTCATTTCTGAAGGGTTGACACTCTGATTTTTTGGAGTCCCCTCCATGTGGCACTCAATCCCAGTAGTGGAGCAGACACCCAACGATGAGCGCTATGGCATGTGCATAGAGTGGATGGAAGCTGAATTCACCAAGTCACCTCTGTGGTTAGGAGTGTCTTATGCCAGCTTTGTCACTCCCTGCCAGAACTGAGCCACTTTCTTACATGTCCACCACGTATCTGGATTAGAAGCTAACATTCTGCACCCTCTTCAACAGTTGGATGAGTAGGAGGAGCTAATATGCACTAAGTAGAGGCATGAGGTGCCATTTTTGCACTATTCATAAATCAGTCCAGATTTTCGGTGAAATGTTTGCGTGACCAAGCTAGGGCACCTATGTGTGTGAGTGTGTTAAATCTGCTCCACTTCCATAAGAGTCTTTTTGGGAAATAATACCCAGAAACACAGAGCGACCAATTTCTTCTTAATGGAGCTTCTCAAAGAGTCCTGTGCTTCTCCAGCTGTGAAATCAGAAGAGGGCAAAAGAAATGTAGGGGGCGACCACACTTGAAACACTCTGTGTACTGTTCTCTGGCCACCACACCTCGTGTGTGTGTGTGTGTGTGTGTGTGTGTGAGAGAGAGAGAGAGAGAGAGAGAGAGAGAGAGAGAGCTGGAAAAGTTGCATAAAATGAAAAAGAAATAATCAGGATGCTGGAGCAACTACATCAACAATAATTCTTTTATTTGGAGCTTTTTAATTTAGAAAAAAGGCAAGAAAGTGGGAACATGATAGAAGTGTCCATGCTTGGTGTGGAGAAAGTAGGCAGAAATAAGTTTTTATCTTTCCAAAGGGGGGTGTATGTCATCCAATGAAACAGACAAAAGGAAGCACTTTCTTTGCATAGTGCATAGTTGGACCATGGAATTTTCCACCACAGTATGTACTAGTGGATATCAACAACTTGGCTTTAAAAGGGGATTAGACAAATTCATGGAAGATAAAGGCACTTGATGGGATGGCAGCACAGGAATCTTTTGTGCAATATGGGGTTTGTACCCACAACAATGAGAGTAAGAGTCTCATGCTCTACTAACTGAGCTCAAGTGCAATACCGTCATACCTTGGATCCCAAACGCCTTGGTACTTGTCCGTTTTGGCTCCCAAACGCCAAGCGAGTGTTCCGGTTTTCGAACGTTCTTTGGAACCTGAACATCCGATAGGGCTTCTGTGGCTTCTGATTGACTGTAGGAGCTTCCTGCAGCCAATTGGAAGCTGTGCCTTGATTTCTGAACGTTTTGGAAGTCGAACGGACTTCCGGAACGAATTCTGTTCAACTTCCGCATGTACCACTGTACATGCTTTCCCCATCCTCATTTAATCCCCCCAACAACCCTGTGAGGTAGGTTATAATGAGTGGCACCAGGAAGAATTTTCTGACTGTACTTCCAGGAGGAAAAGATCCCTGGCTAGTTGCTGGCAGAGATACGGTAATTATGTGGTGATTAATGACAACCAAGACATAAAGGGAGATAGGGAGATAAAGGGTTAACCTCACATGCTCTGAAGAAGACTGTTCTTCAAACTGAGGACAATAGGTTTGTGCCCAGACACCAATAGTCTTGAAGATTAGCATCATAGAATCATAGAATCATAGAATCATAGAGTTGGAAGAGACCACAAAGGCCATCGAGTCCAACCCCCGGCCAAGCAGGAAACACCATCAGAGCACTCCTGACATATGGTTGTCAAGCCTCTGCTTAAAGACCTCCAAAGAAGGAGACTCCACCACACTCCTTGGCAGCAAATTCCACTGTCGAACAGCTCTTACTGTCAGGAAGTTCTTCCTAATGTTTAGGTGGAATCTTTTTTCTTGTAGTTTGGATCCATTGCTCCGTGTCCGCTTCTCTGGAGCAGCAGAAAACAACCTTTTCCCCTCCTCTATGTGACATCCTTTTATATATTTGAACATGGCTATCATATCACCCCTTAACCTCCTCTTCTCCAGGCTAAACATGCCCAGCTCCCTTAGCCGTTCCTCATAAGGCATCGTTTCCAGGCCTTTGACCATTTTGGTTGCCCTCCTCTGGACACGTTCCAGTTTGTCAGTGTCCTTCTTGAACTGTGGTGCCCAGAACTGGACACAGTACTCCAGGTGAGGTCTGACCAGAGCAGAATACAGTGGCACTATTACTTCCCTTGATCTAGATGCAATACTCCTATTGATGCAGCCCAGAATTGCATTGGCTTTTTTAGCTGCCGCGTCACACTGTTGGCTCATGTCAAGTTTGTGGTCAACCAAGACTCCAAGCATCAGGTCAGCTAAGCCTCCCCTGTTTTAACTACTTCTGGAATTGGGACTAGCTGTGATTTGGGTAATCTGTCTGCCAATTAAACTTCACCTAGAAAGCGAATTGAATGCTGGCATAAACGTACATTAACTAACATTAACCAGCAGGCTGAAAAATAATACGAAAGTGTATCTAATTATTTGAGATTAAGAAAGATTACAAATGGATAAGGTTTCTCTGCTTATTAAGAATGGTTATTTTATATTACTTTGAAAACCATCCTTTCTTTGGGATGCTGGCTACAGAAGTGAAGCTACATTCCTGAGCATGGGAAGCCACTTCTGTCTCAAAGAGACAGACACAAGTTTTCAAGGCAGAGACGGTTAAGGTGGAGACCAGTATGGCAAAGATATTGCCCAATATCCCACTGTTGGTAAAGGTAAAGGTAAAGGTACCCCTGCCCGTACGGGCCAGTCTTGACAGACTCTGGGGTTGTGCGCCCATCTCACTTAAGAGGCCAGGGGCCAGCGCTGTCCGGAGACACTTCCGGGTCACGTGGCCAGCGTGACATCGCTGCTCTGGCCAGAGCCAGAGCCGCACACGGAAACGCCGTTTACCTTCCCGCTGGTAAGTGGTCCCTATTTATCTACTTGCACCCGGAGGTGCTTTCGAACTGCTAGGTTGGCAGGCGCTGGGACCGAGCAGCGGGAGCGCACCCCGCCGCAGGGATTCGAACCGCCGACCTTTCGATAGGATGAGCAACTGAAAGAGCTCAGAGCTAATATGTGTAAAATGCTCAGACCAAATAATAAACCGGGCCTTTGGGGGGAAATACTGATCAAGATTGCCTGGGCAGGAGAGTGAAATGGTAGCAGAGGATGGAATGGAGAAGACCTCCACCTGCCTGGAGGAGTGAAATAGACAAATGACAGAGTTGTGATGCCAGAGGAGTGAGATGAAACTATTGACAGAGATAGTAAGAAACATCTTGAGATGGCAGAGATCGAGCCGAGAGAGAAAGGATCCTGTGTACAAGTTGGAGTGACTTCAGAGGAAAAACCTGGCAAGCCTCTGGCAATTATTCTGGAAAAATAATGGAAGAACAGGAAATGGGAGGAACTTTTTTCTAAATAAGGATGGGAAATCATGACCAACAGGAAATGGGATTGGAAGATATGGCATGAATGAATATACAACAAATAAATAACTATTGGTTATTATCCTAATAATGGGTTTTGGAATTCCTTGAAGATAAAGCCATTATATTGGACTGGAAAAAGACTATTCTCAACATTTAGCAACAATAACAATTGAAGAGCCCCCTTTGGACTTTTTGTGTGGAAAAGAAAATGAATGGGGTTGGAGATTAGGAAAATACTGTCTAGCAGATTGAGGAACAGCTGGATATTACCTTGGAATATAGCTGGATGCCATTCTGGAGTGAAAACTTTGAATAACTTACACACATAATTGACAGATGGTGAATCAGAAGTTCTCTTTATTTATTTTCCTTCTCCCTTGCTTTCCTTTTCTGTTCCCTTTTCTTTATTTCTTGTGCCTTTTCTTTCTCCTATGCATTCTATTTGCCTATGTTTTGTTTTTTGAGGTCCTCTATTCTGGGTTAAGGAGAGTACACACAGGAAGGTGATGAATGTTGGGTGAAAGACCCTGCGTGAGAGGCAGGGAAGGGAAGATTTCCCAGGATGGGAGAAGAAAGGGAAGCTCCCAGGTGAGAGGTGGGAGGGGCCACACCCTTTGTGTGAGACAAGGGTTAAGATCTACCTCTGACAGAGGGCTTTGTATTTTTTTTTCTTTTTCGTTATTTTTTTTTAATTTTTATTTAGACTAGTCTGTTTTTTATTGTAATATATGCTGAAAAGTTTCAATAAAAATAAATTAAAAAGGGAAAACTTTATGGCTGTAAGCTGTTTGACAGTAGAACGGACTCCCTTGGAATGTGATGGACTCTCCTTCCTTAGAGGTTTTTAAGCAGAGGTTGGATGGCCACAAGTCAGGGATGGTTTAATTGAAATTCCTCCATTGCCTGCATTGGACTCGATGACTCCTGAGATCCCTTCCAGCTCTGCAGTCCTATGATTCTATGACTGGAGGCATTGAGCGGCTTCCTGGCCAAGTGGGAGGATTTGATCCCTGGTTTCTAAGTTCCTAGTCTGAGACTCAAACGGCTTCACACCTTGCAGTAAACCATCTTTTATTTTTAAACTGAAGGACTAAATTTGCTTTTCTTCATTATTCATTTTAGTGCTGATGAGCGCTTTGATGCTACATTTCATACCAATGTTTTGGTGAACTCGTCAGGATACTGCCAGTATCTCCCCCCAGGTAAGAATGGTATTTTGCCGTGTGAAAATTCTGCTTTGCAGGGAACCTGGTGTGTTTTCATAGATGAGGAGAGGAGATCAGGAATCAGTCAGACAAGAGGCAGACAGAAGTCCCTTATACAGCCATAACAGCTTTTGCCACCACCTCAGTAATGTCAGGATGGAAGAAGAAAGACATTCTTCTTTGGCTCAGATTAAATGCAACCCAAGATAGAGAAAACTCAAAGCATCAGTGGTTGCCTTTTTATTGAAGGTAGTGCTGTGCTGAACCCCCCCCCCTTTCCTACCCAACCATTCCCCATCATTTAATGAAAAATGAAATTGCATTCAAAAATTATGCAAGGAGAGAGAAAATTTAGTTGATTGGGTTGGGTGGAATATTTTGTTTGTGTGTGTCATGTTTTTCTTTTTCTTTTGAGGTGGCCAAGGGGTGTTTGTGACTGTCCTTCCTTTCATTCTTCAAATCATTTCGCCAGCTCTATGCAGCCTTCCTGGTGCCCATGTGTCAGTCAAATCATGAAGTGCCTCCTTTTTCAGATCAGGAAGTCTAGACAGCCAGGGAGGCTGCAAAGTGCTGGGGAAAGACCACTCCCACTCCTGGGGTGAATTTATAAGCCAGTTCTTCCCCAAACTTCCCCCTCTTCTTCACTGTGGCACCCTCCCTATGCAGTGTGGGTTTTTCTAGTCACCCGTAAAAGGGACTGAGTAGGATTTTCTTTTTTATAGCTCCTCATTGGCCTTGGAATTCCTCTTTTTGCCTGCTTCATACAGTTGGGAGTAATGTATTTAGAATGGCATCTAATTTCTTTCCATCTGGTGTCTGGTTTGAGTAGGAAAGAGAAATTAAAGATCTAGTGGGCTAAAATCCTGAGGCATTTATGCAGTGAGGGCACTATTTGGCCACCCTGCACAGCATTTGCTTGGCGGGTTATCGGGGATGCCCTGTGGGCTTTGCATGTGCACCAGGATGAATGATAAGCCAGCAGAGCCATGATGCGCTTGTTAGGTTAACAGACCCAAGGTCTTGGCAGCAGGGAGGAAGAATTCACTTGAGCCCTTGCTGCGTGGTCACATGAGACACCTGGAAACATGCCCAGGAGTTGGGAGGGAGATGATTCCTCCCTCCTTAGGGAACTTTTCTGATTGGACTATGTACAATTTTGGTGAATGGGTTTTTTCTGCAGATCCTCTATATTGCTATGTTTTAAATGGATATAACCTTTCCCCACTTTAGTCTTTGTGCCTTGGGTCTCCTTTATGGGTGTGATGGAAATGCTTCCTGGAAATAGACACACATGCAAATACCTTGGTCACAGAATTCATCTGCAATGAGCAGATGAATTCAACATTATCCCCAATACTGTATTCAAAAGAAGCTAGAAAGATTTCAGCACAAGTGAGAATGCTTTCTTGGTGGTGGTGGCCCCCAGATTGTGGAACACCTTCCCTTCTGAGGTGCGCCATCATGGAACCGTTTTTGGCATCATGTCAAAGTGTTTTTCTTTACCCAGGGCTTTGGGTGAGTGGATGTTTACCCTGTTGGTGTGCTTGGGTTGCCCTCCAGTTTTGCTGCCCTTGCAATGGTATCAAGCTTTGTAGTTTCAATGAAATAGTTTGAACAGTTTGTATGTTGTTTTAAATTGTGATATTCCATGAGCCATTCAGTGATGGACAGGCAATAAACATACATAAATAAACCTTATGCGAGTTCATTTTCTAACCATATGAATTTTTCTGGCGTCTCAATTCACACAAGATCATTTCAGTGTGTTGAATTCACTGAAGGTGTGAATCAGTCACAACTGCAAATAATCATGTGAAGTGATGCCTTTGTTCCTGCAGCTGCAATGGATCTGTGAGGTTCACATTTGGAAATACCTGAGGTTGAGCATTTATGTGCGTATGAAATAATTCAGTGGTGGCTGGGTGGCTGGGTGTAAGTGGAAATGTTGTTTTGTGAAATAAAAGCGAAATGAACAACAATCCTCAAATGAGAGAGTACAGAATGTCACTGTTTTGATAACGACGGTGCTGACCTTGATACCCTTATTTTCATTCAGCTTTGGGGAAAAACACTTTCAAGCAGATCAGTTGTTTTAAATGTCAGAGGGTGGGGGCATTTTCCTGCGAGCAGCTATACAAAAGGGAGAGAGAGAATTGCTGAGAAATGTCTGCTCATATATATACATATATTCCCTTCATCCGAAACATCCATCTAGGAATATTCAAGAGTTCTTGCTCCATAGATGTGCGCTGGTTTCCTTTTGATGTCCAGAAATGTAAATTGAAGTTTGGATCCTGGACTTACGGTGGATGGTCTTTGGATTTGCAAATGCAAGAAGCAGAAATATCTGGATACATTTCAAATGGCGAGTGGGATTTAGTCGGTAAGCTGTATGGATATTCCTAAATGCAGTTGCCTTCAGTTCAGTCAGGGAGATTCGCTTCCAGAGATGGAACTGATGTGCCTTAGAATGAACCTTGTCAGTGGCATCGGGATACTCTCTTGGGTCCTGTTTAAATGTTTAGCTGAGCCTTTTTATGTCAATCTTCAATTCCATCTGAAACACAAGTAGTTTTAGATCATTGTCATCATGTTCACACACATTTCTGTTCCTTGGATTTTCAGATTGCGGGAAAGTGCTCCAAAGATTAGGGAAGGATCATAATATTCCTTGAACAATACGAGGGTGGGCCAGTCCTCTCTCCTACATGTTTAATTTAAAAATAAAATAGGATGCTAGCTCTCAGTGGTCCAGTGCTTTGCTGGAAGAACCTTAGAAGAGACTGCTGGATCAGGTCAATGGTCCATCTCACCCAGTATCATGTCAACATGTTTTTCTTTGCCCAGGCTCTTCTTTACTTAGATGTCTGTCGGAAACCCTCAAGCAGCACTTGATCACAAGAGCCCTCTCTCCTCCTGTGATTTCCAGCAACTGATATGCAGAAGCATTGCTGCCCTTGACAGGAGGCAGAGCATAACCATCCCTGCTAGTAGCTGCTGGTAGCCCTCTTCTGTGTATTGATCTAATCCTCTTTTAAAGTCATCCAAGTTGGTGGCTATCACTGCCTCCTGGGGGAAGAAGGTCCAGAGTGCTGCATGATGAAGAAGTACTTTTTCTTCCAACATTCAGCTTCATGGCATGTCCATGAGTCTGGCAGAGTAGAAACTTTATTAATTGTTTTATTACTCTCCCTTCACCATAAGTTCCCAGAATGTATTGTAGCAATTTATAATGAAATATTTAGAACAGTTTAAAGGAAAGTAAACTAAAACACAGTAAGCTATTTTATACTGAGTTGGTCCTTTAGTTCATCTATCTCAGTGTTTCCCAAACTGACTGGCAGCTGCTCTCCAGGATTTCAGGTGAGGGGATTTCCCAGTCCTACCTGGAGAATTGAACTGGGAATAGAACCTGTGACCTTCTTCGTGCAAAGCAGATGCTCTACTGCAGAGCTACAGCTCTGTTTGAATGAAAGGGCTTGGGGGTAAAACTTGCAAAAATTGGCTAAGGGATTTGGGCCTTTCTTCTCTAAAGCACCTAAAGGATAAGCAGAATCTCAGTTAATGCTCTTATACATTGCCTGCATTATCAGTGTTTAATTCTCATAAGCCTGAAGATGAATTTAGCCCCTTGCATTATACAAGTCTTCAAAACAGGCTAAACAGTTTGAACATGCTGCTCTGCACCACACACTTATCTGGAGTTTGCACTGCCCAGGTAGATGCAAACTGCAGCCCAGTGAGAGTGATGTAATAACTGAGAAAGGGCACAGGTGTTGGGTGAAATCAGGCCCGATCTTTTTTGAATACAGAAGGTAAGCAGAGTTGGCATGGCAGTAGGGTAAGGATCACTTCCTCCTTCCCCTCAGCCCCTGCCATTGCAAAGGCACCTTACTGGGTTGGGGAAGTGCCAGCCTCGCTCCATGGGAATCACACAGCATTGAACCCTGTTGAGGTGTAAGCCAAGCATCCAGGTTCTCACTGGGCATCCAGAGACAGAGATTCCAGTCAGGCAGAGGCCCCAGCATGAGCTTAGGGCATCCCTCAGCCAGCACTCCCCTCAGGCCCCTTATGGGGGCCCACCTTTCCAATGCTATTCTTGCCCAATGTCATTTCTGCCAAATTATACAGAATTCATTCAATGCTAAACATAAGTCCACTTGGGGAAAGGTGACCCCCATCCCAACCAGTGGAGCAATTGAGATTGGGAGGGGGAAATCCTTTCCAGCCCTGTCAACCAGTGGCCTAGAAGACCCAGTGAAATGGTAATTCTCATGGCAAAACGGCCTTCCCTTTCCTCATGAGATCTCACAGGGGGATCCCTATTCTACCTTAGAAGTGTACTGCCAAGGAGATGTAATTCTACCTCCCTCTTGTTTTCTTGGCTTCTGGTCACCTTGTGTGCAGGTCACACCCAGAATGAGGCTAACAGACCATGGCCTTCCCCCAAAGAAACCTAGGAACTGTAGACTGGTGCGGGTGCTGAGAAGTCTCTTGTAGAAGTACATCTCTCAGGTGTTTCTAACTCTAAGGAAAGAGAGTGAGTTACCAGGGTGAGGAAGAGGAGCCCACTGTTCATACAGATGCCCTGTCTCGTAAGCCATTGAGGCTACAAGTCGGAGTAACATCTGGGTGATCACCCTCCACTGATGGCCACAAAAGTTTGCCTTCCCCAATACGTCTCAGGACAAATCTTGGTCATTTGGGGGTTAACAATATGGTGGTTAGGACAGCAAAAGTGGAATTGTTCCATTACAAGCAGCACTGCCTGTAGTATTAGCAAAACAAATTAAAACAGAACAAAGAAGCCTCTTCTACCAAGGGATGGCTTACACACAGCGGCAGCAAAGCTTGACAAAATCCAGGCAGTTTCCTCCACCAACCACTGACCAGAGCTAGATTTGCTTAGCTTCAGCAAGGTGGATACCTCAAGAGTATTTTGACCAGGAAGGAGTAACATTTTTTTGCTACTAGGTAGTGGCTGACTGATCAGGGGTGCTATGATTGGAGTCAGCAGTGAGTGGGACCTGGGTTCACACACACACACACACACACACACACACACGAAGGAGATATGCAGGGAGGAGAGTGTTGGTTAAGCCCTGCTAGCTCTGCATCATCCTAAGAACATATGAAGAACCCTGCTGAATGGCCCATCTAGTCCAGCATCCTGTTCTCACAGTGGCCAACTAGATGCCAGACAAGCAGGGCATGAAGGCAACAGCATTCTTCCTACTTGTGATTTACAGTTACTGGTGTTCAGAGGCCTGCCACCGACAATAGTGGAAGCAGAACATAGTCATCATGGCTAGTAGTCACTGCTAGCCTTATCTTCCCCCTTACAGATGTGCTCCCTCAGCTGCTAAACCTCTGTTTGGTGGGGTGATGGGAGGCAGAGCAGTTTTACATGTGGGGGGAAGCACATGGGATGCTATCCTAACACACACTGTCATCCCCATCACAATCATACTGCTACTCTGACTTGTAGCCTCAACGGCTTACCAGACAGGGTGCCAGTATCACACAACCAAAGCAGTATTTGGTAGGCTGGAGAACGATAATTTCTGATGACAGATAATCATTTATTTGTATCAGTTGCTGTCCTTTGCTAAGCTCCCTGAATGGGGAGGCAGCAACCTTTGGAAGCAGGTAGTGATGTTGGTGGTAACAGAGGGGCGGCTGGAGGATCCATGTGGGCTTCAGTGAAGTTCTGCCAGGGCACAGATGGCCTGGGAGCCATGAGGTGCCCACATCTGCTCTCAGCAATAACCCTGGGAGACTTTTCTTAGTAACTGCTTTGGTGAAATTCACAGGAGACCTTTTGTCCCACCCCCACAGGTGTTCCCGGGAAAAGAACCGAATCTTTCTATGACTGTTGCAAAGAGCCTTATCCAGATGTGACCTTTACGGTGACGATGCGACGGAGGACTCTGTATTATGGGCTCAACCTTCTCATCCCCTGTGTGCTGATCTCAGCTCTTGCCCTTCTCGTTTTCCTGCTTCCAGCCGACTCTGGAGAGAAGATTTCACTTGGTAAACATATTATTCTATTTGTTTTTAAGCAAAGCTATTTTGCATGCATTTTCGGCTTAAATGTCACAGTCAGTTTCTGGCAAGGAGAAAGTAGTTACAAGTGGAAACTCTCAAGAAGTCACAGAATGCATGGCCCAGGGATAGAGAGAGAAGGAAGATGAATGAAAAGGGGACAGAACCTATTCATGGCACAATCACAGAAGGAGGGATGCTGCAGTGCAGACTGTATATGTACCCTGGAAATGGGATGGATGAATCTGTCAAATGCAATTTCTTTCACTTTCATCCCCCCCCCCCCATTCTGAAGTTCAGTTCACTACATTTCTGCACCAGTTTGCATTTTTTAAAAAGAAGGAAATGTGTCTGTAGTTCTAATGCAGATTTTAAATTCATCCATTTGTTGCATGAATTTTGGCTAGGCATTTTTCAAGTATCCCCACCCTCATGAGGGATATTGTACTATTTTTCTGCTAATGTATTGGGATGTGTGGCTGAGTAGGGACAACAGACATAAAGTGTCTCCCCTCCTTCTCCTAGGATGATGTTGGCTGCACCCCATTCCATGCCTCGTTAACCCTAAACCCAGGCAATAGCAGCACCCCGTACCTCCACCAGCTGCCCCCTCTGACCCAGAAACATGGTGCTGCTGTTTGTTCTTTGCACAGCCACTCAGTCCCACCACAGGAGAAGTCAAGATACTCCAACCGCCTTCAATTAGGGGAAGGTGTGAGAGGGCTGTGTGGGTGTGGGCAGGTGTGCCATTGGGCCCCCCAATTTTTTTCAAGGAAGGGACCTCCTCAAAATTCCCTGGTGGCTGTGCGTGCACAGTTTAAGAAAGGTATTGACAAGCTGGAAGGTGTGCAGAGCACGATGACCAAGATGATCAAGGGTCTGGAAACCAAACCTTATGAGAAATGATTAAGGGAGCGGGGTATGTTTAGCATGAAGAAGAGAAGACTGAGAGGTGAACTATCTTGAAATATCTGAAGGGCTGCCATATGGAAGATGTAGCAAGCTTCTTTTTTTGCTGCTTCAAAGGGCAAAACCTGAACCAATGGATTACAAGAAAAGAGGTTTGAGCTCAATAATAGGAATAACTTTCAGATGGGAAGAGATTTGGTTCTTTGGTTATAATTATTTCTGCATTGCAGGGGGTTGAAGTGCATTACCCTTGGGATACCTTCCCACTCTACATCTCTATGATGGATTGTAGAGGCCTTGTAATTGTCCTCCAAAGACCACAGGCCTCTGATATAGGCCTATCAATTGTCTAGAATTCTCCTTGAGGAGTTCACAAGAGCTCTTCGTGTGGATTTTTTATCACGATCATCATCATCACCACCATCATTATAGCAGAGCAATGGAAGATATCTATCTCTATCTCTATCTCTCTATCTCTATCTCTATCATCTCTATCTATATTATCTCTCTATATATAACTTAAATGAAGCTTTAATTCTTTTTTTAAAAGTCTACTGTGGCTGAATTTAAGAAAAAAACAAACAAATAAACAATCCCAGGCTCTCAGTGCCCCACAGGCACTTCTTGCAACAGCCATGAACCCAGGGAAATATAGATGTAGGAAAAGAACAGCAGCCTCCCCGCCCCCTCAAACATTGCAGGTTTTGAAAGGATCAAACTGTGTACATACCATGAAAGCACATGACATCCCCAAAAGAATCCTGGGAGCTGTAGTCTGTGATTTCAAGCTCTGTGAGGGGTAAACTATAGTTTCCAGGGATTTTTTTTTTGGGGGGGGGGAGGAGTCGTGCTTAAAATGTATGGTGTATACACAGCCCCAGTCCATCATCTTGGTTCAAAATGGCATCCAACCGTATCCCAACATAGAAGAAAGCCTGCTTCTTGATCTCAAAAACAATCATGTAAAATTTGCTTCTGGTTTTTTAAAAAGTATCCAAATCCATAGTGAACAAATAACTTTCAAAAATATATTGTAGAGAAACAGTTATTCTGTAAAAAAATAAAAGTACAGAATCCCAAGCCAGAATTAAGATTGCTGGAAGAAATATTAACAACCTCAGATGTGCAGATGACACAACCTTGATGGCAGAAAGTGAGGAGGAATTAAAGAACCTTTTATTGAGGGTGAAAGAGGAGAATGCAAAATATGGTCTGAAGCTCAACATCAAAAAAACTAAGATCATGGCCACTGGTCCCATCACCTCCTGGCAAATAGAAGAGGAAGAAATGGAGGCAGTGAGAGATTTTACTTTCTTGGGCTCCATGATCACTGCAGATAGTGACAGCAGCCACAAAATTAAAAGACGCCTGCTTCTTGGGAGGAAAGCAATGACAAACCTAGACAGCATCTTAAAAAGTAGAGTCATCACCTTGCCAACAAAGGTCTGTATAGTTAAAGCTATGGTTTGCCCAGTAGTGATGTATGGAAGTGAGAGCTGGACCATAAAGAAGGCTGGTCGCCGAAGAATTGATGCTTTTGAATTATGGTGCTGGAGGAGACTCTTGAGAGTCCCATGGACTGCAAGAAGATCAAACCTCTCCATTCTGAAGGAAATCAGCCCTGAGTGCTCACTGGAAGGACAGATCCTGAAGCTGAGGCTCCAATACTTTGGCCACCTGGTGAGAAGAGAAGACTCCCTGGAAAAGACCCTGATGTTGGGAAAGATGGAGGGCACAAGGAGAAGGGGACGACAGAGGACGAGATGGTTGGACAGTGTTCTCGAAGCTACCAGCATGAGTTTGACCAAACTTCGGGAGACAGTGGAAGACAGAAGTGCCTGGCGTGCTCTGGTCCATGGGGTCACAAAGAGTCGGACATGACTAAACAACTAAACAACTACAACAATGGGCATTTGTTCAGGGTTAAACTTTTGTTCTTGCTTTGTTTGCTATTATTGGGAAAGGACACATCTGCAAAAGATGGCTCACATTAGCATCTTTCCCTGTGCAAGTGATGAGCAATGAAAAAAAAGTACCAAAGGTCACAATTCACAACCCTACAAAAATACACAGAAGGGAGGAGAAACATTCTGGGCTCTTTCCAAGTCAATAATGAATATGATAATAGTAATAGTAGTAGTAGTAATGCAATTAAGGCTGCACATATAGGAAACAAAGGAAGCCTGCTGTCAGGACTGGAGTCAGACGCAGGTCAGCAAGCAAGAAACAAGAGTTTCTCAGAGAAGCTAACTCTTTATTCAAAGAAATGGCATACAACTCAGCAATACATCCCAGCAGGTATTGCCCAGTAGAGCAGTTGCCAGGACTGAGCTTCCCCACCTTCACCCACCTCCAAGCCTCCTACTTTGCCAGAAGTTTCCCAAGCAGTCTCAAACTTCAACGGGGCATCTCCAATCTCTGTTCCACTCTGTGCATCACTCTGTGTGTCCTTGGAGACAAGTGGGGAGGGGAACTTGTCACAGTAGGACAAACTGTATTCTTCTGCAGCCTTTGCCCCACCCCCACCTCTGCTTCAGCCTCTGAGTCAGAACTGCTCTCTGTCACAGGCTCTCCTTGCTCACCAAATCCTGTTGCCCCTTCAGCCTCCAACAACTCATAGAATCATAAAATTGTAGAGTTGGAAGGAACCTCAAGGGTCATCCAATCCAACCCCTGCAATGCAGGAATCTCAGCTAAAGCATCCATGACAGATGATCATCCAACCTCTGCTTAAAAACCTCCAAGAAAGGAGAGTCCACCACCACTTGTGGGAGTCTGTTCCACTGCTGAACAACTCTTACTGTCAGAAAGTCCTGCCCTCCAGAGCAGGAGAAAACAGCTTGTTCCCTCTTCCATGTGACAGCCCTTGAGATATTGGAAGATGGCTGTCATATCTCTCTTATTCTCCTCTTTTCCAGGCTAAACATACCCAGCTCCTTCAAGCACTCCTCGTAAGGCTTGGTTTGTAGACCCTTGATCATTTTGGTTGCCCTCCTCTGCACACTTTTCAGCTTGTCAACATCCTTCTTAAATTGTGGTGCATGCCCAGAATTGGACACAGTATTCCAGATGTGGTCTGACCAAGTTAGAAGAGAGTGGTACTATTACTTCCCTTGATCTGGACACTAGGCTTTAGTTGATGCAGCCTAGAATAGCATTGGGGGTTTTTTTGCTGCTGCATCACACCGTTGACTCATGTTCAGCTTGTGGTCCACTAAGACCCCTAGATCCTTTTCAAATGTACCACTTATATTTATGCATCTGGTTCTTCCTGCCTAAATGCAGAACTGTACATTTGTCCCTATTGAAATTCATTTGTTAACTTGTGCCCAGTTCTCCAATCTGTTAAGGTCATTTTGAATCCTGATTCTGTCTTCTGCATTATTAGCTACCCCTCCCAGTTTGGTGTCATCTGCAAATTTCATGAGCATTCCCTTAATTCCTTTGTCCAAGTCTTTTTAATAAACACATTGAACAACAACGTGCCCAGGACACCACCATGCAGCACCCCACTTGTCTCTTTTCCCCAGGATGGTGAGGAACCATTAATGAGTACTCTTTGGGTTCAGTCAGTCATCCAGCTACAAATCCACCTAAAAGTTACCTCGTTCAACCTACATTTTACGAGCTTCCTCAGGGGGGACTTTGTCAAAAGCCTTACTGAAGTTAAGATACACTATGTCCACAGCATTCCCCATATCCACCCAATTTGTAACTCTATCAAAAAATGGAATGAGATTCATCTGACATGACTTGTTTTTGAGAAACCCATGCTGGGTCTTAGTCATCACAGCATCCTTTTCTAAGTGCTTACAGATTGACTGTTGAATTATGTGTTCTAGGACATTTTATGGTATTGATGTCAAGCTCACCGGTCAGTAGTTACCTGGTTTTTCTGCCTCCCGCCTTTTGAAGTTGGGGACATTTGTCGCCTCCAGTCTGCAGGGACCTCACCTGTTCTCTAAGAATTCTCAAAGGTCATAGACAAAGGCTCTGAGATTACACCCACAAGCTCCTTCATCAGGTTGATCAAGTTCATCAGGTCCTGGAGATCTGAATTCATTTAAAGCAGCTAGGTGTTTCCTTACCACCTCTTTTCCTATATTGCGCTGCAGCTCCCTCCTTACACCATTTATTCTGTGGGCATCACTTTCCAGGTTGGGCATCACTTTCCTTTTGGGTGAAGACAGAGGCAAAGCAGGTGCTGAGCACTTCTACTTTCTCTCTGTCACCCAATAGCGTTTCTCCATCTTCTCCATACAGAGGACCTACAACTTGCTTGTTCTTCCTCTTGGTTCAAACATAGCCACAGAAACCTTTTAAATTATTTTAAACCTCTCTTGCAAGCTCATTCTGAGCTTTAGCCCTTCACCTTGCAACTGTTGGCTAGTTGTGTCTACTCCTCTTTTGTGATTTCCTCTTTCTTCCATTTCTTACACATCCTTGTTGGAGTTGTCTGCATTTGGAATTGTCTGCCTTCAATATTTCTCCTTATAGAATCTCCCATCCTTCTTGGACTCCCTTCTCTTTGACTATTTCTGACCACAGGATCTCACCCACATGTCCTAGTGTTATATGAGAGGGTGAGGCTTTTCTTTATCTTCTCTCTATATATCATGAATAATTTTATAAACTTCTATCATGTCACCTCTTACTTGCCTTTTTTCTAAATAAAAAAGCCCCAAGCTCTGCAACCTTTCCTTGTAGGGGAAGAAATACATATTTTCATTAGTATGTGAGCCTCTTAATAATTTCATTCCTCTTTTCCTCAACCCCGAGAGTGCCTTTATGTCCTGATTCCATACCAATACTTTGCCTTTCAGGAATCACCGTTTTACTCTCCCTCACAGTGTTTATGCTCCTGGTGGCTGAAATTATGCCAGCAACATCTGATTCAGTGCCATTAATAGGTGAGTAACAGCAGTATTAATGTTCAGTGAGCAATTTTATATTCAAACTTGCAACAAGGCCACAATAATATAGATCAGGAATTGTGTGTGTTCAGTAGATTTACTGGTTTAGAAGTCTTGGCTTATGGTTTGGGGGTAGGAAATTGCACAGTTGGCAAATATTCGGTGAGGAAAGAAATTACAATGCTTAAAAGTAAAAGGTTTATGCTGTGGTGCTGGTAGCCAATTAAGTGGTTAATTCTACTGCCATGACCCAGAGCCTCCAACATGTAGGGGCTTCTAATCTCTTCATTCATTCTATAAAAAGAGAGTCAGTGTGGTTACACCAGGGTTCAAATCCGCATTGGGTGACCTTGGGTCACTGCCTCTCAGTCTAACCCAACTCACAGATTTGTTGTGAGGATAAAATGGAGAAGGGGAGAACCAGAGACACCACCTTGGGCTCCTTGGAGGAGAGGTGAGGTATAAATGCAATGAATAAATAAAATGAATTAAATACTGCACATTTGCAGTAGTATTTCCTGTCTTGCACTCATCCTGTGCTTACTTTCTGGCAGGATAGAATAAAATGCCCATATCCACAGGGGGCTCTGGGCACTCCGTCCTTTGGATCCAGGATGTAGGGCTATCCAATAATTGTGGAGTTGGAAGGGACTACAAGGGTCACCTAGTTCAACTCCCTGCCATTCAGGAATCTCCCCAATGTAGGGCTCAAACCCATGATCCTGAGATTAAGTCTCATGCTCTACCAACTGCACTGTCCTCTCTCCCGTGGCTTTCCAGACTGTCCTTAGACTCAAGCTTCCATCAGTCCCCAGCCAGCATGGCCAATGGCCAGGAATGGTGGGAGTTGTAGTCCAACAGCGTTTGGACTACAATGTTAGACTATTAGGTGAATGACAGCTATTTGAAGTGGCATTGCAGCCTAAATTCTCCCCATAACCTGGTCATTATTTCCTCCTCCTCCTCCTCCTCCTCCTCTTCATCTTCTTCTCCTCTCCATTTGCAGCACAGTATTTTGCAAGCACCATGATTATTGTCGGACTTTCAGTTGTGGTTACCGTGATCGTTTTGCAGTATCACCACCATGATCCAGATGGGGGGAAAATGCCCAAGTGGGTAAGAGCCCAGACGATGCATATTTTCCACTCCCTGTCTATATATAACTGAAACCCTGCAGATCACAGTCCTGCTACAGGAGCAGGCAAGTCATTCTTGTTCCCCAGATATTAGTTGGATGAGGCAGCAAACGGAAATGGTTTGATAGCACATATGTTTTTGCAAGCATAGTTCAGCCATACATCAGAGATGGGGGACCTGTGGCCCTTCAGCCACCATGGCCAATGGTCAAGGATGATGGGAGGTGGAGTTCTGGAGGCAACAGGTCAGGAGCATTGCTAGTGAGTGGCTCAGGGGACCTGAACCTTGGATTTTTCTGCCTGGTCCCTGGTCTCCTATCCTTCTAACTTCAAAAAACATTTCTAAAAATCTTTACTTATGAAGTGGCTGGACGTGCTTCAAACTGCAGTCAGATCTCAGCCATTGGAGCAGATTCTACTCATCCCAAACAAACATATGTATGCATTTGTGTCTTCAGACTTCACTATGTTTAAATACATACTCCTTCTATGTTGTCAAATGAAAGGCAGTATGTTAGGCTGTATGGAATAAGGCATCAAGGTCCATCATGATGCCCTCTCAGGACTTCTGCTTGAGACCTTTGTGAGCTATTACCAATCAGGGCTGAGTGTGCTAGGCAAGATGGACCATTGATTTCGCTAATCACCAGGTAGTTTCTTAACAAACAAACAGTAGAGAGGATGAAGACAGGATATTCAAAAGTGGTTTATGAGTTTCTGTGAGATCTTTTTTTTGCATTAGGTGATATATATATCCCCAACATCTGGTTTAAGAATAGCTCTTAAACATTGCTGCACCGAGAGAGTTTGAACTGTCAATAAAAAATACAAAACTGAAGATGATTAAAAATAGTGTGTTAAATTTGATTGAAAACAGTATTTTGATTTTGGAGGGTTTGAGATGAAAACAGGAGGAAACTGGGCAAATTGCAAAGCCTAGACATTATTGTCTTAAGAGAGAGAGAGAGAGAGAGAGAGAGAGAGATCTGAACAAAAAGGTTTTTGTAAAGTAGTTTATCTGGAAGACACTTTGCACATGTGTGGCTCAGAAGCCAATGGGGAGGTTTGATTTCACAAGACCCTGGCTCATACACAGGGCCAGCCAAAAACATTTTGGCCCCTGAGGTGGACCCCAAAATGGAGCCCCTCTCCTCGCTAGGGAAGAAAGGGTGATGGAAGAACTACATCAGGAACGGGGCGGGGAGGAGAGAGAAAGATCTAAATTGGAATCTGCTGCCTCCGTGGATCCTGCTGCCTGAGGCGGTTGCCTCATCTTGCCTCATGGGTGGGCCAGCCCTACTCATACATTCAGCTAGGACAGTTTGGCAGTAGAAGAAGTAGAGAAGCAACAGGAGCCTTTTTGTAGCATCCAGTACAACCTGGGCCATCCAAGTGTGTACCTAATTAATATGATCTTTCCCTCACTCTTTTGAGGGGAGAATTGTGTAAGCTGGCCTTCATGTGACTGGCTAGTCATGTAACTAGCACATGTGGCCCTCCAGATGTTGCTGAACTAAAACTCCCATCATCCCTTACCATTGGCCATGTTGGCTGATGGAAGCAGGAGCCAAATAACATCTGGAGGGTCACAGGTAGGGATGGAAAGAATCATAGAACTGTAAAGTTGGTAGGGACCCCAGGGGTCATCCAGCCCAATGTCCTGCAATGAAGAATCACTGCTAAAGAATCCCTGGCAGATGGCCATACAACCTCCATTTAAAAACTTCCAGTGAAGGAGGGTCCACCACCTTCTACGGTAGTCCATTTCATAGTCCAACAGCACTTACTTTCTTTCTAAAGTTATCTAGCAACACCTGGAGAGCTACAGGCGCCCATCCCTGTTTCGGCTGGATATTCTAGGCATTGAACCTGGCACCTCCTGCATGCTAAGAATGTGCTCTTCCACTGTGCTTTGGGCTCCCCTTTAAAGACTGCTCCTCCTCCTCCACACTCTTGTAGTGCTAGCCCCCAACTGAATGTATGAACCAGAGTGGAGTGCAGGCACAGGGCTCATTGGTCAATGACCTTACCATTGCTAGACAAGCAAGTAACATGCAAGGGGCCAGATATCTTCCAAGATATAATAGCTACGGTGTGTTTTTATACATGTTTCCCAGACCAGAATCATCCTTCTCAACTGGTGTGCCTGGTTCCTGAGAATGAAAAGACCAGGGGAGGACAAAGTGCGACCAGCATGCCAGCATAAACAGCGTCGATGCAGTATGTCCAGCATAGATGTAAACACTGTGAGTGGGCAGCAATCCAGTAATGGGAATATGCTCTACATAGGCTTCAGAGGCCTGGAAGGTGTCCATTGCACCCCTACCACTGATTCCGGTGTGATCTGTGGGAGAATGACTTGCTCCCCGACTGACGAAGACAACCTCCTTCACAGTGGACATCCGTCTGAAACTGACCCAGAACTGGCAAAGATCCTAGAGGAGGTCCGATATATTGCCAACCGGTTCCGAGACCAGGATGAGGCAGAAGCCATTTGCAATGAATGGAAGTTTGCTGCTTCTGTTGTGGACCGCCTCTGTTTGATGGCTTTTTCGGTCTTCACAATAATTTGTACCATTGGCATCTTAATGTCGGCCCCCAATTTTGTAGAGGCTGTTTCTAAAGATTTTGCTTGACCTGCACTTGTGGACTTGCAAAAAAAGTTTTTTTTTATGTTGGCAATCTATTAAAATATGTTAAGTAGCAATAGCATATTCAGTGCACTTGGCTTATATAGGATGATTGGATGCAAACTTCTTTTGGGAGGTGCAGTCTAAGAAACGGACAGTATCAGTGTTAATAGCATTGGCAACTGCTGGGGCCTTCTGTATACTGCACCATCTCCCCAATTTACCAAATCTGGTGCCCAGAATAAAATATTTAAGTCTATTTGCATCTTCTTTGCATTGTTTATTTTTATGTTCCTATATGCCTTCACACTTTCCCACCCCACATGTTAGACACGGTCTTTATTTCAAAAGAGATGAGAACCAGAGGCCATTGGGATGGCAAATTGAGAACCAGGTCCTCATTTCCATACATGGAAAACTAGCATACCTGGAGTACATACAGAATATAGGCAACTCTGATCATTTGTGTTCCTGCCAAATGGTTACCAGATTTGGTCTTGATGACTACTGATAGGAACAGTGGAGGCTGGCCCACTGGGGGGCAGGGGGAACTGCCCCACCAACCTCAGCCTGCCCTCAGCCAGCCCCACCTGCCTTCCTTCCTACTTACAAGTAGTCAAGGGGCTTGCCTTGTCTGCCAGCTCCATCCTCCTTGATCTCAGTATTGCCCCTTTTACATCTCAGCAGTAGGGAGGAAGACTGGGACAAAACTATTAATTGGTTCTGCCTGTCATTGGCTCTGGCTCCACATCCTGTTGGCCTCTCCTCCTTCCACCCCACAAATCCCAATGGACAGCAATCTCCAGTGCATAGGAAGGACTCCTGCGTGAGTGCCTAAGGGCCCCACTCCTGCCACTCACCACTTGGCCCAGGGTGGGGCCTGACAGGCCTCATAAGGACGGTTGCTGCTACTGCTGCTGCTGTCCAGGAGGACTCGGAGGGGCGCAGAGTTCTTTTTAAAATGTTTTGAAATTTTCTTTTTCCCTTTTGAATTTTTTTTGGGGGGGAGGTGGGATGGATGTTTGGTTGGGCTCGGGAATTTGTTTGATTTTGATGTGTTTGTAATTTTTTACAGTTTTTTGTTAGTATTGTTTTATTGTGTGTGTTTTTAAAGAGTTTTATTTTGTTCTTAAGGGGAGGGCTGCCGGGGAGTGGGTCCCAGCCAACAAAATCGCTGGAGCATGTTCCACAGGGGGGATGCACTGGGACAACCAATCTCAGTGATCACGGGTAGGAGGAGAAGTTATGCTAAGACCAGACCATGTCATTACAGAGGAGGCAGGTTCAGTCGTTGTTTGAGGACTATCCCTGCCTCCGGGTCTGGTCCTGACCGGACAGATACTAGAATCAGCAAGGGATACCCACATGACCTGAAGGTAATGCTGTGCAATGCCAGGTCAATGATTCATAAGTCCACTGCCATCCACTGCCATCATGGATGGAGGACTTGACCTGTCATGTGTAACAGAGACTTGGTTGGATGAAGCAGATGGGCCTGTCCTTGCCGCTGCTTGTCCACCAGGTTTCTCTTATGCACAGCAACCTAGGCCTTGTGGGCGGGGAGGGGGGGTTGCAGTGATTTTTAGGAAGTCACTAGTTTGCACCAGGCATCCTATTGGGAACACCCAGTTCTCTGAGTGCATGTTCTGAAAGTTGGACAATAGGGGCAGTACAGGATTCCTATTGGTGTACCGACCTCCCTGCTGCACCAAGGATTCCCTGCCCAAGCTGCTTCAGGTTGTGGCGGATGTTCTCCTGGAGACACCTAGTTTGGTTGTCCTAGGGGATTTTAACATCCATGCCAACACTTCATGGAAAGCATGGCACAGGTTAGAGCTCAACGTCGAGCCTACCAAGTGGCGGTAGCGATGGTGAAGAAGACTTTCTTCACTGCCTCTATTGCATTTGCAGAAAACAGCAGCAGGAGACTCTTTCAGGTGGTTCACAATTTAGTGGAACCACCTGCTACATTGGGGCCTAGAACGGGCCACATGATCTCCTACAATGATTTTGCAAAGTTTTTTGCGGATAAAGTTACTCAGATTCGGGCAGAGGTAGACTCCACTGTGGGAGCAGGGCTGGGGAGGGAGAGTGTTGGAGTCCTGTCTAGTCAAGTTGCTTGGGATCATTTCCAATCTGTTACCTCCGAGGATGTGGACAGGCTGCTTGGACGAGTGAAACCAACCACCTGTCTCCTTGATCCTTGCCCATCCTGGCTTATAAAAGCTAGCTGGGAAGGGCTGGGCGATGGGCTTCGTGGGTGGTGAATGCTTCTCTCTGTGAGGGAGCCTTCCCAGACCCGCTGAAAGAGGCGGCTATCAAACCGCTTCTTAAAAAACCATCTTTAGATGCTGCCAATTTGGCTAACTATCGCCCAGTCTCAAATCTTCCATTCTTGGGCAAGGTGATTGAGTGAGTGGTTGCTGAACAATTCCAGGCATGCCTGGAAGAAGCGGACCATTTGGATCCCTTCCAGTCGGGATTCAGGCCTCATCATGGGACTGAAACTGCCTTGGTCGCACTGGTTGATAATCTCCGGCGGGCTAGGGACAAAGGTGAGAGCTGTTTCCTAGTTCTGCTGGATCTCTCAGCGGCTTTTGACACCATTGATCATAACATCCTTCTGGACCATCTAGAGGGGCTGGGAGCTGGGGCACTGTTATACAGTGGTTCCGCTCCTTCCTCCTAGGCCGTGTTCAGAAAGTGATGGTGGCGGATGAGTGTTCAGACCCCATGGCTCTCACTTGTGGGGTGCCTCAGGGTTCTGTCCTCTCCCCCATGCTTTTCAACATCTACATGCAGCCGCTGGGAGAGGGGGTTTGGGCTGGGTGTTCATCAGTATGCAGATGATACCCAGCTCTACCTCTCTTTCAAATCAAAACCAGTGAAGGCGGTGAAGGTCCTGTGTCTGAAGGTGGTTGGAGGATGGTTGGCGGCTAACAGATTGAGGTTGAATCCTGACAAGACAGAAGTACTGTTTTGGGGGGACAGGAGGCGGGCAGGTTTTGAGGATTCCCTGGTCCTGAATGGGGTAACTGTGCCCCTGAAAGACCAGGTGCACAGCCTGGGAGTCATTTTGGACTCACAGTTGTCCATGGAGGCACAGGTCAATTCTGTGTCCAGGACAGCTGTTTATCAGCTCCATCTGGTATGCAGGCTGAGACCTTACCTGCCCGTGGACTGTCTTGCCAGAGTGGTACATGCTCTGGTTATCTCTCGCTTGGACTACTGCAATGCGCTCTACATGGAGCAACCTTTGAAGGTGACCTATGAAGGTGAAACTACAACTAATCCAGAATGCGGCAGCTAGACTGGTGACTGGGAGTAGCTGCCGAGACCATATAACATCAGTCTTGAAAGACCTACACTGGCTCCCAGTACGTTTCCGAGCACAATTCTTTTTTTTTTTTTTTTTAAAAAATAATATTTATTAAAATTTTCAAGGATTACAAAAAGCAAAAATAAAAACAATAACAATAACAATAACACCAAACAAAAACAAAACAACACATCACAACAAGAGAAAAAAGGGGGGAAAAACACAACTAATCTCCCCAACTTATTTTTCATTCGCTTATTTCCTTGACCTCTCACACCTCCCTTTTTTGTATTCTAATTCAATTATCTATTTCAGCAAATCCTTTCCATCTTTTCTTATTTTTGTTCTGTAATTTATCTCAATATAATATAACTTTACTTTCCCTCCTTTCACCAATTTTTTCTCCCCCCCCTTAACCTTATTTTAACATTAAAACTAAAATGCTTGTATGTATTTAATTCCTTATAACATTTCTGCTAAATCCATAAAATATCAATCCATCATTTTTCTATCACTCATTAATTTTGCGGTATTTCTATATATAAACTTTAAATTTTCCAATCTTCTTCCATCAACTCCTCTCCCTGGTTTCGGATTCTGCCAGTCCTTTCTGTCAATTCCATTCCATCAACCTGGAGATCTTATGTCCGAGGCTCTTAACTCTTTTCCATGTCCCTTCCGCAGATCTTCTTCATATCCTTTAATGCTTGAGAGCAAGTCTCGAGAGAGCTCCATCCTAACATTACTTTTATTCCTTCTGGACAGTTCAACCAAATTTCCATAGTTGAGGCTAGGGTCTGTACAGTGTTTCAGGACGTATTTCAAGATTCCTCCAGATCCAAAGGCCCCCAAAACTTCAATCTCCTTCAAATCCAAGTCCATGTCCCAAAAGTCAATTAATCCCTGGATAAAGAGATCTTTCCAACTTTCCTTCTTCAGTTCAAGCCGGGATCCAATCCTCAAAATCTGGCTTTTTCTAAATTCAATCATAAAAAAGGTAAAGGTAAAGGTACCCCTGCCCATACGGGCCAGTCTTGACAGACTCTGGGGTTGTGCGCCCATCTCACTTAAGAGGCCAGGGGCCAGCGCTGTCCGGAGACACTTCCGGGTCACGTGGCCAGCGTGACATCGCTGCTCTGGCGAGCCAGAGCCGCACACGGAAACGCCGTTTACCTTCCCGCTGGTAAGCGGTCCCTATTTATCTACTTGCACCCAGAGGTGCTTTCGAACTGCTAGGTTGGCAGGCGCTGGGACCGAGCAGTGGGAGCGCACCCCGCCGCAGGGATTCGAACCGCCGACCTTTTGATCGGCAAGTCCTAGGCGCTGAGGCTTTAACCCACAGCGCCACCTGCGTCCCAAAAATTCAAATTCAATCATAGAAGGCCTCAATTTATAGTCCTCAATTTGCTTCTGTAGAACTAACGATCCCGCTTGTGTTATTTTAGGTTCAAAAACAACAACTTTCTCCTTTTCCTCCACCATTTGTTCTGCCAAGGTAGGTTCCTGTGCCAGGTCCTGAATTATTTCTGTGTTAGTGCTCGCTTGTCTCATATTAGTCACTTTCTGTTCCAAATTATCCATTTTAAAAGTCATATCATCCATCTTTTTATGAATCTCTTCCAGCAAATAGTTTGTCTTGCATAATGCAGTCAAAATAACTTCTCCTATCAACATTTTGAATGGTCCAAGGTCAATCTATGGTTCTCAGAATCTTTATCTTGCAGCTGGAGACCTCCCAGTTACACTCCTATAACAATTTCAAAGGCTCCCTCTAGAGGGAAACAGTCTCCACTTGTATCAGTTCTTTCAAGCACAGCTCAGGCAATAATCATAGTTTCAATTTTCAGTTACTTTTTCTCCATTTTAAATGCAGAAGAGGACAATGGAAACAGTATCTTGCTCTTATTTTAGCTAGCTGTCAAATCCGTTCTGTCAGTAAACTTTCCCCAAGCGTCATCTGGCAGCCGTTCCCAGGTTCAGAGCTGTGGTGCTTTGATTTTCCCCTCACACCTGCAGGCTTACTTGGTTCAAAATTTCCCCCCTCTTCACCTGCTTCCAAGGGGGGTTTTGTATTTTTAACCGATGGAAATTTAATCCTTTATCAAAAGCTTTCAAAGACTTTAGCTTGTAACGTCTTTGCTTCAGTCTATTTACAAAAGCGGAAGGTGGACTTCCTGTTTATGACCTTCCCGCTTCGGCGCCGAAGTAAGGTACTTAAAAATCCAATTTTCCGTTCTACTCACGGGTAGTTGTTTAAAATCCAATTCTCCACAGGAAAAAGTCAGCGCTCTCCAGCAACAGCAATGCGGCTTCACTCCGTGAAAGAAGTGGTCGATTCAAAGCACCGCGCCGCTCACCCCACATCGTTCCGGATCCCCTAAACAGGGTTTCCCCGCGAGTAGGGGAGGCGCAAAAGGTGCCAGCTGAATCCCAGGTTCACAGGTTTCTTCCACCTGTGATTTCAGTGGGTTTCTGTGTTCGCCGTGTTGGTCAGACCCTGTTTTTCATGGAGTAAGTTCCTCCCGATCGGAGGAGCTCAGCCATTGCCGGAGGCGCCAACCCGGAAGTCCCATTTCCGAGCACAATTCAAAGTGTTGGTGCCTTTAAAGCCCTAAACGGCCTCGGCCCAATATACCTGAAGGAGCGTATCCACCTCCATGGTTCTGCCTGGACACTGAGGTCCAGCACTGAGGGCCTTCTCCCTTGCTGTGAGAAGCCAAGTTACAGGGAATCAGGCAGAGGGCCTTCTTGGTGGTGGCACCCGCCCTGTGGAACACCCTCCTGTCAGATGTCAAGGAAATAAACAACTATCTGACTTTTAGAAGACATCTGAAGGCAGCCCTGTTTAGGGATGTTTTTAATGTTTAATAGGTTATTGTATTTTAGTGTTTTGTTGGAAGCCACCCAGAGTGGCTGGGGAAACCCAGCCAGATGGGCGGGGTATAAATAATAATAATAATAATAATAATAATAATAACAATAATATTCAACACTGAGATATTCTTTGCCTTCCCCCTCCCAGCAACTATGCTACGTCATGACAAAGTAATGATCTGGTGGGGACTCTTGCAACAAATTGGCTGCACCCCTTTTTGCCCCAGAAGCCTCCATCACAGTGACACTACATCACCAAGTAATGTAACATCAGAGGGGTTTTGAGGTGAGAAAAGTGTGGTCACCAATGGGGCTTCTGAGAGGAGCTCAATAGTAATGTGAAGTAATGGTTCCCCCAATTTTACGCCCTTGAAAATTGCCAGGTAGCATTCAGCCCTGCCTTTCCATGTCTCCTGTGCTCAAATTTAGGTGTGAAGCTTTTTGTGGATAACCTTTGGTTCAGCCTTCTTAAAAACCACATTTTAACAGCTCTTTTTGACTCAATAATGCTATTTGGCTCTGTCAAAACACCTTCATGTTGAACCAGATGCTAATGGGCCTACATTAGGTCAGACCCATCACATTTATTTATTATTTGATAGTTGACATTATAGTTTATAAACCACCCCAGAAAGGCCTCTGGAAGCTGTGTAGAGAACATAAAAGGAAAAGTACAATAACTATAAAACAACCTGTCAGGGGCTCAGGAGCAGAGGCACAGGGAAGAGAGGAGATGGAGAGCGAAGGGGAAGAATCCGAGGGGAGCGTAGGAGAAGAGGACAGTGGACTGAGGGATTCCATGAGCCTCTCCAGCGAATCGGAAGATTCACAGAAGGGGGCGCCAGGGGCAGGGGGCTCCCAAGGGGAATGCCCCAGGAGCAAGGGGGCAGCAGGGACTCCCAGAGCAGTAGTTGGAAATCAGGACCAGCTTCCCCACCAGAGCAGAGTGGGGGGGAAGAGTCCCAAGGATCGGGGCCAGTGCATTCCCCACCAGGGAGAGAAGATAAGGCAGGGCTGACCACACCTCCATCAGAGAGTCACACAACGGAGGGGAGGTCAGATCCGGCCAGTATCCCGGAAGAGGGAAGCAGTGACAGAAGTAGTGTAACGGTCAGGAGGAAGGTCACTGGGTTGGCGCGAGAGGCAAGTTCAAATGTACAGGAGCGCGGGACAGCAGAGAATGAGGATTGGGAACCGGGTCCTAAAGCCCGCCGGAGGCAGGGGGAGGAGTTAAGCGACTCAGCGTCAGAAGACGCCCCAGCGGGCAGGAGGACCCAGAGGAGGAGAAAGCAGCGGAAAAGGTGGAGCAGGGCTAGGATCTTAAACTGGTGTCAGAGGGGAGGAGATTCAGACGGGACTTCGCCGGTCTAGGGTTTAAGACGTAGAGCTGCGCGCTGCGGCTTTGAAATGGAAACTGAACCTCAATAAAGACTTTTGTACATAACGACAGCCTCGCGTTGGTCCTCTGTGAGCTGGGACCTAGGGCAGCTCTGACACAACCGAAAAAAAAGCAGTGTTTGAACAGCAGGTGGAAAAATGTACACAGACTCAACAGCAAAAGCAAACAGCTCCCTTAAACCAAGCAATTTGAGGAGGGACAGACTAGTACTGAAGGCTCAGCAAACGAAACTAAAGCAAAGCTCAGGGCAAAGCAATGCAAAGTTTAGTTCAGGTTCTAGCTAGCGCCCTGGAGAGCGCTCCCATGCAGGCTCTCAAGTTGGAGAATTGTATGAGCAGGTTCAAATGTTGCTTCAGCTAGAGTCCCAGAATGATACCTGTCTGGATGGTTAGCTCTTTTAGTTAAAGGGGCTTTGCCTGCTTAAGCAACCATCAGCTTCACTGGGATGGTGGCCCCTGTGGCTTCATTGGGACTTCTGGGCAAAAAGCCTTGGATGATGGGAGTACAACCTCCTCACACTGGGAGATGGTAGAGAGATGGGCTCTTGGTGCAAAGGGGCATCACTTGGGCTCATCACTGAAGCTGGTTCTTCCTCCTCCTCTGACACTTCACTCATGTACATGGCTTCATATCCTGAATTTTGTCCTGGTTCATGATAAAAATCTTATTGATGACAAAGGATAGCTATGGTCTGAAGGCATATCTAACCACACTTTCTGAAGCAAAGCATGTCTGTTTCAAGTCAATGCCTGGGAAGTCAAGTCAACCACGTGGGAAGGAACCTCATGTCCATTGCCCTGAGTTCTAATCTATAAGAAGGTCAGGATATAAACGCATCATGAATAAATAACTGATGTGGCATTTGAAATCTTACTGAAAAAATATTCTTACTCTCAATAATCTTTTGGCTTTCCTCAATATTCTTTAAAGATTTTGCTCAAAGAGATGCTTCCAAGTCTGATTTGAAATTCCACTAACAACTGTGGGAACTAGACCGCCCTAGGTAAAGGTAAACAAGGTAAAGGACCCCTGGACGATTAAGTCCAGCCAAAGGTGACTATGGGGTTGTGGCGCTCATCTCGCTTCAGGCCGAGGGAGCCACCGTTTGTCCACAGACAGCTTTCCGGGTCATATGGCCAGCAGGACTAAACCGCTTCTGGTGCACGGAGGACCATGACAAGTGCCAGAGCTCACAGAAATGCCGTTTACCTTCCTGCCAGAGTGGTACCTATTTATCTTTGACATACTTTTGAACTGCTAGGTTGGCAGGAGCTGGCACAGAGCAACAGGAGCTCACCCTATTGTGGGGATTCGAACCGCCAACCTTCCGATCGGCAAGCCCAAGAGACTAGACCGCCCTATCCCTACTCAAAGTTATGTTAAGTTCCTAACTGAAATTAATTTGATTTTCTGCAAAGTCCCACTGAGATTTTGTTAAAAATGAGAATGCCTGCAATTCAGCTTTGAACTTCACTTTGAGCCAAATTATGTTGAAGATGCTGGTTATGTCTGAATATACTGAACACATCTGAAGGCAGCCCTGTTTAGGGAAGTTTTTAATGTTTGAAGTTTTATTCTGTTTTTAATATTCTGATGGAAGCCACCCAGAATGGCTGGGGATGCCCAGCCAGATGGGCAGGGTATACATAAATTATTATTATTATTTATTATACCGAATAAGGTCAAGAATGAATGCGTAGTGCTGCAAAAACAAAAATACAAGAAAAAGGGGGGAGAGCGGCAAAATGCAGAGTCTGGCCACTTAGATAACCAGTAATTGAACTGATCAGTGAGTAGCATGGGGAGATGTGGGCGATTAAATGACGCTCCTTGTTTTCGTTCCCAAATACCTGATCACAACCACATGTTCTGTGACTATGCAACTCTGCCTTTTGGGGTGGACTGTCGTTCAGTAGTAGAGCGCTTGTCTTCTGTGCAAAAGCTCCCCATTCCAGTCCCCACCATTTCCCTGTAGGAATGGGAATGTCCCCTGTCAGAAACACTGGAAAGCCACTGCCCATCAGTGTAGACAGCAATGAAGTAGACCAGGGGTCAGCAAACTTTTTCAGCAGGGGGCCGGCCACTGTTCCTCAGACCTTGGGGGGGGGGGTGGACTATATTTTGAAAAAACACACACGAATGAATTCCTATGTCCCACAAATAACCCAGAGGTGCATTTTAAATAAAAGCACACATTCTACTCATGTAAAAACATGCTTATTCCTGGACCATCCCCCGGCTGGATTTAGAAGGTGATTGGGCCAGATCCAGCACCCGGGCCTTAGTTTGCCTACCCATGAACTAGACGGACCAATGGTCTGACTCTGTATAAGACAATTTTATATGTTCCATACATCACAGTACAAATTGCAGTCTAAGGTCACGCGGCAGCTAGACTGGTGACTGGGAGTGGTCGCCGAGACCACATAACACTGGTCTTAAAAGGCCTACATTGGCTCCCAGTACGTTTCCAAGCACAGTTCAAAGTGTTGGTGCTGACCTTTAAAGCCCTAAATGGCCTCAGTCCTGTATACCTGAAGGAGCATCTCCACCCCCATCGTTCTGCCCGGACACTGAGGTCCAGCTCCGAGGGCCTTCTGGCGGTTCCCTCACTGCGAGAAGCCAAGTTACAGGGAACCAGGCAGAGGGCCTTCTCGGTAGTCGCGCCCGCCCTGTGGAACACCCTCCCAGCAGATGTAAAAGAGAACAACAACTACCAGACTTGTAGAAGACATCTGAAGGCAGCCCTGTTTAGGGAAGCTTTTAATGTTTGATGTATTAGAGTATTTTAAAAAATTTTGGAAGCCGCCCAGAGTGGCTGGGGAAGCCCAGCCAGATGGGTGGGGTACAAATAATAAATTATTATTATTATTATTATTATTATTATTATTATTACTGTTTTTGGTGTATAAAGGCCTTTACAGCTAGGGACCAGAATACAGTGGTACCTCAGGTTAAGTACTTAATTCGTTCTGGAGGTCCGTTCTTAACCTGAAACTGCTCTTAACCTGAAGCACCACTTTAGCTAATGGGGCCTCCCGGTGCTGCCGCACCGCCGGAGCACAATTTCTGTTCTCATCCTGAAGCAAAGTACTTAACCCGAGGTAATAGTTCTGGGTTAGCGGAGTCTGTAACCTGAAGCGTATGTAACCTGAGGTACCACTGTACCTGAAAGATCACCTCACCCATTATAAAGCCAATTGATCACTGTGCTCTGCAGGCGAGGGCCTCCTCCAGATACCATCTTACCAGGGTTGCTGAAGGCTGTGTGGGGAAATGAAGATACCTCATCACTTTCCCCATGCCAATAGCTAATGGAGTCAAAACAACCCCCATTTCAGAGAAGCTTCAGAAATGAAGAGTGATTGGCATTTTGGCTGCCATTTATCTTCAGCATCCGTCTCAAATGCCATGGGGGTGGGGCACAGGTGCTGCAATCCTAATTTTCCCAGCTGAGCCAGGCACAGTTAGCAGCAGCAGCAGACCGACCATCTCATTACCTCCCAGGCACCTGGCAGTGTGCAACCTGGGAGCTGTTTCTGTCATAGGACCCTTGGGTGTGAAAGTGAGGTCAGTAGAACTTCCCCCACCATCACTAATGGGAAATGACTTGGCTTGCCTTTCATTGTGGAGTTGATCGGCAACTACAGTTGCCAGAGGATTTTATCGTGAATGAGGGCGGTGACAGATGAAGTCCCCAGAAGAAGGAAAGCCCTTTGTAACTTTTTCTTCTGCCATCTCCCAGAGCCTGGTGGGGAATCCTTGGGAAAAGGAGCCCCTCCCTTCTTTAGCAGACCCCAACACACGCTTGGATCAAAGAAAATTACTCCCCCCCCCCAGTGGGGATTGCAAAGCAAGTGCTATAAAAGATACTTAACTCCTGGATGTCACTGAATCTAGGGATTTAGAGAGAGACTCATGCCACATGGCCAGAGGCAGTTTTAAGGGAGCACAATTGGTTCAGCCACACTGAGTGCTGTACTGCACGGGGAGCCACCACAATGCTGTAGAATGGAGGTGCCCCCACCCGGAATTTTAGCATCACACTGGGCACCACTCAGATCTGAGAGCCCAAAGTCTGCCACTAATAGGGCATTAGACTTCTTAGGACAGGGATAGTCCATGCAGTATCCTCCAAGTTTCTAACCTCTTTGACCTCCATGCTGGCAGAGAGGGTACCACATTAGAAATCAATGGCCACCGCCTGAATCCCAAGAGGGGATTATATGGACCTTTAGTGCTCACGTGAAATAACCTGGCTTCCATTCCCTAACCTGGCATAGACACCTATGGATATATTCTATATAGACATCTATGGATATATTCCTGAAGACTGGGGACTAACAATCATTGTGCAAAATGCAAAACAACAACAACAACAAAACGATCCTGCCAACTATAGACCAATCAGTCTTCTCAACATAATAAGTAAATTGTACGCAAGACACTTGCAGTGGAAATTCCAATACTGGCTGCAACAAGAAAACATTCTTGCAGATGAGCAAGCAGGATTCTGAGAGGGTCGTTCGACCATCGACCAATGTTTAGTTCTCCAACATCTAATAGAGAAGTACTCATCTAGTAAAACTGCTTCTCTTTCTGTGGCCTTTATTGACTTCAGAGGAGCTTTTGACTCTATTTCCAGAACAAAGCTATGGGAAAAAGTGGAGACCTCCACACTAGATAGACGCCTGCTATACCTAATACACATGTTACATGAAGCGACCTCATTAAAAGTGTGTTGTACCTCCCAAGGCCACTTACGCAATGCAATAGAAACCGAGAAAGGAGTCAAACAAGGATGCATACTGGCCCCATCCTTGTTCAATTATTATATAAATGATATGATCCCTTATTTTCCGCAATATAAATTTCCATCCTCCAAAACTTACAGGAAATTTCGGTGCCGCTTTACACAGACGACACTGCAATCCTCTCTAGAACACTGATTGGCCTTAAAACAGCCATGAAAACACTCGCTGCATATTGTAAAGAGAGCCAATTGGATCTCAACTGCCAAAAACCCCAAATCATGGTCTTTGCCAAGAGGCCCAAATCATGTGTATGGTAAGTACATCGACGGACATAAGATTGAGCAGGTCACCCGCTTTAAATACCTGGGTATAGCCCTTCACTCATCAGGAAGCTGGATGTTGTTGGGTTTTTTAAGTCAAGATTTCAACAGCCATCAAAAATTTAAAATTCTAGGTGTAAAAGACCTCTTAAAAAAACCTAACATTGAAATATTAATTTCTAATCTTTACAATAAACTCGTAAAACATGACAGTTTGTCCTAATATTACAGAAGGGCAGCCAGGTTTAAGTTTCCTTAGTAGGTCTATGGCTGAGGTACAATTTGAACCTGGAATTCTTGATTCCATAGAATTTGTAGAGTTGGAAAGAACCCTGTGTCACTTGTCCAACCCCCTGAATGCAGGAATCAGAGCTAAAGAATCCCATGCAATCTGTGTTTGAAAATCTCCAATGAAGGAGAGTCCACCACTTTCCGAGAGAGCTGGTTCCACTGTCAAACAGCTTTTACCAGCAAATTCCACTGTCGAACAGCTCTTACTGTCAGGAAGTTCTTCCTAATGTTGATACAGCCCAGTATAGCATTGGCTTTTTTGCAGCTGCATCACACTGTTGACTCATGTTCAGCTTGTGGTCCACCAAGACCCCTAGATCCTTTTCACATATGCTACTAGTAAGACAGGTGTCTCCCATATTATATTTGTGCATCAGGTTCTTCCTGCCTAAGAGCAGAACCTTACATTTGTCCCTATTGAAATTCATTTTGTTAGTTTGTTTTGTTAGTTTGGGCCCGAGGTTTTTTCTGTAGCAATCTGTCATCTGCGAATTTGATGAGCATTCCCTCAATTCCTTCATCTAAGTAATTTATAAAGATGTTGAACAAGATATGTAGTTGAGAACTCAGTCTCTTGACCTCAGGATTTCACCAGGCCCCAAAAATCCCCCGCTATATTTTCTGCTTCTTTGGCCCAACTTTTGGCCCGAATCCCTTCCATGAGTTGAGTTCAGAAGCCATCAATATCCCTTGCTGCAGCGTCACAAACTGCATAATTGAATTGCTAAATGATGTATGCCAGGAACTGTCACAAGTCTACAAATAATCTGTAACCCCTTTCTACAGATGGTAGCAACATTGATTTCCCATTCTCCTCGGGGGGAGAGGGGAGGAAACTAGACATGCCATAAAAACCATTTGAAAATGTTCCCCTTCTCCTTAAATAAGGAATATGTCAAATCTATTCATCTGACTGAAACTCAAGCGGCATGAGTGAATGCAATAGATCAAGGCCCATGGCAGAGGAACCTAACTTTAAGCCTTGACTTGAGGCTGGAATGAGACTTGTTTTAAAAATTCTAGTGGTCCACCCTTGACAATATTGGAAGAATAATGAGAAAGGATACAATTTAGGGTCCCTTTTGCATACACAGGGAATCAGACCCTGAAGGGTTATGGGGAGGGGGGAGGAGCAGCTGTTCTCAGTGGCTGCTCCACTATTCCATCCCAAATTATGAAATTCTTCCCACCAAAGTCCAGATTTGAGTAACTGGTTTTTCAGAGTCTGACCTATGAGGATGAAGTAGAACAGAGGTCGGCAAGGCTTACCGGGCATGGGCCGGATCACTCCCATAGAGATCCTCTGTGGTCCGGGCCAGTGCATCTGCGCATGTCCGCGGCACTGGAAATCGCTTCTGTGCATGGCCAGATACCAAAAACTGCACCTGCATAGAAGCGATTTTTGGCATCTGGGCATGCACAGAAGTGATTTCCGGCGCCACGGAAGACAGTCCTCACACCGTGCTGGGCTGCTTTAGTGCAGCACGTGGGGACTCGCCGAGTGGGTGGCTTGGTTCGGGGGTGGCTTGTGGGCTGGTTAAATGGCCTCCATGTGCCACTTCCGGCCCATGGGCCTTAGGTTGCCGACCCCTGAAGTAGAGGAACAAAGGAGAAATGCCATCAGATTAAATTGAATTGTGCTCTGTTTTGCTGTAGGGTTGTTGTTTGCTGCTTTGCTTTTTGTTATCTTGGGACAGGGCAGAATGATATAATCATAGAATCAAGGAGTTGTAGAGTTGGAATGAACCACAAGGGTCATGGAGTCCAATCCCCTGCAATGCAGGGCTCTTTTGCCAAATGTTGGGGCTTGAACCCACAAACATGAGATTAAGAGTCTCGTGCTCTATCAACTGAGCTATTGCAGAATATAAACAGAGATACACACAGAAAGTGTGTCGTAGGTTCAGGGGGTCAGGCTGCACGATGCTTTGAGTCCCTCCCAATTCTTGGGGTCCTGTACTCATCAAGGGTTAAACTCTGATGGAAGAGTCTTTGGTTGAACTAGGCAATTCTAAGATAATAACTCAGCTTGCTAGCTAAGTACCTTCATTAGTATTACCATGGGCTGGAGGACCCCTTCATGGATCACTGCCTTGCCGTGGCGAAGGGGCTTGAAGAACTCAGAGAAGCTATGAACTATGCCGAGCAGGGCACCCAAGATGAACAGGTCATAGTGGAGAGTTTTGACCAAACGTGATCCACCTGGAGGAGGAACCGGCAAGCCACTCCAGTATCCCTGCCAAGAAAACTCCATGGACAAAGACAACAGGCATATAAAAGTTATGACGCTGGAAGATGAGCCCCTCAGGTCGGAAGGCGTCCAACATGCTACTGGGGAAGAGCGGAGGGCAAGTACAAGTAGATCCAGAGCTGATGAAGCGGCTGGGCCAAAGCCGAAAGGACGCTCAGTTGCGGATATGCCTGGAAGCGAAAGGAAAGTCCAATGCTGTAAAGAAAAATATTGCATAGGAACCTGGAATGTAAGAACCATGAACATGGGTAAGTTGGAGGTGGTCAAAAATGAGATGGCAAGAATAAATATTGACATCCTGGGCATCAGTGAACTAAAATGGACGGGAATGGGTGAATTCAGTTTGGATGACCATCATATCTACTACTGTGGGCAAGAAACCCGTAAAAGAAATGGAGTGGACCTCATAGTCAACAAAAGAGTGGCAAAAGCTGTACTGGGATGCAATCTCAAAAATGATAGAATGATCTCGATACGAATCCAAGGCAGACCTTTTAACATCACAGTAATCCAAGTTTATGCACCAACTACTGGTGCTGAAGAAACTGAAATTGACCAATTCTATGAAGACTTACAACACCTTATAGAAGTGACACCAAAGAAGGGTGTTCTTCTCATTATAGGGGATTGGAATGCTAAAGTAGGGAGTCAAGAGATAAAAGGAACAACTGGCAAGTCTGGCCTTGGAGATCAAAATGAAGCAGGGCAAAGGCTAATAGAGTTCTGTCAAGAGAACAAGCTGGTCATCACAAACACGCTTTTCCAACAACACAAGAGACGACTCTACACATGGACATCACCAGATGGGCAGCATCAAAATCAGATTGATTATATTCTCTGCAGCCAAAGATGGAGAAGCTCTATACAGTCAGCAAAAACAAGACCTGGAGCTGACTGTGGCTCAGATCATCAGCTTCTTATAGCAAAATTCAAGCTCAAACTGAAGAAAGTAGGAAAACCACTGGGCCGGTAAGATACAATCTAAGTCAAATCCCTTATGAATACACAGTGGAAGTGAGGAACAGGTTTAAGGATTTAGATTTGGTGGACAGAGTGTCTGAAGAACTATGGATGGAGGCTCGTAACATTATACAGGAGGCAGCAACGAAAACCATCCCAATGAAAAGGAAATGCAAGAAAGCAAAGTGGCTGTCCAATGAGGCCTTACAAATAGCGGGGGAGAGAAGGCAAGCAAAATGCAAGGGAGATAGTGAAAGATACAGGAAATTGAAAGCAGATTTCCAAAGAATAGCAAGGAGAGACAAGAAGACCTTCTTAAACAAGCAATGCAAAGAAATTTTGTTGTTTAGTCGTTTAGTCGTGTCCGACTCTTCGTGACCCCATGGACCAGAGAACGCCAGGCACTCCTGTCCTCCACTGCCCCCCGCAGCTTGGTCAGACTCATGCTGGTAACCTCGAAAACACTATCCAACCATCTCGTCCTCTGTCGCCCCCTTCTCCTTGTGCCCTCCATCTTTCCCAACATCAGGGTCTTCTCCAGGGAGTCTTCTCTTCTCATGAGGTGGCCAAAGTACTGGAGCCTCAGCTTCACAATCTGTCCTTCCAGTGAGCACTCAGGGCAGAATGGGAAGAACCAGAGATCTGTTCAAGAAAATTGGAGATATGAAAGGAACATTTCGTACAAAGATTTCCATAATAAAGGACAAAAGTGGAAAGGACCTAACAGAAGCAGAAGACATCAAGAAGAGGTGGCAAGAATACACAGAGGAATTATACCAGAAAGAAACGGATGTCTCATATACCCCAGGTAGTGTGGTTGCTGACCTTGAGCCAGCCATCCTGGAGAGTGAAGTCAAATGGGCCTTAGAAAGCACTGCAAATAACAAGGCCAGTGGAAGTGATGGTATTCCAGCTGAACTATTTAAAATTTTAAAAGATGATGCTGTTAAGGTGCTACACTCAATATGCCAGCAAGTTTGGAAAACTCAGCAGTGGCTAGAAGATTGGAGAAGGGCAGTGCCAAAGAATTTTCCAACTATCGCACAATTGCACTAATTTCTCACGCTAGCAAGGTTATGCTTAAAATTCTACAAGGAAGGCTCAAGCAGTATGTGGACCGAGAACTCCCAGAAGTGCAAGCTGGATTTAGAAGAGGCAGAGGAACCAGAGACCAAATTGCAAACATGCGCTGGATTATGGAGAAAGCTAGAGAGTTCCAGAAAGACATTTACTTCTGCTTCATTGACTATGCAAAAGCCTTTGACTGTGTCGACCATGGCAAACTATGGCAAGTTCTTAAAGAAATGGGAGTGCCTGATCACCTCATCTGTCTCCTGAGAAATCTCTATGTGGGACAAGAAGCTACAGTTAGAACTGGATATGGAACAACTGACTGGTTCAAAATTGGGAAAGGAGTACGACAAGGCTGCATTTTGTCTCCCTGCTTATTTAACTTATATGCAGAATTCATCATGCGAAAGGCTGGGCTGGATGAATCCCTAGCCGGAATTAAGATTGCCGGAAGAAATATCAACAACCTCAGATATGCAGATGACACAACCTTGATGGCAGAAAGTGAGGAGGAATTAAAGAACCTTTTATTGAGGGTGAAAGAGGAGAGTGCAAAATATGGTCTGAAGCTCAACATCAAAAAAACGAAGATCATGGCTACTGGTCCCATCACCTCCTGGCAAATAGAAGGGGAAGAAATGGAGGCAGTGAGAGATTTTACTTTCTTGGGCTCCATGATCACTGCAGATGGTGACAGCAGCCACGAAATTAAAAGACGCCTGCTTCTTGGGAGAAGGGCAATGACAGGCCTAGACAGCATCGTGAGAAGTAGAGACATCACCTTGCCAACAAAGGTCCGTATAGTTAAAGCTATGGTTTTCCCAGTAGTGATGTATGGAAGTGAGAGCTGGACCATAAAGAAGGCTGATCGCCGAAGAATTGATGCTTTTGAATTATGGTGCTGGAGGAGACTCTTGAGAGTCCCATGGACTGCAAGAAGATCAAACCTCTCCATTCTGAAGGAAATCAGCCCTGAGTGCTCACTGGAAGGACAGATCCTGAAGCTGAGGCTCCAGTACTTTGGCCACCTCATGAGAAGAGAAGACTCCCTGGAGAAGACCCTGATGTTGGGAAAGATGGAGGGCACAAGGAGAAGGGGGCGACAGAGGACGAGATGGTTGGATAGTGTTTTCGAGGTTACCAGCATGAGTCTGACCAAGCTGCGGGGGGCAGTGGAGGACAGGAGTGCCTGGCGTTCTCTGGTCCATGGGGTCACGAAGAGTCGGACACGACTAAACGACTAAACAACAACAACGGGCTGGAGGATAAATAGGTGGGCTCCTCCCTCCCCCCTGGGTGGCAAATAGAAGGACAACAGCTAGGTTGGTTGTGTGACAGCTGGGTTAGAAAGCAGGCTTGCTCTGTATGTTGCCTCCTAAGCTGTGACTAAGCAGGAAGCCATCTCTGCTGGGGTGTTGATGCTATGAGCCCCTCCATATAAAGCCATTATTTCATCTTCCTTATGATCTTTCTTCCCAGCCCCATAAGAATTAAACACTTGCAATCCTTCAGTATGTCTCTGATTTGTGCTGTGTTTAACAGAGGATGATAAAATGGCTGAGACAGTTGGAACAAGAAACAGATGTCCAAAGGTTGCATTTAGAAAAAACCCATGGATGCCAGCTCTATTTTTCATCAGAAGAGTGGTCCAGAGGAAACCATGTGCTAATATATTTCAGTTATCACATTGCAAAAAAAAGGATGCAATCAGGCTGTTATTTTCTGACGAAGTGCAGAATGTGCCCTTGCTGAGTTAGCAAAGGCTTGGAAATATGTGAGGATGGAAATGACAGTTAGTCACCAGGAACCATTATTTATAGAGCTCATTGACTAAATCTGCTTGGAAAGAGAGGGTGGACAATTACATTAAATATATCAAAGAAGACAAAGGTCTCCCACAGTCCATCCAATAACTCCAGATGGCTTTAGAGCTCTTTCCAGGGGATGGATACAAAATAGAGAGCTAGCAGAAAATATTCAGGTCTTAGGCCAGCCTAACTGCAGCCCAGTGCCCCCCCCCCCAGTTGCTTGGGATTCCAATTCCCAGCAACCTCTACCTGGCCAAGGAGGATGGGAGTTGTGGTCCAGAACATCTGGAGGACACCAGCCTGGGGGAAACTGGCCTTGGCTTTGTTCTGCCCTTGTAGGGCCTCTAGGGACAAGGTGCTCTCTCCATGCAATTTTCAAGACAACCCTGCCAGAGAAGTCAGACTGACAGGTAGCAGCTGATCTTCCTGCAAGCTTCATGTACAAATTGGCTTTAAGCCCAGATCTCTCTGCTCTTAGTCCAGCAGACTGACCACTGCACTGCACTGACTCATTCAGATGGCACTTGTACTCACCAATGTAATTCTTAGCACTCTCACCCAAGTTGCTATGAGATTCAGAACAATGAGTTAGTTGCCTTCTTGTGAGGTGTGCAGCAATGATGTATCCCTTGAACAAGGACAGCCAACACCTGTGATTCATAAAAAGAATGTATATCAGATTGGGCAATGGCTGAATTTTAAACAGCCTAGTAAAATAACAGTTAAAGCTCAACTAATCCACATGTGCTCAGTAAACTCCTACAAGGGTTAAAGAACATGTACTGACATAAACCAATTATTGATTTTGGAGACACTTTTCTGAATTTCATGGCTTTGCCACCAGTGGTAAGAAAAACACATAAAACAAGGTCACTAATTATGGCACAAGGGAAACTCATGAACTGCAGTCCTTAGTCTCAATTCTGACTATACTTTTTAGATGTCCTTGGAGAAAACTTGTATGGTTAATGCACCTCCAAAGAAGTGTGACTGGCCCAAGGTCACCCAGCAGCTGCGTGTGGAGGAGCGGAGACACAAACCCGGTTCGCCAGATTACGAGTTTACCACTCTTAACCACTACACCACACTGGCATGTCTCGGGAGGGGGGGTGTTGTCAACCCCTCCCACCATCGCACTCACCACAGCAGCAGCATCACTTATGGCCCTCCACATGGGGCAGCATTTTAGCAGGGGGGCCAGCAACACTTTTGAATGGGCAGCTGGTCTTCAACTGCCATTGACAATGCTTATCTGCCATTTTAATTTACCCCAATGCAGTGGCTTGGAATGCACATCCCTGCCACTAAAATGGCCTTGAGGCAAGGAGGACAGTAGAGCAGCAGAACAGGGTCAGGCGGGTGAGGTGCCCATCCAGGCAAACAAGAGTCATTATCGGAGCGCAGGGAAAGTGTTCCGAGGTGCAGGGAAAGTGTGCAGCCAGGAAGAAACACTAAAAGGTAGCATTTTTGCTTTTGCAAAGTGGGGCTGGTGAGCAGCATGGCCTGGGGGAAGGGGTGGGGCTGAGGCAGACTTATAGCCTCGGGGAAGTCCTGGGAGCCAGATGAGGAGGCTTAGACTTAGAGGGTGGCATTTCACCTCTGGGCATAAGGTTCCCCTTCCTTGGGGTAGAGGATACTTACCCAGGGCTTTTTTTCTAGAAAAAGAGGTGCCGGAACTCACCCTGAACGCCCCCTTTGTTCTCTTAGAATGGCAATGGTGCCCACCTGAGAGGTGCCGGAACTGAGTTCCGGTGAGTTCCAGCTGAAAAAAAGCCCTTCTTATGACTGATCACATGCAAAAGTTTCATAGACCGTAAATGTCTGATCTGCCTTGTGGAAAACAAGAGGGGACTGGTAAAAATGTACTAATTTCCAGTGAGGAAATCAATGGGAAATTTTTTATTTATAACTGCTGCTTTGGAAAGGTCACATAGATTGCCTTACTGTATACATGTTTCCAATTTTCTAGGAGAAAAACAAAATTAAAATTTAAGCCCAGAGTATGTTGCCTGGATGGTGGTCATAGGGGGTGGGGAGGGAGAGGATTAAACCAGCTAGCTTGAACTGTAGAATCACTACAAAATGCATTTCATATCATTCAAACTTGTTATCTTTCTTTAAAAACCCAGATAGCAGCTTTGAATAGCATATTACAGTAATATCCATGCTGTTTCTCTCATATGCTTATGGTTCCCCCCCAATTTTTTTATTGATTTTCCAAAAATTTAAAACAAACATACATACATACATACATACATACATACTCAAATCCCCTTGGTTGAATTTCATTATATATTATTTTAACAGTTTTCCAAAATTGATTTTCTCATAATATTAACTTGATCACTTAACATCTTTCATTCTTTCTAATTTAGCTTTAAACATCTTAAATCCTATCCTTACATATTTAAATCCTAAACCTATCTATTATTTGCAAGCTTTTCCAATTAAGTTATCTTAACATATTTAGCTAAATAGTCTTTAAATTTCATCCATTCTTCCTGGTACTCCTCCTCCTTCTGTTCATGGACTCTTCCAGTCAGGTTGGCCAGCTCCAAAAAATCTATCATCTGCCAATCTTTCACTGTTGGTACTTCTTGTGTTTTCCAATTCTTCGCTAACAAAATTCTTGCTGCAGTTGTGGCATACAAAAATAATTTAACATCTTTATTGGGCAATTCCAAACCTGTTATTCCAAGAAGAAAGGCCTCTGGTTTCTTAGTAAGTGTATATTTCAACATTTTTTTCAGTTCATTATAACTCTTTTCCCAGAAGTCTTTCACCTTGGAGCAGGTCCACCACATATGAAAAAAGGCACCTTTTTTCCTTTACATTTCCAGCATTGATTATCACTATTGTAATAAATTTTTGCTAATTTTGCAGGGATTAAGTACCATCTATACATCATTTTCATAATATTTTCCTTTAACACCGTACATGCAGTGAACTTGACCCCTTTCTTCCACAATCTTTCCCACTTCAAACATTATATTATGTCCCACATCTCTTGCCCAGTCTATCATTACTGATATAACTTGTTCATCCTTTGTATGCCACTCCAACAGTAAATTATACATTTTAGACAAATTTTTAACTTCAGAGTCCAACAACTCCATTTCCAACTTAGATTTTTCTGAAGCAAAACCATTTTTCTTATCTAATTTGTACAATTCATTAATCTGGTGATAATGTAACCAATTTAACTTGTCTTTAATTTGGTCAAATGGTTTTAATTTATAACTTTCTTTGTCCTCCACTAGCAAATCTGAATATCTCATCACTTGGTGTCAATATTTAACTTTTTCTGGGCCTTCACCTCCATTGGCGAAAGCCATCTGGGTGTCTTCCTTTCCAAGAGATCTTTATATTTTATCCATACATTGTACAAATATTTTCTAATTACATGGTTTTTAAAAGTATTATGGGCCTTTACTTTATCATACCATAAATATGTATCCCATCCAAACACATTGTCAAATCCCTCCAAATCTAAAACGTTGGTATCTTCTAGTTGCATCCATTTCTTAATCCAGCAAAGCGCCGCAGCTTCAAAATAGATTTTCAAATCTGGCAATACATTCATCTTAACAACCAAAATCCAGCCCATTAATGACAATTTTATGCTTATGTTTTAAGGCAGATCTATTCTTTTTGAGGGATGCGGGTGGCGGGTGGAGCCTAGGACTTGCCGATCAGAAGGTCGGCGATTCGAATCCCCGCGACGGGGTGAGCTTCTGTTGCTCGGTCCCTGCTCCTGCCAACCTAGCAGTTCGAAAGCACGTCTAAGTGCAAGTAGATCAATAAGTACCACTCCAGCGGGAAGGTAAACGGCGTTTCCGTGAGCTGCTCTGGTTCACCAGAAGCGACTTAGTCATGCTGGCCACATGACTCGCTGGTACGCCAGTTCCCTCTGCCAGTAAAGCGAGATGAGCGCCACAACCCCAGAGTCATTCACGACTGAAACTAACGGTCAGGGGTTCCTTTACCTTTACTTTATTCTTTTTGAAGTCACAATATTTCCAGAACTTTTTATCATTTACCTCATAGTGTTTGCCAAAATAGACATTTCCTTGTTAAATGACTTTATCTCATGTAATGAGGCATAGTGGGGAGTAGGAGAGAAGGCATGGAGAAGTAGAGAATCATTTGAAGGGATTTGGTATGAAGATTGTCCTTTTTTAAAAATCAAGCTGCTTAAGGAAAATAAATGAAGGCCGCCGGGGTGGGAGTGGGGAATGATAATAAATCTCTAGTGACAAGTTCTCATTGGACCAGAAATACAGTTAAAATGTAGAAAAATTAAAATGGTAATGGGATTAGGAGAAATTTCATTCCCAACTCAGAGGCATGATCTCTTCCTATGCGGATGGTGGGCATGGGACGGGACAAAGTTTTAGGATGTAGTCTTCAAGCAGGGAGGGGTGGGACCACAAGGGTGGTCCATGCACCTCAACCTCATGCACTGTCTCATAAGAACCTGGGAGGAGCCCGATGGCTCAGACCACTGGCCCATCTAGTCCAGCATCCTGTTCTCAAAGTGGCTGACCAGATGCCTTTGGGAAAACTGCAAGCAGGATCTGAGCACAAAAGCAGATGTCCCTTCCTGCGGCTTCCAGCAACTGGGATTCAGAAGCATTGCTGCTTCTGACTGTGGAGGCAGAGCAGAGCCATCCTGGTTTGTAACCATTCACTGGGCTTTCCTCCATGTGTTTGTCTAATCCTCCTTTAACACAGTCCAGGTTAATGGTCATCACTTCCTGTGGAGTGAGTTCCATAGTTTACCTATGTGGTGTATGAAGAAGTATTTCCTTTTACCTGTCCTGAATCTTCTCCTGTTGCAGGTGTCAGGCCTCTTAACACCAGTTGCTGGGAACTTCAGGCAGGTAAGGGAATGCGGATGGGCTCAGGTGCTGCTTGCAAAATTCCCACAGAGGCATCTGGTTGGCCACTGTGAGGACAGAGTGCTGAACTGGACGGGCTGTGGAACATCCTCCCATCAGATGCCAAGCAAATAAATAACCATACAACTTTTAGAAGACATCTGAAGACATCCCTGCTCAGGGAAGTTATTTATGTTTGATGTTTTAGTATGTTTTTATATGTGTTGGAGGCTGCCCAGAGTGGCTTGGGCAACTCAGCCAGATGGGCGGGGTATAAATAACACCACCACCACCATCGGGGGCAGTGGTCAAAGGCAAGAAATGGTGTTGAAGATAGAGGAAGATAGAGGAAAGTGTTGTCTCTAGCAAGAAGAGAAAGGGTCGTTGGGGCATTCAAAGAAGAAAGCAAAACACAGAGGGCAGGGCACAGCTAGTCTTCACTGCAACCACACACTCCCCATATTCCATGTTTTTGGCTGCACATGAAAATAAATGCTGCCTTGTGTGGCATGACTGAACTGTATGGAGATAGGCCTCCTTCTTGCAGAGATGTTCAATGTGTGTATGGGGACTTACAAGATGGGTGGGATTCATTCTTCTCCCCCCTGTGAACCACATGGGCTGCATATATGAACTCAGTGGGGAGTATATGTATAGGATTGCCCCACAAGTGGTGGGGAGATCACAAATGGTTGGGGATGAAATGAGTCCTTCCTGCCTTAGTTAAACTGGTTGTCTCTGAAGGTGCTCAAGTACCCTCTGCTGATGCTTCAACAGATGGGGACAATCTCTTCCAAGACCTCCAGACCCCCCCCCCAATTCTCTGTAAGGCAGGAAAAATAAAAACAGCAGTATTGATTCCCTCACATGAAAACAGAGCACAACTGTATCAGAAATATCTTGAAGACTCATATAATTAGTATGAATGTAAATAAGTATTTACATTCTGCAGCCTTCTGCTCTCCACAGCAATGGAACAATCAGTGGCTTTATATTTTGCTGACAGACAGGGAAATCTTTCTAAAACACATTTACATTTCAGATGGAGTGTAAAACGATTTACACACTATAGTCTTTAATATTTCTCACTCTGGTTTGTCAATATGAGGCATGTGAAACAGAGTAAATAGAGAAATAAATTGCACAAGCAAATAGCTTATTTTAAGCCCCATGCACCAAAGGAAATATTTTTCTCTCTTTCTAGAGTTTCATTCTGCCTTGCCAGATTGGTTTTTGATGACAGTTTAAGTTTCTGGTTTTCTTAAACAAGAAAACAAGGTTAGGTTGGAGCAGAGAGGAAAAAAATATTTTCAGTAGATTCCATTCTCTAGAACAGGGGGTCTGAGAAACCAAAGCAACTTTCACATTTCTTTTAATCATAGATGCAGCTGTTGACATTCCTCTTTAGTTAAGTGCTTAGCCGCAGTATGAGAAGAAACAGCACCTCAACTCCTGGGCTTCAGCTCAAACTCCTATCAAGGGGAGAGACCCTGGCTCAGTAGCAGAGCACATGCTTTGTGTGCCAAATGACCCAAATCCAAGGCCAGGCACCTTCAGTTAAAATGGATGATGCTTATAAAGGCCTCCAAGGCTAGCACAAGACATTCTGCCACCTGAGCAGAGGCAGACCAGCTGCCTCCGCTTCCCTATACACAGTGACAGCTGTAGCCCCCCATTAACCACCTGCCCACACCTCCTCCTCTAACCTCAGTACTGTCTTGCTCTGAAAGACATGGTATCCTTCCTCCTGCTCTCCAGGGTTGCCTCACTCCAAACACCTCACTCCACAGAAGGTCCCTTCCTTGGACCAAGGCACGGGTAAGGGAGGCAGGGATTTATGAGCACTAGAGCCACTCTGCTTCAGTGGAAGGGTGCTGCTGCTCTTAGAGCCCTAGGCAGCTGTATCTGGGCTGGAGTAGTGGCTGATTGACCAGCAGTTCCATTCACCACAGCAACACTTAATTGGCCAGCTGGCAAAACAGCACTGAGTGGTTCTCTTGGTGGGTGGAGGTGGCAGATGTGAATGAGCCAGGGGACCCTGACTCATGGCCCTCACAATCTGCCACCTGCGGCAAAGGGTTCCACTTGCCTAATGGGTTGGCGAACAGGTGCCTGTCAGAATACAGAAAACCTGCCTAGATGGTCCAGTGGTCTGACATGGTCACCTGCTGATGCTCCTCTTTTCAAGAGACATCACTCCCCTTTGCTGACACATGGAAGTGCAAGGAAAGGGTTGAAGGTGGAAGAGAAATGATTAACAATGGCCACATAATGATCATACTGTACGCATTTTTGAAGATGGCTTTAAAGGGTTTTATGATACCTTTATGACTGAGTTTTAAAGAAGGTAGATTATATTACTTGTACAGCAAAGCATAAATCTTTTCTCTAACCAGTCGCCCTCTTCCAAGTTCTCTGTCGTTTGGTGTAAGTATTTTGACGATGATATGGGGAAGAATTGGCTGCCATGCCCTTCACTAGTCTCATTCATATTCCCCTGGCTTTAATTACTCCTGTCAATTCTTCATGTTTCATTACCTTCACTTCAGATTTTGTCTGTATAAACATTTGGGGAATATATCTCCCCCTCCTCTCAGTGCTATCATGAAATGGTATCCAGCCATCTGGATGTGTAACCTTCTTGTCGTCAAAGAGCTGGTGTACTTATTATGCAGTCCTTAATACCTAAATTATCTGTTTCCTGCTCTTCAAGCAAAAAGAGGATCTTTCATGGCAGAGTAGTAGTTATGGAATGAACTTTGATGCCCTTAGTGGGAAATAATTATATAGCATTTAGCCATAAATAACAAATCATTTTCATTTTCTTCACAATGATTGAGGTGTATCAACAACTTCAAAAATAGCTTTTTAAAAAATGGGGGAAACCATTTAATAGAATGTTCTGCCTCAGAATGAAACTGATTGTGCTTATTATATATCATTTGCAAATCTAAACACTATCAGCAACACTGAATAGTTGGATATGCAGTTCAGAGATGATGGGAATTCTAAGCCAAGTGATGATCCCTCCAGACTACAATTCATAGAATCATAGAATCATAGAGTTGGAAGAGACCACAAGGGCCATCGAGTCCAATCCCCTGCCAAGCAGGAAACACCATCAGAGCACTCCTGACATATGGTTGTCAAGCCTCTGCTTAAAGACCTCCAAAGAAGGAGACTCCACCATCATCTTTGACCATTGGCCATGCTGGGTGGGGGCTGATGGGAGTTGGAGTCCAACAACGTCTAGAGAGCCAGATGTTCTCCATCCCTGGAGTATAGGTAATGGGAAAGCAAGTGTTATAAACTAAACAAGCCAAATCATTGCAGTCCAACAGAAGGGAAAGTAGCTGTCACCATATTTGGCCATTTGTTTATGCTATGATATCCATATCTGTGGCTGAATGGATGATAATTTGTCTGTCCCATGATTGTCATTAATATATGAAATAAAAGGCCACCAAATCATAAAGAAAGTGTCTGGCTTCTCTGTGCTTATAGCAACATGGAGATTGTGTGTTAGCCCATTTCCAGATGTTTTTGCTTGAATCCTTTTTAATTCTTTCCATTTTGGAGCAATGGATAGACAGGTTGCAGTTAACAGATAAGTTAACAGCTCTTTTGTTTCACATTGTTTATTAGCACCCTCAAAGATAGGTAGTAAAAGGAGTTGTGGTGTAAGTTCAACATGACCAAGTATGATGTTTTTGTATTTCAGATCCAATTTAATCTCAAAATGTCTTAATTTCCAGGCACTCCCACTGAAGGTGAAGGAACATGCCCCTTTGTGTACATACTCTGTTCTGACTCTGTCCTTATTGCTGGTCTTTGCATCTCACCCGCCTGACCTATTACCTAACCTCCAGCCCATCTGTGGGTCACTTCTCACTGCCCTCCTGAGCTTTAGCACCTGAACTGGTCCCTCGCTGCAGCCCATCAGGGAGTGTGACAGGAATTGGTGCCCCACCTCATTGGTCCCCATAGGGGTTGTAGAACCTCTGACACGGATCACAAAAAGCCATGGAGTGTTCATTACCACCCTGTCTTCTGGTGAGTGAATAATCCTCACCCACAGCTACAGCTGAGCTACAATAGATCTCTAGTGTAGCTCTAAACGCAGGGAAGGGAGAGCCCTTGCTTCTGGCCAGCAACTATACCATTTTCTGATGCTCATTTCAGGCAGAGACTTAAGATGGGTGAGAGCAATACTTCCCTCTGGCTAAACACATCCAGCAACCTAATGAAAACAATCTCCAGCTCTAATAGAGAGGCTCAAATGGAAGCATTAGGATAATCAGAAAAAGCTTCTTTTTTTCCTTCTCTTGGTGACCTGAGTTGGATACTGGCAGCCTAAAATGTGCAGAGACAGGTACTTTCATTCTATAAATTCCAATACATTTAGGCCTCAGGAGTGCTTGAGAATCTTTCTCTCAAAGTTCATAAATGCTGAAGCCAGAAATTTGCAAGCTCGCCCTGTTGATCCTATTGCTTTTCCCACAAGTGGTCCATTTCCAGTCAGTTTTGCATGTGTTCATTCCTACATTGATTTTGTCCTTCTGCATTAATCTGTCATTTTTAAAAACAAAAGTCCATACAAAGCAAAAACAAAAACCAGATTTGTATATGCATGATACAGTTGAATATGTATCTTATTCCAGTGCATGCATTTGGCATGAAACCCATAGGATAAATATATTCAAATTTGGGTGCTCATCCAGGATGTCAAGATTAAGTCAAGCAGACAAGTAAAATATGGAAGACAGTTGGATATTTTGTTATGAAAGGTATTATAATTGCCTATTCAGATTGGACAGAGATCTATTTTGTTCAGCGTTCTCACAAGGGCCAGACAGATGCTTCTAGGGATAATGGGCATTTCGTGTTGGAACATAGGAAGAAGCCTGTGGCGAGTGTGGCAACCTGCCTCAGTAAACATGAGAGTGAGGTAATAGGACCAGATATGTGTCAGAATGAGTAATCCTTGAGAGGTCTGATATTATTGACTCTCCAGGGTTTCAAACCAGAAATTCTGAAGCCCCATCTTTTGATGTGTAACAGAGACTTGGTTGGATGAAGCAGATGGGCCTGTCCTTGCTGCTGCTTGTCCACCAGGTTTCTCTTATGCACAGCAACCCAGGTCATATGGGCAGCAGTGTGGGGGTGTGGGTTGCAGTGATTTTTAGGAATTCATTAGCTTGCACCAGGCGTCCTGTCGGGGAGACCCAGTTTTCTGAGTGCATGTTCTGGAAGTTGGGCAATTGGTGTACCAACCTCCCCACTGCACCAAGGATTCCCTGCCCGAGCGGCTTCAGGTCATGATCGATGTTCTCCTGGAGACACCTAGTTTGGTTGTCCTAGGGGATTTTAACATCCATGTCAACACAACCTTACAAGGGGCCGCTCGGGACTTCGTGCAAAGCATGGCCTCCATGGGGTTGTCCCTGAATGAGTTTGGTCCAACTCATAGTTGCCTTAGACCTGGTGTTCACCTCTATTGATGTGGGTGATCTGACATTAAGTAAAAGAGAAAGAAAATAAGTGTCATGGTCAGATCACTTCCTGGTACAACTGGACTTCTCCGCGACCCTTCCCCTCTGCAGGGAGGTGGGATCGTTTCAGATAGTCCACCCCCACCACTTAATGGATCCAAATGGTTTCCAGAGAGTGGTAAAGGTAAAGGTAAAGGTACCTGTTATGTAGTGAAGTTTCACCCTGGGCCAGCAGGGGAATACTGTATATAGTTTTCACTCAGGTCTGTAGATAGTTTTCCAGGCCGCTGGTCCTTGCCTGCGACGCCTCACCTTTTGGCATCGGTGCTGTCCTTAGTCACCGTTTTCCAGATGGAAGAGAAGCACCGCTCGCCTACTTTTCCAGGACGCTATCTCCGACGGAACGGAATTACAGCCAGCTCGACAAGGAGGCACTGGCACTTGTGGCTGGAGTGAAGAGGTTCCATGAATACCTCTATGGCAGGACTTTTGACCTCATCACTGACCACAAGCCACTCCTGGGCCTCCTCGCCGGTGATAGTCCAACTCCACCGGTCCTCTCGCCACGCATGCTGCGATGGACTGTTTTCCTGGCTGCCTACCACTACCGGCTCATCCATCGCCCGGGGAAATCGATGGGCCATGCCGACGCCCTCAGCCGTTGCCCTCTTCCAGCATTTGTGGAAGACCCGGCTCCAGCTTCATCGCTCCTTCTGATTGAGGATCTTCCGGCAGCGCCTGTATCGGCTGCCACTGTGGCCTCCGCGTCTGCCCGGGATCGCACCATCAGCCGGGTGCTCAACTGGGTGTGGAGGGGGTGGCCACAAGGGCTTTTTGCATTGGAGTTCCAGCCCTTCGCAACCAGACAACATGAACTCTCAGCTCATCGCGGCTGTCTGCTGTGGGGAGACCGCATCGTGATTCCCCAGGGACTCCGTCAGCGCGTCCTGGAGGCTCTGCACGTTGGCCACCCGGGAATTGTCAAAATGAAGGCGTTGGCTCGGTGTTACGTCTGGTGGCCTAATATGGACGATGCCATCACTGCCTGGGTGTCCGCCTGTCAAGCGTGCCAAGAGTCGAGGCCTGCACCACCGGCAGCTAAGGGACACACCTGGGAGATGCCAAAGACACCCTGGTCGAGGGTGCACATCGATCTGGCTGGCCCCTTTCACGGCCGGACCTTTATGGTAGTGGTGGACGCCTATTCCAAATGGCTGGAGGTCGCCCTGATGCCCTCCACCACTACCGAAGCTGTCATCCGGGTGCTGCGAGGCCTGTTTGCAACGCATGGGTGTCCTGATGTCCTTGTCTCTGACAACGGACCACAGTTCACGTCAGGCACGTTTGAGCGGTATCTTTTGGGACTGGGCATCCGCCATGCCCTAACGGCACCCTTTCATCCATCCAGCAACGGGCAAGCGGAAAGAATGGTGCGCTCGGCAAAAGAGGCACTGGCGCGCCTGGACCGGGGAGACTGGCATGAGCGGGTCACCGAATACTTGTTCATGCAACACATCACCCCTCATGCGGCCACAGGGAGAAGTCCTGCTGAACTGCTTATGGGCCGCCGCCTCAGGTCACCGCTCGACCGGCTGCACCCGGACTTTGCCGTGGCTGAACCCCCAGGCTGTGCCAACGCGCCACGGTCATTTGTCCCAGGAAACCAGGTCTTTGCCCGGAACTATGTGGGGGACATTCCTTGGGTGCCAGCCACAGTAGTGGGAATCACTGGACCTCGCTCGTACTAGGTGGCACTCGAAGACGGACGCTTGTGGCGACGGCACATAGACCAGCTTAGGCGCAGGGTTGGGGACTTGGACACTACCGAGGTGCCCCCAACTACGCTTGCGGCTCCAGAAGAGACACGTACAGATGGCGAGGCCCCACCTACACCTCCCTCGCAAACTGCCAGCGTGGAGCCGAACCAAGCCGCTTCAGAGGGTGTGCCAGACTTACCACAGACTCAGACCACTCCACTTGCGGAGGCTCCACCCACAGCAGCGGATCCCGGGGAGTTGGTTCCAACGCCACCTAGGGTCGCACCACAGCCTCAGCAAGAACTGTGTGGCCCTCCGGACTTGGCTACCAGTCCCCGGCGGTCTGGCAGAGTTTCCAAGTGCCCAACTTATTTAAAGGAGTATGTTGTTGGACATGTATCACTGTTGGTCTAAGTATGGGAAATGTAACCGATATGCTTTTGTGCCTAATTGAACCATTACGCGTAGTGCTGTATATAAGGAAACCATTACGATTGTAACTAACGCCTTATCTCGATGGGAAGGGGTGTTATGTAGTGAAGTTTCACCCTGGGCCAGCAGGGGAATACTGTATATAGTTTTCACTCAGGTTTGTAGATAGTTTTCCCTCAGGTCCACGTCAGTTATTTTAGGCGGGAACTCTGGGCTGTTGTTGTTACAATGTTGACAGCTGGCTGCCTATAAAAGCAGGCCGGCTGAGCTGTTTGAGGCAGTTCTATTCCAGCTTACAAGAATAAAGAGCTACTTGGAGAAATCGCTGTGTCGTCTGCTATGTCAACCCACAACTTAACAGTACCCCTGCCTGTACGGGCCAGTCTTGACAGACTCTGGGGTTGTGCGCCCATCTCACTCAAGAGGCCAGGGGCCAGCGCTGTCCGGAGACACTTCCGGGTCACGTGGCCAGCGTGACAAAGCTGCATCTGGCGAGCCAGAGCCGCACACGGAAACGCCGTTTACCTTCCCGCTGGTAAGCGGTCCCTATTTATCTACTTGCACCCGGAGGTGCTTTCGAACTGCTAGGTTGGCAGGCGCTGGGACCGAGCAGCGGGAGCGCACCCCGCCGCAGGGATTCGAACCGCCGACCTTTCGATCAGCAAGTCCTAGGCGCTGAGGCTTTAACCCACAGCGCCACCTGCGTCCCCCAGAGAGTGGTAGGGGATGCTTTATCCCATATTGATGGCCTTTCATCTGAGTCCCTGGTGGCCCACTGGAATGCGGAGTTAACCAGGGCTATCGACTGTCTGGCTCCGAAGTGCCCTCTCCAATTGCATGGAGCCCGGACAGTGCTGGTCCTGAATGGGGTAACTGGGCCCCTAAAGGACCAGGTGCGCAGCCTGGGAGTCATTTTGGACTCAAAGGTGTCCATGAAGGTGTAGGTTAATTCTGTGTCCAGGGCAGCTATCTACCAGCTCAATTTGATACGCAGGCTGAGACCCTACCTGTCTGTGGACTGTCTCATCAGAGTGGTTCATGCTCTAGTTATCTCCCACTTGGACTACTGCAATGTGCTCTACATGGAGCTACTATGAAGGTGACCTGGAAGCTACAACTAATCCAGAATGCGGCAGCTAGACTGGTGACTGGAAGTGGCCGCCAAAATCATATAACACTTGTCCTAAAGGATTTACATTGGTTCCCAGTACATTTCTGAACACAATTCAAAATGTTGGTGTTGACCTTTAAAGCCCTAAATGGCCTCTGCCCAGTATACCTGAAGAAGCGTCCCTACCCCCATCATTCAGCTTGGACACTGAGATCCAGCTCCGAGGGTCTTCTGGTAGTTCCCTCACTGCAAGATGTGAGGTTGCAGGGAACCAGGCAGAGGGCCTTCTTGGTAGTGGCACCCACCCTGTGGAATGCCCTCCCATCAGATGTCAAGGAAATAAACAACTATCTGACTTTTAGAAGACATCTGAAGGCAGCCTTGTTTAGGGAATTTTTTTTAACATTTGATCTTTTATTGTGTTTTTAAAATTCTGTTGGGAGCCGCCCAGAGTGGCTGGGGAGACCCAGCCAGATGGGCGGGGTATAAATTTTACTATTATTATTATTATTATTATTATTATTATTATTATTAGACATGGGTTTTATCCAAGGCAGTGCTAAGTTAAAACAACTTAGCAGTATACTTTGCTCTGCTTGTGAAATGTTTGCAGCAGTGGAATGTTGTTTAGCAAGAGAATGCATGAACAGTTGCTGATAACCTTGTAACACAACTGGCGGTGGAATTCCACAAAGAAGAAAAAGAGTTTGGACTTGATATCCCGCCTTTCACTCCCCTTAAGGAGTCTCAAAGCGGCTAACAATCTCCTTTCCCTTCCTCCCCCACAACAAACACTCTGTGAGGTGAGTGAAGCTGAGAGACTTCAGACGAGTGTGATGAGCCCAAGGTCACCCAGCAGCTGCATGTGGAGGAGCGGAGACGTGAACCCGGTTCACCAGATTACAAGTCTACCACTCTTAACCACTACACCACACTGGCTCCCACTAGGTGAACTGCTGTGTTGGATTCCTCTGTTGTGCAACAGACCTTGTGGCACAATGGGCCAGGTCGTCTGGCTGTTAACCAGAAGGTTGGTGATTCAAGCCCACACAGCTGTGACAGCTGTAGGCAGGATTCCTGCATTGCAGGGGTTTGGACTAGATGACCCCCGGGTCTCTTTCAACTCTACAATTATATAATTAAAGCTCACCTGCCTCTAGCACAAGAGCTCCTGCATTAGCAGAGAACATTGGATAAGGCATTGCTAAACAACCATTGCTAAAAGGACTTTTGTAAGTCCTTTCTTGAATGGCATCTCACCCAGCTTTCCCCAACTCCAGATGTTGTTGGACTGCCAGCTCCATTGGCCTCAACCAGATTAGCCAGTGGTCTGGGATTATGGGGTTGCAGTTCAACAACAGCTGGAGGACATTGGGTAGGGGAGGCCAATCTAAGGTGAAGTCTCTTTAGCTCAAGTTCTATACTGCAGTCACTCATGCTGCTTTTGAGTGGCCGTAGCAACATCAGAAGCTGATGAATCTTCATTTCACGTCTGCATTCAGAGCTCTAAACCAGATCCTCCCAGCTATGAAAAACAGCTGATTGGTACACAAAGCACATCTGATTCCTTTTTCACAATTTCCATTTAATTCCTTTTCAGACATCCGAGCATTCATAAAATTTTAAAATTACTGAGAGAATCTTGGGAGTGGGGGAGCTATCACATTTTATTAGCTTGGCAACAAAGGACTTTTTATAACTGAAAAAAAATACTCTGCATCACACTTTTATCTCCATAGTGAGGAATTCATTATTTGTGTTGTGGTAGCGTATGTTAGGCACTCAGAGGTCAGGCCCAGGGCTCTGTACTGAAGAGCCTCCCCCACTCTGTATCATGATAAGTCTCATAAAGTGCAATGTGGCTTATAAACAGATGCAAAGTTTCAAGTAATGTGAGCTCATTATCAGCCACCTGATGAATAATGCAACTTTCTCCAAAACTTAGGCAATTATCGGTGTCTCTGTGGTTCAGCCAGCTTGCAGACCATGAATATACTGCTTTCCTTTATTATATCATCTCTTAAATACAGTCAGGGATATTTCAATTCGGGAACCCTTGACACTGATTGCTATTTTGAGGATTAGAAGACATTTTAACACTTTTTTAGAGGGAAGCTATTATAACAAAAAGGTATCAGAAATACTTTCATGAAATTAAAATGTCAGAACACAATGTAGCCAAAATTTATAAACTTTCCAGAACTTTATTTGAAAATTCATTCATTTGTGAAAATTGATGTCTGTAAAAGGTTGGCTGCATCTCTGATAGATACCTGATTAGTTTAAAAATTAAACTAATTGGGTTTATTGCTCTGTGATAACATAGGAACATGTAGGAAGTGGCCTTCTAGTGAGTCTGATCTTTGGTCCAACTAGCTCAGCACTTTCCACACGGAGTGGCAGCCGCTCTTCGGGGTTTCAGGCAGGGTTCTCTCCCAGTTCTGCCTGGGGATGCCAGGGACTCAGCCAGAGACCTTCTGCATGCAATACAGATGCTCAGCCGTTGAGCCCTTCCTTAAGAATGGGCAGCCTTTTGCTGTCAAGGGTCCCATTCCCCCAGGCGGAGGTTGTGGGGCTGCATGCCAGCAGGGGGCCAGAGGCAAAGGGTTCTGGAAGGACTCTCTCTCTCTCCAACTGTGTTACTTTAGGTTCAACGGCAACAACTTTCTCCCTAGCCTTCTCCACAGTTTGCCATGTCAAAGCAGATTCCTGTATCAATTTCTGAATAGTTTCTGTATTGATGTTCACTTTTTGTCCCAAATTATCAATTTTGGTAGTTTCCACCTTCTTGTTAAGCTGTTCCAGTGAGTTACTTATCTTACTTAATGCGACCGCTAAGGCCTCTTCTGTCGACATTCTTAACTGATTCAAGGTCAGTCCCAGAGTTTCACAGCTTTTTATCTTGCAGCTGGAAATTCCCCCAGATCAGCTCTTGTAACAGTTTCAAAAGCTTCCTCTAGAGGGAAACAGTTTCTATTTGTATTAGTCCTTTTAGACATAGTTCAAACAATAAAGTTAGTTTCAATTTTCAGTTACTTTTACTCCTTTTTAAACACAGACGGAGACATTGGAAACAATGTATTTCTCTTATTTAACTAACTGTCAGTGAACGTTCTAGTCACAGTCAATGAGCATTCCAAAAGATGTCAGTCTTACTAGCAGCCCGTTCCCAGGTTCGGAGCGGTGGTATTTTAACTTCCTTCACTCTCTCCTGCAAGCATATACAATCCAAAACTTCCCCCTCTTCTCCTGCTTCCAGGGGGAATTTAATATTTTTTACTGATGGAAATTTAGTCCTTCACAGTAGGCTTTCCAAGACTTTAGCTTGCAGCCTCTTTGCTTCAGTCTATTTACAAAAGGGGAAGGCGGACTTCCTGTTTTGAACCTCCCTGTTTCGGTGCCAAATTAAGACGTTTAAAAATCCAATTCTTCACTCTACTCATGGGTAGTTGCTTTAAGATCAAATTGTCCACAGGAAAAAGTCAGCGCTCTCCGGCAACAGCTATGCGGCTTCGCTCCGTGGAAAAAGCAATCAATTTGAAGCACCGCGCCGCTCACCCCACGTCACTCCGGATCCCCGAAACCGGGGTTCCCCGTGAGTAGGGGAGGCGCAAAAGGTGCCAGCCAAATCCCACGTTCACAGGCTTCACCCGCCTGTGATTTTTAGTGGGTCTCCGCCTTCGCCGTGGCGGCCAGACCCGAATTTCCACAAAGCAAATTCCTCCCGATCAGAGGAATTCTGCCATTACTGGAGGCGCCAACCCGGAAGTCTCCCCCCTTCCCCAGGAATCCAACCACGTCAGCTTATACACGTAAGTTGACATCCATGACCATAAACAGATATTCCTGTTCCGGTACTCTTGACCATAAAAGGTTGTTCCTGTTCCTATACTCTTATCTTGGGGCAGGAAGGTCACCAACTCTAAGAGCACTCCTGGCGCCATTCCCGGGTCTCTTGTCAGACCTGACAAGGTCTGTGCGGCAGTGTGTAAGATAAGACCCAGATGTGCCATCCCTACTCCACTCAGAACTGGCAAGGCCATCCATTGCCGTCACGGACTGATAAAGGAGAGGGCTTTGAGCACTTGTTTATACAGCTGGATTTCTGTTTTTGCATTTGCTCAAGAGCTCAAGTTAAAGCATTTTAGAAATGCTCCCTTGGAGAAGGAAAAATGTGGATTTTGGGTCCCATTTCAGACTGACTGCACAGAAACCCATTCCTTCAACATTCTAAAATCATTTCATTATAAAATCAATTCAAATCAGATTAATGGCAACCATTGGGCTAGAGTTCTGTGAGGATTGCCAAAGGAGGGGGTCAGGCTGTGCCCTGGCCAAAGGCCTGGTGGAACAGCTTTGTCTTGCAGGCCCTGCAGAAAGATGTCAAGTCCTGCAGGGCCCTAGTCTCTTGTGACAGAGTGTTCCACCAGATCGGGGCCACGGCCGAAAAAGCCCTGGCTCTGGTTGAGGCCAGCCTAATCCTCTCTGTGGCCCATCGCCAAGATGTTTTTGTTTGAAGACCGTAAGGTCCTCTGTGGGACATACCAGGAGAGGAGGTCCCGTAGGTACGAGGGTCCTAGGCCGTATAGAGCTTTAAAGGTTAAAACCAGCACCTTAAACCTGATCCTGTACTCCATTGGGAGCCAGTGCAGCTGGTATAGCACCGGGTGAATGTGATCCTGCAGCGAAGACCCCATAAGGAGTCTTGCCGTGGCATTCTGCACCCGCTGGAGTTTCTGGGTCAGTTTCAAGGGCAGCCCCACATAGAGCGAGTTACAATAATCCAGTCTGGAGGTGACCATTGAGTGGATCACAGTGGCTAGGTCAGGGTGAGAGAGGTAAGGAGCCAACTGCTTAGCTTGGTGGAGATGAAAAAATTCCGCCTTTGTTATAGCTGCAATCTGTGTCTCCATGGAAAGGGAGGTGTCGAAGATTACACCCAAACTCTTAACGGACGGTGCTGGCACTAATTGCAGCCCTGCAAGAGATGGGAGTTGCCCCTCCGTCATGGGCACCCTGCCATACTCGCTCTAGCCGTCTGAGGTCCTGCTTCATTTTCCAGAGCTCCTCGGTAAACCAGGGAGCCCGGTTTCTGCGGGGTCACAGAGGGCGCTTAGGTGTGATCTCATCGATGGCTGCCAGGAGCTGGGTATTCCAGCCCTCAACAAGTTCAGTCAATGAGTCGCCAGTGGGAGCAAGGTCCCGCAAGGCTTGATGGAATCTATCAGGGTCCATCAGCCTCTGCGGGCGAGCCCAAATCGGCTCGCCACCTAAGCAGGGTGGGGGTGGAAAGTCAATCCTGGCTTTCAGAGCGTAGTGATCAGACCATGGCACCTTCATCAAAGGAGACATGATCACATCTATACCTACACCAAAGATCAAATCCAGCGTGTGGCCTGCTTGATGTGTGGGGCCCGAAACAAGCTGGGAGAACCCTAGTGTCACCATGGAAGACACCAGGTCCAGAGCCTGTGAGGGAGGAGTGGCATCAGCATGGATGTTGAAGTCCCCCAATACTAATAGGTTAGGGAACTCCAAGGCCCAGCCAGCCACCGCCTCCAGTAGGCCTGACTGGGTGGCTGCTGGTGCGCTAGGTGGCCAATACACCAGCCAGACAGCCAAGCTCTCCTCAGAACCCCACACCAGGCCAACACATTCAATGCCGGGGATCGATGGCGATGGTAGAGCCCTGAAAGAACAATCTTCCCGGATTAATAATGCCACCCCTCCCCCCCGGCCCACAGTCCGGGACTGGTGGAGGACCATCTCTTGTAAGGTAACTGTTTCCCCTTCGCGCACCCAGGTCTCCATCACACAAGCCAGGTCGACCCCCTGCGAGGTAAAGAAATCTTGCAGGGCGGCAGTTTTGTTGTCTATAGACCTGGCATTGCACAACATCAGTGACGGAGGTGAGTAATCCTTGCTCACCCTATCCTCGTCCCTCGGGATGGGGCGCAGATTGGAAGGGGTACGAGCATATCCGTATCTTGATCCCCTTCGCCTATAACATCTGCCCCCACCACCATACCTCCCTCGCCCCTCCACAGTAGCAATCCCAAGCCTCATACTAGCCTCCATTGATGTTATTCTTCCCCAGCCTAGTTATTCTGCTTATAGTATCAACAACTCAATAACTGTAATTAGTCGAGTAGAACAAACCAGCTAAACATCAGCTACCTCTCTGATTATATGAAACTATTATATTCTTTGTCAGCCTAATATTATAATATTAGACAAACCAATTAATTAAATTAAAAAATAAACCACAAAACATTCCACAGCTAATAGAACTACCATATACCATACATTCAGGGAAGAAAAAACACCTAAATAGTGGGAGAACAACAATCAAACATCTAACAGTAAGCAAGCAAAACTTAAATATAATCATGAAACAATGGACCATAAAGAACTAAAACAAATGGCAAAGGAAGGGGGGAGGGGGGAAAAGAAAGAAAAAAGGTTCTTGTAGCAAATGAAGTTCTTGTAGCATCACGCGCCAGCTTAAGTCTACTTGAATGATCTCTGAATCTGCCAACCTGAACAACCAGGCGACATTGGGGATGAGCAAAGGAAGGAGGAGCAGGCTCAGTAAATGCCCTGTTTGATGTTGATGCCATGCCCAGTGGTCTCAGGGGGACCTCCTCTTGCTGTTGCACTAGCACTTGTAGTGACAGAGAAAGTGTTCCTCTTGGCATCAGGAGTCCTCTGGTTTCCCCCAGAGCTGCTGTTCTCAGGACCACAGGATGATACCTCGGGGGGGGGGGGAGCCTCCATTACATCATCCTTCTCCATGCCAGGGTGAGAGCTGCCAGTGTTGCTACTGCCAGGACTTACCATCCCTCAGCTGCCACCTGGGTTCAATCTTGGGTGTCTTGAGACCTGAGAGGTGCAAAGTTGTCCTCATCCTAAACTCCTGAAATACAAGCAGACTCAAGTATACTGCAGAAGCTTGACAGAGAGTCCCAGTCTGTCAACACCTAACTTTCATTGAGTTACCACAGATTTCTCAATGAAAGACCTCACTGTGGTCTTCAGTGTTCATAATCTTTGTGTTTTCACCATCTAGCTACTGTTGCCCAAGGCCTCTGCTTCAAGTTACCCAATTAATCAAAGCTGAATCTGAATGTAATAACCCAACAGCATAATATGCCACCTCAAATTTTTAGAGGGAGTTTTAATGGGGAGTAATGCATCCAATATGAAATTCACCCTGTAGGTAATATTGCTGAAAGTCATGCAATATTATAACTGGTTCTTTTACAGGAAAGTTTTACGTTCCATTAAAGTGTGTGCCCACATTGTGCCCATAGTACTAACCTCACTTAAACAAAAAGTCTGACTTAAATAATGGGTAAACATATCTGCATAGTATGCTCCACTTACTTTCACCACCCACTTTGCCTGTAGAATACCATAATCTGAGAAAAATCACAGACTATTAATTTATGAATGTATTTACCGGTAAGTTTTGGCTCAAAGAAAAGAAAAGAAAAGAAAAGATGCTGTTATTTTCCATATCTACCACCCCTCCTCCTGCCTTTATTTCATCTGATGGGAAGAAACTGCAAATTTCAGCAGATAATCTATGGTAGTGAAAAACAGTGGTTTTGCTAGTAGAACAAGTTTGATGTTCATGAAGAAGAAAGTAGAGTTCCCACCTTTGCTCCGTCAAAATACAGGATGGGGGGGGCAATCTTGACATAGTCCCCCCCCCATTCTGAAATGACTTAGAGCAATCCATTACACTCAATTGAAGCCTAACCAGATGTCCCTTCTGGAACTGGTCACACATGCACACACACACGCCTGCACATGAATTTGTGAATTTGTCTGTGTTTTGCTACTCAGAGCTGAAATGCATGACCTTCCACACACATGCAGTATGGTACAGCGATACGGGCAGGCTAGGGCAAAAAATAAATAAATGGGGGGCATATTCTGATGAGGGGATGAGCTTTGTTCCACATATTACATTTCTGAAAGAGAGAGAAAGTATGGGGGGGGGGGGAGAGAGAGAGCAAGCCCCAGGTCATCTAGCCACAAATACAATCTATAATTTAACCATTTAAAACATTAGCTGCAAAAACATTAAAGCACAAAAAACCACACAAAATAACTCCACACCAGCAGTAGCAGTGGTTCCAAATTGATCAAGAAAACAAACCAAAGATGAAGGCGGGGGTGGGGAAGGGAGAGCCGCTGACCTGCAGGCCAAACTTGGCTCTCCCCCTCTTCCTGTTCAGTCGTAGAGGCTTATTTTGGCCAAGTCATGCCCGCCTACCCTACATGATACATGGCTTCAGGTGGGGCAACATCTCAACACGGCAGGCCCAGCATGAGCTTCTCAGGCCCTGAGGATCAGTAGATCTGTGGTATCTGCAAAGCCCCAGGCACAGTGCTGCATCTTTGCCTGGGCACTTTGATGTCAAACCACCTGGTAGGGTTGCCATATGTTCTCCTTTTCCAGGATATGTCCTCTTTTTCATGATGAGAGTCATCATAGAGATCGCCAAATGTGTTCTCTTTTTTTGCTCTTCCAAATATGGCAACCCTGCGACCTGGACAGCAATAGGTCACCTGATGCCATCGCTCCACCTACCTGCTATGCTTTGCTCATGGAGGCAGGGGGATAAGAATCCAGCCCACCTGCTGGATCTAGTTCCTCACTCCACTCTAAAAGCAAATTTTCCCACCTTCCAGTAAATTGTTCAAGAAGGGGCAAGGCAGGTCTCCCTCAGTCTGCTTTCTAAATGGGGCAGGGGCATTCAAGTGTGTGCATGTATATTCATTCAGAAGAATATCAAGGCATTCACTCCCCACTGACAGAGGAAGTGGAACCCTGAAGAAGGACAACAACTTTTTCACAAGGTGTTCCCAAAAAATGTGAACAGGGACAAGATGTGGGCTGTGTTTTTTTTTCAGGAACTGAGGCCAAAATATATAGACTGTTCTTGGGCAGTTTATTCATTGCTCCTGTCTCCTCTTGACAGGGTGAAAAGACAGACATCAGGAGCACTGGGAATGTGATTTTCCCTGTGTGACTTACTTGGATCAGGATCCCATCTCTCCTTTCACCTGACCTGCACTCAACACATTATAGAAGGGCAAAGGGAGAGATACCACGAAATTGTCCACCAACCTTAGTGGAGCAAAGCAAGGAGAGTGAGAGAGAGAAAGGAAGATAGCAATGCATAATAGGAAGCCTCATGGTGTTTGAAGAACTGATTTCAGGCAGCAGGCAAATTGGGTTGTCCATCAGAGGTCCACCCGTTTTGATTTACTCTTTTGTGGAACACAAAAACCATGGGGATATGTTATTCAGGGTCATTCAGACGGCAGGTCAGCAGAAGGAAATAATAGTAGAGATTATGATAAAAAAGGAAGTACATAGCAAACACAGCCAGGACTTTCTCCCCCTTTGTTTATTCCCTATTTATCAATGTCAAAAAGAGGTTATTTCATTTAAACTTATTTGTTCTTTTAAAAGCATATTTGTGGAGGGAAAATATCAGTGATAATGGCGTTATTTGTCTTGTCAGAGATAATTCAACAGATGATGACTCATGTTTAATAATGTGAAATGGTTGTTATAATTTTAACTTGAAAAAATGTTATTATAAATGTAACTTTAGAGGGTACCTTGAAAAAACAGGTGAGCACATGGAGAACAGGTGAGGCAGTCCCTGCACATTTAACAAGAATGCAAGCACTCGCAGTGTTCCACAGCTGAATTCAAGGCTTCTCCCATCTTCCCGAGGTTCCAGTCCCTTTGGCACGGCTGAGACACCCACATTTCTCCTGCGGCTGGAGATGAGCAAAGGTTTACTGTGAGACCAACTCCTGCAAGTGTCAGATTGGAGTGACAATACGCAGCCAGCGATGTGGGGCAGGTAGGCAGGATCCCAGGAAGGCTTTGACTGAGGCTTTGCAGGCATGTTGATTAGCCTGGCGTCTCCGTATCTGTGGCCTCCTCACAGAGAAAGACTTGGGTTATCTTGTATGGAGCATTATGAAGCCTTAATTAAATTTTATGAAGAATTTTGGCACCCTGAGGGGGAAAGGTATGATAGGCAGAAGTGCTAAGAACAGTGAGAATGAGAAGAGTCAAAGAAGGAAATGAACTGGGAGCTTGCTGAGAAAAAGAGCTTTTTCTTAAATTGGGTTTTATAAACAAGAATAATGTTATACAAATAAGTATACCAAGTTTTCTCTCTTTTTTATAAATTTTTTTATTAAGAGTTTTGTTAATACAATAAAGAAAAAAAGACAGAGTAAACAGAGAACAAACAAAGAATAAAACAAACATAAAATTTTACATCTTGTAATAACCATCTTTTCTTCATTTTTTCTTTTTGGACTTCCTCACGTCTCTCGCTCCTACATTCCAAGTTAATAAAACTTTAGCCAGCAACTTATCACCTTATTTTCATTCTTATTGTACACAATTCCAATATTTTATCCCTAACTTTGAATATTTTTATCAAAATCTTAAATACCTAGTTTTAACATGATATTCATTCAAAATTTGTCTTTCTCATGAAATTCACTCATTCTCATAGTCTTTTCAGCTAACTTTATGGTGCCCTGTTATTTTCAAATCTCTCATCCTTCTTAACACTCATATAATTTACAGTGTTTTTGAAGATAATCCTTAAATTTCTTCCAATCCTCCTCCACTGCTTCTTCACCCAGGTCTCGGATTCTGCCGGTCATTTCTGCTAGCTCCATGTAGTCCATCAGTTGCATCTGCCATTCTTCTAGCGTGGGCAAATCTTGAGTTTTCCAATGTTTGGCGACAAGTATCCTTGCTGCTGCTGTTGTTGCATACATAAATAATGTTTGGTCCTTCTTTAACACCCTCTGGCCAACAATGCCCAAAAGGAAGGCCTCTGGTTTCTTAGGGAAGGTATACTTAAATACCTTTTTCAGCTCATTATATATCATTTCCCAGAAGGCCTTAACCCTAGGGCAAGTCCACCAAAGGTGAAAGAATGTTCCTTCAGTTTCCTTACATTTCCAACACTTATTATCTGGCAGGTGATATATTTTAGCTAGCTTGACTGGGGTCATGTACCACCTATATATCATTTTCATAATATTTTCTTTCAAGGCATTACATGCCGTAAACTTCATACCGGTAGTCCATAACTTTTCCCAGTCAGCAAACACAATATTATACCCGATATCCTGTGCCCATTTTATCATAGCTGATTTAACCGTTTCATCCTGTGTATTCCACCTCAGCAGCAAGTTATACATTCTTGAAAGTAATTTAGTCTTAGGTTCTAACAGTTCTGTTTCCAATTTCGATTTTTCCACCTGGAATCCTAACTTTTTATCCAATTTAAAAGCCTCTTTAATCTGAGCGTAATGTAACCAATCTCGCACTTTATCTTTAAGTTTCTCCATACTCTGCAATCTCCAATTGTCTCCATCTCTTTCTAATATTTCCCAATATTTCGGCCATTTGACCTCCATATTGGGTCTTTTCACAGCCTTAGCTTCCATAGGTGATAACCACCTTGGGGTCTTGTTTTCTAATAAGTCTTTATATTTTATCCAGACATTGAACACTGCTTTCCTTACAATATGGTTCTTGAAATTCTTGTGAATCTTAACCTTGTCATACCACAGATATGCATGCCATCCAAAAGCATTGTTAAATCCTTCCAAGTCTAAAACATCAGTGTTTTCAAGAAGCAGCCAATCTTTCAACCAGCAAAGAACTGCTGATTCATAATACAACCTTAAGTCTGGCAGGGCAAACCCCCCTCTTTCTTTAGCATCAGTTAATATTTTAAACTTAATTCTGGGCTTTTTGCCCTGCCAGACAAATTTAGAGATATCTCTTTGCCACCTCCCGAAACACTCCATTTTATCCACAATCTGTAAAGTCTGGAAAAAAAACAACATCCTTGGCAATACATTCATTTTTATAGCAGCAATTCGGCCCAACAAGGAAAGTTTCAGTCTTGACCAACTTTCTAAATCCCTCTTAATTTCTGACCAAAAGTATACCAAGTTTTCTCATGTCGTTTGTATATCACAAAAATAGCATAATAAATGTGGAAAAATATCTACAACTTATGTTTCATTATTAGTGGTCAATGTATAAGTTCTTGGTTCATGAATTGATTTAAACAAGTAGGAAAAAGGAGAAAGGGGGCAGAGGGGGGAATAGTGAATGGGGTGGGGTTGGGTGGTTATGCTTCTATTATTCTACTTGGGGGGGGTTGTATCAGCGTTACTTGTATGGGTTCTCTTACTATTCACTCGTTTCATCTGACGGCTGAGTTAGAGGGCCCTTCCATTTTGGTAAGCCCACCTGCTGGCTGCAGGACCAGGAACGTAAGGAGAGCCTCCTGGATGAGGCCAATGGCCTATCTAGCCCAGCATCCTGTTCTCACAGTGGCCAGCCAGATGTTTCAACAGGGAACCGCCAAGCAGGATTCAAGCACAAGAGCCCCCTCCCCTCCTGTGGTTTTCAGCAACTGCCATTCAGAAGCATTGCTGCCTCCTAGCATGGACTGATCCCTCTTCTCCATTAATTTGTCCAATCCTCTTATAAAGCCATCTGAATTGGTGGCCATCACCACCTCTTGTGGCAGTGAGTTCCATAGTTTTAACTTTGCACTGCTGCAGTTTAACTATGCTCACCATGTGCCTGTTGCCCTTGTGGGGTTGCATGGAGGTGAATGTGCCTGAGAATGGTTGCCTGTCCCTGAAGCAGAGTCTACATAGGCTTGAATAATAGAAATTTAAAAATGGGCTTCCCTTCATATTATGCAATAATAATTTTGCAATGCACTGAGATGAGCAGTTGGGGGTGGGGGTGGAGAGAGAAATAATAAAACAGGTTGCTAGTTTTGTGAATTTAAATCAGCTACTTAGTTTGCCATACACAATAAATACTTCCAAAGACATGGATTTATTTATGGTATCACAGGCTTCTTTGACTGTTCACCAAGGGAACATTTATTGTCAAAACCAGGAAAGTATATAATCAGGGCTCTGAATGACAAAACACACACAGACTGTGAAACTCAAAATGGATTAGCTTCCCTTACTGGATGCTTATAATAACTCACAGTAACGAATATGGATTGACTCTGACTGCACTCAGTATTTTCATTCCTTTTACAGGCACTGATGTACCTCCCAAGTAATATATGTAACTGAAAGCATCTTGTGAGGATATGGCTGCAGCATCCGATGCCCACATGGGAGTAAATCGTACTGACCCCAGTGCAACTTGCTTCAATGGGAGCAGGCACAGGGCTGCCCTGTTTGCTTTCTTGTTCTTTTAAATAGAAAGCATCACGTGTAGCATCTCATAGGAACTTTGGAAGCTGCCTTAAACCAAGTCCACCAAGCGCAATATTGTCTACAGTGACTGATGGTGGCTGTCCAGAGTTTCAGACAGGGATTTTTCTTGGCAATATTTGGAGATTCTGGAGATTGGATCTGGTACCAAGCATTAGCAGTCTCTGGCAAATTTTGTATAACAACTTCTATTAATTTTTAATTACAGTGGTACCTCAGGTTACAAACACTTCAGGTTACAAAGGGTTACAAACACTTCGAACTTTACCTCAGGATGAGAACAGAAATTGAGCGGCAGCAGAGGGAGGCCCCATTAGCTAAAGTGGTACCTCAGGTTAAGAACAGTTTCAGGTTAAGAATGGACCTCTGGAATGAATTAAGTTCATACAATGATCCAAAATAGCCACATTATCACAATACCAAATTACAATGCAACTGTAATTGTAATTGTAAACAGCCAATTATGCAATAACAGCCAATAACAAATTAAACAATTTTGGGTGACTTCCCATGTGCTGGATTGAAGGGTACAAAGTTCTTATTTCTTTCTGCTTCCATAGTCTTGATTATTCCAATTACAACAGCTCTGATCTTGATCCTTTATTTTACAACCACTAGTTCCATGACTTTCATTTGTAACTGCATATTTAATAAATTTTATTTCTGCAAGAGGAGTTTATGTCCTGCAAATTTCTTTGTGAGATGTTTATTTTCCCTTTATTTCTTCATTCTTCATGTTGTAATCCATATACGGCTCTCTGCTTCCACTTTTTCTCTCTCTTCTCTTCTTTGCTCACAAGTGTTGCATTTTTCTGTGTCAAACGCATTGAAATATTTTAGTTGATATTTTAGAATGTAAAATGCTATTTTATTTATTGATTTGTTTTACCTTGTGGGCTTATAGCTGAATAAAGTATTATCTATCCGTGTCAAACGCCATCTTGTTTGTCAAAGCCTAACAAAAGGTCTGGCATCCCACCATAGCCCCGGGTAGTTCTCCAGCTTATCTTTCTCATCCCACATTCAGCAGCTAACAAACTGGCATCCCAGCAAAGCTATGGTAGATCTTCAAAAGCCATAGCCCTCATTGTGATTCATTAGGAGCTTGATGCTTTAACCATATCAATATTATCTCACGGTTCCATATATTTTGTAATAATCCATAAATATTATCTTGTTCTCAGTGATTTCCTCTTGCTTTTTATCACTCCATTAACTCTCAGGGGGAGGTTTGCCGAATCAGTAAGGCAGCAAACATGGTATATAAAAAGAAAGGGTAAAGGCTCCCCTCCCCCAACATACCGCACTTCATTACGAAGAAAATCTTCTTCTCTCCAGATCAAAATGTTGCCGCTCAGTGGCTGATTCATTTAGCAGATTATCTTGTCTCATTAGTCCAGTACACATCTGTTAATTAGATCCAATTTCTTTCCAATAAACAGAATAACCCCTGCCTATAATGGCTGTGTCGGAGGGTTACCAATAAGCAAATTGCTTTGCACTCAGTGCCTCCTGCATCCTGTCTCCGTGTCAGGATGAGAGTCAGGTATCAGATGATCTGCGAGTGGAGCTCACCTCCCCCCGACCCTGGAGGGGGCTTGCAAGGACAATTACCCTCATTCATCCTTGTTTGCGATCCGCTGTCAGTCTCAGCTAACATGGGAGCTGCCTCCATTATGGCAGGAAGCACCGAAAGTCCAGTCTCTGGTAAATTTTGAACAGATGGCAAACTTACTTTCTCAAGCCACCTGACCTATGCAAATGGAATGGACTGGACAGCTCATTTGGGGCTGCATCAGTTTTAGTATCTCACTCTCTGTGGAGACAAATGACTCTGTCCTCAAAGTGCCCAGGAAGCAAATCATAGAGGTGTCCCATGCTCCATCTTCTGATATACTTGTTGACACCCTGAAGAGCTTCACTGGCCAATGGATGGAAGAAATGAAGAAGACCCTCTTCTTGCCATTCAGTAGGTACCCGTATGGGCTCTAGCATGTGTTTGGTCATCTTCATAGTGTTACTTCCGTCACCTGCACCCTAGTGTGTTTCATCACATGTAGCTCCACAGTGCAACCGCATCTATGGTCCTCCACATCTTGCTGTTCCATAGCAAGGCAGGATCTGGGCAGGATCACTAGTTGTATCTGCTGGAAAATCCCCCAGAGCATTGAGGAATCCGTTGGAGTTCATAAGTCTCCAAGGACAGACCACCCTGACAGGTCTCCCGTCCCCACAGGGGAAAGTTGGTACTGTTAGCCCAAACGTCAACTGGAAGTGGTCTGTCCATGACAATGGGGTCACCGAAACCCTCTCTATTTCCAGACCATTAACCTCAACACCAAAGCAAAAATCAGATTGAGGGTATGCCCCCTACTGTGGGTCAGGTTGGCGACCAAGTGAGACAATGTCACTGGTGAATCCTGCAAATCTTGTTGCTATATTGTTATTTTAAAACCCAGCAATGCAAAGATGTATTTGCTTATTCACACAAATTCACCCCCACCCCCTCTCCCACACATAAATCCTGCTACTTTATCTCCCTAGGAGAATCACTCTCCAACCAACGTAAGACCTCATTGGCAACTAATGCCCTTTAAAAAGAGAAGTTACTTGCAGGAGCATCAGGATGAACTAATGGAGCACTTTGAAAGTAGGCAGAAGGTAAAGCCGTTACTCTTGGTGCTTTCTTAGCAATTCTTTTACAATTCCTAATCTGACACTGGGGTGATGATGGTGGTAGCAAATATGGATTAATGCTTCATAATTAAAGAATCTTTTCAGAGATGTTTCCTAGAAAAAAGATCTTTCCTCTTTTCTGAAGGGAAATAAGAAAAGTCTATTCAAACTGTATTATCAAATAAACGAACCTCCTGAAATGTGGATTAAACCCAACATGCATTTGAAAGCCCACAGAAGAAATTGGGGGATGTTTAAAATGACTGTAGTGCATAGTTCTGTGGAGAAAGTGATCATCTGAGCATTGTCAAGTGGCAAGTATAAGAATCACCTGCCACCTCTCTAGGGCGTTTAAGCAAAATAAGTACTTGGAGGAGGAAAGGGCAGGTGCAGGAATGTAACATGTGGGGTGGGGGATGAATGGAGAGGAGCTCAGAAGTAAAGCACGTCCTTTGCATGTACAAGGTGGTGGGTCTGATCTTCTGCATGGTCAGCTGGGTCAGGTGGCAGGTCATGGGAAAGACCAGTCAGAGCAGGCAATACTGGGCTAATGGCAGTGATGTAGCAAGGCAGTTTCAAATCCTGGTCTTAATGGACTTATCAACCCCAACCCACCTGTGTATCTAGATGATTAATCAACTAAAAATTCCTGAATACATGAACAACACCCTCATAGAAAATATATATTTATCACACAAAATGGACCCCTCTCTCTACCTCTCAGAGAGATTAATCATTCGGTGAAGGTTTCTTCTTTTTAATAGATCTTGAGTTAACACATGAGTGGGATCTTTGAGGAAATTTACATTTTGATGTGCCCTGCCATCTGGCATTTTTAAAAAATTCATTGACCTAGTCATGCTCTTGCCTTCTGCATGACGTGTCACATTTTAAATAATTTACATCACATGCAAAAGAGCCAATACATAATCATCACATAAGAGGAACAGGAACCAGTAGCCAACAGTTGCAGGGTGAATGTCAGGTGGGCTAAAGCTCAGAATGCGCTCCGGCTTGCAAGAGAGGTAAAAAATAATAATGAAGGTTTCTTTGGCTATATGCAAAGCAAGAGGAAGAACAAGCAAGTGGTAGATCCTCTGCCTGTAGAAGATGGAGAAATGCTACTGGGGGCAGAGGGAGGCAGAAATGCTCAAAACCTACTTTGCCTCTGTCTTCACTCAAAAGGAAAGTGATGCCCAGCCTGGAGATAAGAGAATAAATGATGGAAGGAAGAAGCTGCAGCCCAAGATTGGAAAAGAGGTAGTAAGGGAACACTTAGCTAATTTAAATGAATTCAAATCACCAGGGCCTGATGAGCTGCATCCAAGGGATGCTATCTGGGAGCCTCAGTCTAATCTTTGAGAATTCTTAGGGAACAGGCGAGGTCCCTGCAGACTGGAGACAGGCAAATCTCTCCATTTTCAAGGAGGGTGGGGTGGGGGGAAAGCAAAATATGCACAAGGAGGGTGAGTTTGGTCAGAATTGAGTCTACACTTCCAGAGTTAACGCTAAATACATTACTGCTGGTAAATGAGCCACCAGAGCCCTGTGAAAATTTCTGTCCCAGGCTTTTTAGGTTCATCTACCCATGTACTATCTGAAACCAAAGGGACTCATTGGTTGCCAGATGTGAAATATATTGGCATTCTTTCCAGCTCTCCTTCCCCATTACAATGCAATTACAAAGACACAGAAAGAAAAGAGATGAATAGGTGATTTATCTTTGGCAGTTGATAAAGCAAACTAAATAAATGCACAAATCACAGGCTCATAAATGGTGGGATGTCATGCTAGAGAAAATTCATATTGATCTTCCCTTTAATAAACCAACTGTTTCCTACCAGCAGAAAATATTTTATCTGGCAGAAAGATTATGATGGGGAGGGGATGGGGAGAGAGCGCGCTCTGTCATAGATTAGTTAGTACAGTACAGTGGTGCCTCACAAGACGAAATTAATTCGTTCCGCAAGTTTTTTCTTCTTGCGAGTTTTTCGTCTTGCGAAGCACGGTTTCCCATAGGAATGCACTGGAAATCAATCAATGCGTTCCTATGGAAACCGCCTTCAGACCAGGTCCGGGGACAGTCTGTCCCCCGACCTCTTCTGAAGGCTGGGGGGGGGGGGACAAGGGCTTTTCTTTCCCACCGCCAGCCTTCAGAAGGCTGTTCTGAAGGCTGGCGGTGGGAAGAAAAGCCCTTCTCCCCACCTCCCGCCCCGCAAGCTCCAGGGACAGGAGGGCTTTGCTGCCGACCGCCAGCATTTTAAAAGCCCCCGGGACAGCGGAGACTTCTTCTTGCGAAGCAAGCCCATAGGGAAATTCATCTTGCGGAATGACTCAAAAACAGAAAACTCTTTCGTCTTGCGAGTTTTTCGTTTTGCAAGGCGTTCATCTTGCGAGGCACCACTGTACTGGAGATAGAAAAAATCCTAAACAAAATCAATAAAGTAGGGTTTCCGGCTGTGGCTGTGGGACTTGACTTGCCACACATCACTTTAAGATTATGTGGAAATGTATGAGTCCTCAAGGGATAATAAAATCCTGCAAACAAGGCTTCATTTTATCAAAAAGCTGCCTGGTTCGGAACGTGGTAATGCCACAACTTCCTTTGCCATGTCAAAATGCCCTTTCAGCTATTCCTTCCACACTTGACCAGCAGCTGATGGTAGGTTTTAGGAACAAATTTCAGTTTCTCTCAGTTTTAAATTTCTCCAATCTTTATTTCAGTTTGTCCCATTTCTGCATCAACTTGGTTTTTTTTTGTTAGATATACAGAAATCTTACACATTTTCATGCACATTTCTCTGAATGTATGCATTTGTGTAAGCAATTTTCCAAATAAATAAACAAATCTGCTTCACAGGAAACTCTGGGAATAAATCTGGGAACTGTTCTCCAATTGGAGAACAGCCTTTACCAAAGGTGTCATGGGCTTTGAAGACACTCAAACTCAGGATGCAAGGAAGAAACGTGCTAAGAGGAAGGCATGCTTGGCAAATCCACACCGTGATCAACTCCCGCCCAGAAACCAATGTTCCCAATGTTATGAAAAAATCAGGGTGCGAGGCTGCTCAGCCACCCAGCTCATCGGGCTAAGCCCATGGGTCCCTGCGGAACAAAGGAGTCCAGCCACCAACCAGAGCAAAAAGCTGTAGATCAAAGTTTATTGTGCAACAGGTTCAAAGAGGAATTGAACCCCGAGAACGGGGTGACAAGGACTTTTAAAAGTTCCTATCTTATCCCAGCATACAGTTCGCGAATGGCAGGATTCCCTTGAGGTCATCGCCTCAGGCTCTACATCGCTTACTCAGGAGTAAGATTCTATTCATATGCCCCCCCATTCCATAACACCACTATGGAAGGATGTGTGGATCCAGAATTGGCCTCCACAGTCACTTACGGACTCATTGTTAAAACCGTGTTTATGGAAGACAATCTTACTCGGCTACGAGGGATTGCCAAAGAAGAAGAAGAAGAAGAAGAAGAAGAAGAAGAAGAAGAAGAAGAAGAAGATGATTTTCACTAATACGCACAACTAGTGCTGCACAGTAATGTGTAGAATCCATACACCAAAAAATCATTTGATGCCATGCCAAAGTCACATTTTCCTCTGAAATATTGATTCATAATGGCCCCTGGCATCTAAATAAAGACTGCTGCCCTCACCTCAGGAAGCCTTGTGATGAGTTTGGTGACAATATCTCAATAGGTGGCTGAACCTATTCCTCCCAAATGGGTGCCTGGTACCCAAACATGGAATGTAAAACATGTCCCGTAACATGGCATGATGTTCCCAGAGTAATGAACAGATGAGTGGGGAGAGGGTGGAGGGTGGAGAAGTTCAGGTATTAGCCAATGAAAGATGAGTAATATACAAGGTGAACTTTGCTGTTATAAATTATCTTTATTTCCTCACCCCACCCCCACCCAGGAAGTTCATTCATATGAAGATTTCATTATTCATATCTTCCTCCATTTCGCCACTGAATTCTGTGCAGATCTGAGCATCAGCTACCACATGTCTATGTACCTATGTCTGGACTGAGTACAGTGCAAGGTTATCATTTCATCTTGTTTTTGAATTAATTATATATTTTTTTGGATTTATTTCAATCTACACCGGAGAATAACACTTTACTGGTAATGATTTTGTAATCATAGACAAGACATCCTCTCACTTTTGGTATGCTGCTTTATTCTTGACTCAGGGCTTAGCCACACCCACCTTTCCTCTACACTTTGAAGCTTTGTGTCCAAGTGCTTTTTTGTGCTCTGGCATTTTGCCTGCTGAATCAGAGCAAACAGCAAAACCTGAGTAGCCGTTTGCTCTGATTCAGCTTTAAAGTGCAGGTTTTCACAGGGAAAGCTCTGAAAGATAAAAAAGGGGTGGGGCATTTGGACACAAAGCATTAAAGCATGGAACTGTGCCTGGGAAGAGAAGAGCAAAAGGTGAATGGCACAGCTGGATCCTCTATTTCCTTATTGGCAGATGTGGCAACTTAACATTTTGAAACTATGTTTTCTGTCATTTCTTTTTTTCTGAAACCCACCTGTTTGTTATTAACATTCAGTTAAAAACAAACAAACAGGTCCAGCACCCCCACTTCTCTTTTAAATGATAAGTAGTAGCTCCCTCGGGGTGGAGCAGGGCAGAGGCAAGGCCAGCGCATTAAAGGTGCATCTATGGGATGGTTCCAGCACTCCCTTCAGGGCATCCATGCAGCCTCAAGCTCATGTCCCACTCCCCACCCTTGTTCTGTCCAAGCAAGCAGCTGTCATGCTGGTGATTTAGCTGAGATTCCTGCACTGCAGAGGGCTGGACTAGATCACACTGGAGCTCCCTTCCAGCTCTACCATCCTATGTTTTTAGGTATTGGGAGGGCAGCTTTCTAGCTCCACCATATGCACTTCTACCATTTTGGGGGGCTGGGAAGGGGGGCAGTAGCAGAAGCTGATGTACCTTTCATCTTTCTGGTGTATTCTCTATGTTTTCAACAACAAGAAATTCAGTATCTGCTGTGACAAATTCACTCACGAAAGTCCCTGGGCCTTCTTTTGAAAGGAAGTTGCTAAGCAGATCTTCTCAGAAACATAATGCAATTAGCATTCATTGTATGCATTTCACACCTTGTTCTTGACAAATGTGACCCTGAGAGCTGCATGACAGTCTGACTGAAAAAGTTCAGTATTCAACTTTGCATGCCTTAGAAGTGTTTCCATTTAAGCGAAACAAATGATGGGAGGATTCCATCCCCACAATCATTTGATCGAAGAAGACATGTAAAGAGCATCCCTCAAAGTCCCCAGACAGCCACACACTGGTCCTCCTGAAGTACACAATATAAAAACCTGTACATCAAGAAGACAGGGAAACAGGGAATTAGAATTTGCTTCAGTTTTGCTTGAATAAAGTGCCTGGGGCAGGAGACTCCTCCCTCCCCCTCTGTTTTCACCAGGAGAGTGTCATTTGAGGTTGATCAGACTGAGGTATTTCCGTGACAAAATGTTACATGGAGAGATGAGGGGGCAATCCTGTCTAGGAGCCCTTCCCAAGACCCCAACTCTAGGATTGGCGGTGCGGGTGGAGGTCAGAGGAGCCTTGCAGGTTTCTACGATTCTCTGCTGGGATAAAGGTGTTGGTTTCTGCTCTCTTCACTGTGCAGCGAAGTGCTTGTCACGAGACAGGTGTTTACATTCCACAGTCTGTACTGTTGGGTTTTTCCCACAGGAAAGGGAGACTGGATGTGACGTACACTGGTTTCCTGTTTTTCACTGTTCTCAGTGTCTTTTCTCTCCGTGCTTCAGAGGAGAGAGGATGCTTTTTCTGCTCCGGCAGAGGCAAGATGTTTTTCTGTAATCTACCAGCTTTGAAATGTAAATAAAGCAATTCAGAGTATGTACACGTATTCCTCATCATTCCGCTGTGCATGGGACACTGCAAATCAACATTTTTGGTTATGGGCCCAGAAGAAAGACACAGTCATCTGAATGCCGGCAAAAGGATCAGAATGCAAAGGGATGGATTGGACGCTATCTCTGCGCGTCAAGATGATTGATGAGGTATGTGCTACTGCTCCGGGCAGCCTGCCAGCTTCTATTTAATGGCTTTATGGCTGGACTTTGAACTTTTATGTCCGTTTGCCGGGCAACAGGCAAAGGATCAAAGGCAATGCTGGGGAAATCGAAAGTAACTTTTAAAGGTGCTTTTGGGGCTAAAGCAGCTGCAGTAGTGACACAGCTTGATTTAAGGCAGCAGAGAGACAGCACTTTTGAACTTGCCTTTGGAATGGGGCTTGAAGCAGCAGAGACGCAGCTTGTATAAAGCAGCTTGATTTAAAGCAGCAGAGATGACGCAGGAGGCTAATGCCAGAGTCATGATGGCTAGCTGCAGAAGGCTGGCTGATGCACGTGGGGAATCTGATGCCAATCAGCCACATGCTCAGCTCAGAGTAGCCTATGATACTGCCATGATTCAGAATGAAGCAGATTGCCAGGGTGATAGCTGCATGGGAAAGGGGGAGTCTTTACAGACGTCATCCCAGAGTGCAGTGGAACCACCAGATGGCGCCAAAGCTTTGAAGGCAGTGAAATGCTACTCATGTGGACATCTAGGCCATATGAAGAGGGAATGCAAATATCCCAGAGCCAAGACAGAGCAGCGCAGCGAAAGCTCATCGCGTGGAAAAGGCCGAGGCAAAGGCAGAGGTCCAGTGTTCAGGACAACGCAGCTCAAAGCAATGGTCTCACGCTTCACTCCAAAAGTTGCAGAGGTCCAGAAGACGTCTAGATCTTTCTTCGTTGTTGATTCAGCGGCAACGCACCACATGTGCAACGATAAGCGACTGTTCGTGTCTTTTACACCGCAGGAAGGTGCGATTCACCAGGCGGATGACCACACAATTCCCAGTAAAGGCTACGGAACTGTTGTTCTTTACAGTTTGGACTTATCGATACAGAATGTACTTTATGTGCCAGATGCCAAACATAATCTGCTCAGTGTTGGACAGCTGAATGAGCGGAACATTGACGTTTCCTTTAAGAACAAAAGGTGCATCATCACAAAGAAAAATGATTATGTATTGTATGCTGAATATGTTGATCGTTTATATGTTTTGTATTATGATGATGTTGTGCAGGATGACACTTGTTGCATTGCAGGTACTAACAAAAGTTTGCATGCAGAATGTATTCATGATTTTCATCGAAAATTTGGTCATTTGCATTTTGAGACAGTATCTAAAATGCCTGCCTTGGTTGAAGGTATGACTATTAAACCCTGCAGGTACCACATGAAGTGCAAGGCATGCGCAGCAAACAAGGTGAAAATGGCTGCGAAAGGTAAGGTGTCTAGTAGGCAAGCTACAGAACCATACCAAATTGTTCATGCTGATTTGGTTGGACCCCTAGCGCCCTCTTTGGGTGGAAATAGGTACTTCATGGTTCTCATTGATGCATTTTCCAGGTATATTTATGTGTACAATCTCAAGCAGAAATCAGAGGCTTTTCCTAGGTTCAAGGAATTCTGTGCTTGGTTGGAAAATGTGCAAGATAAGAAGGTAAAGACTCTATTCAGTGATCGCGGAGGAGAATTCACTTCTCAGCAGTTTGAAGCTTTTCTGTCTGAGAAAGGAATTCAACATGATTTGTCTAGTCCTCGCTCGCCATGGCAGAATGGACTTGCGGAACAAGCAAATCAGACATTGCTTCAAGGGTTAAAAACCTTGCTACATGATGCAAATCTTCCAGAGAGTTATTGGGCCGAAGCTCTCTCATGTATCACTTACAGTTATAATCGCAGGTTATCTTCAGCGATTGGTTGTACCCCCTTATGAGAAGATGTTTGGCAAGAAACCATACATCAAACACATGAAAATTTTTGGTTCTGACATGTGGGTTCACTCACCACAAAACTCCAAATTAGACAAGCGTGGTTTGCATGGTATCTTTCTAGGTTATGAGAAAGGTTCTTACAGAATAAGGATGACTGACTCTAAGACCATTAAGCTCACAAGAAGTGTTGAGTACAATGCCAAGTGGGGGGAGAATGTGGGAATTTTCCAATGTTACCCTGATGACAGTGATGAGACTGAGGATAGTCAAAAGCAACCACAGCAACCCACACCCACTGATGAAGGTTCTGATTCTGATTCTGAGTCTGAAACTGAATCGGGTGATTCAGAGGATTTCAAGAGTGCGAAAGCCTCTATGCGACCCTCTGAAAGCTCTGATCAAGAATTGGAAGAACCATTGTTCACAATAGGTCACTTTTCTCCTAAGAAGGAAGAGGAGAGTGTTGAAGACTTAAGGCTAATTCGCAGGTCACAAAGAGCCACAAAAGGTAGACCTCCAAAGAGATTTGCTGATGAGTTTGCCAAGATAACTGTAACAGCTGTTAAAAGCTCCAAGAAGGTATTTGAACCTTCAAATTTCCAAGAAATCCAGGATTTGGATTCAAAGGAAGCTGAGCCATGGTTAAATGCCATGAAGGCTGAGCTTGATTCCTTGGAAAGGAACAAAACATGGGACCTTGTTCCAGTAGTTCCAGGAATGAAACTGCTAGGAAGCAAATGGGTCTTCAAAGCGAAGACTGATCAAAATGGCAAGGTAGTCAGACACAAAGCCAGATTGGTAGCCAGAGGTTTTGCACAAGTACCAGGTGAAGACTATCACGAAACCTACTCACCCACAGTGAGGTATGAGAGCATTAGGCTTATGCTCAAGCTAGCTGCAGAGGAGAATCTACACATTAGTCACCACGATGTGAATACAGCTTTTCTGTACGGATCTCTAGATGAATCACTTTATATGCTTCCACCTGATGGCGTACAGGTAAAACAGGGATTTGTTTGTGCTCTGAAGAAGTCCCTTTATGGTCTCAAACAAAGTGCACGGTGTTGGCACACAAAACTCACTGAAGTATTGTTTTCTCTAGGTTTTAAGCAAGGGAAAGCTGATCCATGTGTATTTGTCAAAGAGGAGGGGCAAAAGAAACTGTATTGTTTGTTTTATGTTGATGATCTTTTATTCTTTTGGGAAGATGTCACAATGTACAATAACGCCCTAGCTCAACTGAAAGAACACTTTGACATGAAAGATCTTGGTGAGGTAAACAACTACCTATCTCTGGAAATAGAGAGAGATCAAGATGGTAACATTCTAGTACACCAGTCATGGAAAATTGCTGATGTGTTAGGCAAACTAAACCTGATGGATGCTAACCCTGTAGACACACCGATGACAACAGGTTATCAGGTAGATGACACTGAAGAAGCATTTTCTGACACTACACTGTACAGAAGTGTGCTAGGCAAGCTAGACTTCATTGCCAGATGTTCAAGACCAGACATTGCTGTTAGCTGTAATTTGCTAAGCAGACGAGTCAACAATCCTACTGTTAAGGATTGGAAAGCTCTGAAACGCATTGCGCGGTATTTGAAAGGCACTATGCATTACAGACTGAGATTTAACAATCAGAAGTCTGGTGGTCTTGAGATATTTGCAGATGCAAGTTTTGGAAGTGACACTACAGACAGGAAAAGCACGTCTGGAGTTTGCTACATGTACAATCAGGGTCTATTTGATTGGTCATGCAAGAAGCAAAAAACAGTTAGCTTAAGTACTTGTGAAGCTGAACTGAATGCACTGTCTTATTCACTCAAAGATTGTGAATGGTTGTTACAATTGTGCAAAGACATGAAAATTCCTGTCAAATGTCCAATCCAGGTTTACCAGGACAACAAAGCATGTTTGGCTTTGCTGAATTCTGAAGGTTGTAAGCAAAGCACGAAGCACTTGCAATTGAAGTTGCAACATGCTAGGGAACGTATTCAGAAGGGACTTGTAACGGTGTCCTATATGCCAGGTAATGAAATTCCTGCTGATGTATTGTCCAAGATTGTATCAAGGGATCAACACTGTACCTATGTGCAGAAGTTGGGTTTGTACTGATATTGTACGAACACGCTGCCCAGTGGTGTTCACAGAAAGGGGGAGGATGTTGGTTTCTGCTCTCTTCACTGTGCAGCGAAGTGCTTGTCACGAGACAGGTGTTTACATTCCACAGTCTGTACTGTTGGGTTTTTCCCACGGGAAAGGGAGACTGGATGTGACGTACACTGGTTTCCTGTTTTTCACTGTTCTCAGTGTCTTTTCTCTCCGTGCTTCAGAGGAGAGAGGATGCTTTTTCTGCTCCGGCAGAGGCAAGATGTTTTTCTGTAATCTACCAGCTTTGAAATGTAAATAAAGCAATTCAGAGTATGTACACGTATTCCTCATCATTCCGCTGTGCACGGGACACTGCAAATCAACAAAAGGAAGGCTGTCTTGTCCTGACCATGACCACAAGTGATGGGGCTACCTGAGCATGGCATAGTCAAACCAAGTTTCAGGATCTGGGACAGCTCTAGCAACTGAACAACTGAGGGTTTTTTTAATCTGTTTTGGGCTTGGCTACCCCTCCCAAGGCAGAGGATTACCCTTACTGAAGATGGAAGAGTCTTGAAGGAGTCGCCCTCTAGCCCAGAGCCCAGCACTCCTCAGCAGTTACAGTGTTCAATTAAGACCCCAGAGACCAGGGTTTTAGTCCCCACTCAGCCACAAAGCTCACTTGGTGGCCTTGGACCAGTTGCTGCCTTTCAGCCTAACCCACCTCACAGGGTTGTTGCGAGGATACAATGGGTAGAGGGAGAACCATGAACACTGTCTTGAGCTCCTCAGAGTAAAAAAAATGGGCTATAAATTCAAAATGCAACTAAGAAATCATCCTGCTACCATTAACTACTCTCAGTCTTGTGGCTGCTCCTCTTCTTCATTGGTGGTATGAGTCTGAGAGCTTCCCCTGCTGGAAGGTAAACTCACCTTCCAATTTTGATATTGGGTGATGGGACCTCTTTCTTTTCTACCTGCACTGCTGCAGCTCGCAGTGTTTACTAGCTCACCCCAAATTTCAGTTCTTTTGCTCAGAGGTAGGATGCTATGTCCTGCCAGATGTTGTAGGACTGCCCTTGTCATCCTTCATGGACATTGGCTGTGCTGGCTGGGGCTGAGAAAGTCCAGCAACGTTTGGAGGGCCACTGGTTCCCCATCTTTGACCTAGTCATTTTGTCCCCATCAGGGTTACACCCAACAGCATTGTTTTCTGCATCTTGACTCACACACCAACACAGCTATGTAGACCTACAAATGTTCACTTATGAGGGAGGGGTAAATATTTTCAGGCTGAGCAGAGAATCTGTGAGCAGAGAATCTTCATGATAATCTGTGAGCAGAGAATCTGTGAGCAGAGAATCTTCATGATAATCTGGAAACTATTTCTGAGGAAGTATGTGTGGCGTTTGCCCACTCATTATGGAGATGTCATACTGGGGAAGAGAAAGGGTTAATAGGCTGACCAATAAGAAAGCCCAGGGGTGGAGCCGAACTGTGTTTAAGGCTCAACACAGGGGTTTTGGCAGTTAGGTGGGTTGGTTTCTTGTAGGTGGGAGGCACAGGAGTCAGAGTGAGTTAGAGACAGAGGGGAGACAGAGAGAGTGAATCGGATCACAGTGTTTCAAAGTATTTAAAGCTTGTTTGCGTTCACAGTAAACTGGAATCTTTGTTAATACGTTACAACCTGACTGAGTCTGAATATATTACCGGGAAACCTGGTTGATGGCAGTGGAAGAGATAAGCTGTGGTGGTGCAGGGTCAATAGTGTTAGGATTTTTATCTCACCAGTTGCTCAGCAAGTAGCACTATGGTTGTTTATATCATGTGAGTGTCTGAGAGCACGAGAAAGGAAGTCTCAGTACTGTGAGAAGTTACTTTCACTTCTGATTGTGAGTTGTTCTGTACTGCTGCTGAGAGAGAACAGACATGCTGATGGAGTCTCTGTATATAGACTGTGAAATAAAGTAGTTTATAGCTACTGATTGTCTCTTTCTTCTGCAATGAGATGCCAGAAGACGAGCGTGCTCCTCTCTGGAGGGAGGGGTCACTTATCACTGGTCTCTCTGGACTGAGGGAGATTTACATCCAGAGAGTGACCACAGGAGAGACGTCCGGTGTCTTGGGAAGGTGGCGGTGTTTTTCCAAAAAATAGTCCATGGAATGACTGGGGGCCCTGTGCGAACGCCACAGTATGTAACCCACAAGGTGTTTTTTTCTTTTCTTTTGAAGGTCAAATGCCTTAGCTGTCAACCTTGTGAGGCATCTGATCAAGGCCTGTATTTTAAAATGAGCTTAAAGATTTGCAAATGTTTCATGCCAGGCAGAAAACCAGCTGGCTAAGGACTTTGGCAGTTGTTTATCCTCCTGGACAAGCCCCCCCCCCCCGATTTATAGTAGTAGCAGGAGACAGGTTTCTCAAGGTTGTAAAAGGGAAATACAGGCTGGGAGCAAAGGTTACACTGACCCTACATATTACAGAATACAATCAAGCTGCAAAAACACTAATTAAGAGTTGGCAAATAGTAAGATCTCTGTTTAGATAGAACTTAATACCACGAGCCATCTGTTTTAGCCATTTGTTTTGGAATGTAGGGGCAACAGGGCAAAAGGGGCAAAAGGTAATCTGATAATTAAGGTGCCTTGTTGAGGCAAATGTAAGATATATGGTTACTTGTCTGCCATTTATGGATAGAAGGAAATATAGCTTTGTCTCCCATAAAAGGTAATAGGAAATGGGTGTATCTTTTATGATTGGTTCTAGCAAACAGCCAATAGGAATTTCAACCAGGCTGATTGGACAGAGGCAGCCAAAGGAGGAGCAAGGGGGCTGGGTTGAGGAAATATAAGTGCTGGCCATCAGGGCTGGAGGGCAGGCAGAGCTTTGGTAACCATATACCACTGTGCCTATCATTTATTTGTCTGACAAATAAATTATTATTTTAATTTCTCTATTGCTGCGTTGAATATTTCATTCCAGCTAAGCGTTAACCACAAGCAGGGTGCTACACTTGTTCATGTCTAGCAACAGATTTTAAGTACCCAGTTTCAGGTTATTTGAAGAATTAAGAGAACTATTAACAGAGGAGATTGACTGTACAGTGCAGTTCAGGATAGAAAGATTTTGAGTTTCATTCAAAGTTTATCAGAAGAGTCCATTTTTGATTATGTTGATATCAAAGTTCACCAGAAATATTCCCAAAATGCAGCCAACATCAATCTTTCATTCCAAATGTGTGTGTGTGTTTGTGGAGAGAGAGAGAGAGAGAGAGAGAGAGAGAATACCACCCCTCACCCCTGATGTTAGTTGGTGTACAACAACAAAAAATACAAAAAGTGTAACTCCTATAAACATAACTTAGAATTATTATAAAATTGACTGCCTCACCTTCCTAAGTTTAAACCACTGAATAGACCTGTTGGTATAAAAAGGTTTCCATGAGACATCCGACAGTAGCCAGGATGCCTGCTAAATCCCTGTGGGAAGAGCATTCCACAGTGTGGAGCTGAGGACACCAGGGCCACCTCCATACTATACATTGAAGGCACTAGGATACCACTTCAAATAGCCCTGACTTCACCCAAGGAATGCTGGGAGCTGTAGTTTGTTAAGGGTGCTGAGGGCTCCTATTCTCATGGGACTTAATTTCAGGGTTGTGGGTTAGAGCCTCATGTTGGGCAAAAAATTCTTGCATTGCAGGGGGTTGAACTAGATTACCCTTGTGGTCCCTTTCAACTCTACAATTCTATGATTCTAAGCTACAATCCCCAGAGTAGTTTAACAATCAATCCATAGCCATAGGGAACTATGGGAACTCTAGCTCTGGGAGGAGAACAGGGACCTCCTAACCACTATCAGCACCCTTAACAAACTATGACTCCCATATTTCACCAGGATTTACTTAAGAACATAAAAGTCCCATGGTGATATAAAATGGGGAGTCAGTCCCTAGGAGAGGCCAGAGACTGAACCAAGGACTTTCTGCATTCAAACCATATATTCCAGCATTGAGATTCTGCCTTCTGTCTCCAACCTTGTCTTTTAAAACAGACATATCTGTAAATTCATAGACGAAAGGGTAGTGGACCTCAGGAATAGGTACTGATCAAGATGTCCCAGGTCTCTCTGTCTCCCCCTTGGATTCTGCCTTGACCACGACCCCTCTGGCCAAGGCTCAGCCCTCCTTAATCCTGTTTTCTGCCCTCCTTGAGTGCTTTGGCTTGGCTGGGGAAGAATGTAAAGCCTCTCGCCAGCAGGAATGAAGGTTCTGGGTGTGTTGAAACCTCTTACTTTTGTGCGACTGGAATGTCACCTGGTGTACAAAGGTAAGAATCACATTCCTTAGTCTGGTCACTTTGCCCACCGCCTGCCCAAGGGCAACGCAGGCCTAAGGCTGGAGAGATTCCCCACCTCTGTCATGCTGCATTTTGCTCCCAAAGTGTTGCAATTGTACAGCATCTTAATATACAGGATAGCCCATTTAAAGGACTTGCATTCTTTTTATTTCTTTTGCCCTATGCTGACTTTAATTGTCTCCATCTTTGCAGCCCATAGATGAAAGAAAATGTTTATCTTAGCAATGGGGAAAAGGGTGAGTTTAGTGATAAAAGACTAAGGTGACCAATTCATGATATAAGAAAAGATTTTTTTCTAAAATTGAGAGAGAAATCCATCCTACTTTTTTCTTATGAATTCTATTTGCAAGTTGCCAAAAAACAAACAAAAAACAAACAAACCCACAAAGGAATTTATCCTGCGCAAATCACATTAAAATAGATGGGGACACAATCGCCAATCTTTTTTCTTTCCTAATTATCACATCTCACCACCAACAAGACTGGCATATTTACAAGGCTTGAAGATGGCCTCTAAAAAATTCATTATATCCTTGATGACCACTTCCACACTCTAAACTAATCTGTAGTACCATCCAAGCCTATTGAAATGCCGTGCTTTATGGTGTGTAGAAAATAATCTATCGCTGCACCTCTAGACTGCTTTGTAATGATGGAAGTGTCATCTTGTAGTAGCAGCAGTCCATGAGCCACGGAACATGCAAAAAGTATATTATGACAAAATACATCATTGTTAAGTTTATTTTCTCATATTCTAGCTATTGATTTTCCACTGGCATTGCAAGTTTGTGAGGTGTGGGTACCAAATGATATGTGATTATTAGTGGGGTTTCACAGAACTCATCAGCTATGAAATCAATTGTATTATTCTGGTGCAGCTTATGTTCATTTTGACAGGGCTTTTGTAGAAGAAAGTCCTAACGCACAGGGTCCTCATAGGTCAAAACTGTCTTTCTGCTGCTGTCCTTCATGCCTGTAACACTCTCCTGAAGCACCAGAGAGTCTCTCCCTCTCCCTTTTGTCAGTCCTCTCTAAACCTTCATTCCCACTTTAGGAAGACCTAAGGAAAGAGACCCCTTCATGGATCACTGCCTTGCCGTGGCGAAGGGGCTTGAAGAACTCAGAGAAGCTATGAACTATGCCGAGCAGGGCACCCAAGATGAACAGGTCATAGTGGAGAGTTTTGACCAAACGTGATCCACCTGGAGGAGGAACCGGCAAGCCACTCCAGTATCCCTGCCAAGAAAACTCCATGGACAAAGACAACAGGCATATAAAAGTTATGACGCTGGAAGATGAGCCCCTCAGGTCGGAAGGCGTCCAACATGCTACTGGGGAAGAGCGGAGGGCAAGTACAAGTAGATCCAGTGCTGATGAAGCGGCTGGGCCAAAGCCGAAAGGATGCTCAGTTGCGGATATGCCTGGAAGCGAAAGGAAAGTCCAATGCTGTAAAGAAAAATATTGCATAGGAACCTGGAATGTAAGAACCATGAACATGGGTAAGTTGGAGGTGGTCAAAAATGAGATGGCAAGAATAAATATTGACATCCTGGGCATCAGTGAACTAAAATGGACGGGAATGGGTGAATTCAGTTTGGATGACCATCATATCTACTACTGTGGGCAAGAAACCCGTAAAAGAAATGGAGTGGCCCTCATAGTCAACAAAAGAGTGGCAAAAGCTGTACTGGGATGCAATCTCAAAAATGATAGAATGATCTCGATACGAATCCAAGGCAGACCTTTTAACATCACAGTAATCCAAGTTTATGCACCAACTACTGGTGCTGAAGAAACTGAAATTGACCAATTCTATGAAGACTTACAACACCTTATAGAAGTGACACCAAAGAAGGATGTTCTTCTCATTATAGGGGATTGGAATGCTAAAGTAGGGAGTCAAGAGATAAAAGGAACAACTGGCAAGTTTGGCCTTGGAGATCAAAACGAAGCAGGGCAAAGGCTAATAGAGTTCTGTCAAGAGAACAAGCTGGTCATCACAAACACGCTTTTCCAACAACACAAGAGACGACTCTACACATGGACATCACCAGATGGGCAGCATCGAAATCAGATTGATTATATTCTCTGCAGCCAAAGATGGAGAAGCTCTATACAGTCAGCGAAAACAAGACCTGGAGCTGACTGTGGCTCAGATCATCAGCTTCTTATAGCAAAATTCAAGCTTAAACTGAAGAAAGTAGGAAAAACCACTGGGCCGGTAAGATACAATCTAAGTCAAATCCCTTATGAATACACAGTGGAAGTGAGGAACAGGTTTAAGGATTTAGATTTGGTGGACAGAGTGCCTGAAGAACTATGGATGGAGGCTTGTAACATTATACAGGAGGCAGCAACGAAAACCATCCCAATGAAAAGGAAATGCAAGAAAGCAAAGTGGCTGTCCAATGAGGCCTTACAAATAGCGGGGGAGAGAAGGCAAGCAAAATGCAAGGGAGATCGTGAAACATACAGGAAATTGAATGCAGATTTCCAAAGAATAGCAAGGAGAGACAAGAAGACCTTCTTAAACAAGCAATGCGAAGAAATAGAGGAAAGCAATAGAATGGGAAGAACCAGAGATCTGTTCAAGAAAATTGGAGATATGAAAGGAACATTTCGTACAAAGATTTCCATAATAAAGGACAAAAGTGGAAAGGACCTAACAGAAGCAGAAGACATCAAGAAGAGGTGGCAAGAATACACAGAGGAATTATACCAGAAAGAAATGGATGTCTCATATACCCCAGGTAGTATGGTTGCTGACCTTGAGCCAGACATCCTGGAGAGTGAAGTCAAATGGGCCTTAGAAAGCACTGCAAATAACAAGGCCAGTGGAAGTGATGGTATTCCAGCTGAACTATTTAAAATTTTAAAAGATGATGCTGTTAAGGTGCTACACTCAATATGCCAGCAAGTTTGGAAAACTCAGCAGTGGCCAGAAGATTGGAGAAGATCAGTCTACATCCCAATCCCAAAGAAGGGCAGTGCCAAAGAATGCTCCAACTATCACACAATTGCACTAATTTCTCACGCTAGCAAGGTTATGCTTAAAATTCTACAAGGAAGGCTCAAGCAGTATGTGGACCGAGAACTCCCAGAAGTGCAAGCTGGATTTAGAAGAGGCAGAGGAACCAGAGACCAAATTGCAAACATGCGCTGGATTATGGAGAAAGCTAGAGAGTTCCAGAAAGACATTTACTTCTGCTTCATTGACTATGCAAAAGCCTTTGACTGTGTCGACCATGGAAAACTATGGCAAGTTCTTAAAGAAATGGGAGTGCCTGATCACCTCATCTATCTCCTGAGAAATCTCTATGTGGGACAAGAAGCTACAGTTAGAACTGGATATGGAACAACTGACCGGTTCAAAATTGGGAAAGGAGTACGACAAGGCTGCATTTTGTCTCCCTGCTTATTTAACTTATATGCAGAATTCATCATGCGAAAGGCTGGGCTGGATGAATCCCAAGCTGGAATTAAGATTGCCGGAAGAAATATCAACAATCTCAGATATGCAGATGACACAACCTTGATGGCAGAAAGTGAGGAGGAATTAAAGAACCTTTTATTGAGGGTGAAAGAGGAGAGTGCAAAATATGGTCTGAAGCTCAACATCAAAAAAACGAAGATCATGGCTACTGGTCCCATCACCTCCTGGCAAATAGAAGGGGAAGAAATGGAGGCAGTGAGAGATTTTACTTTCTTGGGCTCCATGATCACTGCAGATGGTGACAGCAGCCACGAAATTAAAAGACGCCTGCTTCTTGGGAGAAGGGCAATGACAGGCCTAGACAGCATCTTGAGAAGTAGAGACATCACCTTGCCAACAAAGGTCTGTATAGTTAAAGCTATGGTTTTCCCAGTAGTGATGTATGGAAGTGAGAGCTGGACCATAAAGAAGGCTGATCGCCGAAGAATTGATGCTTTTGAATTATGGTGCTGGAGGAGACTCTTGAGAGTCCCATGGACTGCAAGAAGATCAAACCTCTCCATTCTGAAGGAAATCAGCCCTGAGTGCTCACTGGAAGGACAGATTATGAAGCTGAGGCTCCAGTACTTTGGCCACCTCATGAGAAGAGAAGACTCCCTGGAGAAGACCCTGATGTTGGGAAAGATGGAGGGCACAAGGAGAAGGGGGCGACAGAGGACGAGATGGTTGGATAGTGTTTTCGAGGTTACCAGCATGAGTCTGACCAAGCTGCGGGGGGCAGTGGAGGACAGGAGTGCCTGGCGTTCTCTGGTCCATGGGGTCACGAAGAGTCGGACACGACTAAACGACTAAACAACAACAACAACACAAGGAAAGAGATGAAGCTAGGGCATCTGTTTTGCATGCATCCCAGGCATTTCTCAGTAGGTCTAAGGCCACATTCCCTCAAAGAATTCTGGGAGCTTTAGTTTGTTGAGGGTGCTGAGAGCTCCCCTCAGAGCTACAATTCGCAGTGATATATCCTCCTTGACAGGAAACTCTGGGAACTGTAGCTCTTGGAGGGGAAAGGGGATTTCCTAACAAGCACCCTTAACAAACTACAGCTCCCAGGATTCTTTTGGGGAAGCCATGGCAATTCAAAGTAGTGTCATAGTGTGGATGTGGCCTAAGAGGAATGATCCTGGCCTGAAACTCTGAAGAGCTGCTGTCAGTCAGTGTAGGCAACACTGGACTAGATGGACCACTATCCCCACTTTTCCTTCAAGGAGCTCAAGGTGGTGCACATGGTTCCCCTCCCCTTTGCTTAGTCCCCTCAAGAACTCTGTGAGGCGGCTTAGGCTGAGAGGCAGCTTCAGGGCCAAGCGTGGATCTCCCAGGTCCCAGACCTTCCTAGTACATGGTCACCTCAGTTTTCATGCAGTTGTGGAGCACAATGCTCAGGTACAGTGATGGATGTGATCAATTCTGAAACCAGTTACCCATGAATAAGGGCAATTATTGACAGAATAACTCATAACTAAGAACAGGCCAGAAGCGATTCTTTTTTTAGTACTGCCATATGGCACTAATGAATTATATCAAGGAGTCTTTGAAGCACATATGATGTATACACAGCTTCCCCTCATCCTCCAGATTCAACACATCACAGGATCATGTTAAACGAATACGACAATCTTTCACATATTAACATGTCATAGAGATAGATAGATGCTAGATAGATGATAGATAGATAGATAGATAGATATAGATAGATAGATAGATAGATAGATATAGATGATCTAGAGATAGATAGGATTGCTTAAGAGATGGACCTCATGAGCCAATGACAAGGATCTCCTTGAGCAAGCATTTCCTCAGAGGTGCTTGCCAAAAGGCAAACATTGCTCCAGACAGAATAATTGGCAAAGGCAAGACTTCAACAGGTAACAGATGTCCAGACGGAATGAACTTCCCCGGAGGATCTAGGGAAATATCTCTATCTATTCCATGTTTCAGAGAATGAGAGCCTGTGAGTGGGCCATTTTGATGGTATTAAGGGGAAATACAAGCTCTTGCCCTTTGCCTTGCTCTTTCCAGGCCCAGGTTTGCACTCTAAAGCTCTGCATTGGAGAATGCACAGGAACTTTCCCCAGAAATACCCACTATTTAAAGCTGAAGCACAACAAATGGCAATTCAGGTTTTTTATGTATTGCCATTTGCTCCGATTCAGTTTTAAAGAGCGGGGTTTTGTGTGGGGGGGGGGGACTCCGGAGCAAAAAAAAAAAAAAAAAGAGTGCTCAGACATGGAGCTTTAAACCACAGACTGCGCCTGGAAAGCATGGGGGAAATGTAGGTGTGGACAAGCCCTCACCTGCGGGACAGGGTGTGGCATCAGAGGGCTCCCCCAAAGATGAGGGTGGCCTCTCCTCTTACAACTCAACATAATGATCCTACCAGAAAGATATTGATAATGGCAGCATCTTTTGTCACCAGGTATCATGGATGTTGAATAATGAACCCCATTAATACCTACTCACTAGTCCTGGAATTCGTCTCGTAATGAAAACTGAAATGAAAACCAAGTGGGGGAGGCCCATTCACTTCAATTTTTCACTTTCCCAAAACGAATGTGTGCCCCCAGTTCATGGCACTTTAGTTAAGACCTAGACTTTACTGAATTTAACCTTACAATTCTACAAGAGGGTGGGTGTTGTTCTTTTGGCAAACCAAATAAGTGTCTAAAGACAAGGGGGCAACCACAACTTCAATTGTTATGTCAAAGGCAATCCTTGCAGCTGCAAGGATGCTGCTTGCCCGGAGCTGGAAAGATGAGGATACCTTCGAGGGTGGACTGGCAGGTGAAATTATTGGACCATGCAGAGATGGCAAGATTAACTGGGGAAATCAGAAACCAGGAGGATCAAAACTTCAAAAGAGAATGGGACAAATATAGAATGTATCTGATAACTCTTGCAATGATACGTAGACTATGGATATAATGGAGGACTGTTAACTAGATGGACTTATAATATGCAGTTGAAAAAGTTACTTAAAGAATCCACAGAGGGGAGGAGGGAAGTCCTAGGACTAGAAAGAATCTTGTGTAAAATTCTAATATTTGCAAGAATATTATTTCTGTGAATGAACTTGTAAAATCATATATATATATATATATATATATATATATATATATATATGGCAATCCTTCAACAGGGACCCAAGCACTAAGGCCAGTAGTTATGAAGAAAGGAATGCAGGAATGATGACACTCAGTAATATTATTATTATTATTATTATTATTATTATTATTGATGAAAGTATGGGCAAGTGGATTTGGCATATATGAGGGAAGCATCCTCCATTCCACTGGTCTTGCAATTATCTGCATTTCATGGCTTCCCAGTCAGGAATTGGGAGAGACTTCTCCATCCTTGGTAAGTGAGCCTTTGATATATGAACACAATATTCACACCCAGGTTCTGCTGTGCAGCATTCACCAAGGCCTAATGGGCAGCCCCCAAAACCCCCAAGCCAAGGGCTGTAGAAGGCCTCTCAAGAGGTGCCAGTCTCAAGGTGTCAATTAAGTTCTTAAATTCCCTTACCTACCCACACCGAATTCAAAATAAACCAAATATATGCATCACAAGCATACCAAATAACTCTACAGTCTGGAATAGGCAAAGAAGAGGAGTCTCAAGGCCCCAAAAAATTTCCTACCCAGTCCCCGGAAATGGTGATTAGCAAAAAGCCACACTACAGAGGGAGGGAGCAGACTTAAATAGCAGCCCAATTGCTTCCCTCCTATTGGGCACTCCTGCCCATGTGACCCCCAAGACCCATGGGAGGAATGAATTTGTGTCTTCTCTCAAGACAAGCTGTGTGGCAAATATAACCCTGTTAAAGGGCAGGAGTGACATTCTGCAGCCTCCCTGGGTTCCTGCACATTTTGAGAATTTCGTGGCATCCTTGGCTGGCCTTTCCTGTCACTGTGAAAAGCTGGAGAGGTTGCCTCCCATGCTGCTGACTGTTTGCTTTCATTTTTAAACAAATCAGTACAGGGTTTTTTGTTTTTGTTTTAAGATAAAAGGAAAGGCATCTCTTAAAAATTAAACTAGCCTGTCCACCAATCTTGGGTTCTGACTATTTAGTCTCCTGAACACCCACATTTCCATCTCAGGATCCCAGTGGAAGACATTGTGAGGTTATTCCTCCCATGAGGCTTTTGCTGATCTGGAGGTGTGGGAATTCAGGGAGACTGCAGAGAGTCCTGCCCTCCCCGACCAAGACTAACATCAAATATATAACATCGGTATAAAATCAAACAATAATTACATTACCTCCTAAAAACAAGTCAGGATCAAATTTAAATCTAATTAGGTGGCTTTCTGCAGGATTAGGGTTGGGAACAGTAAATGTTCATCAGGCCCTACTGTTTATGCTGTTCTTATATGAGCCTGTGAGAATGCTGGGAGGCCTCTTTCATACTAGTTCTTTTACAAAAAGAGAAGGGGTGTCAGGCTGAGCCCTGACCAAAGGCCTGGCGGAACAAGTCCGTCTTGCAGGCCCTGTGGAAAGATGTCAAATCCCACAGGGCACTGATCTCTTGCAGCAGAGAGTTCCACCAGGCCAGGGCCAAGGCTGAAAAGCCTAATATCCCTGGGGGCTGGGATCTCCAAGCTGTTATTATTTGCAGACCGTAAGGTCCTCCCTGGGGCGTACCAGGAGAGGTGATCCTGACGATCACAACCCACTGACCATTCTCACCCATCTTGCTACTATGATATAAACTCAGCCCAGCACCTTCTGAAATTCCCAAGAAATCCCAAGCGCTCTGTGAATGCTCCAGAAATATGGGAGCCTCTTCCAAAGAGGAATAAAGCTTTCAAGAAACTGGAGGACAAATTTCGGCACAGCATTAATATCTAAAATATTCTAAGGACTGAAAGAGTGCAATATAGGACTTCCGGGTTAGCGCCATCGGCAAATGGCGGAGTTCCTCCGATCGGAGGAACGGGTTCCGTGGAAATTGGGTCTTCCCGCCGCGGCGAAGGTGGGGACCCGCTAGAAATCCTAGGCGGAGGAGCCTGGGAACGTGGGGTTTGGCAGAGCACCAAGAGCGCCTCCCCTACTCGCAGGGAAACACCTTTTTGGGGCTCTAGAGCGAAGTGGGGTGAGCAGCGCGGTGCAGCGAATCGACTGCTACTTTCACGGAGGGAAGCCGCACAGCCATCGCCGGAGAGCGCTGACTTTTTCCTGTTGACATTTGGACTCTAAACAAGTACCCGTGAGTAAAAACGGAAAATTGGATCAAGAAATTCTTGAATTAGGCACTGAAGCGGGAAGGTTTAAACAGGAAGTCCGCCTTCCGCTTTTTGTAAATAGACTGAAGCAAAAACCTTACAATCTAAGAGCCTGGAAAGTTGTTTTTAAAGACTGAATCTTCCTGCATTTACAACCAATAACCCCCCCTTGGAAAGCAGGAGAAGGGGGGGGGGAATCTGACTGTTTAAGCCTGCAGGAGAGAGAGTAAAGGAATATAAGTTTCCATCGTCTCAAACCTGGGAACGGGGTGTCAGGACAGAAACTGTTGATTAAAAGTGGAGCACTTTGACAGATAGTCAAAAAAAAAAAAAGAGAAACAAATTAACTTCAATGCTGCTTTCTGCATTTTAAAGAAACAAAGTATTTGAAAATTGAAAGTAATTTTCTTTTGTTGGATACGTTTTAAAGATGGATACAAACAGAAATTGTGTCCCCTAGAGGGAGCTTGTCAGACTGTTGCTGCAGTTTATTTGGAGACGTTACAGCTGCGAGATTGGGATCGTGGGACCAGCCGCTTGACCTTGAATAGAAATGTGTTGGGAGGAAACTTTGGTGTCTGCCCTTGACAAGACAAATGCTTTGCTGGAGCAGTTGCACGAGAGGATGAATTTGATGAATGAGAAGTTGGACTTGATGACTGCCATAGCCAGTGAATATGAATTAACAGGAAACAAAGATAAAGAAATTATACAGTGACCAACTCAGGAAACTGGTTTGATTGGGCATGTGCAAGGGCAGAGGAAGATGGAAGAGGTTGTGATCGCACCCCAAGCAACACAAATGGAGAGATCCAAAGTCCTGCAGGAGCAAAAGTTGCTGCATTGGAAGATTGAACTTGGAGTGTACCTGGAAGTGTTTGGAGTTAAGGAAGCTCTTAACTCTGGTGGGACTATGAAACATGTTGACAATTACCTTTTGGACAACCACTTTTTGGAATACAACGATGATGACAGGGAGTGGGACTGTGGGGAATGGGCTGGCTCGAGGAAGGAAAATGGAGATTATTACCGGTTGGAATCCCTCGGAGACCCACTCCCCAAGGAGAAAGAGAAGAAATTAAGAAAGAAACCAACAAAAGGCAAGGAAGAGTGTAACTACAAACAAGAACAAGAAAATCCGCAGAAGGGGCATAGAAGAGACTTAAGGGCCTCGGATATAAGATCACCAGATTGATGGACTGGATGGAATGTATAGAAAGGACTGACATAACCCGAAACCAGGAAGAAGGGACGTTGGATAATAATTAGGGGGATTTTTTTTTCCATTTATGGAATTAGTGTAATATTAATGAAATATCAGGAAAAATGCTGGAAAGGAACCAATTGGCTTTAGTAGAAAGGATTTAAGGAGTTATGTATAAATATGGTTTAAACTTTGAATCTTAAGGTTTTTAAGGTAAGATAAGGTTAAATGAATTAAGGTAAATTGAATAACAGAATATGGTAAAAGATGGAAAGGATATGTTGAATTAATTAATGAGATAGGTTGTTAAGATAAATTATTTAAATAAAAATTGAGAAATATGGGAAGCATTTGCTGAAACAATGAACTAAGTTAGAATACAAAAAGGGAGGTGTGAGGAGGTCCAAGAAACAGGCAAATGAAAAGATGTAATAAGGGATGTGTATTTTTCTTTTTTTCTTTTTCTTTTTTTTCCATTATCTTTTTTCTGTTGTATTTTTTCTTCGTTTTTTATTGTATTTATACATTCTGGAAATTTTGAATAAATATCATTTAAAAAAATGAAAGTGTGCAATATAAATGCAAAAATATTGTGGTTATGGAGTGAGGAATTGGGCTTCTTCCTCCAAGAAAGTCAGCATTCAGTATCTCACATTCTTTAAGCAGGCACAGAGGTGTGTCACACTGCTTAAAGTTAATTCAAAAACAGGTCAGCTTCTCTCCACAGCACCGTTCTGGCCATCACTGTCATGCTGAAGGCATACAGGTCTATCTTTTCCAACTCAGCTGACACTGGGGAAGCAATTTCCAGAATGATTTTATGCCAGCATGATATTTTGTTAGAACACCAGAAAACTTCCCTCTGTGTGTTTTTGGAGGTGTTTTTGGAGGTGTTTTTGGAGAAAGGGGGCTGTTTTAAGCTATTCCATTTTACTCTTGCAGTGAATCATATCTATGAGAGTCCCTGTACGTCTGCGTCCAGATCTTCTCTTAAAAATCAAAGCAAGGAGGTAGGTATGTGTCTCATGGCATAAGTATTTTAATGTATTTTTAATTTTTGTTGGAAGCCACACAGAGTGGCTGGGGAAACCCAGCCAGATGGGTGGGGTAAAAATAATAAATTATTATTATTATTATTATTATTATTATTATTATTATTAGCTGAGCAGCCTGAATGAACATCAGAATTTGTGTCCCAACTACACACAAATATCGTTCTCACCCCATTGGAACAACCCTAAAGTTGGAGAAGGAGGCAGAGTGGAAGGAACCAGCAGAAAGAAAAGTTAGAATTACTCAGATCCAGCTCTAGCAATGGTATAGGGCAATCAGGTCAGATTATATGTTGTGGTTGTTGTTGTTTAGTCGTTTAGTCGTGTCCTACTCTTCGTGACCCCCTGGACCAGAGCACACCAGAAGACAGATTATATAGGAGCACATATGAAATGACCTTATATCAATTAATCGATCCATCTAGCCTAGTGTCATCCGCTCTGACTGGCAGCAGCTCTCCAGGTTCTTGGGTAGAGAAAGGCTTTCCCAGCAGCTGCTTCTTGGTTCATTTGTTGGTTTAACTGGAGCTGCCAGAAACTAAGCTTCTCCCAAACCCCTTTCCCTCTCTCCATTTGGTATAAGATTCCAAGCCCCTTGCAGGGACTGTCTCAGTTTCCTTGGGTGACCTGAAAGCCTCCGTCTAAAAAGATATCATTGCACTAAGAGGTTGCATGTTCCTCTAAAGCAAGGGGGGAGAGGGGGGGAGCCATAGGCCTCAGGGCCACATGGACCTCCCCAGGCCTTCTTCCCTGGTCCTCAGGCCACACACCCTCCCCAGACACACCTCCATTCCCCAGGTTGCTTCCCTCACGGCCCGGGCTTCACTTCTTCCTTGAGTGTTGCCTGGCTAGAACAAGTGCATGAAAGAAGGATCAGGTGTGTGTGTGTGTGTGTGTGTGAACCTGGTATGACAAAAATGTAAAATGTACATTCCTTGCTCTGCCTACTTTTGCATCTGGCTCCACCAACCGCTGCCATGTGGCCCCAGAAGTTTGCCCAGAAGAGAAGATGGCCCTCAGGCTGAAAATAGTCCATTGCCCCAATACATTGTTGTGGGCTGGGGAGACTCCATGGATGAAGGAGCTGGGCAAGGGAAAGAATGGCTCCTAACTATGGGCTGTTAGTATAAGAAAGGAAGCTGCTCTGTGCTAGGGGGCAAATGGGTGGGCCTCTCCCCCTTCCACCCTGGCTGGCAGTGAGAAAGATGGCAGCCAGCATGGTGCATTGGTGAGCTGGGCTAGAGTCCTGAGATCAAGAGCCATGCCTGATTTCTTCTGGAATCCAAAGCTGGGACTATGGGAGAGGCAAGACCTTTGGCACTGTTAATGCTGTAGGCTCAGGTTGTATAAATGTGTAAATCAACCACATAGCATTAAGACCCCACAGACTCCGCTGTCCCTCATTCCAAGGAAACCAAACCCTGGGTAGGTGTCTGGAACCCCTGTAATCTTGCACCCCTTGGAGGTTGCCGGGGGTGCCGCAACAATATGTAATTAATCAGAGTTAAAAAGCTTGAAAGCGGGAGCTACCACACCAGCCATCGCCTGTTTAAATCATACATCCATTAGCTTTCCAAAAAGGTAAAATAAAACAGTGGTACAGAAATAAAGGTTACTTCACATCAGTCAACAGGGGCACCAACTCCTGGGGACCCAACGCTCTCTCTTCCCCCATGTTCCAAAAAATAAGGGCCAAGCACAGAGCTGAGTGTGGCTTCAGTGGATGGATCCTCCACCTCCTCCCATGGAGGGGAAGGAAGGGGAAAGCAGCCCCTGGCCAGTGGCAGCAGGAGGAGCAGCCACCTGCCATTGAAGCCATGCTGCTGCCACATTCCTGGCTCCTCTGACATCCTGACATGCATTGGGATGTCACAAGTTGGTGCCTCTGTTATCAAAGATGTCTTCAGATTCTACATTACATGACTGGAGCTACCTTTGTCACATCCTTGTGCAAGATAGAGAGAGAAGAAAGAGAATGAGGAAGAGGAAGGGCTGGAAAATCCATGCTTCGTGGGAAACCCCAAAGTTTACTTTCCCTGGCTGTTAGTCTCAACCCAGCCCTCTACTGGCTGGAGACACGCTAGGTTGCTTATACCCAACAAATAGTTCTGCTTGAGATCTTCCTATTGTTTTTCTTGGTGTCATTTCTGGAGAATCCCTCTACTTTCCACTCAGCAATGGGCAAGACCTTCCTGCACTGATCATTATTGCAACCTAAGATCCCATTTCCTGCTCTGGTGTTTGCTCTTGAGTCATTGATTTTCCTTCCTTCCTTCCTTCCTCACTCACTCACTCACTCACTCACATACAGCATCACATATTCACTGCTGCTTTCTGATGCTCAGGGAGAATTGTTTCCACCATCTAGGTGGTGAATAATGAGCTACATGTGGAGAGTATTCAATGCTTGATGCCTAGAATTCCTGCTGGGCTCAGTAGTTTTGCTATTCACTGGTTAGACATAGAAAATCCAATGTTCCTTTCCTTTTAATGGGATTAATAAGACAACACTGAACTCAGCTCATTATTCAATTCCATTGCTGCCAAAAGTCACTCCTACGGATTTTTGGAGACAACAAACTCACCGAGATGAAACTATGTCAATGTGAACGTTTGAATATCGGTGCATTAATTAAAATGGAATGTGTTTCTTTTCTTGCTTAGTTAACATTTCTGCTGCGCTGCTAGCACCTAAGGAGGATATGAGAGAGCTCAACGGAACAAAAATAAATATATATGTTATTATGGAGATACTGACTTTCTGATGGAAGTGCAGAGGATCTGTAGTGGAGTAAGTGGAAGGATGCCAACTTGCCTTCCCTTGCTATCTTTTCCTTTCCATTCCAAAAAAAGTTTTCCAATCCAATGAAAGTTAGAATTCTGCGTGAGTTGGGGGGGGGATAACAGAGTAAAACAGGGTGATTTGGGGTCTCTCTTCCTTCTTGGGTCAAAGCATAATGTCAATAAACAACTTCCAGTTGGATCAGCCCACTCCCCCCCCCAAAAAAAACCTCATGTTGCTCTACTGCTTCTGTATTTCTGAACCTTATAGCGCTTTATTTTCCCATATCTCTATATTTCTCTAGGTCCATCAGCTTTGGAAGAAGCATAGGAGCAAAATAAAATATTTGAGGGGGCTGAGCCCCCCAAAGTTGATGGGCATCACCTGGCTGTGAGTTCTGAAGGCCACTCCCTGCAAGGCCCTTTCCACCTGGCTTAGGGGGCGGGGCCCAGACTCAACAGCTCTACCAAAGAGACTCCTGGGAGACTGGAGGGACGTTACCTGGCTGTGAGTGCTGAAGAGCCCAGACTCACTGGAACAAACTCTGGGGTTGGGGTAAATGTAAAAATGTAAAAAAAAATGCTTTAAAATGATTTAATTTGTGCCATTTTAAATTTTGGTTTTATGGTTTGGTTTTTGCTCTGTTGGGGATGGGATAAACGTTTAATTGGGGCTGGGAATTAGTTTAATTTTTGCATAACTGTGATTTATTTATTTTTTAAAAAAACATGTTTCTAGGCGACTTCCGGTTGGTCGCCCGGTAATGGCAGTCGGTAGCTCTTTCGACTGAAAGAGCCCCAGCGCTTTGAAGGCCCAGAAAAAGTTAAACATGGAAATCAAATGGTTGAGATATTCAAATTTATTATTGGAGGATAATGAAGGATATAAACTAAAACCATTTGATCAAGTTAAAGATAAGTTAAATTGGTTACATTACCACCAGATTAATGAATCGTATAAATTAGATAAGAAAAATGGTTTTGCTTCTGAAAAATCTAAGTTGGAGATGGAGTTGTTGGATTCTAAAGTTAAAAATCGGTCTAAAATGTATAAGTTATTGTTGGAGTGGCATACAAAGGATGAGCAAGTTAAATCAGTAATGGTAGATTGGGCAAGAGATGTAGGACATAACATAATGTTTGAGGATTGGGAAAGATTGTGGAAGAAAGAAGAAAGAAAGAAAACAATGCCCAGCCTGAAGAATTTGGAGCAAATGATTCAGCAGAGGAAACACAGCCCAGAATAACTAAGGAGATAGTACAAGAATACTTGGCTAGTTTAGATGTATTCAAGTCTCCAGGGCCAGATGAACTGCATCCAAGAGTATTAAAAGAACTGGCAGATGTGATTTCAGAACCACTGGCCGTCATCTTAGAGAATTCCTGGAGAACAGGCGAAGTCCCGGCAGACTGGAGGAGGGCAAATGTTGTCCCTATTTTCAAAAAGGGGAAAAGAGAGGACCCAAATAATTACCGCCCAGTCAGTCTGACATCAATACCAGGGAAGATTCTGGAGCAGATCATTAAGCAAACAGTCTGTGAGCACCTAGAAAGGAATACTGTGATCACCAATAGTCAGCATGGATTTCTGAAAAATAAGTCATGTCAGACTAACCTGATCTCGTTTTTTGACAGAATTACAAGCCTGGTAGATGAAGGGAACGCAGTGGATGTAGCCTACCTTGATTTCAGCAAGGCATTTGACAAGGTGCCCCATGATATTCTTGTAAAGAAGCTGGTAAAATGTGGACTTGACTATGCTACCACTCAGTGGATTTGTAACTGGCTGACTGACCGAACCCAAAGGGTGCTCATCAATGGTTCCTCTTCATCCTGGAGAAGAGTGACTAGTGGGGTGCCACAGGGTTCTGTCTTGGGCCCGGTCTTATTCAACATCTTTATCAACGACTTGGATGATGGACTCAAGGGCATCCTGATCAAATGTGCAGATGACACCAAACTGGGAGGGGTGGCTAACACCCCAGAGGACAGGATCACACTTCAAAACGACCTTGACAGATTAGAGAACTGGGCCAAAACAAACAAGATGAATTTTAACAGGGAGAAATGTAAAGTATTGCACTTGGGCAAAAAAAATGAGAGGCACAAATACAAGATGAGTGACACCTGGCTTGAGAGCAGTACATGTGAAAAGGATCTAGGAGTCTTGGTTGACCACAAACTTGACATGAGCCAACAGTGTGACGCGGCAGCTAAAAAAGCCAATGCAATTCTGGGCTGCATCAATAGGAGTATAGCATCTAGATCAAGGGAAGTAATAGTGCCACTGTATTCTGCTCTGGTCAGACCTCACCTGGAGTACTGTGTCCAGTTCTGGGCACCACAGTTCAAGAAGGACACTGACAAACTGGAACGGGTCCAGAGGAGGGCAACCAAAATGGTCAAAGGCCTGGAAACAATGCCTTATGAGGAACGGCTAAGGGAGCTGGGCATGTTTAGCCTGGAGAAGAGGAGGTTAAGGGGTGATATGATAGCCATGTTCAAATATATAAAAGGATGTCACATAGAGGAGGGAGAAAGGTTGTTTTCTGCTGCTTCAGAGGAGCGGACACGGAGCAATGGTTCCAAACTACAAGAAAGAAGATTCCACCTTAACATTAGGAAGAACTTCCTGACAGTAAGAGCTGTTCGACAGTGGAATTTGCTGCCAAGGAGTGTGGTGGAGTCTCCTTCTTTGGAGGTCTTTAAGCAGAGGCTTGACAACCTTATGTCAGGAGTGCTCTGATGGTGTTTCCTGCTTGGCAGGGGGTTGGACTCGATGGCCCTTGTGGTCTCTTCCAACTATGATTCTATGATTCTATGAAGGGGAAAGAGAATGTATATCAGCTAGTAGCAAAAATAAAAATGAAAAAATGGACTAGTATCAGTAGCAGACTTGGAATGTCATGTAACACTAATTATCATTGCACAGGGTTGGCCTAATGAGATCAGATTGCCCCAACAACAGAAGACGCACCATGTTCTCCTTTTTGCAAACTGGGTGTAAATTGTATAGAGGTTTGAGTTATTATGTGATCTGACATCACTGACAGGAAATATTTTTATTCCCCATAAAGTCTACTGCTTCAAGTCTTCTAGGGATTAAAGTTTTACTGTCCAGCTCTTATGGAGCACAAAGGAATCAAACTCCCCTTTCCTATCTATAAATTGAAAGCAACCACCTTTATGTTTTGACATGGGAGCACTGCTTTCAAGACATCAAAAGCAGAGTTGACAACATGCTCAGGGGCTGGGGAGAACAGAGGCAGCTGTGTACAAACTTTTAACTGCTACCTGAGTTTGAAACTGGTAAAACTTTGCTGTGCATGATGACAAAAATTTACATCTGCCTATGAGGTTCCTCTCCTCAAGGGGGAACCATATTTACCATACCTCCAACTCCTCCTCTGGATGGTAGAGCCTGTTGGAGGAGTTGGGAATGACCAAATGGTCTCTGTGGCCAATCAGGCTGGTTGGGGAGACAGACTAGGCTTTATAAGCCAGCTCCTTCCAAAATGCTTCCCCTTTGCTTCATGCAGTGTCTTCCTGTTGCAATATGGGCTTCTGCTAGTCAGCTGTTTGGGGGCTGAATTGGAATTTTTGGGGGGAGTCCTTGTTTGGCCTTGGGGCTCCCTTTGTTTGCCTACTTCATACTCCTGGGAACATTCTGCAGAAGTGGCAATTTTGATTGGTTTAATTGACTTTTGGTTCAGGGTTTTATTTATACATCTGGTGGTGTACTCAATGTACTCTTGGGGCACCCAGTGCCAAACTGATTTTGGGGGACCATGGGATACCCTTAATTCTTGGCACATGGAGCTGGCAGAAGGCCAAACCTGCATGGCCATGCTTTGCATGTCAAGGTCAGCCAAGGCTCTGGTATCAAGGAGGAAGGCCACTGACTGAGCCTGTAGACCTGCTCAGAAGAGCAGAGGGAGATGATCTTTCCAGCTTAGGAAACTTTCCTGACCAGACTATTTTGCTGTTGCTGTTGATTTATTTGCAGATTGTCTTGTTGGCATCCATCTGTCTTGAGAGACCATGGAGTGCACCTCCAGGGGTGAAGTCAAACCACTGCATTAACAGCACTAAAGCGACTTCCTTGGGGCGCAACCTTGGGCAGTGTGTATAGTTTTACAATATTGCAATAAATAAATCCCTCTCCTGTTGTGGTCTCCTGAGTCTTCTTTATGAGTGCTGTGAAGATGTTTTTAAATTAACTCCTCCCCACCAGTGACTGCCTCTTAGTCTAACTTACCTCACAGGGTTGTTGTGAGGATAAAACGGGTCAGGGAGAGAACCATGTACACCACTTTGAGCTCTTTTGAGGAAAGCTGCAATATAAATGTAATTAATAAATGTTGAAGAAATACACACACGCAAACATATATATGAATATATGTATATACGTATGTATCTGTATATCTGGGTATATCATTAAAGTACTCCAATCTACATCAATGTAGTTATGTGCTCCCTACTTTTCTGAGTGCAGAAGTATTCTAAAGACATCATTTCCCAGGGTTGGGATTCCTTGTAGATTATAGGAGATGTTTTTACAGGATCTGATTTCTTTGGAAATGTGTATGTTGAGATGCAGATAAACAGCATAGTGCTTCTAGCAAAGCAATAGCCCTGCTCCCCCCACATCAGTTCAGGGGAGAGAGAAATAGAGAGTGAGACAGAGAGTGAGCGCTGCATGCCAAGATGGTGAGGATTTGATTTACATACCACGTAATAAAATTGGCCTTGGGTAAGTGGTTTACCAAGTATAAAAACCAGTTGCGCAAACATTTAAAATATAGACGTCTATAATAAAACAGATAAGACAATTGCACTAAAATGACACAGCAATTAAAACAGGAAGCTTGGATTGGAAGATCCAGAGAATGCCTGCGTAAACAGGTGCAACTTCAAAAGCCAGCAGAATGCCAATACAGATGGTGTGGGATGGGTTTTAATAGGTAGGGGAGGGTATATTAATTGCAATTCATCCCTTCAGGTCTCTACATGTGTTGGTTGAAAAGAGTTTTAAAATCCAATCTTCTGCAGCAAAAATGGAAAGCATAGGAATTAGACTATAAAACCTTGTTTTGAACAAGTCCAGCTACACAGTAATCCTGCTTCCCCCTCCGTACCCTGTTTAATAAAGAATCAGGCAACAACTTATAAAGTATGTTTAAAAACAATCTTCTACTACTACTTTGGTGATCACTTGTAGCCGAGTAAGATTGTCTTCCATGAATATGGTCATAACATAAGTGACTGTGGAGGCCAACTCTGGAACCACACATCCTTCCACAGTGGGGACACACCTGTAAGGACCACCTGCTTTTGGAGTTCCATGATAACATCAAGGAACACTGGACATCCATTACAGTGGTACCTCAGGTTAAGTACTTAATTCGTTCCAAAGGTCTGTTCTTAACCCGAAACTGTTCTTAACCTGAAGCACCACTTTAGCTAATGGGGCCTCCTGCTGCCGCCGCTTTGCCAGAGCATGATTTCTGTTCTCATCCTGAAGCAAAGTTCTTAACCTGAAGCGCTATTTCTGGGTTAGCGGAGTCTGTAACCTGAAGCGTATGTAACCTGAAGTACCACTGTACTATATTCCATATATGGCAATATAATTATAATATAATAATAATATAATATAATAATAATAATAATATAGTACTAAATATATCCATTATTGTAGCCTGTGAACAAACTATTGGATTGGTTTGATGAGAATGGTAGTGAGACTGAACACATTATTGATAAGAAAAGGAAGGCCTTTCAGATCTGGCAAAGAGATAGAAACTGTGCCACTAAAAAAAAAAACCTATGCCAACGCTAAGGCTGAGGTTCAAAGAAGAACAAGGGAACTAAAGAACACCTAAAGAACAAAAAAAAGCTCAGGAGATCCAGCACTTAGCCGACACTCATGATGCACAGAGTTTCTTTAAAACCACAAAGACCATCTATGGGCCAATAAATCATGGCATATGCCCCCTACGCTCAGCAGATGGTACCACACTTCTAAAAGATAAGCTATTGCATTGCTCTGGAAAGAACATTATCAGCATCTCTTTAACCACAACTACCCCGTAGCTACTGAGGTCCTCTCACAAATGTACCAACAAGCACAAAACAACCCCTCTGCAGTGCCACAAATCCAACTCAATGATGTAACATTGGAATATGTCAATCATTTCTCTTACCTGGGCAGCTATCTTTCTACAACGGCCAACATTGATGCAGAAATGCAGCATCGCCTGAGCTCTGCGAGTGCAGCTTTCTCCCAACTGAAGAGCAAAGTGTTTGAGGACCGGGACATTCACAGGGAAGCCAAAATGCTTCTTTACAAAGCTATTGTACTACCGACCTTACTGTATGTTTGTGAAACATGGACCACTTACAAATGCCATCTTCAACTCCTTGAAAGATTCCATCAATGGTGTCTCCAAAAAATTCTACATATCACTTGGGAAGACAGGTGAACTAATGCCAGTGTACTGGAAGAAGCAAAGATCACCAGTGTTGAAGCAATGATTCTGCAACATCAGCTTCGTTGGACTGGTCATGTTGTGCGGATGCCTGATGATCGTCTTCCAAAGCAACTACTCTATTCTGAACTTAAAAATAGAAAGCATAATGCTGGTGGTCAACAAAAGAGGTTTAAAGACTCTTTCTGTCCCAACTGTGGAAGGACGTGTGGATCCAGAGCTGGCCTCCATAGTCACTTACGGACTCACTGTTAAGACCTTGATCATGAAAGAAAATCTTACTTGGCTATGAGGGATCACCAAAGAAGAAGAGGTTTCTGGGCAAGAGTTTATAAGTGGTCCATGTTTCACAAGCGAACTAATGTTGGTACTACAATAGCTTTGTAAAAGAGCATTCTGGGTTCCCTGCAAATGTGAATTTGTTAGGTTTGCCTGCTGATTTCCCACAGATGGAACCACTTGTATTGTAGCAGGATGCCTCTAGAACTCAGAGGTCTCTGACTGTATTCACTCTTTTAAAAATTCAGTTTCTTTCACAGATTGACCTCACACCAGTCCCCATGGTTAAGTAAGAGCAGGGACTGACACCTTCTAATGACCTCCCTTGTTGAGAATGTATCAGCCAACCCATCTGGAGCAATTATGCAGCAAACCTCCTAACAATTCACCCTCAGGACCAGTTGTAGGCTTCCCAAGAGATAGTGGTTGCCCACTGTGGGAAACGAGACTAGAAATGTATTTGGTCTACCAGAGCTCTTCTCAGATTAGACATGCTATTCTTGCACCTGAAGAAGGAAATCCCGCAAGTTTCTCTGATTTTTGCATGGCTGCAATGTAGCCTACTAAGCAAAAATAAGAGACGCACCACACCATTTCACAGAATTATGTAATCATAATGCAGGAATCTCAGCTAAAGCATCCATGACAGATGGCCATCTCACCTCTGCTTACAAACCGCCAATGAATTTAGAGAAAAGTTAAGGAAGACGTACCACGATAGAACTTATAAAAAAAATGGACAAAAAGTTTTTCTCCCTCTCTCAGGAAAAAAGACCTACTTCACACAGTGCACAATTAAACTATCTCCACCAACTTGGATGGCTTTAAAAGAGGATTAGACACATTCATGGAGGAGAGGATAAAGCTGTCCTTGTCTACCAGCCAGGAGGGCTGAGCCTCCATGGTCAGAGGCAACAACACATCTGAATCCCAGTTGCTGGAAATCGCAGGAGTGCAGAGTGCTCTTGTGCTCAGGGGCACTGGGAGAACAGGATGCTGGATGAGATGATCCACTGGCCTGATCCAGCAGCCTCTTCCTATATTCTTCTTGGCCTCTGGCTTGCCCACCACTAGCTTGCAGCACCAGAAGGTGGCTTATGAGAGAATGCAGCTGTCAGTCTCACAGACCTTTCATGCCCCTGGTACATATTTAAGATATTACCTCTTGCAATCGCAGTTTTCTGTGCCTTAGATTAGTTGTCAGAGGAAATGTAAGTTTCCATCAAACCAATAAAACAGGAGGCTCCTTATTTAACGGCCTGCTTCTCAGATCAGCTCACACGTTCAGCCCAAATGACTGGCTCACCATCATGGTCAAGAGCTGAAACTGTCATCAGAGAGCTCCACGTCACTCGATCAGGGACAGCCCCTCAGCCCCACTGCCTGTATCACTTGATTCAAGTTGCCATGGGAACCAGCTCCAAGATGGAGATGCTTTATACATTTGGAGCCCAGCCAGAGACTCCTAGTCAGAAGCAGAAAGCCAAAAAGTAATAAATAAATAAAATAAAAATGTTGTAACAAATTAAACTGTGTTGTTCTTTATGATGTTTAATTGATGAGGGGAGCTGGCCACAGGCTTTTAATTGCTGCTGTACAAGGGCATAGAAAATGATTTGCAATTGTTTCAGCTGAATGCTGAGATAAATTTCTCTGTGGTTGATGTGGGTGAGGGAAGTGTTCAACACATGCCAGCAGGATCTTGATTCCCACCTGGCTTCTGTGTAGCTGAGCAGAGGGGGAAGCAAAGGCAGAGGATATTCTGGTGCTGGGAATATAGAGCACGGCTGGGGAGGGGGTACACAGGAAGCTGCCTTCGACTGAATTAGACCCTTGGTCTATCAAGCTCAGTATTGTTTACACCGACTGGCAGCAGCTCTCCAGGGTTTCAGACAGGAGACATTCCCAGTCCTGCCTGGAGATATGATGGGCTGGACCTGAGCTGTTCTGCATGCAGAGCAGATGATCTGTCACTGAGCTCTGGTTGTTATGGACGAAAATATTTCACAAATGAGCATGGGAACAGTGTTGCACATGAATGCGTAGAGCTTGGCATCCCAATAGAATGAGCTGGTGGTCAATGTTGCGACAGGAGAACTCACTCTCGTATATGTCACAAACAGGAAAAAGGGACTTCATGCAAGCAGATGGTTCAAGTTAACAAGACACTTCATTGTGGCAATTTGGGGGGGGGGAGGATGAAGTGGTACATCAGGTTCACGTGGGATGATTCCAAAGGACATCCCATTCCAGCCATATACAAAATGTGCTATGTTGCATTTATACTACAGAGATGGCATTGTTCCTATTCTGTAGCCATGGAACACTGAGGCTCAGCTATAAACCTCAGTCTCAGATCAGTCAGTGAACTTGTAGCACATAATTCTCAAGGAGAAATAATCACCAAGGTGGGGAGAAAATACAGGAATACATTGTAATAGACTAGCATCTTGAACACTGACTCTTCAAATTACTCTCATTTATTTATCAACTCTATTTGGAAAGCTGCAAACATTCAAGAAGGTAATAGAGAGTAGAATATTCTTTGCACAGCTAATCTGTTTTCCTGGGACTGAAGCTTAATAAGATGTTGTGGCACAGTTACCCCAGCGATGTAAGAGACATGTAGTCTTCTCCGTTTCTTTCTTGAAAATAATTTGAATAAGCCATGTGGAGGAGTTTCCTTTTGTGATACAGAGGAGCTAATTTCTTCCAAATCCTTTGATTAAAGCAATCAGTCAGTATCCCTTCAAGAACAGTGTTGGGGATGGAAATATTTTTAATCTGCATTTCTTCAAGGGAAAATATATTCAAAGCTTGTTTTGATAATCTGTTTTCCATTTGCTGAACCCTGGGAAAGCATACATTTTAAGTCTAGCACTGAATCCAGCCACAGCTAGTGATTTGAGGACACATCCAAGGGGTGCCATGTTTGCTTTAATGACATTCACTGAATTGGTTCAGGAATCTTTGAACTACAACTGAATGAACTATGTGTAAATTACGGTAAGTTTTTGTGGCAGAATTTTTAACCCTTTCTAGTTCAAATTCATTCTCTTATGTGTGTTCCCTCCCCCTTTTTGACTCCATAGGCCTTTAAGCTTAAAGATCATAATTGTTGGGGAAAATCAATTAAACCATTCACTTCCCACTGAGTGTGTATTTTGATGGTTTCTTATTCTTTTTAAGTATGTTTTATATTTCAGCACAGTGGGATCTAACAATCTGAATGCTGAAGGAAATTTGCTGAGAATCATTTGGATGAACTTGAATTGAACAGTGAACTGAACTAGCTCATTTTTTTTATTTTTTTGCAGTGGGACGGACATGAACTGGAATTAGAGCCTTTTGTTGTTGTTTAGTTGTGTCCGACTCTTTGTGACCCCATGGACCAGAGCACGCCAGGCACTTCTGTCTTCCACTGCCTTCCGCAGTTTGGTCAAACTCATGCTAGTAGCTTCGAGAACACTGTCCAACCATCTTGTCCTCTGTCGTCCCCTTCTCCTTGTGCCTTCAATCTTTCCCAACATCAGGGTCTTTTCCAGGGAGTCTTCTCTTCTCATGAGGTGGCCAAAGTATTGGAGCCTCAACTTCACGATCTGTCCTTCCAGTGAGCACTCAGGGCTAATTTCCTTCAGAATGGATAGGTTTGGCCTTCTTGCAGTCCATGGGACTCTCAAGAGTCTCCTCCAGCACCATAATTCAAAAGCATCAATTCTTCGGCGATCAGCCTTCTTGATGGTCCAGCTCTCACTTCCATACATCGCTACTGGGAGAACCATAGCTTTAACTATACGGACCTTTGTTGGCAAGGTGATGTCTCTGCTTTTTAAGATGCTGTCTAGGCTTGTCATTGCTTTTCTCCCAAGAAGCAGGCGTCTTTTAATTTTGTGGCTGCTGTCACCATCTGCAGTGATAATGGAGCCCAAGAGGTGATGGGACCAGTGGCCATGATCTTAGTTTTTTTGATGTTGAGCTTCAAACCATATTTTGCGCTCTCCTCTTTCACCCTCATTAAGAGGTTCTTTAATTCCTCCTCACTTTCTGCCATCAAGGTTGTGTCATCTGCATATCTGAGGTTGTTGATAGTTCTTTCAGCAATCTTAATTCCGGCATGGGATTCATCCAGCCCAGCCTTTCTCATGATGAATTCTGCATATAAGTTAAATAAGCAGGGAGACAATATACAGCCTTGTCGTACTCCTTTCCCAATTTTGAACCAATCAGTTGTTCCATATCCAGTTCTAGAATCATAGAATCATAGAATCATAGAATCATAGAGTTGGAAGAGATCACAAGGGCCATCGAGTCCAACCCCTTGCCAAGCAGGAAACACCATCACAGCACTCCTGACATATGGTTGTCAAGCCTCTGCTTAAAGACCTCCAAAGAAGGAGACTCCACCACACTCCTTGGCAGCAAATTCCACTGTCGAACAGCTCTTACTGTCAGGAAGTTCTTCCTAATGTTTAGGTGGAATCTTCTTTCTTGTAGTTTGGATCCATTGCTCCGTGTCCGCTTCTCTGGAGCAGCAGAAAACAACCTTTCTCCCTCCTCTATGTGACATCCTTTTATATATTTGAACATGGCTATCATATCACCCCTTAACCTCCTCTTCTCCAGGCTAAACATGCCCAGCTCCCTTAGCCGTTCCTCAGAAGGCATCGTTTCCAGGCCTTTGACCATTTTGGTTGCCCTCCTCTGGACCCGTTCCAGTTTGTCAGTGTCCTTCTTGAACTGTGGTGCCCAGAACTGGACACAGTACTCCAGGTGAGGTCTGACCAGAGCAGAATACAGTGGCACTATTACTTCCCTTGATCTAGATGCTATACTCCTATTGATGCAGCCCAGAATTGCATTGGCTTTTTTAGCTGCCGCGTCACACTGTTGGCTCATGTCAAGTTTGTGGTCAACCAAGACTCCTAGATCCTTTTCACATGTACTGCTCTCAAGCCAGGTGTCACTCATCTTGTATTTGTGCCTCTCATTTTTTTTGCCCAAGTGCAATACTTTACATTTCTCCCTGTTAAAATTCATCTTGTTTGTTTTGGCCCAGTTCTCTAATCTGTCAAGGTCGTTTTGAAGTGTGATCCTGTCCTCTGGGGTGTTAGCCACCCCTCCCAGTTTGGTGTCATCTGCACATTTGATCAGGATGCCCTTGAGTCCATCATCCAAGTCGTTGATAAAGATGTTGAATAAGACCGGGCCCAAGACAGAACCCTGTGGCACCCCACTAGTCACTCTTCTCCAGGATGAAGAGGAACCATTGATGAGCACTCTTTGGGTTCGGTCAGTCAGCCAGTTACAAATCCACTGAGTGGTAGCACAGTCAAGTCCACATTTTACCAGCTTCTTTACAAGAATATCATGGGGCACCTTGTCAAATGCCTTGCTGAAATCAAGGTAGGCTACATCCACTGCATTCCCTTCATCTACCAGGCTTGTAATTCTGTCAAAAAATGAGATCAGGTTAGTCTGACATGACTTATTTTTCAGAAATCCATGCTGACTATTGGTGATCACAGCATTGCTTTCTAGGTGCTTACAGACTGTTTGCTTAATGATCTGCTACAGAATCTTCCCTGGTATTGATGTCAGACTGACTGGGCGGTAATTATTTGGGTCCTCTCTTTTCCCCTTTTTGAAAATAGGGACAACATTTGCCCTCTTCCAGTCTGCCGGGACTTCACCTGTTCTCCAGGAATTCTCAAAGATGACTGCCAGTGGTTCTGAGATCACATCTGCCAGATCTTTTAATACTCTTGGATGCAGTTCATCTGGCCCTGGAGACTTGAATACATCTAAACTAGCCAAGTATTCTTGTACTATCCCCTTAGTTATTCTGGGCTGTGTTTCCTCTGCTGAATCATTTGCTCCAAATTCTTCAGGTCGGTCAATGTTTTCTTTATCGGAGAAGACTGAGGCAAAGAAGGCATTGAGGAGTTCAGCCCTTTCTGTGTCCCCTGTTTGCATTTCACCATCTTCTCCTCTGAGTGACCCCACTGTTTCTTTCTTCTTCCTTTTGCTACGAACATACCCATAAAAGCCTTTTTTGTTGCTTTTAACCTCTCTAGCAAGCCTGAGTTCATTCTGTGCTTTAGCTTTTCTGACTTTGTGTCTACACGTGCTGGCTATTTGTTTGAATTCCTCTTTGGTGGTTTCCCCCCTTTTCCATTTTTTGTACGCATCTTTTTAAATTTTAACTCAGTTAAAAGTTCTTTAGATAGCCACCCTGGCTTTTTTAGGCACCTTCCATATTTCCGTCTCATTGGTATTGCCTGAAGTTGTGCTTTTACTATTTCCCTCTTAACAAACTCCCAGCCATCATGAACTCCCTTTCCTTTTAGTATTACTGTCCATGGGATCTCACCCAGCACTTTCCTAAGTTTTATGAAGTCAGCTTTCTTAAAGTCAAGAAATTGAGTCCTAGTATGCTTGGCTGCTCCTTTCTGCTGTATAGTAAACTTCAGAAGAGCATGATCACTCGCACCTAATGATCCTTCCACTTCTACCCCACTAACCAGGTCATCAACATTGGTTAGGACCAGATATAAAATTGCTGTTCCTCTTGTTGCTTCTCCCACTTTCTGGACAACGAAGTTGTCTGCAAGGCCTGTGAGGAATCTGTTTGACCTCATGCTCTTGGCTGAGTTTGACATCCAGCAAATATCCGGGTAATTGAAGTCCCCCATTACTACTATCTCCCTTCCTTTTGCATGCTTGGCCATCTGTTCCAGGAAGGCATCATCTATGTCCTCCGTTTGGCTTGGGGATCTATAGTAAACTCCTACAATGAGGTCCCTGTTATTCTTCTCTCCCTTAATTTTGACCCAAATGCTCTCACTTTGGCTTTGAGGTTCTAAATCTTGGATCTCTTCACAGGTATACACATCCCTGACATATAACGCCACTCCTCCTCCTTTCTTCTCTGGTCTGTTTCTCTGAAATAGATTGTATCCCTCCATTATTACATTCCAGTCGTGGGACGTATCCCACCAGGTTTCAGTGATGCCTATTATGTCATATTTAGTTTGCTGTACCAAGAGCTCAAGCTCATCTTGTTTATTACCCATGCTTTGCGCATTATTGTACAGACATTGAAGTCCATTAATCATTCCCCCATGTCTCTTATTTAAGGATTCTACCTGTAGCTTCTTGTCCCACATAGAGATTTCTCAGGAGACAGATGAGGTGATCAGGCACTCCCATTTCTTTAAGAACTTGCCATAGTTTGCTGTGGACATGCCAAATGTGAACTGGTTCATTTTAAAAATGAACTTTCAAAGCTGTGAGCAGGAGTTAGGACTAGACAATATCAGAACAGGGCTCCAGAATGCACCAGGTTTTTTGTTTAATTTGGTGTTTTTCTGTTTTATTTGTAACCTTCAAAACCTCAATAAATATTATTAAAAAAAACAAAACAGAATGCACCAGGACCTTGTGGCTCACGTAAGGTTTACCTCAAACAGGAAGTCCCATCACAGTCCTTCCTGCGCAGGATTCGGCAGGTCCAATGGCTAACTTGGACTGAGGCTCTTTAAGTGCCCAGGCAGGTGATTCAGCTTGCAATTTCGGAATTCAACCACACGGGGCAGCAGAAGGTGCCACTGGAAGGTGCTAACCTTGGATGAGCTTTCCTTCATGCAAAACTCAATGACAATTCTAGTTGCAGGACTGGCACAAGACAATTTGGCATCTGAGGCAAACCACAAATGGTGTCCCCCCCGCCAGGGAAGAAGGAGTGAGTGAAGATCCACCTCAGGAACAAGAGGGAGGATCCACGTGGGGAAGCAGGGTGGGAGGAGATAAGGCGAGGCCTCGGTAGGGGAAGCATTCTGGGGCTGCCAAGGAGGCAGCAAACCCACTGCAGTTGTTGCTGCCAACGTGGCAGCAGGCAACGCATTCCTTGGACATTGGATCTGCTGCTGTCCCTGTGGCTCCTGCCACCCTAGGCAGTCATCTCACCTTGCCTCGTGGGGGGTCCTCTCCTGGATAGGAGGGATGTTGCTAGCTTATTTAAAGGGCACAGGCCTGTGGCACAAGAAATATACATATGCTAATTTATATGCCTCTGGACAAATTAGGATGGCAGGTGATTGGGTCGCCCTAGCACTCTGCTGCTCACGGTGTTGGGTTGCCTTATAAGCAAAGTTTTCACAGACTGAAAAGAGGGGAGCGTTGGGGAGATATGGGGTATCCTGCTGTAGTGGGCCACCCTTTAATAATGCCAGCGTATCTCCAGCTGAGCCACGTTTGGGAGCCCATGCAGGTCCAGCTGTCTGAACCGCAGATTTGCCATATCTTTAGCTGCTCAGTCTGGGGAATCCAGAGTCAGGATTACATCCTTGGATATCTGTAATAAAAAGAATGCAGATACTTCTTTCCCGATTTTATTACCTAGTCTCTCTCTTTTTTAAAAGAACAAATACAAAAATAAATACAATACAAAATACAGTGCTGTCTCTTTTAACGAGGTGCAGTTTCAGACTCCATTGTCTTTCATTTACACCTGCCAGCTTGAATTTATAATGAAAGGACATAATTGGAATAAAAAATACATGACTCCTTTGCTGCCTAGACATAATTGACGTAAAAGCTCTGCCTAACCGCCTGAGCAGAAGCCTATTTCTACATGGGTGATTATTAAATTAGGCTATATTTCAGATACTCTAAAGGTGTTTTGAAAAGTGATGCCTGGAATCTTTTTTGTAATGAAAGTAATGCTGCTTTGTTTCTTTGAAGTACTATTAATGCAACATGTAATGGGTAAAACAGTCCTTTTAAACTGAATTTTGTGGTAGCCTCCACTGGGCCTATTTAGTCTGAATTACCTACTGCAGATTTAGGGAAACTTTTTTTAGCCCCAAAGCTGCATTTCTCTCTGGGCAACCTTCATATGTGAGTGTATGTATATGCACAAACCAGGGGACAGAAGCAATAGTGGGAGGAGCAATTAATGCAAATTCCACCTTTGTTCAATAGGCAAGTTTCTACACACACACACACACACACACACACACAGTCTGCTGCTGACCTGTTCCAATGGGTGCTTCCCAACTGATTGATGGTGACAAGCATCTCACCAGCATGGGCCACAAACTCCCCTGCATCAAGGCCTCTAGAGACCAAAGCCAGCACATGGAATTTAGTTTAGATGAGAACACCCACCTTAAACTTAGCAAGTGTTCTGGCTTCTCCTTCACCACACCCTCTAATGTCTACCAAATATTTTGGAAAAGAGTCCATTTGTTCTCCTTAGGTATGGCTGGCTCCTGAGATATCACCACCAAATTTAGCACAAGTGTTTCCAAGGTGGGAATGGCAGTCTTTGTTGGCTGTTGAATGCTGGCAGTCATTTTTAACCAAGAAAGTGGACCAAAATATGACTTTGACGTGACTTAACCGGTTTTCTGGCATTGGTTCTGCCACCTCTTGTGATATCATTGTCAAACCATGGTCGGGCTGATGGGCTTCATCACTGTTTGAATGCCGGCTGCTATTTTGAACCAAGCTGGCAGACCAAAATGGCACTTTTTTTTTGCAATTTCACCCATTTTGTACATAGGTTTGACTTGCTCTCGATATATCATCACGACTCAGTATGAGAGTCACCAGGGTGGTGGTCTACATCAATATGTGGGTGCCAGCCACAATTTTGTTTGTTTGTTTAAGCCGTCCATGATTTTGAAATAAGATAGTAGACCAAAATGTTAATTTGGCATACCTTCACAATGATTTGGCTCAGTTTGGCTGCCTCTCAATATATCATCACCAGAAATTGGGAAAATCACCAGGACCAGATGGCCTGACGGCCAAATACTACAAAATGTTGAAAGAATGGCTGACACAACCATTGAAGGAAGTTTGCAATGAAATTTTGAAGGGGAAAAAGGCACCTGAATCGTGGAAAGAGGCTTTCATCTCACTTATACCGAAAACAGAGACTGAGAAGAACCAGGTTAAAAACTACCGCCCTATATCTTTACTCAATGTGGATTACAAAATTTTTGCAGACATTTTGGCAAAAAGATTGAAAAGAGTTTTAGCAGAAGAGATTCATAAGGACCAAACAGGCTTTCTCCCAGGTAGACATATGTCAGACAATGTGAGAAACATTATAGATATTTTGGAGCTGCTGGATGTTGACATTAATAGGAAAGCAGTTTTGATTTTTGTGGATGCGGAGAAAGCCTTTGACAACATTTGTTGGACTTTTATGAAAAAGAATCTCCAAGGGATGGGGGTAGGCCAAGGTTTTGAAAACGGTATAGGTGCAATATATTCTCAACAAAAGGCCAAATTAATTGTAAATAATGTGGTAACAGAAGAAATACCTATAGAAAAAGGTACACGACAGGGTTGCCCAATATCCCCTTTGCTTTTTATATCAGTCCTGGAGGTATTGTTAAACATGATTAGAAAGGACCAGTTGGTTAAAGGAGTTCAGGTCGGAGTTAGACATTATAAATTAAGAGCATTTGCAGATGATCTAGTATTGACTTTGCAACAGCCAGATACTAGTACTAAAAGAGTATTAGAATTAATTGATATATTTGGTCGAGTAGCAGGTTTTAAATTGAATAGACAAAAAACGAAAGTGTTGGAAAAAAATTTAACAATGGAAGAAAGAGAGAGTTTTCAGAATGAAACAGGCTTGGAGATAACAAAAAGGGTAAAATACCTGGGGGTAAACTTAACATCCAAGAATGTGAACTTATTTAAGGACAATTATGAAAAATGTTGGTCAGAAGTTAAAAAAGATCTGGAAATATGGTCAAGGCTGAAACTTTCCTTGCTAGGCCGAATCGCTACTATTAAGATGAATGTACTGCCTAGAATGTTGTTTTTATTCCAGACGTTGCAGATTGTGGACAAGATGGAATGCTTCAAGAAGTGGCAGAAAGATATATCAAAATTTGTCTGGCAGGGCAAAAAGCCCAGAATTAAATTTAAGATTTTAACTGACGCAAAGGATAGAGGGGGGTTTGCCCTGCCGGACTTAAGACTTTATTATGAATCAGCAGCTTTCTGCTGGATGAAACACTGGCTACTTCTTGAGAACACTGACATTTTGGATCTGGAAGGGTACGATAATAGTTTTGGTTGGCATGCATACTTATGGTACGACAAGGTAAAGGTGTATAAAAGCTTTAAAAACCATATTGTAAGGAAAGCATTGTATAACGTTTGGATTAGATACAAAGATTTGTTGGAAAGTAAAACCCCTAGGTGGGTGTCACCAATGGAAGCTAGGGAAGTAAAAAAGCTTAATATGGATTCTAAATGGCCAAAATATCATGAGATTTTAGAATACGATGGTGAAAGGGTGAAACTTCAGAGTTATGAGAAACTAAAGCCTAAGGTCCGAGATTGGTTGCATTACCATCAAATAAATGAGACGTTTAAACAGGACAGGAAAATAGGATTTCAGAAAGAGAAGTCAAAATTAGAAACAGAATTGTTGGAACCCAATACTAAGAACTTATCAAAAATGTATAACTTGCTGCTAAAATGGAATACACAGGATGAAACGGTGAAATCAGCTATGATTAAATGGGCACAAGATATCGGTCATGATATTATGTTTGCTGACTGGGAACAGTTATGGACCACCGGTATTAAATTTACTGCATGTAATGCATTAAGAGAAAATATTATGAAAATGATCTACCGGTGGTACATGACCCCAGTCAAGCTTGCAAAAATTTATCATTTGCCTAATAATAAGTGTTGGAAATGTAATGAGACTGAAGGCACTTTCTACCACCTTTGGTGGACCTGCCCAAAGGTTAAAGCTTTCTGGGAAATGATCTATAATGAAATTAAGAAGGTCCTTAAGTGGACTTTTCCTAAGAAACCAGAGGCTTTCCTCTTGGGCATGGTGGGCCAAGCGGTGTCAAGGAAGGATAGGACTTTCTTTATGTATGCCACTACAGCAGCAAGAATTCTACTGGCAGAGTATTGGAAGACGCAAGAACTACCTACTCTGGAAGAATGGCAAACAAAGGTGATTGACTTTATGGGACTGGCCGAGATGACGGGCAGAATCCGGGACCAGGGGAAAGAGACAATGGAAGAGGACTGGAAGAACTTCAAAATATATCTTAAAAATAATTGCAAAATTGAGGAATGTTAGGATGTCAGGGGGTAAGAAGTAAAGAATTGCAGCAGTAAACAAAAAAACTTAAGAAACTTTTACGAAAGGGAACTAAGACAGTGGACTTAAGGGTTGCTAAAGAATTATTAAACAAGGATGCAGGGATGGGGAGGTATGGGGAAGTCAAAGAAAGAAGGGTAAGAACCGATGAGTATGATGTGATACTGTTTTATATTGTTCTTTATTATATTTGTGGAAATTAATAAAAATTATTATAAAAAAAAAAAAATCAATATATCATCACCAAACTCAGCATGAGGGATGCTGGGGGTAGAGGCCATAGTCTTATTTGCTGTTTGAATGCTGGGCACCATTTTGAATCAAAATGGCAAACAAAAATGTGACTTTGACATGACCCCATATTTGGCATGATGGGTCCAAGCTCACAAATTACACTATCCACTTTAAAATCACAATTTCTAAAAATACCCAAGCAGTGATAGACACTCTGTGCTCTCTCTCTCTCTCTTACACACACCCACACCCACACCCACACACCCACACACCCACACACACCCACACACCCACACAGAGGATTCCAGCCTCTCTGGTGTATGAATGCTTAACCAGCTACAACTGTCTCCCATGACACATCAAACATCCATTTTTTAAAAAAGAAGCTTGTGTTGCTTTCTTCATTATGATGTTATGTGTCTGGGCTTTTTATTTTGCATGTTTTTGTTTTTTAGTTCAAAGCAAATGAGTAAACAATGTGTCAATCTTTTATTAATGATGCTCTCAATATAGCTATCTTCTAGCACATAAGAAGTGTGCTGCAGGCAGCTTTCTGTAGCCTTTCCATGCGCTTCTTTACTGTGATAAATTCTGGCTCTATTTAAGAAAAGCTCCATTCCCTTGCTATTCTTGTGTCTCTCCTCCCCCCCCCCTTTCCTTTCTAGAATCCGATTGGTTCCACTCCTAGGTGAACTGTAAAACTTTGAAATTAAATGGGTTTATTTTAATAATGTTTCATGCTTGACTGTTTGATGAAACTTTGCATTATATTCCAGGCTGCTGACATTTATTTATTTTTATGTCATATTCATGGGAGGGTTATTCCAGAAAATGTCATTACCACCATTCTTTTGGTTAGCACAATGTAATTTAAGAAGTCACTTCTTTTTAGGATAACGTCCTAATTATTCATCACAAGAAAACCTCTGGATGTGTCTCAAGGAAGTATTTAAATTGTCAGGAGTTGAAATTTATGAGGAGGCTTAAAATCATGACGGGAGCTGCATGGATTCTATTGATCACCTGGGAATTAGAACAGAAGCACAGGAAATAAAACCAAATAAATCATTGAAATAATGGTTTCTAGGTAGGAGGGAGTCAGGGAGGAACTCAGGGAGAAGCCACCATTCAGATTGGTCCATTGACAGGCAAACCTACAAACATGCTAAGCCAGAATCAGTGTCAACATCAGGTTTTGGAAGCCCCTTGAGCAAGACACTCTCCCTGGGCTCCCTGCTCTCCAGGAGTCAACCTCCTCATGGCCATTATCACCAGTTGTGCCACTAACTTGCTTGCCAGGCCAAGAGTCCATGAGCAAGAAGGCAGTGGAATCCACTCAGCCTCCTCTTACTACCCTTGTAGGGCAGCGGCTGAACAAGGAGCAAAAAGGGTTTTCTCCTGTGTGTGTTTCTTGTGGCTGATTAGCTGTTCTCCCTGTGCAAAGGTCAGAGGGGGCAGGGTTTCTGTTGAGGTAGGTGATTAGCTGTGGGAGGAGCTTATCAAAGCTTGTAGGGCAGCGGCGCGCGCCTGGCGGCGCGCACAATTTGATCTATCTTTAGATTTAGGGGAGCTGTTCTCAAACATTTGTTGGGGGAGACCTAGGGTTTTTTGGGGGGAGGGGAGTTACTTGTCCTGCCTGCACACTTCTTATGATGGAGGACCACTGTAGCCAGCCCCAGCGACACGTTCTCAAGATGGAGAGTGAGGGAACAGCTGCAGTCGCCTGCGGTTCCTGCACAATGTTTGCCATCTTGCCAAAGGTTGCAGGCAGCTTTACCTGCAGCAATTGCATGTTGATTGCCCTCTTAAAAGACAAAGTCCAGCAACTGGAGGAACGTGTGGCTACGCTCCAAAGAATTAGAGAGCTGGAGCTCTTCTTGGAAGCAACAGAGCACACCGTCTCCACCAAGGAGGAGACAGGGGACTCCCCTGAGAAGGAGGCTAGTTCACCAACACAGGAGCCAGATATATGGAGAAACGTGACTCAAAGAAGTAGGAGGCCCAGGGTTTGCTCTGATTGTTTAGAAATACACAATCGCTTTGAGGTCCTCTCCCCTAGCATGGAAGACGAAGAGCAGACTCCATTTGAGGATCTCTCCCTCGTTACAGTCGATCAGGTATATGAAGACGAGCAGCAAAGTCAGTCCTCAGGGAATGTGCAGGCGACCTTGGAACGGACAGATCACGGAAGAACCCCGACCAAACCTAAGAGGAGGCGTGTAGAGGAGGCGTGTAGTGGGATTCCCTACTGAGGGGAACAGAAGCAGTGATCTGTGGGCCTGACAAGATGTCTCGGGAAGTGTGCTGTCTCCCCGGGGCTAAGATCCAAGATGTAACAGAACGACTACAAGGAATCATAAAACCCACTGACAAATACCCCTTCCTCTTGGTTCATGTGGGAACCAATGACACTGCAAGCAATAGCCTCCAGAAGATCAAAAGAGACTATTAGGCTCTGGGCAGGAAATTGAAGCAATTAAATGCACAAATTGTCATCTCATCTGTCCTCCCAGTTGAACGACGTGGCCCAGGGAGAGAGGGAAAAATAGTGGAAGTGAACAGCTGGCTTCGCAAATGGTGTAAACAGGAACAGTTTGGATTCTTAGATCACGGACTGCAGTTTCTTGAAGATGGACTTCTGGCAAGCGATGGGCTGCACCTCACAACGGTTGGGAGGAATGTTTTTGCCAAAAATCTCAGAAACCTCATCAGGAGGGCTTTAAACTGACTAACGTGGGGGAGGGAGACAGTGCTCCTGAAGGTAGGAGTCTATCAATTGATGAAGATGATCATCCAAATGTCATAGACCAAATGGAGCAAACAGCACGCAGACCTAGTGGTGGGAGGAAAAAATCCTTAAATAAGAGACACGGGGCAATGATTAATGGACTTCAATGTCTGTACACTAATGCGCAAAGCATGGGTAATAAACAAGATGAGCTTGAGCTTTTGGTACAGCAAACTAAATATGACATAATAGGCATCACTGAAACCTGGTGGGATAAGTCCCATGACTGGAATGTAAAAATGGAGGGTTACAATCTATTTCAGAGAAACAGACCAGACAAGAAAGGAGGAGGAGTGGCGTTATATGTCAGGGATGTGTATACCTGTGAAGAGATCCAAGATTTAGAACCTCAAAGCCAAAGTGAGAGCATTTGGGTCAAAATTAAGGGAGAGATGAATAACAGGGACCTCATTGTGGGAGTTTACTATAGATCCCCAAGCCAAACGGAGGACATAGATGATGCCTTCCTGGAACAGATGGCCAAGCATGCAAAAGGAAGGGAGATAGTAGTAATGGGGGACTTCAATTACCCGGATATTTGCTGGATGTCAAACTCAGCCAAGAGCATAAGGTCAAACAGATTCCTCACTGGCCTTGCAGACAACTTCATTGTCCAGAAAGTGGGAGAAGCAACAAGAGGAACAGCCATTTTAGATCTGGTCCTAACCAATGTTGATGACCTGGTTAGTGGGGTAGAAGTGGAAGGATCATTAGGCGCGAGTGCTCATGTTCTTCTGAAGTTTACTATACAGCGGAAAGGAGCAGCCAAGCATACTAGGACTCAATTTCTTGACTTTAAGAAAGCCGACTTCATAAAACTTAGGGAAGTGCTGGGTGAGATCCCATGGACAGTAATACTAAAAGGAAAGGGAGTTCATGATGGCTGAGAGTTTGTTAAGAGGGAGATAGTAAAAGCACAACTTCAGGCAATACCAATGAGACGGAAACATGGAAGGTGCCTAAAGAAGCCAGGGTGGCTATCTAAAGAACTTTTAACTGAGTTAAGATTAAAAAAGGATGTGTACAAAAAATGGAAAAGGGGGGAAACCACCAAAGAGGAATTCAAACAAATAGCCAGCACGTGTAGACACAAAGTCAGAAAAGCTAAAGCACAGAATGAACTCAGGCTTGCTAGAGAGGTTAAAAGCAACAAAAACGGCTTTTATGGGTATGTTCGTAGCAAAAGGAAGAACAAAGAAACAGTGGGGTCACTCAGAGGAGAAGATGGTGAAATGCAAACAGGGGACACAGAAAGGGCTGAACTCCTCAATGCCTTCTTTGCCTCAGTCTTCTCCGATAAAGAAAACATTGCCCGACCTGAAGAATCTGGAGCAAATGATTCAGCAGAGGAAACACAGCCCAGAATAACTAAGGAGATAGTACAAGAATACTTGGCTAGTTTAGATGTATTCAAGTCTCCAGGGCCAGATGAACTGCATCCAAGAGTATTAAAAGAACTGGCAGATGTGATCTCAGAACCACTGGCAGTCATCTTTGAGAATTCCTGGAGAACAGGCGAAGTCCCGGCAGACTGGAGGAGGGCAAATGTTGTCCCTATTTTCAAAAAGGGGGAAAGAGAGGACCCAAATAATTACCGCCCAGTCAGTCTGACATCAATACCAGGGAAGATTCTGGAGCAGATCATTAAGCAAACAGTTTGTGAGCACCTAGAAAGGAATACTGTGATCACCAATAGTCAGCATGGATTTCTGAAAAATATGTCGTGTCAGACTAACCTGATCTCATTTTTTGACAGAATTACAAGCCTGGTAGATGAAGGGAATGCAGTGGATGTAGCCTACCTTGATTTCAGCAAGGCATTTGACAAGGTGCCCCATGATATTCTTGTAAAGAAGCTGGTAAAATGCGGTCTTGACTATGCTACCACTCAGTGGATTTGTAACTGGCTGACTGACTGAACCCAAAGGGTGCTCATCAATGGTTCCTCTTCATCCTGGAGAAGAGTGACTAGTGGGGTGCCACAGGGTTCTGTCTTGGGCCAAGTCTTATTCAACATCTTTATCAACGACTTGGATGATGGACTCAAGGGCATCCTGATCAAATTTGCAGATGACACCAAACTGGGAGGGGTGGCTAACACCCCAGAGGACAGGATCACACTTCAAAACGACCTTGACAGATTAGAGAACTGGGCCAAAACAAACAAGATGAATTTTAACAGGGAGAAATGTAAAGTATTGCACTTGGGCAAAAAAAATGAGAGGCACAAATACAAGATGAGTGACACCTGGCTTGAGAGCAGTACATGTGAAAAGGATCTAGGAGTCTTGGCTGACCACAAACTTGACATGAGCCAACAGTGTGACGCGGCAGCTAAAAAAGCCAATGCAATTCTGGGCTGCATCAATAGGAGTATTGCATCTAGATCAAGGGAAGTAATAGTGCCACTGTATTCTGCTCTGGTCAGACCTCACCTGGAGTACTGTGTCCAGTTCTGGGCACCACAGTTCAAGAAGGACACTGACAAACTGGAACGGGTCCAGAGGAGGGCAACCAAAATGGTCAAAGGCCTGGAAACGATGCCTTATGAGGAACGGCTAAGGGAGCTGGGCATGTTTAGCCTGGAGAAGAGGAGGTTAAGGGGTGATATGATAGCCATGTTCAAATATATAAAAGGATGTCACATAGAGGAGGGAGAAAGGTTGTTTTCTGCTGCTCCAGAGAAGTGGATACGGAGCAATGGATCCAAACTACAAGAAAGAAGATTCCACCTAAACATTAGGAAGAACTTCCTGACAGTAAGAGCTGTTCGACAGTGGAATTTGCTGCCAAGGAGTGTGGTGGAGTCTCCTTCTTTGGAGGTCTTTAAGCAGAGGCTTGACAACCATATGTCAGGAGTGCTGTGATGGTGTTTCCTGCTTGGCAGGGGGTTGGACTCGATGGCCCTTGTGGTCTCTTCCAACTCTATGATTCTATGATTCTATGATTCTACCCCTGTGGTCTGGGTCAGAGAGAACAAACAGGCTCCAGGAGTGAAGAGGAGGAGAAGGTCCAGGTCAGCTTTTGTGAGTATGCCCCCTGCCAAGGGGTGGGTTCATAGCAGCTGCCCAACTATGCCAGCGCTTAAGCGTCCCTGACCAGAATGCATACAATTTAGTTGGATTAGGTTCACTAAACATTGGCCTAGCTGACCTGGAGTGATCCCTGAGCATGCAACAGAATGATGGGTTAGGACAGAAAGGTGCCTAGATTGGGCAGCACCATTTCAGATGGAAAAGAGTCCAACCAACTAGAAAACCAGGCAGGAACAGACTTCTCCCCAGAACCTCTGTGGGTGGGAACCTCCACGGTGAGCATTTGGGTTGCTGTTTTCTGAATCTTTTCCAGTTCTACAATATCCATTTTGAGGTGGCCAGAAATATACACGGTATCCAAGATGTGGTTACACCATACATTTGTTTAATGGTACTATGATATCAGGGACGCAGGTGGCACTGTGGGTTAAAGCCTCAGCGCCTAGGGCTTGCCGATTGAAAGGTCGGCGGTTCGAATCCCTGCGGCGGGGTGCGCTCCCGCTGCTCGGTCCCAGCGCCTGCCAACCTAGCAGTTCGAAAGCACCTCCGGGTGCAAGTAGATAAATAGGGACCGCTTACCAGCGGGAAGGTAAACGGCGTTTCCGTGTGCGGCTCTGGCTCGCCAGAGCAGCGATGTCACGCTGGCCACGTGACCCGGAAGTGTCTCTGGACAGCGCTGGCCCCTGGCCTCTTAAGTGAGATGGGCGCACAACCCCAGAGTCTGTCAAGACTGGCCCGTACGGGCAGGGGTACCTTTACCTTTTACCTTACTGTGATATCAGCAGTTTTATTTCCAATTCCTTTCCTAATGATCCTTAATATGGATTCTGCCTTTTCCGTAAGCGTCATGCTGTGAAAAGTCAGGGGTTGTTTAAGACAATATGCTGCTTGAGGCAAAGGATAAGATAGCACCCCATTCCACACAGCATCTGACTACATAGAATCATGGAATCATAGAGCTGGAAGAGACCTCAAAGGCCATCTAGTCCAACCCCCTGCCAAGCAGGAATCTCAGCTAAAGCATCCATGACAGATGGCCATCCAACCTCTGGTTGAAAACCTGCAAGTAAGGAGAGTCCACCATCTCCCGAGGGAAACCGTTCCACTCTTGAACAGCTTTTACTGTCATAAAGTTCTTCCTGATATTTAGTTGGAATCTCCTTTCTTGCAGCTTGAAGTCATTGGTTTGAGTCCTACCCTCCAAAGCAGGAGAAAACCCATCTTGCTCCATCTTTTATGTGACAGCCCTTGAGATATTTGAAGATGGCTATTGTATCTCCTCTCAGTCTCCTCTTTTCCAGGCTAAACATACCCAGCTCCTTCAAGCGCTCCTCGTATGGCTTGGTTTCCAGACCCTTGATCATCTTGGTCTCCCTCCTCGGCACATGTTCCAGCTTGTCAACATCCTTCCTAAATTGTGTTGTCCAGAATTGTACACAGTATTCCAGGTGTGGTCTGACCCAGGCAGAAGAGAGTGGGACTGTGACTTCCCTTGATCTGGACACTAGGCTTCTGTTGATGGAGCCTAGAATAGCATTAGCTTTTTTTGCTGCTGCATCACACTGCTGACTCATATTAAGCTTGTGGTCCACTAAGCATGAGTTAGTTAGTTTATTTTTTGCTGCTGCGTAGGAACTGTCTTATATCAATAGTCAATAGTGCATCTAGTACAGTATTTTCTGCGCTGACTGTCTGTGGAGCAGCATTTAATATATATTTTGGCAAGTGGCTTGACTGTCCATCCAGGCATGTCCAACACGTTAATTGTAATTGACCAGTTGATCACAGGATTGTTTTTGGTTTTGGGAGAGAGAGAGAGAGAGAGGGAAGGAGAATCACGAAGCAACAAAGGAAACAACTTGGAAGGGAAAGAGTTGAGAGAGAGAGAGAGAGAGAGAGAGAGAGAGAGAGAGAGAAGCTGGCTCCTCATATCTGTGTAAACTAATATAAAAATATAGTTTGACTTTTCTCACTTGTTTAATTACTTTTCCATCTAGTAACTATTTGGATCTGTCATGATGATATCCAGACATAACTACTGTATCTGTGAAATAAAGATCCATTTATTTATTTATTTATTTATTTATTTATTTATTTAATAAACTTAAATGACTTTGGAGGGGAACGCTAGCTGAAAAATGACAATGGGAGAGTGTGGTAGATCACTTCCAGTCTTTGATACTGGATAGTAGATCACAGCCTACTTGAAGTTAGACATGCCTGCTCTATAGGTTTTGCCATCTCTCAAGTTATTGTTGCCAAACCAGCAGGAGGGTACCGGAGGTGGGGGTGGGGGTCTTGGTCAATGTTTGGATGCTGGGTGCAATTCTGCTTCAAGATGGCAGACCAAAAGGAGACTTTGATGTGACTTTGCCCATTTCTTTGGTATAACAGGTCCAAACTCATAATTCACACTATTTATTTAAAAAGCACAGTGTTTTTGGGTTACTACAAATTCTCAGGCAGTGATGTGCAATCCCCGCTAATAACTTCATAAAGGGGCTACAAAAGCACTGGTGGAGGAACGGGGGTGGGGGGAGTGCACCGCCCCTGGCACCATCAGGGAGGGGGGTATCATCATGACTGCCTCCCTGGACACATGCCGCACATCCCCCATCGCACCGGGTGCCACACCCCCACGGGCGACGTGCCACACCCCGGGACGTGCACCATGCCCCCCTGAACATGGTGGGGGGAGTGAGAGGGGGGAGTGTTTATGTGCGAGATTTTTGTGTCAGTGTCAGCTGGGGAAGTTCTCTTTCTATTCATTAATAGGTTTTCATTGGCAGTGAGGGAGATTAGGGAGCCCAGGGCCCGGTTGCTTGCCTTCAGTTGACTGCAGAGAGGTTTTTTTTGGGGGGGGGGGGGCAGTTGTTAGGTCAAGTTAGCCATATCAATTTGTATGCTGTTGGTGGGTTCTTGTTGTTGTCATGTTGGGCTGTGTGTGTAATAAAAGTGAGCCAAACTGGGGCAAGGCATCCTCTTTTATTTGTCCCCGTGTCAGTTTCAGTTTGTTGGTTAGCTTTTCTAGTAAGGCTGTTTCCCTTTATATATGATTTCTGGCTTAGATATGCCCTGAATGCAGGGGGTGGGGGATGGAAGAAAAAATGAATGGGATGCTCAGTCCATGGAATAGTTCATGGCTGCTCAGTTCATCAGCCAATGAATTCCAGTATGAATGAATTTCCAGGGGGTGGTGGGGGTAGAGAATAAAAGCTAGCCTATTGAGGTGAAGTTCAGGTCACCTTGTACACCTATTTTTTCTCCCTCCCACTCATCCTTCAGTGGCTAATGCTTGAATTTCTGCTCCCTTGCCTCGTTCATCTGTTTGTTAGTCTGGGAATGTCATGTTGTTTTACTTGTTCAAATTGGAAACATATTGTAAAAGTGTTGGTGTCAGGTGATAATTAATGCACTCAGTGACGAATTCAATTACCAAATGATTATAAAGGCTGCAGAGTTGTCACAAGCAGGGTGGGGGGATAAATCTACAACTGTTGTGCTAGGAATAAAAAATAGCCATGATTTTGGATTTTTTGATGGGATTCAAAACATTCCCTAAGCATTGCATATCCTCTATTAAATGAAGCAATGAGGGACCATTAGCTGCCGTGGTTTAGGATGTCACATAATCAGGAGATGATTCATCAGCACCAGCACCCCAAACTCACTGCCATAATTACGTGAAACGCAGAAGGAAAATCCCAGTATGGATCCATCTTGGGTACTGTGTATTGGTGTCAAAGTGCACATTTAGTGCCTTGTTGCAGTTCAGAATCTTCAGGGGAAACGCCATACTTTGCTCCTTCCAGATCAAATTATTGCAATGCCGTCTATGTGGAGATGCCCTTGGAGACAACTTGGAAAATTCAGTTGCTCCAAAATGCAGCAACCAGATTGCTGGCTGGGGTTCCATTTAGAGTTCCTACAGCCCCCATTTTAAACCAGATGCACTGGTTGCCAGTTTGTTTCCAGGCCCAATTCAAGGTGCTCAAAGCCTTAAACTACTCAGACTCCAAATGTCTGAAAGTCCATCTCCTTCCCTACAGACCCCTCAGGTGCCGAGATCAGCACACAGATCCCTCTTGAGCTCCATGGCAACTGGCCCTCTCTTTGGCAGCCTCTAGCTTGTGGAACTCCCCACCAAGGTGTGACTGGCGCCTTCATTATGCAGCTTCCAGAGGATACTGAAGATGCACCTCTCTACCGTGGCCTTTGGACATTTGAGGCATACATTTTTAGGACCCACCCTGTTTTTATGGCTATAAGTTGTTTTACATTGTGTTTTACATTGTGTTTTTAGGGTAATGGGGGAAAGAAAGAAAGAAAGAAAGAAAGAAAGAAAGAAAGAAAGAAAGAAAGAAAGACCCTAAATATTTTATAACACAAGATGCTGGCTACACATACGTTCTGTGTGAACCCATGTTTATGTCTCTTCTGTGCATGAGGGACAGTGGAACATAACAGTGATATGCAGAGCCCCAGAGTGTGGGGTTTGCAGCCCAATCACAAATGCATGTTTTGCTAGACAGGCATAGGGCTAAGTACACAGAGAGTCTTTCAACTTCCTAGAGAGGACCCTCTGTGTGGTGACTTCCCCTGCTTCCTCTGGGTAGGAATTCTGTAACAAAGGAGATAATCTTTTATATTTTGTCCTGCCTCTGAGAGGACTCTCTCTTCCACTAGGCTTCTAAACTAAGCAGAAATGTTTAGCTGATTCTCTTGCTTTCAGCCATGTTTGTTTTGCTGTAACTTAGAAATATTTTTCTGCATTCTACTTTGCTGTATTTGCTGCCTGCGTTGAAATGTAAGTAAACCTTTTATCTTACTGAAAATGTGTGGTTCATTCTCTGCAATGGGGGAAAGTGGGGGGGGGGGAGTTCAGGAGACCACAATTAAATTCCAAAACTTCAGTAAACTGTAAAACATGTAAGTGTTTTCACTCTGTTGAAAAAGTATTCATAGCCTTTTACTTTCTGTATTTCTCCCACAGATGTGGGAAAGGAGGTTTACATTTTAATCTGCCAATTTAACCCTCAAACCATCTCCTACCCAGAGAAGGTTTTTTCTTATGAGACAAGCATGTTACTTTGTCTCCCTTGTTGACCCAGTAACATAACTGGGGGAATGATGGAACCAAGACACCTTGCATCTTTCCCAGCATGCCCTCATCATTTCACCCTAGTCCCTACCTGTTGGAAGGAACTATTGTAGAGCATCTCATACATTACCAGAAATGAGACAACATGAAGGGAATACTTGGATGCTGTTGTGCATGCTAATTTCAGCCCCTGGAGATACTGGGGACCATGGGAAGTTTATTTCCCAGGACTCCCAGCACCACTGAACCCTGCCTTTGCCCAGTGTTGTGGAACTATAGCCGGAATGGATATATGCATGCACAGTTACAGCTAGGATTAAGCCACTAAAGTGCAGCTGTAATACAAGAGCCAGTTAATAACCCTGTCTCTTCTTGTTGCTTGCTAGTGTTATAATACCCCCCCCCCCCACCAAGGAAAAGAGGATACTGAAAAGAAATGAATGAGATTGTTTGGATATTTCTCACTTCCATTACTGACAGCTACCTCTGTCCCCCCACCCCCTGAATCTGTGCCAAAGGTCCACCGAAAGCAAGGAATCTCTTGAAATGGCATTTACTGTGGATATGCTGCAGTTTTGCTGCTAAGAGATAGATGGTCAGTAAATGAAAAAGATAACGAGCCTCCAGAATAATAATGTCAGTGGACAAATGTGGGGGGGTGGGGACCCTAGACTTCTCAAATGATGTGTCTTTTAAAAAAATGGATGGAGCATTAAAATCAATTTCTATTCTTCATTCTGTGTAGCATGACACTGCTTGGAGTAGACTAAGAACATTTTGCAGGGGGCTGCTGGCATCAGACAATTTAATTTATTTCTCTAGTGCTTCAAGTACAGCCACAATGCACAAGGGAGTTTCCTGCAGAAATATGTTTCTGTTAAAGTGTCTGGATTGTTTTATTTTATTCTCTGCCAGGAGCATTCCTAGATAGGGACATAAGAGTCTTCATCCATAGGCCCATGACCCCAAGGTGTATATGCTAATTTATAGGAAGAGAGGCAAATTCTGCCAACTTTCAGAGTGAAAAAACAAACAAACTCCGACTCTGACTGCGAGGACTCAGCCGGCCAGGGGCTGGAGTCTCCCTGGTGCAGCATCTGGCAGTGTTACCAGCTACCCTATAAGCCTGAGGACACCAACCTTGAGACCATGGACACATTTTTGAGTGGGTGCCATGGGTGCTATTTCCTCTGGTCACTACTCTCCCCTGGATCAGTCCCTCACATAGAAATAGAAAGGAAGAAAACACAGACGTACACTTCACTTTCCCAAATGATCTGGGTGAAAGTCAGATCCAGTAGAAGTGGCAGCCCATGAAACAGATTCAGATTGACATACTCTGAGTACCTCTCTCCCAGAATTATATTTTGCACGAAAGGCAGCTTCCATATTTTCTCCAAAGGCAGCCCTACATTATACACTTTGCAGTAGTCTAGTCCTAATTTCTGCTTCTGCTGCTTCCTTCTCCTCTTCTTCCTCCTTCCTCCACTGCACTGCTGAACAGTCATCCCTGGCCATTGGCTATGCTGGTTAGGGCTGATGGGAGTTGTAGTCCAAAACACCTGGTGGGCACCAGTTTGGGGAAGGCTGTCATAGACAGGGTGTGTGTGTGTGTGTGTGTGTGTGTGTATGTGTGTGCCATCCTACTGAGTATCCTTTGCCATGCCTAAATTAGCTCTCTGGATTCTAGTCCATATCTACTACTTAGGGAGGGATGTGTTCTTGGGGGAAAGCTTTGTCTCTAGAGGAAATGATAGGGCAGCATCAGAAATCCGTCAGGAGGAACCAGTTGAGCTTTCTCTGTTACTTCTGCTTTTTTGGTAGAAATAAAAGAAAGGGTTTTTACCTGGAGCCTAATCATATAGTTCTGCCCTTCAGCTTACAGGTGAATATGAACTCGGCTGATAAGCCACTTCACAAAATTGCTTTCTCCGTGTTGGTGGAGCATTTCTTGCTTTTCAATAAAGCAGATGTGGCACCTGGATGTATTTCAGATTTTGGCCCTGCAGTAATCCAGACAATATACCTGTTAGCAGCTAGCAGGCTTAGGCTTGAATGACGGTGGAGGCCTTGTAGGCCTTGCCTTACTTCTTCTGCTCTGCTTCTGCTCTCCAGAACCTTTGTCTCATGACACACACATGGCTTTTATAACATTCAGGAAGGGTTAAGGAATGGATATCAGAACGAATTTGTACACATTACACTTTGTAACTGTTAAGTTGTGGGTGAACAAGTTGTGGGGATGATGCAGCAATTCTTCAAACAGCTCTTGTTTATTCAGAGGCCAGAACAGAACTGAGCTGAAGGGTTCAGTCAGCCTGCTTATATAGAGCTCCAGTACACATAATTGTAACAACTTTTCTAAAACTATCCAATCACTGAATGTCATTTTCGATCCCTTATTTGCATAACTATCTACAGTATCCCCCTGCTGGCCCAGGGTGAGAACTTCAGGACATAACAGTAACACTAATAATGTGTTATTAAAATGTGACACCAGAGGGCACTGCAGAGCAACCAGAAACCAGCAGTAAGGGAAACTGCCTTTTTACAGAGGAAACAATGTAAGGAACGTTTTTATTTTACCAGTATGCCCTGTGACATTTTAGAATGATATATCTAATAATGTTAAAAAGGTCAGTGTAGATCCAGCCTTAGATCAGGCAATTTCCAGTTTGTCTTACTTTTGCACAAGTCTTGACTCATATATCTGCTCTACTCTAACCTGCCCCAAAAGGAAATAAAATCAATCCATAACTAATTCTCATTTAAATATGCATTTTTATATGTTCCTCTCTATTAAAATGTGTCATTCTAGATGTATCTTGTTTCAAAAACACTACACATTCCGATGAGCTTGTTGAGCAAAGATCTGTACGACAACATTTAAAGAGGTGCAAAATCTGATGCATAGTTATTGCTCACAGTCAGCTTTGGAAAATGTGTTGCAAGTCAGAATAAAATAAAATAAAAAACCTACATATTATAGTTGCAGTGGAGGGGCAGACAGACAGGAAATGAAGGCAGCAGCAAGAATACAGGGAGTTCCTCTCACCTGGTCACTGTTTTAATCATTTTGGCAGTTGTATCATTTTGGTATAAAAGGAGAAGGAGAAATTCAATTCTGTTTGCACCTGAAGTTAAAGCAATGGGTACAAGCTATGATGCCATTGCTCCGCCTTCTCTGGTTGGAGGCAGCAATGCTTCTGAATACCAGTTTGTGGAAACCCCCGTGGGGAGAAGGCTGCTCTGGTGCGTGAGTCCTGCTTCAAGGTTTCCACAGACATCTGGCTGGCCACAGTGAGAATAGTTCTTATTGTGTTCTGACGTTCACTTTCTGAAAACACTACCATCCTTCAAAATGCACACTGCTCCAAATTTTGCAATGCGGTTCTCCAGCCAAGTAATGTATGGGGGGGGGGGTGCTTGGGCAAAATGTGCATAAAAATGCATTCTATTGAGGGAAATTGCCTTGCATATAATATAAGATGGGGGGGATTTCCATAATGTTTCTTTTAAACAAAAGTACACAAACTGATGTGAAAATGTAGACAAGTGAATTCAACATTGGAAAAATTGTTCTCTCAGTTATATGAGGGACACATCAAAGGAAACGCCTCTCTTGACACCAACCATAGGCAAGATTTGTTCTTTCAATATGGCACGGACCGGGTAGGCCAGCCTTTCCTGAGGTAATTCCTCCAGAGGTTTAGCAGTGCAACTCCCACCCTTCCGTTGGCCATGCTGGCTGGGGCTGGTGGGAGTTGTGGTCGAACACCATCTGGAGGGCAGCAGGATGAGGAGGGTTGGAATTCGATCCACAGAATCAAGAAAAGTGAAGACTGATTTCACAGGAACAGGAGTCTGAAAGGAAATTCCTAGTGAAATCCGCCTTCAGCTACATATCATCTCCTGCTGTGGGAGGGGTGGAGACCAGGTCCTTATCCCCATTTACAGTGACTCTCAGGAAAATTCTGATGGTCTGCTTATCTGGGATAGAAGTCTCACTTAAACTGAGTCGAGATTAACATTTCCGTTTTCCAGGTCTCCACTTAATGTACCGTGGATTAAGTGTTAAGTTGTGGGTTGACATAGCAGACGACACAGCGATCTCTCCAAAGCAGCTCTTTATTTTGTAAGCTGGAATAGAACTGACTAGCAAACAGCTCAGCCGGCCTGCTTTTATAGGCAGCTGGCTGTCAACATTGTAGCAACAACAACCCAGAGTTTCCCACCTAAAATAACTGACGTGGACCTGAGTGAAAACTATCTACAGACCTGAGTGAAAACTATATACAGTATCCCCCTGCTGGCCCAGGGTGAAACTTCACTACATAACATTAAGATTGACCATGGTGCGTTTTGCAGCATTGTCTCTCTTTGCGTCTGTCTCTCATTCAGATTTAAGGATCCCGTTTGCCCACAGACAATAGTCTGAATATTTCCCCATGCATCCATGCAATTTCTGTTTCTCTCCCCCCACCCTTTCTCTCTCCCACCCGTAAGGGCCTACATTCATTGTCAGGCAGGAGACTGGCTATCTTTCAGTTTGCCTTTACTTTGAGGATGAATAAAATGAAGATGTGTCTTTGTACAATCACACTGAAACAATTTCTGATCCAAAAACAGAGGGCAAAACAGGCTTTTACACTGATGTGCCCTCTCTCTCTCTGTGTGTGTGTGCGTGCGTGCATGTGTGTGTATGTGTGTGTGTGAGAGAGAGAGAGAGAGATAGTTTAGTAGCTCTTAGAAAAGCCTAGTTTTTAGAGACACAATATAATAGTAATAATAATAATAATAATAATAATAATAATAATAATAATTCTTATTTATATCCCACCCTCCCCAGCCGAAGCTGGGCTCATGGTGGCTAACAACAATAAAATAATACAACATTCTAAAATCATTTCATTATAAAATTAATTCAAATCAAATTGATGGCAACCATTGGGCTAGAGTTCTGTGAAGATTGCCAAAGGAGGGAGTCAGAATAATAATAATAATAAATAAATAAATAAATATGCAAGCCATAAATGGGATGAATATTTTTAAATACAGTGGTACCTCGGGTTACATGCGCTTCAGGTTACAGACTCCGCTAACCCAGAAATAGTGCTTCTGGTTAAGAACTTTGCTTCAGGATGAGAACAGAAATCGTGCTCCGGCAGCACAGCAGCAGGAGGAGGCCCCATTAGCTAAGGTGGTGCTTCAGGTTAAGAACAATTTCAGGTTAAGTACGGACCTCCGGAACAAATTAAGTACTTAACCTGAAGTACCACTGTACCAGCTTCTTAATAAAGATGTCAACCTCCCTCTACTGCTTCTTGTCTTCCCTCCCTCCTTTCCAGGGTCTGGAAACCAAACTTTATGTGTAACAGTTGAGGAAGTTGGCTATGTTTAGCCTGGAGAAAAGAAGACTGAGAAGTGATAGGATGGCCATCTTCTTATATCTGAAGGTCGCAAGCAAGCTTATTTTTTGTTGCTCCAGAGGGTGTGACCCAAACCAATGTGGCCTCACTTTTAAGCATTGTGTGGACATAGCTAATGCAAATTTGTCCTTAGGTTATGGTTATTTATTAGCTTAAAATCAGGGTCCTCTTAAGTTAAGTGGGTTTTTAAAAATAGTTATCCCAAACTTTCTTTTTAATTGAACCATTTGTCCCCTTGATAAGAAATCACTAAATATTTATTATGGTCACCGATGAGCTGCTATGTGCAATAAAACAAATTCCATTTGATAAACAAAGAACTTCTTTTCTATTGATTGCTGCCTTCAGAGTGTTTTTACCCTCTTTTCATTCCTCTTCCATGCATACAGAGAGCCACACACCTTCCTTTTTAGAGGGAGCATGTGTGTCCTTGAGTAACAGAAGTTTTATTCTGCAAGGTTTCAGGACACAATACATTACTATAGCAACAACTGATATTTGCAGCCTGGCTTGGTCACAATTAGCAGAGCGTAATGCAAGAATATCTCCATGGATTTTGCCATGCAACAACAACTCTCAGATATTAAGAACTGCTGGCATGAAAAGAAAAATCCCCACACTGCTGGGTCCCTGAAAATAATCCTGGCGCATGATTCCCAGCCAGTTCACAGATGGAGCTGTTTTTCCCTCTAACAAAAGACGGTTGCCCGATTCCCTCCCCCAGCAACTAATGCACATCAGCTGAGGCCTCCACTCAAGCTGACTGTGTGCTGCATCCATTTGCTGTGCAGTAACCTGCCATGTGCTGACTGAAGACAAAAAGTGTGTTCTTTTGCCTAAACATGAGAGCATAAGAGCCCTGCTGGATCAGGCCAATGGCCCATCTAATCCAGCATCCTGTTGTCACAGTGGCCAACCTGTGGGAAACTGGCAAGCAGGACCCAAGCCCAAGAGCTCTTCCCTCTTGTAGTTTCTAGCAACTAGCACCATTGTCTCCAGCTGGGACTGTCACGAAAACCCATAAGCCATCATGGCTGCTAATTGTCACACAGAGTCCTGAATTCCCAAATGCAAGCCTTTCTCTTCCCCCTCAAAAAAACTCAAATCTTTCTCCACCTTTTCAGGGAAAGAGAGAAGCACAGCCTGCTTCAGCTTCTCATTTGCATGCTCTCAGGGGCTTCTCAGCAACACGGCACACAATGGTCTGTTCAGCATCCAAACCTCTTAGGTCTCTGCCCAGTTTCTTCGCATTGCTGCTTTGCCTTTCCTTGCTAGTTTGGGAGTCTGAAGTATCAGTGAGTCATAGAATCATAGAGTTGGAAGAGACCACAAGGGCCATCGAGTCCAACCCCCTGCCAAGCAGGAAACACCATCAGAGCACTCCTGACATATGGTTGTCAAGCCTCTGCTTAAAGACCTCCACTGCGCTGCCCCTGGGGGTTGTGGGCATTTCCTCTTTGGTGCCTGCTTTGAAAGAGAGGCAGAGAGATCTGATCCTGCAGCTTGGCTCTCTCTCTCTGGCTTAAAATGAACTGGACTAGATTCCTAGACAGGAAGGGGATTTGGGGAGATGGGGAGGGGTTCCCCGAGGCAAAAATGCCTCCCTCCAAAGCGCTTTCCTGCCTGGCTTCTCATGTGGATGGGGAAAGGTAAAGGTAAAGGGACCCCTGACCGTTAGGTCCAGTCGCGGACGACTCTGGGGTTGCGGCGCTCATCTCGCTCTATAGGCTGAGGGAGCCGGCGTTTGTCCGCAGACAGCTTCTAGGTCGTGTGGCCAGCATAGTGAACCAGAGCAGAGCACGGAAACGCTGTTAGGGAAAAGGCATTGAATTGGTCGTGCCTTCTGAAATCTGATGTGAGTCTCTCCATTTTGTGCATTTGGGTGAAGGTGAGTCCCAGGGCAGTTGGGGAGGGGATGCCTGGGGATGTGGTCTCTGCAGCTGATCCATCCAGGATTTTCCCCAACACAAGGACGCTGCTGTTGCTTACACATTCCTAATTTGCTCAGAAGCTTGAAACACTAAAAAAGGAAAATTTATGTATTCCCAAACTCACAAGTTTATATGTCCATAGCCCATATCACACACCTGTACATTTGCAACAATAATGATTGTTCAAAGTTATCATGCTTCTAAAATATTCATAAATGCATGATGACATCACATAGTCTCCACACACACAGTTGGTTGTATTTATTGATTTGGAGTTTTCTCCCCACCCCCGGGCTCCCCCAAATTCAATACATAATTTCAATGATTTCTGTGCTTCAAATACTGCAGTTTTGTGTTTCCTCTAATATCTTTTTTACTGAACCAGGAGGAAATACTCAAGCAGTGATACGGATGTAGAATAGAATGTCCCTATTTTCCTCTCAGGTATGTGGAGGGTGTGTGGTATTCCGGATATGTGGTATTCAGAAGCATTGCTGCCTCCAGCTGCGGAGGCACAGCAGAGCCATCACGATTAGCGTCCAACAATAGCCCTCTCTTCCTCTATGAAATTGTCTAGTCCTCTTTTAAAGCCATCCCTGTTGGTGGCTGTCACTCCCCCCTGGGGGAGCAAATTCCATAGTTTGACTGTGCACTGCGTGAAGAAGACCTTTCTTCCATCTGTCCTGAATCTTCCAACATTCAGCCTTATTGAATGTCCATGTTGTTGTTACCGGCTCATCACATTTGCAGATCACACCAAAGAGAGGGGTATCTAATGCTGCAAAAGACAGAATCATGATTCACGACGACCCCAATAGATTGGAGAATTGGGCCCAAACTAACTACCATATTTTTCCGTCTATAGGACGCACCCATGTATAGGACACCCCCTATTTTAGGGGACTCAATTTTAGGAAAATGAGGGGAGGTGGTCCAAAGTTGTTGAGCTTCTCCCCCCCCCCCCACAGCTGGGGGCAGGGAACACTTCCTAGATCATTTCCCGTGTGCAGCAGCATCTGGGGAATTTGCGCTCTTGCCAGCCATTGCACTATCATGCTGCCACACATGGGAAACAATCCAGGGAGTGTCTGCTGCACACAGCGGCATCAGGAGTAGTTGCGCTCCCACCAACGAGCTGGCTGGCGGCGCACAGCTTCTCTCCCCCACGTAACTGCAGGCAGGAAACACACCCCAGATCGCTCTGCGCTCGCTGCGACATTGGGGGAAGCCACGCTCCTGCCAACAAGCTGGCTGATGGTGTGCCGCTTCTCACCCCCCCCCCCCAATGCCACTATCCGTGTATTGGACGACCCCAGTTTTTTGACATGATTTTTGAGCCAAAAAACCTCGTCCAATACACAGAAAAATATGGTAAATGAATGTCAGTAGGGACAAATGTCAGGTTCTTCACTTTGACAGTAGAACAGTCTCCCTCGGGAAGTGGCAGTCTCTCATTGGTTGGCCACTGGTAAGGGATTCTTCCATTATGATTCCTGCACTGCTTAGGGACATAATAATAATAATAATAATAATAATAATAATAATAATAATAATAATTTATTTATACCCCGCCCAACTGGCCAGGCTTCCCCAGCCACTCTGGTCAGCTTCCAACAAAATATTAAAATACCGTGATACATCACACATTAAAAGCTTTCCTAAATAGTGCTGCCTACAATTTTATGATTCTGTCTGCTTGACATTATGCTGTCAGCTGCATTTATGTTAGTTAAAAGTGATTTAAAATCTTAAAGTTGCTCACCAAAGGTGGTCAGCTCTGTTTTTCATGCAGAAATATTGTTCCCATCACCAGCATACTAGCAGCTTTGGGTTTGTTGAGCTTGACATCTTACTTAATTTGCAAAAAAACAAAACAAAACAAAAAACCCCAAAACAAAACACCAAAATCAAAACAACACCCTTCTCCAACTTCTCTTTTCTTATTGTAAAAGTTTCTTTCACTTCATCCTATCAACACTAGTCTCTGCAGGCAATAAATGCAAGTCCGAATTTTTTAGCATCATGGTAGTTTAATCTTCTGTGAAATGTGCTCCCTTCATCCTGCCTATATTCACAATGTATGTATTATTAATTAAAAGGTAAAGGTAAAGGGCCCCTGGACGGTTTAGTCCAGTCACTTTTCAGGCCAAGGGAGCTGGTGTTTGTCCACAGACAGTTTTCCGGGTCATGTGGCCAGCATGACGAAACTGCTTCTGGCACAATGGGACACAGTGACAGAAACCAGAGCACACGGAAATGCTGTTTACCTTCCCACCACAGTGGAACCTATTTATCTTCTTGCACTGGCGTGCTTTCAAACTGGCAGGAGCTGGGCTGGAGCAATGGGAGCTCACTCCATCACGGGGTTTCAAACCACTGACCTTTTGACTGGCAGACCATGTGGTTTAGGCCACAGCACCACACAGGTAGGTAAATGGTGTTTCTGTGTGCTCTGGCTTCTGTCATGGTAGTAGTAGTAGTAGTAGTAGTAGTAGTGATAATACTACTACTGCTAATAATAATAATGTTTTATACCACCTAATCAACGGTGTTCTCCAAGTCAAAGGTTGGGAACCTTCTTTGGTCTGAGGGCCACATTCCTTCATGAGAACTTTCCAGGGGCTGCATGTCTATGGCTGTGGCTGTGACTCTTGTCTTTGTGCAATGAGGCTCTACTCCAGCAATGGAAAACTCAGAGACAAACCACACACACTCCTTCACACACATCGTTCCATCCTCAAATCTGTAGAAGCAAGAGGCATTATCACAACTCAATGGCACATTCCTCTCTACCCCAATTGTCAATGCAAATGAAAGAACCTCTACAATGGTCTTTTCTGTCCCTTGGCTGAGACAAGCTAGCATCCATTGCTAAGGAGAAGGGGAGCCTCCATAGACAGGACCTTATGAGGACAATGAAGGCTTGCCTGTAGAGCAAAATGTTCCTCCAGTCCGGTACTCAAGATCATCAAAATTTACCTGAGCAGCTTCTTTGGCAATCCCTCGTAGCCAAGTAAGATTGTCTTCCATGAACACAGTCTTAATAGTGAGTCCATAAGTGACTGTGGAGGCCAGCTCTGGATGCACATGTCCTTCCAGAGTGGGGACATAGGTTTTATGAACACGACAGCCCAAAACCAAGGACAGCCTGAGATGGAAGGCAGGCAGGCAGGCAGAAGGAGAACAGAGAGACTTGCAAATTTCTCAGACAGCTGGAACTAGTGGGCTGACGCCTTCTCCTCCCTCTGAAGCTGGCAGGAATGTGGCTTATCAGCTCAGGAAAGGTGGGCTGAGGAATCACAGCTTTCTGAGGAATCACAGACACTCACGGCACAAGGAAGGGAGAGCATTTCCTCACCGGAAGAGGAGGTATCTGACCCCATCATTCCCAGGACTAGATGAAGGGGGAAGGTCCAAGACAGAAGATGACCTCCGAAATGTAAGGGTAGGAGGTTCAGGATATTCTGCAGTAGCCGGAAGTGTTCTTCAGAAGGGTCAACTTGATTGTGATGGATGGTCACTTGGAGAGAGCGGTTGGAGGCTAATTGCTTGTATGCAATAAATCTTCTGTTAATTACCTCTTGTGTGCTGTTTTCTCAAGCCAGCTGTGCTGGTCCCGGGGGGAAGGTACCGTGATCGTAGTCAGAGTTCACAAGATGAGAGGCGAGGTCCGAAACTGGGAGCCGGGCGGGAACAGGAACGCTGGAAGGTCAGAAGCAGGAGGCCGGGCAGGGAACAGGAACGCTGGAAGGTCAGGAGCAGGAGGCCAGGCAGGGAACAGGAACGCTGGAAGGTCAGGAGCAGGAGGCCGGGCAGGGAACAGGAACACTGGAAGATCTGAAGCCAACAACGACGTTGCTCCCGCAACCTGGGACCGGGCTGACTGACCTTTATCTTCTTCTAAGGCCAGGGGCGGTCCCGGCCCCCAGGAGCCCCGCCTCCTCTGGCCTTAAGGCGAGCACTCCTCCTGGGAGCAACCAGTTCCCTTCGCCTCTCTGCCCTAAGCCTCTGCAGTTCAGGAGAGGCCGAAGGGTTACTGGGCCCCAGAGGAGGCTGACCTGTAGACACTGAGTCCTCAAGCACCTCTGGGGCCAGAATGGTTTCACCTGGTGCCTGCTCCTGAGGATCTGACACAGGTGCAGGCTCCTCAGAATCTAGGCCTTGCCCCAGTTCAGCCGGCCCTGGAGGCGGGGACTCCTGTGCAGGCCGGGATTCCTCTGGTTCAGCCTCTGAATCGGAATCCCAGGCCATCACACCAGCAGCCGGCCAGCTCCTGACAATTGGTTTCCAGGAGGGAGTTGATTACGGTGAGGGTTTGCCAAATGTGCCTTCCTCTTAGCACGTTTCTCCCTTTTGTCCTGAGTTCAAGTGTCTTTAAAGTCTTTGACACCTTTGGTAAAGGCTGTTCTCCAGTTGGAGCGCTCGCAGGCTAGTGTTTCCCAGTTGCTGGTGTTTATCCTACTTTTTTTTAGATTTGCCTTGAGAGATTCTTTAAACCTCTTTTGTTGACCACTAGCATTACGCTTTTCATTTTTAAGTTCGGAATAGAGTAGTTGCTTTGGAAGATGATAATCAGGCATCCAAACAACATGATCAGCCCAACGAAGTTGATGTTGAAGAATCATTGCTTCCACACTAGTGATATTTGCTTCTTCCAGCACACTGGCATTAGTTCGCATGTCTTCCAAAGTGATGTGTAAATTTTTCAGAGACACCATTGATGGAACAGGGCCACCATCAATGGTTGGCATGCTCAGGTGACATATATCCCTGGGACTTAGTGAAAAGAATCCATTGAACCCGCTCCTCCTCTTCAATATACAATGGAAATTCAAGATACGTAGCTATCTCTTTCCCACACAGGTGCAACAATCCTTAGACGTTGGACATCCTTCTCTGGTCTTCAGAAGTCTCCTCCCTCACTTGCATCTTTAGTTGCATTACTTTCTTCTTGGCTGTGCTGAGTAGTCAGCAAACTGTTCTCAGGGGCCCTACCTATGGCTCTTGTGGAATAAAAAGCTTTTTAAAACATTACAAAGCACCTCATTCTGCAGTCTTTGGTGCATGGAGGAGGCTGACTCTGTCATCCAAGGAATGCTCTGTTCTTACCAACATAGTAGATAAATCATTTAAGCTCAGCTTCTTCAGAGGAGTGCTAGAAGAGAGCGATCTCTTTTATGCTTCCCCACTGAAAATCACAAGTCAGGTCCCATTTGCAATGTCATGCACAGCTCTCTCTCTCTCTTTTAACCACTTCCATTTTTGCTACCCAGAAGACTACTTCTGTTCTCTGTTTTCTCATTCACTCATCTCTGTTTTCTCATTCACTCATCACTAGATCTGAATTCATGCAATCCTGTGTGAAAGAAGACAACACCTTTAAGGACAGCTTGTTAGTTGGGGGGTGGGCTAGTGGGGGAATGACAGAGGTGCGTATTTATGTACAGAGAACAAAAAGAGGTTTTTCTCCTTCTCTTACAACACTAGAACCTAGGGCCATCCAATGAAGCTGAATTTTGGAAGATTTGAGACAGATAAAAGAAAGTAGAGCACACAGTTAATCTACCCAGGAGGTAGTAATGGCCACCAACGTGGATGGTTTTGAAAGGGGCTTGGGCAAAGGTGTGGCAGATGCTATCCAGAGCCCATGACTATGAGGACCATATGCTATCTCCAGTGTTGTAGGCAATAAACCAGTTGCTGGGATCCACAAGTGGGGAAACTGGGTTGTTGGGCTCAGTTCCTGCTTGGGGTCTTCCCATAAGCATCTGGCTGGCCTCTCTAAGAAGAGGACGTGGATTAGACTGGACTTTTGTCTGATTCCCCAGGGTTCTTCTTATGTCCTTACTTTTTCACTATGCCAATGACACTCATAAATGAAGGGCAGTAGTAGTATTAGAAAGATGGGTTGGACCCCACCATGCTCCCGATAATGACATTTACAAGCTTCCACACAAGAGCCAAGAAGATGATAAGAAGAGCCCTGATACATGAGGCCAATGGCCCATCTAGTCCAGCATCTTGTTCCCACGGTGGCCAGCCAGATGGCAACCATGGGAATACCACAAGTAGGATTGAGTACAAGAGCACTTTTCCTTCGTGGAAAGGGCTCCAGAGAGGGGCTGCTCAAGCGCTGCTGCCACTGGCACCAACAAAGCCCAGCCCCCTTTTTCCTCTAGGCATGGTGGGGAGAAGCCAGGAGGAAGGAGGGAGGAGGGAGGAGGCACCACTGCCGTATGAGGGGGAGGGAGGGAGAGGGAAAGAACGCGCAGACTGGCGATCCACGCGACGATTCCCGGACCGTCCACGGGCCGGATCCAGAAGGCAATTGTCACTGATCCGGCCAGCGGACCTTAGTTTGCCTACCCATGCTCTACAGCATGGAAGATTTACCGGAGACGAGCACATAAAAGCTATTTTCCTCTGTGAGAGAGACATCAGAAAATTGGAGGCTGTGTAGGGATTGTTGGAACATATGTAGAAATGGCATAATCCCATGCTGGAAGGCTGTGTTGCCCCCCTGCTGAAGACAATTGAGTAATAATTTATACAACCAGCAGCTTCTTTTTAGACTCATGTTGGCTGAAAATGGCCAACAGCTTTTAACAGCATCATTTGTTGCGTTATGCGTTGCAGCTTCTGAGTCAGTGATGAACTGCCTTTTTGCAGTATAAAATCTTGCCAATTTCCATTTATCAGGATCATATTCCCCACCCCCTCTACCAGCAATGACTAGGACATTCGTGTTCCTCCATCAGCAGCTTCAATACAGATTTAGTTGCCTGGCAAGTCTTTTTGACACCTGTTATTAAAGTGTTTTTCATATACCAGCTCCATGTTTCTTACAATGTGTTACCCTCAAAAAACTTCATTTCTGAGTGTTAGCCATTCCATGCCATACTAAATGCTACATAAAGTATTCAAAGCTTCCCCTTCAAATTGCTGTTCAGTTTGCACTTGTGGGTTTGCCAGGAATAGATAATTCGAGTCTATACCTTTTTGGTGGGAGGTCTGCACATAAATGGGCTGACTCAGAAGTTGAGAGCCAAGGAAGCAGGTAAAGAGCAGTCTGGTTATTGTTCCAGCTCAGGAGCCTGGCCAGAGTTGAAAGTTTAATAGGGCCTAGTGAAAGGTTGTTGGGCATCAGTCTCCTCTGATGCCTCCTTAGCTAGGAGCTGCAGTACCACCATCTGCCCATTTGCTGTGAGGGCGCCCAAGTGCAGCAGAGAACAGAACCAACTGCTCCCTCTTTTGGTGGGTTGACAGAACACAGGGTGTATTGGTTGCTCTCTTCCTGCACCTATTCTCCTGCTTTAGCAGCTGTCATTTGAGCACCGCGTGAAACCCACCTTGCTTTCACTGGGTTTAGCACACACTTTGATCCTGCTCCTATCATTCGCTGTATTTGTCCTTTTTAAGTTGTAATAAGGCACAGAATTTATGGTGTTTTATAGGGATTCATTTGCTAAACTACCTTGAGGGCACTTGTCAAAAGGCAGATTAAATCCAATTAATAAAACAAGCAAATACAGTAAACCAACATATAGTGCTAACTGGTCTTAAAGGCAGGATTCAGTAGGAAGGACATTAACCTGATGAAGAAGTCTGAGGAGATGAATAGCAACAGAGCATGGTCATTCTTTGCCAGATTAAAGTGAAGTACGCTTCGCTTTTTAAATCAAGCATTCATCATGAAGACTCTGGTAAACATTCCAAATGTCCACTTATTTAATATGTCTATCCCTGTTAAAAAGTAAATGAGTTTATTTTCCAAAAGACAAATGACTAGGACTTAGCAATTTGCATCCCTCCAGGGGATACTTTCAAAGTGGAGTATATTTGTATACAAACATTAGGGTGGAGAAACGAATAAATTAACATGTTCCATACAGCTTAAACTAAAGCAAGTGTTCCCTTTGCTCTAAAAATAGCATGAATAATGTGGAATATTAATTGAAACAGAACGGATCTTCACTCAGATCAAAAGAGGAATAAGCCATCTTCAGCTCTTTGCTATTCCTCTGTTCCTTTTCGCCATGATTTGGAGCAGCCCATAGATCAGTGATGGAGGAGCTGTGCCCCTCCAGAGGCTGCTCAACTGCAACTCCTGTCACCCCTGACCCAGGCTGGCTGGGGCAAATGGGAGTTGAAGTCCAACAATATCCAGAGGGCACCAGGTCCCCCAAACTTGCCTCAATGTCCTGAGAGTTTGATTCCGTCTGTGATGTCACTCTGCTCAGTCAGTAATAGCAGGAAGTCCTGGGAGTTTCTCCCCTGAGTGTTGCATCATGACAGTTGAACAGAGGGGAACAGCCAGCCAGGGGCATCATTCAAGGAGAACATGAGTGGGACTATCCCTGTTAATTATTTAATTGACATTGAAATGGAAAATGGCTGTATGTTTATTGCTAAGGGTTTAACATTGGAAAATCCCACTGGAGTGTAATAAAGCAAAGGGGAGCTCTTGAAGCACCTAGATGGGTTAATAATTAACTGTTGATGTTCTCTGCTCTTTCATGTGGTGTTTAACCTTAGATCACATGAGTAAGGTATTCAGTTGCATATCTCCATTTTGAAGGGAGCTGCCTTTGGTCTTTTGTTCCCAGCCATCATGGGGGAGAAATGAGTATCTCCTCTCCAGGAGAGGAAGCAGCTCCAGGCTAATGGAGACTGCAGAGGGAGAAAGACCTTTGATTTCAAATCTGTTTGGAGTAATCTAATATTACTACGAAGATGAACCTATGCTTTGACAAGCATATGTCTTAAAGAACTATTGAGATGTATCATTATTTGTTTTTGTACCTGTTATAAAGAAAGTTCTGGTTAGTAAATTTTTTGAATCATATTTATGGGACTGGACAATTTTTATTCAAAGAGGAGTCAGTTTTTATGCATCCTATTGCTTCAAGCTGCAGAACATTGATATCTGCAATAACCCTTCCTCAGCATTTTGATTCAAATGCTATTATCAAATGTGACTGTGATGAATGATTAATGAAACAAATGTGATTTTAACAAATGCAGAATTAAGCCAATGAGATCTTTAATAATGAAAACGAATGGCTGACACATCTCTAGTGGCCATGCATGACTGAAAACATTGCTACCTCACCCTGGGATGTCCTGGGGCCTCATAAAATAGCCAAGGGCTTACGGCTGAGAGGAAAGAGATCTTACACACACCAATGGCGCCATCATGACTCTGCAGTCCAGCAGTGACCAGGACACCAAGTAATAGGCTACTAGGTCTTGACAGTTCTGGACCAGGGCAGCCCAGCCACAGTTGTTCATGGATTGGTTACTTCAAGACTGGATTACTGCAATGTGCTCCAGGTGGGGCTTCCTTTGAGATTGATCTGGAAGCTGCACTTAGTGCAAAATGCTGCAGCACGATTGCTGACAGAAGCCAGGCCTTGGCAGTATAGAACACCTTTGCTCAGAGATCTGCACAGGCTGTCAATTTGTTACCAGGCCAAGTTCAAGGTGGGACTATTAGCATACAAAGCCCTGAACAACTTGGGACCAGTTGACCTGTGAGATGGCCTGACTCCGAATATGCCCACTCAGCTGCTTCAATCTGTGGAATTGGCACTGTTAGAGGTGCCACATGATGCCCATCCCACTTTTGTAAGAACTCAGTCTTTTAGTGTGGCAACACGTACACTTTGGAACTCCCTGCCTATTGATATCAGGCAAGTGCCTTCACTGCGATCTTTTCAGCACCTGCTGAAAACATTTGTGTTTAGGCAAGCCTCCCCAGAATGCTGCTGTGTTTTTAGATTATCTAATAATTAGTTTCTGATGCTTGAATTCTGTTTACTAATAGTTTTATTGTTTTATTCTTTTTGTAAACTGGGTTTTCTTTTTTTTCAACCAAGCTTGTATAAATTATATTAAATAAATAATAGCTAAGAAGTTGTAATAATTTCGTGTGCCTAAATAGCTTTATAGACAACGGGCTCATCCACATTTCTGTTTGTGCTATGACTTCCTTTTTTTATAATAATATTTATTAAGTTTCAAATTAACACATAAAAACACAAATACAAACGACAATAAAAACATACAAAAACCAACATACAAAACAAAAACAAAACAAGTATAAATTCAGATCTTATTTTCAAAACCAACTTTCACCGACCTCCTCGCACCTCCCCCTTCTGTATTCTAATCTCATTTTTCTTGTCAGCAAATCCATTCCCATAATTCCCATAATTTTTAATAATTCTATTCTTTTTCCTTAATCAACGCCTCTGCAAACCGCTAATTTTTAAACCCATATCTTTTTAGCCTTCATTAATTTTATAATGGGACGCAGGTGGCGCTGTGGGTTAAAGCCTCAGCGCCTAGGGCTTGCCGATCGAAAGGTCGGCGGTTCGAATCCCTGCGGCGGGGTGCGCTCCCGCTGCTCGGTCCCAGCGCCTGCCAACCTAGCAGTTCGAAAGCACCTCCGGGTGCAAGTAGATAAATAGGGACCGCTTACCAGCGGGAAGGTAAACGGCGTTTCCGTGTGCGGCTCTGGCTCGCCAGAGCAGCGATGTCACGCTGGCCACGTGACCCGGAAGTGTCTCCGGACAGCGCTGGCCCCTGGCCTCTTAAGTGAGATGGGCGCACAACCCCAGAGTCTGTCAAGACTGGCCCGTACGGGCAGGGGTACCTTTACCTTTACCTAATTTTATAATGTTTGTTAAGGTAGTCTTTAAACTTCTTCCAATCTTCTTCCACTGTCTCTTTGTCCTGGTCTCGGATTCTGCCAGTCATCTCTGCCAGTCCCATATAGTCTGTCATCTTCATCTGCCATTATTCCAGAGTGGGTAGATCTGGTGTCTTCCAATACTTTGCAATTAGGATCCTTGCTGCTGTAGTAGCATACATAAAAAATGTTCTGTCCTTCTTTAACACCACATGGCTTACCATACCCAGGAGAAAGGCCTCTGGTTTCTTCAAGAAGGTATATTTAAATACCTTTTTCATTTCATTATATATCATTTCCCAGAAAGCCTTAATCCTTGGGCATGTCCACCAGAGGTGAAAGAATGTACCTTCATTTTCTTTACATTTCCAACATTTGTTATCTGATAAGTGGTAAATTTTTGCAAGCTTGACTGGGGTCATGTACCACCTATAAATCATTTTCATAATATTCTCTCTCAAGGCATTACATGCCGTGAATTTCATACAACCTTTCCCAGTCAGCAAAATTTCCACAACCTTTCCCAGTCAGCAAACATAATGTTATGACCAATATCTTGTGCTCACTTAATCATAGCTGATTTAACTGTTTCATCCTGTGTATTCCATTTCAACAGCAAGTTATACATTCTTGACAAATTCTTAGTTTTGGGTTCTAACAACTCTGTTTCCAGTTTTGATTTTTCCACCTGGAAGCCAATTTTCCTGTCCAACTTAAAGACCTCCATTATTTGGTAATAATGAAGCCAATCTCGCACTTTATCTTTTAAATTCTCAAAACTCTGCAATTTCCACTTGTCTCCCTCTTGCTCTAAAATTTCACAATATTTTGGCCATTTAAGTTCCATATTAAGTTTTTTCAAAGCTTTTGCCTCCATTGGTGACAGCCACCTTGGAGTTTTATTCTCCAGCAAATCTTTATATTTAATCCAGACATTATACAGTGCTTTCCTGACCATATGGTTTTTAAAACCTCTATGAACCTTAACCTTGTCGTACCACAAATATGCATGCCACCCAAAGAAATTGTTAAATCCTTCCAAATCCAAAATGTCTGTATTTTCGAGAAGCAGCCAGTCCTTTAACCAGCAGAATGCTGCTGATTCATAATAAAGTTTCAAATCTGGCAGGGCAAATCCCCCTCGTTCTTTCGCATCAGTTAAAATCTTAAATTTTATCCTGGGCTTTTTGCCCTGCCAGATAAATTTAGAAATATCTTGCTGCCAACTCTTGAAACAGTCCATCTTGTCCACAATCTGCAAAGTTTGAAACAAAAACAACACTCTAGGCAATACATTCATCTTTATAACTGCTATTCGACCAAACAAGGAAAGCTTCAAATTTGACCAGATTTCTAAATCTTTTTTCACTTGTTTCCAACATTTCTCATAATTATCTTTAAATAAATTCATGTTTTTCGCTGTCATGTTAATCCCCAAATATTTTACACTTTTAACCACAGTTAAACCTGTCTCATTCTGAAACTTCTCTTTCTCAATTACTGTTAAATTTTTCTCTAATACCTTAGTTTTTAGTTTGTTCAGTTTAAATCCTGCCAATTGACCAAATTCTTGCATCAGTTCCAAAACTCTTTTTGTACTAGATTCTGGCTCTTGTAATGTAAGTACCAAGTCATCTGCAAAGGCTCTCAATTTATAATGTTTCGCTCCGACCTGTACCCCTTTAACCAGCTGGTCTTTTCTTATCATGTTTAACAAGACCTCCAGGACCGAAATAAAAAGTAACGGGGAGATTGGGCACCCCTGACGTGTCCCTTTCTCAATTTTAAATTCTTCCGTAATCACATTGTTCACAATAAGTTTAGCCTTTTGTTCAGAATATATTGCGCCTATACCATTTTCGAACCCTTGGCCTACCCCCATGCCCTGGAGATTCTTCTTCATGAAGGTCCAAGAAATATTGTCAAAGGCTTTCTCCGCGTCCACAAATATCAAAACAGCTTTTGTGTTTATATTAACTTCTAACATCTCCAAAATGTCTATTATATTCCTTACATTATCTGATAGATGTCTTCTAGGGAGAAAGCCTGCTTGGTCCCTATGAATCTCCCCCATCAATACTTTTTTCAATCTTTTAGCTAAAATGTCAGCAAAGATTTTGTAATCCACATTTAGTAAAGAAATTGGGCGGTAGTTCTTAAGCTGGGTCTTCTCAGTCTCTGTCTTTGGTATAAGCGTGATGTAGGCCTCTTTCCACGTTTCAGGTGCCTTTTTCCCCTCAAGAATTTCGTTGCAAACTTCCTTTAAAGGTTGTAGTATCCATTCCTTTAAAGCTTTATAGTATTTGGAAGTGAGTCCATCAGGCCCCGGAGATTTGCCCAGTTGCATACTTTGAATGGCACTCTCTATTTCTTGTTCAGTTATTTTCTGGTTCAGAAATACTTTGTCCTCACTTGAGATTTCCTTCAATCCATTTTTCTCCAAAAATTGTTCTATATCAGAGTCTTTTTGTGGCCCTTGTGTGTACAGTTGTTTAAACTATCTCTGGAAGCAGCTTCTAATTTCAGTTGAGTTATAGATGTTCTTTCCATCCACTTCTAAGTTTGTCACTGTGTTTAGCTTTTGTCTCTTCTTCAATTGCCAAGCCAAGAATTTACCACATTTATCAGCGGATTCAAAAGTCTTCTGTCTCATTTGTTTTATTTTCCATTCTATTTCTTGATTCATCAATTCCATATACTGGACCTGATATAATTTAATTTCTCTCAAGATCTCCTGAGACTTTGGTTTTGATCTTAATTTCTTTTCTCCTTCTTTTATCTTTTCCAAAATCTTATCCTTTTTCACATTCTGGCTTCTCTTTTTTATTGCGTTTTGTTGTATCAAGAACCCTCTCATAACGGCTTTACTTGCGTCCCAGATTACTCTTTTTTCCACGTTGGTCTTCAAGTTGATCTCAAAATAATCTCTCAAAGTTTTTTGGGCCTTTTTACAAAATTCTTTATCTCTGAATAGGGTGTCATTCATTCTCCATCTGAAAGTGCCAGCTGTTGTTTTGTTTGTGCTATGACTTCCAGGTACTGGTCTGAGTAGTTGGTGGGGGTTTTTTGTCCCCCAGGAAATTCTGCTGAATCAGAAAGAACAATCTTTGGGCAGGTTTCCCTTAGATTGCTGTTTATTCTGACACAGCAGTAAACAGCTGTTCTTTCCAGGGAAAGAAGCGGGTCAGAAGAAATCCTGCTCAGACCTGTGCCCTGAAATTGCAGCACAAAAGGAAGTGTGGGTAAGCCCTCAATGTAAGGCAGTTTCCATGTATTCCTGTTTTCCTAAGTGAGAGGATCATTGTTCAATGGCAGAGAAGGTGCTCTGCATGCAGAAGGTCCCAGGTTCCATTCCTAGCATCTCCAGGTGGGGTTGGGAGAGGCTCTGGAGTGTTGCTTGCAGCCCATAGGACTAGTGAATAGTGAGCCAGAGGGCCCCATGCTCTCAGTAGAGGGCAGCTTCCCATGTGTGCATGCAAGTCTCACTGTGTGTCACAAGGCTGACTCCCAGAAAATGAAAAATCTGTGGCTCTGGTGAAAAGCAGATTTGCTTGGAAACTGCAAACACAGTAAAATGGAAAATAATAATAATGAAACTGTAGATTTTCCTTATGGTAAGGAATGCTGTAGCAGAAATGTGCCCCCTCTATTTTTGCTTTCTGGCTGTCGCCTCTAATTGCATCCAGTTTAGTTCCCTCGTGCAGCATTAAGCTACTTTTACCATATGGTGTTATCTAATATAGAATCAGCCAGCCATGGGTCACTGAGTCCAGCTCCCTGTCAGAAACAGGAATCCTTCCTAAAGCTATCCCAGGGTAGGAGGGATGCTGTGGGCTGTGAGGCTAGAAATGGCCTTGAGAGGCATCTGCTTGCATTGGGGACTGAAAGGAGGCGCTTAAAAATTATCCAACCAAATGCCTGTGAAAGGCTACAAATTGCTTTCATAAATAATTGGAAGTGGTATTCCCTTTAGGGGCAGACTGCTGCTGTGTTTGTGCCTCTTTCATCCAGAGTAGACCCATTGTATTGAATCCAACATAACTATAAGTTAAAGACACTTAGTGACGTACTTGTCCCACTGGTGTAATGCTTGGCACCAGTGGAACATTGTTGTACAAGGGAATGCATGAGCAGCATGACAGAGGTGCAATCTGTGGCACAATGGGTTCTGCTAGTGCAACTGGTGCATTGACCAATGTGTATAAAATAGGGGCAATGAATGCAATTTGCTGTTAAGTTAGCATTTTATTGTATTTTTTGTTCCAAGCTGAAAACATGCACCATCAATGAATATATAATTTTAGAATTGAAACTCATTGGCTTTTTCCGTTCTGACAGAGCCTGAAGATCTCAAACCAAACCTCAGGGAGACTGGCCTGGGACCTGGAGGGAGTGGAGAGGAGGCTGTTCCGGGGGTTTGGAATGGATACAAGTGGCCTGGAGGATGCAGGGAGGAAGGTGAATAGCTCCGGTGTTCAGTACAGTGGTACCTCGGGTTACATACGCTTCAGGTTACAAACACTTCAGGTTACAGACTCCACTAACCCAGAAATAGTGCTTCAGGTTAAGAACTTTGCTTCAGGATGAGAACAGAAATCATGCTCCGGCGGCGCAGCAGCAGCAGGAGGCCCCATTAGCTAAAGTGGTGCTTCAGGTTAAGAACAGTTTCAGGTTAAGAACGGACCCCCAGAACGAATTAAGTACTTAACCCGAAATACCACTGTAAAACAAAAGCCAGGATGAGTTCATTGCACCATGAATACTATGAATACATATTAGAGGTCCCAAGATCTGCCGGGTTTCTGTGATTTTATTTTAAAGAACTGATCTATTTCTTCTATCCCCTTTGAGTTATTTTTCAACAAAGAACTATAGCAAGTGAAATGCTTATACTGTAATGGTAAACAGAATTCTACCTATGTATATTAAACTACAGCATAATTTAGGAGAGCATTAATTCTTTCTTGGACGCAGCAAAGGAGTTGTGCAGGTCATTGTTTGAAATGTGAAACATAAATTCCACCAGACTGCATAAAATGGTTCTGCCCTTCATCACACAAATTTTGTGGATTATCACAAAATAATCTGAGTCACTCTGTGCTCTGTCCACTTCCATCTGTGATTCGGGTTTTGAGCTGCTCTGTATAAAACAAAACTTTGTGTTTTCAATTCATAATAATGGGGAATCTAAAAATGGCTGCAACAATTTTACTTTTGGCAGAAGCAGCTGAAATTTGCAGACACATCTTAATTTCCAGAGTGGATTAAGTCTGACAAATTAAGCCTGTGACGAGCTCAGTGGGAGAAGGAAAAAGAATTCGCTTTTCTCCATAATGTGGCATTCATGCTATATATTATAATTATCATATTAATTTCTGACCTCAGACAAACATGTGAATTGCAGCAATTTCCATTCCTGTTTCTGTTTCCAACAGAATTTTCTGACATTCCTACATGGACCGTCCTCATCAGGCATAGAATCAGGGAACAGAAACACGCAACATCTGTCCCTGCAGTTGCCAGCAACGTGAAGCCTTTGGATTGGCTAGGCCTAGTATTAAATGCCACAGGACAAGCATTCTGTCAATGCCTGCTCAAAAGAGGAAAGCCTTCTGCTGTTATTCTCCACACTCCAGCACAAGCCCTCACCTCCAGCAACAGACTGCAGGGATCTTGGGTTTAGGCAACACACATCCCAAGCCTTATTCTTAGTGTGAGAAAATCCAAATATATACACAACTAAATATAATTCTCTCAATTTCTTATATAGAAAAGCTGCTATGATTGGGCACTCAGCCACATCTAAGTCATCAGCTATAGCAGAGCAGCACAGCAGAGCTTAGTTGACTGGCAAAACATCAAAAATGTTTTCTTCCTAATGTAACACTAATGTCTCAAATGAAAGTGATCTGTAGAAAATGTAACTTGAAAAAGAGACATTGCACATACTTTTGTGAACCTAGAAATCTTTAATAAAAATATGTTTAAAAAATATGTTGATGTTCTAACTAGATAGGAAGTAAATAAAGCTGAAACATTTCTTTGATTGCTTTAATATTCATCAAATGGTAGAGAATAGAATGACTAAAGTGAGGAACAGCAACAAACTGCAGTTAATCATTTTATGGCTACAGTCCTCTGCTCTCTTTCCCAGAGTGAGCCTTACTAAGCACAATGGATATTGACTAATTGGCGGGGGGGGGGGGGAGGAGCCTTTGCTCAGATTTTCCATCCCTTCCCAAACTAACCAATCTGCTTCTTTACCCATGTTCCTCATTCTAGTTATTTCACATTGCACTGTCTACATTGTGAGGCTGGTTGGAAATTACTTGCATGTTCTAATCTTTCCTTTTTTCTTTTTTGCCCACGCCATTGCGTGGACAGGCGGAGTCCCCAGATCCCGAGTGGTCCCCCCTGTCATGTGGAATAACGACTCTAGACAACATGTTATGGGATTAAATTGGCCACAACTTTATTAAATTTCAAATGTGGGTAGACCTTGGCTCAGGCATTGGGCGTTCTCCCTCCCTAGTCCCCAGCCGGGGACCTAGGGAGCATCAGGGTTATCCAGTGTGTGTGTGGGGGGGATGGGCCGGCTTTGGAGAACATATGTTCAAGCAGAGATAGCCGCCCCCGTTACGCCGCCGCAGGGGAGAGCAATGACAACCTTTCGGCGTACGGCCAAAGCCTCCCTTCAAAAACCCCTTTAACGGGGAACCCTGGTATCGCCGCCGCAAAGAGGAAGATGGACTAAAGGATTCCGCCCAAGGCCTGATACCGCCAAAGTTGTGACGTTTTGCTACGGGAAAGGCGAAACCTGCCAATGCAGGGAAATTCCTTTCCGGCCCTTTAACAGCGACCTTATCGTAGCAGCGCCCGCATACCTGTGGAGACAAGTTAACCTGCAAAACCTATGAAGAAAAGTTAACCTGCAAAAGAAGACATTAACTGAGGGTGGGTAGGGTGGGAGAAGCTCTGGAGCCAAGTGAGGATTACCAATTAAGATCCACCCTCTATTGTGTGGGCAGGTAATCCCTCCCCCTACCTGGCCTGGTTTCCCTGGCAACGCTTCCCCCAGGTGAGATTGGACAACTCACTGGGGTAGGCGGGGACCTCCAGGTATCCCACCTGAGGGAAGGCAAAGCCTATGCTGATGGGGCCACTCCAGATCCAGGGCTGCACGCGTCCACGCAAAGGGCGCCCCCCCGTTTTAAGTGGGGAGCGGTCATTTCTGTCTTACATCAAATCAAAGCTAGATCCAACCAGTCTTGTTCCATACGACTAACTCCCCCCAGCCCTGAGCTTGGGTGAATTTTCTTAACATCATCACTCAGCATCTTGGGGGCTATGCTTATTTGTACATTTGTGTTTTCATCATTCATTACAGATGGCATCTGTATAACTTGCAGCCACTTTCAGTGGCAATTCCATTTCATCTGTCCTTGAAGTTTAAGAGAAACAGCAAGACACTACACAATTCACAAAGCGGGTGACAGCAAATGATGCTGTGTGTTTTGTCAAGCATGCATAAGTGTCAAACACCATTGTATGGATGCAACTTTTCTGTAATGGTCATGTAACATTTTCTTTGGGTGCATTGCTTGGTAGAAGCAGAGTGTTCCAAATATTAACTTGCAGTTGAAGAAACAAAATATGTTATGAACATCTTGATTCAAGCACGATTTCAGTAGCCTTCAGGTGTATTCAGACAGGGAAGAATATTGGATCAGCTTCCCTGATTTTATTGCTAGTGCTTGTGCCTCATTTTCTAACATTCCTTTCACACTGCAGTTGCACACTTACCTGTTGCAACACCTATATTGGTTGCTTTTTGACCAATGCTGCTCTAAATGTCATTCACTCCAGTGGACACGGTGTGACAGAACACTGAATGTCCTTGGACAACGTCACTTCTCCCACACCCTTTTGGCACTTGCATGCTTCTATTCTCCCATGATTCCTCTATGAAAATGGCAGTAAAGAACTGTATGCCAGTATACAGTTCATAACTTTACTCCCACAGTTTTCCAGGTTAAGGGGGCTGCAAACAGATTTTTGCAGGGAACTGGGTGAAATTATGTCATTAATGCTATAAATAATTACATTGATGTTTACAGTAGTGGACAGTGAGATAGATAATGCCCCTTCCGATCTTCAGGAGGAGGGGGGGTTGTGGGATCACGACCCCGCCCACACTCACTCTGCGAGGCTGGCGTCAGCCTCGCAGGAGACAGGGATTCACCCAATTAGCATACCCTGTGGCACCAGCCAATTGGCTGGCGGCAGGGGCGGGCCTTCCTAGGGCCACTTAAGGTCAGGGCAGCCCCTGGCTCGCCCCCTTTCTTCCCTGGAGACGACGCAGTTTCCCACCCACCCGCCCTTTAGGTTTTGCCACTGACCTTGCTATGGGCTTCAGCTGGTCGCCGCAAGGGGCCTGGTAGGAGTTTTTCCATTTGGCTAATTGGCTGGTTTTGTGAGCCACTTGGTTTTTTCGCCTACCTCGTAGCAAATCGTCACAACTCCCTCGGTTTTGGCGGTAGGCATTGGCCGGGGTATTATCATGCAGATGAGGTTGGGGGGGAGGAACGCCATCACCTCCCCCAATGCTTGAAGGGTAGTTCGTTAAAGGACTCCGAGGGGCGACGCCTCGTCCGAAACCTACGGAGGCTAGGGCCTAAAGCGCGTCCCCGAGCGGTAACCCCTCGGGGAGCGCCTAGGGATATGCATCTCGGGTGGCTCCCCCTGTTGGTGTTTAACCCTTCCCGGTCAGACCGGATAGTCGGTTAGGGCCAATGCCTAAAGCCAATACCCTTCTTTCCTGTAATCAATAAAGTTGTGGCCATTTTCGCCCATTAACCTAAAACTCTGTGTCCGTTGTCTTCATTTATTCCACCTGTGGGGGGGGAGGGAATAGCCACACAATGTGGTTTATGGCAGAAACTGAATTGCAGTGGAAAGGAAACAGTGCTAACTGCAACAAATATAGGCGGGAATGGAAATCACCACCTTTTTACTTCCCTAAAATCAATTCATCTCATAAGAATTAATTCAATAACCAGCACTTCTGGCCTTGATGCCCTCCACCCATGTCCCCATTTTAGATGAGCAAATGGTATTTGTTTGTATGCTGTCTCTGATCCTTGAGGTTGCATAGAGCCATCATTTCTAAGAGCCATAGACAGCCCTCTCCTCCTGACATTTCTTCAACCCTCTAAACCTGTAGCCATCATCATATCTTGTAACAGCAAATCCCTTAAGACAGGGATGGAGAACCTGTGGGTCTCCAGAATTTGTCAGACTCCAATTCCTTCATGCCCAACCAGCACCACAGAGAGGCAGAGATTATGGGGATTGTAGTCCAGCAACATGTGCAGAGCTTCAGGTTGCCTATCCCACCTGTAAGTTAACCCCTCCCAGGAACGGCCCCAAACATAGAGAAAATTATTGGTGTCCTACAGCTATGGAGTTTCCTTTCCCCTGATAATCTGAGCTGGAAATTTTACCAGAATCATTCATATTCTCTTTGGGTTGGTGGTTAATGGCCAAGACAAAACAACTAATTTAATTGTTTTTGCTTTTATGGGGTGTATTTTATTTTTAACTTCCAATTTTGGCCCTGTCGCTTCTCAAGGGCTCAGGTGACTAATGGAGTGCTTTAAATAAATATTTTGAGCTCCCTTGTCCCCAGTGAGTGCAATTGGCAATTGCGCTGCAATGCTGGGATCTTGAATCCAAGAGATGAGAGTCAAGGCTAATTGGATTCTTCATCTGGAGTGTTTATCAAACTGAATGAATTAAACATTAAGCCCTTTATCTTAAGTATACGTGCAGCTTTTCTGTTGCATACTCTTGCAAAATGTCCTTCTTTCTTAAGAAAACAAAAGAACGGTCAGCAACACCTCTCAGAGAATCCTTTCTTGGCTATGAGACATCACCCTATTTGAACAGGGATTGACTGTTGCCAAAGCAGCAATGCTGATAATGTATTGTACTGACCTTTACAATCATCTTTCTTTTTGTGGAAGTGTCCCCTATCCTTTAATAGCTGTTTAAAACAGACAAGAGAACCAGGTGAAGCTTTTCCAAGTTTCAAGTTGCAGAAACAGGAAAAGCTGCATCTTTCCAGGTTAATGTCATGAGGTTGTTTAACTAGCCTACAATGTATTATATTATCCTTCACACCAAGAGCCAGTTGAAAGGTACATGTTGGGAGATGGAGAGAAGATGAAGTCCTCACCAGAGAGGAATGGTAAACCAAGCTGATGGACTATGCTGAAATGGCAAAGCTGACCGGAAAACTCAGAAACCAAGAAGACAAAAACTTCAAGAAAGACTGGGGAAAAATTATAATTTTTTAGGAGACCATTGTAAGCAGATGAAAACATTAGCAGGATTTTAATAACACTTGTAATGTAACAAACACTATGGACAATATGGAGAGATATATTATATGGATTATGAAATAATATGCAGTTGATAATACTGACATTAGGGTTAGGCCGAATTGCTGCTGTTAAGATGAATGTATTGCCAAAGATGTTGTTTTTGTTTCAAACATTGCAGATTGTGGACAAGACAGAGTGTTTCCGGAAGTGGCAGAGAGATATATCTAGATTTGTCTGGCAGGGCAAAAAGCCCAGAATTAAGTTTAAGATACTAACTGATGCGAAAGAAAGAGGGGGCTTTGCCCTGCCGGACTTAAAGTTGTATTATGAAGCCGCAGCCTTTTGCTGGCTAAAAGACTGGCTACTTCTCGAAGACACTGACGTATTGGATTTGGAAGGGTTTAATAATGCTTTTGGTTGGCATGCATATCTATGGTACGATAAGGTTAAGATCAATAAGGTCTTTAAGAACCATATTGTCAGGAAAGCAGTTTTTAATGTCTGGACAAAATACAAAGACTTATTGGAAAACAAAACTCCGAGGTGGCTTTCACCTCTGGAAGCTAAGGCCCGAAAAAGACCCAATATGGAGGCCAAATGGCCAAAATATTGGGAAATATTAGAAAAAGATGGAGACAATTGGAAATTGCAGAGTTTGGAGAAAATGAAGGATAAAGTGCGAGACTGGTTACACTACGCTCAGATTAAAGAAGTTTTTAAAAATGACAAAAAGCTAGGGTTCCAGGTGGAGAAATCGAAGTTGGAAACAGAACTGTTAGAGCCTAAGACTAAGGTATTATCAAGAATGTATAACTTGCTGCTGAAATGGAATACACAAGACGAAATGGTTAAATCGGTTATGATAAAGTGGGCTCAGGATATTGGGCATAATATCATGTTTGAGGACTGGGAAAGGTTGTGGACCACTGGGCTGAACTTCACTGCATGTAATGCTCTGAAGGAAAATGTAATGAAAATGATATATAGATGGTACATGACCCCAGTTAAACTTGCCAAAATATACCATTTGTCTGATAATAAATGTTGGAAATGTAAAGAACATGAAGGAACATTCTTTCACCTCTGGTGGACTTGCCCTAGAGTGAAGGCCTTTTGGGAAATGATATATAATGAGCTGAAAAAGGTATTTAAGTATACCTTCACTAAGAAACCAGAGGCCTTTCTTCTGGGCATTGTCGGCCAGAAGGTGTTAAAGAAGGACCGAACATTTTTTATGTATGCAACAACGGCAGCAAGGATACTCATCGCCAAGAGCTGGAAAACTCAAGATCTACCCACACTGGAAGACTGGCAGATGCAACTGATGGACTATATGCAACTGGCCGAGATGACTGGCAGAATCCGAGACCTGGGAGAAGAGAGGGTTGAAGAAGACTGGAAGAAATTCAAGATTTATCTACAAAAGTATTGTAATTTGGTTGAAGGCTAAGAAGGATGCTAGATCATAAATAATTGCCTACCATTGAATTAGATTTGAAATTGACGATAAGTGAGATTGAGGGAAATATAAAATTTGTGGAGAATAGATCAAACTATTTGTACAAAATCTAAGAATATAAACAAGATGATAAATTGCTGGGAAAAATTTATAACGATGTAAGTGGGAGTGGGAGACGTGAGGGAGTCCAAAGAAGTTCTGGAAAATGTGTTATGATTCATGTTATATTGTTTATTATTTTTGCATTTTGTATTTTAAAAAAAATCTTAATAAATATTTATAAAAAAAAAAAGATAATACTGACATTAGGACCTATGGAGGGGATGGTGGGAAGTCTGGAGATTCGGAGGAATCTCTAAATATGATGATGTATTTGGTATTGTTACAACTTTACTTTTGTAAAATCAAATATTTTTTTTCAAAACACAAAAGCAAACCAAAGGTACATTTTGGAAGGTGGGAAACACAGTACACTCATACCTCAGGTTACAGATGCTTCAGGTTGCATGTTTTCGGACGAGCCGAAACCCGGAAGTACCGGAATGGGTTACTTCCGAGTTGTTGTTTTTTAAATAATATTTATTGCTTTTTAAAAAGGAAAAAGAGAGAAAAAAGAGAAACAAACAAACAAAAAAGAACAAGAACAATAAAAAATAAAACAATACAATACAATATACAAAACACAACCTCGACACCTCACCCAACATAATAAACAAAACAAAACAAAACAAAACAAAAACAATTTTAAAACATACATCGTTCCTTTTCCATATTCTAACTTTCATTCCCTTATATCATCGACCTCCTCTCACCTCCCTCTTTGTATTCCACTTCCATTAATTGTTTTAGCAATTCCTTTCCATCTTTCTCCATTTTCTATCATATAAATGTCTTAACATATTTTTAATCTTATTTCCATTAAAATTGGTATACTTATTTAAACTTAACTCCTTATAGCATTTCTACTAAGGCCATAAAAATTCATTCCAACATTTTCTTGTCACTCATTAATTTTACAATATTTCTATATATAGACTTTAAATTTTCCAATCTTCTTCCACCATCTCCTCTCCCTGGTCTCGGGCTCTGACAGACACTTCCATCCACTCCATACAGTCCATCAACCTGGAGATCTTATGTCCGAGGCTCTTAACTCTTTTCCACATCCCTTCTGCAGTTCTTCTCCATGTTCTTTGATGCTAAAGAGCAGATCTCAAGGAAACTCCAATCCAACGACACCTCCACTCCCTCTCGACAGGTCAGCCAAATTTCCACAATTAAAGCTAGAATCCTTAAAGTATTTCAGGGCATATTTCAAAATTCCTCCAACTCCAAAGGCCCCCCGAACTCCAGTCTCCTCCTGACCCAAGTCCATATTCCAAAAGTCAGTTAATCCCTGCATAGAGGGATCTTTCCAACTTTCCTTTTCCAGTCCAGGCCAGGCTCCAATCTTCAAAGTCTGACTTTTTCTAGTTTCAATCATAAAGGGCCTCAACTTATAGTCTTCGATTTGCCTCTGTAAGACTAAAGCTCCCCCTTGTATTGCTTTAGGTTCGACAACAGCAACTTTCTCCTTCTCCTTTTCAGCAATTTGTCCTGCTAAAATAGATTCCTGTGTCAAATCCTGAGTAATTTCTGTATTGGTGCTCACTTTTGGTCCCAAAATGTTAGTTTTAGTAATCATAACATCCAATTTTTTATGAAGCTGTTCCAGCAGATAATTTGTCTTGCAAAATGCAGTTACTAAGGCTTCTCCTGTCGACATTCTCGAATGTCCAAGGTCAATCTCTAGTTCCCACACTTCTTATCAAGCAGCTGGAGATTTCCCAGCTCCACTCTTGTAACAGTTTCAAAAGCTCCCTCTAGAGGGAAACAGTCTCCACTTGTATCAATCCTTTCAAAGAAAGTTCAAAAAGTAAAGTTGGTTTCAATTTTCAGTTACTGTTCCTCCCTTTTAAACGCAGAAGCGGACAATGGAAACAATATATTTCTCTTATTCAACCGACTGTCAACATCCATTCTCTTTGCTGTCAATGAACTCTCCCAAAACGTCAATCACTGTCAGTCCGTTCCCAGGTTCAGAGCAGTAGGAATCTCTCTCCTGCAGGATACACCGTCCAAAATTTCCCCCCTCTTCTCCTGCTTCCAAGGGGGGTCTAATAATTTCAATCGATGGAAGTTTAATCCTTTACATAAGGTTTTCCAAGACCTTAACTTGTAAGCTCTTTGCTTCAGTCTATTTACAAAAGGGGAAGGCGGACTTCCTGTTTTGAACCTTCCCCGTTCGGTGTCAAATTAAGGTATTTAAAAATCCAATTTTCCGTACTACTCACGGGTTGTTGTTTAAAGTACAATTGTCCACAGGAAAACGTCAGCGCTCTCCAGCAGCAGCAATGCGGCTTCACTCCGTGAAAGAAGCGGTCGATTCAAAGCACTGCGCCGCTCACCCCACGTCGCTCCGGATCCCCAGAACAGGGTTTCCCCACGAGTAGGGGAGGCGCAAAGGGTACCAGCCGAATCCCAAGTTCACAGGCTTCTTCCGCCTGTGATTTCAGTGGGTCTCCGCCTTCGCCGTGGCAGATCAGACCCTACTTTTCACGGAGCAAGTTCCTCCCGTTCGGAGGAGCTCCGCCATTGCCGGAGGCGCTAACCCGGAAGTCCGGGTTACTTCCGAGTTTTGGCACTTGGGCATGCGCAGAACACTAAATCGCACTTTGTGCATGCGCAGAAGCGACAAATCACAGTGGCGTTGTGGGCTGCCTCCCGTACGGACCACGTTCGCAACTTGAGCATTTAAAACTAAATGCATAGTTATAAACCTGAGCGTTTATAACTAAATGCATGGGAAAGGGAAGGCTTGCAGAGGTTTCTAAAGTGGGTAGCACTGCCCCCTGGTGGACAGTGGGATTACCTGGGGGTGCTAAGAGTCAAGGGGGCAGCAGGGGGGCACTGGAGGTGGGCCCCTTCAAGTACGTAGAGGGCTTATTTATGATTGACCAGGCTAACCTAGAGTGAAACATCTTCCTTGCTTCATATTTAAAGCTTTCCTGGTCTTATTGCTTCCAAAGCTATTTCCTTTGGTCACATTTGTTTCTATTTGCAGTTCTAAGTTGTCACAAGGCACATGATGGCCAACTATTTGTAATACCTATTGTTTTTCTTATAAATTAGTTATGATGCATCTTGTTGGAGAGAGAGGTTTGGAAGAGAGAGTCCTACTCTCCAGTAGTAGAGTTAAGCACAATGGTGATGGCTCCAAACACGTTTAAACTTAGTTAGATTTACATCTGCCCTCATCCAACTTTAAACAAATGTTCCCACAAAAATACTTCTGCCAGAATAAATCACAGACATGCTACCCCCATGGCTGCTCAAATGGAGGAACAAGTTACATTTGTGCAGCCAAGTGTTGTGACAGGCCTTTCAACACCATGCAAACGCTTTCAGGCTTGCTGCCAGGACTAGAGAGCAAGTGAGCTCAGATCCTGTTGAGCACTCGTGGGGACATGCCTTGGCCTTGACCAAGTAGGGTGGTCACTTAAGCATCACCAAAAAGAAAGATAGAAGAAACAGCACCACTGGCCAATGCAGTCCCCTCTCATGCACATACATTTAGCAAACATGTGAGCAGTCCATCTGAAAAGGGCTTAACATATCATGATAAACAAGTATAAAACAAGCTTTTATTACAAAATGAATTTGTGATGCAAAGGACTCATCTACAGAACTGTGTGCCCCTCCTGCATAGAGAGCATGCAGGATTCACATTCCTGAGACCTCCATGGTGCCTCTTCCATCAAATAAGTAAAGGTAATAACAGTCTCTTATTTTGAGGCTGTGTGGAAGGTATAAACATATTTTGTGCATTTTCCTCTTCTTTCCCCCTGCGCATGAAGGGGTCCTGTTGACCTAGCGAGAGCTGGTGATAAATGAAGCGGTGCTACCAATTATACTTGATGGCTATGATTTCAATTGGATGCTCCTCTTGGTTGCCACACAACAGAGAGAGAAAAGGTCACCTACTCTGGGCATAATAGCTTCAGCCATTAGGGAAGAAGTGGCAAATTAACCCTCTAATCCAGACACATATTTTGTGATACATGCATGACAGGCTGTTACTGCCATGTGCTTGGCATTTATTTCATGTATCCATCTTCACAATGGAAAATTGATTTTGTGATGGAAGAAAAGATAACCCTCAAAGCATTTGTCAATATTTTGCTATGATGAGAAAGAAAACTGGCTCCTGGGTAAATGGAGCAGTATCAGTGCTGGCACCAGGTCTTTGAGGGTCCTTGGGCAAGACCCCTCTCCATGGGACCTCTTCCCTTAACCTTGCTACCTTTGTCACCCACTGCTCCTCTTCCTCTCCAAATTGCTGCCAGTGCCTCCTTGCCTGGCAGAGAACCAATTTGCCAGCTGACAGTGCCGTCTACATAGGGCTAGGTCTGTCCTGTCCTGTTTTAATCTTGCTGGTGCTCAGCCCTAGATCCATTTTGCTCCATCCCTGCCTGTTGCATGCTCTTGTGTACTGTTCCATCCCATCACACACCACTGATTCTATTTTAATTACCGGTATGTGGCACTTACTCAACAAAAGACCTTGACGTGGAATTTCTGTTAGGCTCATTATCAGCAAGAATGCAACCTGACCACAAAATTGGTAAGAACCAGTTAAGGAGGGACCTGCCGGCTGAATGCTAAAGTGAAGAAGAATTCAAGTTATGGTACAGTGAGGGTTCTAATAAGTTCAGTAAACAAAAAATGGGTCGAGTAAGTGTTTTCTAGGACTGTGGAAGAGAGATGGCGGGGTGCTGGGGTTGCAGAAGGTGGCTGGGTAGAGAATGAACAGCTAAGATTATATATATTGGGCCATATAGTGTGTGTCCTAATGGAAATGCTCTCACAGACTCTTTGGACTCTATCTGTGATTAATCCATGACTGAGTAATGTTTGACTAATTGGGAATTTGATATGTGTTTCTGTACTTTAACCCCCAAGGGGAGTTGTACCCACAACGTCCAAGCAGTTTGCAAAGAACAATCTAAAATATTCATTTTTGAAAATATTTATAAAAACTAACTGTAAAAACACATTAAAATAATCTCTTTCGATTATCTCTTTCAATTATCTCTTTCGGTATTTTCAAAACCACTATACAAAATAGAATGCCTGGGGAGGCTTCCACAAACAAAAAACAACAACTTTTTTCTCTCATAATCATCAATTTATTACAGTCAACAGATCAGAAATAAGTCCAAAAATGAAACCATACAATGTACAGAAGCAGAGCAGAGAAGGAAGGCAAGGCCTGCAAGGCCTCCACCGTCATTCAAGCCTAAGCCTGCTAGCTGCTAACAGCAAACTGCTCAGTCTCTGGGCCTGGAGACTCATCTTGGGGGAGGACTCTTCTCCCTGTAAAAGGGGCCGGCCTCTCTGTGGGCCTCAGTCAGTGTCTTGTCTGTGTGTGTTGTGTTGTGTTGGTGCAGACAGAGTGGCTCCAGGACTCTAGTAAATCAGTAACTAAGACTGTGCCTCTGTGAAGAGTCAGATAGCTGCTATGAGCACTCTGTGTATGCTCTTTAACTATACTGTTTATGAACAAGTTTATTTTCTTCAGTAAAGTTTTATTCTGTTTATGAAGAAGACTCTGCGTGATTAATTTACCGCTGTGCAACACTTAGTTATGAGTCTCTTCAGCAAAACAATTTCTATGAAATCTATTGCTCCCTAGATTGGCTAAAATAGGCATAGGCAAACTTGGCCCTCCAGATGTTTTGGGACTACAACACCCATCATACATAGCTAACAGGGCCAGTGGTCAGGGATGATGGGAGTTGTAGTCCCAAAACATCTGGAGGGCCGAGTTTGCCTATGCCTGGGCTAAAACAACCTTAGTCACATTCTAGAACCTTTTGCTCTACTAAAGGAATTTATGAAGTTTGTCTTCCCATCAGACCAATGAGGCAGCTGCCCCAGGTGGCAGATGCTGAGGGGCAGGGAGGGAACAGGAGCGTGAGTGCCCTGCGGTCTGCCCTGCACCCCCTATGCTAGCTGGCTGCCTGAAGGGCAGTGCAGGTGTCAGGAGTGTAGCCCAGCCAAGGGACGGAGGAGCTGGAAGAGAAACAGGGTCGGACTCTGAAGATGACAGTCTGCAATTAGAGCAGGGGGGAGTGGGCTTGGCTCCCTGCTCCAAGAGCTCACTGAGTTAGGAAGAGCAGACATAGAAAGCTCACAAGACGAGGAGGGAAGAGGGGTCACTAAGCAACCATTGGATAGGCAGAGGACTGGGAGCTCGTCCTGGGACAGTGTAGATTTCGCCCTCCTTCTGCTCAAGTCCATAGAGCTGAAAAGGCCAGATTGCAATGGAAGTGCAAGAGGGGGAAAGGCGGGACGTTGGCGTTTTTCCTGTTGTGACACAAATGATTTCTCAGAGTGACCAGCTGATATCTGTGGAGCAGAGGGCTATAGCCACGCTCTGATTGTATTGTGAATAAATGAAACCATAAAAACTGCCAGAGACTCATTAATTCTTATCTGGGCTTGGAAGCCTGCCTGGATACTTTCCCTTCACCAATAGCAGAGCAAGATTAAACTGTCATTCCAACTGTGTTTTGTATATGCCTTGGGGAAGAGTGTCATATTGCCCTTCACCTCAGGCAACAAAATATCTTGAGCCCACCCTAAACCAGACAAAGCCCTAAGTCCCCAGCTATTTCTTAGCCGGGTTCTCTCCAGCAGTTAAATTGTCAATAATCAACTTTTCCCCACCTCTCTTCCCCCTGATTGGATGTTTCCCATCCTTGCCATGATTGGCTAAGGGTCCCCAGAAGGCTGACCTTATCATACAGATGGAAGGGCCAGTAAAATGGGAGAATGCTGAAGGGTGTGTGTTCAGTGTGGGAGAGGCTGAGCCAGTGCAAACAGAGACTGAGCTGGGGTGGAACTAGTCTGTTACATGCTGTGGACTTTTTGAGGGCATATTTACTGAGACCTTTTGGCAGGTGTAGGTGCCATATCAGTGGGCGAGATCGTTGTCTAAGATTGCAAAATCTCCATTTATTTTTTTTCACCAGTGTTGCAGTAATGTCCTTAAAGCAGCTACATAAAGATAGACAAACTGACAAACTATACTCAAATAATTCCATGCCAGCTGGGAAGCAGTTGGAATGCTATTTGCTCCCCCGCCCCCAGTAAACATGCTGCTGTCATTCTCAGCTTTTCATTACCTTGGGGCTGATGGCAGCTTTGGGTACCATTCGTGGAATCCCAGTAGAGGATGAGAAGCAATCTTACGCTGTGGCTCTTGCGCCTCAAGGGCACTTGCATGAAATTATCTTAATGACAGGGGACAACTTTTGACTGAAATTCTCATTACTGCTGCACTATGCCTAGCCAAAATTAACCTCTTACTGCAAAGGAACAGCACAGACACAATCAAAGAGGCATATTCTGGATGCACATGCACAGAAGCTAAAATGAGGTAAATGTCATCTTACCTGGAACTTGAGATCTGTTAGGAAGACCCTTTTGGTTACCCTAATGACTTCAGGACTTCCAGAACCTGTGATAGGGCCTTCTCAGTGGTGGCAGCCCAGTTGCAGAAAATTCTTTCCCCAGAGGTTAGGCTGGTGAAGATTTTGGGTATCATCATTTATTACGGTCAAAGACCAGCTCAGAAAGCACAATTGGGACAGCTTTCACAAGAATAAAATATACATGTAAAGCAATGTACAACAACAGCTTAAAGATTAAAATCTAAGATAAGCACATATACACATAAAGACCTAAAAATTTGGGCTACCATACAAATTGGCCCTGACACCCTGGAGACTGTTTTCCTAGCGGTCTAATTTGTTTCAGGGAGTGGTCTGTGCCTGCAAATCTGCGCACAGAATCTGGTGACCATCCAGGTCTTCTTGTGGTCTTTGCCTAAGAGGAGAAAATTGTCAGCAAGCTTCACCAGCTGGGGGGTCAATGATATCTCTGTGTACCTCGCCATAAAAGGGACATCTAAAAAATAAATGTTCGGGGCCTCCTATTTCCCCTAATGGGCAGGCACAAAGTCTCTGTGCATACGAGACTTTTCCAAATGCTCCTTCAAAAACCAACGAGACAAAGCCGAGCTTCTGGCAAGAGTAAAGGCCCTTCTTATGTTTCTTGATACGAGAAAATAGAGGTATGCTGCCGGGGCCGCAACATACCTCTCATTTTCTACGATTATACAATCGGGGAACCTCAAGCAGCCCTGTTGTCTCTCTGTGTCCATGATTCTTTGCCTGACCACAGATCTTGCTTGGCCCAAGCCCAAGTTTAGAAGGGCTTGAGGAGCAAAGCCCAATTTCTGGAGAGTGTTCAGAACTGCTGTCTTAAGATATTGGGTAGTTTTCAGCACCAGGGGAAAATATTTCTTCTCAGGCTCTCTGGTTAAACAGCCTAAGTCTAGGCATCATTACACTGAATGCATGGATGAATACAGCAAACTAAATATGACATAATAGGCATCACTGAAACCTGGTGGGATAACTCCCACGACTGGAATGTAATAATGGAGGGATACAATCTATTTCAGAGAAACAGACCAGACAAAAAAGGAGGAGGAGTGGCGTTATATGTCAGGGATGTATATACCTGTGAAGAGATCCAAGATTTAGAACCTCAAAGCCAAAGTGAGAGCATTTGGGTCAAAATTAAGGGTGAAAAGAATAACAGAGATCTCATTGTGGGAGTTTACTATAGATCCCCAAGCCAAACGGAGGACATAGATGATGCCTTCCTGGAACAGATGGCCAAGCATGCAAAAGGAAGGGAGATAGTAGTAATGGGGGACTTCAATTACCCGGATATTTGTTGGATGTCAAACTCAGCCAAGAGCATAAGGTCAAACAGATTCCTCACTGGCCTTGCAGACAACTTCATTGTCCAGAAAGTGGGAGAAGCAACAAGAGGAACAGCCATTTTAGATCTGGTCCTAACCAATGTTGATGACCTGGTTAGTGGGGTAGAAGTGGAAGGATCATTAGGCGCGAGTGATCATGCTCTTCTGAAGTTTACTATACAGCGGAAAGGAGCAGCCAAGCATACCAGGACTCAATTTCTTGACTTTAAGAAAGCCGACTTCATAAAACTTAGGGAAGTGCTGGGTGAGATCCCATGGACAGTAATACTAAAAGGAAAGGGAGTTCATGATGGCTGGGAGTTTGTTAAGAGGGAGATAGTAAAAGCACAACTTCAGGCAATACCAATGAGACGGAAACATGGAAGGTGCCTAAAGAAGCCAGGGTGGCTATCTAAAGAACTTTTAACTGAGTTAAGATTAAAAAAGGATGTGTACAAAAAATGGAAAAGGGGGGAAAGCACCAAAGAGGAATTCAAACAAATAGCCAGCACGTGTAGACACAAAGTCAGAAAAGCTAAAGCACAGAATGAACTCAGGCTTGCTAGAGAGGTTAAAAGCAACAAAAAAGGCTTTTATGGGTATGTTCGTAGCAAAAGGAAGAACAAAGAAACTGTGGGGTCACTCAGAGGAGAAGATGGTGAAATGCAAACAGAGGACACAGAAAGGGCTGAACTCTTCAATGCCTTCTTTGCCTCAGTCTTCTCCGATAAAGAAAACAATGCCCGACCTGAAGAATTTGGAGCAAATGATTCAGCAGAGGAAACACAGCCCAGAATAACTAAGGAGATAGTACAAGAATACTTGGCTAGTTTAGATGTATTCAAGTCTCCAGGGCCAGATGAACTGCATCCAAGAGTATTAAAAGAACTGGCAGATGTGATCTCAGAACCACTGGCAGTCATCTTTGAGAATTCCTGGAGAACAGGCGAAGTCCCGGCAGACTGGAGGAGGGCAAATGTTGTCCCTATTTTCAAAAAGGGGGAAAGAGAGGACCCAAATAATTACCGCCCAGTCAGTCTGACATCAATACCAGGGAAGATTCTGGAGCAGATCATTAAGCAAACAGTCTGTGAGCACCTAGAAAGGAATACTGTGATCACCAATAGTCAGCATGGATTTCTGAAAAATAAGTCATGTCAGACTAACCTGATCTCTTTTTTTGACAGAATTACAAGCCTGGTAGATGAAGGGAACGCAGTGGATGTAGCCTACCTTGATTTCAGCAAGGCATTTGACAAGGTGCCCCATGATATTCTTGTAAAGAAGCTGGTAAAATGCGGACTTGACTATGCTACCACTCAGTGGATTTGTAACTGGCTGTCTGACCGAACCCAATGGTTGCTCATCAATGGTTCCTCTTCATCCTGGAGAAGAGTGACTAGTGGGGTGCCACAGGGATCTGTCTTGGGCCCGGTCTTATTCAACATCTTTATCAACGACTTGGATGATGGACTCAAGGGCATCCTGATCAAATTTGCAGATGACACCAAAGTGGGAGGGGTGGCTAACACCCCAGAGGACAGGATCACACTTCAAAACGACCTTGACAGATTAGAGAACTGGGCCAAAACAAACAAGATGAATTTTAACAGGGAGAAATGTAAAGTATTGCACTTGGGCAAAAAAAATTAATGAGAGGCACAAATACAAGATGGGTGTCACCTGGCTTGAGAGCAGTACATGTGAAAAGGATCTAGGAGTCTTGGCTGACCACAAACTTGACATGAGCCAACAGTGTGACGCGACAGCTAAAAAAGCCAATGCAATTCTGGGCTGCATCAATAGGAGTATAGCATCTAGATCAAGGGAAGTAATAGTGCCACTGTATTCTGCTCTGGTCAGACCTCACCTGGAGTACTGTGTCCAGTTCTGGGCACCACAGTTCAAGAAGGACACTGACAAACTGGAACGTGTCCAGAGGAGGGCAACCAAAATGGTCAAAGGCCTGGAAACGATGCCTTATGAGGAACGGCTAAGGGAGCTGGGCATGTTTAGCCTGGAGAAGAGGAGGTTAAGGGGTGATATGATAGCCATGTTCAAATATATAAAAGGATGTCACATAGAGGAGGGAGAAAGGTTGTTTTCTGCTGCTCCAGAGAAGTGGACACGGAGCAATGGATCCAAACTACAAGAAAGAAGATTCCACCTAAACATTAGGAAGAACTTCCTGACAGTAAGAGCTGTTCGACAGTGGAATTTGCTGCCAAGGAGTGTGGTGGAGTCTCCTTCTTTGGAGGTCTTTAAGCAGAGGCTTGACAACCATAAGTCAGGAGTGCTCTGATGGTGTTTCCTGCTTGGCAGGCGGTTGGACTCGATGGCCCTTGTGGTCTCTTCCAACTCTATGATTCTATGATTCTATGAATATTCATGCCATAGGCTGAAGTTGCAGTGATAGTCATTCTGTTTGTATTCCAATGTGGAATGTTCAGAGCAGATCCTAGATTCTCTCTTGGGCTGTTGTTAGATAAGGAAAGGGCTGATTATTTGGGAGTTTTCAGTGGTGACTATAAGCAGACCAGGCCCCCTGAGGAGACGCAAGGAGCGTCTCGGGCGGCAGGGTCTGGAAACTTGGAAGGGGCAGCAGATTACAGACACTTAACTTGGCCCATCATGCACCAGGGCCGCCCCTCCCACCCCCCAGGTGATGAAGCCCTAGCCTCAGCAAAGGCAACTGACTGAAAAGCTGCTCAAACCTTTGGCTACTTCTGTCTCTTCCCTGAGTTAGGCATAGCTGCTATGAACCAACCCGCCCTCCCCGCCCCCCAAATCCTTTGCCTTGTGTTGTATTAGGAGTGAGATATGGGGCATGGAGGGGATCATTTATTTATTTTTTGCCTCAGGTACTGAAATGTCTTGGGCCAGACCTGGCTATATGAAAACTTGATATCCAGAAGAATCACTGTTGCTGGGAAATAATAGTGGCCAAAAAGGCTCTCATCTCCATGCTGTTCTTGTGAGTTGCTCAAAGGCATCCATTTAGCCACTATGTGAAACAGGGTGTATTTATCACAATGCACAATGTTTTCATGATAGATCCAGTGCTGCATATTGAAGTATGCATAGCAAAGTAATCAGCTTAGTTTTGCATCATGTTCTTTTTGAAAAGAACATCTTTTGAAGTCATAGAAGGCAGCAATGGACCAGTCCTGTGTATTGTAAGCACAGTTCATCACACATTATTTTGCTTTGCCCATGTAATCCCTGCTCCTTTCCCTCTGAAAATGGTGATAAGAATCATAAACTAGCATGTGTCATCAGAACACTTATTCTGCAGTAGAAAAATATGAGGGGGGGGGGGCAATCACATATATTTTGATATCCCTAATGGTTAATAAAATCTGAAAATGAGGGCTCTTTCATTCTATTACATCCTACTGTTATACTGTGGTGGGAATTCTATGTCAACAGTTTTTTTCATTTGATGTTGGATAAACATCTGGAGGGCATCAGGTTTTCCTTTCTGCTTCTCAAATGCTCCTTCCTCCTCTGCTTGCCTCTTCCCTTATATTCACTCCACCCATGTTCTAGAGCACACTCAGTTTTTCATAAAGGTAAAGGTAAAGGTACCCCTGCCCATACGGGCCAGTCTTGACAGACTCTGGGGTTGTGCGCCCATCTCACTTAAGAGGCCAGGGGCCAGCGCTGTCCGGAGACACTTCCGGGTCACGTGGCCAGCGTGACATCGCTGTTCTGGCGAGCCAGAGCCGCACACGGAAACGCCGTTTACCTTCCCGCTGGTAAGCGGTCCCTATTTATCTACTTGCACCCGGAGGTGCTTTCAAACTGCTAGGTTGGCAGGCGCTGGGACCGAGCAGCGGGAGCGCACCCCGCCGCAGGGATTCGAACCGCCGACCTTTCGATCGGCAAGCCCTAGGCGCTGAGGCTTTAACCCACAGCTCCACCTGCGTCCCCTGCCAGTTTTTCATAGAATCATGTAATTGTTGAGTTGGAAGGGGCCCGGAGGGTCATTTAGTCCAACCTCTGCAATGCAGTAATCAAACCCATTTTAACCCTTCTTTAGTACCTTCACATTCCTGTGGCTGTGCCCACTGCCACAATCCTGCTTCCCTTGCCCTGGTTTTCCTTTGACATACTGCTCTACTTTGGGACCCACTTCTACCTGCTTCTTTCAGCTTGTAGCTAACATGGGAAGCTGCCATTGGTTTATTTTTATAAGGCTGTACATATTCAATACTACAAGCAATTACAACAGCAAAGCAATCAAGAAGAAAATAAATGTACAATTTCAACATCAGATACATTTAGAGTATTACTTGAAAAAAGCCCTATGATTGTGACATAGTGATCACTTTGATCCATCAGTGTGGTAATTTCTTATTTATGTAATAACAGTGAATGAGCTGTAGCAACAAGGGAGATCTATACTTTATAATTACTGAAAATTTTAAAACAGTCTCCTGTAAAGCTGGTGTGTTAAATATAGAACCTCTAGGCTAATGATACATCAATTACCTGTGGAGCTCCTAATTGCTTCCAAGCTCTCTCTGAATTGCTTACAGTTAATAATAAAAACAAATGAACAGCGCACCAATAATTAAACTTCTGTGTTATAGTGCTAAGCGTATTGGAAGCTGTTCATTTAATTCTGGAAGCTGACAACAGTCCTTGTATTACAGGTGAGCTCTGTGATGCAGAGGGCTCCCTGTGCAGAATTCCAACTATTCCAGTCCATCCCCCCAATTTTCTGACCCCCACCCCAACAGTAAGTCGACATCCTATAACTACTAAGCATGCTCAGTTCCAACTGGACTGCTTTTGGGGGGAACACTCTTCACTTGGTCCCTGCTGCCTCACCCCAGTTTTCTGTACCCTTGCAAAAGTTGTGGCTCCCTGTAACCTGCTGATGTGTGTCTCTCTTCTACAAGAATGGTGGCACCATTTTGAATACATAATAAGCAATGGAACTCCAGCTGAATAGTGGCAAGAGCAATTTGTGAAGAGAAAAGCAGAAATGTATGTCAGAGGGGGATCAAGAGAAGGAGCAACCATGAATCATTAGTGGTGGAGACATGGAGCTGGAGGATGAAAGAGCTAAGTGGAAAGTGGGCCTAGGGTAGAATCAGGACACCAGATAAGGCACTGAAGTCTAGTAGGGATGTGTGAAATTGTCATTTCAGATTCTTTCATTTTTCCAGTCCTGGATTCAATTCTCTTCAATTTCTCTTCAGTTTGCTTTTAAATGTTCATAGAATTCATTAGCTTTTTAGTGTGAATTTCTCCTCATAAGTTTTTCTTTGTATGCAATTTTTCCTAATACATACATTTTTGCAAATGAATTTTCCCTAATACAGGGATGTCCAACCAGTCATTCGCGATCTACCAGTAGATTCCTGGCTGATCCTGGTAGACCGAGGGATCCTTATCGTGTACAAAAAGTTACCGGAGGGGGAGCTAAAAACTCTGTGCAATCCTCCCCCTAAGAAGCTCAGCAACTCCAGGTACTTCCCTCCTAAAAAAAAAAAAGCTCAACAACTCCCCCCACTGCTGCCTGTTTTTTTAATACTGGGAGTAGATCACAGTCTCTTGGGAGTTGGACATGCCTGCCCTAATATAATGCATTTTTGCATTCTATTTTCACAAATATATGCATTTCAATGCATACATTATCTGTGCTTGGCCTCAGAACTGCGTTGCAAAATTCAGGGAAGAGCCAATTCTGAAGAACAGTTGTGTTTTGGTCTGTGGGTTGCTTTGGAAAGTACAAACTAAATAAGTTTGCCTTTAGGGGAAAATTGAACAGACTTTTCCCTCCATCACTGGTGTCAGTAGACTGGCGAAGGGGGTTGAAGAGTGTGGAGCAGGACCTGGAGCAGGTGTGGCCTGTGGCATGGGGTCATGGTGTCATGGTCCCGGGAGGCACCTGGCTAAGGAGCAAGTAGAGAGAGCTGGAGAGATGCATTTTTGTCCTCTAGGCCAAAGGTTTCCCAGCCCTATGATAGCACATGGTTTCCAGAGTCAATGTCTTCCTTCCCAGAAAGATGTGGCTCCACCAACACCTCCTAGATGTTGCACATGGAGACATTTCCCAGAAGTACTAAGAAGAGGGTGGGGGCTGAGTTTCACATGCTGGTTCTAAGTACCAAGCCAGTTCTCTGGCTTCAGGCTTCGAGTATGGTTTAAACAACTTGCCCTTGTGAAAATGTGCAATATCTGATGCCAGCCTCCCTAACCAGCTTGATATCTCAGTTCCATTAACTCTGCTCATTGCTTAACTGACTGGCACCTGTACCTGCGATGCCAGTTGGCTGGTATCATTCTCGCTCCATTTTTCCTTCCATAACATTCTGGAACAGTTTGTTGGGTCGTGTTGGGCACATCCCTGGTAGATGAAGGGAACACAGTGGATGTAGCCTACCTTGTAGCAAGGCATTTGACAAGGTGCCCCATGATATTCTTGTAAAGAAGCTGGTAAAATGCAGTCTTGACTATGCTACCACTCAGTGGATTTGTAACTGGCTGACTGACCGAACCCAAAGGGTGCTCATCAATGGTTCCTCTTCATCCTGGAGAAGAGTGAGTAGTGGGGTGCCACAGGGTTCTGTCTTGGGCCCGGTCTTATTCAACATCTTTATCAACGACTTGGATGATGGACTCAAGGGCATCCTGATCAAATTTGCAGATGACACCAAACTGGGAGGGGTGGCTAACACCCCAGAGGACAGGATCACACTTCAAAACAACCTTGACAGATTAGAGAACTGGGCCAAAACAAACAAGATGAATTTTAACAGGGAGAAATGTAAAGTATTGCACTTGGGCAAAAAAAATTAATGAGAGGCACAAATACAAGATGGGTGACACCTGGCTTGAGAGCAGTACATGTGAAAAGGATCTAGGAGTCTTGGTTGACCACAAACTTGACATGAGCCAACAGTGTGACGCGGCAGCTAAAAAAGCCAATGCAATTCTGGGCTGCATCAATAGGAGTATAGCATCTAGATCAAGGGAAGTAATAGTGCCACTGTATTCTGCTCTGGTCAGACCTCACCTGGAGTACTGTGTCCAGTTCTGGGCACCACATTTCAAGAAGGACACTGACAAACTGGAACGTGTCCAGAGGAGGGCAACCAAAATGGTCAAAGGCCTGGAAACGATGCCTTATGAAGAACGGCTAAGGGAGCTGGGCATGTTTAGCCTGGAGAAGAGGAGGTTAAGGGGTGATATGATAGCCATGTTCAAATATATAAAAGGATGTCACATAGAGGAGGGAGAAAGGTTGTTTTCTGCTGCTCCAGAGAAGCGGACACGGAGCAATGGATCCAAACTACAAGAAAGACTTCCAACTCTATGATTCTATGATTCTATGAAAGTAACAAAATCAGGTGGGTGGTCTTGGAGTAAAAGAAAGTGGCATGTGCAAAGATACCTTGCTATTTCCTTTGAAGCGGCTGCACACCACACGCAGCAGCTGTGCAGAAACAAAGCTTGTTTATTTGTACAGATAATGAACATTTCACCCTGCTGAAAAGAGGGCAGCAGACAAGGGCCATCTCAGCTGTAGATGCCAAAGCAGATAGTCTTTTCAATCTAGCAGGTGGTGGAGCAGAGTGGGCAGCAGCCAGGTCTTCCTTCTAATGGTTGGTTTCACTAGCAAGTGCTGCCATGGGGCTCACCAGGATGAGCCAAGGCTGTGCTTGAGTTGCCATCAGACATGGGAGGAGGACTCACATTTGGGTGTGAACCAGTAGTTCTGTCTCTTTACTGGAGGTGTGGGGAACTGGATCTCATCATGAGCCAGGTTGTTCTCTCCCTCACCCCTCATGGGCCAGGTTTGAGAAGAGGACAGGACCACCCATTTGCCAATCACCTGATTGATGTTTTTGCCCCACACTTGCGGAGCCTCTGTCAAAGCTCTCTTCTGGACAGCCTTGCAGGAGCCACTTGCCAGTGGAAACAGCAGCCATGGGTTGAACACACCCTTCTCACTGTACTTAAAACTTGCTTTAATCTGCTATTCCCCTTCCAAGTAACCTCTGTGCATTCTACTCAAACCTCTGCCACTGTTTAAAATGGCCACTTTTTTCTCTCCTTTGACCCATCATCCCTGCTTTGTTTTTGTTTTTTAAATGATATTTATTCAGAGTTTAAAAGTTACAAAAAGGGGAAAAGAACAATACAAAATACAAAAAAAGAATACAACAACAACAAAGCAAGAAAAATAAAATAAAAATAAAAATGAAAAATACATTCATTTAAAAATTTATAAAGAACTGATTAGACCTTTACATAACTTTCTTCCTTTACTTATTTCCTTGACCTCCCCTCACCTCCCAATTTTGTATTCTAGTTCAAATCGTTATTTCAGCAAATCCTTCCAACCTTATTTTCATTTAAGTAATTTAATTTATTATATTATAATTTAACGTCCTCTCTTTCATCAAGTTCATCAACTCCTTTTTACTTAATCCTTTATATTATTTCTACCAAAACCACCTAATTTTCTTTTTCCAACATCTTTCTAACATCCCTTAATTTTACAATGTTATTGAAGATATGCTTTAAATTTTTTCCAATCTTCTTCCACCGACTCTTCTCCTTGGTCCCAGATTCTGCCAGTCATCTCAGCCAATTCCATATAGTCCATCAATTTCGTCTGCCATTCTTCTCGGGTGGGTAGTTCTTGTGTCTTCCAATACTTTGCAATGAGTATTCTTGCTGCTGTAGTAGCGTACATAAAAAAAGTTCTATCCTCCCTTCGCACCAGTTGGCCGACCATGCCCAGGAGAAAGGCCTCTGGTTTCTTCTGGAAGGTATATTTAAATACCTTTTTCATTTCATTATAGATCATCTCCCAGAAGGCCTTAATCCTAGGGCACGTCCACCAAAGGTGAAAAAATGTGCCCTCAATCTCTTTACATTTCCAACATTTATTGTCGGGCAGATGGTAAATTTTTGCCAGCTTGACTGGGGTTAGGTACCACCTATAAATCCCATCATCCCTGCTTTGTTCAACCTTCTACTGCTGTTTTAAACTGTTTCCCCCCTCTCAGTGTCTCTCCTTTCTTGCTTCTATATTATATAAAGAGATTGAGATATATAAGCTGACAGTGTTTTTTCCTTTCTAAAATATTTGCAATAAAAAGTATAGTTTTAGGAGACTCTTAAGGAAAGCTGAGAAATGGATGGGAAGAATAAGGTCTATTTATTATTCATTTATGTGATGAGACAGACACTAAATAGGTAGATGTGGAAACATTTCCTGTGGCCACTCAGGAAATATTTAGATTCTCACACAGTACTCCAAGTCCGTTGCGCCCTCGTGAGCTACACTGCATAGCACGAGGCCAGCTTTAGAAGTTTCTTTCTTCCAAGCAAAAAGTGGGTCAGGCTCCTGGAGAATTGAGAGCTTCAAAGTCAGAGAAGTGCAGGATAATATTAATATGAGAAACATACGTCTTAAACAGATTCCTTATCAGTCCCTTGTTCTGCCTCTACTGAACTACTTAGGTTTCAGTCAGCAGCACACTAAGTAACTTTTGCCAGTTTCCCAAATAACATATCTATTCAATCCAAGATAGAAAATGAGATGGGTGTTACCTGCTAAGGTATAGCAAGGATCTTACCACAAACTGCCTTGAATTCAGGAAAGTCAAAAGCAACTTATCAGCTGTTCTGTGTGCCAGAAGCTCCCTCCTAAAGGCCAGCCTTAACAAGGATTATCCCTGATGGATAAGTCCTGGCTTTACTGGAGAACCAATTATCTGGGAAGCATAATGAAGTGATGGCCAGTGGGTTAAATAGCTTTAAAGGAGGGTTTGATAAATTTTGGAGGTAGAGAGGTCCATCAGTGAGGAACATCTAGGCAGAAGAGCAGCAGTTGGAGAGAGCTAATGCTTTCTTACCTTGCTTGAGGCATCTGATTGGTCACAGTGGAAAGCAGAACACTGGGCTAGATGGACATTATCTGAATGTCTTCACTGTTCTGATTGACCACATAAAGGGTGCCTGTTCATAGAATCATAGAGTTGGAAGAGACCACAAGGGCCATCGAGTCCAACCCCTTGCCAAGCAGGAAACACCATCAGAGCACTCCTGACATATGGTTGTCAAGCCTCTGCTTAAAGACCTCCAAAGAAGGAGACTCCACCACACTCCTTGGCAGCAAATTCCACTGTCAAACAGCTCTTACTGTCAGGAAGTTCTTCCTAATGTTTAGGTGGAATCTTCTTTCTTGTAGTTTGGATCCATTGCTCCGTGTCCGCTTCTCTGGAGCAGCAGAAAACAACCTTTCTCCCTCCTCTATGTGACATCCTTTTATATATTTGAACATGGCTATCATATCACCCCTTAACCTCCTCTTCTCCAGGCTAAACATGCCCAGCTCCCTTAGCCGTTCCTCATAAGGCATCGTTTCCAGGCCTTTGACCATTTTGGTTCCCCTCCTCTGGACACGTTCCAGTTTGTCAGTGTCCTTCTTGAAATGTGGTGCCCAGAACTGGACACAGTACTCCAGGTGAGGTCTGACCAGAGCAGAATACAGTGGCACTATTACTTCCCTTGATCTAGATGCCATACTCCTATTGATGCAGCCCAGAATTGCACTGGCTTTTTTAGCTGCCGCGTCACACTGTTGGCTCATGTCAAGTTTGTGGTCAACAAAGACTCCTAGATGAAACATGAGTTTTAATCTCCATTTTGCTGGTGGAACAAGGAATATAGGAAGTTGTCAATCTCTAGTCCAGCATATCTACACTGACTTGTGATACTGCTTCAGCTCATCATTTGAAGTGGTGATAATAATAATAATAATAATAATAATAATAATAATAATAATTATTATTATTATTATTTGTACCCTGCCCATCTGGCTGGGTTTCCCCAGCCACTCTGGGCGGCTTCCACAGAGACAAAAAATACACTAACATTAAAAACTTCCCTGAGATGTCTCCTGAATGTCAGGTAGTTGTTTATCGCTTTGACATCTGATGGGAGGGCGTTCCACAGGGCGGGCACCACTACCGAGAAGGCCCTCTTCCTGGTTCCCTGTAGCTTTGCTTCTTGCAATGAGGGAACCGCCAGAAGGCTCTCGGCGCTGGACCTCAGCGTCCGGGCAGAACGATGGGGGTGGAGACGTTCCTTCAGGTATGATGTAAGAACATAAGATAAAGCTCCTGGATCTAGTCCAGCATCCTATTCTCACAGTGACCAGCTAGATTCCTGTGGGTTTGCATTCCAGAAGTTCTACAGTCAAAGCAAGTGCTTTGCCACAAAGTTCCCTCACAATTTAATCCTTAATAAACCAAGACTCCTGACACAAATCCATCATATATTTATTTTTGCTGGCTTCTGACTGCTTCAGCAATCTGGTAGAGACTGAGGATTTGCATACACCATCAATTTAAAATACATTTTCAACAGCCCCCTCCCCCAAGAATCCTAGGAAATGTAGTTTGTTAAGGGTGCTGGGAACTGTAGCTCTGTGAAGTGTAAACTGCAGTTCCCATGATTCTTTGCAGGGATATGCTTTCAATGTATTGGATATATGCAATGTAAACGTGTAAAGTCTGGCTTTTTTAAAAAAAAATCAGCTTTATTTTCAAAGGGGCCTACATTCGACTTTAAAACACAGCATTCCACACTTCCAAATAAACAGGTGAATTAACAGCTTGTAATTCCAATTTCCCTCCTACTCCTTACTGTTATTTTTTTTTAATGTAACAGCAATGTGATGTGCCCCTCTCACATGAAAGCTTACAGCCCTAATGCAATTTGCAATAATTTTGAATAAATATAATTTAAAACTCTCAGTACGCCATGAACCTGAGTTCCAAATTAGTCTAATTGTTTGTATCTAATTGCTGACAATTTTAATTCTCCTGAAAAAGGCAGGAGGGACATAAATTGCCTTTGACAAACTGAGTTGCTTCCCTGCCTGCATTCTCAGCACCTCACATCGTCTTAGTCTATCTTTCCCTACACTGTCAAATAATAACAAGACCCTGGAGAGAGCTTTCTCTCTCCCCCTCCCTCCCTCCCTCCCTCCCTCCCTCCCTCTCCACATAATGTGATCATTTTCCTTTATATCAAAGGCAAAATCATCTGAATAACCTAATGAAGCAAAGAAATGCTTGTAGAATTGTACACTTCCAAAGAAGACTGATGGTGAACGCAAAATCAGGGTGAGTGTTGCACCATCTGGACCTACATAGGAAGGAGAGATTTACATTTATTTTTATTTATTACATTTCTATCCCACCTTTCCTCTGAGGAGCTTAAGGGGGGGGATCCATAGTTCTCCTCCTTCCCAACAACTCTGTGGGGTAGGTTAGGCTGAAAGGCAGTGAATGGCCCAAGGTGACCCAGTGGGCTTCATGCCCAAGTGAGGGTTCAAGCCCTGGTCTCCCAGGTCCTAGTCCAATACTCTAACCACTACACCATGCTAGCTGGCCTCAGTCCAACTTCCTGCATGTTAAGCCACTCTTTGTTTCTTCACTTGCCTGTGGCTGTGTCCACCCCCACAATCTGTTTCCCCTGCTGCCAGGGACTGGCAGGATGCTGGTGAGTGTGCACTGGAGGAGGGGGCTGGAGTCTGGCTCAGTAGGGAGGGGGCAGGGATTTGTGGGGCCCGGCATCAGGGGACGCTTCAGACCTGGAGGTGGAGCACAGGATGGGTCGGAAGAAGAGGAGGAAGAAGCAGGTCAGGCAAGTGAAGGGCCAGGGGCTCCCCCCCTTCTTGTGCAATGCTCTGCCCAGGGAGGCTCAACTAGACCCTCATTACAGATCTTTAGGCACTAGGCAAAAAAAGTTTCTCTGAACCAGGAGTTCAGCTGATTAACATTCTGTGACCTTTTCAATGTGTTTGTGGAAAGAGGGAAATTCGTTTGTTTTATTATGTATTTTGTATTCTCATTTTGTATTTTTCTGTTGTGAATCATGGTGGGATTTTTGGATGAAGGGTGGTATACAAATTTAATTCATAATAATAATCATTCTGGGGCACTGTATCACCAGACTGGTTTGGCCCAGCTGTCGGTCACACCCTGCAACAGGAGTTTGGAGGCTTGCAGCTGAGGCATCCTCTATGGAACCCCTTAACCCGGAAGAGATGGGGCACGATATTCTCCCCCACTGTCTGACCTTCTTGGGTTATCTATGCAAAGTGAGAAGCTTGTCTGTGGGCAGACATGTTGTGGGGGATCATTGCAGGACAGCAAATGAAGAGATCTACAGATCCCTACAGAGCTGAGTGTGGAGAAGAGCAGCGTTTCTGCTTCTGTTGTATCCCAGGGGAAGGGGCCCACCCACCTCTTCCATATGCCCACGTCTGAGTAAGTGGTCAAAGACAGCACTGATTCACATCGGGTCCAATTTCTATCTTCAAAGTAATGAGGAGAATTGATATGGCACTAAAAGCCAGCTTCCAGACCCAGTTCTTTAATGTGTGGGGTTAAGTAAGGGTGGTTTGTTCAGTGGAGACTTGCAAGAAAAAAAAGTGCTTTCTAGTTATGAAGGGACCTTGTGGAGAAGATAAAAAGATTGCTGCTCTAGTAATGTTCCCATGAACAGTATGTCCAAATAGTGTTCACAGTTCTATCCAATCTTCTCTTTATTGTTTTCCTCATTTTGTTGTTGTTGTTATCATATATTCCTTTCTTTGTTACCTCTGATAGTCTCCACAAGCGGGTTGGAAACAAACATTGTTTATCCTGTGTGGATTTTCCGTTCCTCCAAGAGCCATATTTCAAACAGACAGACGCCATTTCCACACTTCCGAACAAAACATTCTTAAAGTCTGCCCATTAAATCCTCGCAGGTCTGACAGTCTCTCCTCAATCTTAGGGAGTTCTGCCAGGTCAAACTCACATTCCAATTACCATGGTCTCCTCCCCCTCGATCATAAATCCAGTGGCCAGGCCTGCTTATTAAACAAGTCTCTTTTTATGACTGCGTCATTCCAAAGGCTCTTCATTCCTTCCCCGATGTTTCACACACCATGTCTTTGATTAGTAATTCATTTCCACACAGTTCTTAATCATACCGCTTATAATCAGTAATTGCAACGGTTCTTCTTGGGGGGAGGGTTGTTGGGTAATCACATAAGATAAAAGAAAAGAAAAGTCCCCCCCCCCATTTTGTCTCATTCTGACATACCGACCCTTTGATGTGTCTTCTTCTTGTTATGTTTTCCTGTTGAATCCAACCGATTGCTCCACCCCACAGAGGTCACTTCAATTAGCAGTCTTAACTCCCGTTCTTCACTCGAAATATGTGCATTTGCTTCTCTCTAATTGTTTATTTTGCAACCAGGCCACGTGATCAGAGACAGCGTCAGGTAGAGCCGACCCACACGGGTGCTGTGCGCCTAGTGCCTTCATCCCCTTCTTTCGAACTTGGAGGTGATTTATGGCAACCGCAGGTGAGGCAGTGTTCCCCATTCCCTTGGGGTAACAAGGGAGGCTGCATACTCCCATATCAGCCTCTTAATTACCTCATGTGAGCGGGAGAGATGGTATTGTTGGCCATCTTCCAATGTGCCCCTAGCGGCCCCCACAAACCTATATCTTTAGCCTCAAAGCTGCACTGGAAAGCAGGAAATTTTCCTAACAACTATAAAAAGCTGGAAATATCAAGTAAGACCTCTGGATGTTATTCTTTTATTAATTTTTATTTCGCTGAAAAGCAGAAAGTGAAAAAGGAAGTCAACTTTCATTTTCTGGCAGTCAGCCAACTGCAGGGGAAGGATTTGTAAGTGCTTAAAAACAGTTTTGTGGCTCAGATCATCAGCTTCTCATAGCAAAATTCAAGCTTAAACTGAAGAAAGTAGGAAAAACCACTGGGCCGGTAAGATACAATCTAAATCAAATCCCTTATGAATACACAGTGGAAGTGAGGAACAGGTTTAAGGATTTAGATTTGGTGGACAGAGTGCCTGAAGAACTATGGATGGAGGCTCACAACATTATACAGGAGGCAACAACAAAAACCATCCCAATGAAAAGGAAATGCAAGAAAGCAAAGTGGATGTCCAACGAGGCCTTACAAATAGCGGAGGAGAGAAGGCAAGCAAATGCGAGGGAGATAGTGAAAGATACAGGAAATTGAATGCAGATTTCCAAAATATAGCAAGGAGAGACAAGAAGGCCTTCTTAAAGAAGCAATGCAAAGAAATAGAGGAAAACAACAGAATGGGAAGAACCAGAGATCTGTTCAAGAAAATTGGAGATATGAAAGGAACATTTCGTACAAAGATTTCCATAATAAAGGACAAAAGTGGAAAGCACCTAACAGAAGCAGAAGACATCAAGAAGAGGTGGCAAGAATACACAGAGGAATTATACCTGAAAGATATGGATGTCTCGTACACCCCAGGTAGTGTGGTTGCTGACCTTGAGCCAGACATCCTGGAGAGTGAAGTCAAATGGGCCTTAGAAAGCACTGCAAATAACAAGGCCAGTGGAAGTGATGGTATTCCAGCTGAACTATTTAAAATTTTAAAAGATGATGCTGTTAAGGTGCTACACTCAATATGCCAGCAAGTTTGGAAAACTCAGCAGTGGCCAGAAGATTGGAGAAGATCAGTCTACATCCCAATCCCAAAGAAGGGCAGTGCCAAAGAATGCTCCAACTATCGCACAATTGCACTAATTTCTCACGCTAGCAAGGTTATGCTTAAAATTCTACAAGGAAGGCTCAAGCAGTATGTGGACCGAGAACTCCCAGAAGTGCAAGCTGGATTTAGAAGAGGCAGAGGAACCAGAGACCAAATTGCAAACATGCGCTGGATTATGGAGAAAGCTAGAGAGTTCCAGAAAGACATCTACTTCTGCTTCATTGACTATGCAAAAGCCTTTGACTGTGTCGACCATGGCAAACTATGGCAAGTTCTTAAAGAAATGGGAGTGCCTGATCACCTCATCTGTCTCCTGAGAAATCTCTATGTGGGACAAGAAGCTACAGTTAGAACTGGATATGGAACAACTGACTGGTTCAAAATTGGGAAAGGAGTACGACAAGGCTGCATTTTTTCTTCCTGCTTATTTAACTTATATGCAGAATTCATCATGCGAAAGGTTGGGCTGGATGAATCCCTAGCCGGAATTAAGATTGCCGGAAGAAATATCAACAACCTCAGATATGCAGATGACACAACCTTGATGGCAGAAAGTGAGGAGGAATTAAAGAACCTTTTATTGAGGGTGAAAGAGGAGAGTGCAAAATATGGTCTGAAGCTCAACATCAAAAAAACGAAGATCATGGCTACTGGTCCCATCACCTCCTGGCAAATAGAAGGGGAAGAAATGGAGGCAGTGAGTGATTTTACTTTCTTGGGCTCCATGATCACTGCAGATGGTGACAGCAGCCACGAAATTAAAAGACGCCTGCTTCTTGGGAGAAGGGCAATGACAGGCCTAGACAGCATCTGGAGAAGTAGAGACATCACCTTGCCAACAAAGGTCCGTATAGTTAAAGCTATGGTTTTCCCAGTAGTGATGTATGGAAGTGAGAGCTGGACCATAAAGAAGGCTGATCGCCGAAGAATTGATGCTTTTGAATTACGGTGCTGGAGGAGACTCTTGAGAGTCCCATGGACTGCAAGAAGATCAAACCTCTCCATTCTGAAGGAAATCAGCCCTGAGTGCTCACTGGAAGGACAGATTGTGAAGCTGAGGCTCCAGTACTTTGGCCACCTCATGAGAAGAGAAGACTCCCTGGAGAAGACCCTGATGTTGGGAAAGATGGAGGGCACAAGGAGAAGGGGGCGACAGAGGACGAGATGGTTGGATAGTGTTTTCGAGGTTACCAGCATGAGTCTGACCAAGCTGCGGGGGGCAGTGGAGGACAGGAGTGCCTGGCGTTCTCTGGTCCATGGGGTCACGAAAAGTCGGACACGACTAAACGACTAAACAACATAGAAGAGCCACTTGTGCTCTGAGAAACTGTAGCCTCCAGATGGTGATAAGACTCAAGCAGTTGCTGTTGCCAAAGAAGCTGCTCTCTGCTCAGAACTCAGGATAAATGAAGTTGTCAATTTGGTTTCTCTCAATTTCTTCTATTTCCAATCATAAATTCAGTTTGCAGCATTTTTGCATTTAATGAAGATGATGATGATGATGATGTTGATCAGTCATGAAAATCCATCAGCATTGTAGCACATTTCCCTCCTATTTTTGCATCCAGTTTCCCATAATAGATGTATGTTACTATTTCTAATTAGTAATTACTATTCCCCGCTTACTCCGGGACTGACCTTGAAATTCCTGAGCAATTATGTGTGCTGAGAAAGCAGAGAAGGGAGCAGCAAGACGAGGCTCCAAAAGTGCACTTTCTGAGGAATCTGTAATGCAACTGTTGAATGAAATTAAAGACAATACAAATCGCAATACAGAGGATATAGAAAAATTGAATAAAAAGTTTGAGGACTTAACTGTGGAACTGAAAGAGGTAAAGACCGAGGTAACAACTCATGAGACAAGGCTCACACAGCTTGAGATAGTTAGAGTTACTGATTTGGAAAGATTACAATATGAAAATTCAAATTCGATTGCATTTCTTCAGATGAAGGAATGGGAAACCCATCTAAGATTGAGAGGTGTCCCTCAACAGGAAGAGGACTGAATCAGGGAGGGGTTGGCAGAGCAATTTGTGACGTAGTGGGGTCTGAAAAAAGAGAAAGTTGACTCATGGATAGAAAAGGCTTACAGATTTGGTCCCAAAAAAGACTCAAAAATTACCTATGATTGCATAGTGGTCTTTAAGACCAAAGAGCAAAGAGACACTATTTTGGGGCTGCACTACAAAAAAGGTCTAAAAATTCAGGATAAACCCATTGTTCTTTTTAAGGAGATTCCTAGACACTTCCGGACCCTAAGATCCAGGTATACAGATTTGACCAATTCCTTGAGGAGGAAAAAATAACTTCTTTAGGTGGGAATTCAAAGAATCATAGAATCATAGAATCATAGAGTTGGAAGAGACCACAAGGGCCATCGAGTCCAACCCCCTGCCAAGCAGGAAACACCATCAGAGCACTCCTGACATATGGTTGTCAAGCCTCTGCTTAAAGACCTCCAAAGAAGGAGACTCCACCACACTCCTTGGCAGCAAATTCCACAGTCGAACAGCTCTTACTGTCAGGAAGTTCTTCCTAATGTTTAGGTGGAATCTTCTTTCTTGTAGTTTGGAACCATTGCTCCGTGTCCGCTTCTCTGGAGCAGCAGAAAACAACTTTTCTTCCTCCTCTATGTGACATCCTTTTATATATTTGAACATGGCTATCATATCACCCCTTAACCTCCTCTTCTCCAGGCTAAACATGCCCAGCTCCCTTAGCCGTTCTTCATAAGGCATCGTTTCCAGGCCTTTGACCATTTTGGTTGCCCTCCTCTGGACACGTTCCAGTTTGTCAGTGTCCTTCTTGAACTGTGGTGCCCAGAACTGGACACAGTACTCCAGGTGAGGTCTGACCAGAGCAGAATACAGTGGCACTATTACTTCCCTTGATCTAGACGCAATACTCCTATTGATGCAGCCCAGAATTGCATTGGCTTTTTTAGCTGCCACGTCACACTGTTGGCTCATGTCAAGTTTGTGGTCAACCAAGACTCCTAGATCCTTTTCACATGTACTGCTCTCAAGCCAGGTGTCACCCATCTTGTATTTGTGCCTCTCATTAATTTTTTTTGCCCAAGTGCAATACTTTACATTTCTCCCTGTTAAAATTCATCTTGTTTGTTTTGGCCCAGTTCTCTAATCTGTCAAGGTTGTTTTGAAGTGTGATCCTGTCCTCTGGGGTGTTAGCCACCCCTCCCAGTTTGGTGTCATCTGCAAATTTGATCAGGATGCCCTTGAGTCCATCATCCAAGTCGTTGATAAAGATGTTGAATAAGACGGGGCCCAAGACAGAACCCTGTGGCACCCCACTAGTCACTCTTCTCCAGGATGAAGAGGAACCATTGATGAGACCCTTTGGCTTCGGTCAGACAGCCAGTTACAAATCCACTGAGTGGTAGCATAGTCAAGACCACATTTTACCAGCTTCTTTACAAGAATATCATGGGGCACCTTGTCAAATGCCTTGCTGAAATCAAGGTAGGCTACATCCACTGCATTCCCTTCATCTACCAGGCTTGTAATTCTGTCAAAAAACGAGATCAGGTTAGTCTGACATGACTTATTTTTCAGAAATCCATGCTGACTGTTGGTGATCACAGTATTCCTTTCTAGGTGCTTAATGATCTGCTCCAGAATCTTCCCTGGTATTGATGTCAGACTGACTGGGCAGTAATTATTTGGGTCCTCTCTTTCCCCCTTTTTGAAAATAGGGACAACATTTGCCCTCCTCCAGTCTGCCGGGACTTCGCCTGTTCTCCAGGAATTCTCAAAGATGATGGCCAGTGGTTCTGAGATCACATCTGCCAGTTCTTTTAATACTCTTGGATGCAGTTCATCTGGCCCTGGAGACTTGAATACATCTAAACTAGCCAAGTATTCTTGTACTATCTCCTTAGTTATTCTGGGCTGTGTTTCCTCTGCTGAATCATTTGCTCCAAATTCTTCAGGTGCTGAATCATTTGCTCCAAATTCTTCAGGTAATTCCCAGAGGGACTCTCCTTTAAATTTGGAGGAAGAAAGCAAAGAATTAAGACTTTTGGAGAAAGACAGATTTCTGCAAAAGTACTCGGTTGAACTTCGACTGGAAAGCTCACAGCTGTCAGGGGAGGGAGCAGCGACCCCCTAATTTATCATCATTGCTTTGAGAATTTATTCTTGGAATGTTTTGTTTTTATTTAAGGCCTTGTAAAGGTAAAGGGACCCCTGACCATCAGGTCCAGTTGTGGCTGACTCTGGGGTTGCAGCGCTCATCTCGCTTTATTGGCCAAGGGAGCGGGCGTACAGCTTCCGGGTCATGTGGCCAGCAGGACTAAGCCGCTTCTGGCGAACCAGAGCAGCGCACGGAAATGCCATTTACATTCCCGCTGGAGCAGTACCTATTTATCTACTTGCACTTTGACGTGCTTTTGAACTGCAGGGTTGGCAGGAGCAGGGACCGAGCAACAGGAGCTCACCCCGTCACAGGGATTCAAACCGCCAACTTTCTGATTGGCAAGGCCTAGGCTCTGTGGTTTAACCCACAGCACCACCCGCGTCCCCTCCTTAAGGCCTTGTAGTAGTTCTTGCTTTATTCTCCAAACGCTCACGGGTCTTCACCAATCTTTTTATTAATCTCTACTCACTTTGCACCTCTAGCTGCTTCCAGTCACTCCCTTCTTCCTGAGGTCCCCCCCCCCCCGCCCCAGGGACTAGGTGAGTGTTCTCCTGCTCAGCTTTGGGTCTGATTGTGAAGTTCCAGGGCGATCTAAAGTTTCAAAAATCCTTGTAATCCAATAATCCAATTGTCCAGAGCTACCTTAATGTTTCAGCATTCCAAATATATTTGTAATCCAAAGATCCAGAGCTATTTTAAATGTACAAATTCAGAGTTATTGTTCAGGTTCAGGTTCAAAGAGCATAAACCCAGTCAAAGTAAATTCAAGATTCAGGTCTGCTCATTGATAATTCCAAAATAAATGCAAGATTCCCACCAGTGGTTGCAATACTTATAGTTAACTGTTTTTGCTTTGTTGTTGTTGTTTAGTCATTTAGTAGTGTCCGACTCTTCATGACCCCATGGACCAGAGCACGCCAGGCACTCCTCCTTCCACTGCCTCCCACAGTTTGGTCAAACTCATGCTGGTAGCTTCGAGAACACTGTCCAACCATCTCATCCTCTGTCGTCCCCTTCTCCTTGTGCCCTCAATCTTTTGCAAAATCAGGGTCTTTTCCAGGGAGTCTTCTCTTCTCATGAGGTGGCCAAAGTATTGGAGCCTCAGCTTCACGATCTGTCTTTCCAGCAAACACACAGGGCTGATTTCCTTCAGAATGGAGAGGTTTGATCTTCTTACAGTCCATGGGACTCTCAAGAGTCTCCTCCAGCGCCATAATTCAAAAGCATCATTTCTTTGGCAATCAGCCTTCTTTATGATCCAGCTCTCACTTCCATACATCACTACTGGGAAAACCATAGCTTTAACTATACGGACCTTTGTTGGCAAGGTGATGTCTCTGGTTTTTAAGATGCTGTCTAGGTTTGTCATTGCTTTTCTCCCAAGAAGCAGGCGTCTTTTAATTTCCTGACTGCTATCACCATCTGCAGTGGTCATGGAGCCCAAGAAAGTAAAATCTCTCACTGCCTCCATTTCACTGCCTCCATTTCTTCCCCGTCTATTTGCCAGGAGGTGCTGGGACCAGTGGCCATGATCTTAGTTTTTTTGATGTTGGGTTTCAAACCATGTTTTGCTCTTTCACCCTCATTAAAAGGTTCTTTAATTCCTCCTCACTTTCTGCCATCAAGGTTGTGTCATCTGCATATCTGAGGTTGTTGATATTTCTTCCGGCAATGTTAATTCCGGATTGGGATTAATCCAGTCCAGCCTTTTGCATGATGAATTCTGCATACAAGTTAAATAAGCAGGGAGACAAAATGCAGCCTTGTCGTACTCCTTTCCCAATTTTGAACCAGTCAGTTGTTCCATATCCAGTTCTAACTGTAGCTTCTTGTCCCACATAGAGATTTCTCAGGAGACAGATGAGGTGATCAGGCACTCCCATTTCTTTAAGAACTTGCCATAGTTTGCCATGGTCGACACAGTCAAAGGCTTTTGCATAGTCAATGAAGCAGAAGTAGATGTCTTTCTGGAACTCTCTAGCTTTCTCCATAATCCAGCGCATGTTTGCAATTTGGTCTCTGGTTCCTCTGCCTCTTCTAAATCCAGCTTGCACTTCTGGGAGTTCTCGGTCCACATACTGCTTGAGCCTTCCTTGTAGAATTTTAAGCATAACCTTGCTAGCGTGAGAAATTAGTGCAATTGTGCGATAGTTGGAAAATTCTTTGGCACTGCCCTTCTTTGGGATTGGGATGTAGACTGATCTTCTCCAATCTTCTGGCCACTGCTGAGTTTTCCAAACTTGCTGGCATATTGAGTGTAGCACCTTAACAGCATCATCTTTTAAAATTTTAAATAGTTCAGCTGGAATACCATCACTTCCACTGGCCTTGTTATTTGCAGTGCTTTCTAAGGCCCATTTGACTTCACTCTCCACTGTGTATTCATAAGGGATTTGACTTAGATTGTATCTTACCGGCCCAGTGGTTTTTCCTGCTTTCTTCAGTTTAAGCTTGAATTTTGCTATAAGAAGCTGATGATCTGAGCCACAGTCAGCTCCAGGTCTTGTTTTTGCTGACTGTATAGAGCTTCTCCATCTTTGGCTGCAGAGAATATAATCAATCTGATTTCGATGCTGCCCATCTGGTGATGTCCATGTGTAGAGTCGTCTCTTGTGTTGTTGGAAAAGCGTGTTTGTGATGACCAGCTTGTTCTCTTGACAGAACTCTATTAGCCTTTGCCCTGCTTCATTTTGATCTCCAAGGCCAAACTTGCCAGTTGTTCCTTTTATCTTTTGACTCCCTACTTTAGCATTCCAATCCCCTATAATGAGAAGAACATCCTTCTTTGGTGTCACTTCTATAAGGTGTTGTAAGTCTTCATAGAATTGGTCAATTTCAGTTTCTTCAGCACCAGTAGTTGGTGCATAAACTTGGATTACTGTGATGTTAAAAGGTCTGCCTTGGATTCGTATCGAGATCATTCTATCATTTTTGAGATTGCATCCCAGTACAGCTTTTGCCACTCTTTTGTTGACTATGAGGGCCACTCCATTTCTTTTACGGGTTTCTTGCCCACAGTAGTAGATATGATGGTCATCCAAACTGAATTCACCCATTCCCGTCCATTTTAGTTCACTGATGCCCAGGATGTCAATATTTATTCTTGCCATCTCATTTTTGACCACCTCCAACTTACCCATGTTCATGGTTCTTACATTCCAGGTTCCTATGCAATATTTTTCTTTACAGCATTGGACTTTCCTTTCGCTTCCAGGCATATCCGCAACTGAGCGTCCTTTAGGCTTTGGCCCAGCCGCTTCATCAGCTCTGGATCTACTTGTACTTGCCCTCCGCTCTTCCCCAGTAGCATGTTGGACGCCTTCCAACCTGAGGGGCTCATCTTCCAGCGTCATAACTTTTATATGCCTGTTGTCTTTGTCCATGGAGTTTTCTTGGCAGGGATACTGGAGTGGCTTGCCGGTTCCTCCTCCAGGTGGATCACGTTTGGTCAAAACTCTCCACTATGACCTGTTCATCTTGGGTGCCCTGCTCGGCATAGTTCATAGTTTCTCTGAGTTCTTCAAGCCCCTTCGCCACGGCAAGGCAGTGATCCATGAGGGGGGCTCTTCTATAGTTCTGGCCAAAGCAGACGTCTTTAGCACAACAGAGAACTAAACAAAGCCACTGCTTCACTTATAAAAATCTGCCTTTGACGACACAATTGTTCTGCTTCATCATCCAGAGAGAGATTTTTTTAAAAAAAATTGAACACGCAAATGGATCTAATTCTAAGCAAGGGGGAAACTGCTGTGGCAATGGAAAAATAATAATAATTCTAATTAAATCATCATTTAAACTGAAATGCCAAGACTAAGCTTTGTCCAGCATGAATCATACTGCAATTAAAGTATGTGTCCTTTTTGCAGAAGTAATTCAGAGTGAGGGAAGTGTGGATTCCCAAAACATTCATGTGGAACATAAGACACCTGGTGCATAATTAATCCAATATAATTGAACATAACATATAAGAACACAAAAAGCACTATATGTAGACAATGCAAATAAGGAATGGAAGTAATTGTTACTCTCTTATTTTTAGGAATTAGAATTTTCCCCCAATATGACTTACAATTAAATCAGCTAATCTGAAGTGGCTGCATTGAGATACCAATGCTTATATATTAGAAAATAGAATTTGGATATCCAGAAAATACTAAACATAATTTAAGGAACCGCAGAAAGAGGGGGAAGGAAGTAAAGTCTTGAAATGTTAAAATGATTGTAAAATTATAGAAATGTATAAACCTGAAAATCATATATATATATATATATATATATATATATATATGAATGAAGAGAAGTAAAAGCCAGTCAGAGCTTGGAGGATACTAAATAAGGGGGACATCCTTGTAAAACACAAAATTCTAATAATGCCCCTGTTACATCCCCACCCCCAAAACCCAGATTTGAATTCTGGAGAATATGTGTCTTGGCTCCCACTCAAGACTCATAGCTTGGTTATTATTGATAAAGACTTTCTTCCAGAATTCACTACAGAATCCCAAACATAGATCAGGGCACGTGGTTCAGAAATCACAGCAGAGCTCTAAGGTAGATGGCTAGGCATCAGCTAAGTTAGTGCTTCCCAAACCTTTTCAGGTCTCTTGGTTCCATAAACTCATCTCCAGTGCCTCCTACCCCACCGAGTAAAAAGCAGTTTGCATGACCCACTGAAGAAGGTACTAACAAAAAATGCAGAACAGTAACAATTATTTGTACATTTATTTGAAATTCAAACTACTTTAGTTAATTCAACAAGAGAGGAACTTGATCCAGTCATGCCAGCTTTCCAAAGAGCAATAGCCACTTGCACTTCATGGACCCCACTGCCACCCCTTTGACTCTTAGCACCCTCCCTAGGTAACCCCAGCCCCCCAACTCTTGACATGCACCCTGGGCTCCCTTTTTGAAGAGCAGAGCAGGCACAGTCATTGGCACTGCCATTTCCCTGGGCCATAGGACAGGGCAACCAAGCAGCCACTCCTGTACATAGGCTGAGCTTGCTTGAACCACGGCGCAACCCACAAGTACCTATGTCTATTCCTGATGACTCCTGAAAATGAGTGTCTGTGTCCAGTATTTTTTCCCCTTAAAAAACAAAGGTGCTCCCGAGTAGAACCTACTGTGCTTGCCTTTTTGCTGCCCTGTTGCAATGAAGACAATAGAGCAAAGCGGATGAATGAGAAGAGGAAGAGTGTCAAATGGAATGTAATTTTGTTGATGTATTGGTTAATTTAATCCATCCCATCCCAAGAGACAGGTGGCTTTCCATGCCAGACAAGGACAGTTGGTTTGTGCGCTAGCTGTTTCATTGATTCTTATTCTTGGGCACATCATTATGGTTTTGCTGAAACAAGCAAAACTGTCCCATTTATCTTAGTGAGGTTGAAATATGGCCCCTCCCCCACCCAGCCCCTTGCACCAGGCCATGGCAGCCCTGCACTTTTTATCATTTCGTAAATCTCAGCCTACTTTCATTATCGCTTGGAGCACTCAGGCAATTCTGCTGCTGCTAGCCTTGAGTCTGCTTATCAGAGTGCATAGGAGTACAAAGCACTCAGGGCTGCTGAACACCTCAACACCTACCTGTTTTTGACCCTGGAAACAGTGAACTGTGTTTTCAAAATCTGGAACCAACTCTGACTATTTTGTCATCTGCTGTAATGGGTATAAAAGGTTATAGACTTTCAGTTTCCCTAGAAACTGCCACACATTTTCCCTTTTTGACTACATTCTCAAAAGGAAAGTGTACTGCTCTTTTGTTGTCCTAGAAATCCTTCTTGCTATTCTATCAGCTGGGTTTTATTTTATTTATTGCATTTATATCCCACCCTTTTCCTCCAAGGAGCTCAAGGTGGTGCACATAGTTCTCCCCGTCTCACTGAATCCCTGCAACAACCCTGGGAGGTTGGCTGAGAGCGAGTGAGTGCAGCAAGTGTTCATGTCCAGGACCAGGTTTGAGGAAAGTACTCTTTGGTGAGAGAGCCAGTTTTGGTGTTGTTGGTTTGTTGGTCAGAATGTTGCCTTTCATTTCTTTTTTTCTCTTTTTTTCAAATTTATTTAATTTTATTAACATATAAAACACATACATTTACACAATACACTTACACAACACACAACACACAACCTTATTTTCATAACATAAAACATACTATACATATCAACATACCTACACACCTACCCCCACATGGACACCCACCAAGTGACTTGACTTCCAGCCATTCTTGTTACGCTACTTTATTTTTCCAACTAGCTTATATGCATTTCATTATTTCTTTAATCTCTTCTTCTATCTTGACTTTACTCTCCTTTCACTCTAATTGTTTTCTGGATTCACTCAGTATCTGTCAGAAATTCTACTTTTTCCACATAAATTTTGATGTGTTCCTTAAAGATAGTCCATGTTGCTATCAAAGGGTTAAAAGGTAGCAGAAACGCTCTAATCACTGAGCAGCTGGAAGTCATTAGGCTTCCAGGAACATGAGTTTGTATAAATAGTCTCCTGTGTGTTTGCTCCTCCCTTCTCCCCTTTTGGGCGTATTTGCTGATATGTGTGGTTCGTCGCCGGGTTTTTTGTTTTTGTAAATAAACCTTTCTTTGAGTTCCAAAACCGCTTGCTCCAAGACTCCTCTTTGAAAAGAAATACTGCCTCTCCTGCCCTTCTTAAACTGCTGCGCGAAATGCTCTGCAGTAATGGGACTTGAGACGATGGAAGCGCACCGGACATTTACTTTGCATTAAACTAATTAAAGTTTAATGGGACAGGTTATGGCTGTTTGTACGTCAAGAAGGAGCTAAGGAGTGCAGTTCAGAGTGATTTATGCAAGGACTGGAGCGAAGTCAGAAGCGGTTGCTGACAACGAAAGCCTTCAAAGCAGCTTGAGTCCTGCAACGTGCCTAGAAAAGTTTTAAACAGGCACTGAGCAGTTTGTACTCGCTGGAAGACGCCTTATTCCTCAAGGAGCCACCTCAGCAGCTGGGAGACGGTCTACAGGTGTGTGAGTATCGTTCCTAAGCCCCAGGGAGGATGGCAGAGTCCCAGGAAAGTTTTTCTGTCCCATTTACGCGACTCAATGGGAAAAATTGGCAAGATTGGAAGGCTAGAGTAAGGGTTTGGTTGCAAGCAAAAGAGTTGTGGAGTTGTACTGAAGCACCGCCTTTACAGGCAGCTGCAGACGCGTCTGCAGAAGACAAAGCAGCAGCAGCAGCTTCACAGAAACGCGACAGGAAAGCCCAAGGTCTACTAGTTTTGGCAGTGGGACCAGAGCAAATGCCTTATGTTTCTGAGTTAAAGAACACGCATGAGGTCTGGACGGTTCTGCAGCGGTTAAATTCCAGAAACACTGCGGGGGCCAAGATCCATGCTACAAGATGTTTGTTTGATTTACGTCTCCAACCGGGAGCGTGTGTGAAAGAACATATTGCCAAAATGGTGTCTGCCTTTAATCAACTAAGACAGCTGGGCATTCCTTTCTCTATGGAGCAGCAGTCATACATATTGTTGTCTTCTCTTGATAAAAGCTATGAGACTCTAGCTCTAACTTTGGAGGCTATGCCTTCAACTGAATTAACCCTTGAATACATTTCATCTCGGCTTGCAGATGAACAGGATAAAAGGCAAAGAGAAAGAGGTTTGTCTTCAAAGGGGAGTTATGCTGTGCCTAAGAGTGGGGATGCTGAGTTTGAGAACACAGTAAATGCTTTTACAGCTAGACACTGTTTTCGCTGTGGTTCCCCTTCCCATCTAATCAGGAATTGCACACGTGAACCTGGTCAAGACAGCACCAAGGCCGTTACCCCTAGTTACCAGACAAGGAGTTCCAGGGGACGTCGAAGAAGAGGAGGAGGTCGTGGCTACTCCCACAGCACACAGCACATGGCTTCAGCAATGGCGTTGATGCAAGGGCGTGGCCAAGGCAGCAATCTACACTGGTTGATTGACAGTGGTGCATCTCACCACCTGGTGGTGCCATCTAGTGTCCGTTTGCAGAATTGCAGACATTTGCAAACCCTTAAAGTTGTGACAATGGCAGATTCAACTAAACGTTCCTTAGAGACCGTAGGCACAGTGTTCTTGAATTGTTTGCAAACAGAAATTGATGCCTACGTGCTAAAGGGATTGAAGGGGTGTATTTTGTCTGTGTCAGAACTTGATAGAGTTGGGTTTAAAACTGTGTTTGAAAATGGGGTTTGCACTATTTCAAAGAATAACGTATCTCTTTTGCAGGTGGAATGCAGAAATGGGTTATATTATTTTGAGACAAGTCCAGATGAAGTTGAACAGGTTCATGCTGGTTGTGTGAACACGCCTACCCATAATTCTTGTGTTCATTTATGGCACCGCCGTCTGGGACATATTAATTTTCAGTATGTTAAAAAGCAACCTGAATTATCAGAAGGGTGCAAAATGAACAAATGTACTAAGTATTTGGATTGTACTGCATGCAAAAGGGTGAAGGTTCATAGATGCAGCTATCCCAGTTCAGATAGGAAATCTGACAAAGTATTCCAACTTGTGCATATGGACCTATGTGGCCCAATGCCTGTTGCTAGCATGGGAGGTTCGAGGTATGCACTGTCTCGGATGACAAAACGAAGGTTACATGGTTTTTTCCTCTCAAAACAAAAGCAGATACTGCAGAAACAGTTAAAAATTGGGTTCATGCAGTAGAACTTGAATTCGGTACTAAAGTACTTGCTTTTCAGACAGACAGAGGGTCAGAATTTACTGGGTCTGTGTTGCAGAATTTCTTTAAGAAAAAGGGAATTAAGCATCGTCTGTCTACACCTTATTCCCCCCAAGAAGGAGGCGTGGCCGAACGTAAAAACAGGGTTCTGCAAGAGTTGGCAAACTCTATGTTGTTTGATGCTAATCTCCCTCAAAGTTACTGGGCGGAAGCCTGGCAGACGGCTACTCATATTCTGAACCGAGTATATAATTCGGTAATCGCCACTACCCCATATTTTGCTTTATATGGGAAGAAGCCCAAAATTAATTACTTTCGGGTGTTTGGATGTCAAGCCTATGTACTTATCCCAAAGGCGTTAAGGAAAAAGGGAAGTCCAAGGACTAGGAAACTCATCTTTTGTGGGTACGAACCACACGCCAAATCTTGGAGATTCGTGAACCCAAATGGAGATACTACAAGAGTGGTCCTCAGTAGGAGCGCTGAATTTTGTGAGCAGTCCAGATGGACTCACTTACATGCTAACCCTGACATTTTGAGAGATGATATAGGCATTTATGCTGAGAATGAAAGTCCAGAGAGTAGTGAGCCAGAAGGGGATGGTGCACATGGTTCAGATGCAGATTCTGACCAGGCACAAGGTTCTTCTCCTAAGGTAGAAAAGCCAAAATCTAGGAGTGTTCCAACATCGCCACCCAGTAGGCCTAGCAGACAGCAAAAGCGAAGCAGGTCACCTGCAACACCAAGCCCAAGGGAGGTATCTAAACGGAGGTCTTTATCCCTAGAGGCACATCCAGATATAAAGTCTGAGACAGATTCTGACAGCCAACGGTCAGAGGGGGCACAAGAGGAACAATTGCGCAGGTCAAACCGTGCCACAAAGGGCAAGCCACCAGAGCGGTTTAAGGTGACAAGTGTATACGTAAATATGGCACAATGTGAGCCAGATAGCTATATGGAAGTACAACAGCTTCCAAGCTCAGAAGCCGTAAAGTGGCAGGAAGCAATGGAAAAAGAGATGGCTTCAATGAAGTCTCTCGGTGTGTTTACAAGTACAGAGCTTCCGAAAGGGCAACAAGCTGTAGGTTGTCGATGGGTATATCGTTTAAAGCCCACAACTACTGAAGAGTTGCAATATAAAGCCCGACTAGTTGCAAAAGGGTTTTCGCAGCGCAAAGGTGTTCACTATTCTCAAATCTATGCCCCTACTTCAAGATCGGAGTCACTAAGAATGCTTTTAGCCTCTTCAGCTAAGAAGGGAAATAAGCTGTTTCATTTTGATGTCAATGTGGCTTATTTAAATGCAGACTTACAGGAGGAAGTCTATATGACACCACCACCGGGTTTTGAAGGAGACAAGCCAAACCAGGTCTGGCGCCTACACAAATCCATTTATGGGTTGAAACAGTCTGCCCGTAATTGGAATTCCTGCTTAAACGATGCTCTAGAGAACATGGGGTTCAGAAAGAGCGCAGCAGATGCATGTCTTTATCTAAAAGGCTCGGGATGGGAACAAGAAGCAGTCTTGATATTTGTTGACGATTTATTATACAGTGGAAAGGACGATAAACTTGCACAACAATTTGCCACAAAGCTTGGAGAAAGGTTTCAGATAAAATCACTAGGCAATGTATCTGTTTATCTAGGAATTAAAATTCAGCAAGATGAAAATGGGAACTATTGGCTCAGCCAAGAAGCTAAGATCCAGCAGTTGCTGGAAAGGTTTAAAATGGACAACTGTGCTGGTGTTAAAACCCCAATGGAGTTAAGTTACATAAAGGATGCTCAAGCCGGGCAACAGGCAGAGTTCTCTAATTCCGGGGTTTACCAGTCAGCGATAGGAAGTCTACTTCACATTGCACAGTGGACTCGGCCCGATATAACATATGCTGTCAACATGCTGTGTAGACAAGCTGAAAAACCATCAATGCATGCTTGGCAAGGAGTAAAAAGAGTTTTAAGGTATCTCCAAACTACCAAAAGGTTTCACTTAAAACTATCAGCAGAGGGCAGCACACAACTTGAATGTTGGGCCGACAGTAGTTGGGCAGATGCTGGACCAGATAGAAAATCAGTGTCAGGAATGGCGATAAAATTTGGAAATGCACTAATTGGTTGGAGATCAAGAAAGCAGTCACTTATAGCTTTAAGTTCAACTGAATCTGAGTTTAATGCATTATCAGATGTATGTAGAGAACTGGAATTTTATAAGCAACTGGTACAAGAATTGTTTGGAGAATGTTCCCTGCCTATCAGAGTGTGGGAAGACAATCAACCTTGTATTAAACTAGCTAAATCAGGTCAATTCAAGGCACACACAAAACACTTGGATATCCGTTATCAAAATGTATGCCAAAGTGTAAAACAAGGTTTAATTGAACTAAAGTATTGTCCAAGCCAAGAAAATCTCGCAGACGGTTTTACGAAAGCTTTGAGTCCGCAATTTCATAAATGTTTCTGTTCAGGTTTAAATTTGAATTAAGGTTGGTACAGCTCAGTGTTATGAGCGAAAGGGGGTGTTGCTATCAAAGGGTTAAAAGGTAGCAGAAACGCTCTAATCACTGAGCAGCTAGAAGTCATTAGGCTTCCAGGAACATGAGTTTGTATAAATAGTCTCCTGTGTGTTTGCTCCTCCCTTCTCCCCTTTTGGGCGTATTTGCTGATATGTGTGGTTCGTCGCCGGGTTTTTTGTTTTTGTAAATAAACCTTTCTTTGAGTTCCAAAACCGCTTGCTCCAAGACTCCTCTTTGAAAAGAAATACTGCCTCTCCTGCCCTTCTTAAACTGCTGCGCGAAATGCTCTGCTGTAATGGGACTTGAGACGATGGAAGCGCACCGGACATTTACTTTGCATTAAACTAATTAAAGTTTAATGGGACACTCCTTATTCATTTTTTGTACCATATCTCCTCTTATCCTCCCTGTTAGTTCGGCAATATAGAAGTATTCCATTATTTTAGATAACCAGTCTCTTTTAGTTGGGATGCTGCTACTTTTCCAATTTTTGGCAATCAATAACCTTGCCGCCATAGCTGCATACATAAATATTGGTCTGACCATTCTTTTTATTTCCTCTGACATGATACCTAAGGGAAAGGATTCTGGGGTTTTTTCAAATGAAAATCTAAACATCTTTTTCAATTCGTTATAGATATTTTCCCAGAATCCCACTATCTCTTTGTACTCCCACCATATGTGTAGAAAGGTTCCTGCCCCATTGTAGCATCTCCAACAGACATCGCTACAGTTTTTATACATTTTTGCCAGTCTGACCGGGGTCAGGTACCATCTGTATTGAATTTTCATTACATTCTCTCTTAAATTATAGCATGCTGTAAATTTGATGTCTCTTTTCCACAGCCGTTCCCATTGGCTCATCATAATACTTTTCCCTAAATCCTGGGCCCACTTTACCAGCACTGTCTTCACTTGCTCCTCCTTTACTAGCAAATCATATAATTTGGAAATATGTTTACTTTTAGATTGGATTAAGTACTCATCCAGTCTTGAAATTTCTTTCTCAAATCTTTTTTGTTTATCTTTTGCCAGTCTCTGATTAATTTGAAAATATTGCAGCTAATCGTTCAAATATTTTTTAACTTCCTTAGATTCTTTCAATTTAAGTTTTTTATTTTCCTCTTCCAATAATACCTTATATGTTGCCCAATTGTTATTCATATTCTTTCTCTTTATGGTCATGATTTCTAAGGGTGAGGTCCACCAAGGTGTTTTGGGTTCTAGGGTCCCTTTATATTTCATCCATATTTTATACAATGATTTCCTTATAACATGGTCCATAAAACCATGGCATGGTGAAGGGGTTTGAATAACTCAGAGAAGCTATGAACTATGCCATGTAGGGCACCCAAGATGGACAGGTCATAGTGGAGAGTTTTGACCAAACGTGATCCACCTGGAGCAGGAACCGGCAAGCCACTCCAGTATCCCTGCCAAGAAAACTCCATGGACAAAGGCAACAGGCATATAAAAGTTATGGCGCTGGAAGATGAGCCCCTCAGGTCGGAAGGCGTCCAACCTGGAATGTAAAAACCATGAACCTTGGTAAGTTGGATGTGGTCAAAAATGAGATGGCAAGAATAAATATTGACATCCTGGGCATCAGTGAACTAAAATGGATGGGAATGGGCGAATTCAGTTCGGATGACCAAGGAGTGTGGTGGAGTCTCCTTCTTTGGAGGTCTTTAAGCAGAGGCTTGACAACCATATGTCAGGAGTGCTCTGATGGTGTTTCCTGCTTGGCAAGGGGTTGGACTCGATGGCCCTTGTGGTCTCTTCCAACTCTATGATTCTATGATTCTATATCTACTACTATGGGCAAGAATACCGTAAAAGAAATGGAGTGGCCCTCATAGTCAACAAAAGAGTGGTGAAAGCTGTACTGGGATGCAATCTCAAAAACGATAGAATGATCTTGATACGAATCCAAGGCAGACCTTTTAACATCACAATAATCCAGGTTTATGCACCAACTACTGGTGCTGAAGAAACTGAAATTGACCAATTCCGCAAAGACTTACAACACCTTCTAGAAATGACACCAAAGAAGGATGTTCTTCTCATTATAGGGGATTGGAATGCTAAAGTAGGGAGTCAAGAGATAAAAGGAACAACTGGCAAGTTGGGCCTTGGAGTTCAAAACGAGGCAGGGCAAAGGCTAATAGAGTTCTGCCAAGAGAACAAGCTGGTCATCACAAACACTCTTTTCCAACAACACAAGAGACGACTCTACACATGGACATCACCAGATGGGCAGCATCGAAATCAGATTGATTATATTCTCTGCAGCCAAAGATGGAGAAGCTCTATACAGTCAGCAAAAACAAGACCTGGAGCTGACTGTGGCTCAGATCATCAGCTTCTTATACCAAAATTCAAGCTTAAACTGAAGAAAGTAGCAAAAACCACTGGGGCGGTAAGATACAATCTGAATCAAATCCCTTATGAATACACAGTGGAAGTGAGGAACAGGTTTAAGGATTTAGATTTGGTTGAAAGAATGCCTGAAGAACTATGGATGGAGGCTCGCAACATTATACAGGAGGCAGCAACAAAAACCATCCCAATGAAAAGGAAATGCAAGAAAGCAAAGTGGCTGTCCAACGAGGCCTTACAAATAGCGTGGGAGAGAAGGCAAGAAAAATGCGAGGGAGATAGTGAAAGATACAGGAAATTGAATGCAGATTTCCAAAATATAGCAAGGAGAGACAAGAAGTCCTTCTTAAACGAGCAATGCAAAGAAATAGAGGAAAACAACAGAATGGGAAGAACCAGAGATCTGTTCAAGAAAACTGGAGATATGAAAGGAACATTTCGTACAAAGATTATCATAATAAAGGACAAAAGTAGTAAGGACCTAACCAGTTTACATCCCAATCCCAAAGAAGGGCAGTGCCAAAGAATGCTCCAACTACTGCACAATTGCACTCATTTCACACACCAGCAAGGTTATGCTTAAAATTCTACAAGGCAGGCTTAAGCAGTATGTGGACCGAGAACTCCCAGAAGTGCAAGCTGGATTTCGAAGGGGCAGAGGAACCAGAGACCAAATTGCAAACATGCGCTGGATTATGGAGAAAGCTAGAGAGTTCCAGAAAGACATCTACTTCTGCTTCATTGACTATGCAAAAGCCTTTGACTGTATCGACCATGGCAAACTATGGCAAGTTCTTAAAGAAATGGGAGTGCCTGATCACCTCATCTGTCTCCTGAGAAATCTCTATGTGGAACAAGAAGCTACAGTTCAAACTGGATATGGAACAACTGATTGGTTCAAAATTGGGAAAGGAGTACAACAAGGCTGTATATTGTCTCCCTGCTTATTTAACTTCTATGCAGAATTCATCATGCGAAAGGCTGGGCTGGATGAATCCCAATCCGGAATTAAGATTGCCGGAAGAAATATCGACAACCTCAGATATGCAGATGACACAACTTTGATGGCAGAAAGTGAGGAGGAATCAAAGAACCTTTTATTGTTGCAGATTATGGAGAAACTAAAAGATAAAGTGCGAGATTGGTTACATTATGCTCAGATTAAAGAGGCTTTTAAATTGGATAAAAAGTTAGGATTCCAGGTGGAAAAATCGAAACTGGAAACAGAACTGTTAGAACCTAAGACTAAGGTACTTTCAAGAATGTATAACTTGTTGCTGAGGTGGAATACACAGGATGAAACGGTTAAATCAGCTATGATAAAGTGGGCACAGGACATTGGCTATAACATCATGTTTGCTGACTGGGAAAAGTTATGGACCACCGGTATGAAGTTTACGGCATGTAATGCCTTGAAAGAAAACATTATGAAAATGATATACAGGTGGTACATGACCCCAGTCAAGCTAGCAAAAATATATCACCTGTCAGATAAGAAGTGTTGGAAATGTAAGGAAACTGAAGGAACGTTCTTTCACCTCTGGTGGACTTGCCCTAGGGTTAAGGTCTTCTGGGAAATGATATATAATGAGTTGAAAAAGGTATTTAAGTATACCTTTCCTAAGAAACCAGAGGCCTTCCTTTTGGGCATTGTTGGCCAGAGGGTGTTAAAGAATGATCGAACATTTTTTATGTATGCAACAACAGCAGCAAGGATACTTGTAGCTAAATATTGGAAAACCCAAGATTTGCCCACGCTGGAAGAATGGCAGATGCAACTGATGGACTACATGGAGCTGGCAGAAATGACTGGCAGAATCCGAGACCTGGGAGAAGAAGCAGTGGAAGAAGCAGATTGGAAGAAATTTAAGGACTATTTACAAAGACACTGTAAACTATATGAATGTTAAGAAGGATGAGAGATTCGAAAACAACAGGGCACCATAAAGTTAGTTGAAAAGATTATGAGAATGAGTGAATTCTATGAGAAGAATAAATTTTGAATAAATACTATGTTAAAATTAGGTATTTAAGATTTAGATAAAATATTCAAAGTTAGGGACAAACTATTGAAAATGTGTATAATAAGAATGGAAACAAGGTGACAAATTGCTGGCTAAAGTTTTATTAATATGGAATGTAGGAGCGGGAGATGTGAGGAAGTCCAAAAATGAAGAAAAGTTGGTTATTACACGATGCCAAATTTATGTTTGTTCTTCTTTTCTGTTCGTTATTTGCATATGCTGTTTTTTTCTTTCTATTGTATTTTTTTTAAAAAAAACTCTTAATAAAAATTTATATATATAAAAAATAAAGAACCTTTTATTGAGGGTGAAAGAGGAGAGCGCAAAATATGGTTTGAAGCTCAACATCAAAAAACCGAAGATCATGGCCACTGGTTCCATCACCTCCTGGCAAATAGAAGGGGAAGAAATTGAGGCAGTGAGAGATTTTACTTTCTTGGGCTCCATGATCACTGCAGATGGTGATAGCAGTCAGGAAATTAAAAGACGCCTGCTTCTTGGGAGAAAAGCAATGACAAACCTAGACAGCATCTTAAAAAGCAGAGACATCACCTTGCCAACAAAGGTCCGTATAATTAAAGCCATGGTTTTCCCAGTAGTGATGTATGGAAGTGAGAGCTGGATCATAAAGAAGGCTGATTGCCAAAGAAATGATGCTTTTGAATTATGGCGCTGGAGGAGACTCTTGAGAGTCCCATGGACTGAAAGAAGATCAAACCTCTCCATTCTGAAGGAAATCAGTCCTGAGTGCTCACTGGAAGGACAGATTGTGAAGCTGAGGCTCCAATACTTTGGCCACCCCATGAGAAGAGAAGACTCCCTGGAAAAGACCCTGATGTTGCGAAAGATTGAGGGCACAAGGAGAAGGGGGCGACAGAGGACGAGATGGTTGGACAGTGTTCTCGAAGCTACTAGCATGAGTTTGACAAAACTGGGGGAGGCAGTGGAGGACAGGAGTGCCTGGCGTGCTCTGGTCCATGGGGTCACGAAGAGTTGGACACGACTAAACGACTAAACAACAACAGCTCTTATGTAGCACCAATATCAAGTGACCACTCCAGCTCGCAAGAGCTCAAAAGTGCACCCACCTCCACCCATGATAAAATTGGAAGTCTCCTGTTGCCTTTCATTTCTTTGGTTTGACAATATTCAACATGTCCATCTTGTATCACATAACACACACGCTGGTCTTTTACCTTAATGTGTGTTGTTCTGGCATGAAACATCTTAGAGATAATTTCAAACAGTTTTCTTTGTCCTCCATCAACCAGACAGGTTTCTGCCCACAGAATCCAAAGTTCATAGTTAGTTGGTCAATCCAGACCAGTTCTCTGCATGCCTCTGTTGCAGCCATGTACTCTGACTGTGGAATTCAAAGCTACACATCACTGTTTATAACTGGCCCAGGAAACTTACAGATAAATGATAAGATCTGTTTCTTCTGTTTCTATTTGGACATCCAGGAAGAAACAAACATCAATTAAACATAGTTTGGTTCTTTAGAATGTGCTGCTGATAATGCCAAGGTTGCAGGTTCGATCTCCGTATGCATATTTCTGCATTGCAGGAGGTTGGACTAGATAATCCTCAGAATCCCTTCCAACTCTATGATATTTTGATTCTATGATTTCCCAGTTCCTTTACCTCTACTTCTCTGCTGCTACACTAGGTCAGACCAAGGAGCACTGTTTGCAGCAGTGCCAATTCAGATCCCCCAGAAAGCTCACAAGTAGGGCTGTCATACGCCAGTCAATGCCATTGGTGCACCTGAACATCATGGTTTCATATAGCCACAAATTTGTCTAGTCTCCTTTTTTGTGGCAGCTCCTAAGCTGTGGAACTCCCTCCACACAGAGGTGTGTCTGACACCTTTTGGTCAATGCTGAAAAGGCACCTCTTTACCCTGGCTTTTGGGATATACTTTTAGGACCCACCTTATTTTTGTGATTGTAAGTTGTTTTTAATTGTTTTTAATATTGTGTTTCGAAGTTGTAATGCACCCTGAGATCTTAGGATGAAGGGCAAGTAATAAATTAATTATTATTATTATTATTATAATTCCCAGAGCTTGCCAGCACTTTCAGAAGTAGTAATGCTTCTCAATACCAGCTGCTGGAAACCACAAAAAGGGAGAGTGCTCTTCTGACAAAGTCATGCTTTTGGACTTCCCACCCACATCTGTTTTGGCCACTGTGAGAACAGGATGCTGGTTGAGATGGGCCACTGGCTGCATCTTGCAGGCTCTTCTAATGTCCCTTTGCTTAGCCTGTACTATAATTACCATCAGGCCCAGCCAGCATGGGAATTGCAGTCTACAATACCTAGAGAGCAGCACATTGACTGCCTCTGCCTTGGAGCATATTAAGCACCATGTTGTTTATAAATTGCTGTCTGACAAGCATTTCTTTTTCTTTTTTATTAAGATTTTATTAAAACCGTTCAGAATACATTACAATAAAAAACAAACTAATCTGAACAAAAACAAAGAAGCAGAAAGAATGCAGAGTCCTTTTTCACAGGTAAATCTTAACTTGTCACACACAGAGAAAGGTGAACTCCCAGCTCTCACCTTTTCTTTTTCCAGCCTCCCACCCTGGGAGATCTTCCTTTCCCTGTCTCTCACACAGGGTCCTTCATCCGCCATCCATCACTGCCATCTGCTTGTTAACACCTCCTTAACCCTGAGTAGAAGACCATGAAAAATACAAAAGAGCAGAGCAGACCAAACACAAAAACGAAGCAGAAAAGGGGGGAGGGAAAGAGAACAAAGAGATAAGAATATTAAAAGAAATAATAAAGGAATAAAAGGGAAGGAGAGATAGAAAAAAGAAATAGGTATAAAGGACTTCCAACTATCCATCTGTCAGTTATATATACAAGCAGGGCTTTTTTTTCAGTGGCAACTTGCCAGAACTGAGTTTCAGCACTTCTCAGGTGGGTGCCATGTCATTATAAGAGAACAAGGGAGACGTTCATGGTGAGTTCTGGCACCTCTTTTTCTAGAAAAATAGCACTGTATACAAGCGTTCTACTAAATAGTCAAATGTTCAATCCAGAGTAATATCCAGCTGCTGCTCCTTCTGCTAGATAATGTTTTCCCAGTCTTCAGGCATCTCATAGAATCATAGAATCATAGAGTTGGAAGAGACCACAAGGGCCATCAAGTCCAACCCCCTGCCAAGCAGGAAACACCATCAGAGCACTCCTGACATATGGTTGTCAAGCATCTGCTTAAAGACCTCCAAAGAAGGAGACTCCACCACACTCCTTGGCAGCAAATTCCACTGTCGAACAGCTCTTACTGTCAGGAAGTTCTTCCTAATGTTTAGGTGGAATCTTCTTTCTTGTAGTTTGGAACCATTGCTCCGTGTCCGCTTCTCTGGAGCAGCAGAAAACAACCTTTCTCCCTCCTCTATGTGACATCCTTTTATATATTTGAACATGGCTATCGTATCACCCCTTAACCTCCTCTTCTCCAGGCTAAACATGCCCAGCTCCCTTAGCTGTTCCTCATAAGGCATTGTTTCCAGGCCTTTGACCATTTTGGTTGCCCTCCTCTGGACACGTTCCAGTTTGTCAGTGTCCTTCTTGAACTGTGGTGCCCAGAACTGGACACAGTACTCCAGGTGAGGTCTGACCAGAGCAGAATACAGTGGCACTATTACTTCCCTTGATCTAGATGCAATACTCCTATTGATGCAGCCCAGAATTGCATTGGCTTTTTTAGCTGCCGCGTCACACTGTTGGCTCATGTCAAGTTTGTGGTCAACCAAGACTCCTAGATCCTTTTCACATGTACTGCTCTCAAGCCAGGTGTCACCCATCTTGTATTTGTGCCTCTCATTTTTTTATTTTTTTTTTTGCCCAAGTGCAATACTTTACATTTCTCCCTGTTAAAATTCATCTTATTTGTTTTGGCCCAGTTCTCTAATCTGTCAAGGTTGTTTTGAAGTGTGATCCTGTCCTCTGGGGTGTTAGCCACCCCTCCCAGTTTGGTGTCATCTGCAAATTTGATCAGGATGCCCTTGAGTCCATCATCCAAGTCGTTGATAAAGATGTTGAATAAGACGGGGCCCAAGACAGAACCCTGTGGCACCCAACCAGTCACTCTTCTCCAGGATGAAGAGGAACCATTGATGAACACCCTTTGGGTTCGGTCAGTCAGCCAGTTACTAATCCACTGAGTGGTAGCATAGTCAAGACCACATTTTACCAGCTTCTTTACAAGAATATCATGGGGCACTTTGTCAAATGCCTTGCTGAAATCAAGGTAGGCTACATCCACTGCATTCCCTTCATCTACCAGGGCTGTAATTCTGTCAAAAAACGAGATCAGGTTAGTCTGACATGACTTATTTTTCAGAAATCCATGCTGACTATTGGTGACTATTGGATTAAAAAGAGAACACAGTAAGATGAGGATTTATCAGAACTGAAGACTCTTTTAGCTGTTTGTAAACTTACTTTGGTATATATCTTAAGAGCAAGCTTCTTTCTGTCTTTATTTTCAGCCCCTTAATGGCGTCTCCTCCTAAGCCAGCCATCAGGCTATATTTCAAATGAACATTTTAACCAGCAGAAGTTTCAAAAGTAATTAAAGAAAGGAGATTTGCTGGTCTTTGCTCTATGAACTGATATCTAGGGCTATTAAGTGGTGTTTGGGCAAGTTTGTGGTTCTTTCACTCCCCAGTCACTCACTCTGTCTGCCTGGGTCCTTTGAAGATTTCTTGGCCCTGCAGCATGGGAGCAATTCTTCCAGAGCATTTGGAAGTTAATTCCTGTTATCCCTGATTTTTCAGAGATAATACAATATACATTAGCTATTGTTAATCACCACTTAATTTCCTCTGTTGACAGTGTCACTACAGAAGCAACTAACCAGCCATGATGCCTCTCCAGAAGTCACCGACAAGCATTTCTCAGGCCTCTTGCTTAATTCAGAAAATTTCTATCTAGACTCAGCTCATGAAGTGAAGTGAGGAATTACAGAATACTGGTGGATAAGTGCATTCATTTGCAGTCCTTATCTGACAGGATGTCAGTCTGTGTGTTTAAATTCTGATCGATTTCCCTAGGATTGGACACACAGTTTTAAAAATCAGAATAAGGCCTCAGAATTAATGCAAATTTCACTTCAAAATATGGAGTGCCCCCTATTGAAATTCCTCATTTTCAGCTCCCAGAGTTGGTAAAAATTAACAAGGATGTCTGTGTGTTTAAATTCTGATTGATTTCCCTAGGATTGGACACTGATTGCACAGTTTTAAAAATCAGAATAAGGCCTCAGAATTAATGCAAATTTCACTTCAAAATATGGAGTGCCCCCCCCATTGAAATTCCTCATTTTCAGCTCCCAGAGTTGGTAAAAATTAACAAGTCTTCCCTTTCTTCGTAAGGTTTATGAAATTTGCCATTGGTAAAAGCGAGCTGTCAACATGGGCAGGACTTCTGCTATAAATGGATCTCTGGGTACGATAGCACATAAACACATAAATGTTTTTAATCCTTCAAATATTTGTCAGCTTGGAGGTGCTCAGCATAATTTATCATTTGCCAAGAGAGGGGATACAACAGAGGAGGCTGAGGTGGGGATTATACAAATCATTTAAACAACTTTTGCTTCATCATTCCCAGGAGACATCAAACTCTGACCTTCTGCCAAACAGCCAAATTAAAATGAATGCTCATTTCATTTTACTTTGGTTCAGATAATTAGTACATGACAGATGAGGAGGAGGAAAGAGATGCCGGGTTTGGATTGTGGAAAGACAGTTTCTCAGCCTTAGCTGGCTTGAAAAGTTTGCACCCTCATTCCAGGCGTTTGGAGGTGGGCTGCATTTACTCAGCCATTAGAAAAAGGAATTATGTATGTGTCAAGTGGTTTCTGCAAGGGCTGAACTGAAAAGTGGGTGTTTTTAAAAGATATATATATTTCTGCAAAACCTTCAGTGGTGACAAAAGCTTTATTTTTTGACTATAGCAGAAACAGAGAGAGAGATGAGACTTCAGTGCCTCTCCATCTACTCACTCAAGAGACCAGCAACACTTGGTTCCTCCTCTCCTTGGACACTTTCCCTCCTAGCTTGTCACTATAAAAACTCCCTTGGTATAAACTCATGCCTGTTTGCTTTTTTTCTCCTCTATTCCAATCCCCTTTCCTTTCTGTGGGATAACCAACTTCCTATAGCCAACATGCTTAAGACTAATTAATGCATGAAGGGGTTAATACCATAGCGTAAGCTGTCTTGCGATGCTTAGCTGTCCTTGGGTGGAGTGGGGAACTAGGTAATCAAGTCTTTGTCCTCTTCCAGACTACTTGATGAACTCAGCATGTGAAGAAACTAAACTGGTTTCTGGAGATTAGCTGCATGGCTCTTAGAAGCCATTCTTGAGTTCCTATTTCAATAGCTTAGGCACTTTCACCACTCTAACTAAGCCATGTTTTACTGCCTGTACAACATTTTCTGTATGCTGTATGGAAAAGCACATGAATATGACCTTTGGAGAGTTTGTAAGTAAACCGTTTCTAACTTCCAAATGTGTTAGAAACTTTAGAGAAGGAAACTTTAGAATTTGCTTTAAAGGACACATATTTTAAAGATCTAATGGCCTACATTTCCACACTTTACTTTTCTGCATTTTTTTGCAACTTTAAATCTCTGCTGGGTTTCTCTCTACTTGGGGTTTCTTCCCAAACTTGGATCTTTGCATCTGGGAATTCTCCTTTCGTATACCTTTTTTCCCCTTTGAACCAACACTTTCAAGCCATGCTTTTAAGATTGTAAGCCTCTACTGCTGGAGGCAGCATGCTTCTGAATTTTCCCAGAAAGTAGAGGAGGGAAGGGCGCTGTTGCACCCAGATCCTGCTTGTGGGCTTCACATAGGCATTTAGCTGGCCACTGTGAGAGCAGGATGCTGGCCTGATCCAGCAGGCTGTTATTGGATTCTTAGGCCTGAAGACAAGGAATTGTCTTACTAATGATATCTGGAAGCAGCTCTGAGAGCCTTTTTCAGCTGAAGAGCAGCATAAACATACTTTAAATAACTAAGCAAATGCATGTTGTGGAGGGGTTAACTCCAGGATTTGGATACTCTCACCTTTCCAAGCAGGTAGTGCAGTGGGAGTGACCTTTGCCACTGGATGGGAAGAAAAGGCATGGAAGTGTGATGCAAGGATGGAGCGGCAGGCCCCCTTGGCTCCAGAGGGGGGAGGGGTGTGTGTTGAGGCCAGCCCACCCTTCCTTCAGCCTCTTTGGATTTCAGCACCAGCCACCTGTTCAGTACACACAGTCCCCTTTCTGAGGACTCCCATCCAACTCAGGGTGGGTTAAAGACATCTTGATTCAACTCAGGAGGGGAGAAAGACCCCCTGATTTGCCTTGTTAACTACTCCTTCCAGAACACCCCTACTACAGTCAGCCCTGTATCGAGAAGTTTTTAATGTTTGATGTTTTATTAGGTTTTTATATTTTGCTGAAAGCCACCCAGAGTTGCTGGGGAAACCCAGCCAGATGGGTGGGGTATAAATATTATTATTATTATTATTATTATTATTATTATTATTATTATACACAAACATAGGAATCTGCCTTATACTCAGTGAGACAGCTGGTCCCCCTTGCTCAGTATTGCCTCCTCTGATTGGCAGAAGCTCTACAAGGTTTCAGAGAGGGAGTCTCTGCCGGCCCCACCTGGGAATGCTGGGGGCTGGACCCGGGACCTTCTGCATCAAAACAGATGCTCTTGCCCTGAGCTAGCCTCCCCCCTCCCGTGACCCTATAGCCCTACATGCACAACAAGTGCTGTCTAAATATTTGGCAACTATTTGTAGTTTAAAATTATATTTGATTTCAGTATTTTACAAACAGATGACATTGATTTCAGTATTTTACAAACAGATGGCATTGGATTGTATCCAAGAGCTGACATGAATAGCAGTAATCATTTTACAATATTTGCAGCTCAATAGCAATGGCATTTAACATCTTTTTATTCATATATTATATATTGATTGCTAGCCTCTTAAACAGCTGGTCAAAAACCCAAATACCCACAAACAGATAAATTTCAATTTCAAATTTGAACACTGAATTTTAATTGGGGGGGCAGGGTAGGGTAGGATAGGGTAGGTGGATTTTGGCATCAGAAGCCAAATTTAGAAAATTATGTTTTCACTTGATTACTAACCAGCTTAGATCACCTTTCTCCTTTCTACAGAAATTATTGCTAACAAAACAGCCTTATTAGATAGATTTGTTGCTTTTTCCTTTTTATTTCAACAAGCTTAATAAAATGAAGAACCCAGAGTGCAGCAGCCTAATAGAAAAATGAAGAATTTAGCCCCATTTATGAGCTTTAAGATTTGTTTGGGAGATACAGAAGGCTAACAGCCTAATTAGAGGCTTAATCATTTTAGATTAAGCATGTCTGCTGCAGGCTTGGGAACTTCATGGGAAAACAAGGCAAGTAAATTGTAACTTGAGTGTACTCAGGATGCTTTAACAAATTGTATCAATGGAAATTGTCCATTTATGTTATCTGCTTGGAAGCTTGGGGGAGTCTCAGATAAAAGGGAAGCTTGTAATGAGACTTGGCCAAGTTACGTCAGCTATCAATTGGCAGCTGATTCGATTCTCCCCTAACTTGCTATTCAAACATTATTTTAAAATCTATAATTTGCCTTGGAGGAAAATGAAGGGGCTAGATTGGGGGTGGGGTTAGGGATGAGGATGGAGGAAAAAGTCATTGGAGTTCACCTTGTAAAGGCAAATGCAGGATCTCTAAATTCACACTTTCTGAAACAATATGTGAAATGGAACACATATATCCTTTGAATTCTGCACTCTTCAGGATTTTGCAGTGTGTACATGCATTCATGTATTAGGCTGAAGTGTAGGTAAAAAATGCACCTGTCTGTGAAAATAATTTACAAAAATGCATTATATTACTGAATCTTGCTTGCAGAAATGTGCATATTAGAATAGATTCACACTGAAACATTTCAGGATTATGTTTTAAAAAATCTCAAACTGATGTGAAATGTGGAGAACTGAAGATTGAAAAAATGAGAAAGTAAGAGAAGCTGAAACTGACTAATTTGCTTATCCCTGACTGGGATCCTTGTACCTCTTTGTCTTGCTGGTATTTTTCACTTTTTTGGCTGGGGGGGGGCACATCAGTTTGAACACTTCATGCCCATGTACGACATAAAAAGCACCTTGATGAGATTGTACATGACTGCCCAATACTGTTTTTTTAAAAAACTGCTTTTAAGTCATGCAAATTGGTGGTGTGGTGATGCCAAGCACCAGAAAATTGTAGGAAATGAAGTTTCAGCAAGCTGTACATGAACAATGCTGGGCAAAATAAATTCATGAATAAAATGGAACCAGACAGAAGCCCTGTGTAATGGCTTGGGTCTCTCCCATAGACGCGAGGCAACTCCGGCAGTCAATTATTTCACATTTATTGCTCCCGATGAAGCAGTTGCCAGGACTGAGCTCTGCCCCCTTTTCTCCCAACAGGAAAACCCCCACTGTCATTTCCTTTCCTTTTTGCACCTCTCGCAAAGTCTTGAGAGCCTACAAGTTTTTGGAGAGGCTACTGCCGGTCATCCTGTGTCTAATCCACTGCTGCATATTCTCACTCAGACTTTCCCCTCCCTGATCTCTGTACTCAGAGATCCCTGGGACACTGCTTACCAAGGGGTGCTCTCAGTGCTGTTTCATGGGGTGGGGTGGGGGGCTGATGATGTATTTGTCCGAATCCTGCCTGGCTATGCTGGAACTCTGGAGCACCAGGAGGCCAAGGCAGGTGTCAGCTGTGGGTCCTGCCAAGGGACACCCAGCAACCACCTGAGGATGCCAAGTATTGGTGCTGGCTGCATCTCTGGTCTTCGTGTCTGAACGAGTCACCTGTGACAGCACATTCAGATGCACAAGTAAGCCCTTGCATGTATTATTTTATACTGCCAATGTTAACGGGGGGGGGGGGCATTGTGGTGGTAAACAGCCAAAGTCAACAAGAAAATTGCATTCATAAATCAAGTGCAAAATACATCACCAGTCTGTAGCACTCAGTGTTAACTGTCACCAAATTAGGAAGATGAGTGTTAGGAACTGTGAGGGTTTTTCTTCCCCTTCCCCAACCCTGAGGACCTAGGAATGTTTTCAGCATGCCTCTTATTTATTAGAGAAAACTGGGAAGCCCATCACTCTCACAAACTCTGGGCTCATCTCATCATCAGACACCCTCGGTGCACAGTTTGTTTCAATCAGGTTTCCTGTGTCACCCTTTGTTCAGTGGTCTCCTGTACTATCAGGACTACTATTGGCTGTCTGTTGGACCACCACAGAAGGAAAGATCCCCAGACCTTAGTATATTCCTTCTCTACTACTTCCCTTTCTGAGCCTTCATTGTAGAGTTTGCCTACTCGTCTCACTAGCAACTTCTTTGTAGGTCATGGTTCCTTCACTGTAGCCCCTCTTATTCCTCCCTGGTGCTTTGCTCCATTCATTGCTCCCCCACCCACCTTGATTCACCTTCCCATTCATATCGCTTATTCCACCCATAAACATTCTGTTGTTTCTTTGCTTGGGTACTCTCTTATAGCCTGAGCAGACAGAATTTGCCACTCATTGTTAAGTGTTTCAACAGCTTATTTCCGCCAGAAAGATGAACAACATTGACCTTTTCCTTATCCTAAAAAAGAGAAAATAACCTTCTAAGAACTACTTGCATGTAAGGAACTGTATGTAAGTCTCTCATTTATTTCTCCCTGGAAAATGTCCCAAGGTAATGAATGCCAGTTCATACAGCTTTTGCAATATTTTTTACTAAATTAAAATCAAATGAATTTTGAAAATGTGCATTACTTGGTACGGATGCACATAATATTGATCATAAATAGATCATAGAATCATAGCTGTAGAGTTCGAAGGGTCCCCTGAGGTGCGTATACTCAGTTTGGCATACATAATATGGACAGCTAATGACGGGGAGGAACCACTGTCATTGCCCATCTGTATTAATAACATAAGAAGAATTTGGTGGCTCCAACCAGTGGCCCATCCAGTCTAGCATTCTGTTCTCACAATGGCAGCCAGATGCCTGTAGAAAACACACAAGCACGACCCTAGCATGAAAGTACTCTCCAGCCGCTGGTGTTCAGAAGCATTGCTGCCTCCAACCATGGAAACAGACCATAGCCTTTGTGGCTAGTAGCTCTTGATAGTCTGCTTCACCATGAATTTTTCCAGTTCTCTTTTCAAATCATCCAAGTTAGTGGCCAGCAATACCTCCCATGGGAGCAAGTTCCACAGTTCCATTATGTGAGCCAGGGTGGTGTAGTGGATTGAAAGTTTGACTAGAATCTGGGAGACCAAGGTTCAAGTCCCCACTTGGGCATGAAGCTCACTGGGTGACCTTGGGCTGGTCACTGACTCTCAGCCTAGCCTCCCTCACAGGGTTGTAGAGGATTAAGTGAGGAGGGGAGAACCATGTACAGCTCCTTAGAGAAAAAATGTGGGCTATGCATGAAATAAATAAAATAAGTGTGCTGCATGGAGAAATCCTATATGTTATCTGTCCTGAATCTCCCAACATCCCGTTTTATTGGATATCAGCAAGTTCATAAGAATAGGTTGGGTCCTGAAAGCACGCGTCTCAAATGCCAAAGGACAGGGCAAAGAGGGGCATTTGCTGAAAGCTAACCTTAGCACCGGTTAAAGCCTCAGCGCCTAGGACTTGCCGATCGAAAGGTCGGCGGTTCGAATCCCTGCGGCGGGGTGCGCTCCCGCTGCTCGGTCCCAGCGCCTACCAACCTAGCAGTTCGAAAGCACCTCCGGGTGCAAGTAGATAAATAGGGACCGCTTACCAGCAGGAAGGTAAACGGCGTTTCCGTGTGTGGCTCTGGCTCGCCAGAGCAGCGATGTCACGCTGGCCACGTGACCCGGAAGTGTCTCTGGACAGCGCTGGCCCCTGGCCTCTTAAGTGAGATGGGCGCACAACCCCAGAGTCTGTCAAGACTGGCCCGTACAGGCAGGGGTACCTTTACCTTTACCTTTAAGGTTCAGTGAACTCTTTGCCCAACCAAAAATTTACCAAGAGGCTAGTTCCACTTTCCTAATAATTCTGAATTATGTTTCAAAAGGCCTGTCCCACCCTGCTATATACTTTTTGCTAGTTTCCCACAAGATCACACATGTTTTTAACACAGGAATGGGAGCCTTGGGGCCTCCAAAGGTTGCTGAACTACAACTCCCATCAGCTCCAGCAAGCAGGGTCAATGGCCAGAGATAAAAGGAGTTGCAGTTCAGCAGGATCTGGTGAGCCAAAGGACCCCTGCACACCTGATTTAGTGGAAATATCTTGGCATAACTAATTTCAACCAGAATTGAGGGACAACCGTGGGACAGTCAAATCTGTACAATTCTCTAACCCATACGGGCCAGTCTTGACAGACTCTGGGGTTGTGCGCCCATCTCACTTAAGAGGCCAGGGGCCAGCGCTGTCCGGAGACACTTCCGGGTCACGTGGCCAGCGTGACATCGCTGCTCTGGCGAGCCAGAACCGCACACGGAAACGCCGTTTACCTTCCCGCCGGTAAGCGGTCCCTATTTATCTACTTGCACCCGGAGGTGCTTTCGAACTGCTAGGTTGGCAGGTGCTGGGACCGAGCAGCGGGAGCGCACCCCGCCGCAGGGATTCGAACCGCCGACCTTTCGATCGGCAAGTCCTAGGCGCTGAGGCTTTAACCCACAGCGCCACCTGCGTCCCTAGGGGTACCTTTACCTTTACCTTTAACCTTAGCACCAGGGATGGGCTGTAGGGAAGGAAGTCTAAGTCATTTAAGGTTTTGGACATTAACCTGGCTGTGTTTACCTGATTAGCCTCAGCCCCAGCAGATCAATGCAGACAAAAAGCCCTTCTGAGGCCTTTGGAGAAAACAAGACCCTCCTCTTCACCCAGTTCTTCCTAACTCCCCTCTCCGCAAGCAATGACTTGCCAGTCCAGCACTGCCTCAGATTAGGATGGGAAGGTGAGATGCCTGGGTGGCCGGTTTCAAGGTGATGTTGTGGACTTCATATAAACAATGAAGACAAGGTAGAACTTTATTTCTGTCAACAAATGGCTCTGTGTTCTGCAGTTTCAGAAGTAATTTTATTAGTCAATGGGAATTATTTATGTGCGTCATAAAGCTGCCTAATCTCCCCATTTGTAGAAAGCTTCTGTTAAATTGGATAATGATCTGACTGGAAAATGAATGTGCTGAGGCACCATGTGCTCTGCTTAAAGCCAGAAGTCAAATTGATAGGCAGATAGTCACAAACAAAGAAATATAACTCCATCTTCATCTCTCCAAAGTGCTCCTCAGCAAGGATGAGACAGAAATTCAGTTCAGTTTGCATTTTAATATGAAACTACATAATCCTCACTTCTAAAATCAGGGGATGGAGTGACTCTTCTTTGAGGAAAGGTTGCAGTGTCTGGGACTTTTTAGTTTAGAGGAAAGGTAAGACGTAACATGACAGAGGCTTATAAAATTATGCCAGGCATGGCGAAAGAGGATAGAGAAAAGTTTTCCTCCCTCTCTCCTAACACTGGAACTCATGGACACCCAGTGGGAGATTCAGGACAGGTATGCAGCGCAGAGTTAGACTGTGGAACTCGCTCCCACAGGAGGCAGGACGGCCACCAGCATGGAACAGCAAATTCATGGAGGAGAGCCCCATCCATGGTAGTTGGCCATGATGGCTTAGCCTTGCCTCCAGAGCTGGCAGCAATGCCAGCTGCTTGAAGCCACAGGAGGAGAACGTGCTCTTGTGCTGGGATGCCCTTGCTCGTTTCTCACAAGCACCTGCTTTGCCACTGTGGGAACAGGAGGCTGAAGGAGATGGGCCATTGGCCTGATCCAGCTAAAGGCTCTTCTTAAATTCTTAAGACTTGAACTGAATGCAGCTGCAATGCAAAACCAGTGCTTTCTCAAATTTTGCAAAGCAGTTCTCCAACCATATAAAGTGTTGTTGTTGTTGTTGTTGTTTAGTCGTTTAGTCGTGTCCGACTCTTCATGACCCCCTGGACCAGAGCACAGCAGGCACTCTTCCATTGCCTCCCGCAATTTGGTCAGACTCATGTTTGTAGCTTCGAGAACACTGTCCAACCATCTCGTCCTCTGACGTCCCCTTCTCCTTGTGTAAAGGTAAAGGGACCCCTGACCATTAGGTCCAGTCGTGACCGATTCTGGGGTTGCTGCGCTCATCTTGCTTTATTGGCCGAGGGAGCCGGCGTACAGCTTCCGGGTCATGTGGCCAGCATGACTAAGCCGCTTCTGGCAAAACCAGAGCAGCGCACGGAAACGCCGTTTACCTTCCTGCCAGAGCGGTACCTATTTATCTACTTGCACTTTGACGTGCTTTTGAACTGCTAGGTTGGCAGGAGCTGGGACCAAACAACGGGAGCTCACCCCGTCGCGGGGATTTGAACCACCGACCTTCTGATCGGCAAGTCCTAGGCTCTGTGGTTTAACCCACAGCGCCACCCACGTCCCTCTCCTTGTGTAGGATTTATGTTTAACAACATGCCTAGTCTTTGGCCTTAACTAAAATATATACACATTTGGAGAGGCACTTCTTAACTTGTCCACTTTAATAACTTAGCTGATGTCCGCCATTAATGTGATTTACTATTGTATTAAGAGAATCAATATGAAGAGAGTGTACATGTAAAACTGATGATGAGATCAGTCGACAATTTGTTTTTGAAAAGAAAATTTCTAACTTCTGCTACAAGTAATATTGATACATACTACCACAAGCAACACATTAATAAAAATGCTATAGCGCAGCAGGTGCTTTGACTAGTAAAAAGGTGGATTTCAATGCATTGCTCAAAATGTCCAAATAGTACACTTCTTACTACCTGACCCCATCTTGCACTGTGACTAATAATAATCAGAACAAATTATTTAAATGTATGGAAATTTCCTGCCCTTTCATGACATCTAAAACTTGCTGCTTCAGGTAGCCATAGCTCACCATATATCAAGCCAGGCTTCTCCCTGGTTATAATTATAGAATCGTAGAGGTGGAAGGGACCCGAGGGTCATCTAGTCCACCCCCTGCAATGCTGGAATCTCAGCTCATGCATCCATGACAGATGGCCATCCAACCTCTCTTTAAAAACCTCAAATGAAAGAGAGTCCAATCTTTCTGAGGTAGTCTATCTTGAGGTCAAACAGCTCTCACCACTATAAAGTTTTTCCTAATGTTTAAACAGAATCTCCTTCCTTGTCATTAGAATCCATTGGTTCAAATCCTGCCCATCGGAGTAACAGAAAGCAAGCTTGCTCCACCTTCCGTGCGGCAGCCCTGCAGATATTTAAAGATGGCCATTGTATCACCTCACAGCTTTCTCAAAGGAACAACAATGCCAATGCCCATCAACTTTCGGCCTCCTGATATTTTTTTTTTGGGGGGGGGCTGAAGACACATCAACCCCTATATATAACTTAAAAGGGGAAGAAATACCAACAGCTGTAACTGAAGAAATACGCTGGTGGGGGGGGGGGACTGAAATGACCTTCAAGAAGCTTTGTTCCAGGTACCGTGTGCATGGGATGATTTTGCAAGGCACAGAGCGTGGGAGGTGTCCTTCGTGTCTCCCCACGGTTTCTGTGCCCATGAGCTCCAGTGGGAATGGGATCCTCTCATGACATCTTATGGAGAGAAAGACAGAAGGGGGCCTTGGAAAGGCCTCAGACACCAGAGTTCAGGGCTCTTTTACCCTGAAAGTTGCCCACCCACCCACGCCTGGTGTCAGCTTCATGGTGTGGCTGGAATATGAAGCCCTTCCTATAATTTTGAATGAAAATGTCACCAATCCATGTTAAATTCTTGGACTCAGCTACACTGGCAAAGAAAAAGTGCTTTATATGTGTTGTATATGCATTCTAACATTGTGATGCCAGATGACACTGTGAAGTTGCGTTTTTGCCCACCGAATTTCTCATACAAAATTTACAATATGGTTAACTGAAATGCTTCTTTGATGTGTCTCGATCCAGTCCTTTAATTGCAATGTTTCAGGAGACAGCCATTTTTTAGGAGCGTTTATTCCTTTATTGTAAATGGAGCCTTACACTGTCTACCGGGAAGCAAGTCCCACTGTATTCAATGGGGTTTACTCCCAGAGTAATGACTGTGCAGCCTTACACTGCAATTCTAAGCATTTTTACTCAGAACTAGGTCCCAGTGAGTTCAATAGGATTTGCTCTTTGGTATGCTTCTGATCATTCTCAGTTTCCATTATTATCTTGTCATATGTCATATGTCATATGTCATATGTCATATGTCATATGTCATATGTCATATGTCATATGTCATATGTCATATGTCATATGTCATATGTCATATCCAACCCTTCTCCCTGGCAGGCACTCAAGGCAGCTTACAGCTAAAATTTTATTTTATCCCATTTATCTATTGAAGGTATTGTAGATTATCTCTTCCCTTGCACATTTTTTCTTTACAACATTCCTGCGAGGTAGGTTGGGCTGAGAGGTTGTAATTGGTATATGTATATGGAATCATAACAGCGCTGTGGGTTAAACCACAGAGCCTAGGACTTGCCGATCAGAAGGTCGGCGGTTTGAATCCCCGCGACGGGGTGAGCTCCTGTTGCTCGGTCCCTGCTCCTGCCCACCTAGCAGTTCGAAAGCATGTCAAAGTGCAAGTAGATAAATAGGTACCGCTCCGGCGGGAAGGTAAACGGCGTTTCCGTGTACTGCTCTGGTTCGCCAGAAGCAGCTTGGGTCATGCTGGCCACATGACCCGAAGCTGTACGCTGGCCCCCTCGGCCAGTAAAGCCAGATGAGCGCCGCAACCCCAGAGTCGGCCACGACTGGACCTAATGGTCAGAGATCCCTTTACCTTTACCTTTATATGGAATCATACTGTAGAATCATAGAACTGTAGAGTTGGAAGGGATCCTGAGGATCATCTAGTCCAACCCCCAGCAATGCAGGAATATGCAGCTCTCCCATACGGGGATCGATGCAACCTTGGGTTATCAGCACCAGGCTCTCACCAACTGAGCTATCCACTTGATGTACATGCAATGTGTCTATGACATCTATGTGTACGGTGAGATCAAACACAGGAGAAGCTTCCTATTGTAGACTAGAATGTCCCTATTTTCACTGGTGAAATGTTGAAGGGTATTCCTCTGTAGTCAAAGATTTGGCCTGATTTCATCTAACACCCATGTCCTGTGTCCATTATTTTGCCACCCTTGCAAGACCACAGTTTGTGCCTGCTTGGGCAAGGGAAATTTTAATAGCTGCACACACACTGCAACTCTGCTCAGATTGCCCTGCTCACAGAGCTGTTTTTCATTTTAAAAAGATTTTCGTCAAGGATGACTCATCTGTCTGTGCCTGCATGTAGTGTAACAGTTTGTGAACCGGTAATAAAAATAAAATAAATTAATGCTTTATTTTGCCATCAAGCTGTAAGTGTTATTGTGAAATTTATTAGCGGTGTGATATCCCAGTGTCAAACACAGTCAAGGAAGAAGGCAGGTAGATGTCTGTCCTTGCAGGTTATAAAGGAAAGGAGCTCACTTAAAATGGAATAAATAAAAGCAGGCTCACCTTCTAATCTGCAGACAGCTTCACATGTACTTTCCCAGACCCACAGACCCACTTCCCCTTAGCTTTATTTTTGCCTAGGGACACATCATTATCTCCTTGCCACCAGTTTGCCACATAAAAGAATGAAGCATGGCAGTAAAAGGGGGAGGAAGAGAAAAGAAAAATGTAATTTACTCTATTAGCAGCAGGGGAGTTTGGGGGGGGGAGTGCAAGACTCTTCTGAATTCTCTTCCCCACTAGAGTCAGAAACAGCACCATCAAAGTCTGATTCATAAATGGCAGGAGCATTCTTCCTCACCTTCTTTTTGCTATTATTATTTCATGGTTTTGAGTTTGAGGGTCACACATTTCTGGTCAAGTAATGGAGCAAAAGGGTTTCCTGCAGACCCACACAAGTTATGACCCACCATGGCCTGTAACAAGGCTGGAGGCTCAGCAATAGTGATTTATCCAAAATCAGTGTTCACACTGAAAGTGCTGATTTGGGGGTGAGCCAGTGCCTTAGATTTTTCCATTTTTCATGGTTGTTTTTGGAGCTGTTCTTCCCTCCCTTTGCTACTGACTTCCCCCTCACTGACAATTCACACCCACCCACCTGCAGGACAGTAAAGCAATGCCAACAAGCAACACTCCTATTGGATCCCATGACCTGGACATGGGAAGGCACAACCAGCGCCGCAAGTGGGACTGTCCAGACTGGGAAAGCAAACAGGAATGCCTTCTGGGGGGCTGGGCCTGAGCTGCTTGTTTGCGCCTCCACTGATGTTTCCATGATGGTTGAGGAGGTGGCAGCTGTGGCCCTGAACCAGACAAAGTGGCAGATTTCTCCTGAAAGGATGGGCTAGGGGTGGGCTCCAGTGGCACTGGAGGGAATGCCAGGATTGGAGGCAAGGCTGGCATAAGAGGGGACAGAGCAGAGCTGGGGGTGGGGGTGGGGCATGCCACTGGGACCTTTCCTGGGATCTGGCTCCTCATCTGTAACTCACCCCCTGCGGTGCCTCCTCTGTACAGTGGTACCTCGGGTTAAGAACTTAATTCGTTCTGGAGGTCTGTTCTTAACCTGAAACTGTTCTTAACCTGAAGCACCACTTTAGCTAATGGGGCCTCCCACTGCTGCCGCACCACCGGAGCACAATTTCTGTTCTCATCCTGAAGCAAAGTTCTTAACCCGAGGTACTATTCCTGGGTTAGTGGAGTCTGAAGCGTATGTAACCCGAGGTACCACTGTATCTTCAGACCCTAACACAGCTCATCCCAAACCACTGGGACCCTCACCAGGGTTGTCAGCAGACAACTCCTGTTCTTCCTACCACTTGTCTTGATCCAATCAGCCCCTCCATGATGTCTCCTTGGGATTCATGAGGCAGTACTGGTCAGAGGGCTGGGGAGGGGTTGAACTTATCCATGGATACTTGCATCTCTCACACCAGGAACCCAACCTACCTAGGAACTGGATGTGAGGAATTGTATTGGATGTTTGAGAAGGGGAGGGATTCTGTTGATGCATTCCTCACCCTGCTACCCAACCATAAATTTTACACATCACTTGGGAAAACAGGCAAACTAATATCAGTGCACTGGAAGAAGCAAAGATCACCAGTGTTAAAGCAATGATTCTTCAACATCAACTTCGTTGGACTGGTCATGTTGTGCAGATGCCTGATGATCGTCTTCCAAAGCAACTACTCAATTCCGAACTTAAAAATGGAAAGCGCAATGCTGGTGGTCAACAATAGAGGTTTAAAGACTGTCTCAAGGCAAATTTTTAAAAATGTATTATAAACACTGACAACTGGGAAGCACTGGCCTGCAAGCGTGCCAGTTGGAGAACAGTCTTTACCAAAGGCGTCATGGGCTTTGAAGACACTCAAACTCAGGGCGCAAGTTGTTGTGCTAAGAGGAAGGCATGCTTGGCAAATCCACACCGTGATCAACTCCCCCCCGGAAACCAATGTCCCCACTATAGAAGGATGTGTGGATCCAGAATTGGCCTCCATAGTCACTTACAGACTCATTGTTAAAACCGTGTTTATGGAAGACAATCTTACTTGCCTACAAGTGATTGCCAAAGAAGAAGAAGACCACACCATATCACTGACTGAGGTGACAGAGGTGGTCTCAAGCATGGTGCTGGAGATCCCCAGGAAGGTGGTCCTAGGAGACTTCAACACCCACACCAGGTCTGCCTTCTCTGAGCTAGCTTAGGACCTCATGACCACCATGGCAATGGGGGGACTGTTTTAGTACATCACATATTTCCAGTCACACTCTCGATCTGGTTTTGTTTGGAGACATATTAGAGGTGCTTTGATGGGTTTTTGTTTTGGTGGGGGGCTTAGTTGTCCTAGTCCGATCACTCCCCGGTGAGCTTTGGATTAGCTGCATCTGGTTCCCCCTGAAGGGGGAAGGTTTTGTCCATCATTATCAGATGGAAACATTCCTTGCTGCATCAAGCCAGTGGGCAGGTAATCCCTCCCCCTACCTGGCCTGGTTTCCCTGGCAACGCTTCCCCCAGGTGGGATTGGACAACTCACTGGGGTAGGCGGGGACCTCCAGGTATCCCACCTGAGGGAAGGCAAAGCCTATGCTGATGGGGCCACTCCAGATCCAGGGCTGCACGTGTCCACGCAAAGGGCGCCCCCCGTTTTAAGTGGGGAGCGGTCATTGCTGCATCAAGCCAGTCTCACCATATCAGCAAGATCTGGTATCCCTGGAACTATATTAGGCACAAGGTGACTTCAGTCTTGGTTCTTGGGCTCTCTCAAGAGTTAAAGCATAACTAATATATGTTAAGTGATCCTGAATATGCAAAAGCATAACTAATATATGTTAAGTGATCCTGAATATGCAACTCCTACTTAAGGACAAAAGAACTGCTGTGCTGGATGAGAACAAAACCCACTCAACTCATTATTAATTAATTTACTACATTTATATCCCACCTTTCCTCCAAGGAAATATGTGGCATATGTAGTTCTCCTCCCTTCCTCACTTTATCCTCACAACAATCCTCTGATGTAGGTTAGGCAGAGATTGGCCCAAGGTCACCTGCTGAGCTTCATTGATGAGTCAGGGATTAGAATTCTGGTCTTCTGGATTCTGGTCTGACCCTCCAACCACAACACCATGCTGGCTCCCAAGAATTCCAGCAACCATGTTAACTGGTCCACCAGAAATTGGTCCATCAATGAATGGTGGATCTGTTAGATTCAGGACAGACAACAGGAAGCCCATTTTTGAACTGTGGCATTTGCTACTAGAAGGTGATGTGATGACCACTGCCTTGGATGAGTGGGGGATTTAATGAATTAATTGAGGATGAGTCTTTCAATGGCTGTAGACATGGTTCCAATAGTATCTCTAGATACAGATTATCTCTGCATGCAAATTGCTGAGGATCACCAACAGGAGAGTGCTGTTATGCTCATGTCCTGGGCATCTCAGAGGCATCTTGGTGAGTAGGACACTAGACTAAGTGGGCCTTTGATCTGGATCCAGTGGGCTTCTTCCATTGTCCTTTTGTGATCTACCTTCTAGCCATTGCTGCAGTAAACAAGTGAGAATTTAGCATCCTCTCCACTGGCAAAAATAACCTTGGAAAAGACACATCTCTTTCCTGATGGTATCGTCAGATTCATTTGTAGAATGATAACAGGGGCACCTGTTATCTAAGAGATTCTGAAGAGCGGGGTTATTCCTCACTCACTTGGATTTATGCCTGAGGAACATCTTTTAGGCTTCTTAAGCTCAACATCTAGGAAAATATATCTCTTAATGACCCCCTGTGGCTTGAAACACATTTGCTACAAATGCTACAGCAACTCAATAGACATTATATACAGATCCAGTTGTTTTATTTCTCACACATTGCTTCATCCCAAAGGTCAGATGATGATGATGATGATAGCTATTTATGCCCCACCACCCAAAAATATGTCATTGTTGTCACACAATTCTATTTTTAAAAAATTAAGAGGTTTTTGATACTTGTTGGTAGATCACAGCCAACTTTAGGTTGGATTGTGCCTGATCTACAGGATGTATGGAGGGTCAAACATCCAAACGAGAAAGAATTCACTCATTTCTCGGACCCAAACCAATCAGCAGGAAGAATGGATGAGATATGGGTCTCAAGTAATCTGAAAAAACCCCCACAAAAATTCATCCAAGACTGATCTCGGATCACAATCCAGTCATTTTAGAATTGAGAGAGGGAAGAAGAAGAAGAAGAAGAAGAAGAAGAAGAAGAAGAAGAAGAAGAAGACAGAGAATTGATGAAAAGATTTTGAATGATGAAGAGATATTTTAAAAATCACAAAAGACTTTCAGAGATTTTTTTGAAATTAACATAAATCAAGAAACGGACATCAAAGTAGTATGGGATGCTAGTAAAGCGGTTATGAGAGGTTTCTGTATTCAGCAAAATGCCTTCCAGAGGAAAAGAAAAGAAAATGGAGCAAATTAGGAAAGAGATAAGCATAAATGAGAAAGAGTTATCGAAAAATCCAAGAAATAAGACAACAAAACAAAACATCAAAATGTTACAAACTGAATTCTCCAACTTCTTAAATTATGAAATTGAGCAGAAGATCAAATTGTTAAAACAAAAGAATTTTGAATTTGCCAACAAACCAGGGAGAATGTTAGCCTGGCAGTTAAAGAAAAAACAGAAAGAAAAGATGATAGGAAAGTTGGTAGAAAAAGGGAAGATAATTGACGAGCCAGAGGAAATAAGTAAAAAAATAAACTATTTTAAGGATCTATATCAAGCAGGAAAGGAAGCTTCCTGCTTGGCAGGGGGTTGGACTCGATGGCCCTTGTGGTCTCTTCCAACTCTATAATTCTATGATTCTAAGAGGAAGACAAAATAGAAAAAAATATTTAAGGCAAAGTAAATTTCCAAAGATTACAAGGGATAAAATTGAATATTTAAACTCATCTATAACAATGATGGAAATTCATCAGGCGATAATTAATGCAAAACCAGGAAAACTGCCTGGACTGGATGGATTGCCCGCAAGTTATTACAAGAAATTGGAAGACTCACTCTCAACACTGCTCAAGACAGTTATGAACAAGATTTTAATGGAAGGGAAACTGCCAGAATCTTGGCAAGAAGCCTTTATAATGTTGATTCCAAAGCAAGGAAAGGATTTTACATGAATGGAAAATTACAGGCCAATATCTCTTTTAAATAATGATTATAAATTATTTGCGGATCTCATGGTAAATAGGTTAATGAAAATACTAAAAGATGTCATAAATAAAGATCAGGCAGGTTTCCTACCGGTAAGACAAATGAATAACAATATAAGAGCAGTGATTTATATATTAGAATATTTGGAGATGAGATCGGGTAAACAAGAGATACTAATGTTTGTGGAAGCTGAAAAAGCATTTGACAATGTATCTTGGAAGTTTATGAAAAGGACTATAGAGACAATGGGCTTAGGGGATATTTTTGGTAGAGGTATAGAAGTGATTTACCAGAATCAAAAAGCCAAATTGATCATAAATAATGAAATATCAGAGAGCTTTAGAATAATGAAAGGAACCAGACAAAGTTGCCCACTCTCCCCATTATTGTTTATTATGGTTCTTGAAACACTGGCAGTGGCATTAAGAACTAACTCAGAAATAAAAGGAATTACACTGGGAAGCAAATCTTATAAGCTAAAAGCTTTCACAGATGACCTTATAAAAGCTACAGAAAACTCACTAGAAAGTATAGCAATTTTTCTGGAAAGAATTTATGAATTTTGTCAGGTGGCAGGATTTAAAAATAAAACCATGTTGTTGGCAAAAAAATATGTGAGATCAAGAAAAGCAAGAATTGCAAACAGTGTCTGGACTGACAATAACTAAAAAAGTCAAATATATGGGAATCTGGATTACAGCAAAAAATATTGATTTAATTAACAACTGTCAGAGCTGCCCGAGGTCCCAGCTCACAAAGGACCAAGGCCAGTTCTTGTTATATACAAAAGTCTTTATTGAAGATCAGTTTCGATTTCAAAGCCGCGGCGCGCAGCTCTACGTCTTGGAGTCTAGACCGCTGAAGCTCCGTCTGAATCTCCACCCCCCAGACACCAGTTTAAGACTCTAGCCTTGCTCCACCTCTTCCTTTGCTCTTTCCTCCTCTGGGTCCGCCTGTCCGCTGGGGTCTTGCCCTTTCTAGACTCTTCTGACGCTGAGTCCCCTGAGTCTTCCCCCTCCCTCCGGCAGGCTTTAGGACCTGGTTCCCAATCCGGGTTTCCTGCTGTGCCGCGCGCCTGTACATTTGAACTTGGCGCACGCCCCCAGCCGGCAACCTTCCTCCTGACCGTTACACTGCTCCTGTCACTGCTTCCCCCTTCGGAGAGGCTAGCTGGACCTGACCTCCCCTCCGTTCCCTCACTCTGCGATGGAGGCGTGGCCAGCCCTGATTCATCTTCTCTCCCTGCTGGAGGAGAAGCTGGTCCTGACACATGGGACTCTTCCCCCCCACTACGCTCTGGTGGAGGAGCTGGTCCTGATCTCTCGCTGCTGCTTTGGGAGTCCCCACTGGCCCCTTGCTTCTGGTGTGTCCCCCCCTGGGACCCCCCTTGCCCTGGCCGTCGGCGCCCCCCTCTGGGAATCTTCTGATTCGCTGGAGAAGCTCATGGAATCTCTTGGGCCACTCTCATACTCCCCTACGCTGCCCTCAGATTCTTCCCCTTCGCTCTCCATTTCCTCTCTCCCCTGTGCCTCTGCTCCTGAGCCCCTGACATCCATCCCCCCTCGAAGCCCCCCTTCCCCCCTCCCCCTCTTCAGGTGCGGGTTCCGGGTGCTCCAGTGCTGTGGGGGTGAGTGCGGGATACAGTTCTTCCCCCCTGGTGTGCAGCCCGCCAGCTGGATCTGGCCAGTCCGTAATGGGCTCGTCGACGTCGATCTCCTCTGCTTCCATCTCTCTGCAGCTGTGCTCGAACCCAGGATCCTCCCCCAACACATCCATGTCCCTCTCTCCCCCTGTTGCCTCGGGTGATGCTGCGTGTAAGGGCCCCCTCAGCAGTTCCCTGCTCCACCCCACCTCTGGTTGATTGTCCCACCAGTAAGAGCAGTCTGTGGCAAACCCCGAGAGCGATCCCTCTGGGGAGCTTGTTTCTGGCGCCGTTTCCTCAGCTGATGAGAACCCCTGGAATGTGCTGGCTGAAAGTGTGGGTGTGAAAAGATAGTCGTCGAAATAATCCGCCGGCATAGGTCTGTGTGGGAAGAGTGCATGGAACTCGTCTTTGAGGTAGTGCTCCTCCACGGCATAGTACGGTACCCACCTGTTGGTGCTGGCCGGGGTACCTTCCCTAGCAAGGAGATATTCAACCCCCTCTTCCCCCCATCTCGAGTCTAAAATCTCCGTGACCTCGTTGAGTGGCGCCGCCCTCGGTGACCCCCCCCTTTGTTGGCGATTTGTGAGGTGGGTCTGGTGCGTTCCCTGGCGCCTGAAACCTGTGGGGTTCCTTGTAGGGTGTAAGCACTGACCTATGAAAGACCGGGTGCATTCTGGAGCCCTCCGGGAGTGTCAACCGGAAGGCTACCGGATTGATTTGTGCCTCGACTTGGTAAGGCCCTAGCTGCTTGTGTCCGAGCTTCTTCTTAGCTAACGTTCTGGCCGGCACTGCCTGGGCTGCTAACCAGACCCAGTCCCCCACTTGGATGTCTTCCCCGACTCTCCTGTGCCTGTCTGCCTGCACTTTGTAGGCGTGTTTTGCTAGTTCTAAGTGCCTTCGGAGTTGCTCGTGGACCTCCTGTAATTCCGCTGCCAAGGCCTCTGCTCCCTGTGTCTCCCCTCCCCCACTTTCTCTAATCCCGGGAAGGTTCTGGGATGCCGCCCATTTTTGGCGAAGAACGGTGTCACCCCCGTGGACACGTGCTTCGTGTTGTTGTAGGCAAACTCGGCCAGTGGTAGGTAGTCCACCCAGATCGAGGGCTGTTGATTCGCGTAGCATCTCAGCTACTGCTGCATGATGGCGTTGACCCTCTCCGCTTGTCCGTTGGTCTGCGGGTGTCGTGCCGACGCTAAGTTGATCTTGACGTTCAGAATGCCCAGCAGCTTCTGCCAGAAGCTCGAGATGAATTGGCGACCCCGGTCGGACAGGATGGACCGCGGTAAGCCGTGAACCTTGAACACGTGGTCTATGAACAGCTTGGCTGTCTGTTCCGCTGTGGCCACCTTCGCGCAAGGAATGAAGTGCGCCATCTTGGTGAACAGGTCTACGACTATGAGTACCGCTGTTTTGCCCCGCGAGCTGGGCAGATCTGTGACAAAGTCTAGGGCCACTTTCTCCCACGGCTCGAGCGGCGTCTGTAGCGGTTCCAGCAGTCCCGCCGGCGGTTTGTGTACTGATTTGGCCCTTTGGCATGTGTCACACCTAGTGACGTAATCTGCAACTTCTCCCCTCATCTTGGGCCACCAAAAGTCCCTGGCTACTAATTCCGCCGTCTTGTCCTTGCCGAAGTGCCCGGCGCTGGGCGCGTCGTGTAACTGCTGCAGTACTTTCGCGCGGAGGTCGTCTCCCAGCACGTAGAGGGCCCCTTTACAGATGAGCAGTCCGTCGCGTATCTGGAACTCGTCGTCCTTCGCTGTGCCGCTTCGCACCTCCTCCATCTTGGATTGTGCGAACGAATCCGTCTGCAGCGCGCGACGTACCGCGTCCAGGTCCACGGTGGCTGAAGCGCACGCCCACGCTTTCGGTGCGAAAATGTGTTTGGCTGCCACTGGTGCCGCTTCCTCGAGATACTGCGGCTTCCTGGATAGCGCATCCGCCATGACGTTGTTGTCTCCCGGGATGTATTCTATCCGGAAGTCGAAATCCGCAAAGAACTCCGCCCAGCGGATGTGTCTCTGGTTCAGGAACCGCGCCGTGCGCCAGTACTCCAGGTTCTTATGGTCCGTGCGTACTTGCACTATGTGCTTGGCTCCGATGAGGAAGTGCCGCCACGCCTTGAAGGCTGCATGAATGGCCAGCAACTCCCTGTCCCAGATGGTGTAGTTCTGTTCCGACTTGCTGAGCTTCCTGGAGTAGAATGAGCACGGCCTCCAGTCCCCTTGCGGATCTTGCTGCAACAGGACCACCCCCACCGCTCTGTCCGAGGCGTCCGTTTCCACCCTCATTGGTTTGCTGGGGTTTACGTGTAGTAGCTGTTCTTCGGACGCGAAGAGACGCTTGAGTCTCTGAAAGGACTGCTCCGCCTGGTCCGTCCAGGTGAACTTTTTCTTCTTGGAGCTGAGGGTGTCCGTGATGGCCACCGTCTCCATCGCGAACCCCTTGATGAACTTGCGATAAAAGTTGGCGAAGCCAACGAACTTCTGGACCTCCTTCCAATTGCGTGGGCTCTTCCAGTCCAACACCGAGCGGACCTTGGCGCTGTCCATGGCGAGTCCCTTGTCGGACAGCTTGTAGCCCAGGAAATCCACCTCTGTCATGTCGAACTGGTACTTCTCCAGTTTGGCGTAAAGCCTGTGCTCCCGTAGTCTCTGCAGGAACTCCTTGACGTCTCTCTCGTGAGCCTCCTGCGATTCCGAGAAGATCAGGATGTCATCTAGGAAGCAGACACACTTCTTGTAGAGGAGTCCCGCTAACACGTGGTGCATGAAGGCTTGGAAACAATGGGAGCCATTTTGCAAACCAAACGGCATAACTCGATATTCATAGGTGCCTAACGGCGTAAACATGGCCGTCTTCCACTCATCGCCCTCCCGCATGCATATAAGGTTGTACGCCCCTCGAAGATCCAACTTGGTGAAGATGCGTCCCTTCCTCACCGTCGCGAGCAGGTCGTCGATCTTGGGCATGGGCAATGCTGTGGGCTTTGTCCTGGAATTGATGATTCTATAATCAACTACCAACCTCCGTTGGGGCGTGTCTTTCTTCACGAAAAACACGGGACTGCCCCCCACTGCTTTGGATTCTTGGATGAATCCCCGCTTCAAATTGTGATCTATGAACTCCCTGAGTTCTTGCAGTTCGTCTTCAGACATGGAATACAGTTTCCCAGTCGGCAGCGTCACCCCCGGCAGGAGGTCAATCTTGCAGTCGTAGGGCCTGTGGGGAGGCAGCTTGTCCGCTTCCTTCTCGCAGAAGACCTCCAAAAACGCCTTGTACTTGTTGGGTACCGCTTGCACCATGCCTAAGTGTAGCTGTGGTTCATCCTCTTGCCCCTCAACTTCCTGGCCGGTCAGAACGCAGTGTTCTGCGCAGTAGGAAGAGCAGAAGGTCAATTGACGCTGGTACCACGCTAATGCTGGGCTGTGCCTATCCAGCCAACTCATGCCCAACACTATGGGCGTGTCCGACAGGTGGGTGACGTTGAAGCTGATGACTTCGCGGTGATTTCCAATTTGCATCACCATTGGCGGTGTTTGCTGTACCACCTGTCCTCCCAGTAGCTCTCTGCCATCGACCGTGACGACGTTTAGGGGCATCGTGGCTGGTAGGAGCGCTATGCGATGTTGCTTGATGAAATCCACTCCTACAAAGTCTGCATTACTACCACAGTCAATGGTAATAGGGACTTCCAGGGTGAGTCCATTGGGCAGCTGGAGTGATGCTGTGAGTTGCACCACTGGTTTGGGCGGGAGGGGGTCTGTGGGCTGTAAAATCTCTGGGGACTGCTTCACTGACTCGCCTGGTTGGGCCCCAGTGCCTCTGCCTCCAACCAGGCTTCGTCGTTTCCCTGCAGCTGTTCCCCCTGCTGAACTGCTCCCTTTACTGTTGCTGAGGCTGCAGTTTGCCTCTGGAGCCTCTGAGGACACTCTTTGGCCATGTGCTGTGCACTGTCGCAGATATAACACTTCCTGTTCCCTCTAGGAACCTTCGTCTTGACTGCTCCTGGTGTTTGGGCTCTGGCTGCTGTCTGAGCCCTGGCACCACCTATCTCCATCGGCTCTTCTCCCCCCCCCCCCAGTGGAGGCGTGGATTGCGTGCGCGCTGTCTCTCTGGGTAGGAAAGGAGTTGTTCTGGCTGGTGTGCGTCCCATACGTCCCTCATCCCTGCTCCAAGGGCGTTCTTCCAGGCGCACCCCTATCGCCAGCGCTCTTTGGATGACTTCTGTGGTGCTGTTGGGCCTTTCCCCCCTCGCCAGCTCATCTTTCACGGCCCCATTGAGCCCCTCCCAGAACAGATCCCTGACGGCAGTGGAGTCCTTCTCCCAGCCCAGCACATTTACTAACACAAAAAAGCGGGAGTGATATTGTCTCACAGTGGCTTTGCCCTGCTTCAGCCCATGCATTTCCCTCCTGGCCACATCCACATCTACCGTTGATTTAAAACAATCGTCCATAGCCTTGATAAAGGCTTTAGAATCTTGGAGGGCGGGGTCATTTTCACGCCATAAATTGCGCAGCCACGATTTAGCTTCCCCATGCAGATGCATTATTATGAAGCCTACTTTCTCCTCCTCATCTCTAAAGTCTTTCCGAAGCAAATTGAGCGCGAAAACTATGTCTGCTCTGAAGTTGGGATACTGCTGCAGGTTCCCGTTGAAATGGGCTACGATGCTCCCTCCCCTCTTCCCGAGGCCAACTCCCTCCGGCTTGGGTCCTGGCATCCCCTCTTTGCCCAAACGTTCCAACCTGGTTTGCAGATCCTGGCAGAGCGCTGTTGCTTCTTCCTCTCTCTTTCTGGAAGCTGCTACTTCTGTGTAAAGCGCCGAGACTGCTTCTTGCAGCTGCTTCACCTTCTCCTCTGTAGTCATCCTTGCCGATTTTCGTGAGCTCGCAAAACACCAAGTTTTGCACCTCGCTGCGCCAACTCATGCTGTGAGGGTTCAATGGAGACGGAGCTTACTGTCAGAGCTGCCCGAGGTCCCAGCTCACAAAGGACCAACGCCAGTTCTTGTTATATACAAAAATCTTTATTGAAGATCAGTTTCGATTTCAAAGCCGCGGCACGCAGCTCTACGTCTTGGAGTCTAGACCGCTGAAGCTCCGTCTGAATCTCCACCCCCCAGACACCAGTTTAAGACTCTAGCCTTGCTCCACCTCTTCCTTTGCTCTTTCCTCCTCTGGGTCCGCCTGTCCGCTGGGGTCTTGCCCTTTCTAGACTCTTCTGACGCTGAGTCCCCTGAGTCTTCCCCCTCCCTCCGGCGGGCTTTAGGACCTGGTTCCCAGTCCGGGTTTCCTGCTGTGCCGCGTGCCTGTACATTTGAACTTGGCGCGTGCCCCCAGCCGGCAACCTTCCTCCTGACCGTTACACTGCTCCTGTCACTGCTTCCCCCTTCGGAGAGGCTAGCTGAACCTGACCTCCCCTCCGTTCCCTCACTCTGCGATGGAGGCGTGGCCAGCCCTGATTCATCTTCTCTCCCTGCTGGAGAAGCTGGTCCTGACACATGGGACTCTTCCCCCCCACTACGCTCTGGTGGAGGAGCTGGTCCTGATCTCTCGCTGCTGCTTTGGGAGTCCCCGCTGGCCCCTTGCTTCTGGTGTGTCCCCCCTGGGACCCCCCTTGCCCTGGCCATCGGCGCCCCCCTCTGGGAATCTTCTGATTCGCTGGAGAAGCTCATGGAATCTCTCGGGCCACTCTCATACTCCCCTACGCTGCCCTCAGATTCTTCCCCTTCGCTCTCCATTTCCTCTCTCCCCTGTGCCTCTGCTCCTGAGCCCCTGACAACAACAATTATATCAAGACTTGGAAAGAGATCAAAAAAGATTTAGAAATTTGGAATAGCTTGAACCCTTCATTCTGGGGGAGGATTTCAACAATCAAAATGAATGTTCTCCCAAAGATGTTTCTGTTTCAGGCAATTCGGGGGGGGGGGGCAGGACGCTTCAAGGAATGGCAGAGGGATTTATCAAATTTTATTTGGCAGGTGGAACCCAAAATAAAACAAACTACAGTGGTACCTCGGGTTAAGTACTTTATTAGTTCCGGAGGTCCATTCTTAACTTGAAACTGTTCTTAACCTGAAGCACCACTTTAGCTAATGGGGCCTCCTGCTGCTGCCGCGCCGTCAGAGAACGATTTCTGTTCTTATCCTGAAGCAAAGTTCTTAACCTGAGGTACTATATCTGGGTTAGCAGAATCTGTAACCTGAAGCGTCTGCAACCTAAGGTACCACTGTATTAATTGGTATTAAGAATAGAAGGGGAGCTTGCACTGCCAGATTTGAAACTTTACAATGAAGCATCCTGCCTATGTTGGATAAAAGAGTGGATAATTCTGCAGAATACAGACTTATTGGATTTGGAGTGATGGGACAATAGCTTTGGATGGCATACTTATTTAGGCTATGAAAAAGTCAAAGTACAGAGGAGCTTTCTGAATCACATAATAAGGAAATCATTATATACAGTGTGGGATAGGTATAAAAACCTACTAGAACAAAAAAACACCTTGGTGGTTATCCCCCCCCAGAGGCCATTTCAGTAAAGAAGAAAAATGTGGAGGGGAAACTGGGCAACCTATAAAGAAATATTAGAGGACGAAAACCAATTAAAATTGAGAAAGTTTGAAGAAATCAGACATCATTTCACGGATTGGTTGCAGTACCATCAAATAAATGACATTTTTAAATTTGATAGAAAAAAGGGGTTCACGACAGATGCCTCAAGGCTGGAAAAAGATTTAATACAAAATAAAAGGAAACTATTATCTAGAATTATCTAAACTAGATGCCTGCTAGATTGGGAAGTAAAAGAGGAAGAAGTTAAAGAAGCAATGGTCAAATGGTCAAAGGATTTTGGGCATACCATTCAGATGGCTGCTTGGGAAAAATTATGGACTAAAGATCTAAAGTTTACCGCTTGTTACACATTAAACGAAAACCTCATGAAAACGATTTATTGATGGTACATGCCCCCAGCAAATTGGCAAAAATGTACAAAACAAATTCAAACATATGCTGGTGGTGCAAGCAGGCTGAGGGAACAGTGTACCAAATGTGGTGGGGTTGTACAAAAAAAAAGGGATATCATTTATGAGGAATTTTTTAAAAAGTTTTAACAAACACTTGCAGAACAAAAACAAAAACAGAAGCCTTCCTTCTAGACATTTTGACAAAAGATATCTCAAGTGATATGAGAAGGGTATTCCTATATGCAACAACAGCAGCGAGAACGTTGATTGCTAAAGACTGGAAGGGAGAGAAAACTCCAACAAGAGAGGAATGGGAGATAAATCTCTTTGAGTATTTGGTACTTGCAAAGATGACATAAATAATCAGGAATCAAACAAACCAAAAGTTTATAAAGGAGTGGGAGTGCTATAGAGGGTACTTAAAAAAAATTGCTCCCAAATAAATCTTTAGTGTGCTTTGACTAATTTTTGCAAATTACATGACAAATGGATAATGCATTTATTGATGATTGATAAGGTGAAAAAGGATGTAGTTAAAAAAGGAAGAAAGGACCTGAAGTGAGGTAGATAGAAGTCACTTTCAAGAAGTAGATTATTTATTTATAATTTTAGGTTCTGAAGATATACAGTGTTGAATATTTTTTTTATTTATGGGTGTTTTTTCATGATCTTTTTCTTTCCTGTATTCTATGATGGTTTTTGATGATGAATGGAATAGTTGTAATATCTAATGAAACCAATAAAGAGGATTGAAAATAAATAAATGGAATGAAATGAAATGAATTTGCCACACCCTTATTTGCCAGATCAGTAAAGCAGAGGAGATGGCCAAATTTTTGCTTAGTAACAATCTGGCTTCTCCATTTCACAGCACAGAGCTACAGGGGTACCTCGGGTACCTCGCCGCAAGTGGGACTGTCCAGACTGGGAAAGCAAACAGGAATGCCTTCTGGGGGGCTGGGCCTGAGCTGCTTGTTTGCGCCTCCACTGATGTTTCCATGATGGTTGAGGAGGTGGCAGCTGTGGCCCTGAACCAGACAAAGTGGCAGATTTCTCCTGAAAGGATGGGCTAGGGGTGGGCTCCAGTGGCACTGGAGGGAATGCCAGGATTGGAGGCAAGGCTGGCATAAGAGGGGACAGAGCAGAGCTGGGGGTGGGGGTGGGGCATGCCACTGGGACCTTTCCTGGGATCTGGCTCCTCATCTGTAACTCACCCCCTGCGGTGCCTCCTCTGTACAGTGGTACCTCGGGTTAAGAACTTAATTCGTTCTGGAGGTCTGTTCTTAACCTGAAACTGTTCTTAACTTGAAGCACCACTTTAGCTAATGGGGCCTCCTGCTGCTGCTGCCGCGCAATTTCTGTTCTCATCCTGAAGCAAGGTTCTTAACCCGAGGTACTATTTCTGGGTTAGTGGAGTCTGTAACCTGAAGTGTCTGTAACCTGAAGTGTCTGTAACCTGAAATACCACTGTATTGAGTTTTCAAGGTCACCTGTGCCAAGCATTTATTGGATCAACTTTGCAAACCTATTTCCAGGCTCTGGCTAAATAATTAAAATACTCATGAGTAGAAAAGTGTGTGTGTGTGTGAGAGAGAGAGAGGGGGGGGGGGGAGAGAGCCCATCCATGAGAGCTGTTGTCAGATATATTGATTATACAAAGAAAGGACTTTTTTATACCATTGAGTATAACTGGAAGCACTTGAAGCCCAAAGGTTGTTGCATAGTGAAAGCAAAATCCCACACTTGTAAAAATCCAATCGTATCTCACTATCTGAAAAATGCTCCCCTTAATCTTCCTTCATCTATCTTATTAAACTGGATTCAGGATTTATGTAGGCTTTCAGATCAGGCTGCACCACAAAGGACTTCCATTGAGGGTTTGCCAGGTCAGGAGTCTGAGATTTCGGGGCCCAAACTTAAGACTCTGGGGCGGCCCCTGGTGATGTGATGGGAGGTGGGCACCAGAAAGTATATGAAATCAGAGATGGGGGTTAATTGGGAGATGGAAAGAGGGAGGGGAGGTGGGTTTGCCCACCAAAGTGCACCACCAAAGTATGCCCTTGTGTGCAGCTGCCCCCTGCTGGTCTGGAGCTTGCAAGCTACATGCAGGTTCTTATTAAGAAAATAAGTAAATATAAGGCATTTGCACCCATCAGGAGATTCAAGTCCTCCCCCTGCCACCTGGAGTCTGGGCAGCCTCACCTGGAGACTTCCACTTAAAATCCCTGCCACAGGGATGGGGAACCTTTTCAGCATGGGGGCCACATTTCCTTATAGGCAATGTTCTGGGACCACATGCCAATATTGGGTGGGGCAGGATACAAAAACAGTTGGGTGAAGTTTGTATTTTACCCTTGAAAAACTAGGAGGATTCAAAGGTCATGATAACAGGGATGGTTGGCATGCATATTTGTGGTATGAGAGGGTTAAAGTACTTAGAGCCTTCTTAAATCATGTTGTAAGATCGGTGTACAAGGTATGGGAAAAATATAAAAATTTACTGGCACAAAAAACAGCATGGTGGCTTTTCCCACTAGAAGCAATATCCTTTAAAAAAACTGAATATGAGAAATGACTAGGCAACATATTAAGAGTTGTTAATGGAAGTAGAATACCAATTGAAATTGAAGAGGTTTGAGGACAAACTGACTGGTTACAATATCATCAACTAAATGATATACTCAGTATGGACAAAAAGAATGGTGTGTTTTTTAATGAAACCTCTAAATTTGAAAAAGAGCTGTTAGAGAACAAAACAAAATTACTTGCAAAAATGTATAAATTAATACTAAAATGGTATACGAAAGATGAACTATATGAAAATGATGTACCATTGGTATTTAACTCCCAGTAAATTAGCAAAGAGGGACGCGGGTGGCGCTGTGGGTAAAACCTCAGTGCCTAGGACTTGCCGATCGTATGGTCGGCGGTTCGAATCCCCGCGGCGGGGTGAGCTCCCGTCGTTCGGTCCCAGCTCCTGCCCACCTAGCAGTTCGAAAGCACCCCTAAGTGCAAGTAGATAAATAGGTACCACTTTATAGCGGGAAGGTAAACGGCATTTCCGTGTGCTGCGCTGGTGCTGGCTCGCCAGAGCAGCTTTGTCACGCTGGCCACGTGACCCGGAAGTGTCTCTGGACAGTGCTGGCCCTCGGCCTCTTAAGTGAGATGGGCGCACAACCCTAGAGTCGGACACGACTGGCCCGTACGGGCAGGGGTACCTTTACCTTAAATTAGCAAAAATGTATAAAAGGGTCAAATATATGTTGGAAATACAAAGAAAAAGAAAGCACCTTTTATCATATGTGGTGGACATGTAAGGTAGTAAAAGAATTTTGGGAAATGATATATAATGAATTGAAAAAAATAGTTTAAAATAACTTTTTTCTTACAAAAACAAAGCCCTGAAACCTTGTTTTTTAGAAATTCTAGATCCTGAAATCTCAATGGAGCAGAAAAGACTATGTATGTGACCACAGCTGTTATTGGCCCAGAGATGGAAAGAAGATAAAGTCCTGACCAGAGAAGAATGGCAGATTAAGTGGATGGATTATGCTGAAATGGCAAAAATGAACAGAAGAATCAGAAATCAGGAAGACCAAAATTTTAATAAGGAATGGGGGAAAATTATAATTTATCTTAAAAACCATTGTAAACAGTTAAAATTGTTAGTAGTTGTAGTTTAATAATGAATTTTGGATATAATGGATATGTAAAAGATTTGGATTATTATAAAAGATGCAGGAGGAAATGATTAACAATAGGACCCACAAAGGGGAGGAGGGAAGTCCAGGAGATTCCTTGGAATCTTGTCTTTATGTTGTATGTTGGATATGTGATTGTAAAACTTTAATTTTTAAAACCAAATAAATAAATTTATAAAGAAATATGAAGAAGATTCAGCACATCCATCCTTGCCCACCCCCCTCGAAACCTGTTCAGGCAAGCAGGAGGCTCAAGCACATGTCCCAGCCAGGCAAAAGCACCCTATGGGGCAGAGAAGAGACGCTGAGAGCTGGAGCCCAGGAATAGCCAGGGTGGACTGAGAAGGGGTGTGACCAGGGAAGGGCCTACAGGCCACATGGAGCCCTTGCGCCTGGAGTTCCCAACCCCTCCTCTAACAACTTATTCTTGCAAGGCAGTTTGAGGATATTACACCAATCCTGGTCCAAATGCAGTGGCTGCCAATTACTGTAGTTTTCGGGCCCAATTCTGTTATGTACTGAGGTGAATCCTAGAACAATAGGATCCAGAACACAGCAGTCTGATTGGAGGAAATGAATCCGCAACCTGATTGGCCTACAGGAGCAGCCCAGAATTAGCCAATCACGGCGACGAGCCTATTGTGTAAATTATGTATATATAGCTAGATGTTTTGGGGAAAGCTTCATTCATTGCTACTATGAGCTGAATAAAGCTGAATAAAGAGCATGAAATTCACACTCGACTCCGAGTATATTGCACTGGCGATGAGGATGGGATCCTGCTGAGCTGACTGCCATGCACAGCACTGCAGCACTGCCGACTGCCGCACCGCTGCCTCGCACCGTGTAGCCAGGTTTCAGCTCCGGGACACAAGGAATTCAGAATGGCAACTTACAGCAGCTTCTCACCATTCAACCCAGCATCAGGAGACTGGGATAGGTACGCCACCCATTTCAACTTCCTCCTAGAAGCTAAAGAAGTCACCAACAACACCAAGAAGAGGGCATCATTCTTCAGCGTCTGCGGAGAGGGGGCATTTGAAATCGCCCGGGCCCTCCTTGCGCCTGAAGACGTCACTACTGTTTCTTACAAAACAATGGAATGGCTGAAGGGGCACTTCTCACTGCAGCCCTCAGTGGTAGCTTACCAAAATGCCTTCTATGCAAAGCGGCAAGCCCCCGGGGAAATCATAACTGCCCAAGCTGCCCAGTTCTGCAACTTCTCAGAGTTGGAGAACATATTTCGTGACCACCTCGTTGGGGGCCTGACGGATGAGAAGCTGCAACGACGCCTCTACACCAAGAAGGACCTAACGTTCCAGGTCGCTCTGGAGGAGGCCCTGGCAACTGAAGCTGCCAAGAGGTTGACTCAAGAGGCATGGCCAAGCCTGCTGCCCTAACTGAGGGTCCACCACAAAGACTCAAGCAACGCACACACCACAACTGCCTCGACGAGAAAGAGGGAACTGTGCAAGCTGCGGGGAGAGCCACAAGAGGAGGACCTGCTGTTTCCACAACGCAGAGTGCAGGCAGTGCAGAAAATCGGGGCACATCACCCGAGTGTGTCAGGCTCGGCCCACCCGACGCCAGGCATCAGATGACCAACCCAAGAGCCCCAGGGCCAAATGCACCAAGGCAGCTTGGCGGAGATCACGGACTGCCAGGTAAACCAGTTGCCCCATTCCAACACAGAGAAAATTTACGTAGAGGTACAGATAGAGGGGGGCCCTGTGCCGCATGGAGCTTGACACGGGTTCAACTCTATCCATAATCTCAGCACGGACCTTAAGGAAACTGTGCCCTAGTGGGGGTCCCAAACTCAGGCCGGCCCCATTCACCCCCCGGGACGTCCAGAAACGTAAAGTCTCCACAACGGGGGTGGGGACCTTCAGGGCGAGATATCAAGGGTGGAAGCGGCAATTGGACTTGCTTATAGGATTGGCATGGTTTGGACCACTGGGGCTAGCCGTCACTGGGGTGAACAGCACTAGCTTACAAGTGGATGTGGACGCCATATGCAAAGAGTTTCTGGGGGTTTTCGCCCTGAAACTCCACTTAGACGAGGAATTGGACTGGCTCATGGAGCAAGGAGTGCTGGATCTGGTGCCTAATCATAGAATCATAGAATCATAGAGTTGGAAGAGACCACAAGGGCCATCAAGTCCAACCCCCTGCCAAGCAGGAAACACCATCAGAGCACTCCTGACATATGGTTGTCAAGCCTCTGCTTAAAGACCTCCAAAGAAGGAGACTCCACCACACTCCTTGGCAGCAAATTCCACTGGGAAACCCCAATCGTCACACCCGTCAAGCCTAATGGTTCGGTCTGCATTTGCACAGACTACAAATGTACCATAAACAAGGCCCTCACAGCCCTCACGGCCCACGCATACCCAGTGCCAGTGGTCAGCCATGTCCTCGCTACCCTGGCTGGGTCAAAAAAAATTGGCAAGCTGGACGTGGCCCAAGCCTATCAGCAGTTGCCGGTGGACAAGGCCACAGCAAAGGCACAGACAATTGTGACACACAGAGGAGTGTTCAGGGTAAAGCAGCTGCAATTCGGCATCAGCATGGCGCCAGGCATATTCCAGAATCTAATGGACTCTCTGCTTAAAGGGATTCCTGGCGTCACCCCCTTCTTCGATGATGTGTTGATTACTAGGCCCATGCCAGAGGAGTTCAAGGACCGCCTCCGCACCATCCTGCACCGTTTCCAGACGGCGGGAAAAGTGTCTACTAGGAGTGCCTCAGGTGGACTTTCTGGGATTTATAGTAGATGCAGAAGGGGTCCACCCGACTGTGGACAAGGTACAGGCCATTTGTGGTGCCCCAGCACCCAAGGGCAAAACTGAACTTCAGGCCTTCTTGGGACTATTGAACATTTACCATGCCTTCCTCCCCCATAAGGTGGTGTAGCAGAGCCCCTACACAGACTCCTGGACAACCGGGCCCCTTGGGTGTGGGGCCAGCACCAGGAGGCCGCATTCCAGGCAGTCAAGGACTTGCTCATCTCGGAATCGGTCTTGGCACACTTCGACGAGAGGCTGCCGGTGGTGCTAGCATGCGACGCCTTGCCCTACGGCATTGGCGCTGTGCTGGGACACCAACTCCCAGACAGAAGAGAGGTGCCTGTGGCATACTTTCCCCAGACGCTCACCGCAGCTGAGTGGAACTAATCGCAGATCGACAAGGAGGGGCTGGCAATCGTGAAGGGAGTAAAAAAATTCCATGATTTCTTGTACGGGCGGCCCTTTACCGTGGTGACTGACCAGAAGCCGTTGCTCGGCCTGTTTGCCCCTGAGAAGCAGGACGCCCCCCGACCCAGAGCCCACGCAAGAGGTTATGAGCCTGGAGCTGCTTCCTGACCACCCCGTTCAGGCACAAGAAGTTGCGCACCATTCCACGAAAGATAGGGTCATCTCCCAGGTCCTGGACTGGGTGTGGAGGGGATGGCCCAGCAGCAGCCCCGGGCCAGAATTCGCTGGCTACACAACCCACAAACATGAACTGTCGGCCCACAAGGGGTGCCTGTTATGGGGAAGCAGGGTCATCGTTCCCCAGCCCCTCTGCAAAAGGGTCCTCACAGCCCTACACGAGACACACCCTGGGGTAGTGAGAATGAAGGCCCTTGCCAGGAGTTATGTGTGGTGGCCGGGGATTGACTGAGAGATAGAGGCCTGGGTCAAACATTGCCAGGCCTGCCAAGAATCCCAGCCAGATCCCCCAAGGGGTGAGGATATTTCACCCCTCCCATTGCAAGAATCTGCTGATGTTTCAGAAAGGAGGGGGCAGATTTTGCTCATTACTTATTCCGCTCCAGCCTGACTTCAAGGGGAGTCTGAGTGTTATCTGTGTATAGATAAGGTCACTGCTCATGCAGCTGTAACACTCAGTGCAGTGCAGCGTCTCCATTTAGTCTGCAGTTAGTTTGTATAGTAGCTGTAGAGAATAAAAGAAGTTATTCTACAGAAGCTGTCGTCCGTGTGGTTCATGCTCTGCTCTGCTCCGCTGACTACTGAAAGTGAGTTTGGTGCTCACAGCTTTGAGTTGTGAGTCCACAGTACTTAGACCTGCTTCCTGCGTGGAAGGTCTCTGGAAGTGCTTTCCAACTCGCCTGGCCCAGTCAGGGCTGAAGAGGTTGAGCCCAGTCGGTGGCACTGGCTCAAAGGCGAAGCTGACAAGGGGCCCAGTCCAGTCCCGGGAGTCCGCCCGAGCACCATGGTCACGCCTGCACGTGGACTTCGCTGGCCCCTTTCAGGGGAAAACATTCTTCATGGGGGTGGACTCCTACACCAAATGGCTGGAGGTCGCACTGATACCATCCACTTCTACAGCCACAGCCATCTGGGTACTAGGTAGGCTGTTTGCAACCGATAGGCTCCCTGATACCCTCATCTCAGACAACAGAACTGCATTTATGTCAGAAGAATTCCAGACCTTCACTGCGCAGAACACCATCCGCCACATCCGCTCAGCACCATTCCACTCTGCCACCAATGGCCAAGCAGAGTGCATGGTGTGGACAACCAAGGACAACCTCCGCTGTATGACACAAGGGGACTGGGAGTACTGCCTCGCTGCATTCCTTCTAGCACAGCACAGCACCCCCAGCACAACGACTGGCCAGAGCCCAGCTGAACTACTAATGGACCAGTGCCTCGCCTTCACCCTGACAGAGCTCAGGATGAGGAAATGGCGGGGAATGGCAGAAACCCCCGGACCTTCGTGGCCCAGGACCCAGTGTACGCAAAGAATTTTGAGGCAGGCCTGGCATGGGTACCTGCCACAGTCACCAGGGTGACTGGTCCCGTGTCGTACAAGGTGCTAACTGAGGGGGGCGGGCAATGCTGGCGCCGCCACTGTGACCAGATATGACGATTCCCAGGAGAAAACCAGGAGGAGGGTGGGACAGAGGGGTCCCAAGGGGACCGCTGGGCGGTGAGGCCATAGAGCAGGAGGGTGGGGAGGGGAGGCAGAATCAGTAAGTACAGAGGGGACACCGGAACCAGAACCACGACCGAGCGGGCCGGTTGCGCCAGACCAAACAGCCCCGTCACAGCCAGCAGCCTTGGAACACAAGCCAGAACCAGAACCCCTGACCAAGGAACACCCCAGGCCGCAACGCATACGTAGGCGCTGGTGTACCTTGAGGACTACAAATGAATGCATCCTCCCAGGCAGGACTGGAACTTAGAGGGGAGGGGTGTTATGTACTGAGCTGAATCCTAGAACAATAGGATCCAGAAGGCAGCAGTCTGGAGGAAGTGAATCAGCAACCTGATTGGCCTACAGGAGCAGCCTGGAATTAGCCAATCATTGTGTAAGTAATGTATATATAGCTAGATGTTTTGGGGGAAAGCTTCATTCATTGCTACTATGAGCTGAATAAAGAGCATAAAATTCACACTCGACTCCGAGTATATTTCAAATTCAAAGTGCTGTTTTTCACCTAAAGGTAAAGGGACCCCTGACCGTTAAGTCCTGTTTCGAATGACTCTGGGGTTGTGATACTCATCTCACTTTACTGGCCAAGGAAGCCGACGTTTGTCCGCAGACAGTTTTTCTGGGTCATGTGACCAGCATGACTAAGTTGCTTCTGGCGAAACCAGAGCAGTGCATGGAAAACCTTAAATGGCTAAGGACAGCAATACCTCCAGGGCCACATCTTTCCATGTGAACCTACCCAGACCTTGAGATCATCTTCTGAGGCCCTTCTTTGTGTGTCTCCTCCTTGAGAGGTCCGGAGGTTGGCAACACGAGAATGGGCCTTTTCTGCATTGGCTCCCCACTTGTGGAATGCTCTCCCCAGGGAAGTTCACCAGACGCCTTCATTAGGTGGCAGGCAAAAATGTTCGTTTTTAAGCTGGCCTTTGGTTGATTAACATCCAATGCCCTTTTAAAATGTGTTGGGGATCATTGGCTCATTCTTGTTTTTGTTTTTATTATGTATTTTATGCTTTTATATTGTGATTTTAATGTTGTGAACTGCCCTGAGACCTGTGAGTATAGGGTGGAATAAATAACAACAACAACAACAACAACAACAACAACAACAACAACAACAACAATATTGCTTTAGGGTCTATTTAGCATGCAAAGCCTTAGCTAGATTTGTTCATTAATTCATTAAAATTTTCCTCTCTATACACAAACACACACACATTTAAAATGGACAAGACAGCTCATGACAGATACATAGGAAATAAACCCATGAAAAAACCAGCAGCACAGAATTAAAATAACAAAAAAGGGTTTCCTTCATCAGCCTCCTAAAGTGGCACCGTCCTGCTGCTGCTGAAAACCCCTAGGTGTTATTCCTGGGGCAATGGGTCCTGTATTCACAAGTCCCCCCATTTTCCTGTCAAAGTGATAGACCAGCAGGGAAGGGTCCAGATCTCGCTCTGTGTGTCCCTACAACCAGTATACATCTGTCGGGATGGGAGTTTATTTACTCTCAGCACTCATGTGGTCACTGACCTTTCTGCCAAGATTCATCCAGCCTGTCTCTTGCTTCCAGTTCTTTTCCATTTTATGCTGTGAGCAGCCTTCACTGAAAGCACATAGATAACTTCAAGGAGCATCAACTCGGATGAGTTACTGACTGAGCTAAAGAACCACAACCTCGAAGGGAAAGGCTCTTTGTTTCATTATCCATCTTTCTTTTCTAAAGTCATCTCATCTCTTCAAAGGCTGCATTTTGAACAATAGGAGGAAGGCGAGGGGAAAGGAAAGTTGTTCAGGAGAATTGCTTGGTGGATGCACAAAATAACTAGCCTGGGCATGTGAGCAGATCCATCACAACTGGTGACTTATTCAGAGTCCTTCAGCTATAGATCAGAATGCTTCATGGTGAATTATGGCAGGTGGGCATTTATTTCTCCTCTTTATTGTGTGTGTGGTGGCAGGAGCAGTTTATCTTCAAAGACATTCTTCTTTCGAGCTGTTCCTTGGAGCCCTTCATAAATACTATCCAAATTTTGCTGGTAGCAGCAGGGCTTGTTGTCCAAGAGTTCAAAACATACCATCTCAGACGCTAATAGGCAACAGCCAGCAGCAGCCTGATCGAAGGAGCATTGTGGGACAGCTCATGGTGCACGGGGGGGGGGGGGGGGTGTAGGCATCCCAAACTTCTGTTGACTGGTTGCTCCAATGACTTAACACCATAAATTCATCTGAAATAAATTTTGAAACAAATTTTATGTATCATTCCTGAGGAACTTTGAGGAAAGCAGCATTTCAAGAAGACTACAAAAAAGCTTTGCTTGGCAGTGGCCTTATCCCAGAACATCCAGCCTAGTAGTTTGAAAACTTTTGTAGATCACTACCTCCTTGGTTCCTATAAAAAGCATTATTCAGAACTGTGATTTGTATGACTCACCAAGGAATATAATAACACTATAAAATTCAAAACAGTAACAATTAATTGCACGTTATTGTTTCCCCAACCTAGCAGTTCGAAAGCACCCCTAAGTGCAAGTAGATAAATAGGGACCGCTTACTAGCGGGAAGGTAAACGGCGTTCCGTGTGCTGCGCTGGCTCGCCAGATGCAGCTTCAACACGCTGGCCACGTGACCCGGAAGTGTCTGCGGACAGCACTGCCCCCCCCCCCCGCCTCTTAAGCGAGATGGGCGCGCAACCTCAGAGTCGGACATGACTGGCCCGTACGGGCAGGGGTACTTTTACCTTTTTTTATTTATTTCCCCAGGGGCAGAACTTTGGGAACCACTGATCTAGTCGTAGTTGTGTTCAGTCATAGGGAATATTGGATTGATTTTCCTGATTCTGTGTTCCAGTGTTCCTTTCACACTGCAGTATCTTTTGCATTATGGAGCTGTGGCTTTTTCACAATATACTGGTATGTTGTGCTAAGTTTCATTCTCATCAGTGAGTGTGGTGTGACACAACAAATTCCAGTAGAGACCTTTACTACTCCCTGGCCCTTTCTGCAGATGCGTGCTTCTGTTCCACCAGGATTCCCCCATGAAATGATGTGGGAAAGAACTGCCTGCCAGGACCCCACCCCCCAAATCCCATCACTTTACTTCTGTAAATTTCTGGTTTAATAGGTTTGCAAACAGATTATTTCTGGAACCAGCTGACACAGAAGTGAGTGCTAAACGTCCGCTATATTCTTCTGGATTTCTAGAAGGGGTTTTTATGTTGTCTGAAAGGTCAAATCTAGTGCGGAAATTTACAGTTAGGGAGACATTGGAGAAACAGATTAAACTGCTGTGTGAATGCAGTTTTACTGTTTTGTATATCCTGGCTGACCTGCCCATATTGAACTGACATGGGTTGCCAGACCTCAGATGATAAGGTATTTCAGAGACAAGTGGCCACTGTGGAGAGGCAGAGCAGGTCCTGTCATCAGGCAGATCGAGGCTTCAGGTGGTGGATGGCAAGGCTCCTTCAAATCTTATGGAAAATGTATCTTTGGTTGTTCTGAGTTCAGTTGTGAAGAGCTTTGGACCTGCTCCAGCTGTGGACAGGATCGGATTTAGGTTTGATGAGGCCTTAAGCTACTGAAGGTAATGGGGCCCTTTATATGTCCAACTGTCCTTTGTCAACAACAAATTGTCGCTGTTTTTTGTGTTGAATATATACTATATGGTAATTTATGGACCTAATATGTATCTAAAGCCATTTGCCACTGTTGGTGTATGTAGGTTTTATTTTATTTGTTTTTTATCTTATATTTTTGAAATGTACATCCAGGTTTTTTTCCTTTGATTTTTTTTTGAGGGGTCCCCAAGCGAGTGGAGCCATAAGCTATAGCTTGTTTAGCTTATACGTAAATCTGGCACTGGCTGTGGAGTAATGAAATCTGCTGATTTATGGAAGCTTCCAAAAGCAGTGATGTCCATGAGGCAGTGCAGGAGGAGCTGGAGTGGCCCAGGCCTCCTCCAGGAAGCTCCAGGGGAAAAACAAGATGGTTCTTCCCAAGACTTCTGTGGCTCCTTGTGGATGATCATGTTTAACCCAAGACGTTGGAGCCAGTAAATTATTAAAAGCCATTCAGAGGTACTATCTCTTTGTCTCCCATCAATAATGCAAATAAAAAGAGACGTTCCATTGATTAAATGACAAGTTCCCCTACAGGCTTGAAAGAATTTTGCCAAACATGGGCCAATAAAACATCTGTGGGCTGGAAGGAGAACTATGGTCTTCCTGAAAAATGGAAAGACCCAGTAAAATGCTGCTTTCACAGAAGGCGTTTAAATAATCAGGAGAGATTCATGGTGTACATGCTGGTGAGTAATGACTTTTTCTTCTTATTCTTCTTAAAAATGATTGACAATGCAAAGAAAAATATGACCAGACATTATTCAGGTGTGTTCTCTTTATTCACTGCCTCTTCTTTTGGAAAGGTAAAGATTACAGTCTTCTGGTCAGACTCCTGACCAGAACAGCCAGCGGAGGGGGGCGGGCGTGGGCACCTAGCTTCTCAGCCTAACCTACCTCACAGGACTGTTGTGGGGAATAAATGAGGGGAGGGGGGGAACCAAGGATAAAAAGGGTAGGATATAAATGCCATAAATAAATAATAAGTGTTGTCTGGGGTCAAAATCCTATCTTGCCATAAAGTGGAAATCTCCTTTGGGTAGAAAATACACTTGAGGCTTAAATGCAAATTATTTCCCAGATAAATGCAGATTTATTTCCCATCCTGAGCTGTGGGATCATAAGGCATAGTCTAACTTTTTGTCTGCTTCCTCAGCTCTTTGGTGGCAAAGATAGCTCAGTCGGTACTATAGGAGACTCTTAATCTCAGGGATGTGGGGTTAGGCCCCACACTGGGTAATAGATTCCTGCTTTGCAGGGGGCTGGAATGGATGACCCTTGTGGTCCCTTCTAGTTCAACAATTCCATGATTCTATGAAATCACCAAAGTGGATCAGTAATAAGCAAGGCTGAGAATGTGGGCAGGCAGGCAGACTTGCAGAGGTGTAGGAAATTATTGCAGAAGATTGGCTCTGCTTGACTTTAAGACAAAGAGTTCCTGAAGTTTCCCCATTGTTATCAGGTATTGTCCCCCTTAGCCCATCAAAACAAGAAGTTCCTGTTTATAAGGCAGCCTCAGCTGCGTCAGGTTTCCTTCCTTCCTTCCTTCCTTCCTTCCTTTCTTTCTTTCTTTCTTTCTTTCTTTCTTTCTTTCTTTCTCTTGCTGAACAAAACTCTGCAATACACAGGCCTTGTTGAAAGAGCAAGCACCATCTCCTGAATGCAAATGATCACAAAAAATAGAGATTAAGACCCAGAAATCAGATGAGAGAATTGATGAATATCTGCACAAGACATGCAGCTTTAATATCTGCAAAGCGCTGAGGATTCTATAAATGAAAAGCAAATTTGCCAAATAAAAGATATTTTCAAATGCTTTTGTCTGCTTTGTTGTACACATCCCTGGACAGTCCCAAGAAAATGGAGAAGTTTTCTGTAATAACTTGCTTGTTGGTGTACCATGAGGAAGCGTCCGAATGTTCCGTGCTTGAGTTATAGCAGGGCCAAAGGAACCCCCAGTGCCCTTGTGATTTGTGATGCTCCCTTAGCTACTTTTTTTAAAAAATAATATTTATTCAAAATTTTAAAGGTTACAAAAAAGTAAAAATAAAAGGAACAAGAAAAAATATAAAAAGACAAGAGAAAAAAATACAATCATTTTAAAAAAGATAAAAGAAAAAACAAATCCAACCTTTACATATTTTCCTTTCTTTAACCTCCTCACACCTCCCGTTTTTGTATTCTAATTCAAATTGTTAATTCAGCAAATCCTTGCACATTCTCTCTTTCCTAACAGAATCCTTAAATTTACCATATTTTTTTTAAAAACCGCTTTTACTTTATCCAATCTTAACTCTCATCCAAGGCTATATATCTATACTTATTCTTAATACGTTTCCCTAAGGTCAGAAAAAATTCCATTCCACAAATTTCCCAACTCTCATTAAAAAAAAACAAAAAACAAATTATATTATATGCATATTGAGTTCCCAATTTCCATTCCACCCAAACCCCTTCCTGGTTTCAGTCCCCAACATAAGTCCATCAGTCTCAAAAAGCCTTCAACCCAGAGATCTTAAATCCGAGGTTCTTAAATCTCTTTCATGTCCCCTCTGCCAGTCTTTTTGATAGTCTTTAGTATTAAAAGCCAAATCTCGGGGAAGCTCCAACCCAACAGCATCCACATTCCTTTCAGCCAAACCTCCATAATTGAGAGTAGGGCCTATAAGATATTCCAAATCTTGTTTCACTCTCCTTTCCAATCCAAAGGTCCCCAAAGCTCCGACTTCCACCTGAATCAGATATGTAATCCAAAGGTCATCTGATCTCCACATAAGGAGATCTCTCCATTTTTCATTTTCCAATTCAGGCCAGGCTTCCATCTTCAAAAGTTTATTTCTCCTTGTTGCCATCATGTCAGGCCTCAAATTGTAGCTCGCCTTTTGCATCTGTAGGGTTACGGCTCCCCCTTCCTTCGCTTCAGAGACAACATAATTATCCTTCTCAAGTTTTCCTGTATGTTCAGTTGAATAAAGTTCCTGTGCCGAGCTCTTATCAAGTTCTTTGCTAGTACTCACTCTTGTGCCCAAAGTTGTAACATTTGTAGTCAAAACATTTATCTGACCTTGCAACTTTCCCAAGAGAAAGAATGTCCTATTCAATTCAAACTGAATTTCCTTCCCAACCGCCATTCTCAAACAGTCCAAGGTCAAAAAACAGTTTCTCAGCTGCTCCTTAATGTAACGTCCCAAAGCTGCCTCTAGGGGGATTTGAGTTTCTTTTCCCCCCTTTCAGCACAGACCCAAAGGTCCCATATGTTAAGTTGCAACAATCCTTCCTTCGTTCTAAACATAAGCTTGTAGCAAATATGGACAATAGAAGCAAAGTCCTCTTTTTGTATCTTGACAGCTAGTTTGACAGCTAGCTTGACAGCTGTCAAATTGTTCTATGAGAGGCACAAATACAAGATGGGTGACACCTGGCTTGAGAGCAGTACATGTGAAAAGGATCTAGGAGTCTTGGTTGACCACAAACTTGACATGAGCCAACAGTGTGACGCGGCAGCTAAAAAAGCCAATGCAATTCTGGGCTGCATCAATAGGAGTATTGCATCTAGATCAAGGGAAGTAATAGTGCCACTGTATTCTGCTCTGGTCAGACCTCACCTGGAGTACTGTGTCCAGTTCTGGGCACCACAGTTCAAGAAGGACACTGATAAACTAGAACGTGTCCAGAGGAGGGCAACCAAAATGGTCAAAGGCCTGGAAATGATGCCTTATGAAGAACGGCTAAGGGAGCTGGGCATGTTTAGCCTGGAGAAGAGGAGGTTAAGGGGTGATATGATAGCCATGTTCAAATATATAAAAGGATGTCACATAGAGGAGGGAGAAAGGTTGCTTTCTGCTGCTCCAGAGAAGCGGACACGGAGCAATGGTTCCAAACTACAAGAAAGAAGATTCCACCTAAACATTAGGAAGAACCTCCTGACAATAAGAGCTTAGTTTTGGAGTCTGTGCTCTCTCTGCTTAGATCTGTGATTTGGGTTCCAAGCCGCTCTGCATAAAATTAATCTGTATGCTCCCCACTAATGTAAACACCTTGAATTGGGTCTAGAAGTGAACTGGCAGCCAGTGCAACTGTTTTAAAACTGGGGTTATACAAATGCTAAATTGAACTCCACTCCATAATGTGACTGCTGCATTTCGGACCAGCTGAAGTTTCTGAGTCATTTCAGGGGCAGCCTCGGGTAGAGTGCTTTGAAATAATCCAGTCTGGAATTTTAAGAAATAAATAATGTACAAAAATGCATTATTTCTTACAGAACATGTTTTGCAAACATGCAGAGCAATGCACACAAAAATGAATACAAAATTTTGTGCAGATAGTTTTTTCTAAAAGAAAAATAATAAGAATGCAAAGTGATGCAGAGATGAGGTAAACTGAATTTAGGACTGGAGTAAAGAGAAACAAGAAGAAACTGCATTTATGAAATCTGAGGACCCCTCTCGTCTCCAGGAGAACTCACGGGGAGGATCATTTCCTGTGTCTCTACCTGAGACTGCTCTGCTGCTCCACGACAGGAGATTCAACGCAGCACTAAAACCAGCCAATGTACTTAGGGAGCTGCAGCCTTTTTAGGAATAAATTCATGGCAGTAATTTAATGGCACAAGATGTTATATCTGCATTTCCTTATAAATGTTGTGTTTCATAAACCAAGCAAAAAGCGGATTGGAAATACAGGAACAAACCTGAGCACAATCTACTTGATTGATACCACTGTGAATTATGGTGTTGGTATATTTGAGACCCTGCAGTAGAATGAAAACTGTAGTGTCTGTACCCTTGGACCAATGAAAGAAAACAGAATTGCAGTGCTGTTTTGCAAAAGACTCCTTGTTGCTAAGCATTATAAAGTGGTGTCATTTATATTAATAATTTAAATATAAATGTGCATCTACCTGTAATAGTTCTTTGTTCCTTGAGTCAGCCAATAATCCTGATATCAACTAATCCAGAATGCAGCAGCTAGACTGGTGACTGGGGGCTGCCACCGAGACCACATAACACTGGTCCTGAAAGACCTACATCGGCTCCCAGTCCGTTTCCGAGCACAATTCAAAGTGTTGGTGCTGACCTTGAAAGCCCTAAACGGCCTCGGTCCAGTATATCTGAAGGAGCGTCTCCACCCCCATTGTTCTGCCTGGACACTGAGGTCCAGCGCCAAGGGCCTTCTGGCAGTTCCCTGTGAGAAATGAGGTTATGGGAACCATGCAGAGGGCCTACTCAGTAGTTGAACCCACCCTGTGGAGCGCCCTCCGATCAGATGTCAAGGAGATAAAAGAACTATTAGAAGACATCTCAAGGCAGCCCTGTTTAGGGAAGTTTTTAATGATTGATGTTTTAATGTACTTTTAATCTTTCTCTGGAAGCCGCCCAGAATGGCTGGGGAAACCCAGCCCGATGGGTGTATAATTAATAAATTATTATTATTATTATTATTATTATTATTATTATTATTATTAGGCTTTGTTTAAGATGCTTTGGAGCCAAATGTTGCATGACCAATCTTATTTACGTGGTAGACTTTTATCAGGGAACTGTCCCATGCAAGCTCTTTGTAGGTCTCTTGATTTCAATAAGAACATGGGTGACCTTCCAGATATTGATGAACACCAGTTCCCATCAACACTAACCACCGGCCACACTGATTGAAAGTGATGGGAGTCAGAATCCAAGAACATCTGAAAGACCTCAGGTTTCTCTAGGTAACCTGCCCCAAGCTATATAGCACTTCAAAGGTCACAATTGGCTCTGTGAAGTGGGCACAGGAAAGACTTCCATTATATTATGTCCTGTGAGTCACAGGAAGCTGCCTTATAACAAGTCAGGCTATTGGTCTATGTAGATCAGTACTGTCTACACTGATTGGCAATGACTCTCCAGGACTTCAGATGGGGCATCTCTCCCAGACTTACCTGGAGATTGGAGTTGGGGACCTTCTGCATGCAACGCAGATGCTCTATCACTGAGCTATGGCTCTTCCAAGTCTGGTGCCTTACAGTTCCTCAAATATGTCACCCATAATGTCCACCTCACCTGACCTCTAGTAAAACTGAACCTGTCACGCACCCCTAAATCCACCTCTGCAGGCATCTTCTGTATGATGTTTTTGAGACAATATTCTTTCCTTAATTATAATCAAGAAACAAGCATCTTAGGGTCGAATCCCCACAAATAGGGTGGATAATTTTTAGAGTCTGTTTGCACACAGCTCTAGTTAAAACCATCCAAGCTAAGAACACCGCTGGTTTCCGTTAGATAGTGGGAAGACATAGGAGACGATGCAGCAATTTCTCCAAAGCAGCTCTTTATTTGTAAGCTGGAACAGAACTGAACAGCAAACAGCTCAGCCGGCCTGCTTTTATAGGCAGCCCACTATCAACATTGTAGCAACAACAACCCAGGGTTTCCCTCCTAAAGTAACTGACGTGGACCTGAGTGAAAACTATATACACCCTACTCCTGGTGAGAACTTCAATACATAACACCCCTGCCCACCAAGATAAAGCATTAGTTACAATCATAGTGGTTCCATTACATACAGCAATACCCTTATTGGTTTCAGTAAGGCACATAAGCATATTATAGAATCATAGAATCATAGAGTTGGAAGAGACAAGGGCCATCGAGTCCAACCCCCTGCCAAGCAGGAAACACCATCAGAGCACTCCTGACATATGGTTGTCATAGAATAGAATAGAATGAAGAAGGAGACTCCACCACACTCCTTGGCAGCAAATTCCACTGTCGAACAGCTCTTACTGTCAGGAAGTTCTTCCTAATGTTTAGGTGGAATCTTTTTTCTTGTAGTTTGGAACCATTGCTCCGTGTCCGCTTCTCTGGAGCAGCAGAAAACAACCTTTCTCCCTCCTCTATGTGACATCCTTTTATATATTTGAACATGGCTATCATATCACCCCTTAACCTCCTCTTCTCCAGGCTAAACATGCCCACACGTTCCTCATAAGGCATCGTTTCCAGGCCTTTGACCATTTTGGTTGCCCTCCTCTGGACACGTTCCAGTTTGTCAGTGTCCTTCTTGAACTGTGGTGCCCAGAACCGGACACAGTACTCCAGGTGAGGTCTGACCAGAACAGAATACAGTGGCACTATTACTTCCCTTGATCTAGATGCTATACTCCTATTGATGCAGCCCAGAATTGCATTGGCTTTTTTAGCTGCCGCGTCACACTGTTGGCTCATGTCAAGTTTGTGGTTAACCAAGACTCCTAGATCCTTTTCACATGTACTGCTCTCAAGCCAGGTGTCACCCATCTTGTATTTGTGCCTCTCATTTTTTTTGCCCAAGTGCAATACTTTACATTTCTCCCTCTTAAAATTCATCTTGTTTGTTTTGGCCCAGTTCTCTAATCTGTCAAGGTCGTTTTGAAGTGTGATCCTGTCCTCTGGGGTGTTAGCCACCCCTCCCAGTTTGGTGTCATCTGCAAATTTGATCAGGATGCCCTTGAGTCCATCATCCAAGTCGTTGATAAAGATGTTGAATAAGACCGGGCCCAAGACAGAACCCTGTGGCACCCCACTAGTCACTCTTCTCCAGGATGAAGAGGAACCATTGATGAGCACCCTTTGGGTTCAGTCAGCCAGCCAGTTACAAATCCACTGAGTGGTAGCATAGTCAAGACCGCATTTTACCAGCTTCTTTACAAGAATATCATGGGGCACCTTGTCAAATGCCTTGCTGAAATCAAGGTAGGCTACATCCACTGCATTCCCTTCATCTACCAGGCTTGTAATTCTGTCAAAAAATGAGATCAGGTTAGACTGACATGACTTATTTTTCAGAAATCCATGCTGACTATTGGTGATCACAGCATTCCTTTCTAGGTGCTCACAGACTGTTTGCTTAATGATCTGCTCCAGAATCTTCCCTGGTATTGATGTCAGACTGACTGGGCGGTAATTATTTGGGTCCTCTCTTTTCCCCTTTTTGAAAATAGGGACAACATTTGCCCTCTTCCAGTCTGCCGGGACTTCGCCTGTTCTCCAGGAATTCTCAAAGATGACTGCCAGTGGCTCTGAGATCACATCTGCCAGTTCTTTTAATATTCTTGGATGCAGTTCATCTGGCCCTGGAGACTTGAATACATCTAAACTAGCCAAGTATTCTTGTACTATCTCCTTAGTTATTCTGGGCTGTGTTTCCTCTGCTGAATCATTTGCTCCAAATTCTTCAGGTCGGGCATTGTTTTCTTTATCAGAGAAGACTGAGGCAAAGAAGGCATTGAGGAGTTCAGCCCTTTCTGTGTCCCCTGTTTGCATTTCACCATCTTCTCCTCTGAGTGACCCCACTGTTTCTTTGTTCTTCCTTTTGCTACGAACATACCCATGAAAGCCTTTTTTGTTGCTTTTAACCTCTCTAGCAAGCCTGAGTTCATTCTGTGCTTTAGCTTTTCTGACTTTGTGTCTACATGTGCTGGCTATTTGTTTGAATGGCTCTTTGGTGGTTCCCCCCTTTTCCATTTTTGGTACACATCCTTTTTAAATCTTAACTCAGTTAGAAGTTCTTTAGATAGCCACCCTGGCTTCTTTAGGCACCTTCCATGTTTCCGTCTCATTGGTATTGCCTGAAGTTGTGCTTTTACTATCTCCCCCTTAACAAATTCCCAGCCATCATGAACTCCCTTTCCTTTTAGTATTACTGTCCATGGGATCTCACCCAGCACTTCCCTAAGTTTTATGAAGTCGGCTTTCTTAAAGTCAAGAAATTGAGTCCTAGTATGCTTGGCTGCTCCTTTCCGCTGTATAGTAAACTTCAGAAGAGCATGATCACTTGCGCCTAATGATCCTTCCACTTCTACCCCACTAACCAGGTCATCAACATTGGTTAGGACCAGATCTAAAATGGCTGTTCCTCTTGTTGCTTCTCCCACTTTCTGGACAACGAAGTTGTCTGCAAGGCCAGTGAGGAATCTGTTTGACCTTATGCTCTTGGCTGAGTTTGACATCCAGCAAATATCCGGGTAATTGAAGTCCCCCATTACTACTATCTCCCTTCCTTTTGCATGCTTGGCCATCTTTTCCAGGAAGGCATCATCCATGTCCTCCGTTTGGCTTGGGGATCTATAGTAAACTCCCACAATGAGGTCCCTGTTATTCTTCTCTCCCTTAATTTTGACCCAAATGCTCTCACTTTGGCTTTGAGGTTCTAAATCTTGGATCTCTTCACAGTTATACACATCCCTGACATATAACGCCACTCCTCCTCCTTTCTTGTCTGGTCTGTTTCTCTGAAATAGATTGTATCCCTCCATTATTACATTCCAGTCATGGGACTTATCCCACCAGGTTTCAGTGATGCCTATTATGTCATATTTAGTTTGCTGTACCAAGAGCTCAAGCTCATCTTGTTTATTTCCCATGCTTTGCGCATTAGTGTACAGACATTGAAGTCCATTAATCATTCCCCCGTGTCTCTTATTTGAGGATTTTTTCCTCCCACCACTAGGTCTGTGTGCTGTTTGCTCCATTTGGTCTATGACATTTGGATGATCATCTTCATCAATTGATAGACTCCTACCTTCAGGAGCACTGTCTCCCTCCCCCACGTTAGTCAGTTTAAAGCCCTCCTGATGAGGTTTCTGAGATTTTTGGCAAAAACATTCCTCCCAACCGTTGTGAGGTGCTGCCCATCGCTTGCCAGAAGTCCATCTTCAAGAAACTGCAGTCCGTGATCTAAGAATCCAAACCGTTCCTGTTTACACCATTTGCGAAGCCAGCTGTTCACTTCCACTATTTTTCCCTCTCTCCCTGGGCCACGTCGTTCAACTGGGAGGACAGATGAGATGACAATTTGTGCATTTAATTGCTTCAATTTCCTGCCCAGAGCCTCATAGTCTCTTTTGATCTTCTGGAGGCTATTGCTTGCAGTGTCATTGGTTCCCACATGAACCAAGAGGAAGGGGTATTTGTCAGTGGGTTTTATGATTCCTTGCAGTCGTTCAGTTACATCTTGGATCTTAGCCCCGGGGAGACAGCGCACTTCCCGAGACATCTTGTCAGGCCCACAGATCACTGCTTCTGTTCCCCTCAGTAGGGAATCCTCTATCACCACTACACGCCTCCTCTTAGGTTTGGTCGGGGTTCTTCCGCGAGCTGTCTGTTCCAAGGTCGCCTGCACATTCCCTGAGGACTGACTTTGCTGCTTGTCTTCATATACCTGATCGACTGTAATGAGGGAGAGATCCTCAAATGGAGTCTGCTCTTCGTCTTCCATGCTAGAGGAGAGGACCTCAAAGTGATTGTGTATTTCTAAACAATCAGAGCAAACCCTGGGCCTCCTACTTCTTTGAGTCACATTTCTCCATATATCTGGCTCCTGTGTTGGTGAACTAGCCTCCTTCTCAGGGGAGTCCCCTGTCTCCTCCTTGGTGGAGACGGTGTGCTCTGTTGCTTCCAAGAAGAGCTCCAGCTCTCTAATTCTTTGGAGCATTGCTACACGTTCCTCCAGTTGCTGGACTTTGTCTTTTAAGAGGGCAATCAACATGCAATTGCTGCAGGTAAAGCTGCCTGCAACCTTTGGCAAGATGGCAAACATTGCGCAGGAACCGCAGGCGACTGCAGCTGTTCCCTCACTCTCCATCTTGAGAACGTGTCGTTGGGGGTGGCTACAGTGGTCCTTCATCATAAGAACCGTGCAGACAGGACAAATAACTCCCCCCCCCAAAAAAAAACCTAGGTCTCCCCCAACAAACGTTTGAGACTAGCTCCCCTAAATCTAAAAGATGGATCAAACTGCCCTGCAAGCTCTGATAAGCTCCTCCCACAGCTAATCACCTGCCTCAACAGAAACCCTACCCCCTCTGACCTTTGCACAGGGAGAGCAGCTAATCAGCCACAAAGACACACACACACACACACACACACACGAAAACCCTTTTTGCTCCTTCTTCAGCTGCTGCCCTGCAAGCTCTTGGCATGCTTGACAGGAGGCAACCCACGAAGTGAAGTGAAGTCCATGTTAGGCCACCAGACGTAACACCGAGCCAACGCCTTCCTTTTGACGATTCCCAGGTGGCCGATGTGCAGAGACTCGAGGACGCGTTGACGGAGTCTTTGGGGAACCAAGACTCGGTCTCCCCACAGTAGGCAGCCGCGATGAGCTGAGAGCTCATGCTGTCTGGTTGCAAACGGCTGGAACTCTGGTGCGAAAGACCCTTCCGGCCACCCCCTCCACACCCGTTGAGCACACATTTAATGGTGAGGTCCTGGGCAGATGCAGAGGCTGTGTCGGCGACCGATACTGGTGCTGCTGGAAGGTCCTCAATTAGGAGGAAAAAGGCAATGACTGAGAGCGTGGGTGTGGCCCATCGATTTTCCAGGGCGATGGACGAGCTGGTAGCTGTAAGCTGCCAGAAAGACAGTCCATCATAGCATGCATGGCGAGAGGACCGGTGGAGTTGGTCAATCACCGGTGAGGAGGCCCAGGAGTGGCTTGTGGTCAGTAATGAGGTCGAAGGTTCTCCCATAGAGGTATTCGTGGAACCTCTTTACTCCAGCCACAAGTGCCAGTGCCTCCTTGTTGAGCTGACTGTAATTCCGTTCGGCCGGAGACAGCATCCGGGAGAAGTAGGTGAGCGGTGCTTCCCTACCATCTGGAAACCGGTGACTGAGGAGGGTGCCGATGCCAAAGGGTGAGGCGTCACAAGCGAGGACCAGTGGCCTGGCTTCACTATACTGTACCAGTACACTGTTTGATGAGAGGAGGGCTTTGACTAAGTTGAAGGTCACCATTTCCCGATGATCCCAGGACCACGGTACCTTTGTGCTGAGGAGGCGGTGTAGAGGCTCGGCTAGTGTTGCTTTGTGGGGCAGGAACATGTTGTAGAAGTTGAGCAGCCCCAGGAACACCTGCAACTTTGCCTTCCTTTTTGGAATCGGGGCCAGTGTTAAATAGTGGGTAGACACAGCAAACGACGCAGCGATTTCTCCAAAGCAGCTCTTTATTTGTAAGCTGGAACAGAACTGAACAGCAAACAGCTCAAGCTGGCCTGCTTTTATAGGCAGCCGGCTGTCAACATTGTAGCAACAACAACCCAGGGTTTCCCTCCTAAAGTAACTGATGTGGACCTGAGTGAAAACTATATACACGATACTCCTGGTGTCCAGGGTGAGAACTTCAATACATAACTGTTTCAGTCATAGTAATGAAATCATTACTTATGTATGGTGCATAGATGAGCTTACATCTTCCTCTGTGGGGCAAAATAGCTTATTTTAGCAATCTCAACTCAGCTCCAGGGTGGTGGTGGAATAGAATAGGAGAAGGGTTAGAAATCAATCAGCATCAAGCAAAATTCTGAATTAGCCCCAGGCTACACAGGGGAGATGAGGATTGTGGAAGGAAATCAGAGCTCTGGATACACTAAATACATAAGAGCATAAAAAACCCTTCAGTTTGGGGTGAGGAGAAGCCAGTTCTAGTAAACCTTACTTATAAAATATAGTTCTTATTTCCCTGCAGTGAGCAGACAGGGCGAAACAAAGGTCAGTTATTATATTGTTGGGCACTATGTTGAATTCAGCAGTTGTGAGTCATAATTACCAGGTTATACGTGATGCTACTGTGTGAAAATGTCTGTAGTCACTTGGATTCCAAAGGATCTCTCAGGGACAGGCTAGGAAGCCTGGAGGGGGTAGTAACACCTGCTAGAAATGGGGGATTGGCCTAATGGCTGTTGGTGTCACAGCAAATCAGTGCAGATAATTGTGCAAAATACATAAAATTGACGCATCTCTTGTAATAAGATACAACGAGCACAGGCGGGGGTTTGAATGATTGGCAGGGTTTGGAAATGGAAGACCCTGCAGTGTTCAATAAAATGTTACTGGCAAGTCTGATTCTCCAAACAAATTCAGGCTGCTGGGTTGGCATGTAAGCCTTACTTCTCCTCCTCCTGGTTCTATATAAACCTTTCAGCTAGAATCCATCTGAAGTTCTTACATGGTCTGAGTCATCAGATTAATACAAATAGGTCTCCTCCTTGTGTGAATGGGGATTTGTTTTTGTTTTTTAGCTTAACAGCAAACATTTCCCTTTATTCAAAATGTCTTGTTCAAACCCAGCACTCCTGCTGGCAGATGTTTTGTGCTAACTTGCATGAATCTTGCAAGTAGGTTTAAGGTTAAGGGCAGGAGCTTCTCTGCCATGGAAATGTACAGAAAGCAGAACAGACAGCATAGAGGGAGTTGGAAGCTGAGCAAAAGGAAGAAGAAGCCAAGGACAAGTCAATCTAGGAAGTGCTGAGTGAGGGGGTAGATAAAAGTTGAAAAGTGGCATTGCTGAACTTCAGAAATGAGCTACCTACTCCCAAACAGAAATAGCAAACTTTTAACATATGAGAGAAAAAATCCTTCTAAATATCAGTTATACTCATACATAAGTTATTTAGGCTGCAATTAGGAACAGCAAAATTCTGAGTACATTCAGAGCCCCAATTTAGCTTTTGTTCTTATAGGATACGTTGTGAGTCCCTTGCTTCTTCCTAGGGATGTAAGAAGGTTTCACGGAGAGACCCTTGGTCATCCTCCTGGTGACCCAAAAGAGCTGGCTGGAGTGTCATGCAGTTAGGAGAGGGAGTGGAGAGCTGAGGGTTAGAACCTGACACCGAAACAGTCAGATGGGGCTGTCTGTCTGTGAGAGCTCAGACAGGCACACTGCCATGTTTTCTGAGAAGTTTATGTATGCCTACTGTACATTGTTTAATGCATTAATATTCCACCTTTCTCTGCCATGGAGTTCAAGGTGGCTTACACAGTGCTTCCCCTTCTCATTTAATCCCCACAGCAACCTTGTGAGGTAGGTTAGGCAGAGAGTGAGTAACTGGCCCAAGGTCGCCCAGTGAGCTTCATGGCCAAGTGGGGATTCAAACTCCCATTTCCGAGGTCCTAGTCTGATGCTCCAACCACTACACTCACCTGGGTCTCTATGCAGGGCCTTAGCTGGTTTTCAACCAATGGATTTGCGTCTTGAGGCCCCAAGCCACCCCCCATGAAATAACTACACACAGACACAGAATTAAGGTTGATGGGTAACATTAAGGCCACAACTTTATTGATTGCAAATTAAATGTGAGTGGTATTGGCATAGGCATTGGCTGAAGACTGTAACGGACTACTGCCCCAGTTGACAGAGTCTATGGGGCAGCGACATCGGGGTTTTGCCCAACAGAAGCTTACTGCAAGGTTCCTGTGATCCTGGCATGGCCCTAGCCCATCAAGCGGACTTGATCCGGTACCCCCAGATTTCTTTAACGGAATACCTTTTGATCATTGAGGGGCAGGTGATGGTCACACCTCCCCTCCACACACAAATGCCTAACCACCAAACCTTGAAAATTGTGACGATTGTTAAGGGGGTAGGCAAAAAACCAAGTGGCCAGTGCCAATTTGCCAAATGGATAAAAATTCCTATGCGGCCCCTGTCCCAAGACAGGCAGCTCACACACAGTCCAAAGCAAGGCCGAGAACCTACACTAAGGGCGGGAGAGCGGGTGTTCAGCAGCACCAATCAAGTGTCTAGGGCACTCTTGCGCTGATGCTTATATAATTCCTTAACCATCCCCACCCCTTTCCTGATTGGCTGTAACCCGTGACGCCTATTTAGAGAAATGAAACTTAGGCCTAGAAACGAAACCCACTTAGTCAGGGGTGTGTCCAGGGGCCCAGTGGCAAGAAGGGCCGCCTTCTGAGGACGATCCCATTTGCAAGGAAGTCTTGATTTGTGGCTCGCCACCTGCTCTTGGACTCTGTCTTTCATCAGACCCAGCCAGCTTGATCAACAGTCAGGGATGATGGGAGCTGGAGTCCAGTATTGGTTGAAGAACAAGAAATTATCCATTTATAAATGGTAGCAGCAATGTGGAAACTGCTTTCCAGTGACTTCCAGGCTTACATACCCTGTGGCTTCATGGGTGTAGATTACAAAAGAATCACCACAGCTGGGATTGGCTTGGTGATGGTGTGTGTGTGTGTGACAGGTTTGTACAGACGGCCACACAACTGGATCTGCTCAAATATGAGTAACAAGGCTTGTCTTTCAGCTCCAAATGGCAAATTTAAGAAAAGGATGAACTTCTTGAATTTAATTTGCATGTTAATATAGGGTAACTTATTGCATATGATTACTCTAATCACTCAACTTTCTTGCAATTCTGCAAAAAGTAATTTCAGAAGGGCATTGATTTCTTTTCATCCTTTCAAGAAAAAGTATCTTATGAACAGCACTGCATAAACACTGATCCCCCAGCCCCTTTCAAATGAAAACTGGTCAATTGTCAGCTGTATCTCAGTGTGCACTTTGGAGGGGGGGAGGATAATATATGCCCAATTTTTTAACCTTGCATCAGAATGGCAGTGTGTAATGTCAATTTCTTGGGACACCTTATTTAAAAGGACACAATAGACAATTTGCCAAACCCCCTATTCTTCCTTTTTATATATAATTTTTATTAAATTTTATTTTAAAAAATTGACAAAACATCCTTCTTACATATAATATATAAAAACCACTTGGCCATCTTGGCCTGAGACTTCCATCTTCCTCAACTAATTATACTCTGATATTGCATTTTGTTATTATTATTATTACCCTTAAATCCAAATCTTAAATACACCATTTAAACATCATATTAATGATAATTGATATCTCTAACCTTAGAAAACTTCTTGTAGCTCTACTAACGATGTCAGTTGTTTATAATTGTCTCTCAAATACAATGTAAATTTATTCCAGTCTTTCAAAAAGGTCTGGTCCTGCAGGTTCCGAATTTTCCCAGTTAGTTTCACCAGCTCGGCATAGTCCATTCACTTCATCTGCCACTCTTCTTTTGTTGGGATCTCTTCCTGTTTCCATTTTTGGGCCAATAATATTCTTGCTGCAACTGTTGCATACAAAAACATGGTGGCTATTGCCATTGGAGGCTACAAGTGTAAAAAAGTTAAATATGGAAGGAAACTGGGCTACCTATGAAGATTTGGTGATCGAAATAGATAATCAGTGGAAATTAAAACCTTATGAAGAAATTAAAAACTTAATGAAAGATTGGTTGCATTATTGTCAAATAAATGGAATATTTAAAGAAGATAAGAAAAACAATGGATTTGAATATACAAAATCCAGGTTTGAAGTAAATTTGTTGAGTTCTAAAATTAAAATATTGTCAAAAATGTATAAAGTACTTTTAGAATGGCATGTGAAAGATGAGGAAGTTAAACAATAATATATGAGGTATGATACATTGGGCAAAGGATATTGGTTATAATATACAATTAGAGGATTGGGGAAAACTTCTGAAAGATGGAATAAATTTTACAGCTTGCAGTTTGCTTAAAGAAAATGTAATGAAAATGATGTATAGATGGTATATAACACCAGTGAAGTTAGCAAAAATAAATAAATAATCAATGTTGGAAATTTAAAGAAAAAGAGGGTACCTTCTATCATTTGTATGAAAGTGAAGCCTTTCTGGGAAATGATATATAATGAAGTTTTAAAAATGTTGAAATATACGTTTTTTAAAGAAACCAGAAGCCTTCCTATTGGATATTGTAGGTAGAGAAATACATAAGCAAGATAAAACATTGTTTTTGTATGCAACAAATCCCCTATTCTTCCATCACAACTGCTCTCAGCAGCATGACCCTGATTAAAAACCCCACACATCTTTCGTATGGTAATTCATTTTTGATACACTATTTATGTTCCTATTTCAATTTTATTAAAAAAACAGTCTAGAACTTCATAATAAATGAGGTGGCAGGGAGGATGTTGTGTTGTTGCCAGCCTGGTGGTCCACCTCAGGCAGCAAACATCTTGGGCCAGCTCAGATTCTCGAAGGCCCCTGATTCCAATCTCCACCCAGTCAAGGAAGAATTCATATACTTCATGTTCATATACCCACAACTTTATGCAAATCTCTCCATACAACCAAGAACTCGGGTTTTTGGGAGGCTCCCAATTGCAAACTTAGGTGCTTTTAGGTTCCCTTTAAATCAGTATGAAAAGTTATTCATGATTTCTTCAGTCCCATTGATCTGAATGGGAAATAAGTGCAACTAATGTAAACTGCAATCCTAACCATGTCTACTCAGGAGTAAGTCCGGTTGAATTCAATGGGACTCACTCCCAGGTAACTGAGTTTAGGACTGCAGGTTTAGCCTGAATCCAGCCATAGGCTCCTTGGAGATCATCAGCTGAATGCATAAAATCTGAGAGCTAGGACAGTGCCCACAGTTCTGTCCTTCTTTTTCCCACATGTTGGAAAAGTGAACGCTGGTACTTGCCACAATAAGTTCCTGTTCTGCAGGGAGGAATAGGAACCTTGATATGCACATGGCCTTGTGGTATTTGAGTTAGTATGTGAATGTCAGTCCTACCATAAAGTGGGCCACATTTGCCACACCTTGATGGAAAATAAGTCTTGAGAGATTTGCTCCCAAAGAGAGGAGGGTGGGATTTATCCTGGCTGTCAGAGAGGAGGAAGAGATTAGGTATTTAAGCCAGCTGGTCCCTTCCAACCAGGCTTCTTCCCATCTTGAATGCTCCTCTCCCACCCTCGGCTGTGTGGGCTGAGCAAGCTGACTTATCAGGATCTGCAAGACGGGGGGCATCCTTGGCTGGTCTTTGGGGCTCCCTTTTTTCCTCCTTTTCCATACTGCCTGGAATTCAATTGGCTTTCTGACTGAAAGCCTCTCCTCGTCCCTTTTTTTTTGCACAGTGACACCAGAACATCAATGGGATAGCAAAGTTACCAGGAGAACTCTTTTTTAAAAAACACACACACAGTGTAGACAAGAACATGGAATATGAGAGTCCTGCTGTATCAGGCCAAAGGCCCTTCTAGCCCAGTAATTTGTTTCCCACAGTGGCTGTCTAGATGCACCTGGAAAGTCCGCAAGCAGGACATGCATCCAATGATAATGCTATGATCATTGGCATCTGGTATTTAGAGGCATGCTAGAGGTAGCAGAAAGGCATCGTGGCCATTGATCCTCTGTGAATTTATCCAATTTCCTTCAGAACCCATCTAAGTTGTCTGCTATAATCACATTTTATGGAATTGAATTCCATAGTTTAAGCATGAACAGTGTGAAGAAGCGCTATCCCTTGAGTGTAGAGGACAATTCCAGGAAGCAGTAGTAGTGCTCACTGAGATAGACCCTTGTCCCATCTAGCCTATTATTTTCTGCTCCAAGTGGCAGCAGTTCTCCTACATATTGCATAGAAAAAAATATTTTCCCCAGTCCTGCTACCTGAGAACTTGAAAATGGTCCCAAAATCCTATGATCTATGTGTCTATCAGATCACCAAATGCTTGGCAGGTGCAAATTATTAAGCCTTTGATAAAAAGTTCGGTAGTGACTTTTTCAATCTAAATAAAAAACGTATTATCCCAGTCTGGTACTACAATTGATTCAGGGAAATAGAAGTTTCAGTGAACTTTCCTAGGTATCGATCACTGAGTAGAATTCACCCATGCATGGTTATTGTACCTGTTAGCAAAGCAGATTCAGGTAGAACCTTTATGTGCTGAAGTTTCCCAGATTGTATCTTGTTTCTACCTGAACCAAGGGTTGGCGAGAAGGGAGAAAGCATCTTCATGGTTGTGAAAACGCCAAATGAGAATGGTGCACTTGAAAATCTTCATGCTTTTAGAGTGGTTTTCATAGGCAAATCTGTTTTTCAAATGGCAAAGAATTTCTGCAGCTGAAATCAATGTCAGCAGCCATTGAGATCAATCCTGCTTTGTGAAGTCTAAAGAAATCTTGTTAAAGACAACTGGAAAGATGGAGAGGGAGAAAAGTAAGAGAAAACACAGCATGAAGTTTTTAAATTTCATTTTCTTTCTCTTTAAAGCAAGTGAATATGTTCTGGGATTATTTTTAAACAATGCATTCCCTAGTGAAGAAATTATGAGCTCTTTGGGAAGGATATAATTTTAATAAAATAAATCTTGTCAAGTCTTACTGCTGTTGATGTCTATTAGATTTGGAAGTTCTGTCTTTTGCAACCCTGGTTTGAAGTCCATTTGAAGAAAGCAGATTCTGAAATGGTGTTGAAAAACCCAGAAAGGCCTCTAGATCCCTGAAGATATATTGGGAGCATGCTGGATCCTAGAGTCTTTGGAACTTTCTGCAAGTGATAGTTGGAGGTGAATTTTGCATTCAGGCCTGTTGGTGGCAGGAAGTACCTGGCAGCTGCTTGAGGACTGATGATGCCCCAAACGCACATTCTCTGACAAGAGAGTTTACTCCCCCTTTTAAGGCATTGCTTCTTCAATGGACATTTGTTAGCTGAGGGATGCCTATGCAAGATAATTTAAATCAGATTCATTATCCCTTAGCACCCTTTAACTCTACTACATTGTCCTTGAATTCAGGAGAAATGGGGAGGATTATCCTCACCCTTTCAATGTCTGCTGATGACTGAAGTGGGGGTTTCCAATCTGCCTGAGTGGTACACAACCACCACAAGAAGAGAGCTTAATTAATGTCAATTACAAGGGTGCAATTTTGACCATATGGTTGGTCTCAAAATAGTCCTATGGCTAGCTTCAAACAAATATCTGTTTTCTTTGGCGTGGTTAGTGTGTAACAGATACCTTGCTGAGTTGCTCAACTCAGCACCCATCTTTATCAGAAAGTCCATGTTCTAGCAGGACATTGGGACTTTAATAGTTAAACAAGGTTGAGCTTAGCCACCACTAATGGTAGCTTAGGTGAAAAATAGTTGGTTGCCTTGTTTTTTTTTAAATTTTGTTTGCCTCATATTGATGGCAATCTTGCCTGTGTTGATCTGAAACTCAACCCTTGCATGTTTTGGAACACCCACCCACTTGTTCTGGTGCACTAGGACAGATGGTCAGCTCCATGGGGCCTGGAAATTTCATGGTGGTTTTTAAAAAACAGAATCATAAAAACAAATTGAACTCATGCTGCAGAATTGCAACCTCTGTTCAGCAGCTGGTGAGTGGAGGTTCAGTCATGCTATAGCTTGCTGCTTCCCCAAACACATGACCTACAAGGGACCTCCCTCACTTGGGGCAATCCAGGGCCCACTCAGCCTAAGCCTGGATCCTGTGCCCCCCCCCCCCGGCCCAATACAGTTTGAGATTTGGAATTGAGCCTAGCATTTAAGGATGACATGCAGGAGCTAATCCCTTGGGGGGCATGATAAAGATATATTCTGACCACATGCATGGTCTTTTGAAACAAGCAATCGTGACTCAGAAAACATGCACACTTCCTTATACCTACTGCCACTATAAATGTAGCATTTAGAGAAAACTGGAGCTTGGGGGCTTGATTTTCTGCAGACAGTTTAATTTTCTTTGTGCTGCCTCTGACAGAAATGGAGGAAAGAAATGGGCCACCTTTTTCTGAAAGTCTCTCTCTGGGCATTCCTGTCCTGAAATAAAACCATGTAAGCATTCCTGTGGCATGCCAGTGACATCGTTGCTAAATGTGCTGTATTTATTATTTACCATGTCCCATTAAACTTTAATTAGTTTAATGCAAAGTAAATGTCCGGTGCGCTTCCATCGTCTCAAGTCCCATTACAGCAGAGCATTTCGCGCAGCAGTTTAAGAAGGGCAGGAGAGGCAGTATTTCTTTTCAAAGAGGAGTCTTGGAGCAAGCGGTTTTGGAACTCAAAGAAAGGTTTATTTACAAAAACAAAAAACCCGGAGACGAACCACACATATCAGCAAATACGCCCAAAAGGGGAGAAGGGAGGAGCAAACACACAGGAGACTATTTATACAAACTCATGTTCCTGGAAACCTAATGACTTCCAGCTGCTCAGTGATTAGAGCGTTTCTGCTACCTTTTAACCCTTTGATAGCAACACCCCCTCTCGCTCGTAACACTGAGCTGTACCAACCTTAATTCAAATTTAAACCTGAACAGAAACATTTATGAGATTGCGGACTCAAAGCTTTCGTAAAACCGTCTGCGAGATTTTCTTTGCTTGGACAATACTTTAGTTCAATTAAACCTTGTTTTACACTTTGGCATACATTTTGATAACGGATATCCAAGTGTTTTGTGTGTGCCTTGAATTGACCTGATTTAGCTAGTTTAATACAAGGTTGATTGTCTTCCCACACTCTGATAGGCAGGGAACATTCTCCAAACAATTCTTGTACCAGTTGCTTATAAAATTCCAGTTCTCTACATACATCTGATAATGCATTAAACTCAGATTCAGTTGAACTTAAAGCTATAAGTGACTGCTTTTTTGATCTTCAACCAATTAGTGCATTTCCAAATTTTATCGCCATTCCTGACATTGATTTTCTATCTGGTCCAGCATCTGCCCAACTACTGTCGGCCCAACATTCAAGTTGTGTGCTGCCCTCTGCTGATAGTTTTAAGCGAAACCTTTTGGTAGTTTGGAGATACCTTAAAACTCTTTTTACTCCTTGCCAAGCATGCATTGATGGTTTTTCAGCTTGTCTACACAGCATGTTGACAGCATATGTTATATCGGGCCGAGTCCACTGTGCAATGTGGAGTAGACTTCCTATCGCTGACTGGTAAACCCCAGGATTAGAGAACTCTGCCTGTTGCCCGGCTTGAGCATCCTTTATGTAACTTAACTCCATTGGGGTTTTAACACCAGCACAGTTGTCCATTTTAAACCTTTCCAGCAACTGCTGGATCTTAGCTTCTTGGCTGAGCCAATAGTTCCCATTTTCATCTTGCTGAATTTTAATTCCTAGATAAACAGATACATTGCCTAGTGATTTTATCTGAAACCTTTCTCCAAGCTTTGTGGCAAATTGTTGTGCAAGTTTATCATCCTTTCCACTGTATAATAAATCGTCAACAAATATCAAGACTGCTTCTTGTTCACATCCCGAGCCTTTTAGATAAAGACACGCATCTGCTGCGCTCTTTCTTAAGCCCATGCTCTCTAGAGCATCGTTTAAGCAGGAATTCCAATTACGGGCAGACTGTTTCAACCCATAAATGGATTTGTGTAGGCGCCAGACCTGGTTTGGCTTGTCTCCTTCAAAACCCGGTGGTGGTGTCATATAGACTTCCTCCTGTAAGTCTGCATTTAAATAAGCCACATTGACATCAAAATGAAACAGCTTATTTCCCTTCTTAGCTGAAGAGGCTAAAAGCATTCTTAGTGACTCCGACCTTGAAGTAGGGGCATAGATTTGAGAATAGTGAACACCTTTGCGCTGCGAAAACCCTTTTGCAACTAGTCGGGCTTTATATTGCAACTCTTCAGTAGTTGTGGGCTTTAAACGATATACCCATCGACAACCTACAGCTTGTTGCCCTTTCGGAAGCTCTGTACTTGTAAACACACCGAGAGATTTCATTGAAGCCATCTCTTTTTCCATTGCTTCCTGCCACTTTACGGCTTCTGAGCTTGGAAGCTGTTGTACTTCCATATAGCTATCTGGCTCACATTGTGCCATATTTACGTATACACTTTATATCTGGATGTGCCTCTAGGGATAAAGACCTCCGTTTAGATACCTCCCTTGGGCTTGGTGTTGCAGGTGACCTGCTTCGCTTTTGCTATCTGGTAGGCCTACTGGGTGGCGATGTTGGAACACTCCTAGATTTTGGCTTTTCTACCTTAGGAGAAGAACCTTGTGCCTGGTCAGAATCTGCATCTGAACCATGTGCACCATCCCCTTCTGGCTCACTACTCTCTGGACTTTCATTCTCAGGATAAATGCCTAAATCATCTCTCAAAATGTCAGGGTTAGCATGTAAGTGAGTCCATCCGGACTGCTCACAAAATTCAGCGCTCCTACTGAGGACCACTCTTGTAGTATCCCCATTTGGGTCCACGAATCTCCAAGATTTGGCGTGTGGTTCGTACCCACAAAAGATGAGTTTCCTAGCCCTTGGACTTCCCTTTTTCCTTAACGCCTTTGGGATAAGTACATAGGCTTGACATCCAAACACCCGAAAGTAATTAATTTTGGGCTTCTTCCCATATAAAGCAAAATATGGGGTAGTGGCAATTACCGAATTATATACTCGGTTCAGAATATGAGTAGCCGCCTGCCAGGCTTCCGCCCAGTAACTTTGAGGGAGTTTAGCATCAAACAACATAGAGTTTGCCAACTCTTGTAGAACCCTGTTTTTACGTTCGGCCACGCCTCCTTCTTGGGGGGAATAAGGTGTAGACAGACGATGCTTAATTCCCTTTTTCTTAAAGAAATTCTGCAACACAGACCCGGTAAATTCTGACCCTCTGTCTGTCTGAAAAGCAAGTACTTTAGTACCGAATTCAAGTTCTACTGCATGAACCCAATTTTTAACTGTTTCTGCAGTATCTGCTTTTGTTTTGAGAGGAAAAAACCATGTAACCTTCGTTTTGTCATCCGAGAGACACAGTGCATACCTCGAACCTCCCATGCTAGCAACAGGCATTGGGCCACATAGGTCCATATGCACAAGTTGGAATACTTTGTCAGATTTCCTATCTGAACTGGGATAGCTGCATCTATGAACCTTCGCCCTTTTGCATGCAGTACAATCCAAATACTTAGTACATTTGTTCATTTTGCACCCTTCTGATAATTCAGGTTGCCTTTTAACATACTGAAAATTAATATGTCCCAGACGGCGGTGCCATAAATGGACACAAGAATTATGGGTAGGCGTGTTCACACAACCAGCATGAACCTGTTCAACTTCATCTGGACTTGTCTCAAAATAATATAACCCATCTCTGCATTCCACCTGCAAAAGAGATACGTTATTCTTTGAAATAGTGCAAACCCCATTTTCAAACACAGTCTTGAACCCAACTCTATCAAGTTCTGACACAGACAAAATACACCCCTTCAATCCCTTTAGCACGTAGGCATCAATTTCTGTTTGCAAACAATTCAAGAACACTGTGCCTACGGTCTCTAAGGAACGTTTAGTTGAATCTGCCATTGTCACAACTTTAAGGGTTTGCAAATGTCTGCAATTCTGCAAACGGACACTAGATGGCGCCACCAGGTGGTGAGATGCACCACTGTCGATCAACCAGCGTAGATTGCTGCCTTGGCCACGCCCTTGCATCAACGCCATTGCTGAAGCCATGTGCTGTGTGCTGTGGGAGTAGCCACGAACTCCTCCTCTTCTTCGACGTCCCCTGGAACTCCTTGTCTGGTAACTAGGGGTAATGGCCTTGGTGCTGTCTTGACCAGGTTCACGTGTGCAATTCCTGATTAGATGGGAAGGGGAACCACAGCGAAAACAGTGTCTAGCTGTAAAAGCATTTACTGTGTTCTCAAACTCAGCATCCCCACTCTTAGGCACAGCATAACTCCCCTTTGAAGACAAACCTCTTTCTCTTTGCCTTTTATCCTGTTCATCTGCAAGCCGAGATGAAATGTATTCAAGGGTTAATTCAGTTGAAGGCATAGCCTCCAAAGTTAGAGCTAGAGTCTCATAGCTTTTATCAAGAGAAGACAACAATATGTATGACTGCTGCTCCATAGAGAAAGGAATGCCCAGCTGTCTTAGTTGATTAAAGGCAGACACCATTTTGGCAATATGTTCTTTCACACACGCTCCCGGTTGGAGACGTAAATCAAACAAACATCTTGTAGCATGGATCTTGGCCCCCGCAGTGTTTCTGGAATTTAACCGCTGCAGAACCGTCCAGACCTCATGCGTGTTCTTTAACTCAGAAACATAAGGCATTTGCTCTGGTCCCACTGCCAAAACTAGTAGACCTTGGGCTTTCCTGTCGCGTTTCTGTGAAGCTGCTGCTGCTGCTTTGTCTTCTGCAGACGCGTCTGCAGCTGCCTGTAAAGGCGGTGCTTCAGTGCAACTCCACAACTCTTTTGCTTGCAACCAAACCCTTACTCTAGCCTTCCAATCTTGCCAATTTTTCCCATTGAGTCGCGTAAACGGGACAGAAAAACTTTCCTGGGACTCTGCCATCCTCCCTGGGGCTTAGGAACTCACACACCTGTAGACCGTCTCCCAGCTGCTGAGGTGGCTCCTTGGGGAATAAGGCGTCTTCCAGCGAGTACAAACTGCTCTGTGCCTGTTTAAAACTTTTCTAGGCACGTTGCAGGACTCAAGCTGCTTTGAAGGCTTTCGTTGTCGGCAACCGCTTCTGACTTCGCTCCAGTCCTTGCATAAATCACTCTGAACTGCACTCCTTATCTCCTTCTTGACGTACAAACATCCATAACCTGTCCCATTAAACTTTAATTAGTTTAATGCAAAGTAAATGTCCGGTGCGCTTCCATCGTCTCAAGTCCCATTACAGCAGAGCATTTCGCGCAGCAGTTTAAGAAGCGCAGGAGAGGCAGTATTTCTTTTCAAAGAGGAGTCTTGGAGCAAGCGGTTTTGGAACTCAAAGAAAGGTTTATTTACAAAAACAAAAAACCCGGAGACGAACCACACATATCAGCAAATACGCCCAAAAGGGGAGAAGGGAGGAGCAAACACACAGGAGACTATTTATACAAACTCATGTTCCTGGAAACCTAATGACTTCCAGCTGCTCAGTGATTAGAGCGTTTCTGCTACCTTTTAACCCTTTGATAGCAACATACCAGCATTAAATGACTTTGTTTACTGCATCTTCTGCATGCTAATGGAAGGCAGGAGTAACATTTGACTACAAATACCAGCACAATATTAAAAGGATCCCAAGTGAGAGTGGGAGAGTAAATAATGTGTGCTAATCCAGCTAAAACCAGGATTCCTTTGAAAACAAATTGTGAGGCAGATGTTATTACTATATATTGCTAGGAATATAGTACAGTGGTACCTAGGGTTACGTATACTTCAGGTTACATACGCTTCAGGTTACAGACTCCGCTAACCCAGAAATAGTACCTTGGGTTAAGAACTTTGCTTCAGGATGAGAACAGAAATCATTCACTGGAGGTGTGGCGGCAGCAGGAGGCCCCATTAGCTAAAGTGGTGCTTCAGGTTAAGAACAGTTTCAGGTTAAGAATGGACTTCTGGAACGAATTAAGTACTTAACCTGAGGTACCACTGTAATAGCAAGCTAATTCTCTTAGTGTAGGTCTTAACACAAGTAGAGGTATCCATACACAAGCGAGGGAGTATCAAAAGGCTTGCAGAAGCCCCTATTGCAGTTATTAATATTGTTCATATGTAAGCAATAGGATGAATAAAAACTGATTCTTCTTGGAATAAAATTTTCCCAGTCCAAAAATATGGTTGCTAAGCTTTACTAACAGAACTTGTTCCAAAACAGACCTACAACAATAATGATGCATTCAAATAGTTGCACAAAATCATGTACTTGTCCAAGCACAGGCTGAACTTCTTAGACATATGAAGTTACTTCAAGCTGAACTAAAATCAAAGTTATTTCTCTTCACACAGACTCCATTACAGTCCGAGGGTGTGTTCTTTCCAGGAAAGACCTCTTTAGCACACACAGAACAAAGCTGAGCTCTCACAAAATGGAGATTTGCAACTGAATACTCCTCCCATGTGATCTAAGTTAAACATCATGTGAGAGAGCAGCAGAGATACATTCTTTGTTAATTATCAACCTATTAGGCACTCAGAGAGCCTCACATAGTTTCAACGAAATGTTCCAGGTTCCCTTTAGCGATACATAATCATTTTCTATTTCCATGTACAATTAAACATTTATCCTTAACAGCCCCTAACTCCCAAATAAACTCAAATTCAAAATGGAGCCAGGAACAACAACAACCTTCAACCTAAGGCCCCAGGGCAGGTTGCTGCATTAAAACAAAATATTAAAAGCAGTTTAAAATAACATACAATCACAGAAATGAAGTGGGTCCTGAAAATATACATCTCAGGAGTCAAAAACTAGGGCAAAGTGGGGCATCTTTAGCATTCACTGGAAGCTGTACAATGAAGGTGCCCCTGTGGGGAAGGCGTTCCATAATTTAGGGGCTGCACTCAAACTTAATGGATTTCAAACTTGCCTAATTCACATCTCATTATAAGGAAATTGCTTTGCAAAACTGTGTGCATTAGGCAAAGTTGCATACAAACGTATGTATATTAGGTTTTAGCTTTGGAAACCTTCCCTGCCTAAGCCCAAAGGTGCTCAGCTCCCCTTTCCCCAAGGCTTTGGATCAGCCTTCCCAAACGTAGTGCCTCCAGATGTTTTGGGCTGCCATTCCCATCCGCTCCCCAGCCAACATGGTCAATGGTCACAGATGATGGGAGATGCAGTCCTAGAACATATCAAAGGCACCTGGTTAGAGGAGGCTGCTTCATTTATAATTTGTGGGGGCCTGGACACCCAGGGCCCCACATAGCTGGTGCCTAGGCCCATGTTCAATCCCTGGCACTTGCACATGGGACTGGAAATTTTCCCTGTATGAAATCCTGGAGAACCATCGCCAGTCATTATGGACAATACTAGGTGAACAGTATGAGACAGCTTCCTATGAAGAATGTATTTTCCCCCTTCCCTTGCTTTATTTTTTTAGGTAAAGCTCAGTGTTAGAACACATGGCTTGGCTGTCAGAGGTTCCAGCTTCCATCCTTGGTGGAACCATGAAAGACCCCGTCTGACATCCTGGGGAAACGTTGCCAGTCATAGCAGACCAGGAACAGGCCATGTGGTGACTGGCAAATGGCGTGAGCTGTAACTCCCATCCTTCCTCACCATGCCGGCTGCAGAGTTATTTGTTTATTTGTTTATTATTTGCTTTCTTACCTGTCCTTCACCACAAGGTCCCAGAGCAAGTTACAACAATATGAAATATAATGTCATAAAACAAATTGAACCAACCCATCAGTCTCTTTATTACAATCAGTGGCAAGCATTCAAAAATAAACTTTGTCTCAATATACAAAATAGTACCAAACAGAGTAAAAATAACTAAAAAATAACATTACTTAGTGACTGTGAACAAATAACATAGCAAATGTAAAAGCAATTTGGAACAATTCCTATATAAACCATTTTTTAAATTCTGTATGTATTACGAGCATTTAAAGACAATTCCATGTTGAAAAACAGTTCCAGTACAGATGCAGACTGGAATAAGGATCTCCTCTTAAAAGCCTTCTTTGAACAGTAGGTGCCAAAAGGAAGCAGAGAGAATGCCCAGCTGGTACATAAGGGGAGGGCATTGCAAAGAATAGCTGCCACCACATTAAAAGGCCCAATTCTCACATTGTACAGAATCAACATCCTGATAAGACATGGGGAAATCAGTTGGGTATATAAGGGGTGAGATGGGTTTTATTAAGAATTCTGGTCCCAAGTTGTATAGGGCTTTGTTCACCAGTACCAGCAACAGTTTTGATGATGAGGATTATAGTCCACAACCTCTGGCAGGTGCCGCAATAGCTGCCCCTGGACTCTGGCACAGACAGTACTGAATGAGACAAACCAATAGTTTGATTTGGCATAAGGCCACTTCCTTTATTCCCAGATTTGGAACAGACCAGAGAAGCCCCATCTGTGCCCTGGAGTCCTATCTCAGCATTGCGTCATGATAGAGCTGTATTAGGTTCAGACTCATTTCATCATTTTTTAGGGTAGGGCCAAAGCTGCTCTCCAAACGGGGAACTTTCTCCTTTTATGTATCTTACTCTAAGTTGTGAAATTTCCTCCCCACAGAGTTTCACATGGCACATCCACTTGTACAGCTTTTGGCAAAGGCACCTCTTAACCCTTGACCTTCAACACATGAGGACTCACCCTATTCCTTTTCCTGCATGTGAAGACAGGCTCCAGCAGGCTGAGCAGATGAAACCATTACTAAGTCCAATGGTCAAGAAGGCAGTTTCTGAAAAAACGGTGCTGGTACTAACTACACAAGGGAGGGCTCTCAGACCCTGCCAGAGCATTGCGCCTCCCTCCTTAAGCCAGGTAGAAGCTTCTCAGGCTTTGGGAAGGGGGTGTGAGGCTTTGATTGGGGGAGGGGACGTGCCAGTACTGTGTACCAGTGCAGACCTCCAGAACAAAGCAGTGTGTAGAGGGAAGTGAGGGGCACATGGGGCTCGCCAACCTGGGAAGGGAGCCCATTTAGGAGAAGGAAAACTCTGATTCTAAACCTTCACTGTCTTGCGGGATATTTTCAGGAGAACAAAAGGCTAAGGAGTGAACCCCACACAAGGAGCAAGCTATAGAGTGGACTCCCTATGACATGATTGGATGGCACCTTGTATGCCTCCTTCCAGCAACTCCAGCAGTCAAGCTGCTGTGAAACTTTCCTCTGGACCACATCAATGAAGTGTGTGTGGGGTGTATGTCTTGCTGTCTGGGCAGCCCAGGACTGCCAGACACACTGCCCAGGCTTGTGCCCCAGGGAGGTCATTTTGGTGCTGCTAACGTACTAGTTTGACTTCACTCCCGGAGGAACATTCCAATATCTCTCAAGACAGGCAGATGCCAACAGCAATTTATTTTTACTGAATTTTAATACTGAATTTTAAATTGTTTTTTAATGCACCCCGCTGGACCTGCTGGGGAAGGATGAGTAATAAGTTTAAGAATGAGTGAATGAATATATATGAGGCAGAAGAAGGCAAAAGCCTTTCTTTTTAGTAGCAAAGCTTTTCTGTTGCTTTCAAGTAGCAGCAGAGCTTCATAAACATTAGCAAGCACCCTAAGTGAGTGCAGCCCTGCAGCATTCCACATTAAGAATAGTCCCATGGGACTGAGGGTAACATCATGATTGTAACACAGTTCCCAGCAGTATTCTTAGTAGTAATAGTAATAGTAATAACTAGCTATCAGTCACATCACTTTCTGAAAATCCTCCACTTCCACAGGTGATGAATGATCCCGCAAAATGGGGGGGGGGGAGCACTGCATTGTAATTATTATGATTAAACTACCTCTTGCTGAAAGAACAGATCAACACAGCCAAATTTTCTGTTAAGTGCTGTAAAAGTAAGCACTGCATATTACTGAAAGACAAAATATGTTGCAAACTTGCACCGTTAGCAGCTGAGAGCTTGCCAGAGTTCATCTCTCCAAGATACCAATTTTGTTTATCTACATTATAATGATATGAATTATATTCTTAGTAAAGGAAGGGACAGGAGTTTCCCTCACTAAACCTCCAGAATGCTCTTCCATGGGCTCAGGTAGAGACCACTCCTGCCCACTGGATCCAGCCTTGGGGTTATCTGACAGCCACTCCTGTTTTCTCTCCTGGCCCAGCCAGCCTCCCCCACTCAGGAGCCATCACAGCAAAACTGACAGATTTTCTCCTCCCTACTCTTCTTCATTGGACCCTTCTTCCATGGAGGTCTCTAAGAAGGTTGGATGGCCATCCTGCCTTGGAGGGGATTTGGACTAGATGACCCTTGGGCCCCTTCCAAATCTACACCTCTGTGAGTCTATGATTCTAATGCCAGCCCTGGAGCCTCCTGGGCTCCTCTTCTTGTTCTTGGTTGTCAGGGTCTGACCATCTGTCTTCTCTGAGCTGCCAGCTGCGACTTGCAGACCCTTCAAGTGTCCCAAGTTTCCAGGGACGTCCCTGATTTAGAGAAGCCATGCCAATTTCTGATTTGATTCTGGAATGTCCCACTTTTTGTTAGGAACATACTAACATTTTCATTGGAGAAATGTTGAAGGGTATGGACTTGAATGAGGAGATGAAGCAGCATCCTTTGCTTGGCTTCTGCTCTGCCTCCTGGGCCCAGAATGATCAGTCATGGGACAGGGCAGGAGGGGGGAAAGTGAGGAGGAAGTGGGGGACTCACCACTGGCTCTTATGCAACAGCCCTGTTTATAAACCAGTCCCAATGAAAGGTAAAAACTAAAAGTACTCCGTCTCAACTGGGTTGCAGTTTGGGCTGCCATTCTAATTTGCAATTCTCAAATCCTCAAATTAAATGATAAGCCCATTCTACTGCATTGTATGCCTCACAAAAGCATCCTGTTGTTAAACGGGAAACTTTTAATCTAAAACCCAGTATCATAGATTTGATACCACCGCCTGAAGGGTTCAGAAATAATGTAAACCCGTTGGACCAAATAAGTAAGTGAGAAGCAGATATTTTAAAACAGCATCTGAGGCTAATGAATATTTGGTCATGATGTCCATTGGTATTAAAATGTATTAAAATATATGCTTGCAACAAGTTATTCATCAAATATTAAAGGTTGCATTTAAATGGCAAACACCATATGGGAAATCCTTAGGCAGAGTTTCTGCTGAAGGCACTAAGAGTTAACCAGTTATTTCTTGAGGCTTTTGGATTACAGGGGCAGCACTGTCATTTTACAAGCAGAAATTTCACTTTGGGAGAGAGAAAGAGGAGATGTTTCATTGACTTTGTCCCAGTTCTGCCAGAAGATCCACACCTGTTTACATTTTTATTAACTCACAGCCATAATCCTTTCCTCTCTCCTATTTCATTCTATTTCATTCATATATATATATATATATATATATATTTGAATGAAATAGAAATATGGAATATATATATCTCCATCCTAGTAACAAAAAAGCAATAGCAGTTTTTTCTCCTATACAGGTATACAGTTCATTGATTTCCCACCCTTAACGGCAGAAAATCAAAGAAGGAATTCCCAAGTAGGATTTTTTCATATAATGTTGACTGGTAAATTTGTGTGAGCCTTCACTTCTTCTCTTGTTCCTTGAAAATGGATGCTAGAGTTGAGCTAACATTTAAACTTGAAATGAAGAATGTCAGGAGTGTCTGGATTCTGATGACAGCTGGCCCATGAATGCAGGTGGCAACAACCCAGTGAAGTACCTTCAGGCCCCCAGTGAATTCCATCCACCCATGTGGGCCAATGACTCTTTCTGAACATAAGTGGGCTTCCAGTTTTAGTTGCGCCCTGGTGTGTTCCTGCGTCCTTGCTTATTCTTCCGTCCTGGCTTGTTCTTCAAACCAGTTTCCTGACTTGCCCTCCACTCTGAACTTGTCTGTCCTGATACCAGACTCCTGGATAACCTCAGAATTGCTCATCAAGGCCCAGAACTCACAACAGTTGTCACTGTGATACTTCAACACTCAATTGTTACAGTGTAATTTACATAGAAGAACTTAGTGCTTAAATAATTTTTATCTCTGCTACGGGACCTTAGCCTGATTATAATTTTTATAAATTTGTATTTTTAAAAGTCTTGGAAGTTGTCTCCAACGTTAAGCCTATTCAGAGTAGGCCCATTGAAATTAATGTACATAGCTAACTATCAGCTATTAATTTCAGTAGGTTTACTCTGAGAAGAATTTAGCTAAATATATACCCTTGTATTTTAGACATGTTATATTTCAGGAGTGAGGTCGGAGCCAAACAATATAAATTGAAGGCTTTTGCAGATGACTTAGTTTTGACATTACAGGAGCCAGAATCTAGTACGAAAAGGGTATTAGAACTGATTCAAGAATTTGGTCATGTGGCAGGATTTAAATTGAACAAGTCAAAAACCAAGGTTTTAGAGAAAAATTTAACGCAGATCAAAAAAGAAAGGTTTCAGAATGAGACTGGTTTGACCCTAGTTAAGAAAGTGAAATATCTGGGTATTAATATGACAGCTAAAAACTTGAATTTATTTAAGGACAATTATGAGAAATGCAGGTCAGAAGTTAAAAAAGATTTAGAAACATGGTCTAAATTGAAGCTTTCCTTGTTGGGTCGAATTGCAGTTATAAAGATGAATGTATTGCCAAAGATGTTATTTCTGTTTCAAACTTTGCAGATTGTGGACAAGATGGATTGTTTCAAGAGGTGGCAGAGAGATATTTCTAGATTTGTCTGGCAGGGCAAAAAGCCCAGAATAAAATTTAAAATATTAACTGATGTGAAGGAAAGAGGGGGGTTTGCCCTGCCAGACTTAAAACTTTACTATGAATCAGCAGCATTCTGCTGGTTGAAAGACTGGCTGCTTCTTGAGAACACTGACATTTTGGACTTGGAAGGTTTTAACAATGCGTTTGGATGGCATGCATATTTGTGGTACGACAAGGTCGCACAAAGCTTTTAAACACCATATTGTCAGGAAAGCATTATTTAATGTCTGGATGAGGTACAAAGATTTACTGGAAAATAAGACCCCAAGGGGGACGCAGGTGGCGCAGGGGGACGCAGGTGGCGCAGGGGGACGCAGGTGGCGCAGGGGGACGCAGGTGGCGCTGTGGGTTAAAGCCTCAGCGCCTAGGGCTTGCCGATCGAAAGGTCGGCGGTTCGAATCCCTGCGGCGGGGTGCGCTCCCGCTGCTCGGTCCCAGCGCCTGCCAACCTAGCAGTTCGAAAGCACCTCCGGGTGCAAGTAGATAAATAGGGACCGCTTACCAGCGGGAAGGTAAATGGCGTTTCCGTGTGCGGCTCTGGCTCTGGCTCTGGCTCTGGCTCTGGCTCTGGCTCTGGCTCTGGCTCTGGCCAGAGCAGCGATGTCACGCTGGCCACGTGACCCGGAAGTGTCTCCGGACAGCGCTGGCCCCTGGCCTCTTAAGTGAGATGGGCGCACAACCCCAGAGTCTGTCAAGACTGGCCCGTACGGGCAGGGGTACCTTTACCTTTACCTTTAAGACCCCAAGGTGGTTGTCACCCATGGAAGCAAAGGCTCTGAAAAGACTCAATATGGAGGCCAAATGGCCAAAATATTGGGAGATATTAGAACAAGAAGGAGATAAACTGAAACTGCAGAGTTTTGAGAAATTAAAAGATAAAGTGCGAGACTGGCTTCATTACTATCAAATAAGAGAGGCCTATAATCTGGACAAAAAATTGGGCTTCCAGGTGGAAAAATCGAAATTGGAAACAGAATTGTTAGAACCTAAAACTAAGATTCTTTCAAGAATGTATAACTTGCTGTTAAAATGGAATACACAGGATGAAACAGTTAAATCAGCTATGATTAAATGGGCACAGGACATTGGTCATAACATTATGTTTGCTGACTGGGAAAAATTGTGGACCACTGGTATGAAGTTTACGGCATGCAATGCTTTAAGAGAGAATATTATGAAAATGATTTATAGGTGGTACATGACCCCAGTCAAGCTTGCTAAAATTTATCTAAAATTTGCCTGATAATAAATGTTGGAAATGTAAAGAAACTGAGGGTACATTCTTTCACCTTTGGTGGACGTGCCCAAAGATTAAGGCTTTCTGGGAGATGATATATAATGAACTGAAAAAGGTATTTAAATATACCTTCCTTAAGAAACCAGAGGCCTTTCTCCTGGGCATAGTCGGCCAATTGGTGTTAAAGAAAGATAGAACGTTTTTTATGTATGCAACAACAGCAGCAAGAATACTTATCGCAAAGCATTGGAAGACACAAGATTTGCCCACCTTGGAAGAATGGCAGATGCAAGTAATAGACTATATGGAGATGGCAGAAATGACCGGCAGAATCCGAGACCTGGGAGAAGAAGTGGTGGAAGAGGACTGAAAGAAGTTTAAAGACTATCTGCAGAAACACTGCAAACTTTATGAATGTTAAAGGGATGTTGGATATAAAAATAATATGGCATTAGTGATATAGGTTTAAAAACTATGTAAAAAGGTAATAGAAAAAGAGTGAAAGACTAAGTTATATTATGTCAAAAGTAAATAATATGTTAAAGGTGTTTAAACATAAGAAGGAAAGATCGGAGACATAATAGAATGATTTTAACAATTAGAAATGAGTTTTGAAAGAGGGTAAGGATTTGCTATATCTAATTGGGTGAAGAGGAACACAAAAAAGGGAGGCGTGAGGAAGTCAAGAAAGAAAGTTCTGTAAATATGAATTTAAAAGTTGGAATTTATTTTTTGACTTTTTCTTTTTTTGATGGGTGGAGTTTTCTTTTTTATGTATTTTTTTCGTCCTTTTTATGTGTGTTTGTGACTGTTTTTGTTTTCTTGCATTTTTGTGATTGTTATGCTTTTTCTGTTTCTTCTGTAAAACCAAATAAATATATTTTAATATATATATATATATATATATATATTTCAGGAGTGGAGAACCTCAGGCCCCGAGGCCAAATGTGGTGGCACTGCAGGTCTCTCTAACTGACACTTGGAACTCACCTCAGGGCTCAGATCCTCCCTAGATACATCATCTCGCCCGCCTGGCTTCACATCTTCCTCCAGTGGTTTTGCCTGGGTGGAATGTATCCTTGAACTCTGATAGTAATTCTAGGTTGTCTGGATGAGAGAACAAACTGGCATACTGTGCAAACGTTAAATTTACAAAATAAAAAAATTCCTTCCAGTAGCACCTTAAAGACCAACTAAGTTAGTTCTTGGTATGAGCTTTCGTGTGCATGCACACTTCTTCAGAAGTGTGCATGCACACGAAAGCTCATACCAAGAACTAACTTAGTTCGTCTTTAAGGTGCTACTGGAAGGAATTTTTTTATTTTGTTTTGACTATGGCAGACCAACACGGCTACCTATCTGTAGTTAAATTTACATTAATTGTTCCACCCTCTTTTGCTCTTGTCCCCAGCCACTACTGGCATAGAATTGTAGAGTGGGAAAGGACCCCAAGGATGCAAATATGACCTAATAGGCATTAATAAAACCTGGTGGGATTAAATGCATGACTGGAATGTAGAAATTATGGGATATAACTTGTTCAAAAGGAATAGAACAAACAGGAAGGAAGGAGTAGCAAAATTATATGTAAAATATTTGTATACTTGTGAAGAGATCCATGGCTTAGAGCATGGAAGGCAGTTTGAGAGAATATGAGTAAAATTGTAGGAGAGAGTTGCAATATCATCAGTTATATGATATGTTTTAATTAGATAGAAAGAATGGTTTTTTGGACCGAAGTTCACAATTCAGAAAAAGAACTCCTGCAAAACAAAGATAAACTTTTGCCTAAAATGTACAACCTGTTTTAGAATGCAAAACAAAACAAGAGCTAGTTAAAGCCTCAATGATGCACTGGGCAATAAATATAGGACACAACATAGATTTTAACCTCCGGGAGAAACTTTGGAAAAGCGACTTGAAATTTGCAGCATGTTTTTCTTTGAAAGAGAACTATCTGAAAATGATTCATAAATGGTATCTAACTCCGAGTAAAATTTACAAGACAGAATCAGATATGTGCTGGAAGTGTAAAGAGGTGGAGGGAATGTTCTTTCACATGTGGTGGACATGTAAAAGAGTATTGGGAAATGATTTATAATGAACTAAAAAAATGTTTAAAATTACTTTCCCCCAAAAGCCAGAGTCCTTTCTGCTGGGGATAACCCAGAATGAAATTCCCAGGTGTCAGAAAAGGTTATTCGTACACACAGCAACTGCAGCTTATGTTTTATTAGCCCCAAAATGGAAAGTGAGCGAAGTTCCAACTAAAGAGGAATGGCAACTCAAGTTGACAGAATATGCACAACTTGCAGATTTAACATACAGAATAAGACAGCAAGAAGAACATATGTTTAAAGAAGATTTTAAAAACATTTTTTGAATATATGGAAAATAACTGTACAGTGGAAAACTCTGGCAGCATTAAGTTAAATTCAGCAGAGTAAATAATTCTTGATGGATGTAATAGTGGAAAATTGATTTGAATGGTTATAGTAAAATATGCAGGACGCATATAATATGTGGGACGCAGGTGGCGCTGTGGGTTAAAGCCTCAGCGCCTAGGGCTTGCCAATCGAAAGGTCGGCGGTTCGAATCCCTGCGGCGGGGTGCGCTCCCGCTGCTCGGTCCCAGCGCCTGCCAACCTAGCAGTTCGAAAGCACCTCCGGGTGCAAGTAGATAAATAGGGACCGCTTACCAGCGGGAAGGTAAACGGCGTTTCCGTGTGCGGCTCTGGCTCTGGCTCTGGCTCTGGCCAGAGCAGCGATGTCACGCTGGCCACGTGACCCGGAAGTGTCTCCGGACAGCGCTGGCCCCTGGCCTCTTAAGTGAGATGGGCGCACAACCCCAGAGTCTGTCAAGACTGGCCCGTACGGGCAGGGGTACCTTTACCTTTTACCTTTTAGTAAAATATGCAGGGATGTAAGATGTCCAGAATGAACCATGGGAAGAGAAGAAAGGAAATCATTGGATATTTTATAGTTTGTAAAATGTTTATTTGAAATTGTAAAACAGAAAATGTAATAGAAAAATATTATTTTTTAAAAAAGGTAGGAGAGAGAAACAACAGTGACCTTCCTGTGGGTGTCTGCTATAGACCTCCAAGCCAGATGGAAGACTTGTATGACGCCTTCCTAGAGCAGATTTCCAGACATTCCAAAATGAGCAATAGTTATGGGAGACTCAAACTCTGCCAAGAATTTAAGGTTCAATTAATTCTTCCATTTCCTCACTGACAATTCCATTACCCAGATTGTGGAAGGAGCAACAAGGGGATCATCTATCTTGGACCTGGTCCTCAGCAACAGGGAGGAGCTCATCAATGAAGTGGAAGTATTGGGAAACTTGGGAGGAAGTGATCATGTTCTCTGGGGTTTCATGTTACACGGGCAAGGGAAAGCTGAGTGTAGTAAGACATGCACTCAATTTTAAGGGTAGTTTCAAAAAACTTAAGTAGCTACTGGTCAGAAATTCTCAGAGTCCAAGATGGATGGGAGTTTCTTAAAGGTGAAATGCAGACAATTCCAAAAAGAAAGGAAGTGGGAGACATCTAAAGAAACCATTGTGGCAGCATAAGAAGCTGCTGCCGGTCTGCTGTGAGTTTGTGGGGAGGACCGCTCCCCCTTGAAGCCCATTTTCCACCTTGGGCTTGGGGGCGGGCCCCATACTCCACCACAGCATACAAGGCTCCAAGGAGGCCCGGGACATTGCTGCTGCCACTCTGCCGTGAGTTTGTGGGGAGGACCGCTCCCCCTTGAAGCCCATTTTCCACCTTGGGCCTTGCAGTGATTTTTAGGAAGTCACTAGCTTGCATCAGGTGTCCTACTGGGAAGACCCAGTTCTCTGAGTGCATGTTCTGGAAGTTGGGCAATAGGGGCAGTACAGGATTCCTTTTGGTGTACCGACCTCCCCACTGCGCCAAGGATCCCCTGCCTGAGCTGCTTCAGGTCGTGGTGGATGTTATCTTTTGACATCTGAGGCCTCCTCACAAACACTTGACCACACTAAATGTGGATGTACTGCTCTGACACAGAGCTGTGATAATTGCATTTGTAGCAGACCTCTCCTCCAGGGGGCATTTTGATGGGCTACGTGTGTTGTCAGGGTAGAATACCCTCCTTGCTAACATGTTAGGCTGCTTGAAAATGTTTGCTTAATTATATAAGAATTTTGCCAATGCTTATGTGGAAAGACAGGCAAATCTGCCAATTTCAGTTTCTCTCAGATTCTTATCCCTGTCACACACCCCATCTTAAATTTCATTCTCAACATTTCTGCATCAGTTGTGATCCCCCCCCTTTTTAATTATCAAAATTTTGTCTACAAATTATATTTTCCCTAATGGAATACATGTTTGTATGTTACTTCCAATGTACACATGTTTGTTTTTTATGCTTCCTCCTTATTGTATGCATTTTGCAAATAGTTAATCCAAAAGCTGCTATTCCCGCAACTGGTATACTCCTTTCTTCCCTGCCGCTGATTTATGGCCAATTGTCCTTATCTTTCCTTTGTGGATAACAGAGGTTAGGGAGGACTTTGCTCCATATTTTCAAAGCGTAGTGTTCCCCTCCCCTCCCCTCTCCGTTCCTTTCTCTCACACACGTAGTTCCAGTTTTGTTAAATTCCACATTATATTCCAATTTCTTCCTTTCTCATTTGTATTGATATTTTTTTAAAAAAACTTGTATTCCAGGGAGGGTTCTTGTATCATAAATGCAGAGAAAATCTTTGATATAAGCAAACCGTAGGCTCCCCTCCTCCCATTGTCTCTTTCACCGAATGAAATCCTCTCTCAATCCAAACCTTTTAAATCCTTGTGGCTGGGTTCATTTTTGCAGTTTCTTATCTCACCGTCTCTAGCACACACCTGAGCCAACAGTGTGACGCGGCAGCTAAAAAAGCCAATGCAATTCTGGGCTGCATCAATAGGAGTATTGCATCTAGATCAAGGGAAGTAATAGTGCCACTGTATTCTGCTCTGGTCAGACCTCACCTGGAGTACTGTGTCCAGTTCTGGGCACCACAGTTCAAGAAGGACACTGACAAACTGGAACGGGTCCAAAGGAGGGCAACCAAAATGGTCAAAGGCCTGGAAACGATGCCTTATGAGGAACAGCTAAGGGAGCTGGGCATGTTTAGCCTGGAGAAGAGGAGGTTAAGGGGTGATTTGATAGCCATGTTCAAATATATAAAAGGATGTCACATAGAGGAGGGAGAAAGGTTGTTTTCTGCTGCTCCAGAGAAGCGGACACGGAGCAATGGATCCAAACTACAAGAAAGAAGATTCCACCTAAACATTAGGAAGAACTTCCTGACAGTAAGAGCTGTTTGACAGTGGAATTTGCTGCCAAGGAGTGTGGTGGAGTCTCCTTCTTTGGAGGTCTTTAAGCAGAGGCTTGACAACCATATGTCAGGAGTGCTCTGATGGTGTTTCCTGCTTGGCAGGGGGTTGGACTTGATGGCCCTTGTGGTCTCTTCCAACTCTATGATTCTATGATTCTATGATTCTATGTAGTTTACTCCAATTAAAAAAAAAATTATCAAAATAACCTGTGCTTCCATGAAACGGGATTGAGGGGTCGCAGCAGCCAGAGTGTTCCATGCAGCCAGTGCCTTTGCCTGCCCTCACATTCCATAGGGGATCAAGCGAGTGCCAGACCACCAGGCAAACTACAGGTGAGAGCCGAGAATAATTTTCTGATTATCTCTGTCTGTCTCTCTCCGTGGTGTTGGGAGAGGCGTCCATCCCCTGGTGCAGAGGAAACAGGAAGCTTAGAAGTCCTGAAAAGAGTGAGGACTAAGCAATACTACCAAACTTTCTCCAAAAATTATGGAAATATTTAGGGCATGTTTAGAAAAAAATGAACTCATTATGAGGTGTGGTAAGGGGAAAGCTCAACCTGTCACTAGTTCCCACTCACCCATCAGTTGCATTCAGTGGACAACAAAGAAGCATGAAATGCACTGTCAGATTGTATTGGTCCACCTAGCCCAGTATTGTCCACACTGACTGGCAACAGCTCTCCAAGATTTCAGGCCCTTGCCTGGAGTTGCTGGGGATTGAACATGTGACTTCCTGGATGTGAAGCAGGTGCTTTCAGCACCTGAGATGTGTGTTGTCAGGACCCACACTATTCCTGGGTATATAATATGCTTTCATTGTTTTAATTCTCAATTCTATATGGTTGTAACCCTCCGTGTGAACTTCTCCTTCACCTTGCAAACTGCATTAAGCCACGTTGAAATATGTGGAGGTGAGGGCACTTGCCTCTATATAGCATAAAATAATATCCCAGTGAGTATAAAACTCCTAATGGCTAAAGTTTTACAGATGACATTTTATCCTATTGCTAAAGCAGTGCTCATATACTCTGTGGAACTGCTGAATGAGTTACACTGACGACATCTTGGGGAAAGAGTTTTGCACCCTCTCTTTCTGACAGCAGTGCTTCATTGCTAGAATCCATGGTTGTTTTACACAGTTATCAGGATGTCTTAGAGGGTATTAAGGTCAGATTAAAGTGTTATATAGCATATTGAGCTAAAATTCAAGTGTTGAATAATAGTCCTGAAATTGCTACATATATGTTTTTCACTTTGAGTTTATATTTTAATAGCAGAAGCCAGAATACTTTGACATCAACAGGATTAGGAAAATAGCTGAACAGAAAAGCTGGATGGGTTTGAAGAAGTGAGGCGCTCAGCACTTTTCTTAATCCTGCACAAAGCCATTTTGACAGATAGAAAAACAAGAATATTAAGTGGGCAGGGGTGTCTCTAACTATTAAGAAGCTATTTTATTATTATATTAAAGGTAAAGGTAAAGGTACCCCTGCCCATACGGGCCAGTCTTGACAGACTCTGGGGTTGTGCGCCCATCTCACTTAAGAGGCCAGGGGCCAGCGCTGTCCGGAGACACTTCCGGGTCACGTGGCCAGCATGACATCGCTGCTCTGGCGAGCCAGAGCCGCACACGAAAACGCCGTTTACCTTCCCGCTGGTAAGCGGTCCCTATTTATCTACTTGCACCCGGAGGTGCTTTCGAACTGCTAGGTTGGCAGGCGCTGGGACCGAGCAGCGGGAGCGCACCCCGCCGCAGGGATTCGAACCGCCGACCTTTCGATCGGCAAGTCCTAGGCGCTGAGGCTTTAACCCACAGCGCCACCTGCGTCCCTATATTAAAAGGTTATAAATCAGGCCTCTGGGGGAAAAGATTATGGTTGCAGTTCTAAAGAAACTTCCTTGTGCCATCAGCTGATGAGCAGGAGGGCAGCCTTTGATTCTCCTTTGCCTTCAGCCAATGAAGTTTAACACCCACCCCCCATCACCTGTCAAGGAGGCATTAAATCCTGCTCAGTTTGTGCTCCTTTTTCCAGAGAGGGAACAGGTATGTGGAAGCCAAATAAAGGCTTTTGTCTTGTGCTACCCAAAGCTGAGGGCAAGAGGAGAGAGAAGTGCTTTTCCCTATGATTGGTGCATCCCCAGGCTAGCAATGTCTCCTCTGCTGCACTTCACAAGTGCTCACCAGCTTGCAGGCTGCTGGGTGCGTGGGAACCTTGCACAAGGGCTTTTGGCTGGTCAGCAGGACAGCTCCCCTGTCAATCATGCAATGTCATGTGAGGGACAATGCCAGCCAGATTTGCATCACCAATGGCTGATCCTGCAGAGCCACCAAGTTTCCCCATCCCTGATCTCAGCAACAATCAGGAAGCGGCTTAACAACTGGAGAACACATGCTGTGAGGGGGGAGAAACTCATCTGGCCACCAGGCAATGGCTTTCCCCTCCTGCCTTCCCCAGATCCCAGCCCCAGGAGCCTTTCCCAGACTATGACTTTGAGAAGAGTAGAAGCAGCTGGGAAGAGAGAGCTAAGCCTTATAAATCTGTTTCCTCCTATGCAAGTGAATGTTCCCTTAAAGTTCTGCACAGACAGCATCATAACCTGTATCCGACAACATCACCATCAACACAGGATTGCTTGTAGGGCTGTGGTCTCTGAGGAACATACCTCCATCTTTAGTAAGGATGCCCTCAGGCTTCATTCTTCTGGTTACAAGTATACTGAGAACTACCTAAAAAAATTAAATCACTTGTTCACACACACACACACACACACACACACACACCATCATTACAGAATACTCATGGTTATGATGTTTGCCAATTCCATAATTAGATGGAGGTCAAAGAAACAAGGATTTGTTGCGACCTCATCCTGTGAGGCAGAATATGGGACCCTGTCGCTAGCATGCAATGAAATCATGTGGTTTATACAGATACTAAAAGATCTAGATTGTAAAGTAGATTTGCCTATTCAAGTATATGAAGATAGTCAATCGTGCATTGCATTAGCGGGCTCGGAAATAATGAAATCTGCATCAAAACATATTGCTATTCACCATGTAAATGTTAGAGATTGTGTACAGAATGGGGTAATCAAACTGGAGTATTGTCAATCACAAGGTAATATTGCTGATTTGTTTACCAAGCCTTTGCCAACAACATGTCATAATGAATTGATGACAAAACTGGGTTTATGTTTATAGTGTATGTATGTTTTGTTTTCTGTTGGGGCTTTTTGCATTTAAGAAACAGAAGGGGTGTCACGGCTAAAAATTGGCCACTGTTTCTTTAATGCTAAAAGAACTAAGTCAGCATGAGCCAGCGGCCTACAATGACTCATGCAACCTTTCACCAAATTGTACCTGTATATATAGAGTGGTCAATGTAAGTGTTGGGTGTGGGTTGGTTGGATGGTAGAAAGCTGGTTGCGTTTGGTGTGTGTAAAAGCTGTCGGTCGTAGTTGGAGAAGAAGACTTTTTAAGGATAAAAGAAGCAATACTCTGCAAGAATACTCTTTCTCAAAGACTCTTTTGTGCCAACTAAGGTCTGAGGACTAGGCAAAGGACCAAAAAGGAGGTCAGAACCTTTTCTTTTTCAAATATTGACAGCATTGTGGGTTTCCACATACCATCACCACTTGGGTGGTGAGGACAATTGTCAAGAGGCAAGCATGGAAGATGCCCAAAATGGGCCTCATCCCCACAAAGCATGTTAGGAAGAAAATGAAATGATTCAGCTCAGCCCTGCTTTCAATTCTTGGCAAGCCTCTCTGCATGACTATTCCGTTGTCAAATATGACCATATCCCAGAGGTGTTTTGCTTGCCATAAATTCTACATTAGACCAAATACCACTATCCCCTAGCGTAGTCCTTGCTTTCATGTAGAAAAGGTCAGGCCAGCTAGCAGACAGTATATTAACCAAAGCAATAAGTATTGTCATTTATTTTTAGACTAAAGTTGCAACTAACTAACTAACCTGGGGCACTTTAGTTCCTAGAAAAGAGGTTTCTTTATTCTTTCTTCATTGCATTAAGCATGGATTGAAGCTGGGAAGCAGAGCTCTGAGCCCTAATAACTATCCATTGGCAAGGTTTCGGTTGCACTTTGAAGAGAGCAGCTAATTTGGCACTGTGCTGATGAATTCTCTCTTTTGACCATTTGCCATCAGGTGATGAGAAAATAAATCGCATTTTGAAACTGGAAAGAGAAGACAAAATTTCAGTGAAATTTTCATGGGTGGGTGCACTTACCTTACATTCACCAGTGGTCTGCACTATGTAATCTCCCTGTCTTCCCGTGCCTGAATAAAAGTCCAGGGGAAGACGTTGGGTTGTTGCTGTGCAGACAAATCTATCCTCCAGTGTTGGAGGACAGAACTGTGTGTGCCTCATGGCCTGGCCTGGCCTCTCGACTGGCTCATGCTACCTCATGCTACCGGGGCGGGGGGGCTGCTGTCCTGTTGCCAGCACTGAAGTAAGAGCCAGGTAGTTTCTGCACATGCAGCTGGGCTGACTGGCTGGATAGAATCCTGTGGAGCCAGTGTGGTGTAGTGGTTAAGAGCGGTAGTCTCGTAATCTGGGGAACCGGGTTCGCGTCTCCACTCCTCCACATGCAGCTGCTGGGTGACCTTGGGCCAGTCACACTTCTTTGAAGTCTCTCAGCCTCACTCACCTCACAGAGTGTTTGTTGTGGGGGAGGAAGGGAAAGGAGAATGTTAGCCGCTTTGAGACTCCTTAAAGGGAGTGAAAGGCGGGATATCAAATCCAAACTCTTCTTCTTCTTCTTCTTCTGTCTTGTTCTTCACCTTCAGGCACCAAAATGTCCTAGGTCAGCCTTGACTAGAATACAGGATATTCTAATTAAATTGAATTAATTCCTGGCGAATGGGAAAAGTTGAGAGAATAAGTCAACTCTTTAGAAACATAAAATGCACAGGTGCCAGGAAATGAGAGTTTAGGCTAGAACTCCATGAAAGCTCTTGAATTGGATTTCTTTTAGCACACAGGACTGTTTTTTTGCTTCATCACGCCACAGCTTTCCATACTATGACATTGACCTTTTCTATGCCTGATTGCACCATTGAGCCAAACCCATCCATTAGTTTCCTGAATTACTTCTAGATGCCTAAGCAAAAGTGTAACTATTTCATACATCCTATTTATCTTGCCCCAATTTTGTGCTTTTTAACAATCACTCCAAAAAGTCGCATTTATTTTACATTTACCTTTTAAAAAATCTAGGGAAAGGGTACCTAGGGATAAAAAGGGATGCTTAAAAGCAATTAAAAGCAGCCACCCACCCCCACGTGACAACTTGGAAGTTGGAGCTCTCACAGTTCCACCTCCCCATCTCTCTGCCTCATTCACCTGCCACCAGCAGAGCAGCCACACAGGTCCCATTGGGAAGGGAAGGAAATGCAGCTTCTTTGTATTTTCAAGGATGCTTTTGGATTCTAAGCTTCCATGGTGGCCTCTTATAGGAGGAGGGAGGAAAAAGAGGAAGTCAGAAGAGAAGTAGTGGATGTTCCTGGGTTTTGGTGGAAAACACATTCTTGTTTTCCCACCACATGCTCTGGAAGTTGAATCAACCTCTGGAAGGTCTGGCCACTACTTGGCTGGTGCCAAGAGGGGGGTTGTTCATCTGATACGATGAAGGAGACGCAGGACAGGAAGTGGGGCATGTTAGAATTCCTGCTCCATGATTGGTCATGGGATTTTTGGCTATCACATGACGGTGTGTGTTTTGACTCCACAAAGTGGGAAGTGACGGAGACAGGATGTTTGTGTTTCTGTGTTCTGTGAAGTGGGACTGTTTTTTCTCTTTGCTGTCTGATGCTAGAGAGACAGAGCCATGCTGCAGTGTTCCGCGTGTGTTTATATGTAAATAAAGTAGATTAGCCAAAATGCTGAGTTGCTGAGGTCTGTTATGCAAACTTCAAAGACTCTGCAGATCCCTAAGTATGCCGATGTCTGTTGGCATAGGTCGCTGTGATGTTCAGGCTGAAGAAAGCTTTTGAAGCTCCCGAACGAATGACGAGGAGGGAGAGAACATGCCAGTCGGGCATGTGTCTCTACCAGGGTCCTACTCAAGAGTAGGACGAGCTCCTGACAGGGCAGACCCCCATAGGCCTGTTGATCTGATGCTGATGCTGCTTTGATAAGCCTCGCCGCCCCCAAAACCCCACTGCATATGTAACCCCACCATATTTCATGAGATGGGGGTTACTAAATTTCAGGGGATGAAGTCTTTAAAATGACTGGGCACAGCTCTTTGCTGATATTCAAGACCAGAGACGGATCCCCAAAGCATTCATGCAAATCAAAATGCACAGAGTTAGCACAAGCCTAATACGACTTGACTAAGCTAATAAATTATAGCTCCCTTTCCTTTGCCTATTGCTTTCCATAATGAGAATATATCATGGTAATCACCCGGCCTTGCGGAGGGGTCAGTCACATTTGTCCCCCTGCCAGCTAATTAACTCCTTGCTGCCGTAAGCATCACTTGAGCAATGAATCTGACAGATGATGGAGGGTTCTTGTTACCAACGATGACAGCAATTTTGCTTTGCTGATTTAAAGCTTCGTATGGCTATTGACAGGCATATGTGTGTGTGGCTGGAGATCTATGAGTAATGAGGTTAAGCCCAAAAAGGAGTGGCACATACGATGAACTGCTGAGGGTGGCTTTGCATATACCAACTAGCGCTGTGCCAGTGATTTGGACTTAGGGATTTTTGGGGGTCATTTGCAGTGAGGTGCTGCTGGAGGGTGGAATGGGAGCAGAGGGCAAAAATAAATTGCAGTTGAAAATTGGGAAAGGGGGAGGACAGACCTTTTGGGACTTGAGTAACAAGCTCAGTTGGCAGAGCATGAGGCTCTTCATCTCAGGATCGTGGGGTCAAGCCCCGAGTTGGGCAAAAGATTTCTGCCCTGCAGGGGGTTGGACTAGATGACCATCATGGTCCATTCCAACTCTACAATTCTATGATTATAAGGAGCTGATCTCCTATATTTCAACAGTGGCCCAAAACACAATTACCAAATAGTGGAAAACTTTTGATCTCAATAATCTGGACTGTTGACATTCCGAGACGTGCCAAACCTCCCTCCCTGAAAATATCACATGGAAGCTAAAGGTGTCCAGGGGCCAAAATTCTCAAGGCCACTTTTCTGCCATTGGGGCTGATTTTATTTTATGTACAAACACAGCAGCGCAGCAGCATCAGGTCCTACAGTGTCTGGACTGAGTATTGTTCAAGGTTATTATTATTTTTAAATCTTCTTTTATCAAATAAAAAAGATGGCAATTCTTTTTATTTTGACCACAGACCCCTTCAGAATTCTAGACAACATATCCTTTTCCTCTTGGTCTGTTGTACTATGGACTGAGTAAATCACAAAGTTGGCTCCTACATTCCTTTATTGGCAATTGTGCCAATTTACTCTTTTTAAAAATGCTCATTTTTCTTTCATTTCTTTCCCCCCTGTTATTATTATTATTTCCCTGTTGTTATTAAAATTCAGTTAAAAATATTTTGGGGGAAGGAAACTATGTGAAATCTGGGGGGCTTTGTGCTTACTTTAATAATGGTATGAGGTAGCTGAGGGAATGGTGGTGATATTTTACAGCCTCTCCAGCAGTGTTTGTTTCCTGCCACTGATATCATGAGGTTCTCCCAGGAATTTGGGCAGTTGGTGAGACTGCCTGTGAGTGCCTTCCTTCCTTCCTTCCTTCCTTCCTTCCTTCCTTCCTTCCTTCCCCTGCAGTCTTTTATCACAGTGTTCCATCACACAGCTTCTGGAACATGCAGTAGCCTTGTCTGATACAATTTGGGGTGGGCAGAAGCAACACTCTGGTGAATGGCAGGCCACATGATATTTATTTAATAAATAATCAAATCCATTTTTAAAAAGGAACAATAACAGTCTATTAAAAATGCACAGCAACAAACTGCTGAATGACAATTACTAATAGCAGCAGCAGCAACCAGGTCTCTCCTCTTCCAAGTGTCCTCCAAAAAGGTGTGTGTGCGTCGGGAGAGAATTCCACATACAAGGAGTCATTGTGGAATGAGCCCTTTCTCTGGCTCTCTCACACATGTAGCAACCACCATGAGGTCTTCAACCACTGATCTTTGAGCATTTGCAGGCTGGCATGGGCAGCATCAGATTTAGGGTGATGTGGGTGGTTCCTTCACACAAAGCACTGAGCTGAGGGGGTGCAAAATTGAGAAGCTCCATACCTGAGAAGATCCCTTTGGGGGCACGAGATTTTGGTCTCACTCAACGTGTTATATTCCCAAAGACTAGAATCATAGAATCATAGAATCATAGAATCATAGAGTTGGAAGAGACCACAAGGGCCATCGAGTCCAACCCCCTGCCAAGCAGGAAACACCATCAGAGCACTCCTGACATATGGTTGTCAAGCCTCTGCTTAAAGACCTCCAAAGAAGGAGACTCCACCACACTCCTTGGCAGCAAATTCCACTGTCAAACAGCTCTTACTGTCAGGAAGTTCTTCCTAATGTTTAGGTGGAATCTTCTTTCTTGTAGTTTGGATCCATTGCTCCATGTCCGCTTCTCTGGAGCAGCAGAAAACAACCTTTCTCCCTCCTCTATGTGACATCCTTTTATATATTTGAACATGGCTATCATATCACCCCTTAACCTCCTCTTCTCCAGGCTAAACATGCCCAGCTCCCTTAGCCGTTCCTCATAAGGCATCGTTTCCAAGCCTTTGACCATTTTGGTTGCCCTCCTCTGGACACATTCCAGTTTGTCAGTGTCCTTCTTGAACTGTGGTGCCCAGAACTGGACACAGTACTCCAGGTGAGGTCTGACCAGAGCAGAATACAGTGGCACTATTACTTCCCTTGATCTAGATGCTATACTCCTATTGATGCAGCCCAGAATTGCATTGGCTTTTTTAGCTGCCGCGTCACACTGTTGGCTCATGTCAAGTTTGTGGTCAACCAAGACTCCTAGATCCTTTTCACATGTACTGCTCTCAAGCCAGGTGTCACCCATCTTGTATTTGTGCCTCTCAATTTTTTTATTTTTATTTTTTTTTTTTTTGCCCAAGTGCAATACTTTACATTTCTCCCTCTTAAAATTCATCTTGTTTGTTTTGGCCCAGTTCTCTAATCTGTCAAGGTCGTTTGAAGTGTGATCCTGTCCTCTGGGGTGTTAGCCACCCCTCCCACTTTGGTGTCATCTGCAAATTTGATCAGGATGCCCTTGAGTCCATCATCCAAGTCGTTGATAAAGATGTTGAATAAGACGGGGCCCAAGACAGAACCCTGTGGCACCCCACTAGTCACTCTTCTCCAGGATGAAGAGGAACCATTGATGAGCACCCTTTGGGTTCGGTCAGTCAGCCAGTTACAAATCCACTGAGTGGTAGCATAGTCAAGTCCGCATTTTACCAGCTTCTTTACAAGAATATCATGGGGCACCTTGTCAAATGCCTTGCTGAAATCAAGGTAGGCTACATCCACTGCGTTCCCTTCATCTACCAGGTTTGTAATTCTGTCAAAAAACGAGATCAGGTTAGTCTGACATGACTTATTTTTCAGAAATCCATGCTGACTATTGGTGATCAGAGCATTCCTTTCTAGGTGCTCACAGACTGTTTGCTTAATGATCTGCTCCAGAATCTTCCCTGGTATTGATGTCAGACTGACTGGGCGGTAATTATTTGGGTCCTCTCTTTTCCCCTTTTTGAAAATAGGGACAACATTTGCCCTCCTCCAGTCTGCCGGGACTTCGCCTGTTCTCCAGGAATTCTCAAAGTTGACTGCCAGTGGTTCTGAGATCACATCTGTCAGTTCTTTTAATACTCTTGGATGCAGTTCATCTGGCCCTGGAGACTTGAATACATCTAAACTAGCCAAGTATTATTGTACTATCTCCTTAGTTATTCTGGGCTGTGTTTCCTCTGCTGAATCATTTGCTCCAAATTCTTCAGGTCGGGCATTGTCTTCTTTATCGGAGAAGACTGAGGCAAAGAAGGCATTGAGGAGTTCAGACCTTTCTGTGTCCCCTGTTTGCATTTCACCATCTTCTCCTCTGAGTGACCCCACTGTTTCTTTGTTCTTCCTTTTGCTACGAACATACCCATAAATAAGAACCTTTTTTGTTGCTTTTAACCTCTCTAGCAAGCCTGCTCCTGGATGTGGGAGCAGTCATTAACAGTCATCCCCTCCCTAGTTTCTGAGTGTGGGGAATTGAGAGAGAAATTGTCTAGGTGGGAATGTGAAAATGTTTGGGACAAACAATGAAAGGAAATAGGTGAAGGCAGGAACTGGTATCTGAATGATGCAGCAAGACTTTGTAAAGTTTTGGCCCCTAGCAGGGAGATGGTGTCTCAGACACCAGACAGCAAAATGTCTTGGTTCGGCAATGGCTCCTTGAGAAGAAAATCCCACAGCTGTGCAGCCCTTGCTGAGACATGTTAATGTTTGCTTGCTTGCCCCTCTTCAAGTTCCTCGGACATTTTATTCAAGCAGGTACCAAATAGGTGGAACTGGATGGCTTCTGGGAAGGAGCAAGTAATAAAGCAAAGTTAAATTTCCCTATAACACATGAGGTTATAATGCTAATGGCTGCAGGTTCATGCACTGCAATTCACTAACACAAATGAGATTAGGGCATTTGCAAATTCTGTTGACTCATCCAAAATGGCAAGTTATTAGATTAGCAAAAACCTCACTCAGCCGCTGGGTACACAAACCTTCCTTCGGTCATTCTGAACGACTGATACAGAATGTATCTATCCTTTTATTCCAGCATAATGAAATTACTGGCTTTCTGAAAAAGTAACCAGGCTCGCTGTGGTGCACTGAGGCATTTGAGTTCAATGCAGTTTGATGCTGTGATCTTCAGCTGAGCCAGTGAGGAGGCCATAAATGTGGTCAGGGTGGTAGGGGGAGTAAGAGTAGGGAGCAGAGAGAGAAGACTAAGCAGGGCTTTGTCCATGAAGAGAAATGTAACCCAAAATGAAATATGATGTGTATTTGAAGGTTCCTCTTTCAGATAAAACTTCTGGGTGTCAGGAGCCTCCAGCTCTGTGAGCAGGCTACCCCTCCCAGTGGGGTGAGACGCAAGAACGATAGTTTGGAGCATCCTCCTGTGCAGAAAAGGGCTGGGCTCTTAGACAAACTTGTGAGGTGGTCCATCTAGTCCAGTACTGTCTCACTGACTGGCAGTGGCTTTCCAGGGTTTGAGCCAGAGGTCTCTCCCAGTCCTATCTAGAGATACCAGGGACTGAACCTGGGACCTTTTGCATGCAGAGAAAATAATAATAATAATAATAATAATAATAATAATAATAATTTTTATTTATACCCCGCTCTCCCCAGCCAAGGTTGGGCTCAGGGCGGCTAACAAGCAATAATAAAAACAAGTTGAATGAATACAACTTAAAAACAAAATTAAAATACAACATTAAAATATTGAAACATTAAAATATTAAAATGTAGCCTCATCGCAGGAAGAAAAAGGAAAAGAAATAAGAAAGGGGGGGGAGGGAATCAAATTGGCTCCAAGCCAAAGGCCAGGCGGAACAACTCTGTCTTACAGGCCCTGCGGAAAGAAATCAGATCCTGCAGGGCCCTGGTCTCATGAGGCAGAGCATTCTACCAGGCCGGAGCCAGAGTTGAAAAGGCCCTGGCTCTGGTTGAAGCTAATCTAACTTCCTTAGGGCCCAGGACCACTAGAGTGTTACTATTTATGGACCGTGGGGCATACCGGGAGAGGCGGTCCCATAGGTACGAGGGTCCTAGGCCATGAAGGGCTTTAAAGGTCAAAAGCAGCACCTTAAATCTGACCCTGTACTCCACCGGGAGCCAGTGCAGCTGGAAAAGCACTGGGTGAATATGCTCCCATGGCAGGGACCCCGTGAGGAGCCTCGCTGCAGCATTCTGCACCCGCTGGGGTTTCTGGGACAGCTTCAAGGGCAGCCCCGCGTAGAGCGAATTGCAGTAGTCAAGCCTGGAGGTGACCGTCACATGGATCACTGTGGCCAGGTCGGGGTGGAAAAGGTAAGTGACCAACTGTTTGATGCGGCGAAGGTGGAAAAATGTTGCCTTGGCTGTTGCTGTAACCTGCGCCTCCATGGAAAGGGAGACCTCAAGGATTACACCCAAACTCTTAATGGAAGGCAATGGCACTAATTGGGCCCCCGCAAGAGAAGGGAGTTGGTCCCTCATCCCCATGCCATCCCGACCCAGCCATAGGACCTCTGTCTTTGAAGGATTTAGTTTCAATAGGCTCCCACGAAACCATCCAGCCACAGCTTCCAAGCATCTGGTCAGTGTGTTCGGGGCTGAGTCGGTGTGGCCATCCATCAGCAGATAGAGCTGAGTGTCATCAGCATATTGGTGACAGCCCAGCCCAAAGCTCCGGATAATCTGGGCAAGGGGGCGCATAAAGATGTTAAAAAGCATTGGGGAGAGGATTCGCATCCTGCGGCACTCCACACACCAAGGAGTGGCGCGACAACATCTCCTTCCCTAGCGCCACCCTCTGTCCCCGACCAGAGATAAAAGAGCACAGCCATTTACGGGCTATGCCCTGTATTCCCAGGTCGGCGAGGTGGTGGTCCAGAAGATCATGATTGACCATGTCAAAGGCTGCTGACAACTCTAAAAGAATCAGCATTCCTGACCCGCCTTGATCCAGCTGTCTATGGAGATCATCTGTTAGGGCAACCAGAGCCGTCTCGGTCCTGAAACCAGGACGGAAACCGGACTGAAATGGATCTAAAGCTGATGTTTCCTCCAGAAACTAACCAGATGCTCTGCCCCTGAACTTGACACATACCTATGGCTCATAGGGAAGGGAAAGTCACCTCCTGAGATATGTTGGACCCAGGTTGTATAAGGCTTTAAAGGTTTAAAGCCAAAAGGTTTCTATTTGACCCTTTAACTGGAGATGGACCCTGAGACCTATGGCAGATTAGATGTGTGCTGTTCCACTGACCTTTGCCCCCCGCCCCCTGCACACACAAGGTCTTGATGAGGGAGGTTCAAGTGATAGATGACAACTTGTCCAAGGACATCCAATGAGCTTCATTGTGGGGGTGGGTCAACATCCTAACTCCGTGGTAGTAGTAGCCTAAATGGTGCCTTCTGATGTTTTAGGTGACAACTCCTGCCATCCATTACCAGAGGCCGCTCTGCCAGGGGTGATAGGTGCTGTAGTCCAAAACATCTGGATGGCATCACATTGGCTACCCCAGCTTTAACCATTATACCACAGGAGACAAAGGACTCGTCCTTATCTTACTTTGTATACAACTGATAGGCAAAATTGTGATGGTTTGGTTATGCATGCAGAAGGTGGAGCTGCTTAAATACCCAGTGAGGGGGAACAAGTTTTTTGAGAAATCTGTGCATCCAAAGTAAAGCACAGTATCAACAAATTTTGAGGGTTCAAGGGTGTTGAGTCCTCCAGATGTCAGCAATTTGACGCACTATTGCAAAGTACTTCACCTTTGCTCAGACATCTTCACATTGTAATGAGGCAATATACTAAAATGTCATATTTGCATTACATTGGCATACAACAATTGAAAGCATGCTGCTTAAAAATGCCAACCTTTTATCTACCCAGCATGGCACAATCTCAAGAGACAGCAAGTTAAAGCTTCAAAGAAGAGTGAGAAGCAGCCTAACAATGAAGATCTGAGTGCATTGTGATTTCAAAGGAGGCATCATCCATGCAAAATGGAGTGGTTGCTGGTATTCAAGGTTTGGGTGATATTCCAAGTGCATCTCCTTCTCTTTGTGTCTCTCTTTCCACTATATATACATCAGAGATTGTTAAGCAGCTTAGTGTGTGGGACTAATAAATACTGTAAGGGACGCGGGTGGCGCTGTGGGTTAAACCACAGAGCCTAGGGCTTGCCAATCAGAAGGTTAGCGGTTTGAATCCCCGTGACGGGGTGAGCTCCCGTTGCTCGGTCCCTGCTCCTGCCAAGCTAGCAGTTCAAAAGCACAAAGTGCAAGTAGATAAATACTTCCAGCAGGAAGGTAAATCTTACTTTGCAGCTTCCATTGCATCCGCTAGCTCTCGCCCGGCACAACTTTTTAGAATAATTAGGTCAATAACGTCCTTAGGAGGACAACCAAATTTAAGCACAAATTTGACCCACAGCTGTGAGGCATTCACGAGTTTTTTTACGGAGTCCTATTGCTCCGACGTGACCTCCCTGCCAATTTAGATAAAGTGACTGAACTGGAGGCCCCTCGACTGACTTCAGGTCCGGTGTTGGACCATTTCGATCGGATACTCCCTACTGATATGGATAGATTCCTCCAAGTTGGTAGGCCCACCACCTGCCTCCTTGATCCGTGCCCGTCTTGGCTGATTAGGGAGTGTCCAGATGTCGCACGGACCCCCCTGGTTGAAATTATCAATTTGTCCCTTGACACGGGGACATTCCCAGGGGAACTGAAGGAAGCACTGGTGTGTCCACTCTTTAAAAAAACTTCATTAGATCCCTTAGACCTATCCAATTACCGCCCAGTTTCAAATCTTCCATACCTGGGTAAAGTAATTGAGAGAGCGGTTGCTGAACAGCTTGGTAGGTTTCTGGAGGAAACATCAGCATTAGATTCATTTCAGTCCGGTTTCCGTCCTGGTTTTGGGACGGAGATGGCTCTGGTTGCCCTAACAGATGATCTCCGTAGACAACTGGATCGAGGTGGGTCAGGACTGCTGATCCTTTTAGATTTGTCAGCAGCCTTTGACATGGTCGATCATGATCTTCTGGACAACCGCCTCGCAGACGTGGGGATACAGGGCATAGCCCGTAACTGGTTGTGCTCTTTTATCTCTGGTCGGGGACAGAGGGTGGCACTAGGGAGGGAAATGTCGTCGTGCCACTCCTTGGTGTGTGGAGTGCCACAGGGCGCAATTCTCTCCCCAATGCTTTTTAACATCTTTATGCGCCCCCTTGCCCAGATTATCCGGAGCTTTGGGCTGGGCTGTCACCAATATGCTGATGACACTCAGCTCTATCTGCTGATGGATGGCCACACCGACTCGACCCCGAACACACTGACCAGATGCTTGGAAGCTGTGGCTGGATGGTTTCGTGGGAGCCGATTGAAACTAAATCCTTCAAAGACAGAGGTCCTATGGCTAGGTCGGGATGGCATGGGGATGAGGGACCAACTCCCTTCTCTTGCGGGGGCCCAATTAGTGCCATTGCCTTCTGTTAAGAGTTTGGGTGTAATCCTTGAGGCCTCCCTTTCCATGGAGGCGTAGGTTACAGCAACTGCCAAGGCGACATTTTCCCACCTTCGCCGCATTAAGCAGTTGGTCCCTTACCTTTCCCGCCCTGACTTGGCCACAGTGATCCATGCAATGGTCACCTCCAGGCTTGACTACTGTAATTTGCTCTACGCGGGGCTGCCCTTGAAGCTGTCCCAGAAACTCCAGCGGGTACAGAATGCTGCAGCGAGGCTCCTCACGGGGTCTCTGCCATGGGAGCATATTCACCCAGTGCTTTTCAAGCTGCACTGGCTCCCGGTGGAGTACAGGGTCAGATTTAAGGTGCTGCTTTTGACCTTTAAAGCCCTTCACGGCCTAGGACCCTCGTACCTACGGGACCGCCTCTCCCGGTATGCCCCACGGAGAGCCTCAAGGTCCATAAATAACAACACCCTAGAGGTCCCGGGCCCTAAGGAAGTTAGATTGGCTTCGACCAGAGCCAGGGCCTTTTCAACTCTGGCTCCGGCCTGGTAGAATGCTCTGCCTCATGAGACCAGGGCCCTGCAGGATCTGATTTCTTTCCGCAGGGCCTGTAAGACAGAGTTGTTCCACCTGGCCTTTGGCTTGGAACCAATTTGATCCCCTCCCTCCCCCCCCTCTCTTTTTTTCTTCTTTTCCTTCTCCTCCTGCGATGAGGCTACATTTTAATATTTTAATGTTCCATTATTTTAATGTTGTATTTTATTTTTGTTTTTAAGTTTGTAATCATTCATCTTGTTTTTATTATTGCTTGTAAGCCGCTCTGAGCCCGGCCTTGGCTGGGGAGGGCGGGGTATAAATAAAAAATCATTATTATTATTATTATTATTAAATGGTATTTCTGTGCGCTGCTCTGGTTTGCCAGAAGTGGCTTAGTCATGCTGGCCACATGACCCGGAAGCTGTACGCCGGCTCCCTCGGCCAATAAGGCGAGATGAGCGCCGCAACCCCAGAGTCGGCCACGACTGGACCTAATGATCAGGGGTCCCTTTACCTTAAGAAATACTGTCCACAGGGGAAAAGCAGCTGTTGTGTCTAAGCAGGTCTGCTGATATTTATATCTTGTTATGTACTGAGCTGAATCCTAGAACAATAGGACTCCGAGTATATTTCACTGGTGACGAGGATATGATCCCGCTGAGCTATCCGCCACGCACAGCACCGCAGCACCACTGACTGCATCACACCCTGCATCCAGGCTTCAGCTCCGGGACACAAGAAACTCAGAATGGCAATTGACAGCAGCTTCTCGCCGTTCAACCCAGCATCTGGAGACTGGGAAGCGTACACCTCCCGTTTCACCTTCCTCCTAGAAGCCAAAGGGGTCACCGACGAAGAAAATGCCAAGAAGAGGGTGATATTCTTCAGCGTCTGCGGAGAGGAGACATTTGAAATTGCCCGGGCTCTCCTTGCACCTGAAGACGTCACTACCATTTCTTACAAAACAATAATGGAACGGCTGAAGGAGCACTTCTCGCTGCAGCCCTCTGTGGTAGCTTGCCAAAATGCCTTCTACGCAAAGTGGCAAGCCCCCGGGGAAATCATAACTGGGCTTGTGACCTCCCTCCGCCAAGCCGCCCAGTTCTGCAACTTCTTAGAGTTAGAGAATATGGCTGGACTATTTGGACTATAACAACATCATTTTAATGGGAGATATGAACGGGGTCGTATCAACTAACATGGATAAGTCACAAAGCCAAAATGTTACAAAAGATGGCAGACTACCAAAGACTTTTTTCGAAATGACAGACAATATGGACTTAATTGACATTTGGAGAACGAAGAACCCCTTGGGAAGAGAGGGAACATTTTTCTCTGAAGCCCAGCTGACCTGGACAAGAATCAACCAAATATGGATAACTAGAGGTCTGGCACCCAAGGTCAGAAAGGTGGAAATCTGCCCAAAGACCTGCTCCGACCATAATGCAACGAAGATGGACATGACACTACTACCAACCGGCTCCTTTAGATGGAAGATGAATGACAATTTGTTCAGAGATCAGGAGATAGCTGAGAAGGCCCAAAAAGCCTTGAAGGACTATTTTGAGATAAACATGAACACTACGGTGGAAAAAAGAACTATCTGGGACGCAAGTAAGGCTGTAATGAGGGGGTTCTTGATACAACAGAATGCTGTAAAGAAAAGGAGACAAAATGAGAGGAAAGACAAGATTTTAGAGAAAATTAAAGAATTGGAGAAGAAGTTAAGATCAAATCCGAAGTCACAGCCGATTCTGAGAGAAATCAAACTTCATCAAGCACAATATTCTAAATTGATAAACCAGGAAATAGAGTGGAAGATTAAATTAATGAAACAAAAAACTTTTGAATCGGCAAATAAATGTGGGAAACTGCTAGCTTGGCAGCTGAAGAGGAGACAAAAACTAAATACAGTTACAAACTTAGAAATTGAAGGAAGAAATATTCAGAACCCTGCGGAGATCAGAAAGTGCTTCCAGAGATATTTCAAAAGATTATATACTCAAGGGCCGCAAGATGAGGTTGAGATCAAACAATTTTTGGAAAAAAATGGACTAACAAAATTGTCACAAGAAAATAGATCAATCCTGAATTGCAAAATAACACGACAAGAGATTGAACAAGCCATTCAGAACATGCAATTGGGCAAATCCCCAGGGCCTGATGGGCTGACCTCCAAGTACTACAAGACACTAAAAGACTATCTGATACAACCACTGATGGAGGTCAGCAATGAAATTATGGAGGGGAAGAAGGCGCCGGAATCGTGGAAAGAAGCTTTTATCACATTGATACCAAAATCGGAAGCTGAAAAGACACAACTTAAGAACTATCATCCCATCTCCCTTTTAAATGTGGATTACAAAATATTCGCAGACGTTTTGGCAAGTAGACTCAAAAAAGTATTAAATGAAGTAATTCATAAAGACCAGGCAGGCTTTCTCCCAGGTAGACACTTATTTGCTAACACAAGGAATATTATTGACATTTTGGAACTTTTGCAAACAGACATAAATACAAAAGCAGTGTTAATTTTTATAGATGCGGAGAAGGCCTTTGACAATATCTCTTGGAAATTTATGAAGGGAAATTTAAAAGAAATGGGAGTGGGACAGGGTTTTGAGAATGGGATTGATGCTATATATTCAGAACAAAAAGCTAAATTGATAGTTAACAATGTGGTTACAGAAGAGTTTAAAATTGAAAAAGGAACACGACAAGGCTGCCCCATTTCCCCTCTGCTATTTATTTCGGTTCTGGAGGTGCTCTTGAACATGATTAGAGGGGACTGGTGTTGGTGGAAGGAATCCAGGTCGGAGTGAAACAATACAAACTTAAAGCTTTTGCAGATGACATAGTTTTGACCCTGCAGGAGCCAGAATCTAGTACGAAAAGAGTGTTACAATTGATTCAAGACTTTGGTCGGGTGGCGGGTTTTAAATTAAACAAACAGAAAACTAAGGTGTTGGGAAAAAATTTGACAGATACAGAGTCAGAACGGTTTCAGAGAGAGACAGAACTAACTGTGGTTAAAAAAGTAAAGTACCTAGGGGTAAACATAACTGCAAAAAATCTGAGTCGTTTTAAGGATAATTATGAAAAGTGTTGGTCAGAAATTAAGAGAGACTTAGATAGTTGGACAAAATTGAAACTTTCTTTGCTAGGCCGAATTGCTGCTATCAAGATGAATGTATTGCCAAAAATGTTGTTTTTGTTCCAAACATTGCAGATTGTGGACAAGACGGAGTGCTTCCGGAAGTGGCAGAGAGACATTTCTAAGTTTGTCTGGCAGGGCAAAAAGCCCAGAATTAAGTTTAAGATATTAACTGATGTGAAAGAAAGAGGGGGCTTTGCCCTGCCAGATCTAAAGTTGTACTATGAGGCCGCAGCTTTCTGCTGGCTAAAAGATTGGCTACTTCTCGAAGACACTGATGTATTGGATCTGGAAGGTTTTAACAATGCTTTTGGTTGGCATGCATATTTATGGTATGACAAGGTTAAGATCAATAAGGCCTTTAAGAACCATATTGTCAGAAAAGCAGTGTTTAATGTCTGGACAAAATATAAAGACTTACTGGAAAATAAAACTCCAAGGTGGCTTTCACCGCTGGAAGCTAAGGCCCGAAAAAGACCCAGTATGGAGGCCAAATGGCCAAAATATTGGGAAATATTAGAAAAAGATGGAGACAATTGGAAATTGCAGAGTTTGGAGAAAATTAAGGACAAAGTGCGAGACTGGTTACATTACGCTCAGATTAATGAAGTTTTTAAAAATGACAAAAAGTTAGGGTTCCAGGTGGAGAAATCGAAATTGGAAACTGAGCTGTTAGAACCTAAGACTAAGATACTTTCAAGAATGTACAACTTGCTGTTAAAATGGAACACACAAGATGAAATGGTTAAATCGGCTATGATAAAGTGGGCACAGGATATAGGGCATAATATCATGTTTGAGGACTGGGAAAGGTTGTGGACCAACGGGCTGAACTTCACTGCATGTAATGCTTTGAAGGAAAATGTAATGAAAATGATATATAGATGGTACATGACCCCAGTTAAACTTGCCAAAATATACCATTTGTCTGATAACAAATGTTGGAAATGTAAAGAAAATGATGGAACATTCTTTCACCTCTGGTGGACTTGCCCGAGAGTGAAGGCCTTTTGGGAAATGATATATAATGAGTTGAAAAAGGTATTTAAGTATACCTTCACTAAGAAACCAGAGGCCTTCCTTTTGGGTATTGTCGACCAGAAGGTGTTAAAGAAGGACCGAACATTTTTTATGTATGCAACAACGGCAGCAAGGATACTCATCGCTAAGCACTGGAAAACTCAAGATCTACCCACACTGGAAGAGTGGCAGATGCAACTGATAGACTATATGGAATTAGCCGAGATGACCGGCAGAATCCGAGACCTGGGAGAAGAGAAGGTTGAAGAAGATTGGAAGAAATTTAAGACTTATTTAAAAAAGCATTGTAATTTGGTTGAATGTTAAGATGGAGGCTAGATCATAAATAATTGACCACCACTAAATTAGATGCAATTAGGATGATAAGTGAGATTGAGGGAAAACTTTAAACCTTTGGGAGAACCATTAGATTATATTCTAAATGAATGGGACATAAGAATGTAAACAGGATGATAAATTGCGGGGAAGAATTGACAAAGATGCAAGTGGGAGTGGAAGACGTGAGGGAGTCCAAAGAAGCTAAGAAATTATGTCATGATATATGTTACACTGTTTATTATATTTGCATTTATGTTTAAAAAATTTAATAAAAATTGATTAAAAAAAAAAAAAGAGTTAGAGAATATGCTTTGTGATAGCCAGATCGCTCTGGAGGAGGCCCTTGCAACTGAAGCAGCCGAGAAGTCGGCGCATGAGGCACGGCCAAGGTAGGGTCCACTACGAAGACCTCACCGATGAGTGAGAATCCGACAGGGCGGAGGTGCACTGAGTGCAGCGCTACACATGAGGAAAGCACACACCACAGCTGCCTCAACCAGAAGGAGGGAACTGTGCAAGCTGCGGGGAGAGCCACAAGAGGAGGACCTGCTGTTTCCGCAACGCAGAGTGCAGGCAGTGCAGAAAATCGGGGCACATCACCCGAGTGTGTCAGGCTCGGCCCACCCGACACCAGGCATCAGATGACCGACCCAAGAGCCCCAGGGCCAAATGCACCAAGGCAGCTTGGCGGAGATCACGGACTGCCAGGTAAACCAGTTGCCCCATTCCAACACAGAGAAAATTTACGTAGAGGTACAGATAGAGGGGGGCCCTGTGCCGCATGGAGCTTGACACGGGTTCAACTCTATCCATAATCTCAGCACGGACCTTAAGGAAACTGTGCCCTAGTGGGGGTCCCAAACTCAGGCCGGCCCCATTCACCCCCCGGGACGTCCAGAAACGTAAAGTCTCCACAACGGGGGTGGGGACCTTCAGGGCGAGATATCAAGGGTGGAAGCGGCAATTGGACTTGCTTATAGGATTGGCATGGTTTGGACCACTGGGGCTAGCCGTCACTGGGGTGAACAGCACTAGCTTACAAGTGGATGTGGACGCCATATGCAAAGAGTTTCTGGGGGTTTTCGCCCTGAAACTCCACTTAGACGAGGAATTGGACTGGCTCATGGAGCAAGGAGTGCTGGATCTGGTGCCTAATCATAGAATCATAGAATCATAGAGTTGGAAGAGACCACAAGGGCCATCGATTCCAACCCCCTGCCAAGCAGGAAACACCATCAGAGCACTCCTGACATATGGTTGTCAAGCCTCTGCTTAAAGACCTCCAAAGAAGGAGACTCCACCACACTCCTTGGCAGCAAATTCCACTGGGAAACCCCAATCGTCACACCCGTCAAGCCTAATGGTTCGGTCTGCATTTGCACAGACTACAAATGTACCATAAACAAGGCCCTCACAGCCCTCACGGCCCACGCATACCCAGTGCCAGTGGTCAGCCATGTCCTCGCTACCCTGGCTGGGTCAAAAAAAATTGGCAAGCTGGACGTGGCCCAAGCCTATCAGCAGTTGCCGGTGGACAAGGCCACAGCAAAGGCACAGACAATTGTGACACACAGAGGAGTGTTCAGGGTAAAGCAGCTGCAATTCGGCATCAGCATGGCGCCAGGCATATTCCAGAATCTAATGGACTCTCTGCTTAAAGGGATTCCTGGCGTCACCCCCTTCTTCGATGATGTGTTGATTACTAGGCCCATGCCAGAGGAGTTCAAGGACCGCCTCCGCACCATCCTGCACCGTTTCCAGACGGCGGGAAAAGTGTCTACTAGGAGTGCCTCAGGTGGACTTTCTGGGATTTATAGTAGATGCAGAAGGGGTCCACCCGACTGTGGACAAGGTACAGGCCATTTGTGGTGCCCCAGCACCCAAGGGCAAAACTGAACTTTAGGCCTTCTTGGGACTATTGAACATTTACCATGCCTTCCTCCCCCATAAGGTGGTGTAGCAGAGCCCCTACACAGACTCCTGGACAACCGGGCCCCTTGGGTGTGGGGCCAGCACCAGGAGGCCGCATTCCAGGCAGTCAAGGACTTGCTCATCTCGGAATCGGTCTTGGCACACTTCGACGAGAGGCTGCCGGTGGTGCTAGCATGCGACGCCTTGCCCTACGGCATTGGCGCTGTGCTGGGACACCAACTCCCAGACAGAAGAGAGGTGCCTGTGGCATACTTTCCCCAGACGCTCACCGCAGCTGAGTGGAACTAATCGCAGATCGACAAGGAGGGGCTGGCAATCGTGAAGGGAGTAAAAAAATTCCATGATTTCTTGTACGGGCGGCCCTTTACCGTGGTGACTGACCAGAAGCCGTTGCTCGGCCTGTTTGCCCCTGAGAAGCAGGACGCCCCCCGACCCAGAGCCCACGCAAGAGGTTATGAGCCTGGAGCTGCTTCCTGACCACCCCGTTCAGGCACAAGAAGTTGCGCACCATTCCACGAAAGATAGGGTCATCTCCCAGGTCCTGGACTGGGTGTGGAGGGGATGGCCCAGCAGCAGCCCCGGGCCAGAATTCGCTGGCTACACAACCCACAAACATGAACTGTCGGCCCACAAGGGGTGCCTGTTATGGGGAAGCAGGGTCATCGTTCCCCAGCCCCTCTGCAAAAGGGTCCTCACAGCCCTACACGAGACACACCCTGGGGTAGTGAGAATGAAGGCCCTTGCCAGGAGTTATGTGTGGTGGCCGGGGATTGACTGAGAGATAGAGGCCTGGGTCAAACATTGCCAGGCCTGCCAAGAATCCCAGCCAGATCCCCCAAGGGGTGAGGATATTTCACCCCTCCCATTGCAAGAATCTGCTGATGTTTCAGAAAGGAGGGGGCAGATTTTGCTCATTACTTATTCCGCTCCAGCCTGACTTCAAGGGGAGTCTGAGTGTTATCTGTGTATAGATAAGGTCACTGCTCATGCAGCTGTAACACTCAGTGCAGTGCAGCGTCTCCATTTAGTCTGCAGTTAGTTTGTATAGTAGCTGTAGAGAATAAAAGAAGTTATTCTACAGAAGCTGTCGTCCGTGTGGTTCATGCTCTGCTCTGCTCCGCTGACTACTGAAAGTGAGTTTGGTGCTCACAGCTTTGAGTTGTGAGTCCACAGTACTTAGACCTGCTTCCTGCGTGGAAGGTCTCTGGAAGTGCTTTCCAACTCGCCTGGCCCAGTCAGGGCTGAAGAGGTTGAGCCCAGTCGGTGGCACTGGCTCAAAGGCGAAGCTGACAAGGGGCCCAGTCCAGTCCCGGGAGTCCGCCCGAGCACCATGGTCACGCCTGCACGTGGACTTCGCTGGCCCCTTTCAGGGGAAAACATTCTTCATGGGGGTGGACTCCTACACCAAATGGCTGGAGGTCGCACTGATACCATCCACTTCTACAGCCACAGCCATCTGGGTACTAGGTAGGCTGTTTGCAACCGATAGGCTCCCTGATACCCTCATCTCAGACAACAGAACTGCATTTATGTCAGAAGAATTCCAGACCTTCACTGCGCAGAACACCATCCGCCACATCCGCTCAGCACCATTCCACTCTGCCACCAATGGCCAAGCAGAGTGCATGGTGTGGACAACCAAGGACAACCTCCGCTGTATGACACAAGGGGACTGGGAGTACTGCCTCGCTGCATTCCTTCTAGCACAGCACAGCACCCCCAGCACAACGACTGGCCAGAGCCCAGCTGAACTACTAATGGACCAGTGCCTCGCCTTCACCCTGACAGAGCTCAGGATGAGGAAATGGCGGGGAATGGCAGAAACCCCCGGACCTTCGTGGCCCAGGACCCAGTGTACGCAAAGAATTTTGAGGCAGGCCTGGCATGGGTACCTGCCACAGTCACCAGGGTGACTGGTCCCGTGTCGTACAAGGTGCTAACTGAGGGGGGCGGGCAATGCTGGCGCCGCCACTGTGACCAGATATGACGATTCCCAGGAGAAAACCAGGAGGAGGGTGGGACAGAGGGGTCCCAAGGGGACCGCTGGGCGGTGAGGCCATAGAGCAGGAGGGTGGGGAGGGGAGGCAGAATCAGTAAGTACAGAGGGGACACCGGAACCAGAACCACGACCGAGCGGGCCGGTTGCGCCAGACCAAACAGCCCCGTCACAGCCAGCAGCCTTGGAACACAAGCCAGAACCAGAACCCCTGACCAAGGAACACCCCAGGCCGCAACGCATACGTAGGCGCTGGTGTACCTTGAGGACTACAAATGAATGCATCCTCCCAGGCAGGACTGGAACTTAGAGGGGAGGGGTGTTATGTACTGAGCTGAATCCTAGAACAATAGGATCCAGAAGGCAGCAGTCTGATTGGTCCGCAGGAGCCACCCAATCCAGCTCCAGGTGGAAGTGAATCAGTGACCTGATTGGCCTACAGGAGCAACCCAGAATTAGCCAATCACGCAGGGCCCATTGTGTAAATAATGTATATATAGCTAGATGTTTCAGGAAAAGCTTCATTCATTGCTACTATGAGCTGAATAAAGAGCATGAAATTCACACTTGACATATCTCTAGTAGTGCTGCTGTCAAATTCAACCATAGTGAAAAATATATGGTTAGTTTTAAGCCCCTGTGGGTTGACAGAGTGTTTGTCTGCCTGTGTGCAAAAACCAGGAGGGGGTGGGTCTGCTTCTGCTTTATAAGTGGTAGAAAATGCTGAGGGAGACAGAAGGGGGAACAACTGGAGGGAGCTATTGGGAGCCTTGTCCTCTGTGAGCTTGTCTGATCCTCTTTTAAAGGAGGAAACCCCTTGACTGTCTTCTGGTCCAGTGTTGGACCATTTCGATCGGATTCTCCCTGCTGACGTGGATAGATTCCTTTGAGCTGGTAGGCCCACCACGTGCCTCCTTGATCCGTGCCCGCCTTGGCTGATTAGGGTTTGCCCAGACGTTGCACAGATCCCTCTGGTTATCAATTTGTCCCTTGGCATGGGGACATTCCCAGGGGAGCTGAAGGAAGCAGTGGTGTGTCCGCTCTTAAAGAAAACTTCATTAGATCCTTTAGATCTATCCAATTACCGCTCAGTTTCAAATCTTCCATATCTGGGTAAAATAATTGAGAGAGTGGTTGCTGAACAGCTTGGCACGTTTCTGGAGGAAACACCAGCTTTAGACCCGTTTCTGTCCTGGTTTCGGGACCAAGACGGCTCTGGTCACCCTAACAGATGATGTCCGTAGACAACTTTGACCTTTGTGGCTTAGGACCCTCGTATTTATGGTACCGCCTCTCCTTGTATGCCCTGCAGAGGATATTAAGTTCCATGAATAACCATAGTTTAGAGGTCCCGGGCCCTAAGGAAGTCAGACTATCCTCCACCAAGGCCAGGGCCTTTTCAGTGATGGCTCCAACCTGGTGGAATGCTCTGTCCCATGAGACTAGGGCCCTTCAGGATTTAACCTCCTTCCACCAGGCCTGTAAGACAGAGCTATTCCACCTGGCCTTTAATTTGAATTCAGCCTGATCTGTTATTTTCCTTCTCTTCCCTCCCCTCCCCTTTTATGAAGATTTCCTGCTCTGGGACCTCACAGCTAATTCTCCCCTGGCCTCCTCGCTGGCCCAAGTAGGACTAATTCAGTCAGCTAGCCCTGGTGACTATCTAATGTTTATTGGATGGATTTTCCCCAAATTGATTTGAACTTTGAATTTTATGGTCATTCATGCTTTTATACTGTATTTTATGCCACTTCTATGTTGTATTACAATTAAGTGTTTTAAATTTGTTGTTAGCCACCCTGAGCCCGGTTTTTTGAACCAGGAAGGGTGGGGTATAAATAAAAATTTATTTGTTTGTTTGTTTGTTTGTTTGTTTGTTTGTTTCCTCTTTGAAAACTATTCAAACAGGGTAAATAGGAATGTTTTAAAATTCCTCCTAGAAGTCAGCAATGAGAGAAATAGATACACCTCACCTAGGAGGACATTCCCCAGAAGGAGAACCACCACTGAGAAGGTCCTGATGGGTCAACATGAACCAGTCAGCCCTTAGTGGTCTGTTTCATGTAGCCTAGTATTTGCCTAGTCTGTCTGGAAGGATCATAGAAAAAAATACCTCCCCAACAATCTACAACAATCTACAACCTGGCTTTTTTAGCTGGAGGTGCTGTAGATTTAACCTGGGAATTCCTGAATGTGAAGCATTGCTCTGCTATTAAGCTCCCAGCCCACCCTCCATTTCAAAGTATTTTATTATTGATTTCCCCTCCTTGCTACAAGAACCTTGGGTATGTGAACCTGGCAAGCACACCATTCCCCTCCCCCAACCATCGTATAGTCAATCAAAAGATGTGGCACACTCACACCATTTGAATGGCAATGCCCATCAACTGGGGGGGGGAGCTCGGCCCCCTCAAATATTCCGGGGGGGGGACCTCAGGCCCTAGGAGTTGGCTCCTATGATGGCCCCACCGCTATGTACCTGCTGAGCCTGAAGGGCACCCCAAAGGACCCCACTCCAAGGCACCGTAAGGTAGCAAAGAGTGCCCTTAACCCAATAATCGTTCAGGTGTTTACCTCACCAGATCTTAACTTGTCTTTTCAGACTGAAAGCCAATTAAACAAAACAAAAACACCACCCAAGTCCCAAGGCCAATCCAGGGCTCCCCCTCAAATTCCTACTCAGTCCCCCAACTAGGAAAGACCCTCCTGCACAGAGCAGGTGCTGCAAAGAGAAGAGCAGGCTGCTTGGGCAGCGCCAGCTTATAAAACCTGCCTTCTTCCCCATCCTGATTGGCCTGACGGCCCCCCTGACCCTTCCCTTCCCCTCCTCCTCCACAGGACAAAACCACAGTGCGTCTTCTTCCCAGGGGGTTGGAGTGAGGCAAATTCACCCCCAATGAAGAGTGGAAGCAGCATTGTACATTGTACAATGCTCAACGAATGTATGCAAATGCTCAGCGAATACATGAGGCTGCTAAGGTTCTGCCTTCCTTTACTTACAAACTACTGAGCAGTTCTAGCGGGTTGCTGGGGAAAACCTCAAGGAACACCACCTCTGATTGCAAGACTATTGTGTTCACATCGCTTCTTAGTTAATGTTCATTTGCCTAAAATGTGATTCTCGGAATATATATATATGTGTGTGTGTGTGTGTGTGTGTGTGTGTGTGTGTGTGTGTATATATATATATATATATATATATATATATATATATATAGTCTCCTGTGTGAAAAGCTGATAAGCATTTGCTGGGAGATGGAATAGACCACACAGCTGAAGCCAATCAAATTGTTCCCAGCACGGGTATCAAAAGGTAGTTTGTTTATGCCTTTTTCTGCAGATGATGCCTGACTGCAGGAGAAAAATAATTGGCATGCAATAAAAAACAAAAACAACCCATTTGCAGGGTTGAAAATTACCCCAAAGGAGAGAGAGAAATTACCAGCCTGCAGATATGAGAATGCTTGAAACGGAGGGGAAATTATCCAGACACAACAGTAGTTCCTCTTCTGAAAGGCAGGGCTCTGCCCCCCAATCTGTCCTCTCTGATAAGTGATTTTTATCAAGAGTTTTCTGGCAATGAAGGCATTTCTGCCAGCACAGAAAGGACTATCTTAATTGTGGGACAGGGGCTATATTTTGTCCCATGGACCACTTGGAAATTGCTGGAGCTCTTGGCAAACCACTTAATGATTTTTCTGCATGTTGTAGCAATTGTATTTTTACAGACACAGACAAATGACTTTAACAATGCTCATAGTTTGGGAACCCCTGGGGTAGACAAGATTGGACCAATGATCTGGGCCCATAAAAGAAAGCTTCATATGTGTGTCTGATGCACAAAACCATTTGTGTGCATTTGACTTTAGAGCTATGTTGAAAATATTGCTTGGACTTTTGAGAGGTTTATGAAAATAACCATAACACATTGTCTTAAAATGTACTGGGTTTTCTTTTTGCAATTAAAACTTCAATAAATCTAAGAACAGACCCTTTTTGAACCTTGTCTTCAGCTTCCTCTTCCCCACCTTGCAAAAACCCTTTTGCTTCAATCATTAGGGTCAGAATTTAGTCAGTAATTAGGCTAGACTGGGCAGATTTATATGGGGTGAGAACATCCTTGTTATAACACCAATTCTGCAGCCATAAAGCATTAAAGAGAAGATTGAACTTAAAAGGTGAATCGAAAAGTGAGGAGGCTGGTCGCAAACACTTGTACAAACACAGTTTTTACAGCATCAAAGGGCAAATTTATATATATATTACACACACACACACACACACTATCAAGATAAAAGCAGCAGCGTTGTGAGGGGGAAAAGAGATAAAACCAAAGTTATGAGCTTGAAGACTGAAAGTGGCAACAAGACTGAAAACAAAGGAAAAATTATTATCTTTATCATTTTATTGTTATTGTAGTGGTTAAGACTCGTAATCTGGTGAACCTGGTTCACTTCCCCGCTCCTCCACCTGCAGCTGCTGGGGGACCTTGGGCCAGTCACTAAAGTTTCTCAGCCTCACTCACCTCACAGAGTGTTTGTTGTGGGGGAGGAAGGGAAAGGAGATCGTTAGCCGCTTTGAGACTCCTTTGGGTAGTGATAAAGCGGGATATCAAATCCAAACTCCTCTCCTTCTTCTCCTTCTTCTTCTTCTTCTTCTTCTTCATTTCATATTAAACATCTCAAAGAGATATCACAATACAATAAAAACATCTACACTTTCCTATATAAAAGAATTAATCATATCCAAAGTTAGTCCTGGTCAGAGTAAACCTATGGAGCTTAATAGACATAAGCAACTTGGGTCCACTGATTTCATTGGATCCACTTTGAGTTGAACTTAGTAGGATGCCAGTCAATTAAAATCATTGTACAGTGGTACCTCGGGTTACATATGCTTCAGGTTACAGACTCTGTGAACCCAGAAATAGTACCTCGGGTTAAGAATTTTGCTTCAGGATAAGAACAGAAATCGTTCTCTGGCAGCGTGGCAGCAGCAGGAGGCCCCATTAGCTAAAGTAGTGCTTCAGGTTAAGAACAGTTTCAGGTTAAGTACAGACCTCCGGAACGAATTAAGTACTTAACCCGAGGTACCACTGTATATCTTAAAAACATCAAATCTCATACAGATGTGGGCTGGGATAGCAGAAGAAGCATAAAAACAAAAATCTTAAAGCTGAAAATGTAAAATCTGACAGAACATTTGCACTGTCTCATCAGCATAGAAATGGCATCAGAGGCCAAAAGAATGAATAATGGAGTGGGGGGGGGGAATATAGATGAAATAAAGAGTGATTGCTTCATCCATGTTTTATGGCCATCAAGCTGCCTTTCATCATATGGATGTGCCTAACAGGTTGAAAGTGGTCTGCAATTGCTCATCACCTCCTGGACATCAAAACTGAAAGGAAGATGGGGGTGGGGGCAGTACTGATCCATTTTTGATGCTCTTCTCTGCTCCTCCCACAGATGGGTGTCAAGGTGGGAGCTGGGAGCAGGTCAGCAATAACTCACAAGGTGTGAATGAAATTGATACTTTATTCAAAGAAATAAAACAGCTCAGGCTTTGTGAGCACAGAAATTCTTCTCAGTAGGTCTTGCCCACAAGGAGGCAGTTGTTGCCTTCTTCCCACCACTAAGTCTCCTCCTCTCCTAGGTTCCAAAGCAACCTGAGACTTTTTCACCTTGTCTATCTTTGCTCCACCCTCTTCATACCCCTATGGGTTCTAGGAGACCAGGGGGAAGGGGAGTTGGTCACTGCAGGAGGGAGAGACTCCCTGACTTCTTCAGCAACTTGCCCCATCTCTATCTTTTTGGCCTCCACTTCTGCCTCCGCTTCTGGACTGCTCTCTGCCTCAGCTTCTTCCTGCTCACTAAACCCTTTACCTCTTCAGCTTCTGACACCTTCTCCTCCCAGTCTGCTCCCTCTGACCACTCATCGTCATCCCACCACCAATCCCCTGGCTCTGAGCTTTCTTCCTTAGGGGTTCCCCAGCTGGTACCTCCCACCATTCCTCAGCATTCAGCCAGTCCATGACAGTGGGACATGGGACATGGCCTCCAAGTAGTAACAGGTCAAGGATGTTTGAGTAGGAGAAGGTGGTGCTTGAGAAATTCAATTCCCAGTTTGTTTAAAGCCTTGAAGCAAGTGGGCCGCCAATAATTTGGAATTTTGCAAAAGTTTAATTAAGTATCCAATCTGCCACCAAAAAGAAAGTTTAATTAAGAATTATGGGGGTGAAGGAGACAAGCTGGGGGGGGGGGAGGTCTTGAATCACTGCAATCTTTTGTTGCATTCCCCCCTTCCTGATTTGCTGGTATTTGGTGAATGGCCTTGTACTTGAGTGATTAAGGCTGCTCACCCTCCTGGGGCTTACCTGGGAGTAAATCCAATTAAGCCCAGCGGGAGCGCCTTCCAAGGAAATATTCATAGGATTGAACATTAAGTAGGGATGGATGAATCTGTCAGTTTTGGGTTCTCTCACTGACTCGTTTTCCCAGTCTTAAATTCAGTGTTCCACATTTCTCCAGCAATTCATGATTTTTGTTTTTAAACTTCATGAAAATTAATCATTATTTCGGTGCACATTCTCCTAATACATCTATTTCTATAAGCAATTTTGCCTGATATACACATTTTTGCAAGTCATTTCCCCTAATTTGGGGTATTTGCATATCTCACTAACATATGACGCGCAGCGTAAATTAATAATTCAGAGTTTTAAAGAATAAGAGCTTTACTGAGTTAAAATAAACTTCTTCATAAACAACATGGTTCCAAACAGTTTGACTGAGATTACATACTGCTCTGCTCACAGCTGAAGCAGACAGACTCAGCTGAAAAACTTACAGAGAGCACAAAAGAGAAACTGGCTGCTAAGTCACATGACAGAGTGACTCCCCAGTTAGAAGTTAGGCCAGAATAACTTTAGGAGGCCCAAATGATTGTGCAGTCCCAGCACTTCCCAGCCTGCTTTGCTGCTCCTGCTCTCATGTGTCTTTGTCACATGACAACATATGCATATTGATTCGCACTTTACCATTCCATGCACACTATTTGGTTGGAGATCTGCATTTGGGGAAATGCGGGTTTTGAGAGAGAGCTGTGCTTTTGTTCTCATATTGTCTTGGAAAGTGCAATTTTAAATCCTAAACAAAACATTTTCTACTCCATCCAGTTAATGGGCAATAAGTCCCATTGGATTCAGCAAGGCTTTCTTCTGCAGAGGTGTGCACAGTATAAAGTAATGTGCATTGTAAACCAGTTTCGGTATTTCATTAACACACTTGATTAACCAACGGCTAAGGGAGCTGGGCATGTTTAGCCTGTAGAAGAGGAGGTTAAGGGGTGATATGATAGCCATGTTCAAATATATAAAAGGATGTCACATAGAGGAGGGAGAAAGGTTGTTTTCTGCTGCTCCAGAGAAGCGGACACGGAGCAATGGATCCAAACTACAAGAAAGAAGATTCCACCTAAACATTAGGAAGAACTTCCTGACAGTAAGAGCTGTTCGACAGTGGAATTTGCTGCCAATGAGTGTGGTGGAGTCTCCTTCTTTGTAGGTCTTTAAGCAGAGGCTTGACAACCATATGTCAGGAGTGCTCTGATGGTGTTTCCTGCTTGGGAGGATTCTAATTCTGGTAACTCTCGGTGTTAAGATCTTAGAAACCCAGATCTGATCTATTCTGCTGAAGCTTTGGTTTGGTTCAGATTGGAATGAGAATTGTCTTACTGTTGGATTCCTTAATCTCCAAATGTCCATTATTCTCAATGTATTGGCCATATCAAAGAAGGCCTTCGGCAGTTTACCTTCATAAATATCTTGCCTCTTTATTAGTCTAAGTCCGGTACCACCACTCCATTAAAATCGCCCAGTAATATCAGTTTCTGTTCTCAATACTCTAACATTAATTCATTCAACTTTGTATAAAATTCAGCTTTCTTATTGTTTGGTGCATAAATCCCCACAATCAGCCATTTTTCCCCTTGAAACCCAATTTGTACAATCAATATTCTTCCCTCATCTTCCTTAAAAAATAATTTTGGATCATGCCTCTCTTTTACATATATTACCATACCTCTTTTTTTGTTCAAGTCTGACGCAACAAACTCTTGGCCCAGTTTTTTATTACTTAACATTCTTTTATGTTTTTTTGCTACATGTGTTTCTTGCAGGCATATGATATCCAGGTTTTGCTTAATCAAAACATGACTATTTTTTCCTCTTTTATTTCTATTGTTCATCCCATTAACATTCCAAGAAAATACTTTCAGGTTCATTATTTCTTTTATCTAAGAGTTCTCACTCAGTTGCGCTAAGTTTACTGTTCTTTGTTGTTGTCTTCTTCTTCTGATTCTTCTCTTTCTTCTTCTTGTTCCTCCTCTTCTTCCTGTTGTTGTTCTTCTTTCTCCTTTTCCTTTCCATCATCTTTCTGGTCACGTCTTGGTTTTGTTTTTTCTATCCTCCCTAACTCTTTGTTGTATCTTCTGGAAAAAATTTCTAGCTCTTGGGGGCTAGTTAGTTTGAATCTTTTATCTTTAAAGTAAAAGGAGATTCCTTCTGGGAATTCCCATCTATGCTGAATTCCATTCCTTTTCAGTAGACTCACCATTTGTTTATAAATGCCCCTTCATTTCAGAAACCTGGCAGGAATCTCCCTAAAAATCAAGATTTTCACTCCATCTATGCATAAATTTTTGTTGTAATTCAGTCTCAGTATTTCATTTCTTATGGCCATTGAGTTAAACATAACTAGAACATCTCCAGGAAGCTTTTTTGCCCTTGCTTTCACTGATCTAACCTTTATTCTAAAGACATTCATTATCATTGGGCCAATATCTTCTTCTCTTAGTTCCATCCACCCAGCCAATTCTCTTATTATTTTAGCTCTTATATTCTCATTTGGCGTCTCTGGGAAACCCCTGAATTTCAGATTTTGCTCTTTTTGCTTCATCTCCAAAGTAGATAGATTATCCAACATCTCCTCCTGTGCCCTATTCATTTCTGTAATTTCTCTTCTAATTCGTTCTGTCTGTCTTTTTACTTCCTTCAGATCTTTCTGCGTACATTTCGTTGGAATCTTATTTAAACATACTTCATGAGGGTAAAAGTGGAATGGTTACTTTACACAACACTTTACAGAAGTAAACTAGATAATTCCTTGAATGGTGATTTATACCAACTAGTAAAACACCAGTTTTAGGATATTTTCCTTTACTTCAGAGAAACAATCTGGGTTATCCTGCCTAGAAAACCCTTGATCACCCAGCTAATCCCTAGGCTAGGCTAGTCCTTTTTGAGCCCAATCTAAACTATCTCTGCCCTAAACATGTGTTATCCGGGTTTAGCCAAACGCTATCTGACAGCTTAACTGTCCGGCTCTAATTTTAAACTTTCCACTCTCTCCAGATTGGTTGACATTCCCCCCAGGCCTGATTGGCTTCTGGTTCTCCACAAGGATGACCCAAAGTCACAAGGCCCTGCTGTTAGCACATAAGGCTCCACCGCTTGATCTCCGGACACTTCACCCTTAGATTCCATCCCCTTCTGCCTCAGAATCTGAACCACAGGAGATCCAGCAACTGTATTACACAATTTAACAAAAAATAATAATCCATTTTTGAGAAAAAAACAACAACAACCATACTTTCATTGAAATCAAAGCTAATTTTTACATTATATTATTATTCTATACCCTCCCTTCACGCCCTAAGGTCTCAGGGCAAATATTATATTAAAACTAGTTGAAAGCATTTAGTTTGAATTTAAACATACACCAAGCACATGGGCAGGGTACAAATAATAATCATCATCATCATCATCATCATCATCTATGGTGACATTAATCTTGGGAAATGGACTTACAGTCTTAATTTAAAAAACCCAGCAAAACAAACTCAGAAATCATTGCCTTATTTTGGTTTTGATCTCTTTCTCGAATGTCACACCTTTTCTATTGATTCACTCCTAGCGAATTCATGTAGCATCTTTTTCTTTTCTTTTCTTTTCTTTTCTTTTCTTTTCTTTTCTTTTCTTTTTTTTCTTTTCTTTTCTTTATAAACAATGGTCTCCAGATATGACAGGTAATCAGCAAGGAGGCAAGGAAGGCCGGGTGCTGGAGACAGTAATCCAATTCCATTCATCGTAAGATTTTGAGTTTCAGATTGGTACCTATTTTCATTTAAACACCAAAATAGTCACAATGCACTTGAAAGGTCTGAAATTCCAAAGCCTATTAGGTAATCACTTTCTACGGGTTAGACAAATTGTGCCCTGATTTTTCTTATGGTTGTAAAGTGCTTGCTAAGGACTTCTAGCCATAAAAACCACCTTTGCCATCGGAATGTCTTGCCAGAGCCAATGGCCTGCTCTTAGGTGTGCTTCAGTGCCACCCATGCAAGCTGGCCAGAGATGGAACTGCAGCTACTAGCAGAACAAGAGAGATTGCCACAAGGACCTCTACTGGGTTTTAGGCAGCTGCTTGCCTTGGCCTGCCTCTTTGATCTGAGCTACACCCAGATCACTGGACTCTGTGCTGGATTACCGAGTCTGCTGGACATGGATATAACAGCTTTTCTGTGCTTCAGTAGTGATAGGGACGCGGTGGTGCTGTGGTCTAAACCACAGAGCCTAGGACTTGCTGATCAGAAGGTTGGCGGTTCGAATCCCCACGATGGGTGAGCTCCCGTTGTTCAGTCCCAGCTCCTACCCACCTAGCAGTTCGAAAGCACGTCAAAGTGCAAGTAGATAAATAGGTACCGCTCCAGTGGGAAGGTAAACAGCGTTTCCGTGCGCTGCTCTGGTTTGCCAGAGGCGGCTTAGTCATGCTGGCCACATGACCCGGAAGCTGTACACCGGCTCCCTCGGCCAATAAAGCGAGATGAGCACCGCAACCCCAGAATCGGCCACGACTGGACCTAATGGTCAGGGGCTCCTTTACCTTTACCTAATGCTGACAGTTAAAGTGAAAAGCAACTCCAGATAAGGTGCAAAGAGGGCTCTGAAAATGGGTTGAGTAAAGTTGCATTTCAAGGGCTATCGTTTTGTGAGGGATGGTGAGATGCTGGTTTGGCAGAAGGTGGTTCACTCGAGGATTAAACAGCCAAGATTATGTATATTCCCTATAGAGGGTGTGTGTTCTTGCAGTCTCTCTTGGAATCTGTCCAGTATTGCATTAATGAATAAAGTCTGACTAATTGGGAGTTTGGTGTGAGCTTCCTTAGCGAACCTCCAAAAGGAATTTTCTCCACGCTTCACTTCACACCAGTTGCTCCTGGACCCTGTGGTCCCCCCCCATCCTCCCAAAATTTGGCTTACCTTGAGGTTCATTCAGATGCCCTCACCTTCTCAGAATGAAAACAGAGTGGGACGTGTTCTCAGACCCCCCCCCCCCACCTCTGTTCCATCCAGGTCGCTCAACCCTACTGCCTCCACAAGTTGGAGGGTGAAGATGTGTGGCAAGAGGCTTGTTCTGAATGGCCAGGGACTCCACACCTGATTTAGAACTCTCACGGAGCAGGATTCTTAATTCCGAGAGGAGCTCACATGCAGATGAGCTCCATCCTTCAGATCTCCTGTGCCCGCAACTCAGGGACAGCAGGAGCTGAGATGCCAGACAGGGTAGGACCAGCAACCACCCTTGAGTTTTTCATTGTGAGAAATGTAGGTGGCTGGCTCATGGGAAAAAGAGTATTTCTCCTTTCAAAATCTATATAGAGATATTAAGGATGGATCAATTATTATTAATAATAATATTATTATTTTATTATGAATTTAATGAATTCAAATTCATTCTCATAAAGTGGACCTGCTGTGTACATAGCAGAGATTATCTTGGTTCCAGCGCGATCTTAGGACCCAAGTATATTTTACCTGCAAATGCATATAATGAAACTGTTACTGTTTTTTAAAATGAAAAATAGTCTTGGGAGGTTTCAGTCTTGGTTCAAAGGGGAGAAGGCTGTTTATCAGCTCTCCTTTTAAGCCTTGATTCCAAGTTCTGTTATAAAGCTATGGTTACAAATGCTCCACTTTACTGTCAGTGTCAATCCTTATGTGTTGCAAAATGTTAGAAACACAGCTACCAGCGTTTTCGTTTTTTTATATTTTTCCCCAAAGTAATAACCACTGATATTATAGAACAAAACACATTTACACTTCCTTGCTGAGCCCCAATCATTCCTCTAAATATATACGCCACAGGTTCCCCTATTACTTAATTTGTTGGTCAATTTGTTTTTGAGTCCAAAATAATAAAGCAAGCAAGGCTTAATACTGAAAAGGTCTTGATTGTAAATAAATAGCCTCCATCCATCTGCGCTTGTAACACAACTGTTTTGCAATATCACAGCAACCTGCTGATAACCTTAGAGGCTGCAGAGTTGAGGATGTGTTCTAATCTTCAGTTTTGCTACAAATTAGGTCATTTGTCTTCAAAGTTGCAAACAGTTTGGGTGGAATGGAAAACAGAAAGGTGCTGTAATCACTAACAAAGTCTGAGAGAAAGACTGAGATTTGAAGGAAGGGGGGATATCCTAGAACACCAGTTGGAAGGAACCTCAAAGCTCATCTATTCCAGTGTTCTTCAACCTTGGATCACCAGATGTGGGTGGACTACAAAGCCCATTGCCCTTGACCACTGGGCTAAGCTGGAAACTGTATAATGAAGGTCTTGTTTTGAGAGGTTTCTCATTAAATCAGAAACAAAGTCAAATTTCTCCCCTGTTATTCATCAGCAGGGAAGATGGTCTGGATGATCTTTTAAGTACCTCCCAACTCCATGATTTCACTCCCAGCCCTCCTTCATCTCCATTTGAGTCAAACTTTTTCATTGCTAGCACTGAAACCTTTCAAACATCATTATAGTGCGTTTGAGAGAAAAGTAGCTTCCTGAAATGGTGATAAAGCTATTGCTTGGTCTGCAAAATGGTAGTTTTAGAGACTAAGATTACCATTAACTATAATTCTCTGATAAAATGAAATCTATTTTCAGGCATGGCATTTGAAACAGGGAGGATCGTTTATGCTCCCCGCCCCCCTCCAGCCCAATTCAATCCAGAAGTGACTGAACTGTAGCACATTCTCCCCAAACGGAAGTAGCATTTTATTAGCTTTCCCACTTCCTTTGACATTTCTAATTGTCTCATTCCAATGCCACCGATTATCTTCATCTCAATGATTGTATCTATTTGGAGTAGGAAGGCCTTTTAAAATGAATGAGTGAATGAATAAATTGCTTAAGCTTCCATCTCTAGTGGGATTTCAGAAAAGGCTGCTTAACTATCAGCCTGAGAATGATTTGGCGACAGAATAATCCACAGCTAAGGTAAGCCAAAAGACCAGCCAGCTTTAATGGCTAAGAGGCATGAAAGAAAGCACTTGCTCTCAACTAGGGAGCTGCACATTTCAAAAACTTATCTTAGACAAATTAGATTACACAGAAACTCTTTTCATTTCTAGCAGTAAAGCTGGCCCCGGAGGCTTTGCTGCCTGAGGCAAAACAGGAAATGACGTCCCTGCCTCCTCCTCCTCAGCTGCCCACTGCCAGGAGTCCACCTGCCATATGGGCGGTGGGTGAGCAGGCACACAGAGGGTGCACAGTGGAGGAGGAGGAGGCCACCAACAGGCACAGGAAGTGGAGAAAAGCAAGCTTATTGGAGGCTGAATCTGCCACACCTCCCATTTCCTCTCTTCCTAGTTTAGAAAACACATGGAAATAAATAAAGCTATGTTTTGTTTTTCCAGTGTTAACTTTTGGGATAAAAACCCCTGTATCAAAGTGGGTGAATTTTTCCACAAATTGCTACCTATCCTTTAGCAACAACAACTCTTTTTCATGAAAAAATAGTTCTTTTTCATATCCAGGGTGTTCAGCTTTATAATAAAGTTTCCATTGTGCTTCAGGATTTCCAGAGTTATATTTTGTGTTATTAAGAGAGTGCACTCTACAAATGCATAAGAACAAGAACAGAAGAAGAGCCTGTTGGATTGGGCCCAGGGCGGGTGCACTCCCAAGGGAGGCGTGGCGTGGAGGATGCCCTCCCAGGCGCGTTATAGCCTCTCAGGTGCCCAGAGCGCTGTGCGCACCCTGCGGCCAGGAGCGGAGTGAGCCACCCATGGTGGACATTTGAAACGCTGTCCGCGTTTATATCGGTCCTGGAGGTCCTGTTAAATATGATTAGGGGGGACCAGCTGGTAAAAGGGATTCAGGTCGGAGCCAGACATTACAAATTAAAGGCTTTTGCAGATGACTTAGTACTGACCCTGCAAGAGTCAGACACTAGTACCAAAAGAGCTTTGGAACTAATTCAAGTATTTGGCCAGGTCGCAGGATTTAAGTTGAATAAACAAAAAACCAAGGTACTGGAAAAAAATTTAACAAATGTTGAAAGAGAGAGATTCCAAGAGGAAACTGGGTTAGTGGTGGCAAAGAGTGTAAAATACCTGGGGATTAACATGACATCTAAGAATGTAAACTTATTTAAGGACAACTATGATAAGTGCTGGACTGAGATAAAGAAAGATTTAGAAATATGGTCAAACCTGAAGCTTTCCTTGTTAGGTCGAATTGCAGTAATCAAAATGAATGTATTGCCTAGAATGTTATTTTTGTTTCAGACATTACAAATTGTTGATAAACTGGACTGTTTCAAGAAGTGGCAGAAAGATATATCTAAATTTGTCTGGCAGGGCAAAAAGCCCAGAATTAAGTTTAAGATACTTACCGATTCTAAAGAAAGAGGGGGGTTTGCCCTGCCAGACTTAAGACTCTACTATGAATCGGCAGCTTTCTGCTGGTTAAAAGATTGGCTACTTCTTGAAAATGCAGACATTCTAGATTTGGAAGGATTTGATAATAATTTTGGTTGGCATGCATATATCTGGTATGACAAGGTTAAAGTGTATAAGGGTTTTAAAAATCATATTGTCAGGAAAGCACTATATAATGTTTGGATACGGTACAAAGATTTATTGGAAAATAAAACTCCCAGGTGGCTTTCACCTATGGAGGCTAAGGAGGTAAAGAAACTTAATATGAGAACCAATTGGCCGAAATATTCTGAGATTTTGGAACAAGAAGGTGGTGAATTTAAACTACAAAGTTATGAGAAAATAAAGTCCAAGGTACGAAATTGGCTCCATTATTTTCAAATAATGGAGGCTTTCAAACAAGACAGGAAAATTGGTTTCCAGGTGGAGAAATCGAAATTAGAAACAGAATTGTTAGAACCCAATACTAAGAATTTATCAAGAATGTACAACTTGCTGTTGAAGTGGAATACAATAGATGAGACAGTGAAGTCTGCTATGGTTAAATGGGCACAGGACATAGGTCATGACATTATGTTTGCTGACTGGGAGCAGTTATGGACCACAGGTATTAAATTTACGGCATGTAATGCCTTACGAGAAAACATTATGAAAATGATTTATAGGTGGTACATGACCCCAGTCAAGCTTGCGAAGATTTATCATTTGCCCAATAACAAATGTTGGAAATGTAAAGAGACTGAAGGTACCTTTTTCCACCTTTGGTGGACCTGCCCAAAGATTAAGGCCTTCTGGGAAATGATTTATAATGAAATTAAGAAAGTGCTTAAGTGCACCTTTAACAAGAAACCAGAGGCATTTCTCTTGGGTATGGTCGGCCAGCTGGTGTCGAAGAAGGATAAGAATTTTTTTTTGTACGCTACTACGGCAGCAAGGATTCTTCTAGCAAAGTATTGGAAGACACAAGAACTACCCACGTTGGAGGAATGGCAGGCGAAAGTGATTGACTTTATGGGACTGGCAGAAATGACCGGCAGAATCCGTGACCAAGAGAGAGAGACTGTGGAAGAAGATTGGAAGAAATTTAAGATGTATCTTAAGAATTATTATAAAACTGAGGAGTGTTAAAATGCTGAGGGAAAAGAAGACGTAGAATTGCAGCGATAATTGGGTTTAAATTTTTAGGGTGGAATAGAAAATGAGGATGAATTTATATTTAATTGGGCAAGTAAGGTTGCTGAATAATGGTACTAAATTAAGGATGCAAAAAGGGAAAGGTATGGGGAAGTCCGGGAAAAGAGGGTTATGGAAATAAGGTTAAGAAAATATGAGTTTTTTGTTTGTTTGTTTTTATGTTGTTTTTTTGTTTTTGTTAAAAAATTGGAAATCAATAAAAATCTTTATTAAAAAAAAAAAATGAAACGCTGTCCGCCCGCAACTCCCAAGCCTCCACTAATTTGTCAAAACAAAGGGGCAAGAGGGGAATCCTGCCAGCAAAGCGGCACAGCTCCCCCCCCCCCTTTACCCCAACAGCTTGGGGTAGGCTTGGGAGTTACGGGCAGGCGGTGTGCCAAATGTCACCCCCCTCAGTGAGGGCACCCAGGGCAGTCCATCCCCACCGCCCCCTTCCTATGCCCCCGCATCTAGTCCAGCAACCTGCTCCCTTCAGTGGCCAACCAGGTGCCCCTTGTGGGGAACCAGCAGGCGGGATAGGAGCACAAGAGTGACACTTTCCCCTTCTGTGGCTTCTAGCAACTGGGAGTCACAAGCATTACTGCCTCCAACTGTGGAGACTGAGCCGAGCCACTGTGGCTGGGAGCCACTGGAACCCTTCTCCATGAATTTGTCTAATCCTCTTTTAGAGCCACCCAAACTGGCGGCCATTGCTGCCTCCTGTTGAAGGGAGTTCCACTGTTTAATTATGCATTCCATTTAAAATTGTGCAATAGAGCTAAGATGAGTTTTCATAGCTGAATGGGGGTCTCTTGAGGGGGGGGGACCCTGGACTTCTAGTAATCCTGTTATGTACTGAGTGTAAATAATGTATATAAAGCAGATACTTTGAGGGGACCTTCATTCCTCCTCACCACTATGAGCTGAATAAAGAGCATGAAATCACTTTGCGACTCTGAGTATATTTCACTGGCGACGAGGATGGGATCCCGCTGAGCTGACTGCCACACACAGCACCGCAGCACCGCCACCTGCCGCACCGCTGCCTCGCACCGTGTATCCAGGCTTCAGCTCCGGGACACAAGGAACTCAGAATGGCAACCGACAGCAGCTTCTCGCCGTTCAACCCAGCATCCGGAGACTGGGAAGCGTACGCCTCCCGTTTCACCTTCCTCCTAGAAGCCAAAGGGGTCACCGATGAAGAAGACGCCAAGAAGAGGGCAATATTCTTCAGCGTTTGCGGAGAGGAGACATTTGAAATCGCCCGGGCTCTCCTTGCGCCTGAAGACGTTGCTACTGTTCCATACAAAACAATAATGGAACAGCTGAAGGGGCACTTTTCGCCACAGCCCTCAGTGGTAGCTCGTCGAAATGCCTTCTATGCAAGGCGGCAAGCCCCTGGGGAAACCATAACTGGGTTTGTGACCTCTCTCCGCCAAGCCGCCCGGTTCTGCAACTTCTCAGAGCTGGAGAACATGCTTCGTGACCGCCTCGTCGGTGGCCTGAGGGATGAGAAGCTGCAACGACGCCTCTACGCTAAGAAGAACCTAACGTTCCAGGTCGCTCTGGAGGAGGCCCTGGCAACGGAAGCTGCCGAGAGGTCGACGCAAGAGGCACGGCCGAGCCAGCCATCCCAACCGAGGGTCCACCACGAAGACCTCACCGACGACTCAGGATCTGACAGGGAGGAGGTGCACCGAGTACAGCAGCGCACTCAAGCAGCCCACATACCACAGCTGCCTCGACGAGAAGGAGGGAACTGCGCAAGCTGTGGAGAAAGTCACGAGAGGAGGACCTGCCGTTTCCGCAACGCAGAGTGCAGGCAGTGCAGAAAAGTGGGACACATCGCCCGGGTGTGTCGGGCTCGGCCCACCCGATGCCAGGCATCAGATGACCAATCCAAGAACCCCAGGTCCCGGGGCCCAACGCACCAAGGCAACTCGACGGAGCTCACGGACTTCCAGGTATACCAGTTGCCCCACCCCAACGTAGAAAAAATTTATGTAGAGGTACAGATAGAGGGGGCCCCATGCCGCATGGAGCTTGACACGGGTTCAACTCTATCCATAATCTCGGCAAGGACCTTAAGGAAACTGTGTCCTACTGGGGGTCCCAAACTCAGGCCGGCCCCATTCACCCTCCGGGACTTCCAGAAACGTAAGGTCCCCACAATGGGGGTGGGGACCTTCAGGGTGCAATACCGAGGGCGGACGCGGCAACTGGACTTACTTGTGGTCAAGGGCCCCTACATTAGCCTACTGGGATTGTCATGGTTTGGACCACTGGGGCTAGCTGTCACCGGGGTGAACCACACTAGCTTACAAGTGGACGTGGACGCCATATGCAAGGAATTTCCGGGGGTTTTCGATGGGAAATTGGGACAGTATACGGGCCCCCCCATTGCTCTACAGCTTGACCCCGCAGTACGACCGGTCAGGCTCAAGGCCCGCCGGGTCCCGTTCGCCCTGAAACCCCGTATAGATGAGGAATTGGACCGGCTCATGGAGCAAGGAGTGCTGGAACCGGTGCCTAATGCCCCCTGGGAAACCCCAATCGTCACACCTGTCAAGCCTAATGGTTCAGTCCGCATCTGCGCAGACTACAAATGTACTATAAACAAGGCCCTCACGGCCCATGCATACCCAGTGCCAGTGGTCAGCCATGTCCTTGCCACCCCGGGCTGGGTCGAAAATTTTTGGCAAGCTGGACTTGGCCCAAGCATATCAACAGCTGCCAGTAGATGAGGCCACAGCAGAGGCACAGACGATTGTGACGCACAGAGGAGCATTCAGGGTAAAGCGGCTGCAATTCGGTGTCAGCGTGGCACCAGGCATATTCCAGAATCTAATGGACTCTCTCCTTAAAGGGATTCCTGGCGTCACCCCCTTCTTCGATGATGTGTTGATTGCCGGGCCCACACCAGAGGAGTTTGAGGACCGCCTCCGCACCGTTCTGCACCGTTTCCAGACAGCAGGTCTCAAGGTGAAGCGGGAAAAATGTCTACTAGGAGTGCCCCAGGTGGACTTTCTGGGATTTATGGTGGACGCAGAAGGGGTCCACCCGACTGGGGACAAGGTACGGGCCATTTGTGATGCCCCAGCGCCCAAGAACAAGACTGAACTTCAGGCCTTCTTGGGACTATTGAACTTTTACCATTCCTTCCTTCCCCACAAGGCGGTGGTAGCGGAGCCCCTACACAGACTCCTGGACAAGCGGGCCCCTTGGGTGTGGGGCCAGCGCCAGGAGGCCGCATTCCAGGCAGTCAAGGACTTGCTTGTCTCAAACTCGGTCTTGGCACACTTCGACGAGAGGCTGCCGGTGGTGCTAGCATGCGACGCCTCACCCTATGGCATTGGCGCTGTCCTGGGACACCAACTCCCAGATGGAAGAGAGGTACCGGTGGCATACTTTCCCAGACACTCAACGCAACTGAGCGGAACTACTCACAAATTGACAAGGAGGGTCTGGCAATCGTGAAGGGAGTTAAAAAATTCCATGATTTCTTGTACGGGCGGCCCTTCACCGTGGTGACTGACCACAAACCGTTGCTTGGCTTGTTTGCCCCCGAAAAGCAGACCCCCCAAGTGCTGTCTCCTCGCGTCCTCAGGTGGTCAATTTTCCTTACCAGCTACCAGTATGCACTGATTCACCGCCCTGGGAAGGCGATGGGCCATGCGGACGCCCTCAGCAGGCTGCCACTACCGGAAACAGGCCCTGACCCAGCACCTGCACAAGAGGTTATGAGCCTGGAGCTGCTTCCTGACCGCCCCATTCAGGCACAAGAAGTTGCACACCATTCCAAGAAAGATAGGGTCATCTCCCGGGTCCTGGACTGGGTGTGGAGGGGATGGCCCAGCAGCAGCCCCGGGCCAGAATTCGCCGGCTACACAACCCGCAAACATGAACTGTCGGCCCACAAGGGGTGCCTGTTATGGGGAAGCAGGGTCGTTGTTCCCCAGCCCCTCCGAAAAAGGGTCCTCACAGCCCTACACGAGACACACCCTGGGGTAGTAAGAATGAAGGCCCTTGCCAGGAGTTATGTGTGGTGGCCGGGGATTGACGGAGAGATAGAGGCCTGGGTCAAACACTGCCAGGCCTGCCAAGAATCCCGCCCAGATCCCCCAAGGGCCCCAGTCCAGTCCTGGGAGTCCGCCCGAGCACCATGGTCACGACTGCATGTGGACTTCGCTGGCCCCTTTCAGGGGAAAACATTCTTCATAGTGGTGGACTCCTACACCAAATGGCTGGAAGTCGCACTGGTACCGTCCACTTCTACGTCCGCAGCCATCCGGGTACTACGCAGGCTGTTTGCTACCCACGGGCTCCCTGACACTCTCGTCTCAGACAACGGGACTGCATTTACGTCAGGAGAATTCCAAACCTTCACAGCGCAGAACGCCATCCGCCACATCCGTTCGGCGCCATTCCACCCTGCCACCAATGGCCAAGCAGAACGCATGGTGCGGACCACCAAGGAAACCCTTCGCCGCATGACGCAAGGGGATTGGGAGTACCGCCTTGCCACATTCCTTCTAGCACAGCACAGCACCCCCAGCTCAACAACTGGCAGGAGCCCCGCTGAACTACTAATGGGTCGGCGCCTTGCAATCAGATTGGACCGCCTTCACCCCGATAGAGCTCAGGATGAGGTAGTGGTGGGGGAAGGCAGGAACCCCCGGACCTTCGAGGCCCAGGACCCAGTGTACGCAAAGAATTTTGGGGCAGGCCCTGCATGGGTACCCGCCACAGTCACCAGGGTCACTGGCCCCGTGTCGTACGAGGTGCTAACAGATGGGGGGCAATGCTGGCGCCGCCACTGCGACCAGATACGCCGACGATTCCCGGGAGAAAACCAGGAGGAGGAGGACAGGTCAGAGGAGTCCCAAGGGAACAGTGGGGCAGTGAGGCCCATAGAGCAGCAGGGGCCAGCAGGAGAGGCAGAATCAGTAAATACAGAGGGGACCCGTGAGGCTGAAAGGACACCGGAACCAGAACCACGACTGAGCGAGCCGGTTGCGCCAGACCAAACAGCCCCATCACAGCCAGCATCCTTGGAACACGAGCCAGAACCTGAACCCCGGACCAGGGAACACCCCAGGCCGCAACGCACACGTAGGCTGCCAGCGTACCTTGAGGACTATGAATGCGACCTCCCGGGCAGGACTGGAACTTAGAGGGGAGGGGTGTTATGTACTGAGTCAAATAGGATCCAAACTGCAGCAGTCTGATTGGTCCTAGAACAATAGGATCCAAAAGGCAGCAGTCTGATTGGTCCTAGAACAATAGGATTCAGAATGCAGCAGTCTGATTGGTCCTAGAACAATGCAGCAGTATGATTGGTTGGCAGGAACCACCCAGTCATGCTCCAGATTGAAGTGAATCCACAACCTGATTGGCTTACAGTAGAATTCCGGAATTAGCCAATCATGTGCAGCCCATTGTGTAAATAATGTATATAAAGCAGATACTTTGAGGGGACATTCATTCCTCCTCACCACTATGAGCTGAATAAAGAGCATGAAATCACTTTGCGACTCTGAGTATATTTCAAATCCTATTCTGTCTTCTCAAAGAAACCTCAAAGACACAAATGGTCTTAGCACACATTTTTAAAAAGGGTTTTTCATTCTCTCAGCAGGGGAAACCAAGCCAGCTTCTGTCTCCAAGTCAGGCCTGAAACCCAAATGGAAGGGATACAGATTATCAGTTTCATCCAAGAGTGACCAGAGTTGTCCAAATGCCCCTCTATCACTTTGCCCAGGAGCAACGTGTGAACCGCTGGCCTGAGGATGCTAACGTCATCTGTTTCCTGCCTCATTGAGAACAAAGTCCCAAGAAATGCAACTTTATTGCCAAACGCTGACCTTCCCAAGCTGTATAACATTTTAGCTCTTCATATCTTCCTTGACATTTACCAGGACATTCACTAGGTGGCTTTCCCTTCCTCCACCAATGGCAGGCTATGCCAGTGACCTTTTCAGCTGACTGTACACAGGAACAAAATGTTTGGGGGGGGGGGGCTGGAGGGACAGTTTGGCAATTTAGGTATTTATTTGCATGCTTATTTACTGATTTAGATGTAGATGTAGACTTTGCCTCATTAAATAATTAAAAGATCATCAGAGTTCCATTAAATAAAATCCCACCACACCACTTTTGAGCTAAGATCACCTGGAAAGCTTTAAGATGATGCAAGGATTTTCATCCTAGGCTACTACTCTAACCATTTTCAATAGCACAGAACTGATATTTTGAGGGCTACTCTAACACTTCTGGAGAATTTAGAAGAAGGAAACAGTAGTTCAGTTGTGCTATAACAACATTTCCCTCTTCCTAGGAAACTGAGTACTATAGGGGAACAGGGGTCTCCTAACAACTCTCAGCCCCCTTCACAAACCAAAGTTCCCAGGATTCTATGGGGGAAGCCAGGATAGCTTAAAGTGGTATCAAACCGCTATTCCTGTAAGGTGTGAAGGTGGCTTTGGTGACTCACTACCATTTTATTCCACCAGAAGTCCACTTAGACAACACTCCATAATCCTGTAAAGGGGTTTGTGGGTGCCAGGTGCCAGGTGCTGTTTTAAGGCATTTATTGCCTCCCACTTCCCACTTTACAGAATTATTCTGAGGAAGAGAATCTGAAGCCCAGGAACCACATATGTCCCTCAGCTGAGTTTCAACATCACAGACTCTGCCCACTTTTGACTCTGACCCTTCCCATTCCTTACACACCCACACCCAACAGAAACCCCACGGGGAAGGTGGTCCCTATGCCTGTTCTAGGGCTAAATCAGTGCCCCCTGCTTACCTGAGGACCCAGTTATGTGGGGGGGGGGGGAGAAGGCTGATGGGAGTTATAGGCAAAAACAGTCTAATGGCACCAGGTGAGAAAAGGCTGCATTTAACTTGCAAGTAAGACCCATTGAGCTCAAAGGGATTATGCTGTTAATTGGTTTATTTCTTTTCTCCTGCTTCCTCTGCTCATTAAAGTTCATTTTTATGTGGTTGTAACCGGCTGTTGCTATTGGATTGCCATAACTGTGCTCCTTGGATTGCTAGATTGTGTTTTAAAAAGGATTCCCCATTCATTTTATCCTTAGCCCCCTTGGCCACTTATTTACACAGGGAACGACAAGATCTAATTTAAGAAATAAATTCCCTCACACCTGTCCACCCCTGCTGAGGATGTCTGTACTTGGGGAGGATTCCCACCTCAACAGCAAGCAGCCACTTTCCGCAAGCAGCTCTTTCTGACTTCAGAGCTTTATCTGAAAGACTGAAGGTGAATTGACGCAAACCTGCAGCTTTGTCCCTGGGTTCAGCCTCCCAAACCGGCAAGCAGGGCCTTGGCTTTTGAATATCATGCTAACAAGAGCTTGCGCTCCCATCGTATTGATCTGAATGGGCTTTTCAAAGCAGAAGCTGCACCATAAATCCCACTTTGTTGTTGTTTAGTCGTTTAGTCGTGTCCGACTCTTCGTGACCCCAAGGACCAGAGAACGCCAGGCACTCCTGTCCTCCACTGCCCCCCGCAGCTTGGTCAGACTCATGCTGGTAACCTCGAAAACACTGTCCAACCATCTCGTCCTCTGTCGCCCCCTTCTCCTTGTGCCCTCCATCTTTCCCAACATCAGGGTCTTTTCCAGGGAGTCTTCTCTTCTCATGGGGTGGCCAAAGTATTGGAGCCTCAGCTTCACAATCTGTCCTTCCAGTGAGCACTCAGGGCTGATTTCCTTCAGAATGGAGAGGTTTGATCTTCTTGCAGTCCATGGGACTCTCATCTAACCTTTCTCTTTCCAACATTCAGAGAGCATTCTGTCTCCTGGCCCAGAAGGATTTTGCTGCCACTGTGATGGCCACAACCTTGGCATTTTTAACTGATCTCCACACATCCTTCTGTTTTGTTTGGATTCACCAGAAAGTAAAACACATTGTGAAGTCTCTTCAGCAGAAAGTCTTCACTGCACTGCTTCCTTCAAAGTTACCATCCACAGCAGGGATGGCTAACATTTCAGCAGTGTATTAGCATTACAGTTAGTATTAATATTGATCAGGGCTTTTTTCCAGCCAGAAAACTACTCAGTTCCAGCTCACCTCAGGTGGGCACCATTGCCTTTCTAAGAGAAGCAGGGAGGTGTTCACTGGGAGTTCTGGCACCTCTTTCTCTAGAAAAATAGCTCAGCTGGTATTGATTTGATCTATTACTCACCCTTTACCATAAAGTACCAGAGCAGATCTCAAGAATTTATAATACAGTATTGTATTAGTATTATCTGCATAGAATCTCTGTAGTAAATGGAACAGTTTTTGGAGGTCCAGTACTAATTCTCCTCATTTGTGCAACTATTAAAGATTCGGAACCCCTGTTGATGAAAAATTGACTACTCATAGTTACTTCTGTTCATTCTAACTAGATGAGAGAAGCTAGAAACTTGCATTAGGTAAGGAGTCCTGTGCAAAGTAGTTGTCAAAGTACTTGATATCCATATTAGGGAATCAGAGGCTCTGGGAAGCTACTTTCCCCAATATCTCTATGATCCTCAACAGCAAGTGGCACAATGGGTATGTGTGTCTGGCTGGTGGTTGGTGGTTCAAGCCCACCCAGGGACAACTGTGGGCAGAATTCCTGCATTGCAGGGGGTTGGACTAGATGATCCTCAGGGTCCCATCCAACAATTCTAGGATTCATAATGTGCCACTGATGTGTCTTTGGCACCACTATGCTCATATCAGAATGGAAGTAAGAATAAAACAAAAAGCAGAGAGTAGGAATAAATAGAAATTCTCCAGTGGAGGGATGTAGAAAGTGGAGTTCCCCAAGGAACAGTATTGGGAGCTGTGTTTTTTTAAAGTTGTTAGGGATTGTGAGAAATTCTAAGGGGACCTTTCCAAACCGAGTGAATGGGCAGTAAGATGGCAAATGCAATTCTGTGCATATCAATGTAAAGTGATGCTTATGGGAGCCAAAGATCTTAATTTCACAAATATGTCTGAACTGGCAGTGACTGACCTGGAAGCAGACCTTGAGGTCATAACAGATCGCTGGATGAAGATCATAGAATCATAGAATCATAGAATCATAGAGTTGGAAGAGACCACAAGGGCCATCGAGTCCAACCCCCTGCCAAGCAGGAAACACCATCAGAGCACTCCTGACATATGGTTGTCAAGCCTCTGCTTAAAGACCTCCAAAGAAGGAGACTCCACCACACTCCTTGGCAGCAAATTCCACTGTCAAACAGCTCTTACTGTCAGGAAGTTCTTCCTAATGTTTAGGTGGAATCTTTTTTCTTGTAGTTTGGAACCATTGCTCCGTGTCCGCTTCTCTGGAGCAGCAGAAAACAACCTTTCTCCCTCCTCTATGTGACATCCTTTTATATATTTGAACATGGCTATCATATCACCCCTTAACCTCCTCTTCTCCAGGCTAAACATGCCCAGCTCCCTTAGCCGTTCTTCATAAGGCATCGTTTCCAGGCCTTTGACCATTTTGGTTGCCCTCCTCTGGACACGTTCCAGTTTGTCAGTGTCAGATGGCACTTGTGAAAATGGCAAATTCCATGACGGGCATTAATTTTGAAAGGAATTGGAAATAAACCTTCTGATATGAATTTTTTGTTACATATATAACTCTATGGTGCAACCTCAGGTTGCCATGTTTCAAAAAGTAAAACTCCAGCCAATGTTGTGGAGCCTGGAAGCCACTTTCAGCAGATTAATCCTGGCTATGTCTGGGAAATGCAACTGCATTTGGAGTTCTGGTTGCCTTGCCTCAAAAAGGATATTGTAGAGTTGGAAGAGGTTCAGAAAAGGGCCACCAAAATAACCCAGGGGGTGGAGCTAATCCCCTATGTCAGGAATGTCCAAAGTCTGTTTCGGGGGCCCAATCCGGCCCTGTGGCAGTATATGTTCTGGGGTAAAATCCTTTAAATAGATCAGCAACTTCAATCCTAAATATAGCTCAACAACTTTGGTCAGCCCTCACACATGTTCACCTCATCAAATCTGGCCCTCTTTGAAAAAAATTTGGGCCCCCCTGCCTTATGTGGAAAGGTTAAATGCTTGGGACTTTTTAGTTTCAGAAAAAGCAAGCAAGAGGAGACAAGATAGAGGTGTAGAGAAAGTGGCTAGAGAAAATTTTTTCTCCATCTCATAAACCTGAGAAATTGTGGGGATCCAATGAAATTGAATGTTGGAAATCTCAGGACAGACAAAGAAAAGCATTTCTTCACACAGCACATAAACTATGGCATTTGCTCCCCCAAGAGGCAGTGATGGCTGCCAACTTGGACCACTGTAAAAGAGGGTGAGGCAAATTCCTGGAGGCCAGGCCTGTCAATGGCTGCTAGCCACAATGGCTCTGCTCTGCCTTCCCATGGTCAAAGGCAGCAATGCATCTGAGTTCCAGTTGCTCTTGTGCTCGAATCTTACTTGTGCGTTTCCCACAGGTTTCTGGTTGGCCTTTGTGAGGACAGGAGGCTGGACTAGATGAGCCACTGGCTGGATCCAGCAGGCTCTGCTTAGAGTCTTATGAGTTGTTCCAGAGGGGCCAAAACACTACATGGGGAAAGGATACCAATGGATGGAAGAAAACACGCACACCTTATTTTCCCCCACCCATGTGGCACCAGGGCCTTTCTGTGACACCTCCAGTCTTCCTTCTATTCATTATATGTATTTACAAAACTACAGGACTCTGTCAACATGCCCTGAGGTTGTCTGGAAGTGCTGCACAAGAGAAAATGCTGACTCTACATAAACATTACACATCTCAAACCTAGAGCAGCAAAGTCATTGTGTGCCGTAGGCTATTCTGCACTGTGTCATTTGGTACCACAGCTTTGTCGTGAAAAAGCGCCTTGGGCATAGAACTCTAGGTTAACACACTCATACCCACACCCTGATCTGAACTGCACCTTAAAAGTCTCCTTTCAAAATAAGCCAGCATTAACACTTTGGTGACCACAACATTGGCAATCAAAAGTAAGCTTTCCAAGAGAAGGGTCAGGGATTGCACATCTGGCTGCTAACAAGTTCTTGTAGTTTTTTGGAATATGACAGCAATAAATTAAATCAAATGCAGTTGTTATGGCACATACAATGGGGAACACACACACAAACAATCTATTTATTAAGGTAATAAGCAGCAGTTGGCAGGAGGCCAGAAAAGGCACAAAAATAACTGTGGGAAAACTATTAAACAAAAACAGAAGAAATTACAGTGATGCATGCTATGCATTTACGTACCTGGTAAATGATACATGATGTTAAGTATCATTTACAACAATGATTCCTTGGGCTTTGTGTTATCTATGGAATGGAAAAGGGTAAAGGTAAAGGGACCCCTGACCATTAGGTCCAGTCACAGACAACTCTGGGGTTGCGGCGCTCATCTCGCCTTATTGGCCGAGGGAGCCGGCGTACAGCTTCCGGGTCATGTGGCCAGCATGACTAAGCCACTTCTGGCGAACCAGAGCAGCACACAGAAACGCTGTTTACCTTCCCGCTGGGAAGGTAAACAGCGTTTACCTGGGAAGGTTATCTACTTGCAGTTTGTGCTTTCAAACTGCTAGGTTGGCCGGAGCAAGGACCAAGCAATGGGATTTGAACTGCCGACCTTCTGATCAGCAAGCCCTAGGCTCTGCGGTTTAACCCACAGTGCCACCCACGTCCCATCTATGGAATGGAACTTTTATTCAAATAAACAGAATAAACAATTGGTGTGATGAATTCAACTCATAGCTTTTATTCTTTTTTTAAGTATAGGAGGTCCAGAGACTATGTGTTCACAGTAACCCTGGAACATGGGCAAGGAACCCCCCTCCCCATTTTGTCTGGGGTCAGTAAGTGCTGAAAATGAGACAGTTGTGGAAGTGAGATTTCAGATCTTCGTCACTGCACCACATTGGTATTGCAGTGGAGGTGGGGGGCAGGCAGACCTTAGCTCAGAGGCAGAGCACCTGCTTTCCATGCAGAAGGTTCCAGGTTCAATTCTGGACATTAGCAGTTAAAAGGATAAAGTAAGAGGCAATGGTAAGGACAGGTCTTCCCAAAAACTTGGATGCACCTGCACACTCCTTGGAAACTATTGAAAAATACTCACTGCATAGAAGATGAATGTTCTTATATATATCACAGAGCAATATCAGGGGTCTGGCTCTGTGTCCCCCTCACCATCCAAAGTTGGGCAGGTGGGTACAAGAGACAGGTCCCTTTTAATGGTGGCACCATTGTTATGTAATGTCCTTCCTAGGTAAAAATGGTAAAGGCCCCCTGGACAGTTAAGTCCAGTCAAAGGCGACTATGGGGTTGCCGCGCTCATCTTGCTTTCAGGCTGAGGGAGCCAGCGTCTGTCCACAGACAGCTTTCCGGGCCATGTGGCCAACATGACTAAACTGCTTCTGGTGCAACGGGACACCGTGACGGAAACCAGAGCACATGGAAATGCCATTTATCTTCCTGCTGCAGTGGTACCTATTTATCTGCTCATACTGGCATGCTTTCAAACTGCTAAGTTGGCAGAAGCTGAGACAGAGCAACGGGAGCTCACCCCTTTGTGCAGATTTGAACCGCCGACCTTCCGATCAGCAAGCCCAAGAGCCTCAGTGGTTTAGACCACAGCGCCACCTGCGTCCTAGGAAAGCCTGCTTGCCCCCATCTCTGGTTACCTGCCACCTTTTCAGAGGGCTTTCAGTGATCCACAGCTGGTATTTAAGGATCCAGTCCTAGCTGCACTTGCCTGGGAGTAAGTCTCATTGAACCCAGGGTTTCTTAACTCTGAGCAGCCATTGCTTAAAGCTGATGTTCTATCATCAGACAATGGATGCTCGGGTTGCGAACGTGATCTGTGCGGGATGCATATTCACAACCCACAACGTCCGCAACCTACAGCGGCACGTCTGTGCACGCGTGGGTTGTGATTCGGTGTGTCTGCGTATGTGCAAAGTGTGATATAGCACTTCTGAGCATGTGCGACCGCCGAAACCCAGAAGTAACCCGTTCCAGTACTTCTGGGTTTCGGTGGTCCGCAACCTGAAAAAATGCAACCTGAAGCATCTGTAACCCGAGGTCTGACTGTATTTTAATTGACTCATGACATGCTAATTCTTTTATTGTTATGTTTGCTTTCAGTTTATTTCCTATGGTCCGGCTTCACCCGCCCTTTTGTCTAGAAATCAAACTGTAGATAGACTCAGAAAGAGCTGTACAGTAAAATTATTTTAACCATCTGCATTTATGATCCCACTCAGGCCAACCGTTTAGCAATCTCATGCCTGGTTTTCTCCAACTCTGTAAGGTTAACTGCTCTTTTAATGGAGGTAAATGGAGGTTATCAGCTTGGAATAGCACTAAATCAGCATCTCCATTAAAAATAAAAAGAACATTAGTTATTGCCAGCTAATGAAATACTTACTCATGCTAGTTATTGAATCCTTAGGTGCCCATTATGATTTATTTAGATTTTCTTTTGCTGGTAGAATAAATAGCTGTGCTTTCCTTGCAAAGATCCCCCTGGCTCATGCCCACAATCACAGCCCAAGAAAAGGTTTACCACCCTTAATTGCCAGGCGCCTGCACTGCCTCCTCATCTCCACAAGGCACTTTAAAATGTCACTTAAGCTCAAATACAGGTTTCAAATTTCAGCGGCACCCTGGGCAAGCCCAACGTTCCTCTACTGGGTGTCCTCCTGCATCGCTGACCATTGACCATGCTGGCTGGGGCTTATGCGAGCTGCAGTCAAGCATCTTCTGGGGGGCACCTGGTTGGGAAAGGCTGGCATTAGTACTATAAGCCTGTGTGTGTTTATCCACTGTCATCCCTTTGGAACACAAACCTGCTTTATTAGCCAACCTGACAGTTCAGTATCCAAGTCAGCCTAAGTGCTTGTCAACAAAGATAAGGAGATGTTAAATGTTCAAGCAATATAGAATATGTAGAATTTGGTGACTTTTGCTTCGAGAGTAGAAAAAATCTAATAGAAATTGTTGGACAGCTTAGAAACTTGATTTTCAATGACCAAACTGGGAAGAAGTGAATAGTTTTACATTCCATTTGTCTGCACCTTTACAGCATAGCACTGATAAAAGAAAAGTCTGGAAGAATGAATGCACCTGGGTCACCTGTCAAGGCAACTGATAGGATTGTCAGAGGCTTGCTAGGGGTGAAACAATCAGCTGATGTATTTAGGCTCACCTGTGAAGTGAAGTTGCTAGTTAGTATTGAGGCTTCCTGTCTCCTTCCTGGGTTTGTGAAGTGGGAAGTAGTGTGCTAAGCTGGTTGCATCAGACTCATCATTACAAGACAGGCTTTTCCCACATGATGTTGCAGAAAACTTCCTAGAAAGAAATTCTCTCAAAAGCGAGATCGGCCTAAAATTTTTAACCTGATTTAGATCAGAGTCTTGCTTGGTTATCAAAGTGATGTATGCTTCTTTCCATGTTTCTGGTATTTCTCTGTTTAATAAAATGTTGTTCATAACTTCTTTTAATGGGACAAGTAGGATGTCCTTCAATTCTTTATAATATCTTGCACTTAGTCTGCCGGGTCCCGGTGTCTTCCCACTTTTTAATTCTTTTATTGCATTTCTAATCTCCTCTAATTCTATCTTTTCATTTAATTTTCCTCTTTCTTTTGTCGGAATTTTCTGCACCCCTTTTTCTATTAAGTATTCCTCTATTTTTTTTATATTGACTTTTCTTTTCTCTTGTATAATTGTCTGTAAAAGTCCACAAATCCTTTTCTTATCCCTTTCGGATCTTCAATCTTATTATCTTCCACAATATTCTATGAATAGTACTTTGCTCTTTCCTTTTTTTTATCTGCCAAGCAAGCAATTTTCCTGACTTGTTTGCAAATTCAAAGTTCCTTTGTCTCATTCTTTTAATATTCCATTCTACTTCTCTGTTTATTATCATTGCAAATTGTGCTTGTAACGCTTTAATATTCATTTTCATTTTTTTATCTTCGGGACTAGTAACCAATCTCTTCTCATTCTTCATTATTTGTTTTAAAATTTCTTTTTTCCCATTTTCTCTTAATTTATTCTTAATTGAATTCTGTTGAATAAAAAGTCCTCTCATTACAGCTTTACTAGCGTCCCAAACTGTGGTTATTTTTGTTCCTTGATTCATATTATTTTAAAAATAGTCCTTCAAGCACTTTTGTGCCTCCTCTACAACTTTTTTATCATCAAAGAGAGTCTCGTTTAGTCTCCATTGGAAAGATTTTTCTTCATATCCTTTCAAGATACACTTTATTGGATTATGATCTGATAGTAGGTTGAATTTCGATCTTTAAAATTCTTGTTGTAAGCTCATTAGTTATCCACATCTGATCGATTCTTGACATTGATTGATTTGCTTCTGACTGATACGTGAATTGTTTTTCTAATGGGTGTTTCAGTCTCCAAATATCTATTAAATTGCAGTTCTCTACCATTGAAAAGAATGTCTTTGGTAATTTCCCTTCTTTGGATTTACCTGTAGCTCTTAGTCTGTCCATGTCCAATGACACAATTGCATTCATGTCACTCTTTTGAACAATGATTATAAATTATTTGCAAACATACTAGCAAACAGGTTAAAAAAAGTATTGAATTAATACATAAAGATTAGGCGGGTTTCTGCCAGGTAGACAAATGAAAGACAATATTAGAAATATAATTAATATTTTGGAATACCTGAATGCTAAGAATGACAAACAAGCGATGTTAATATTTGTGGATGCAGAGAAGGCCTTTGATAATATTTCTTGGGAATTTATGTTAAAGAATTTTGAAATGATGGAGGTGGGACATTCGTTTTTAAATGGTATTAAGGCTATATATATGGATCAAAGAGCTAAATTAATAGTTAATAATGTGACGACGGAAAATATAAAGATAACTAAGGGAACAAGACAAGGATGTCCTCTATCACCTCTGTTATTTATCACGGTCCTGGAAGTGTTTTTAAGGGCAATTAGAAGTAATGATCTAGGGACGCAGGTGGCGCTGTGGGTAAAAGCCTCAGCGCCTAGGGCTTGCCGATTGAAAGGTCGGTGGTTCGAATCCCTGCGGCGGGGTGCGCTCCCGCTGCTCGGTCCCAGCGCCTGCCAACCTAGCAGTTCGAAAGCACCTCCGGGTGCAAGTAGATAAATAGGGACCGCTTACCAGTGGGAAGGTAAACGGCGTTTCCGTGTGCAGCTCTGGCTCTGGCTCTGGCCAGAGCAGCGATGTCACGCTGGCCACGTGACCCAGAAGTGTCTCCGGACAGCGCTGGCCCCTGGCCTCTTAAGTGAGATGGGCGCACAACCCCAGAGTCTGTCAAGACTGGCCCGTACGGGCAGGGGTACCTTTACCTTTACCTTTAGAAGTAATGATCAGATAAAAGGGGTAATGGTGGGTAGAAAAAAATTTAAGGTTAAAGCCTTTGCAGATGACTTGGTATTAACTTTGGAAGACCCCATGAACACGGTAACAGAAGTGTTGAAAGAAATGGACCAGTTTGGTCAGTTGGCAGGATTCATTCTGAATAAGAAAAAAACTAAAGCAATTACTAAAAATGTAGATTCAGAGAATGTAAACAGATTACAGCAGCAAACTGAAATAGAAGTGGTAAAGAAAGTTAAATATTTAGGAGTTTGGTTAACCCCCAGGAGTATTGACTTGTTTCAGAATAATTATATTCCAACATGGAATAAGATCAAAAGAGACTTAGAGGTGTGGGGAAGAATGAAATTGTCATTTTGGGGAAGAATTGCAACAATAAAAATGAATGTGCTACCGAAGATGTTATTCTTGTTTCCAACAGTTCCAGTAATCAAAGGGGCAGCAATTTTTAAAAATTGGCAACGAGAAATTTCAAGGTATATCTGGCAGGGTAAGAAGCTGAGGATAAAATTTAAGATATTGACGGACGCAAAAGAAAGAGGAGGCTTCGCCCTGCCAGACTTGAAACTGTATTACGAAGCATCTTGCCTCTGCTGGTTGAAGGAATGGGTGAAATTAGAAGACACGGATGTGTTAGATCTGGAAGGTTTGGATAATAGATTTGGGTGGCACGCCTATTTGTGGTATGACAAGAGACGAGTACATAAAGGTTTTGAAAATCACATTATAAGAAGGTCTTTGATTGAAGTGTGGGAAAGATATGAAAACTTGTTGGAACAAAAAACTCCATATTGGTTGTCGCCGTTGGAGGCGATAAGTGTGAAGAAAGTCAATATGACAGGGGGTTGGGTGACATATGAGAAGTTAATGTGTAAAAGTGTAGGAAAATGGAAAATGAGATCATTTGAAGAAGTTAAGGACTATGTGAATGACTGGCTGCATTATTTTCAAATTAATGAGATGTTTAGAAAAGATTTAAATCAGAGGGGTTTGCTGACAAAGAATCAAAATTTCAGACAGAAATATTGAACAATGATTATAAGAATTTAGCAAAAATGTATAAGATATTACTGGAATGGTGTACGAAGGATGAGGAGGTAAAATCAGTTATGATCGACTGGGCCAAAGATATAGGGCATAATATTCAAATGGAGGATTGGGAAAGACTTTGGAAAGATGGTCTAAGATTCACTGCATGCACAGTTATAAAAGAAAATGTTATGAAAATGATGTACCGATGGTATGTAACACCTGTGAAGTTAGCAAAAATGTATAAGATAAGTAACAAATGTTGGAAATGTAAAGAAAAAGAAGGTACCTTTTTCATATGTGGCGGGAATGTAAGAAGGTAAAATGCTTTTGGGAAATGATTTATAATGAATTGAAGAAAATGTTGAAATATACATTTGTTAAGAAACCAGAAGCATTTTTACTAGACATTACAGGTAATGAGATAAATAAGAAAGAAAAGAAGTTATTTTTATATGCAGTGACAGCAGCAAGAATATTGATGGCCCAGAAATGGAAACAGGAGGAATTACCTACGATAGAAGAATGGAGAACTAAAATGATGGATTATGCAGAACTAGACAGAATGACAGGAAGGATCCGGAATCGACGAGATCAAAGATTTACAGAAGATTGGGAAAAGTTTATCCAATATATGCAAAAACTGAGTGATAATAAAATTACGTTTGTAAGCTTTAAGGAAGCTCTGTGAGGGGAAAGGGTTAAAAGGGCATAAATGTGTAAAAAGTAACAATAGGAAGGAATGGCAGACAAATTGAGGGAAGTCAAAAAAGAGAAGTAAGATGTAATTAAGATGTATGGAATGTATAAATTTGTTTTTGTATTTGAAAACTAATAAAAATATAATATAAAAAAGAAAGAAATTCTCTCAATAAATTTATGTAATATTATCCTCCACCTTTATTCCCCACCCCCTTATGAGACTTTTGTGGTAGACTATCTCCTGCCAACTAGTCATTTTGTGATGAAGAAGCCAAGCAGAACAGGTAAGGAAGTTGATCAGCACAAAATGACTGTTGGCCATGCTGGTTAGGGCAGACGAGAGTTGGAGTGCAGAATGTGTGGATGACACCAGGCTGAAGAAAGCTGCGACAACAGGACCAGAAACAGAGAACCAGCCAGGACAACTAGAAGCCCCATGGAGACATTTAGGAATCCCCAGGAATAGAACGACTGAATGGATCCCCTGCCCATCACACGAAACACTTGGTTGTCTTTGCACAACAAACTAACATCACTTTCCAAAGTGTTCCTTTCTTGGTATTCAGAGTGCTGCTGCTGATATATATTTTTAGAAAAGTAAGTTTGTTAAGTTCCTGCAATGATATCTTAGCCAATTTATTCCCTTCCATTGGCAAACCATTTAGGTTAATGATGTTTATTCTTTCCTTGCTTCTAGATAAGCCAAACTAACTGACAAAACATCCTTTATTAGGTGAAGTAACAGAACTCTTCTTTGAGGTAAAATATCTATTGATTTCAGAATTAAGTGCAAAAGAAAGGTGATCCCACAAAAGCAAATTAATATAAAAGTTGCTAATAGCTATCTGACACCTGAGAAGTTGCACCATCCCTGACCCCGAGAAAAGGCAATGAGCAAACTCCCTCCCACATTTGGGCAAATGAGAAGGGGCTGTGCCCCAGACTAATGGAGCCTCTGTGGAGGGTCAGGCTGAGACAGCCCCCACTTGCTAGGGTGAAGAATGAGGGCCCAAGGCCATCTGCAGCTGTCACAGGATGAAGCATCAAGCAGGAAGGAGAGGCAGGCATGACTGAAGATAAAAAAAACCATGAAAAGGAAAGCCCTGCCCGAAGGTTGCATCTTCACAGAACTTAACGAAGGTGTATTTCCTGCCTCTTTCTTCCTGCTGGATGGAGAGACCTGGAGGGCTGCATTCAGACCCTGGACCTGAGAGTCTTCAGCCTTGCACTAGGAGATAATAGGGGGAAGCATTGCTTTTTGAAAGAGGAACCTTGCTAAAAAAGAGTGAGAGAAATATTGAAAGAGTGAATACTAGTAAACCAAATCACAATGATTATATGCTTGGAGGTGCTGAGGCAGCTCCCTTTAAGTGCAGGCTGTGGTGGAAAATGCATCACCTGTGGAAAACATCAGAAAATAGTCATCTGGAAACTCCAACATGCTGCAAAAGGTAGGCCAACTAACTTGAAAGGGAATGAGCAGGAAGAGTCCCTTACAGCTGCAGTTTTTTCTGGCTAATCAGATGATGGTGGCGACAAAAAGATGTGCCCTTACTGGCTCTGGGTGGTGTACGTGTCTCATCAAATGTGAGCAGGAGGACTTACACAGGCTCTTTTCAACCTAGCTAGAAAGGAGAAATGAGGCCTGCCAGCATTTGGTGCCAGAGGGGAGGGGCAAATGCCGCTTTCCAAGTCTCTCTGACTGGCCCTTCCCCAGGCCACCCCACACTTTCCAGCCCCCCCCCCCCCGCACTTTCCCCAAGTTCTTTTGCCTGGCAACATTGCTCACAAAATGGTACAAAATGCATATCTTAGGGGGAAATCTGCATAAAAATCCAAATGGTAGTGGAAGTAACATGCAAAAATGTGTATATTAGGTATACAGTGCAGGGATGTCAGAGAATGCTGACAAAAACAGATATGGAAATTGCTGGTGTTTGCTTATTCATCCTGTGCCCATAACGGAAATCAATCCAGCAAATACGATTGGTTTTCGCTTGTTGTTGCTCCTTTCTATTTACTTACACACACACCCCCACACATTTCAGGAGGGCCAAGCAGGGCACACGGACACCCGCACCATCCCAAGCTCCATGCTGCTTCACACCCCACCCCCACTGGATTTTGGGCTCCTTTTCCCTCCCCCCCCCACCACTCCACACTCCTCAAGCACCCGGCAACAGTGAGTTTCAACCAAAAGAGAAACTGAGAGAAGATGGAATTGACAGACCCCTCCATTAAGGGGTATCTTAAGTGTATCCTAATCTTACATCCCAGTGTTCTGACCAATTGATATTGTGGTGGACTAGGACCTGGGAGACCAAGGATTGAATCCCTACTTCTCCATGAAACTCGCTGCGTGACCTTGGCCCAGTCATTGCCTGTCAGCACAACCTACTTCACATGCGTGTTGTGGGGATTTAATGAGGAGGCGGAGAACCATGAGCTCTTGGTGGAGGGGGATAAAGGTGGCATATAGATGCAATAAAGAAATAAAAATAAACAAGACCTGCAACATCCCCCCTTGCACACACATTCTGACCTGAGAGGTCAGGAGCAGCTTCTAAGAGGGGTCTCTGTGTGAGAACCCAATTCATAGCCAAAGGCTGTGGCGGATGCAGTTGAACAAAGACTTCATCTGGTGACTTAAAACTATTTCCAGAGCTGGCACTGACAAAACCTCCTTCATTTGAAGAAAAGCCTTCCAGGCATTGATTTGCCTCAAGCTTAAATTCAAATCGTTACCGATGAATAACTTGCCCTAAGTAAAGCCATTCTGTCTGGAACTTGTTTCTTGTGTTCCCTCCCAAAGTGCTGCTTCAAAACAAACTATCTGGGGGGGGGGGGGTTGATTTTGTTACAATGTGGTAAAAATACACCACCTGAGAGTCACAGAGCATCTCTTCAGCACCAGCAGATACTTCCGTGTTGAGTTCCAGTTTGAAATGGCAGCATCAAATCTCCTTCCTGCTTTGAAGCATCACCAAAGCTCAAGCTCGTCTTGCATGGAAATACAGTGCCATCTCAGAGGACTCACTGCTGACATCCATAAAAGGGAAGGGGGTCATTTTCAATAACTATCCACTTTCCAATATACTGAGAAAACTCTACTTGAGTCTTCTTTTAATTCTGTTGAAGCAGCTTAAGGAGCTTACTCTGTATGTCCCAAGCTGATCATCTGGGGGAGCCCTATTGGTGTACCCATAAACCCTAAGTATGACTCATTTCAATATGGAGCCAGTGTGCCCAACGCCATGGAACTCCCTGCAGCTAGAAATCCAGCAGGCACTGTCCCTGATCACTGGCATCTGCTTTGAGACATATAGCAGGACCTTGGGGTGAAGGGTGGGCTGGGAAGAAGGAGGAGGAGATACATCTCTTAAATAAAACCACTCATGCAGACACTGACCCCACTTCTCTCATCCCTGGCAGCTCCACTGACAGCCTTCCTGCCTCTAGGGGAAAGGTCTTAAGGGAGATTCCTTTCCCATTCTGCTGAACTGGCTTAGAATCCCCCACTATATGGAGCACCAGTAGCACAGTGTTCCTGATAATGGGGAGCAGTCTATGTAGGTCTGGGGCTGATGCAATGCAGAAGGCAGCCTGCTGAGAGCAGGGCAGGGATATGGGCCAGAAGCTGTTCTTTCTGCAGCCGGCAGGGATCGGGTGGCTGGCTTGACAGCAGCTCTGAGTAGAGCTCCCAGCCTACATGCCTGCATGCACTAGAGATGTCATCTGAATAAGAGCCAGTGTGGTGTAGTGGTTAGAACACTGGACTAGGATTTGGGTGGTCAGGGTTCAAATTCCCACTTATTTGGGCCAGTCATTGTCTCAGTCTAATCCCCTGTTGGGGAATATTCTAGAAGAAACTTGAAAATGGCTGTGAACAAGTTGCTAGGCAATGGAAAATTTCCCCAGCAACAGGTGTCTTTATCAGGGCATGCGATCAACTCAGTCTGGGTCTGTGTTGATGACTATGTGAATGAGTCAGCATTAGGTCTCTGGCCGGATGACTAAAAAGAGGGGGGGGGGGGAATGTTTCTTTGTGTGTTTTTTTTCTTGATTAATGAACAGTGTGAAGTTTTGTAAATAATAAAGACTCTGAGAAACAGAACTAAATGGTGTTTATTCCTGTAATGGGAATTTCACTAAGAGAGAGCTGGAATGCTGCTGCTGTAAGGAAGCAGAAGATGCAGGAAAACTCTTCTGTAAAAGGAACTCTGCTGCAGAAAGAAAAGAAAACCCAGAGTTGATGCTCCCCTTCATAGGGTGTTGTGAGGATAAAATGTATGATTTATAAATACATATGATTTCTGTCAGTCAGTCAAGTTGATTGCTTATAGCCAAAGGCTGCTGCAATGTATACAGTGTCATTCAATAAAATATATACTAGTTTGATACAAAATCTTAAAACATTTACATTGTCAAAATATGACCTAATCTGCACAAAACTATAGAAACTCCTTATATACAAATTGAAACATTAGACAATAAAATTTATAAGCTAAAATCACCGTGGGGCCACTAATATATTAAAGGTAATATTAAATAATACAATAGACAATTATGTACAAAGTTTAGTGAGAAAGATACAGCTTGGTATTAATGGGGTAAAATAAATTCATCTCCTTTACAGTTGATGGCTATCTCGGCTATATAATTTTTTCTAATTTTCCTGGCGTCAGTTGCAAAAAGCGCTACACGCCAGGTCACATACTTATCTATGTCTGCGAGGAGATATAGAATCATGACATAAGGATTCTGGGCAGGAGGCCTTATCATTATAGGTGTCAAAAACCATTCTCTTGCTTCAATATATAAGGGGCAGTGCAAGATATAATGCATGAGGTCCTCTAATTAAGGGCATCCCCTCATACAAACACAATCAATTACTGGTATGCCTCTATGTCTCCCATATCTATAAGCAGAGTTTATTGTCTGGCATAAATCAGTTGGCATCAGTTGTGTGGGCCCCCAGCCAACCCCAGTTCCCATTCCTACCACCCCAACAGAGCAATATTGAACATGATGAGTCCTGCTGGGTCCCCAGAATTTGACCCTGGGTGGCATGTTCTGATCCTAAAAGGTAGAGGTACCCCTGACTGTTAGGTTCAGTCGCAAATGACTCTGGGGTTGCGGCGCTCATCTCGCTTTACTGGCCGAGGGAGCCGGCATACAGCTTCCAGGTCACGTGGCCAGCATGACTAAGCCGCTTCTGGCAAACCAGAGCAACACACAGAAACGCTGTTTACCTTCCCACCTATTTATCTAAAATAAAATGAAAATGAAACAGATTTCAGGAAGTTGAGTCCCAATATTGCATACAATTGTCAAATTGTTTTTTAAATAAACAAATGTGGTGGTGGCGGCTGCAATTTTAATTTCTGATGGCATATATTGTGTGCTGTACCCTGCAAAATCATGTTTCATTAGAATATCTTATTTCTCCCATCTCCATCATCCCAGACATCATACAAATATATAAATCCTGTTTGAGCCTTGGTTTAAAATCGGCTCTTTTCCCTTTGTTCACCTTGTTGCACTCTGCAGTATTGGATTCCTTCTTAATCATGAATGATGCAGCAACAAGCCTTTCATCATTAATGAGAGGCTTTTTTGTTTTGTTTTTTGTTTTGCTTTTTGCTTTTTACTCTGTCTCTGTAGGTCAGCCTAGAAAAAAAGATGTTAAGGTTAGCCATCTTTGGCTCTGCTTGCCAAGGGGAAGGACTGTAGCTCCCTGGTAGAGAAGGGTCCGCCTTGCATATGGCAAATCCTGGGTGAGACCCCTGGAGAATTGCTCTAGTCAGTGTGGACAATACAGAGCCAGATGGACCAAGGACCTGCCTAATATAGGGCAGCTTTCTATGTTCCTGCTCTCTGAGATGTCTTCTTCTGTCCTCCTAGTGGTACAGCGCTAAAACTGCTAGCACATTGGCAAAGCTAAGCAGGGTCTGGTCTGGTTTCAGTTGGCTGGGGGGGCATGTGTTGAACTTCCTGCATGGCAGGGGGTTGGGCTAGATGACCCTTGGGTACCTTCCAACTCTACAATTCTATGATTCTATAAAATATAACAGACACTCTGTCAGATAACTAATTGGTGGAGTTTAGGTTTAGGTTTATGGGAGAGGGGGAAATAGTGTGGTCCTTTCAGACACAGGTGGCGCAGAGCCTAGGACCTGCCGATCAGAAGGTTGGTGGTTTGAATCCCTGTGATGGGGTGAGCTCCCGTTGCTTGGTCCCTGCTCCTGCCAACCTAGCAGTTCGAAAGCACGTCAAAGTGCAAGTAGATAAATAGGTACCACTCCAGCGGGAAGGTAAACGGTGTTTCCGTGCGCTACTCTGATTTGCCAGAAGTTGTACGCCGGCTCTCTCAGCCAATAAAGCGAGATGAGCGGCGCAACCACTGAGTCATCCACGACTGGACCTAATGGTCAGGGGTCCCTTTACCTTGACCTTTTTTTCATTTCACTGAGTTGTATTCAATGGATTGCATCCAATGTTAATCCTACTGGGAACAGACCCATTGGGAAAATATGTACTGTAGGTACATGACTAACAACTTCTTCGTCTTCGTCTTCGTCTTCGTCTTCGTCTTCGTCTTCGTCTTCTTCTGTACCCTGTCCATCTGACTGTGTTGCCCTAGCCACTCTGGGCAGCTACCAATGGAATATAACAAACCACAGTGAAACATCAGACATTAAAAACTTCCCAATACCTTCAGACGCCTTCAGACATCTATGGAAAATCATATAATTGTTTATCTCCTAGGCCCATTAATATCAGTGTTTCTACTATAAATTACTTGGGATACAACCCAAGTTGGCCCTACCCTGAGTAGATGCATTGTCATTAATGGGCATGACTAACTTGGGCTCATTTTTCTCAATGGGTTTGCTTGAACTTAGTTCGATACAACCCATTGTCCCCAGTGAGAGTTACTCACTGGTTTCACTCATACAAAGGTTGGGCAGATCAACCTACTTCCATTCTGGGCTACTTCTGCATGTGCTCAGTTGTAGGTCCAATTAATTTAGATAGATTTATTGGTGTGAATATTATTGTTGTTATTGTTGTTTTAATTTTTTCATCCATTTTATTTGTTTCTTTTATGGTTCGGAACTTGAAGGCAAGTGGTGAGCTTGTGGGTGATGGGCATGGATGTAAGCTGGGTGAGGGTGGGGGACCTAGGGAGGAAGAAACCAGCATCCAGAGTGCTCTGGAGTATTCAAGGCTGAGGATAGTGAACTCAGTTGCAACCTTTTGAGCATCAGATGTTTTAGAGGTCCTGTTGTTAATGGTAACACTTCAAACAAACACAAACAATAAAAGTTTAAATTTAGAGTAAAAATAATGCAAAATATTCACCTAGATTGCACATATAAATATAGTATGTATTCTACTCCTAAAATATGCGTTTTTGTATGCTTTTCAAGTCCTTCTGTATGCAGAAATATATTTTTACATGCATTACAAAATTCAGAAAAATTGTGCAATCCAGTCGGTAGCCGTGTTCCAATTTGCATTTAAGTCTGGGACTGGCAGATTATGTTAGTTCCCTTCAATGTGCAGACTGAAGAGGTTTCCCCTACGCCCCTAGTTCATCCGTACATATACAACAGCATGTTCTCCCCCCCCCCCAGCATGAAGCTTGCCCCCCGCAACATAAATCCTGGCTATGCCCATGTACAACAGCCTTTCCGAACCTTGTACCCTCCAGGTACCACAACTCCCATCTTCCCTGAGCATTGGCCTATCGGTTGGGTCTAATGGGATCTGCAGTCCAACAGCATCTGGAGAGAACCAGGTTGGGGAGGCTCCTATAGAGCATCATTTCAGTACTTAGTGACTCTCAGCTGAATACACGAGTTCATTATTGAAAACACATGATGTTTCATCTATGGTGCTTCATGTACAATGGTGGATTCAAACATGCAAGCAAACCACTGGCTTAATGCAAATGTCATCAAACAACAATGTATGGATACTTATCGCAAAACATTGGAAGACACAAGATTTACCCACTCTGGAAGAATGGCAGATGCAAGTAATAGACTATATGGAGATGGCAGAAATGACTGGCAGAATCCGAGACCTGGGAGAAGAGTCGGTGGAAGAGGACTGGAAGACGTTTAAAGACTACTTGCAGAAACACTGCAAAATTTATGAATGTTAAAACGATGTTGGATATTAAAACAATATGGCATTAGTGATAAAGTTAGAAGGAGTATGCAAAGATGAATTTAAAAAAAAGGGGTGAAAGACTAGAGTTGTATTATGTCAAACTTAAATAATATGGTATAAGTGACTAAGTTATAAGGAATAGGTAAGAATGAACTAAAATAAGAAGAAGGATTGGTGACATAATAGGTTGAACTATATAATCGACAATGAGATTTGAAAGAGGGTAAGGATTTGCTGAATCTGATTGGGTAAATGGGAACACAAAAAAAGGAGATGTGAGGAAGCCAAGAAACAGAGTTAAATAAGGATAAAGTTAAAAGTTGGATTTTTTCTTTTTTATATGTTTTAGTATTATTTTTAAGCTTTTTTGTGTATTTTGTCTGTATTTTGTGTATCTTTTTTGTATTTCTGGCTATGTCTGTTTCTTTTTCTTTGTGGTATGTATTTATGTGTTTTTTATTGTAAAATCATAATAAATATTTAAAAACAAAACAAAAACAACAATGTATGAATCAATCTGAAACCTAACTGTTCTGAAGCCCAATAATATGAAGTTCTTTACACAAGCACGCACACACACCCCACCCCAGAAGAGCTGAATTTGCCTGCACAAAATCAAGATCTCACCATAGGTCCCATGACAAGGGCCACTGTCAAGGGTCCCATGACAAAGACCACTCACCATCTTAAAATGGTTTTTAGAATCCATCCTGTGATAAAATCAGTATCACAGAAAGGTAAAGCATTAAGACAGCCATTCTGCTGAGACTGTTAAACCTGCAAGTTATGGGGAAACATCCAGTTTTAATCAGACTCGCATGATTTTGCAGACCATGAAATAAGTTGGCTTATAAGCATCAAACTTCTTTAAGGTGGAAATCAATTTGACATAGTCCCAGATGCAAAGACCTGTGCATGAGGGTATTTTTATTTGTTAAAAATACAGAAAAACCTTTATAGAATCATAGAATCATAGAGTTGGAAGAGACCACAAGGGCCATCGAGTCCAACCCCCTGCCAAGCAGGAAACACCATCAGAGCACTCCTGACATATGGTTGTCAAGCCTCTGCTTAAAGACCTCTAAAGAAGGAGACTCCACCACACTCCTTGGCAGCAAATTCCACTGTCAAACAGCTCTTACTGTCAGGAAGTTCTTCCTAATGTTTAGGTGGAATCTTCTTTCTTGTAGTTTGGATCCATTGCTCCATGTCCGCATCTCTGGAGCGGCAGAAAACAACCTTTCTCCCTCCTCTATGTGACATCCTTTTATATATTTGAACATGGCTATCATATCACCCCTTAACCTCCTCTTCTCCAGGCTAAACAGGCCCACCTCCCTTAGCTGTTCCTCAAAAGGCATCGCTTCCAGGCCTTTGACCATATTGGTTGCCCTCCTCTGGACACGTTCCAGTTTGTCAGTGTCCTTCTTGAACTGTGGTGCCCAGAACTGGACACAGTACTCCAGGTGAGGTCTGACCAGAGCAGAATACAGTGGCACTATTACTTCCCTTGATCTAGATGCTATACTCCTATTGATGCAGCCCAGAATTGCATTGGCTTTTTTAGCTGTCGCGTCACACTGTTGGCTCATGTCAAGTTTGTGGTCAACCAAGACTCCTAGATCCTTTTCACATGTACTGCTCTCAAGCCAGGTGTCACCCATCTTGTATTTTTGCCTCTCATTTTTTTTGCCCAAGTGCAATACTTTACATTTCTCCCTGTTAAAATTCATCTTGTTTGTTTTGGCCCAGTTCTCCAATCTGTCAAGGTCGTTTTGAAGTGTGATCCTGTCCTCTGGGGTGTTAGCCACCCCTCCCAGTTTGGTGTCATCTGCAAATTTGATCAGGATGCCCTTGAGTCCATCATCCAAGTCGTTGATAAATATGTTGAATAAGACCGCGCCCAAGACAGAACCCTGTGGCACCCCACTAGTCACTCTTCTCCAGAATGAAGAGGAACCATTGTTGAGCACACTTTGGGTTCGGTCAGTCAGCCAGTTACAAATCCACTGAGTGGTAGCATAGTCAAGACCGCATTTTACCAGCTTCTTTACAAGAATATCATGGGGTACCTTGTCAAATGCCTTGCTGAAATCAAGGTAGGCTACATCCACGGCATTCCCTTCATCTACCAGGCTTGTAATTCTGTCAAAAAACGAGATCAGGTTAGTCTGACATGACTTATTTTTCAGAAATCCATGCTGACTATTGGTGATCACAGCATTCCTTTCTAGGTGCTCACAGACTGTTTGCTTAATGATCTGCTCCAGAATCTTCCCTGGTATTGATGTCAGACTGACTGGGCGGTAATTATTTGGCTCCTCTCTTTCCCCCTTTTTGAAAATAGGGACAACATTTGCCCTCCTCCAGTCTGCCGGGACTTCGCCTGTTCTCCAGGAATTCTCAAAGATGACTGCCAGTGGTTCTGAGATCACATCTGCCAGTTCTTTTAATACTCTTGGATGCAGTTCATCTGGCCCTGGAGACTTGAATACATCTAAACTAGCCAAGTATTCTTGTACTATCTCCTTAGTTATTCTGGGCTGTGTTTCCTCTGTAACCTATTGCAGAAGGAAGACTTAGCACCCTGTTTGCCTCTGTGCATATCTCAAGACTTCCAAGCACATTATTACCCTGAGCTGCTGTAAATTCTTAATAACCCTCAGAGGCCCCTCTGAGACATGCTGTCACATGCTGGAATAATGAAACTATATTGACAATCATTTAAAGATGCCTGCATTCACCTTCCAGAGATGTGTGAATTTTTAGAAGTCTGTTTTAGAGTGTCTGGGAATGACAGAATTTAAATGGCAGTAGGTGTGATCCCCATCATCAGACTGCAACATCAACCCATATTAAGAGTTTGGCATAATAATAATAATAATAATAATAATAATAATAATAATAATAATATTTATACCCTGTCATCCCAGGCCAGGGCCAGGCTCAGGGCGGCTAACACCAGATATGAATTACAATAAAACGTAATGGGGGGGGGGGAACCGACAACAAACAAACAATTAATTAAAATACAGCTTAAAATGCAGCCTCATTTTAATAGTAGCCCATAAATCAAGACCATAAAGGGAGGAAACATCAGATATTCACCCTAGCCAGCTATTCATGCTGGTCCTAAATGGGCCAGCAAAAAAGCCAAGGGAAATTTTATATACCAAATCCCATATAAGGGGTCAGAGCGAGTCTAAGCCGAAGGCCAGGTGGAACAGCTCCATCTTGCAGGCCCTGTGGAAAGATGTCAAATCCCGCAGGGCCCTGATCTCTTGTGACAGAGCGTTCCACCACGTTGGGGCCAGTGCTGAAAAGGCCCTGGCCCTAGTTGAGACCAATCTAACCTCCTTGAGGCTCGGGACCTCCAAAGTGTTGTTATTTGCAAACCGTAAGGTCCTCTGTGGAGCATACTAGGAGAGGTGGTCCCATAGGTACGAGGGTTCTAAGCTGCGTACGGCATTAAAGGCCGAAACCAGCACCTTAAACCTGACCCTGTACTCCACTATGAGCCAGTGCAGCTGGTAAAGCACTGGATGAATGTATGGTAAGTTGTCAAGACATTCAACTCCATCCCTGTGGCCTGAATAGCAATTTTATCCCACTAGTGGATGCTGGTGTTACCATCAACATTGCTTTGTGGATGAAGAAGAGCCTTACTGAATCAGGCCCATCTAGTTCTGAATTCTGTTCAGATTGTGGCCACCATCTTTCAACAGCTTTAGAAGGGATCAAACTATGCCGTTCCAACTTGGCATCAATACTTTCAAGTTAGAAGCCTTTTGACAAAGCTGTTGGGGCCCAGTTTGATGTTAAGACAGGAGAGGGGCTGGGAAAAATCTGTAAAAGAATTATAAGATGTTGATGGATGTGAAAAGGGTTGCCACCTTTGTTTGGGCAAAATACAGGGCAGGGCAGGCTGGGTGGGTGCTTTCCTTTTACCTTTCTGTAGTTTGATGTGTGTGTGTTGTCCTGAAAGGAGGGTGAGAATCTGACTTAAATTTAATTATTGTGGATGAAGATTGTAGTAGCAAATGCCATAGTTTGTGCCCTGTGTGTAGAAGGACTTGCTTTTCTCTGCCCTGTATTTCCCCACATTCAGTTAGTCTCCTGGCACGTGATCAGTCTTCAGCAGCAGCTGGCTGGAACCGTATTTAGTAAAATGAAATACTTAGCAAGATGGGTAATCATGCCCGTTAGGTCAGGCTGATCTGGGCTGTGGACCAATATGAAATGCATTGAGGATTTGTTCTCAAAGAGCTTCCTTCACATATTAGCACATGAAAGTAACCTTAATCTGAGTCTGATAAAAAGGAGGGGGGGAGATGGGGGGAGCTGTTCTTAAAAGGATGTTAGCAAATCAGATTAAAACCAGTCTACCTTAGTTGGAAGTAATGAAGGGGAAATTATCAGGGAAATACACCACATTGGGAAGAGCTTGTCAAATAATTATTGCAAGATGGTAGGTGCCAAAAGCTCCTTTCATCATGCTTCAGCTTGCTGTGCACAAAGATTTGGGATTTAATTTGGGGAAAAGAAAAATGGGGTAGAGGAGGATTTCTAGAAGTATATGGGGGTCAGGCAACAGCAGCTCAGAGGCAGAGCACTTTCTTTGCCTGCAGAAGGTCCCTGGTTCAATCCCTGGCATCTTCAGGTAGAGCTGGGATTCCTGGGAATGCCCCCTGCCTGGAACCCTGCAGAGCTGCTGCCAGTCAGTGTTGATGAGGCTGAACAAGATGATCTGACTCAGTTGGAAGCAGGTCCCTATGTTCCTACATTAAGAAACCCACAATTCATATTCTGATCTTTTACAAAGAGCTACATATTCTGTTTCAGCAGGATGCCATTCCTTCGTCTTCTACAGGGGCAGTGTGCAAGTTTGCCACACCTTGCAGGCAGCCACATGCAGCTAAAAGGAAGGTCCCTGCTGGTGCCACCCTCTTGCTCCAGTCCAGTGGCTCCTTATGAGGCATTCTGGCCAGTGTCCCCAACTCTGGAAACTTTCCATTCCATTTGCAGGAGAGGCTGAACAGGGAGCATCTGGTATCAGTGTTGAAAGAAATATGTGTGCAGACCTTTTGCATGTTAAGATGGAGCAGTTGGGAAGCAGCATTTGAGCACCAGCAGGGCTATTCCCAAGGTGGTTGTTGCAGATGGCTTGAAGAATCCAAAAAGCTAAAAGCCATGGCCCTCCCTCCCCATCACCATCCGGCCGTCTTGCAGCTGCTCCTGCCGCCTCTGCGTGCAGAAGCCAAGCCAGGCAGTTTAAAACTACAAGCATTTCCCTGGCAGCTGTAGAGCGAGGATTAGGTTTTCTGGTCGTTCTGTGAAGTCCAAGGCAGTCAAAGCCGGTGGGTGGGTGTAAAGCATCCCTGGCAGAAGGCCATCGAACCTCTGCCTTGAAACCCCCAAGGAAAGAGAGTCCCCTGCCTCCTGGGGAAGGCCTTCCACTGTGGGCTTGGTCCTCTTGAAGGCCATGTCCACACCCAGCCTCCTGCCCGAGTCGCATCTGCAGACGACATCTTCAGCCATGGGATATGCCGCCTCTGGATCCCTGTGGCATCCCACTTCCTGAGGCAGGTGCCTCAGGCCTGCCATTGAAGTATGGGAGTCCAATGGGGGGAAAGGTAGCATTAAGCACAATCCTTTCCAGGTGATTTGGGCCTCCAAAATCCAGAAAGAAATTCAGTTCAAAAGAAGATTGCGGGTGTCTTTATTCCAGCATTATGGATGTCTCCCATTTCCACAGGGTCCATAAGCAATGCTGAAGTGTATGTAGGTGTTTTAGAACATTGAAACTCTTTGATGCCTGTGTCTCCCCACGAAGCAGATCCCACTCTTCATTCTTCCTGGCACCACACTTGAATATTCATGCACACCTGTGGAAAAAGGCAAGTAAATTTTTACCACTGTGCTGGAGTGGAGAGAACTGCACAGCATTTTAATCACCTCCTTCCCACAAACACGAATGAATAAACAATGAGCGAACCTGTGGGAAATCAACCCCATTCTTTTCAGCAGAGAATCTGTGGGATAAAGTAAGTACGGTTGTGCAATATGTTTGGCCAGGGAATCGTTATGTGACAAATAAGTCATGCAGAGTGCTTTGCTCAGCATCAGCCCAAGGCCAAGTACCATCTGCGCATGAAGGGAGATGCACAGCTTTAGTAAGGAGGCCACAACTCCAGCAACCAGGAATTCTGAAACTATAAGAGAGCATTTGTAGTGGGGCTGCAGCATTTCATGATAGAGATGTCATGATTCAAGTAAAATGGACATCTTCAGTGAAATTGTCAGGTACTTGGTAATGGGAAAGACTTTTCCCTGCTCGAGACCTCGGCACCCTCCAGATGTTGCTGGACTACAACTCCCATAAGGCCATTGGTCATGGTGGCTGGAATTGGAGTCCAAAGTCATATGGAGGGTGCCAAGTTTCTTGTCTCTATCACAGTTTTAGTCATAAAATCTGGAGAAAGCAGTGGAAAAAATTATGGCTCAGTCAAGTGAAACAAATAGACCTTTTTTTTTTCCAAAAGTCTGGAGGGAAAGAAATTGTATATAATATCCCACATCTCTCCATTTCTAATTAATGGCTTAACCACTCACTCAATCAAAGCCTCAAAGACTGAAATGATGATGTTAAAGGGTTTGAAGCCATCAAAGTGACCTGCAGTAGTTGGAGGAAATCTGCAATTTTGTCAGCAACTTTTTAATTTAAAGCTTCACCTGCTCTACCATGTTAAGAAAAAATGACGGGAGAATTGATGACTAGGTAGTAACAAGGGGGAAAACCCTAAAGGAATCATGAGGGAAGGGCAGAGAAAGATGCAGGTGCAAAAGGTAAGTTTGTGCCACAATAACAAACCCTCTACTTTACAGATTATTGGTGTCATGGGATATCAGCAATCTGGAACATGTCCAGAGGAGGGCAACTAAGGTGATGAGGAGTCTGGAGACCCAAGTCTTGTGGGGAACATATGAAGGAGTTGGAGATCTTTAGCTTGGAGAAGGGACAATTAAGAGTTGATAGAATAGCCATCTTCAAGTGCTTTCATGTTGTTGTTGTTGTTGCTGTTGTTGTTGTTGTTGTTGATGATGATATATATTTATTTATACCTTGCCTTGTCCCCTGACATGCAGCAAATTTGCTTTCTGTTGTTCCAGAGGGTAGGGCCTAGGCCAAAGGGTTCACATTACAAGAAAGCGGATTTAGACTAAACATTGAGAAGAACATCCGCAGTGTGAGTGGATTGACAGTGGAACAGAGTGCCAAGGAGGGCAATGGGCTCAACTTTGTTAAAGTTTTTTAAGAGAAGGTCAGACAGCTATTCTTCCCCCCCCCCCCCCGTACCTTTTTTAACTTAGTTTTTTAGTTTCTAAAAATACATATAACAAACCATCCCCAATCAGTGGGAGGAAACTGGTTTTCTAGATCCATTTCAATCGGGGTTTAGGCCTGGTTTTGGCACCAAAACTGCCTTGGTCACCCTGCATGGTGATCTTGTTGGGAGAGAGACAGGGGAAATTCTCCTCAACCTCTCAGCAGCTTTCGGTACCATCGACCTTGGTATCCTTTGGAGGGGCTGTCTGAGTTAGTGGTTGGCAGCACTGCTTTGCAGTAGTTCTGGTCCTGCTTGGATAGTCGTTCCCAGAGGGTGATGCTTGGGGAGTGCTTTTCAGCCCTGTGGAGCCCTCAATGTGGGTTCCTCAGGGCTAAATTCTACCCACTCTGCTATTTAACATCTATTTATTTAACATTTATTTATTTGGCACGTATGTATATCCTTGTGCATGCTTCTCTATGTTGAATTTAGGGAGGGATCTGTAAAGTACAGTTCTTTTCATTTCTCATTTTTTCAATCGTAAATTCAATTTTTCATGTTTCTGCAGCGATTTGTGAGGTCGCCCCCCCCCATGTATGTTATGTTCATTTTTGTAAACAATGTTTGGTTGGAGAGCCATGAAAGTTGCAGAATGGTCCATATTACAGCATGGTGGTGTTTAAATGCAAACTGAATTGAATTTCTCCCCCCGCATCAGTACCCCGATACATGACACATATTTTCCGCCCAAGCTTTAGACACACCTTCCCCTTACCCAAGAATTCTCTGAGAATGCTCAAGCCCATGAAATTCATTGTGTGGAAAGCTGGGGGGAGCTCACCATTTAAAAGAGGGGGTGCAGTTTAAAAGAGGGGTGATTTTGACAGTTTGTAAGTAAAACTATCACTTATGGGATTTGCAGAGCTCTTGAGAAAGCAACTGATTTGCGCATATATCCTGTTTATCAGAGAGACTATTGCCTTTGATTCCATGGAAACTATCACTTTGGCAGCAAGGGAATTTGTCGGTTTCATGATGAGTTCTGGAGGTGGAGGACTGGATGATTTCTTGAGCCCCCGCAGGGTGTGAGAGCTCAAAGCTAGCAGAGAGTGACAATGTGTTGCATACTCCATAGCGTTCACTCAGCTTGTCAGTCCCAAGAATCCAAGAATAGCATCCATTCTATGGAAAGAATGAAGGAATAATATGAGTGTGTTTTTCATGGGACAGAGAATATTAACTCTGCTACATAGCTCTCTTGCCCTGCCTCTTAAATTCACATTTGGGGGAACCACCATTTGAAAACAGGAAAATGCTTTCTAAAAAAGTAGAACTCATTTAAGGCTAGGAACAGATGCATCTGTTGATTTCAGTTTCTTATTTCTCTGTTGTTTTCCCTAAGGTATACACACACAATTATTGCCTAATATTTTGGAAACAATGAATTATGTAGATTTACATGGAAATGCAAATCAGGAAAAAGACCCTACACAGGGCTAAAAAAAACCCCTCCCTCTACTAAAGATGCTTTCCTTGGTAATGTCTCTACTTTATTTATCCTGAACAGAATGCTACAATGGCAACACTGTTCCCAGCGGCCTTGGTGGGGGTGTGCAGGGCCAGCCTAGGACTTTTTGCCACTTCAGACGGAACAAAAAATGCTACCCCGCCTCTGTCTCCTTCTCTGCACCTGCCTAGGTGAAGGAGGCTGGAGAGGAGCTGGTGGTGGAAGGCAAGCAGGGAGGAGATGGACGGGCCAGCAGGAAGCTCCTCAGAGGCAAGATCTGGTGCGGGGGGGGCATAGGTCACCATGGGGTTCTGTAATGCGGCACAGTAGCTGCTGTGCGTCGGGGGTTGCGATTCTGGGCAGCAGGGGAGCTTGAGGGTGCTGGGCACTTGGGTGCTGCTCAACAACTTTGATTTCCCCAAAAAAGCTCAAGAGTGTTGGCGTGGGATTTCTGCCACTGTTAGCTATTGTTTTTCTCCCCAACTTGCACAGAATCTAAATGTATGTTGATGAAATTACCGGTATGCTGCAAATTTCTCCTGCTTTTTTTGAAAAATCCCGTTCTCCATCAATTAATGAGAAAAAGAAAATGCACTAAAAAAATACCAAATAAAACTTTGATGAACTTATTATGGGTGGGCACATTAGAAGCACAGCTTGCCTTTGGAGAGTGAATTTGAAATATGAACCTACCCATTCAGAGTCAAATCCTGGCAGGCCTGGTCTGAAATGGGGCTCAGCCCTGCCCTCTGCCTTGCCTTCCTTGCCAACAATCCTCACTGCATTCCCCCAATGAAAAGCTTGCCTTGGATAAGGTAAAGGGGATAACAGGAGGTTGAGAACCTGCAAGGCCTCTCCTGGGCCATAAACAGGGTAGGGAGAACCATTTCCTGCAATGGATCCCGAGTCCCACAGTTAGAAAACTACAAGTCCCATGATCCCAGTCAGGAAATGTTGCTTCACTGCAGCCTGCCCTGGGTGAAAGGGGTCATCTCTGCCGCCCCCTACCCTTAACCCTTTTACCCAAGATAGGGATGGACAAATTCCATACTTTTTTTTAAAAAAAAAACCTCTGCAGCGAAATTCCAAGGTATTTTGTATGTATTTCTTCTAATATATGTAGTTTTGTACATTATTTTCACAAATGTTCATATTTTTGTATGCACATTTTGCATTTTTGTACTCATTTTGTTGTTGCTGGAAAACTGCGTTGCAAAATTCAGGAAAGTGTTAATCTCTCGCAAACCTGAGCTCATTCTGAGCTTTAGCCAGCCTGACCTTCCCCCTGCAACTCTTGGCTACTCCTGCATCCTCCTCCTTTGTGATGTCTCCTTTCCTATATTTCTTACTAATACCCTTCTTAACTCTCAGCCCACCTGTGAGCTCCTTATGCAGCCTCCCACTTTTCTTTCTTGTTGTAATGGTCTGCATTTGGGCCTTCAGTATTTCTTCTTCCAGAGACTCCCTTCCATCTTGGACTTCACTTTGAGTATTTCCAACCATGGCATCACATCCAGTAGCTCCTTCAGTTTTTTTGAAATTGACCTTCATAAACAGGTGCTTTTTGCAATCTGCTGAGTAATTAGCTATGGGCAGATTGATAGCCTTATTCTCCATGAAGTTGTCCAAACCTCATTTCAATCCAACTAAGCTCTTGCAGGAAGCAGCAGATGTTGGCCCATTCAAGCAAGTAGGGCACTGCCTCACTATACTCCGTCTGCCCTTGGCCAGCCAGCCACCTGGCCACCTTCTGACTCACAACTGGTCTAAGGGGGAGTGCTGGCTGTAAGCTTCCTGCTTTTCAGTGCTACCCTTGCAGAAATCAGGAGAGGAGGATGGGAACCAAACTAGAATTAGTTGCCTCCTCCTCTCATTGGCTTTGGTGCCACCTACAGGTGGTCTCCCTGCCTTCCACCCTACCAGGCCTAACAAGCACCAGCCAACTACATAATTTCACTTTCCTGGGATGGGCAGTGTTGAGCCTGACTTTAAAAAAAATAAAAAATAAAAATTTGTGGTGTGGCATTTCTATTTAAAATGGGGTGGAGAGAGATCCTCATAAGGAATATATTGCCATGCTGTAGAACACCACATAAGCTGTTACAAGCTTGGTAGATCAGGGGAATGCTATGGACATAGTGTATCTTGATTCCAGCAATGCTTTTGGCAAAGTCCCCCATGATATTCTTGGTAAAATGTGGGTTGAATGAGGAAACTGTTATGTGGATTTGTAGCTAGTTGACTGACTAAACCCAGAGTACTCATTAATGGTTCCTCATCATCCTGGGAAAAAGTGACAAGTGAGGTAACCACATCATTCTGTCCTGGGCCTGCTGTTGTTCAATGTCTTTATAAATGGCTTGGATGAAGGAACTGAGGGGATGATCATCTAATTTGCAGATGACACAAAACTGGGAGGAGTAGCTAATGCCACAGAGGACAGAATCACAATTCAAAATGACCATAAAATGAATTTCAGCAGGGACAAATGCAGGAAGAACCAGATGCACAAGTATAAGATGGGGAACACCTGGCTTACTAGCAGTACCTGTGGAAAGAAATTATGGGCCTTGGTGGAACACAAGCTTAGCATTAACAGTATGGTGCAGCAGCAAAAAAAGCTAATGCTATTCTAGGCTGCATCAACAGAAGTATAGCATCCCAGATTAAGGGAAGTAATAGTCCCACTCTATTTTGCCTTGATCAGGTAAAGCTAACGGCAAAGGACCCCTGGATGGTTAAGTCCAACCAAAGGCACCTATGGGATTGTGGCACTCATCTCGCTTTCAGGCCAAGGGAACCAGCGTTTGTCCACAGACAGCTTTCCAGGTCATGTAGTCAGCATGACTAAACTGCTTCTGGTGCAACAGGACACTGTGATGAAAGCCAGAGTGCACAGAAATGGCATTTATCTTCCAGCCACAGCAGTACCTATTTATCTACTTACACTGGCATGTTTTCAAACTGCTAGGTTGGCAGGAGCTGGGACAGAGCAATGGGAGGTCAACCCATTGTGGGGATTTGAACCACTGACCTGATTGGCAAGCCCAAGAGGCTCAGTGGTTTAGACTACAGTGCCACCTGTGTCCCTGCCTTGGTCAGACCACACCTAGAAGACTGTGTCTAATTCTGGGCACCACAATTTACAGAGGATGTTGACAAGCTGGAACGTGTGTAGAGGAGAGCAACCAAGATGATCAAGGGTCTGGAAACTAAGCCTTATGAGGAGCACTTGAAGGAGCTGGGTATGTTTAGCCTGGGGAAAAAGGAGACTGAGAGGAGATATGATAGCCATCTTCAAATATCTCAAGGGCTGTCACATGGAAGATGGAACAAGCTTGTTTTCTCTGCTCTGCTCCTGTAGGACAGGACTCAAACCAACGGCTTCAAGTTACAAGAAAGGAGATTCCAACTAAACATACGGAAAAACTTTCTGACTGTAAGAGCTGTTCAGTCTCCCCAGGAGGTTGTGGACTCTCCTTCCTTGGAGGTTTTTAAGCAGAGCTTGGATGGCCATCTGTCATGGGTGAGATTCCTGCTTTGCATGGGGTTGGACTAGATGCCCCTTGGAGTCTATTCCAACTCTACAATTCTATGATTTGATGGTTCAAATACAGAAAACAATCCATTTGCAATTATGAACTGCTGAAATACTACCTACAAAACCTGAAAAGCAGGTAGTATTAAATACATTACAGAGATAGATTACCAGAGACTGAACTTCTGCCCTATGGATTTGAAATGTAGAGTAAAAGCACTTACTCCCACAGTAGGTGTGACTCTGCTCCCACCTTGAATTGCCATAAATAGGGTGGGGAGTCTCTTCAGCCATTGATTTGGTTGTGATTTATGCATCACAGCACTGTTTTCCATGGTAGTACAATTTATTTAGAATCATAGGCAGGGGTGTGGGGTAATAAATAACAGATAGATAACAGATAGGATAATTGATCCGTCCCTCTGTTGCCAATGCTCATTCTGTGAGTACAGATCTGACAAAATGGTGCTACTCAGTAAAAACTCACTCGCTGGATCAACACTTTGTCGTTGTGAGTGAGCTTGCACATAGAATCATAGAATCATAGAGTTGGAAGAGACCACAAGGGCCATCGAGTCCAACCCCCTGCCAAGCAGGAAACACCATCAGAGCACTCCTGACATATGGTTGTCAAGCCTCTGCTTAAAGACCTCCAAAGAAGGAGACTCCACCACACTCCTTGGCCGCAAATTCCACTGTCAAACAGCTCTTACTGTCAGGAAGTTCTTCCTAATGTTTAGGTGGAATCTTTTTTCTTGTAGTTTGGAACCATTGCTCCGTGTCCGCTTCTCTGGAGCAGCAGAAAACAACCTTTCTCCCTCCTCTATGTGACATCCTTTTATATATTTGAACATGGCTATCATATCACCCCTTAACCTCCTCTTCTCCAGGCTAAACATGCCCAGCTCCCTTAGCCGTTCCTCATAAGGCATCGTTTCCAGGCCTTTGACCATTTTGGTTGCCCTCCTCTGGACACGTTCCAGTTTGTCAGTGTCCTTCTTGAACTGTGGTGCCCAGAACTGGACACAGTACTCCAGGTGAGGTCTGACCAGAGCAGAATACAGTGGCACTATTACTTCCCTTGATCTAGATGCAATACTCCTATTGATGCAGCCCAGAATTGCATTGGCTTTTTTAGCTGCCGCGTCACACTGTTGGCTCATGTCAAGTTTGTGGTCAACCAAGACTCCTAGATCCTTTTCACATGTACTGCTCTCAAGCCAGGTGACACCCATCTTGTATTTGTGCCTCTCATTTTTGTTGCCCAAGTGCAATACTTTACATTTCTCCCTATTAAAATTCATCTTGTTTGTTTTGGCCCAGTTCTCTAATCTGTCAAGGTCGTTTTGAAGTGTGATCCTGTCCTCTGGGGTGTTAGCCACCCCTCCCAGTTTGGTGTCATCTGCAAATTTGATCAAGATGCCCTTGAGTCCATCATCCAAGTCGTTGATAAAGATGTTGAATAAGACCAGGCCCAAGACAGATCCCTGTGGCACCCCACTAGTCACTCTTCTCCAGGATGAAGAGGAACCATTGATGAGCACCCTTTGGGTTCGGTCAGTCAGCCAGTTACAAATCCACTGAGTGGTAGCATAGTCAAGACCGCATTTTACCAGCTTCTTTACAAGAATATCATGGGGTACCTTGTCAAATGCCTTGCTGAAATCAAGGTAGGCTACATCCACGGCATTCCCTTCATCTACCAGGCTTGTAATTCTGTCAAAAAACGAGATCAGGTTAGTCTGACATGACTTATTTTTCAGAAATCCATGCTGACTATTGGTGATCACAGCATTCCTTTCTAGGTGCTCACAGACTGTTTGCTTAATGATCTGCTCCAGAATCTTCCCTGGTATTGATGTCAGACTGACTGGGCGGTAATTATTTGGCTCCTCTCTTTCCCCCTTTTTGAAAATAGGGACAACATTTGCCCTCCTCCAGTCTGCCGGGTCTTCACCTGTTCTCCAGGAATTCTCAAAGATGACTGCCAGTGGTTCTGAGATCACATCTGCCAGTTCTTTTAATACTCTTGGATGCAGTTCATCTGGCCCTGGAGACTTGAATACATCTAGACTAGCCAAGTATTCTTGTACTATCTCCTTAGTTATTCTGGGCTGTGTTTCCTCTGCTGAATCATTTGCTCCAAATTCTTCAGGTCGGGCATTGTTTTCTTTATCGGAGAAGACTGAGGCAAAGAAGGCATTGAGGAGTTCAGCCCTTTCTGTGTCCCCTGTTTGCATTTCACCATCTTCTCCTCTGAGTGACCCCACTGTTTCTTTCTTCTTCCTTTTGCTACGAACATACCCATAAAAGCCTTTTTTGTTGCTTTTAACCTCTCTAGCAAGCCTGAGTTCATTCTGTGCTTTAGCTTTTCTGACTTTGTGTCTACACATGCTGGCTATTTGTTTGAATTGCTCTTTGGTGGTTTCCCCCCTTTTCCATTTTTTGTACACATCCTTTTTTAATCTTAACTCAGTTAAAAGTTCTTTAGATAGCCACCCTGGCTTCTTTAGGCACCTTCCATGTTTCCGTCTCATTGGTATTGCCTGAAGTTGTGCTTTTACTATCTCCCTCTTAACAAACTCCCAGCCATCATGAACTCCCTTTCCTTTTAGTATTACTGTCCATGGGATCTCACCCAGCACTTCCCTAAGTTTTATGAAGTCGGCTTTCTTAAAGTCAAGAAATTGAGTCCTAGTATGCTTGGCTGCTCCTTTCCGCTGTATAGTAAACTTCAGAAGAGCATGATCACTTGCGCCTAATGATCCTTCCACTTCTACCCCACTAACCAGGTCATCAACATTGGTTAGGACCAGATCTAAAATGGCTGTTCCTCTTGTTGCTTCTCCCCCTTTCTGGACAATGAAGTTGTCTGCAAGGCCAGTGAGGAATCTGTTTGACCTTATGCTCTTGGCTGAGTTTGACATCCAACAAATATCCGGGTAATTGAAGTCCCCCATTACTACTATCTCCCTTCCTTTTGCATGCTTGGCCATCTGTTCCAGGAAGGCATCATCTATGTCCTCCGTTTGGCTTGGGGATCTATAGTAAACTCCTACAATGAGGTCACTGTTATTTTTCTCTCCCTTAATTTTGACCCAAATGCTCTCACTTTGGCTTTGAGGTTCTAAATCTTGGATCTCTTCACAGGTATACACATCCCTGACATATAACGCCACTCCTCCTTTCTTGTCTGGTCTGTTTCTCTGAAATAGATTGTATCCCTCCATTATTACATTCCAATCGTAGGACTTATCCCACCAGGTTTCAGTGATGCCTATTATGTCATATTTAGTTTGCTGTACCAAGAGCTGAAGCTCATCTTGTTTATTTCCCATGCTTTGCGCATTAGTGTACAGACATTGAAGTCCATTAATCATTCCCCCGTGTCTCTTATTTAAGGATTTTTTCCTCCTACCACTAGGTCTGCGTGCTGTTTGCTCCATTTGGTCCATGACATTTGGATGATTATCTTCATCAATTGATAGACTCCTACCTTCAGGAGCACTGTCTCCCTCCCCCACATTAGTCAGTTTAAAGCCCTCCTGATGAGGTTTCTGAGATTTTTGGCAAAAACATTCCTCCCAACCGTTGTGAGGTGCAGCCCATCGCTTGCCAGAAGTCCGTCTTCAAGAAACTGCAGTCCGTGATCTAAGAATCCAAACCGTTCCTGTTTACACCATTTGCGAACCCTTTTTGCTCCTTCTTCAGCTGCTGCCCTGCAAGCTCTGATAAGCTCCTCCCACAGCTAATCACCTGCCTCAACAGAAACCCTGCCCCCTCTGACCCTTGCACAGGGAGAGCAGCTAATCAGCCACAAAGAAACACACACACAAGAAAACCCTTTTTGCTCCTTCTTCAGCTGCTGCCCTGCATTTCCACAGGGCGGGCGCTACTACCAAGAAGGCTTTCTGCCTGGTTCCCTGTAACCTCAGTTCTCGCAATGAGGGAACCGCCAGAAGGCCCTCAGTGCTGGATCTCAGTGTCTGGGCTGAATGATGGGGGCGAAGATGCTCCTTCAGGTATACAGGATGCTCTAGAAACAAGCAGCTTTGTGTCAACGTAGCCCGGTATATCTGCATGATATTTGAGAGAGGAGGGTGGGGGAGAAGTAGCTCCCTAATATTACCTCTCTCTTTCAGAAATGTAACGTGGAACAAAGCTCATCCTCTCATCAGAATATGACCCCCATATATTTATTTTTTGCCCCAGCTTGCCTATATCGTTGTACAGTACCAAATGAGTGTGAAAGGTCATGCATTTCAGCTCTGAGTAGCAAAGCACAGACAAATTATCAAATTCATGTGCAGGCGTTTGTGTGTAACCAATTCCAGAAGGGACATCCGGTTAGGCTTCAATGGATTGTAATGGATTGCTCTGAAGTCATTTCAGCACTGGGGATGAGGGGGTCTTGTACCCTCCTGCCACCTGCCACCCACTGTCCTGTCCTGTATTTTGCCAGAACAAAGGTGGCAGCCCTAGGGAGAGGTAAACTCTGTCTTCTTGATGTTTACTATTTAAAAACCAATAAAAATATATTGTAAAAGAAGTTTACATAATGCTAGAACCTGGGACCATCCGATGAAGCTGAACATTGGAAGGGTCAGAACAGACAAAAGGAAAGACTTACTTGCACCACATGTGGCAAAACCATAGCGTTTGCTGCCACCAGACATGGTGATGGCCATCAACTGAGACAGCAGTAAAAGAAGATTAGATGACCAGTGGCTATTAGCCAGGGCCAGAGGTGGTTGTGAACATCAGTTTCCGGGAATCACAAATGGGAAGAGCGTTGCTGAGCTTAGAAGCTGCCTGTGGGCTCCCCAGGGGCATCTGAATGGTCACTTTGGAAAGAGGATGCTGAACTAGTTGCACTCGGTCTGACCCAGCCTGGCTCCTATGAAGCTATTTCAGAAAGAACATAAGAAGAGCTCTGATGGATTAGACCAAAGGCCAACCTGCAATGCACAGCCTGGCTGGGCCCTTCCAATATTTTGCTCCTCATTGACAAATGGTTTGATATTTGTCATCCATTCCGTCTCAACCATGCACCTCCAAGTATTGTTAATTAACAGTGAGCAACAATTTATCTTGAATCAGCCCCAGTCTTCTGGATGAAGGACAGAGATGTCAGGAAAGTTAGCTGTGGAAACTGAATGCAGGGAGTTGAAGTGTGAAAAGATTGCACATCTTGCCATAGCGCAGCAACAATAACCATTTGCAAAAACAACCCTGATATAGCCATCTATCTCTACTACATGACTGTAAGGGAAAATTGCTCAAGCTGTTGTCAAAGGACAAGGAGACACCACTTCATTTAACTGAGCATCCTCTCAAAAAATATAGGCTCCAAGTGGAGAAAGTAGCAGAAAGGAGGAGGAAATGGTGCAGGCAGGAAGTGAGGTGGCAGAGCAATCAAAGCCCCTGCGCCATTGTGCTGAAGTGGGTTTTGATGCCAGGCCTGACTGGCTGCACCAGCCTCCACCATCAGAAGAGCTCCACCCTTGATGGGGTGTCCCACCTGCAAGCCATGCCCCAGGGCACCCCATGTGGTGGGCAGGAAGTACTGCCAAGAAACCCATGAAAGGGGATGTTTTGTGTTTGCTTTTGTATTTGGTTTGTGATGACGTTTATTTTCAGCTGTGAAGCACAGGGAGAGTGTGTAATATAGATTTGTTGGGATGAGCTTTTCTCACTGCTGTTAATTTATCTCAGCCTTCCACAGTCTGGCACTGGACTACAGTCCCCATCATTCCTGACTACTGGCCAGGCAGGCTGGGAGTTTTAGGACAGCAACGTCTAGAGGGTAACAATTTGGAGAAGGCTGGTTTATCAATAAAAACTTTTAAAAGTTGTATATAGTTGTATCTATTCTGAGGAAAAAGGGACGCAGGTGGCGCTAAGGGACGCAGGTGGCGCTAAGGGACGCAGGTGGCGCTGTGGGTTAAAGCCTCAGCGCCTAGGACTTGCCGATCGAAAGGTTGGCGGTTCGAATCCCTGCGGCGGGGTGCGCTCCCGCTGCTCGGTCCCAGCGCCTGCCAACCTAGCAGTTCGAAAGCACCTCCGGGTGCAAGTAGATAAATAGGGACCGCTTACCAGCGGGAAGGTAAACGGCGTTTCCGTGTGCGGCTCTGGCTCGCCAGAGCAGCGATGTCACGCTGGCCACGTGACCCGGAAGTGTCTCCGGACAGCGCTGGCCCCTGGCCTCTTAAGTGAGATGGGCGCACAACCCCAGAGTCTGTCAAGACTGGCCCGTACGGGCAGGGGTACCTTTACCTTTACCTTTTATTCTGAGGAAAATGAGGTAGAATCTCATATTTAAAATTTGCTGATCAATTGTTTTGCAAACTTACTACAGCAATATATTTCTTTTTCTTTTAAAAATGAAATGCAGGCTGTTTCAAATTTTCTATGGGTGTGTGTGGAACAGAAGCATGATAAAGTGTGATGCAAACTTCTGAATTATGTTATTAACTATCAAATAAAACATTTCTGTTTCTCATTTATCTTGCTTTGGGTGTCCCCCTCTTCCTTTTCAAATTGGGATGTGCTGTTTATTGGTTTCTAAATGCTGATTTGCTCAACAGAAAATTGAAATGGAGCAAACAGCTATTCAAAACAAGGTCATACTTTTGCTCTGTTTGTCCACTAATATCAGTGAACTTTAGGAAACCCACCTGAAATTTGAGGGTGCTGCCTTAAATTGTACACTTTTAAGTGATGGTGTGATTCCAGTGGTTGCTGGGAAGTTATAGGGATGGAGGTTTTAAACACAAACTAATTCACATTTTCAGAGATAATGCACAAGCTGAAACACAGATATCCTTCAAAATTTGCACCAGGATGCTGGCAAATTTTCAGAGGACTAACAATAATAGTAATAATAATAGCAAAATGTTGCAGAAATTTAAAAAAAAAACAACCTTAAGATACGAGAAACAAGGAGAAAGCAGGCTAGAAAGATTTGTCTGTTCGTACCTGTCCATCATCCTAGCTCTAGTGCCCAGCAGAATCAGAAGCAGACATTGTGGTCGGAATAATTTCGGTTTCACATTCCAGATTAGGCAGGGACTGTCCTGGTGTATCCAAAAAGCTGAAGCTACAAGAAATGGGCTGGACAGAAGGGCCAGAGAACATGTCAAAGAACACAGGTAGTGAGCTGTCAGCAGGCCTTGCCAGTTTCCAACCACAGAGTAGCAGGATGGTCAAAAGGGTTTCCTGAGCCAACCACAATGTGCTTTCCAGTGCCAACCATGCCCATGTGGGGGAAGGCAGCAGGTCTTTTAAGGATGGAAGCTGCTTGCTGGAGGAAGCCTGCAGAACACATGGAAGACCAGATATTTGCATTAGATGTGGCAAAGGTTCCAGAGACTGAGAAGCCTGACATCCAAATGCTGTTATTCCTGCTTGTGACAGGCGCATCTGCAACCACGGCAATCACCTGGTGCAAACTTCATTTGCAATTGCACGCTGTTCATTGCACAGAGCAAAGGCAATGTAGACACACAGTTCTAGGGCAAATGCAGGGTTCAAGGTGAACTCAGCTTCTTGGTAGCCAAGGAACCTCAAGGTCATTCAGTTCCATCCACTCACCAATCCTTTACAAAATACACCCTATACTAGTCCTCTATTTTTTAAAAAAAACAAGCTTTCAAAATTCTTCTAACATAACATAGCTATTGAAAAAAGAGCTCTCATTTCCCTTGGCAGAATGCCCTGTCCTGCAGCTTGTATGACAAGTAGCAATTGCTTTGCTTTTGCAAGTACCTTTTTATTGTTCTTCTAATGGCAATATCTTTTCCTCAGCAGGGATCTGATCTCTGAAATACCATGACAAATATCCCCGTCATAATCTCCCTTGAAGACTCCAGCAATTATTCTATTCATGGATTGAATTAACCTTCGTCCCTGGAGCAATTCATCTTCCTGACCCTTAAATCTCTCTGGAGCTCTGTAACCTGTTTAACAAAGGAGGTTATAGCACTGAATTAAACCAGGGCTGGTAACAGAAGAGATCCACACACACCCAAACTTTCCAAGTCACACAAGAGGAACTCCCCCAGGCAATTTCCTTGTGTCTGGATGTTGCCCACAAATTGTGCATCTATACAACCTACAACTTTTATATCAATGATTATGGCTTTCTGCAATGGGCTGTGGGAAGTGCATGTTGAATCTTCTTTTAATGATCTTTTTCTATTTGGAGGCAGCGATTGCCACCAACCAAGAAGGCTTTAAAAGAGGATTAGACAAATCCATGAAGGAGAGGACAGTCAGTGGCTACTAGCCAAGATGGCTCTTCACGGTTGGGGGTAGCAATGCTTCTGAATATCATTTGCTGGCAGCCAGAGGAGGAGAGAGGCTTTTGCACTCAAAGGCTGTTTGCAGGTTTCCCACACTGGTTGGCTACTGTGAGAACAGGATGTTGAACTAGATGGACCATTGGCCTGATCCCGCTGAGCTCTTTTTATGTTCTTATGCTCAACAAACACAAGTCTCCAAATGAGCTTCAATAGCCACAAATCCTCATTATAACCCCTCCCCCTTTCCTATTCCATTAAGCTTTGCTTAATGTAAATATATGCAACAAAGCTAAACCAAACCTTAAGAAGTTTAAGACTCAAAGTTTGTATGTTAATTTCTCCGTAAATGTTATGTACCATACTTCTGGGTATCACTATGATAAGGTTTGCTTCATGTAAATTTCTCCAGTGTGGCATTTTTTGTGTTTGTATGGAGGAATCATCCACTTTCAGGATTTGTTCACAGTTCATAGCTGTATCCTACACACAACCGAATCACGTCCATGATAAGTATGTAAGAGCATGTCAAGAAAGGAGAGGATGTTGAGAATTGCCTGGGTACAGATTCTGCCAAAAGAAGGGAACTGGGGCTATTCAGTTTGAATAAACTAGCATTTATCTACAGTGGAACAAGGTCTAATGTACGGTTAGCAGAAAACTTATTTCTTTTTTCTTTTGGATTCGATTCTCCTGGAACAATTTGTTGAACCCTATGAGGCTTTGTGGAATGGCGCTGGATTTCTCTGTAGCTGTAATTTTGCAGATCCTGAAGTATTCATCTCTTCTCCCACTGTGCTTTTGGCTAGCATTGCTCTTTTGTTTCTTTTTTTATTTCTTTGTGCCTTAATTCTCCCTAATCTGGCTAGTTGTTCAGCAGATGCTGGTTCTGCTGCCAATGAAGTAATCTCAGTGGAATGCAGTGAAATGCACAAGGCTGAGGACAGATTTTATAGGCTAAATAACGCTGGAGGCAAATGGAGGTTAAAACTGTTGGTCCTATCCAACTTTTACCTAGAGATGCTTCTCTAACTTTTACCTAACTTCACTAAGTTCTGTGCATTTTTACCATAACCCTAAATTATTTCTGTCTCTCCTCCAGCTGACACGAGTAGTAATGGGTGGATGGAGCAGTCCATTTATTGGCTGTGTCTCATGCCCTGCATGCAGAGACAGGCTCCAGCGGACTCAGCGGATGAGACCAACAGTGAGTCCAGTGGTCAAGAAGGCAGTTTCTGCACAGGATGCAGAGGGAAACGAGGGATAGATGGGGCTCATCAACCTGGAAGGGAGCCCATCAAGGAGAAGGAAAACTCTGGTTTTAAACCTCTGCTGCCTTGCAGCTACACTCATTCATGAAAAAGGCTTCGGGAGTAAACCCCAAGGAAAAATCAGTACCTGCTGCCTTGCAGGACATCTTTGGGAGAAGAAAAAGCTAAGGAGTAAACTCAACAAAAATCCAGAGTGGAGTCCCTAATACTGTTGGATGGCACTCTGTGTGCCTCCTTCCAGCAGCTCCTGCAGCCAAGCTTAGTTTCCAGACCAAGATAATGAAGGGTCTGGAAAGCCTTAGGAGGAATGCGCAAAGCATGGGTAATAAACAAGATGAGCTTGAGCTCTTGGTACAGCAAACTAAATATGACATAATAGGCATCACTGAAACTTGGTGGGATAAGTCCCACGACTGGAATGTAATAATGGAGGGATGCAATCTATTTCAGAGAAACAGACCAGACAAGAAAGGAGGAGGAGTGGTGTTATATGTCAGGGATGTGTATAACTGTGAAGAGATCCAAGATTTAGAACCTCAAAGCCAAAGTGAGAGCATTTGGGTCAAAATTAAGGGAGAGAAGAATAACAGGGACCTCATTGTGGGAGTTTACTATAGATTCCCAAGCCAAACGGAGAACATAGATGATGCCTTCCTGGAACAGATGGCCAAGCATGCAAAAGGAAGGGAGATAGTAGTAATGGGGGACTTCAATTACCCGGATATTTGCTGGATGTCAAACTCAGCCAAGAGCATAAGGTCAAACAGATTCCTCACTGGCCTTGCAGACAACTTCGTTGTCCAGAAAGTGGGAGAAGCAACAAGAGGAACAGCCATTTTAGATCTGGTCCTAACCAATGTTGATGACCTGGTCAGTGGGGTAGAAGTGGAAGGATCATTAGGCGCGAGTGCTCATGCTCTTCTGAAGTTTACTATACAGCGGAAAGGAGCAGCCAAGCATACTAGGACTCAATTTCTTGACTTTAAGAAAGCCGACTTCATGAAACTTAGGGAAGTGCTGGGTGAGATCCCATGGACAGTAATACTAAAAGGAAAGGGAGTTCATGATGGCTGGGAGTTTGTTAAGAGGGAGATAGTAAAAGCACAACTTCAGGCAATACCAATGAGACGGAAACATGGAAGGTGCCTAAAGAAGCCAGGGTGGCTATCTAAAGAACTTTTAACGGAGTTAAGATTTAAAAAGGCTTGAATGTTAAAATGATGTTGGATATAAAGATAATATGGCATTAGTGATTCGGTAAAAAGAAATATGTAAAAATGACTGGGGAAAAAAGGGTAAGACCAGAGTACTATTATGTCGGGATTAAACAAATGATATAAGGGACTAAGTTATAAAGAATATGTGATAAATGGTTTGATTGGAAAGGAAAAGAAACCAAAGACATAATAGGTTGAAATGTATAAATAGGGTATAAGATTGGAAAGAGGGTAGGAAACTGCTGAATTTGATTGTGTAAAGGGAACACAGAAAAGGGAGATGTGAGGAAGTCAGGAAAGAGGGTTACAAAGATAGTAAGTAAGGAATAATTTTTTCTTTCTTTTTTGTTGTTTTTGCTGTTTTTTCTGTTTTTTCTTTTCTTTTTTCTGATTGTGATATTTGTTTTATTATGAAAAACTCTAATAAATATCTATTAAAAAAAAGGATGTGTACAAAAAATGGAAAAGGGGGGAAACCACCAAAGAGCAATTCAAACAAATAGCCAGCACGTGTAGACACAAAGTCAGAAAAGCTAAAGCACAGAATGAACTCAGGCTTGCTAGAGAGGTTAAAAGCAACAAAAAAGGCTTTTATGGGTATGTTCGAAGCAAAAGGAAGAAGAAAGAAACAGTGGGGTCACTCAGAGGAGAAGATGGTGAAATGCAAACAGGGGACACAGAAAGGGCTGAACTCCTCAATGCCTTCTTTGCCTCAGTCTTCTCCGATAAAGAAAACAATGCCCGACCTGAAGAATTTGGAGCAAATGATTCAGCAGAGGAAACACAGCCCAGAATAACTAAGGAGATAGTACAAGAATACTTGGCTAGTCTAGATGTATTCAAGTCTCCAGGGCCAGATGAACTGCATCCAAGAGTATTAAAAGAACTGGCAGATGTGATCTCAGAACCACTGGCAGTCATCTTTGAGAATTCCTGGAGAACAGGTGAAGACCCGGCAGACTGGAGGAGGGCAAATGTTGTCCCTATTTTCAAAAAGGGGGAAAGAGAGGAGCCAAATAATTACCGCCCAGTCAGTCTGACATCAATACCAGGGAAGATTCTGGAGCAGATCATTAAGCAAACAGTCTGTGAGCACCTAGAAAGGAATGCTGTGATCACCAATAGTCAGCATGGATTTCTGAAAAATAAGTCATGTCAGACTAACCTGATCTCGTTTTTTGACAGAATTACAAGCCTGGTAGATGAAGGGAATGCAGTGGATGTAGCCTACCTTGATTTCAGCAAGGCATTTGACAAGGTACCCCATGATATTCTTGTAAAGAAGCTGGTAAAATGCGGTCTTGACTATGCTACCACTCAGTGGATTTGTAACTGGCTGACTGACCGAACCCAAAGGGTGCTCATCAATGGTTCCTCTTCATCCTGGAGAAGAGTGACTAGTGGGGTGCCACAGGGTTCTGTCTTGGGCCTGGTCTTATTCAACATCTTTATCAACGACTTGGATGATGGACTCAAGGGCATCTTGATCAAATTTGCAGATGACACCAAACTGGGAGGGGTGGCTAACACCCCAGAGGACAGGATCACACTTCAAAACGACCTTGACAGATTAGAGAACTGGGCCAAAACAAACAAGATGAATTTTAATAGGGAGAAATGTAAAGTATTGCACTTGGGCAACAAAAATGAGAGGCACAAATACAAGATGGGTGTCACCTGGCTTGAGAGCAGTACATGTGAAAAGGATCTAGGAGTCTTGGTTGACCACAAACTTGACATGAGCCAACAGTGTGACGCGGCAGCTAAAAAAGCCAATGCAATTCTGGGCTGCATCAATAGGAGTATTGCATCTAGATCAAGGGAAGTAATAGTGCCACTGTATTCTGCTCTGGTCAGACCTCACCTGGAGTACTGTGTCCAGTTCTGGGCACCACAGTTCAAGAAGGACACTGACAAACTGGAACGTGTCCAGAGGAGGGCAACCAAAATGGTCAAAGGCCTGGAAACGATGCCTTATGAGGAACGGCTAAGGGAGCTGGGCATGTTTAGCCTGGAGAAGAGGAGGTTAAGGGGTGATATGATAGCCATGTTCAAATATATAAAAGGATGTCACATAGAGGAGGGACACGGAGCAATGGTTCCAAACTACAAGAAAGAAGATTCCACCTAAACATTAGGAAGAACTTCCTGACAGTAAGAGCTGTTCGACAGTGGAATTTGCTGCCAAGGAGTGTGGTGGAGTCTCCTTCTTTGGAGGTCTTTAAGCAGAGGCTTGAAAACCATATGTCAGGAGTGCTCTGATGGTGTTTCCTGCTTGGCAGGGGGTTGGACTTGATGGCCCTTGTGATCTCTTCCAACTCTATGATTCTATGATTCTATGAATGCCCTCCTGTCAGATGTCAAGGAAATAAACAACTATCTGACTTTTAGAAGACATCTGAAGGCAGCCCTGTTTAGGGAAGCTTTTAATGTTTAGTAGGTTATTGTATTTTACTGTTTTGTTGGAAGTCATCCAGCGTGGCTGGGGAAACCCAGCCAGATGGGCGGGGTATTAATAAATTATTATTATTATTATTATTATTATTATTATTATTATTATTATTATATTAACCTGTTGGTCTCTGAGGGATGGGGCCTGGGGCTCCCAAGCTGCAGCTCTGAGGATGGGCCAGCGGAAGCTGGAGGGAGCTGGAAGGGACAGCACGAAAGCCTTGCCCTGGTTTGCTCCTTCTTGGGGGCAGGATGAGGAGAGGGACTGAGGAGAAAAACGGAAAGGAAAGAAGCAGGAGGTGGGCAGGGGAGAGAGAGAGAGTCCAGCAACAGAGCAGAAATAAGGGAAATACTGGACAAACTGTCTTATATTGAATCAATACAGGAAATAGCATTTTACATTGAAATAAGGGACAACCCTGTATTATTCAGAATGGTTGGCACGCCCCTGCCCCTCCCATCTTTACAGAACTTGAAAATAGCTAATTGATGCAGATGCACTCAAAAGAGATCAAGGTCACTTTTAAGATACCTGGAGGGGGGAACCTTTATTCCATAAATTCCTATTAATTTTTGGCAGTTTATAAGCGTGTCAATTTTGTGAAGCATAAGCAATAAAATTAAACCAGGTATTGTGGAAATTACTGAGTTTCTTGTGTTGCCTTTTTTCACAGGCTTCATTGGTCAATTTCTCCATCAAAGTCAGGTCCCAAACATAAGCAAACCAAACTTTGAAAAGATTCAAAACCGAAGAACTCCGGTATCTAGCCACAGCATTATATACGATGATACGATACGATACGATACGATACGATAATACAATACAATACAATACAATACAATACAATACAATACAATACAATACAATGATAATCTTTTATTGTCATTGTCCCATACAGAACAGCAAAATTGAAAAATCTACATCAGACATTCAAAAACCAACAAGCCTGCTATCCCAACCTGGTTAGCCCCCTAAAATCTCTGATACCCCATTTTTAAATACAATATACTCCCACAGGGACTCCTTACACTGCGTTTAAAACCAAAATCGCATTTGGATAGAAACTGTTTCTCAGGCGGCTGGTCCTAGTCTTTATAACCCTGTACCTTCTTCCAGAAGGCAGAAGCTGAAAGAGATCGTTTCCGGGGTGCGCACTATCCTGCACTATCTCTGCAGCTTTCTTATGACACCTGGAAAGGTAGATTTGATCCAAGGTGGGAAAAGTGCACCCAGTTATTCTCTCCGCAGTCTTTACAACCCTGGACAGCATTGTTTTTTCCCTGACCGTGCAGCTCCCAAACCACACACACAGACCATAAGTTAATACACTCTCCGCAGTACAATGGTAAAATGCCAACAACAGGTCCTTTGAGAGATTGTTTTTCCAGAGGATTCTCAGAAAATATAACCTGCTGTGCTCTCTTTATCAGGTCTTTGCTGTTTTCTCCCCAGGTTAGGTCATCTCTGAACTCCATTCCCAGAAATCGAAACACTGAGACCTGTTCCACGCACTTCCCCTCAATAATAAGTGGCTGAATATTCAATTTACATTTCCTAAAGTCCACAATAATATTTTTTGTTTTCTTTAAGTGAAGGAGTAAGTTGTTTTTCCTGCACCACTCCCCCAACTGCTCAACTTCCTTCCTATAGGCCGCCTCCCCCTCTCCAGCCGTGATTAAACTAACCACCGTTGTATCATCAGGAATAGTTTGCCTCAGTCTGAGCTCTTTTGGACCTTTTGGACTCTTTTGGACTCTTTTGGACTCTTTTGCTTTATGCTTTTTGGATGCTGTGGGTTCACTTTCCCTACAGCCTATTGGTCTCAACTTGAATGTCACAATTATTTTGTATGCCCCCCCCCTGCACCCCATTCCTGAGTTAGCATGTGGTACTCAAGAGCACCACTTATTTGAATTCCGATCCTGAGGTGAAACTGGCTCAAAATTCAGCTACTTCAATTTGACTTGGTTATGGATTAAGCTACAAAAGTGCTGGTGGCTAGATTAGGGCAACTTGGCTATTATTGGCTCCATGGATTTTATAAACCATGAAGTAAAAAATCTGTCACAGTTGACAGTTTCATTCCTGGTGTCTCCACATGATAAGTGCTTGGCCTATGAGGTGACGTTTCCTCCACTACCACTTCTACATAGAAGTCTTGAGCCAGAAGAGAACCTGCAGTGACGTCATGGGGGATTTTTAAATCCATACACCAGCCTTCTTCAACCTGATGCCCTCCAGGTTTTGTTGACCTCCAGCTCCCATCAACCCCACCCAGAATGGCCAGTGATCAAGGATGTTGTGAGTTGTAGTCCAAAACAAGTGAACGACTGCAAGCTCCCCATCACTGCGTTTGATTCTCTACTGAGGGCTTATTATATAATCAACCATTTTAATTGGTTACAAGTTCCTTAGACTTTACTACTTCAGGCTGCTGGGGAGGCATGTTTGAATGGTCCTCGGATCTTTGAAATCTCCTGGCTGTTAGGTCTTCAAATGGTTTCTTCTTCTTCCTTTTGTCCAGTGCAGCACCAGATCTGCTGAAGATGCTGTGAGGCCCGGCTTCATGCATATTCATTGAACCGTGTGTGTGTGTGTGTGTGTGTGAGAGAGAGAGAGAGAGAGAGAGAGAGAGAGAGAGTGTGTGTTTGTGGGGTCTGTCTGCATGATCCCCTGAATCCCTTCCCATTTGTGGGGTCCTGTACCTAGTAAGGGTTAAAAGTGGGTGGAAGATTCCCTTGCTAACTTTGTAACTTTGCTAACCTTGTAAGTTAATGGCCATAGCTCAAAGGCATGAACTTGCACCCCACATTTTGGGGGGGCGCATCACGTGACACATCACGTCCACCCCAGTGGGAGGTGCAGCAGAGAGAAGGAGGCGGAGCGCAGAGCCAGTGGCGCATTCCGCCTCCTCCTCCCTGCAGATGTTGCACGGGCAGGAGGAGACTAAGTGGCAGGGCATGGCGCCGGGCTCTGCCACTCCGCCCCCTTCTCCCCATGGCATGCACCAGGGAGGGTAGGATGCATGGAGGGCAATCTTGCCTTGCTCTTCCCAGCCCCCTCCCGGCTCCTGGGTGGAGCCTCTCGGCCCTATACCTGACCTCGGTGCCAACCTAAGCTCCATTATGGTCTAGGTCTAGGCAATGACTGATCAGCATCCAAAAAGAATGAGCCAGATTGCAAGGGCTACAACTAAATGATGATGGTAAAATATAGCTATTTAGAGTGCAATTTAATTTCTTAAAAAGAAAAAGTTCCCAACAAGAAAAGCGTGAGTATTCACACTAGAAAGGGACACCAAGAAATATTGATGCTACACTGGAATTGCTGTTTGCAGCCCAGTATCAAAACAATTGATATTCAGAACAATGCAAATTAAGAATGAATAACACAACTCACAACATTCTCTGATGAGATCCATGGCATAATCTATGCAGTACACAGGGGAATACATATATTTTATTTACATTTGCAGCCACATGAGCTGATATCCAATAGAAAACCAATTCCCCAATAAGCAGATTGCCACAAATCTGTTATTACACCATCCGTCATCAAAGAATTTCATATTTAAAATTTGTCAGAGACCTAAATCTGTTCTGCTCCGTTTCAGTTACACAAATGAGCTTTCAAATGAACATGCCATCAACAATGGGAAAGAATAAAAGAAAATGAAGCAAAACACTTTTATTTTAAAGTCAGCTTTTTTAAAATCTAACATATAACTCTATATAAATTATATGAAGGATACCTATTAGAGGAAATTGGATTCATTTGTGTGGCTCTCAGCAAATAGCAACTACCAAATGGGAGTCAGGGGGCACAAATCAAAATAAAATATTTAGCAGCAAATCTCCTGACCATTTCCCTTCTGAGCTGGGGTTGCTAATGTCTAATTCCAATGCTTACATTGAGGAGAAGCCTTGTTTTTTATTTTTTTTAAATTGCATTTATATTCCACCCTTTTCTCCAAGGATCTCAAGGTGACTGTACATGGTTCTCCCCCTCCCTCACTTAATCCCCACAACAACCCTGTCAGGTAGGTTAGGCCATGAGACAGCCAATGTCTGGCTGAATGGGGACCCTGGTCTCCCAGGTCCCAGTCCAGTACAGTGGTACCTCGGGTTAAGTACTTAATTTGTTCTGGAGGTCTGTTCTTAACCTGAAACTGTTCTTAACCTGAAGCACCACTTTAGCTAATGGGGCATCCCGCTGCTGCCACGCCGCCAGAGGACAATTTCTGTTCTCATCCTGAAGCAAAGTTCTTAACCCGAGGTACTATTTCTGGGTTAGCAGAGTCTGTAACCTGAAGCGTATGTAACCCGAGGTACCACTGTACTCTAACCACTACATCAAACTAACCCAACCTAGTGCCTTTCAGATCTTTTGGGCTACAACATGTGTTGACTGGGGCTGGTGGAAACTGAAGTGTCTTATGCTGACGAGATCCACCCAGGCCCGAATCGGTCCCATGCAGAGATTGGGCAGGCCCCCTGGCTTCTGGCGTTCAGGAAGACCTTTTTACCCCGATAGGCCCAGGGCCAGATTAAGATGGAGAGGCCCATGGCTACTCCACTTGTGAGGCCCCTCCCAATCCCTCACCCTCACGACTCAAAGAAAATGAAAGAGTGTTGGAACTTCCAGGTTAGCGCCATCGACTAATGGCGGATTCGGAGGGGCCAACATGGCGCCGAGGTAAGACGCGCTTACCGGTGCTCTTCGGACTTCTTTTAATCTTCTTTAAATCTTTTATATTTTATCTTAACTGACCCAGTCAGTTTTTGAAGTATTTTATAATTGCTGCAGCCGCATGCTATGGAAACTCTCTGAGAGATTTGGCCCAACTCCAGACTGCTGCAGGCTGCTCTTTGTTTCTCTCTTATCAGCGGGCCGGCCTCGGCTGCTAAAAGAGATGAGAACGCTATTATCTTAATTGGAGAGAGGGCTAAAGAGGAAGACGCTGTGTGGTGTTTAAATCCTGGATAAGACATCGTTTGTGCCCAGGTTATTGTCATAGAGGGCTGAGAGAGACCAGTGGAGCCAGGACAATTGGCACCCTACCCTCTAGACATCTTGAGGCTGTCACATTTCAATACTTCCCTTGTGAGAGGCTTCTGCAAACTGGTGCAAGGTGTCCACGAAAGACTGAGGTTGTAAGTGGATTTTACCGTAGTGGAGAGGAAAACTTCACTATTAGTATCCATCCAAGGAGCTTTCACCCACGGTGCCATCTTCTGGTGGTCTTAACTATCTTAATTGTGTGTCAAGTGTTATGCTATTTTAAGAATCGTATAATCCCTGGCCTGAGGAAAGTATGGGTCAGAAAAAACACTTGAGAGACTTTGACGAGCCCTTATCATCCCCTAAACCAAAACTATCAAGGTTGGAGCCACACCGGAATAGAGGAGGGAGTGACCATGCCGAGCATTGCTTTGCGGTGGAAACCCAAAATCGCTTCCTACCTCTAATTGATTTAGAAGCTACTCCAATTCCGATGACTCAAAATTTTTCAAAAGTAAAGCCTGTAAAGGAGAATACGAAAGAAAAACTTTCATCACAGGAAGATGATTTAACATCTGATATGGGGGAGTTCCCCAGTTGTGAGCAGTTACACTTAGTAATTAAGACCCTTCACTGTATTTTTAAAAGGCTGGACGAGGTATCTTCACAATTATCCAATATCCTGCTGAAAATTGAAAAACTTGAATCAACAACACAATCCTCAGTTTGTGAGGTCAAAAACTTACTGCCTCACCCCAATTCAGATAAAATAAAGGAGACTAAAATTAAATATATCTTAAATTCCCAATTGAACAATCAGATATTAACTCTGCAACCCAAGAAAAGTTGCCTTTCTGTTAGGTCGGAAATAGGAAGATGGTCAACGCTAGAAGGGGCTAAAGACTGTTTAAGCAAACTTTTAAAAATTAAGAAACATCAGATTGACCTATATGCTGTGATGCCCCTTCCCCGGCAGACCAACTTCTTGAAGGTGATACTTGCGTTCCACTCTGAAAAGATACCATCTATTATTGTTAGGAGGAAAACGCTTTTGTCCATGGCCGACATCGTAGCAACGAGGGTTTTTGCAGATAGCAAGATCAAACCCCTTCTAAATAGGTGCCCTGGTGGTGAGGACATTAGGACAAGAGACTCTGCCTTACTTCAAAATACTGTCAGGCCCCACTGCGATGACTCTGCAACGTGCCATCCTCAACCAAACTTGATACCCTCTCAAACAGCCATATATGAGGACGAAAATCTGCAGACTGCCCTTGACAAAAGGGAACTTATTGATTCGTTCAGAGCCCTCCCTCCGAAAGAACAGTCGGTGATGATGCAAAGATTTGACACGCTTAAATCTCAGCTTTTGCAAGTCCAACATAGAGGGGAAGATACTAACGATGTTTCAAATAACCCCACTTGGGCTCACTGGACAGAAGTGGTTGACCTTCTTCAGCTCAGCCCCACTCTGAAAACAAAAACCATCCGGCAAGACTCAAATCTTCAAGTAGTTTCTGCCCCGTGCGCTATATCACGAGACGACCAGGCTCTGCCATCCTCACTGAACCTTCATCTACATTCATCGACCAACATACCTAAGGACAAAATTCTGATTTCCCTGCTTGACTCAAATCCCTCTCTAACTCACTCATCTATGCCAGAGCTAGAATCTTCTCCAGTTTCGTCCAGATATAGAAGTAGTACACAAGTGATGCCCCTGAGAGAGCCTTCCGCAATTCCCGCCCCCGTGATGCCCCCTCAATTACCTTCTTCAAAGGAAAATGCGAATGTTACACCTCGGGACCCGCTGTCGGAAACGATTGAAGACCCGAAGGGGCGCATCAATAAAATCATCCTAATGTCTGATGATAAATCTGTGAGAGGGTTTCCTCCAACGGACTTAATCTCTCCCTCCCTGGGTACTTCTCTGTCAAGTTGTACCAAGAATTTTGAAATGAAGAGACTTCCTGTTCAGGGATCTACTTTCAGTGGATCATCCACGGTGTGCCAACAGTTGAACCAAATTGTTAAAAAATTTAATTTGGAGGGCTCCTCACAGTTACCATCTTCCCAAAGTAAAATAACTGATTTTTTTGTTACATCTTCTGTCTTTAACAGAGAGTCTGCCCCCCCTCCGTTTTGACTGTTAAAAGAACAACACAGAAGTCCCCAGCTAGCATTCCTAAGTTGGAACATTGCTGGCTGGAAAAGGAAAAGATTAGATCCCGAATTTCTGTCCTATATAAACTCTTTTCAGATAATCCTTTTGCAAGAAACTTGGGAAGAAGATAAAATAGATATAAATGGCTTTGAACTGATATCACTTCCAGCTAGCCCCTCCCAGAAAGGTGGCCACTCCAGAGGTGGTCTTGCAATCGCCATATCGCTTAAAATGAGAGCTAAACTCTCGCTAGTTCAGACTTTTCCTCCTTTTGCTTTTACAGGTCTGATTTCAAGCGAAAAATTCTCACTATTAATCACCAATGTTTATCTTCCTCCAGGTGGTCTTATATCAGACCTCCATTATAGATGGGATTCTCTGGAAGATCATTTATTGGCTTGCTATGTTATGTACCCTAATATTCCATCAATAATGGGTGGTGACTTTAATGCACGTACAGCCGCCAACTGGGATTGGATAATTAAGGCCAAGTGGTGGGTATCTCCCCCCTACCCAAAATCTGATTTAATCTCTTTTACATCAAGAAGATCTAAGGACAACAGAGTGAATGAGGCGGGAGTCCGTCTTTATCAATTGGCCATTCGTATGAATTTGAACATTTTAAATGGCAACTGCCCTCCGGACGTGCCAGGAGAATTCACTCACTTGGGCACAACATCAAATAGTGTCCTAGACTACCTTCTAGTTTCAGAAGACCTATTTTAAAGCTTCTTTTATTTCAAAGTAGACAATGTACAATCCAGTGACCACCTACCTCTAGCCGCCAAGCTAACGCTTGACTGGCACCCGGTTAGCGGTACACACCCAATTCATGTAGGTTTAAATGCCGCAGCTCAAGTAAGAGGCATTAAATGGTCTATGAAACAGGCCCAAAAATATGCAGAATTCTTCCAGAGGAATATCTCCGAATCCCTTATTGTTTCAATGGCGGAGTTGTCTGAACCAAACAGGATACTGGAGTGGTTCTCCCACTTCTCTGCAGATTTAACTAGCTTCTTTACGATGCCGGCTCACCTGGTTAACCGAGACCAACCCAGGTTCGGTGCACCTTGGTTTGATTCCAAATGCAAGCAAGCTAGACTCTCTCTCTGTTGTATCTACAACAGATATAAATCTTCTGGAGCTGAAACTCTTCCCCCAGAGTACTTGCAGGCCAAAATTGCTTACAAACAGGCACAGAAGTCAGCCAAGCATGAGTGGCAGCTAAGACGTTGGCAAGCGCTGATTGCTGCCTCTAAGCTTCGCAGCTCTCGCGGTTTTTGGAATTTAATCAACAAAAGATCGAGGAAATACCCATTGACGGTTATACCAGCCCCGACATGGGAACAATTTTTAAGAAAATATTTCTCCCAGGCAGATATCTCTAACACTCATTCTGATACTCTTTCAAGTCACTTGCCCATATGGCCAGATACTGACCCAGAGGAAATAGTAGATTTAATTGCTAAACTGAAAACTGATAAAGCCCCAGGGCCCGATCTGATCCCGGCGGAAGCTATTAAACAACACCCAGCATGGTGGGCCAAAATTCTTGCAAAAATCTTTGATGCAATCAATGCCACGTGCCAGATACCTAGATCATGGAAGGAGTCCATCATAATTCCTATATATAAAAAAGGACCACCAGAGGACCCAGGAAACTATCGTAACATCAGTTTATTATCAATCATCGGGAAAATCTATACTCGCTTCCTGCTAACCAGAATAACCCAATAGGCCGAAGATTCCAATCGGATAGGCCATGAACAGGTCGGGTTTAGACCAAATCGTGCTTCTATTGACCATGCAATAATTCTATATCATTTGGCGTGGAAGTATTCTTCCCCCACTCATGGTCTTCTATGTGCCGCTTTTATAGACCTGAAGGCGACTTTTGACAGTATCTCTAGAGAGCTGTTATGGGAAAAACTGGCAAAGTGGGGCATAGATAAAAGGCTGCTGTGGCTTATGATTAAATTACATGAAGGGATGGCCGCTAGGGTGAGGTTAACACCTGAGGGCGATCTCACAAACTCTGTACCAATAAATAAGGGGGTACGACAAGGGTGCATCCTTGCCCCCTATCTTTTTAACCTCTATATTAGTGACATGAGAACTCCCCTAGCTGAGGCCCAAACCACCATTCATGCACCCAGGCTTGCAGACTATCGCTGCCCCTTATTATTGTACGCTGACGATGCGGTGATCCTCTCATATTCTCGAATCGGTTTGAGAAGGGCCCTTAAGATTTTTGCGTTATATTGCCAAACAAATTTACTTACTATTAACCATTCCAAATCTGAAGTCCTAATTTTTTTCAGGAGTCATAAACTGTATAGATGGGAACTCGAGGGGAAGCCAATTGAACAAGTTTACAAATTTCAATATCTAGGAATTTACTTCCAGTATAATATGGGATGGAAAGCGCATATCACATATTTACAAAATAAGGTTAAAGCCCTTATCTACGCTCTATTACGCTTCTTCTTTACTGAGGGGGCTATGCATGTTCCATCCGCCTTAAAAGTTTATAGTGCAAAAGTGGTTGCAACTATGGCCTATGCGGTCCCTTTATGGGGCGCCTTTGTAAACCTCATGCCTCTGGTGACATTGCAAAATCTTTTTCTAAGATGCCTTTTGAAACTACCCTCCTGTGTAAGCAACTCTGCCATTCGCTTAGAACTTAAGACCCCCTCCTTAGAGATTCTGATGTGGAGACATGCCTTTAATTATTGGCTGTCCCTTTGGCATAAACTGCCAAACTACCATCTTATTCAGTGCCTTTGGAGAGATGAATTCACCAACCCATGGGCAACAAAAATCCATTCCAAACTGTTGTCTTATGGAATCTCTCCCTCCGATATACTTAATTTAGATCTAATTACAGCTAAAAAGGTCATCAATCAAAGATTGGAGGAGGTTGATTTGCAACAAAATCTTACTACAGGTGGAGGTACATGTTCCCTGATAAATCAGGGCATTACATCTATGTCCCAGATACCTCAATATCTGTCTACCTTATCGGCGGCGTCGCATAGATTCGCATTTGTTAGAGCCAGATTTAATGTGTTCCCCTCAAATGTGCTGAGCAATCGATTTTCTAACGGTAAAACCTCTGTTTTATGCGCATGTGACAACAAATCAATAGAATCCCTTTATCATATCTTGTTTAATTGCCCCTTATACATTGTTCCCCGATCAAGGATTCTGAGTTCAATCATTCTGGAAATTGTTGCTAAACCACCTGAATTACATCTAGCTTATCTACTCCAGGACATTGACTCTTATAGAACATTACAGGTTGCCATATTCCTGATTTCAGTTCTTTCATATAAAAGACTTCATGGAATGCTGCATGACTATTAAAAATCTAGTAAACTCTATGCACCATCTTTATCTTCAAGGCCATAATACGGTACATCTAGAGATTGTAAGTAATGTGAAGGAGATTATGCGTTGAAATATTTTAGTTGATGTTTTAGATTGTAAAATGCTATTTTATTTGTTGATTTGTTTTACCTTGTGGGCTTATAGCCGAATAAAGTATTATCTATCTATCTATCTATCTATCTATCTAATGGCGGATTCCCTCTGAGCTCCGGAGGGAACCGGCTCCGCAGGATTGGGTCTTGCCGCTGCGGCGACGCGGGGACCCTTAAAAATCACAGGCGCGGATGCGTAGTGACTCAGCGGGCACCATTTGCGCCCCCCAAGCTGCGAAGGAGCCTTTTTAAAGGCTCCGGAACGGCGACGGGGTGCGGTGCGGTGCTGAGAGTAGACTGCTTCTTCTGCAGAGTGAAGCCGCAATGCCATTGTCGGAGAGCGCTGACTTTTTCCTTTGAACAATTGGACTCTAAAGCAACAACCCGTGAGTAGAACGAAAATTGGAATTTTAAGGAAATTTTGATGAATTAGGCACGAGCGGGGAAGGTTTAAAAAGGAAGTCTGCCCCCCCTCTTTGTAAATAATTTAAAGCAAAGGACCTGCTAACTAAGATTGAGAGAATCTTTTTTTTTCTTTTTTGTAAAAGACTTTAATTTCACGGTTTGGTATTATAAGAAATTTTACTGGAGGATGAAGAATTATTTTGGGAGCTGAAGTTCCACCCCCCCCCCAGACCCGGGAGCGTCCCGTGAGAGAGCCTGTTGACGAAGTATTGAAGAGTTTGACAGCTGTCAGGTTAGCTGTCAAGACGGAAAAAGAGAACTTTGTTTCTGTTGCTTCTGCTGGCTATATTTGTTACAATTTATCGAAAATAAGAAAGGGTTGATACAAACTAACTTGTTTTTTGGATTTAAGCTGAAAGGAACATTAAGGAACCAAAATCCCTCTAGAGGGGGTTTAGGGACATTACAAGAATGGCTGGAGGAGGGAAAATTCAGGCTGAATTGGACAGAGCATTTGTTCTCTTGGGAAAGTTACAAGGCCAAATCGATGTTTTGGCTACAAATGTTACAACTCTGGACATAACAGTAAATAACATTGTTGAATTTGATAAGGATTTGAAATAGGAAGCCTATTCAATTGGACAAATAGAGAAACTTGAGAGCTTTGAGAACATGGAAAAGGAGACATATGTTGTCCCTGAAGAGAAGGAAGGAGGAGCTGTAATTCTGCACACGTTAAAGGAGAGCTGTAATTTGAGGCCTGACATGATGGCAGCAAAGGAAAATAAAAGCTTGATGTGGAAAGTCTGGCCTGAATTGGAGAATGAAAAACTGAGAGATCTCCTTATGTGGAGATCTGAAGACCGAAGGATTATAAATTTGATTAAGGTGGAAGTTGGAGCTTTGGGGACATTTGGACTGGAAAGGAGTATGAAACAAGAGTTGGAATACCCCATAGGCTTTACTTTTAAGTATGGAGCTCTGGCTGGAAGAAACATGGATCCTGTTGGGCCAGAGCATCTCCGAGATTTGGGGTTCAACATTAAGGACTATCAAAAAGGCCGGCAGAGAGGAACTGAGAGAGATTTAAGAGCCTCGGACGTGAGATCTCCAGGCTAATAGTATATTGAGACTGATGGACATTTGCTGGGGACTGAAACCGGGAAGGGGGCGGGTGGAGTTTGGGAATCCAAAGGGTATATAATTATAATTTGTTTTGTTTTTATTTTATTTTGTTATTCGTACGAAAATTGGGAAAGTCGTGGAAGGGAATCTTGGTCGACTTTAGGAAAAATGTTTAAGAATGAGTATTGATGTATAAGTATTGATGTTTAAGTTTGGATAAGTTAAAACTGGTTTTTAAAACGATCTAAATTAAATGAAAATAAGGTTTGTAAAAATAAATTGAGGAAATGGATGAAAGAGAAAAAATAAAATAATAACATGTTAAAATAAATTATCAAGTTAAAGTTGAGAAATAAGTAAAAAGGATTTGCTGAGCTAATAATTTGAATTGGAATACAAGAAGGGGAGGTGCGAGGAGGTCTGAGAAGCAAGTTAAAAGAAAATAAGCAATTGAAATTTTATGTGTTTCTAATTGTTTTTAAGTTTTGTACTTTTGTACTTTTGTATTTTTGTCTTTTTTTGTTTATTTTTGTTTTTGTGTTGTTATTGAAAATGCTAATAAATATTCATTAAAAAAAAGAAAGAAAATGAAAGAGTGTTATAAACAAAATTGAGTGAAGCCAAGGATGATGACAGGTATTTAAAATTCTGCAATTCTCAATTTCTCCTCTAAAGGACATAAGATGTTATTGTTAAACACCATGGTGATTTTTAAAAATGCATAAAATTAACACTGAAAAACTTTTGCAATAACTGAACTTCATAACCCTTTTGTGGAATAAGCATTATTGTTTAGGAAAATGAAGTTGTAGTGTTATTCTTAAAAAAACAACACCTTGAATTTACAAATTATATTGCCTGGGAAGTGTAAATAATATGATCAAGATTACCTGACAGTGTGGCACTTATAGAATTTACTTTATGTTGTCATTAAAAAGTCAGTATTAAAATTCATATTAAGAAGTAAACTACAACCATCAAATACAGTAAGGCTAAAATGCCCCCCCCCCACAGCCTTCCTCATAGCAAAATCACCCAAAACTTCATCAAAACTTGTTTGTCTAAGTTTGTCACCTTCAATGTACAGAATGCTCAGTGTGGACATTGTGGCCCTTAATTCATTTTTAATTCTTTTGAGTCTTGAAAAACTATTCTCTCCTGAGCAGTTAGTGACCATAAGGCTAAGATATAGCTGCAAGATTGCTTCCATATTAGGAAAGGCCATCTGATTTTTTCCCCTTGTACAGTCATAAAGGTAAAAGGTAAAGGTACCCCTGCCCGTACGGACCAGTCTTGACAGACTCTGGGGTTGTGCGCCCATCTCACTTAAGAGGCCAGGGGCCAGCGCTGTCCGGAGACACTTCCGGGTCACGTGGCCAGCGTGACATCGCTGCTCTGGCCAGAGCCAGAGCCAGAGCCGCACACGGAAACGCCGTTTACCTTCCCGCTGGTAAGCGGTCCCTATTTATCTACTTGCACCCGGAGGTGCTTTCGAACTGCTAGGTTGGCAGGCGCTGGGACCGAGCAGCGGGAGCGCACCCCGCCGCAGGGATTCGAACCGCCGACCTTTCGATCGGCAAGTCCTAGGCGCTGAGGCTTTAACCCACAGCGCCACCTGCGTCCCGTACAGTCATACCTTGGGTTAAATACGCTTCAGGTTGAGCGTTTTCAGGTTGTGTTCCGCGGTGGCGAACTCTTTGTCATCTTTTCCAAAGACAACTCCTTGCTTGATTTTCTTAAAAGGTGTATGTGATCTCCAGTTTTGATAAATATATAATATTGTTACAATAAACCTACTTAATATAAGCCAGTGGAACTAAAACATTCAGCCACTCCAAAACTCTAGCTGAGATTTCTGCATTGCAGGGTGTTGGATTAGATGACCCTTGGCATCCCTTCTAACTCTACAATTCTATGATTCTATGAATCACACTAAATGATGTTTTCAGATAGTTTTCAAATGAAGTTCCACTACAGACAACATCTTCAACCTTGGGGTCCCAGAGGTTGTTGGAATAACCATTGGCTAAGCTGACTGGGGCAGATGGAAGAGGACTGATTAGTCACCTAATCTTGAGGACATCAGGGCACATGTGACCAAAGCAAGATGTTGCAAGACTTGCCCAATTGTGAAGCAGCAATATATTCAGATTGCCTCTTTGGATTGATCCAATGCTTGAAATAAACTTGTTTAGTTTAATGAAGTTCACTGAAATAGTTCCAAAATCCCATAAATCCCTATAATTTCTGGATGAACCAAACATGAATTAAGTTGGTTTTGGAAGAATGTTGAACTGATTCATCTTCAATTTCATTCTCTCTCTCTTTTAAAAAAACATTTTATACTTTTTGGGGCCTTGAAGCATAAATATAATAACTGCTGAAGAGAATAAATTAAACAATGCACATTCCAAAGTGTGTGTTTTGAAGGTTCCTTAGCCTTCTTAAGTCTATTTATACTTCAGCACAGCAGCTTCTAACATTATAAAGGCTGACATTTCTTTTGTCAAGGATCATTTGAAGGAACTTGAACCATGAACTGAACTAGATCATTTTGCAATGGGACAAAAGTGAACTGGAATTTGTTCATTTGCTGACATGTTGAATTTGAATCAGTTCCTTTTCAAAAGGAACATTCCAAGTTCTGGGTTAGTCCAAAGTAGCCCCATTCTGATATTACTTTTGTCTTTCTCCCTTTTTAGGAAGGTGTGCATGGGGTTAAAATACGCAGGGAATTGCGAAGCAGCAGTGAGGAAAATGTCCTGACAAGGTGGATGTATTGGGCTGTGCAATGCTCTCCCAAGAGAAATAGACCAAAATAATGTTGCTTGTAGCATTATTAAAAGGCCAATGGAATAAGGCAATCCTGTAGAGCCAGGAAAAGCAGAGCAAATGTATATTAATGCTTTCATGGTGTTTAGCATTCTTTTCAAAATCTGAGTAACATGCACACCATTTACAACATTGTGTCAAGCAGAGTAACATCTAAATAAGCTTAGCTCAATGTAATGCCCATGAGCAGGCTTTCAAATTGTACATTTCTGTTTCTGCTTAAAAGTGTACTAAAGGTTCTTATATGGTAGGCAAGGAAATCAGGTATTGTAATGCACAAACCACTGTCTTCGATGATAGCTTCTGCCTGAACCCTACGGAGCCTTTTATTCTCTACCCACAATGTTCAGGGCTGTATATTTTTAGCAGAGCTCTCTTTAGCAGACAGGGAAGTTGGAAAGGCATTAGTCATATATTTGGAGAGGAAAATGTTTTATCTGGTAAGCTGCTTTGGGAAGGCCTTAGTCCTTAAAGGCAGTGTAAAAATATTTTAAACAAATACACAGCATTCACTCTGAGATCCAGCAAACTTGGATTTCCATATCCAGGTTACATTCAGTTTCAAGATGCCAGAAGCTACAGAAATTCCCTCCTCATCCCAATGTTCAGTGTTTCCACCAAAGAGACCTACTTTCTCCCACAGGAGACAACCTGAAGAAAAAATCAGCAGGAAAATTCACTTGCAAGTTGTGAATACGGTACTTGCAGTCAGCAAACTTGCAAGCTGGAGAATCACAGACCGTGAACATTTAAATTTAGGAGCTCGCATACTTTCTCAGCCCCCAGGAAGATAAATTACTTGAGCTGGTAATCCAATCTGAAAACATTTTTCTCTGGATATAAATTGAACCATGGAGAGGTTTTTGTTTACAAGATCCATTCTGAAAATGACAGGTCATTTCATTTAGCATGCAAGGCCTCGGCTATGGTTCACAGCAAATTATAACTAATATTTGAGAGATTGAGAAAGAGCAAAGTATCAAAAGGACACCTCCAGGCAGTAAGGAATTCAAACTCCAGAAAAGAATAGAGGAGATCTCATCCTTTTGTGCATCTGTTTGACTTCTCATAGATCAAGCAGCTTTGTCTGAATTCTACACTTCCAGCATATCATCATTTTTACCAGGGGCGGAACTAAGCCTTATTTCACCAGGGTTACAGGCTGGGAGCCTCAATGGCACTCCGATGGAGGTTTCCCCCAGGGCAAAAAAACAACAACCACCTGTATAGCGCCTTCGCCTCCAGTACCTATGGCTCTGTTTTTGTTTTTTACAGTTTGGCTGTCAAACAGCAAAAACTTGATGGTGCTGGAGAATATGATACCATCATCCTGAATCCACTCCCATCTCTCATTAGGCTTGAAAAGTGTTATTGGAAATATTCCCTTACTGTCTCCACTTTTCTGACTTCGAAAGTTACACTGAGCAGGAACCAATGGGAAAATAACAGCTTTGTATGTCTTCTGAAATAATAACAACAGGAAGGTGCCTTGCCGAACCTCCACCAGGAGCTCATCTCTCAACTGATGGCTCAAGCTGGAGCAAAAAATGTATTTGCATAGGGATTTCATGTGGTCTGATTATTGACTTAGGTATGATTGCCCCATGATGTGGGTCATCTCTCCGTGAAAGCATTTTGTGCATGCCCTGTGGTGTTTAATTAATGAACACAAGAACATAAGAGAAGCCTGCTGGATCAGGCCAATGGCCCATCTAGCCCAGCATCTCATTCTCACAGTGGCCAAGCAGATCCTTCTAGAAAACACATAAGCAGGACCCAAGCGCAAGAGCACTCCCCCAACGTATGCTTTCCAGCAACTTCTATTCAGAAGCATTGCTGCCTTTGACTAAATGGACAGAACTGACGTGCCTGCTATGAGCAGGCCAAGGGGGTGAACAACCAGGGTGTGAATGCTGAATGCAAATGACCAAGGGGTGTCCACATGGCAAATCCATGCCATGCCTGTGCTTGTGGGCAACAACCAAGGTTTAATTGACTCCGGACTACACTCATGACTTCTATCCCATCCAGATTTTGAGCTGCAATCTGGCAGATGCATTATCTCGCCATCCACTGGCACATCTGTGTAGTAGATCAATATTTGACATTTTTTGGCAGCAGACAGGAACTAATTAGAAAAGTTCATTGCCAAAGCAATGCTGTGATTCTTCAAAGCCTCTACATCGTGCCATGCTATGCACAGGAAATAATTAATAACAAGCACTGTGGTTTTAATGTACCTTAGACAAGCCCACAAGCAGGACCTGGAGGTAACAGTCTTCTTCTGTTCATGATCACCAGCAACTTGCAGTTCAGAAGCATACTGCCTCTGGAGCAGAGATGCTATCTAGCTTCCCAGCAGGTAAGTCACTGTTGCTTGCTGGGAACAAGAAAGGGAGGGGTGAGGTGAGGCAGTGAGGTCAGCACAGTGCAAACAGACAGGCAGAGCCAATCTGGTGATTCCCCCCACTCCTTGTAACTTTGCACTGAGCTGACCACCATGTCAGCTGACTGAGATGGAAATGAGGAAGAGTAAAAAAAAGTATTGAGGAGCTCAGCTGATGTAAAGGTAAAGGTAAAGGTACCCCTGCCCGTACGTGCCAGTCGTGTCCGACTCTGGGGTTGCGCGCCCATCTCGCTTAAGAGGCCAGGGGCCAGTGCTGTCCCAAGACATTTCCGGGTCACGTGGCCAGCGTGACAAGCTGCATCTGGCGAGCCAACGCAGCACACAGAAATGCCGTTTACCTTCCCGCTAGTAAGCAGTCCCTATTTATCTACTTGCACCCGGGGGTGCTTTCGAACTGCTAGGTTGGCAGGCGCTGGGACCGAGCAACGGGAACGCACCCCACCGCGGGGATGCGAACCGCCGACCTGACGATCAGCAAGTCCTAGGCACTGAGGTTTTACCCACAGCGCCACCCGCGTCCCTTCAGCTGATGTACTTTCCTGCAATTGCTCCCTCCCTGCCTAGATCGCCTTTGGGGCCTGGATCCTTTAATTAGTTAATTATGTTTCTTTCACTTATTATTTTCTAGAGGTTAGCTATTTGTTGAGCAGACACAGTCTGGCAACCCATTTCCCATTGCTTATACTTAGGAGGACTTTCAAGGCCAGTGGCCACCTGCCTTATCTAATGCCTCAGATTACCCTCAGTCATGGCTGCCTGGGGAAGATCTCAGAGCTGCTTCTATTGCCCAGTGACCAGGCAGCTCTTGGCAGAACTCTTGGGTCAGCCACCTCTTGGAGGAGCAGCCTGTCCAGGCACATCATCTCTGGGGAAACATATGTTTACTCAGAATCACATGCAGCATCAATGTGTTATCTTTTCTCCCCTTTTGGTCTGGTTATTGCTCACACAGTAAAAGACTGACCCACCTGCCAGTAAGCTCCACTGCACCTAGTGAGTTTCTTCAGCCTCCTTGCTCACTGTAAAGGTGCAGTCCAGGTAAAGAGGCTATGACTGCCAAAATACAACATAATGTTGACAATGCAGTTGCAATGTAAGAAGAAGAAAGGCAGTGAGAAGAGCTGATTTTAACACTTCATCATTTCTTCCTCCCTGCCCCCGTGCCCCCCAGCACACTAACTGGAGGGAGACCCTTGGGTGAGATTCTAGCGCTGGACTGAAAGCTAGAGCTGTCAGTGAGTAAGGTCCCCTGCCTCTCCCCACCCTGGCTTTCTCCTTATACGGTGATGTTTCACATTTTTGCAGTACTTTGGCGAAAGGCTGTCTGGGTTTCTTAGAGAGCTTTCAGTTCTGGGTCAGTGCAAATCAGTGCAGATTGATTCAAGCTGTTTCAGACTGATTTGGAGCTACCTCAGCATGCTTTGGACCAGGTCCAAACCAGCGCAATTTGGTTTAGAATTCAGGATTCATCTAAAGGGGTTGTACAACTGTATTAACTCCCATCTTGGCTATAAAGTTCTTTGATTCACACCAGGGCAGCTGAAAAAGGTGAAAGCTGAATCATTTTGACTTCAGACCTTGATGAAAGGTATGGGGTAGGAGAACTAAAGGCAGATGAACTGCTCTTACTTATGTCTTGATGGGCTTGCTCCAAAAGGATACAAGAAAGGGACACAGATACTTTCTGCCCTGCATCTCACGGTCCCTTCCAATAGAAAAGAAATGGCATCTGCTCAAAGCCAGCATAGTCCCCTTGGCTTTCAGAGGGGGTGTCTCAGGGAAATGGGAAACTTTGAATCCTGTGGCTGCACAGGGTCTCCCAGTATGCCCCAACATGCCCACCTCAGAATACCTCTTTTTTTGCCTTCTCTGATGTCAGAAGGACACGGGCTGTGGACCCCACAAAGGAGCCCGACAAAGTCAGCTTTACAAGGCTGGAGCTCTCAGATTAACACCATAAATTTAAAGCACATGCAATACACATTTAAGGCACAAAAACATATGCAAAGAATCATGGGAACTGTAGTTTCCCACTCAAAGAGCTACAATTTCCAGCACCTACATTTCCCTGGATTCTAGGGGACATGTGCATTGAACGAACTTCCTGGCACTGCTCTACCTCTCCATCTTTGGTGAGGGATATCCAAAGCATCCTATGGCCTCTGGAACATAGGCTGCCAGTGATCAAAGGACTGCAGTCAAAATATCCCTGTTACGTCAGTCACTGTAAAAAAAAGGGGGGTTGGCACAATATCTTTCTGCCTCCCTATCTCAGATTTATCTATTGCTCTATCACCATACTCCCAAAGCAGTTAACCATAAAACCATAAAATAACACTATAAAGCTATCATAACATGGCACTTATAACTAAGGGAAGATTTAAAATGACAATTTTCCAGTTAAAGAAAAACAAAATGCGGCAGCAATTTCTTAAGACCAATTAGGTTTCAGCAAGCCAAGAGCCGTGTCTTTCAGGCCCCTGGAGGCAGAGAGGGAGCTGGAAAGGCAAGCCTTTCTGTGAATGGAATCCAGCAAGTGAGCCTTTCCAGGGACTCTGTTCCCATCCACGCTACCCATATATAGCACTCTGAGGCTTCTTTTAACAGCCATGGCTTCTCACCAAAGAATCCTGGGAACTGTAATTTGCCAAGGATGCCGAGTACTGTCAGAAGCACCTTAACAAGCGCTACAGTTCCCAATATTCCTTGGAGGAAGCCACGACTGTCAAAGTGATAGATGAGTACTTTGAATGCATAATGTGGATGTGACTTGCAGGGAAAGTGATGGGAACACTGATCAGCCATGCGCCCTTCCAAAATACTCTATTCCAGGCATGTCCAACTCCCAAGAGACTGCGATCTACTCCCACTACAGTGGTACCTCCGGTTGCGAACAGGATCCGTTCTGGAGGTCCGGCAGGATCCTGAGGTTTTCGCAACCTGAGGAAACTGTTATACGCATGCGTGCACGGCGATGAAACACTTCCAGGTTTGCCACTTTGACAACCTGAAGTTTACGTTACCCAAGGGTAACGTAACCCAAGGTCCTACTGTACAAAAAAAAAATGGCAGTGGTGTATGATGTATTTTTGATAAAGTGTTATGTTGAAATGCCTTATTAAAAAAACTTTTTTAAAAAACTGGCAGTGATTGGATTGACCAAAGTTGCTCAGCTTTTTTGGGGGGAGGCTTCAGCAAAGTTGTATTGCTTTTTTAAAAAAATGTTTTATTTTTTTATTTGGGGAGGCGATCAATCAGGATCACACAATCAACCAGGATCAACCAGGGATGACCTGCGATCGACCGGTCAGTCGTGGTCAACTGGTCTGACATGCCTGCTCTATTCCTTTCCTTCTCCCACCTTGCTTTCCATATGCCCCCACCCCCCAGTCAGTCACATTCTGTGGTCACAGAGCATGCACAGAGCATGAACATCATAAATAGGAAGAGTGGGCACCGCACGGACCATTATTTGGCTGGTCTCCACAGAATCTTCTAAAGGTGTCTTCTAAAGGTGCAAAAATAAGAGCTGATGGATTTTATTTCCCCCAAGGAATACATTTGTTAGTTTTTAAGGGCCACAAAACCTTTAGAATCATAGAATTGTAGAATTGGAAGTGATGCCAAGGATCATCTAGCCCAACCCCCTGCAATGCTATGAGCCCTGAAAAATCAACCCATACAGAGCACACCTTCTTCCCCGGCACACATAGCACACATAGCACACTTGCACCATCACTTTTATTCCCTTCATTGGATTTTAGCTAACACGGAAAATTAAGCTTGCAATCAGTGTTTTTCAGCTAGGAAAGAGCTGAAAAATGTCCTAGCATTCATTACTCTCATATCACTGCACTCATCATCAGGAAGCAAAGTACAAAAACAGGCAAACGCACCTCTATTGTTATCTGTAAAAATCATGTTTTTGTTGTTGCTGTGCTAGAAAAGTCATTTTTGAATTAAACGGAAAAGTCATTTCCAGACCATCTGTTGATCCATTTTCCTCTTTTGTGCCCAAACAATGCTACCTAACTATGTCAGTGATTATTTCATGCAGATTATCCCTCTTTCTTTTTTTATTCTCCCAGGAAACTTTTCAGAGAGGAAGAAAATTCCAAACAGCCATGAGTCAATGTCAAAACATGTTTGGCACCCACTGTGTTGTAAACACGGGTTTTTAGTATATCCTGCAATGAACCAAGACATAAAGGTTAACCATATTATCAAAAGTAAACACACAAAGGTGAGGAAACCCGTCATTCAGTGGTGTCATCCTCCCCCTACCCAAAATCCAAACAATGTGTGCTGATGGGGGTCAAGACTGTGAGTCATTCAGTTTCTGAGATGGGGCTAAATTCCTGAGAAGCACTGGAGCTAAACACTTCTATCTGTGTGTATCACCACTTTGTAAAAAAGCTGAATTTTTTTGCCTGTGCAGCTTTCTGAAGCACATGAATCTGACCTTTGGGGGGGTTGTAAGTAAACAATTTTAACTTGCCAAACATGTGGTCTTTTCCTATACGGGGGAAAGAGGAAAACTTTGGAAAGAAACTTTTTAAGGAGACATTTTAGAACTCGCTTGGAAGGGTACATTTTAAAGGTTTTACCGTCTATATTTCCATGCTTTGCTTTGCTTTGCTTTGCTTTGCTTTGGTGCTAGGGTTGCCATATTTCAAAAAGTGAAAATCTGGACACAAAAGTTTTCAGCTAAATCTTTTGTCAACTACAAAAACTGCATGACCTTTTTAACCTATGAAAACCGAGATTCTTTTGTTGTTTTAAAAGGCTACTCTTTTTAAAGCTAAACTAGCTGTCGCACTAGCTGCCCATGATAGCAAAGGTGAATCCAGCCATGACCAGCCATTAATTAATGAGGAAATCCAGCCATTAATTAATGAGGAAAGAAACAAGTGGAGAAGATTAAGGAAACTGACTGACAGGTATCAGTGTGATAAGAAGGGAAAGTTGTCCTGAGTTGTTCTGACAATGATGAAAAGATGAAAGAAGATACTGCACTGATTCCTTATATGTTCCATGCCTTCAGGGTGCACACCCTGGGAGTCATTTTGGACTCACAGCTGTCCATGGAGGCGCAGGTCAATTCTGTGTCCAAGGCAGCTCCATCTGGTACGTAGGCTGGGACCCTACTTGCCCACAGAGTGTCTTGCCAGAGTGGTGCATGCTCTAGTTATCTCTTGCTTGGACTACTGCGTGGGGCTACCTTTGAAGGTGACCCAGAAACTACAACTAATCCAGAATGTGGCAGCTAAGCTGTTGACTGGGAGCAGTCGCCGAGGCCACATAACACCAGTCTTGAAAGACCTACCTTGGCTCCCAGTAAGTTTCCGAGCACAAGTCAAAGTGTTGATGTTGACTTTGAAAGCCCTAAACGGCCTCGGTCCAGTATACCTGAAGGAGCATCTCCACCCCCATCGTTCTGCCCGGACACTGAGTTCCAGCGTCGAGGGCTTTCTGGCAGTTCCCTCCCTGCAAGAAGCCTAGTTACAGGGAACCAGGCAGAGGGCCTTCTTGGCATCGGCACCCGCCCTGTGGAATACCCTCCCACCAGATGTCAAAGAGAAAAACAACTAGCAGACTTTTAGAAGACATCTGAAGGCAGCCCTCTTTAGGGAAGCTTTTAATGTTTAATAGACTATTGTATTTTAATATTCTGCTGGAAGCTGCCCAGAGTGGCTGGGGAAACCCAGCCAGATGGGCGGGGTATAAATAATAAATTATTATTATTATTATTCATGTCAATCCCTTGAGTCAGTTTGCCACTCAAGATATGTGCCATTTAGTGTGTGTGTGTGTGTGTGTGTGTGTGTGTGTGTGTGTATATATATATATATATATATATATATATATATATGCGCCTGTACAGACAATCTTGGATCAGTACCTGGTCCAGAAGGCAAATAAGATTCCCATGCATTTGACTGCACTCTTCCCAATGTAAAGTTACAAGAGAACTCTCACATGATGCACTGCTATCCCCCTGTTATCAAAATGAACATGAGGATGCCTGAGACTAAATGAGAACTCTTTGGGAAGCAATGCAAATTAATCCAATAATGCAAAACCAGTTTGGTGTATATGCAAATAAATTGGCTATTCTGTTGGAAATTGGTTTCTCAGGATTGAGCTGCAGCAAACTCTCCATATCAAATCAGGTTTTAATTAGCAGCTTTCAAGGTTAAGAGATTACTGACAGCTGGTTTCTTGTGCCCGTCCTGGAAAGATTCCACCCCCCCACCACCACCACCACCGAAAGGACTTTCATAGCTGCTTCCCATAACACTTTCTAAGTTTGTTCTGGATTTTAATTTAAATATGAGGAGGGAAACTCTTAAAGATCTTCCCTGTTGCTTTGCCAATTCCAAAGTCTTTCAGTAATGAGGCATTAGGCGTGTGATCCTTCATTAGTGGGCCTCTAATTAACGAGAAGGCCAAGTGTATCAGAAAGATAGCATTTAGTCCTATCTCTGCTCATGAGAAAGTGTAATTTGATTAAAGCAGAGGCAGAGAAGCGGTGGCCATCTGGACATTGGTGGACTCCAACTCCCATAATCCCTGACCATTAACCATACTGGCTGGGGCTGATGGGAGCTGGAGGGCAGGCTCCACAATCCTGGGTTAAGGGATAAGTCGATTACAGTTTTTCTAAATTGCACTTCTTTAAGCTCTCACTGCTGCAAACTTAATCCAAGGAGGTCACAGGAGAATCTTTGTGTCTCAGACTTTAATACTATGCACTATGCAGTTCTCACTACAAGCTCAGCACTGCCACATGGCAAAGTTGGGTAAATTCCAGTGTCAGGGCTGGGTTCAGATGCCGGTCAGCAGAAAGAAGTAGAGACAATTAACTTTTATTCAAGGCAACAACATACATGCAGCAACACTTCTCTGTGCCCTATGGAGCAGTTGCCAGGACTGACAGTCCCTACCTTCTGCCCCCTCCACAGTGTGGGATGTAATCCACTGGTGCAGTCAAATGCAACATTCCTTATTTCCCTAGAGTGGGCACAGGCAGGGGGACATCCAGTCAGGGTAACTTCCTGTTCCTCTGGTCTGGAGCATCCTCCCACTGCATGTGACCTGGGAGATGGGCGTGGCTCTGGCTGACTCCACAAAAGAGCTGAGTCACGCAGCCATTTTCTCAGTCTGGTTTTGTCTTTCTGTTGTCTTGCTTCTCTCTTTTGCTGCCATGCTGGTCTCCTGCAGCCATTTTGTTCTCTTAACGTAATTTTGCTGTCTGCTGGCTCTCAGCCAGCAGCACATGAGTTCAGTCTCCATATGAGATGAACTCACACTTTCTTTGTGTAACTATTAAGAAAAGTCTGCCTTTCAGGGATCAAATCGTGAACTGAAATGGGACTAAACTTTTTGTTACTTTACTGAGAAAGACTCCTGTGTCAGGGGGCCGCTAGGGGCGCATTGGAAGATGGCCAACAATACCATCTCTCCGTCTCACACGAGGTAATTAAGAGGCTGATATGGGAGTATGCAGCCTCCCTTGTTACCCCAAGGGAATGAGGAACACTGCCTCGCCTGTGGTTGCCATAAATCACCCCCTGATTTGAAAGAAGGGGGTGAGGGCACTAGGCGCACAGCCCTTGTGTGGGATGGCTCTCCCTGACGCTGTCTCTGATTGCGCGGCCTGGTTGCAGGAGCTCAAAATAAACAATTAGAGAGAAGCAAATGCACATATTTCAAGTGAAGATCGGGAGATAAGACTGCTAATTGAAGTGATCTCTGTGAAGTGGAGCGATGGGCTGGATTCAACAATAAATCAAGAAGAAGATATATCAAAGGACCGGTATGTCGGAATGGGACTGAAAGGGGGGGGGCTTTTCTTTTTTTATCTTATGTGAGTACCTATCAATCCTTCCCCCAAGAAGAATCGTTGCAATTACTGATTACAAGCAGGATGGTTAAGAACTGTGTGGAAATAAATTACTAATCAAAGACATGGCTTGTGGGAATATCTGGAAAGGAACGAAAAGTCTCTGTGACGCAGTTATAAAAAGAGACTTGTTACGGCAGGCCTGGCTACAGGATGATCGAGGGGGAGGGGGACCATGGCTTGTTATTATATCGGACTGTGTGTTTGACCTGGCAGGGCCCCCTGAGATGATTGAGGAGAGACTGGCAGGCCTGTGGGAATTAATGGACAGACTTTGGGAATGTTTTGTACGGAGGTGCGGAAATGGCGTCTGTCTGTCTTGATATGGGCTCTTGGAGGAGTGCAAAATCCACACAGGATAAAATAACGTTTGTTTTCAACCTGCTTGTGGAGACTACCAGAGGTCACAAAGAAAGGAATATATGACAACAATAAGAAGATGAGGAAAATAACAAAGAAGATTGAACAGAACTGTGAATACTATTTGGACAGAACTGTGAACATCAAAGCAGCAGCAAGAGAGATGTTTGGATCCCTTTCTGAGCTCGAAGCATGGGTACCCCCCAACAAAACTTTAAAAATTTGGCTGTGTAATTTGGAATTAATGTGATGTGATTTGATTGGCTTCTTAATAAAAATTATATTAAAAAAAAGAGAAAGACTTTTGTGTTTTTATTTATTTAAGAGGGATAAAAGAGGACACCAGGAATAATCTATCTGGGCAAACCAGATTGGATTATTTAACTAAAGAGATTCAAATGAATCTGCAAACTAGCTTCCTGCTATACTGAGGGGAATCTGCTCTGCTACATCATTCACTAGTGAAGGAAGGATAATACTTTTTCAATATATCCTTTCCTACTATCCTTAACATTCCCACATACAGCTCCTCCTCTGCTGGATGTTTCCCAAGTAGTCTCAAACTGCACTTGCACACCACTGTTCTGCTATTTCATTGCTCTACATGCCCTTGGAGACAAGTGGGGAAGGGAGCGTGTTGCAGTAGAAGAGGCAGACCCCCTGTATTCTTCTGCAGCCTCTGCCCCCTCTCCTCTGCTTCAGCCTCAGAGTCTGAACTGCTCCCTGTCACAGGCTCTCCCTGCTCACTAAAGCCTGTTGCCCCTTCAGCCTCCAACCACTCCTCTCCCTCTGACCTCTCCTCAGTGTCCCACCACCAATCCCCAGCCTTCCTCCTCTGGGGTTTCCCTGGCTGGTGCCTCCCAGCACTCCTTGTCATCCAGCCAGTCCCTGATAGCTGGAAACTCCTAAGCACCCACAGTTGCAGCCACCACTTTTATTTTACTGAAATGCAAAGCACCAGCCCATGGCTGGGGATATGATGGGTGCCACACAGCTCAGCCCCACAGTGACATATCACAGTGGCCCAGGGAAGAATGGGTTCAGGATGGCACATTTGCAAGTCCCCAAATCCTCTGAATCTGTCACTGCTTACCATAACTGATGTTTCAATGACTGTTGTCCTCAGTGTTAGATCTCTGCCTGTGTTTGACAGGACTTCTTCCCTCTTTGCACACATATGTTGCCTCCTACAAAACCTAATAATTACAAAACTTAGCCTCTGAGAGTGCCACCTGCCACTCCTCAAGACGCAGGCCTACCTAGGTGGCCCCCCGAGGCTGCTGCCGGAAGTTCTATGGCTCACCTGCCCTCATGCTTGGCTTCTCACTAGACCCCTCTAACAGGGTAGTCTACAATCGCACCTGTTTGGGTTAGGGGTGATGCACCACTTCTCCCTGGTGAAGGAGCTAGCGGGCTCTCCCACCCTCCTATGTGGCCTGCTGGGGGGATGCCCTAAATGCCGGCGACACTTTAGGAAGGACTTTTGCTCTGTGGAGCGGAGGGCTGGCCATGACGGGCCACAACTGCCACCCACCCAGAGACTGGGTAAGTGGCCATTCTTCTCTGGATAGGACAATTGACACCCATCTTTGTGTGGGCTCCAAGTATTTATGCATTGTGGGCTCAAGGCCCCAGTGCACACAACGCCAAAATTTTTGCTGTGTGCCTATGGGTCTAAACCAGACCAAATCTTGGTACTCCACATTATTTTCAAACTGGATATCTCTACTCAGATTTAGGGACATCACCCAGTACACCAGCAGCTTCCAGAACATATTTCCATAGACTCAGTGGCAGCAGACATACCAATAGTACACATGTATTCTGCAGGTATTGTCTGGAGAGTATGTGTTGGTCTTTGCTCTACATCCATATTTTCTCCAAAACAGATTGATATAGACTCGTGGTTCAATTTTACAAGTGCAAAGAAGCAAAAATGATGCCAGATAATGTGTCCATGCATTTTACAGGTAACGTGAGAGCTTTCTTGACTTCTGCTGCCTTGGTTGAAATCATATCGAGGTCACTTTCCTCATGCAGCATTTGTAGAAAAGTTGATTTCTGAGTGACATGCAGGCAGTGCAATATAAAACTGCATCAATTCAGACAAAGCATGAAATAATAATGCTTCCCATCTGTGAGCGCTGAACTTAAGTAGGTAAGTGCACCCACCAGAGACTAAGAAGCTGTTCATTAATTTGGTTTAATGTGTTCTTTCATTCTTTGCGAGAGTCTAGATTGTGCTGGGACTTGGCTGGCTTGTCATTTATCACTGCTTTTCCCCACAGTTTGGGCAACGTTCCAGGGAGGACAGGAGTCCTTTGTTGTTGTTCAGACAATTTCATAAAACCTACGCAGGAGTGATAAAATCTCACAATTCTCTGAATTTTACATCCAATTGGGTATTCCTTTTATCCAAAAATAACTTCTATTAATTTGTCTACTTGATGTTCTGAGGAATGCACCTGTGTTTTGATCAGGTCTGGGGATATCATCACCGAGTTATGGTAAACTAGATATCAACCATGTGCCAATGGGGTCTGACCAGGGCCTGGGAGATTTGTATCTTCACTTAGCCATGAAGCTCACTGGGTGGCCTTGGGCCAGTCACTGCCTCTCAGGGTTGTTGTGGGGATGAGAAGAATTATGTATACCCCTGGAGTGCCGAGGAGAAAAAGGTGGTATATAAATGTAATAAATGAATGGAAAACCCCGGCCTAGTATTAAGGATGGGTGAATCTGTTGGTTTTGGTTTCTCTCCACTTCTCATTATTCCAACTTTAAGGAATAGTTGGAATACACAGGGAGAAGCAGCTCCTGGGTGGGAGATGCAAAGTAGGCTTGCATGAAAAGTTATCAAGACACCTTAAAGGTAAAGGGACCCCTGACCATTAGGTCCAGTCGTGACCGACTCTGGGATTGTGGCACTCATCTCACTTTATTGGCTGAGGGAGCCGGCGTACAGCTTCCGGGTCATGTGGCCAGCATGACTAAACCGCTTCTGGCAAACCAGAGCAGCGCACGGAAACGCCGTTCACCTTCCCACTGGAGCGGTACCTATTTATCTACTTGCACTTTGACATGCTTTCGAACTGCTAGGTTGGCAGGAGCAGGGACCGAGCAATGGGAGCTCACCCCGTTGCGGGGATTCGAACTGCTGACCTTCTGATCGGCAAGTCCTAGGCTCTGTGGTTTAACCCACAGTGCCACCCGTGTCCCAAAGTGGTGTTAAGATACATCTTAATTTGATATTTGAAACATATTAGTGTTGTTGCTTGTAACATGTATAATAAGGCTTTGTTGTTGGTTTTAATAGTTTTATTATGTTCTTTTTATCATTTCTGATATGTTGTTTGCTACCATGCTGTTTTGCAGAAGAGCAGCGGAAATAAATCTGGTGACTGAATTAATTTCTTCCATATCAGTGATACGGAGGGGGGGGGCATGTCTGGATTGGATTGATCTTTATTTCGGCCATTGGCCCGTCACACGACAGTTTCCCATACCAACATAATATACTTAAACCTCCAAATTTAAAACCGCCAAAACTTACAAAAGACAAACGGGAACCAAAGCAAAACAAAAACAAGGACCACCATCATACATTACAATAAATTTGTAACCTAAACATCGCCCTCTGCTCATAAATTAATCAAGGATATCAATGGTGATATCACCTAATTACATCCTAAAACATAGATCATGGTTTAAAGGGATTATCCGAGTCACACAGGAGTCCGTTTCTCTTCTTTAGGGATAGGACGCTGTCAGGGAACTGCCATCGGAAGGACAGGTGGTGAGAAGGCTTCAGGAGAATAGGAGAGACACTTCTTCAGCAGAAGAGGGAACCAGTAGGGGGAGTGCGGGAGCTCCAAAGGAAAGGGAGTCGGAGGGGAGGCTCTGGGATACTTCCAGTGAGAACAGTGAGGAGGTATCAGGACACCCTTTAAGGACCCCCACCCCTCGCCGGAAACTGTCACGCAGGGAATCCAGGAGGCGCATGTCCGTGAAACAGCTTTTATGTTGGAAACGTTTCCGCAAACGCCCACTGTCAGATTCTACCAGCGACTGACGGAGCCACCCCGAAGGGCTCCGCTCAAGGCAGGGCTTCACTACACTGAGTGAGCTCTGAGGGATCAAGCTTTAACGCACAAGCAGCTCATTATCCCACCACAGCAATCTGACAGTCCCTGAAAGCAGCTTGTGCAAAGAGAGGCATCATGAGCAACCCAGCCGGAGCTGGAGATGGGGGAGCAGCTGCAGCCGGTCCTAGCCTGGAAGAAAGGTACAGGATGTTGGAGGTACAGTTAGCTCTGCAAACGGCGAGGCTTGAGGAGAGGAGGGCTCATGATGCAGAAAAGGGGAAAGCCGCCCAGCTCTCGAGGAAAGTGCCTGGACTGGTGCAGAAGTTTGGGGGTGATCCCAGGAATTATCAAGCCTTCAGGACAGAGATGCAATATGCCCTCAATCTGCAGTTTGATGATTTTCCTGATGAGGATTCGAGGGTTGCTTATGTGATTGGGCATCTCGAAGGCGGGGCCAAAGATTGGGTGAGGCCACTAATGGCAGCCAATAATGAAGCCCTAAGGGACACAAGGAAGTTTTTTCGCGCCATGGATCTGATGTTTTCCAGCGAGATTGAGCAGGGAGTGGCGCGCAGGCAGTTAATGGCGTGTAAACAAGGGAACCGATCTGTCCGTGAGTACTGGACTGAGTTCACCATGTTGATCCATAAATTAGGTTGGGATTTGTCAGCGGAACCGATACAAATGCTGTTCGAAGAAGGACTATCTTCGGCAGTGAAAGACGAACTTTCCCGGGGGCCCAGGGCGGAGTCTATGGACCATCTGACTAAATCAGCGCTGGCCATAATATCACGCCAGGAGGCCAGAGCCTTGGAGAAGCGGGAAGGGAAAGGGGAGCGTTGGAGGGATTTCCGCATTCCAGAGATTCCAGAGCAGCCTTCTCTGCCAGCAGAGCTGATGGAAATCGGAACAGCGCGCGCGCGCGCAATTTCAAACCCCAGTGAAGGGCGGAAGAAGGAGGGAAAAGGCGCCAAGAAATGTTTTCTCTGCCAACAGCCAGGTCACTTTGCCAGAGTTTGTCCGCAAAGAAAGTAATGGCAAGGAATGGCGGGAGCTGTTGGGGAGGAGGGAGAAGGAGCTAAGGAGCAAGTAAAAGCCAACGCCTGGCTGCCACCGACGGGGCACAGCAGCCAGGCCAAGGAACAGTAAATGTGCCCACGCCAGAACCCCCAAGACCAGCTCTTGTAATAGAGGTATTGCTGGAGCTGGCAAACGGACACCCACTAAAGGTGAAGGCGCTATTAGACTCAGGCAGCTCCTGCAACTTTATGAGTAAGGAGTTTGCAGCCGCACATCAGATACAGACCATCCCTTTAAAAAATCCCCTGCAGGTGACCACGATTGATGGGAGGGCGCTGTTGGGGGGAGAAGTAAACCAGCAGACTGTCCCCATGACAATGAGGGTGGCAAGACACACGGAACTGATAGCGTTTAATATAGCCACTTTGGGAGGAGCGCCCATCATTTTGGGGATGAGCTGGCTAGCGCTGCATGATCCGCTTGTGGGATGGCATCAGAGAGTGGTTTCCTTTGGGTCAGCACATTGTATGGGACACTGCACAGAAAAAGGGGGCCAAGTAGGCACTCAGGCCACGTTAGCAAAGATAGAAGCAACGGATCAAGGTAGGGTACCACGAGAATATGCAGATTTTGCCGACGTCTTCAGCGAAAGGGAAGCAGATAAACTACCCCCGCACAGACCCTTTGACTGCCAAATCAACTTACTCCCAGGAGCACAATTGCCAGTGGGCAAGGTGTATGCAATGTCTGACAGGGAGATGCAGGAGCTAAGGGAGTTTATTGACAAAAACCTCAAGCGTGGGTTCATCAGAGAGTCACGAGCGGTGGGGGGTAGCCCAGTGTTCTTTGTGGACAAAAAAAATTCGGACAAACCGAGATTAATTGTGGACTTCCGGGCCCTAAACGCAGTGTCCGAACCCGTGACTTTCCCTATGCCCAGAATCGATGACATTCTGACCCGGGTGAGAAAAGGGAAGATTTTTACCAAGCTGGACCTGAGGGGGGCGTATAACCTGATACGTATGAGAAAGGGAGATGAGTGGAAAACCACTATGTTCACCCCCTTGGGAGCATTTGAGTACTGCGTTATGCCTTTCGGCCTCCAGGCGGGATCGGCAGTATTTCAATCATTCATGAATCACGTACTAGGACCATTGCTGTACAAGAACTGCGCTGCGTTCTTGGATGATGTACTGGTGTACTCAGAGGATGAAGAGCAGCATGTGCGAGATGTACGAGAGGTACTGAGGAAACTGCAAGAAAACCAGCTGTGGGTGAAACTGGAGAAGTGTCAGTTTCACACCAGGGAGGTGGAATTCCTAGGGTACCGGTTGTCGGACAAGGGGCTGGCCATGGATCCTAGCAAGGTGCAAGCGGTGCTGGAATGGAGGCCACCGAAAACTAAGAAAGATGTGCAGAGGTTTTTGGGGTTCGGAAACTTCTATCGGAAGTTCATCAAGAACTTCACCCACTTAACAGCCCCCATCACGGATTGTCTCAGCAGTAAGAAGAAATTTGTCTGGACGGAAGAAGCGCAGCGAGCTTTCGAAAGTTTAAAGAGGGCGTTTGCTTCGGAAGAACAACTCTTACACGTGGATCTGCAGCAGCCGATGAGGGTGGAAACCGACGCGTCTGACAGAGCGGTGGGCGCCGTGCTCCTGCAGCCAGGACCGAATACGTCAGAATGGAGACCGTGTGCCTTCTTCTCGAGGAAATTGAACAAATCTGAGAGGAATTATACAGTGTACGACAGAGAATTACTCGCCGTCCACGAAGCGTTCAAGAGGTCACCCGGACACCCGTCATAGAAGAGAGAGAACGCAACATGGATGTGGCAGGGATCATTGATTCCAGGTGGAAGGGAAATCAGGTGGAATACTTGGTAGAATGGGAGGGGGAGGAAGAGTCAGAAAACACATGGGTACCGGCAGAGGAAGTCAAAGACGAGATTTTAATAGAAACGTTTCATCGGCGTTTCCCAAGAAAACCACAACCAGTGGCAAGATTTAGGAGGGAACACTTCGGTACTACAGATGAGGAAGGGGAGTTTGAAGGGTTCCCAGAGTCGGGGGTGGAGGTGGAAACAGATTCCGACGAAGGAGAGGAAGATGGGGAAAGAGACGGAAGGCCGTGGTTAGAAGTGTTTGAATCCTCGGAGGATGAGGGGAGTTCCTTCCAGGGATTTCCGTCCTCGCCGCCAGTAAGAGAAGAGGCGGGAGGGGGTGAAGGGGGCCCTGGGGGGGAGGTGGATGTCAGGGAACTGCCATCGGAAGGACAGGTGGTGAGAAGGCTTCAGGAGAATAGGAGAGACACTTCTTCAGCAGAAGAGGGAACCAGTAGGGGGAGTGCGGGAGCTCCAAAGGAAAGGGAGTCGGAGGGGAGGCTCTGGGATACTTCCAGTGAGAACAGTGAGGAGGTATCAGGACACCCTTTAAGGACCCCCACCCCTCGCCGGAAACTGTCACGCAGGGAATCCAGGAGGCGCATGTCCGTGAAACAGCTTTTATGTTGGAAACGTTTCCGCAAACGCCCACTGTCAGATTCTACCAGCGACTGACGGAGCCACCCCGAAGGGCTCCGCTCAAGGCAGGGCTTCACTACACTGAGTGAGCTCTGAGGGATCAAGCTTTAACGCACAAGCAGCTCATTATCCCACCACAGACGCTGATCAAGAATCTGGCAACCATGAGTGATCTTAGGGGGTCATCATCAATTAGTAGATATCTCAGTTTGGCTTCAATCGTATCATCGGCAATTCCCTTTAGATATTGAGCAAGAAACTTGCTCCTGGCCGGTGAGTGAAAAGCACAGTCAAGAATTATGTGATGCAACGATTCCGGTGCCCCACAATTACAATCACATAAGAGCGATATCTGCCCATTGGAGAATCTATTTCTCAGCACGTTCGATGGGAAGGTGTTGAATCTTGCCTTTACAAAGGCATATCTATGAGCTGAAGAAGTTAAGGAATTCAAATAGTTTGGGAGCCTTAAGAGGGGTAATAAACCAAGATTTAGAGGTGAGCAGGTACCATTGCCCAAGACCATTTTCTGCTGCAAGTCCATCTCCTCTAGTTTACAGGTTACTGTTCTTTTAGCTGGGACTATGTCCTGCTCTAGTAATTTGGATGGGGAGATTCCCATTGCCATAATTTTCAGCTGTAAATTTTTTACCCATGGGCTCTGGAAATCATCTCTCCACATACATTGTATCAAGTACAAGTTTGGGAGATTGTGCCATAGAGATAACCAGTGACAAAGTATGTGCTTCCACAGAGCATTTTCCAGGGATACAGTATTAAGTTCCATGCGTAGCGCTGTATTACTTACACAGTTGGGCAGTTTCAATATCCCTCTTAAAAACTGATTTTGAATAACCTCCAGGTGAGATAGGTTGATAAAAGTCCCCCAAATTGAGATGGCATAAGCAATTGTCGGGATCACCTTGGCCTTGAAGACTTTCAACGCCGATGGGATGTGAAGGGCCCCTTCGGTGAAGAAGAATCGCAAGATCGCCAAGGAGATCACTTTGGCTCTATTTGTAACATAGGCTACATGGGGGGGCATGTCTTCACCTTCTTCGCTACAATATATCCATTTATTTCCAATTGTCAATGTCAAAAGGGACTAAAATCTATAAAATTCATAGAAACTCAACGTGCCAATTTGCTCAATTTCTCTAGGACTCCATGACACCTCCCCTGTCCTCCATAATCCCTCAAGCAAGGTGTCAAGACCCTAATCCTGTCAAATCACTCTGCCAAGCCTTTCCTCCGGGCAATGCCAGTACATGGACCATTGTCTTCTCATCACCGGTACTCAGGATGTACTTATCTGTGCATATCTCCAGCTCTGCATATTCCCCCCTCCCTCCTCCATATGTTAATCCTGTGTAACCCAACCTCTTCTTAATGTATTCATGATGTAATCTGTGTAACCCAACCTCTTCTTAATGTATTCATGATGTAACTGGGATGTATTTTGCACTGTATTCTAGGACATGGAGGGAAGTTTCAAAAGTTCATGTCACCCCTTTCTCACTGTTCAATCTCGCCTTGAACCTGTTGCGCAATAAACTTGGATCTTCTGCAGCTTGCTCCTGTCTCCGGCTGAGCTCATTTTCCTCCACAGGGACCTGCGGACTTAGTCCGATGAGCTGGGTGGAATGGTGGTAAAGCGGGTGGAATGGTGGTAAAGCGGATTTTTTTAAGAACTTGGAAACAAGTCTTTTGGAATATATGGATTACAAATTAATATTGATGGGGGACTTGAATGGAGTTGCATCTACTTTGATGGATAGGACTCAGAGATGAAAGGTATTGAATTCTGGCAGACTACCTAAGACTTTATTTGACCTAATTGATAAACTTTGATTTGTCAGATATATGGAGAATTAGAAATCCAATGGAAAAAGACTTCACTTTTCTTTCAGATGCAAACCAAGTATTTTTGAGAATAGACTACTTATGGATATCCAGAGACTTGGTTCCTAAAGTATAAAAAATGGAAATTTGCCCTAAAACTTGCTCTGATCATAATGCAGTTGTTATGGACCTGAAAATGTTGGTCAGGGTTCCTTCAGGTGGAGAATGAATGATGATTTGCTGAGAAGTACATCAATTGCCAATAAAGCCCCAAAAAACCCTAAAGGATTATTTTGAACTTAACATGAACCAGGGAACGGAAACAAGGGTTATTTGGGATGCCAGCAAGGCACTAATGAGTTTCTTATTCAGCAAAATTCAATTAGGAGAAAGTCCCAGAATGAGAGAAAAGATAAAATTATAGATCAATTAAAAGACAAAGAGAAGAAGCTCAGACGAAACCCAAAGAATTTGCAGATACAAAAAGAAATTAAGGCCTTACAGGTTCAATATTGACAGTTAGTAAATCAAGAAATAGAATGGAATTAGGAAGGATGAGACAAAGAAATTTTGAATCTGCAAATAAATGAGGGAAACTACTGGCCTGGCAACTAAAGAAGAGACAAAAGCAAAGCACTATCACAAATATTCTAACAGAAGGAAACTCTTTAGAGAACCCTGCAGACATAAGAAAATGTTTTTATAAATATTATAAACAACTGTATAAAAATGGTAGGGAGGACTTGGCAAAAATTGAGCAATTTATTAAGATTAATGGCTTGCAGAAGATTTCAGAAGATAAAAAGATCCTACTAATCACAAAACGAAGTGGAACAGGCAATAAACTTAATGCAACTTGGCAAGGCCAATGCAACTTGGCAAGGCTGGGACCAGATGATCTATCAGTGAAATATTATAAAATATTGAAAGACTGGCTTATCCAACCTGTAGTATTCGTGCGCACTCTCCCACCTCCCCCACCTGCTTTCCAAGTCCGGCAAGACCTGGCTGAGAGAGAGAGGGGTGCGCAGAAGCTTTTTTCAGAACAGAAAACAAACAGAAACAGCAGTTGCTGCCATCACTTCCTTATCTTAGAACAGCCCAGAAAAGTAACCTAAGGAAGGAGATTACTCTTCAGCATCACTGGGCTGCCCCACCCTGTGACACTTTACCGTGACACAGACAGAAATCCAACCGGACTGGTAGGCGACTAAGTGGTCAGGTGCTGGACTAGCATCCCTGGCAGAAGGCACAAAAGACAGAAACATTAAAAAGTCCTTTTTCCAGAATTTATTAAAAAAAACAAGATTATTTAAACATAAAAGTTGGCACATCTCTTACAAGTTTCAAACAGAAAATAAAAACATTGTATAGTATCTCTTGCTACAAAACATACTCACAATGAGAACGAAAGGAAGAATTAGAACAGTTCAAAACGCTCTTGGATGATTCCGCACCTCCGTGTATCCCAACTAAAAAACCAATCAGTTCTTTAGGTTAATTAAGAAATTGCCAATGAATACACAGAAGGGCGATAACTCAGCTTGTTAGAGAAATTGGCAGCTGAATCCTGTTTATCCCAAGACCTTGAAGATGAAAGGGCATCCTCCCTTATTCTCAGACACACACCAGATCCCCCTTCTTCTTGTAATAAGGCTTGATGACTCTGTTTACACAGAAACGGTATCTTACATAGCCAGGTGTCAAAACTACAAATCATCTAAGGTCCTCCTTCCTACAGATGGAGGAGATAACTTATTCACACTTTCAGAGACAAGAAGTCTACATTTAAAGAAACAGATACACATTCCCCATAATTCTCTAGTGTTTGGTTCTTCCACAATGCCCTTCTTTAACTTGAACCAAAGTTTTCCTTGCTAAGATTTCCCAACATCACCACACAACTTTTGGTAGAAGTATGTAATCTGATTCTACAAGGGGGCAAAGCACCTGAAACCTGGAAGGAAGCTTATATTACTCTGATTCTCAAACAGGGTCAAGATAGATCCAATGTCAAGAACTACAGACCAATCTCCCTACTCAATGTGGATTACAAAATTTTTGCAAATATATTGGCCAGCAGGCTAAAGAAAATTTTATCTAAGCATATCCACAAAGACCAGCCAGGATTCTTACCTGGAAGGCATATGAAAGATAGTATTAGAAATGTTGTGGATATTTTGGAAAAGTTGGAAGCAAGAAAGAGCTGCAAAGCAATGTGAATGTTTATAGATGCAGAGAAGGCCTTTGACAATGTATCCTGGAGTTTTATGCTACATAACTTTGAAAGCATGGGGGCTGGTCAAGATTTTCTAAATGGTATTAAAGCAATCTATCAAGAACAAAAAGCTAAAATTATTGTAAATAATGTGGTATCGGAGGAAATCAGAATAGAGAAGGGAACCAGGCAAGGGTGCCCACTTTCCCCTCTGCTGTTTATTTCAGTCCTAGAGGTCTTGCTAAGTATGATCAGAAAAGATAAACAAATTAAAGGTATTACAGTAGGATCCAAACAATGTAAATTAAAAGCCTTTGCTGATGACTTAGTATTGGCATTAGAAGACCCAGACTCCAGTGCAGTAAAAGCACTGGAGCTGATATAGGAATTTGGACAGGTAGCGGGATTTAAGTTAAACAAGAGGAAAACCAAAGTATTAGAGAAAAATCTGGACAATGTTGAAATAAAACTTCTACAAGAAAAGACGGGCCTAGATTTTGTGAAAAAAGTTAAATATTTGGGGGTGAACCTGTCTGGGAAAAATCTCAACTTGTAGAAAGATAATTATGAAAAATTATGGAATGAAATTAAGAGCGATTTGGAGATATGGTCAAAGCTAATATTGTCATTAATGGGCCGGATCTCAGTAGTTAAGATGAATGTGTTGCCAAAGATGATTTTTTTGTTTCAAGCTCTCCCAATTATAGATAATGTGAAATGTTTTAAAGAATGGCAGAAAGCTTTATCTAGATTTATCTGGCAGGGGAAAAAACCCAGAATAAAATAGAAATTACTTACGGATTCTAAAGAAAGAGGGGGGTTTTCCCTGCCAGATTTGAAAATCTATTTTGAAGCAGCAGCGCTTTGCTGGATTAAAGAGTGGATACAACTAGAAGATACCAATGCTTTAGACCTGGAGGGATTCGACAATGTATTTGGATGGCATGCATATTTATGGTATGATAAGGTAAAGGCCCATAATGCATTTAAAAATCATGTAATTAGGAAATTGTTGTACAATGCTTGGATAAAATACAAAGATCTTTTAGAAAGGAAGACGCCCAGATGGCTTTCACTAATGGAGGCAAAGGCCCAGAAAAAGTTAAACATGGAAATCAAATGCTTGAGATATTCAGATTTATTATTGGAGGATAATGAAGGATACAAACTAAAATCATTTGACCAAGTTAAAGATAAGTTAAATTGGCTACACTACCACCAGATTAATGAATTGTATAAACTAGATAAGAAAAATGGTTTTGCTTCTGAAAAATCCAAGTTGGAGACGGAGTTGTTGGATTCTAAAGTTAAAAATCTGCCTAAAATGTTTAAGTTACTGTTGGAGTGGCATACAAAGGATGAACAAGTTAAATCAGTAATGATAGATTGGGCAAGAGATGTAGGACATAACATAATGTTTGAGGATTAGGAAAGATTGTGGAAGAAAGGGGTTAAGTTCACTGCATGTACAATGTTAAAGGAGAATATAATGAAAATGATATATAGATGGTATTTGACCGCTGTCAAATTAGCAAAGATTTATCATAACTGTGATAACCTATGTTGGAAATGTAAAGAAAAAGAAGGAACTTTTTATCACATGTGGTGGACCTGCCCCAAGGTGAAAGACTTCTGGGAAAAGATTTATAACGAATTAAAAAAAATGTAGAAATATACATTAATAAAGAAACCAGAGGCCTTTCTTCTTGGAATAACAGGTTTGGAATTGCCCAAGAAAGATGTTAAATTATTTTTGTATGCCACAACTGCTCCTCGAATATTACTAGCTAAGAAGTGGAAAATGCAGGAACTACCAACTGTGGAAGAATGGCAAATGAAGATGATGGACTTTTCGGAGCTAGCCGACTTGACCGGAAGAGTCCGCGATCAGAATGAGGAGGAGTGTCAGGAAGAATGGGAGAAATTTAATGACTATTTAGCTAAATAAATCAAGTTAAATTGATTGGAAAAAGATTGCAATTACCAGCTAGGCCTAGGATTTAAATAAGTAATGTGAGGAATTATTATGTTTAATACTTAATTGGGAAGAATGACTGATGTTAAGTGATTAAATTAAGATTTTAAGTACTTTGATTTGGAAAACCGTTAAAATGATATTCATTGAAATTCAACTAGGGGGATACGAGGAAGTCACTTAACAATGTTAAGAAGATTAGTTTTAATAAGGATATGATTTATGTTTGTTTGTTTGTTTTTTAATTTTGTGAAAACCAATAAAAAAAATTGGGGAAAAAATTCTTCCATATCAGGTTGCTGCTCTTAGTTACATGCATGCTTCCTTTGGGGTGGGGGACAACTGTCATTTAAGAGCCCAGATTAGCTCATGGTCTTCACTGCAGCACCTTCTAGAAAAATCTATTATGTTCTCTGTGGCCCATTCAAACATGTACCGGCTAGTCAGTTTGCAGGACAGGTGAGATGGTTTGCAAAGACTCCATGGGAGAATGAAAGAGAAACCCATAGATTTCAAATATATGTTGTGATAAGCCAAGCAAGGAGTCCATTTTTGGAAGCTTCTTGAGGGCTGAACACACATTTTTCATTAAACGCCCAAGTTTTTATACCTTTGGGGACTACTTGTGTTTACTTCTGCAACTATGTATTGAAATCTGGGGAATTTTAATCTGGTCCATTAGTAACATTAGAAACTGGTCAAACTCAATAAGAAGGCTTTGCTAGACATTATTAAAACTTATCCAAACAAATGGGATTCGCTCCCCTTAAATCCATGGGGAGAAATAATTTCCGTCAAAATGAATCTAATTCTGTGCCTTATTTAAGTCCCCACATACAAATAACAAAGGTACTTCAGTACATTCTGGAAATTTCTCTGAGGATCAGAAGGGTGATCCCATTGCAAGGGTTCCCCACTGGTAATACAGTGGTACCTCGGGTTACGTACTTAATTCGTTCCAGTTAATTTGTTCCAGAGGTCCGTTCTTAACCTGAAACTGTTCTTAACCTCAAGCACCACTTTAGCTAATGGGGCCTCCCACTGCCGCTGCACGATTTCTGTTCTCATCCTGAAGCAAAGTTCTTAACCCGAAGTACTAATTCTGGGTTAGTGGAGTCTGTAACCTGAAGCGTATGTAACCCAAGGTACCACTGTAGACTGTTTATCTTTACCTTGATGGTTGTTGTCATCTGTATGTTGTCATATGTATGTCATCTGTATGGAGTGCACCTCCAGGGGTGAAGTCAAACCACTGTTTTAGAGTGGATCTAGGCAGATATATCTAGGGGATTTATTGCAAGGTACATTTAAAGACTGATTTTTTTTGTTTTGTTTTAAAAAAAACAGCAACAAAGGAAAAGTCTATTTCATCTGCTGCCAGGATTGGATTCAATTTGCAGGCATGGTCACCCCTTCTGAGGGAATGAAACTGTGAGGTTTGGTGTTTTCAGGGTTAACACTCTGTGTGTCCTGCATCAGCGGAGGAGCTTCCTACATCTGGGAAGCTGAGTTCTTTGTCTGTGAGTTACTTTCACTTCTCAGCGGAGAGAAGCAGAGCCACACTGATGGCTTATTGACTTGCTGAGGGGTCTGGACCATTTTGCAGAGGGTCCACCAAAGAACCACAGCTGATGCCAAGATTCATGTGATACGCTCTCTTTTTGAGAAGAGGCTGTCTCCAAGAGAATTGGTACGTGATCACATCACACAGATACTGTCTATTTTCACTAAACTGAGGCAGCTGAATGTACCTTTCCCTGATGAGCTCAAGGCTTATAACCTGTTGAGCTCAAGAGGGTATAAGCCTTGAGGTATTTGGACAGGAGTTATGAGAACTTAGTTCTGACGATGGAAACCATGCCGACAGACCAGCTTACTCTTGAGTATATTACCGGGAGACTGATTGATGAATAGGAGAAGAGACAGAGAGCTGGGGGAGCGAGTAGATGCCGGCTGTTCCTCTAGAAGCTGTGCACCAAGGAGTGGGGGTGCAGGGAAAAGCAATGAGGAATCTGTGAAAGCTTATGTTTTGAGATGCTGCTACAGATGTGGGTCCCCCTCCCATCTCATGAGAGACTGCCCAGTAGAGCCTCAGGAACGCAAAGTCAAACAGATAAGCTCACAGCAAAGACGTGGGAAAATGCACAAGAGTTCCAAAGGAACTGAAAGCAAAGACAAGTCTTCACAGTATCATCTGGCAGCTTTCATGGCAAGTGTCAAGAGCTGTAAACAGGACTCTGTGCTGACCTTCATAGTGGACTCTGGAGCAACACATAATCTGGTGCCATCTGATGGAAATCTGCGGGATTGCAAGGCTGTTAAAAGTGGAAGAACTGTCACGTTGGCAGATGGAAGTCGTCATGCTCTATGTCAAAGGCCTGGAAACGATGCCTTATGAGGAACGGCTAAGGGAGCTGGGCATGTTTAGCCTGGAGAAGAGGAGGTTAAGGGGTGATATGATAGCCATGTTCAAATATATAAAAGGATGTCACATAGAGGAGGGAGAAAGGTTGTTTTCTGCTGCTCCAGAGATGCGGACACGGAGCAATGGATCCAAGCTACAAGAAAGAAGATTCCACCTAAACATTAGGAAGAACTTCCTGACAGTAAGAGCTGTTTGACAGTGGAATTTGCTGCCAAGGAGTGTGGTGTAGTCTCCTTCTTTGGAGGTCTTTAAGCAGAGGCTTGACAACCATATGTCAGGAGTGCTCTGATGGTGTTTCCTGCTTGGCAGGGGGTTGGACTTGATGGCCCTTGTGGTCTCTTCCAACTCTATGATTCTATGTCTGGCTCACTCTACTGTCCTTTCTTGCAGCACGAGATTCAAGCCTTTGTGGTTCCAGAAATGTCTTTTATCTACAGAGCTACAGAGCCACTCAGGTGCTTAGGAAACCCTTGAAGGACCTTGAAGGACCTTGTTAACAGCACGATCTGATTCAGAAACCTGAGAACCTCACCCCAGAATACCTGGATTGACCTCATAATTTGGGTTACATCAGAGCTGATGCACCACACATATATATGTTGCTTTGTGGGTTAAAAGGGACGCGGGTGGCGCTGTGGGTTAAACCACAGAGCCAAGGACTTGCCGATCAGAAGGTCAGTGATTTGAATCCCTGTGATGGGGTGAGCTCCCGTTGCTTGGTCCCTGCTCCTGCCAACCTAGCAGTTCGAAAGCACGTCAAAGTGCAAGTAGATAAATAGGTACCACTCCAGTGGGAAGGTAAACAGCATTTCTGTGCGCTTCTCTGGTTCACCAGAAGCGGCTTAGTCATGCTGGCCACATGACCCGGAAGCTGTACGCCGGCTCCCTTGACCAATAAAGCGAGATGAGCACCGCAATCTCAGAGTCGGCCACGACTGGACCTAATGGTCAGGGGTCCCTTTAAGCATTCAAAAAATATAACTCTCCCTTCACAAATCCTTTTCAGGCATCCAAAATAGAAAGTTTTTAATGTGCCAGTGTGAATTATTGAAATGGATAGCCTATTAAAAGTTAATACTTAGCCAAAGACGAGTTGCAAATTGAGGTGCCTAGACTACAGCAGCATCCCTGTCCTCAGCAATTAGGAGGAGGGGCATATAATGGAACCTTGTATTATGCCCCAATATTATTATTATTTTAAAAAAAGATATTTGTATTTTTCCAAAACTTTACACAGTGCTAATTACACAGTGCTAATTCAATAATGAGTTCATTAGTGCAGACTAATCTGTATGAGAGATGGGTTCTTCCCCCTCACCCGTTCCTTGCAAATAGCCTTCATATTCCTGACAGTAATTACACTGAGTATTGCAATAGTTAAAAGAATTTCAGGACACTTGTTACAGGCAAATGAAGGATAATGCATTTTCATTAACTGCCTTCTCTGTTTCACACCGCCAACTAATTAAAACCTAATTGGAGTAACAATAAGAGAAACACTTCATTCTAGGTTTAAATACTGTACTTTTCTCTTTTTGATTACAATAGCGCCTCCCCCCCTTGGGCTTCAAATGAGTAAACTGTGGATCATAAAACAGCTACATTTTATTAAACAGGAACAGTCTTCTCTGAAATAAAAAATGTGTTCACCCCATGCACTAATTTTAAGCATCTCCAGGTTGATTTCCATTTTTTCCTCCTCACTATGACAATGGGAACGAGATACACCGAAGAATGAAGAACGATCAAATGTAAACTCAAAAGAAGAAACAAGATGCCTTTCAGGGAGAGGTCATACCCTGCTTTTCAGTTTTGTTATCCATTGGTAAACACTTCCCCTAGTAAGCAGGTGCTGCAGAACTCCACACAGACCCAGAGCACTGCAAAGCATTGGAAGCTGTGCTCTCCAGGACAAGAGTGGGGACCTGTGGACATCCATAACCCCTAACATCCCTGACGCCTGGGGAAAAGCTGTGGCTCTGTGGCACAGCATATGTTTTGCATGCAGAAGATCCCAGGTTCCACGTCCGGTCTCTCCAGGTAGGGTTGGGGGAGAGCCCTGTCTGATAGCATGGAGAGCAGCTGCCAGTCAGAGTAGAATATGTAAAGCTAGATGGGCCAATGAACCGACTTGTATAAGACAGCTTCCTGTGTTTCTATATTCCTAGATGATCCATCTTAATTGGATGGATCTGTCAAGACCACTGTGGCGCAATGGGTCCATTTTAGCAGTTCAAGCCCACCCTGCATTGCAAGGGATTGGACTAGATGACCCCCCCCCCCACCCGAGTCCCTTCCAACTCTATAATTCTATGGTTCTATGAATTTCAGTCTCTCCATTTCTCATTTTTCCAATCTTAAATTCAGTTCTTCAAATTTCCGTATCAGTTTGCTTTTTAAAAATAAAAAAACCTCGATAAATTTGAGTCTCAATATCTGCTAATATGCACCTTTTTATATTCAGTTTCTCCTAATATACACATTTTTTCAAGCAATTTTCCTTTATACAATGCATTTTTCTACAAATTGGTTTGGGAAATGGCATCACAAATTTAGAAAAGTGCAAATTTTAAGGGATAATTGTGTTTCAGTTCGCTTATTGTTTCAAGAAGTCTAAATCAGGCAGTTTTTTCATTCTGGTGCAACCAGAATTGAATGTAGCCCTCATTGCTCCTCTTGCCCCACCTACATTTTACCCCTCCCCCCATCTCTAGTCTATGGCCCTCAAAAGGTTTCTAAGAAGGGATTGTGGATTAAAAAACATTTCCCACTTCTGTGATAAGGAAGACAGAATTATCCCTCCCCACACAGGATCTGTGCCTACTCCAAATTATCATCCTCATTATTGTTGCTAAAATAAGAAAAACAGTTTTATGTGTTGGGCCAACTTCTGCTTGCAACCAAATTAGAGTTAATACAACATTATCTCCCTCCTGAAACATCTGGTCTAACTCCTTGAGCATACATGCTCCCATGTCATCTATGAGCTGGGAATTAAGAATGTCAGAACATCAGAAAAGCCTGCTGGATCAGGCCATGCCTTTAAGGTACATGGCTTACACTTCCAAAGATCTCTCTGGAAGTGCCTTGAGGAAGAAGAGCCAAGATGGTGCCCTCCAAATTTTGCTGAACTCCAGCTCCCATCACAGCTGCTCATGGGACATTCTGTCTGGAGCTGATGGTCGTTGTAATAATAAATAATAATATTTTTTTATTATTTATACCCCACCCTTCCTGATTCAGTAAAATGGGCCCAGGGCAGCTAACAACAATTTTAAAACACTTAATTGTAATACAACATAGAAGCAGCATAAAATACAGTATAAAAGCATGAATAACAATAAAATTCAAAGTTCAAAAATCAATTTGGGGGAAATCCATCCAATTAGATAGTCACCAGGGCTAGCTGGCTGAATTAGTCCTACTTGGGCCAGCGAGGAGGCCAACAACCTGTGGAGAGCCGCATACCAGCTGGCGGCTGGGACATGCTCCACAACTAGGCAACGTATCATTTGAGACCTTCTGCATGCAAATCGTGCATCCTTCCACTGAGCTATTTTATCGTGTTTTGAATATTTCTATCGTGTTTTGAATATTCTGTTGGGAGCCACCCAGAGTGGCTGGGGAAACCCAGACAGATGGGCAGGGTATAAATAATAAATAAATTAGTAGTAGTAGTATGAGAGGAAACATAGCTTAAGGGAAGAATACATGTGTCACAGGCAAAAGGTCTCTGGTTTAATCCATGGCATCTCCAATTAGAAAAGGGCTAACAAAGTATTCTGCCTGAGAGGTGAGGCCAGCTGGAGTAGATGGTATTGGGCTAGAGAGAGGCCACCAGTCAGACTATAAGGTGGCATCACATGCAGTTTTATTGTTATTGAGAAGCAAGTGGTTGTACATGAGACTTGTCCCTGAGGTCTATCAGTCCCTGACTTCAGTCATTGTCGCTGCAAAAATGAGGTCTGAAATTTATAGACAAGTCTTTTTCTTGGGCTGAATCACTTACCACCAGTGCATACCCCTGGATAGCATTGGTCCTATGTGCTAATAAATGTGCATACTTTTCCAGGTTCCTTCACAAGGGATTAGAGACTCAGGCTTCGGGCTTTTCTGGACACATGTTTAAGGAAAGAGGGATTATTTAAGAACAGTAACAGCTCCCTTGCATGTTACGCTGACTGATTCCAAACCAGATCATAAAAAAAAAAAAAATCCCTGGCCTTCCAACCCCCTCCCTGCCTCTTCTGACTTCTTTCCCTTTGACAGAAATAGAACATTACCCACTTTCATCTTACAAAACTAAATAAGACAGGGCTGACAATTGCAGTGGACGACATGATGCGTAAAAGCCTCAGATTGCTTAGTCTATATAGCCTGTGGTAAAGGGGAGCTGGCAAGAATGAAGAGAGAAAGAAATGCATGTTGTAATCACCCCTTGAGGAAGGCTGAGCCAGAACTGCATTTGTATCTTGAGTCAGTGGCTTGTTACACCATCTCCTTATGGAGGTTGGGTGATGAAGACCTGGATGGCTTGGGCCCATTCTGAACTAGAGCTCTGCATACTATCAGTTTGAGTTTTCACCAGGAACAATCCTACCATGAGGTAAAGAAAGCCTACTCTACATTCAGAAATAATAATACAGTACAGAGCAAATTCTATCTGTCTCCAAAGTCAGTTTGGGGTCGTGTGTGTGTGTGTGTGTGTGTGTGTGAAAGAGAGAGAGAGAGAGAGAGAGAGAGAGAGAGAGAGAGAGAGAGAGAGGAAAGAACACATGAGTTCCCTTCCCGTGGTAAACTTTGCCATGTCTGCCTTTCTCTGGCAAAGCTTGCAAACAAATGCTTTCAGGGCTTTTTCTTTACCCTAGAGAGAGCAACATACATCTGGCTCCTGAGAATGAAGGAAAGAAAAAATCCCCTCTAGGTTTCTCTCTCTTCAATGCTTCCATAAGTAATGGGCTCATTAAGACTTCATGAAACGGTGATTTTAGCATTCAAGACATTTGCCTTCAATTTAAACACCTATTGAATTTTGCCGAGCACCACAGGAAGAAAAAGAAAATTCAAGTAGTTATCCTAAAAGTAATCATGCAGTTTGGCATTTAAGAGGCATGGAGTGTGGACCAGGATTAATATCCATATTGCTTTATTAAATATCAAGGATAGCAGAAGCGAGAAGGATTGGTATAAGACTCGGATTCAATGATTCAGCAAAATTAGCTGTTACAGAAAGACAGCTCTTTTAACAAGATTAAATTTCAGGGGCAGCCCCCCATAAGTTGTTGAATGCCAAATTCCCATCAGCTCCAGCTGGCATGGTCAAGAGAGTCAGGGATGACAGGTGCTGTAGTCCAATGGCATCCGAGGGCCACAGGTTTTGCACTCCTGCATTACAGCAGCCCATGGGGAAACTGTCTCCCATGGCATTCCCTCAAAGTGTCCCAATTTTCCAGGGACAGTCCTGGAATTATGAAAGACATCCCAGCTTCTGATCTAATCCCAGAAGGTCCCTATTTTCCTTGCCAGTGCTACTGCCACCCAGCTCAGGCAGGAGGATGAGCCAGTGCTTGTCCTGAGTGATGGAGGTGGTGGCAGTGGGGGCTGCTGTGAGGGAATGGCTTCTCCGTGGCCACTGCTGCCACCCTCCTCCCTTGGGCAGCTCATAGCGGCTTCTGGAGAAGAGGCAAGGAGGAAGAGAGGCTGCCACCACTGTGGCCCAGCCCTGTGTGATGTGCCAGCTCTGAGTTTGCATCCAAGCCTAGCTTGGAAGAGCTTCACCAGCATTGTGAGGTAAAAATGGTAATCTTTGATTAGATATTAGATGTGTTTTTTATAATTGTTCCAATATTAATTGCACTTAACCTTTGGATAGAATGTAGCAAGTGTAGCCCCTTCCAGATGTTTGGGACTGTTATCCAGATAATATGAACTATACAACTCCAAAGAATCCCTGCCATGGTGTCCAATGGTCAGGGAAGAAGAGGGTTGTAAGACCAGCCACATCTGGGGGGTGTCATGTTGATTATATTAAATGGATGCAGAGTAATGTTGCTTTCATCCATCCTTGGCACAGTTTAACGTCAGCCATTTTTCTAGAAAGGAACCTTGAACTGCATCCCAGCAGCCTTGCAAAACTCAGTTCCGAGGATTTCAACTTTTTCCTTTTGGTTCCCTTTTTTCTTTTAAGTAACAATGACAGTCAGAGTTCAGTTTGGTTATTGGCTGCTGCCTCCCCTCATAAATCCAAAATGAGCACATATTTTACCTGCGATCTGCTAACTAGCCTTCATGTTGACAGGACAAGGCAGAAGCATAAAGCACAGGCAATCGTGTTTTTAGCCAAAGTGAGACAACAGATCAATAAAACAATTTTCTGTGATTAGAATGGGGAGCTGGAAAATAGCTCTTAGTGGGCATTTTCTGCAGTTTAGAGAAAATCCAGCCCTTTCACTGAAAGACTGTCATCTGTTAAAGTGGTAACCTGTCCTTTCAGAATCTACCAATTAGGAAAATGTAGCAGTTCTTTTCTTGGCCTGAGTGCCGTTGAATCACAATGACCAGGAATGTCTTGTGGACAGTAAAAGACTCTTGACCACATATCCATACACATGCTGTTCCAAATGCTGATAAAAAAACCTTTGACATGTAGTACATAGAAGCAACTCTGGTAAGAATTTACTTACCAGACTTACTTACAACACTTGTTCTTACCCAGGTGAGTAAACACCTTTAATTAAGACATGCAACCAAGAGAATAACTGCAATCCCAGCACTGGTGCCAACTCCAGGGGGCCCTGGGGCCCTGGGCACCCACAAAATTTTCACTGTGGGTGCCCGGCCTCCCCCCCCCACTGCATTGCCTCCAACTCTGCTGGGGCCCACTGTGGCTGCGGACATGCTTCTGGGGTGTGTCTGTCATCTGTGGCTGTGGTGGGCCTCGCAGCAGAGGTGGAGGCCCCAGCCCAATCACCACTGCAGCACTGGTGGGCGGAGGCCAAGCAGTGCATGTGCACATGTGTGACATGACGTGACATCATGACATCATGTTGTGTGCACTGCTGGGCACCCACAGTCTGGAGCTCAAGTCGGTGCTTCTGAAGCCCAGCATATCCCGTAGGGAACCAGTTTATTAAAGTTATTACCATAGGACAGCCTTGATAACCAGATGTTTAGCAGAACTGCTAGTTAGAAAAGACTGCCATGAGGCACATCAGGAAAAGAAGCCTATATAGCAGCTTCAAACACTGCACACAAAGAGTCAAAAACATCTTTCTACATACATCAAGAGAGGTTACATGTTATGGGGTGTAAACATGCATGGCTCCATTCTGATATCATTTCCTGTATTTATCTGGTGTACTCCTGGTCCATTTGGTCTCAACTTACAACTTATTGAACAGTTGTCTTGGCAACCAGATCTTCAGTGGGAAGGGAAGAGGGTGATAAATTCATCTCCCAACTCCTTTTTCTGGGCCTCAGATGGCTTCAAGGAGAAATGCTAGTTCTCACCCAAATGCTAACTCAACATTTACCTCTTTAGCAAAACATCCTTTGTCCTTTAGATAGAATGCATCAGTGAATTATGCCTGTGTGCCTACATTGCTTTCTTCCTATGCTGCATAAACATTGCCGAGCTGCCTGGCCTTATCTGACCCTGACAGCATAGATTTAGAACAGTGGTTTGGGGAATCAGATCCCTCCCACGGTGGCAGCCCAGAATCAGAGAAAAGATAAAGGTTCTTACCAAGGAATGCAGCCTTCCCTAATAATGGTTTTGCTCCAAGTAAAGTCCCACCTCCTACGTCTCCCATGTTTGACGTCACTCCTGCATTGGTTAATCTGAGCTTTCTGCCTCTGAGCTCTCTGTTCTAATACCCTCCATGCCCGCCTGGTTTGGGGGGGGGGTCAGGAATGCTTTCCAAGGACACTGAGTCTGTCAGCTGTCTCTCCTCTGGAGCTGCTAATTCTTCCTGCTGTCCCTCTTCCAATATTTCTTAGCTTCTGCCCTCTGTAGCCTCTGAAGCATGCCCTTCTGCAAACCCCCAATGAAATCTTGAGTGAATCCAAGACTGCATATTTATTGTATAGATTTTTGGACTGCATTTTTATGCCAAAAAAAATCCCAAAGCAGTTTACAATGATACATATTCCCCAAAACTCAAACTGAAACCATGAAGCATTGAAAGCATACATACCATTCCAGAATTATGTGAATAAGTGCAATGTATAAGAAAGCGAATTATCTCAACCAGCTCAGAAAGAAACCAAACCAAAAAAACTCCAGCACATCCAGTTTTCAGATCCAAATTAGTCTCCAGTGGCCATGGTTTTAAAAAGCAAGTCTTTAAGCTCCATTTGAAATTAACAAGGGATGACTCTTGCCTCATATTACTTGCAATTGAGTTCCATAATTGTGGGGCCTCTCACCAACAGGCAAAAAGTTTTTTCACCACACATATAGGCACTGAAAGATAAAATGGTGCTCCTTTGTCAATAGCAGGTAAGACTCACTGTTACAAATGGGGAGAATTTCAATTTGGTTCACATTTAAAGGTGAACCTTCCTATCCATAACAACATGTGAACTGAAACACAACCTTCAAAATTCACACATCTTCACATTTTGCAATGCAGTGCAATTCTCCAGCCAAGTAACATGCACCAATGCATCCCCTTAGGTAAAGTGCACTTTAAAATGCATGTATTACTGAAAACAAGATGCAAACATGCATTACATCAGAGAGAACAGTGTTGCGAATAATGTGCATATTATCCAAAATTGCATGCAAAAATTTGAATATTGGGAGGAATTCTCACAAAAATGCTGGTGCATTTTCATTAGGAGTTTTGTTTTTAATGCTCAATCTGATGTGGACGATTGGAACAAATGAGAAACTGTTAGAAATTTGACAATGAGGGGAAACGAGGGGCAAGGGTTTCTGGGAACCAGGATGGTTGCCCTTAGCTCCAGTCCTTGGGCCTCCTGGTAATTTTGTTTCACAAATGCTTCTCTAAATTAAAACAACAACATTTATTCCATGAGTCATCTAATGCTTTCTCTGCATGCATAATATAAGAGAGATGTAATGTTTCAGCTAATTACATTCAGTAAGCAAAAGACTCCTAGCAGGCTACATAAATCAATGTATCTCTCTGTTCATCATAGTGGAAGAAGCTTTCTAAGTAGGTAAGTTAGAGACAGAAAAAAATCCTATATACACACAAACTACATTAAATCTTCGAGAACACAAGAAATTGGATTTGATTGATCAAGCCCAGGAAAGACACACTTGCCTGTGGCTCTCAGAATAAAGTCAGCATTAGATTTAGCCTTCAGAAATCTAATTTCAAACTTCCGGAGGGGGGGGGGTGTATTTAGTTGTCAGTGCATAAACTTTCTTTCTTTCTTTCTTTCTTTCTTTCTTTCTTTCTTTCTTTCTTTCTTTTTCTTGGAAGTGCATGAGGCATTCAAAAAGTCTGAACATACACATGTGAAGCGCCCCCCCAAAAAAATGATTCAATTTCCCTCATTCCAGAAACTTCCCAATGGAAATTTTACAACTGCTATGAAAAACAGAATGGAATTAAATCACACGGGGTCTGATTACTTTCCATATTAGCTTTATTCGCTACAGTGCTGCCTCAGTATATATTTCTGCCTGGTGCAAAGGACAAGATGGAGCCCTCCCCTGAGGCACAGAGAGAAGCCAGCAGGACTGGGGGTGGAATATTATTCCAGTCCTGGGAAAGGGCAGTGTCTTCCACTGAAGTGGAGGGCAGCAAGTGATCACAGGGGAGACTTTGGCCACCCGAGGCAGCTGCCTCACCCCGCCTTATTGGAGGGATGTCCCTGATGCTTTGTAAATGCCTGGCTGGATGAAAACACAAATGTGGTACAGTAAATAACACTCTATGCATCTATGCATTTCAAAAAGGAGTTTTTGATATCTTAGGACTGCATAGTAAACGTTGCAATTGCATTGGCAGAGCTAGGATGCTTGGAGTGTTGGATTCCGCCACCTTAGGCTTCTGAATTACAGTTGCTGGAAACCACAGGAAGGGAGGGGGCTTGGGGGCTCAGATCCTGCCTGTGGGCTTCCCATGGGGGTCTCTGGTTTACCACTGTAACAGGAGACTGGTCTTGTAGTGGGTTCGAAGCAATATAAATTAAAAGCCTTTGCTGATGATTTGGTTCTAACTTTACAAGATCCAGAGACCAGTGCAGTAAAAGCACTGGAGATGATGATGATGATGATGATGATAATTTATTTATACCCCGCCCTCCCCAGCCAAGGCCGGGCTCAGAGCGGCTTACAAGCAATAATAAAAACAAGATGAATGATTACAACTTAAAAACAAAAATAAAATACATTAAAATAATGGAACATTAAAATATTAAAATGTAGCCTCATCGCAGGAGGAGAAGGAAAAGAAAAAAGAGAGGGAGGGAGGGAATCAAACTGACTCCAAGCCAAAGGCCAGGCAGAACAACTTTGTCTTACAGGCCCTGCGGAAAGAAATCAGATCCTGTAGGGCCCTGGTCTCATGAGGCAGAGCGTTCCACCAGGCTGGAGCCAGAGTTGAAAAGGCCCTGGCTCTGGTTGAAGCCAATCTAACTTCCTTAGGGCCTGGGACCACTAGGGTGTTGTTATTTATGGACTTTGAGGCTCTCCGTGGGGCATACCAGGAGAGGCGGTCCCGTAGGTACAAGGGTCGTAGGCCGTGAAGGGCTTTAAAGGTCAAAACCAGCACCTTAAATCTGACCCTGTACTCCACCGGGAGCCAGTGTAGCTTGAAAAGCACTGGGTGAATATGCTCCCATGGCAGGGACCCCGTGAGGAGCCTCGCTGCAGCATTCTGCACCCGCTGGAGTTTCAGGGACAGCTTCAAGGGCAGCCCCGCGTAGAGCGAATTACAGTAGTCAAGCCTGGAGATGACTGTCGCATGGATCACTGTGGCCAGGTCGGGGCGGGAAAGGTAAGGGACCAACTGCTTGATGCGGCGAAGGTGAAAAATGTCGCCTTGGCTGTTGCTGTAACTTGCGCCTCCATGGAAAGGGAAGTGTCAAGGATTACACCCAAACTCTTAATGGAAGGCAATGGCACTAATTGGGCCCCCGCAAGAGAAGGGAGTTGGTCCCTCATCCCCATGCCATCCCGACCCAGCCATAGGACCTCTGTCTTTGAAGGATTTCGTTTCAATCGGCTCCGACGAAAACATTCCAGCTACAGCTTCCAAGCATCTGGTCAGTGTGTTCGGGGCTGAGTCGGTGTGGCCATCCATCAGCAGATAGAGCTGAGTGTCATCAGCATATTGGTGACAGCCCAGCCCAAAGCTCCGGATAATCTGGGCAAGGGGGTGCATAAAGATGTTTAAAAGCATTGGGGAGAGAATTGCGCCCTGCGGCACTCCACACACCAAGGAGTGGCGCGACGACATTTCCCTCCCTAGTGCCACCCTCTGTCCCCGACCAGAGATAAAAGAGCACAACCAGTTACAGGCTATGCCCTGTATCCCCACGTCTGCGAGGCGATGGTCCAGAAGATCATGATCGACCATGTCAAAGGCTGCTGACAAATCTAAAAGGATCAGCAGTCCTGACCCGCCTCGATCCAGTTGTCTACGGAGATCATCTGTTAGGGCAACCAGAGCCGTCTCCGTCCCAAAACCAGGACAGAAACCGACTGAAATGGATCTAATGCCGATGTTTCCTCCAGAAACCTACCAAGCTGTTCAGCAACCGCTCTCTCAATTACCTTACCCAGGTATGGAAGATTTGAAACTGGGCGGTAATTGGATAGGTCTAAGGGATCTGATGAAGTTTTCTTTAAGAGTGGACACACCACTGCTTCCTTCAATTCCCCTGGGAATGTCCCTGTGTCAAGGGACAAATTGATAATTTCAACCAGGGGGGTCCGTCCGACATCTGGACACTCCCTAATCAGCCAAGACGGGCACGGATCAAGGAGGCAGGTGGTGGGCCTACCAACTTGGAGGAATCTATTCACATCAGTAGGGAGTATCCGATCGAAATACAGGAGTATAGGCATCTGGCTGGTTTTAAATTAAATAAGAGCAAAACCAAAGTAATCAATAAAAATTTAGATAAAGACAAAAGAAAAACCCTTATAGAAAAAACAGGCCTGGCATTTATGAAGAAGGTTAAATATTTGGGTGTGAATCTAACAGTTAAGAACTTGAATTTGTATAAAGATAATTATGAGAAAGTATGGAATGAAATAAAAAGAGATTTAGAGATTTGGTCAAATTTAAAATTTTCACTTATGGGTCAAATATTGGTGGTTAAGATGAATGTATTGCCAAAAATGTTGTTTTTATTTCAAACTTTACCTATTATTGATAATGTCAAATGTTTTAAAGAATGGCAGAAGGCCCTGTCCAAATTTATCTGGGAAGGGAAAAAACCGAGAATCAAGTATAAACTACTTACAGATTCAAAAGAAAGAGGAGGCTTTTCCCCTTCCCGATTTAAAGATATATTTTGAGGCTGCGGCCTTCTGCTGGATCAATTTAGAAAATGAAGATATTTTGGACCTAGAAGGATTGGACAATAGGTTTGGCTGGCATGCATATCTTTGGTATGATAAAATAAAGGCCCATAGTGGTTTTTAAAATCATATAATTAGGAAGGCACTTTTTAATGTCTGGATTAGATATCAGGATCTTTTGGTAAGAAAAACACCCAAATGGATCTCACCAATGGAAGCGCAGGCACAAAAAAAGCTCAATATGGAAAATACGTGATTGAGATACTCAGACTTATTGGTTGAGGACGGGGAGGGATTCAAGTTAAAATCATTTGAATCAATCAAAGATAAAGTAAATTGGCTCCAATATTACCAAATTAATAAACTATTTAAGATTGACAAGAAAAAAGGTTTTGCAACTGAAAAAAACAAACTGGAAACAGAGTTGTTAGATACTAATGTTAAAAATATGTCTAAGATGTATACTTTGTTATTGGAATGGCATACAAAGATGAGCAAGTAAAATCGGTTATGATCAATTGGGCACAAGATGTGGGACATAACATAATGCTAGAGGATTGGGGAAGACTTTGGAAGAAAGGGGTTAAGTTTACTGCATGTACAATGTTAAAAGAGAATGTTATGAAAATGATGTATAGATGGTACTTAACCCCTGTTAAACTGGCAAAGATCTACAACAATTGTGCTAACTTATGTTGGAAATGTAAAGAAAAGGAAGGTACTTTTTATCATATGTGGTGGACTTGTTTCAAAGTAAAAGACTTCTGGGAAAGAATATATAATGAACTAAAAAAATTGATGAAATATACCTTTATGAAGAAACCAGAGGCCTTTCTTCTTGGAATAACAGGTGTTGAATTGCCCCCAAAAAATGTAAAAGTATTTTTGTATGCCACAACTACTGTACGGATTTTACTAGTCAAAAAAAGGAAAACACAAGAACTACCAAAAATTGACGAATGGCAGATGAAGATGATAGAATTTATGGAACTGGCTGATCTCACCGGGAGGGATTTCAAATGTTCCATAACTGCGTAGTAAGGGAGCGCCATCTTAATCTTTGTTCTCCTCTTTAACAAGCATTTCAAGTCTTAAAAGAAAAGAGGCTGCCCATAAGTCCCAATTGTATATAGAACTCCATCTGTACTCATTTAAAAAACAACAACAATTTAAGTTCTTAATGAAGATTGGCATGAAGAACCAATTATTAATGTTAAGGAAAGAGAAGAAAAAAGACATACCAAACACCTCCACAGTCCACACATCATGATAAGGGTCTCTTTGAAGTCTGAGCTCATACACCAGAGTCTGTACTTACTGCAGGTTTTTTTCCAGCTTCTTCAATTCAGACCATGTCTGTTTGTTTTTTGAATCTTTATATTTTCCCAAACAGATGTGTCCGGCTATGGGAGTGACATCGAAGGAGTGCCAGTCGTTCCTTGCTCTTTGACCCAGTCCTGCTGGCTGCACCTTAGTGCACGCCGGCAATCTCGGACAATGCGCAGGTCTTCGAGACAGTCCTCCCCTACCCTGGGGAGGCTGCCAGGGCTAATTACCCTCTTATCAGCCCTGAATTATTGGAACGGCTGAGGTCCGATCTTGTGGGAATCCGCCATTTCCCACCACTGGAAACAGGAAGTCCACCTCTACTATTCTAGTCTTCTTCTATTTTTAAAAAAATATTTTTTATTGTTTTACACCCCTTCATGGATCACTGCCTTGCCGTGGCGAAGGGGCTTGAATAACTCAGAGAAGCTATGAGCTATGCCGTGCAGGGCCACCCAAGATGGACAGGTCATAGTGGAGAGTTTTGACCAAACGTGATCCACCTGGAGCAGGAACCGGCAAGCCACTCCAGTATCCCTGCCAAGAAAACTCCATGGACAAAGGCAACAGGCATATAAAAGTTATGATGCTGGAAGATGAGCCCCTCAGGTCGGACGGCGTCCAACATGCTACTGAGGAAGAGTGGAGGACAAGTACAAGTAGATTCAGAGCTGATGAAGCAGCTGGGCCAAAGCCAAAAGGACGCTCAGTTGCGGATATGCCTGGAAGCGAAAGGAAAGTCCAATGCTGTAAAGAAAAATATTGCATAGGAACCTGGAACGTAAGAACCATGAACCTTTGTAAGTTGGATGTGGTCCAAAATGAGATGGCAAGAATAAATATTGACATTCTGGGCATCAGTGAACTAAAATGGACAGGAATGGACGAATTCCGTTCGGATGACCATCATATCTACTACTGTGGGCAAAAATCCCGTAAAAGAAATTGAGTGGCCCTCATAATCAACAAAAGAGTAGCGAAAGCTGTACTGGGATGCAATCTCAAAAATGATAGAATGATCTCGATACGAATCCAAGGCAGACCTCTTAACATCACAGTAATCCAAGTTTATACACCAACCACTGGCGCTGAAGAAACTGAAATTGACCAATTTTATGAAGACTTACAACACCTTATAGAAATGACACCAAAGAAGGATGTTCTTCTCATTATAGGGGATTGGAATGCTAAAGTAGGGAGTCAAGAGATAAAAGGAACAACTGGCAAGTTTGGCCTTGGAGTTCAAAACAAAGCAGGGCAAAGGCTAATAGAGTTCTGCCAAGAGAACAAGCTGGTCATCACAAACACGCTTTTCCAACAACACAAGAGACGACTCTACACATGGACATCACCAGATGGGCAGCATCGAAATCAGATTGATTATATTCTCTGCAGCCAAAGATGGAAAAGCTCTATACAGTCAGCAAAAACAAGACCTGGAGCTGACTGTGGCTCAGATCATCAGCTTCTCATAGCAAAATTCAAGCTTAAACTGAAGAAAGTAGGAAAAACCACTGGGCCGGTAAGATACAATCTAAGTCAAATCCCTTATGAATACACAGTGGAAGTGAGGAACAGGTTTAAGGATTTAGATTTGGTAGACAGAGTGCCTGAAGAACTATGGATGGAGGCTCGCAACATTATACAGGAGGCAGCAACTAAAACCATCACAATGAAAAAGAATTGCAAGAAAGCAAAGTGGCTGTCCAACGAGGCCTTACAAATAGCGGGGGAGAGAAGGCAAGCAAAATGCAAGGGAGATAGTGAAAGATACAGGAAATTGAATGCAGATTTCCAAAAAATAGCAAGGAGAGACAAGAAGGCCTGCTTAAACGAGCAATGCAAAGAAATAGAAGAAAACAATAGAATGGGAAAAACCAGAGATCTGTTCAAGAAAATTGGAGATATGAAAGGAACATTTCGTACAAAGATTACCATAATAAAAGACAGAAGTGGAAAGGACCTAACAGAAGCAGAAGAAATCAAGAAGAGGTGGCAAGAATACACAGAGGAATTATACCAGAAAGATATGGATGTCTCGTACACCCCAGGTAGTGTGGTTGCTGATCTTGAGCCAGACATCCTGGAGAGTGAAGTCAAATGGGCCTTAGAAAGCACTGCCAATAACAAGGCCAGTGGAAGTGATCATATTCCAGCTGAATTATTAAAAAATTTAAACGGTGAGGCTGTTAAGGTGCTACACTCAATATGCCAGCAAATTTGGAAAACTCAGCAGTGGCCAGAGGATTGGAGAAGATCAGTCTTCATCCCAATCCCAAAGAAGGGCAGTGCCAAAGAATGCTCAAACTACCGCACAATTGCACTCATTTCACACGCTAGCAAGGTTATGCTTAAAATTCTACAAGGCAGGCTTAAGCAGTATGTGGACCGAGAACTCCCAGAAGTGCAAGCTGGATTTCGAAGGGGCAGAGGAACCAGAGACCAAATTGCAAACATGCGCTGGATTATGGAGAAAGCTAGAGAGTTCCAGAAAAACATCTACTTCTGCTTTATTGACTATGCAAAAGCCTTTGAGAGCACTCCTGACATATGGTTGTCAAGCCTCTGCTTAAAGACCTCCAAAGAAGGAGACTCCACCACACACCTTGGCAGCAAATTCCACTATCGAACAGCTCTTACTGTCAGGAAGTTCTTCCTAATGTTTAGGTGCAATCTTCTTTCTTGTAGTTTGGATCCATTGCTCCGTGTCCGCTTCTCTGGAGCAGCAGAAAACAACCTTTCTCCCTCCTCTATGTGACATCCTTTTATATATTTGAACATGGCTATCATATCACCCCTTAACCTCCTCCTCTCCAGGCTAAACATGCCCAGCTCCCTTAGCTGTTCCTCATAAGGCATCGTTTCCAGGCCATTGACCATTTTGGTTGCCCTCCTCTGGACACGTTCCAGTTTGTCAGTGTCCTTCTTGAACTGTGGTGCCCAGAACTGGACACAGTACTCCAGGTGAGGTCTGACCAGAGCAGAATACAGTGGCACTATTACTTCCCTTGATCTAGATGCAATACTCCTATTGATGCAGCCCAGAATTGCATTGGCTTTTTTAGCTGCCGCGTCACACTGTTGGCTCATGTCAAGTTTGTGGTCAACCAAGACTCCTAGATCCTTTTCACATGTACTGCTCTCAAGCCAGGTGTCACCCATCTTGTATTTGTGCCTCTCATTTTTTTTGCCCAAGTGCAATACTTTACATTTCTCCCTGTTAAAATTCATCTTGTTTGTTTTGGCCCAGTTCTCCAATCTGTCAAGGTCATTTTGAAGTGTGATCCTGTCCTCTGGGGTGTTAGCCACCCCTCCCAGTTTGGTGTCATCTGCAAATTTGATCAGGATGCCCTTGAGTCCATCATCCAAGTCGTTGATAAAGATGTTGAATAAGACCGGGCCCAAGACAGAACCCTGTGGAACCCCACTAGTCACTCTTCTCCAGGATGAAGAGGAACCATTGATGAGCACCCTTTGGGTTCAGTCAGTCAGCCAGTACACAGTACACATGTACACAGTCTAAGATTCCATGACAGAAGAAATGCATGAGGTAAGTGTTGTTTGTCCCAGGCATTGGCTTCTGTCTCATGGGGACTGGGGACCGTCCCGCTTGGGCTTGCCCACTAAAAGCATGCCTAGAGTGAAAGAATAAGTTTCCAGGATCCTCCTCCTTTGTGGGATTTTTGTGGGAAAGTGTGAGTTTGATCTGGGCACTGGATGGGTGGGGGCAGCTCTTGGAGAGAGCCACAAGGCGAGAGGTGAGCTGTGTCAGAAGTAGTAGCAGTGGATATTGATTCATACCCTCCAACATTTCTCCCACAAAAAAAGAACATCCTCTTCTACATCAGGAAGCTTCCTCTGCATTTGATCTCACCACACACATGGACACCATATGCACATTTACATCTGTTGCATTGAGCCAATTACAACCTCTTCACCAAACCTACCTCGCAGGATTGTTGTAAAGAAAAAATGTATGAGGGATTTATCCAGAGATAAACGGAACAAAATAAAAATTTAACTGTAAGCTGCCATGAGTCCTTGCCAGGGAAGAAGGCAGGAAATAACAATGACAATGACAATGACAATGACAATGACAATGACAATGACAATGACAATGACAATAACAATAACAATAATATAGAAACTGTGACCCCTTCATGGATCACTGCCTTGCCGTGGCGAAGGGGCTTAAAGAACTCAGAGAAGCTATGAACTATGCCGAGCAGGGCACCCAAGATGAACAGTCATAGTGGAGAGTTTTGACCAAACGTGATCCACCTGGAGGAGGAACCGGCAAGCCACTCCAGTATCCCTGCCAAGAAAACTCCATGGACAAATACAACAGGCATATAAAGGTTATGACGCTGGAAGATGAGCCCCTCAGGTCGGAAGGCGTCCAACATGCTACTGGGGAAGAGCGGAGGGCAAGTACAAGTAGATCCAGAGCTGATGAAGCGGCTGGGCCAAAGCCGAAAGGACGCTCAGTTGCGGATATGCCTGGAAGCGAAAGGAAAGTCCAATGCTGTAAAGAAAAATATTGCATAGGAACCTGGAATGTAAGAACCATGAACATGGGTAAGTTGGAGGTGGTCAAAAATGAGATGGCAAGAATAAATATTGACATCCTGGGCATCAGTGAACTAAAATGGACGGGAATGGGTGAATTCAGTTCGGATGACCATCATATCTACTACTGTGGGCAAGAAACCCGTAAAAGAAATGGAGTGGCCCTCATAGTCAACAAAAGAGTGGCAAAAGCTGTACTGGGATGCAATCTCAAAAATGATAGAATGATCTCGATACGAATCCAAGGCAGACCTTTTAACATCACAGTAATCCAAGTTTATGCACCAACTACTGGTGCTGAAGAAACTGAAATTGACCAATTCTATGAAGACTTACAACACCTTATAGAAGTGACACCAAAGAAGGATGTTCTTCTCATTATAGGGGATTGGAATGCTAAAGTAGGGAGTCAAGAGATAAAAGGAACAACTGGCAAGTTTGGCCTTGGAGATCAAAACAAAGCAGGGCAAAGGCTAATAGAGTTCTGTCAAGAGAACAAGCTGGTCATCACAAACACGCTTTTCCAACAACACAAGAGACGACTCTACACATGGACATCACCAGATGGGCAGCATCGAAATCAGATTGATTATATTCTCTGCAGCCAAAGATGGAAAAGCTCTATACAGTCAGCAAAAACAAGATCTGGAGCTGACTGTGGCTCAGATCATCAGCTTCTCATAGCAAAATTCAAGCTTAAACTGAAGAAAGTAGGAAAAACCACTGGGCCGGTAAGATACAATCTAAGTCAAATCCCTTATGAATACACAGTGGAAGTGAGGAACAGGTTTAAGGATTTAGATTTGGTGGACAGAGTGCCTGAAGAACTATGGATGGAGGCTCGTAACATTATACAGGAGGCAGCAACGAAAACCATCCCAATGAAAAGGAAATGCAAGAAAGCAAAGTGGCTGTCCAATGAGGCCTTACAAATAGCGGGGGAGAGAAGGCAAGCAAAATGCAAGGGAGATCGTGAAACATACAGGAAATTGAATGCAGATTTCCAAAGAATAGCAAGGAGAGACAAGAAGACCTTCTTAAACAAGCAATGCAAAGAAATAGAGGAAAGCAATAGAATGGGAAGAACCAGAGATCTGTTCAAGAAAATTGGAGATATGAAAGGAACATTTCGTACAAAGATTTCCATAATAAAGGACAAAAGTGGAAAGGACCTAACAGAAGCAGAAGACATCAAGAAGAGGTGGCAAGAATACACAGAGGAATTATAACAGAAAGAAATGGATGTCTCATATACCCCAGGTAGTGTGGTTGCTGACCTTGAGCCAGACATCCTGGAGAGTGAAGTCAAATGGGCCTTAGAAAGCACTGCAAATAACAAGGCCAGTGGAAGTGATGGTATTCCAGCTGAACTATTTAAAATTTTAAAAGATGATGCTGTTAAGGTGCTACACTCAATATGCCAGCAAGTTTGGAAAACTCAGCAGTGGCCAGAAGATTGGAGAAGATCAGTCTACATCCCAATCCCAAAGAAGGGCAGTGCCAAAGAATGCTCCAACTATCGCACAATTGCACTAATTTCTCACGCTAGCAAGGTTATGCTTAAAATTCTACAAGGAAGGCTCAAGCAGTATGTGGACCGAGAACTCCCAGAAGTGCAAGCTGGATTTAGAAGAGGCAGAGGAACCAGAGACCAAATTGCAAACATGCGCTGGATTATGGAGAAAGCTAGAGAGTTCCAGAAAGACATTTACTTCTGCTTCATTGACTATGCAAAAGCCTTTGACTGTGTCGACCATGGCAAACTATGGCAAGTTCTTAAAGAAATGGGAGTGCCTGATCACCTCATCTGTCTCCTGAGAAATCTCTATGTGGGGCAAGAAGCTACAGTTAGAACTGGATATGGAACAACTGACTGGTTCAAAATTGGGAAAGGAGTACGACAAGGCTGCATTTTGTCTCCCTGCTTATTTAACTTATATGCAGAATTCATCATGCGAAAGGCTGGGCTGGATGAATCCCTAGCCGGAATTAAGATTGCCGGAAGAAATATCAACAACCTCAGATATGCAGATGACACAACCTTGATGGCAGAAAGTGAGGAGGAATTAAAGAACCTTTTATTGAGGGTGAAAGAGGAGAGTGCAAAATATGGTCTGAAGCTCAACATCAAAAAAACGAAGATCATGGCTACTAGTCCCATCACCTCCTGGCAAATAGAAGGGGAAGAAATGGAGGCAGTGAGAGATTTTACTTTCTTGGGCTCCATGATCACTGCAGATGGTGACAGCAGCCACGAAATTAAAAGACGCCTGCTTCTTGGGAGAAGGGCAATGACAGGCCTAGACAGCATCTGGAGAAGTAGAGACATCACCTTGCCAACAAAGGTCCATATAGTTAAAGCTATGGTTTTCCCAGTAGTGATGTATGGAAGTGAGAGCTGGACCATAAAGAAGGCTGATCGCCGAAGAATTGATGCTTTTGAATTATGGTGCTGGAGGAGACTCTTGAGAGTCCCATGGACTGCAAGAAGATCAAACCTCTCCATTCTGAAGGAAATCAGCCCTGAGTGCTCACTGGAAGGACAGATTGTGAAGCTGAGGCTCCAGTACTTTGGCCACCTCATGAGAAGAGAAGACTCCCTGGAGAAGACCCTGATGTTGGGAAAGATGGAGGGCACAAGGAGAAGGGGGCGACAGAGGACGAGATGGTTGGATAGTGTTTTCGAGGTTACCAGCATGAGTCTGACCAAGCTGCGGGGGGGCAGTGGAGGACAGGAGTGCCTGGCGTTCTCTGGTCCATGGGGTCACGAAGAGTTGGACACGACTAAACGACTAAACAACAACAAGAAACTGTGAGAATGATCAGTAACATGCCAGAGAGTAAATCCTATTGAATTGAGCGGGACTTAATTTTGAGTAAGAATGCTTAGGACTGCAGTCTTTACCCAGTTACCTGAGAGTTAGCTCCATTGAATACAGTGGGGCTTCCTTCTGAGTAGACAGTGTAAGGCTCCAATTACAATAAAGGAATAAACACTTCCCATGTTTCCTAAGAAATGGCTGGCTGCTGAAGCATTGCAATTAAATAATTTAAAGTGGATTGGTGACCTTTTCCTTCAAAATTATAAGAAGGGCTTCATGTGCCAATATCACCATTTGCTTCCTTTGGTGCAGAAATGTTATTTTCAGTATAAACAGAACTCTCTTTTTGCACCTAGACACATAAAAACACTCAAACCACTTTTAATTGTTCTCTGAGGTGTGAAGGGGAGAAAAAAAGGGAAACTGGGACATTCCAGGATCCAAGCAGAAATTGGGATGCTTCTTCAATTCTGGGACTGTCTCTGGAAAACGGAAGAATATGTTGATTTATGTGTATTAGTAATTCTGTAAAAATGTAAACATTTGTATATGATTTTTTTGAGTAAGATTTGTTGCTGCTGAAGTTGTGTTTTTCTGCACACTGCTTAGAGATTTATATATATATATTGTGGTATAAAAATGGTCTAAAATAAATAAATAAATAAATAAATAAATAAATAAATAAATAAATATTATTTTAAACCTGCCCTTCATTGCAATGTGATACCAGGGCAGTGTACTAGATGCAGAGGAACTGGAGTCAATTCTATAACCTTAACCAATAATATTAATAACCATCCCTCTAACATATCAACTAATCCTCAAACTAGTCCTTTAAGTTGCCGGTCTAGGCCTTAACACATTACTGAAGAGATTGTCCAATTTAGATTACAGTATTCTCAAGTGGAGTTAGATAATTCAGTGCATAGCAGCAATAAAACTTCTAGCACATTTGCAAAGCTAAGCTGGTTCCGGCATGGTTTCAAATTGGATGTGGGACAACATGTTGAGGTTCCTGCATTGCAGGGGTTGGACTAGATGATCCTCAGGATGCCAACTCTACAAGTCTATGACTCGTTATTTCAAGAAGATTTCTTCTTTGAATTCTATTTTCCTATAGAAAATAAGCCACCTTCCTACTGTCCCCTGGAAAGGAAGCCAGAAAGGACTTGAGGGGTTTTTTTCTGATTAAAACAAAACACACTCTTCCTCCTTGCCCTCATCTCTTTGCAACATAAACATCACTTTGTTGCTTCTCAAAGAAAACTCACAAGACCAACCGGGCTCAAGTGATGTGTCAACAGCCAGCAAAACTGAGACTAAGCCTCTAACAAGACTGCCGCTTCTTCTGAGCAGCCCCTGCTTTTAAAGAGTTGTGGGCTCTGGCAGCAGGCTGCAGCTGATGGGAAATGTAGTTCAAAGCACCTGAGGAGCACCAAGTTAATGAAGACTGCAGATAAGAACTGGAATGCCTCAGGAGAACTGTGTGTTTGCTTGTGTAAAATTATAACTCAGATGTTTTAAAAACACCTAACTTGAATCTCTGCCCAACCCTGCTAGCAACAGTGAAGAGTTAGATTCTTCAGATTGGAGCTCTGCAAAAAGCCTGTCAATCTACTCAGGTGCAGTCCGTTGTGCTGGCCAAGAAATTGACCTTCTGGGGCAGGGCACCCAGAGGCAGGATGAGTCCTTTTTACCCTTCTTCAGCTCCTCACATCCATTCCAGACCCTCCAAGGGTCCCTATTTTCCAGTGATGTCCCTGATTTAGAGAAGCCGTCCCGGTTTCTGATTTGATCCTGGAATGTCCACTTTTCCTTAGGATGTCCCTATTTTCAGTGGAGAAATGTTGGAGGGTATGGAGTTATCTGACCACCAAGCCGTCTGAAGGCAATCCTGTATAGGGAAGTTTTGTTTAATGTTTAATGTTTTGTTATGCTTTAAAATATGTTGGAAGCTGCCCAGAGTGGCTGGAGCAACCCAGTAAGATGTGTGGGGTATAAATAGTAAAATTATGGAATGGGACGTCCCTATTTTCATCAGAGAAATGTTGGACCCACAAAAACATCTGGAGAGATCTATTGAATTTGAATCTCAAATGTGTATTTGAACTGGTTTAAACACAGTAGCTCCACTTCAAGCTGCCTTTTCCCAAGAAATGACAGTCAATATGCTCTTGTTGTTTACTGTATTTTAAATTATATTTAGTACATGTGAAAAAGCAATAAACTAATTTTAAAAATGAAGAAGGGGAAGAAGAAAATTCTTTGTTTCAAAAGTGTAAGAAGTTATTTCTAGGTCTAAGTCATAAAATGAAAACAGCTGCCTTTGATGCCTTGCGGGCAGGGAGCAAAAATCTTAAAATGGCTGAGTCAGGTTCTACTAGTGTTTTCAAAAGTTACACCTAACCATAGAATTAAAATTGTATGGAAGGCCTACATAATCCAACAGAGACAGGGCATTTTCTCATGAATGTGACATGATGCTTCGGAAGTCAGAACTGATGCCAACACATGCCACACAGTTAACACAAGGAGGAGCAAACCCTTTGTGCCTGTTCTGTGATAGTTATCTGCTGAAATAAGAATGATAGGAGAAGGGCCTATCTGAGGCCTGCTGGGTAGTAGGCAACCTAAAATGGTGGCAGGTGACCAGGAGAAGCAGCTGTGGGTTTCACACATGCTGCCCTAACAACATCTGGAAATGCCTACTCCAACTTTTGCATGATTATGGGTTGTAATTAATGCTAGTCCAAGTCACAGTGGACCCACTGAAATCAACAAACCTTAGTTCATCACGTTCATTAGCATTAATGGGTCTAGTCAGAATCAATTTAACATTGGATCCAACTCCATGTCTTGAATGCACTGGGCATAATACCTCGGACTATCGTTGCCAAGAGTCATGGGAATCAGGTTGTTAGAGCTGATAATTTTGGGGTGATCTGATCTACTCATGAAGCTGGCATCTGAAACTACCAGCACATGGACTACAGTGGTCAGACTATTTAGAATAAGGAGGAGGAACTGATAGGCAGTGCTACTTCCTGGGCTAGTTGTTAGTGTGAAGGCAGATGGGTGGGTGCTGACTGGGGGCAGAATGAGGTTGGTAGGGCAGATCCCCATTCACCTGAGTGGACCACCCTGTTCTAGACGGAGGGACATTCACAATTTTGGCACCAAATCTCCTGAAAGCTCCCTTGTTTCATCTTCTACGTGTGCATAAATTTTCAGGCAAGGAAAGGCAAAGCTGAGTTGTAAAAAGTGTGTCTCTGCAATGCCCCTGCGATACCCACCTCTCCAGCTTCCTGCCCTCCCAACAAGCTGTTATTTTGTTGATCTCCTGGGTTATTTGCTTTTTAAATAAGTTATGAGGAAGTGGGATCATTTTGCCATATCAGCCACCAAGGAATTTCTGTGCTAATTCTCGAACAACAGCTGCCTGCTCCCTGACAAGTCACTCTCTTTGATCCTCTTGTCTATGGCAGGCTGTGCAGACTGCCTGTGCTGTGAATTTGATGGCTGGCTTGCAGACTCAGCTATAGGAAACTGGCAGCAGCTACTTCAGCTTTGCTTGGATAGTAGTCACAATGAGGGGCTCTGATAAATATTTTGATTTGTTGGGGCAGTGTAGCATGGGAACCAGCAATTTTGAGTGTGACAGAAATCATGTCTGATGCTTTCTTTTCCCATCTCTTAATCACCATTTCACCACCACTCTCCCCACCAGAGAGACTGAGCAACAAGAGCTACAAGTGAGCCACAGGACCAAGTATCACCTGGCAGTGAGGTACACAAGTGAAGGGCCTTTCTCTGCATAAAACCATAATCCGAACCTGAGATGTACTTTGCCTCCTCTGAACAAACCATAACCTGTAAAAACAAGAAGAAGCTACAGCTTCTGTTTTTTCTTGTTGTTTAGTTGTCTAGCCATGTCCAACTCTTCATGACCCCATGTACCAGAGCACACTAGGCACTCCCGTCTTCCACTGCCTCCTGCAGTTTGGTCAGACTCATGTTTGTAGCTTCGAGAACACTGTCCAACCATCTCGTCCTCTGTCGTCCCCTTCTCCTTGTGCCCTCAGTGTTTCCCAGCATCAGGGTCTTTTCCAGGGAGTCTTCTCTTTTCATGAGGTGGCCAAAGTATTGGAGCCTCAGCTTCAGGATCTGTCCTTCCAGTGAGCACTCCGGGCTGATTTCCTTAAAAATGGATAGGTTTGATCTTCTTGCAGTCTATGGGACTCTCAAGAGTCTCCTCCAGCACCATAATTCAAAAGCATCCTTTCTTCAGTGACCAGCCTTCTTTAAAGTCCAGCTCTCTCTTCCATACATCAGTACTGGGAAAACCATACCTTTAATTATACGGACCTTTGTTGGCAAGGTGATGTCTCTGCTTTTTAAGATGCTGTCTAGGTTTGTCATCGCTTTTCTCCCAAGAAGCAGGGATCTTTAAATTTCGTGACTGCTGTCACCATCTACAGTGATCATGGAGCCCAAGAAAGTAAAACCTTTCACTGCCTCTATTTCTTCCCCTTCTATTTGCCAGGAGGTGATGGGACCAGTGGCCATGATCTTAGTTTTTTTGATGTTGAGCTTCAGACCATATTCAAACAAAACAAACTATAGCTCAGCTCACAGCATCAGGGCTAGGGGGAGTGTGCAGTGACTGTACTCTTCCCTCCAAGGACCTGCAATTTCACACTAAACCATAGTTTGGTTTGGTGAGATGTGCAAACCAGGCTTTAGAACTGATTTTGTATCTGTGCAGGACACTTACTAGCTGAGCCTGAAAAAAAGTAAAAGGATTTCAACCATTACTAACTCTACAGTGTGTTGTAGTGGCTAAAGTGTTGGACCAGGGCTTGGGAGATGCGAGTTCAAATCCCCATTTGGCTGTGAAGTTCACTGGGTGACCTGAACCAGTCACTGTCTCTCAACCCATTATTTATTTATTTATTTAATTTGACTACCACTCTCCATCCATAGATCTCATGCGGTTCACAACAGAAAAATACAAGATTAAAAAAAATAAATACAGCCTAACCTAGGTTTGTTTCAAGGATAAAACTGGGTGGAGAAGGACTTCTGGATCGGTCACAATCTTGTTTAGGTCATGAGTTCATCCAGTGAGCTTGTTGGGATGACTCAATCATAGAAAAAGGTGAAAGGGGGAGCGAAGTCAACGCAATACCCCTGAAAAGGCTCAGAAAAGGGTTCTGAGCTTTGACTGAACCAAGCGGTGCAAAAAGGGGTTTCTCAATGGCTCCTGCACTTAGTAAAGTGACAGAGAGAGAGGGAGAACCCCAGCCTTCCCTTTCTATGAGATGCCTCGAAAGCCTGAGCGATTCAGCTACAGATCTCTCCATAATTTGAGACTAAAATAAGAAGACTGCTGACTGGCAAACAAAGAAGAAAGACCTAAGAAGGTATGTACAATGATTGGCAGACAATTCATTACGGAAAAGGAGTCTAAAGTTAAAAGGGGGAGGAAGGAGGCCACCCTCAAATGCGGTTTTAAAAGACACTGCACTCTAAATATTGCAAAAAGAATTTAAGGACGGGTGGGAAGCAGCGATGGACATGCTGATTCTTTGTTGTGGCCGCAGAGTATTAGTGCATTCAAGAAACCATAAAGAAGATAGAAAACTAGATTAGACATAGGATGAGAACTCAAAGAAATCTTTTCACTTTCTTACTCTTAATTATAAAACTACTGTGAAAAGAATAAGGTATTAAAGAACCAATTCACAAGGGGAACATATAGATAATACATAAATAGCAACATGACAACAAATCAAAACCAGGTAACAGGTGTAACCTTGGCAACAGGTGTAACCTCGGCAACACCTGGAACACAAGCAAGAAGACCTTCCACAATAGAGATCAAGCCCAATTTAGATATTAAAGAACTTGTTTCCTGCTTGGCAGGGGGTTGGACTCGATGGCCCTTGTGGTCTCTTCCAACTCTATGATTCTATGATTCTATGATACTGGGTATGAAAAAAGAGATGAATGAAAATATGAAAGCGTTAGATGTAAAATTAGATTTAATGGGAAATAAGATGGAGCAGAACTCAAAAATAATTCTGGACCTCTCTCTACATATTGAAAAATTATCTGACAAAAGTAAGGAATTAGACACAGATATGCAAGAATTAAAAATGAAATCCAATAAGTCGGACAAAGCATTGAAAAAGAACGAGAATGAGTGCAAAGAGATGAAGAAAAGCCAAGAGAAAATGAAGGAAGATCTTGTGGAATTAAAAAATATGCAAGAAACAATGCAGTTGTGGCACAGGAGATGCAACAGAGAGAATTGACGCTGAAATTTTGAGGAATAAGAGAGCAACAAGAAGAGAATATTGAGGAACTGATAATAAAGTACCTGGCAAAATGGCTAGAAATCCAGGTAGAATATTTCTCTATTTGTATTGACAAAGCATTCAGGGTCAAATCATGGTTTGTGAGGTCCAATAAATGGCCAGGAGATTGTCTTGTGTTCTTGAATTCAAGAATTCTAAAAGATAAAATCCTACAAACTAACAGGAAAAGGGGGCTGAGAATTGATGAAAAGTACACTATAATAGTAAGAGAAATTCCTGCAAGATTGCTGAAGAAGAGGGTAAAATATAAATACTTAGCTGACGCTTGAAAGCGAATGACATCCTCTTCAGATGGGAATTCCCAGAAGAAGAGGGGGAGGAAGAGGAGCTTGGATTTGATATCCTGCTTTATCACTACCCTAAGGAGTCTCAAAGTGGCTAACATTCTCCTTTCCCTTCCTCCCCCACAACAAACACTCTGTGAGGTGAGTGGGGCTGAGAGACTTCAGAGAAGTGTGACTAGCCCAAGGTCACCCAGCAGCTGCATGTGGAGAAGCGGGAAAGCGAACTGGGTTCACCAGATTACAAGACTACTGCTCTTAACCACTACACCACACTGGGTTTCCTTTACCTTTAAGTAAAGTAAAAAAAGATTTACAACAGAAAGCGAGGTAGAGAAATTTTGGAGGAAGTATTGTAAGACATTAGGAGAGGGGAAAGTGTGGGGAAAAGGGGAACCTAGAGAGGACTCGGAAAGTGACAAGGGGGAAGAAGAGGGAGAAACTAGATGTTAGAAGAAGGTGGCAAGGAAGGAAGTAACTCATAAATTGAACAGTGTACATTAATTGAAGGAAATAAAGGAATTAACAACTGATAACTTATGAACTTTAAAATCATTTCATGGAATGTTAATGGACTAATTAATAAGACCAAAAGAAATAAGGTAGAACATCTACTTTAAAAAATAAATGTGATATAATATGCTTACAGGAGACCCACATAATTAGAAAACATACAAGAGTGTTGTTTAATAAAAAAAACTAGGTGGTGAATTTATTTCTTTGGATGTTGTTAAAGAAAGAGGGGTAGTTATATATGCAAATTCAAGATTAAACCCGGAGCCTTTGTTTAAGGATGAAGAAGGGAGAATGATGGCAATAAAAGTGGCACATCAAAAAGAAAAAATAATTACTGTTGGAATCTACGCACCAAATAATAAGAAGGTGGGATTTTACCAAAAACTGGAGGATAAACTGCTGGACTATTGTGACGAAAAGATCATATTATTAGGAGATTTAAACTGTGTTACCTCACTCAGTATGGATAGCACAATGTGAGAGAGAGAAAGTATAGAAGAGAGATTACCGTTAACCTTCTTCCAACTGGTAGAAAACTTCAATTTTCAAGATGCATGGAGAGTTAAACACCCAAATGAGAAACAATTCACACACTGTTTAGAATTAAAAAAAAAACCTCTGTGGGGAGAACTGATACAATTTGGATCTCAAAAAACGTATTACTAAAGATAAAAAAAGCAGAAATTCAATCAAAAACACAATCAGATCACAATCCAACTATGCTGGAAGTAAGAGAAGGAAGAAAAACAAGAAGATGGAAAATTAATGAAAACATCCTAAGCAATGAGAATATATTAGGAAAAGCAAGGGCGATTTCAATAGAATACTTTGATAACAACTTAAACCGGGGAACTGATATAAATACTGTATGGGATGCAAGCAAAGCGGTGATTCAAGGCTTCTACATCCAACAAAATATAATCCAGAGAGAAAGAAAGGAATGTGGAAAAAAATTCTGAAGGAGATAAGAGAACATGAAAAAGAATTGGCTAAATATTCAAAGAATGAAACACCCAAACAAAACATTAAGATATTACAGATGCAGCTCTCTATGATCCTGAATTATGAAATAGAGCAAACGATAGAAACATTAAAACATTAAAAGTTTTGAATTTTCAAACAAACCAGGCAGAATGCTTGCCTGGCAATTAAAGAAAAAGCAAAAAGAGAGAACAATAGAGAAATTGAGAGAGGAAGGGAAGATAATAGAAGAACCTAAAGAAATGTGAAAAATTTACAAATTTCTATAGGAAGTTAGGGACGCGGGTGGCGCTGTGAGTAAAACCTCAGTGCCTAGGACTTGCCGATCGTACGGTCGGCGGTTCGAATCCCCGCAGTGGGGTGAGCTCCCATTGTTCAGTCCCAGCTCCTGCCCACCTAGCACTTCGAAAGCACTCTTAAGTGCAAGTATATAAATAGGTACCGCTTTATAGATAGAAGGTAAATGGCGTTTCCGTGTACTGCGCTGGTGCTGGCTCGCCAGCTGCAGCTTCGTCACACTGGCCACATGACCCGGAAGTGTCTTCGGACGGCGCTGGCTCACGGCCTCTAGAGTGAGATGAGCACGCAACCCTAGAGTCGGACACGACTGGCCCGTACGGGCAGGGGTACCTTTACCTTTACCTATAGAAAGTTATATCAACGCAGAAGATGAGGACCAAAAAGGCATGGAAAAATATATAGCACAGAACAGACTCCTGATGATAACAGGCAAAAAAATTGAACAACTAAACTCCCCAATAACCATGATGGAGATGCAACAATCAATTTCCAAAGCAAAGACAGGAAAGTCACCAGGTACAGACGGTTTATCTGCAGTGTATTACAAAAAATTAGAAGACGTATTGTCAGAACCGATGAAAAAAAGTCATGCATGGAATTAAAAAAAAAAGGGAAATTACCAAAATCATGGAAAGAAGCTTTTATCACTCTGATACCCAAACAAGGAATGGATCCAACGGTAATTAAATTATAGACCAGTATTATTTATTAAATAATGATTACAAAATATTTGCTGACATCATAGCCAATAAATTAAAAAGATTACTTAACGAAATCATACATAAAGACCAAGCAGGCCTTCTACCAGGCAGATATATGTGCAATAACATAAAAAACATAATAGATATTCGAGAATATTTGGAAACAAGAACTGATAAAAATGTGATGTTGATGCCGAAAAGGCTTTTGACAGCACAACCTGGAATTACATGGGAGGGGGGATATAGAGTTTACAGGACTCGGGGGAAATTTCAGCAGAGGCATCAAGATCAGAGAACAAAACTGATTTTAAATAACAAAATAACAGAAAAATTCAGGATAAGTAACCTCTACTGTTTATTATGGTGCTAGAATCTCTAACGATCACAATAAGGAAAGAGCCAGAAATAAAAGGAATAATAGTAGGAAGGAAATGACATAAAATAAAGGCCTTTGTGGACGATTTGATAATAACTACTGAACACCCGGAAGAAAGTGTTCAAAAAATATTAGAAAGAATTCTTGAATTTGGAAAAGTGGCAGGATTTAAATTAAACAAAAATAAAACTAGTATGTTAGCAAAAAATATGTCTACACAAGAAAAAGAATTACAAACAACTTCAGGATTAACGGTAGTAAATAAGGCCAAATATTTGGGAATTTGGTTAACGAATAAAAATAGTAATTTATTTAATGATAATTATTTAAAAAACTTGGAAAGAAATTAAAAAGGACTTGGAGTAGGCTGAAACTATCATTCTGTAGTAGAATATCTGCAGTAAAAATGAACGTGCTTCCCAAAATGATGTTCCTATTCCAAATGATACCAGTGATTGGAGGGCTGGGATGCTTCAAATTATGGCAAAAAGACATTTCAAGAACCTAGAATTAAATATAAATTATTACTAGATAGTAAAAATAGAGGTGGAATGGCACTTCCAGACCTGAATTTATACTATTATTCGGCCTGTCTAAACTGGGTAAAGGAGTGGATGGCATTACAGAATGTAGATTTACTGGACTTAGAAGGGTTTCACAATTGCTACAGGTGGCATGAATGCTTAGGATATGAAAAGGTGAAAGTCCACAGAGGATTCCTCAATCATATCATAAGAAAGCCTTTATATAGAGTATGGGAGAAATACAAAGAATTACTAGAACCCAAAACCCCTTGGTGGTTTTCCCCTCTGGAGGCTACAGCAGTCAAAAGGAAGAGCATGGAAATGCTATGGGCCACATATAAGGATCTCTTAAGAGGAAGAATGTAATAAACTGAAACTGAAAAAATATGAGGAAATAAAATCTCACCTGACAGGATGGATTCAATACCATCAGTTGAATGAGGTGTTTAGAATAGATAATAAAAAAGGTTTTGCAAGAGAAGGGTCAACACTAGACAAAGAATTAATACAAAACAAGAAAAAAGTACCACATTTTTTGCCCTATAGGATGCACCGGCCCATAGGACGCACCTAGTTTTTTGGGGGGGAAATCAAGGGAAAAAATGTTATTCCCCCCCCCCCCAGGTTTGCGCAGCCATCCCCAAGCTAGAAGAGGGAGACAGAGCGCTCCGTCTCCCTCTTCTGCCTTCAGGGACAGCCTCTCTAGCCTCCGTGGGGCAGTGACTTGCCCCACTGTCCCCCGAGCTTGAGGGCTGGCGATGGGGAAAAGCAAGCTTGCTTCTCCCCCCCGCCAGCCTCCAGACCAGGTCCGGGAATAGCGGGGTGGTGGCGCTCCGCCTCCCCGCTATCCCGCGAGCTTGTGGGGCTGGCGGGGGGGGGGAAGCAAGCTTGCTTCTCCCCCCCGCCAGCCTCCAGATCAGGTTGGGGAATAGCGGGGTGGCGGCGCTCCGCCTCCCCGCTATCCCCCGAGCTTGTGGGGCTGGCGGGGGGGAGAAGCAAGCTTGCTTCTTCCCCCCCCCCCGCCAGCCCCCAGATCAGGTCGGGGAATAGCGGGGTGGCGGTGCTCTGCCTCCCCACTGTCCCCTGAGCTTTTGGGCTGCAGGCTGCTGCCTGCAAGCCTTGCGAGTCCGCGGGACCTCTCGCCGGGCTTGCAAGGCTTGCGGATAGCTTCCTGAAGCCTGGTGAGCGAGAGGGGTCGTCACCGACCCCTCTCGCTCTCCAGGCTTCAGCGAAAGCCTGCATTCGCCCCATAGGACGCACACACATTTCCCCTTCATTTTTGGAGGGGAAAAATTGCGTCCTATAGGGCGAAAAATACGGTAATTTTTAGAATGTATGGAATTCTTTTAGAATGGGAGGTTAAAGATGCCCATGATTACGTGGGCAGTGGACCTAGACAAAAATATTCAATTATCGGCATGGGAAAAATTATGAAATGAGATTCATGGCTTGTGACTCAATAAAGGAAAATTTTCTCAAGATGTTTATAGGTGGTATATAACACCTACCAAAATATACAAAATGTATAAAACAAAATCTAAAATGTGCTGGAGGTGTAATCAATCAGAGGGGACGCTACTTCATATGTGGTGGACCTGCAACAAAATTAAGAGCTTCTGGGACACAGTATATGAGGAGTATATGAGGAGTTTAAAAAATATTTAAACAAACTTTTGTAAAAAACACACAAACAAAACAAAACAGAAGCATTGGGCATAGTAGATTCAGACATCGCAAATGAAAATAAAAGAATATTCCTTTACACAACATCTGCAGCAAGAATACTAACTGCAAAAAAACTGGAAAAGTGAAACAGTACCAACAAAAAAAGAGTGGCAAGAGAGATTATTTGATTACCTTGAATTGGCAAAATTGATGGACAGTCTAAACAAAATTAGGGTACAGTTTAAACAAAAATTTCAAAAAGAGTGGGGAAAGTACAGAGATTATTTTTTAAAAAACAAACAAACAGTGCCCTCAAATTAAAACCTGGACTTGCTTCGAATAATTTTTGCAAAACAAAATATGGTTTACAAATACAACATATGGAGAAGGGTAGAAAAGACGAAATGAGAAAGAAACAAGTTTCAAATTTAAAATCAGACCTGCATTGAGGAGGAATGAAGTCTACTAAAATAGAATAAGAATTTATGATTGGCTAACATAAGTCTGCATGCAGATACAGTACTTGCAGATATATGGGTATATGTTTTTCATTTATTTTGTGTTTTCTTTTGTAGTTTGTTTCCAAGTGTCATGCGTGTATGTGCTGTAATAATGTTAATAAAAAGCATTTACCAAAAAGGGGGAGGGGGTGGAGAAGACCATGTATGCCATCTTGAATTCCTTAGAAGAAAGGTGGGATACAAATGTAATGATAAATGAAGTAATACTAAGACATGGAGACCCAGCCAGGTGTCTGCCTTACGATGCAGCTATGGGAGAAGGGGGCATTTGCAGGAGAGAATCAGCAGGCAGGATGGAGTATGCATCACTCTTCCTTGCACACCATTTCTGGAACACACTGTTTGTAAATTCTTTCCCCCAAGCAGACATAGAAGACCAAACCCAGCAAGGGGATCTTTTCAGGAGAGACTGAGTAAGGGAGAAATGGATGAAGCACCCCGCCCCACTCATAGCTCCCAATTCTTGCAACAAATTTCCACAGCTCCCATTAACTTGGCAGATGTCAGCCTGGGAATTGACTTGGAATTCCGCCTTAATTTGAACATTTTGATTGTATTTAGTTAAATGTATATGTCCCATCTTTTGCACTGATAAATCTCCAAAGGATCCAGCTTCAACCCGATAATAAAAACTGAGGCAAATGAGAACTTTCACTGTTACTCTTCAAACTTGTCTCTGCTGGAACAAAAACCCTGGAGTTGAGTTTTGCAGCCTTAATGAGGATTTCACCCTCCCTTTTGGAACTGGCTTTTGACAGAAAGTACATTCCTGGGAGCAGAAAATAGCTGGGCCTTGTGTTGATATGCAACAGTGACACCATATGGCAGAAAAGTAAATATAGGATGGAATTAGTTTACTGAGTATCAGTACTGTGTAGACCTTGGCTATAAAAGAAAGTGAACATAAATGCAGTGAACTTTCCTTTCTGGGGAGAGAGAGAGAGAGAGAGAGAGAGAGAGAGAGAGAAGGGTAAAATACTTGAGCAAACTGGAATTTTATATAGAAAGGGAATTGTTTCTCACAGGCTTATCTGAAAGGGGAAGGAGGAAGGTTGCAAAAGAGAATATCAGAAAAATATTTCCCATTATTATCAGTCTTCCTTCATGCTATACGACAGCAACAAAGCTCAAATGATTCTTTATCTCTTCCCATTATGTATAAACCAAATATCTTCAAACAAAGAAAGATCCATCTTACAGTCCCTTAAACACAAATTTGTAGTGAAGTAAGTATTACATACTAGCCTCCAGGACTTTTTATATAGGTTTTGCTGCAGCAATCTAACCAATTTAACTCAATGGAACTGAGTTTCTGAGTAGAAGTGTATAGGAAGAGAAGGCCTTACGGAGTTAAAGGGACCAGCTCAGTCTAAGCAGCTTCCTTTGTGCCTAACATTGCTGTAACTCAGCAGTGAGCATAGAAGCAAACTCCTAAGGGCCAAGGTCCCTTCGCTCACCCCTAAAATATTTCAGGGGGCTCCCCCCCCCCGTTGATGGAAATTGTCATTCAAATGGTGTGCATACACTGCACCTTGTGATTGATTATGCGAGGCAGGACTTACCTAGACTTACTCCTCCAGGTATTCAAGTTGGCACACCTGGCAGTAAGGCGGAACAATAACCAGTCAAGGTAAAGCAAGTGAAAAGAAACAGGTTGGTTTTTAACCCTTCCCTAAAGACCCATAAAATTGGGATCAGTCAGGGCATCGTTCCAAAGTCATGGAGTTCCAAAGTTGTGGAGCTACTATGGCAAATGGGTTTGATGATGATATGGGAAGAAAAAACAGCAAGTTATAATCAGATTCATTATCTACACCCCAAAGGAAAGAAATTGTTTAGAGAAGTCTAGAGCTTTTGGCATAAAATACTTTGGAGAAGAGTGGAACTTCCAGTGGTTTCTGGAAAAGGAAAGCCAATTGTTTGCTTGCAATTCAACATACAGGTGTGTCAAACTGCAGTCTCATTAACTGTGTTAGGAGTGTGTGTAAGTTTTTGCAGGGAGGACCCCGCAATATACCTGGTTTATTTATTTTTTCAAACTGCTGCTAGTTGGAAGGTAAAGATTACTACTTTAAACTATGCCTCTTCCAATTGAACAGATAATTAAAAGTAAATAAGTCGCAATGCCACAATCTGATGATACTTTAATTTGCAGTAGTCAGGGAACTAAAGCTGCACTTCCTGTTCAATGACATGTTGTGCCTTAACAGTCAGAACAAAGCCATCTACATTCTGATAGGAGATGGGGGAGCAACCAGCATGTCTTCCAAAAGAAAGTCATGGACTATGCTTCCCTCTTATATTTGCAATCATGTGCACATTGACTTGAAAGTAAACCTTACTGAGCTCCATGGGACTTAGTTTTGAAATAAATTCAAAGGGTGACTTTATTTTAGTCCTGCCGTCAAAGAACTGATGTAGGAAGGGGTGGTCCACGCAGGGTTGGACTAGACAGAGGAAGGTGCAGCTCCCCACTCAGCCACCCTGAGTTTCTCTCCCAGACTTGCCAGAGGGTGTTTTCCTTTTTGGAGGGTGGCCCTGAAAACAAAAGCCCTATGAGGAATTGTTGAAGGAGTTTGGTATGTCCAGCCTGAAGAAGAGGAGACTGAGAGGAGATATGATGGCCATCTTCAACTATTTCACATGGAAGATGGAGCAAGCTTGTTTTCTGCTGCTCCAGAGGGGACAACCCAAACCAATGGATTCAAATGACAAGAAGGAAATTCCGACTAACAGTAGGATAACTTCCTGCTGGTAGCAGCTGTTCAACCCTTGGAGGGTGGTAGGCTCTCCTTCATGGGAGGTTTTCAAGCAGAGGTCTGGCAGCCGTCTTTCAGGGATGCTTTGGTTGAGATTCTTGCATTACAGGGGTTTGGACTAGGTGACCCTCAGAGTCCCTCCCAACTCTACAAGTTACTCTCATTCTATGAATCTTCAGGTAAGGCTAAGAGAATCTCCCTGTCTGAAACCACTGAGGGTCAGTGTAGACAATGCAGTGCTAGATGGAGCCAAGGTCTACTCTGCATAAGTCAGCTTCCCATTTTCCCACTTTCACCAGGCTTATGCTGTTAGGGAGTTCATGGCAGAGAAGAGACTGAAACCAGGAACTTTGTCACTCACAGCTTGTTCTCAAAACTCCCTGCTACAGGAAACGCCAAGAGAATACATCAAATATTTGGATCACAGCATTTTAATACAGAAGAGACTAGATTGTTTCTTATAGGGAAAAAAGGACTGGCGCTTTATTTCATGGACAAAGACACACTCAGAAAACTGCATCTGGCCCAAAGCATTAATGAACAGCAATTAGTTTGTGGTTGAGAGCATGGAAGCCAAAGAAAGACTCTTACCTTAATTTTCTCGGGAGCACAATCACAAATCATGGTTGGTGACAATCTTGCTTCTCAGACCTAATTGGCTGATGGTTTAATTCATCAGGCCAGGCAGTTGACAATTCCACACATGATAATTTATGAAAGCAAACCAAGTGGGGTTGAGGGGGCAGGAAGCCTGCAATGCAACTTGAAGATATCTTGGAAGTTTAACCTCTGGGAAACCAAGAAGTATTAAGTTAAGCAAGAGGAAGGAAGCCTGCTGCTCTCCAGATATTGCTGCACTGCAGCTCCCATAATCCCTAACCATTGACCATGCTGGCCAGAGGAGGAGACTGGAAATGGGAGACCAGCTACATCTGGAGGGCCAAATGCATTACATAGTATTCTGTTACTAAATTCTACACAAAATAGATAATTCCCCTTCTACAAAACCATCTAGTTTCCCAGGAATATTTGTATTGTATTTCTGAGCATTGTGCTTTCATTGCTCAGACTTTCTTTCCCTCAGTTATAACAAACTCGATGATGATGTGTCAGCTGCTTTATACAAAAGGGGGGGGGGATCCAAAGCAACTTGATAAGCTAAAATACAAGAAATAAAAGCAAATTAAAACCAGAAAAACTTAGAACAATGAATAATACAAAATACATAAAATACCCACCCCGTGAGAAGATGAGCACCACCAAAGACCTGAGTCAACAAAAATGTCTTAGCCTGGCACCTAAAGACTGACAAATACCTATGGAACTATGTATTAACAGACACATTTAAATAGTGATGTGTCTACTCAGAAGTAGGCCCCGCTGCACAGTTAGAAATTTATATTTAAATACTATTTAAATGTATGTTTTGTGCAGATGTTTTCAAAACTGCAGGTTCACACAGAAATGGGACAGAGCAGATTTATGGGTGGAAGCCAGCAAATGTGGTGCGGAGGGTCACAGATAGATTCATTTGCCCACCCTTAATTCCAGGGCCTTGTTTAGTTGCAGTCTTCAAGGGCAATCCCATATAATGCACAGTGGTGCCTCGGGCTACAAACACTTTGGGTTACAGACTCTGCTAATCCAGAAGTAGTACCTCGGGTTAAGAACTTTACCTCAGGATGAGAACAGAAATCGCACATGGGCGGCGCGGCGGTAGCGGGAGGCCCCATTAGCTAAAGTGGTACCTCAGGTTAAGAACAATTTCAGGTTAAGAACGGAGCTCCAGATCAAATTAAGTTCTTAACCAGAGGTACCACTGTACTTTGCAGTAGTCCAAGCCAGAAGCCACAGATGGCCGTTGCTTAGTCTGCACCCTAACATCGTGATCTGTGTATCTGAATACAAATGGGCAGGTACGGTATGGAGCCATGGAGTGTGACAACCCACTTTCGACAAGGCAAATGAAAGGGCTTATGAGTAAATAACATGTCAGCCCCTAAAGAGAGTGAGAATTCACTCTTGGTTATGTTTTATGAGACAGTGACAGATCACCAGTCACATTTCACAACTGACTCTTTCCATTTTTCATGCCTGCTGGTTTCAGATTCAATTTGGTTGTCATGCTGGGATATGAATCAAAAGAACCCTGATCGCTACATCGTAAGCACATTTGCTGATGTGAAGGGAGGAGCTGGCCTTCATAGTATCAGGAAGGAAGGGAGGGAGGGAGGGAGGGAGGGAGGGAGGACCCAAAACCCACACTTCCAACTCTACAATTCTATGATTTGTGATTCCTCCAGGAAAATGCAAAGATCAGCTCCAGGAGGTGATGCTTGTGGGACTTGTTGAATCCTGTCACAGTCCTCGATGGCTACAGCTCTGCTTGGCACCACAGTTCAAGAAGGGCACTGACAAACTGGACCATGTCCAGAGGAGGGCAACCAAAATGGTCAAAGGCCTGGAAACGATGCCTTATGAGGAACGGCTAAGGGAGCTGGGCATGTTTAGCCTGGAGAAGAGGAGGTTAAGGGGTGATATGATAGCCATGTTCAAATATATAAAAGGATGTCACATAGAGGAGGGAGAAAGGTTGTTTTCTGCTGCTCCAGAGAAGTGGACACGGAGCAATGTTTCCAAACTACAAGAAAAAAGATTCCACCTAAACATTAGGAAGAACTTCCTGACAGTAAGAGCTGTTCGACAGTGGAATTTGCTGCCAAGGAGTGTGGTGGAGTCTCCTTCTTTGGAGGTCTTTAAGCAGATGCTTGACAACCATATGTCAGGAGTGCTCTGATGGTGTTTCCTGCTTGGCAGGGGGTTGGACTCGATGGCCCTTGTGGTCTCTTCCAACTCTATGATTCTATGATTCTATTCCTTGCTGAACAGCCTTGCAGTGCTGTGCTTTACAGCAGTCCTGGCACCTGGCACTAGTTGGAACAATTAAGGTCACGCCTTGTTAAACATGCAAATTGCAAACAAAATTAAAAAGGATCTCTCGCACTCTCTCTTTCAGCCTTTCACAAAACTGCTCATGTCCTCTGGCTCAGCCTAAGTAGTTGTTTAATAATAGATGGTTTTTGAAGCCTGCCGTCATTCCTGCAAGTGGACATGAGAAAGAGAGGTAGAGGGGAGAGAAAGAGTGACTATCACAGCTTCATCTGTCATACAGAAGCCCATAGGGAATCCATTCTGAATTTCTATATGCCTTGTCTGAATTAGGCTACACAAGTGACATGTAGACCTGTGATTCTTCTTAAGGATATCCTCCCCTCCCTTTAAATCAAAAAGCATTATGAGGCTGCAAAACGTAGAAGCCCAGCCAACCCCAAGCCCACCCCTACCCAACTGATTGAAGGCTGGGCTGGGGCGGACGGGGGCTCTGGGCTGGGGATTAGCCACCCCTGGTTTAAGACATGCCTTACCTTGAAGCATCAATTATTACCACAAAAGTAGATGTGAGAAGCTGCTGCTGGCAGAATTTTTCTTTTGATGGGCCAGTCATACCATGAGGCAAAATGAGGCAGTCACCTCCACGAAGGAGGATATCCCATCCCCAGAGTCCAAGTGGGATTCAACTGTCAGTCTGGTTGGCTTTTATAGTTGGAATGGAGGGAGGTGCCATCTTCTTGTCTTCCCCAAGCAGCAACATGTCTTAGGCTGCCTCCACTCTCTGCTCACGGATCCTCTTATTATAACCTTTGTCTGCTGGCCCTCCAAAGTGCACCAGCTCACAGCCTTCCCACTCCAGCTATTCCTATTGCACCAACATTGGACTCATTCTCTATTATTATCCTGTAAAGGAACTCAGAGTGGTGTTCATGGGGGTTTTGCCTCATAAAGACCCTGTGAGGCGCGTTCAGCTGAGAAATGCTGGCCCAAGGCCAATTTGGGGCCTTTAGGGGGAGAGATGTTTGAACCGGAGATATTCCATTTAGTATTCTTCACTGCCTCTCCATGTATGATTTCTGAGGACAAGAAAGGAATCGGAGGTTTCCAGTCCTAAGGAACAGGATCCACTGAAAAGCTAGACTTCCTTCTGAGTAAAATGTATTAAACAGTGCTGTAAAGCACAAGTCATTGTGTCAGGCATTTTAGTCCAGCAAATATATCCAGACAGAAAACTTCTTTCATTCCAAGGGCCACATTTCCTCATGGACAACTTTCTGGAGGCCACATGCCAGTGTAGGGTTGGGCCAAAGGTATAATAGAATCATAGAATCATAGAGTTGGAAGAGACCACAAGGGCCATCGAGTCCAACCCCCTGCCAAGCAGGAAACACCATCAGAGCACTCCTGACATATGGTTGTCAAGCATCTGCTTAAAGACCTCCAAAGAAGGAGACTCCACCACACTCCTTGGCAGCAAATTCCACAGTCGAACAGCTCTTACTGTCAGGAAGTTCTTCCTAATGTTTAGGTGGAATCTTCTTTCTTGTAGTTTGGAACCATTGCTCCGTGTCCGCTTCTCTGGAGCAGCAGAAAACAACCTTTCTCCCTCCTCTATGTGACATCCTTTTATATATTTGAACATGGCTATCATATCACCCCTTAACCTCCTCCTCTCCAGGCTAAACATGCCCAGCTCCCTTAGCTGTTCCTCATAAGGCATCGTTTCCAGGCCATTGACCATTTTGGTTGCCCTCCTCTGGACACGTTCCAGTTTGTCAGTGTCCTTCTTGAACTGTGGTGCCCAGAACTGGACACAGTACTCCAGGTGAGGTCTGACCAGAGCAGAATACAGTGGCACTATTACTTCCCTTGATCTAGATGCTATACTCCTATTGATGCAGCCCAGAATTGCATTGGCTTTTTTAGCTGCCGCGTCACACTGTTGGCTCATGTCAAGTTTGTGGTCAACCAAGACTCCTAGATCCTTTCCACATGTACTGCTCTCAAGCCAGGTGTCACCCATCTTGTATTTGTGCCTCTCATTTTTTTTGCCCAAGTGCAATACTTTACATTTCTCCCTGTTAAAATTCATCTTGTTTGTTTTGGCCCAGTTCTCTAATCTGTCAAGGTCGTTTTGAAGTGTGATCCTGTCCTCTGGGGTGTTAGCTACCCCTCCCAGTTTGGTGTCATCTGCAAATTTGATCAGGATGCCCTTGAGTCCATCATCCAAGTCGTTGATAAAGATGTTGAATAAGACCGGGCCCAAGACAGAACCCTGTGATAATAATGATTTAAAAAATATTATTTATACCCCACCCATCTGGCTGGTTTTTCCCAGCCACTCTGGGTGGCTTACAGCGTATGTAAAAACATAATAAAAACACCAAGTGTTAAGAACCTCCCACTACAGGACTGCCTTCAGATGTCTTCTAAAAGTTGTATAATTCTTTATTTCCTTGACATCTGAGAGTTCCACAGGGAGGGAGCCACTACCGAGAAGGCGCTCTGCATGGTTCCCTGTAACTTTGCTTCTCACATTGAGGGAAACATCATTGGAGGAGGACCTCAGTGTCCAGGCAGGACGATGGAGGTGGAAAAGCTCCTTCGGGCATACAAGGCTGGGGCCACTGGCTTTCAAGGTCAGCACCAACACTTTGAATTGTGCTCGGGAATGTCCTGGGACCCAGTGTAAATCCTTTAGGACCAGTGTTATATGGTCCCAGTCACCAGTCTAGCTGCTGCATTCTGGATTAGTTGTAGTTTCTTTGGGTCAGTTTCAAAGGTAGCCCCACATAGAGCACATTGCAGTAGACCAAGTGGGAGATAACCAGAGCATGCACCACTCTGGTGAGACACTCCGTGGGCAGGTAGGGTCTCAGTCTGTGTACCAGGTGGAGCTGGTAGACAGCTGCCCTGGACACAGAATTGACCTCCATGGACAGCTGTGAGTCCAAAATGACTCCCAGGCTGTGCACCTTGTCCTTCAGGGGCACAGTTACCCCATTCAGGACCAGGGAGTCCCCCACACACCCCTGCCTCCCTGTGCCCCAGAAATAATACTTCTGTCTTGTCGGAAGGAGGGCAATAGATGTGACTTCTACACACACACACCACCCTCTGTCCAAATAACCAAAAGGCATTTTCACAGTTCAAGAGCAGACACTAGGAGTGTCTTAATCAGGGTCAGGGAGGGGGTGATCCAGGGAGAGTCATGAGAGCCAGAGAGTCTTGAGGCCGCACGTCTGACCTATGCAGTTGAAAAATAAAAACAGTGAAACCCAAGGCACATATCCATAACTCAAAAATATTGTTTTTGGATTATATTTGTGTGAGAACCACACGACAGAAACGTTTTCACTCAGATTCTAAAATGTCCATAAATGTTTCCATATAAAGATTTTCTAAAGGAATGAGAATTTTTACCCAGTCATCTGGAAGGGTATGTTTAAAGTCTACGAGCCAAGTATAGTTCCCTTTTTATCCTTTATTTTTTTATTCTTGATGTAAATCTTCAACTCTCTCAGTTGGTTACTGTGAAAAAAGCAAGAAATTGAATCCAAAAACTGACAGCTAAGTCCAACACAATTCTGCTGGTGGAGGCAGGAGAATACTGCAACCATTTTAAAAGATGCATCTTGTACCAAATTTAAGAACATCTAGGGCAGATCTGAAACCAAACTAATAACTTTGCAACATGATTCACAGGCTGCAAAATATCTCTCTCTCTCTCTCTCTCTCTTTCTCTTTCTCTCTCTCTCTCTCTCTCTCTCTCACACACACACACACAGAGAGAGAGAGAGAGAGAGAGAGAGAGAGAGTGGCCGAGTTTGTTAATGCTTTAGGTGGCGGGTGACAAAGAAGGAGTCCTTCTAGGATCAGTATTGGGAGCTGTGCTTTTTAACTTGTTTGTGAGCAGTCTGGAGTCTGGGTGAGAAGTCAGGTGGTCAGGTTTGTTGATGATACTAAATGGTTCAGGGTTGTTAAAACAAAAAGGATTCTGCTCAGCTCCAAAAGGACTTCTCTAAATTAAGTGAATGGGAGGCAAAATGGCAGATGCAATTCAGCATAAGTGATGGATGTGGGGGCAAAAAACCCAATACTTTCACATATATGCTCAGGGTGTGTAAACTTTCTGTTATGACTTTGGGGTCATAGCAGAAAGCTCGATGAAGGTGTTGACCCACTTTGCGGCAGTTCTGAAAACAGCAAATTCCATGCTAGGAATCATTAGAAAAGGAATTGAACATAAAATTGCCACTGTCAGAATGGAATTATACAACTCTATAGTGAGACCACACTTGGAACATGATGTACAGAATATGATAGAGTTGGAAAAGGTTCAGAAAAGGGCAACCAAAATGTTTAAAGGGAGAAGATGGCAGCGCTCTGGAGGAAAGCGGGACACAACCCCATTAGGAAACTACTAAATTTGATAGAACACAGCAAAACAACCAAATCTCCACTGACAGTCATGTCTCTAGATATCCTTAAAGCCTTTGATTGTATGGAATGGAAATACTTAATAGAAGTATTAACCAGCATGAAATTCGGCCCTAACTTCCTAGATATCCTTAAACAAATTTACACTATGGATTCAGCAAAAATCAGAATCAATAATCAACTATGCAATAGAATGAAAGATCATTCTCCCCACTCTCTCCTCTCTTTCCCCCAACCGCATAATGCATATGATAACGGTATCTTATACTGAATGTAAACAAACTTTTTCAGACTCTGAATTGAAAGTGGAGACTCTATATGTAGTTTTCTTTGTTCCTTTGTTTGCTTGTTACATGAGAAAATCTTTAAGAAAAACTAATTTTTAAACGCCAAAATGTTTAAAGAGTTAGTGCAACCTCCCTTTGAGGTTGCAACATTTCAGGCATCTTGATTTGGGGAAAAAGTTGCTTAAGGGAAGACATGATAGAGGTGAGTTTATGCATGGTGTGGAGGAAGGAAATAGGGACCCCCCTCCCTTTCTCATAACACTGGAATCCATTGCCATCCAGGGAAGCTGAATGTTGAAAGACTTCGGAGAGACTAACTGGAGTTGTTATTCACACAGTGCACTGTTGGAACTATGTGAAGAAGTACCTTCTCTCATCTGTACTGAATCTTCCAATGGGGGTGCAAAAATTCTGCTGCTCCCCAGGATCTGCCACACGGGGCTGCTCCTTCACCATGCCCAACCGTAGGACTGGCCCTTCTCATGACTTCATGGAAGAGGCAGGATTCGAACTGTGCTGACATTATTAACCACAAAAGACAACTCACAGGATGGGATGTTTGTTCAATTTATTTCCCCCCACAATAATAAAAAATAAATTAGTCATACAAAAAAATATCAAACTTTTTCCCCATTGGAGAAAATGTATACAAATATGAAAAAGATGCTGTACAGAACTGGTTCAGGTGCATTGCTAGTGATATATTCCTGAACTAGTACTTAAGTATTTTTAAACTTATACATCTCCCACTTTTTCTTTAAAAAAATCCATTTGTAGAAGTGGATTATTAACCATGAATTAAAGAAAACATTAACTATTGATTTACAGTACAATACTTTTATATATGTCAGTGTGGTATAAAACTCTAGGCCAGAGACTGGTTAGTATTGCCAAAAGAGCTGGACAGAAATGTCAATGGCATATATAAATAAATCCACTTTTAGTCCCTTTTTGTAAAACAAATGAACAAACAAATTCATATTCTAAATAATAGAACTATTTTGATGCAGTGGCTTATTCCATATAGACACAGCTTAGAATACATTTTTTCCTATAAACATCTTGTATTTACAAATATAAAAAATAAGTTATAACAAAGTATATCCTTCCTTGTTTCAGACAGGCTGGGTTAGTTTCAGGTGTGTGGCGATCTGGGCAATTCTCCACTGCGTGGGCAGACCTGGCTGTGTTATGTATGTGCCTGTTGACTGAAGATGAGCCAACGCTCCGTCCTGCCTTGGCTCAGACTGGCCCAGAAAGAGCAGATCTTTTTTCTCCCCAAAGTCAGAAATGGCTCTGCTGGTCCCTGAGGAAATCTGAACTGATTTAGGATCTGGGTAGGCAGGATGGAGATGGGAGAGGGTGGGATTCTTCTTCCCCTCTGATTGAATCATAGCTGAACAAGAACCTGGGTTCATAACATTCTCCTTCTTTTTGAGGTGGGCATTGCAAGCCCCACAAGGCTAATATTTCCAGGCTAAGAAATACAAGTCTTGGTGCCATCTCTACCACCGACAACTTCTTTTGGCGTCTACACCAAAAGAGCAAAGCAGCTGTTAGGCTGCATCAGGGGTAATCAACACGGTGCCTCCAGATGTTGCTGGAGAACAATTCCCTTTGTCCCTCACTGTTGGCCAGGGTGGCTGAGGCTGATGGATGTTGAATTTCAACAGTCATCTGGTAGACACCACATTGACCTACAGCACACTGGTTCTGTCATGGGCATGTCTGAACATTGAATACAGACCTCTAAACACTCTTTCCCATCACTGCTAATAGGAAGAAATGAGTATTACTGAACAGCAGCAAAAGGAAGAGGGGTACGTCATGCACTTGAGCCGGGGTAGTCCACAAGGAGTGCCCTCCAGATGTTTTAGACTACAACTCCTATCAGCCACAGCCAATGCATGGCCAATGGACAGGGATAATGGGAGTTGGAGGCCACCATGTTGTTTACCCTTTTACTAGTATTACACATGAAATATGTAGGTTGCTCTAGCTGTGATGGCTTACAGTGGCCACATCACCAAAGAAAGGAATATAGATCAGAAAAAAGAATGTTTAAAACACATGCTTATTTACTACAGATCAGCTGGGGTACTCATGTGGGGAACATTCTTCAGGACTGTTGGGGTCTGGGTCCTTATGATACAACCTTTCCCTGCTCTTCAGTCCTAATGGTGTTTGTCTTTTAAGACGGCTAAGATAAAATGAATGATGAGTCAAATGTTGGGTGGGTGGCCAGCTAAATGAAGCTCGAAAGACTAGGAAGGAAGGACAATACAACTTCCAGTCAAGTCAGATTTTGCGCACAGAGTGGAGAATGCACTATCTTGTCCTTTGCCTCAGGCAACAAAATGGATTAGAACACTCTTGAGAAGCAATGACAAAATGGCTGCCATGTGGGGATAGGGGTGGAATAACACAGAATTCCTGGCACTTCCAAAAGAGCAGAAAATGAGTTGGGGCCACAACATGGCCCCTGATCAGTGAGAAAAAGGCACCTGCTTCACTGTTCTCACATGCAAAGAGAAGTTCTTAGTGATTCTCCTGGGTGGAGAATGGATTGGAAGAGGATGGGTGTCCATTGCTAGCATCCAATGAAATGTGGGTATGGTTGGGGGGGGGGGGTTGGGGGGGCAGGCTCAATGCAGGACAGGCTGAGTCAATGCAAACAGGTACTGACTATGAAGAATGAACATTTTCTCATGCAATGTGGATTTTTGAGAGGATATATACTGAGACCTTTTGCAGGCACCATAGGAGGTATTGGCCAGCACACTGCTGCCTGTGGGCACTGTGTTGGTGACCCCTGACTCAAAAGGAGGCCACCTGAGGTGCAGAGCATTAAAAGTAAATGCACAGGTTGAATGTCATCAAATGCATCATCCCAAAAGACGAGACAAATTTGTATAATAACTTTATATGCTGATTTATCTGTATGTATAGATGCAGATTTAGAAACAATTACTATAATTTAAATAGAAACACAATACATCCCATCATACTAGGGACAGTGACCAGGGGGCCTGTGTGTTTGCTTAGTCACCTGACTGGGTGTCGATGGGCAACTTGGATGCCCCATGTGCTCTCCCTTCTGATGGCCATCGTTAAACCGGATTTCAAACAGAGGCTGGTCCTCTGAAAAGCAGAGAATGTGGCCACCTTAGCTGCCGGCCAGAGAAGGCAATGGATGTGCTGGGTGGAGAAAGAGTCTGACCAGGTATAAGGCAGCTTTCTGAGTTTATTTTTAAGTGATCACAGGACAGATTAATTGTAGTGGAGGGAGACCGTCTAGTAATCGCTGCCATCATGAAATTGGTCGGGTGCATCCTTTTTGACTTTGCCACACATCAAGATAGCCAGTATTCAACAACTATTGGCATTTGCCAACACCGACAAAGAAAGCGACACAAAGGTAGGCTGCTGTGTTCATCCATGGGGCAGGGGACCCTGAACAAGGACAGCAACATAATCACCATTATTGGGACCAGCAGTGTGTATGTGTCACAAACAATGAGCTAGCCTTCAAATTTCAGAGCTTTCCTCAGGAATGATGTAAATTACTAAAAAGAAAGGGGAAGTGGTTGAAGAGAGAGAAATATGTATGTTGCGCTTATAGCATTGTGGGCTGGATCCTTTGAGGGAATTGGGGCAGCACTGCCCGTCTGCCCTTTATGCAATGCTGTGGTTTTGGGAATGTTTTAATTTATTTATTTATTACAAAAAGGGCCTGACTGATTATATGTAATTTTATATGCAAAATTATGTGCAAAATTTTAAAATACATGTATTATACATATAAAAGTGTCAAGCCCCAATGTGGCACTTTATTACTGCAGCATAATTTTATAAGCACTAATACAAAAGTATTTCTGTATAGTTATATGCATTCTTGTATGTATCTGTTTGAGAGCTGGTTGCTTTGGGAAACCTGGAGCATATATGTATAGAAAATCATACATATAATAATGCATATAATCATTTATTAGAATAATGAACATGATGTGTGAGCATAGCTCATTTTTAAAGCAGAACTGGGTTTTTTTTTAAGAAAATGCCATCCCTGGTTTCATCCTGGTGGGAATCATTTATTACCAAGCAGGAACAAGAAGCTCTGCCTTGATACTAGCAAAGTTTCCAACATTTTTATTAGGTGTCATAGAAGTATTATGTAAAGGAAAATGGTCCTGAGGAAGAGTTTGATGCCAGTCAAGCTCAATGTTCTGGGATTTTCTCAGTACAGTCCTATGCATTAGAAGTAAGTTCTGCTGAGTTCAACAGGGCTTCCTTCCAGGCACAGGACTGCTGCCTTCATTGACCCCTACTGTCCCTGCATGGATTATTAGTTGACTCTGCCTGAGACAGTTCCTTACATCTCCCAAGATGGGCTTTTGCTTGGCTGTGCTTAATGATGTTTGGAAAAACCCAGTTTTACAGTGTACATTTCCAAAAGGGTTCCTATACAGTGTGCTAGTGATATCACAGAAGCATGCACACCCTCAAGGGGTGTGCCAGTATGGGAAACCTCTCTTTTTAAAAGGTAGACTCTGTTTCAGTCCAAGCAGCCACAAATGACTGGGCAGAAGTCCAGCGATGCCAGCGATGGAGCCGTGGTTATCTGCGCCCCAGAAACCCAGACTGCCTGTTGGCCACTCTCAAGCACGAAGCGCAACACGCTGTTTTGTAATATGTGTAGACACACAGCCGGGCTTGCACGACAACGTTGCAGTTGTAATATTTGTCTTTGCAGTTTTCATCTGGAAAGGACAAAATAATTCCTTAAACAGGCAATGGCTAAGGGGTTAGCTTGTGCCACAGGAACTTGTGCACTGACTGAGACCAGCAGGGAAGTCTCTGCTCCAGGTCCTGGATCATCCGCATGATGGCATGAGCTCCTTTCAATAATAGCACCTCAATCAGTCTTCACCAACCCAGTGCCTTTCAGATGCTTTGGACTTCACAGTGGCCATGAAGTTTAGTATGAAATTCTCACAGTAAACACATTTTCTATATGCAGTTTTGATTAATTTTAGAAAGCAATTGTCCTTGACGTAATGCATTTTTGTATGGTTTTTGCATCAATCGACCACTTCAATTGGCAGAACTGGCACTACTGCAGGGCCCACATAATGCCCATTCTGTATTGGTAAGAACTCGGTTGTTTAGTGTGGCAGCACCTGCCCTTTGGGACTCCCTGTCTAGGAAGAGCAAGCAGAAGCCTCCACTATCTTCTTTTGTGCACCTGGAGAAAACAAGCATTCTTTTTTTAGGCAACCCTTCCCAGGTACTTAGATATGCCAGTGTGAATTATTCTAATCTGTTTTAGCATTTTAAGTCTTCCTATAGGCCTGGGTAGCTCAGTTGACTAGAGTCTGGTGCTGATAATGACAAGGTTGCAGGTTCAGTCCCCATGAGGGACAGCTGCCTATTGCTGCACTGCAGGAGGTTGGACCAGATGACCCTGGGGTCCCATCTACCTTGACAATTCTATGATTCTGTATGTTTGGCTCCAATTTTTTCTTGATTTTCTTATTTTTACCTTTTTCTTAGCTGCTTTGAGGGTCTTTTAAAAAATATTGAAGCAGTGTATAAATTTTATTAAATAAATAAATAAATAAATAAATAAATAAATGATGAATCTGTTTATTTTATATTATTTTATAAAATTTATATACTGCCTGCTTGTAAGAAGAAAACCTCAAAGCAGTTATTGTTTATTTCATGGGGATGTAAGGTATTGGGCAATGTTGCAGTGAAGGCAAAACCCTTGGATCTCCTCAGATGAAATTCCAGCCCATCAGGGTCTCCTGCTTATGGGAGAGCAAAATTAGTGTCTAAGTGTCTATCTGCGCCTTGTTAAGTTGACCCTAGAAAAGTTGTTTCATTTTATTCTTGAAAGCAGAGCAGATCTGCTTCCAAGTTTTGGATTATGTTTGACATTCAATGGGGTGCAAGTTTCTTCCTGCAAAGCTGCAGTTTAAGCTGATCTGTAGGATTAAGGCTTTTTTTTTTTTAACCGTAGATGTTAAAATCAAATTTTGTTTCTAAAACTCTTCAGGGAAAGTAGAAGTCTAGATGAGCATTTAACATTCACGGTGCTGCTTGGTGGTTTGTGTATGTTGGAGTTTGTTCTTCTTCCTGCACCTAGCTTTGCTTAAATAATACATTTCCCCAAACCACACGGCTTAAATAATACATACACCCAATCACTTTTGTTCAAAGTCAAGTACAAATCAATTTCATTTTCATGATACCTAAACACAAGGTAGCAGGCCATTGTGTTTTACTGGCAGGCACTGTAGCGAAGCGTTAATTGCTCAGCAAAACCCAGCTGTTTGAAGTGGAAGAGAAATTGCAAAAACAGTGGCAATTATTATTCATAGAAATTCTACACTGTTGTAGATGCAAATCTTGAATTTGAACCATAGTCCTGGAATGTTGTACACGGGGAACCTCTTTAGTGACTTCAGCTTTGAAAAGCTGACAGAAGAATGGGGGAATTCAAATTCCTATTTGACAATTATTTTTCTCCCATTTTCTGAGGAGTTGGATCAGAAGTGGGGAGAACAAGACGGAGGACTCTGGGAGGGAGGAGGTTCCAAGAACGAAATCAAAGGAGAATGAGAAGGTTCATCATCTGTGCTCTTCCAGATATTTTAGGAATCCAGTTCCCATCATTCTCTTTGTCTACATCAAGGGTAGCCAATGTGGTATCATCCAGATGCTGCAGAACACACATCCCACCGTCTCTGATCATGGTGGTCAATGGGCGTTGAATACCACAACATCTGAAAAGCACATTACCTCCCCCCCCCCCCAATGTAACAGCATACAGGTTGCTGGTGGAATCTTTTAGAGACTTCCTGGGCACTCAAATGTTGTGTGTGCCAATAAAAAGACTAAATCCCAAATGAAAAACCAATATACCTTTCAAAAGAAACTTGCTTATTTTGGTCTTGTTAAAAAGAAAAACATACACACACCCAAACTATTACATTTTGTTAAAATCTGACCTTATTGGCTTGCCTCAGTAGGCACAGTGGGTCAGTTTCATTTTTCCTCCACTAGATGGAGTTCCACAATTAGAATAATGGCAACATTACCCTACCTATTTCGGGTATGCAGTCTTGAGTGTTGCATTGCTCCTTCTCTTCAGGTTTAAGCTGGGAGTCACATCTGCTGCTGGGCGTCATTTCATCAGAGAGACATCGCACCTCTCGGACACGGAAGCCGCCTTCGCAGGACTTTGAGCACTGCAACCCATTTAAAATAAATAAGTAAATGCTCTGGCAAAGTATGAAATTAAGAAAGCAAGCCACACTCACAGTGCAGCCCTGTGTATGTTTACTCAGAAGTAACCCTCACTACGTGGGACGCAGGTGGCGCTGTGGGTTAAAGCCTCAGCGCCTAGGACTTGCCGATCGAAAGGTCGGCGGTTCGAATCCCTGCGGCGGGGTGCGCTCCCGCTGCTCGGTCCCAGCGCCTGCCAACCTAGCAGTTCGAAAGCACCTCCGGGTGCAAGTAGATAAATAGGGACCGCTTACCAGCGGGAAGGTAAACGGCGTTTCCGTGTGCGGCTCTGGCTCACCAGAGCAGCGATGTCACGCTGGCCACGTGACCCGGAAGTGTCTCCGGACAGCGCTGGCCCCTGGCCTCTTAAGTGAGATGGGCGCACAACCCCAGAGTCTGTCAAGACTGGCCCGTACAGGCAGGGGTACCTTTACCCTTTACCTTTAACCCTCACTACAATCCACCACACTGTGACCAGTACCAACATTACTCAGTCATTTTGGGAATTTCCACAGATCAGGAGTGGCATGCCAGGTGTTGGCCCAGGATCAGCCCCAAATCAAAAGACCAACAGAACATCAACTGTGTCATTTTGCAGCTTCTAGTTTATTGCTTTCTCAGAATGCTGTTCTCTTGCCTTAAAACAAGAGTGGTAAGAGTAATTTGCCCTTCTGTGTTGCCATGAAAATCTATCCAGGAAGCAAAGCACTCAAAGTAGGAGAGGGGGCAGAGCTGGGACAGCCAAAGCAATTTCCTCACTTAGCAGTCTGAAGCAATTTGGGATCATATTGTTTTCAAGGACTCTGGGAGGGAGGAGGTTCCAAGAATGAAATCAAAGGAGAACAAGAAGGTTCATCACACACACAGCCCTCTGAAGACACCCAAGTAAGAAGGAGTTCTTCACAAACCACTTGATGTCCACTAGACCTATTTTTATCTCAGTTGAAGGAGATACAGGAATGTTTTTAGTTGTGCAGAAGAGACAGGTTTTCCTGTCAGCAGGGTGACTGTCGAGAACCTTTATACTGTATGCTTCTTTCCTTGTAACATTTACAGCCCACCTTTCTTCCAAGGAACCAAAGGTGGCAGGTGTGGCTCCTGATCCTCCCTTTTGTATCCCCACAGCCACCTAACCCAAAGATACCCAGTGACTGAGCAGGGTTTGCAGTCCTGATGCCCCAGGTGTCCAACACTCTAACTTGGGGGGGGGGGGCGACCTCCAGTCATGCAGTCAATTGTGGTCCTCCAAGCTTCTCCATCTGACTCTCCTCAGGTCACGCACACTACCAAGTCACACCATCTCTCCCCGAGGCCACACCTCTCAGCAGCTTTACTCCGTACCCTCCTTAAGTGTTTTTGCTAAGTTGGGATTTGCCCTTGCTTGCCTGGATGGAGGATAGAGCGCTCTCTCTCTCTCTCTCTCTCTCTCTCTCTCTCTCTCTCTGTTTTCTTTCTAGGAACTAGCCTACATGTCAAAGGTAAAATTCATATTAATTGTTCTTCTCACTTTTGCCTCTGGCCCCACCCACCACCACCAAATGGCCCCTGGGATGCTCTCCAGAAGAGAATGCGGCCCTCAGTTTGAAAAGGGTTCCCTCCTTCTGCTCTGATGTTCTGGGAGTGTTGGCAAGGGCATGAGGTCTAGAAACTTATTAGTGGGAAATGGCGGCTGCATGCAGCTACCTAGGCGAACAGGATGCTGATGACCAGCCAGTTGGGTTCCTTGCTGAAGATGCTTTCATCAGCGCCTTGGAAGCAGACTAAACAGACAATTCCTTACTTGCATTCCTGCAGTGTTAAATGTCACTGCACAGATTACTTCTTTAAGTCAAGTCCTCAAAAGGAAAAACTTGGAAGGTGTCAGGTCTGGTAGCCTGGAGGCAGGCAGATGGTTGAGCAGAGAGGAGAGGGAAGCTGTTCAACAAGGAATCAAGCGGGAAGGCAGACGATGAGCAACTCTTCATGACACAGCTGAGTGACAGAGCACCTGCCTTGCATGCAGAAGGTCCCAGGTTCAATCTCCAGCACCTCCAGGTAGGGCTGCAAAAAACCCCTTGTTTGAAACACTAGTCACTGCCAGTCAGTGCTGACATTAGTGAGCTAGATAAAGATTCCTCTGTTCAGTTTGACCAGCCACTTTCAAGGTCTGTGTGGGAGCTCCTTGGAGGACTAGAAGCTGCACTCCACCAGCTATCATGTCACCTCTCCCTGGCTCCAAACCCTGCATCCTTTCCTCACGGGGGAGCCCCTCCACCCCCCCCCCCGCTGCTAGTTGTGGGCTTCGCACACACCTCTGGTTGGCCACTAGGAGAAGAGGAGGCTGGACTAGGAGGGCCTTTGGCTCTGCTTAACCTCTCCAGGGCTGGCCATAGGAACAGACTTCAGCTGAGCATTAGTGTTTTGGGCAGAGGAATCAACCAAACACAGCCGAGTACTTACCGTGCTCCATTCGGTGCTAAACCATTTAGCGCCGCAAGGCTTGAGGTAGCAGGTCTGCTGGCTGGGAGGTGTCTCCAGAAATGAGCACTCCTCAGGGCTCAGCATGTCAAAGCTGCTTTCCGTTTTTCGGATACAAATCACTTCTCTCTGCTGAGTTCCACGGCCACATTCAATGGAGCACTATACATAAGCAAACAGAAAACAGAGGTGGAGATGCATACTCATATGTTTACTTCATAAACTTTAGACTGTCTTTTTATTGATTGCTTAATTATAATTTTTTTTATAAATAGTCACATTTTTCTATTCTGTTTGGAAACCACTCTGAGGTTTCCTGCAACCAAGTGGTTTATAAGTTTTATGAAGCAAAGAGGAGGTTTACAGACAGAATAAAATAATAAGGTTATCAGTAAAAGCAGATAAAAACAAATCTTTAACAAGTTCTAAAGGTAAATTCAGCAATAAACTAAAAACAGATTAGACGATACATCAACACTCTACATGTCTGGAGGGGCTCGTCTACACAAAACTGTCTTCAGCAGGCGCTGGAAAGAGTGCAGTGAAGGCCCTGCCTGGCGTGAAGAGGCTCCGTGTCCCAGAGTGCAGGTGCTGCTAAACGTCAAAGATCCATTTCTTACAGATGTTGAACAGGTATTATGGGGCACCTGGAACAGGGCCAGTGCCATTGATCAAAGTGGTTGAGTGGGCATATATGGCATAAGAGGTATTCTTGCAGGAAAACTGGTCCCAAGTTGTTGATGACTTTATATATATATATATATAATGGGCAACCAGTGAAGATCTCTGAGCACAGGTATTATATATGCCAGCAATCGTGTTGCAGTATTCTGCACTAACCACAGATTCAGGATAAGTGCAAGGGAAGCCCCACAAAGAGTGTATTGCAGTAAATGTAATGGAGGTAGCTTATATAAAAGGTCCCACCCCCACCCCACCCCGTCTCAGTTGGCTGCTTACCGTTTTAAATACGCAAATTTTATGAATTAAGATATTTCACCGAATCTCCATAAGTGAACTAGCTTTTCTCCCCACCCCCTCAATAAAGAGAGCAGAAAATATAACCCTTTTTTCACCATCAATATTTTTGCAGCCGTTAGCAAATTCTAAACAGAACTCAGAACTTTTAGAAGACATCTGAAGGCAGCCCTGTATCAGGAAGTGTTTTATGTTGGACATTGCATTATGTTTTTATATGTGTGGCAGATGGGTGGGGTATTATTATTATTATTATTTATTATAGTGGTATAATAAATAAATTTTTGTTTGTTCCTGTGTGTTCCTGTGTGTGTGTGTGTGTGTGTGTGTGAGAGAGAGAGAGAGAGAGAGAGAGAGAGAGAGAGCGCAACAGCTGGCCTTTGGTATTTACACTTGGCCTGTTATATTTGTCACATCTTTGTTTTTTGTTTTTTTAAATAATATTTATTACTTTTAAACACTACCAAAAAAAGGAGAAAGAGAAAAGAAGAAAAAAGAAAACAATACAATACAATGTATAAACATTACACAACGCAACACTAACACAATAAACTAAATAAAGCCAAACAAAAACAATTTAAAACACACATCATACAATTTCAATGTCATATCTTTCATTTACTTGTTTCCACGACCTCCTCACACCTCCCTTTTTGTATTCCACTTCTGTTAATTGTTTCAGCAATTCCTTTCCATCTTTCTCTGTTTTTTGTCCTATATTTATCTTAACATATTCTAACCTTATTTTTCCCTAATACTCTAATAATCTATCTATACTTAATTCCTTATAACATTTCTACTAAAGCCATATAACTTCATTCCAACATTTTTCCAACATTCGTCAATTTTACAATATTTCTATAAATAGTCTTTAAACTTTTTCCAATCTTCTTCCACCGTCTCTTCTCCCTGGTCTCGGATTCTGCCAGTCATTTCCGCCAATTCCATATAGTCCATCAACCTGGTGATCTTCTGTCCGAGGCTCTTCACTCTTTTCCAAGTCCCTTCTGCAAGTCTTCTTCGTGCTTATACAGGAACTTTGCTTTGTCTTCTACTGATCTTATTTTTATTTTCCTTCCTTTGAGGCTGAAGAGTAGATCTCGGGGAAACTCCCTCCTAAAGATGATTTTATTCCTTCTCGACAGGGCAACCAAATCTCCATAGTTAGACCTAAGATCCAAAAGGTATTTCGGGACGTCTTTCAAAATTTCCACTATTGACTGTTGTTCTTCTAAGTTCTTCTGGTAGTTCCAACAGTCTCTTATTTTGTTCTTCTCTTTTTTCCCTCCTCTTCCAAGTCTGAAGGCCCTCACAATTTTAGTCTCTTCTTGACCCAAGTCCAGGTCCCAAGAAACAGCAAATTCCTGTGTGAGGAAGTCCATCAAATCCAGTTCAGGCAGGGCTCTGATCCTCAAAATCTGTTTTTCTTTAGATTCAATCATGACAGGCATCAACTTATGATCATCAAGTTGCATCTGTGAGGCTGGGACTCTTTCTCTCTCCAATTGTGTTACTTTAGATTTAATGGCAACAGCTTTCTCCCTAGCCTTCTCCGCAGTTTGCCATGTCAAAGTAGATTCCTGTGTCAATTTCTGGATAGTTTCTGTATTGATGTTCACCTTTTGTCCCAAATTATTTATACTTTCTATATTTAAATCCAGCTTCTTGTGAAGCTGTTCCAGTGAGTCATTTATCTTACATAATGCAGCCACTAAGGCCTCTTCTGTCAACATTCTTGACCGATTCAAGGTCAGTCCCAGAATATCACAGTTTTTTATCTTACAGCTGGAAATTCCCCCAGCTCAGCTCTTATAACAGTTTCAAAGGCTTCCTCTAGAGGGAAACAGTTTCTATTTGTATTAGTCCTTTTAAACACAGTTCAAACAATAAAGTTAGTTTCAATTTTCAGTTACTTTTACTCCTTTTTAAGAGCAGATGGAGAGAATGGAAACAATGTATCTCCCTTATTTAGCTAGCTGTCAGCGAACGTTCTATTCACTATCAATGAACAATCCAGTCTTACTAGCAGCCCGTTTCCAGGTTTGGAGCGGTGGTATTTTAACTTTCTTCGCTCTCTCCTGCAGGCACACACAATCCAAAACTTCCCCCCTCTTCTCCTGCTTCCAAGGGGGGTTTGATGTTTTCTACCGATGGAAATTTAGTCCTTTACAGTAGTCCTTTCCAATACTTTAGCTTACAGTCTCTTTGCTTCAGTCTATTTACAAAAGGGGAAGGCGGATTTCCTGTTTTGGACCTCCCCGTTTCGGTGCCAAATTAAGACATTTAAAAATCCAATTCTCCGCTCTACTCACGGGTAGTTGCTTTAAAATCAAATTGTCCACAGGAAAAAGTCAGCGCTCTCCGGCAACAGCTATGCGGCTTCGCTCTGTGGAAGAAGCAGTCAATTTGAAGCACCGCCCCACTCACCCCACATCGCTCCGGATTCCCGAAACCAGGTTTCCCTGCGAGTGGGGGAGGCACAAAAGGTGCCAGCCGAATCCCACGTTCACAGGCTTCACTCGCCTGTGATTTTTAGTGGGTCTCCGCCTTCGCCATGGCGGCCAGACCCAGATTTCCACGAGGCAAATTCTTCCCAATCAGAGGAATTCCGCCATTACCGGAGGCGCCAACCCAGAAGTTCCTATATTTGTTACATCTTTGTTCCCAGAGACAGATAATGCTGCAATCATTTTACTTGAATCAGAAAGATTAATATTATTAGTTCTTTGCTGGCAGAGCTCTGAGGAAAGCCCTGAAATGGGGCATTCTGAGTGTGGGTGGGGGCTGAGGCAGCCAGGGATCCACTGGATCCCAAGCTGGGCTCACTGCCATCAGGCAATGGCATTGGGCCTTCTCCAGGCCTGACTGCTGTGCCAGGCTTGAATTTCCCTGCCACCCTCACCTTTTGCTGTGGCCACTGTGAGCTCTGCCCCTCAGCAAAGTCCCACCGGCAGCGGTTGGGGCTGCTGGATTGCAGTCTAACTAAATTAGGCCTGGGGGGTAGGGGGTGTCCCGGGAGTCTCCTCAATGGTGCACTGTTCTCCTGAGAAAGTGGTGCATTTATTGGAGGTGAGGAATGGTGAAACGGACCCTGTTGGGCTTAACTTTTTTGTTCTGCCTCCAGCATTTGAGGTGAGAATTCAGCTTGGCTTGCTCCCCACCCCCCTTTCCCATTCTGTTTGATATGGGGGAAGTTACATGCCACCAGGGTTTCCTTTTCATCTCCATAGCCTGCTCCTGAGGGTGGGGGCTTGGGCCCAGTTCAGAAACAACTTTTGGCCCAGGTAGCCCTTGACTGAATCTTTAAAGGTTAAATACACAATACAGTACCTGGCACTTTTTGGAAAAGGTCTTCAGGAGAGAAATCCAGTGCTATATTGGTTTCCATGTCACTTGAAAAAGGCTTTAAAAATACCAAAACACGCTTAGCACAATTTACTTAAAAAAAAGAAGAAGAAGAAGAAAAGGGGGGAGCCTTGTTTTTACTTCTGGTAGATATTAAAAGCACAGGATGCTTAACCAGCCCCAAGTAATCACTTTTAAATTGGCCCAGGGACACTTCAAATGCCTGGAAGCCCCTCAAACAGAAGAGAGCAAAAACTTGACCGCTGCTTCCCAAGAGGGGAGGACTATATGGCTAAGAGGCATGTCTTCACCCAGGCCTTTGATACCTGAGATGTGTGTTTGCAGGAACCACCATGTTCCTGTGAATGTCGAGACTTCTGAACTGTTTTTTACTTCAATTCTTTCCTGCCAGGCCTTTGGCTTTGAATTATCTATGGCCTCCTTTGGTGGGTGGGATGTTCTAATCCTCCTCCCCCCTCCCCTCCCCCTCCTATTACTACTACTACTACTATATACTACCTCCCCTTCACCCTAACGTGCCAGGGCAAGTTATAACATGTGAAACAACATTAAAGTATTGTCTTAAATTAACATGAAAATTAAGATCTTTCTTGGATCAGATGAATGGTCCATGTAGTCCCACATCTTGTCCTCACAGTGGTTGACTAGGTAAAGCCCACAAGCGATACATGAGCGCAATTGCTCTTTCCTACTTGAGATCCCCAACAGGCATTCAAATACATGCTGCCCTTGATCACTTTACCCCCCTCCATTCATTTGTCTAATCCCCGTTTAAAGCCTCCCAGACTGGTGGTCTCCACCCCCCCCCATCCTTTAACTATGGTGCAAAACAGGGTTTCCTTTTCTCTGTCTGGAATCTCCCAGAATTCAGAGGTTGCCCAAATTTCCTTGAAACATCATTTTCAATAGAAATTTGGGTGGCCGCTCTAGATGGCAGATATGAAGCATAGAAATGATGGAATAACTTTTTAGCACGCATGTTTGGAAACTGCCAGAGGTTCATAATGAAACCGATTTGGAAGAGACACTGATAATCTGCTCTAAACATGACTACAAATCAGACGATCTGAATGGTGCAACCACCATTTTCACCACAAATCAATCTTCAACAGATATTTATTTTTTTACACTATATTATATATTGTAGCTGACCAGTGGAGAATTAAAATATTATGGGTTTTAAAATGTCCGTGGCTGCATATTCCTGAAGAATTTATTACTTTAGAGAAATAAATTAGAAGCCTGAAGCAATATGGTAGATTTATGGATAAACTCTCTGTGGGTGCTCCGGAGTTCAAGACATAATTCCTGTTAACAGCATTGTAAATTGCTGGTCCCAGAGGCAATCAACTCTTGGGATGCCAGTTTACATAACAGAACCTTGGAGCTGGTCCACCATTCAAAGGTCTATGCTGGGATGGGGGAAGATGTCTATGCAAGAAGAACAAGGAATGGGTGCTTTTCCAGGACTATTAAGCAGATGCACTCTAACAGTGCCCCAATATGAAACAAAGCTGTAAGATGCTGGTTGTAAATGTTTGAGAGGGGCTTTCAAGTTGCATCAGCTTTTGTCCTGAGAGAGAGAGAGAGAGAGAGAGAGAGAGAGAGAGAGAGTCTGAGTGTGTTGAGCGAATGCTGCATTTCATTATGATTCCATAGCTTGGAATTCTGTGAAATTCTCGGCTGGCATTTTTATTACTTTAAGTTGCTTTTGTTTACATAGCTCACCACTAATCTAATTTAGATCTTTTTCCAACAATATGTGTTAAGAGAGGGGGCAGAGGGCATGGAGGATTAAAAAGGGGGCCAGTTCTATTGCAGAAAGCCTTGAAGTCCTAAAAGCTTTATCGTGCATTTTGTGAGACTAAGCAGTTTATTGGCATGATCAGCCATATCAGGGAGTCAATTATGAAAAAACGATAGAATTCTGATCATCAAAGTCAGAGATATAGGCCAGCGGTCAGCAAACTTTTTCAGCAGGGGGCTGGTCCACTGTCCCTCAGACATTGGGGGGGGGGGGCAGGACTATATTTTTTGGGAGGGGGAAATGAACGAATTCCTATGCCCCACAAATAACCCAGAGTTGCATTTTAAATAAAAGAACACGTTCTACTCATGTAAAAAACATGCTGATTCCTGGACCGTCCACAGGCCAGATTTAGAAGACGACTGGGCCAGATCCGACCCGCGGGCCTTAGTTTGCCTACCCATGATATAGGCCTTTCCAGTGCTGAGGCTAAACCAAACTCCACTGAGAGTAATGGCTTGTCCACACCAGAGTTTGCATTCCCATTTAATTTGTGTAGTTGTAAAGGTGGTGTCTCCCCTTCGCATCAACACCCCGGCACAGTCGGCTTGATATTTACAGTCTTTATTACATATGTACAAGAAACAGCTACAGTTCAGGATTATGCATCCGAACCCATTGAGTCAGATTCGGGGAGTGGCTTCCTTCAATTCCCACACCAACAAAGTAGGTGTGGGAATTGCGTGAGACATCTTTGATCCTTAGTTTATTTCCCTCCTTGTCTGCGCTGATTTGAAAGCCCCCTCCCTTCCAGAGTCTGAGCTCCCTTCCAGAGCCTCTGGGTGGTTGAAGGGCTCTGCAGCATCCCCAAGCCCCTGCTGTCTCTTCTGTCACTTGCTCCTCCAAATTCTCCCTGACAGTAGTCCACATGATGTGACCCTCAAACCACATCAATCTCAATCCTTTCCCCTTGTAAATTTGGTTTTACCTGATAAAGGGATAATCCAATAAATTGGAGAAAATTAGGCTCAAAACTGCTTTCCTTGGGGGTTGCAGACTATTTGTTTTAGCGTTTTGGGGTGGGTGGATCCACTGTCACTTTCTGCTACTCCTCTTCCCTTGCCCACTAACTCATTACCTGAATTTCTTTATCACTTTTGCTTGTAACTATTTCTGGTGTGCTTCAGGAATTCCCTGGTTCTTTCATCTTTCAGATTTGCACAAAACCAGAAAACTGCCCAAGCAATTACCATTAGACATTTCTACAGTAGATATATTGAGCAGCAATCTGAAAAATGTGTGCTGAGAATTTAGTTGCTTTCATTTTCTTTTCCAGTGTGCTAGTAAGGGTGAGTCAGGAGCTTAGCCACACACATATATCCTTTTGACCTCTCAGATTTGCACAAAACCAGAAAACTGCACAAACAGATTTACGATTACTTGACATTGTGTTTTGCACAGTTCTTTGGCGGGTTTTTAAACCCCCAACAAGGCATGCCCTATCAGTACTTAACTGCCATAATAGAATCAACAAATTAGAATGCAGGGACATACACAAAAGCATAGTCCTTTGCACAGGAAACACCAACCTTGCTCCTCATATACTAATTCAAAAGCATGTTGTGACCCACCCTGGGACATTAGCATGAAGGGTGGGTAATAAATCAAGGGCTGGATTCAACTAAACAGTGACTGCATTGGGAGCCATCTGGAGCCAGCACAAGTCCTGCTAGCACAATGGGCTTCCCCCACTCCTCCCTGAAGAACTCCCAGAACAGCACACACTCTGGGAGTGGGAGACACATAGGGCACAGTTTTTCAACATTTTTGAACCCATTGCTCCCTTGACCAACTACAATCTTTCTGTGGCACCCCTGTAGAGCTCAGGAGCCCAGTTATGTCACCCCTTGCCTGCAGCTCCTCCCCACCTTTTCAAGCACCCTCCCTTGTGGAGTGTTCCCTCAACCTCCCTCCTCTCCCCTCTCCTTGGGAATCCTCTGGGCAGCCACTGCTGCTCCCTGGTCTCTGAGTTGCCCCCCTCTGCCCCAAAGAGAGGTGCCTCCTCACACTGCCCCACAGGGGCCTGGGAAGAGGATTCCCCCCAGCCTTAACAGGTGAATGTGAGGCCAGCACCTTACCTTGGGAGGCAACAGTGGGTGCTGCCAGGCCTGCATGGCATAATGGCTCCCCTTCAGCACTGGACACTCAGCTCCCAGGCACTGGCAGAGGAAGAGGGGTGCAGGGACCCACCACAGGTCCTAACACATTCCCAGTGATGTCAGAATCCAATTTGGTCTGAGTGATCTCTTCTGGTTTTCGTTTGGGGTTTGGTGTCTTGGGAGATTAGCTTAGTTTGTCAAGTCCAGGTATGGATCAGCCAAGGAGTGTTGGGCTCAGCTCTTCCATCGCTAGCTAACCGTTATGAAGAAATGGCCAAATAATTAGGGAGAAGGACAGATCTCTAATTGATCTGTCAGCACCTGTTTCTCTCCAGTTTAACTGGTTGAGGGAAAGTGGCCAGAAGGAATACAACCATAGGAGCAGAGAGAGAAAGAAACACCATTCAGATCTCTTAATGGAATTGTGTAGGGTAAAAAGACATTGAGAACATATGGAGCCAACAAAGGATAATTCTTCAGGAATAATAATGATAATAATAATAAACCCAAACATTCTGGAATGTGATGATTGCTAAAAGTATTTTCCCAAAAAAGACCAATAAATATAATAAAGTAAATTAATAAAAAAGAGCCACATAATTAACTCGCCTGAACTCCGTTTTTCTTAATTTTTGCTGGATCTTCCCCCAAACATTTTGAAGATGAACAGTACCTGGCTCCAGCTTCCAGCAAACCATTCCACTTTCCCCAAACATGGCCCATTGTCACAGGGTGTGGTCTCTGCTGGTCTGTTGTGTCCGCAGCCCTCCAGTGGTAAACTGCTGATGTGGTTGGTCATGCATATGACGGAGCGTGTCCGGACACCAGAGCCACATTCGGCTGAGCACTGTCATCGTGGGAGACAACAAAGACATCCGTTAGCCCAACTGCTGCTTTAGTGAAAGCAGTTGTGAAATGCTTGGAAGGTGACTCAAGGGCTCTCTGGCACAAGAAGGTACACAAATCCAGCTCAGGTTCTGACAGCAGGAAATCCACATTCTGCAATCAGAATGTATATTCAAAGAGGAATCTTGCTTTGGAAGAGGGGAAAGGGCAAAATGGAAAGAGAGAGAGAAGACAGGGAGACGTTTCCAAGGTGTCATCTGTCTCCTGCCACTTATTCATGAAGCTTAGAAATCTGCTCTAGAAAATGATGACGAAGATAAGTAAAAATTGACAGGGTGCTAAATTCTATGCAAGATAGCATAATATGGTGATGTGTGACCTTCTGGGTAACTGAACTGAGGTTTCCATCAAAAATACCTGATAGTAATACCCTAGACAGTGTTATAGTACTCATGCAGCCTATTCTGTTGGAAAGAGATATGCAAACTTTTGGGACTGAGGACCACAATCCCTTTGGTGAATTGGTGGTGCTGTGAACAGCCAAAGCAGAAAGTCTCTGTCTGTTTGTCTCTCTCTTTCACACCCACACCCACACCCACCCACCCACACACACACACACAGGCCTGATCCAGCAGGCTCTTCTTATATTCAATGAGCCTTTCATCCAGTATAAATCCTAATTTGCTGGCAGAGTGTCTATACATCTTTCTGCTAATCATTCACTTATTGTGCACACAAAGTGTGTTCCTTTAAAAAACACACCATTGATTTGTTATGCTAGGGGGTGACAGAGCTTTTTAATCCACTTTAATTTAAATTTCTTGGTATTTGTTTGAATTCCTCCCACAAAACACTCACAGCCTGGTGGTACCATTTTGGGTCATTAACATTCCACATCCACAAAGTATTTCAATTGGCTTCTGGTGCTTTCAGCACACTCAGCTAGCAATATTACTTGTTGAGGTTCTCCAGAAACTGAGTTCTGTTCTAAGTAAGCTGAACAAACGGATCACATTTCAAATTAGATGCCAACTAAGAAGATACCGACTTGCCCCACTCTGTGCTGTGAGATTTCAGCGCAGATTAACTGCTTGCAAAGGATATTAAAGGGCTTCAGCAGCAGACTTGGAGCCAGGATATTGTTGGGCTCTTGAGCTTTATTTCCATCTTTTAAAATTAAAACAAAGACATTTCTCTGCAAAAACCAGACACCCAACAGCATGCTTAAGCTTCTTGAAAACATCTGGGTGACATCATAAAAGCAACAGAGGAGCCTTGCTGGCTCAGACCAAAGAGGCTTGTGTAGGCCAGCCATGGGTTCAGCCATGGGTTCAGACTCAAGAGCCTCTGGCTGCAGACTTTCCTGCTGTGGACGGCCAGGGCAGGTGTCACGCTCTGAGCTTGTTGCTGGAGATCATGAAACAATGGAGCCTGACAAACATGAGCCCCCTAAGAAGAACCTCCTGGATGCTCATGGGTGTCTTCACAGAGGGCCCACTGCATAGGGTCACCATACATCTGGTATTCAGTATTTGGCTCAACAACTTTGCCCAAAAAGCTCAAGAACTTTTGTGTCCGGATTTTCACTTTTTGAAATATGGCAACCCTACCACTGCAGGAGCCAGCCAGCTCAGGGAGTACACCATGGAAGAGGCTGGAGAGCAGAGTGGGAGTTTTCAGGCCAGAGGGCTGGCTCTTTAAGAACGTCCTAAGTCACAAGGGGCGGAGCCAGAGAGAAGTCAGTTGCATACACACCACACACTTAAAACACGCTTCTGCCTCCAAAGAACCCTAGGAGCTATAATTTGTTAAGGGTGCTGGGAATCTTAGCTCTGTGAGGGGTAAACTACAGTTCTCAGGATTCTTTGAATGGGGGGGGGTGTCTCAAATTTGTTTAAATGCATGGTGTATATGCATACTTTTTCTGACACTTTTGCCCCCTCTTTTCTTTCAAAGAGTTCAGGGCAGCATGGATGGTTCCCCTGCTCCTGCCCTTGAAGGAATCCAGAGCACAGAGCATCCAGTGGGTGTGCTCATCATTACTCCATGTGAGCAGCAAGTGTGCAGTCTGGGTTTTAGCAACTGCTGTGCTAAAAGTTCTTAGGCTTGAAATGGTGGGAGCAGCACCACTTGTAGTTGTACACCAACAGGGAACTCTCTTACAGTGGGGGTAGGGTGGGATTTAGTTCAGTTCACATCTCATAGAATCATAGAGTTGGAAGGGACCCTGAGGATCATCCAGTCCAACAATGACTATTTGGAAAAGGGGCTTGCAAAAATATGTATAGTAGGAGAAATTGTGCAGTCAAATAAAGACTCTAAAATAATCACAAAGTGATGTGCAAATGGGAAGAACTGCCAGGGCGGGGGGGGGGGGGAGGTGAGAAACTGAGAAGAACCAAAATTGACAATTGTGTCCATACTGAGTTTTTACCAGTGGCTACTGGCTGCCATTACTTTCCCACAACCACCAGCAGCCTGAAAGCCACACTGAAACGGTGCTCTGTGAAGATGCCAGTGGTATGTTTGTGCACAATCCATAATGTCACCTACCTTTCTACCTTCTGAGACTCACAGCAGGTTTATTGGGTGATTTCAAATAAGGAAACAGCACAAAGGGGTGAACGTCTTTCTTCTCAAGTACTGAGGCCCTGATCCAAATCTCTCTCTCTCTTTCTCTCTCTCTCTCTCTCCCCCCTCTCTCTCTCACTCACACACACACACACACAGAGAGAGAGAGCAAACACACAGCTGCTTTTAAAGGAGTTTTGATCATGGATCTCCCATGGGACCTTGACTGTAAGGCAATCATATTTCTGTGGGTACGTGTGTTTGAAAGAAGTCACCTTAAAATCCAAACTCCAAAGGTAATAATGAGAGAACAACTGGTGAATTGTGCCCAACACAGTAGCAAACATTTGGAAATGGTTAATATGAAGAATGCACCCAGTGTTTCTCTTGCTGTACATAAAAGCATGCATTGCATAAAAACAGATCTCACCCCACTGCCACACACACATAAAGGCACCTAGTTCTTCCATTTCTTTGCTGCAACATAAATTAATGCAATAATTCTTTCTTTAAAAAACTATACAAAATTCACAACCTATCCTTTGGGCATTCAGCAAAAAATGTTCTAAAAGCATTCTCCAGCATAAAAATAAATAAATGAAGACATATTTTTAAACTTGTGTGGGAACAAATAGTACATTCAGTGGGAGGGGAGAAAGGAAAATGAACTCGTAGCTGATCTGTATGTTCAACCGGGTGGATTTGCACCAATCCTGGATCTAATCCAGAACGCTTTAGTCAGTTTATTTATATTTCGCTGTCTTGGAGAATAATTCTTTTTCTTTTATGCACATGAGATATCGCTCCAATAAATTTCTAAAGAGACATTCATCTCTGTGTAAAAGAAAATAAGCAAACACACTCAAAAATACTTTGTGATTATAAATTAAAAATGAGTCTCTACTACAAAAAGATCCTTTGAGCCTTTGCCCTGACAAACAAGCTTTGAGGAGCAGGGAGATTCTGGCAGGCTCCACAACTGTCGGGAAAGAGGTAAGAATCATCATAAAAGGAGACTTTAAAAAAAGAGAAAAGACCCAGTTCCTTCCCTTCTCCCCCACAGACAGGAGCACCTACTCATCAGATCCCCATGTGCAACCTGGTGCAATCACAGAGCTGGTGCACTGCAGAGGCCTGTTGGTGCCTAGGAGGAAGCCATCTTATTCCAGGTCCGGCTCGCCTGTGCCAGGACAGACTCACCTGTGGCTGTACAGCAGAACAGATGCCAACTCCTGCCAGCCGCAGACAGAATGGCCAATGGACAAGGGTGACGCCAGAAACATCCAGAGGCCATTCCTGGCCTACACTGGCTGGAGGCAGTTCTCTAGGGCCTGTGGCTGAGGTGTTCCCCTCACCTGCTGCTTGCTTTTCTTTCTAAACTGGGGGTGTCAAGGTTCGAACCCAGGTGTCATGAGTCCCAAAGAGATGTGTCTTGAAGAGACATAGTGGAGGGGCTGGTCGGACCCAGACACAGGGTGGGGGAGCTGCCCGCTGCCGACTGTGGAGAGGGGACCCAGAAGGTTGAGAGAGGGTGTGCTGGGGCCTTGAGGGAGAGAGCAGTCCCCCCAGGAGCGAGTGATAGACAAGGAGCCAGATTTCAGGGAGGGTCCCAGTGGGGGACCATCTTACACCTCACATCTGGCTCCATGCCAGCCTTGCCTCGGATCCCAGTGCCCCCTCTAGCACTGCCAGAGCCCACTCCTGGCCCATCGTCTCAGAACAAGTTTGGTGCTCACTTTTGCCTCCCCCCCTTTTCCATGATCAAATTCTGCCTCTCCTGTTACCACACAATGGGACCCAAGGGGGAGGCGCACAGTCTGTTGGAACAACATCCTCACTTGCTTAGCATCTGTTCGGTCTCTGAACCCCATTTTGCTGAGGTGATGTACTGATTTGAGCATTAAAGCATTAGGACAGAAAACATACTCCAGAGTTTCAGATCTTTATCCAGTGAAATGATGCATGCAAAATATTTGCCTCGCCACTAAGCTTGAGCTGGAAGATGACCATTACAAGCCTTACCCGGTCGCTCCATTCTGTAAGAAACCAGCTCTTTGCGCAAGGCCCCATGTCACAGTTCTCGATATCGTTTGGGCGCAGCTTCATGTTACATTCTTCATCATCAACGACATCTCCAAGATTGCTGACACACTTCACATCTCGTGTCTTCTGACCCACTCCACATGGCACGGAGCACTAAAACAAGAAAGATCTCTGGGTCGGGCAGGCACACAGGGATTGCATGCATTTATTCATTTTGATTGCGTTTCACTTCCTTTGTACCCTGCCCTTCCTCCAAAAGTGTCAAGGGCAGCAAGCATCATAAAGAAGTACAATTCAATTAAAAATGACCAAAAATAAAACAGAGTTTTGCTGAGGTTTTGATAAAAATCAGTTTGTTATTCATACGTTCTTCTTATGCTGGTCTGTGATCGTAATAAAGTTGTGTGTGTGTGCGCGCGCGTGCATGCGTGCGTGCGTGCGTGCACACGCTTGCAGGGCTCTTTGACTGCATTGCAATGAAATAAGGAATTGATGGCTGTGGCAGTGATTGTATAAACCTGCCCTGCCAGGCAAATAAATATCCAGGACTAAAATACTATTTTCTATTATGTCATTGTTGCAAATTGGATGGAATACAGATTATGTTTTACAGTTGAAGCATATTTTAAATTGTGAACACTAATATAACATTTGGAGCTATCCAACAAATGGCTTGAGATTTTGATGTTGAAAGTCTCTACTCCATCCCACATGGAAGATGAGGAAGTTTAGAGGGCCACAGTACATGGTCCCGAACCTCACCATCAGCATTTCCAATGGTCTCAGCAAGAAGGAGCAGGTGCTGATGAGAACATAAGAAAAGCCCTGATGGATCAGGCTGAAGGCAGGGATGGGGAACCTTAGGCCAGAGGGCCAAAGGCAGCCCCCCCAAAAAACCTTTCTATTTAACCCTCAGGACTCTTCCCTGGCCCTGCTTTGCCGCTTCCAGGAGGGTTTCTGCCAGGCTCCAATATGTCCTTGAACTCTCTTAATGCTTCTTGTTTTCCTGCATGGAGGGCAGAGAAGGGTGTGCAATGTGGCCCTCAGGTTGAGAAAAAGCTATCCACTGCTTTCAGTCATATACTTTTCCCCTTAAAGGCCATCCACGTTCCCCAAGCTCACAGGAGCGGCTTTCCTGCTAGCCTCTTCTACCTGCCCTTTCGTAAAACATTCGGACAACTTCCACGTTATGGGTGACATCCAGTGTTTTGGTTCCATGAATGGAAGGACGTTCTGGTTGAGGAAGGAGAGTTGTGGGGGACTTCCGGGTTAGCGCCAACATCTAATGGCGGATTCCCTCCGATCTCCGGAGGGAATTGGCTCAGTAGGGATCGGGTTCTGCCACGCCGGCGACGTGGGGACCCTTAAAAACCACAGGTGCGGATGCCTGTGGACGTGGTGACTCGGCGGGCACCATTAGCGCCCCCCCGACCTGCAATGTAGCCTTTTTAAAGGCTGTGGAACAGGGCACGGGGAGTGGCGCGGTGCTGAGAGTCCTCTGCTTCCCCTGCTGAGCAAAGCCGCATGCCATGGATGGAGAGCGCTGACTTTTTCCTTCAAATATTCGGACTAAAAGCAACAACCCGTGAGTAATACGGAAATCGGACTTAAAAGGGAAATTCTTTTTTAAATTTGGTACGATCGGGGGAAGTGTAAAAAGGAAGTCCCCCCCCCCGCCTTGTAGATAATCTAAAGCAAGGATCAGCCAACTAAAGTTGGGAGAAACATCTTCGCCTTTTTGGAAGAAAAATTATTATCTTCGCGATTGGACAGTATAATTGATTTTGCTGGAGGATAAGAATCGGTTTAAATTAAAGTGCAACCCCCCGGGACCCGGGAGCGATCTGTGAGAGAGCCTGCTGAAAAGATACGGACTTTGACAGCTGTCAAACTAGCTGTCAAAGCTGGGAAATAAAAGGAAACGTTTTTGGTGACTCTGCTGGCTAGATTTTCTTAAATTTGGATACAAATTGTCGGGAGCAAAGGAAAATAAGTTACATTTGGTCTATTGGATTGAAATTGGAAAGACACTAAGTAAACAGAATCCCCCTAGAGGGGACTCTTGAGATATTGCAAGAAATGGCTGTAAGTGGAAAAATACTCGCTGAGTTGAATAGGACTTTTTATCTCCTGGGAAAGTTCCAGGACCAGAGCGATATCTTGACAACAAGGGCAACAGCATTGAATGATACAGTAAACAATCTTATGGGAACAGGAAGAGACTTGACACAAGTTTTCGTTTCTGAACCAAAAGCCCTTGAAGTTGAAACAGAAGCTGCTGCAGCTGGGGAAATGAAGTTTGACAAACCCCAAGAGACATATGAGGACTTGCTGGAAATTGAAGGTGAAGCCACAATGTTGCGGAAGACAAAGCTGGACCAGAGGCCTGGTAGCATAAATTTGATTAAGATGGAAATTGGAGCTTTTGGGGCATATAGATTTAAAAGATTTAAGAAACAAAATTTGAGCTCCACTTTTAAATAAAGAGGCCTGCTTGGAAGAAAAAAGGACATTATTGGGACAGAGCTTCTTCGAGAGTTGGTGTTGAAAATAAAAGACTGTCAAAAAGACCGGCAGAGAGAAACTGAGAGAGGTTTAAAAGCCTCAGGTGTTTGGGATCCAGGCTGAGAAATGGACGCATTGATGGACATTGGTTTGGGGACCAAAACCGGGAAAGGGAGGGTGGGATTTGGGAATCCAAAGGCTGTTAAAATATAATCTGTTTAGATCTTGTTTATATGTTTATTTTTATTTTTATTTTTTTGCAACTTTTATGGAATGTGGAAAAATCGTGGAAGGGAAATTTGGGTCGACTTTAGGAAAAAGGTTTAAAATTAAGTTAAAATTGGGTTTTTTAAATTAAATAGACATAAGGTTTTAAAAATAAATTGAGGAATGAAAGAAAGAAGAAAAGGAAAATAATAGCATGATTTAATAAAATTATTAAGTTAAGGTTGAGAAATAAGATAAGAACTTGTTGAGCGGATAGTAATGAAATTATAATACAGAAGGGGGAGGTGTGAGGAGGTCAGGGAAATAAGGTTTAAGGGGGGGGGAAGGATTGAAATTATACTTGTATTTTGTTTTGCGTATGTTTGTGTGTTTTTGTGTTTTAATGGAAGCTTCAATAAATATCATTTAAAAAAAAAAGGAAGGAGAGTTGTGAAAGAAGCCCTTCCACAAACGGAGTGAGAACACTGGAAGTCCCCCAGTGTTGCAGGATCAGGGCTGGTGCAATGTCAGCTGCAGCCACTGCTCCTGAAAGGGAAGCCTATTGGGGGGCATGTTCTGTGCTCTGAATCATTCCTGTTTACCGATGTCCATTCTGTCCGAATTTGCCATTCGCTGCAGATCTTCAGCTGGCACGTACTTGTGGTCTCTGGTTTCTCCAGATGGTGGCAGCGGTGTGGCTGGACCGTCAGGGTGCGGTTGGCATAGATCTGCCGGCACAGGACTTGGCGGTGCTGCATCCCGAGGCCGCAGGTCTTGCTGCATTCTGACCACTCCCCGATATCCCAGCTAAGAAATGCAGGAAGGAAGAAGAGATGGGAGTCATTCTATATCTGTTTCGGGGTGGGGAGCCTCAAGCCTGGTGGCATTGGTAGGGAAATGTGGCCCTCAATACCGCTCTGTCTGGCCCTTGCGACTCTCCCCAGGCCATGCCTTCCCCAGCTCCACCCTCCACTGGCCTTGCTTCACACCCTCCCTGGGATATGAGGGGTGCTAGAGTGTGGGTAGAAAGTAGCCCACGGTACGAAGACAATATTTGCCTTCATTGCCCCACCCACTTTTGCCTCTGGCCCCACCCACCACTAGGATGTGGCCCCCAGAAGGGAATGTGGCCCTCACCTCATGCTGGAAAAAAAAAGTTTAGCACCCCATCTATCTACGTGCTGGACAGAAAAAGTTTTTGAGCTCAGCCACTGTCCTAGCCAGGGGTTCGCCAACATTTTTCTCTGGGCCACACTTTGTATGTGCGGATGTGGCACAAATCAATGTGCAGGGAGTAAAGCAGCATATATTATATTTGATCGGTGAAATGGGCACTGTTACAGGCGTTACATTTGTAAGAACTGCATCTTTAAGTGGGGCAACGCCTACGCTTTGGAATGCCCTGCCTCTTGATCTCAAGCAGGCAATACTCTCACAATACTCTCTTCAGAGCCTGCTAAAAACAATTTTGATTAGACAAACCTGCTCAGATGTTAAGAAAGTCTTAACATGGACAAATTATTCTTGTTGATTTTCTAAGTGATGATGTTATTGTCCTATCTTTTTTGTAAAATGATTTAAAATCAAGTGCTGCATAAATTTTATGAAATAAATAAATAATATTATTGATTGTTTCATTGTCTTGAGAGTTAACGGAGAACACCACAGGTGGTGAAGTCAAATGACCTCCCGGGGGTCTCTACGGAGGTCCTGGACTTGCCCAGACAAGACTAGTCTCTCAGCCTCGCTGATGTGGTCCAAAGGAAAGCAGAGTAATACAAACCCTGATTTAACCATACAAGTAATAAGCATCCTTCTCTTACAAGGCTGGGCATGGGAAGGTGTTGCAGGCTTCCTCTTCCGGGGTGGGCTTGGTGCTGCTGTCACAGTAGCTCTCAGACACCTCCTCGTGGCTATTTCGGTTGACGCAGAGGAAGATGGGATACTGTGAGCCTGGGGTGAAAAGCAAGGAAGGAAAAGTAAGAAGCAGTGGGGGGAAATCTCAGGGTCATATGTTGGGTGAAAGATTCCTGTATTGCCCTGGACTAGATGAGATGACACTTCTGTTCCCATTCAACTCTACAATTTTACAATTTATTTACTAATAGACTGACATAGTTGAGCCTTTGGCCTAATTCACCTGCTTCTTCTTATGTTCTTAAAGGTGGCAAAAAAACAAGGGTAGCAGTCAGTTCTTCCCTACGCATCTAACAGCAGCTTTTTTTGTTTTTAAATCAGGTTTCATTGGCCAATTAAAATAAACAAAAAGAAAAGGTAAATGGCCTTCGCACTGGGCAAAACATACTTGATCTTTGCTCTTGACTATCAGCTCAATCACTATGCCAATCTTTATTTTGCTTATGAAGTTTGTTGTCCTGAACTGTGCTGCAGCTTTGTTATGGCCCGTGGCTAAAACAAAATGCATATGGAATTGAATCACAGAACCAAGGGGGATTAGCTTCCTCCGCCTTGGAAATATTTCCTAAACCCTTAGGATTGGGCTGCCCATTATATCATGTCGAAGAGCTGATCATGGTCATCGTCGTCATCGCCCCCCGCCCCCCGCCAAAGCTCAGGAGGGGATTTTTGCAATTTCGCTTTGTGAGCCCTGGAATAAATCCCTTTCTGAATTCAAACCAGAGAGGCACCTCTGTCTTGCCAATTTCTCCAGGGCTAAAACTTGGACCAAGTTGGATAATCTTCCTAGTCAAAATATGACACACGGGTGGACTTGCGCCAACTCTGAAGTGTATTTTGATAACCAGACCGCAGCTCTCTTGAGGCAAGAAGGAATCTGCAGCAGAACGGTCCCATTAACAGGCCAGCCTGCGCAGCAAAGAGCTAAGTCAGTCAGGCTTCTGTGGGGCGCAGGCTGCTGGGCTGCAGCACTTCCCACAGGTTTGGGGGAGCAAAATGGAAAAGGTGCAGCAGCGCCCCATGGCATCCTAAGGGAGGTCCTGGGACATCAGCAGGTGCCTGTTTCCCAAGGCCATGAAGGCTCCAGCTTGGAAGTGGACTGCTCTTCAGCATGGACTGGAAAACTGTTTAGACACTGGAGCCTCCACCCATTCCTGACTCCAAGTCTGGCCCTGAACATTAAGAACTTAAGAAGAGCCTTTAGCTGGATCAGGCCAATGACCCATTTAGTCCAGCCTCCTGTTCTCACAGTAGCTGCCCAGATGCTTGGGGAAACTGGCAAGCGAGAGCTGAGCACTACAGCCCTCTCCTCTCTGTGGTTTCCAGCCACTGTAGCTCAGGGGTAGAGCATCTGCCTCACAAAAAGAAGGTCCCAGGTTCAATCCCCAGCATCTCCAGGTGGGATTGGGAGAGACTCCTGCCTTAAATCCAGGAATGCCACTGCCAGTCAGTGTAGACCATATGGAGCTAGATGGACCAATGTTCTGACTCAGTATAAGGCACCTGCCAATGTTCCTAACCATGGCCAGTAGCCACTGAAACCATGGATTTGTTCTCTGTGTCCTTCGGCTGTTCTCACACATTACAATTTTTCACTTGGTTGTGTTATTTATTTTTCCAGCTCGCTCTTAATTTCCATATGTTAAGGTATCATGTTGCACATCTTGTTTTAGACATGCTTTAACTATTCCTAACAACCCATTTTATATGTTATAATATTTTACTTCTATCTTGTTTGGGTCCATGACCACATAATGAAGAGATGTGATTTGACAAAGCAGCACACCCAGAAGGCACTTTGTTTTAATTAATCTTGGACTTAAATGCTGCAGAGTTCATCATGGCCGGGGGGTGGGCAGGGGGGAATAAAACACATTGGCTGTCCCGATTACCACTAATGGCTGCTTGGCAGCTGGAAAGAGGGGAAAGAGGCAGGTTTTCTCATAAAAGACATGAAAATGAAAGTTTCTGCCAAAATGGAATGTATTCAGTGGTGTGTTCAACGGGGAAAGCTTTCAGCATCACATATGCTAATTTACAGTAATTTCACTTCCAGAGGCATTTTTCTTCTTGCAGGATTTGCAGAATAGGTGTAACTTTTGGTACAGGGTGGAGTTTGCTCCTCCCCCCACAAATGGGCCCATGAACATGAGAGACATAATTAAAAGCATTCAAAATGCTCAAAGTTCACCTGCATGAATTACATGTCAGGGGCAGGCTGCAGCTCAGGGCAAGAGCAAATGCTTTGCCTGCAGAAGGTCCCAGGTTCCATCTCCAGCCCCTCCAAGGCAGGGCTGGGAAATGCTGCTGCCTGAAACGCAGGAGGGCCACTGCCAGTCACTGCAAAAGCCTATATTGCATTAATATCGTTTTCAGGCAGCAGATGTTTAGCACTTAACGTTGAGGGTCCCTACCAAAGAGTGATCAGAAGGAGTCCCACAGGGTCAGTATTTCCACACTAAATGCCCTATTCCTGTGATGGATGTCATTTTCCCCACGGAGAAAATACCCTGAAATAATGCTCCTTCTAGGGCATTGGGGAGGGACCATGATGGCTACCAGGTGGCAGCTGCTAGGAGGAGATGCCCCTCACTGTTGTTAACATTAAAAGAAAGAGGGGGGAAATCTCTGCTGCCCTGCTGTCATCCTACTGCCAGGGTCAGCCAGCCCCCACAGATCATTTATACCCTTGAAAAGGACCAAAATGTGCTCCCACTTGGCTTCCAGTTCCTCTCTGCCTTAATGGAGGCAGACCCCCATGACAGCAGGAGATCATTGGCAAAGGAAAAACAAGAATGCTTGAGGGTAATTATCCTTGCAAGTTCCCCCAGGGATGGGGTGGGTGGGCTTCACTCGCAGTTCATCTTGGTACCTGTCTCTCGCTCCAGCATAGGAAGCAGGGAGGCGCTGAATACGAAGGCAGGTTCTCCTGTTAATTAGAGTTTAATTGGACTAAAGTAGAGGTGCATGCTAGAAGAGATGAGATCACAAACTGCGGAACAAAAACAACTGCTGCGGAACAAAAACAAGATGCTGTAGGGGGAGGGGAGCCTATGGCTTCTTTATATAAAGTTTTCTTCTCTGCATTTATGTTTCGGCAACCCTCCCTTGAATGTTAGTTCAAATTATATTTGTACAAGCATGGGCGGAAGAAATTGGATTATAGATATGGAATATAACATTAAACGGAACTGTATGTGTTAAAAAAAGGGGAAAGGGAGGGAAGCTCTATTTTGCAAAAAGGTTTACGATGGAAACTTAGAGCTGACTCTTCCCCATCCTTTATTATTTACAGAGTGAACTGAATAACGCTAACAGGACTTGAAATTAAATTTAATTGGAAGTATAAATGCTCATTTATCTTCAGTCGGATGGAAGGATGAAAGAAGTCTGCGAACTTGCCGAGGAACTGATAAGGTTCATTACTGAGTCATCTGCAGTTCGACAGACTGCTCTTCTTCCCAGGCTGAGAGGGAAAATGGTGAAAACAAGTTATTTATTGGGACAAAGTGACTTTTGTAGTTGTTGTTAAAGTTGCAAAACAACCAAGCATGGGACGAAGCAATGGAGAAATTTCTGGAACAACAATGGGATATCAGCTCCGCCCAAGGCATGATGGAGAACTGCAGCAACAGGAGGAAAGAAAGACATAACATCTTATAAGGAAAGGAAGAAACACCATGGACAGAATAATTGCCACACACAGGAAGAACAAGGATATTGTTTGAGTTCCTCACTTAACGTGTCAACACGAATAGAAGTTATTAATATTGCAGTTGTTGTATAAGGGATTATTACGACCGGAATGTAATGGAAATTAATACGATTTTGGAAAGCAGAAGTAAAGCAAATAATCAAGCCATCAATTCTAGCATGTGGTGGCCCACCTTATCTAAATTATATAATTTGGTATTTAAACGATTGGTATTATTAATTGTATTATAAATTGGTATTATTATAATGAGGCTATTATTGGATTGTAATTGAAAACTAATAAAAATTATTATTAAAAGCAAAAAACAAAATGTGCTCCCACTTCACCCCACGTGTAGATGGGCTGGCACATTTTGGGGGTGGGGTGTACATTTTTGTTCTGCACTAGTATAAACTTGTGTGGCTCCCTGTGGTTCTTTTGCAGGCACTTTCCATTTTAATTGGAGATGCCATGTTGAATCAGAGACCTTCTGTACAAAGCATGCACCCTGCAACAGAGCTGTTGCTTTCCCCTTTAGCAGGTAGCCATCAGGGCGGATCGTAACAGGGATGTGGAACCTGTGCCCCACTAGTTGCTGTTGGGCTCCAACGCCCATCAGTCCCAGCCAATATGGTCAGGGCTCAGTACCATGGGAGCTGCAGTCCAGCAACACCTGGAAGGCACCAGCTTCCCCTTCCCTGGATTTTAACTTGCTTCTCTCCTGGACTATGCAGAATTGGACAAAATGACAGGAAGGATTCAAAACCTGCGGGACCAGAGATTTACAGAAGATTGGCAGAAGTATATGAATTATTTGAAGAGCAACTGTAATCAACAAATTACGCTAGTAGGACTACAAGAAGTTTTGTAAGGAGAAATATACAAAGTGTTACAAAGTAGAAAAAGACCGAGATATTGGTTATGAGTTTGAAATGTAATAGGGAAGATAAGAAATGCATACTGAGAGATTAGATTGGAAAATTTTCATTGGAACTAATTCAAGAATTTGGCCAGGTAGCGGGCTTTAAGTTGAATAGGTTAAAAACTAAGATTTTAGAGAAAAATCTAACAGTGAATGAGAGAGAGAGGTTTCAGAAGGAGACAGGATTAACACTGGTTAAGAAAGTGAAAGACCTAGGGGTTAATATGACTGCTAAGAATGTGAACCTATTTAAGGATAACTATGAAAAATGTTGGATGGAAGTGAAAAAGGATTTAGAAATATGGTCAAATCTGAAGTTATCATTGCTTGGCCGAATTGCTGCGATAAAGATGAATGTATTGCCAAGGATGTTGTTTTTGTTTCAAACATTGCAAATTTTGGATAAAATGGAGTGTTTCAAGAAGTGGCAGAGAGATATTTCTAGATTTGTCTGGCAGGGCAAGAAGCCTCGAATAAAATTTAAGATACTAACTGATGCTAAAGAAAGAGGTGGATTCGCCCTGCCGGACTTAAAACTTTATTATGAATCAGCCGCATTTTGCTGGCTGAGAGAATGGATGCTTCTTGAGAACACTGATGTGTTGGACTTAGAAGGTTTTAACAATGTTTTTGGGTGGCATGCATATTTGTGGTATGACAAGGTCAAAGCACATAAAGCGTTTAAAAACCATATTGTCAGGAAAGCACTGTTTAATGTTTGGATAAGATATAAGGACTTGCTTGAAAATAAAACCCCAAGGTGGTTGTCACCAAGCAAAGGAAGCAAAGGCTCAGAAAAAGCTCAATATGGAGGCCAAATGGCCGAAATATTGAGAAATTTTGGAACAAGACGGAGACAAGACTAAAATTGCAGAGTTTTGAAAAATTAAAAAATAGAGTGCGAGATTGGCTTCATTATTACCAGATAATGGAGGCATATAATTTGGACAAAAAAAATTGGCTTCCAGGTGGAAAAATCAAAATTGGAAATAGAACTGTTAGATTCTAAAATTAAAAATTTGTCAAGAATGTATAACTTGCTGTTGAAATGGAATACTCAGGATGAAACGGTGAAATCTGTTATGATTAAATGGGCACAAGACGTTGGACATAATATTATGGTGGCTGACTGGGAACAGTTATGGACCACAGGTATGAAATTCCACGGCATGTAATGCCTTAAGAGAGAATATAATGAAATTGATATATAGATGGTACATGAAACCAGTCAAGCTAGCAAAAATCTATCATTTGCCCGATAATAAATGTTGGAATTGTAAAGAGACCGAAGGTACATTCTTTCACCTTTGGTGGACGTGCCCAAGGATTAAGACCTTCTGGGAGATGATCTATAATGAAATGAAAAAGGTATTTATATACAGTGGTGCCCCGCAAGACGAACGCCTCGCAAGACGGAAAACCCGCTAGACGAAAGGGTTTTCCGTTTTGGAGGCGCTTCGCTAAACGAATTTCTCTATGGGGTTGCTTCGCAAGACGAAAAAATCTTGCGAGTTCCCGCAGGTATTTTTCGCCCTTTCCCTAAGCGCTAAGCCGCTTATCAGCTGTTCCGCTGATAAGCCGCTTCTCAGCTGATCACTAAAAGCCGCTAGACTGCTAATAGCGCTAATCCGCTAAGCTGTCAATGGGCTTGTTTCGCAAGACGAAAAAACCGCTAGATGAAGAGAATCGCGGAACAGATTCTTTTCGTCTTGCGAGGCACCACTGTATACCTTTCTGAAGAAACCAGAGGCCTTTCTCCTGGGCATGGTTGGCCAATCGGTGCCAAAGAAGGATAGAACTTTCTTTATGTATGCTACAACAGCAGCAAGAATACTTATTGCAAAGTACTGGAAGACACAAGATTTACCCACCCGGGAAGAATGGCAGATGAAGGTGATGGACTACATGGAACTGGCGGAAATGACTGGCAGAATCCGAGACCAGGGAGAAGAGTCGGTGGAGGAAGATTGGAGGAAATTTAAAGACTATTTACAGAAACACTGTAAAATTAATATTTGTTAGAAGGATGTTGGAATAATATTATATGATTTTAGTAGGAATGATACAAAGGATATGGGAATAACTGACTGTTAAATGGTGAAAGGAGGAAAAGTAAAGTTACATTATATTAAGACAATTCACAGGACAAAAATTTTAAAAGAGGGAAAGGATTTGCTGAAATAGATAATTGACCTAGAATACAAAAAAGGGAGGTGTGAGGAGGTCAAGGAAATAAGCTAATGAAAGAATAGTAATGAGGAGATCTGAAGTATTTTTTTTTTTGCGTTTTTGTTTTTGTTCAATGGGTTTTATTTCTCTGTTTTTCTTTCTTCTTTCTTTTTTTATATTGTGGTGTGTTGTTTTGTTTTTGTTTAATGTGGTATGTTTATTTTTTTCTTTCTGTAATTGTTGAAACTTTAATAAATATTATTTTAAAAAAATAGATTGGAAAATTTTCAGACAGGATTGATGGAAGTCAAAAATTTGAATAAGATGTAAAAGCATGTTTAATTTCTGTTGAAAATGATATGTTAAAAAAACCCAATAAAAAATTACATTGAAAATAAAATAAAATTGCTTCTCTCCATTGCTCCTGCAAGTGACATTTCCTCCTTCTATGAATGCATCCTGTCTTTGCCTTGAGTTGATGTGTGCACCATGCTTTATAGCTCTTTACAAGCAGACACTGGCTATGTTTGCTTTTCCCTTGGTTAGAGACAAAGACAACACAGTTACTAAGTTCTTCTCGTACTCCATATTTTGCCTTTGGCAGACCAGGATCCCCCAGGGTAGAATATATGTGTCAACTGTCCACACACTCCAGACCGCCTACCTTTCCCACACGTGGCGGAGCATTCGGTCATTCCAACTTGCTTCCAGTTGTGCTCTCGGCTGCGTCTTGCTGGCTGACCAGCAGGCACCTGGTTGTCTGGCTGATGAGAGGGAAACCTTCCTGGCTGGATCACCGGAAAGGTCCCCACAGGCTGCCCCATGTGAGTGCCTGTCTCCCCATGCAAATCCTCCTCCTCATAATTCACTGTCTCTGTCACATCCAACTGGCCATTGAATGGCTCCCCTGGGGGGAATGGAGACAATAACTGCTTAAAATAATAGTCGTTCCTCTTGACCACGAGCCATTCCAAATGCAGTAAGGCAAAATCCCCATGACAAGCTGGGATGTTTATGCAAGTCCAAAAGCGAGTTTTAACAGGAAAACACAACATTTGTTCATATATACAAAGGCTGTATGGTTCTTTTGGAACAAGGCACCTCATTTGTCACAAATCAGAAAACTAATGAGCTCTCTTACTGGTATCATGATTCCTGCACAGAGCATTAATTAGAGGATCATTGCATTGGGGGGAAAGAAATATAAAGGCTATTTACCAATGGGGATCTCTCTGCTCATGCATTTGGAGATTTGAGGGGTGTTCCAATGAAGTCCTGAATAATGTGTTGTACCCAATGGAGTCATATGCAGAATGAACCCATTGAAATCAATGGACTTCAGCAACTATTTTTGCAACAAAACAGCATGATCTTAACTAGATATATCTAAACTTACAAAGTTCCAGAGAATCATAGAGAGTCAGAAGAGACCCCAAGGCCCATCTAGTCCAACTCCCTATTATATAGTTTGGTTCAGAGCTGCTGACTTGTGCCCCAAATTGCGGGGGACCAGTTGTGTGTGCGCACAACGTGACATCATGACGTCACGGGTGCCATCACATGCATGAGGTGCCAAGTGCACATCTTTGGGAGGAGGCCCCCTCAACATGGTGGGAAGGGGCTTGGCCCCCTGCCTACAAATATTGTTTGACCCCATAAAGATGGTCCTATGGTTTGGTTGAATAAGAGATGGCAGGTAACTCTTTCAGAATAAAACAGTCATCTTACCTGGCCGTCGATGAAGAGGCACCTGAGGGCTGATGACATTGGGCCCTGGAATGATGTACTCATAATGTATACCTGGATTGGGCTGCTGATGAATCATCTAAGGCAGAATAGAATCAAATGAGTGCCTGGGCAGATAGGGGGCTTAAGCTTCTCCACAGCAAACATATCAATCTAGAGACATTGCTCAGACCCCAGATTCAGAGATAGGAGACTTGGGGGCTTGTAGTTCTTGCCTCAAATAAAAAGTGAGCATTGGGACCCCTGAATTCTTCTGCAGCTGAGATGGAAATGAAAGCCAACCTTCTTTTCAATTTTTAAACCACCCTTCATCACAATAGATACTTAAGCCATTTACAAACCATCATATGAAAGAGAACACAATATGCAATAATAAAAATATTGTTCAATTATTAATACAACAATAACAGAGAAACATTTTGATGAACATAGCAGCAGTCTGTCGTAACGGCAGTACTAAAACCTTGACTAAGACAATTGATTTCTACCCCACACCAGGCTGAACAAATATGTCAAAGGAAACCCAGGCATCTACAGTTCCAAGGGGATGGAGTTCCACAGCTGGGGAGCTGCTACAAAGAAGGTCCAGCCTTGTGTCACTGCATGGCAAGCGCCATTCACTGGTGGAATGGCCAGAAGGTTCCCCCTGGCGATCTCAGGGGGGAGGCGAGGAGAAACATCTCAGCAAAATAGCTAGGTAGGCTAAATGGAAGTGATAAGCCCCACCATTCTCTTCTGGGTACAGCTATGAGGCTTAGCAGGTGGTCTCCTTTCAGTCACCATTCCTAAGCCTCACAGGATTGTGGCGAGGATCAACTGGGATAACTGCCACCCTGAGCTCCTTCGAGGGCAGGAATTTGATCAACAGTAACCCTACTCCTACTCCCACCTGGAGGAGGAACCGGCAAGCCACTCCAGTATCCCTGCCAAGAAAACTCCATGGACAAAGACAACAGGCATATAAAAGTTATGACGCTGGAAGATGAGCCCCTCAGGTCGGAAGGCGTCCAACATGCTACTGGGGAAGAGCGGAGGGCAAGTACAAGTAGATCCAGTGCTGATGAAGCGGCTGGGCCAAAGCCGAAAGGACGCTCAGTTGCGGATATGCCTGGAAGCGAAAGGAAAGTCCAATGCTGTAAAGAAAAATATTGCATAGGAACCTGGAATGTAAGAACCATGAACATGGGTAAGTTGGAGGTGGTCAAAAATGAGATGGCAAGAATAAATATTGACATCCTGGGCATCAGTGAACTAAAATGGACGGGAATGGGTGAATTCAGTTCGGATGACCATCATATCTACTACTGTGGGCAAGAAACCCGTAAAAGAAATGGAGTGGCCCTCATAGTCAACAAAAGAGTGGCAAAAGCTGTACTGGGATGCAATCTCAAAAATGATAGAATGATCTCGATACAAATCCAAGGCAGACCTTTTAACATCACAGTAATCCAAGTTTATGCACCAACTTCTGGTGCTGAAGAAACTGAAATTGACCAATTCTATGAAGACTTACAACACCTTATAGAAGTGACACCAAAGAAGGATGTTCTTCTCATTATAGGGGATTGGAATGCTAAAGTAGGGAGTCAAGAGATAAAAGGAACAACTGGCAAGTTTGGCCTTGGAGATCAAAACGAAGCAGGGCAAAGGCTAATAGAGTTCTGTCAAGAGAACAAGCTGGTCATCACAAACACGCTTTTCCAACAACACAAGAGACGACTCTACACATGGACATCACCAGATGGGCAGCATCGAAATCAGATTGATTATATTCTCTGCAGCCAAAGATGGAGAAGCTCTATACAGTCAGCAAAAACAAGACCTGGAGCTGACTGTGGCTCAGATCATCAGCTTCTCATAGCAAAATTCAAGCTTAAACTGAAGAAAGTAGGAAAAACCACTGGGCCGGTAAGATACAATCTAAGTCAAATCCCTTATGAATACACAGTGGAAGTGAGGAACAGGTTTAAGGATTTAGATTTGGTGGACAGAGTGCCTGAAGAACTATGGATGGAGGCTCGTAACATTATACAGGAGGCAGCAACGAAAACCATCCCAATGAAAAGGAAATGCAAGAAAGCAAAGTGGCTGTCCAATGAGGCCTTACAAATAGCGGGGGAGAGAAGGCAAGCAAAATGCAAGGGAGATCGTGAAACATACAGGAAATTGAATGCAGATTTCCAAAGAATAGCAAGGAGAGACAAGAAGACCTTCTTAAACAAGCAATGCAAAGAAATAGAGGAAAGCAATAGAATGGGAAGAACCAGAGATCTGTTCAAGAAAATTGGAGATATGAAAGGAACATTTCGTACAAAGATTTCCATAATAAAGGACAAAAGTGGAAAGGACCTAACAGAAGCAGAAGACATCAAGAAGAGGTGGCAAGAATACACAGAGGAATTATACCAGAAAGAAACGGATGTCTCATATACCCCAGGTAGTGTGGTTGCTGACCTTGAGCCAGACATCCTGGAGAGTGAAGTCAAATGGGCCTTAGAAAGCACTGCAAATAACAAGGCCAGTGGAAGTGATGGTATTCCAGCTGAACTATTTAAAATTTTAAAAGATGATGCTGTTAAGGTGCTACACTCAATATGCCAGCAAGTTTGGAAAACTCAGCAGTGGCCAGAAGATTGGAGAAGATCAGTCTACATCCCAATCCCAAAGAAGGGCAGTGCCAAAGAATGCTCCAACTATCGCACAATTGCACTAATTTCTCACGCTAGCAAGGTTATGCTTAAAATTCTACAAGGAAGGCTCAAGCAGTATGTGGACCGAGAACTCCCAGAAGTGCAAGCTGGATTTAGAAGAGGCAGAGGAACCAGAGACCAAATTGCAAACATGCGCTGGATTATGGAGAAAGCTAGAGAGTTCCAGAAAGACATTTACTTCTGCTTCATTGACTATGCAAAAGCCTTTGACTGTGTCGACCATGGCAAACTATGGCAAGTTCTTAAAGAAATGGGAGTGCCTGATCACCTCATCTGTCTCCTGAGAAATCTCTATGTGGGACAAGAAGCTACAGTTAAAACTGGATATGGAACAACTGACTGGTTCAAAATTGGGAAAGGAGTACGACAAGGCTGCATTTTGTCTCCCTGCTTATTTAACTTATATGCAGAATTCATCATGCGAAAGGCTGGGCTGGATGAATCCCTAGCCGGAATTAAGATTGCCGGAAGAAATATCAACAACCTCAGATATGCAGATGACACAACCTTGATGGCAGAAAGTGAGGAGGAATTAAAGAACCTTTTATTGAGGGTGAAAGAGGAGAGTGCAAAATATGGTCTGAAGCTCAACATCAAAAAAACCAAGATCATGGCTACTGGTCCCATCACCTCCTGGCAAATAGAAGGGGAAGAAATGGAGGCAGTGAGAGATTTTACTTTCTTGGGCTCCATGATCACTGCAGATGGTGACAGCAGCCACGAAATTAAAAGACGCCTGCTTCTTGGGAGAAGGGCAATGACAGGCCTAGACAGCATCTTGAGAAGTAGAGACATCACCTTGCCAACAAAGGTCCGTATAGTTAAAGCTATGGTTTTCCCAGTAGTGATGTATGGAAGTGAGAGCTGGACCATAAAGAAGGCTGATCACCGAAGAATTGATGCTTTTGAATTATGGTGCTGGAGGAGACTCTTGAGAGTCCCATGGACTGCAAGAAGATCAAACCTCTCCATTCTGAAGGAAATAAGCCCTGAGTGCTCACTGGAAGGACAGATTGTGAAGCTGAGGCTCCAGTACTTTGGCCACCTCATGAGAAGAGAAGACTCCCTGGAGAAGACCCTGATGTTGGGAAAGATGGAGGGCACAAGGAGAAGGGGGCGACAGAGGACGAGATGGTTGGACAGTGTTTTCGAGGTTACCAGCATGAGTCTGACCAAGCTGCGGGAGGCAGTGGAGGACAGGAGTGCCCGGCGTTCTCTGGTCCATGGGGTCACGAAGAGTCGGACACGACTAAACGACTAAACAACAACAAACCCTACTCAAATTCAGTGGTACTTCTGAGTGCGCATGCAAGTCGAATAAGACTGCAAAGCAGTGTTTCCCCCCCCCCAAAAAAAAAAAAATTCAGTGGTTTGCATACTACTAACTATCAAGTGTGGTTCTTCTAGGTTATAGAGAAAGAGAACAAAATGGTCTTGTAGTTAACTGAAGTGGTATTATTATGCCTAATATTTGCAGCTTACATAGACATCCAAGATTTCATTTGTTGGGCCATCTGCTAGAAAGGATTCCCCTGCAGTACTTGAGATTTCATTGGGGCGTTTGTAGGTGAACATTGTTCCTCCTCCCTCATATCGCCCAGGTCGATCAATTGCCCAGTTCCCATTGATAATAGACCGCCCTGATCGACTCCGCAGTGCTGTAAGAAACAAGGGGGGAGATGGCATGTGTTAAGTTATACAAATATGTATTTATGATATATAAATGTTCATATTGACACAGCATTGTCCACATCAATAAAACCTGAGCACAAATTCCGTAACTGTTTGGTGGCAGAACATGTGCTGTATCTGCAAAGTGTCACAGGTTCCATCCTTGGTATCTCCAGACTGAGAATGATTCCTGCATGAAATCCTGGAGAGCTGTTGCCAGTCAATGTCAACAATACTGAGCTAGACAGACCAAGGGTTGTGCAGTACTTGGTATATGGCAGCTTCCTGTGTTCCTGAGTGTCTAGAACACATCTCTAGGCGAGTCCAGGATGCAGTAACAGGAGAAAATAAGTCATTCTGAAAATCTCGCCAAAAAAGAAGAGGAAGAATTGCTTCCAGTGACTCTGTATCACTCACCATGAGCTCTTGGAACTGTTTCCTTTATGGCAGGAATGGGGAACCTGTGGTCTCCCAGATGTTTTGAACTACAACTTCCATCACCCCCAACCACTGATCATACTGGCAGGGGCTGATAGGAATTAAAGTTCAACAACATCTGTAGGGCCACAGCTACCCATCCCTACTTTAGGAAATCCTCAGGTACCAACCGCTCCTTTCCAGAATGCCCTGCATCACTCAGCATCCTGTCTTCATTGCCAACACCACACCCAGAAGTGGCAACAGAATACCCACTGCCAGAGGGATAACACTGAGGCCTTTCTAATGTAGAAAAAAAGTGAATGGGAACATGATATGGGTCTATGAGGTTGTATATGGTGTGGAGGAAGTGGATTGAGAGAGGTTTTATCCCTCTCTCATACTACTAGAACCCAATGAGATCACCCAATGAAGGTGAAGTTTAATAGATGGGGGGGGGGGTCAATGATTCCTTCACACTGTGCATAGTTAAACTTCTTGGCTTATGGACAATAAGGCTATCAATGGCTACTGGTAAAGATTTGTTTATTTTACTTATTTATGTGCTGCTTAATACAATAGTTCCTAATGTGTACAACAGAAATGCATCCTAAAACCAGTTAAATTAAGCAGAATACTGGGGGGGGGGGGCTCACCTAAATAATGAAAACTGAAAAAAATGCAAGTTGGTCACATATTCTCACCAAGATGAGAGGCAGCATGCTTGGGAGTGCTGCTTCACTTAGGTGCTTCTGGTGGACTTCCCCAAGGCATCGTTGGCCATTGTGAGACCAGGATGCTGGACTAGATAGACCTTTGGTCTGATCCAGCAAGGCTCTTCTTCTGTTCACTCCAATTGTAAGCTGGAGTTTAAGCCGCAACCTTTTCAGACTTAGCAAGTGCTTGTCCACAGCAGGATCATTCCTCCTTAGATAGATCTGCTTAGTGACTTTAGCAATGCATCCATTTCCCCTGTGATCTGTCCATGGTCCTGACACCTTGCCAGTCACTTTCCATTGGAACTGGGTGTTCTTTGGATGTACTTCCTTCTTGCTGACACTTAATTCGACCTACCTCCTGGGCTGAAGGTTCTTTCCAAAGTTATGTTCCATTACTGTGAAGCAGCTCCTCCACAGGGGTGAGCCTTGAATAGGCACCTGGCACAAATGAGGAACATCTACCCGTTGATTTAGCAGTGGAGTGCCTGGGTGCGCGTGCGCATGCACACACTGATATTGTTGGACTCAAACTCCCATCAGCCCCTCTACTTGGGGATTATTCCTTTGAAATATTATTTTATTTGATAGTGTTCACAAATGGTCAAGCCCTTTTCCTCTTCTTTCCTTTGCCACCATACGGAATGGAAATGTTTCCTTGCCATCTGTGGATCCCGCTGGCATGAGAAAGTGCTCTATGCATATGCTGATGTATGCACATAAAGTCCATCTGTATGAAGAGGGACCCTTCATATTGAGCCAGAATCCCTCCTTGTATAGAGCTCTTCCCTGCACTAGCTAAATGTGCAGGTGGCAGGGAAGGGATTCTGTTGCATAGAGCTAGCACAGGGATATGTTCCCAGTGCAAAGTGCTATGGTCAATCTGCATGGCTCCACATCCCCCCTCACATGTTCTGTCAACATGTAGGAGATATGTGAACCTCCCTCCTGATATGGGGAGAAGTGTGCATGATTAACATGGAAGGATTCCGCCGCTTGCATTTCTTGCTTTTCTGGATTCAAGGTCTATCTCTTGTTAAAAGGACAGGGTGGAAACTTTCAACTGTCTGCGACAATAACTGACAGTTAGCAAGATGCAGCCAGTGCAATTTAATTAGAACACCTGTGCTACAGAGACCTTTGGCAAGCTTTTTCTTGGCCTAGACTTAAACTATTTTTTAATATGGAATACTTCTATTAAAAGTATAAATGTAGTTTTATTTGATAATTCCTAATGTAGTTCTCTGGTTCTTTTCTTAAATCAAAAGCATAGAAATAAATAGGAAAAATGCTGGCAAAGACCGAGTGGTTTATAATGACATTGCACAAAGATTGGATTGGTGCTTGGAAGCTAGTTGCTCTTTTCAAACTCCAGCTTGATATTCATCATAGATGATCAACTTAAATTAGGGTCGCCAATGCTATACTATGATTAAAGCACCACCAAATGTGCTGTCAAAATGTTGAGAGACAATATGGAAATGAAGTTCTCCTGAGCAAAACTCGGGAATGAACTTTTAGGGGTTATTTTGCAGTAGCAAATTTCTTCACTGACTTAGATTAAAAGAAGTCCTGGATCCCCAACAACCCATTGCTGCCAGCCTTTTCTATTCCCCCAAACTGTCAGGAACCTAAGGCCCATGGGCCACAAGCGGCCCACGGGAGTCATTTAACCAGCCTACAGCCGCCCCCAAAACGAGTTGCCTGCTTGGCGAGTCCCCACGTGCTGTGCTAAACCACCACAGCACGGCACAGGAACTTGCTTCTGCGGCTCTGAAAATCGCATCTGTGCAGATGCAGACACCGAAAATCACGTCTGCGCAAACACAGATGCTAGAAATCGCATCTGTGCAGATGCAGATGCCGGAAATCACGGGCGTGTGCGCGATCCGGCCCACGGAGGGATCTCCGCTGGAGTGAACTGGCCCAGGCGAGGTAAACCTTGCCGACCCCTGCTCTACACTCTTCCAACTAGGCCTCAGGTGAATGTGGTGCCTGGAAGGCACACCTTAATAAGCCTCACTGTCTGAGGGACTGCAACACAACAGCACTATCTCCCTGATTACTAGAGAAGAATAGAAAAAGAGACCTTCTGGACCAAACCAAAAGCCCCTCCAGTCCATCATCCAATCTATTAAGCCTTCAAAAGAGCTAATAACCTGGACAGCATCTGGTAAGTCACCCTAAATTGTCAATAGTAAGCATGTCAAATTGATGTCTTAGGAAATGTTATTCCCTATGTTGAAAGCACTTTTAGAATGCAATATTTGTATAGTTTGGAGTCAGACTGTGGGATGTGAAGGGCATTGCACCCTCTTTATACCTACAAAGAACTTTGCACCTTTTTCGGGTGTCAATCACAGTCCAGCATGTGTCTGAAACATTAAACAGGAATGCTACAGAGTGAAGGAAATAGCATTTCAGACTCTTAAAAATTAAAACCTTGAGAAACTTTACATCCTGGAGAAGTGGTGAAGTTAAATTACGTATTAGCTTTCCCCATTACAATAATAAAAGTATATTGTAAAAACCTGGCTAGATTTTAAAACAGTAAACCAGATCCAGAATTAGAAAAGGAGGCAGGCTGAATGCTCAAGAAGGCCACATTCCTAAAGAGGGTTTGATGGAGAAGATTTCCCCCAAAGCTCTCCTGGTTGCTTGTGGTATTCACTCTGTTCCTCCTGAATTCAAGCTTAACTGAGAATTCTTAAAATTATTTCTAAAACTAGAGAATGAACAACTTGCTGACCTTCCAGTTTCTATAAATTCAGTCCCCCCTCCCCCGCTCCCAATGCACATATGTGCCTGATTGCAAATCTTGATGATGATGATGATGATGATGATGATGATGGTTAAATCTGTTTACCACGCCTAGACTCACAGGTCTCAGGATAAAATCAGAACATTAAACCACGAAAGACATAATAAAAACAAAAACAGCCCGGTAGCCCCTCCCCCAAACATATTTTAAAAGGGCGTCAGATGTCACTCAACCCAAGACCTGGTTAAAGAGGAGCATTTCTGCCTGGCACCTCGAGGTGTATAATGAATTGGTTCGAGTCCTACCCTCAAAAAAACAAGCTTGTTTCATCTTCAATGTGAAACCCTTCAGATATTTGAATGTGGCTATGATATCTCTCCTCTTTTCCAGGCTAAACATAACCAGCTCCCTCAACCATTCCTCATAAGGCTTGGTTTCCAGACCCTTGACCATCTTGGTTGAGGAAGATGTGTCCATTATCACTTGCTTCTGAACCTCCTTGTAGCATCCTTAGCCACTGCTAGTGCTGCTCTAGATAGACCATTACTTGCCATTGGGTTAAAATGGGCAACAGCTCAGTGGTAGAATATTGTCAGGTTTAGCGCTTCTCCCACACAAGACACAGAACGCTGGCAGTTTAAGTAGCTGAGGTTTATTTCTCAATAACAGGCCTACAGCAGTCCCAGCTTCCACACCTCATCCTTCAGCATCGGAGTCTGTTGACTCAACTGGCTTCTGACCCCTCCCAAGGCCAGATATACGCCACGTCCTCCCCCACCTCCTGCTGGCCCACCTCTGCTCTAATCACTCCGCCTCCTACTTCTTGGCGACTCAGGTGCAGCCAATTCCTCTTTCCTCTGGAGATTCCTTTCTGCTGGGTGTGTTGCTGACAAACATGTGCTTTGCATTCAGTCTTTAAGTGAATGTCCCCTGTCTGAAATCCTGGGGAAACACTGCCAGTGTGGACCACATTGAGATAGATGTATCAGAAGTCAGCCTTAGTACAAGGCAGCTTACTCTGTTCCCATGGCAGAATTGGAGTCCAAATGTTTTAGGCACAGGCTCTTGGATTTTCCACATTTTGCAATGAGCTAAGGTGGAGAGGAAGATGGTTCCCAAGTTGTCATGACGTGGAAGGCAGCATGGGCTAGGAGCTAAGGTTTGGCACACCAGTACTTGAATTGAAAATAGACCTGCAACAGAGAGGCTACATGGGAACCTGTGCTTTGCAAATTTATGATGTATGTAGACAGAGCCTACAAATGAGTTTTTACTGTCATTGAATCTCCTGCTAGAGAACAAAACCAGCCTAATCTTCAGTGTTGCAGATAAATGGTACTGGATTTTTTTTTTTTAAGGGTGAGTTGCTTGATGTGGATTAGAGGAGGCTCAAAGAGCCTAATTTAGTGTGCATCAAACTGGCTGCTAGATTAACAGCTCATAGGTTGGCTGGGATTCACACCCAAAGTGATACTGGTAACTTCTAATGCTGGTGACTTAATAACTTCTGTGGAATGTAAAATTTACTATAAAATGGAAGAACACTTTAAAAAAAACAACGAACCAAAACCTAGAAGTGGAGCATTTTCCTGTCCTACAAAGATGCATAGCCAGAATTGAAGTTGTTGCAGAGTTTTACCAAAAGTGAAATTTCAAGGGGGGAAACAGAGGTTCCTGTTTAGGCAAAATCATTAGAAGAATTTAACAGGAAGGAAATGAGTTTTTATAATTCTGGGAGCTATCAGCCATAACTGTTCAGCTCTGCTTCTGGACTGGAAAGAAGGAAACTCCTGCCATTGAATCTTTGACGAACATGAGAGAAGTTCATCCAATGGGCCAGAAAAAGGCGAATGCCCTGGGTTACCTATGCCAAGGTAGCTAGCCTGGTGCCCTCAAGATGTTGTGGTCTCCACCTCCTGCCCAGCCAGATCCATTCATGATAAGGGACGATGGGAGCTGTAGCTCAGCATCAACATCTTGAGGCCATTGGTTGCCCACCCTGCTGTAGGCTAGCCAGAGTGCACTGCTACAAATGAAGTATTGTCCCTATGCTGTGAAATAAGGAGGTATCAGGAACGGTTGGAAGACATTGCTAGCATAGTAAATATTTGTTGATTCCCCTCCCCACAAAAAAGTTTGTTAATTTTTTAGAACCTTTTTCAGGGAGGCATTGAATTGTAAAGTGAGAAATACTTGCCTGGGATGTCTGTGTCATTTTTCATGTTTATGAAGTGAGCCTGCTAACCTGGGCCAGAAATGGCTGTGATCTTGCAGGATAATGAGGGAAGATGGCTAGAAGCAAGCCTGTCTTTGTTATTAGGCTTGTCTTTGGCAGTCACTATCATTATGGGATATGATTACCGATTTCCTTGGCTTGAGAAATGGGTTTTCAGTGTGAGGTGTGTCTCCCTAAAGATGTCACTAAGAAGACAGGCAACAGGTCTACATAAGGATATGACATCATAAATCACACACACACACACACTGCTTTGGAGAGATGGGACCCAGCAAATTGTATGACATTGCTCCAAGCCTGCCTTAAGACTTTATCCTGCAAATGTCAGGGCCCACTTGCTTAAGTAACTGGGAAGGGACAAGACATAAGATTCACAGGCAGGTTTTAAACTGAACAAAAAGCAAACTAAGATAATAGTTAAAAATATGAAACAGGACCTGGTGAAAGTGCTACAGCAACAAATAGGTATAGAAGTTGTTAAAAGAGTTAAGTATTTGGGAATTTGGTTAACCTCTAAAAATATTGATGTATTTCAAAATAATTACACGACGGTGTGGAATGGTATTAAAAGAGATCTAGAAATATGGGGAAGGATGAAGTTATCATTTTGGGGAAGGATTTCAGCTATTAAGATGAATGTGCTACCAAAGATGTTATTTTTGTTTCAGACAACTCCAATAATCAAAGGGGCAGCAATTTTTAAAGATTGGCAAAAAACGATTTCAAGGTATATCTGGCAGGGAAAGAAGCCGAGAATACAGTTTAAGTTGTTAACAGATGCTAAAGAAAGAGGAGGCTTCACCCTGCCAGATTTGAAATTGTATTATGAAGCATCCTGCCTCTGTTGGTTAAAGGAATGGATGTTATTAGAAAATTCGGAACTGTTAGATTTGGAAGGTTATGCTAATAGATTTGGATGGCATGCATACTTATGGTATAATAAGACAAAAATCCATAAAGGATTTGGAAGGCATATATTTCGAAGATCTTTAATTGAAATATGGGATAGGTATAAAAACCTATTGGAACGTAAAACACCGCATTGGTTATCTCCATTAGAAGCAGTGAGTGTGAAAAAGGTAAATATGAATTGGATAACTTATGGGAAATTAATACAAAAGGAAGGAAGTAAATGGAAAATGAAACCATATGAAGAAATTAAAGAATATGTGTATGATTGGTTGCACTACCGTCAGGTCAATGAAATGTTTAAACAGGATTTTAAAGAAAAAGGATTTGATAAAAGTAAGTCAAAGTTTGAATTTGAGATATTAAGTAATGATTGTAAAATTTTGTCTAAAATGTATAAATTGCTGCTTGAATGGCATTTGAAGGATGAGGAGGTAAAGTCGGTTATGATTCATTGGGCTAAAGATTTTGCGTATAATATACAGCTGAGTGATTGGGTAAAATTATGGAAAGGTTTAAAATTTACTGCATGCAATACCCTAAAAGAAAATGTGATGAAAATGATGTACAGATGGTATAGTACACCTGTCAAGTTAGCTAAAATGTATAAAGTTAACAATAATTGTTGGAAATGTAAAGAAAAAGAAGGAACATTTTATCACATGTGGTGGGAATGTAAAAAGGTGAAAAGCTTCTGGGAGATGATATATAATGAGATGTAAAAAATGTTGAAATATACATTTATAAAGAAACCAGAAACATTTTTACTGGGCATTGTAGGAAGTGATATACCGTATTTTTCGCCTTATAGGACACATTTTTTCCCCTCCAAAAATGAAGGGGAAATGTGTGTGCATCCTATGGGGCGAATGCAGGCTTTTGCTGAAGCCTGGAGAGTGAGAGGGGTCAGTGCGCACCGACCCCTCTCGCTCTCCAGGCTTCGCGCAGCTCTCCGCAAGCCATGGGAGCCCGTGCCGGGCTCCTACGGCTTGCGGAGAGTTGCCTGCATGCTGAAGCCTGGGCACGCTGAGCTCAACGCACCCAGACTTCGCACAGCTCTCCGCAGGGCGCGGGAGCCCGGCACCGGGCTCCCTCAGCTTGCGGAGAGTTGCCTGTTCTGGGGGCTGTGGTTGGGGGAAGCTCGGGCTTCCCCTGCCCCAGCCCCGTGCCTGGGGGGGAAATAATTTTTCCCATTTATTTCCCCCCCGAAAAACTAGGTGCGCCTTATGGGACGGTGCGTCCTATAGGGCGAAAAATACGGTAAATAGAAAGGAATGTAAGTTGTTTTTATACACAACAACGGCAGCAAGAATATTATTGGCCCAAAAATGGAAGCAAGAAGAACTACCAGTTATGCCAGTAAAGAAAATGAAACTCTGCCAACACACTAAGGTCTGACAAATTCCTCCTTTGCCTCACTGACAATTTCATTTTCCCGAAGGTGGAAAAGCAACAAGGGGGTCATCTTTCTTGGACCTGGTCCTCACCAACAGGGAACAACTGATCAACAAAGTGGAAGTACTTGGAAACTTGGGAGAAAGTGATTATATCCTTCTGGGTTTCATGATACAGAGGCAAGGAAAGCTGAGTGTAGCCAGACCTGCACCCTGGACTTTTAGAAGACCAATTTCAAAAATCGTAAGGAGCTACTGGGTCAGAAATAGTCAAAGAGAAGGGAGTCCAAGAAGGATGGGAGTTTCTAAAAGGAGAAATACTGAAGGCTGAAATGCAGACAATTCCAACAAGAAACAAAAGTGGGAGGCATCTAAAGAAACCAGTGTGGCTGCATAAGGAGCTAACAGATGAGCTGAGATATAAGAAGGGCATGTCTAAGAAATGGAAGAAAGGGGAAATCACAAAGAAAGCATATATACGATAAACCAACAGCTGCAAGGAAAAGGCAGGCAGGCCAAAGCTCAGAATGAGCTCAGGCTTGCAACAGAGTTTAAAAACAATTTTAAAAGGTTTATTTGGCTATGTTTGAAGCTAGAGGAAGAACAAGCAAGTGGTAGGTCCTCTGCGTGCAGTAGATGGAGCAATGCTATTGCGTAACAGAGAGAAAGCAGAACTGCTCAACACCTACTTTGCCTCTGTCTTCACCCAAAAGGAAAGCAATGCCCAACCTGGTAATAACAGAAAAAATGATGTAAGGAAAGAGCTGCAGCCCAAAATAGAAAAAGAGGTAGTAAGAGACCACCTAGATACTTTAAATGAATTCAAATCCCCAGGGCCTAATGAGCTGAATCCAAGGCCATAAACGCTGAGAATTCCTGGATCCATTGGGCTAGGGATGTGGGGAATAACATAGAATAGAATCATGGGGAAAGTTGTGGAAATATGGGTTGAAATTCCCAGCATGCTATACTTGCTATACCTTGAGCGAGAATTTTATGAAAATGATATATACTGTAGATGGTACTTTACAACAAATAAATTACCAAAAATGTATTAATCAATGTCAATTCTTTGTTGGAAATATGAAGAAGTAGAAGGTTCATTTTACTACATGTGATGGAGGTGCAGAGTAGCTAAGTACTTTGTGGGGAAGATTTATACAGTCATTGTTGTTTAGTCGTTTAGTCGTGTCCGACTCTTCGTGACCCCATGGACCAGAGCACGCCAGGCACTTCTGTCTTCCACTGCCTCCCGCAGTTTGGTCAAACTCATGCTGGTAGCTTCGAAGACACTATCCAACCATCTTGTCCTCTGTCGTCCCCTTCTCCTTGTGCCCTCCATCTTTCCCAACATCAGGGTCTTTTCCAGGGAGTCTTCTCTTCTCATAAGGTGGCCAAAGTATTGGAGCCTCAGCTTCAGGATCTGTCCTTCCAGTGAGCACTCAGGGCTGATTTCCTTCAGAATGGATAGGTTTTATCTTCTTGCATTCCATGGGACTCTCAAGAGTCTCCTCCAGCACCATAATTCAAAAGCATCAATTCTTCGGCGATCAGCATTCTTTATGGTCCAGCTCTCACTTCCATACATCACTACTGGGAAAACCATAGCTTTTACTATACGGACCTTTGTTGGCAAGGTGATGTCTCTACTTTTTAAGATGCTGTCTAGGTTTGTCATTGCTTTCCTCCCAAGAAGCAGGCGTCTCTTAATTTCGTGGCTGCTGTCACCATCTGCAGTGATCATGGAGCCCAAGAAAGTAAAATCTCTCACTGCCTCCATTTCTTCCCCTTCTATTTGCCAGGAGGTAATGGGACCAGTGGCCATGATCTTGGTTTTTTTGATGTTGAGCTTCAGACCATATTTTGCGCTCTCCTCTTTCACCCTCATTAAAAGGTTCTTTAATTCCTTCTCACTTTCTGCCATCAAGGTTGTGTCATCTGCATATATGAGATTGTTGATATTTCTTCCGGTGATCTTAATTCCGGCTTGGGATTCATCCAGCCCAGCCTTTCGCATGATGAATTCTACATATAAGTTAAATAAGCAGGGAGACAATATACATCCTTGTTGTCCTCCTTTCCCAATTTTGAACCAATCAGTTGTTCCATATCCAGTTCTAACTGTAGCTTCTTGTCCCACATAGAGATTTCTCAGGAGACAGATGAGGTGATCAGGCACTCCCATTTCTTTAAGAACTTGCCATAGTTTGCTGTGGTCGACACAGTCAAAGGCTTTTGCATAGTCAATGAAGCAGAAGTAGATGTCTTTCTGGAACTCTCTAGCTTTCTCCATAATCCAGCGCATGTTTGCAATTTGGTCTCTGGTTACTCTGCCTCTTCTAAATCCAGCTTGCACTTCTGGGAGTTCTCGGTCCACATACTGCTTGAGCCTTCCTTGTAGAATTTTAAGCATAACCTTGCTAGAGTGTGAAATGAGTGCAATTGTGCGGTAGTTGGAGCATTCTTTGGCTCTGCCCTTCTTTGGGATTGGGCACTGCCCTTCTTTGGGATACAGTCATACCTCGGGTTAAATGTGCTTCAGGTTGAGCGTTTTCAGGTTACGCTCCACTGCGAGGCGGAAGTAACGGAGCACGCTACTTCTGGGTTTCGCCACTCACGCATGTGCAGACGCTCAAAATGATGTCACGGGCAATCGTGGAAGCGGTGAATCGCGACCTGCGCACACACAGACGCGCAGACACGGGTTGTGTTTGCTTCAGGGTGCGAATGGGGCTCCGGAACGGATCCCGTTCGCATCCAACACTGTAATGTGTTGAAAAAGATATTTACGGTAGCTCTCCCCAAAATACCAGAAGCTTTCTTACTGGGGATAACTGCAGCAGATATCCCCCCAAAAAAACAGATAACTCTATTTCTTTACGCAACAATGGCAGCACCAATATTATACACACAAAAATGGCACGATGAGGTGGTACCTACCAAAGAAGAATGGCAGCTGAAATTGATAGAATATGTAGAATTGGCAAGTTTGGCATGTAAAATTAGAGATCAGAAAGAGACAGATTTTAAAGAAGATTGGAAAATGTTTTCAGAATACTTAAAAATTCAGTGTAAATGTGTTAAAACGCAAATAGGATTGGAGTAAGAACAGCAATGGGGGTAAACTTTTCATTTTTCTTTTGTGGTCAGGTGAAGGTATAGAGAAACTATAATATGCAGCATAAATTAAAATTTTTGGGGAACCGTGAAGGGAGAGATGGGAAGTCAAAGGTGGAATGATTGATTGCTAAATTTAAAATATTGTTGAATTTTTTTATTTTTATTTTTTTATTTTTTAAAAAAGAGAATTATTGGAGAAGAGGTGAGAATGGATGTGGGCAAATATTGATCCTCTCTTCAAAAGGGGGAGGAAAGAAGACCCAGGTAACTACCCAACCAGTGAGGTTGACACCAATACCAGGAAAGGTTCTAGAACAGACAATAAAAGAGTCGCTCTGTGAGCACTTATATTTATATGTACCTGTTTAAAGCAAAATAAAAGTTTAAAAAAAGAAAAGAAAAGGATGCTGTGACCACTAAGACCCAACATGGGTTTCTCAAAAACAAGTCATGGCAGTTGAATCTCATTCCTTTTTTTGATGGAGTTACAAGCTTGGTGGATCAAGGGAACAGATTGGAAAACTGGGCCAAAACTAGCAAAATGAATTTCAATAGGGCCAAATGTAAGGTTTGACACTTAGGTAGGAAGAACCAGCTGCATAAATATAAGATGGGAGACACCTGGCTTGGAAGCAGAACATGTGGATCTAGGGGTATTAGTCAACCACAAAGTTGATAGTTGATATGAGTCAACAGTGTGATGCAGCAGCAAAAAAAGAAGAAGAAAAAAAGGCAATGCTATTCTAGGTGGCATCAACAGAAGTCTAGTGTCCAGATCAAGGGAAGTAATAATTCTGCTCTATTGTGCCTTGATCAGACCACACCTGGAGTACTGTGTCCAGTTCTGGGTCCCACAATTTAAAAAGGATATTGACAAGCTGGGGCATGTGCAGAAGAGTGCAACTAAGATTATCAAAGTTCTGGAAACGAAGCCTAATGATGAATGGTTGAGTGAATTTGGTATGTTTAGCCTGGAAAAGAGGAGACTGAGAGGAGATATGATAGCCATCTTCAAATATCTCAAGGGCTGTCACAGGGAAGAGGGAACAAACTTGTTTTCTCCTGCTCTGGAGGCTAGGAACTGAACCAATGGCTTCAAGTTACAAGAAAAGAGATTCTGACTAAACATCAGGAAAAACATTCTGACAGTAAGAGCTGTTTGACAGTGGAGAAAAAGTCTCCATGAAAGACAAGGACATTTTCTTTGTACTGCCAGCCTGAAGGAGACAGTTACACAGGAAGTTTCGTTCCTGTTAGCATCAAGGAAATGTGCAGACCTTGACTCACTCATCTGGAGGGGATCCCAGGAAAATGACCCAGACAGAGCAGAGATGAGTCAAGACCAAAGAGCAGCACCAGTCGGGAGAAGCTAAATGGCCAAATCCAATTAAACACAGCTCTATTTTTAATCTTTAATCAGGCCATTACATTAAGTAACAAAGGGATTTATTTAATTGAAGCCTTCATCCATAACATGCAATATTACTTTAGCCTTTAGTGTCGTTGTTTTCCTTTTAATTCCCTTGATCTGAAATCAGTCTTTGTGCCTTATTATACAATTCAGGTGAAGAGCTTAACAAAACTCAAAAGGAAGATTAAGACATTTCTCTGGTGAAGGGAAAGCTTCACATAGTGGGCTGTGTTGTTTTGCTGGTACGGTACATGATAAATTAGCAACCCCCAACTGACAGATAATGTATGCATTCAAAGTCAGTATTTTTAGAAATGCACAATTAATTACACAGAGACCCAAATGAGATGGCTATCTCAGAGCTTCATGTGTCTGAATCCTGTATGAAAAAGGAGGAGGTGGTGAAGGAGGGAAAAAGGAAAATCCATATTTCACAGTTTCATACTGAACAGTTTCATTCTTAGCTTGTTCTCAGTTTGGATCAAGGCTGACATAACAGACATAAATCTAGGCCTAATAAACTTAAATTTATTTAGGATCTTCCCCAGTGTTTGACTGCCAAGAATGTGCATAGTACATCTTCTAGAGAAGGGTGTTTCTGTTTAAAAACTTTACTGGTAGTGGAGGACTTGGAAGCACAGGGCCAATTTCCTCACACTGAGTTTTAATGAGGTACAAGCATAGCAATATATCCCAGCCATTGCCTGTAGATTCAATATTGTCCCACACTGAGTAGCCTCCATCAGCACAGGCATGTGGGAGAAGCAATGAATGAGCTGCGTAGGAGCTCCACATTGACAGATTCCTTCCTTCCTTCCTTCCTTCCTTCCTTCCTTCCTTCCTTCCTTCCTTCCTTCCTGTCAAGAAGAAGAAGAAGAAGAGTTTGGATTTGATATCCCGCCTTTCACTCCCTTTAAGGAGTCTCAAAGCGGCTAACATTCTCCTTTCCCTTCCTCCCCCACAACAAACACTCTGTGAGGTGAGTGGGGCTGAGAGACTTCAAAGAAGTGTGACTGGCCCAAGGTCACCCAGCAGCTGCATGTGGAGGAGCGGAGACGCGAACCCGGTTCCCCAGATTATGAGACTACCACTCTTAACCACTACACCACACTGGCTCACAGGTTTTGCAGTCAATCAATTGCAGGAACGACTAAGGCCACAGGCCACAGGTGGGCTCACAGCACTCTCGGGTTTCTATCAAGCCATTCATCATAACAAGTGCCATGCCAAGGCTAGGAGCTCATTGTGACTTGCATGAGATCATAAGGGTTTGTAATGCCATGATGGTGCCAGTCCCAGAGACCACAGGATTAGGACCCTAGGTAGCTGCTTTATACTGCATCAAATCATGGATCCATCTAGTTCTGTGCTGTTAAAACCAGGAGTGCGGAATCTTTGATTTGAGGACCAAACGTGGCCCTCCAGATCTCTCTCTCTCTGATTCTTGGAACACTCCCAGGTGACACACACACAGGGAGAGTGTGTCTGCTCAATGGTTTTTGCCTGGCTGGACAGTGTCCTTGATCTCTGATAATGCCTTTTGCTTGCCTGGAGGGAGGGCAGAGCTGGGTAGGTGAGTGTGTGCAGAAACTAGCCTACTGTGCAGAGGTAAAATTCACATTTGTTGCTCTGTCTCCTTCTTGCCTCTGGCCCTGATCACCAAGGATGTGTCAGAAGATTGCCCAGAAGGCAATGTGACTGAGGAGGTTCCCCACCCCTAATGTACACTGGTTGTAAACCTTTCCAGGGTTTCCTGGTGGTTCCTGGAGATGCTGAGGACTTCTGCATGCAAAGCAGATGGTTCACCATGGAGATGTGGTCTTTTAACTCCCTTCAGTTACTGAAGGACCATGGAGTCTCTGAACTGGACCACAACCTCAGCACCCATATCACTGTACCAAACAAATGTATATGAGTAATGAACACCGTCTGCTTCTAGTTTAGTGACATTATGCTCATACCATTATTTGTTCATAAATATAATGACGAATTAGCTACAGACTGAGCTTCTTTAAATCAAAACAAATGTGGGGCAATCTTTTGCTAGAGCCTGAATAAATGTTAGATGTACGGCTCAGATTTCACTTGGAGGGTTTTGTACATTATCATCTTCCATTTGTAGACAATGCTGAAACACAATCACGTAGATGGACTAAGTTTCTCCATGTGCAAGATGTAACACCAGTCGTATGTTTTTGTTAAGTTCTCCTCCCTTTGGTGGTAATAAAGCATGGAATTCTCAGATGGGGGTAATAAAACTGCTACTTTCTATGCTGGAAACAGATGCTCAGGCAGTGGCAGGTTAGAACTAATAACAAATAGGCTGGCATTATTAAATGTCACAGGAGAAATGAAGGGAGTTGCAGAAATCTCATCTTTTAAAAACCAGCTTGGATGGAATATACTGGTAAATAGCATCAGGAACTTCGTCAGGAACTGGTGAGGGGTGTCACCTACAAGCGACAGGCAAATCTGTCTATTTTGGTTTCTCTTAAATTCTCATTTTTTTCAACCTTCATTTCTCCACATTTTTTCCATCAGTTTTTTTTTTTAAAATCCTCATGAAAATTCATCACTGAACACACAATTTTGTAAAAACATTTCCCCTAATTTAATGCATTTTAAATGCTATTTTCACATTAATGTAAGCATTTTCAGGCACATTTCCCCCTAGTATATGCATTTTTGTACACATTATTTGGCTTGAGAACTGAATTGCAGAATACGGCGAAGTTCAGGTTTAAAGGTGGGTGTGTTTTCGTTCATGCATATTTTCAGAAAGTATGAATTAGGTTGATACTCTGTTAAATATGAACTAAATCAAATTTCTCACCCTTCTGTACTGACTACATACAAGCAATGCTATTTTTCAGGGGGTACTCAAGGGTATGCAGTACCGACACTTCTTCTTTTTTGTTATTAAAAAGTGTGGCACTTACTGTAACAACTTCATGGTGAGTTTCAGCACCTTTTTTTAATAGAAAAAACGCACTGCATACAAGTGGTTATGATTTTGAGTTGTATCCAAGGCTGGGCCCACTCAGAGCAGACCCACTGAAATTGATGACATGACTAACTTAGATCCATATTGATCCCCAACATACAGTAAGTGTTGGATACGTGGTCTCTGTTGAGTGATCTGTAAGGATGTGTTTCTCAGTCAGCTGTTTTGTGCCCCCATTTCCCTAAACACTCCTGCTTTTCTTTTCTCCATTTTATGCTGGCAAGCACCCCCAGAAGCTGCAGGAAAATTTCCAACCCAATGCATCCAAAGAAACCAACACCAGCTGATACAACAAGAGTCCCTTTTACGCCAGTGCTGGCCAATGAAATCATAGCACACATCTGCAATGAAAGCCTCTCCTGCTCTTACAAAAAAGCGGGGGGGGGGGAGCCAAGGGCTGATACATCACAGAGCTGCAATGTAAATAATGAGTTGGCTGCACAAAAATGCATAATGGCTGTGAGTAACAGATTAGATGCTGCCAAGAATCAGCGAAAGATCTCTTCAGCAGGTTTTCCAGCTAATCAGTTAAGTGAGGGTTCTCCTCTCATCAGGGAGAAGCGCAAGACTTTGCTTCGACACACCCTCTCTGCACTTGCTGGCTTCTTTTCACTCTTCAATGTGACTGACTGAGAAGTTTCATCCAACAGGCATTTAAAAGAAGCAGCTTGCAAGTGGTCTTAGCAATAAGATAAAATAGGGATATGTAAAAATGGATTGATATTAGATGAAAATTTGAAGTTATAAGATGTGAAGATAAAGACTTAAGAGTAAACAAAGAGGGTATGGATTTGCTGAACCAATTTGTAACTGGAATACAAAAAAGGGAGGTGTGAGGAAGTCATGAAAATAAGTTAAAGAGCGGTAAGATAATAGAAAGAGGGATTTATTTTTAACTGTTTTTATTTTTTCTTTTCTTTTCTGGTTTTGCATCTGTTTGTACTTTCTTTTCATTATTTTTGTAACTTTTTCCGTGTTGAAAAGCTAATAAATATCATTAAAAATAATAATAATAAAAGAAGCAGCTTGCGTCTATGTCAAATGAAACATTTCAATGAGATAAAGCCAGAGACTCTTAATCTCAGGGTCATGGGTTCAAGCCCCACATTGAGCAAAAGATTCCTGCATTGCAGGGGCTGGACTAGATGACCCTCATGGTCCCTTCCAGCTCTACAATACTATGATTCTGATTGTAAATGGATGTTCAAGTGAAATTGTTTACCATAGTGATCCACAAACTGTCATAACAGCAGGAGACAAAGTTTCAAACATTTCCTAAGAAATTCTTGACACAGCACAGTTAGCGTTAGCTCACATATTAATCATTCCTAAGACCTTCCCCATGATTGCTTTTGAGTATCATGCCTTCTCCTTAGTATGTGTTGAGAAAATGTTTCATTAGGATTCTGAATTTACTGCAGATCTAATCAGAGCTAATCCAAAGATATTAACATATTTGCACAATTTAAATTAATTTAACAGGATTCACAGGGATGGTAGTATAACCTTAACTTATACCTTGTAACAACTATGCAAATCTGAGCTTCTCCTTCTTGAAAGCAGGCCAGTCAATGTCTTGCATTAGCTGCTTCTTAGGGGGCGATGCACCAGTGATTTTTTTCAGGGGGATGCAGCACCAGCACCTCCTTTTGGTTGTTGTTAAGAAGTGGGCACTTACTGTAACAACTTCACGGTGAGGGCCGGCACCTATTTTCCTAGGGGGGGAAGCACTGAGATGCACCAAGCTTTGTAACAGCAGCAGTAAGATTACACAAGGGGAACTGTAAGGCCAGACTGACCCTGAAGTCCTATGCCAATATTTCTGTCACATCAACGCACATAAATCAGCCATTCTCTCTATTCCTAGTCTTTATCTTGCATTCTTCAAATGCCACTTGATGGCCTGGCTGGCTCTATCAAAGCTGATGCTGTTGAAAACAAATGCATGGTTGGCAAGCTAAAGGACACAGCGGGAGATTGTCTGCCAGAACTGAATCCAGTTCATAAAGGAATATCTCCTCTGCCAAAATGGGTCAAGGACTCCCCAACTGACGCTTCACAGGTAAGATTCACCTTCTGTTGTGTGTGCAGGGTGGTCCCTCCCCCTACCTGGCCGATCCCCTGGCAATGCCTCCCCAGGTGGGATTGGGCAATTGGCTGAGGTAGGCAGAGACCCCCAGGTATCCAGCCTGGGGAGGATGAAGCCCGCCCAAACTACCAGGAGCCGCACTGGGATCCGGGGAGCTGCACGCGACCATGCAAAAGGCTCCCCCCATTTGATGTGGGGAGCGGTCACTTCCTTCTAGACTACATAGTCACTGTGGGATAATTCCACATCCACAATGAGGTCCAAAACAATTCAAAGCAAGGCCCAAATGGTTAGGTTCAGGTCCAGGCAGATTGTAAAGTCTTCAGGGAAATCACATCACTAGTTGACAGCTGTAAAGTCTTCCAACAGGTTACTGAATCCTGATTTCATTGTGGAATGTACAATTCCTTCTTAATGTGTATTTGTTTTCCTGATCTCTATATGCTTCCATTTTTCTCTACTTTGCTTCCTAAGCCATCACAGAAGGTAGGAGTTTGTTTGCACTGTACTTTTTGCCAAATTCATGGAAGGCATAGCCATACTCCGTTTGTGGCATGAGGCAGCCTAATTCTGTTTTGGCTGCAGTAGGGTGGTGGTAGTAGAAGTGGTAACTAGGGATACTGGAGAATTCAAATGAAATGAGAGTGGAATTACTTATTTGTCCCACGTTTAGAAATCAAAACAACAAATACAATTAATATTCACTGTTGTTGCTGGTTTCAATACGTAATTGATTATGCTGTTTTCCCCTCTCTATTTGTATTGCATTCCCTTTGCTCTGAAATTAATGTGGGTGGAATAATCCATTGGTAATGTAACTTACGTAACTTAGTCATTGATGTAAATTATGCAAGTTATATAATTTCACCAGAGCAAGCAGTGAGACAGTGTAATTTTTGGCAGGAGACAATCTGTAGTGGAATGGAAGCAGTGCTGCATGTGATGAATACAGAGCTATTTAGCACTAAAACGGAACCAATGGAAATTCACACGAAACCCCATTGCCATTTGTTCCAATTCCGTGCTAAGCCATGAGTTTTCCTAAGGGGAAGCAACAGGGCAAACGGAAGTGTGGGTGAAGCCTGAATCATGACAAAGTATGCTCATTGAAAACAATGGGACTTCAGCCTAACTGATTTCAGTGGGTCTGCTCTAAGGGTTCAATTCTCAATCCACTTATGTGGGACTCAGCCCCACTGAATTCAATAGAGCTCACTTTTGAGTGGTTAGGATTACATCCAATGAGGTCCTATGACAGTAAGATTTCTGTTCTCAGAATGGAGAGGTAAGCAATTTGCAGCAATTCTCCCTCCCTCCTGCAGCCCACTCCCCAACGCTGCTCTGAAGGATCCCCCAACCCTCTGGGTCACATTTAGCAGGATGTGACTGATCTAGGGGAGAGCAAAGTACTGAGCATTGCTTTCCTCCTTGTTTTGCTGACAGATTCTACCTTGCCATTAGCTAAGTGATGCTATTAGATGCAACCCAGCAACTTGATCCTACCCATAATATGCAACACTGTTGTGTACATAACATGATGCAACATAAACAACAAACTATTGTGCAAAAAACATATTGAAAACCATTATTTCCTGTAACAGAATTCAGAACACTACTTTAAAGTGATGAGCCAAAATCTCAATTCCAGCTCTGGAAAATACACTTTGATTTTAAATAACTATCATTTGGCCAGAATGGATTAAACGTTGGGGAAAATACATTCCTGTATGTTAATTTTATGGCCCATTTACAACAAATGAAGCATTAATTGAATGGACTCCATGGTGTTGTCCCAGGCGTCTAATCAACCATCGCTGCTAGAGACAGAGAACCACATGCAAAATATGTTAGACATGTTGCTGTGGGGAGAGGGAAAATACTGTTGAGATTTTAAACAAACAAAAATAATAATCCAGCTCCACCCTTCAGGCAGGTTAGGATTTTTCAAACACTTAACCTAATTAACAAAATAGTCTACAAATGCATAATCCACTAAATCCCAATCAGATTAAGGTTTCCTAAACAGAGGCGGGGAGGGAAAGACACTGAAACCAAGGGTAGTATTTCATTTGGCACAACAAAAACAGCCAAATCCAATGATTAAAAACTGCTTGCCTGGTTAAGATCAAGGTTAAGGTCCATGTTAGTTCAAGATCCACAAAGCTAGGGAATTGAAAGTTCAGACAGATTTCTTCAAAGTGATGCTCCATGATCAGCAGCAATGCTGTGCAATGTCAGAAACTGTGCTTGCTCACAACTTAAGCTCCATACAGCCATAGTTTTCCTTGTTTTTTTCTCGGGACCCAAACCATTTGGAGAGGATGAAGTACCTGATACTATCAGAGTACTACACCATCCCTGCTCCTGGGTTGCCTCATGAAGCATCTTGGCCTCCCTGTATTATTAGAGGAATCCTCCCTGGAGTTGAGCCAGGCCTGTTTGCTGCTCACATCAGCTGTTGCTTGGGGTGCACCTCTGCCACGGTGTGGTGAATGCACACCCATGGCAAATGGCCAGGGACTATGAGCCCTGGAGTCCCAACCAACATCTGGAGGGTCACAGGTTGCCCACCACTGTAGGCTAGTGAGGGAATGAGCAGTCTAGTAAGGTTTGCTTGGCCCATCTTTTCTAATGGGATCATAGCAAAGCATTCTTCTGTAAATATGGTAGATGGATGAATATATACTGTATTTTTCGCTCTACAAGACACACCCGACCATAAGACGCACCTAGTTTTTAGAAGATGAAAACATGAAAAAAAATATTCTGAATCAAATGTTGTTGAAGGAGCTTTGCGTGGCTATTCCTGAAGCCAGAACAGCAAGAGGGATTGCTGTGTAGCAACCCCTCTTGCTGTTCTGGCTTCTGGGATAGCTGCACAGCCTGCATTCGCTCCATAAGATGCACACACATTTCCCCTTACTTTTTAGGAGGGAAAAAGTGTGTCTTATAGAATGAAAAATATGGTAATTTTAAAAGGTTTGGCAGAAAAATTGACAGACGCAAGTAAAATAAGCAGAGGTTTGCAGGGAGAAATATATGTATGGAATTGGCAGAAATGACTGGCAGAATCCGAGACCGGGGAGAAGAATCGGTGGAAGAGGATTGGAAGAAGTTTAAAGAATATCTTCAAAAACATTGTAAAACGTTTGAATGTTAAAATGATGTGGGATATAAAAATAATAGGGCATTAGGGGTTTGGTAAAAAGAAATACGCAAAAATGATGTGGAAAAGAAGGGGTAAGACCAGAATACTATTATGTTGTGACTAAACAAATGATACAAAGGATTACGTTAAATTATAAAGAACATGTGATAAAAAAAAATTTCTTTTAAAAAGAGAAGGAAAATAAATGCATAATAGGTTGAAATATACAATATTGAATAAGACTGGAAAGAGGGTAGGAAATTGCATGTGGGAGTAATTTAGCCTCCTGACTCTCAGAAATTGTTCTGGTATGATTTGTCACCGAAACAGTTATGATTGATTCCTTCTTACTGCAAATATCCAGCTATTATTTGCTTGTTTCCTCCACCCCTTTATGTACTGTTGATAAAAGATACTGTCAGGGACTCAGCGGGAGCGCAGGGAGGAGAGGAGATGGAGAGCGAGGGGGAGCAATCCGAGGGCAGCGTAGGAGAAGATGACAGCAGCCCGATAGATTCCATGAGCCTCTCCAGCGAATTGGAAGATTCACAGAAGGGGGCGCCAATGGGCAGGGCAAGGGGCGACCCAAGGGGGACACCCCAGAAGCAAGGGGCCAGCGGGGACTCCCAGAGCAGCAGTTGGAAATCAGGACCAGCTTCCCCACCAGAGCGTAGTGGGGGGGAGAAGTCCCAGGTGTCAGAGCCCACATATGCACCACCAGCGAGAGAAGATGAGTCAGGGTTGACCACGCCTCCATCGGAGAGCGAGTTAACGGTCAAGAGGAAAGTTGCAGGCTGGGCGCGCGCGCGCCAAGTTCAAAGGTACAGGCGAGCGGCACAGAAGGTAGCCCGGATAGGGAACCAGGTCTTAAAGCCCGCCGGAAGGAGGGGCAAGAATCGTCAGGGTCAGCGTCAGAGGAGTCCAGGAAGGATGAAACCCTAGCGGGCAGGAGGGCTCAGAGGAGAAAGGAACTTAGGAAGAGGTGGAGCAAGGCGAGAGTCTTAAACTGGTGTGGAAGGGGAGGAGACTCAGACAGGACTTCGCCGGTCTAAGGTCGAGACGTAGAGCTGCACGCTGCGGCTTTAAAATGGAAACTGAACCTCAATAAAGACTTTTGTACATAACTACAGCCTAGCGTTGGTCCTCTGTGAGCTGGGACCTGGAGGCAGCTCTGACAGTAAGTCCCGTCTCCTTCAAAGAACCTCGCAACGTGAGAGGACGCAGCGAGGGGCGAAGATTGGTGCTTCGCGAGCTCACAAAAGCAGCACAAGATGACTACAGAAGAACGACTGGCAGCTTTGCAAGATGCCGTGGGACAACTTAACGCAGAAATACGAGCGGCAAGGAGGAGAGAAGAGGAATCAGATGCTGTCTGCAAGGATCTGCAAACCAGGTTGGAAATGTTGACTAAACAGGGGCCACCGGGAGCCAAATCAGAGGGGATCGGGTTCGGGAAGAGAGGGGGGAGCCTTGTGTCGCATTTCGATGGGAGTCTGCAGCAATATCCTAACTTCAGAGCAGACGTAGTTTTTGCGCTAAAGTTGCTGGAGAAGGACTTTAGAGATGAGCAGGAGAAAGTAGGCTTCATACTAACGCATCTCCATGGAGAAGCTAAAGCGTGGTTGCGCAATCTGTGGAGAGATAATGATCCAGCCCTCCAAAACGCAAAAGCCTTCATTAAGGCAATGGACGATTGTTTTTTATCGGAGATAGATGTGGATGTCGCTAGAAAAGAGATTCACGGTTTGAAACAAGGCAGAGCCACTGTAAGGCAATATCATTCCCGCTTTTTTGCATTGATCAACGCGCTGGAATGGGAAAAAGATTCAGCGTCCGTCAGGGACCTGTTCTGGGAGGGGCTGAACGGGGCTGTGAAAGACGAAATCGCAAGGGGGGAGAGACCACGGAGCACTCAAGAAGTGGTCCAGAAGGCGCTGACGATTGGTGTGCGGCTAGAAGAACGTCCCTGGAGCAAAGATGAAGGGCGTTGGGGACGCACGCCAGCAAGGGCGCCTCCTTTCTTTCCCAGAGACTCAGCGCGCGCTCAATCCACGCCTCCACTGGGAGGGGGAGAGGAGCCGATGGAGATAGGTGGTGCCAAGGCTCAGTCAGCAGCAACCAGGAGCAGCCAAAGTGAAGCCTCCTAGAGGGAACAGGAAGTGTTACATCTGCGAAAGTGCTCAGCATATGGCAAAAGAGTGCCCCCAGATGCTCCGCAAGCACAATGCAGCCTCAGCAAAAGTAACAGAAGCAGCTCAGCAGAGGGAACCGCAGCAGGGAAACGACGAAGTCTGGCTGGAAGCAGAGCCGCTGGGGCCCAGCCAGACGAATCAGTGAAGCAGTCCCCAGGAATCTTACAGCCCACAGACCCCCTCCCGCCCAAACCAGTGGTGCAGCTCACCGCAACACTCCAGCTTCCCAATGGGCTCACCATGGAAGTCCCTATTACCATTGACTCTGGTAGCAATGCAGACTTTATAGGAGTGGATTTCATCAAGCAACATAGCATAGCGCTCCTGCCTGCCACGATGCCCCTGAAAGTAGTGACAGTCGATGGAAGAGAATTGCTGGGGGGACAGGTGGTACAGCAAACGCCGCCAATGGTGATGCGAATTGGAAATCACCGCGAAGTCATCAGCTTCAATGTCACCCAACTGTCAGACACGCCCATAGTGTTGGGCATGAGCTGGTTGGACAGGCACAGCCCGGCATTGGCATGGTACCAGCGTAAATTGACCTTCTGCTCCTCCTACTGCGCAGAACATTGCATCATGACTAACCAGGAGGACGAGGGGCAAGAGGATGACCCACAGCTACAACTGGGCATGCTGCAAGCGGTACCCGACAAGTACAAGGCGTTTTTGGAGGTCTTCTGCGAGAAGGAAGCGGACAAGCTGCCTCCCCACAGACCCTACGACTGCAAGATTGACCTCCTGCCGGGGGCAACGCTGCTGACCGGAAAACTGTACTCCATGTCTGAAGACGAACTGCAAGAGCTCAGGGAGTTCATAGATCACAATTTGAAGCGGGGATTCATCCGAGAATCCAAAGCAGTGGGGGGCAGTCCTGTGTTCTTTGTGAAGAAAAAAGACACGCCCCAAAAGAGGCTAGTAGTTGATTTCAGAATCTTAAACTCGAAAACCAAGCCCACGGCTTTCCCGATGCCCAAGATCGACGACTTGCTCGCGACGGTGAGGAAGGGACGCATCTTCACCAAGTTGGATCTACGAGGGGCGTACAATCTTATACGCATGTGGGAGGGTGACGAGTGGAAGACGGCCATGTTCACGCCCTTGGGCACCTATGAGTATAGGGTTATGCCCTTCGGTTTACAAAATGGCTCCCACTGCTTCCAAGCCTTCATGCATCACGTGTTAGCGGGGCTCCTCTACAAGAAGTGCGTCTGCTTCCTGGACGACATTCTGATATTCTCGGAATCGCAGGAGGCTCACGAGAGAGATGTCAAGGAAGTCCTGCAAAGACTACGGGAGCACAGGCTTTACGCCAAACTGGAGAAATGCCAGTTCGACATGACGGAGGTGGATTTCCTGGGCTACAAGCTGTCCGACAAGGGAATCGCCATGGACAGCGCCAAGGTACGATCAGTACTGGACTGGAAGAGCCCGCGCAATCGGAAGGAGGTCCAGAGGTTTGTCGGCTTTGCTAACTTTTATCGCAAGTTCATCAAGGGTTTCGCTATGCAGACGGCGGCCATCACGGACACCCTCAGCTCCAAGAAGAAGAAGTTCATCTGGACGGAGCAGGCGGAGCTGTCTTTTCAGAAACTCAAGCGTCTTTTCGCTTCCGAGGAACAACTGCTGCATGTGAACCCCAGCAGACCCATGAGGGTGGAGACGGATGCCTCCGACAGAGCCGTGGGGGCAGTCCTGTTGCAGCAAGACCCGCAAGGGGATTGGAGGCCGTGTGCTTTCTACTCCAGGAAACTCAGCAAGTCGGAGCAGAACTACACCATCTGGGACAGAGAGTTGCTGGCCATTCATGCAGCCTTCAAGGCGTGGCGGCACTTCCTCATCGGAGCCAAACACACGGTGCAAGTTCGCACGGACCATAAGAACCTGGAGTACTGGCGCACGGCGCGGTTCCTGAACCAGAGACACATCCGCTGGGCGGAGTTCTTTGCGGATTTCGACTTCAGGATAGAATATATCCCCGGAGACAACAACATCATGGCTGATGCGCTATCCAGGAAGCCGCAGTATCTGGAGGAAGCAGCACCGGTAGCGGCCAAACACATTTTCGCACCCAAGGCGTGGGCATGCGCTTCAGCCACCGTAGACCTGGAAGCAATACGGCGCGAGCTGCGAACAGATTCCTTCGCACGATCCAAGATGGAGGAGGTGCGCAGCGGCACGGCGAAGGACGACGAGTTCCAGATACGCGACGGACTGCTCCTCCGCAAGGGAGCCATCTACGTGCCGGGAGATGAACTCCGCGCGACAGTACTGCAACAGCTACACGGCGCACCCAGCGCCGGACATTTCGGCAAGGACAAGACGGTGGAATTAGTAGCCAGAGACTTTTGGTGGCCCAAGATGCGGGGAGAAGTCGCGGATTACGTCACGAGGTGCGACACATGCCAAAGGGCCAAGCCAGTACACAGACCGCCGGCGGGACTGTTAGAACCGCTACAGACCCCGTCCGAACCGTGGGAGAGGGTGGCCTTGGACTTTGTCACTGACCTGCCCAGCTCGAGGGGCAAAACAGCAGTACTCGTGGTAGTCGACATGTTCACCAAGATGGCGCACTTCATTCCTTGCGCGAAGGTGGCCACAGCGGAACAGACAGCCAAGCTGTTCATAGACCACGTGTTCAAGGTGCACGGCCTGCCACGGTCTATCCTGTCCGACCGGGGGCGCCAGTTCATCTCGAGTTTCTGGCAGAAGCTGATGGGAATCCTGAACGTCAAGGTCAACCTAGCGTCGGCAAGACACCCGCAGACCAACGGACAAGCGGAGAGGGTCAACGCCATCATGCAGCAGTACCTGAGATGCTACGCCAACCAGCAGCCCTCGACCTGGGTGGACTACCTGCCCCTGGCCGAGTTTACCTACAACAACACACAACACGTGTCCACGGGGGTGACACCGTTTTTCGCCAACAACGGGCGACATCCCAGGACCTTCCCGGGCTTAGAGAAAGAGGGGGAGGGGGAGCCGCAGGGAGCAGAGGCATTGGCAGAGGAGTTACAGGAGGTCCATGAACAGCTCCGTAGGCAGTTAGACCTAGCAAAACACGTATACAAGATACAAGCAGACAAACACAGAAGAGTGGGGGAGGACATACGGGTAGGGGACTGGGTCTGGTTAGCGGCCCAGGCAGTGCCGGCCAGATCCTTAGCTAAGAAGAAGCTAGGACACAAGCAGCTAGGCCCTTACCTAGTCGAGGCACAGATCAACCCAGTGGCCTTCCGTTTGACACTACCGGAGGGTTCCAGAATGCACCCGGTCTTTCATAGATCGGTGCTCACGCCCTACAAGGCACCTCACAGGTTTCAGGAGCCAGGGACAGCTCCCAGTCCGCTTAGAGACGCACCCATGACAGGGGGGTCGCCGAGGGCGGGGCCACTCAACGAGGTGAAGGAGATTTTGGACTCGAGATGGGGGGAAGAGGGAGTCGAATATCTCATCGCAAGGGAAGGTGCCCCGGCCAGCACCAACAGCTGGGTGCCGTACTATGCGGTGGAGGAGCACTACCTCAAAGACGAGTTCCACGCACTCTTCCCACACAGGCCCATGCCGGAGGATTATTTTGACGAATATCTTTTCACCCCCACACTCTCAGCCAGTACGTTTCAGGGGTTCTCCTCGGCTGAGGAGACGGTTCCAGAGACTACCTCGCCGGAGGGGTCGGTCTCAGACTTGGGTGCAGAACGCTCTTATTGGTGGGACACTCAACCCGAGGAGGAGTGGCGCAGGAGACTGCTCAGAGGGCCCTGGCACGCAGACTCCCCAGAGGAAATGGGGGAACAAGGGGGCATGGACGGGTTGGGGGAGGACCCTGGGTTCGAGCACACCGGCAACGAGATGGAAGCGGAGGAGAGCGACGTCGATGTACCCGTCACGGACTGGCAGCATGCCAGGGGGGAAGAACTGTATCCGGCATGCACCCCCACAGCATTGGAGCACCCGGAACCCACGCCAGAAGAGGGGGAGGGGGGAAGGGGGGGCTTTGAGGGGGGGATGGATGTCAGGGACTCAGCGGGAGCGCAGGGAGGAGAGGAGATGGAGAGCGAGGGGGAGCAATCCGAGGGCAGCGTAGGAGAATATGACAGCAGCCCGATAGATTCCATGAGCCTCTCCAGCGAATCGGAAGATTCACAGAAGGGGGCGCCGATGGGCAGGGCAAGGGGCGACCCAAGGGGGACACCCCAGAAGCAAGGGGCCAGCGGGGACTCCCAGAGCAGCAGTTGGAAATCAGGACCAGCTTCCCCACCAGAGCGTAGTGGGGGGGAGGAGTCCCAGGTGTCAGAGCCCACATATGCACCACCAGCGAGAGAAGATGAGTCAGGGTTGACCACGCCTCCATCGGAGAGCGAGTTAACGGTCAAGAGGAAAGTTGCAGGCTGGGCGCGCGCGCCAAGTTCAAAGGTACAGGCGAGTGGCACAGAAGGTAGCCCGGATAGGGAACCAGGTCCTAAAGCCCGCCGGAAGGAGGGGCAAGAATCGTCAGGGTCAGCGTCAGAGGAGTCCAGGAAGGATGAAACCCTAGCGGGCAGGAGGGCCCAGAGGAGAAAGGAACTTAGGAAGAGGTGGAGCAAGGCGAGAGTCTTAAACTGGTGTGGAAGGGGAGGAGACTCAGACGGGACTTCGCCGGTCTAAGGTCGAGACGTAGAGCTGCACGCTGCGGCTTTAAAATGGAAACTAAACCTCAATAAAGACTTTTGTACATAACTACAGCCTAGCGTTGGTCCTCTGTGAGCTGGGACCTGGAGGCAGCTCTGACAGATACTCTCTGATAACTTACTGAAATGTTTTTCACTCTTTTATATACTAGAGTGTATTGCAATGATGATGTATTGATTTATTATTTTCCCTGTTGTTTGACCCACATGACCTTAAGGTACTGCTGTGCAATGCATGCCACTTGATCGTGGATGGAGGACTTAACCTGGCATATGTAACAGAGACTTGGCTGGATGAAGCAGATATTTTCTCTTACGCACAGCAACCCAGGTCATATAGGTGGGGAGAGGGTGCAGTGATTTTTAGGAAGTCATTAGCTTTCACCAGGCATCCTATTGGGAACACCCAGTTTTCGTTTTCTTTTTTCAAATATTTTTTTTAAAAAAATAATATTTATTAACATTTTAAAGACTACAAAAGAAAGAAAAAGAATTAAACAAAACAATGTGATACAATACAAAAACACTACATAACACTAACACTAAAATATTAAATTAACAAAACAAAACAAACACAATTTAAAACACATCCAATAATTTCAGTATCTTGTCTTTCATTCACTTGTTTCAAGAACCTCCTCACACCTCCCTTTTTGTATTCCAATTTAATTAACTGTTTCAGCAATTCCTTTCCATCTTCCTCTGTTTTCTGTCCTGTAATTTATCTTAATATATTCTAACCTTATTTTTTCCCTTTAATACATTAATAATCTATTTGTACTTAATTCCTTGTAACATTTCTGCTAAAGCCATATAACTTCATTCCAACATTTTTCTAACATTCATTAATTTTACAGTATTTCTGTAAATAATCTTTACATTTTTTCCAGTCTTCTTCCACCGACTCTTCTCCCTGATCTCGGATTCTGCCAGTCATTTCCGCCAGTTCCATATAGTCCATCAACTTCATCTGCCATTCTTCCCGGGTGGGTAAATCTTGTGTCTTCCAATACTTCGTGATGAGTATTCTTGCTGCTGTTGTTGCATACATAAAGAAAGTTCTGTCCTTCTTTGGCACCAATTGGCCGATCATGCCCAGGAGAAAGGCCTCTGGTTTCTTCAGGAAGGTATATTTAAATACCTTTTTCATTTCATTATAAATCATCTCCCAGAATGTCTTAATCCTTGGGCATGTCCACCAAAGGTGAAAGAATGTACCTTCAGTCTCATTACATTTCCAACATTTATTGTCAGGTAAATTATAAATTTTTGCAAGCTTGACTGGTGTCATGTACCACCTGTAAATCATTTTCATTAAATTTTTTCTTAGGGCATTACATGCCGTAAATAAGCAAACAACAGTTAGCTTAAGTACTTGTGAAGCTGAACTGAATGTACTGTCTTATTCACTTAAAGATTGTGAATGGTTGTTACAATTGTGCAAAGACATGAAAATTCCTGTCAAATGTCCAATCCAGGTTTACCAGGACAACAAAGCATGTTTGGCTTTGCTGAATTCTGAAGGTTGTAAGCAAAGCACGAAGCACTTGCAATTGAAGGTGCAACATGCTAGGGAACGTATTCAGAAGGGACTCGTAACGGTGTCCTATATGCCAGGTAATGAAATTCCTGCTGATGTATTGTCCAAGATTGTATCAAGGGATCAACACTGTACCTATGTGCAGAAGTTGGGTTTGTACTGATATTGTACGAACACGCTGCCCAGTGATGTTCACAGAAAGGGGGAGGATGTTGGTTTCTGCTTCCTTCACTGTGCAGCGAAAGTGCTTGTCACGAGACAGGTGTTTACATTCCACAGTCAATTGCTGTTGGAGTTTCTCACGGGAAAGGAGACTGGATGTGATGTACACTGGTTTCCTGTTTTTCACTGTTCACACAGTGTTCTCTCCGTGCTTCAGAGGAGAGAGGATGTCTCTCTGCTCACGCAGAGGCAAGATGCTTGATTGTAAGCTCTTAGCATTGAAGTGTAAATAAAGTAAAGGAAAGTAAAGTATGTGGCACGTACTGCTCATCCTTCCGCTGTGCTCGGGACTCTGCAAATTTCAACAGTCAGCCATCATAATGTTGTGTCCAACATCTTGTGCCCATTTAATCATAGCAGATTTCACCGTTTCATCCTGAGTGTTCCATTTCAACACAAGTTATACATTCTTGACAAATTCTTAATTTTGGGATCTAACAATTCTGTTTCCAATTTTGATTTTTCCACCTGGAAACCAACTTTTTTGTCCAAGTTGTATGCCTCCATTATTTGGTAATAATGGAGCCAATCTCGCACTCTGTTTTTCAATTTTTCAAAACTCTGCAGTTTTATTCTGTCTCCATCTTGTTCCAAAATTTCCCAATATTTCGGCCATTTCGCCTCCATATTGAGTTTTTTCTGTGCCTTCGCTTCCATTGGTGACAACCATCTTGGGGTTTTATTTTCTAACAAATCCTTATATCTTATCCAGTTCAAGGTCAGTCCCACAGTCCCACAGTTTTTATCTTGCAGCTGGAAATTCCCCTAATCCAGCTCTTGTAACAGTTTCAAAAGCTTCCTCTAGGGGGAAACAGTTGCTGTTTGTATTAATCCGTAATGTCCCCTTTTAAAACTCAGTTCAAACAATAAAGTTAGTTTCAGTTTTCAGTTACTTTTACTCCTTTTTAAGGTCAGATGGAGACAATTGAAACAATGTATCTCTCTTATTTAGCTAGCTGTCAGCGAACGTTCTATTCACAGTCAATGAACAATCCAAAGCACGTCAGTCTTACTAGCAGCCCATTTCCAGGTTCGGAGCGGTGGTATTTTAACTTCCTTCACTCTCTCCTGCAGGCATATACAATCCAAAACTTCCCCCCTTCTCCCGCTTCCAAGGGGGGGTTAATATTTTTTGCTGATGGAAATTTAGTCCTTTACAGTAGGCTTTCCAAGAATTTAGCTTGCAGCCTCTTTGCTTCAGTCTATTTACAAAAGGGGAAGGCGGACTTCCTGTTTTGAACCTCCCCGTTTCGGTGCCAAATTAAGATGTTTAAAAATCCAATTCTTCACTCTACTCACGGGTAGTTGCTTTAAGATCAAATTGTCCACAGGAAAAAGTCAGTGCTCTCCGGCAACAGCTATGCTGCTTCGCTCCGTGGAAAAAGCAATTGATTCGAAGTACCGCGCCGCTCACCCCACGTCGCTCCGGATCCCCGAAACCGGGTTTCCCTGTGAGTAGGGGAGGCGCAAAAGGTGCCCGCCGAATCCCACGTTCACAGGCTTCACCCGCCTGTGATTTTTAATGGGTCTCCGCCTTCGCCGTGGCGGCCAGACCCAGATTTCCACGATGCAAATTCTTCCCGATCAGAGGAATTCCGCCATTACCGAAGGCACCAACCCGGAAGCCCCTTTTTTTCAAATAATTTTTATTAAAAGACCAATCAAATCACATTAATTCCAAACCACATTAGTTCCAAATTATACAGCCAGATTTTTAAAATTTTATTGGGGATACCCATACTTCGAGCTCCGAAAGGGATCCAAACATCACTCTTGTTGCTGCTTTAATTACACAGTTCTGTCCAGTTCTGTCCAGATAGTCTCTTTGTTATTTTCCTCATCTTCTTCTTGTTATTATATATTCCTTTCTTTGTGATCTCTGATAATCTTCACAAGCGGGTTGAAAACAAACATATCCTGTGTGGATTTTACACTCTCCAAGAGCCATATCACATAAAGGACAGACACCATTTCCATACCTCCACAAAGAACATTCCCACAGTCTGTCCGTTGATTTTCACAGGCCTGCGAAACTGTATCTCAGGGGGCCCTGCCAGGTCAAATCCACATTCCGATAACCATACATTCACATTCCGATGACCATGGTCCTCCTCCCCCTCATCCTCCTGTGAGCAGGATTCCTTCCTTCCTTCCTTCCTTCCTTCCTTCCTTCCTTCCTTGTTAAGCAGGCCTGTCTTAACAAATCTCCATTTGAAACTGCGTCACAAAGCTTTCTTTCCATCAGATGTTCCCACCAGTCCTTATTTCCACACAGTTCTTAATCTCCTGCTTGTGATTAGTAATTTGCAACGATTCTTTCTCTCTGGGAGGGAGGATTATTGGGTACTCACATAAGACAAAAAAAGAAAAGTTTTTCCTTCCCCCCCCCTGTTTCGCTCCGACATACCAATCTTTTAATGATGAGTCTTCACTTGATTTATTGTCCAGCCCGTCGCTCCACTCACAGAGATCCCATTAAGCAGCAGTCTTTACTCCCAATCTTCACTTGAAGTATGTGCATTTGCTTCTGTTTCCAATTATATATTTTGAGCTGATGCAACCAGTGCGCGATCAGAGACAGCATCTGGGAGAGCCAGACCCACCCGAGGGCTTCGTGCCTAGTGCCCTCACCCCATTCTTTCGAATTTGGGGGTGCACAGCAGGCAAGGCAGTCCCCCCAATCCCTTGGGGGGGCAAGGGAGGCTGCATACTCCCATAACAGCCTCTTGATTACCTCGTGTGGGTCGGAGAGATGTTATTGTCGGCCATCTTCCAATGCGCCCCCTGGTGACCCAGTTTTCTGAGTGCATGTTCTGGAAGTTGGGCAATAGGGGCAGTACGGGATTTCTTTGGGTGTACCGACCTCCCTGCTGAACCCATGGATTCCCTGCCCGAGCTGCTTCAGGTCGTGGCAGATATTCTCCTGGAAACACCTAGTTTGGTTGTCCTAGGGGATTTTAACATCCATGCTGACACAACCTTACAAGGGGCCGCTCAGGACTTCATGGAAAGCATGGCCTCCATGGGGCTGTCCCTGAATAAGTTTGGCCCAACTCATAGCCACAGACATGCCTTAGACCTGGTGTTCACCTCTACGAATGTGGGTGATCTGACACGAAGTAAAAGTGAAACAAAATAAGTGTCATGGTTGGATCACTTCCTGTTGCAACTGGACTTCTCTGTGACCCTTCCCCTCTGCAGGGAGGTGGGACCGATTCGGATGGTCCACCCCCACCACTTAATGGATCCAAATGCTTTCCAGAGTGTGGTAGGGGATGCTTTATCCTATGTTGATGGCCTTTCAGCTGATTCCCTGGTGGTCTGCTGGAATGCAGGGCTATCTACTGTCTGGCTCCAAAGTGCCCTCTCCAATTACATGGAGCCCAGACAGCCCCGCAGTTTTTTCCAGGGCTGAGGGCAATGAAACAATCACTGAGACAGCTAGAGTGCTGGTGGTGGAAAACTCATTCTGAATCGCACTGGACACAGGTTAGAACTCAACATCAAGACTACCAAGTGTTGATAGCGATGGCAAAGAGGACCTTCTTCACCACCTCTATTGCATCTGCAGAAAACAGCAACAGAAGACTCTTTCAGGTGGTTTGCAATTTAATGGAACCACCTTCACCATCGGGGCCTGGTAAGGACTCCAAGATCTCCTGCAATGATTTTGCAAAATTTTTTGCAGATAAAGTCACTCAGATTCAGAAAGAGGTAGACTCCACCCTGGCACAGGGCCAGGGCAGGAGAGTGCTAGAGTTCTGTCTAGACGAGTTGCGTGGGATCAATTCCAATCTGTTACCTCTGAGGATGTGAACAGGCTGCTTGGATGAGTGAAACCAACCACCTGTCTCCTTGATCCTCCCCCATCCTGGCTCATAAAAGCGAGCAGGGAAGGTCTGAGCGATGGACTGTGGGGTGGTGAATGCTTCCCTCTGTGAGGGAGCCTTCCCAGGCCCACTGAAAGAGGCAGTCATTAAAAAAACATCTTTGGACCCAGCCAATATGGCCAACTATCACCCAGTCTCAAATCTTCCATTCTTGGGCAAGGTGATTGAGTGGGTGATTGTTGAACAAGTCCAGGTCTGGAGGATGCGGACCATTTGGATCCCTTCCAATCGAGATCATCATGGGACTGAAACTGCCTTGGTCACACTGGTCAATGATCTCAGGCAGGCTAGGGACAAGGGTGAAAGCTGTTTCCTAGTTCTGCTGGATCTCTCAGCAGCCTTTGATACCATCAACCATAACATCCTCCTGGACCGTCTAGAGCAGTGTTTCCCAACCTTGGGCCTCCAGCTGTTTTTGAACTACAATTCCCATCATCCCTGACCACTGGTCTTGCTAGCTAGGGATGATGGGAGTTGTAGGCCAAAAACATCTGGAGGCCCAAGGTTGGGAAACACTGATCTAGAGCATGGGTCAGCAAACTTTTTCAGCAGGGGGGCGGTCCACTATCCCTCAGGCTATATTTTGAAAAAAAGTAATGAACGAATTCCTATGCCCCACAAATAACCCAGAGATGCATTTTAAATAACAGCACACATTCTACTCATGTAAAAAACATGCTGATTCCTGGACTGTCAGTGGGCTGGATTTAGAAGGCGATCGGGCCAGATCCGGCCCCCGGGCCTTAGTTTGTCTACCCATGGTCTAGAGGGGCTGGGAGCTGGGGACACTGTTATACAGTGGTTCCGCTCCTTCCTCCTGGGCCGTGTCCAGAAATTGGGGGGGGGGATGAGTGTTCAGACCCCTGGGCTCTCACTTGTGGGGTGCCTCAGGGTTCTGTCCTCTCCCCCGTGCTTTTCAACATCTACATGCAGCTGCTGGGAGAGATCATCAGGGGGGTTGGGCTGGGTGTTCATCAGTATGCAGATAATACCCAGCTCTGCCTCTCTTTTAAATCAGAACCAGTGAAGGTGGTGAAGGTCCTGTGTGAGTGACTGGAGGCGGTTGGAGGATGGATGGCGGCTAACAGATTGAGGTTGAATCTTGACAAGACAGAAGTCCTGTTCTTGGGGGACAGGGTTGGGCAGGTGTGGGGGACTCCCTGGTCCTGAATGGGGTAACTGTGCCACTGAAGGACCAGGTGCACAGCCTTGGAGTAATTTTGGACTCACAGCTGTCCATGGAGGCACAGGTCAATTCTGTGTCCAGGGCAGCTGTCTACCAGCTCCATCTGGTACACTGGCTGAGACCCTACCTGCCCGCAGACTGTCTTGCCAGAGTGGTGCATGCTCTAGTTATCTCCCGCTTCGACTACTGCAATGCATTCTACGTGGGGCTACCTCTGAAGGTGACCCAGAAACTACAACTAACCCAGAATGCGGCAGCTAGGCTAGTGACTGGGAGTGGCTGCTGAGACCATATAACACTGGTCCTAAAGGATTTACATTGGTTCCCAGTACGTTTCCAAGCACAGTTCAAAGTGTTGGTGCTGACCTTTAAAGCCCTAAATAGCCTCAGTCCAGTATACCTCAAAGAGCGTCTCCACCCCATCATTCAGCCCAGACAGTGAGGTCCAGCTCCGAGGGCCTTCTGGCAGTTTTCTCACTGTGAGAAGTGAAGCTACAGGGAACCAGGCAGAAAGCCTTCTCGGTAGTGGCGCCCTCCCTGTGGAACGCCCTCCTGTCAGATGTCAAGGAAATAAACAACTACCAGACTTTTAGAAAACATTTGAAGGCAGCCCTGTTTTGGGAAGTTTTTAACGGTTGATGTTTTATCATGTTTTTAATATTCTATTGGGAGCTGCCCATTATTATTTTCTGTTGATCCACGTTTACTTGTGGCTATACCCAGTGCTTTAAAAAATGTTTAGGCGTGCTCTCATTTTCCAACTCATATTGAAATAGTGCCTCTCAATGAGGGCAAACTTAGATTCACAAAATGTTTAGGGGAATGCGTACCCCCGCGTCTCCCCAGAAAAAAAGCACTGGCTATACCTTTGTAATACCTTTGTAATTGGGTTGTATATACACTTGTGGATATATGATAACATTCAATAAAAAGTTAATGCTTTTTTAAAAGAAGAAGGGAAGAAGACCCTGGCTGCCAGATTAGGCAAAGGCCCGTCTCATCCAGCTTCCTGTCTACGCAGTGGCAAACCTGGTGCCCACACCCTCCAACATTTCTCAGGTGAAAATAGAGATATCCTTTTCTACACCAGGAAGCTTCTCCTGTGTTTTATCTCCTGCACACATAGATGCCATATACACATCTACATTGGTCACCTTGAGCCAATGGCACCCTCTCTGCCAAACCTACAGTACCTCAAAGGATTGTTGTAAAGAAAAAATGTGTGAGTGAAGGGATCGTGTACAACATGTTCCACAGATAAATGGAATAAAATTTTAGCTGTAAGCTGCCTTGAGTCCCTGTCAGGGAAAAAGAGGAGGAGGAGGAGGAGGAGGAGGAGGAGGAGGAGGAGGAGGAGGAGGAGGAGGAGAGAAACTGTGAGAATGATCAGGAACATAAATGTTGAGTAAATGCTATTGAATTCAGTGGGACTTACTTCTGAGTAAAAATGCTTAGGATTGCAATGTAAGGTTGGCCAATCTTGACCCAGTTACCTAGGAGTAAGCTCCATTGAATACAGTGGGACTTACTTCTGACTAGACAGTGTAAGGCTCCATTTACAATAAAGGAATAAGCACTCTGAGCATTTCCTAAGAAATGGCTGACTGCTGAAGCATTGCAATTATCTAATTTAAAGTGGATTGGTGACCTTTTCCTTCAAAGTTATAGGAAGGGCTTCATATGCCAGCACCAGGGGTACAGATGCAAGGGGAAAGGGCATTTTTGTCCCATCTGTTCACTGGAGGAGCAAGAGGCATCAATTTCTATTCAAGCCAGAACACCAGGAAAGGAAGATCAGCCTGGTCCAAACAGGTCATAAATGCCCAGTTATAAGCTTCCTCCTCCTCCTCCTCCTTCAGCAAGCTTTTGGGGAAATGTGTAGGGAGCCAGCAATCCACAGAAGTGCATCAGACACCCTCATTATGTAGCTTCCAGAGGATGCTAAAGATATACCTCTTGACTGTGGCTCTGGACGTTTGAGGTGTATATTTTTAGGACCTACCTTATTTTTAGGATTGCAAATTGTTTTAAAATGTGTTTAATATTCTGTTTTAACATTGTAACCTGCCGTGGGATCTTAAGGCAAAAGGCAGCTAATAAACAAACAAACAAACAACTCAGGAGTAGTCCACATGATATCCTCCAAGTGTCATTTGACTACAACTCCCATCAGCCCCAAGCAGCATGGCCAATGGACAGGCATGATGGAAGTGACAGTCCAACAAAATCTGGAGAGCACCACATTGGCTACCCCCAAGAAAATGATGAAATCAGAAACCAGGTTCAATTCTGGCAGAAAGGTGGAAACTTGGGCCTAAAAGGTTTGAGGACGGAGCTGTGATGGCATAGATAAAGGCTCGCTGGCCCATGAGGATAGAGCCCTTCCATAGCATGAAAAGAGATGGCTGCTAGCTCTGAGGGGACAGAATGGAAAACCAACTGAAGAAAAACCAAGTTCATGCAGAGCTTATAGTGGCAGCAGTAAGTGGAAGGAAATGGAAAACTCAGGATTCCAGACAAGTGCATTGGGGAAAAGGCTACTGTATATAAGAGAGAACAAATAGTTAAAGAAAGGGGTGGGAGGAAGACTGCTTTAAAAAGAGAGAAACATTAAAACCGATGTGACCACTCAGCGGCATTTCACAGAAAGAGCACTGGCATAAAATTGCAACATTTCTGCTCTAAAAAGGAATCGGGGCGATTGGCGAGTATGGGAATAGAACCACCCCCTGGTTTCTCAGGCCTCACCCAGTCCCTAGAGTCCCTGTGGCTTTGCCTGTGCCAACCCCAAGGTGGATACTTTTAAAAACCTGTCACACATGGTTCACTTTAAAGCAGAGGGTCTGGCTGTCAGGCCTCTTGGTGCAGTAAATCAATCTTTCCCCCACCCAAGAAGGAAGGTTCCCATGACTGCCCTTCCACCCAGCCGCTACCAGACACTTTGCATACACCATAAAGGCAAATGTCTTTCCTGTTTTCACAAGTTGCAACCAGCTGATGAGAGACCCTGAGAGGCCACATCTGCATTTCAGATGCAAAGCAGATAAAATAAAATCAAAGCCAGGGCATCACACAGGGCTGCAGGAGATGGATACAGAGAACCCAGGCTTCTGTTTTCAGCCCTACTTTCACTAAGTAAGATGCAAAATATACGCATGTGGATACATGTATTTGTGTGTACAAATTGTATGCAATTTAAATGGGCTTTGTATATAATTTAAATCAGTAGGCAATGGGTCAGTATGTAGTTATCTCACAACATTTATAGACCACTTGAGTGTAAAAGAAAATGGACTTAAAGACTGAGTGCATTTGAAACTATGGAACAAAGCCAGGCTGGTCGATCCCAATCTATCCCTCTTCTGACCTCCTAACATCAAGTTTTTAGTTTAAATGAAACATGACTTACCTAAGTAATTGTTGCTCTTGGACATTTCTGTAATGTTGATTTTTGTGGCCCCCTCTGGGATTTCTACTATCTTGTGGTAGCCAAGGTTGGTCAGGGTGTGCTTGAAGACCCCCGAGACCACTTGACAAGCTGTGTTGTCCCCTCCGCATATCCCACATTTGTCGACCACTTTGTCTGAGCCCAGATAGTCATCACAGCCAATGCTCTGTCAAGAAGAGACAAAAAGTGTAGATCAGTTACAAGGATAACTGAACAGCTTCTATGAAATGCCTTGGCATTTGGTTTAAAAAAAAAAATCAGCAAAACTAATAGGGAGTTCTCACAGATCACTGGAAGAACACATGCTTGGCTTGCAGAATTTCCAGGATCTCCACTCATGCAAAGCAGGTAGTGGAACTGGAGCAGGAAAACCACACCTGAGGAACAAGAATAGGCAGCACAGGGCTAGATAGTGCAAGGGTCTGGATGAGGACAAGGCAGCTTCTTATGCCCCTTCTTATGCCTCCTTATCGAAAGGGCCACATGGGTTTGAGTGGGGGTGGGCATCCTTTTTTCTGTGGAGGGCTGTACTCTCTTGAGAGCAATCTGTTGAGGGCCACGCATTGGAGGTGTGAAGAACCAGATTATTATGGATGGAGCCAGAGACAAAAGTGTTTTGGATTAATTAATCTGGGATGAAGATCACCTTGCTCCAGGTTTTCAACATAGTTACCCTGAATTAGAATTTCCAATCTTACACATATGTACTCGGAAGCAAACCCCACTGTGTTTGATGGGGTTACTCTGAAATAGGAAGGAGGAGGAGGAGGATTTTAGTACAACAGACCAATTCAGATATTAGAAACTAACCCATTTTAGTCTCTCTCTCTCTCTCTCTCTCTCTCTCTCTCACACACACACACACACACACACACACACAAACACACAAAGTCTACTAATTTGTTTTCAGATGCCTTGAGGCTGGGGTGACTTATTCTCTCAAGCCATATGATTACAAATAAAAAGTTTTGAAAAATAAATTTAACTTTTTCAAAACATTTCCTCTTTTGTTTGTTGTGAAACTACCTAAAATCAAGAGGAAACACTTTTAAAATCAATGAAACACAAGGAGGGAATGAACAGGAAGAAAAGAACTCTGATGGGATGGGAGGATACTCCAGTTTCAGGTGAGGGGGCTACATAAAACAAGGGCTGCAAGTATATGGGTTGGTTTCTTGAGGGTCAGAAGATCCAGTCTGTGGCCCCTGAGTCTGAGCTGTGTAGGCCTCTTGTTAGTTTCAAGAGAATCAAGATGGGAGAGGGCAGCAACTAGCAAGCATAGTGCTACCATGAGTTGAGGCAGCTATGCATACCGAATGCTATACAATTGGACTTTTTAATGGCACTACATGAGCGAGGCTTCTCAGGTCCGGACAATAAATGGCATGAGGAAATCATCTGCTTTCTTCACCTGTGATGGGTTTAGACCATGTTCGCCCAACCACCTTGATTTGTGGAACCAACACTTTTCAATAGATATTACTTATCACAGCAGACATGACTATGAATTAATGCAGGACAAATAAAAAAGTGTAGCAGGTAGACCAAAGCTGTCTGCAGTCAAGAACCAAAAAGTGGAGGGAGTGGGAATTCTTTAGAGAGAAGCATGGGAAGATGTTTGCCACCAATGGTCTATCTGACTGGAAGTGCTCTCCATGGTTTTAGGCAGGGCTCTCCTCCAGTCTGGAGATGCCAATGACTGGACATGGGAACTTCTGCATGCAAAGCAGGTGCTCCCCCCGAACCACTTTCCTTCCATTCTCATTGCACTGGATTAAGGGAATGACTAGGACAGCGGGTTGTTCCCAATATTAGCCCCATTCAGAGAAGGCACACTGACATCACTGGGAATTAAATTCATTCATTTCAATGGATTTACTCTGAGCAGAACTAGCATTGGCTAAAACCTACATTCCCTCAAAACATGATCAAGAGGAAACCCCAAGAAAGATTTCAACCTCTTGTCATTTTAGAAACAGCTGAGTTCTTGTTTGGAGCAACTGGCTTTAAATATTTTTAATGTACGTACAGCTGGAGAAAGAGAGAATACTATGGCAATATAGGAACTATGTATGCATGAGAAAAGGGACGCGGGTGGCGCTGTGGGTAAAACCTCAGTGCCTAGGACTTGCTGATCGTAAGGTCGGCGGTTCGAATCCCCGCGGCGGGGTGAGCTCCCGTCATTCAGTCCCAGCTCCTGCCCACCTAGCAGTTCGAAAGCACCCCTAAGTGCAAGTAGATAAATAGAGACCACTTTATAGCGGGAAGGTAAACGGCGTTTCCGTGTGCGGCGCTGGTGCTGGCTCACCAGTGCAGCCTCGTCACGCTGGCCACGTGACCCGGAAGTGTCTTCGGACTGCGCCGGCTCCTGGCCTCTTGAGTGAGATGAGCGCACAACCCTAGAGTCGGTCACGACTGGCCCGTACAGGCAGGGGTACCTTTACCTTTACCTTATGCATGAGAAAAATAATATTCTTATAATAATTTATTGCATCTTGATATTTATGTAGCTTATTCTGGGCACAATGTGAGGTGTTGGCATTGACTTAGAAAACTCAGTGTAATTATTGCCCTAGTCTTCCAAGAAGGCTTCCCTCATTGTGATGTGTGTCCCAGCACAACCTCTGTCATTAGCCAATAGTTACCTCCGAACTGTGCTATGAGTCAAATCTATTCAATGAAGGCAAACAGGGAGACCCTGCTGTTGTTCACCATCCCTCTCCCTGCCTCACTCTCAGAATGGCCAAGGGGTCCTTCCTCCAAGTGGAGCACTCTGAGCCTGGTGGAAAGTGCCTACACCGTGCTCTTTAAACATGGGGGGAAATTAAAGAACCAGGTAATGGTAAATGTTTTCTCTAAGTTTAAAGAGCTTTTCTAGTCATGGCTGCAACCTGCAATGACACCAAATAAGAACATAAGAACAGCCTTCTGGATCAAGCCAATGGCCCATCTAGACCAGCATCCTGTGCTCACAGCAGCTAGTCAGATGGAAACCCCCAAGCAGCACTCAAGCACAAGAGGCCTCTCCCCTCCCGCAGTTTCCAGCAAATGGTATTTAAAAGCATCGTTGTCTCTGCTTGACACCCTGCCTAGTAGCCACTGAAAGCCTTCTCCTCTTTTAATTTGTCCAACCCTCTTTTAAAGCCATCTAAGGCAGCCTTAATCGAGTGCTATAGTTAACTCTGCTCTGGTCCATGGGGTCACGAAGAGTCGGACACGACTAAACAACAACAACAATAGTTAACTATGCACTACATGAAACAGTCCTTTCTTTACCTTCATCTATTTCACTCAGCTTCATTGGACATCCATGAATTCTAGAGTTATGGGCAGGAAAGAAAAAACTTTCTCTACTTTCTCCTTGCCATGCATAATTTTAACAACTTCTATGATGTCACCTCTTAGATGCTCTCTCAGCTACCTCACATAAAATACCTCATTCTGAGGAGTGACCCATTGATCTTTGGACTCAGGGCTGAAAGGAATCATAGAATCACAGAACTGTAGAATTGGAAGGGACCCCAAGGGCCCAGCCCCCTGCAATGCAGGAATCACAACTAAATAATCTCTGAAAGATGGCCATCCAACCTCTGATTAAAAATCTCCAAGGAAGGAGAGGCCACCATCTTCCTAGCATAGCCAGTGTCTATGCAGGCCGTGGGGTCCCAGGCACCCACACATTTTCAGTGAAAGGCACCCCTGATATTCTATTTGGCCATGCATGCATGGCACACAGCATGTGCACATCACATTGGCATGGCCATACGATGTGTCCTCAGTATGCCCTGGGCACCCACTGTTGCTGGGGCAAGGTGCCCCTGAATGCAAGAGAAGAATCTGTGGTTTATCAACCACCACCACAACCTGGGCCCCAAAACATGGGGACAAAACAAGGCTGCAAACCCCACATATACTAAGGACCCTCTTGCTTCAAGGATCTTCAGTGGAGACTGTGTTTCACCGGCTTTCAGGGATGTAGCACCTTGATATACCCTTTATGCAACCCAATGGAATTATGATTGGAGGAAATGGCTCAACTAATTTACAAACTGATTTGACCCAAGCCTTGAGTTGCTCACCCATTTTAACTCAGCATAATTTACCAGAGTTGCCATCATATTCTTTAACAGTAGCTTCTGAATTCAACTATCATTTTGGGGGTGGGGGTGGGGGAGAATCAGGCGTGCTCTGCCAGACCTTGGCATACAGAGAACTTCTGTATTCTGTTGGAGTACCAGGAGTCTCCCCCTTCCAATAGCAGGAAGCAGATATTTATAACACTGATGAGTTATGGCATATTGGACCAGACACCAGTAATTGGTCCAAAACTTAATATTACTGGTCTTGGGCCAAACTAATTTTAGGGGTGAAGAAAAAAGCAATTTTTCTGGCAGGTTATTCCCCCCCCCCCCCAGTTTCTGTTTGTTTTAAAGGCAGCTGCTCAGTGGTGATCATAGCTTTGGAATGTTTAGGAAGGATGGAGAAAATTTTCAGTCTTGCAGCTCAACAGGAAAGGTGAGTTATTAATGGGAGATGGAGCAATGCTGGCAACCTGTTTTGTTCCATCCTTCATCAGGATAAATTGTGACCAGATGATTAGAAGAAGAAAGAAGAAAAACAAAACAACAGGAAGAGGTAAAGAATGCAAGCTGAAACAATATAAGGAGGACATCACTTTCCATAGAGTGCTGGGAAAGGTTCAAATAACATCCTAAGACATGGGGTGGTATTCAAGTAAGTTTTGCTCAGAGTAGACCTATTGAACTTAATGGCTCCCACTTAGTCATGCTCATTAATTTCAAGGGATCTTGAATGCCATCCATTCCCTCGCAGGTTGGGCCTACAACTTGCATAGCTCAAAGTGGTGCCTGTTGGAGCTATGGGTGAGGGGTGTCATTTTCAATGCTTCCCTGTGTACAAAAGTTTCAGGCAAAGAGTGGGACATCAATGAGAAAATATCTAAGTAAGCCTTTTCTGTTTGGATAGAGTTTTTCTTTTTCTTAATATTTTTCTTAGCCCCACAACCTCCCCATTTGCAATCTAAAATGGTACAATCCATTACTACGGAATGGTATGATAAAATATGAGGAGTGCTGCAGGTTCAGGCCAAAAGCCTATCTAGTTCTCTGCTCTCATGGTGGCTCAATCCCCTTGAGAAGCCCACAAGCAGGTCTTCCCCCACCTCCAGCCCCGAAGGCAGGACAGAGCCCTTGTGGTTGTTGTTGTTTAGTCGTTTAGTCATGTCCGACTCTTCGTGACCCCCTGGACCAGAGCACGCCAGGCACTCCTGTCTTCCACTGCCTCCCGCAGTTTGGTCAGACTCATGTTTGTAGCTTCGAGAACACCATCCAACCATCTCGTCCTCTGTCGTCCCCTTCTCCTTGTGCCCTCCATCTTTCCCAACATCAGGGTCTTTTCCAGGGAGTCTTCTCTTCTCATGAGGTGGCCAAAGTATTGGAGCCTCAGCTTCACAATCTGTCCTTCCAGTGAGCACTCAGGGCTCATTTCCTGAAGAATGGATATGTTTGATCTTCTTGCAGTCCATGGGACTCTCAAGAGTCTCCTCCAGCACCATAATTCAAAAGCATCAATTCCCTTGTGGTCAGCAGCCACTAGCCTGATCCTCCATGAATTTTTCCAGTCGTCTTTTAAAACCATCCAGTTTGGTGGCCTTCATTGACTCCCACAGGAGCAAGTTCCGTGGTTTAACTATGAACTGCATGAAAAAACACTTCATCTGTCCTGAATCTTCCAACATTCAGCTTCATTGGATATTTCTAAATTCTAGTATTATGAGAAAACTTTTCTTGATCCCCTTTCTCAAATCCATGCATAATTTTTATACATGTCTATTTGATTCCCCCATGAGCCTCTTCTCTAAACGAAAACATCCCTAATGTAGAGAAGTTGCTCCAGCTCCTTCCTGTCCCATTTGAGGTGAGGCCACCAGAAATGTGCACAGTATTCCAAGTGCAGTTGCACCATTGATTTGTACCTTGGTACTCAAACGGCTTAGCACCCGAACAAATCGGCTCCCAAATGCCACAAACGTGGAAGTAAGTGTTCCAGTCTGCAAACGTTTTTCAGAAGCCGAACGTCCAACATGGCTTCCGCAGCTTCCAATTGAAGGAAGCTCCTGCAGCCAATCAAAAGCTGCACCTTGGTTTTTGAATGGTTTGGGCAGTTTTTGAATGGTTTCGGGAGTACTGTATCCAGTTCTGGGCACCACAGTTCAAGAAGGACACTGACAAACTGGAACGTGTCCAGAGGAGGGCAACCAAAATGGTCAAAGGCCTGGAAACGATGCCTTATGAGGAACGACTAAGGGAGCTGGGCATCTGCCAGTTCTTTTAATACTCTTGGATGCAGTTCATCTGGCCCTGGAGACTTGAATACATCTAAACTAGCCAAGTATTCTTGTACCATCTCCTTAGTTATTCTGGGCTGTGTTTCCTCTGCTGAATCATTTGCTCCAAATTCTTCAGGTCGGGCATTGTTTTCTTTATTGGAGAAGACTGAGGCAAAGAAGGCATTGAGGAGTCCAGCCCTTTCTGTGTCCCCTGTTTGCATTTCACCATCTTCTCCTCTGAGTGACCCCACTGTTTCTTTGTTCTTCCTTTTGCTATGAACATACCCATAAAAGCCTTTTTTGTTGCTTTTAACCTCTCTAGCAAGCCTGAGTTCATTCTGTGCTGGCTATTTGTTTGAATTCCTCTTTGGTGGTTTCCCCCCTTTTCCATTTTTTGTACACATCCTTTTTTAATCTTAACTCAGTTAAAAGTTCTTTAGATAGCCACCCTGGCTTCTTTAGGCACCTTCCATGTTTCCGTCTCATTGGTATTGCCTGAAGTTGTGCTTTTACTATCTCCCTCTTAACAAACTCCCAGCCATCATGAACTCCCTTTCCTTTTAGTATTACTGTCCATGGGATCTCACCCAGCACTTTCCTAAGTTTTATGAAGTCAGCTTTCTTAAAGTCAAGAAATTGAGTCCTAGTATGCTTGGCTGCTCCTTTCCGCTGTATAGTAAACTTCAGAAGAGCATGATCACTCGCGCCTAATGATCCTTCCACTTCTACCCCACTAACCAGGTCATCAACATTGGTTAGGACCAGATCTAAAATGGCTGTTCCTCTTGTTGCTTCTCCCACTTTCTGGACAACGAAGTTGTCTGCAAGGCCAGTAAGGAATCTGTTTGACCTTATGCTCTTGGCTGAGTTTGACATCCAGCAAATATCCGGGTAATTGAAGTCCCCCCATTACTACTATCTCCCTTCCTTTTGCATGCTTGGCCATCTATTCCAGGAAGGCATCATCTATGTCCTCCGTTTGGCTTGGGGATCTATAGTAAACTCCCACAATGAGGTCCCTGTTATTCTTCTCTCCCTTAATTTTGACCCAAATGCTCTCACTTTGGCTTTGAGTTTCTAAATCTTGGATCTCTTCACAGGTATACACATCCCTGACATATAACGCCACTCCTCCTCCTTTCTTGTCTGGTCTGTTTCTCTGAAATAGAATGTATCCCTCCATTATTACATTCCAGTCATTGGACTTATCCCACCATGTTTCAGTGATGCCTATTACGTCATATTTAGTTTGATGTACCAAGAGCTCAAGCTCATCTTGTTTATTTCCCATGCTTTGCGCATTAGTGTACAGACATTGAAGTCCATTAATCATTCCCCCGTGTCTCTTATTTAAGGATTTTTTCCTCCCACCACTAGGTCTGTGTGCTGTTTGCTCCATTTGGTCTATGACATTTGGATGATCATCTTCATCAATTGATAGACTCCTAGCTTCAGGAGCACTGTCTCCCTCCCCCACATTAGTCAGTTTAAAGCCCTCCTGATGAGGTTTCTGAGATTTTTGGCAAAAACATTCCTCCCAACCGTTGTGAGGTGCAGCCCATCGCTTGCCAGAAGTCCATCTTCAAGAAACTGCAGTCCGTGATCTAAGAATCCAAACCGTTCCTGTTTACACCATTTGCGAAGCCAGCTGTTCACTTCCACTATTTTTCTCTCTCTCCCTGGGCTACGTCGTTCAACTGGGAGGACAGATGAGATGACAATTTGTGCATTTAATTGCTTCAATTTTCTGCCCAGAGCCTCATAGTCTCTTTTGATCTTCTGGAGGCTATTGCTTGCAATGTCATTGGTTCCCACATGAACCAAGAGGAAGGGGTATTTGTCAGTGGGTTTTATGATTCCTTGCAGTCGTTCAGTTACATCTTGGATCTTAGCCCCGGGGAGACAGCACACTTCCCGAGACATCTTGTCAGGCCCACAGATCACTGCTTCTGTTCCCCTCAGTAGGGAATCCCCTATCACCACTACACGCCTCCTCTTAGGTTTGGTCGGGGTTCTTCCGTGAGCTGTCCGTTCCAAGGTCGCCTGCACATTCCCTGAGGACTGACTTTGCTGCTCGTCTTCATATACCTGATCGACTGTTATGAGGGAGAGATCCTCAAATGGAGTCTGCTCTTCGTCTTCCATGCTAGGGGAGAGGACCTCAAAGCGATTGTGTATTTCTAAACAATCAGAGCGAACCCTGGGCCTCCTACTTCTTTGAGTCACGTTTCTCCATATATCTGGCTCCTGTGTTGGTGAACTAGCCTCCTTCTCAGGGGAGTCCCCTGTCTCCTCCTTGGTGGAGACGGTGTGCTCTGTTGCTTCCAAGAAGAGCTCCAGCTCTCTAATTCTTTGGAGCGTAGCTACACGTTCCTCCAGTTGCTGGACTTTGTCTTTTAAGAGGGCAATCAGCATGCAATTGCTGCAGGTAAAGCTGCCTGCAACCTTTGGCAAGATGGCAAACATTGTGCAGGAACCGCAGGCGACTGCAGCTGTTCCCTCACTCTCCATCTTGAGAACGTGTCGTTGGGGGGTGGCTACAGCGGTCCTCCATCATAAGAAGCGTGCAGACAGGACAAATAACCCCCCCCAAAAAAAAACCCTAGGTCTCCCCCAACAAATGATTGAGACTAGCTCCCCTAAATCTAAGAGATGGATCAAACTGCCCTGCAAGCTCTGATAAGCTCCTCCCACAGCTAATCACCTGCCTCAACAGAAACCCTGCCCCCTCTGACCTTTGCACAGGGAGAGCAGCTAATCAGCCACAAGAAACACACACACAAGAAAACCTTTTTTGCTCCTTCTTCAGCTGCTGCCCTGAAAGCTCTGATAAGCTCCTCCCACAGCTAATCACAGCTAATCACAGATAATATAACTTATCTATCTGTTCTTAACTTTGCGAAATTTATTCGAAACACATCAAGGATTTTATTTGAGAGCAATGTTTTCCTAAATAGTCTTTTACACATTCCTACTCTTTTTTAATTTTTTGTTTTGGTTGGTTCCTAATTGCCTCTGTCATTTTTGCCAATTCCAAATACTCACATAATTTGATTCGCCATTCTTCCTTTGTTGGTGTCTTATCCCCCTTCCAATTCCTAGCAATTAACATTGCTGCTGCAGTTGTAGCATATAGAAACACTTTTTTTTTTTTGGTCATTGGGTATATCGTCATAATGCCAAGAAGAAAGGCTTCAGGTTTCTTCTCGAATGTTTGTCGAAACTTTTTTTTTATTTGTCATAGACAGTGTTCCAGAATTTTTTTATTTTATCACAACCCCACCACATGCGGTACATCGTTCCTTCCCCTTGATTACACCTCCAGCATACATGTGATTTTGATTTATATATTTTAGCCAATTTGCTGGGGATCATGTACCACCTATATAGCATTTTCATAAAGTTTTCTTTTATTGTATAGCAGGCCGTAAATTTTAAATCTTTTTGCCACAATCTTTCCCAATCCTACATCTGGATAGAGTGCCCAATTCTTTTGCCCATTTGATCATCACGTCTTTGATCTCTTCGTCCTTTACCTCCCACTCCAGCAGGAGTCTGTATGTTTTTGATAATGTTTTCTTTTTGTTTTGTAATAATTCTTTTTCTAGTTTTGATATCTCCTTCTCAAATCCGATTTTCTTATCTATTTTAAACACATCGTTTAATTGGTGGTATTGTAACCTGTCCATACAATAATGTCTAATTTCTTCATATTTTTTAAATTTGAGTTGCTTAGGCTCTTCCTTTAGAATTTCTTTGTACATTGTCCAATTTTATTCCATATTCTTTACTGAGAAAGCCTCCATAGGGGAGAGCCACCAAGGTTTATTTGGTTCTAACAAGTTTTTATATGTATCCCACACTGTATATAGAGATTTTTGAATTATATGGTTTAAAAACTCCCTGTGTACTTTCACTTTATCATAACCTAAGTATGTGTGCCACCCATATCTGTTGTCCCATCCTTCTATATCCAGTATACCTGTATTTAGCCAACACAAACATGAGGCCTCATAATAAAGCTTTAGATCTGGCAAGGCGAAACCCCCTCTTTCCTTTATATCTGTTAGTAATTTATATTTAATTCAGGGTTTCTCACCTTGCCAGATAAATTTGGATAACTCCTTCTGCCAATTCTTGAAACATCTGATCCCCCTATGATTTGGATCATCTGAAATAGAAACAACATTTTGGGCAGCACATTCATTTTAATAGTTGAGATTCTCCCCCATAGGGACAGATTTAACCTATTCCAAATTTCCATATCTTTCTTAATTTCTTTCCATATTTTATTATAACTATCATTGAATAGATTGATTTTTTTTTGTTATCCAAACTCCCAGATATTTAATTTTTTTCATTGTCATCAGACCAGATGGAATTCAAGTTTTTCTTGGTCACCCATATTTTTTACCATCAACTTCATTTTGTTTTTATTTAATTTGAATCCTGATACCTGATCAAATTCATGCATTCTTTCCAAAGTTTTTGAGAAACTTTCCTTTGTATATAATTTTTATTAGTTTTCAACATATCATTTTCAACAATAATTGAACTTATTTTAACATCTTATACAATTTTTTGACTTCCATCAATCTCATCTGAAAATTTTCCAATCTAATCACTAAATATACATTTCTCACTTCCACTATTACCTTAACTCATAACTGATATCACTATTCTTTCTCTAATTTGCAATGCTTCATACATTTCTCCTTATAAAACTTACTGTAGTCCTACTAGCGTAATCTGTTGATTACAGTTGCTTTTCAAATAGTTCACATATTTACCCCAGTCTTCTGAGAATCTCTGATCCCGCCAGTTTCAAATCCTTCCTGTCATCTTATCCAGTTCAGCATAGTCCATTAATTTTGTTCTGCTAGGCCCCTAAAACACAATGTCATCTTTCGTTGGTGCGTTTCCAGTGTAGTAATTGCATCCCAAGTTTCTTCCTGTATTTTTTCCAGATCTGTAATTTCTTCCTTGACTTTTCCTTGGCTTCTCTTTATATCCTTATGATCACTTTGGATCTTCTTGACCACCTCTTCTTGTTTAGAGGTTTTACTTTTAAGCTCCTGCACTGACTTATCCAGCTCTTTATTTTTGACAGTCAAGTCTTTAATCTGACCTGAGAGATCTATTATCAGTTTCGAGTTTTGTTCTATTTTACAGTGGTACCTCGGGTTAAGAACTTAATTCGTTCTAGAGGTCCGTTCTTAACCTGAAACTGTTCTTAACCTGAAGCACCACTTTAGCTAATGGAGCCTCCTGCTGCCGCTGCGCCGCCGGAACCCGATTTCTAATCTGACCTGAAGCCCTATTTCTGGGTTAGCGGAGTGTGTAACCTGAAGCGTATGTAACCCGAGGTACCACTGTATTCCCCATTTCATCTAGTTTTTTGTCCAGAGCTTTAATGTTATCGCTTAGGTCTCTTACATTCCTAAGATCAGCTCCTTTATGTCAGCATTAGGGTCTGCCTCTACTATTGATTGTCTTCTAATTTGTGTTCCAGAGGCAGACGTCAATCCTATCATGGCTTGTATTTTTTTAAAAAAAATTGTAGTCATTTTGGATTCCTTATATATCTGTGCCACGTATATTCAAGCTTTCCAATAACTTCTTTTTATGTCTTCCTCTTACATTTATTCTATTTTCTAAAATTTTACTTCAATTGGTTATTCCCTGCAGGTAATTGATTTTTTAATTTTTCATATTAATTTTTATTGTGCCCCGCCTCTTTCCTCTCTCAATTCAATTAATATACTTTTCTTATTTTCCCCAACTCTCTAATTCATTCTCTATCCTCTTCTTATTTTATTTTACTTTTTCCCTAATTTCTTTGCTTTAATTTTTACCCCTTATACCAAATTTTTGATTTGCAAACCTCAATTATATACAATTTATTACCCACAGTTATCTCTATCACAAATTATTATTGCTTGTCTATACACACAGTCAATTCATTAAGGATTTATCAATATATAATAGAAGAGTTCTTAAAAAATACGGGTAGCAGAGAAAGATCTAATTGTGTGCAGTTTCGCTTATCTCCCTGAGATGGCTCTCGGTGTGGTTGTTCCCTTTTCTCGGTAGTCTCAGTCTTCACCTGTTCAGTTCCAACTCAGCTCTCTTTGGTTCCTCTTCCATCCACTTCCGCTATTAATATCAATAAAGAAGCTGAATCATGCCCTGTAGATCTCCATTTTGTCTGTCCTTTCCGTCCTCTTCTCCTTCTCTTTTCTGTTCCCAAGCTGTCCCCTTACCCTGCTCTCCGTCCCGATGCTGTCCCACGTCATCCCTCACCTCACTCTCCATCCATTTGCCGTCCCATGTCGGCCCTCCTCCACTGCTGGGGGTCCCACCAACAAACCCGCTCCAAGCGGCAAAGTCAGCCCCCCATCTTCTCCTCTCCTTGGTCCCCTTGTCTGCTCCAATCCGGCCCCTTCTTTTTGCTGGGGTAAACGCTCCTCGCCCCCTTCTTTTCTTGCCCAGCTGCTGTCTCTGACAAGGGTCGGGCTGCACATAAGGCTGTTTTCCCTCTCAAAAATGCCTTTTTTTTAATATGTAATAAATTTTCGCTTTTGAGTTTCTCTTTCACAAAGTTCTTTTCCACAGTTATTAAAACTGTGCTGAGGTGGACCTCCTTTTCTCCTTCACTCGCGCTTTAATTTTTAGTTCCAAATTATTGCTTTTCATTTCACGTACCTCCGTTATGCTTAACTTGTTCTTTGTTGTTGAAAAGCAGTAGTTGTAGTTTTAATTCCAATTTATGGAGAAGTTTAGCACTGATTTGCTCGCGTCTCGAGGTGTCTCACAGCCAGAAATGCCCTGTTCTGAGCGCTGAGGTTCTCCCTTCCTCCATCACTTTTAATTAGTGCTGGAGTGATCGGGAAGCCCCTTTCCTGCACCGCTTGGTACTTCTGGGGCTTGAGATCCCCTCGCAAGGCTTTTCAGGGGTCAACGTTGCCTTCGTTTCACCCCTAATTCTCATTTCTGTCATCAGGTACGCCTCAGTGTCTCAGAGAGCAGACCTGTGACCCGACACCCGATTCTGGATACAGGGCGAAGATGTGAACATTTCCTTTTTCTTTTTGATTTTGTAATACTTTGTTTAAATCATTAAAACAGCAAAATCATAGATTCTAACAAACAAGCCACAATAAAGTAAATAAAGACAGCTGTTTACAAATACTAATAGGATTACAACAAATTGAAGGTGGCCTAAGGCTGAGCATCATCATGAAACTTGTTATTCCAATGCAGTGAAAGAATGTACATTTTTCCTTCAACTTCTTAGGTTGATTTATGTGTCCTCTGTTATATTAACTTAATTAACATTTCTGTTTTTATCAGAATTCTCTGATACCTCTAATCTTCATTAAGCTATCCACTGTTGCCCTAAAGTCAAACTGTTGGAAGGTTACACCGCCTGCTGTGGCCTTAGAGACTGATAAGGGAGAGACATGTACTGTTGCATCTGGGGCAGATGAAGGCATCCCGCGGTCCTGCTGCAGATGCACCAAGGCATTTCTTCTCTCTGTGCTCCTCCCAGCAGTCATTCCTCCTCTGGTGACTGCTATGAATGCACAACCTGCCTCCAGGCATTAGAATCATCTGCAAGGGATTCCCACATGGCAGGGTTGATGATGTCAGCCTCCATGTCACATTTACAGACATCTTTGTGGTGCAGAGTTGGTCTGCAAGCAGGCCTGGTGCCCAAAGCCTTTTCCCTGTTGAGCACATCCTTGGGGGTCCTGCCATCTTCCATTCTGTGGATATGACCAAGCCAGAGTAGATGTTGCTGAGAAAAGAGTGCAAACATGCTGGGAATATGTGCTTGGGAGAACACAAATTTGTCTGACACTCTGTCCTGCCATTTGATGCCCAAATCTTCCTAATGCAGAGAATGTGGAAGGCACTGAGGCGTCACACCCGGCGCTTGTAAGTTGCCACAACTCACTTCCATCAAGCAGCATGCTCAATACACAAGACTGGTAGACCTTCATCTTGGTATTGGACATTAGCATCACATTCTCCCATATCCTTTTGGGAAGCATCATTTGCATATTGCATAACTTTGCACTTTGCAATTTGCATAACTCACATATTAACTGAGGTGAGTTAAGACCACAAGGTAGCTTCTTAGAGAAGGCCACTGAGGCACTGGAAAGTGGATGCTAAACCTTCTTGCTTTTCAAGAGAGAGCAACTGTTTGAAAATTTTCAGCCTCCCGTTTTCAGTTCACTTCTAGTATCAAACATTGCATCAAAATCACAGCCATGTGAAGTGAGAAGCTGAGAAGTGAAAGGGAAAGTGAGTAAGCAAGCTAGAAACTGCAACCAGATCAAACTGATGTTAAAAACACACACACACACACACACATACACACACACACACACACACACACATACATGAGGAGTAAGACTCTGAGCTCGGTACTTTGGGGGAGTTGTCCTACATGAGTTATGTTTTGAGGACTGTTCTTTTTCCAAGGCACATAAACAGAGGATACAATGTTCTGCGCGGGGCTACCTTTGAAGATGACTCGGAAACTACAGACAACTAATCCAGAATGCTAGACTGGTGACTGGATGTGGTTGCCAGGACCATATAACACTGGTCCTGAAAGCTTTTCATTGGCTCCCAGGATGTTTCCGAACACAATTCAAAGTGTTGGTGCTGACCTTTAAAGCCCTAAAGGGCTTCAGACCTGAAGGAGCATCTCTGCCCCCATCGTTCAGCCCAGACACTGAGGTCCAGCGCTGAGGGCCTTCTGGCAGCTCCCTCACTTCAAGAAGTGAGGTTACAGGGAACCAGGCAGAGGGCCTTCTCGGTAGTGGCACCTGCCCTGTGGAACGCCCTCCCATCAGATGTCAAGGAAATAAACAACTATCTGACTTTTAGAGGACACCAGAAGGCAGCAAGTAGCTCTGTATACAGAAGTTTTTATACATTTATTATTATTACTGTTTTAATTTAGAAAAGAAGCATGGTACAAGAGGACAAGATAGAGACATAAAAAGATAAGTGAAATGTGAAGAAAGTTGCTTGAGATTTCTCTCTCCCCTATGATACTTGAATCCCTCTAGGATCATCCAGAAAAAACTGATTAGTAATGAGTGCAGACCAAAGAAAGTGCTCTGTTCTGCTTCTTGGTTCACTACAGAAATCTGGTTGGCCAATGTGAGAGCAGAATGCTGAACTAGAGGGGTCACTGGCCGGATCCAGCAGGGGCTTCTGATTTTCTTATTCTTAGGAGTGCACCAAGGTTTGCAGAAGTAATGGATGGGATGGATGAGCTGCTGCCCACTAAATCTGGGTCAGCTTTTTAGTCAGTTAAAGAAGCTCCGATCAGTCATTGAAACTCTGCAGCTCTAAATTTAATTCTTATGTTCTGCGTAGTCTGGACTTCACAGAATACTAAATCAGAGCCCCATGAACATCTGTCCTCCTAAAATATATTTTGTAACAATATGATTTACACTAAAGATTTAACTCTACTCTTTAAAAAAAGCCATGCTACATGCCAAACATCTTTCAGATTCACAAATATATCCAGCAACACATTTCCAAAACCTTTATAAGTTGCAGATTCCTGCTACAGAAACTGTTCAAGACTTACGCCCAATTGTGTGCCAAATTTAATTTCGATGAAAACCCTGGAGAAAAACAAGGGGCAATCTGGATGAAACATTCAGTGGTGGACTTCACAGGGATTTAAGGCAGTGTACACAATGGGAAGGGCTACTTGCCAGCCATTCACAGAGATGAAGTGCTGATTCTCCAAATGGAAAACAGATGTTAACATTTCATTGCTAAGTGAATGTATTTAAATAGGTGCAGCAACAGCCGTGTACATAATGGAAAGTGACAATCATTTGTTTTCGCTGATCTAGTGGCACCAATCGTGAATGATAACAAGAATTATGCGTTGATGATGGACTCCAATTCTGAAGCATTAGGACTGACATGGTGGCAGCTGGTGATTAGCTGAAAAAAATGATCCAACAGCAGCTCACCCAGGGTGGTACATGCTAGGGATGAAAGAACGGAAAAGCAAAGAGCCAGTCTAGTGTTGTGGCTACACAGCCAAGCTTAGCCTGTGGAGAGCTGGATTCAGGTCTTAGCCACAGAGCTCGGTGGGTGAACTTGAGTTCAGGGATGGGGGGGGGGTAATAAGGTCCACTTTACACAGCTGACCAAACCAAAGCTCACCTCAGATGGCTTATGTATGAGGATGCAAACCCCAGTCATAGAAAGAGGCCTTATACCAAGTCAGACACTTTTGGTCCACCTAGCTCAATATTTTCTGGATGGGTTTATGGGTTCTCTCCTAGCCTTCGCTGGGGGTGTCTAGGGATTACATCTGGAACCTTCCCCCGCTATGTACCTGGGTCTTTCCCATGAGTGTCTGCTTTGCATTTAGGTTTGTTTTTTTTAATGTATTGGCTGGTTTGTGTGTGTACTTAATTTTTTATTTTTTATAGTACCTTGAGATGATTGTGCAGAAGGTCAATAATAAATTGATGATGCTGATGATGTGATAACAATGGCACTCCTCTGCACCAAGAGTAACCAACATGATGCCCTCCAGATGTGGGTGGCTCCAGTTTCCATCAACGTCACCCCACATGCACAATGGTCAGGGATGACAGGAGATTTAGCCAAGCAACACCCGGAGGGCACTACATAGGTTGTCTCTGCTCTGAGCACACCATCATATAATCCCAAGACTAATATTGATTTGGAGTCTACACTTCAAGCCAAATCCAAAGCAGGATAGTTCTCTCATTCAAGTATAATCCACAGTGCAAATTCTTCACCCAATTATTTCTGATCTGCTGCACCAGATTTCATTTTACCAGAATTCTGGGCATCATGCCAGTGTATCAGCTTTGATTAATCTACTGTTTGTTTTTTCTTAGCAAGACAGATAGGATTTGTGTCAACATTTCAATTGGTGGCACTTTGGAAGTTTAATTCAGCATTTCCCTTTCTGGACCTTCTCACAGCATCCCATCCACAATCCCATCATCCACCTCACTCTCTCTCTTTCCAATTTTGCTACCAAAAACGTTTTTCTTCATCTCATACTAGCCCTTTCCAGACATACTGAAAGCACACAGAACATACTGAATCTGTGACCCGACAGTTGTTGTTGGAGGCCATCTGCCCCAGCCAGCAAGGCCAATTATCAGAGAAGATGGGAATTGTAGTCCAATGACTTCCAGAGGGCCATAGGTTCCCCACCCCGATGCAAAATCAACATGTGAAGGAAAGGAACAGGATCGTGTCTGCTGCTTCTGCCCCCAGCCCCACACCTGCACAAGGGAGAAACCAGGTAACTGTGGTGAATGGGAAGACTGTGATGGAGTGACTCTCCTATGAAGAAAAGTTGCAGCATCTGAATACCCTCCAACTTGTTGAGAGCTAAAACTGGGATGTGCGTCTTCCTGGCCATGCCTCCGTGTGAGTCTCACGAGCTGCATGGGAGCACTGAGCCCAAATATGTGTGTTTTGGGGCTCCGTGATCTCATGCAAGATTGTGATCTCACGCACCCAAGAATGGGATGTCCTGGTTTCATTGGGGGCAGTTGAGGAGTATGCGTTTGGGCCCTTTTAGTTCAGAGAAAGGGTAAGAGGTGACATGACAAAAGTGTATAAAATATACACTTTACAAGGAGAAACTGGGTAGAGAAAAGTTTTTCTCCATCTCTCATAACACCAGGACCCATTGTTTTTGTAATCATTGAATCACAGAATTGTAGAGCTAGAAGGGACCCAAAGGATTGTCTAGTTCAACCTCCTGTAATGTGGAACATAGAAAAATGTGTTTGTGTGAATTCCGAATCATCCTTAAACTTTGCTTTGGGGTCAAGCTGGTTTGCCACCTGGTTGAACATGGCATACAGGCTATGCAGTGGTGGCTCATCAAAGGCTTAAGGAACCTCCCAGTTTTCTGCTTGTGAAAACAAAGCTCCCTTAGGTTTAGAAAAGTTTTCCTGACCAATTCACCACACCATCTCAGCCATTATCTTTGAAAAACAGGAAGTAAGAAAAACATTTCACATCTCTGTGCTATTTCTAAACACACCAAGTAGTGAGCCGCAGAAGGACAGTCGGATGGATTCCTCCCACCCCCTAAAGTAATGCCAAACTAGTTATCAAATGTTTCCAATCAGATATCTTGGGGAAAAGAATCTGTGTTTCATCTCTTAGAATGTTTTCCATTTGTCTCCATGGATGTACCAACAATGGATTTTCTCATCATCACCATTTTTATCCCCTCTGTGTCAGCTTTATGAGGTGAAAGCAGTTTAGAGCAGGTAGTAAACTTGATTAAAACTGGCTAAAGCTATAAGGGCAGCTTTACGTCTCCAAAAGTGAAGGTATCTGGAGTCCCTTCATTCTGCACCCATGCTGGAAACCATAAACCGTTTAAACCAAAACAAATGTGCACATGCGGCAATTTCCTTCAGGTTCACCTTCTTAGTGATTTTCTAAGGCAAACAAACGCACACACACACACCTTTTCAATGCCAAAACCTGCTTCATGTGGATTTTAAAAGAAAAGAAACATTTACAGTGATGGTGGGAACTTGATTTCATTAAAACTTAAGAGGTTCAGCACTTAAAATTATACCAGAAACTTACAGGGAAGAAATAAAGTATGACTGTGAAGAAAGGTTTGATAAGTTGAGTACGTTTAAATGGGAGAAGCAATGATTAAAAGAAAACATGACACCAATCTTTAAATATTTGAAGAGTTGTCATATAATGATGGGACATAGATGATGGGGCAAATTTGTTTCCTATTTTCCAGAGGGTAGGACCCAAACCAATGGGGTTAAAAGAATGGCAAGAAAGAGGGTTTAGACTAGGAAGTCTTCCCAATGGAAGGAGCTGTTTGAAAATGGGACAGAGTGTTTTGGAACTCCTTTGTTAGAGGTTTTTAAGTGGAGCCTGGATGGTTGCCTCTAAGTTCTTCTGTGTCAGCAGGGATTTAGACCAGATGACCTTTCAGGTACCTTACAATTCCATGATTCTATGATCACAGTTCAGTGGTGGAGCCTGTGCCTTGTTTGCAGAAGTCCCTTGGTTCAATCCTGCACATCATAGGCTAAAACAGCCTTCTAAAAGAAACCCTGGTTCTACAGATGTTGTTGGGAGTACAGCTATCTTTGGCTCTAGCCAGCACGGCAAATGGTCAAAGATGGCAGGGGCTGCAGCCAAACCGCATCTGGGATATGAAGCTGGGAAAGGCTGAGTTTAAAAGACCAACCAGCAGATTCAAACACAGAACTTCATGGTTGGGACCTAACATTGTAAGCTAACTGCAGATTATGTGTATTTTGACCTCAGAGCTCTCTTCAAATAAAGAAGGTGAAAGCCTTGTTACAACGTTGGTTTGCACTATAAACCCATTAGGTTTTCTGAATTGTGGGGATGGAACATGGCAATCCTAGAATGTACACACCTCCTTAATGTCTTAAAAAAGCAAATCCAGCAAATCTAGTCCAACCTGCTGCAATGCAGAAATAGCAGCTAAAGAATCCCTGACAGATGGCCATTCAACCTCTCTTTGGAAACCTCCAGTAAAGGAAAGTCCACCACCTTCTGAAGCAGTCCAACAGCTCTTATCATCAGTTCTTCTAACTGTTGAGCCAGAATTTCCTTTCTTGTCATTTGAATCTGTTAGTTTGGATCCTGCCCTTGAGCAGCAAAAGACAAGCTTGCTCCATCTTCCATGTGATAGCTATTATATCACCTCTTTTCCAGGCTAAACAAACCCAGCTTCCTCAACCATTCTTCATAAGGCTTGGCATCCATCTTGGTCACTCTCTTCTGCACACATATAGAATATGCAGCATTACTTTTTACATAACAAAGAAAGCACCTACCTGGGCAGGAATAATGGCTATAAGGAATCGAGAACAGACCCATTCATAACATGGGTTCATTTAGATCTTGTGGCTGAATCCATTAAGTAGTGGTTGGTAGACTCTGATTATGTAAATGCATTGCTAATTTATTCTCAAAGAACATGTGGTGAACAAATGGATTCATTATGACAACAGAGATCCTTGAACTTCCAAATGAGCTACAGATTGCTGTGCATGCTTAAATAAGTATGACTTGACCTCTTTTAAATAAAAATACGCTGTCAGGTTTACATAATATTTTGAAAGAAGGGCTTCAGGAGGTCAAAATGAAAATGGTCTGATGTTGAAGCTTACCATTAAACTGAGAAAACAACAACAATACAGCATGATATTGTCTAAATCTGAGGGGTGGGGTGCTTTATATTTTATATTGCTCATTCAACCAGTTTCAGAAAAGCCTGGATGAAAAGGAGTGGTGGGAGCCACCAGCCAGGGAATCCAAAAGGGAAAACCCACAGGAGGAAGGCTCAGAGCCATGGCAATGGTAGTGGGACAAAGAGGAAGAGTCAGAGGGAGAAGATTGGTGGAAGGAGGTGGTGGAAGTTAAGGAGAAACAGGGCTTAGTAGCAGGAAGAACCTGTGACAGGGAGCAATTCAGGCTCTGAGGCTGAAGCAGAGGAGAGCATGTCAAGAGATCTCCCCCCATTCCCTTTTAAATTTCCAGTCATGTATTGATCATTAATCTTTGCTCAACAGTTGATTACAGATTAAATCCCACTGACACGATGCATCCAATGCTGAGTTAAACCTTTTCCTCCTCCTCATCAGCATATGTGACCAGTGACATCAGCTGGTGGGTAGGTGGGCATGGTTTGGGGAAAACACCCTGGTGTGACAAATTCAACCCCCTAGTGGGCCAAGATTGCCCCATGGGTAGGAAGTTCCCACCTGCTGCTGTACAGGATGGGATAATGTCCAGTCTGAGTAGGTAGATACACTTCTGTCTGAGCTACTGGAAGGGGTCTCAGACACTGTTTCGGAGAACCCAAGGACTTTAGTCTTGGAGAAATTCCATGTCCAAAGTGGGATTGCTGTGTCAGGTCTGGCTCAGGAATTCACAACCATCATCATCTAAAGGTTGGGGGCACCCAAAAGTTATTGGACTGCAACGCCCATCATCCCTGACCATGCTTGGCTGGGCTGGATGGGATCTGTGGCCCAACAATATTTAGAAGGCCATATGTCCTCTAAGCCTGCACTAGGCAGTCAATTAGCGAGGCCATAATCTATTTCCACAGCTACATCTCTGGTTATTGTGAAGGGTAAAAAAGAATCAGAACAAGTATTTTAAAGACATGCTGCCTTCTTACAAAATACCCAGGAACATTCCTTTGAGCCCTCCTGTGAATCTTATCCTCTCCCTCTCCCATGCATTAAAGCTTAAATTGGCCAGCCCTGGCTTTCACAGTCCAAGAGATCATAGTACCTAGCCATAAATCAGCTTAAACCCAAGTACTGGGGCTTGACGGGGTTGCTAACTGGGCACTCAGCCTGCTAAATACAAACAGCTAAGTTTTTAGAAGGTTCTCGCACACCAATCTCCCGCTGATTTCCAGTCCTCTTGCTTAGAATTACCACTTTGTATATTGTGCCATTCACTGCCTAGGGGGAAAACAGCCACAACAACATTTCTCTTGTAATACAAGCAGATCCACAGGCACAAATCTCACACTGTGCACTGTAAATGTGCATTGAAGAACCCTTCCAAATCTGGTCCACATTTCTTAGTAAGGCCATTTCAGCCATAAAACGTCAAGGACATTAAACTTCTCTGCAGAAAGCTCTTCGTCTACTCCATTCCCACACTGTAACACAACAACAGCTTAGCAAAACCTTAGCGTTCTTCTCCCTTTTTAATAGCCATAGCAAACCCATATCAGCTAGGTGGCAGATGTTCACCACTTGCAAATATACATGTGTGAATACACAGCAAAAAATAAAGAGGGGTCATTTCTCACATTAACAAATAAACACATGTGGTCTTATAACCAGAGAAAGTCACCTTCTTTTTCTGTGAGTGTGCAGATCTCCTACATCTAAAGGCACGGCACGGTTTGTTTTATTTTGCTGGAACAACTTGAAACAACCTTTTGATTTGGCCACCTATTCAATAAGAAATAGGGGAGGCAGTGGCCAATGGGGGTCACCCATCAAGGATGCTTAACTGAATCTGCTACTCATTTAGCTATTGAAAACCTATCGCAAATCAGAGTGCATCCATTGCTTTCCTTTTCAAAAGATCTTGATCCCCTTTCAGCATCAATGACAATAGCAACACAAAAGGTGTTTCTCATTAGAGACCCCATTTCCCAAAGATGCACCAATATTACTAGCCACTAAGGCCATTCTTCCTCCAGTTTTCGCATTCTGCCCTCTGCCATCCCCCCGAAAGGCAGGTGGGCCTCCAATGAGCTTCAAATGAGCTCACACGCCTCACAGGCACACAATGGCGACTAAATCTTCATTGGCTTAAAATTCTTTCCTCCCCAGAAACATACAATAGTGTTGCATTGGGACTTTACAGAGTTATTGATGCAGGCAGAGATCCGGTTGCATTTCAAGTGTGTCTAAGGGCAAAAGAGGCTGCACTGCTAGGCGTTCTGATGTGTCTGGTGGAAACGCAATGTAGATGAAGGGCACTCCACGTTCCCCATGTCGCCACATCTTTTCAGTCTCGCCCATTGCTTTAAAATAGCCTGTGCTTAAGCTCATTACACATGTGCATAAACCCTCTAACACATTTTGATAGTCTTATTGTTTTCTTGAAATCCCTCCAACTATTTACCCAAGCAGGACTCTCCATATTTGCTTAAAACATGCAGCAGCCTGAGCTCCTCAAAAGAAGAGCCAGATAACAGATCCAATGTTTTCTCCTCTGCTTATGAACTGAAGAGTAATGTGCTTCAAAGCTCTGAATGGCTGGCATGGGAGTTAGATGCTTATTCTCTTCTCATTTCAGAAGTAGACTTTAGCTTAAATCAGAGATGGAGAATCTGGTGGCTTCCAGGCACTACTATAGAACAAACCCTGCCAGATCAGGCCAAGGGGGTTGGACCAGATGACCCTGGGAGTCCCTTCCAACTTTATAATTCTATGATTTTAGACCTGCCTCCTGTTCTCACAGTGGCCAGTCAGGTGCCTGCAAGACCTGAAAACAAGAGCCCTCCCCCTCCTGTGGCTCCCAGAAACTGGTATTCAGAAAGATTGTGGAAGCAGGGCAGAGCCACCCTGGCTGGCAGCACGGATGGCCTCCTCCTCCTCCTCCTCCTCCTCCTCCATGAATTTGCACAATCCTCTTTGAAAGCCATCCAGGTTGGTGGCTGCCACTGCCTCCTGTGGTAGTGAATAAATACTTTATTTTATCTATCCTGATGATGCTGGACTCCAACATAATATATAAAATTTTAAAAATTAAAATAAAACCAGCCAACCTACCCCCTGGACATGTTCAGGCCCACTTAATCTAGGTTTCTTAGGGGGAGTGGTTTGGAAGGAAGGTTGGGCAGACTTATGCTCAAGCCCAGCTATGGGGGGAAAATGATTATCCATTGATATTTCTGAGTCACTTTCATCTCCGGGGACATTTAATTAGGAGTGCATAATGTTGTTGTTGTTGTTGTTGTTGTTGTTAGATAAAGGACTAAAATAGGGTGAAATGTCTTATATGTTAGAGGAGGAAAGAGAGAACAGGAGAGGGTGGAGGGACCATTAATGATCCATTAATTTAAACACAGAGACTGTTATTTATGAATCCAGCCTGACTCAGCAGACGTCCCTTATGTTCCTATGTTGTTATGAATATATATATATAGAGAGAGAGAGAGAGAGAGAGAGGAATATTTTTGTAGTTTGTAAATTATTGCCAAAATATATACAAAGACATTAGCTGTATTTTTTCGTATTTTGTTATATCTTAATTCATCAACTAAATAAAAATATTTCACACATAAACATAGTGACAGTGGAGTGCATCCTTCGTCGCACTTAGAGCAGGCCCATCACAATTAACTTAATTCCCACAGATTTCAAAGAATCTGCTATAAGCATGCCTAAATCAGGATCCATCCCAGTGATTTGCCAGGGCCAAGTAGCAGAATATAACGGCCACTGGAGCCTGTCTAACACAACACTGAAAATAAACCCTGGTTTATCTTTTGTTTTGTTCTTCCATCTGGGAAGGACTGCTCCCATGGGGTTTAAATGGCTAAATTCAGGGGTTAGAAAAATCCAGTCACCGTGCATACAAAGCTTTTACTGCCAGCTTTGACATTTTTGTAAGTAGGTTAAAATATGCCATTAAGTCAAGGAATTCACCTTATGAAGTTATCACCTTTGCAGCTGATGACTGAACTAGTGGCAATGATTTTTAATAGGTATATATTATATGGATATATATAGATATATATAGAAACCTGGTGGGATAAGTCCCACGATTGGAATGTAATAATGGAGGGATACAATCTATTTCAGAGAAACAGACCAGACAAGAAAGGAGGAGGAGTAGCGTTATATGTCAGGGATGTGTATACCTGTGAAGAGATCCAAGATTTAGAACCTCAAAGCCAAAGTGAGAGCATTTGGGTCAAAATTAAGGGAGAGAAGAATAACAGGGACCTCATTGTGGGAGTTTACTATAGATCCCCAAGCCAAACGGAGGACATAGTTGATGCCTTCCTGGAAAAGATGGCCAAGCATGCAAAAGGAAGGGAGATAGTAGTAATGGGGGGGACTTCAATTACCCGGATATTTGCTGGATGTCAAACTCAGCCAAGAGCATAAGGTCAAACAGATTCCTCACTGGCCTTGCAGACAACTTCATTGTTCAGAAAGTATGAGAAGCAACAAGAGGAACAGCCATTTTAGATCTGGTCCTAACCAATGTTGATGACCTGGTTAGTGGGGTAGAAGTGGAAGGATCATTAGGCGCGAGTGATCATGCTCTTCTGAAGTTTACTATACAGCGGAAAGGAGCAGCCAAGCATACTAGGACTCAATTACTTGACTTTAAGAAAGCCGACTTCATAAAACTTAGGGAAGTGCTGGGTGAGATCCCATGGACAGTAATACTAAAAGGAAAGGGAGTTCATGATGGCTGGGAGTTTGTTAAGAGGGAGATAGTAAAAGCACCACTTCAGGCAATACCAATGAGACGGAAACATGGAAGGTGCCTAAAGAAGCCAGGGTGGCTATCTAAAGAACTTTTAACTGAGTTAAGATTAAAAAAAGATGTGTACAAAAAATGGAAAAGGGGGAAACCACCAAAGAGGAATTCAAACAAATAGCCAGCACGTGTAGACACAAAGTCAGAAAAGCTAAAGCACAGAATGAACTCAGGCTTGCTAGAGAGGTTAAAAGCAACAAAAAAGGCTTTTATGGGTACGTTCGTAGCAAAAGGAAGAACAAAGAAACAGTGGGGTCACTCAGGGGAGAAGATGGTGAAATGCAAACAGGGGACACAGAAAGGGCTGAACTCCTCAATGCCTTCTTTGCCTCAGTCTTCTCCGATAAAGAAAACAATGCCCGACCTGAAGAATTTGGAGCAAATGATTCAGCAGAGGAAACACAGCCCAGAATAACTAAGGAGATAGTACAAGAATACTTGGCTAGTCTAGATGTATTCAAGTCTCCAGGGCCAGATGAACTGCATCCAAGAGTATTAAAAGAACTGGCAGATGTGATCTCAGAGCCACTGGCAGTCATCTTTGAGAATTCCTGGAGAACAGGTGAAGTCCCGGCAGACTGGAGGAGGGCAAATGTTGTTCCTATTTTCAAAAAGGGGAAAAGAGAGGACCCAAATAATTACCGCCCAGTCAGTCTGACATCAATACCAGGGAAGATTCTGGAGCAGATCATTAAGCAAACAGTCTGTGAGCACCTAGAAAGGAATACTGTGATCACCTATAGTCAGCATGGATTTCTGAAAAATAAGTCATGTCAGACTAACCTGATCTCGTTTTTTGACAGGGGGAGGAGCTAACGTTGTATGCATGATGTCAGGGTGTTGGGAGGAGTCAGGGCGGAGCCAAAAATGGCAGCCAGCAGCTCCTCCTCCTCCTCTTGGTGCAGGAGGAGGAAGGAGGAGCCAGATGTTGGAGGCATGCTGCGCTCAGCTCAGCTCTTCGGCTCTCTACTTTTGAGACATAGGGGGCCCCACCCCCACCCCAAAAGGGCTCAGCCCCTAGGAACCCCTGCCTTAGAACATAGGAACTGAGAACCTCTAAGCACCTGTCTGTGTACACCTGGAATTCAAGGCCTGTTGGTAACCTTGAGATCCACCCTCCCTCCTCACCTACATATAGCTACTAATAGCACAATCCTATCCACACCTACCCAGTCCTGTTGAATTCAATAGGGCTTATTCTCAGGACCACTGCCTAAAATTGCAATTTAGTTTTAATATGTCATGATAAAATGTCCCCCCCCCAAAAAAAAAATAATTACTCAGCTAATAGATCTCCTGTACTAGGAATATTTTATTTTGTATGATTTCTTCATCTTTATTCAGCATAGCAGGGATAAAGAAACAAACACAATTTTCCTTGACTGCATGTGTTTGGGCACTAGTGTGGTCCAATGGAGCAAATTTGTGTGTTAGTTGCCTTTTCACCAAGGCAGGCATATTGAAATTTAATGTTCTGAAATTGGATGTAAGATATCTGGGTTCTGATTAAGAATGTTGCCAAAGTTCCCAGTGCAAGTGAACCTCAGTGACTCTTCATGCTCACCTTCAATGCAAGGCATAATATCATCATCATCATCATCATCGTCCCACCTTTTCACCAGATTGGGACTCAAAGTGACTTACCCAATTTACCTCAAAGCTAAAAACATAATGGTTAAAAAGCAATTAACAGAATTAAAAGAATATTTAAAATGTACATGCTGATAATAAAAGCAACACAGCACTACAAGAACAACTGTTGCTCCCCAGAAACTGCCCTTCAGAGACATCCTTTGTGTGTCTGATCCCAGAGTTTGCATCGCCATGGTGACAGGCTGCCGTTGATAGCCTGGCCTTCCACGAAGCCTCAAATCCACTTTTAACACGATATGGGTTTGTAGCCATCACGTTCTTAAAGTATCATCATCATCATTATTATTAATTAAATTTACTAGTCACCTTTTTGTCACACATACAAACATTAAAATCAACATTAAAAAAAAAAATCTAAAAGACCATTCTACTATTAAAAACTAGATTAAAACATTCCACCCACACAAAAATACCATAAATATTTTAATGTACTGTATTTTTCGCTCTATAACACGCACCCGACCATAACACGCACATAGTTTTTAGAGGAGGAAAATCCGTAGGCATGCCACCCGTAGGCATTCCCTCCATAACACGCACAGACATTTCCCCTTATTTTCTAGGAGGAAAAAAGTGAGTGTTATGGTGCAAATCTTTGTTGGAAGCCTCCCAGAGTGGCTGGGGAAACCCAGCCAGATGAGCAGGGTACAAATAATAAATTATTATTATTATTATTATTATTATTATTATTATTATTATTACAATAAATAATTAAAATGAAGACTAAATACTTTTGTCTGGCACAAAAATCATATGTAATGATGGCACTAGGCAAGTCTCCCTGGGGAGAGCATTCGACAAGTGGGGAGCCACCACTGAGAGGGCTCATTCTCCTGTTGCTGCCCTCCAGACCTTCCACTGAGGGAGCACACAAAGAAGGGCCTCAGTCGATAATCACGGGGTCCAGGCTGATTCCTATGAAGAAAAGCGGTCCTTGAGGTATTAGGGTCCTGTGCCTCATAAGGCTTCATAGGTCAAAGCCAGCACTTTGAATTGGGCCCAGAAGCTCATTGGCAGCCAATGCAGCTGAGCAGGATGATGAATTCTACAGTTCAACAAATGCTCTGAAATATTTAAAAATTGTGTGTCACCCCCACCCCTGCCACCCCTAAGTAAAAAAATAATCTGTCAAGAGTTGGCATCAGTGATACCAACTGAAGTACCAACAGTATCAGTGGGGAAGAAGAGAGTCCCCGAGACTCTCCCAGGCCTCTTCATGGTTCCTGTACTGGGAATATTGTAATGCAGAGCATGGCTTGTTTAGACAGTAGACCTTATCATTGGTCAGGGATGATGGAAGTTGTAGTCCAACAACATCTGGTGGGCCATTGGTTCCCCATCCTTGTTTGAAGTCCTCTTTGGAATGCTTCAGGGGGGCTACAGTCTTCAAGAGAACCTGCCAAGCCTCTTGTTTATTCTCTATGCAATTACTTAAGTGTGCATTAAAGAAGGATCAGGGCCACCATCTCTTCCAGAAGTGCATCTCCTCAGGAAAACTTTTTTTAAAAAACAGCTAAAGACCATGAAGAAAACAGTCTTTTAAAATTACCCCAGAAACATAAGCGACCAGGATTTTGTTATACTGTTTATTGTCAAGGATCAAGAGGAAAGGAGGAAAGGAGGAGATAGACTTAGGAGGTGTTGAGTGCTTGGCCTTCTCTCCAACCCCCGTTCCCCAGCCCCATCCATGGTTGGTTGCTCTTTCTAAACCAGGCAGGGAAGCAAATCCAACAAGAAAAATGACAGGCCCACATTTGGAGAGCAGATGTCAGGCAACAATAAAAAATAAATAAATAAAAAGGCTGAGAAGGCTTTAGACTAAAGGGGGGGGGGAAGCCTTGTTGTCATTCCAGTACAATCCCACAGATGGATGTTTAAAGTATTAGGCCTCTGCTGTTTTTCTGGCTGAACTATTTAGATTAACATGATGTAAAATCAGAAAGCAACATCAAAGAATAGTTGCTATATTTTCCGGTTCCTTAATCCCCCATTTCTCATCTCTCTCTGTCTCTGTGTTTAATTGTTACTGCTGTGTTAGAAACCTGATGGTTTTTAACACAGCACTAACAATTAGACACAGAGACAGATAGAGAACTTTCGTAACTAAAGCTGAAACAAAATTTGCCACTCTGGTCATGTGTGGTGAAAATGTGTGTGTGTGTGTGTGTGTGTGTGTGTGTGTGCGCGCGCGCGCCATTTTTCACAAGGGGTGGACTTTGGTGAGAGTCTTATCTTTGGTGTCTATGACAGCTGTTTCTCCCTCATTTACTTCCTTCTGCTGTTGTTACAGGAATCAATTAGGTTTGTCACAAGCCACCCCCTTGGAGCAATGCATACCACTGTGGTACCCTTCAGAAGTTTTGGAGTACCATTCTCATCAGCCCCAACCAGCATGGCCAATGGTCAGGGATGATGTATGGCTATAGTCCAACAGCATCTGGAGGGCACCAGGCTGCGGAAGGCTGTTGGGGTGCCTTTGCTGGGGCATTCAGGGAGAGCAGGTTATCATGGCTGTCTGCAGGAGCATCACCCTAGGCAGTAGCCAAACTAACATTCTTGGGGTTTTTTAAGGGAGAGGCTACCTTTCATTTCAACATGGTTCAAAATGAAGCCAAGTTGCTCTTTTTGTTCTAAATGTTGAGAAACCTAGCAAGTCATCAGGATTTATTTTGGTGCCTTTGAACTTAGCCTTTCCATTTTTTTTTCTGTGCAAAACTCTCACCTAATTTTAAGGGAATCCAGAAGACTCAGTAAGCAGAATTTCTCTGGGGTACTAGATTCACCTCCACTCTGGCTTTGGAAGGCTGTCTGCTGTCCTGGGCAACTTGTGTGGAAAAGAACAGCATCAATAAATGATGATTTGTTTAATGAAAGTTCAGGGTCCACATTGCCCAAATGCTTCCATAATGAAGACAGCAACCTTGTAGCCAAGGCCTATGGATGGGCAAATCTGCCAATGCTGGTTTCTCATTTTCCCAACCTTATGTTCAGTTCAGTTCTTGACATTTCCACATCAGTTTGCAATGATTCTTATTTAGCTCACCAGGATTTTAGTGTGAATGTCTCATAATGTACACATTCATCTGTTTTTGTTTTTGTTTTTTGGCCATTATAAACTTTTTTTGCAAAGCAATTTCCCCTAAAACAATGCACTACCCACATGCATTTTTGCACACATTACTTGGCTAGAGAGCTGTGGTGCAAATTTCAAAGGACAGCTGTGTTTTGGTTTGCACATTGTGTCAGGCAGTGCGAATTGGGGAGATTTGCCTTTAAATGTGAATTGAATTTCTTTCCCAACTCTAAGCTAATCCTGGGTTGGGGTTTCAAGAGCCTTCTCGTTCATTTGTTATCCAAGTGGAGACACCTCGTCCAGAGGCAGCCTCCCTTGGGTTCCTTAATTCCACCCCCATCCCTTTGGTCATACTCCGCTTGGTCATTTTTCAGTCCACACCTGTGTTTGCTCCTGCCTCCAGCTATGTAAACACAGTTGTTTCATTTAAAAAATATCTGAACACAATAACAGGTTGTTTTAGGTTTGGAAACTCAACATCTGGCTTCTTCTGCCAGTGATGGCAGTGATGGCAAATGGTGAATATATTAGCTAATTAATTTTGCTTTCCTGGCACAGAAATGTAAAACCTGATGCCAACTCATAATGCCATGCAAGACAGCTTCCAAGGCATGATTATTTCGATACACATGCCCCCAATGCCCCTCAATATGCACAGGCTCAAAAAGATCAAGGAGAACAAAACCCTCCATAGCACTAATACGGATTAAGGAAGGAACTCAAAGCCTGTACCTGCTTGTTTGGAAAGGCTCTATTTTTCCCCAAAGGGAGAAAAATTAGGAATTAAATCAAATCCCACCCACGATGCACCGCATTGCCAGTGCATTAATGGAACATTGCACAAGAAACAACTGCGGGGCATTCCTGATGTACTTGTCAAAAATTAAGTGAAGTTAAAGAGCTGTATTATCAACTCCTATTTCAAGACCCCATCCATTTCAGAAGCAAGGAACTTCTTAAAATCATGTTCGTTTTGTTAACTCCTCTTTTCTTACTTTCCCCAGGCTTCTGTTACACAAAAAACATCCTGGGGAAAAACAGGAATGAATTCCCCTGGCCCCTTCCTCCCCCTCTCATACACAAGCCTACGGAGCGTGAGGTTCTGTGTGAGCCACACAATTCCTACTGTGTGGTAGTGAAGTTTACCATGGTAGTTAGCTTTTAAATGTGCATTTACAGTCTTACAAATGCAAACATATGAGCTTTAGAAAAATGGTGGAATGAAGTTATATGGCTTTGGCAGAAATGTTATAAGGAACTAGGTACAGATAGATTGTTAATGTATTAAAGGGAAAAAACAAGGTTAGAATATGTTAAGATTAATTACAGGACAGAAAACAGAGGAAGATGGAAAGGAATTGCTGAAACAGTTAATTGAAGTGGAATACAAAAAGGGAGGCGTGAGGAAGTCAATGAAACAAGTGAATGAAAGTTAAGATTGAAAATATTGGAAGTGTTTTTAATTGTTTTTGTTTTGTTTTGTTAATTCAATGTTCTATGTAGTGTTTTTGTTTTTGTATTGTATTATATTGATTTGTTTAATTCTTTTTCTTTCTTTTTGTAACCTTTAAATTCTTAATAAATATTATTTTTAAAAAAATATAGAAATGCAAACATAATCTACTTCTTATTGCTTTTATTTCATAAATAGCTCAGCCATTTCCTTTGACCGATAGCTCTATAGGAAGAAGTTGTGGGTAAGAGGTGAGAGGATGGAAAGAATGGGGAAAGGGGGTTGGTGTCTTCCCCACCTGCTTCCCAATGGGCCTAAACTGCCCTTCACATTTCACAGGCCTTTCCATGGTTTGTGACAACACTGGCTAGCTCTGGTTGTGCCAGTATCAGGCTGCACTTTCATGAATCACAAGAGTCTTTCAAGAGTGGGTAGCTGGATCTTCTTTGAAACCTGAACTTGATACCAAAAACAAAAGCAGGGGGTTTAAAATTATACTGGATTATGCAGTGCACTAAAAAAATCTTAAAGTAGCTGTAATCTCATAATTATGGCATGTCTCTAATCTTTTAATTTGTATTGCATTTAGATTCCTGTTTACAGTAAACATTAGCAGTGCTTAACAGTGACTGCTTAAAATGAAGGGATAATTGTAATTCATGTTTGGAAGATTTTCTTGACATTTTGCTGGTCCCCTCAGTCTTAACCAGGTAATATATCAAGCTTAGTACTATGAAAGCAAAAAAAAAGAAAAAGAAAAAGAAAAATTATTTCTTCTGATACATATAGAACAGGGATGGGTGACCAACTTCTTTTTAAAAAATCATTTTCTAAGCTCAAAACAGTTTATAATATACTGTATAACCATAGGTACATACAAAAGCTAAGGAATACTACAAGGTAAGAAGTTAAACAGCCTGCAAGAGTCAAGAAACACCTAATAGTAAAGGCATTGCTAACTGGTGATCCTGATGCCACATTCACACCATGCAGTTCTCCCACCTGCTAGGGTCTTGAATTCTGATTCAGTCTTCTGCAGCATTAGCTACCCCTCCCACTTTGGTGCCATCTGCAAATTCCCTCAATTCCTTCATTTATAAAGTCGTTGAACAACAATGGGTCCAGCACAGAACCCTACGGCACCCTACTTTTTTGGTTCAGCCAGCCAACCGGTCAATAAAATCCACCTAATGGTTATCTTGTCCAGTCCACATTTTAGTATCTTCTATCACATTTTAGCACATTTAAAGCACTATGATACCACTTTAAACAGCCATGGTTTCCCCCCAAGGATTATCTGGGAGCTGTAGTTTGTTAAGGGTGCTGGGAGTTGTCATGAGACCCTTATTCCCCTCACAGAGGTACAATTACCAGAAAGGTTTAACAGTCAATCCCTTTTCATGGGGAACATTTTGAATTCTAGCTCTGTGAGGGGCCTAGAGGTCTCCTGACAACTCTCAGCATCTTTAACAAACTCTTTGTTGACTCGAGAGGCAGTGGAAGTGTGTTCCTTTGGGGTAATGCTGAACTGTGGGAGAGGTACAGCACCTGCTGTGGCTGTAGAAACCTTAACAAACTTTGAATCTCAGAATTCTTTGGGGGAAGCCTTTGCTCTTTAAAGTGATATCACAGCACTTTAAACGTATCGTGTGAATGTGGCCAGAGTCTGCAGTACAGGTGAACTAATCAATCTATTCACTGTCTGAGTCACTTTTGAATGTGTTCACTCCAAAGTCTGTTCCATTTCCGCATTAATCTATTTTTTAAAAAGTGTCTTTCTATAGCAATATTTGCATGAAAATATGTATTTATGAGCGTATTTTCTCACGAAATACACATTCCTAGATGTATTGTCTTCCAAAATGTACATTTTTTAAAAATGCATTTCTTTGCCAAGAACTGTCCTGGAACATTCAGGAAGCATCAATCCAGTGCAGAATGCAGTTCTGATCTGTACATGAGTCCAGGTGGGTGTGGGTCACTTCAGTTCACAGCAGAATTTGCAAAGATCACAATTCTCAAGCATCCCTTTTTTGAAAATCTTATCAGATGATGTAAGAGGTGTCCTTGGTGGATCAGACCAGTCCTCCTTGTCTAGCATGCTTTGCAGGAATCTAGCAAGCAGGGATGGAAGGACAAATCTGTCAGGTTTTGATACCTTCTGCTATCTAGCCTTAAGTTTAGTTCACCACATTGGTTTGTGATTTATTTATTTTTTACAAGTTGTCATGGAAATCTGCTGACATTTTAGTGTGCATTTCTTCTAATATACTAGGAATGTTCACTGGCTCTGTACGGGGACCAAATAGTGAAGAGAATTGGGGTGGTCACCTCCCAAGTAGAAGTCCGGTGTCAGTAACCCCACAGGTCAGACTGTGGCCCACAGAAAGCTTCTCCCTGACTCGAACAAAGCAACACATGCAAAACTGAAGAAGAAGCCCTCAAGACACATCTTCTGCATTTGTGGCTTTGAAGCACAGAATGTTTGTGATTCCCAACAAATTTCGACTAGAATCAAAGGTGATAACGTTATCGGCAGAGCATGCTTTGCATGTTTGGGTGTCATTTCCAATGCTGAGTTTTCAGCAGAAGTTTGGGAGAAATAAACTGGGCAGTTTAAATGTGTCCCCACAATTCCCACCCACCTCCAGTACAAGATAGGTGGGAAATCTTACCATTGCCAATAAACTAGCTCCAACCTGATTTACATTAGAGTTCTGTTGATTCAAGTGTTCTCTTTTATGAAGAAAATGCTTGGCTGCCTTTCAAGGCAAATGGAGGGGGAGGGCCTCCTTCAAGCAGTAAAACATTTTAAAGGACAGATGTCGAATCTTGTAATGGCAGATAACATTACAAGAATATATCTGTGTAATAAACACTATATGTATTGTGGAGTTCTGAAACAGCTACTATTACTCTCTGCAGTAAATGTTAAGGTGGCAAAATGTAAAGAATGGCTCATTAGATGGGAAATCTACAGGCTGTTACACCCTAGGGGATGGGGATTTGTGGTCTTCCAGATGTTGTTGGTCTCTGAAATTTTGCCTAGCCAGCATGGTCATTGTTCAGGGAAGATGGGAGTTGTAGAGCCTGTAGGGTCATGGGCTCCCTATCCATGCTATACCTACTTTATCCCAAACATCTCTGTTCTCTACTACAAATCCTTCAGAGCCATCCAAACCCCTTTGAGATTCCACAAGACGGTTGCAAAGGCATGAAAGAGGTGAGGGGAAATATGTCCTGGTAAGTCTAAAACCATCCACTAAAACCACACTGTGGCTGCATTGCTGTGTGAACAGAATCTAAGAAATTTCACAACCACTTTTCAAAATCCTCATTGTATGTTAACTCAGATATAACCTCCTTGGGGTTCATAATGCTAACCTCTTCTTCTCAGGGACTGGAATATTAACGTCTACATAAAATCTGAGCTAGGGAAGAATTCCTGGTTTACTCCCACCCCTTCCTTTTAAGTCCTTTTACTCAAGTGAGTTAGTGGCAACTGCACTCTGGCATGGGGAGAGGGAACCCGTGAAACAGAGCCCAAGACTCCATTGGCCCTTGGAAAACATCATTCTTCAACAGCAACTGACACAGCAATAGTACTGCAGGTACTATGAGGGAAGGAATAGAGTCAGGGTTTCATGGGCATGAGGGTAACAAGGCACAGGGCCTGGCACAGAAATAAGTCAAAACACACTTGTGGGATAAGTGGGGAGAGATGTTTAGGGGCTTTACGCATCCCAATTTCCACACACATCGTTTTTTATTTCATTAGGGATAGTAACAGGTGAACTTGGTGAAAAGATTAGGAAATAATTCATGGAAAAATTCCCATTGTTTCAATTTACTATAAGCTGGTATTGTATAACCTGCAATTGCTTTGAAATACAAGTTGCAGTGGATTTTATGCCTTTATAATGTGACCCCAAATGCCAATCAGAAAATGAATGATCCACATTCTCTGGGCACTTATGAAAACCGCTGTCTCATGCAGCAATATGCCGCCTTTGCTCTGAGTGCCGGGCGTCACAGCTTAAAAGCTTGGAATCCAATCAGACCTATCCATCTTCCTATCAAGAGTGAAACCACAATATTCTGGGAACTTGAGCCTGTAGAAGACCCCACAGCATGCTTTATAGCAAATGCTCCTAATCCATTTCTGTTCTGCTGGCTAATGTTTCCTCCACCTTTCATGCCAAAGCTTCCTTCAAACATAACCTGAAAGATAAATAATATTTCCATGAGTCAAATGAGGGCAAGGATGAGAGAGTCTGGACAAGTGGGAAGGACGAGAGCAAAAGAACAAGGGTTCATGGAGAAAGAGGAAAAGGAGATGGATGGTTAGCCAAAGCGGGTCAATAGTGAAGAGCAACAGCAGTTTGTAGAAGACCAGCTGTGCCAAAGAAGGCCTTGATTCCTTTGAGTTGTAGTAAGGCAGCTTTCAGGTGGAAGGTGGTCTTTAGCAGTGGAACACTGCACATGGCTAGGATAATGCCTCACTAAGAAGATACCATAAGAGGATAAGAGTTTTGATGGATCAGGCCAAAGGCCCATCTAATCCATCATCTTGAGTCTCTAGAGTCTCTAAGACCAGGATAAAAGTGATAATCTAAAAAAGGGATAAGAAACTTGTGACCCTCCAAATGTTGCTAGATGACAAGTCCCACCATCCTTGGATGCAATGGGATCCAAGACCCATTGACCATGCTGGGGCAGGCCTAATGGGTGTGCGAGTCCAAAACACAGGTTCCCTATCCCCCAAGATGCAAAGAAGCAAACCATTAGTGCACAGTACCAGAGTCAACAATTGATTGGAACACAGAAATATCACCGTCCTGGTTGCTTTCTTTCTTACCTCCCGGTATATCAAAGCCCCTAGATCTCTTTTACATCTACTGCTATCAAGCCAGGCATCAGCATATTTCTGCACCTATATTTCTGCACCTGATCCTCCCTGCCTAAATGTAGAACTAGACATTTATCTGCATTGAAACTGATTTTGGCCCAGTTCCTCCTGCAGTTACTGTAAGATCATCTTGAAGCCTGATTCTGTCTTCTAAGTGTTTGGTTCCCCTGTAATAAGTATCAACAACACTTTGAAAGGTTTTAACAAACAGTTTGACGGGGACCTTCTGGAGATGTTTCAAGTGTACAACTGCTGGCCATGGGATGCATCAATGGAGGAGATCACCCCATTCTTGTACTTTTTCAGGTCCATCTCATTAGGTCATGATTGCTTGCCAGATAAAATGATTTGCTCAACTGGAATCTATCTGCATGGCCTCTTGCCTTTGCATTTCATAACCACTTAATAAATAACTCATGTAAAAGGAGTCTGAAGGTCCACGTTCTGCCCACACTAATGCATACAAGCACGGGGGGGGGGGGGGCCGAGAGAGAAATCCTGAGTCATTTCCTCTTTTCAGCTCTGCCAGGTGCCTGTAATAACTTAGCAAAACAAAAAGCAGCAAATTAAGGTCTATTTTCTCTTGCACAGTGCTGGACAAAACCAGATAGCACAACTGAGTTTTCAATTTATAGCAGGGGGGCTATACAGGCATGGCAAGGGATCACCCCCCCCCTTCTTCCTCACATAAGAAAAACAGCCAAAGGATGTAAGAAAACAGCCAGAGAAATATATTCATGACTGGCATGGGAAAATCTGGACTATGTTTTATATATAAGAATAACTATTAATCTCCCACCTTGAGGACCAAGAAGGGGAAAAAAAACAGGGAGAGTTTCTTTCTGGAGTAATTTAATAAGTTTGTACCAAGTGTTCAGTTCTTGGCAAGGGGTGTGTTCGTGTGTGTGTGTGTGTGTGTGTGACAGAGGCCCTGGCACATGCCTCAAACCAAACATAGAAATACAGGTACAGAGGTGTAAATTTACATCCTTCAACTGGCTTAGAATCAGAGTTAGAAGGGACCCCCAGGGTTATCTGGTCCAACCCCTGCAATGCAGGAACCTCAGCTAGACCATCCATGACAGATGGCTATCTAATCTCTGCTTAGAAAGCTCCAAGGAAGGACTTGCTTTATATTTTTATTTATATAGCATTGCCAGTGCACATGGCACTTGATGGAGTTACATACATAGGCAAACAGATATCAGGTCCCTGGACAGGAGAACCTACAGTCTGAATTATGAGGGTGAAACGCATGGAGGGAAGAGCGGAAATAGAGAGAAGCCTACTATGTGTTCCAGTTGCCCATATTGATCAGTGCTTTTAAAGCAATCACTGCCCCTAAGTTGCCTTTTAGGGAGATTCAATGAAATTCTTTTGCAAAATTTTGCACCTGTGTTGATATGTGCACAAGACCAGATGAATACAGTGGTGCCCCGCAAGACGAACGCCTCGCAAGATGGAAAACCCGCTAGACGAAAGGGTTTTCCGTTTTGGAGGCGCTTCGCTAAACGAATTTCTCTATGGGGTTGCTTCGCAAGACGAAAAAATCTTGCGAGTTCCCGCAGGTTTTTTTCCCCTTCCCCCCCCTTTTCCTAAGCCGCTAAGCCGCTTATCAGATGTTCCGCTGATAAGCCGCCTCTCAGCTGATCGCTAAAAGCCGCTAGACCGCTAATAGCGCTAATCCGCTAAGCCGTCAATGGGCTTGCTTCGCAAGACGAAAAAACCGCTAGACGAAGAGAATCGCGGAACGGATTAATTTCGTCTTGCGAGGCACCATTGTACTTTCCTTCTCTTGCATCTCTTCCCACCCCAATAACTGTCTTTCTAGATAGCAAGTGTCCTTCAGTCCATTTGAGTTTCAGGCCATAGCGCTGTGGTGGACCATCTCATTTGCATGCAGAAGGTCCCAGGTTCAATTCTTGGTGTTTCCAGGTAAGATGGGAAAACAGTTGCTGCCAGTCAGTGTAGGCAGTACAGAGTTAGATGGAGCACTGGGTCTGAGTCAATAGAAGGCAGCTTCCTATGTTCATAGAATCATAGAATCATAGAGTTGGAAGAGACCACAAGGGCCATCGAGTCCAACCCCCTGCCAAGCAGGAAACACCATCAGAGCACTCCTGACATATGGTTGTCAAGCCTCTGCTTAAAGACCTCCAAAGAAGGAGACTCCACCACACTCCTTGGCAGCAAATTCCACTGTTGAACAGCTCTTACTGTCAGCAAAGGTCTTCCTAATGTTTAGGTGGAATCTTCTTTCTTGTAGTTTGGAACCATTGCTCCGTGTCCGCTTCTCTGGAGCAGCAGAAAACAACCTTTCTCCCTCCTCTCTGTGACATCCTTTTATATATTTGAACATGGCTATCATATCACCCCTTAACCTCCTCTTCTCCAGGCTAAACATGCCCAGCTCCCTTAGCCATTCCTCATAAGGCATCATTTCCAGGCCTTTGACCATTTTGGTTGCCCTCCTCTGGACACGTTCTAGTTTGTCAGTGTCCTTCTTGAACTGTGGTGCCCAGAACTGGACACAGTACTCCAGGTGAGGTCTGACCAGAGCAGAATACAGTGGCACTATTATTTCCCTTGATCTAGATGCAATACTCCCTGTCTTGTACCCTTCGAGATTTCAAAAGGTTCAGTTAAGTTGTTATTAATTATTAATTTAGCACTTTGTTGCGAGTAAATTGCTTTTATTCCTTCCAGGAATGTGCCCTCTATCCCTGCTATTTCCAAACATTTTATTAGGAAATACCAAGATACATTGTCGAAAGCCTTTTCAGCGTCGATGAACATTAATACCGCGGGAATTTCATTTTTACAATCTAAGTATTCAATAAGATTTATTATATGTCTTATGTTGTCTTTTATTTGCCTATTAGGTAAGAATCCGGCTTGGTCCTTATGGATGAAATTGGCTAAACACTTTTTAAGTCGACTCTCCATTATGTCTGCGAAGATCTTATAATCATTATTTAATAATGAAATCGGTCTGTAGTTCTTGATATTAAGTTTATCCGAGTCTGGTTTAGGTATTAGTGTAATGTATGCTACTTTCCAGGACGTTGGTATTCTTCCACCTCTTAAAATCTCATTCATTACTTCACAAAGCACCAGGGTTACAAGTTCTTCTAAGACTTTGTAATACTTGGCCGATAAGCCATCTGGCCCCGGAGCTTTCCCCAGTTTCATCTTCTTTATCCCCTCCTGAATTTCCTCTGCTTTTATGGGTTTATTTAATAGGCTTTTTTCCTCCTCTGATAGACTGTTGATTCTGCTTTCTTCTAGAATCATAGAGTTGGAAGAGACCACAAGGGCCATCGAGTCCAACCCCCTGCCAAGCAGGAAACACCATCAGAGCACTCCTGCTGCTCCAGAGAAGCGGACACGGAGCAATGGTTCCAAACTACAAGAAATAAGATTCCACCTAAACATTAGGAAGAACTTCCTGACAGTAAGAGCTGTTCGACAGTGGAATTTGCTGCCAAGGAGTGTGGTGGAGTCTCCTTCTTTGGAGGTCTTTAAGCAGAGGCTTGACAACCATATGTCAGGAGTGCTCTGATGGTGTTTCCTGCTTGGCAGGGGGGTGGACTCGATGGCCCTTGTGGTCTCTTCCAACTCTATGATTCTATGATACTATGATCCTGACATATGGTTGTCAAGCCTCTGCTTAAAGACCTCCAAAGAAGGAGACTTAAGTCCATCATCCAAGTCGTTGATAAAGATGTTGAATAAGACCGGGCCTAAGACAGAACCCTGTGGCACCCCACTAGTCACTCTTCTCCAGGATGAAGAGGAACCATTGATGAGCACCCTTTGGCTTCGGTCAGTCAGCCAGTTACAAATCCACTGAGTGGTAGCATAGTCAAGACCGCATTTTACCATCTTCTTTAGAAGAATATCATGGGGCACCTTGTCAAATGCCTTGCTGAAATCAAGGTAGGCTACATGCACTGTGTTCCCTTCATCTACCAGGCTTGTAATTCTGTCAAAAAACGAGATCAGGTTAGTCTGACATGACTTATTTTTCAGAAATCCATGCTGACTATAGGTGATCACAGTATTCCTTTCTAGGTGCTCACAGACTGTTTGCTTAATGATCTGCTCCAGAATCTTCCCTAGTATTGATGTCAGACTGACTGGGCGGTAATTATTTGGGTCCTCTCTTTTCCCCTTTTTGAAAACAGGGACAACATTTGCCCTCCTCCAGTCTGCCGGGACTTCGCCTGTTCTCCAGGAATTCTCAAAGATGACTGCCAGTGGCTCTGAGATCACATCTGCCAGTTCTTTTAATACTCTTGGATGCAGTTCATCTGGCCCTGGAGACTTGAATACGTCTAAACTAGCCAAGTATTCTTGTACTATCTCCTTAGTTATTCTGGGCTGTGTTTCCTCTGCTGAATCATTTGCTCCAAATTCTTCAGGTAGGGCAATGTTTTCTTTATCGGAGAAGACTGAGGCAAAGAAGGCATTGAGGAGTCCAGCCCTTTCTGTGTCCCCTGTTTGCATTTCACCATCTTCTCCTCTGAGTGACCCCACTGTTTCTTTGTTCTTCCTTTTGCTATGAACATACCCATAAAAGCCTTTTTTGTTGCTTTTAACCTCTCTAGCAAGCCTGAGTTCATTCTGTGCTGGCTATTTGTTTGAATTCCTCTTTGGTGGTTTCCCCCCTTTTCCATTTTTTGTACACATCCTTTTTTAATCTTAACTCAGTTAAAAGTTCTTTAGATAGCCACCCTGGCTTCTTTAGGCACCTTCCATGTTTCCATCTCATTGGTATTGCCTGAAGTTGTGCTTTTACTATCTCCCTCTTAACAAACTCCCAGCCATCATGAACTCCCTTTCCTTTTAGTATTACTGTCCATGGGATCTCACCCAGCACTTTCCTAAGTTTTATGAAGTCGGCTTTCTTAAAGTCAAGAAATTGAGTCCTAGTATGCTTGGCTGCTCCTTTCCGCTGTATAGTAAACTTCAGAAGAGCATGATCACTCACGCCTAATGATCCTTCCACTTCTACCCCACTAACCAGGTCATCAACATTGGTTAGGACCAGATCTAAAATGGCTGTTCCTCTTGTTGCTTCTCCCACTTTCTGGACAACGAAGTTGTCTGCAAGGCCAGTAAGGAATCTGTTTGACCTTATGCTCTTGTCTGAGTTTGACATCCAGCAAATATTCGGGTAATTGAAGTCCCCCATTACTACTATCTCCCTTCCTTTTGCATGCTTGGCCATCTGTTCCAGGAAGGCATCATCTATGTCCTCCGTTTGGCTTGGGGATCTATAGTAAACTCCCACAATGAGGTCCCTGTTATTCTTCTCTCCCTTAATTTTGACCCAAATGCTCTCACTTTGGCTTTGAGGTTCTAAATCTTGGATCTCTTCACAGGTTTACACATCCCTGACATATAACGCCACTCCTCCTCCTTTCTTGTCTGGTCTGTTTCTCTGAAATAGATTGTATCCCTCCATTATTACATTCCAGTCATGGGACTTATCCCACCAGGTTTCAGTGATGCCTATTATGTCATATTTAGTTTGCTGTACCAAGAGCTCAAGCTCATCTTGTTTATTTCCCATGCTTTGCGCATTAGTGTACAGACATTGAAGTCCATTAATCATTCCCCCGTGTCTCTTATTTGAGGATTTTTTCCTCCCACCACTAGGTCTGCATGCTGTTTGCTCCATTTGGTCTATGACATTTGGATGATCATCTTCATCAATTGATAGACTCCTACCTTCAGGAGCACTGTCTCCCTCCCCCACATTAGTCAGTTTAAAGCCCTCCTGATGAGGTTTCTGAGATTTTTGGCAAAAACATTCCTCCCAACCGTTGTGAGGTGCAGCCCATCGCTTGCCAGAAGTCCATCTTCAAGAAACTGCAGTCCGTGATCTAAGAATCCAAACCGTTCCTGTTTACACCATTTGCGAAGCCAGCTGTTCACTTCCACTATTTTTCCCTCTCTCCCTGGGCCACGTTGTTCAACTGGGAGGACAGATGAGATGACAATTTGTGCATTTAATTGCTTCAATTTCCTGCCCAGAGCCTCATAGTCTCTTTTGATCTTCTGGAGGCTATTGCTTGCAGTGTCATTGGTTCCCACATGAACCAAGAGGAAGGGGTATTTGTCAGTGGGTTTTATGATTCCTTGCAGTCGTTCAGTTACATCTTGGATCTTAGCCCCGGGGAGACAGCACACTTCCCAAGACATCTTGTCAGGCCCACAGATCACTGCTTCTGTTCCCCTCAGTAGGGGAATCCCCTATCACCACTACACGCCTCCTCTTAGGTCTGGTCGGGGTTCTTCCGTGAGCTTTCCATTCCAAGGTCGCCTGCACATTCCCTGACGACTAACTTTGCTGCTCGTCTTCATATACCTGATCGACTGTAATGAGGGAGAGATCCTCAAATGGAGTCTGCTCTTCGTCTTCCATGCTAGGGGAAGTGCCTACTAGTAACCCCTTTCTTTCCTCCTTCTGCCCACTTCTGGCATAAACATTATCCTCCCTTAGAGATGCTGGAAAACAGACACCCCCAGCACTGGGTTGCTATGGAACATCATATGGGGGGGGGCTGACCCTGACCTTTGAAATATTATGGATGAAAACCTTCCTCTAGAGAAGAAGGTCCTGCGGCCACAAACATCCACTTGCCTGAAATACTCTAACACCGCTGGAACCTTCTAGGGCCACAGCAGGGGGGAAAGTCCTCATATAGTCATCATTTCTCACCACTAAAGTGTCACAAAGTGAGGAATGATCTACACTAAATACTTTTGTGGTGAGCAGGGAGAGAAGAGTTATGTTCTCCACTGACAGTTTGGGCTGCCTGTCCCAACACCGGCTGTTGACCTTGCTCAGAGCCCCAGAAGGGGCATCAGGAAGAGAAGGTCCCCACCCAGCAAGAAGCAGTGAGGCTGCAATCCTGCCTAGGCTGCCCCGTGAGCATCTGGACTGTGGGGCTGACCTCTCAGCAGACAAGCAAACAGTTGTGCCATGACAGATGTCATATTTAACCTGACCTTTGGGTGGTTATTTTGTTTTGTAGAGCCCATCTTCTTTTAGCTGAATTTATATTTTTATGTTCTATTTGGAATGTTGTGGTTGTTTCTTTTTATGTGCTTTACAACTTCAGTGGTTCTGTTTTTAGAGTGGTATATTCTGTTGTTGTAACCCTGGGACCTTATGGGGAAGGGAGGATAAGAAATCAGATCAATAAATACTTCTCTTTTGTTTCCCCACATCCCGGTGTGGGTAGGAGAGAGTGAAGTAACTTGAGGCTGAAATATTTTGTGCACACGTTTTTCAGCCTGGGGGGGCATGTTTACTATCAGCTCCTGACAGGACCACCATTGGCCTGAGAGAGATGTTGGGGCAGCTCCTCCCCGACCTTCCTCTGGGGCTGCTGGAGACCTGTGTTCCTGAAAGGGATCGCAGGCCAGGAGGAGCACACAGACTATCCTCTCCTATTGGAAGGTAAGAACACAAGACGAGCTTGCTGGGTTAGGCCAAAGGGGGCCCATCTAATCCAGCATCCTTTTCTCACAGTGGCTACCCAGATGCCCCAATGGGAAACCCAGAAGCCGAACCCAAGCATAAAAGCACTCTCCATTCCTGTGGTTCCAGCAACTGGAATTCAGAAGCATTACTTCTGAACTGTGGCGGCAGAGCATAGCCATTGTGGTTAATAGCCAGTGGTAGCCCTCTCCTCCTCCATGAATTTGTCTATTCCTCTTCTAAAGTCACCTAGGGGTGAGGCAGTGGGGAGGTTGGCATGATGCAAACTCTCCTCACTCTCTCCTCCCCTCCTTTCCCCTCCAGCATAGCTAGTAATAATGTCGGTCAGAAGAACACCAGAATGTTTCGCACATCTATAGCCCAATTTGTTCATACCTGGGCCAACCCAAATGACACCCATCTCAACCAGCATGGAGACTGAGGTAAGGCAGGAAGTGACCAGATAGAAAGTCTTCTCAGTGGTGGCACCTCATTTGTGGAATTCCCTACACAGGGGCAGGCAAAGGCATTTTTTTTAATCGTTCCAAGAGTTTAATATATATTTAAGATATATCTTATTTAAGATAATGTAACAAAATGCTTTCAGGATCTTCAGGCAGCCCTGTATAAGGAAGCTTTTTAAGGGTTAAGGTTTTGCTGTATTTTTATAGATGCTGGAAGCCACACAGAGTGGTTGGGGCAACCCAGTCAGATGGGCAGGGTCCTATTTATTTATTTATTTATTTATTTATTATATTTTTATTTGTGCATTTAACCTTGTTTCTGTAAACTGCCCTGAAATCTCCTCTGAAAAGTGGAATATGAAACATTTGGGTAAATTTATTTACCTGAACACAAATAATTGTGCAAACCTCCTGTTGCAAATCTGTGCAATACAGAAGAGCAACCACACTAATTCTCCAGCACATGAGTGAAAAGATATGTGAATGGACTCCAGTTGATTTGTGGTAATTCATGAGATGGTAAAAAGAATCTGACGAGCTTCCTGTTTCCAGCGGTGGGAAATGGCTGACTACCACATGACTGGACCCCAGACATGCCAGTAATTCAGGGCTGATATGGGGATAATTAGCCCTGAGAACCTCCCCAGGGTGGGGGAGGACTGTCTCACAGACCCGCAGATTGTCCGAGATTGCTGACCTGCATCAAGGTGCATGTGGCAGGACACTGGATCAAAGAGCACGGGATGGCTGGCACTCTCCGATGCCATTCTCATAGCCAGTAACATCTGCTTGGGAAAATGAATAGATTTGGACAATAAACAGACATGGACTGGATTGAAGAAGCTTGAGAAAAAACCTGCAGAAGTGTACAGTCCCTGGGGATTGAGGTCGGACTTCATGGAGTTTGGATAATGGAGGTGTTTGGCATGCCCCCCCCCCTACTTAATATCTACAATCAGGACCCAGATCTGGGTCATGATAAAATAAAAGCACATAGAGGATTCACTAATCATTTGGTGAGAAAGGCCCTATTCGAAGTCTGGGAAAGAAATAAAACAATAGTAACAGCCAAAGCTCCCTGGTGGCTATCACCTATAGAGTCATCAGCCTTGCATAGAAGCAATATGAAAGATAGCTGGCTAACATATAGGGAACTCGTAGAAGAGATAAAAGATTGCACAACAGTAAAGAAATTTGAAGAATTAAAAGAGAGGGGGGTGAATTGGTTAGAATATTTTCAATTAAAAACAATATTTGAGAAGGATAGTAAGCTTAAGGGGTTTGATAAAAAAATCTCGGCATAGGAAAAAGAAATTTTATATAACAACCAACAGTCTCTCTCAAAAATATATAAACTGTTACAAAATGGGAAAGTAGAAAAGGAGGGAAAAGGAGACGCTATTAAAAATGGGAACAAGATCTGGGCCACCCAATTGAATATAATGAATGGGAAAGACTATGGACAAAAAATATAAATTTTACAGCATGTTACCTAATAAGAGAGAACTATATAAAAATGTAAGGGACGCAGGTGGCGCTGTGGGTTAAAGCCTCAGCGCCTAGGACTTGCCGATCGAAAGGTCGGCGGTTCGAATCCCTGCGGCGGGGTGCGCTCCCGCTGCTCGGTCCCAGCGCCTGCCAACCTAGCAGTTCGAAAGCACCTCCGGGTGCAAGTAGATAAATAGGGACCGCTTACCAGCGGGAAGGTAAACAGCGTTTCCGTGTGTGACTCTGGCTCGCCAGAGCAGCGATGTCACGCTGGCCACGTGACCCGGAAGTGTCTCCGGACAGCGCTGGCCCCTGGCCTCTTAAGTGAGATGGGCGCACAACCCCAGAGTCTGTCAAGACTGCCCCGTACGGGCAGGGGTACCTTTACCTTTACCTTATATAAAAATGTATCACAGGTGGTACCTGGCACCAGAAAGGCTTGCAAAAATGAATAAAACATATAATAATAAGTGCTGGAAATGCAAGATACAAAAAGGAACTTTCTACCATATGTGGTGGACATGCCCCGAAATTGGGAAATTTTGGAGCATGATCCACGAAGAAATTAAGAAAATATTAAGAATATCATATAGTAAAAAGCCAGAGGCATTCCTTTTAGGAATTTTAAATGACGATATTCCAAAAGACAAAACTAATTTTTTCTTATACGCAACGTCTGCAGCAAGAATCCTGGTGGCTAAGTACTGGAAAGGGAATCAGTTACCCACTAGGGGAGAGTGGCTATGTAAGCTCTCAGAATACTTAGAATTAGCCAAATTGACAGTTATAATAAGACAAAAACCAAAAAGTGAAGTAAAAAAAAGAATGGGAGTGCCTAAATGAATACCTCAAAAGCCAAGGTTCGAGGGCAGAGCCTGGAATAACCTTGTGATGTGAAAGGACATGAAAGAAGGATTTATATCTAGATGTTAGGATAGAGAGGATAAAGAAAACAGGAAAACAGGAAGACAGAATGAGAGATAAAGGAGGTGCTGTGGGATTGGTGGAAGTCAATGTCTTGTTGTTTTAGTGTTTATAATATTAACTTGTAAGATATGGATTTGTGTTTTTTTGTTTTTTGTGTTTGTTTTTTGTCTTTTTTAGTTTTCGAATGTTGATTTTTGTGTGTTGTGTATTGTTATCTTTTGATATCTTTCGTGTTGTTGTGTGGAAATACTAATAAAATTCATTAAAAAATTTTTTAAAAATCTACAATTGGTTTTCAATGTGAAGCATCATTAAAACTTTAATAATAATAATAATAATAATAATGAGTACAGATGGGCTTCTATTTATAAATAGGCATTTAATCGCACAGCTTTACTTAAGACTTGAAAGATTTGATAAAGATGGGACAGGAGGCAAGATGACGCTCACTAATGACGCAGCAAGGAAAAATATATTCCTCCCTTTCTTTGAGGGCAGCAGGCGTTATGTGTTGGCTGATTTTGCAATGATAACAACTTGGAACAATATACAGTGCAGCTGTTTGCAGAAGTTTTTATATTAATTATGAGTGCGAGAGAAGGCTAAGTGGTGTCTAGCAGCCCCCCCCCCAGGGCCCGGAGGGAGGGGGTGCGGTCTCCAAAAGCCGATCGATCTCCAAATGACTGATATTTGTGGAACACAGTTTAATATTGCAAACAGTTTTGCCTAACAATTTCATTTGGAAGGTATTGGTTCAATAAAGCTCAAAAGGAAGGTTTGGACAATTAATGAGCTGCTGAGCCATTAAACTGCAGATAACAGACTTGGACAACACCCCAGATTGGAACGGAGTCAGAGGAAGAGCTGATAAAAAGACAGTTGGAAAAATATATATTAACAAAGCTGTATTTGACGGATGTATATGATGTTTGACATGACTGAGAATCGTGGACTCAGGGACAAAGAATTATGAAGCATCAAAATCGAGATGTGGAAAATATGGAAACAACGAGGAGAAGCAGGACTAAGATGTGGAGATATGCTTCAGAGATCCAGACCATGGGGAGCTCTGAAAAATTAATAATTATAATTTGGACCATAATTTGGTCTTTTTATTTTAGTTTATTTTTTATTTTTTAATTGGAGCATTATGATTGGATATATTAATTGGAAAATCAATAAAAATGATTAAAAAAAGAAGAAGAAGAATCTGACTGCTGGATCTGGCCAAAGGGAGCCCCTCTAGTCCAGCAACCTTTGACCAGAGTAGCCAACCAGATGCTTATGGGAAACCTAGAAACAAGGGCATGAACAAAATATCACCTCTCTCACTTATGATGCTCCCAACTGCTTTTCTGAGGAATGTTTCTTCTGATAGTCCAGGAGGAAAACAGATATATTGACTAGTTGTCCTAGACTCCTTCATACATGCAGGTGAAGCCCTGACGCTGCGGTTGTTCAGCGTATGGCTACCTAATCACTCCCTGATAAATGCAAAGCACTTCATTTTAAGAGTATATCTCTGCTCTCCCCATCTCTTTAAGGAGAATTTGACAGTCTCTATGATAATCTCCATTGAGCCATGAGCCATAAATAGTTCTAAGGGCTCGATCCAAACCCACTGAAGTTTGCTGAAGACTTGCCAATGGGCTTTGGAAAAGGCCCATAGCCAGTGCTGCTTTTCATGTGTTTCATATTATCCTAAAGTTTCAAGGCTTTCAAAATACCAAAAGAGAGTCAGTACTATTCCACCAAAGAAATACAGGAAAAAAACCCTGTTTCAAGAGAGAAGGAGAGAAACTTGAGTGACTCATTTTAACTCCTTCCTGTGTCCTCTCCCTCTCTCCGCTCCCCCCCTCCTGTCATGAAGAATGGATCAAGGATTTTCAATTCTGCTTGGGATCATGTGTCAAGATTTAACACAGAGGGGGAAGCACAATTCTTCTTCAAACTGAAATGCTGGGATTCAGGGCTGAAAGGAATCACAGAATCATAGCACTGTAGAGTTGGAAGGGAACCCAAGGGTCATCTAGTCCAACCCCCGCAATGTAGGAATCACAAATAAAGCATCCCTGGCAGATGGACACCCAACCTCTGCTTAAAAACCTCCAAGGAAAGAGAGTCCACAACCTCCTGAGGGAGTCTGTTCCCCTGTAGAACAATGTTTACTGTCAGAAAGTTCTTCCTGGTGTTTAGTCAGAATGTCCTTTCTTGTAACCTGAAGCCTACTCTCTGGAGCAGGAGGAAACCAGTTTGCTCCATCTTCCATACAGCAGCTTTTGAGATATTTGAAGATGGCTAGCATGTCTCCTCTCAGATGAAGATGCCCCCAGAGACCTCCCAAGTCACTGAAAACTTAATGCAGAACTGTTCTGTTTCGGTAAACTAATACAAAGCATGTAAGACAACATCTGGATTTTCAGAAGAGCACTAAAAGCCTGATTCCATGAGCAGTTAGATGTAGCAAAGCCTGTTGAAATTGAAATCCAATGGCTTTGAGGAGAAGCCTAGCTCAGCTGGAAGAAACAGGTTTAACATTGGTGAAAAAAGTGAAATACCTAGGGGTGAACTTGACTTCGAAGAATGTAAATTTATTTAAAGATAATTATGAGAAGTGTTGGTCAGAAGTGAAAAAAGATCTTGAAATTTGGACAAATTTGAAACTTTCCTTACTGGGTAGAATTGCTGTTATCAAAATGAATGTACTGCCAAGAATGTTGTTTTTGTTTCAGACGCTACAAATCATTGACAAAATGGACTGTTTTGAGAAGTGGCAAAAAGAAATTTCTAGATTTGTCTGGCAGGGCAAAAAGCCCAGAATAAAATACAAAATTCTCACTGACGCAAAGGAAAGAGGGGGGTTTGCCCTGCCAGACTTTAAGTTATATTATGAAGCAGCAGCCTTTTGCTGGTTGAAGAATTGGCTACTTCTTGAAAACACGGACATTTTAGATTTGGAAGGATATGATAACGTTTTTGGGTGGCATGCATACTTGTGGTACGGTAAGGCTAAAGTGTACAAGACATTTAAAAACCATATTGTCAGGAAAGCATTGTTTAATGTCTGGATGAAATACAAAGATTTATTGGAAAATAAAACCCCTAGGTGGCTCTCACCTATGGAAGCAAAGGCCTTAAAAAAGCTTAATATGGAATCTAACTGGCCAAAATATTGGGAAATTCTGGAGCAGGAGGGAGATAAAGTGAAATTGCAAAGCTATGAGAAACTTAAGGATAAGGTGCGAGACTGGCTACATTATTTTCAAGTAAGAGAGGCCTATCACTTGGACAGGAAAATTGGTTTCCAGGTGGAAAAATCAAAGTTGGAAACAGAATTGTTAGAACCCAATGCTAAGATATTGTCGAGAATGTATAACCTGCTGTTGAAGTGGAATACTGAGGATGAAACGGTAAAATCTGCTATGATAAAATGGGCACAAGACGTTGGTCATAACATTATGTTTGTTGACTGGGAACAGTTGTGGACCACCGGTATGAAATTCACGGCATGTAATGCCTTAAGAGAGAATATTATGAAAATGATATATAGGTGGTACATGACCCCAGTCAAACTTGCAAAAATCTACCATTTGCCTGATAATAAATGTTGGAAATGCAAAGAAACTGAAGGGACATTCTTTCACCTTTGGTGGACGTGCCCAAGGATTAAGGCTTTCTGGGAGATGATATATAATGAACTGAAAAAGGTATTTAAGTATACCTTCTTGAAGAAACCAGAGGCCTTTCTTCTGGGCATGGTCGGCCAATTGGTGCCAAAGAAGGACAGAACCTTTTTTATGTATGCTACAGCAGCAGCAAGAGTACTTATTGCAAAGCATTGGAAGACGCAAGAGCTACCCACTCTGGAAGAATGGCAGATGCAAGTAATAGACTATATGGAACTGGCTGAAATGACCGGCAGAATTCGAGATCAAGGAGAAGAGCAGGTGGAAGAGGACTGGAAGAAGTTTAAAGTCTATCTACAAAAACACTGTAAAATCTTTGAATGTTGAGGACATTGAAAAGGAAAAGAAGGGGTTCTAGTGACTGAGTTAAATAAAAGCATAAAGGGAGGGATCAAGAATCAAAATGAACAAAGATTGAGCTTGCTGAACTAATTATTACATAGAATACAAGATCGGGAGGCAGGTGGAAGTAAGGAAAATAAGGTTTTGAAGGTTATAATTGAAAAGTGAGGGTTTTTTATGTTAAAATCTCTCTCTTTTTTTTCTTTTCTTTTCTTCTTTTTTTGTCTATGTTTTCTTTTCTTTTGTAATGTTTGTGAAAATTCGCTTTTTTGTTCTTTTTTGTGAAAAATGCAATAAAAATTATTAAAAAAAAAAAAAAGAAATCCTGCTGCTACGGAAGCCCCTGCTCTGAAGTTGGTCAGTCTGAAAGTGATCTCATGAGTGCCCGGCAGAGGGTCTTGTTTAGCTGTGACAAAGGCAACAGGATGAGGACTCCAGTTTACAAGGGGGGGGGTCCCCTGCATAGTGCAGGAAAAGAATGACGTGGGCAAGCCTTGGCACAGCAACATCCCCTCTTGCAGCCCTGAGAGGTCAGCCTTTCATTTCACCTCCTTTAAACTATGCTGCACTTATTATTTTTATTGCCCATGTGGTTCCATCTATATTGTGTTACAACAGAGTTCTATGTTTTAATTCTGCAAGCTCTTCAGATAAAAACCAGAATCAACTAGGAACTCTGGTGATTTGGGGTTTTGCTTGCTCATGCTATGGACTTAGACTGCTTCATTGTTTTATAGCCTCATGCTGCTTTATTTTGAATCTCTAAAACTGCTTTCCAATCATTACAGCAGGCGCTGCCTCTCTTGTCTTTTGCGCACCTATTGAAGACCTTCATTTTTCATTCAATTTGAAACTGTTTAAGTATGCCATTGATTCTAATTTTTAAAAATCACATTATTGCTGCTTTTGATCATTAAATTGCTTTGAGATATTTTAAAGGAAGCACTTTATAAATGAAAGGGAAATAAAATAACTAAAAACAGTGTTGTCTGTTAACCACTTTAGCACTTTCTGCTGTTACTCTTAAATTGCAACATACAAATACTGGGAAAGTGGTGAAATTTATTAAAGGAAGGGAGCAAATTAATAAAGAAGTGGGGAAGTAAGAAAAGCAAAGAAGAAATGAGGTCAAGCAGAGGAGAATTGGAAGAAGATGCCTACAGCTATGAGGGCAAAGGCAACCAGGCAAAGGAATGAGAGTCTATGTAGGGAGCAGGCAGGCTCACCCCATAGCATACAATGGTAGAGGCTGCATTCCTTACTCCCTTTGTCATTGGGGCAACTCTCAGGCACAGTGAGTTACTGGCCGTTGCTATTCAGTGCACAGTTAAAACTATGGAACTTGCTCCCACAAGATATAGTGGGTCCCTCTGAAAGGGGATTAGAAAAATTCATGGAGAGCAAAGTGAACAAAATGGCTGCAGCTATGATGGAGATGGAGCCGCTAACTACACTGTCAGAGGCAGTATGTTGGGAATCATGAGCGAAGAGAGTGCAGTCACACTCAGATTCTGTTCACGAGCTTCCCATAAGTATTGGGTTGGCCCCTGTGAGAACAGGATGCTGTATTGATGGGCCTCAGGTGTGGTCCAGCAGGTTCTTCTTATGGTCTCATTCTGCAGTGCCATCCAGATTATGGCCACAGAGGGGTCAACTGGACGAACCAATTTGTGGAGTGGGAGCCAAGGGTCTGCCTGGCCTTCTATAATTGCTGCCTGAGTCTGGATTCCTCAGTATGAGGAACTTCCTAGATGGGGTAGATGCTTTGGAGACTTCTGTGCCTCACCTTGCCTGCGCTACTACCTTTTGAAATGTGACCATCTGCCTGACTTTGACTACAACTCACAATGACTATATTACTGTGTTCCAAAGTAGCATGTGCATTAACTCTTGGTCAACCTTTCTTTCCCTTTGCCCCCATCTGCAGTTGCCTTTAGGGAAAATTCCCAAACAGTTTAAAAGGTCTTCATTTCACCAGCCAGTTCTAAGATAATTGACATGACACAGCTCAAAATCATCTCACAAATGATGTCACAACTTGTGAGTCTGAAATTTAGGATTGAAAACAAAACTGGACATTTCATTGATGTGCCTTGTCATAAGTAATTTATCAAATGGTAAGACTACACCGCAGAATACATGACAAGAGACAGCATTGATAGGATAATATCAGGGCTGGCCTGGGGGAGCAACTGGACCCAAATCCAGACTAGATTCTCGACACCCAGGGTCCCTAAGGTCAGCTGCTGGAGGCTGAAGACTTGGGTTGCAGCCTGAATTAGAGCATGCTGAAGCTGCTAGTTTCGGGGGCAAATTCGGACACGTAGGTCATCACGACAGTTCCCATACCACATTGGTGAGCAGCAGACATTGCCATGCCCCCAAGGAGAGTCAAAAAATGTGATGCAATCACACAGCAGCACATAGCATAACTGCATTTTATTAAGATCAGCTCACAGTCACAAAAGAAGACCCAGGTAACTACCAACCGGTGAGCTTGATATTGATACCAGGAAAGTCATAGAACAGATAATTCAACAGTCGGTCTTTGAACACTTAGAAAAGGATGCTGTGATTACTGATGTCCAGCATGGGTTTCTCAAAAGCAAGTCATGCCAGACAAATCTCATTTCTTTTTTTCTTTCTTTTTTGAAGGCAGCTTTTAATGTTTGATGGATTACTGTATTTTAGTATTTTGTTGGAAGCTGCCCAGAGTGGCTTGGGAAGCCCAGCCCGATTGGCGGGGTATAAATAAATTATTATTATTATTATTATTATTATTATTATTATTATTAAATTACAAGCTTGGTGGATCAGGGGAATGCTGTGGACATAGTGTATCTTGACTTCAGTAAGCCTTTTGACAAAGTCCTCCATGATATTCTTGTGGAGAAGCTTTATAAATAACTTGGCTGAAGGAACTGAGGGGATGCTCATCCAATCTGCAGATGACATCAAACTGTAGAAGGCAGAATTAGAACTCAAAATGACTTCAACAGATTGGAGAACTGGACCCAAGCTAACGAAATGAATTTCAATGGGAACAATGAGAACTTAGGCAGGAAGAACCAGCTGCAAAAATATAAGCTGTAATGATCTCTTGCAGGCAAGCAAGCCCCGATAAGAAGCAATGACTCTCCAGCAGTTTTATGTACATTTATTTACAACAAAACACATCCAGAGCATGGCTTCTCACCTGCTCGCATTGACGATAGTTGGCCAGTCTGAAATTTCACTCCTCCCACAGCAGGAAGGACACCAAACTCCCACCTTCCCCCTCTTGCCCTTCTGTTGCCCTCTGATCTTATCCAGTCTCCTAGAATGGGGACTGAAAGGCTGGCCTTCCCCCTCCCCCCCTTCACTTGACACAGTCTCAGACTTCTGCTTATCTGCTGATTGCCTAGCAACACTCTAGCTGACTTCCAACTCTTCCTCTTCTTGAGAGCTAACAGTTTCTTCCTCTGGAAGGGGGGTCGAACTGCCCATCTTGAGTTTGTCAGTCAGCTCTCATCTGCAGAGTCGGTCCCTCTTTCACTTAGTTCAGTTTCTGAATCTGACTCTTTCCTTGCGCTCTGGTGAGCCACATTCCTAACATAAGATGGAGGACACCTGGCTTACTAGTAGTACATGTGAAAAGGATCTAGGGATCTTGGTAGACCACAGGCTTAACATGAGTCAGCAGTGTGATGTAGCAGCAGAAAAAGCTACAGATATTAGAAGGCTGCATCAGCAGAAGTCTAGTGTCCAGATCAAATGAAGTAATAGTACCACTCTATTCTGCTTTGGTCAGACCACACCTGGAATCCTGTGTCCAGTTCTGGGCACCACAATTTAAGGAGGATGTTGACAAGCTGGAAAGTGCACAGAGCAAGGCGACCAAGAAGGCAACAACACTGCCAAAAATTTTGCCAAGCTGCTGCTAAAGAAATCAAGAGTTGACAATCCTGGCCTAGATAGTCCGACTCAGCGTAAGGCAGCTGCCAACATTTCAGTCATTAGCCATAGTGTGTGAGTGGTGATGCAGCAATTTGCCTGTGTCATTCCTGACCATATCCAGTGATTAATGGTGAGGCTATAAGCAACAGGGGAAATTTGTGCTTGTGAAGTGCCATCCAAAGCAGAAGTCTTCAAAGCAAGAGCAGAAATCTCCTCAAATCTCTGTGGTCCTGTTATTCTTTGACATAAATCTCTCAGCAGCTTTTAATCATGTGTCATCTGCAACCACATCCAGCTGTTTCATAACCAAATAACCCACAGCAACCAGACATAAAACTCTCTTTTAAACAGTTTCACTAAATTTCCCAGCTATGGTTGTGACACCCCCCCCCCAAAAAAGGGACAGAGTGCTTGTGTGTGGTGGCAGCACAAGGGCAGGAGGAGGGAATTGCAGAAGCTTCATAGCTTCATGTATCCATTTCATGTAGGCAGGTTCCAAAACAACCAGACAAATATCAAGTTGCAGTTACCATAAGGGCATTTCTTCTACAATTTTCAATAATGATGAGGCAGGTGGGTTTCATATGCATCACAGTGGTGACTAATGGTAGTTATAACCATAGAGGTGCATTGCATGGATAAGGTGGCATACCACCAGTGGCAAGGCAAAACCACACAAGACATTGAACCACTTGCCACTGGCTGCCTATCTATCTCATGTGAGTGTTTCTATACAGCTGGAAGGTTTGATTTGCATCACTGGAAAGTGGGTGTACCGGATTAGCCCCATCCACTCAGAATTTTAGCTGTATGTAAGAAGTCTGCAAGTAACAGGCACACATAGGAAGATGAAAACCTTTGATAAATTATGTCTCCTTTGTTAGAATGTACAGATGTTATTCTTACTTGTCTTTTGTACTAAATCAATCTTCATTGGTAGGGTGCTGGAATGAACAAGTGGGCTGCAAGCCATTACTTAATTAAAGTTTTGAACTACTGTAGATATATTATAAGCTGTTCAAAATAATGCAAATAGACTGACTGAAAAAAGATTGCTGCAGAGAGACAGAAACAAAATATATTAATGCTGATGTACTACTTCCAGAATCCCTGCAACAGGGTGAGCTCCCATTGCCCGGTCCCTGCTCCTGCCAACCTAGCAGTTCAAAAGCATGTCAAAGTGCAAGTAGATAAATAGGTTCCTCTGGCAGGAAGGTAAACGGCGTTTCCGTGCACTGCTCTGGTTCACCAGAAACGTCTTAGTCATGCTGGCCACATGACCCAGAAGCTGTCTGCGGACAAACGCTGGCTCCCTCAGCCAGTAAAACGAGATGAGCATTGTAACCTCAGAGTCATTCGCAACTTAACAGTCAGGGGTCCCTTTACCTATCACTTCCAGATATGTGGTAATAGGAGTCACAATGAATGTCTGTAATTATTACTCATAGAATCATAGAATCATAGAATCATAGAATCATAGAATCATAGAGTTGGAAGAGACCACAAGGGCCATCGAGTCCAACCCCCTGCCAAGCAGGAAACACCATCAGAGCACTCCTGACATATGGTTGTCAAGCCTCTGCTTAAAGACCTCCAAAGAAGGAGACTCCACCACACTCCTTGGCAGCAAATTCCACTGTCAAACAGCTCTTACTGTCAGGAAGTTCTTCCTAATGTTTAGGTGGAATCTTCTTTCTTGTAGTTTGGATCCATTGCTCCGTGTCCGCTTCTCTGGAGCAGCAGAAAACAACCTTTCTCCCTCCTCTATGGGACATCCTTTTATATATTTGCACATGGCTATCATATCACCCCTTAACCTCCTCTTCTCCAGGCTAAACATGCCCAGCTCCCTTAGCCGTTCCTCATAAGGCATCGTTTCCAGGCCTTTGACCATTTTGGTTGCCCTCCTCTGGACACGTTCCAGTTTGTCAGTGTCCTTCTTGAACTGTGGTGCCCATTGTAAACTTGATGATGATGATGATAATGATAGTACCCCACCCATCTGACTGGGTCTCCCCAGCCACTCTGGGCGGTTTACAGCCGATACAGAAACATAACAAAACAACAAACATTAAAAACTTCACTAAACAGGGCTGCCTTCAGATGTCTTCTAAAGGTTTTATAGTTACTTATCTCCTTGACATCTGATGGGAGGGTGTTCTACTGAAAAGGCCCTCTGCTTGGTTCCCTATAACCTCACTTCTCACAGTGAGGGAGCCACCAGAAGACACTTGGAGCTGGACATCAGTGTCCGGGCTGAATGATGGGGGTGAAGACACTCCTTCAGGCATATTGGGCCCAGGCAGTTTAGAATGCAGCACACAGATCTACAGTGTAGCCCTCTGCATTATCTCTCAAACAGTAAGGGAAGGAAGTCCTAGGGATGGGGAAGAAATGCAATTCAGTTTGCAATTATACCTAATTCATCCTTTCCAAAACAATACGTGAAGCAAAACACAGCCATCTTTTGACATTTGCACTTCTCCAAACTTCACAATGAAGTCATCTGGTCAAGTAATATGTCCAAAAATGAATATACTGTACATTAAAACACAAAATTGAGTGAAAATAATGTATGCAATATACTATACAGTGGTACCTTGGGTTACATACGCTTCAGGTTACAGACTCCGTGAACCCAGAAATAGTACCTCGTGTTAAGAACTTTGCTTCAGGATGAGAAGAGAAATCATGCTCCGGTGGCGCGGCAGCAGCAGGAGGCCCCATTAACTAAAGTGGTGCTTCAGGTTAAGAACAGTTTCAGGTTAAGAATGGACCTCCAGAATGAATTAAGTACTTAACCCAAGGTACCACTGTATAAGGGGAAATTGTTTTGCCAAAAAATGCGTATTCAGCAAAATTGCATACAGCAGTGTGCATAACAGAAGAAACTCACATTTGGAGGCTGATGAATTTTCATGAGGACATTGCAAACATATATGGAAATGCAGACACTCAGACTGAAAATTTAGAAAGTGAGAAACTGAAACTGAAATTGACAGAGTTGACCATCCCTAGTTCCAACACTGGCAGAAATTACTTGGTCATCTGAAAAATAACTTAACTGTGAAAGAAAGAAAGAAAGAAAGAAAGAAAGAAAGAAAGAAACCCCACCCATGAGAATTTCACTAAATTATTTCCCTCCCCTTTAATAATTTTCAAATGTAGTTTCTTTTTTCATGAATTGATGGGGAGTGGTAAAAATATAGAAGAAAATTTCAGCACAGCACTGCTTTGTTCATGTAATGCTGGATTTTCCTACCAGTTTACTTTTTACAAGCGCTTCTTATTATCATGCTAATTAAGAGAGAGGGAGAGGTGGCTAACAATGCTAATGAGTAAAAAAAGAACAGCCCTCGCTATGAGAGCAGAAAAAGAAATTGGAACCCAGGATCCAACACTGGCAAAACCGTGACTTTGATCCATTGATGGGATTGCAGAAGAGCATTCTGAATTTTCAAACAGGTTCAGCACCCTGTGTATAAACAGAGTTGCTCTCAGAGTTTCTGTACTAAGCTATCCTTTTTCGCTTGCTAGGATTCTATCATTTTAGTTTCCAAAAGAAAAGCACAATCATTGTATATGCATAGAATCATTCAAAGGGATCCAAAGGGTCATCAAGTCCAATCCCCCATTATGCAGGAATCACAACTATGAATCCCTGGCAGATGGCCATTCAACCTCTGCTTAAAAACTTCCAAGGAGGAAGAGTCCACCACATTCTGAAGTAGTCTGTTCCACTGTCGAACACCTCTTCGAATCAGAAAGTTCTTCTTTGTCATTTGAATTCATTGGTTTGGGGCCTACGGCCTGGTACAGCAGTAAACAAGCTTACTCAATCTTCCATGTGACATCCCTTCAGGTACTTGAATATAGCTCTCCTACCACCTCCCTATCTCCTCTTCTCCATACCCAGCTCTCTCAGCCGTCCCTTCTAAGGCTTGGTTTCCAGACCTTTTATCACCTTGATCACACCCAAGTATCACCGCCAAGTGTTTGAGTTTCTTTGGGAATGAGTTAGCATAATTTATCCTGAAGGGTAGTAATTAAATTACATACACCGGGGAAGAAGAAGAAAAACTTTATTCAACTGAATCTGCCAAAAAAGATTGAAGTTTACACATGGAATTGCATAAAATATTCTACAGTTTCAATTTTTATGATTTATTTATTTTATTTCTACACTGCCCATCCTCTCTTTGGCACCTAGGACAGTGTACAGGTAAGCAAAAAATTCAAACAAAAATAAAATATTAAAAACATTGTACGATATAATAGCACTATGCGTTGACTCTTATCTGAATAATGAGGTGGATTGGAGTACTACCAACTCAGATTGCACCACTAACAAGGCATGTCAAGGTGGATCAGAGATTCACCCATCTTCTAACTAGCTCAGTTTTTCCATAAAGCTAAATGCATGACCAACATCCTCACCTTTCTCTTTATTTCTCTGAGAACCAGAACCAGAACCAGACTGACTGAACAAACACTCAGCATTCAAGGGGGAAGAAGGCAGCGAGGCGAAGGGAGACGGTGGAGAGACAGGAGGTCATCTTTCATTTTGACAGACAGGTCTAACCTTTAATTACAGCAAATTATTTCCCCTATACACACCAATCAGTGATTTGGGAAGAGAAAGGAGAGATGTTGAAGGAAACACATGGATCATCCTTAACCTCTGAGTTTTGGCTGTGACAGAAGGAGTTGGACAAACAGGGGCCCCAGAACGCTCTGTCAGAGCAACACTATATCTCTAGGCAGCCTTGCTCAGCCAAAGGGCTCTGGGCTGGGTGAGTTTTGTCCCCTCCAAATTTACTGTGGTTCAGGGCCAGCTCTACCATGAGGCAGTATGAGCCAGCTGCCTCTGGTGACAAATCCTGAAGGACAGAAAGGGGCTAGAAAGGCATGCCTTGTGGTGTGTCCTGCAACCCAGAGGCCAGCTTCCTGCCCCAGCATGGCCAGCGCACCAGTGAGAAGGTGTGAGGTGACCCGCCTTAGGCAGCATGCGCCACATGGGGCAAGAGATCTTGATCCGGATTCAGCTTCAGGTAAACCAAAGACATAGATGAAAGCCAAAGCCAGAGACAGCAGTGGCAACACATGAAAGAACGCCCCCTTTTCACCAAGACTCTCTGCGGAAGAGGGGCCCTCCCACAGAGAGGCTGCATTGCCACTGGCCTTCATGGGCCCGATCTGGGGAAGGCATGGGTGGCAAAGGTTGTTGGGCTAGCAACAATCTATCCCACACATTTCGAAGAGTTAACTCTTCCAGTTTGTGCTTCTGTTTGAACAGAGCTCATGGTCAAGATAAAAAATATACCTGGATTTAGGCTAGGCCTGAAGTTGAGCTCACAACCTCACCATAGACTGACCTTCCTTGGGAATCTGCACTTTGTGTATCCTAGGCCTCCTGTCTTTAACCCAGGCAAAGAAACAAATTCTGCATTTGTTTGTTTGTTTGTTGCGTTTATATCCCACCTCCTTTTCCAAGGTGTCACACGTGGTTCTCCCCCCTCTTCATTTAATCCCCACAACAACCCTGTGAGGTAGGTTAGGCTAAGAAATGGTGACTGGCCCAGGGAGCTTCATGGCTGAGTGGAGGCTAGAACCCCAGACTCCCAGGTCCAAGTCTCTAACCACCACAGCATGCTATCACTGTTGAATTCAGTGATTCAAAAGAGCATTGTCCCACAACCCAGGAAACAGCCACACCAATTCTAGGGGGTGGAAGCATTGTCAGCCCCTTCAATATTAGCAGGGGGCTCCAACCCCCCCCCCTTCCAATATTATTGGGGCAGAGAGTTGAGTGCAGTGCAGAATCAGAGGCAGGCTCCTCCTGAGCGCTAGAGAGAAGCCATTACTATTGAAGCTACATGGTACTGGGCAAAGCAGCCTCCCGATGCCACGCCTCCTCCCGACGTCACACGCACAATGCGCCTCTGCCCCCCTCCCCAATCTTTGGCACAATGCACTGCCTCTGCCAGGAAGCATAGCCCGTAATCCAGCTACAGCAGAGAACCCGAAAGGAAGGGTGGGTGTCCTGATGCTAACAGCCAAAAGGTCACACAGTTACTCAGCAAATAATGAGCCAGGTCCATTTCCTGATGGCTTTCTGGTGGAGATGCAGAATAATTCCACTGGCACACTTGTCTCTTCCAGACAGAGCTGCGCACACTCAGAAGAACAACTTGCCAAAAGAGTGTTCCACATAGGAATGAGCCAAAATCATTCTACAGCCAACGTGCTGAGGGGGGGGGGGGGTGAGGTTTTTTAATAGAAATGGTAGACCAGAGTTTCACAAGAACATCTAATTAACATGTATTGTGAGGCTTGAAAGCCATTTGTGTGTCTCATTATGTCCCATGGTATCTGAGAGCTTCATGGCAAAAAAAGCATTTCCAGGTTGATAGAGGGGAAAATCACAAACACCATCTTTTTAAAGAGCTGTTTGAATAGGATGCATATCGTTTCCACAATGGGGGAAAGAGTTGGTCAATTATTTTGGCATTTTCGCAAAAATGTGCCTTGCTTTCAGCAGGGCTTGGGGAAAATATTTTAAATTCCTGGGGGTTGGTATAAAATTTCAAGGTGTCATTTGTGCACAGGGATAGACAAGTGTTTCAGATTCTGGGGAAATCATTTGCCTGCGTACCTAGGCACCTCAGCACCTGAAACTCCCCAGCCTTCCTTTTAATATTATAAGACTCTAGCAAAGGAAGGAAACTTCATTTGATCTAAAGTGAGCTGTCTTGAAGGTGTGTTAGGGATGATATTTCTAAAAATATACAGTAAAGTACTGCCACAGAACATATGTAACTAATGCAGCTTGTATGATGTTGACTTAATAGGAAATACTAATAACAACAGTTTGGGTTCTTGTAAAAAAAACAACACACACCAGCTCTATTTTAGGACATCATAACATGCAAGTACCGTATTTTTCGCCCTATAGGACGCACTTTTTCCCCTCCAAAAATGAAGGGGAAATGTGTGTGCGTCCTATGGGGTGAATGCAGGCTTTCGCTGAAGCCTGGAGAGCGAGAGGGGTCGGTGCGCACCGACCCCTCTTGCTCTCCAGGCTTCAGGAAGACATCCGCAAGCCTTGCAAGCCCGGCGGGAGGTCCCGCGGGCTTGCAAGGCTTGAGGGCAGCAGCCTGCAGCCCACAAGCTTGGGGGACAGCGGGGAGGCGCAGCACCGCTACCCTGCTATTCCCTGACCTGGTCTGCAGGCTGGCGGGGGGGGGGGGAGAAGCAAGCTTGCTTCTCCCCATCGCCAGCCCCACAAGCTTGGGGGATGGTGGGGAGGCAGAGCGCCGCCACCCCGCTATTCCCAGACCTGATCTGGAGGCTGGCGGGGGTAGAAGCAAGCTTGCTTCTCCCCATCGCCAGCCCCACAAGCTCGGGGTACAGCGGGGAGGCGGAGAGCCGCCACCCCGCTATTCCCGGACCTGATCTGGAGGCTGGCGGGGGTAGAAGCAAGCTTGCTTCTCCCCATCGCCAGCCCCACAAGCTCGGGGTACAGCGGGGCAAGCCGCTGCCCCACGGAGGCTAGAGCGGCTGTCCCTGAAGACAGAAGAGGGAGATGGAGCGCTCCGTCTCCCTCTTCTAGCGTGGGGATGGCTGCGCAAACCTGGGGGGGAAATAATTTTTTTTCCCTTGATTTCCCCCCCAAAAAACTAGGTGCGTCCTATGGGCCGGTGCGTCCTATAGGGTGAAAAATACGGTAGATATTTCACAGTTATTGAGATTTCACAAGTTTTTATGGCATTTGATTTAGCTTGTAAAATTTGGCACTGAGAAGATCTGGAGACCAAAGCCAACAACTTCCTCACCTTCTGCTTTGCACATTTTTCACACCTGTTCACAACCATTGTTCTCTTTCGCTGCTGCTTAAGTGCCATTGGCACGATCACCTGACAGCGCCCTCTAGCCAATCAGATCTGACTATGTGACAACATCACTCAGAGTGAAGAGTTTGGAATAAGGTGAATTGAAGGACCACCATCCCATGTGGACTTGCCTACACACTGCGTGCATCAGCAGATGCCTTGCTCCACATCCAGCTGTCTTCAGAAGCCCAGCTAGCAATGACAAAAGAACCAGGACTTCTCAAGTTTGACACCCAGGCTGTGGAATTCCCTGCCCCAACAGGGATGTTTCTGTGATGTTTTCTCAGGAAATTGCAGTGATTTTTTTTAACTCTGTGAAGTGAAGTTTTTATTTACTTTTTATTTATGTTTTCTGCTGGCCCTGGTTTGTGTGTATGTACATATTTTGATGTGTTTTGCATACACTCTCAATTTGTGTAGCTTTTTCTTCTCCCAAAGATATCCCACAAGCACCCCAAAGTTGATGGGCATTGCTATTCAGATGGTGTATTGCACTGCATCTTGTGACTGATTATGTGGAGCAGAGGTTACCTGCCCCCCCTCCAATATTTTTTCAAGTTGGCACTCATGCCTGCAAAGCAGCAGAGGTTTAGAACCAGGGTTTTCCTTCTTCTAGATGGGCTACATTCCCAGGTTGACGAGCCCCATCTTCCCCTCACTTCTCTCCACAGCACGGGCAGAAACAGCCTTCTTGACTGTCTGACCCATTCTTGGTCTTACCTGCTCCATCCGCCTGTCTTTGCAAGCAGGGGAAGACCGTAACTCACTAAGGGTTTGAGACCCATCAGCCACCCTACCCTCACCTCACCTACCCTCACCTCACCTACTGTAGCTGGTCAGTGGAAGCCATTTCCACTCAGTGGATTTGTAACTGGCTGACTGACCGAACCCAAAGGGTGCTCATCAATGGTTCCTTTTCATCCTGGAGAAGAGTGACTAGTGGGGTGCCACAGGGTTCTGTCTTGGGCCCGGTCTTATTCAACATCTTTATCAACGACTTGAATGATGGACTCAAGGGCATCCTGATCAAATTTGCAGATGACACCAAACTGGGAGGGGTGGCTAACACCTCAGAGGACAGGAACACACTTCAAAACGACCTTGACCAAAACAAACAAGATGAATTTTAATAGGGAGAAATGTAAAGTATTGCACTTGGGCAAAAAAAATGAGAGGCACAAATACAAGATGGGTGACAGCTGGCTTGAGAGCAGTACATGTGAAAAGGATCTAGGAGTCTTGGTTGACCACAAACTTGACATGAGCCAACAGTGTGACGCGGCAGCTAAAAAAGCCAATGCAATTCTGGGCTGCATCAATAGGAGTATTGCATCTAGATCATGGGAAGTAATAGTGCCACTGTATTCTGCTCTGGTCAGACCTCACCTGGAGTACTGTGTCCAGTTCTGGGCACCACAGTTCAAGAAGGACACTGACAAACTAGAACGTGTCCAGAGGAGGGCAACCAATATGGTCAAAGGCCTGGAAGCGATGCCTTTTGAGGAACGGCTAAGGGAGCTGGGCATGTTTAGCCTGGAGAAGAGGAGGTTAAGGGGTGATATGATAGCCATGTTCAAATATATAAAAGGATGTCACATAGAGGAGGGAGAAAGGTTGTTTTCTGCTGCTCCAGAGAAGCGGACACGGAGCAATGGTTCCAAACTACAAGAAAGAAGATTCCACCTAAACATTAGGAAGAACTTCCTGACAGTAAGAGCTGTTTGACAGTGGAATTTGCTGCCAAGGAGTGTGGTGGAGTCTCCTTCTTTGGAGGTCTTTAAGCAGAGGCTTGACAACCATATGTCAGGAGTGCTCTGATGGTGTTTCCTGCTCGGCAGGGGGTTGGACTCGATGGCCCTTGTGGTCTCTTCCAACTCTATGATTCTATGATTCTATGATTTCCTGGGGTGTGGCTGCTGTCACATGATGACAGCTCCTAGGAGCCACAGGTGAGAGCTAAATGCAGGGTGGGGACCAAAGGTGGGGAAACGACCCTAGAAAGAGCACATGTCCCCACCAGAGGTACTACCCTTCCCCTAACACCCCATACACAGCATTCATATACATTCAAAGCTGGAAAATAAAAAGTTCAAGCAAATATAGAAAACTTCCCATTGTCCTGAGTGCTGGTACAGAGGGAAAGAGGGAACCACATCTCTGATGCTCAGGTGGCACCACCAGGGAAGGACTTTGGGGCAGAGGTCCAGAGCTGCACTCAGCAAAATGAGCAGCAGGGTCCCCAAATGCAGCAGGGATAGTTTGCCCCATTTTGAAATCAATTAAAGAGGAGGGCATAATCATATTTGAAGTAAACAAAGTTAAACACATTAGCACTTAAATCCCTGCCCCTCTGTGACCATTAAGAGCATTAAGTGCAGAGTCTTAAGTGATCCCTGCACATTGCTGGTGGGTGTCTTTCCATGTTGTGGCAGCTCCACAGCCTGCTGCCACCAGGCACCGAGATTTTCCCCCTAACTCTGCTCCAGCTGGCTAGTTGTGTGTGACTGGCTGACTGGGTTGGTGTAAAAGATCCAGTTTCACCGAGTGCAGATTGACTGGGTGGCCTCGACAACAAGGATGTGCTCCCTGTTGTCCTCATCACCCCTCAGGCACACACACAATTTGCAAAGACTGCTAACCTAGGGCAGAGGTGACCACCTACTTGGATGGCTTTAAAAGAGGATTGGGCAAATTCAAGGAGGAGGAGGAGGTGGCTACTGATGCTTATGAGCCATGATAGTTATGCTATAGCAGATATAGTCATGGTTGGCCACTGTGAGAACAGGATGCTGGACTAGATGGGTTTGATCCAGCAGGCTCTTCTTGTGTTCTCATTTCCACATCCATTCACTAAAGGGTACCAACAATATCTGCTCTGCTGTGAAGGGACAGCTCCCCCAGGCCTCCTCTTCCTCCCCTGTCCCCTGGGGGCAGCCATTTCATCGGAGTGCCTCAGTGGGAGATATGGCAAGAAGGGTTCACGCCACCAGCTATGCTGAAAGACCAGCTGCATCAGGCATCACCTATCTCTGAACTGTGCCAGCTGCTCATTATAAGAAGAACTGAGGTGTCCCCCTCCCTCTTCTCTGCCTGTCTCTTTCCCCTTGTGTGTTGGGGGGGGGGGTGTTATTGGACTGTAAGCCTGCAGGCAGGGACTGTCTTGCTATAGTTGGTTGTATGAAAGCTGCTCTGAGATCCCTTTGGGCCGAAGAGCGGGATAGAAACGCTCTAAATAAATAAAATCAATAAATTGAATCCCCAACAGGAGAGGCATGTTTTGTGGGTAGGATGGGAGACACAAATGTTCACAAAATGCACTCTTGCCTTCCATCCAAGCAATGCCTTAGCTCTTCTGCAATTTTTATCATAGGTATGTTTACTTTCTTTTCTTTTTTAAAGCAAAGCAGATTCTGCTCCCCCCTCCCGCCCCTGCCCCTATTTCAGAGACAATAAAGCAGAGCCTGTTTTCACATTCTGCATGCTCTGGGGCCAGAGAGCTAAATGGACTGGGGAAAGTCTAAAGCGTGTGGCAGCCAGTTTCCAGTGTGAAAACATTCCATGTTGCACCTCCTCCTCTGGCAATTCATTTCCAGGTAAGAGCACAGCCCTCACTTTAACGGATAATAAGGGGAACTGGCAGCCCAACTCTGCTCTGCCATTCTGGATTTGAGCTTTATATGGTTTTCTCAAGACCACATGTGTGCTCTGCGGTGACAGAAATACTTTCCATATGAGCAGCTACAGTCTCTCTCTAGCCAGGGCAAGGTAAGTCGGGGGGGGGGGCTCCAGCTAAGTCATAGAGCACATGCTTCTCATGCAAAACCCCCGGTATCTCCAGGGTGAGGGCTGAGAAAGACACACACACCCTGGAACCCTGGAAAGATGCTGCAGTCAGTGTATGCAATAATGAGGCACCTGGATCAATGACCTGACACTGATAAAGGCTGCTTCCCATGTTCTTATGTCAGTCATATTTCACTGTTTGTCACCCATGGCTGTTACGGTATAAATCACATAGTGCTCTTGTGGGATAAAGCCACAGCTCAGTGGTAGAGCATCTGCTTTGCATGCAGAAGGTTCCAGATTCATTCCATGTGAAATCCTGGAGAGCCACTTTTGATCAATGTGGACTATAATGAGGTAGACAAGAGAGCCACTTGATTCAGCATCAGGCAGCTTCCTTTGTTCCAAGTCCATCTACAAATTCAGTAAGAAAAAAACCAGTGCAATAAGTTTAAAGCTCTTTAAGAGCAATCCTGGGGCAATGGGTAACCTCCTGGCATCATGAACTTCTGTGTACTCGAAATTAGTTCAGACTCTGCTCCCAGGCGACCTATGCATTTATATTTAATTACTGGTACATCAGCCAAGGCAATTGCCAACCCAGAAGGACTTCCAAATAAAGCTCTGGTTTCAGAAATTGCTGGACTGATTCATCCTGCATCTCCTCCACAGGCACACAGTATATGGCTAGGAGTGAAAGTGATCTTCAGCCTCAAGCCAGCTGCCGGAGGCACAGATGTACGCTCAGCTCACTCCAGCAGCAGTGAAAGTAGCTGAGATGAGCCTATAAAGCTGCTGGAAATGTCTGACAACACTAACAAAAGGCAGAGCTTGAAAACAGAGTCTCTGTTCCTCCCAAGACTGACACTTTTTCACTAGTTTTTCTGCACACAAGACAACTTCTGTCCACTGGTCATTATAAGCAGACATAAATGTGTACTTTAATTGGAGAACTACAACCAGCATTTTCATGGTAGTACTTAGAATAATCGAACCATTTTTTGTGGCGTGTGGTTTTCCAAATCCATGTACTAGATCTCTGAGATTTTTCATTTAAATACGAGAACATTTGACATGGAAAGCTTGGATATTAAACACAAAGAAGGACGCCCCAATGATTTCAAATCATGTTGTCTTAAATTAAATAAATCACAGCATGTCTACTCAAAAGTAAGTCCTGCTGAGTACAAGAGAACTTACTTCCAGGTATGTAGGATTACAACTTCCATAAGAAACCGTAACAATCAACAACAGTAACAGTAACTATCAAAAGTAACAAGAATCCAACTTCAGATATTCATTTCAATATGAATGTAACCAAACACATTCTATATAAAACCACAAACATGCATTCCAAAACACAGGCAGCTTTCACAATTCCTTTGCTAGTGAATCCAAGACTTCTCAAAACATGTGGCAAGGACATGCTCATAACTAGAAGAGTTGGTATATTTCCCCAAAACAAGCTAACAAAAAGTAGTCATCAGCAACTTCCATCACACACACTTCTTCCTACAGAACCCTCTAAGTGCACAACTTTCACAGAGTGTTGCAAACTGTCCAGCATTTAAAGTTATTCCTACTGTTCTGCAAAGCAGAAAACACAACACACCTCTTCCTCAAACAAAGCAAGGTGAACTAACTTTTTGGCAGCTGGCCCTGTCCCTTCCTTTGCACTGATGGCATGTAGCACAGCCACCATGCAAAGCAACCTGCTGTCTTTTTGACAGGACAAGGTGGGACAGAAGAAGGACCCTGAGAACAGAGATGATTTCTAACAAAGTGTTACACTCAGCTTACCTCTTCTTCAGGTCTCGCTAGCCTCACAGCTTGAAAATGAAGCAATGTCAATAGCAGGTAGCTGGAAAACATGATAACCGAACCTGACAAGTCTCACAGGGTTGGGGTCCCTTTTCATCAAGCACTAACAGCTAACAGATGGACTGGTCTCTCCAAAGTTTATCCTGGTCCTGCGCTGTTGCTCAGTGCATGTCTCTCTCTGCTGCCTCACTCACTCTGCTAACTACCGGGAGCTTCTGAGCTCAGCCACTCTGCTCTGAAGACAAGTGGTAAGCTGATCTTTTCATGTAATGACTTCTCTCTGCTTGGGGAGGGGGCTCATAGCGGCAGTGAGCTAAGGAAAGGGGTTGGGTTGTGGGTGTGTGAGTGAGTGAGTGTGTGTGTGTGTGTGTGTGTGTGTGTGTGTGCGTGTGTGTGTGTGCGCGCACACACACGCACACACACACACTTAGTATTAAGAAGGGGAGGCACCAGGAAATGGGCAACAACAAGTCTGGCATCTGCTCCGATTTATAAAACTTTTAAGAAGCTACAGTAACTCCCCCACCCCTGCAAAAGGAATCTCACCAGTGCCTTATTAAGTTAGGCAGGCATGACTGGAGGATTGGAGGCTGAAGGTGCCTCTGGACAATTAAACAGTGAAAGCTTTTCAAGCAGCTGCCACTGCTCCAATTCCTTGCTATCTCCCCTCCCCAACATTTCTAGTATAACTTATTGGGAGGAAATGCAGAAAACCCCAGTTTACAGATACCCTGAAAACCTAACATTTCTCCACAGTAATACTAAATGCTGCAAGATATATACCTGCGTCAATGGTTATGCATCCCAAGCAGACAGCTTAGGAGAGTCATCAGTTAGCAGCTCCTGCGCAATATTTTGCCCAGCTTCCACTTGTCCCAACTGCCAACTCCATAATAAAAAGACAGGTGTGGAATTGGAACTTGGCAGTAATGAACTTGGGCAGGGTGGGGAACAGGCTGAGGCCTACCACATCCACTCCCTTCTTGAACTGGCCCAAGCCAGCCACTGACAAAGGCTATAACCACATGATGGAGAGCAGTTCTGCAACAGCCCCATAAGCCCCATATTCCCAGTTGCTTGTTGGTAACATTAGCACATACTCTACACAGGGGCTAAGAAAGCCAGTAGGGTCAATGTCAGCACCTATAAGTTGTGGGGATCTCAGCATCTGATGGGGCCACCAACCCCAAGTGCCCAGCTCCCTTTTATTTATTGATATGGATTTCTCTCCACTCTTCAGCATGCACTCTCAAGGTGGGTAACATACGGCTTAAAACAGCAAGCAAGCTACATAACACAGCACAATGCTGAATAACCAATTAGACTATACCAAGCAACAAGCAAAAGCAGCAGCAACACTGGATTTGTACCCTGGTCTCCCAGGTCTACCCACTGTGCTGCACTGGCTGACTATTGTCTGATGTGTATTCATACCATGCTGATTTGTTCAATTGTGTTATAAAATTTCAATAATAATAGAAAAAGAACAGCCAGTTCCTCATCTTCCCCAGGGCCAATGGAACAGAAAAGACAACAAACCCCCTTGCTACCACCCTTCTTCAGCTAGCTGTATGTGAGGTACCTCACGAGGAGGGGGCGCTCAGACAGGGACCTTTAAAGCACAGAGCTGTGCTTGGAAAGAGTACAGCAAAATGACAACAAGGTGTGGCTTCCCTAGGGAGGGAGTTTCAAAGTCTGGGAGCATCCACCAAGAAGGCCCTCTCCCACATCCCCACCAAGCATACCTGGAAGGGTGGAGGGCCTCCCCTGAAGAACTCAAACCCTGGCAGGTTCATAGGAAGGAACACGTCTTTCCAATAGCTTAGATCTAAGCCATGTAGGACTTCACAGGTGAGAACTAGCACTTTGATTTGTGCCTGGAAACAGACTGGTAGCCCATGGAGCTGTTGTACCAAGGGAATTGTCTTCTCCCTATAACCAGCCCTGGTTAACAACCTCACAGCAGCCCTTTGAGACAGCTGAAATTTCTGACCCCTTTTCAAAGGCAGCCCCATGTAGAGCATGCTACAGTAATCCAAACGGGATGCAACTAAAATGGGATGTTTTAATGTGCTTCATTTTTAGTATTTGTGCTGCCAAAGCGAGCACTCACATGCTTCATTTTTGACCCACCAGAATTATTTCCTTTTATTGTCTGCAGTACATTAGAGTGAACCTCTGAGGGCAGATGCCCAACCTTTGGTCTCTTGAGGTCTGTTGACACAGCATTACACTGTATGCACCTATAAGTGGTTCAATATGCTTATAGATTCTGATGTGTGAGAAAGTCTTGCCATACTAGCATTGGAAGAGGCAGGGTAAGATGGGGACCCACGCCTTCAGTGCAAAAGCTAAATGACCATATTGCTGCATTTATTGATTCAATTTGCATTTAAAGGCAAACCACCCTAATTCCAAAACAATACACAAACTGAAACACAACCATTCTTTAACATCTGCACCTCCAACCGTTGTAGGCAGTTCTCCAGCCAAGGAATGTGTACAAACCCCCCATACACTATGAACTTATAAATGCATGTATTATTAAGAACAGCAAGCAAAAATGTGCTACATAAGGGGGAACTGTTTGGCAAAATGCATTTATTAGGTGAAATTGCATACAATAATCTGCATATTATGAGAAACTCGCACTAAAATGCTGATTAATTTTCTTGAGGGCTTTAAAAAAATCACAAGCCAATGTGGTACTGTGAAGAAATGAACTTAAAATGGGGGGGGGGGGACTGAAAGAAATCAAAATTGACAAATTCACCCACCTCTTCTTAAGATCATAATAAAAGCCTCCTAGATCAAGCCAATGGCCCATCTACCTGTTCTTATGATGGCCGACCAGATGCCTGCGGGAAACCAGTGATTTGCAGCAGCTGGAACATAGAATCCTAGAATTGTAGCGTTGGAAGATACCTTTGAGGGTCATCAAGTCCAAACCCCTGCAATGCAGGAATCAACGGCTAAAGCATCCCTGACAGATGTGCATCCAACCTCTGCTTAAAAACCTCCAAGGAAGGAAAGTCCACAACCTCCCAAGGACTTCTTTTTACCATTAGAGCATCATCTTTATATGCAAGCAACAGGCCATTCTAACATTTTATAGCAACCGACAATTACTAAAAGTACACATTGATACAACAGTAAAACACAGATTTATAATGCTAGACCATATATCTATCTACTGGAAACCGAGCTTTATGAGGAATGGCTGAGGGAGTTGAGTATGCTTTGCTTGGAGAAGAGGGGACTGAGAGGGGATATGGCAGCCATCTTCAAACACCTGAAGGGCTACCACATGGATGATGAGCAAGCTTGTTTTCTCCTGCTTCAGAGGAAAGGACCCAAACCAATGGTTTCAAGTTGCAAGAAAGGAGATTCCGACTAAATATTAGGAAGCACCTTCTGAAGATAAGAGCTGTTTGATAGTGGAATGGGCTACTTGGGAAAGGAGGGGGGGCACCTGCCAGGGATTCATGCGTTGCAGGGCACTGAACTAGCTGCCCTCAGGGTCCCCTTCAAACGTTATGAATCTAACAGGATTGTGGAAGGGGAGGAAGTGGACAGCATGGCACCATGTGGGGCAAAACACAGCTCTTGATGGGAAGAATGGGGGGGGGGGAGTTGGCAGCAGGCATGACGTGTAGCCCGGCCTGGAGGAAGTGATGCAGATGGAACTGAAAACCACAATATTTTATGAGGTCACCGAAAGACACTAATAGACCCCGAGGAACCCAGCATAATAGAATGAGGTCACGATCCATATTGGTGTGATATACCATATTTTTCTGTGTATAAGACACCCCCATGTATAAGACTATTTTAGGGCACTCCAGTTTAAGAAAATGAGGGGAGATGGCACAGAGTTCTTTAGCTTTGGGGGGGGGGTGCCAAAAATCACTCACCAGACTGACAAAAGCTGACAATTGCACGCATCAATAAAGCCACAAAGCGTCTGCCCGATTGCCACCAGCAGCCGGCAAGCACACGCATAATTGCCGCAGTGGAAGCCAATCCACAGCAGCCCTTGCCACAGCCACCAATCACCCACCAAAATCACTGCTGACAACTTCCTGCTCGCAGCTGCAATGAATCGCCCACAGCCTCTTATATCCATGTATAAGACAATCCCTGATTTTGAACATTATTTTAGAGTAAAAAAATCTCATCTTATACAGAGAAAAAGTACGGGGTGTTGGTGTGGGTGGGTGTGACTTGTGCACTTATTAGTACAGTTTAAACAAGCCACACTGCGGTTCAATAGTTAAACGTCTTTAACCTGCATTGCGTGGTCTCCATTTGTATTTCATTAACACCCCCCCCCCTTTGGCAAAATAGCCAGGTGTGGACAACCGTGTGCAACAGTCCCAAGAATGCACAGGGCTGAGGAGGGAGCCACATGGGCTTTCCTTGTCTCAACCCAATCAGGTTTCAGTTTACTTCAGGAAATCCAAGGGTGAGTAGCTTAGCAAATGGATTACTCATGCTCTTAAAAAAAAGAAAAAGAAAGAAAAAAGGAAAGGGATGCATATGTTTAAGTGCTTTCCTGGATCTGGGGCTAGTTGAAGACCTGAGACTCTTTCCTTCAAGATAAATTCCCAGGGACTGCCCATGCCCAGAGCCTTGCAGTCTATAATACGGACCGCATGGTTATTTCACTAGCCTGTTCCAGACTAATTTTCTTCACCTCCCCACTCTGCAGATTGTCGTAGTCCTTCCAATTTGCAAAACACACAACCTGTGGCTACGGCCGTTTACTGGAACTTGGGTCCCTTCTATGCTATTCAGCAGCACCAAGATGTCTGGCATGGAAGCCTGAGTAGATCAACTTGCTTATTTAAAGTTTTCCACCGATGGCTCCAGTAGCCTCCTCATCCTTCACAGTAGCAACCTTTGCCTTGCTCCAGTACTGGCCAAAGACTCCGTGTGCCTGTATCACCTCTCTCCCTCTCCCCGTCCTGACTCTGGTGCCATGGGCCAGCCACTGTCATGCCAGCATGCTGGCGCATGGCACAGAGCAGCAGAGGAGGTGGCCAATCTGGACTCCAATGCGCATGCTGCAGCTGCCACTGCTACCACCACAGCCGCAGCAGGAGATGCATTCATTGGAGGCCAGATCCTGTGGATTCTGCTGCCCAAGGCACCTCACGTCGGGTCGCCTCACGTCGCCTCATGGGTGACCCAGCCCTGCTTCAGACTCCGTGTCATGATCATTGCTGGATTCTGGGATCATGACAGGTTTGGAGTGAAAGGGCGGGGAAACTGCCTTCTCCCCTTCTCATTTTGGGCAGGGCCCTTTCATTTTGGGGGTGGCGCTGAGACTCACCAGAGTTCTCTTATAGCACTTTATCAGCAGGCACACACCCTTTTCACCACCAACACCCCAAAATATATACTCAGTTCCAACAGATTCTGGGAGGAAATAGCAGCTGCCCCATTTTCTCCCAATATGCCTCCCAGAACTGGGAATTTTTGAGGGAGAGGGAAAGTGGAGGTCAACCAGTCAGACCTCTGAGACTCAAATCCCCCAAATGACGTGGTTTGAAAATAGGTATACAAAGCAGGAGGGCCTTAGGTAAAGGTAAAGAGACCCCTGACCATTAGGTCCAGTCGTGACCGACTCTGGGGTTGCAGCGCTCATCTTGCTTTATTGGCTGAGGGAGCTGGCGTACAGCTTCCGGGTCATGTGGCCAGCATGACTAAGCCGCTTCTGGTGAACCAGAGCAGCGCACAGAAACGCCGTTTACCTTTCCGCCAGTATTTCTCTACTTGCACTTTGACATGCTTTCAAACTGCTAGGTTGGCAGGAGCTGGGATCGAGCAACGGGAGCTCACCCCGTCGCGGGGATTCGAACCGCCGACCTTCTGATCGGCAAGCCCTAGGCTCTGTGGTTACCCACGTCCCCTAGGAGGGCCTTAGATTTGCTCAAATTCTTCCAAAATGTCACAAAGTATTTATGACTTCATTGGCTTTTCATTGTGCTAAAATCATTATCTTCTTTCCTTGCCCGGAAATATGGTTTAGATGCTTAGGGAAAAAGCAAGCAAGCAAGAGGTCCTCAGTTGCCACCTGCCTAGACTTGAGCTCAAGCATTTATTTTGTCTGGCCTGACTTCAATCTTCTGTGTTCTGATGACAGATTCCTGGTCTCCATCCCAGGTTCCCCCATTCAAAAAGAAAAAAACCTCCAACCTTCTCTCTCATTCCTGACAGCGGTGAGGCAGTGTATGAAGAACAAAAGCCCATTTATAAGACACTGCTATCCCTCCCAACCCTCCAATTTGACTACAAACAAGGGACAACCTCATGCTGAATTTACTTTTCATATGATTAAAAACCTGCCTTGTGCAGACCAATGTATTGTCATCATGGAATGGTCTCTTTTGAACCCATCTCTTCTCAAAACAAACCAGGAAGAACTTTAGCAAGCTCTTCTAGCCTTTAGAAGCATTCTATGCAAGTTCCTCACTTTGCTTATTCTGATCTGAATGCTGCAGCTCTGACCAGGACTGGCTCCAGGCTTTCATGGGAAGTGGGTGGGGCATGCTCCACAGTTTCAATTTCTAATGCTGGTCTACAACAATATTCTAGCAAAGGGCTCTTCATTATAAGGGAGCATACTCTGGTTTCAGAGAAGGTGAGATGCCGCGTGCGCAGAGGAAGAAACCCGCACATCCTGGCGTGTTCTCCTGACAGGTTATTACAGCAGAGTGCTCCTGCACTCTCTCACTCTCTTCACAGAAAAATCACAACAGAGAAAAAGTCACAAAGCCATTCACATTGCCATGAGGTATCTATACCTTCCCTCTTAAAGGTTTATGTCCACTGTCATGCTAGACTGCACCCTCTGCAGGACAGGAGGGTGTATCACAACAGAAATCCAGCGTGAACACGATAAAATATGCCTTTGGCATATACCATTGAAGAGTTTACTCTCCTAACATAAGAAGTGACAGGCTGTATTTTGTGTATCATATCAGCAATGAGTAAACATGAAAAAGAGATACACAACTCTGTGATGCCACCAGCAACATTTATTCCTCTAGAGATGCCCATACTTCAACAACATCCAGAATCCAAAATCATGTATGCATAGAACATGCTACAGATAATAAAGTTTTATCTCCAGATACATTTTAATATCAATTTGTTGATATATCAATTTGTTTAATATCAATTTGTTGAAATGCCAGGTTTCAGACCCCTGTACTTGCAAATGCTGCTGAGAGGAACTACAGAACTGCGAACCAATCACCAAATGAGCCCTTTGGCTGAAATCATGAGCCTTAATTGAAAGCAAGATCAAAACACACTGGATTAAACTTTGCACAGCTGGTGTAAAAGAACACCAATGCCCCTTCATCCCAAAAGGAAACATTAAAAAATAAGAACCAACAACAAAGCAAATTCCTAAGGCATTCTCCACACTGCAAGGAACCCAAAGAGAGCAGTCCAAGGAGAACTAATCCTGTTCTTATATTACTAATACATCAGGCAGCGCCTCAGGGGGTTCGTGGTCCTTTCCTACAAAGTTCTGGAATCACTGAAAGAGCCACAACTATTTCAGAAGGTGTCCATTTTCTGTCCTTCCCTGGATGCATACAGACTATTGAAATCTGCGTGATTCATGCATGGTTAACTTTGTTTCTTGCATAGCAGAAGTGGCCGTAATGCTGGCCAAGGTGTCAGGAGGTGTTGGGACTACCAACCAGGACACAATAGTTGGCATAGGCTGCTGCTGCTGCTGCTGCTGCTGCTGTTCTTTGTGTCATTCCTTCCTGGCTGTAGGTCACAGTGTTACCTGGCTGGTCAACTGCTCCCAAGTTCCAGAGTGACCTCACTAAAGCCAACAGTTAGGAACCTCTGGTCAGGCAGGGACTGGGTAACAACTGCCTTCCCTGCATCAGACCTATTCTTATTTCTTTTCTTACATTTACAGCATATCCCATGTTTCTTCCATCATGTAGCCTGGCAGTGTGCACGTGGTTTGTGGCCAATTAGGGGGATGCGGGTGGCGCTGTGGGTAAAACCTCAGCGCCTAGGACTTGCCGATCGCAAGGTCGGTGGTTCGAATCCCCACAGCGGGGTGCGCTCCCGTCGTTCGGTCCCAGCGCCTGCCAACCTAGCAGTTCGAAAGCACCCCTGGGTGCAAGTAGATAAATAGGGACCGCTTACCAGCGGGAAGGTAAACGGCGTTCCGTGTGCTGCGCTGGCTCGCCAGATGCAGCTTGTCACGCTGGCCACGTGACCCGGAAGTGTCTGAGGACAGTGCTGGCTCCCGGCCTATAGAGTGAGATGAGCGCACAACCCTAGAGTCTGTCAAGACTGGCCCGTACAGGCAGGGGCACCTTTACCTTTACCTTTACCCATCCAATAACTGAACAGACTGTCATAAATCCCAAAGAGACACTGCAGAGGGGCTGGTTGGATCAGGATAGGGGATGGGAGGAGTTGCCCATTGATGACCCTAGGGCATAGCTGTCAACTTTTCACTTTTCTTGCAAGGAATCCTGTTCAGAATAAGGGAATTTCCCTTTTAAAAAGGGATGCCCTAGGGGGTGTCCCAGTGGGTTTGAACAGGATGCATTAGTGCTTTGATAGGCAGAGGAATCACCCCAGGAGGGAATTACAGTTTAGGAGTCAGATCCCAGGGAGGGTCCCAATGGCATAGTCCCCCTCCAGAGCTCTGCTTTGTCCCCTCTTCTGTCACCCAGATAGCCTGTGCCTACTTCAACCCATGCCAGTCTCTCCTCCAATCCCAACACCCTCTGGCACTGCTGGATCCTGCCCCTAGCCTATCCTCTCAGGAGAGGTCGGCCACTCTGTCTGATTTGGAGCTGCTGCAGCCACTTCCCCCATCGCCTGGGCAAAGGAGACACCAGCACAGGACTGAACAGATGCCTCAGCCCTCCAGAAGTAGTTCCTGTTTGACTGCCCATTCCAAAGGACAGCAGCGCTTGCCACCCTGTGGCACCCCATTTCCTAAGAGTGTGTGTTGTTTCTTGGATCAACCACATCTGGAATACTGTGTCCAATTCTGGGCACCTGTCAGGGAGCCAACAAGGAGAACAGGTCATTTTCAGATCAGAGAAAGAGAGTGGAACACCTGGCTAACTTACAGTTAGTTTCTTTATTAAGGAAGCAAAATAAAGAACACCCAGCGACTTCTAAAGGTTGCTCCTGTCTTGATGAAGCAGTTGTTTGGACTGGCTTGTAGCTCCCCCTTCACTCCCTAGCCCTCTGTGTCAGGCCCCTCTGTCTGCCTATGGCCAGCTCCAAGGGACCCTCTCTGTCTGCCTGGATCTTTGCTTGGCAACATGCAATGAATGTCTTGCTCGGGGAGCTTGCAAGCTGTCAGCAGTGAAGCTATCAGATTGGCTCTGTGAGAGAAGTGCCACATCGGACTCCTGTCCCTGCCCTGTGCTGGAGCACTTGCCTGTTTCTCTTCTTCACTATCTCTCAAGCTCCCTGCCTCCAGTGCTTCCCAGGCCATCCCCTCCTCTAGGGTCTGGCCAGTTTTCCACCACCAGGAGCCAGCATCCAAGTCCTCTCCCTCTGTGCTTTCCCTGGGGGACTCTTGGTCAGGTCAGGCTTCCATCACTCCTCCTCATCAAGCCAATCCCTGAAAGCACCACAATTTTAGAAGGATGTTGACAAGCTGAAAGGTGTGCAGAGCAAGGAAACGAAGATGATGAAGGGTCTGGAAACCAAGCCTTATGAGGAACGGTTGAGGGAGCTGGGTATATTTAGCCTGGAAAAGAGGAGACTGAGAGGAGATATGCTAACCATTTTCAATATCTCAAAGGCTGTCACATGGAAGATGGACCAAGCTTGTTTTCTCCTGCTCTGTAGACTAGGACTCCAGAATGGCTTCAAGTTTCCAGAAAGGAGATTCTGACTAAACATCAGGAAGAACTTTCTGGTGGTAAGAGCTGTTTGACAGTGGAATTCTCTCCCTCGGGAGGTTGTGGACTCTCTTTTCCTGGAGGTTTTTAAGCAGAGGTTGGATGGCCATCTGTCATGGATGCTTTAGTTGAGATTCCTGCACTGCAGGGGGTTGGACTGGATGATCCTTGGGGTCCTTTCCAACTTTACAATTCTAATATGCTATGATTCTTAGCTTGTTGGATCAAACTCTTAGCTTTCTTAGCCATGTATAAACCCTGTTGTGCATTTGAACCCCATTTTGACTATGTACCGTCCGGACTTCAGCATTCAAATTTTGTACTCTGAATTTGAGTTCTTCATCCTCCATCCTTTCAGCAAAGTGATGGCCTCATGTGTCTTCAGGCCATAGCCGTTGCTGGCTCTGGCTCCCAGCTCATGGCACCTGGCTCTCTCTTAAGTAGTTCCTAAGCTCAGCACAGACACAGAGAGACCTGCTCAACCATGAGCCTTCAGTCTTGGGCAGTAACCCAGTGGGAGGGAGATGATTTGGCTGCCATTTTGTTGTAGTTGTGTTCTCATGCTTCTTTAAATAAATTTTAAAATAACTTCCAAAAGCACAAAAGCTGATGAGTACATATTGCTTCTTGCTGAAGTACAAGCTAGCCCAGAAGCAGCAGTGTATTAATAGTAAGCTACCTCTTGCCACATATTTAAGAAACAAAGCACAATTAAGTTGAGTCAAATACAGATACAATGAACCCTGACAGCCAGAACAAGGGTCAGGGAGGGGAGTGTGGCCAAACAGCAGATCTGTTACATGCCTGGTACAAATTATAATTCTGACTCAAATGCCAGAACAAATGCCCAGAATGACCCTTGTTTTAATTAACAAAGGAAACAAAGATGGGGCAATTCACCTAATAAAAATAATAATTTGGAAACCACTCCATCACATATTTGTTTGGTGGTGGTGGGAGGGATTTATTGTGATTATCTATTCCAACACAGTATTTGTCTTCTGTTTGCCTCTGTTTTGTTTTGTTTTGTTTTGTTTTGTTTTGTTCTGTTTATTTTATTTTATTTTATTTTTTGCTTGGACAAACATTATATTGTCCCCTGTGTGCATAATGCTCCACTGAGGACCTCTCCCTCTCTGAGCCCTCTGGTCTTCTAAGTTGCACTGGGAAAGCCCTGCTGAGACTCTCCATTCATGAGGTGAACTCAGCGCTCACTGGGGCCTTCCTAATGGTCTCTCTGATACAACTCTCTCTTTGAGAGAGTCCTACTCCGTAAGATGCCATAAAGCAATGCAAAGCTTTTGGAAGGCATTTCTGGAGCTGAAATCAGCAAAATGCAATTCTAGTTACAATCCTATGCATCCACTCCAGAACCTCCCACATCTTGCACCTAGCAATTAAAATTAAGAACCCTGCAAATGATTTCTGGAGATTGCTGGGGAGAGCCACTGTAGCAGAGTGATTAGAGTGTACAGCTAGGACCTCAGGGATCAGGGTTCAAATCCCCACTCATCCATGAAGCTCATTGGGTGACTTTCAGCCAGCCAGTCTCTCTCAATCTAACCTACCTCACAGGGTTGCTGGGAGAATAAAATAAGACGCACACTCCAGCGGTGTCACTTGACACACCCTTGAAGGAAATGTGAGATATAAATGTGTGTGTGTGTGTGTATCTGTAGCATATCCAATTGTCTACCCAGTGAAAGAGAAAAATAAAAAGATGCTCCCAGTAAGAAAGAAAATGGACCAAAAGGCAAATGGAATGGAATGTAACAGGAAAAGTATTTCAAATTGATACTGTACAACCTTAGCAGACCTTGCCAGAAGTCTTCTGTGAGTGTAGTATGGGGGGGAAATTGCTGGAAGTTTAAATTGACACAACTTTTACTCAACACAGCAGATCTTTTACAAAACATCTGTATTATATGCCCCAGGAATGAAGGTATATTGAATTTACAGCTTTGTGAGTATACAAAAGCCAGATTGGCCTTTTTAAATTGGACTCCCCCCGCCAGGTCGCCCACACAAGTTGCTTTTGAAATGGGCTGAAGATGCAGATTTACAAGGCTAGACAGGGCTTCTATACAATGTCTTAAACATCTGTTAGATGTCTACACTGAGTCAAATATGCAGACATACTCAGCTTTCACAGGAGGCTGCGCATTCCCCCACTCACTCAACCTGTTCCTAACAAAATCCCTTATTTCTTCGCCACAGTGATATTATTATCTAAATGACAATCTGCTCCCAAGCAAACCTGCTAAGGCTTTAAGAACTTCCCTGCAGGTCCTTCTCCAGGTAGCCCTGCTCCCCAGAGGACGGCCATTTCAGCAGTGGTGAGGAAGGGGTGAATTTATTACCATTTTAGTTTCTCTTATTTTCTCATTTTCCCAATCTTCTACATCAGTTTGTGATGGGGGTTTTCCAAGTCCTTATGAAAATTCATCAGCATTTTGGTGCCAATCTCTCTTACTTCACACATTGTTGTATGCAATTTCGCCTAATATACACATTTCTGCCTGCTCTTACTGGTAATAACTTCCCATGTTTTCAAATGGGGGTCTTTCCTAGCGCTTCCTGGAGACTGAACCTGGGGCCTTCTGAATGCAGGCATGTGATCTACTCCTGAGCCCTATTCCAAAAGAAAAGTGGGGGCACAGCAGCCTGCCTGACTTCTAGTCATACTGTTTCCCCGACTAATCCAGTACTGGTACAACTCCACAGGGGCTTGGGCAGAGAAGTGTCTTTTCTGTCACCAGCTACCAAAAACATTTTCTAGCAGGAGCTGCTGGCTTGGGGGTTGAACTTGGAACCTTTTGTGGGCAACTCATGCACAGCACCACTGATCTAGCATGCCTACATTTGTGAGACAAGAGAGAGGAGCTCCCCACTTCCAATAGGCACAGAATATCACACATAAGGTGGGTGCTCCATGGGAGGATTTTAAGTGCAGAGTGAAGGGGCTGCCTCAGTCAGCAGATACTGGGGAGCAGGAGCAGGGGCAAGGTGTTGGAGGACAGAGCTGTGTGCCCCAGGGGTGGCTTGCTCTGCAGCCCCCTAACCAAGTCTTCTGCTCTCTGAAGACCATCCTGTTGCCAGTGCTGAAATAAGATTCAGCTACCAGCCTTATTGGCCTTTGTGCATGGCATTTGGGAGGTGGTGCTATCTTGTACTATGGCTTAATGCATATTATTTTCTCTCTCAAGTGTGCAGGAACTGTATAAACCAGGTCTGAGTCCCATTAGGGAAAAGGGGAAAGTTTAGCTCTGCCACCTACCTTCTCTAGGTAGTTATCTCCTGGTTCATAAAGCCACAATAGTGAATGACTTTAGGCCTGGGCAGAATTCCCTTGTGAAATGTTGGTAGTCATACTGAAACCTCCACCCACTCACCCGGCAAATGAGGCTAGGCTATTTACTCTGACATCATGCTTTTTCTGGATTAAAGTCAAAGCTGAAGCTGGTAAGAGAAAAGGATTCTTTTTTAACTGTCTGAACCAATATTTGGAACCAGTTTACCTTTTTAAGTACACACTTTTTCTGAGTAAATATTAGCTAAAAACCAAAGTACAATTTGCCATACATGCTACATTTTTCAATTATTCTCTAGTTAGGAACAGTGGGTGAATTCCGAATCTGTTCCAAGACAGGTGCTTTGTTATCTCTGTAAACGTAGTTGAGCTTGGAGAAAACCACAAGATCCCTTATTGGGTCACCCATAATGTTTGCATAGCTACTGTGCTCGGGGTGGTAGGTTTGACCTTAAATGTAGTAATAATTTAAAAGCAGGGGAGAGGGAGAATAGATCCTTCTGCTAGTGCCATGGGTGCAATCTAAATCTCACGCATCCTCAATTCAGTCTTGGGGAAACAGAGGCCATAGGTGAGCCAGGAGGATACAGATGCACCAAGTAGTCTGTGGCAGAGAAAGGGGACAGGGAGAGTTCAATCCTGGGCAGTCAAAGGGAGGTTTTAAGGACCCTGGACAGAGACCAGAGAGCAGCTAAGTTGCTCTGATAGGATTCAGTCTCAATGGTGCTTTCTTATACTTCTGAATAAGCCTCTCAGGGTCTGCCTCCATGCTGTGGAGTACAGATATATAAAAGGGCAGCTCTTGTAAAGGGGCAGCTCCTGGAGTCTACCATTCCAATGTCAATAAATGTGTTCTTGCCAGGTGCATTTCCTGATTACAACCCCCCCCCCCAAGCCTAGGCTTGGCGGCAGCCTCGGTCCATAGAACTTTTGGTGTTATATGTTCCACTCTCCCTGCTTCAGTTAATATCCTGGCAATCCTATTTTGAACCAGTTCATTAACTTTATTCTATGGCTACTAATATCCATTTGCTTATCTCCTTCTCCCATTTAATGCCCCAAATTAATAACCCAAAAGTTAAAAATTGTCAGGGCAAGGTGGAATGACAAGTCAATATGTGCAAATCTGCATCACTTATGGTACACAAGGAAACGGGATGCTTTTTGCTTATAAAATGGCAGGTTGTACAGCCAGAATACCCATGGTCCTGGATATCCTTTGCAAGTCCAAAATTATCTTTAGCTTTTAGCAAATCTTCAGGAATTTGTGTGTTTAATAAATCTCTATCTGGAATTAAAAGGTGAAGGTACCCCTGCCCATACGGGCCAGTCTTGACAGACTCTGGGGTTGTGCGCCCATCTCACTTAAGAGGCCAGGGGCCAGCGCTGTCTGGAGACACTTCCGGGTCACGTGGCCAGCGTGACATTGCTGCTCTGGCCAGAGCCAGAGCCAGAGCCAGAGCCGCACACGGAAACGCCGTTTACCTTCCCGCTGGTAAGCGGTCCCTATTTATCTACTTGCACTTTGACATGCTTTCGAACTGCTAGGTTGGCAGGCGCTGGGACCGAGCAGCGGGAGCGCACCCCGCCGCAGGGATTCGAACCGCCGACCTTTCGATCGGCAAGCCCTAGGCGCTGAGGCTTTAACCCACAGCGCCACCTGCGTCCCCTATCTGGAATTAATTACATTTAATTACATCAACACCTTAGGGCCGTTTAAAACTCGGCTTATCCTCACATTTCAGCTAGTTTTTGGCTGATCTTTCCCAAAGGGTGTTTGGCAGTCCACTTGGACTCCTTGAAATATGTGAGATTCTCACTGACACTGGAACCATTGAAGTGCTGGACACAGATGCAGGAATCTGGTAAAGTGAGACAAGGGCAAGTTTTCCTTGTCAAATAAACACAAACTAATTTTCTTTCTATAGTATCTGCACTGGGCAATTGTTCACATGACTGAGTGTTCTCTCCCAGTTTTCACGCAGCCATTTTGTCAAATACAACTTTTTTGTAGCAAGCCAAGATTCCCTCTCCTATACAAGTTGGAAAATGCCTTCTTAAAGGTATGGGAAAGGAGCTGAAGGTCAGGGATAGAGCAATTGCTTATGCATGCAGAAAGTCCCAGGTTCCAACTGCATAAGGTAGGCAAGAGCTCTCTACCAGAAACCTTGGAGAGCGATATCAGTCAACATTATAAATAATAGGCATGAAATGTGGTGGGTGGGGTGCTCCCCCACCTCCTTGTGCCATAACAAAGTCAGTAAATCTCCGTGAGTCAGATGGGGGCCCCACAAAGCCCCATGTCATTTTGCATTTGAACTTTTTGGTAAAGTATAGCTTGATGTTGTCTGATATCTCAAAATTTGCCTGGGCTCATGGGCTTTGCAAGATATGAGGCTGTCCAAAATTCTGCTTGTGCAGCACTGAAGACCTCTGTCTTTTGTTGTTGTTAAAGGGCAGCAGTGAGTGATTTTTTAATGGTAAGAAGCTTCATTTAAGTTTGTAACATACAAACAAACATGTTGCTCTGATTTAAAAAAATAAACAAACAAACAAAATAAAACAGAGCTATTCAAAACTCTGAAAGCTGCTGAACAGCATCATATTGTAAGTCCTATGCGAGGATACAAACCAGCACAGGAAACTAAACCAGCTTGAGACTGCAAAGTTTGTTTTTTAAAAAACACCACAGAAACAAGAATACACACCACTAAGCCACCTCTTAGGGAAGCGGGTGGAGCTGTGGTCTAAACCACTAAGCCTAGGGCTTGCCAATTGGAAGGTCGGCGGTTCGAATCCCCACGACGGGGTGAGCTCCCATTGCTCAGTCCCTGCTCCTGCCAACCTAGCAGTTTGAAAGCATGTCAAAGTGCAAGTAGATAAATATGTACCGCTCTGGCGGGAAGGTAAACGGCATTTCCGTGTGCTGCTCTGGTTCGCCAGAAGTGGCTTAGTCATGCTGGTCACATGACCCAGAAAAACTGTCTGTGGGCAAACGGCGGCTGCCTCAGCCAGTAAAGCGAGATGAGCGCCGCAACCCCACAGTCGTCCACAACTAGACCTATGGTCAGGGGTCCCTTTACCTTTACTTTTAAGCCACCTCTTAATTATTTTAATTTGGGGTTCTTAGTTGACCTAATAAAGGTATTGTGCTAATATGGAACATGGAGAAAATTAAATCCCTTTTATCACAAAGCTCCATGACCTATTTGTCAGCAATTTGACAGGGTTACTCTACTCTGGGAGTTTTCTTGTACCTACAAATTTCATCCACACTGATCAAAAGGGAGAAAAGTTTTTAGATTCCCCATTACAGTAAATGAGGAACATAAGAACTGCAGTGGAGAGAGCACACAGCGGTTCAGCCTGGTGCTTTCAGGACCAGAGACACGTGGCCCCTTTGGGCTGCCCCACTTGACAGCCACATTCTGCATTGATACTGATTTATATATGTTAGTAGCTTTGTAGTAATGCAACTTTTTATATTTAACTGTGTATTTTTGTTCTTGTTTAAGCTATCTGTTGTTGCTTCAGTTTTTTGTACATCATTTAGATATATTTTTAATATATTAAGCAGAATAGAAATTAAATCTTCATTATCATCATCTGGGCTGCTTTCAAGGGCAGCCCCACATACAGTGCATTACAGTAATCTAGACGGAAGGTCATCAGAGCATGGGCACCTAGTTTGTCCTCTTTATGGAAGGCAGCTTCCTGTGAGTCTATCAGTGTTACAGGACACGCTTTGCATGTGGAAGTTCAGTCCCTAGCACAGTGGTGGAGAACCCATGGCACGCATCCCAGAGGGGGCACGCAGAGCCCTCTCTCTTGGCACGCCAGCACAGAGCCAGCAGAAGGTGAGGGCAGCACATCGAGTCCTCAGCTCAACTTGTGTCCAAGTAAAAGTGCCTCAGATGGGGCGTTGGGGGGGGTGTGCGTGTGCAAAACGGAGCCACAACCTCCAGGTTGTGCATTTTCCCTTGGGGAGCCTCCGCTGTGGGTGGGGAGGGCACAGCGCTGTGCACGTGCTCAGAAGCACGCTGCTGCCTTGGTGGAGCGCCAAGAGTTCCGCGCAGCCACCTTCCTCCTGCTGCTGCTGTGAGGTTGAGGCTTTACACACCGGCCGGGTCCAATGGGAGCAGAGTCAGAAGTGGAATGGAGGCTTCAAGCAGGAGCAGGGTGGGATCTCTCAGCTGGGAAGCACAAAGCCTCCACTTCTGAGAGATCCCCCCCAGCTCCTGCTTGCTCGCAAGTAGGAGTGGGATCGGGCAGCTCAGCTGGGGAGCACGAAGCCTCCACTCCACTTCTAAGAGATCCCTGCTTCCACTCCTGCTTGCTCGCAAGTAGGAGTGGGATCGGGCAGCTCAGCTGAGGAGCGCCTGGCTGCCTTCAGGTGGTGCAGGGGCTCTCAGATGCAGCTTCCGGGCTGCCTCCACCTTCCCCAACCCCAGCAACTATTCAGCCTGGCTGCCTTCATGGGGTTGCAGGGGATCTGATGCAGAGGTGGGAACTCCTTTAAACTTCTCCCTTGAGGGGGAGCCGTGAACCCCTCAATGGAAAGTGTGACAGAGCCTGCACCTCCCCAGCTGAGCAGCCCCGATCCAGCTCAAGCAGGAGCAGGCTGGGGGGGGGGCGGCATCCCTTGTCTGCTTGCCTGCCGCCCCAGCCCAGCCTTCCCTCACTCAGCACCTCCAGAGATGGAGGAGGGGGTGGTTGTTGTGGCGGCAGCGGCAGAGGGACCCAGCGCTGGAGGGCGGCAGGTGCCTGCTCGCTTTCCACCCAGCCCGCCTTCCCTCACTCTGATAATGAAAGTGTGGCAACCAAAATCAAAGTTAGAACAGAGCACGTTCCACTTCTGAAAAAAGTTTGAAAACCAGAGCACTCATTTCCGGGTTTGAAGTGTTTGGGTTCCAAGTAGTTCGAGAACTAAGCTGTTCAAAAACTGAGGTCCCACTGTATTTGCTCCACTCTCCCTCTACATGCATGTGCCAACCTTCCCTTCTAAACTAAAACCTTAGTATTCAGGTTAAATTTCCGTGTTGGCACTTTGCGATAAATAAGTGGTTTTTTGGGTTGCAGTTTGGGCACTCGGTCTCTAAAAGGTTTGCCATCACTGCCCTAGCGTCTCCAGGCACCAGGAAAGGAGGAAGACCTTCACCTGAAACTCCAGAGGAGTGCTACTATTCAGAGAAAGCAAAACTGAACTAGATGGTCAAATAGCCTGACCAGTTAGTTATTAAGGAAGCTTCCTGCTGGGGCCTGTCATCCCTTGCATCCAGTCACCCTCTTCAAAAGCAAAATGGGATTCATGCAGCCCATCAGAACCACCCAATTTAACCACTTAGCAAAACAGAGGAATCAAAACAGTGGGTCACACTTTCAGAATAAAAATTTGCTCATACTACACCGTATTTTGTTTATAAGAAATACATTGGAAAACAAAAAGAAACAACTCCCAACAGTGCTTGATTTACAACACAGAACACAACTACTTTAGAATATTATCACAGGACATCCAGAAATGCAGTCCCTTACATATGTATCTTAAGTATGTATGCAGACTCAAAGTGAGGCAGGAGTTTGCAGCAGGGGTGCCAACTTGAATAAGAGATTGTGGAGGCCCAGGTAAACTCCACCCCACAAAATTGATCACATTATGCAGTGCATACACACCATTTGAATGGGGATGCCTATCAACTTTGTGGGGTCCTGGCCCCCTCAAATATTTTATTGGGGGGCCAAAGCCCCCATAGCCCCTAGGAGTTGGCTCCTATGGTTTGCAGTATCACTTGATGCTCTCCTCATTTTAGAAAGGTATCTCACCATATTCTGCAAATAATATTGTTTTGATACTATATTATACTACACTGAAATGTTTAAAGGTTTCTTTGATTGCCCTTGAATCTTCCTGCCACACTTGCCATCCTCTCCTGCCACACCCTTTGAGAACCACTGTTTTAAGATTAAAATAAGTTTCTACATGTGTTTTGAAAGCACGTTGAAAGTACCTACCTACTATATATTCCAGTGTAAACAGGATGAAACTTTTCTGCAGCACATTTATTCATTCCTACAACATATTTTTTTGCAATTTAATAGTCAATGTCAATGATCAAATGATACAATCAGTCAAGACATTGACATCACAGTCTCAGATTTTACATTCCTCATTTAAACTGTTCCAATACATAATAAATGACTTCCAGATGTAGGGCTTTTCCACCCGTCTTTCTCTTCTCCTGGATGCTTCTCATGTGCTAGTTCATTCTCTTTAAGTATTATTTTATTTTAAGATTTTTATCCCATCATATACCTACATTTCAAGGTGGCTTATCAAAACAACAACAACACAAAACAACAACAGAAAAACAGGGCAGGAGACAAAACACATAAAGTCACCCCATTTTCATTCCTTTATTCATCTACCTGTGGAAAATGGGCTAAAGTCAGGAGGCAGGAAAATCACACCAAAAGCTTATTGCAGCCTTCCGCTAACCCAGGGCCCCTCCAGCTGTTGCCGGACTCATGTGACAGAGACTTGGTTAGATGAAGCAGATGGGCCTGTTCTTGCCACTGCTTGTCCACCAGGTTTATCTTACGCATAGCAACCCAGCTCCTGTGGGTGGGGAGGGGGGGGGGGTTGCAGTGATCTTTAGGAAGTCATTAGCTTGCACCAGGTGTCCTGTTGGGAAGATCCAGTTTTCTGAGTGCATGTTTTGGAAGCTGGGCAATAGAGGCAGTACAGGATTCCTTTTGGTGTGCCAACCTCCTTGCTGCACCAAGGCTTCCCTGCCCAAGCCACTTCAGGTTGTGACGAATGCTCTCCTGGAGACAGCTACTTGGGTTGTCCTAGGGAATTTTAACATCCATGCTGATACAACCTTACAAATGCTGCTCGGGACTTCATGGAAAGCATGGCCTCCATGGGGCTGTCCCTGAGTAAGTTTGGCCCAACTCATAGCCACAGACATGCCTTAGACCTAGTGTTCACCTCTACAGATGTTGGTGATCTGACACTAAGTAAAAGCGAAACAAAAGAAGTGCCATGGTCAGATCACTTCCTGGTGAAACTGGACTTCTCTGCGACCCTTCCCCTCTGCAGGGAGGTGGGACCGATTCGGATGGTCCACCCCGTCACTTAATGAATCCATTAAGATTGCAGAATGCAATGTGATTGAGTGTTTGGGGGGGGGGAGGCTCATTTAATTTCATTGTACACAGGTTGTACATTGACAATACAGTGGTACTTCAGGTTACATACGCTTCAGGTTACAGACTCCGCTAACCCAGAAATAGTACCTCGGGTTAAGAACTTTGCTTCAGGATGAGAAGAGAAATCATGCTCCGGTGGTGCGGTGGCAGCAGGAGGCCCCATTAGCTAAAGTGGTGCTTCAGGTTAAGAACAGTTTCAGGTTAAGAACGGACCTCCGGAACAAATTAAGTACTTAACCCAAGGTACCACTGTAAAGGTATTATTATCAAATGGTTTCCAGAGAGTGGTAGGGGATGTTTTATCCCATGTTGATGGCCTTTCTGCTGATGCCCTGCAGAAAACAGCAGCAGATTCTTTCAGGTGGGGGCCCCCTGGTCCTGAATGGGGTAACTGTGCCCCTGAAGGACTAGGTGCGCAGCCTGGGAGTCATTTTGGACTCTCAGCTGTCCATGGAGGCACATGTCAATTCTGTGTCCAGGGCAGCTGTCTACCAGCTCCATCTGGTACGCAGGCTGAGACCCTACCTGCCCGCAGACTGTCTCGCCAGAGTGGTGCATCTCCTGCTTGGACTACTGCAATACACTCTACATGGGGCTACCTTTGAAGGTGACCTGGAAACTACAACTAATCCAGAATGCGGCAGCTAGACTGGTGACTGGGAGTGGCTGCCGAGACAACATAACACCGGTCCTGAAAGGCCAACATTGGCTCCCAGTATGTTTCCGAGCACAGTTCAAAGTGTTGGTGCTGACCTTGAAAGCCCTAGACGGCCTCAGCCCAATATACCTGAAGGAGTGTCTCCACCTCCATCGTCCAGCCTGGACACTGAGGTCCAGCTCCGAGGGCCTTCCGGCTGTTCCCTCCCTGCGAGAAGTGAGGTTACAGAGAACCTGGCAAAGGGCCTTTTCAGTAGTGGTGCCCGCCCTATGGCATGCCCTCCCATCAGATGTCAAGGAAATAAACAACTAACTGACTTTTAGAAGACATCTGAAGGCAGCCCTGTATCAGGAAGTGCACTTGGAACTGAGCACTGGCACCACACACACACACCCATTCAGGCCAGTAGTGCCAGGAGGCAGGCCGCACCTGCAAATAAGCCTTGAATTTTAAAGCTGTTGTTTATTTGCGGGTGCATCTTATATTCGGGCCAATACGGTACTCCCTCCAAAAATTGACTCAAACTAGGCCTAGTCAATTGCATTATGTAAAGAAATATTTATGGCCAGTTTGGACAACCTAATTTAAGGGAGAACAGGAGGGAGAGAGAGAGACTGTGGAAACAATTTGAAACCTCCCTTAAATTATGCTGTAGATGGAAAGAAAGGAATATTTGCCTTGCTGCTGGAGTAGTGAAAAGTGATTAAGTTGCACCTAATTAAAATGCTAAATTTTGATTAGCTTGTGGCCAATTCAGGCTACCAATAACATTCCCACTGTTTAAAGAGTTCCATTAAAAATATTTGGGAATGTTTTGCATTTTTGCACTCCATCTGTGCTTAGAGGAGAAGCAATAACATCAGATGTGGGGTCTGAATCCATTTATCAAATTATTTTCTTTCAGGTTTGCCTCTACCCGCACCACTTTTTCTGCCTGGCCTCTGCTCCCGTGGTCCTGACGTTTTAATTAAACCACAGCCAACGCTATAAAACTATATCACTATGCGCTGAACTGGGCTAGGAGCTGCATTTCACCAGCACTGAAGCACTGTTTGGTGGGGGAGGGGTAGTTGGCGGAGAGGCAGAAATAAAAGTAACCTGAAAACTGGGCAATTAATGCAGCTAAGTGAAGATTCTGTGGCATTTAAATGCTACACATCAAATTTATGCATGAATCCATAGCAGTTGACCCTCCAGCATTTCAGCAAGCTGCTAAGTAATTAAAACAAGCTTGATTAAAATAAGAAATAAAATTTGCTGAGTATTCTCAGCTCAGTGCAACAAAGAAGGCAGAAGTTATGCAGCCTCTGAAGTACGCCAGCCTTCCCCAACCTGATGTCCACCAGATTATATTTCCGATCTGGAGCAGGCAAAGGACAAGATGGGAAGATGGGAAGTGAGGGGAGAGAGACAGTGAGCATTGTAGATGCAGTAGCAGGGAGCCTTGTGGCAGCGAGGAGCAAATAAAGAAAGATCGAAAAATTCCTATCCACTCCATTAACAGGGCTTTGAAAAATAAGAAAATAGCTCGAGGTCTTTCTTTGTCTTTTTTGCTGCTCCTTACTCCAAATGTAAGAACTCTAGCAGGCTGCTGATTACCTCTTGGTTGGATTACGGTATTGGACTCTGCATGGGGTGGCCGTCGAATGGGAGTAATGAGGAGCAAATAAATGGGGAGAGAAGCTCAATCAAAATGATCAAAGGGATGGAGCAACCCTCCTATGAGGAAAGGTTGCAAATTGCTGGGACTTTTTAGTTTATACAAAAGGCAAGGAAGAAGTGACATGATAAAAGTTTATAAAACTTTGCATGGTGTGAAGAAAGTGGATAGAGAAAAGTTTTCCTCCCCGTCTCATAACATTAGAACTCATGGACCTCCAATGAAGCCGAATGTTGGAAGATTCAGGACAGAGAAAAGAAAAAACAAAATAAAAAAAATTCCTTCCAGTAGCACCTTAAAGACCAACTAAGTTAGTTCTTGGTATGAGCTTTCATGTGCATGCACACTTCTTCAGGTATCTGAAGAAGTGTGCATGCACACGAAAGCTCATACCAAGAACTAACTTAGTTGGTCTTTAAGGTGCTACTGGAAGGATTTTTTTTAATTTTTTTTTGACTATGGCAGACCAACACGGCTACCTATCTGTAAGAGAAAAGAAAGTCCTTCATCATGCAGAGCATAGCTAAACTATGGAACTCCCTCCCGCAGGAGGCAGGGATGGGCAGCAAGTTGTAGTGCAAGGAGGCATCCTCTCAAGCAGTGGGGCTTTTCCTTCCCCCTGCAACCCCCCAGTGCTCACTAATGGTTCCTCATCATCCTGGAAAGAAGTGGCAAAGTGGGGGGCCACAGGGCTCTATTCCCGGCCATTGCTGTTCAACATCTTTATAAATGACTTGGATAAAGGATTGAGAGGCTGCTCATCCAATTTGCGGATGAAACCAACCTGAGAGGGGTAGCTAATGCCTCAAAAGACAGAATCGGGATTCAAAATGACCTTAACAGATTGGAGAACTGAACCCAAGCTAACAAAATGAATTTCAGTAGGGGCAAATGTAAAGTTCTGCACTTAGGCAGGAAGAACCAGATGCACAAATATAAGATGGAGGACACCTGGCTTACTAGAAGTACGTATGAAAAGGATCTAGGGGTCTCAGTGGACCACAAGCTTAGCATGGGTCAATAGTGTGATGCCGCAGCAAAAAAAAAACTAAGACTGCATCCACAGAAATTTAGTGTCCAGGTCAAAGGAAGTAATAGTCCCACTCTCTTCTGCCTTGGTCAGACCACACCTGGAATACTGTGTCCATTTCTGGGCTCCACAATTTAAGAAGGATGCTGACAAGCTGGAACATGTGCAGAGGAGGGAGACCAAGATGATCAAGGGTCTGGAAATCAAGCCTTAGGAGAAGCGGTTGAAGGAGCTGGGTATGTTTAGCCTGGAAAAGAGGAGACTGAGGGGAGATAGAATAGCTATCTTCCAATATCTCAAGGGCTGTCACATGGAAGTGGGAACAAGCTTGTTTTCTGCTGCTCCGGAGGGTAGAACTTGAACCAATGGCTTCAAGTTACAAGAAAGAAGATTCTGACTCAACAAAAGGAAAAAACTTTCTGACAGAAAGTGCTGTTTGATAGTGGAACAGTCTAATGTACTAACCTAGTAAAGACATGCTGTTCTTCCCCCAAAAAAATCAAATTACAGAATAAAACGTACTGTATATTAAGTACTTGAAAAACCAACCACTTATTTTTTTAATGCAGTGGGATATCAATCAATCTAGCTGTCTGTTTGCTGAAATTAAGGCCTCCTCCCTTGTCCCACCTCCAATACAGAGCAAAAAGGAATACATCGTTCAGCAGCTTTATTTTGGGTTGGAAACATTAAAGCCTTAAATGGAATGAAAACAGATCAAAACTGAGGTCATCCTGTGAGAAATGGAATTGCAGGGAAAGCTCCCACTTTTTGGTAACCCCTTATGTTCATGAAAAGACCACCCAAGGAACATTTCTTCTAAGAAATTGCCTAGATAAATAAATTGGGGGGGTGAGTTTTACATGCAACATTTAAAAAAAAAACCACCACTTGGATGGCCACAGCGAGGGTGACATTTCTCAGCATCAATCATCAAAACACAAATCCAAAGTAGGAATGGGACAAAATCCTTAATCAGGTCAGAATTACACCAGGGAAACCAAATTATTTCCTACAAAACATGAGAAATGGTTCTGTTTATTCTGAGCTGAATAATCCATAATATTATCAGCAGCAGCTTCACCTAATTTACGCTTTTTTGTAAAGAATTTCCCTAACACACTTTGGTATGTTATTTTCACTAACTTGTGCACATCTCACCCTCCAGTATACACAACTTTGTGCACATTACTCTGCTGGAGAACTCCTTTGCAAAATTCAGCAAAGTGTGAATTTCAAAGGAATCCCCTTCCTCTCTTCCACCTGCTTAGCTGGTTTCTTCTTCCTGCTGTGGTACCAATCAGTTCTCTCCCCCAAGGTACCAGTGCCTGCCGTATATTGCCCAACCCTACAGCAGAGCAAGCCCCCATACCGCTTCGGTTCAAGCAAGTGGGCTTCCTCAGAGACACATGCACGCAGGCAGAGAGAGCCTGAGAAGGTGCTTGCCCCTCTCAGGCTCCATGCACCTGCCTTCGCATCTGCTTTTGCCTGAGTGGGTTGGCTGCCTCTTTCCTCTTTCCTCCAGGAGTGACCAAACAGGAGGAAGAGGCAGCCTGCCTGCCCAAGTGAAGGTGGAGACAAAGACAGGCAGGTGAATGGAGCCTGAGAGGGGCAAGCACCTTCTCAGGCTCTCTCTGCCTGCCTGCCCTTTTGCCATCTGCAAGCAATTTAAGAGGGCAATACATCTCAGTTCCCTGGCCACTGCCAGCATAGCGCAGGCAGGCAGGCAGGAGTGAGGTGCATTACGCTGGCGGTGGCTGGGGAACTGAGATGTATTGCCAACTCAAAACGTCTGAAACTGGTCACATGATCTGAATGACATACTGGTTTCAGATAATTTATCAAAGTATTGCCCAGCTCTAGTGTTTGAAGTGGGAGTCAGCAGTGTTCTGCCCTGTTACGTACTATTGGTAACAAACTTACACTCTGGTCTGGAATTTTGGGGGGAACGATATTGGGAAGTACGGGATCTAGTCAGAGAAAGAGAGAGAGATTGTGCACCCTCTAAGGGGGAGTTTAGGTAATCAGATTGACAATTGGGGAACACGAAGCCTCCGAAGCGCAGAGGGAGCGCTCCCTCCGTGCTCCGGAGGCTTCGGGTTGCTTTCTCTGAAGCCTGGAGAGGGAGAGGCGTCAGTGTGCACCGACCCCTCTCGCTCTCCAGGCTTCAGGGATAGCCTCCTGAAGCCTTTGGAGCACAGCACGAGTTCCCGCTGCACTCCGCAGGCTTCGGGTTCCTTTTGCTGAAGCCAGGAGAGCAAGACTCTCCTGGCTTCAGCAGAGAGGGAGAGCTGTGCGGCGCCCCTTCAGCCAAGCGGGAGGAGAAATGGAAGGGGCTCCGTTTCTCCTGCCGCTTCGCTGAAGGGGCGCTGAGCGGGGGGGGGGGGATTTTTTTTTTCTTGTTCTCCCCCTCTAAAACAAGGTGCATCCTATGGTCGGGTGTGTTCTATAGAGCAAAAAATACAGTAATTCGTTCCAGAGGTCCGTTCTTAACCTGAAACGGTTATTAACCTGAAGTACCACTTTAGCTAATGGGGCCTCCCACTGCCGCTGCGCCGCTAGCACGCGATTTCCGTTCTTATCCTGGGGCAACGTTCTTAACCTGGAGCAACCACTTCCTGGTTAGCAGAGTTTGTAACCCGAAGCATCTGTAACCCAAGGTACCACTGTAATGGGCAATTCAAGAAACCAAGCATTGCAATTACAATAAGTAACCAATACTTAGAAGACTGAAAATAAATCTAAGACGTTTCTTAATAGCATCTTCTATGCCTGCTTATTTTAAAAAAGAAAAAGGGACTAATTAATCTCAAAATTGTTAACCAGCCCTCTGCTGTCAATTCTAACCAAGTTAGCCAGTTTATAACATACGGAACCTATGAAGGTTTCCAGATAATCGGTATTATTGTTGATGCCTCCAGTCCTACCATCTCACTGTAATTCCATCCCCACCTCAACTTGTATTTAACATTAACTCTATAGATCTCCCCCTTTGATTTTCCCCCTCATTAGGATAAGGCTTCTCATATGCCAAAAACAAAACTATAATTATTACTTTTATTTTATTTAGCAACTGCCCTATGCTAAGTCACTGACCCAGCAGACTGTTGTCCCAGGGGAGACACTTTGAATAACGAGGTCCAATGCCCTTGTCATTTCATGGGATCATTCTGATTTATGGCCCATTAAAACCTAAATGGTAGTTCATTAGCAAGTGTATTACATTAATGAATGGAAATGGTGTCCCTCAAAGCAGAGCTGCAATCTACAGGTGAGCTTTTAAGACCTTGGGATGGAAAATGGTCATGCAAAGGGTCCATTTCCTTCCCCACCAGGTGTTCTGCTTTGGATATTGCTAGCTGAAAATCACTCCTTTCATGGGGCCATTAGTTTCACATTAAAGGGTCAGGGACTTTGGGGAGACTTTTGTTTTGTCTTTTGTTTTGTTTTTGATAGAGAGTAAGGAAGATGTTTTTATTATGGAAGATAAGAGACTCATATTCAACATCGGTTAATGAGTCACAGCATCCGTAATTACGCTCAGGCTAGTTAGGTAAGGTAAAACCAGCAGTCCAAGTTTAAGGAGTCTAAGATCAAGGTGGGGGGGTCAAGGCAGGGGGGGTCAGAACTGCATGGTAGGAACAGAGCTGTCCCAATGGGTTGGCATGCCCACCCACTAAGCTTTTGGAGGGTTGGGAGAAATTCACATATTGGGATGAATGGTTTTCCATGATAAGATATGAGGTGGCAGAGGGTTGAAGTCTTTTTATTTTATTTTACTATTCTGTACATCTAAAAGCACAATATTGTTAAATGTTGATCTGACATCAAAGATGGCTTTCCCCAGTGCAATATGATGGATTTATGCATGTGTGCTTTTATAGAAGAAAATCCTTAATAATGTGCCAGGTGTGCTGTGTGATACTGCCAAGACCATGTGCAAGACCTCACTTTTAATTATGTGGAAGTTAAATCTCTGCAATGGCTACCCCCCAAATTGCTGCACCATATAAATGATGGGACACAATGGTGCTTCTAGCAAATGATGGCCCTCAGTAAAGGTGAGTTTCATTATAGACTACAGTGAGCAGGCTGCTGAGGCTGAAATTGCCTCCATGTGGGTATGCCATGAGTTATTTTCAGAGAAATAGAGCCCGAAATGTTTGAATGGATGGCACTGTTCAATCCTGTGAACAGCCAGAGCCGATTTACATTGCTCATGCTTCTTGGCAAACACAATAGCTTCGGCCTTGCTGTAATGAATTAACAGGACGTCCTGCTTCCAATAAATTCCAAATTTAGTAAGTAAATGCCTATTTGAGTTGATGATAGTTTAAAAGCTTTGCTGCCACCTAAAGTGAAGACAGTGCAACAGTAGGGAAGCCCAGCGGCATTCCTCATTGAGAATGACCCTGTGGGAATGATGCTATGTCATGACTGGTCATTTGGGGCAGCCATTCATTTTTAACAAGAATATCATATGGAGTGATGCTATGTTGTAGGTTTCCACAGGGCTAGAGCAGCCTTTCTCAAACTTGGGTCTCCAAATGTTATTGGATTACAACTCCCATTATCTCTGGCCATTGGTCCTGGTAGCTAGGGATGATGGGCATTATAGTCCAACAACATCTGGGGACCCAAGTTTGAAATAGCATGGGCTAGAGGAAACACCCACCCACTGGAGGCCATTCTCCCGGTCTCTAAGCTGAGGTAGTCAATGTGGTATCTACCAGATAGTTGTTGGATTACAGCTCCCATCATTCCTGGCCATTGGTCATGCTGGCTAGGGCTGTTGGAGCTCAGCAATTCTGGGAGTGAAACATGTTAGCTATCTGTCCTCTGTGCACACCACAGGAACATAGGGAGTTATAGTGAGTCAGACCAGCTATCCATCTAGGTCAACATCATCAACACAGACTGATGAGTCTTTTCCAGCTCCACTTGGAGATTAAACCTGGGAGCTTTTGCATGCAAAGCATGTGCTCTACCACTAAGCTACAATCACACCAAGAAAGAAAACAATACTGAAGACTTACAGAGTTGCAGGTGCCATTTCTCTGAACAGAAATCCATTCTTTTTAGCCAAATGGAGTCACAGGCCACCTGTTGCATACAGACAAAGCCCTCCATTCCACCCAAGAACTCTCTGCATGCACTGTACAACAGCAGCACAATGTTCCCACATGCCATCAAGACAGCAAACCTCCCCAGCATAAGGTGCTCAGCTATAACCCATCCTGCATAATGAAACCTCAAATTATTCTATCCATTAATGAACATAGTCAGGATAATCAGTTACTTTTCATCCTGAACAATTGTGGTGAAAGCTCACTGAATGGAAGTGTCTTCTGTCAAAGAAAAGCCTTCTTTGGTCTCACAAGTCTGATTTCAGCCTGCCTGAGAGCTCTGGCTACACCACCTATTTCTCAAGGCTGGTGTTTCAGTTTAATAGAAGTACAAACTCCTTGACCTTAACTGGTTTCCGCAAAGACAAACCAAAGTTGATTGGCGCACTGTGTTCTTCCGCCGACATCTTTCATGAAAAGACTTGTTCTTCTCCAGGGAGACATCTCAATGAATTTCAGCAGCTGCTATCAAATTCATTGGAGAAACATGCTAATCTGAGAATAATTAAGCCATGTTTGTTTTCCCACACACACTTATAAAGGCAGACAATCGTCTTAAGGCCTCCTGTAACAAGCTGAGATTTGCAATCTCCCCAGCTGGGTCTGACTCGTTCCACGAGGGTATTGTTGTTCAGGCTCTGCATTCACTGTCTGTGTGCAGCAAATCATATCTTCAAACAGGTCGGAGAGGCGAGGATTTCCGACAGCCAATGAGAGCCAATAATTCTCCTCCCCTGAAAATCATTCTTTTCAAAGCCAAGACAATTAAAAAAGGTGTGTCTTGTCCCTCAAACTTTGGAATGGATGAGAAGGCCTTTCAACATACAATGTTAACAGAAAACCAAATACCAGATTCCTTTGTCATTTCATAAATTAAAGAGTGACACTGTCTTGTTGCTTAGCAAAACAACACATACATCTTTGGTGTTCTTTGTTATTTTCTTTAAGACCATTTATATCTTTTTGGGAGATTATGCTGCAAGATTTTAATGCAATTGAAACCCACCTTCTTGCAATTGTAAGCAAACTTGCACTGCTAAAATGTAAACGTAGCTTTGTATGGATGACAGACGGGGACACAGGAATACGGGGAACTACCTTTTACTGAGTCAGACCATTGGTTGATCTAGCTCTGTGTTGTCTACACTGACAGGCAGAGACTGTCCAGGATTTCGGAGAGGGGTCCCTCCAGCTGTACCGGGAGATGTTGGCAATGGAACCTGGGATCTTGTGGATGCAAAGCAGATGCTCCACCATGCAGCCACGACCTTCAGTCGCGGCTTCATTTTGTCCCATTTTGTGCAAATTTGTTTGGACAGAATGCACAAAAAGTTCCCATTTAAATTGTACACATTCATTAAGTAAAATGTACACTTTTCAATGCATCACAGATAAACATTTTGCATCCACCCTTCATGCAACATATCTATTTTTGTGTGTACTTTTTGCACAAAAAAGCAGTGTCACAAATTGCAGAGGAGTTGTCAGGGACTGGGCAGAGGAGGAGGAATGGTAGAGACCGCCTCCCCATCCTGACCCTTCCAGGGAGGAGGAAGAGGAAGGCAGTATAGTTTTACAACAGGGGTTTGAGGAAGGTCACAGCTCAGAGGCAGATGAGGGGGAAAGTTGGGAAATGATGGGCGAGCCAGAGCAACACCCGGCTGACATGTTGTCATTAGAAAGTATTCCAGACCCTCCATATCCCAGAACCCAGCAAGCCTTAAAGGTAGGAAAGCAAAGAGCTTGAGGACAGAGGGCACATAGCAGCACCCGTAGAGGAGATGATGAGAATGAGGAAGTGGGAGAGAGGGGGGTGGAGATTCACTTCGGACAATGCCATTATCCAAGAGGCTGGGTTCTATAGCCTCTCTGTAAAGACTGAAATAAAAAAGGATGGTAAGAAACTTTTCCTTGTCTTTATACTTTCCTGGACAACCAAACGGGAGCCGCTGACAGCATCCTGACAGGAGTGCATAATCAAACTGGAAGGTGAGTTCTGAACTACAAGAAAATCTGGGACTATAGGAGCGGGTTGATCTTCTGGAAAAGTAGATCAAACACATTCCTCTGCCAGCCCTTCTCCTCTAAGTGGTGGAGGGGCCTACTCAGCCTGCACCAGGCGGAGTAGGGAACAGTGTTCATAGAGTCATTGAAGTGCAGCATTGGAAGGGACCCCAAAGATCATTTAGTCCAACCCCCTGCATATGCAGCTGCCCCATACAGGGACTGAACCTGCAACCTTGGCATGGCAGCTAACAGATTGAGGTTGAATCCCAACAAGACAGAAGTCCTGTAGTTGGGGGACAGGGGGTGGGCAGGTGTAGGGGACTCCCTGGTCCTGAATGGGGTAACTGTGCCCCTGAAAGACCAGGTGCGCAGCCTGGGAGTCATTTTGGACTCTCAGCTGTCCATGGAGGCACAGGTCAATTCTGTGTCCAGGGCAGCTGTTTATCAGCTCCAACTAGTAAGCAGGCTGAGATCCTACCTGCCCACGGACTGTCTCGCCAGAGTGGTGCATGCTCTAGTTATCTCCCGCTTGGACTACTGCAATGCGCTCTACGTAGAGTTACTTTTGAAGGTGACCCAGAAACTACAACTAATCCAGAATGCAGCAGCTAGACTGGTGACTGGGAGTGGCCACCAAGACCATGTAACACCGGTCCTGAAAAGCCTACATTGGCTCCCAGTATGTTTCTGAGCACAATTCAAAGTGTTGGTGCTGACCTTTAAAGCCCTCAATGACCTCAAAGGCCCAGTATACCTGAAGGAGCATTTCCACCCCCATCGTGGAGGGAACCAGGCAGAGGGCCTTCTTGGCATCAGCACCCGCCCTGTGGAATGCCCTCCCATCAGTTGTCAAGGAAATAAACAACTATCTCACTTTTAGAAGACATCTGAAGGCAGCCCTGTTTAGGGAAGTTTTTAATATTTGATGTTTTATACTGTTTTTAATCTGTTGGGAGATGCCCAAAGTGATAAATTATTATTATTATTATTATTATTATTATTATTATTATTATTATTATTATTATCCTCCTCCTCCTCCTCCTCCTCACTACACTCTTGTCCAAACTCATTCAATCTGAGTGAAACAAAAATCTGTTAGGCAGCTCTAACAGCATCCTCTACTCCTCAGCATCCTCTACTCCTCTGCTCTCTGTGGAAGTTCACATCCACACCCGCACACTTTCCCAAGGGGAAAAATACTTACTGTGTGGAAGGGGAAAGGCGTATCAGATTGTGCCAGCTGAGTCTAATGGGAATTGTAGTCTGAAGGGCACTAGGCTTCAAAAGCTGCTCTGATCCTTCAAGGGGGGCTGTTATCATTTCCCAAAGGGAGGGGAACACTTTGAACACTCACCCCATCACTCTGTGCAGACTTACAGCTAATTCTGACCTGATTCCATGGGTATGATTTGGGGCAAGCTCTCATGTTCACAAGTTGGATCACACCATTAGCAAGGTGTGTTGAGGTAAATCACAGAGTTCACTGCCTTCCAAGTAGCTCTGTTGCATTGTTGTTGTTTTTTCTAAAGACCTTCTTTTCTTTAAACAAAACCAAGCTGAACAGGGAAATGCTCAGAGTTCAAGAGGGCAGCAGTGGAGAGGGGAGATAGGAGAAATTTTCATTTTAAGGGACAGGTCTAGCGTTGAATTCCAATAAATTATTTTGCCAGGGCACTCCAATCACAGTGATTTGAGGGAGGAATAAACAGGGTCATTCTTCATGTGGGGTCATTATTCTACTCCACATTTTGGCTAAGAGAGCTGGGCATAAGAAGCAGAGTTATATTATTAGGAGGGTCTGCTTTTTTCCCTAGTCTTTCTCCTAAGAAACAATTAAGAAACATAGCTCACTTTCTTTTTTCCTTCATGGAGGGCACTTCCAGGATGGGGGAGTTGCAAGGGAAAAAATGTGAGTTTTCTGGTGCAATGGTTAGAACTGGGACCTGGGAAACCAGAGTTCAAATCCCTACTTAGCCATGAATGAAGCTCCCTGGGTGACCTTGGGCCAGTCACTGCCTCTCAGCTTAACCTACCTCACAGGGTTGTTGTGAAGAGTAAATGGGGGGAGAACCTTGTAAACCACATTGAGCTCCTTGGAGATAGAAAAGGTGGAATATAAATGCATTATTAATATTTTTTAAAAAGGGTCAGAACTTTGGCAGGTTCCTTGCCCAGGGGTGCCTCCCTCATGTCTCTAGTTTCCCATCTGGTTATTTCCCCTCCCTCCCCCCTCAAAAAAATCAAAAAAAGCTTGGCAAGTGAACATTATTTCAAATTTTCTACCTCTGCACTTGCATGAGAACCACTGCGTCCATGTTTTTGAAATGTGGCCAGTTTCATCCTTTCAGATGGGGCATCCATGCCTGCAGTATGCATCCAATTCTGGCAGAGGGGAAGAATACTGACTTGAAAGGTTCCCTTCACAAAACCCTGGATGGCTTTACTTGAACTTTGACAAACGCAATTAATTGCCTGCAAATTTTGTCCACTTATGTGACAAGGGGGCAGGGGGAGTTACAGCCATTTTTATATTTCCCATTGTAGTAAATAAAAACAAAACAGAGGTTTGGATTTCAAATCCAAATCTGCAGCGCCCCCAAAACATATTGAATCAGATTGACATGCAGGAGATCTGAAATAGATGGGTTGCTATAGGTAGAGATGCAAAGTGGATCTTGTGGTCCTTGTACACTCCAGCTATGTAGCCTAATCCTGAATCTTGCTTCACAGAGAGCTCTCCATGGTCCTGAGCCTCTACTGTCTGGCCTGCACTTTGACACACTTCATCTAAATGTCACCCACCCAAGTCCTATCCTGGAACAGGAGAGACGGGGGGCAAACACTATTTCAGTTGACCAAAGTTCTCTTCCTCAGTCACACCTTGGTGATTCTTATCAGTTGTATTAATACTACTGACTTTTTGCAAAAAATTATAAATGCAACTGTAGATGCACACTGGGAGAATCAAAGGATTGCGGAACTGTCGTTTTGCCAGCATAGCTTAACAGGTTGACTGATGTTTACCTTTATTTTGACATCTTTTCATCTCTCCAGAAGGAAGAGTGGGTAGGCAACCAGTAGACTCTGTCAGGAAATCCTTTATTTACATATGGTATGATAGGGAAAAATATTTCTAAAAATAAAACTTGCTTTTTTTTCTTGACCAGCAGCCCTGAAATTTGATCCACCAGCACTGTCCATAAATTCTTCATTTGAGCCTCGTTTCAAACATTTTGGTGAACAAGGCAGGGCAACTGATGAGTGCAAAGCAGCCCACAATTAGCAAACAGGCTTATGGAACATGCCACAACAATTCAAAAGCAGTCTCAGTCAACAACTATGCCTCTTGTTGAATACAAAGTGCTTTATGGTAACTGCAGTGCAGATTTCCAGGCACCTACAAGCATCATTGTTTCCAATACAGTACATCTGAATGTGCTTAATGCAGAAAATCAGTCTTTTCCTGGAGTTACATGGTAGGTTCGGATTGGTTGACATCCAACTCCAGAGTAAACTATATCCTTTTAGGAAAGCTGAAGCAGCAGCAGCAAGGTTTGCAGACAAACGCTACATTGAAAGACTGTTAATGCAGCAGCATAAGCTTTCAAAGGACTATTTTTACTTAGGAATGAGCCTTCAGTTTCTCCTCACAATGGCATGTCAATAGGAGCAGGATTTAAATGTACTGTGCTGTATTCTCTGTGCTTGTGAAATCTCACCCCTGTGGCTTTGTTTCTTAACTTCTAATTATTGAAGCCCAAACCAGGCACATGTGTTTGCCATTATTCCGGGGGGGGGGGCGTTATTAGAGGAAAGGCAAGTGAGTGTGGATCAAACACAAAGTTGTGGCTTTGGATGCAGAATCTTCCTCGGAATTACAGCTTTCATTTTAAATGGAATGTAAGTTCCTAGCCCTCAGAGCTGTGCTTCAGGTGCTTCGCAGATGCCTGGTGAGACCTCACAAGCCAGAGATGTCACTGCATAGTAATTCCAGTGACAGGCAGGACCTCCAGTAATGTCCATGGCCCATTTCTCCTCCTTATGATTAGCAAAGCCAGATTGAATTAGGCAAACCAAATGGCATGGTGCAAATTTGCTCGCTTTGCTTAATTTACATGGTTATCGGAATAAAAAGTTTTCAACAAAGAATCTGGAATCCCTGAGCACTGAATAATTAGTTTAATACCCATGAACAATTCTTTATTAAGAGGTGATGTAAGGGGTCAAAATAAGTAAAAAATAAATAAATCTCAAACCACTTGTGAAAATCCCCTCTGCTTCTATACCATATCCCCATCTGTCCTGATGGATTACTGATGTAAAGACAAATGAGCCCCAAGGCTTCATTGGCGATGAGCAGTTAGTGGTTCACTTCTTTGAATTTGGTTCTTCATAACCCAGCCCCCCCCCCCCCGGGAGGGGAGCATAGAACAAATGGTGGGGACGACGACATTTTTGTACCCAAAGCAAAATCCAGTTCATCTTTGGGTTTTTAACTGTCCCAGAGAAATGCAATGTGCAAGAAGAAGGGGCTTAAGTTTGCTTTCTTGGATCTGGTTTTTTTTTGTTTCAAAAAGCCAGGGGCTACATTTATATATTTTTATCCCAGTATGCTAATATCATCTGGGGCAAAAGAAGAGATTTCATGTTGTGTTGTGTTGTGTTGTGTTGTGTTGTGTTGTGTTGTGTTGTGTTGTGTTGTGTTGTGTTGTGTTGTGTTGTGTTGTGTTTTGTCCAAGGCTCTTTTTGCAGCAATAGATCAATCTGTGGCAATAGATCTATTTTGATTGGACTCTCTTTTTTTATCTTAACAAGTCAGTGTTGGCCAGGACAAAAAAATGGGGGAGGGGGATACTTCATGTGCCAAATTCAGCTGGCTTCCTTGGAATATCTGCTTTTGTCCTGGGCACTTCTTTATTTTTATTCACAGAGTTCTGTTGAAATTTTGCAATGAAAAGTGCACTGGGGTGTGATTTTGCCACCAGAGGTCTAAGTTTTTTATTTCAGGTCACTGCTTTCAGGACTTCTTTTTTCATCTCACACAACATGGTTAACCAAGAAACAAAATAATCTATCAGGTCACATTCATGCAGCCTAGAACATTAACTAGAGATTTGCCTGTTGTGCAGCAAGATTGGGGGGGGGGGGCAGGGAGAGATACAGAGAGAAAAAGAGAGTGTTGCATGGCCTCAAAATGTAGGATCAATTTCCAGCTGATTTAGAGACAATGTGACTTCCTTTTGGAGTACACACATCAGGAGTACAGGAATTGTCTTCCCCATCCCCAGATTAGCAACAGCCGACTGTATTTGGCAGCCTCTCCCATCTTAGGAACCCAAACTTGATCCGAGTGGCCCAATGGATTAAAGATGGCCAAGGATTAGCAGAATCTCCTGGCCTAGTTCAAATGGTGATGGCTCAGAATGAATGTACCAATGAACATTGGGAAATTTCCCAAAATGCTGTGAAACAGCTTCACTTGTTATCAAGCCAAGCCCAAATGATTTCCAGCCAGCTAGCCCCCAAATCTTCCCCCTCCCACCCAGAAGCCAGTCCTCAAAGCAATGCCAGTAGCCCTTGGGGAAATGGCCGGGACAGGGAAGGCCTGATGGCTAGTCAAAGTCTGCTTCATCCACACAAACAGGCCCTTAAGCTTGGCTTGAGGTGCTAGCCAAAAGGCACGGGGCCTGAGGCTTTCAGCCATGGGCCAGAAGCCATTGTGTAAACCATTAAACAGTGGGGAGCACTGGGTGCTCACCAAGGTGGTATTACCCCTGTATACCAGCACAATATGGAAATCTAGAAGACAAGGAATTTGGGAAATGATTGTGATTTGGTATTGCCAAGTATAACACAGACTGAACAGGACCTCAACTTGCCCCAAGAGCTGCAGCCGGACTAGACGGCTGACTGACTCTAGTCCCTTTTTGCAACAGCTCCACAGGCTACCAGTCTGTTTCTGGGCACAATTCAAAATGCTGGTTATGGCCTATAAAACCCCACATGGCTTAGGCCCAGATCACCTAAAGGCTATCCCATAAACGAAGCTGCCCAACTCTGAGATCTTCTGGGGAGGCCTTTTGCTCAGTCCTGCCACTTTCACCGGCGTGTTTGGTGGGGAGCAGGAGAGGGCCTTCTTGGTGGCTGCTCCCAGACTTTGGAAATCCCTTCCTAGAGAGGCTAGACTGGCTCCCTCCTTGTTGCCTTTCACCAGCTGGTGAAGACCGTTTTATTCTGGCAGGCTTTGGGGAACTGACTGGAAAAGGCTCTGCTGTTCTTCCTATCTGTATTTCACATTGCCTTAATTATAGTTTAATTACTTTTTAATTATATGTTTTATCCCTTAAAAAATATTTGTGTGCCTCCTTGAGTCCAGTTTTTGGGGTGGAGAAGTAGGGTATTAATAAATAAAATAAAGCAAATGATAATAAGAACCATACAGCAGGAGCACCAGGTGTTGCTGGACCCCGACTCCCACCAGCCTTTGCCCGCGTGGCCTGTCTGCCATTGGCTCCCTAGTTTGGGTAGGTGCACGTGGCTCTGGGTCACACGCAACAATGTATCTCTGAGCTAACATAAGCAAAATTAAGTGAATGCTAATTTATATGCAGTGAAAACGAATTCATTCTCTCCTGATCTTTATTTTATTTAACTTTTAAAAAATGCTGGTATTCAGCTACACGCTGTCTGTTTTCTGGGTTGGTTTGTTTTTAAAATGCAACCCTGCTTGATGTGTGCCATGAGAAATCCAGACGTTCATTTGGCCTCAGAGCAAAACTGAATAAAATTACTTTCTTGTCACAGAGCAGCCAAGCGCAACTCTTGCAGTGTCCCAGAAGGGTCTAAGCTCCAGCTTGCCTGTTTTGAGTTTGGAACTTTCTATTTCTATGAACTACTTTGGGCTTTTTTTTAAGTTCTCAGCAGCAGCCTCCTTTAAACAAAGTTCATGGGCCAAGCAATATTCTCTTGTAGATTTCCCTCCCTCTCTCCCACCCCTCCCTACTCTATACACACATACGACTACTACCACCAGAACTGTCGGACATGGGCCAATCTGGATCCCTTCCATGTGGAACACAAATTCCTCCAAGGTTTTATTTAAAAAAGCAGGGATCTCACTCATTCATTCTGTACAGAAGACTTAATTATATTGGGTTGGATCCAGGCTAAGACCACACCTGCATGGTACATTCAAAGCAGTACTGTACCACTTTAAGCCATCATGGCTTCCCCCAAAGAATCTGTAGGGAGACTCCTATACCCCTCACAGAGCTACAAACTACAGAGTGATTTAGCAGTCTACCCCTCATCGAAGCATTACCCCTTCAAGGGTGGAGGTAAAACACAACCGTTGTGGCTAGATGCCATCAATAGCGCTGTCGTCCAAGAATTTGTCTTTTAAAGCCCATCCACATTGGTGGCCATCACTGCCTCCCCTGGGAGTGTGTTCCATAGTTCAACTGTCTGTTGTATGAAGAAGAACTTTCATTTATCTGTCTTGAGCCGTCCTACACTGAGCTTCATTGGATGCCCAGTAGTTCTAGTGCAACGGGAGAGGGGGGACAGTGTAAAACACATAATCTGCCAAAACACACACACCCTGCTCTGGGGAATTTTGTGTGCAGAAGGTCCCATGTTTAACCCCCAGCATCTCCAGGTAGGACTGAGAAAGGACACTCAAAGCCTGGAGAGCAGCTACAACAGTACTGTTTTGGGGGGGACAGAGGGCGGGCAGGTGTGGAAGACTCCCTGGTCCTGAATGTGGCAACTGTGCCCCTGAAAGACCAGGTGCACAGCCTGGGAGTAATTTTGGACTCACAGCTGTCCACGGAGGTGCAGCTGTCCATGGAGGTGCCCTGTGTCCAGGGCAGCTGTCTACCAGCTCCATCTGGTATGCAGGCTGAGACCCTACCTGCCTGTGCACTGTCTTGCCAGAGTGGCGAATGTTCTGGTTATCTCCCGCTTGGACTACTGCAATGCGCTCTACGTGGGGCTACCTTTGAAGGTGACCTGGAAACTACAACTAATCCAGAATGCAGCAGCTAGACTAGTGACTGGGGTCAGCTGCCGAGACCGTATAACACTGGTCCTGAAAGACTTACATTGGCTCCCAGTATGTTTCCGAGCACAATTTAAAGGGTTGGTGCTTACTTTTAAAGTTCTAAATGGCCTTAGCCCTGTTTACCTGAAGGAGCGTCTCCACCCCCATGAGGTCCAGCTCCGAGGGCCTTCTGGTGGTTCCCTCACTGCGAGAAGTGAGGTTACAGGGAACCAGGCAGAGGGCCTTCTCAATAGTGGCACCCTTCCTGCTGCATGCCCTCCCATCAGATGTAAAGGAGACAAGTAACTATACAACCTTTAGAAGACACCTGAAGGAAAGTTTTTAATGGGTCAGCTCTGAATAGAACTAACACTGGATAAAACGCCTCCAGTGCCAATGGCTGGGAATCACAAGTGGAGGGAGGGCCGTTGTGCTTGACTCCTGCTTTTAAGCTTCCCGTGGCCATCTGGTTGGCCACTGTAAGAACAGGAAGCTGGAATAGATGAGACTGTGGCCTGATCCAGAAGGCTCTTCTTATGTTCTTAACGGTACCTCTAATTTTAATCAGGAAGGTTGATTCTGTATCCTGTGTATCAACGTTCTAGGGCAGATGAGTGCAGAGATGATGATGATGATGATGATGATGATGATGATGATGATGATTGTTTCTGCATACCTAAATTAAGGGCAGGAAAATGTTCAAGAAGAATACAGCAGGATGTGCTTTGGCTAACATGGTCAGCCAGATGCTACATGGCTTGTTTTTTTAAAAATGCCTCATGGTTTGCTATAAAACAGAGACCGCCATTTTATGAGGTATAAATTTTAATTCTCCCAAAATTATGCTGAGAGTTTGGATAGATGTGAGAAAATTGGCTTAGCAACATGAAAAAAAGAATGCACTAACCATGTTAGGTTATTAATATTCGTCTCTAAGATGTATTTACAGCTAATTAGAAGACCCTTGTGGTTATGGTTCGATGAGCCATGTCATGTGGAAAACATTCATTTGTTTTTCATTTAAACGATATAGTCCTAAAAATGTGGCTATTGAATTAGACTAAGTGGCAAATTTTATCATACAGAAACAGATGACCTGCCCAGTCACTACTGTAATAATAATAATAATAATAATAATTTATTATTTATACCCCGCCCATCTGGCTAAGTATCTGAAGAAGTGTGCATGCACACGAAAGCTCATACCAAGAACTAACTTAGTTGGTCTTTAAGGTGCTACTGGGAGGAATTTTTTTTATTTTGTTTTGACTATGGCAGACCAACACGGCTACCTATCTGTAGCTAAGTATTGTTATCAATTGATTGCCCCATCAGTCTGCATGATATTTTTAGAGGTTAGAAGAAGGCAGGTCCCTGTGGTGAGGATCTTGAACTAATTACACCTCCAAAAGCAGAGGGAATATGCCTGAAACCCTGGAGAGCTGGCTGGTAGTCATTGCCAACAGTACTGAGGTAGGTGGACCAAGGATCTGACTGTGTAAGACAGTTTCCTATGAGATTGCTCTATCCAAGCACTGAATCTAGACAGCCAAACCTATTATTGCCATTTTTATTTTCCTTAATTCTGAGGAATTCCCCCATTGTTCTGTTCAGAGAGTCTCCTGGCAGCCATAAGAGATGAAATCATAGAATCATAGAATCATAGAGTTGGAAGAGACCACAAGGGCCATCGAGTCCAACCCCCTGCCAAGCAGGAAACACCATCAGAGCACTCCTGACATATGGTTGTCAAGCCTCTGCTTAAAGACCTACAAAGAAGGAGACTCCACCACACTCCTTGGCAGCAAATTCCACTGTCGAACAGCTCTTACTGTCAGGAAGTTCTTCCTAATGTTTAGATGGAATCTTCTTTCTTGTAGTTTGGAACCATTGCTCCATGTCCGCTTCTCTGGAGCAGCAGAAAACAACCTTTCTCCCTCCTCTATGTGACATCCTTTTATATATTTGAACATGGCTATCATATCACCCCTTAACCTCCTCTTCTCCAGGCTAAACATGCCCAGCTCCCTTAGCCCTTCCTCATAAGGCATTGTTTCCAGGCCTTTGACCATTTTGGTTGCCCTCCTCTGGACACGGTCCAGTTTGTCAGTGTCCTTCTTGAACTGTGGTGCCCAGAACTGGACACAGTACTCCAGGTGAGGTCTGACCAGAGCAGAATACAGTGGCACTATTACTTCCCTTGATCTAGATGCTATACTCCTATTGATGCAGCCCAGAATTGCATTGGCTTTTTTAGCTGTCGCGTCACACTGTTGGCTCATGTCAAGTTTGTGGTCAACCAAGACAACCAAATCAATCTCAACTCAATGAAATATCAACCATGACATTTCTGGCCAATGCAATTCTGGGCTGCATCATGGAGCAATGGTCAGGAGTGCTCTGATGGTGTTTCCTGCTTGGCAGGGGGTTGGACTCGATGGCCCTTGTGGTCTCTTCCAACTCTATGATTCTATGATTCTAGGCTCTCAGCAAAGACAAATGACACATCCCAGGTTATCATTGGTCAAAACAGGAAATCTGATTACAGCAAGCCTGGTGGCAGGTTTGTGCAAATTGAACACATTTGGTGGAAGCAACGCTTACGAGACAAAATGCAACTGGCTGTTTGGTTTTAATGATTCTTAACCAGCACTACACAGGACAACGAGACAGCACATCATTCTCAAGTATGAGTGGTGGCCGAACATGACATCAAAGTTGAAGTTTTGCATATCTTTCTTCATAACAGCATAACACAGAAAATATAATTATGTGAACCACATAAGAATATGTTGATTGTCTCGGAAAAGAAAGCAGTGTGGGTGAGATCAAAACCCCACTAGCTGCTAAATTAAATCTAGTAGTAATGGACACTCTACAACCCCCCAAAAATATCCCAGTTCATATCTTTGTGGCTTTATTTCTGGCCATGCCTCATTTCCCCTTGAGAACGCCTTCTCTTCTATTGCAGTAAGATGAAGAAGGGTGATGAAAACCCATGATCTTTCACAATCCCACCATCCTCCTTGACAACTGCTCATGAGGCTCATGAGAGTTGGAATCCAGCAACATCCAGGGGTTCATAGGTTCCCCAACACTGCAGAACTATGGGATTGTATCAAAGGTTTCATGGAAAAGGTAGACTTTGATTCAGGAAGATGGTGTCACACAGGCATACTGGAAGGCAGTTTTGAACATAGGGGGGCAGCAAGGGAGAAGGGGCTAAGTCATCTGAGAGGTGCAGGGGTGGTGGAGATCAAGAGTCAAATGCCATGGGCAAGTCTGCATTAGAATCCAAGCAACAACGAAAGCCTGGCTGTTTATCATGTTCTGTTAAGGACTCTCCTTAATCCCCAGGCTCCAAAAGGCAAGGAAATTAAAGCTTCCATGCCCTTAGTAGGCATGTTACTTAGGCAATGCTGATTTAGTATTTTATCCTGTGGTTAGTTCAAGCTTCACATCAGCCAGAGACAAGTAAACCAACACCTTACAAAAGGCAGGTTATGTGTATTATTGACAGGATCGTGTACAGTTTGGCTTATTTGCACTTTTAAAACCATCCCATCTTTTCTCCTTATAGATGAGCGAAGACTCATTGGCCTGCATTCTCCCTGCCCAGACCCCCATGTCAAAGCTGATGCCAAAACCTTGTTTGTCTAGACTCTGCTATGTATAGCTGCACATGTTTTACATACATGCTGTGAATGGAACTTAGATATCTTATTTTATGCTACACATGTTCTCTATTTCTCGTTTGGCACCAGAACCAAAATACTGTATGCATTGCCTAGAAGCCAAACTTCACATAAGGTATCTATTCAAAAAATGGACAAACTGAGGAAATGGGTCTCACAGCAACATGACAAAAATTAAATGTTCCACAAGACCTCTTTTCCCACCCTCAGTCCAGGATGGTTTTATTTTGCACTTAGCAGATCTGTATAGACAGCCAGAAGAGGAATTCAGCTTTCTCTCCCTGCCGCCACACCTAAAAAAAAAAAAGATGGGGAGGGGAAAACCTCTTAAGGCTACATCAAGTGTCTCTATTGGAGTTAAATCCATTCCCTGCTGTCGAGCTGGAGTGGAGAAGCTGTGGTAACTATTTAAGGAACAAATGGCAGTTCCAGCTTGGCTACCTTCTCCATGAAGAGATTTACTAAAGGTCTCATGCAGATGGAGCTGAAGACTGTGATAATGCGAACAGGACATATGGCAGCCTGCATGAAACCACCGGGCTCCTAGTGCATGCTCCGCAGCCCTAATGAGGATGGAAATCCTTGGAATCCCACTGGGTGGTGGAAACCATTTCCCAGCTCCATCCTTGAATTCCCTATAAAAGTGAAGGCATGAAGCATATGCCCCTACTTTGCTTTCAGTAGGACAATGCCCTCTCATCTCACCATGAAGCCTTCTCATGAAGCCAGTGCTGAGTGAGGGCAATGCTCCCTGACCTCACTCTGGAGACCTTGGGGGGGGGGGCGTCACTTGTCTGCAATTGGGACTCTTGGAATTGCTACCACTGCCAGAGGTATGTCATACACACACACACCAAAATACCACCACACCCAAACTTCTCAGTGTGAGAAGAAAGTAGTGGAGTTCATGAAGGTATTTCATTGTCTGACCCTGCTTCAACATTTAGGGCCTGAAGGAAGCAGTGTCGACACAGAAGACTCACACATTCCCCTTATCTCTCAGTCAGGGCAGAATGTTTTTTTCCAAGATGATATTAGCAGCCACTTGCTAGGGCCTTGTGAAGATTCGCAAATATATCACAGCAGGATTCTTTTCAAACACTCATTTTTTCCTGCGAAATGGGGATGTCTCTTCAAAAATGGTTGACTACAATTTTGGGTTCTTTTAAATGAATAAAATGATTTAAATCAGTTAACCTAATTGGTTATTTGACCAAGGCTGCACTCCAATGAGCACTTACTCAAGAGTAAGTCCCATTGAACACAATGGGGCTTAGGAAGTTATCTTAAACTAGATCAGAGTTTTTGCCCAGCCAACTCAATATTGTCTACTCTGACTGGCAGCCACTCTACAAGGTCTCAAGGTCTTCCACCTCAACCTGGTATTTTCAACGGGATATGCTAAAGTTTGAACTTGGACCCTTCAGAATAGTCTACTACATGCTCTAGAATTTTTTATATTTTATATACATATATAATTCTATCAATATTTGTTTAATTATTGCTTTCTTGATGTTTTAGCAGTTCTTATTTTTATCTGTAAGCTGCATTACAGGGTATAAATTTTTTATTATTATTACTACTACTACTACTATTATTATTATTATTATTAAGCTATGGCAGCTCCCCTCAACTTATATGTAATTGGATTAGGCTGCAAAAATGAATCAGCTGGCCTTCCTAGGTCTTCTCCAGTTGCCCACAAATGTGAAGGTGCTCAGTATTGCACTCTGCATCAACTTTCACATGTTGAAAGCAGGTATAATATGCACAGCTCCCCCCCCCCAAAAAAAAACCACAGTGCCCTCCAACTCCCCGAAATCAACCTGTATTCTTCTCCAAGAAGAATACCAAAGCCAATTCTTCCAGGCTTCTGGATCCCATGCAGGATTGTTTCAAACTGACGTGTTCATCGTTCCAGTTCACAGTAGTGCTGCTTAGCTTGTGTCTGGCCTCTTGCAAGATAATTCTCAAACAACCAAAAGGGAAAAATAATAGGATGTGTATTTGTTACACTGTTCATGCCCTCAGTTGATGCTTTAAGATTCCAGTGCAATTTTGGTTTCAAAGAATGCTGTACATTCCTTTGAAATGTGGAAGATGTTATCCAAACATACTTTATCAGAGAAATTTTAACTCTGTCATCACGATTTCCCACAAACAGCTTTCAACAAAGTGTACAAAAGTGAATAGTCAATCTGTTTTCCTAAAATGACTCCGCACTAAAACACAAACATAGGTGATCATAATAATCACCACAAGAAAGGGTATAAATCCCAGAATAATTGTGCAAGCCCCAAAATAGTGTTCCAGTTTACAAATTCAAGATTTAAAGGAGGACATTTATTCCCAGATAATATAGAGCAAACACACACACACACACACACACACACACACACCCCAATGGATATTCAAGAATTCTCTTGCCCACTGATCCAAGCAGAAATTCTGCTGGGGGAAACAGTCTTACTGGTCTCTGGGTGAAGTTAACAGGAGACCAGAATGGCTGAGTAGCTACTGGAATTTAAGAGATGTTAACAATGGACATAGGAACAATGTTGCAGGTGAAACAGGAGGACCATATTTATTCAGAACATAGAGACAGTACTCCTCACCTGAAGTACTGTGTCCAATTCTGGGCACCACAGTTCAAGAAGGACACTGACAAACTGGACCGTGTCCAGAGGAGGGCAACCAAAATGGTCAAAGGCCTGGAAACAATGCCTTATGAGGAAGGGCTAAGGGAGCTGGGCATGTTTAGCCTGGAGAAGAGGAGGTTAAGGGGTGATATGATAGCCATGTTCAAATATATAAAAGGATGTCACATAGAGGAGGGAGAAAGGTTGTTTTCTGCTGCTCCAGAGAAGCGGACACGGAGCAATGGTTCCAAACTACAAGAAAGAAGATTCCACCTAAACATTAGGAAGAACTTCCTGACAGTAAGAGCTGTTTGACAGTGGAATTTGCTGCCAAGGAGTGTGGTGGAGTCTCCTTCTTTGGAGGTCTTTAAGCAGAGGCTTGACAACCATATGTCAGGAGTGCTCTGATGGTGTTTCCTGCTTGGCAGGGGGTTGGACTCGATGGCCCTTGTGGTCTCTTCCAACCCTATGATTCTATGATTCTATGACACCACCAAACACAATGCCCTTTTGCTGAGTTCTTCTGTCTTGGGCACTGAAGGCTCATGAGATAGATTACGAGATGGAAGTGGAGGCTAACAGCTGAACTGGGAAGACAAACCAGGAGAGAGCAGATTGCAGAACAAAGCAAGATGGCAGGAAAAAGATTGGCCAAACACAGTATGCAGGACCTTCGACAGCTCCAAGGTAGCTTCCTCCAGCTGCCAGGGCTGAACTGAGTGTTTATGCCAACCCTGATGTCTTTTTTTAAAAAGCCCCACCTCCTTGATGAGGTGCAACATCGTAAAGAGCTCATGAACTACCTTGAAGACTCAATTTCTTTCAAATCCTCCAATATCTTGGCCAGGCTTTATATTCCAGGATAAGGAAAGTTGAAGGAGTGACTTCCTACGTTGCTTTGGATACTTGCGTCAGTCAACTGGGCCTAGGTTTGCATCTAGCAGTGCCATTCTGTTCATCATTTGCTGTTCTGGAGATTTGGCATGTGAGTGCTATATTGGTCGTCTAAAGCTGTACTTTCTAGGTTGGTTCCAGAGTTGTAATACACTTGTATATATTACAATTGATAAAACACTTCTCTACCCCAAAAAAGAGATCTAAAAGATATTAAAGATATACATTCACATAAAAATCAAAGACCCACAGTTGGTCAGCACCTTTATTAGGATCAAACAAATGTTCTCAGAATAGTGAACAAACAAAAGTCAAAGTAATATCAAGAAAAACCTGAACCTAAGCAACAAAGCCATCAGAAAGATCAAAACAACACAGTTTAAGGGGAAACAACCAGTGCTGAATGCCTATCAAAATACGACAGTCTTCACCAGATATCCAATTATTAAAAAGGAAATAAGTAGGTGAACTTTTGAGGGAAGGTCTGGGGGCTGCAACTGAAAGGGGCCTGAAGGTGATAGAGAGCAAAACAGGGTCTCTCCCCCCCCCCCCCCGCAATCCTCAGAGACCCTCAGATTCCCTCCTAATACTTCAACGGTGTCTCTGGAAATTGTTTCCATACAAACTACGGTATGTATGCATATTTGCTCAAAGTTGCACCAAAGTTTGGAGTCCTCAAGAGATTCACTCCTTAGTAGACCTTGAATGCAAAGGCATGGTAGTGAAAGAGTAGACACAACTGCACATACTTTAGCAGAAAAGGATTTCCAAGAACATACTGCGAAATTACAGATTCCATGAAAATGTAAAATGTGTGATGCTGCAACAGGAATTGTAACAGGCACCTTCTGCTGTAGCTTTTAAATGCCTGCTGAAAACTTTTCTGTTCTGTCTTGATTATTCTGCAGGGGACTGAAAATACATCTTTCCACAATGGAAACCTTTAAATAAGCTTTTTACTGTATGGTTTTTGTATTTTTGTTGTAAACCACTTTGATATCTTTTAATTAAATAGTGGTCTATAAATATTCCATAGAACAAAAGTTTTTAGGGTGAAGGTCTGCATTGCAGGGGGTGCAAAAGATGACTCTTGGAGTCCCTTCAAACTTCTATGACTGAAGGCAGTCAAGGGAAAAGAGGAAATAATGGTACCCACATGCTGCAAAATAGATTTCCCCCCATAATGCAACAATTATTTCTTTACAACCCATGCCTTAACATGAGTAACCAAGAGAGAGTTGCCAAATTTGGATTTCATTCTCCAAATAACCATTGTCTGTAAAATTATTCATTTGTAATCCTAACCGATAAAAGAGTTTTGTTTCCTTCTAATAAATTGCCAAAGCTATTTTGGAATTGCTACAGAAGCTTCATGAAATGCACAATCTTGCTTGCTTTCCCTTTTCTCAGTATGTGTAGAATCCCAAAATATAACTACCTACACATGTTCTGAACCCAGTCTGCCATTGGATGAATAAGAAAACATATTAAATAACGGGAAAGTATACATCACTGATGCACAAGGCTTGAAAGAAAATTCTTCCCAGATCATGGCATCCAGGGATTCCAAAGCTTTGGCCATAAGATCTACCTTACCCTCGGGGCTTCTAACACACAATGTTTCAACACACTGAAGTACATAGTTATGTTTTCAATTGTATGAAAATGCTACAAGGAAAGTGTGTGTGTGTGTGTGTGTGTGTGTGTGTTACACAAACACACACAAATATTCATGGTTTTCTAGCTTTACGTGAATTTTCTATTTGAAATCAAACTGTGTTTAGGTCAGCCTTCCCCAACCAGTTATTTTGGAAAACAACTCCCATTATCCCTGGGCATTGGGCATGCTAGCTGAGGTTGATGGAAGTTGTTGACCAGACTGGGGAAGGTTGGTACAGATCTGTGGAAGGGCTCATTCTTGAGTTGGCATTGTCAGCATCAGCAGGGCCCTCAGTGAACCTACAGCACCTCGTATCCCCTCCCACTGGAGGAAAGACCCTACAGCCTAGACTGTATCATCAGCATCCACGAAGCGGAAGACTCTGCAGTCGAGTGGTGGTGCTCCTGCAAGATGCCGCCTGGACCTTCTGTCTGGACCACCTGCAGCTCTTTCTAGAGAGAAGGATGCGCCAGTAATATGGGACCATGACTGCCACGGTTATTTATCTATTCTCTTTAATATCTATTCTCTTTTGTACCTATCACTTCATTGCAAGAGAACCTCTACTACGTTTGCAAAAATAGAAAACCTTAAAATTATCAATTTAAAAAACAGTTTGAAACAGGCATTTCAAAACATTCAAAATATGATTAAAATTAACTGTAGCTAAAAGAGACAGAATACAAGTAACAGCGCGCTCAGTGTTGGGTCAGAGTTTGAGCTCTGAGCTGCTCAAGGCAGACTCGGCACCTGGAGAGGTGAAGCAGGAGCAACAGGAGGCATAAGTTGCCCCTACTCAGGTGGATTTCCCAGGAGCAGAGGCTCAGTGGCGCAAAAAGGTGTTTCCCCACACTAGAACTGGACTTTAAGACACTTTAAAAAGAAGAAATTTAGGGGGAAACCTCAGCGCAAAGGAGACCGACCTCCGGTGCCTTCGCCTCCAGACCCCATGAGCTAGCGCTGGACTCTCCAGTAAGATATTGACACAAATTCAAAGAGCGTTCCCCCCCCCCCAATATATACAGTGAGAAAGGGGTTATTTAAGCCCCAACAATACATCAGAAACAAAAAAGGGGGGAACTAACAAACAGATAAAATTAAGAAGTTGCGAGCGGAATGCTAAAAGGGGGTCATCCCTCACAACAGAAATTAACGCTGCAGAATCGGCAGTGCAGTAGAGATCTTGAGGGGCGTCTCTGCGCTCCCAAAATAACACAGTCAACCCAGGAAGTGTCACTGGAGTTTGGAGCGGGGGAACAGTTTAGACCAGCTAAACAGACGACAGAAATAAGGAGAGCTCTTTACCAGAGACTTGCGGAGATCTGGAGAGATGAAGAGAAGGCTGAAGATTGAGTGAGGTGGGCGGCGGCCATTACTGAAAGACTACACTGGAAAAGACTTCAAAGAGCCGCTTTAAGACCAGAGCAAGATAGAGTGAGGAACAGCAGGAAGAGCAACACAGCAGCCACTAGTGGAAGAAGAAGACATAACAGCCAAGAGACATAATACTCAAGAATAGTAGGAAAAGCTACACAGCGGCCACTAGTGGAAGGAAAAGATATAACAGCCAAGAGGAAAAGTATACAGCCATACCCGCAACACCAATACTTGCTTAGAGGAACTGTAAAGCATAAACATCAGATATAAATAAAGGGGGAAATTAAAATTTCAAATATATCCAGCATAAAGATAAAATTAATTACCCATGAAAATTAGATCCAATTAAACTTCCCACAGGGGAACTCCCAATAGTTTTAATCTTTGGAGACCATATAGAATCTGAGTTGGAGAAGCGGAATCGAAAGACAATTGAAGTCAATCTCAAAATAACCAGCCATCCAAAAATATCCAAATACCCAAATGGGTTCAAAGAGAACGCAATCAACAATTGGCCAAACTTTAATTGCCAGCCAAGCAAGGAGAACTTCGGTGGCAGAAGGTGAAGCAAGTATGGATGTCAACGACTTGATTATTGCCATGCAGAAAGACTTAGGGGGCAGAATAATCTCAGTAGATGGAAACATAAAATCACTGGAAGAGAAAGTAGTAAACTAAGGGCAATAAAATTGAAAAAAAATCAGCTCTTATAATGGACCTCACACCTCAAATGAACCAATTGACAATGAAGAATAAAGAAATTGATAAGACAGTGAAAGAAGTGAAGGCAAAGACATAGAAGCAAGAGGAAATAACCAAAAAGATGGGGGCTGAGCAAAAAGAACTGGAAAAAAATTCCAAGACAAAAACAAGGGGGAAATAGAGGACCTAAAAAAGATGCAGGAAGAGATTTGGGATGAATTGGCGGTCCTTGAGTTGAAACAAAAAGAAATGATTCTCCGCCTGAGAGGAATACCAGAGAGCCAGAATGAATACATTTTGACAAAATCATTAAAAGTCCTGGCGGACTGGTTGAGGGTCCAGGAGGGGGACTTATCACTAGATATTGATAAAATTTTCAGGATAAAACTGCATAAATCTAAAACCAAAAAAGGACCAGGAGACTGCCTGGTCTTCTTGAACTCAAGACTTCTTGACTATGCTACCATTCAGTGGCTTTGTAACTGGATGACTGACCGAAGCCAAAGGGTGCTCATCAATGGTTCCTCTTCATCCTGGAGAAGAGTGACTAGTGGGGTGCCACAGGGTTCTGTCTTGGGCCCGGTCTTATTCAACATCTTTATCAACGACTTGGATGATGGACTCATAGAATCATAGCATCATAGAATCATAGAGTTGGAAGAGTCCACAAGGGCCATCGAGTCCAACCCCCTGCCAAGCAGGAAACACCATCAGAGCACTCCTGACATATGGTTGTCAAGCCTCTGGTTAAAGACCTCCAAAGAAGGAGACTCCACCACACTCCTTGGCAGCAAATTCCACTGTCAAACAGCTCTTACTGTCAGGAAGTTCTTCCCAATGTTTAGGTGGAATCTTCTTTCTTGTAGTTTGGAACCATTGCTCCGTGTCTGCTTCTCTGGAGCAGCAGAAAACAACCTTTCTCCCTCCTCTATGTGACATCCTTTTATATATTTGAACATGGCTATCATATCACCCCTTAACCTCCTCTTCTCCAGGCTAAACATGCCCAGCTCCCTTAGCCCTTCCTCATAAGGCATCGTTTCCAGGCCTTTGACCATTTTGGTTGCCCTCCTCTGGACACGTTCCAGTTTCTCAGTGTCCTTCTTGAACTGTGGTGCCCAGAACTGGACACAGTACTCCAGGTGAGGTCTGACCAGAGCAGAATACAGTGGCACTATTACTTCCCTTGATCTAGATGCTATACTCCTATTGATGCAGCCCAGAATTGCATTGGCTTTTTTAGCTGCCGCGTCACACTGTTGGCTCATGTCAAGTTTGTGGTCAACCAAGACTCCTAGATCCTCTCAAGCCAGGTGACACCCATCTTGTATTTGTGCCTCTCATTTTTGTTGCCCAAGTGCAATACTTTACATTTGCCCCCTATTAAAATTCATCTTGTTTGTTTTGGCCCAGTTCTCTAATCTGTCAAGGTCGTTTTGAAGTGTGATCCTGTCCTCTGGGGTGTTAGCCACCCCTCCCAGTTTGGTGTCATCTGCAAATTTGATCAGGATGCCCTTGAGTCCATCATCCAAGTCGTTGATAAAGATGTTGAATAAGACCGGGCCCAAGACAGAACCCTGTGGCACCCCACTAGTCACTGTGTTTCCTCTGCTGAATCATTTGCTCCAAATTCTTCAGGTCGGGCATTGTTTTCTTTATCGGAGAAGACTGAGGCAAAGAAGGCATCGAGGAGTTCAGCCCTTTCTGTGTCCCCTGTTTGCATTTCACCATCTTCTCCTCTGAGTAACCCCACTGTTTCTTTGTTCTTCCTTTTGCTACGAACATACCCATAAAAGCCTTTTTTGTTGCTTTTAACCTCTCTAGCAAGCCTGAGTTCATTCTGTGCTTTAGCTTTTCTGACTTTGTGTCTACACGTGCTGGCTATTTGTTTGAATTCCTCTTTGGTGGTTTCCCCCCTTTTCCATTTTTTGTACACATCTTTTTTTAATCTTAACTCAGTTAAAAGTTCTTTAGATAGCCACCCTGGCTTCTTTAGGCACCTTCCAAGTTTCCGTCTCATTGGTATTGCCTGAAGTGGTGCTTTTACTATCTCCCTCTTAACAAACTCCCAGTCATCATGAACTCCCTTTCCTTTTAGTATTACTGTCCATGGGATCTCACCCAGCACTTCCCTAAGTTTTATGAAGTCGGCTTTCTTAAAGTCAAGTAATTGAGTCCTAGTATGCTTGGCTGCTCCTTTCCGCTGTATAGTAAACTTCAGAAGAGCATGATCACTCACGCCTAATGATCCTTCCACTTCTACCCCACTAACCAGGTCATCAACATTGGTTAGGACCAGATCTAAAATGGCTGTTCCTCTTGTTGCTTCTCCCACTTTCTGGACAATGAAGTTGTCTGCAAGGCCAGTGAGGAATCTGTTTGACCTTATGCTCTTGGCTGAGTTTGACATCCAACAAATATCCGGGTAATTGAAGTCCCCCATTAGTACTATCTCCCTTCCTTTTGCATGCTTGGCCATCTGTTCCAGGAAGGCATCATCTATGTCCTCCGTTTGGCTTGGGGATCTATAGTAAACTCCCACAATGAGGTCCCTGTTATTCTTCTCTCCCTTAATTTTGACCCAAATGCTCTCACTTTGGCTTTGAGGTTCTAAATCTTGGATCTCTTCACAGGTATACACATCCCTGACATATAACGCCACTCCTCCTCCTTTCTTGTCTTATACCCCGCCCTCCCCAGCCAAGGCCGGGCTCAGAGCGGCTTACAAGCAATAATAAAAACAAGATGAATAATTACAACTTAAAAACAAAAATAAATTACAACATTAAAATAATGGAGGAGAAGGAAAAAGAGAAGGAAAGGAGAAGGAGAAGGAAAAGAAAAAAAAGAGAGCGAGGGAGGGAATCAAATTGGCTCCAAGCCAAAGGCCAGGTGGAACAACTCTGTCTTACAGGCCCTGCGGAAAGAAATCAGATCCTGCAGGGCCCTGGTCTCATGAGGCAGAGCGTTCCACCAGGCCGGAGCCAGAGTTGAAAAGGCCCTGGCTCTGGTTGAAGCCAAACTAACTTCCTTAGGGCCAGAGACCACTAGGGTGTTGTTATTTATGGACCTTGAGGCTCTCCGTGGGGCATACCAGGAGAGGCGGTCCCGTAGGTACGAGGGTCCTAGGCCGTGAAGGGCTTTAAAGGTCAAAAGCAGCATCTTAAATCTGACCCTGTACTCCACCGGGAGCCAGTGCAGCTTGAAAAGCACTGGGTGAATATGCTCCCATGGCAGGGACCCCGTGAGGAGCCTCGCTGCAGCATTCTGCACCCGCTGGAGTTTCTGGGACAGCTTCAAGGGCAGCCCCGCGTAGAGCGAATTGCAGTAGTCAAGCCTGGAGGTGACCGTCACATGGATCACTGTGGCCAGGTCGGGGTGGGAAAGGTAAGTGACCAACTGTTTGATGCGGCGAAGGTGGAAAAATGTCGCCTTAGCTGTTGCTGTAACCTGCACCTCCATGGAAAGGGAGGCATCAAGGATTACACCCAAACTCTTAACGGAAGGCAATGGCACTAATTGGGCCCCCGCAAGAGAAGGCAGTTGGTCCCTCATCCCCATACCATCCCGACCGAGCCATAAGACCTCTGTCTTCGAAGGATTTAGTTTCAATCGGCTCCCACGAAACCATCCAGCCACAGCTTCCAAGCATCTGGTCAGTGTGTTCGGGGTCGAGTCGGTGTGGCCATCCATCAGCAGATAGAGCTGAGTGTCATCAGCATATTGGTGAGAGCCCAGCCCAAAGCTCTGTATAATCTGGGCAAGGGGGCGCATAAAGATGTTAAAAAGCATCGGGGAGAGAATTGTGCCCTGTGGCACTCCACACACCAAGTGCTGGAATTCTGCCTCGGTCAGAGGAATGTGCCACGCTCCAGGCACCAGCTGAATTCCTTGTTGACCTCCCTCCTGCGACTCCCGGCAGGAAAACAGGCGAGGTCTGTAATCGGCGATTTTTCCCAGATGTGAGAAAAACACACCACTGCTTCACTCTCCTCCCTGTTATCCCCAGGGAGGGGAAACAGACAGACAGAAATGTATCTACATGCATTTATTTCTGTCTTTTGCAGCCGTACAGATAAACATGTCTGCACTCTTTACAACAACAGCAGAGAGAAATATAACTCCACCCATGTACATCCTGTACAGGTCAGATGACACACACTGAGCTAACATCCGGTGCTCAGTACAGTGAATGGACTGCCCCTTTCTTGCCATGGTAACAGTCACAAGCATCAACATCCTGTCTGGCTTTCCAGCCACCTGCAGCTGACAAAGCTGCTGCTTGCTGCTGCATTGCTTCTTTTTGGTAACACCAAGGAATGGCACGACGACATTTCCCTCCCTAGTGCCACCCTCTGTCCCCGACCAGAGATAAAAGAGCACAACCAGTTACGGGCTATGCCCTGTATCCCCACATCTGCGAGGCGGTGGTCCAGAAGATCATGATCGACCATATCAAAGGCTGCTGACAAATCTAAAAGGATCAGCAGTCCTCACCCGCTTAAATCCAGTTGTCTACGGAGATCATCTGTTAAGGAAACCACAGCCGTCTCCATCCCAAAACCAGGACGGAAACCGGACTGAAATGGATCTAATGCCGATTATGAGGAACAGCTAAGGGAGCTGGGCATGTTTAGCCTGGAGAAGAGGAGGTTAAGGGGTGGTATGATAGCCATGTTTAAATATATAAAAGGATGTCACATAGAGGAGGGAGAAAGGTTGTTTTCTGCTGCTCGAGAGAAGCGGACACGGAGCAATGGTTCCAAACTACAAGAAAGAAGATTCCACCTAAACATTAGGAAGAACTTCCTGACAGTAAGAGCTGTTTGACAGTGGAATTTGCTGCCAAGGAGTGTGGTGGAGTCTCCTTCTTTGGAGGTCTTTAAGCAGAGGCTTGACAACCATATGTCAGGAGTGCTCTGATGGTGTTTCCTGCTTGGCAGGGGGTTGGACTCGATGGCCCTTGTGGTCTCTTCCAACTCTATGATTCTATGATTCTCAAATAAAAAATATTATTGAAAAATAATAGAAATAATAAAAGAGGTTCCAACTCGCCTCCTGAAGAAAAGGGGAAACTACAAACCCCTGACAACTGCTCTAAAGAAAAACAAAATTTTATTTAGATGGGAATTCCCTGAAGGGTTAACTTTTACCTATAAAGGAAGACGCAAGACCTTCAAATCGACAGAAGAAGCAGACCCTTTTCGTAAAAAAAAACTGGAAGGACTTGGGGGGGAGAAACCACAAGAAGCTGAAGAAGCAAGATTGTAACAGCACTGGAAAATAGAACTTTAATTTTCAAAAGGTGACATGGGAATATTAAGACTTTATGGCACTAAAGTGCATTTCTTGGAAAGTAAATTGGTTAAACAGTAAACTTAAAAGGAATAAAATAAATCACGTATTAAAGAGGAAAAAATGGGATATCATATGCCTACAAGAGACCCATATCTCCAAATCATAGAAGGGACTTACAGAATAGAAATCTGGGTCTAGAGTTTATTTCATCAGGAACAGAGAGAAAGAGGGGTGTTGTGATTTATGTTAAAGCAAGCCTAGACACCCAACTGCTTTTTGTAGATGAAGAAGGCAGAACTGTAGGAGTGCGGATTACTATAGAAGGGGGGGGGGGAATAATCATAGTGGGCATATATGCCCCGAACAATAATAAATCAGAGGTTTCTCAAGGAGCCGGAAAAGAAGTTATGGAACTATATTGGGGAGAATATTGTTCTTATGGGAGACTGGAATGGAGTGGTCTCGGTTGAATGGGATAGAACTTTTAGAGGGAAACTTACAAATGAGGGTAAACTACCGCTCTCCTTTTTCCAGATGGTGGACAATTTTGACCTCTATGACTCATGGAGAATTAAACACCCTAATGGGAAAGATATTACACACTTCTCAGAAGCTTAAAAATCTGGGGGGAGGTTAGATGCTATTTGGATCTCTAAAGGGCTGACCCTCTTCTTAGAAAAAGCAGAAATTCTGGGAAGGACTATATCAGATCATAATCCAGTAACAATACAAAGGGAAGGTGGAGGATGAATGGAGAGACGAACAATGGGTGGCACAAGCAAAAAACAAGTTAGCGGAATTTTTCGAGATAAATGGGAAACAAAATACAGATATAAATGTAGTTTGGGACGCAAGTAAAGCATACATGAGGGGTCCTGGAATACAACAAATGGCTAGGCTGAAGAAGAAAAAAGACAATAACATCCAAGAGCTAACTAAACAGATAAGAATTAATGAAAAAGAATTGACCAAAAATCCAAAAAGACATGAAATATTACAGAAAATAAAGATATTGCAATCCCATATCTCTAGTATATTAAATAAGGAAGTAGAAAATAAAATTAAATGGGCAAAAGAAAGGTATTTTGAGTCCGCCAATAAGCCCGGTAAGTTGTTAGCATGGATGATAAAGGAAAAGCAAACAAACAAAAACATATATAAACAAAATTCTGGACCAAGGGGAGGAAATAACCAACCCAGTATAAATAAAAATAAAATGTTTAAACTTCTATAAAGATTTGTATAAACAAGAACAATTAGATGTTAACAAAATGGAAGAGTATAAATATATTACCAAGAATTGAAAAAGAAGAAGACCCTCTCTAGAGCCCAAAGATGACATCCTCTTCAGACTCAGTGGAAGGTCTCCTTGTCAGACAGGAGAAATCTCCAGGGTGCTCCCAATTTCCAGGTTTCACTTTTGGGTTCCTGGCACTGTGCATTTGCATGCAAATAAAGAGCGCATAAATAGGGAGTTGCCTGCATTTATCCTCGTGAGCCAGGAGAACTATCCAGGATGTTCTCCATTTCCGGGTTCCAGGCACCATGCATATGTGCGGATACATGCAAATAGTGTCTGTGTAAATTGGGAGTTGCCTGTATTTGTGCACTTTCCTTAGTATGTGCATTTTTGTACACATTGCTTTGGCTGAAAAATTTGGAGATATGTTAATTTCAAAAGATGGAAGTGTTTTTGGTTCTCATATTGTTTCAGAAAGTGCACATTATGTAGATTTTCCTTTAAAGGCAACCTGAATCTAATACCTCCCTCATCCCTCGGTTAAACACAATAATCACCACTTGATGCAGCAGAAATCAAGTGTGGCCATTGTTTCTTTTAAATGTGAAGCTTCTTACTACTCAAATAACCTTCCCACCTTAGAGAAGGCAACAAAAATACTGTATGTGGGGCCACACAAAACTCCATGCATATGTACTACACAAAGTGTGTTGTTATAAAGCACCTGGTTTTTAAAAGAATGGCTTGTGTTTCATCCACTTGATCCATTATTTATTCTGCACTAGACCTAGGGCACGAAAGATACTGTTGGATTTAAAATATGGGAAGAAATCTGAAACTTTTTAGTTTAGAGAAAAGGCAAGTAAGAGGTGACAGGATGGGAGTTTATAAAATTATGCATGGCAGGGAGAAAGTGGGTAGAGAAAAGCTTTTCTTCCTCTCTTGTAGCCCTTGAACTCTGGACATCCAGTGAAGCTACATGTTGGAAGATTCAGGACAGATAAAATAAATAACTGATTCATGCAGTACAGAGTTAAACTATGGAACTCACTCCCACAGGAGGCAGGGATGGCCACCAACTGCCTCCACCATCAGCAGCAATAAATGCCTCTGCACCCCAGTTGCAGGAAACCATGGGAGTAGGAGAGTGCTCCTCTGCTCTGCTCCTGCTTGCCAGATCCCCACAGGCATCTGGTGCAAACAGGATGCTAGACTAGATGGTCCAGTGGCCTCATCCATCAGGTGGTCCTTATGTTCAGATGTGGCCAAACCAACAACTCTTAGGGTTCAGAAAATTAGGGGGTGGAATTTATGGGCCTCCTCTATGCCCCCCCAAAGCCTCAGCCTTATTCAGCACATTCAGAATCTTCAACGCTCACAAGCATCCTGCAGAAAAAGCAAGGAAATGAGCAGAAAATAAAATTCATAATTAATCATTATGCTGAAAAGGCAAAGGAAGAAAATGTCATACATTTTTCCTCCTTTTTTTTGAAAGAAACTCTTAGGAGGTACATTAAATCCTTTCATTTCCTCTGCATGCCAGTCTTGCAGTGCTCCTAATTAACTCCAAGTTGGAGGTCAACTTACAAACTGGAGCTGAATTAAGGCAAGAGAAATGGATTCATAATTCAGAAGGAATTAACCTGCACCCTGTAATTCTGCAATGCCAATGTTGTGTTACATAAAAAACTAAGAGACATACAAAACCACTTTTCAGTTAGGTGAACTGAATTTCTACAGTTGAATTTTAGTGATTAAAGAAATTAGATGACATTTCTTTTTAGTTCAGAACAGGTGGGGATCTTATCAAGAAATTGTTTCACCCTTTTGCTCACACATTTCTCCAAGATAAATCCTCCAAAACTATTTCCTTCATAGTTACCCATAAGTGTTTGGTGTGTGTGTAAAGATTAGGAAAATAACGGAGAAGTGTTGATTCCTCCCAAAGTTCTACTCTCCCATCTGTTCTCCCATTTTCTGCAGCAGGAGTAGCCAATATGGTGCCCCTCATATTAACTACAGCTCCCATCTACCCCAGGCAGCCTGGCCAATGCACAGGCATGGTGGGAGTTGTACTTTTTGTCTCATTTGGCCAACTAATTCATGTTGTACATGGAAAGGCAAACATAAATCAAATGATTTTACAAGTTAATGGTAACAGAGTTCATCCCATCACCTGCAACTGTTTGCAGCTCATACCTGTCATTGCTTGGGAATTCTAAGAAACAAATAAACAAAAATCAGTGCAATTTTGAAAGGTTCAATCCATCATTTTCATTCATTGGAACCAACATAGATGAAAACCTGCTCCTTTATTTCAAGAACAATGCAAAAGTTGGTCGTCAAAATGCAAAATGTACAGAGAAAAATAACAGATAAATAACTCATCGTTTATTAATATTATCTCTAGCAGGAAGAGCCCATTGCTACCTGGGAATTCAATGGGGGGGAGGAATAGTGTAGTTGGAGCTAATATCTGTCATGAGAAAAATTGGGTGAAGCCAAGCCAAAGTCATTCTTTGGTCCACCATCTTGATTCAGAATGGTACCTGGCACTCAAACACTGGTGAAGATTGCTGCCCCTTCCTCAAGAACCCTCATGCAGAGTTTAGTGATGATATCTCGAGAGGGGGCCAAACCCATGGCCCCTGAAAACATGGGCAAAGTCATGCCATTGTGACATTTTGGTCTGCCATCTTGATTCAAAATACTGTCTGGCATCCAAATGTCAACAAAGGCTACCACCTCCAACTTGGAAACCCTGGTGCCAAGTTTGGTCAATGGTAGGTCACGAAGAGTCGGACACAACAACAACAACAATAATAATAATTTATTATTTGTACCCCGCCCATCTGGCTGGGTTTCCCCAGCCACTCTAGGCGGCTTCCAACAAAGACCAAAAATACACTAAAATATTACGCATTAAAAACTTCCCTGAACAGGGCTGCCTTCAGATGTCTTCTGAATGTCAGGTAGTTGTTTATCTCTTTGACATCTGATGGGAGGGCATTCCACAGGGTGGGCGCCACTACCAAGAAGGCCCTCTGCCTGGTTCCCTGTAGCTTTGCTTCTCGCAATGAGGGAACCGCCAGAAGGCCCTCAGAGCTGGACCTCAGCATCCGGGCAGAACGATGGGGGTGGAGACGCTCCTTCAGGTATAATAGGCTGAGGCCATTTAGGGCTTTAAAGGTCAACACCAACACTTTGAATTGTGCTCGGAAACGTACTGGGAGCCAATGTAAACGACTAAACAACAACAACAACAAAACTTGAGAGGTGGCCAAATGCATAGAGAATAGATAGACTGACAGACAAACCACCTTCCAAAATATATAGTAGATTACGATTACTATGGTTGTTGTTGTTGTTAGTAGCAGTAACGATTGAACAGGTTTATATAAAACACCCTGGCAGGGCTCTTAGCACACTGCTGCAGCCCCAGGGGAAAGAGTGATCTGGTTGCTGTACTGTGCTTAGCAAGACAGGGCACCACTGACCAAGAGCATCACCCCACGCCCAGGGCAGGCTCTTTTCCAAAGAGTTGTACTGGGGCAGCACAGGAAATATCCTAGTAGCTTTAGCAAACAACCTGCTAGATACCTAATGAAATAAAGGCCACAAAAAAATCAGTTTCTGTAGCTGGGGAGGTTGGGAAAGAATGAAGTCCTCTTAATGACACAGTATCAAAATATCAGAGGAACCTCTGATTTAAATTTCAAACATTTCAAGCTAAAGCAGCATGCTAAAAACTCATAACGGAATATGTTTTTTAAGAGCAAAGCTTACTGTATGAATTCCCCTGTAGAAATTCCAGTGAACAGTGAAAGTTATTTATTTTAAAGCTCAGTTTTAATTGGAAACATATGTTTGGAACAAATGAACAAAATTTCAGTAAGAGTCAGGGATGTGGCTCAACTGCACGCAGGGGAAGAGTCAGGTTCAGAAATTGACCCAAGTGAGAGAGAAGCTGGCTCTGTAGATGAAAGCTGGCTGACAGAGCCGGGAAGGGGGAGTTCGACCCCCCTTCACAAAGAATTCACAGTCAGATAGCTCTCAAGAAGGGGAAGAGTTAGGAGGCAGTCAGAGGGTTGCTAGGCAACCAGCAGAGAGGCAAAGGATGAAGAGTGTATGTAGTGTGTCTAGTGTCATTTTAAGGTCTGTCTGCAAGTAACTCCCCCCCCCCATACATACATACATACATACATACATATTGTTAAGCATCACTGTGTCCAACATCAGCACCAGGAATTTTCCATTTTAACTTCTCAGAATGTTACGAAGTAACAAGGAGAAGTACCTAAAAATGGATCCTGAAAAAGCATCAAAAGTGGGCTCTGCTGAGGTCCTATCAGCTCCGCCAGGACACTGCATGGCGGCACCAAGTTTGGTCTCTTTAAGCCACACAGTCCCATCCTTTCCCCCAGGGATTATAGGGGTCATAGTCCAGCAACATCTGGAGGGATGCAGCATTCCCCTCCTCATGTTAGACTCTCTGGCTCTCTTTTTCTCTTTGCTCATGGGATAGAATCAGTCTTCAAAATTAGCCTCCAAAACAGCAACTTTCCCTGTGGGAAGCCCATCTGCTCAAGCATTTATGCATAACTCGAATGTAGACTAAACGGAAAAGAAAGAAAGAAAGAAAGAAAGAAAGAAAGAAAGAAAGAAAGAAAGAAAGAAAGAAAGAAAGGCAACCTTTTTAGCCTATAAAGAACAGGCCTGTATTGTTGAGGGAATCGTTTTTGTGTGACCAAAAATTATTTTTCCCCCATCTCTAATTGCTATTATTCCAAAAGTCTGCCAACCTGCAGCTATCATTCCTAATACTGGCACATTCTTGTTGAGGGAGAGAGAGATGCCTGGGCAAACATTTTCCATTCGGGATATAACAGAAAGCAGATCCTGAGCCCAAGCTCTGTCCTCCACTTGCTATGAGCAATATATATGTGGCTAACGTATGTTTCCAATTTATACCACACAGGAGTCTGTAAAAACTACAGACAAGCCTAATTAAAATAAAATACTGCCAGGGAGCAATTGCAACTGCCTGGCCGTAGGCATAACATGATTTCCAACACACAGGCCAATTTTCTTGTGCTATGAAGTTGCGGGGGGGGGGGTCCATAAAGCCCCCAAAACTACAAGGTAGAGATGTCATTAAAAGAATGAAAAGGGTGTCCTGTTTGTTGAAGAAGGCTGGGTTGTTGAAGAAGGCTGGGTTGATATCTGGTAGTGTGTGTGTCTAAAACTAGTTTTGAGGAGAGGGGTTTCAGGAGAACAAGTTTTGACTTCTTTAAAAGTAAGAGCAGACAAACCTCTTTCATCAGGCAGGTCAATGGCTTCACTGCATGGCTGGATGCGCCATGCCCTCCACTCTGTGCCAAGGCAACAATGCAACCCTATATACGTGGTCATTATTTATGTCTATTCAAAATAAATTCTCATTTGAGATCAATGAGACTTACCCCGGGGTCATGAGTTTGCTTGTATTCCTCATCCCTCACCATCCACTTGTTCCTTTGGTGTTGTGTCTCTTTGAATCAAAGAGTTGGAAGGGACCACGAGAGTCATCTAGCCCAACCCCCTGCAAGGCAGGAATCTCTTGCTCAAACCCACAACCCTGAGATTAAGAGTCTCACGCTCTAGGGGAGAGGTGGCCTTGTTGTTGACCTGCTGCCCTTATCAGTTAAAAAACAAAATAAAGACCACACAGAATGAAATAAAGCATAAATAAATGAAGCACGGTAAGCATAATAAAATGCATACATTAGCAAATCAAATAAAGCTGCCAACTCACATTAGATGCAGAAACTAATAAATGGCTGTGACAGCAGGCATCTTTAAGTTAAATATGTAGCCTCTGCCCACCCAGATGTTGTTGGACTCTAGTTCCCATCAGCCTTGGCCAGCAGGACCAAGGTCAAGGATGATGGGAAATGGAGTCCAGCAACATCTGCAGCATCTGGGAAAGGCTGGCTTAGGAGCATCAATATTCATTACCAGTGAATATTACTGCCTTATAAAGGTGTGATTTTTTTCTGTTAGACTTTTTATCAGGTCTAAAGTTTCATTTAAACCCAACCCTCACAAATCATTACATGGTTTCAAGTTTCCTTTTGGGAGGCCAGCTGAGATGCCTAGTGGTGACTTGACATAATTCTGCCCAGGGCCACAATCTAGGCTGCATTCCTTTACACTACAGTTAAAATTTATTTGAACACCAGGCATGTGAGATTTGAAAATGATGGCAGATCTGCTTGGACCCCAGTGGACCAAATCAATCTCCCAAGAGACACTTGAGACTTCAAAGGGAAAAGGCTACGTTCTGGATTCTCTTAAACATACACATCTTGGTTGTTCCAGAGTTGAGGAAGTCGAGAGTCTTGCAGATTGCACAGAAATGAGTTGGTCAGGCTCTCCCAACCTGCTGATCTCAACCAGAATGGCTACAGCCACTGGCAGCCTTCCCACTATGAATTTCCTTAATCCTTTTCAAATGCACCCTGAGCCTCTGGTCATAGCCAGCTCTGTGCACTGTGTGAAGTTAATCCTCCATTTGCTGCTCCTGAATCTCTTGCCCATCTATTTGACTGAGCAGCCACCAAGTTCTAAAATAAGTGGGGTGGGGGGGACTTTGTCCTGTTGACATGACATCATGTGGCGGGGCTCACGTTTTCAAAATCCTTTCTCAAAAATGAGGAATAGAAGCTTGCTGGGAGAAAAGTGAACCAGGAAACCAAGTAGTTTATAATCAGATGTCGAGAAATTGGTCGTATGCTTTGATAGCCTTTCCCTTTTCAAAATGTAACTTAAAGTACATTCGCTTTTTTCCGCAATTCTGCTTCTGCCAGCTGGCAAGTGTCCTAATTTATGTCTGGGATGTAGAGGGCAGATCTGTCCACTTGCTGCTGGGTTTTGGAGCACCTTCACACAAGACTCTGTGTGTACGGTTGAGTGAGTCTCCTTCTCCATAAAGGCCTGTTTGGAGATCAGTGTTGGATATACATTTTCCTTGGCATGCGGGTTTTGGGTGGGGATTTATTTTATTTAACTTTTATGCAGCAGGGGAACAAAATGCTATAAACTACATTCTCACTGAAAGTTCATTCATTAGGGAAAATCAAATTATAAGCTGGGAAACAAGACAGCTCAGTTGCACGCTGCTTTGGAAACGACACTCAGGCAAACTCAGGTTGCATTAACAAGTGCATAGTGTCTAGATAGTGAGAAGTAAAAAGTCCTATGCAGGCTGTCTCCTCCTTGGTGCATTTATAATCAAATGAGAAGAGAGAGGGACACAGCAGCCACCTCTGCCTTTTGCATTGTGCCTCCGTCACCTGGCCACTCCCCATGGAAGAAAGGCAGCAGTCAGCAGGAGGCCCGTGAGTCTGGATCAAGTGGGTAGCCTATTCCGGCACCAGCAGTCTTTAATTTTTCCCTGTTTACCCTCCAACTCATGCAGAGTGATGAGGATGTAACTTGTTTCTTTAAATATTTATAATCCACAGTTTCATAAAGTTTCATAAAGTATATCAAGGCAGCTAACCAAATGTAACAACACCAGTCCATAAATATCCATAAAACATAATTTTAAAAATCAATAAATTTTGGGTGTGGTCAAAGATGGCTGGGATATCTTCACTATGGGGGAGTGGTGAACCCTGGAGAAGAGAAGGATAAGGGCAGACATGATAGCAGTCTTCAAACAGAAGATATCAACTTTAAAATGGAGATTTCTGCTATTGTTCTTTTTCAATTTGCAGAATACTGCAGTATATTGTAGTGACTATATAATGAGCATTCAAAGGTGATTATCAAAGTGGAAGACAGAAATGCCTGGCGTGCTCTGGTCCATGGGGTCACAAAGAGACGGACACGACTAAACGACTAAACAACAACAACTATATGTAAAATTTAGTTTATTTGGTCTACAGATCAAATACAGTATGTGGTCCTTAAGACAACTACAGCAGAGAAAAAGCACAAGACATGTGAAAACAAATTGAGCCTTTTAAAATAAAAGTATAACAATATCCATTATCAGATATATTCACTCCTTCATGCCACAGGCACCAAAATGTCTTAGACTGAACAAGTTTCCAGAGTGTGTTTTTTTTAAACTGCTATCCAAAATAACCATCAGGAACCAGCCAGATCTGATTGTTCCTTCTGGAGTTTTACACACAATGTATATTTCATTCTTTAGAGTGGAGCACCACTGTGTGGCCTTTGTGAAATGAAAATGAATTCTGTATAACTTGAAGGCATGTCCACATTTCCATTCTCTACTGCACAGGTTCCCCATCCATCTGCCACACTCTCCGTCCTTCTGGGAATGGGGGGGGGGGGCGTAGTTATGCTTGTAGGTGTCCTGGGACCCATCCTTCAACTTTAAATTTTTTAAGCTGAAAGTTTTACAGTGAATTGAGGGAAATAAGAAAACAAAAGGAGAAGAAACAAAAGAAAACAGGATAACAACACGAGCACCAAGGAGGAGTTAAGAGACAGGGGGAAATGGGCTAACCGAAAAACCATTATATGGGCAAATGCACACTCCCAGGCAAATCACCATGTAATTGGTTCTGAAACCTTACCACATTACTGCTGGTGAGTGAAAAGTCAGATTTTAGCCATGCAAAAACAGGCATCACATCCAGTCAGTGTAAGCATCATATGCTTCATCCGGGGGGGGGGGGTGAGGGTGGAAGTGAAAAATGAGGCAGTGGGTGTCCTTTTGGGGCCCCTTCCACAAATGCTTTCACCACTCCGAGTTAAGGAAGGAGAGGGCAATGTGTTTGGGGGTTGGAAAGGAGTTATGGGCTGACAACATCTTTCTGAGGCCTCAAATTGCCTTAGGAATTATTTTCCCAGTTTTCCTGTCTTCCTATCAGCTTCTCTGTGTGAACCAGCTGCAGTCTCCCAGGTAACATAGACGCTGTTAGGCAGTTGAATGTGCATGCGTACTCCATCCATTTCCTTCCCTCCCACTCACCCCTTCCACGTGGCCCTGGGCACTGGCAGTCCCTGCTACGCCACTGGTTTAACTATACACTGTGTGAAGAAGGCCTACCTTTTGTTTTTCCTGCAACTTCATTCACCTTCATTTGATGACGCCACTGGGTTCCACCATCTCCCCAAGGAACTCCGTCTGGCATCAACCTTGCCACCTTTTAGGTGCCAGGCAAAGATGTTTCTGTTCTCCCAGGGTTTGGGATCTTAAGGTGGAAGTGACCTTTGACCAGTTTTGCTGTTTATCTTTAAGGGTGATGCGGCATGGAATCTCCCATGTTATTATTGGATAAACACTATGTTTTATAGTTCTATCTATTTTATTATATGTTTATATTTTAGAAAGTTACTTTGCATTGTACGTATTTTTGTAAGTTGCTTTGAGATTGATTTAATTGATGAACAGATTTAGAAAAATAATAATAGCAGCAGTATTTCCAGGGGGAAGAATATTCTCTATCCACATTTGTATTCCTTTCTTTATCGAGTGCAATGGAATAGCAGATTGTCCACCAGGTGGCACCAAAGGTCAATTTAGCTCACTGTAATCTGTGGCCTGGGACAATCGGGGAAGAAGGAATTGGCAACAGCAACCAGAACCAGAATCTTACTTTTGATGATACGTGCAGCACACAACCTTGTTATTACCAACACACTCTTTTGACAGAAAAATAAATTTAAAACTTCATGGAGGCATAGAATCATAGAATCATAGAATCATAGAGTTGGAAGAGACCACAAGGGCCATCGAGTCCAACCCCCTGCCAAGCAGGAAACACCATCAGAGCACTCCTGACATATGGTTGTCAAGCCTCTGCTTAAAGACCTCCAAAGAAGGAGACTCCACCACACTCCTTGGCAGCAAATTCCACTGTCAAACAGCTCTTACTGTCAGGAAGTTCTTCCTAATGTTTAGGTGGAATCTTCTTTCTTGTAGTTTGGATCCATTGCTCCGTGTCCGCTTCTCTGGAGCAGCAGAAAACAACCTTTCTCCCTCCTCTATGTGACATCCTTTTATATATTTGAACATGGCTATCATATCACCCCTTAACCTCCTCTTCTCCAGGCTAAACATGCCCAGCTCCCTTAGCCCTTCCTCATAAGGCATCGTTTCCAGGCCTTTGACCATTTTGGTTGCCCTCCTCTGGACACGTTCCAGTTTCTCAGTGTCCTTCTTGAACTGTGGTGCCCAGAACTGGACACAGTACTCCAGGTGAGGTCTGACCAGAGCAGAATACAGTGGCACTATTACTTCCCTTGATCTAGATGCTATACTCCTATTGATGCAGCCCAGAATTGCATTGGCTTTTTTAGCTGCCGCGTCACACTGTTGGCTCATGTCAAGTTTGTGGTCAACCAAGACTCCTAGATCCTTTTCACATGTACTGCTCTCAAGCCAGGTGTCACCCATCTTGTATTTGTGCCTCTCATTTTTTTTGCCCAAGTGCAATACTTTACATTTCTCCCTGTTAAAATTCATCTTGTTTGTTTTGGCCCAGTTCTCTAATCTGTCAAGGTCGTTTTGAAGTGTGATCCTGTCCTCTGGGGTGTTAGCCACCCCTCCCAGTTTGGTGTCATCTGCAAATTTGATCAGGATGCCCTTGAGTCCATCATCCAAGTCGTTGATAAAGATGTTGAATAAGACTGGGCCCAAGACAGAACCCTGTGGCACCCCACTAGTCACTCTTCGACCAGGATGAAGAGGAAGCATCCTCGGTCCAACCACTGGCACCTCTTAGACTATGTAATTGTCCGTGCTAAAGATTGCCGTGATGTGCACCTTACCAGAGCTATGACAAGCACCGACAACTGCTGGGCAGATCACCAACTAATACTCTCCACGATGGCTATCAAGATTATACCTCAATGCAGGCTTCAAGGAAGGAAACCAAGGCGCAAAAACCAAGGCTTCAAGGACCAAAAACCAAAGTTCAAAATGAGCACTCAAGCCCTTCAAGATCCGATTAAACGGGACTGCTTCCAAACGACTCTTAAGGACCATCTGTTTCAGAATTCCCTGGTAACATCTAGGAACACTGGACCAAGCTAAAAATATCCATTATTGCAGCCTGTGAACAAATTATTGGATACCAAACCAAGAAACACCAGGACTGGTTTGAAGAGAATGACAGTGAGATTGAACGCATGATTGACAAGGAAAGGAAGACCTTTCAGATCTGGCAAAGAGGTAGAAACTGCACCACTAAGAAAAAAACCTATGCCAACGCTAAGGCTGAGGTTCAAAGAAGAACCAGAGAACTAAAAAATACCTGGTGGATAAAAAAAGCTCAAGAGATCTAGCACTTAGCCGACACTCATGATGCACAGAGTTTCTTTAAAGCCACAAAGACCATCTATGGGCCAATAAATCATGACATATGCCCCCCTACGCTCAGCAGACGGTACCACACTTCTAAAAGATAAAAAAGCTATTGCACTGCACTGGAAAGAACATTACCAACATCTCCTTAACCGCAACTCCCCTGTAGCTGCTAAGGTCCTCTCTCAAATTCCACAAAACCAAGTTAGAGATCACCTTGCCATATCTCCAAATCTGGGAGAGCTGTGTACAGCTACTAACCAAATGAAAAACAACAAAGCCAGCGGACCTGATGGGATACCTGCAGAAATCTTCAAAATGGGTGGAATCGAAAAAATCCCGGAGAGAGAATAGATCCCAGCAGACTTTAGAGATGCCAAAATCATCAATCTCTTTTAAAAAGGTGACAGAACTGATTGCGGAAACTATCAAGGCATCTCTCTATTAGCTGCGGCCGGCAAAATTCTTGCAAGGATCTTAGCAAACCGTCTCGTAACAATTTCCAAGGTCACCCTTCCTGAATCCCAAAATGGTTTTTGACCTTCTAGGGGACAGCGGACATGATTTTCACTGCTTGACAGCTTCAAGAAAAATGCAGAGAGCAAAACCAACCCCTGTATATGGTGTTTATTAACCTGACTAAGGCTTTCGACACCGTAAATCGTAATGCCCTGTGGACTGTCCTTCTGAAAATTGGCTGCCCAGATAAATTTGTAAACATAATTCGGCTCCTCCATGATAATATGACAGCAACAATCACAGATAACAATGGCTCTCAAATTGAACAGGTGGGATCAGGTGCTAAACAGGGTTGTGTTATTGCCCCACCTCTATTCATTACTTTCATTGCCATGATCCTACACTTTGTCGAAGGGAAACTCCCCACCGGAGTAGAAATCATGTACCGAACAGATGGAAAGCTCTTCAATCTGCGCAGGCTGAAAGCAAAGAGTAAGGTTACCGTAACTTCCGTCATAGAGCTTCAGTATGCTGATGACAATGTAGTGTGTGCACCCTCAGAGGATGACCTCCAAACCATCCTAAATATCTTTGCAGAAGCTTACGAAAAGCTTGACCTATCACTCAACATCCAAAAAACCAAAGTTGGCTGCACCAACAAGTACAAAATAACCCCTCTGCAGTGCCACAAATCCAACTCAATGGTGTAACACTGGAAAATGTTAATCACTTCTCCTACCTAGGCCATTATCTTTCCACAAGGGTCAACATTGATGCCGAAATCCAGCATCGCCTGAGCTCTGCGAGTGCGGCTTTCTCCCAATTGAAGTGCAGAGTGTTTGAGGACTGGAACATTCGCAGGGAAACCAAAATGCTTGTTTCCAAAGCTACCAACCTTACTGTATGCTTGTGAAACATGGACCACTTATCGATGCCATCTCCAACTCCTCGAAAGATTCCATCAACAGTGTCTCTGAAAATTTGTACACATCACTTGGGAAGACAGGCAAACCAATACCAGTGTACTGGAAGAAGCAAAGATCACCAGTGTTGAAGCAATGATTCTTCAACATCAACTTCGTTGGACTGGTCATGTTGTGCGGATGCCTGATTATAGTCTTCCAAAGCAACTACTCTATTCTGAACTTAAAAATGGAAAGCGTAATGCTGGTGGTCAACAAAAGAGGTTTAACGACTTTCTCAAGGCAAATCTTTAAAAATGTAGTACAAACACCAACAATTGGGAAACACTTGCCTGCGAGCGCTCCAATTGGAGAACAGCCTTGACCAAAGGTGTCATGGGCTTTGAAGACACTCAAGCTCAGGGCACAAGGGAGAAACATGCTAGGAGGAAGGCATGCTTGGCAAAGCCACACCGTGATCAACTCCCATCCGCAAACCAATGTCCCCACTGTGGGAGGACGTGTGAATCCAGAATTGGCCTCCTGAGTCACTTACAGACTCGTTGTTAAAACCGTGTTTATGGAAGACAATCTTACTCAGCTACGAGGGATCGCCAAAGAAGACTTTTCTGTAAAATGAATAAAGCCAAGAAAGATTCACATCCTTCTTTAAAAACATACTGAGCTGGATACAAGAAGATACTTGCACAAACAACATTTTTGATAGTGCAAGGAGAACCAGTGACTTACAATTATGCCCCCTCTATTTGCAGACCCCCTGCCCTGATCTTACCACACCATTTATTCCCAATGATAACTCAGAGGAGAACAGGAGGCTGCAAGAGGGAGGGCAGAGCAAGGGAGTAAAATGCTGCTCACACTTATTAGGATCCAGCCCATGACCTCTAGGACTGGCCACAGGCCGTCAGGCACCTTTCAAAAAGGGGCTTGTCAATATTAATTGACTGCCCCTTTCTCCTCAGCAGGGACGCAGGTGGCGCTGTGGGTTAAAGCCTCAGCGCCTAGGACTTGCCGATCGAAAGGTCGGCGGTTCGAATCCCTGTGGTGGGGTGCGCTCCCGCTGCTTGGTCCCAGCGCCTGCCAACCTAGCAGTTCGAAAGCACCTCCGGGTGCAAGTAGATAAATAGGGACCGCTTACCAGCGGGAAGGTAAACGGTGTTTCCGTGTGCGGCTCTGGCTCGCCAGAGCAGCGATGTCACGCTGGCCACGTGACCCGGAAGTGTCTCCGGACAGCGCTGGCCCCTGGCCTCTTGAGTGAGATGGGCGCACAACCCCAGAGTCTGTCAAGACTGGCCCGTACGGGCAGGGGTACCTTTACCTTTTACTTCTCCTCAGCAGTTAAAAGGTTGGAATGTGAACATTTTGGCTCCAATCCTACATACATTTAGGGTGACATCCTACATTGTGTATGGCACAGGGATAGCACCCAAAAGTGCAGGTTCTATTATCACATATTCAGTATGATGCCATATTACTCTGTACAGCCAGGCTCCCCATCGCCACGTGCCTTTGGGTTAGACTGTGGAAGGAGAGAGAGGTGAGGAAATGAAGACTGTGATACAAAAAACCAAAGGATGGAGTACCCTATGCAGTTTGAGGGTGAGCTTGACACTTTTGACGACACCCCCATATTCTCAACAAGACAGGTGCCACCATGGAACCCAGTGCAAGTCTGGCTGAGACCACGAAAGGTCAGATTAACACTAGATGTCACTATACCCTAATTTTACAACTACTACTATTTGCACACACTGTATCTTTTTGGGTCACTTTGCATGATATAGCAGTAAAGACACCCAGCTGCAGAATTCACACATATTGCAGCAGGTGGGAAAGCTTTATATTAATACATAATACTTGAGATCACTCCCCTTCAAAATACTGACAGTAGATGGCCTGATCCTGTCCCCAGCTGCTCTTTGTACACATTTTAAAGGAGCAAGCTGAATTGCAACGCATTTGTCCTTTTCCGCCTAAGTATCAGCATCTCTTGCTTTCCTGGATGAACATGAGAACATAAGGATGTAAAAAGAGCCCACTGGATCCAGCCCATCTAGTCCAGCATCCTGGTCTCCTGGTGGCCAGCCAGGTGCCTACGGGAAACCAGTGAGCAGGATTCGAGCCCAAGAGCATTTTGTGGTTTCCAGCAAGTGGTATTCAGAAGCATCACTGCTTCTAACTGTGGAGGCAGAGAAGAGCCAATAAGGTTAGCAGCCCTCAATAGCCCTCTCCTGCATGAATTTGTCTACTATTTTAAAGTCATCCAAGGAAGTGGCCATCACTGCTTCCTGTGGGAACGAGTTCTCTAGTTCTACTATGTGCTGAATGAATCTCACTGCTTGGTCTTTATACTCTCCAGGTTCCACCATTATGTCATGTAGTCAATGTGAGCACCCTGTGCCATTCCATCCTGGGGCCCAAGGAAACACTTGGGACAGCCCAGGGCTGGCCAACCTATGAGACAAGGTGAGGCAGCCATCTCAGGCAGCAGGGTCCATCTGGCGCTCCTCAGCAGCCACCCCCCCCCCGCCCAAATGCCTCCTCCACAGCAGTCTCTTGGCAGATAGGAGCCAAAGCTGGTCTCCTCCTACCCTTGTTTCCAATGTGAATCTTTATCCCCTTGTTCCTGGTGTGGATCTTCACTCACCCCTTCCTCCCTTGGTTTGCCTCAGGTGCAACAATTTATTGGGCCAGCCCTTGCACATGGCTTAGCAGCAGAGATATCTTGACAGCTGCGTCTTGCAGCTTTCAACCCCGTTCTGAAGCTGCTTCCTGCACAGCCGAACAGCTTTTGTTCCAACAGAGAAACTTTAATCTCTCTGCTGAAAATGTCCAGGCCCTCAGGCGTGGCAGCTCTTGCTCAGTCACACCTGCACGGTGCCTCCGACAGGTAAACCGAAAGCTGGTCTACTTACTACCCATTCTGCCACTACCCTGTAAAAAGAAGCATTTGCTTAGCTCATTCCTTTTTAAATTATTTTGCATTTCCACAGTGTATCTGGCACCCTCACAAATGCTATTTTGATAAGGACAGGGTAGAATCCAAACCAATGGATTCAAATGGCAAGAAAGAAGATTCCAGCTAAAGTTTAGGAAGAATCTTCTGGTGATGAGAGGGGAATGGACTCCCTCGGAAGGTGGTGGTCTCTTCTTCCTTGGAGGTTTTTAAGCAGAGGTTGGATGGTCATCTGCCAGGGATGCTTTAGTTGTGATTACTGCATTTCAGGGGGTTGGGCTAGATGACCCTCGGGATCCCTGCCCATAAACATTAGGGGAAATTGTGCATGAAAAATCATATATTTGGTGAAAATAACACCTAACAGTACATATTTTTGTGAAAGTAACCTATAAGAATGCATTGTACTCCTAACATGAATGTTAGGAGAAACATTCTAAGCAGTAACTGGGAGACCAAGAGGTTGGCACATTCGCCCTTTCCTACGCACAAGGTTCAAGGCTGTTGCCTAAATCATCCACCTCCCTTCTGTTAGCATTAAGAGGCTTTGCTAACAGGTTTGGAATGGGAAAGAAAGTCTCAATGATTATGTCAAGAAAGGAATGGCATTGCCAGCTGTAAAAGAAGAACAAAAAGAGGCTTGTCGTGGCACCATCCCACAATCCAATCCAACTGAGCTTTCTAAAAGGATTATGGTGTAGGACATTGTACAAGGCATGAGACACAATTATCCATGAGCCACAGTGAAAGCACAATAAAAAAGGAGATCCTGCAGAACTCGATAGGAAGGGCTGGCTGCTGTAAGTGGCACTGGACAACTCTAAATACACATGGCTCCTTTGATAGCCTAATTGTGCAATGGACATTCTCACCTTACCTCTTTGAATTGCTGAAAGCAGGGGGAGGGGTTGAATAATTCATCATCACCACCCTGTTTGCAAGTGAAGATACAAGAAAAAGGAGATGGACTATCACTATGTTTAAAAAAAAAAGGTATAGAAAAGAAGAATTTTAGCAGAAAGAGTAACCCAAGACACAGTTCCCACAGAGGCAGAACTAGGCTTTATTTCACCCGGCTCAAAGACCCAGTTTGGCACACATACACCCCGTGCATTTGTGCGCACACACACACAGGCTGGGAGCCTCAGTGGCGCCCCTCTGGAGGCTTCTTCCGGGGCAAAATACCAGGCTAGCCCTCACCTCCTATAGCTACCGTTCTAGTTCCCATTCCTTCTGTTTTGCAGCAATTCAAGCTAAGTGAGATTATGATGCTGGGTGCAAATGTTTCCACCATTGTGCTTATTTCCTTCCTACTTTTAGAAAGACATCTTTTCATATAATCCTTTTAATTGGAGTGACCAGGGATTGAATCCGGAACCTTCTGGAGTCAATGCAGGTGTTCTCCTACCAAGACCCATCACAAAGCAGTAATGTGCATTAAAACGTCAATGAAAGATTAAAGCGTATTATGCATCAGTGCATCACTTGATATTGTAATGCTTTGTAAAAAAAGGGGGGGGGATCCTAGATGTGAAAGCACTAAGCAAAAGAAACAGCTAAAACAAGAAAGAGGGTCTTCTTTCTCTCTCTTTTTTTGAAACTGGCTCTCTCTCGCTCTGGTGAATCTGAGGCTGGAGGAGGAATTCAATACAAACCTACCAATCCACTTTCTGAAACAATATGTGAACTGAAGCACAGCCGCACTTCTCCTGTATTTTACAATAAGGTTCTCCTGCTAAGGAAAGTGTAACCAACAACTGATTGATTGTTTTGGCAGGCATAAAATGCAAGAACATATCAGCTGGCAAATAACAGCCACTACGCATCATCTGTGAAATGCTGTTGGATACAAAATATAGTCAAATATTAAATACCATGCTGTCAGATCCATTGCATTCCAGCTATCAAATCCTGGCAAATAATATCAAATATTGACATCAGGATTTCTCAAAATGTCAAGTAACTGGAGAATATCCAGCGAAATATTCAAAGGATTACTGACATCAGCGTTCAAAGGAGAGTGCAGGGAGGCAAATTAATTTAGTTGCTATGAAGTTCTAAACACTCTGGAATACAGATTAGTTACATGCCAATTTTGCTTCTGAGGTTTATTGAACATTAGGTCATTTGAATGGAAGTACAAGTTCGGCTAATCAACTAGCAGTAATCTGTACATTCTTACATGACAGCTCCTTTAATTTTTAATCTCATCACTCTCCTGTTTTGATCAGAACCTGCCTAAAAGAGATTCCCACTGTCATGCGCAGAGATAGAGCATTAGCTGATGAACAAGAAGAACACAGGAAGCTGCCAGATACCAGACCAGAAAACTGGTCCATACAGTCTAGCATTGTCCGCTCTGACGGGCAACAGCTCTCCAGGATCTCAGGCAGGGAAAGAGGCTTCCCCTCACTGTTCCTAGATCCCATTTCAAATGAAGATGCTGCCAAGGGGCTCCCGCAGGGGCTGCACCGCTGAGCCATGGTCCCTCCTGGCCATTCATTCCTTCAAAGCATTTGTTGCCCTCCTTTCCTCAGCAGGGCTCAAGGTAGCTCAGGAGAATGACATTAAAACAATACAATGACAAGTAAGTAGCAGGAAGAAAAAGTGTCTTAAGACCAATGTCATAAAGATAGCTTCCAGCAGGTGGAAAGCAAGTCATCCAAACTACTTATGGCACATAAGTCAGGCAAAACCTGACTTTCTGCAGGCAAATAGCATGAATAATATTAAGCTGCCACAAGATACATAAATATGGTTCTAGCTATTATAGTATGGTGGCACTAAGAACGTTGATGGAGAGATGTGGCTGAGGGGGGCGGGGGGGGGGATCTCCATGGATGAGGTTCCTGTAAGAGAGAGATGTCTGAAGCAGCTCTTGCCCGTCCTCCTTGGTCTCCCAGTGGAGTCCTATGCATCATGGATGACGATGCTGTGACCTTCAAGACTCCAACCCCCATCAGCCATAGGCAGCACAGCCATGGCCAGAGAGGATGGGAGTTGTAGTCCAGCCATATCTGTAGGGCCATAAGTTTGTCTTCCCCACTATTTGTTCATTCATTCATTTCAGATGTTATAAACTGATTTAAGATTTGTGGTCAAAAACAGAATATAAAGCATAATACAAATAAATAAATAAATAAATAAATAAATATAATAAATAAAAATAGAATGTTGACTTTTGTTTTAATGAGTTTCAGCTTATAGTTGATTTTAATTATTTTTTGAAAGTTTCACATAGTTATCCATATTTTTATGGATAATTTCACCGTTTTATTCTTTTGAGGGCTTCTGTTAGCTTTTTTAACAATCAAGATGCATATAATTTTTATTAAATAATTTAAATTAAAACAAAAAATAAAATAAAATAATTCAGGACGGCTTGGGGAAAAGGAAACCTTTCAACAAATGTCAAGAACATAACCATACTGGGACTTGCTTGACTTGTAAGAGAGGAGATTTCCAAGAAGCTGTCTCATAATGTGGCAAGCACATGCCTGAGAGCGCCTGGCTGCAGGGGCACATGCCGCACCATCCGGAGATCTTCACCCATTGATCTCAATGGCCGGTGTGGATGCTGGAGGGGAGGCAGGTTTTTCACACGTTTGCATTACAATCCTATGAATGTCCACTCTGAAGGATGCTCCATGGACTTCAATGGTGCTTACTCTCAGATTATCAAGTGTGAGATGACTGCCATACTGCCATCCTCTGCATTTGTGTCCCCATCTCCCTTCTCCAAAAAAACCACCCAGAGAGTGGCAAAGCAGTTGAGCTTCAGGCACTCAGGATCAGAAGAGCCTTTGGCTTTAGATCAAGAGATCGCTTGGTGAATAATCTGACCTTAAAAACACACCTGCCGTCCACAATAAGGTTACCAGATTTTTTCCCCCAATGAATCCGGGGACACTTTTCAACTTCCTACTAAATAGATGGATTTTGTCAGGGGACTGATATGTAAATCCGTGGACTGTCCCTGGGAAATGGGGACGTCTGGTAACCTTAATCTACAAGAAAATGCAACACTTCCAACTATGCTACAAACAAAGCCCAAGAAGATGCGCAAGGTTGTCTGAATATGGACAAACATGGAGAGAGAGGAGAAAGATAAAGAGGAAAGGTTGTCTTTGTCTCTGTGACAAGTCCCCTGGCATGGCAAACAATATATTTTAAAACCAAACATTCATTCTCCCCATGCACATACTTTGCTGGTGGGCTTTTTAGTTTAGTTTTGATTTTGAGAAATCAGCACGTAGAAATGGCGCATAAAGACAAAGGAAACCCTCTCCAGGTGGGCATCATTCCTACCTTGCACTGCCCAGACACGCAGACGGAGGTTGCATTTTGGTCACACGGCGTCCCGTCAATGACCTTCTCCGCTTGTCTCACGTAGAACCGATAACCTACTGCTCGACAATTAAGTTCGCATTTCTGACTGCCCTTAACTGAAAGAAAGAGAGAGCGAGAAGGCCATGAGTATGGATAGGGCTTGGTTATACCACCACAGCACAAACAGAAAGCTTGAGTGGAAAGAAGCTAATGGCGGGCTGGAGCTCCCCAACCCAGCCTTCACTACTTCTGCCACGGGTGCGCTTGGGGACACCGTTGGCCCTGGGTTCTATAGGCAAGAAGGCCCCTCTCCCCGCATGGGCTTCCCGCCTAGGGATGGAGGAGAAAATTCATGGGGTCACATTTTAATGCATGCTCACCAGATTTTCACTTCCCAAACAATACAGCTCCACCAACTGCCCTCAGCCCCAGCCAGCAAGGCCAATTGTCAGGGGTGATGGGGGCCATCATAGAGCAATGTCTGGATGGCCAGAGATTTCCCACTCTTGCAGCGCATGAAGCATTACAAAGCTCTTCTTTGAAATTCACCCTTCTTTGAATTTTGCAATACAGTTATCAAGCCAAAGAATTGAAAATATCCTGGAAGAAGTGGCAGGAGAGAGTGAGAAGGGCAGGCAAAGCCCACGTCCACCATCACTGGACCACCCACTACCAACTGCCCAGAGGGAAGGATTCCAAGGGAAAGGGAGGCAGTCAAAGTTGGCCCAGACCTCTGCTCTTGCTCTAGCTGGGCTCATGACGTTTTGTTTCCTTGTGTTTTCACATATTCTTTAATGCACATGTGTATTTTGCAAGTTTGAGGGTGCCAGTCAAAAGGCAGGATAGGAAGAGCTTTTGACATGGATGTTAGCTGCAGAGAGGATTTCAATGACCCTGCAATGGAAAAGCTTGTAAAATGTGTATCTGATTGTATGGTATAAGACAGGGCTGTCCAACTTCCAAGAGACTGTGATCTACAACCACCACACACAAAAAACTGGCAGTGATCTACCCACTCCATTGACCAGAGTTGTTGAGCCTTTAGGGAAGCCAAAGTTGTTGCGGAGGATCCAGCGACTGACCACAATTGACCAGGGGCATCCCGGAATCGACTGGTAAATCATGATCGACAGCCCTGGTATAAGACTTACAGACTTTAGCTATGATGGCAGGACACACACACACACACACACACACACACACTGCATGTTTCAAGGGTGATGAGAGGCTCCAGAACATGTTTATTGTTGGGATACTGCCAGGGAGACGGAGGCATCAGGCAGGCCTCCAAGTCGCCTCCAGACGATCACCGGTCTCCCATAGAACAGCATCAGGCAATTAGCGACACGAGCCTCAGAGACATTTCAAGACTCGTGCACACCCTTTTCAGCAGTCTCCACAATGGAAGATTCAGACAGGAGAGCATATTTACAGCTTTATTCAACGTAGATCAGAACAAAGGAAAAACATGACAAAGGAAAAACATGTTTTCCATATCCAGGAAAAGAGCCAGAAACAAAAGCTATATACAAAACAGAAGTTCCCAGCGAGTGCTGGGAGTAAACAGGCATGTGACACACAACAATCATGCCTGACTCTTTTAAGGTGGAACGGAACTATATTCTAACATCTATGTCATCTGGTGGGACATTATTTCCTATGCTTCAGACTTTAGATGCTCAACGTTCACCACCCATGCCAGCCTGGGAAATATTGATGCCTTTATTCATATTGGTGTGTCACCATGTTTTCCTCTTATTTATTTGTTTGCTTTGTATATGCTTTGATGTAACACCCTGCTACCCCACTTTAGGGCTGCTAATAATGTTGATAAAGGTACCCCACAAAAAGCAGTGTTTAATCTAATCAACCAACCATGCTTATTTCTGTGCAATGAAATACTATGCCTACTAATTTCTGCAGATAACAGTGCTATTCAAAATGCACTGGAACAGGCCAAGTCTTCCCTCTTCCCTCCCCCCACCAGAAAAATGGCATCTTCAGGTACAGATGCATCCCATCCTCCTTTGCTCCTGGCCACCCAGTGACTTTGTATCAGGATCTGGCAACACTTAAGAGATAAATGCTCACTCAGGTGCCTCTCCACCTGTACTGTTTGAGGTGGGCAAGCACAGGACAGGGGCAGATTATCCTGATCTACATACAAGCAGCTGCAAAGTCTGAACTGGGGGGGGGGGGGTCCAGTCCCCTTTCTCCCACTCCCCATCTCCTGCAACACACACTTGAAAAGAAAAAGTAGTAGATTCATGTTTTCCCAGGATCACTTCCTGCAGCACCAGTAATCCCTCTCGGCATTTGATGGGGCCATTACTGATTGCTAGCTCAGGAGATCACAGAACTAACAGGGAAAGCAGAGAAATCTGGTCCTCCTCAGAGCTTGCTCAGAAGAAGCTGGGTTACATTTTGTCCAAATCCCCTTCACAGTTCTGTATGGTGGCCAAAGTCTTAACGATGCGAGAAAATAAATGGGAGGTGAGTAGGAGAGGTGATGCAATTATTATTAAATTGCAACTTTTAAAAAGTGTTTCCACATCACCACCAGAAAATATCTGCAGCCTGTTCTTTTTCACATAATGTTGCTATTAACAGTTTTGGTGAGTTTTAACAGGAGACTGATCAAAGTATTGCAATGCAATTTGGAACAAATAGCAAAGCAGTATTTTGTGCACATGAATACACTTTTTCCCATGCTTTTCAATGTGTTCATTAGCAAAAGACACATTTTACATGCATCTTTTATGTAAAATACATATTTTTCTATGTCCATTTTGATGGAAGTTTGGGCGCAATTCAGCTTGCTGAGTGGGGTTGCATGGGTTAAGACAGATGGAGTGGGGGGTTCTCTGACTGTCCCTATAAATTTATCTTTGTGCTGACTACCTCTTCAATGTTTAGAGTAATAAATCCTAGGATGCATGCTGTTTACCACTTCCTACTCCTCAGACACTTTCTCTGGACCCCGAGGTGAGAGGACATGTTAAGTCTATCTTCTGAAAGCAAAGGAACAAGTATGGCCTCTTTGTTCCTCCAACTAGATAGTTAGCTAGGACTATGGAAACTTTCATATCAGGTATCTACTTCATTTATTATTTATTATTTTTACACCAAGTGTCAAACTGAATACTTTTCAACTAAAGGTGTGGTCCAAGCAAGGATTTAGTTCACTAAAGATAACTTCTGCTGCAGCACGGAAACTCTCTATACTAATACTTTTTGTGGACCAAAAATGCATTTGAAAATCTGGAAAAGTGCACAATCGAACTGAATGGCTTCAATTCAATGTGCACGCAAGTCTGGGGTGTGTTGAATTGGGTTGGTCCCCAGTGAACCACCAAGGTAAACCACAAAATCTGGAACACAGGCTTCCATAAGGATTAAGTAATTCACTTATTGCTCCATCTGCACAAGCTTCCATGAAGAAAGAAAGAAAGAAAGAAAGAAAGAAAGAAAGAAAGAAAGAAAAGCTTTAAATTTCATTTTTCTAACAACTGAATCCTCCTTGAAAGGGCCGGCTTAGCATTTGCAATGTGCAGAAATCAGTTCACTATTTACTGTATTTTGTGACACTCCTGCTGATCTGGTACAGGAGCTTTTCTGAATTAGTGGAATCATTGAGAAAGTTGCAGGAAAGGCACTTCCAGGGAAGTTAATGGAGTTTTGAATCAAAATGGCTTAAATTTGATTAAAAGCAGCATTAAAATAATTTTCTTCTTAGGATTTCACAAAAGAATTGCAAGGGGGAGGTCATGGAAAAACAGTTACAAAGCTTCAGCTTTCATTGTTATTATTTGTAAATATGGGAGAAAAAAGTTCAGGTGATATTAACAAAAATATGTCTTCCACCCTGACTTGAACATATATAAAGGTAAAGGTACCCCTGCCCGTACGGGCCAGTCTTGACAGACTCTGGGGTTGTGCGCCCATCTCACTTAAGAGGCCAGGGGCCAGCGCTGTCCGGAGACACTTCCGGGTCACGTGGCCAGCGTGACATCGCTGCTCTGGCCAGAGCCAGAGCCGCACACGGAAACGCCGTTTACCTTCCCGCTGGTAAGCGGTCCCTATTTATCTACTTGCACCCGGAGGTGCTTTCGAACTGCTAGGTTGGCAGGCGCTGGGACCGAGCAGCGGGAGCGCACCCCGCCGCAGGGATTCGAACCGCCGACCTTTCGATTGGCAAGCCCTAGGCGCTGAGGCTTTAACCCACAGCGCCACCTGCGTCCCTGAACATATATAGGCAGTCCCTATATTCAAACAGATATCTAAACAAGACTGATGATTGTCACTGTGTTTAAAGGGCTTAAAGTGCTTAAATGGTGCACTTTTGTTGTCCATCTGCCCCATAATGCACACAAATATGAGCTGCTGTGGTTCATTTCTGAGCCGAGGAACAAATTACAAGCGGCTTCTTGAAATACCCTCTTCCAATGTCATTAATAAAAATGGAAGCTCTGGCAGATGTCTCCTCCGAGGCCCTTCAGCTGACAGAGCACAGGGGAGAGACCAGCTACAGTGAATGAGGGGAGAACTCTAGGTATGCCTCAGTTCACAGGGAGAAGGACAACTGAAAAGCCTCTCTCGAAAATGAGAATAAGCCACTGAGCAAAGCCAGCCTTGGTGGACTGCCAGTGCTTGCTCAGTTCTAAGCACAGCAAAAACCAGTTGCCGGCCCAAGCTGCAAAGCACTGATAGCCATGTTATCAAGCCTGCTTGCGCCCTGATCCAATTGTCAACTTGCAAAATAATTTGTTTTGCTTGGATTACAAACATTATTATTTTTTGCCTTTTCTTAGCCAAGCAGCTTGTAACATAGTAGCTATTGTGGGTAATTAGAAACTTCCTTCTCCTTTGGCTCAGGGCTTTCTTTGCTTCCTGCTGGGCTGGAAATGAAAGCCTTATGACAGCAGGGCTAAACAAGGAGGGGGAGCTGGGACGGATGCCCTCCCACCCCCCACCCACAGAAACACTTTGTCCTGAAAGCGCCAGACTAGCTCAGCAGGGGCCTTGTCAAAACAGCACTGGTGTCATTTCCATGGAGTCATAGCTGTTGAGGACCCAACCTTCTCCCTTGAGCCCCGCCTCCCTTTCCCCAGCCACCTTCCTCTCTTGACCATTTTTATGGACTGTAACCTCCTTCAAGCAGGGACCCATTCTCTCAATCCTTATAAAGTGCCATGGACATGGATGACACAATCTAAACAAAAAATAAAAACAAACAACAGATAAAAGGATAAAACATATTTTTTTATTTTTAATTAAATTTGTATACCACCATCCATTGATCTCAGTGCAGTTTACAATAAAAATGTGAGATAAAAACAAATAAAACATAACAAAAACAAGAACAAAAAACCCCACAAACCAATATCCCCTCCACCCCCTCACACAAAGAGATTTCAAAGGGTACAGGATGTTAATCAGCCAAAGGCCTGGGAGAAGAGGAACGTTTTGCCTGGCACCTAAAAACATACAATGAAGGTGCCAGCCAAACCTCCCTGGGGAGAGCATTCCACAAGCAGAAAAGGCCTGCTCTCATGTTGCCACCCTCCAGACAATATAATAGTTAAAAGGTAATTGAACTATAACAGGATTAAAATTATGTCAAAACTAATCTGTTAAAATGCAGAAACGTCACAGCGCTATTAAAAACACTTTTGTTAAAAAAAAATCCAGTTCCCGAAGACCTCTTGGAATAGAACAGTCTTCACCTGCTGGCAGATGGACAGCAAGGAGGGAGCCAGTCGAGTCTCTCTAGGGAGGGCGTTCCAGAGTCTGGGAGCAACCACCAAGAAAGCCCTTTCCCACATCCCAACTTTCTCCCAATAAATGTGTTTTGTATTTCTCAAGCATTTTCTCCTCATCTGATGCATTTTTGTACATTATTCTCACTAGTATATTCATTTTGATGCACATTTCCCACTAATATATACATTTTTGTAAATATTGCTGGGAGAACATCATCACAAAATTTGGATGTGTGAATTTGAAGAATCTGAAGAAGTGTGCATGCACACGAAAGCTCATACCAATAACAAACTTAGTTGGTCTCTAAGGAAGGATTTTTTTTGTTTTGACTACGGCAGACCAACATGGCTACCTACCTGAATTTTGAAGGATGGCCATGTTTCTATTCATCTTGTTTTAGAAAGCACAAATTTGATCAATTCTTCTTTTAATGTGAACTGAATTGAATTTCTCCCCCTTCCCAACCCAGAGCAACCTATGAGATCCCTAAGGCATAAGTGGGGGAATCCAGCAATGTGCAAACTCAGGAGCAGAATCAAACACAATCCCCACCTGGATCAGGACAGGACAGATGGGGCGATTTGCTCTCCATGCCATCCCTAGTATATAAATGCTGTAATGATCTCAGGCAGGCGAGCAACCCCCAATTAAGAAGTAATGACTCTCTGGCAGTTTTATGTATGTTTATTTACCAACCCCCCCCCCCCAAAAAAAAACAAGAAAAACACACATCCAGAGCATGGCTTCTCACCTGCTCGCATTGACAATAGTTGGTGAGTCTGAAGCTTCACTCCTCCCACAGCAGGAAGGATACCAAATTCCCGCCGTTCCCCTCTTGCCTTTTCGTTGTCCTTTGATCTAGAACGACCACCCTCCTCACTTTCACTTAACTCAGTCTCAGTCCTCTGCTTATCTGCTGATTGCCTAGCAATGCTCTGGCTGCCTCCTAAGTCTCCCGCTTCTTGAGAGCTAACAGGGAAGGGGAGGTCAAACTGCTCCTTCTTGGCTCTGTTAGTCAGCTCTCATCTACAGAGTCTCTCTCTCTCTCTCAGCTCAATTTCTGAGTCTAATTCTTCCCTGCGCTCTGGTGAGCTTCGTTCCTGACAAATGCCTTTAAAAGATAAATAACCTCAATCAATTTTATATAAATGTGGCAGTTCACCAGCTGCGGGCAGCCACACAATCCTGACTCATACCACCTCCGGAATCTTAATTAAGCAGATAGATAATTTTTTTCCCATATTTCTTTAAAGATTGTTTTTGCCACACATTAAGCACAACAGTCTGCTCCCAGGACCTCATTTTTGACCTGAGAGATTCTTCAGCCATTTTCTACAGTGGAGGAAAGAAACAGGAATCCAGACAAAACACATGGCAGTGTTCCAACCACCCTCTCCGAAAGTTGCCTTAGTTAGTTAATTATGTACAGTTACTGCTCTTTCTTTGTTTTAATGTGTGTGTGTGTGGAGAGAGAGAGAGAGAGAGAGAGAGAACAGAACTCTCTCCCATGCAATGGGGTTATGGTGTGGTGGAAATCACCAATGAGAAAGAACAACTTAGTTCTTTGTGGTAGAGCAGGAGACCGAGAAAGATGACTGCATCAAGGAAGGCTCACAACCAACCATTACAGTGCCAAGTGCTTCTCAGGGTTCCAGCCAGTCATGCCCTTCCCCACTGCTCTCCATTGTACCACTTCACCCCATGTTTTCTACCCCTCCCTCAACCGTCAGCCAGCATTCCATGCCTACTGAACATGCTCCGTCCCCAATGGCCTCTTTGGGCCTTCCCTGCCCTTAGGGTTCTTTCCCCGAAACTATTCCCCCAAGCCAGCTGATTCCCGCCCCCCATCTTGTGTTTGGTTCTTGGTAAAGATGAGGAAGAGAGAGTTTATAAGTAGGTGCCAAAAAGTCAGGAGGCCTGATAGTGGGGGGCTCTGAAGGACAGACAAGGAGAGCTGTGAGAAAGTACACAGAATGACTTCTCTCCCAGTCTTGTCTAGACTCTTAGAGCTGGAAGGGACCCCAAGGGTCATCTAGTCCAATCCTCTGCCTAGTTCTGGGCACCACATTTTAAGACAGAGATTATTATTAATTATTACAATTATTACTATTATTATATTTGTATACTGCCCTATACCTGCAGGTCTCGGGTTGGATCACAGGATATTGGCACACTGGAGCATATTGAGAAGGGGAAACTAGGAAGACTAGGCTGGTAAAGGGTCTGAAAACCAAATCCGTGAGGGAGCTCTCAGAAGAGCTGGATATGCTTAGCCCAGACAAGATTAACGGGTGACATAGTAGATGAAAAGACCAGCATTCCCATTAGCTTGCATTTTTCAGCTTCATTATCGGGTTTATACTTAACAGCATTTACAAACAACACGATAAAATACAATGTAATGAAAACCAACTAGTTAAAAACCAATAATTAAATGAGCAATTAAAATACAGTTTGCCCTGGCAGCAGACCAGCCTCGCCTGCACCTTAGTTTCCAAAAGCCCGTCTGAAGAGGAAGGTCTTAGCTTCCTGGCACAAGGAGAGCAAGGAAGAAGGTGGTCTGGCTCTCTCACAGGTCAGCACCAGCTCTGCTTCTGATGTTGATGGAACCAAGAGAATCTTCGCTGCACAGCTAGGAGGGTGCATATGGGGAGATAGGATTTTTCAGGTACCATGGGCCCAAGCCATGTCATAACCCACACTTTGAATAGTGCCCAGAAACAGACTGGTAACCAGTGAAGTTGTTTTAACAAGGGAGTTACATGCTCCCTGTAACTGACCCCAGTCAGCAGTCTGGCCACAACATTTTGGGTCAGCAGAAGCTTCCACACACTTTTTAAAGGCAGCCCCACATACAGTATGTTAGTGTAGCCCAGCTGGGATGTAACCAAGGCATGTGTCACCATGGCCAGATGCGACATTTCAAGCAAGGGGTGAAGCTGGGAGGTGGGCAAGTGTGGTGCTTTTCTTTCTATAAACATTTCTCCAGCCCTCTGCCACCTCCTTGACTTCCTGACCTGAAGAAGCCTCATGGAAGGAGGCTTAAGCAGGCAGTGTGCCCGTTACTGGCGAGATGTTTCACAAAATGAAAGATTTACACACATACCCCCACCTTGAAAGTAAGTGCATCAAAAACCCTGCAACCTACCCACAAAAATGTATTTTCTCTTCCCGCTGCAGGAGAGCAAGGTCTTTGGTAATTTCCATCAATATCTGAAGCTGTTTAGAAAATAACTGGAAGTTCCCAGCTGGACCACCATTTTAAAGAAGCATATTTGAGAAGGCAAAGGCATCACCCTCGTGGTTCATCCTATCTATGCAGCAAGGGGTTACAGTTTACATTTGCTTTAAAATAAAACAAGCAAACAAGCAAGCAAACACATTCTTTCTTTTCTCTTACGCAATCTGTTTGCATGTCTTAAGAAAAATGTGTTCACCCAAGGGAAGAGAAAAGAGGTAAAAAGTGGCTTTTTAAACTTTTAAATGCAATAGAATTTGGAAGGGCAGCAATGAACTGATTATACTCTGGGCACCTTCACCAAATCAATCAGCATCTAAGTCACAAAGAAAAGGCAATCCAATAGGCAGACTTGAAAAGGGGAACTGCAACTTGTAAAGTCCCTCTTTAAAAATGGGGAGAGGAGAGGATTTGTATTCCACAGGCTCTATGAAGAACCCTATGAGATCACCTCTATTGTGAGAGTCAGGATATGTTGCTGGTTCCCAGAAACCAGAGCCAAACAGCACTTGATGGCTCTTGCCTTCCTAAACCGAATGTCCACAGCAAGATTACTGTAAGTTGCGAGTTACTGAACCAGGTTCGTTTTTCATCTTCCCAACCCAATTTTTGAAGCTACGTCTCTGTTCAGTTCTGCAGGCCTGCTTTGCACCCATTTGCACATTTACCCTCATGTCCACACCTCCCCTCCCTCTCCTTTTGTGCAACCCCCCCCCCCTTGCACAGAGACCACCCCCATGGAAACTGCCTACATCTTCCTCCTCCCCCACATTGCAACTACTAAGGACCCTTTTCACCTTCTGCCTCCTAGTCTCCAGACTCCTTTCAAGCCCCTGCTTTCATATTCAGAACCATTCCCATGCTGCCTCCTTCTCCCTCTTTGCAACCCCCCTTTGCACCCGTCACTTCCTTGTCTCCTCCACTCTCCTGCTTACTTTCATCCTCTCTCCCTTGCACACAGACCAACCCCATCTCCATGCCTCTCTCCTATTCCACATCCTCCTTCATGGACACCCCTCATGTCACTGGATCTGTAAGGTGCCCAGAATCTTAACAGCATGTCTGTCCACTTGTTCAGTCTGAGAAAGTTTAGTTCAGCTGCTGATGGTTGTAAATGTATGGCTATTTGCTTCTCCTAAATTACTACATCAAATTGGGAACTTCATGTTGAAGACAGCACATGGTATCAAGAGTGAAATACATTGTAGGAAGGTGCTGTGGAATATTTGGGGGCTCTGCATCCTATATCTTTTTCATGTGAAGCAACTGAGAAATGGAACAGGGAGAAGTTTAATAGTCAGGGCTCACCCACCCACCCACTTTTAGTGTCCATCCTTTCTTGCTATACTAAAACAATGGCAGAAGATTGAGTAAAGTGTTTTGTTAGCTTTATGATGTTAGCATCTTGGTTGTACCCATCTCTGTTATTTCTCCTTGTTGAAACTGGTTTGTTTGTTTGTTTGTTTGTTTGTTTGTTTGTTTGTTTGTTTTGGAAAAACCCTGTGTTCCATTCTTGCTTGGTTCCATTCTGGGCAACTGAATGGCATCGCTCCATCATTCAACCATCACTTCTTCCATTAACATACCAATTCTTGAGAATTGTATTTCTCCACTGGGTAACCCTATTAAAAGTTTGTGGGAATGACCCTGATGGAATGCCATTTGTTTACTCCAAGAAACTGTTCTGCTTCAAGAGTGTTCCACTAATAAAATGTACACATTAACCTCGCCACCCCCCCCAAAAAACCCTAGATGTTCAAACCAGTCACATAACTAAGCTTGAATATTTCACTGGAATAACTTGTTTAACTCTATTTTTATTACATTATGTTGAGATATTTTCTCCTTATTAGGCCTCAAGATGAATCTTATCTGCTTAGAGAACAACATTTGTAATGAGTGGTTCTGCTCCTTGGTTTCATTTCATTTTTCTTCTGGCAAACGTTGCCGTATGGTTTTCCTTGCATTAAGTGGTTGCTGAGTGTTCATATGTCAAACGTCCATAATAAACTGTTTAAAGCCTTGACATAATCAGAAGATAAGCACTGGCTATTTAGAAGGTAGCTTACTGATCAAGCAGAACCCTTATCATTTTCCATTGTCTAAAATCTGTTTTCCTCTACAGTCAACTTCTGTAAAACAGTGGCATTCAGCCCTGTTCTGTGAGAGTAATAAAGTACACAGTTCTCTCTCTCTCTCTCTCTCTCTCTCTCATTCTCTCTCTCTCTCTCTATATATATATATAAAGTGAAAATTCTAGAGACACAGTAATATAAAATCTCTTTTTCCATGCCATGATCAAAAAGGGGAAAAGAGAGGACCCAAATAATTACCGCCCAGTCAGTCTGACATCAATACCAGGGAAGATTCTGGAGCAGATCATTAAGCAAACAGTCTGTGAGCACCTAGAAAGGAATGCTGTGATCACCAATAGTCAGCATGGATTTCTGAAAAATAAGTCATGTCATGTCATGTCGTTTTTTGACAGAATTACAAGCCTGGTAGATGAAGGGAACGCAGTGGATGTAGCCTACCTTGATTTCAGCAAGGCATTTGACAAGGTGCCCCATGATATTCTTGTAAAGAAGCTGGTAAAATGTGGACTTGACTATGCTACCACTCAGTGGATTTGTAACTGGCTGACTGACCGAAGACAAAGGGTGCTCATCAATGGTTCCTCTTCATCCTGGAGAAGAGTGACTAGTGGGGTGCCACAGGGTTCTGTCTTGGGCCCGCTCTTATTCAACATCTTTATCAATGACTTGGATGATGGACTCAAGGGCATCCTGATCAAATTTGCAGATGACACCAAACTGGGAGGGGTGGCTAACACCCCAGAGGACAGGATCACACTTCAAAACGACCTTGACAGATTAGAGAACTGGGCCAAAACAAACAAGATGAATTTTAATAGGGAGAGATGTAAAATATTGCACTTGGGCAAAAAAAAAATGAGAGGCACAAATACAAGATGGGTGACACCTGGCTTGAGAGCAGTACATGTGAAAAGGATCTAGGAGTCTTGGTTGACCACAAACTTGACATGAGCCAACAGTGTGACGCAGCAGCTAAAAAAGCCAATGCAATTCTGGGCTGCATCAATAGGAGTATAGCATCTAGATCAAGGGAAGTAATAGTGCCACTGTATTCTGCTCTGGTCAGACCTCACCTGGAGTACTGTGTCCAGTTCTGGGCACCACAGTTCAAGAAGGACAATGACAAACTGGAACGTGTCCAGAGGAGGGCAACCAAAATGGTCAAAGGCCTGGAAACGATGCCTTATGAGGAACGGCTAAGGGAGCTGGGCATGTTTAGCCTGGAGAAGAGGAGGTTAAGGGGTGATATGATAGCCATGTTCAAATATATAAAAGGATGTCACATAGAGGAGGGAGAAAGGTTGTTTTCTGCTGCTCCAGAGAAGCGGACACGGAGCAATGGATCCAAACTACAAGAAAGAAGATTCCACCTAAACATTAGGAAGAACTTCCTGACAGTAAGAGCTGTTTGACAGTGGAATTTGCTGCCAAGGAGTGTGGTGGAGTCTCCTTCTTTGGAGGTCTTTAAGCAGAGGCTTGACAACCATATGTCAGGAGTGCTCTGATGGTGTTTCCTGCTTGGCAGGGGGTTGGACTCGATGGCCCTTGTGGACTCTTCCAACTCTATGATTCTATGATCACAGCTCAAAAGATTTCACACATAGGAGTATGTCCCCATAGAGCACTCTTTGGCCACATTCGCATCATATACCGTATTTTTCGCTCTATAAGATGTACCCGACCATAAGATGCACCAAGTTTTTAGAGGAGGAAAACAAGAAAAAAAATATTCTGAATCAAATGTTGTTGTAGCGGCTATCCCTGAAGCCAGAACAGCAAGAGGGATTGCTGTGCAGCAACCCCTCTTGCTGTTCTGGTTTCAGCGATAGCTGCGCAGCCTTCATTCGCTCCATAAGATGCACAAACATTTCCCCTTACTTTTTAGGAGGTAAAAAAGTGAGTCTTATAGAGCGAAAAATACGGTACTTTAAGCAATCATGCTTTCCCAAAAAAATTATGGGAAGTGTAATTTATGAAGGGTGCTGAGAGTTGTTAGGAGACTGCTATTCCCCTCCCAGAGCCAGAATTCTCAGTGTGTTTTAACAATCCATCTCTTTTCATAGGCAACTCTGGCAACTGAGGACTCCAGCAACACTCGGCACCTTTAACAAACTACGGTCCCAGAATGCCTTGGGGGAGAAGCCATGACTATCTGAAGTGTTTTAATAGCTTTCAATGAATGGTGTGAGCGTGGCCATGGTCTCCCCCTTTCCCTTGACCCTTTTTGAGTAAAGAATGCCACTGATATTGGGTGACGTATTTGTCATTTGAATCACAGAATTGAAGGGGTCCCTTGAAGGCCGCACAGTCCAACCGATGCTTCTCCTGCCTCTGCTCCAACTCCTCCACACAAGGCGATCCCACCACCCCTCCGGCTTACGGGTTCCACTTCCAAACTGCTCTTTCTGGGGTTGTGTAATTGCTCCAGCAAGATGCCAAGCTGAATTGCACCAAATGGACTCACAGCGAACTCAGGCTGTCAAGGAGGGGGGCAGGGTGGATGGGAGCAAGGAGAGGAAGAAGAAGTAAATGGCGATACCTTTCTCTCCCCCCCCCAAAAAAAAAACCCCTGCATGTTTAAAATCCCGATTAAACTCGTGGTCAGGAGCAAGGAAGAGGAGAAGAGGCAAGCAGGCTGCCTGTGTCTCCTCTCCACCCAGCACCCATCCCAGCAGAGAGGGTGGGAATGGAAGGGCAGTGCAGCTCTGTAAGGGGGCTGGTTCTCAAAGAGGCAATGATCTCTCAGGAAGTAAAGGATGAAGGGGACTGTTCTCATGAGGAGCACCCCAGGCAGAACATTGCTTTTTGAGCGCTGCTCATGGAAGGGTACAGCTAATCTTGCAAAATCTGTGCACCCCTAACAGACACAGGAGAGCACATTTGCATAATCCTCCATGATCAATGTAGTTCACACTCTTCCTCCTTTGGTTGAAAGTAATCAAAATAAATGGTATTAAAAGTAACAGATACACAAATAAATGTCAGTTCTTTAAAGATGTTACGTTAAATTAATCAAGCTGCTCCCTGGAAGAACAGTTTTAGGATGAAAGAGCAAGGACACTTGGGAAATATAAATGCTAAATTCTTTTGCAAATATTTTAGATATCTGGGATGCCGCCAATGAGCCAATGAGCCTGGTTTTAGAAAGTTGAGGAGATGTGGGGTAGAGAAGTCTGGTGATACATTTTGCAAACCCTGAGAGAGATGCTGATAATATCATTATAAAGGCGCAATAAAATGAGACCTCTATAAACACGGACGCCTGTTTCTGATAATGGCATGACATAAAGCTATGAATATGTTTTCAAAGCATGATGCCCTTGTTGGCTGGTATCTGTATTCCATGCCATTAGCTCAACAAGGGGCTCATTAGATGTCCTCTTGTGCCATGTTTCTAGGCAGAGTTTTGTGCTTAAAGCTCCATGTCCCAGCACTTTCTTTTCTCCCAGCACTTTCCCCACAAAAACCTACTCCTTACTGCTGAAAACCATTCCATGGAAAACTCAAATTGCTGTTTCCTCCAATTCAGCATTAATAAGTGGGTTTTCCTGGGGGAACTGGCAAGGCAGAAAGAAAGGGCTCAGCCTCAGAGCTTTAAACCACGGGTCAAAGGTAAGTGTGGCTGAGCCCTCAGTTCACTCTCGGCAGCACCAACCAGGGCTTCTAACAGGCACTGTACGGAAGCAAGCCCTGCCTCACAAACCCCTGCTAGGCAGGTTCCCCTGGGGCTTTCTCATCCCTCTTTGACAGGAGAAGGCCTGAGCGGCTCTCATGAGGTGATCTGGATTCAACCTCAAGCCATAGTCCTAACTGACAGAGCACCCCAACACAACAGACCAGCTAACACTCTATTGCAGGGCTCTTCTCACTGGCAGTCCCAAATGTCCTTCCCTCAATATTTCTGGAGGGAATATAACTTTAAAATACCCTACCACGAGCGCAAGTGCCCTTGCAACTCTGCAGAGGTGATTTAACCATCAGTCCCTCTTCCCAGCTCTGAAAGGGGAATGGGGGCCTCCTAACAACTCTCAGCACCCTTAACAAACTATAGCTTTCACAAAACTGCTTAAAGAGATATCATAGTGTTTTGAATATACAGCACAAATGTGGCCTAAGAGAGGCAGGTTAGGTAAAGGAAAAGGAGCAGGACCTCTAGCACAAAACCTTAGCAAGAACAGATTTTGCTTTGAGAGGAATCATCCACAAGGTGTCTCCACTGCTCCACACTGAGGCAATGACAAGGCAGATACAAATTCCCTAAGTTTCCTTGTAATTTTCTATATTTGCATAACTTTCTTTGCCCAATAGTTTACGGAAAGGAAAAGCTTCAATATGGAACTAACCATCTTGTTGTTGTTGTTGTTGTCGTCATTTATAAGCCACCCACCTGACTGGGTTGCCCCAGCCACTCTGGGCAGCTCCCAACAGAATCTTAAAAACACAACAAAACATCAAACATTTAAAAACTTCCCTGAACAGAGCTGCCTTCAGATATCTTCTAAAAGTCAGATAGTTGTTTATTTCCTTGACATCTGATGGGAGGGTGTTGCACAGGGCGGGCGCCACTACTCTGCCTGGTTCTCTATAAACTCTCTTCTCACAGTGAGGGAACTGCCAGAAGGCCCTCAGAGGAGGACCTCAGTGTCCGGGCTGGACAATGGAGGTGGAGACGCTCCTTCAGGTCCGAAGCCATTCAGGGCTTTAAAGGTCAACACCAAAACTGATTTGTGTCTGGAAATGTACTGGGAGCCAGTGGACATCCTTTAGGACCAGTGATATAGGTCCCAACAGCAGCTCCCAGTCACCAGTCTAGCTGCCGCATGTATGTTTCTCAAGATACTAGCTCCTCATGGTGCATATGCTGAACAACTAGCTCTGATGAAGAGTCCAGGCCAGAGCACCTGCCATTTAATTAGAAAGCATCCACATCTATTGAGGAAAAACACATTTTGCCCATGTTGTCCATAATGAGAGCAATAAAACTATAGCTCAAACACATCTTACACAAAATACAACATAAATGCCTTAGACCAGCAGTCCCTTCACAAATTGCTACTTAATGGATCATCAGTCTCTCTGTGTATTATTTATTAAAGTATTTTTGGATCCTGCCTTTTAAAAACAGTTGCAACAAGAAGTGAGCCAGTCACTTATGGAACAGTTGTCTATCTGAAGAAATTGTTCTATCGTCTCTCTGTCTATCTATCTATCTATCTATCTATCTATCTACTATCTATCTATCTATCTATCTATCTATCTATCATCTATTTATTTAACTTGCTGTGCTGATTTTATCCTTTTTAGAACTTGTGTTTGTATACTTGCTTCTGTTTTTATCTTGTATGACACTCTGATGACTTGAAGGCTATGAAACAATCTTTGTTTGTTAAACCAAACCAAGTCCTCTCAGAAATTTAAAACAGATTAACTGCAATTAAAAAAACAACTTTTAAACAACAGAATACACATTAATAAACCAAACAAAAAAACTTAAGTCATCAGCAAAGATTAAAAGGCATTATCAAAATGTCGTTAAAAGGGAGGAATGAATTAAACTGTTTTTTCCTGACATCTAAAACTTGTAAAAGTGGATAAATGACAAACATCCTGAGAGCTCTGCTCTCTGAAGATTTCTCGTCAAGTTGCATTTTGGTCCTCCTGCCAGACACTTTAACTAGCACCTGGGAAACCCATGCCGTCCAACCGTCCCTAGTTTCTGGTCCCTGGTCAATCCTTTCTTAAAATGTTGTTACTGTGAGCTGCTAATCATTCATCAGTGTTCAGCTACCTCCTCCTCCCCAGTCTCTCTAGATGTTACATATCTGAGAGATGAGGAATAAATTTTGCCTCAAATGCACAGTTATGAACACCAAAAAGCACCATAGTTTGATGTCCCATGCAGTGCAGAGGCTCATGTATGTACTGAGCTCATGATAACAGATTGTAATCTGATTAATGGGGCGGGGGCTGCCAAGCATATCTTCAGCTGAAATCATCCTTCTGGCTTTCAAATCAATGGAAGAAAAGCTATTGCAAAATAAATGAGTACACCATAAACCAGGTGGCAGAGAGTCTTCAGGAATGCATATGGGGGGGGGGTCCTTCAGGGTTTTACAAGCATGTAAAGTGACCACCTGCCCTTCTTTACAGAGGAGAGTCTTGTTGAAGGGCAGTTGGCATTCTTTCCTTTGAAGAGCAGAGGCCTTGACACTGACTTTCAACTGTTTGCACCTGGGGAGAAGACTGAGAAGCACACCTGTTTGCATCAGGGGTTGCCAACGTGGAGCCCTGTGGATGCTGTGGAGTAGAGCTCCCATCAGCCCCAGGCAGTGTGGCAAGAGGCAGGAATTATGGGAGTTGAAGTCCACAACATCTGGAGAGCACCTTGTTGGCAACCCCTGAATTAGATTATAGTAATTCTTTCTAAATTTCTTCTAGATGCATAAATTAGCATATGCAAAACAGTAGCATCTTCTGACCTCTTTTTCAATGTGTCAGTGAGCATTCTTACAAGCTTCCCCTGTGCTCATGTGTGACATCTTGAGAAGGATACGGAAACATGTAATTGCAATAAGAAAAGACCCAGAAACAAAAGGAGGAGGAGGAGGAAGTAAATCATATAAAATAAAGGCCTTTGAGGATAATTTGATAAAAACTACTGAAAATCTGGCAAAAAGCATACCAAAAATATTAGAAAGAATTTCTGAATACAGGAAGGTGGCAGGATTTAAAATAAATTTAAATAAAACTATACTGTTGGCAAAAAATATGTATGCATACACAAGAGAAAGAAGAACTGCAAATAATTTCAGGTCTGATAATAGTTAATGAGGTCAAATACTTGGGAATCTGTTTACAAATAAAAACAGCAATCCTTTTAATGCTAATTATATAAAGATGTGTAAAGAAATCAAAAAGGATTTAAAAATATGGAACTGGCTGAACCTGTCGCTCTGGGAGAAAGTATCTGCAGTAAAAATGAGTGTGCTCCCTAAGATGATGTTTACATTTCAGTAACTGGGGGGGGGGGGGCAGAATGTTTCAAGTCTTGGCAGAAAGACTTATCAAGGTTTCTTTGGCAGTATAAAAAACCTAGAATAAAACACAAATTATTAATCGACAGCAAGAACAGAGGGGGACTCACACTGCCAGACCTGAAACTTTATTACAAATTGGCCTGCTTATGTTGGGTAAAGGATTGGATGACACTGCAGACTCAGATTTACTAGATTTGGAAAGTTTTGATAGCCGTTTTGGGTGGCATGCATACCTGGGATATGAGAAAGTTAAAATTCATAGAGGCTTCCTGAAACATGTTATAAAGAAACCACTATATAAGGTATGGGAAAAATATAAAGATATATTGGAACCCAAAACTCCCTGGTGGCTATCCCCTTTGGAGGCCATAGCAGTGAAAAGAATAAATATGGGGGGGGGGGGACGGGACTGGGCCACTTATTAGAAGAAGAAAATAACAAATTTAAAGTGGGGGGGGGGGAGATTGAGGAAATAAAACATCACCTAACAGGATAGCTTCAATATTATCAACTAAACAAGGTGTTTAAGATAGACAAGAAAAATGGTTTTGCAATGGAAAAAGACAAAGAATTACTACCGTGCAAGTAGATTAATAGGTACCGCTCCGGCAGGAAGGTAAACAGCATTTCCATGCGCTGCTCTGGTTCGCCATGCTGGCCACATGACCCAGAAAAACTGTCTGTGGGGTGGACAACTGCCAGCTCCCTTGGCCTGTAAAACGAGATGAGCGCCACAACCCCAGAGTCGTTCTTGACTGGACTTAACTGTCAGGGGTCCCTTTACCTTTACCTTTAACAAAAGAGTAATATCTAGAATGTATAGGCTTCTTCTAGAATGGTAGGTGAAAGATGAAGAGGTTAAAGAAGTAATGATTGAGTGGATGAAAGATTTCGATAAAAATATCCAACTATCGGCATGGGAAAGATTATGGAATAAAGAATGGCAATTTACGCCCTGTTATACACTAAAGGAAAATCTTTTGAAGATGTTTTGCAGGTTGTATATAACTCCCAGCAAACTATCCAAAATGTATAAAATGAGATCTAATACGTGCTGGAAGTGTAAACAGGCAGAAGGGACACTGTTTCATATATGGTGGGATTGCAAAAATATTAAGAATTTTTTGGATATTACCATATATATGGGGAATTGAAAAATATGTTTAAGTAAACTTTCATAAAGAAACCAGAAGCCTTCCTCTTAGGCATTTTAGATTAAGATATTCCAAATGAAAAAAGAGAATATTCTTATATGCTACAACAGCAGCAAGAATATTAATTGCCAGAAATTGGAAAGGAGAGTTAATGCCAACAAAAGAGGAATGGCAGGATAAATTATTTGAATATCTCGAACTGGCAAAAATGATGGAGACAATTAGGAAACAGCCAAACCAAAAGTTCAAAAAAGAGTGGGAAATTTATAAAGAATATTTTAAACAGCAGTGCCCTCAAGTTAAAACCCATGCTTTGATTAATTTTCGCAAACCACAATTTGGATTATAAGAATAGTATTCAGATAACAAAAGAAATGGCAAAATGGTTAAAGAAGCAGTTTAACAAATAGATAAGACAGACCCACTTTAAGGAAGACGGAAGTCTATTGGGGAAGATAAGGTATTGGGAATTAAGAACATGGTGACATAAGTTCTTTTGTAGGAACGTATGGATTTATGGGTGGATGGATGTTTTTGTTTTTGTTTTTGATCATTTTTGTTAATTTCTTGTGTGTGTTTGTTAAGTAAGAAAACTAATAAAAAGCATTTTTTTAAAAAAAGGAAACATGTTTTTCAACCCTACCTCTGTTGTGGTGTCATGGTATGGCTTTTGGAGAGGGTCTGCCACTCATGTTTGTCCACAGAAGATTCCAGATTCAAGCCCTGGCATCTCTGGATCAAAGCCTCTCTGGTAGCATCTATAGCTTTCCTCTAATGTTGCTCCTTAACACCTTGGATTCAGTGTTCAAAACTCTCATTGTTCTAGGCGCATTGTTTTGGGACAGGGAATTTCATTAGTGCAAGCTCTGGGCACAGTACTGAACCTAAGATTTCAGATTAAAACTGCAGAGTGGAAGGAAAGGAGGACCTTTTTCTGCCTCCCCACTTCCAGCTACTCTCTGGAGAAGAGACCCTCAAAGATGGCTAGATCTGATGAAGTGAACATGTGTGATGTTGAGCTTTTTTTAGGATTGAAGTTGATTGAACTTACATTTACACTTAGGTGTTGAGGAGACAGAAAAAACAGTGACTGCGGTAAAACTTCAAAGAAACAAGCTTCTCATTTGCTGGGCTGCTTCAACTCCCGAGACTCTGCAGCAGCCTTTGTCAACCTGGTGCCCCAGATGATGCAGCAGCAACAAGAGCTGCAAGCAGTGCAAATGTAGGCTTTCAGAAATCCATGGGACTTCATGTTCAGGAAGATGGAGTTCTGAAACAAAGACTGTTATCCCAGCATTATCCATCCACCCATCTTTCCATTTTTGTCCCACCTGTCTCCAAGGAGTTCCAGGCAATCTACGTGGTTCTTCTCCCCTGCCCTCACTTTAACTCTCACAACAGCCCTGTGAGGTGGGTTAGGCTGAGGAAAAGTGACTTCCGGCCACAGCAGTGACTTTTGAGGAAGAGTGGCAGTTTGAAGCTGGTTCTCCCCCAGGCCTCTAACCACTACATCACAGTGGCTTTCAAACTTCTGAAAGGAAGGAAGATATGAGTAGGTGTGTGTTATGTGTGTGAACATTTGAATACTATAAATATGCACAGATTGGTCGACCCAAGGAGTGACGCAAGGGAGAGCTCCGTGAGGAGCCCGCAACACCATTTCCCTGGTGAAGAGAAATGGCTTTGGTGGAGCGTTGGCTCCTGGGCAGAGCAAGGTCCAAACTCACAAATTGAACTGTTTGAAAATTGAAATATTTTTTGGTTTCTACAAATTCCTGGGCAACACCAGGCACTCCCCACTAGTAACAAAATAAATGTAATTCCCCATTGGAGAAAAGAGTCACGAGTGTCAAAATGTCATCATGACTTAATGGTGTTTTCATCTTCCATAGGGTTGTAAAATGCTCCTGATCCATCAGGGCATTCACTCTGCAAAAGATGAGGATTCAAGGTTTCAGACTCGCTCCATTAAACTTCTGCCGCCACCTGGCAGAAATCATCTGGGTAGCATGATACCAAAACTTTAATCTATATCTGGAATTTGGCACTCCACTCCTTGCCTAGTGAATGACATGGGTAGCAGGCAATAGGAAGAGACAAAAGACGATGGAGAATTGCATGGAAACTCTTCCCTAGGTACATGGTGCCAAGGGGGCCTCAATTTACTTTCCATTGCAATTTTTAATCTTCCCTGAAAGATCAGCAGATTATGAGCATTTTCTTTTCTCAGCACAATCACTTAGGGCACAGCTTCACAATGACACTGTGTGCCACATCACAAAAAAACAAGAAGGGGGGAGGTGAGGAAGAAGAAAGGAACATCAAGTTTCAGTTCGTACAACTCAAAGCAACATTCCAAGCAATGAAACCCAGCCAGATGGGTGGGGTACAAATAATAAATTATTATTATTATTATTCAAGAAGAATATACAGTGTATGTTCACAAAGTCAAGTGAACATATACAAGTTTCAATTCAGCCGAAACAGGATGGGGAGGTGGGAATGACTCTGCAAGGCAACAGCACAGAAAGCAATCTTTGTCATTAGCATAAAAAACTGAATAATATGTTAAAATATCAATGAATTCATAAAATGCCTTCAAAGCAGATGGCTATAAAGCATAGGCACAAGGCCACCTTTTGTATACCTCTTTTGTGCTACTCAGTTGTTGTCCCAGATTATTCATGAGGCTAGCCATTAAATGACATAATGGATGCTTTTTAAAAAGTAAAGAAATATCCAACTTTTTAAATTCTTGCTAGGCTCCAATTTGGTACAGTTATATTGTGCTGGGTGCAATATGCCTGTAAGACAATGGCATTTCCACAGGCCCTGAGCACTATTAACAGGTGGAATTATTGTTAACATGAGATGGAGGATCTAAAAAACTACAGACTATGAAAACCAAACCAAAAAAGCATGCCCTGTCCCAGTGAGCTTAAAATATAATTAACTCAAAAGCTAAAAAGGAAGTACAGGAAGGTGCCTTATACTGGCTCAGACCAGTTGCCCATCTAGGCTTTAACTGTCTTCTCAATTAATGGCTCCCATGAAGAGGCCTGAGTCCCTGACCCATCAAGAAGGAGATGAGATGCCTAGGGCTCAGTTTGGGTATTTCTGCAGCAAAGGAGAAGAAAGTGTTAAAAAACAATAATAACATCAACCAGGCAGAATAAAGGGCATTTTAAAAGAGATGGAAAGGATCAAATGGGTATCAACAAGTGAAGAATCCCACCTATAACCATTGATAAGAGGAAAGCAGGAAGTCACGAAACAGGAAGTGTAAGAAGGGGTTTAGAAAGCAACAAAGACCAAAAAAATGCAAAGTGGGAAGATGTAGAGAAATGAGAGATGAAAGATAAGCAGGAGCAAAGGATTGACTGCATTTGAAAGTAACAGATTCTTAAACTGGAATGTGAAAAGGAAGAGATAGCTAGCACAGGGATACCAAAAGCAGGGAAACCCAATCATCTCTTTGTGTGTCCTAGAAGGTGGGGAGGATGCGAAGTGACAGGATGAAAGAGAGAGAGAACCAGCATGTGACACAATTCTACTCAGATGCAAGCCCCAGTGAGTTCCATGGGCTTTACTCCCAGGTAAGGGAAGCATGGGATTGCAGCCTTAAGGGAGGAACAGGAGACCAGGTAAGAGAGCACTGTAACAGCATGTGTTAATTTAATGCATGTATTTGCCACCATCAATGCACAATATAAATCCTCAGGGTAGCTGAGAATAAACCAACCAGAACACTATCAGCTCAGTGGCATTGTTATTTTATTTCATCTTTGCATGCTCAAAGCACTTTACATACATAACGAATTTTACAGCAACCCAGGAAGGAAGGTCACTTATTGATTATTGATTATCTTCATGCTCTCAGGTGAGAACTTCCACAAAATTGCAGGGCATTCCTAACCGCTAGCTGTGTTCCCATTCATTGCATAGCTATAGAGTGCAGGGGGGTTGTGCTCTGGAAATGGGGCAAACGGGGAAGGATATCCTTCTTCCTTCCCACCCTCCTGAACCCCCCCCCCAAGCCATAGAGCACAAGGTCACCCAGTGCATATCGTGGCTGAGTGGGGATTTGAACGAGGCTTTCACAACCTGTATTTAAAGTGCTAGAATGCGCAGTCATGGCTTCCCCAAAGAATTCTAGGAGCTATGGTTTGTTAAGGATGATGAGAGTTGTTAGGATACCCCTATTCCCCTCAAGAGCTACAGTTCCCAGAGTTTCCTAGGAAAATTGATTGATTGTTAAACCTTTATGGGAAATGTGCCTCTGGGAAGGGAATAAGGGTCTGACCCTAACAACTCCCAGCACCCTTAGCAAACTACAGTTTCCAGGATCTGTGTGTGTGGCATGACTGTTTAAAGTGGTCTCGCATGTTTAAAATGTATGTGGTGTGAGGGTGGCCTAGGTCTTAGTCCATCACTCTCATCATCACACCCCACTGGATTGTCAAAAGCATGTGTTGTGAGCTGCCTTGAGGGTCAAAATATTCTAAACAAATAATCCGCCAGAGGGATAATTTGATGATAAATGGCATGTCTAATGACAGCTTTTAAATGTGGCCAGCTGCATCTTTTGCAGTCCGTCTTCATGCAACAATTTAACATGTAGCACTTAAAACTATCTTTACCACACCACACAAGGCAATAGGTAGGCAACCAAGTTGCTGAAAGATCATTAATAAAAGTTAAATTGCCTGACTATAATTGCCAACTCTCCACTTGAACGTTCCCCTCAGGCACCGCTGTGGCATATTAATCTTATAATGGAGTTGTTACAAGGTTTTGGCATTTTCTGGCTCACTGTTCCCAAACAATTAACAGGGTGTGTGTTTTTCTCTGTGTGTGCTGGCTTGGGTGATTTTAAAAATTATTTTAATCAGTCTGACCTTTGAGGCCCATAAGAAAATGCCCCTTTGTTTATAATGAGATAACCAAAACCAGGGTTTTTTAAAAAGGCACAGGCCTGCTGCTGTGCCAAGGAAAAAGCTAATTCTTCAAAAGTTTTGTTTCTGCTGCCACATGAAGCTTACTGATCTTGGGCAATCATGGATCACATGAAAATATATGAGGAGGCGGGGTACTCTTTGGGAGCTAGAGGAAAGAGGGCAGCGAGATAGCAGAATTCTTTTCAAATTGGGACTGAGGGCTGTGGAAGCCAGTCTGGAGACAAAGTTATTGTTGCTCCAAAGATTTATTGGTAGCTTTTCTGTGAGGTTGGGAAGAAGAGAGACTTTGACACTACTGGGTTGGTGCGCCAACGAAGAGGCTGTAGCCACAGAGGCTGGTCTGTCAGGGTGACTGGAACACTGTTCCGCCAGCCTCACCTGCCTGCCTTCCAACTCACAGCTCAACCAGGGGGTGGAACTACCTGCCAGCCATCTGCACCTTAGTCTCCGGGTTGCTTTTGTAGAACACAGCTGCAAGGAGGAGGAAAAGGACAGGGACAAAACCAGAACAGGTTGGTTCCATCTGGTACCGCCTCCAGTTGGCCTCCCTTTCTTCTGCCCTGCACACCAGCCACCACAAGGCCCAAGGTAACTTCAGGAAGAATATAGGGCTATTAAGAATCCACAGATGACAGATTCCAAAGCAGACTCACCTGATTTGATCTGGGTGGGAAATGACCCACATTGGATCATGAGACTGCTACAGAATCTGAGGTCCTGCAAGTCCCTTTAGCAAGGCATCCAAAGGTCACAGAGCTGCCTCTTTCTGGTCACATTTTTTATTCCATTTTATGAACCCTTGGACATTCAGTTGCCTACAGCCTAGAGCTACTACAGAGGACTCCTTGCTGCCACTAGAGGGAACCCCCACCCCTACCGAGAGCATAGATAGATAGATAGATAAGTAAAGGTAAAGGTACCCCTGCCCGTACGGGCCAGTCTTGACTCTGGGGTTGTGCGCCCATCTCACTTAAGAGGCCAGGGGCCAGCGCTGTCTGGAGACACTTCCGGGTCACGTGGCCAGCGTGACATCGCTGCTCTGGCCAGAGCCAGAGCCGCACACGGAAACGCCGTTTACCTTCCCGCTGGTAAGCGGTCCCTATTTATCTACTTGCACCCGGGGGTGCTTTTGAACTGCTAGGTTGGCAGGCGCTGGGACCGAGCAGCGGGAGCGCACCCCGCCGCAGGGATTCGAACCGCCGACCTTTCAAGCCCTAGGCGCTGAGGCTTTAACCCACAGCGCCACCTGCGTCCCTAGATAGATAGATAGATGATAGTTTATTTACATTTATTTATTTATTTATTTATTTATTTATTTATTTATTTTCCCACCTTAAGATCTCAGAGCAGTTCACACAATAACAACCAGATGTTCCATTGCTCACAGTGGGAATTCTATGGAAAAAACTGGGATGGACATAACTTAAATGGGCCTGCCCACCCCTCTTGGAAGTGCCATCCTCACAACTGAGTAGTCATCAATAGTATTAGGAAGAGCTAATACCCAGTGTTAGGTGTAGGCACTGACATGGTACTATCCTCTTAATCACGACCTAGGATACATCGTTTTACAAATAGTGTGTGTGTGTGTGTGTGTGTGTGTGTGTGTGTTTGTTGCAGGAGGAGCCTGAGTCAAGAAATAAAGGTTCTGGGGCCATCTTCTGGGAACCCTGGTTCAAGAAACCCTGGTGTTTTACGAGCGAGATCTTCCAGCCAGTCCAGAAAGAGTACCTGGGTGCTCTCATGGATGTTACAACCCCCAAAACTCTTGAAGGTCAATTCTATATATGTGGAAAAGTGGAGGGGAAATGGTGACTTTACCGGTTGCCAAAATTCCAAGAGGAGAAAGAGAAAGAAGCAGGGGGAGATCTTTGGAGAACTCCTATTGCGAAAAAAATAATGCACTCCAAGCTGTAAGCTATAAATTGTTCCTTTTTTCACCAAAGAGCAGCTTTCACAAAACCTGCTGTTATCTATTATGCACTCTGCATTGTAACCATTCCTCATTGGCTCAGGCCCTCGAAAACACAAACACATACACACACACACACAGAGAGAGAGAGAGAGAGAGAGAGAGAGAGAGAGCTCCCTCCAGCCATCTCTCCTGAATTACCAACTATTATTTTGCACACACACAAAAAAAGAGTCAGACAGTAAATGAACTTAAAAGTCACTTGCTGAACTTGATGCCCTTAATATTTAAGGATATGAAGAGGACCAGACCTAAAAAGCAAGTTAGAATCATAGAATAGAATCATAGAATCATAGAATCATAGAGTTGGAAGAGACCACAAGGGCCATCGAGTCCAACCCCCTGCCAAGCAGGAAACACCATCAGAGCACTCCTGACATATGGTTGTCAAGCCTCTGCTTAAAGACCTCCAAAGAAGGAGACTCCACCACACTCCTTGGCAGCAAATTCCACTGTCAAACAGCTCTTACTGTCAGGAAGTTCTTCCTAATGTTTAGGTGGAATCTTCTTTCTTGTAGTTTGGATCCATTGCTCCGTGTCCGCTTCTCTGGAGCAGCAGAAAACAACCTTTCTCCCTCCTCTATGTGACATCCTTTTATATATTTGAACATGGCTATCATATCACCCCTTAACCTCCTCTTCTCCAGGCTAAACATGCCCAGCTCCCTTAGCCCTTCCTCATAAGGCATCGTTTCCAGGCCTTTGACCATTTTGGTTGCCCTCCTCTGGACACGTTCCAGTTTCTCAGTGTCCTTCTTGAACTGTGGTGCCCAGAACTGGACACAGTACTCCAGGTGAGGTCTGACCAGAGCAGAATACAGTGGCACTATTACTTCCCTTGATCTAGATGCTATACTCCTATTGATGCAGCCCAGAATTGCATTGGCTTTTTTAGCTGCCGCGTCACACTGTTGGCTCATGTCAAGTTTGTGGTCAACCAAGACTCCTAGATCCTTTTCACATGTACTGCTCTCAAGCCAGGTGTCACCCATCTTGTTTGTTTTGGCCCAGTTCTCTAATCTGTCAAGGTCGTTTTGAAGTGTGATCCTGTCCTCTGGGGTGTTAGCCACCCCTCCCAGTTTGGTGTCATCTGCAAATTTGATCAGGATGCCCTTGAGTCCATCATCCAAGTCGTTGATAAAGATGTTGAATAAGAGCGGGCCCAAGACAGAACCCTGTGGCACCCCACTAGTCACTCTTCTCCAGGATGAAGAGGAACCATTGATGAGCACCCTTTGGCTTCGGTCAGTCAGCCAGTTACAAATCCACTGAGTGGTAGCATAGTCAAGACTGCATTTTACCAGCTTCTTTAGAAGAATATCATGGGGCACCTTGTCAAATGCCTTGCTGAAATCAAGGTAGGCTACATCCACTGCGTTCCCTTCATCTACCAGGCTTGTAATTCTGTCAAAAAACGAGATCAGGTTAGTCTGACATGACTTATTTTTCAGAAATCCATGCTGACTATTGGTGATCACAGTATTCCTTTCTAGGTGCTCACAGACTGTTTGCTTAATGATCTGCTCCAGAATCTTCCTGGTATTGATGTCAGACTGACTGGGCGGTAATTATTTGGGTCCTCTCTTTTCCCCTTTTTGAAAATAGGGACAACATTTGCCCTCCTCCAGTCTGCCGGGACTTCGCCTGTTCTCCAGGAATTCTCAAAGATGACTGCCAGTGGTTCTGAGATCACATCTGCCAGTTCTTTTAATACTCTTGGATGCAGTTCATCTGGCCCTGGAGACTTGAATACATCTAGACTAGCCAAGTATTCTTGTACTATCTCCTTAGTTATTCTGGGCTGTGTTTCCTCTGCTGAATCATTTGCTCCAAATTCTTCAGGTCGGGCATTGTTTTCTTTATCGGAGAAGACTGAGGCAAAGAAGGCATTGAGGAGTTCAGCCCTTTCTGTGTCCCCTGTTTGCATTTCACCATCTTCTCCTCTGAGTGACCCCACTGTTTCTTTGTTCTTCCTTTTGCTACGAGCATACCCATAAAAGCTTTTTGTTGCTTTTAACCTCTCTAGCAAGCCTGAGTTCATTCTGTGCTTTAGCTTTTCTGACTTTGTGTCTACACGTGCTGGTTTCCCCCTTTTCCATTTTTTGTACACATCCTTTTTTAATCTTAACTCGGTTAAAAGTTCTTTAGATAGCCACCCTGGCTTCTTTAGGCACCTTCCATGTTTCTGTCTCATTGGTATTGCCTGAAGTTGTGCTTTTACTATCTCCCTCTTAACAAACTCCCAGCCATCATGAACTCCCTTTCCTTTTAGTATTACTGTCCATGGGATCTCACCCAGCACTTCCCTAAGTTTCATGAAGTCGGCTTTCTTAAAGTCAAGAAATTGAGTCCTAGTATGCTTGGCTGCTCCTTTCCGCTGTATAGTAAACTTCAGAAGAGCATGATCACTCGCGCCTAATGATCCTTCCACTTCTACCCCACTAACCAGGTCATCAACATTGGTTAGGACCAGATCTAAAATGGCTGTTCCTCTTGTTGCTTCTCCCCCTTTCTGGACAATGAAGTTGTCTGCAAGGCCAGTGAGGAATCTGTTTGACCTTATGCTCTTGGCTGAGTTTGACATCCAACAAATATCCGGGTAATTGAAGTCCCCCATTACTACTATCTCCCTTCCTTTTGGATGCTTGGCCATCTGTTCCAGGAAGGCATCATCTATGTCCTCCGTTTGGCTTGGGGATCTATAGTAAACTCCCACAATGAGGTCACTGTTATTCTTCTCTCCCTTAATTTTGACCCAAATGCTCTCACTTTGGCTTTGAGGTTTTAAATCTTGGATCTCTTCACAGGTATACACATCCCTGACATATAATGCCACTCCTCCTCCTTTCTTGCCTGGTCTGTTTCTCTGAAATAGATTGTATCCCTCCATTATTACATTCCAATCGTGGGACTTATCCCACCAGGTTTCAGTGATGCCTATTATGTCATCTTTAGTTTGCTGTACCAAGAGCTCAAGCTCATCTTGTTTACTACCCATGCTTTGCGCATTAGTGTACAGACATTGAAGTCCATTAATCATTCCCCCGTGTCTCTTATTGAAGGATTTTTTCCTCCCACCACTAGGTCTGCGTGCTGTTTGCTCCATTTGGTCTATGACATTTGGATGATCATCTTCATCAATTGATAGACTCCTAGCTTCAGGAGCACTGTCTCCCTCCCCCACATTAGTCAGTTTAAAGCCCTCCTGATGAGGTTTCTGAGATTTTTGGCAAAAACATTCCTCCCAACCGTTGTGAGGTGCAGCCCATCGCTTGCCAGAAGTCCATCTTCAAGAAACTGCAGTCTGTGATCTAAGAATCCAAACCGTTCCTGTTTACACCATTTGCGAAGCCAGATGTTCACTTCCACTATTTTTCCCTCTCTCCCTGGGCCACGTCGTTCAACTGGGAGGACAGGTGAGATGACAATTTGTGCATTTAATTGCTTCAATTTCCTGCCCAGAGCCTCGTAGTCTCTTTTGATCTTCTGGAGGCTATTGCTTGCAGTGTCATTGGTTCCCACATGAACCAAGAGGAAGGGGTATTTGTCAGTGGGTTTTATGATTCCTTGCAGTCGTTCAGTTACATCTTGGATCTTAGCCCCGGGGAGACAGCACACTTCCCGAGACATCTTGTCAGGCCCACAGATCACTGCTTCTGTTCCCCTCAGTAGGGAATCCCCTATCACCACTACACGCCTCCTCTTAGGTCTGGTCGGGGTTCTTCCGTGAGCTGTCCGTTCCAAGGTCGCCTGCACATTCCCTGAGGACTGACTTTGCTGCTTGTCTTCATATACCTGATTGACTGTAATGAGGGAGAGATCCTCAAATGGAGTCTGCCCTTCGTCTTCCATGCTAGGGGAGAGGACCTCAAAGCGATTGTGTATTTCTAAACAATCAGAGCGAACCCTGGGCCTCCTACTTCTTTGAGTCACGTTTCTCCATATATCTGGCTCCTGTGTTGGTGAACTAGCCTCCTTCTCAGGGGAGTCCCCTGTCTCCTCCTTGGTGGAGACGGTGTGCTCTGTTGCTTCCAAGAAGAGCTCCAGCTCTCTAATTCTTTGGAGCATAGCTACACATTCCTCCAGTTGCTGGACTTTGTCTTCTAAGAGGGCAATCAACATGCAATTGCTGCAGGTTAGGAAGAGGTGTTTTCTTAGAGACCATTCAATGTGTCCAGGCAGGAGAAAAAACATTAAATACTAAGGATCAAATTAATATCTGTGGGTTTCAAGTCCCAAAGAGAAAAACAAACATGCACAGCTACAGATATATGTCCTGAATAAAGCAACAGGTTTCTGAACTGTTATATTGCAGATCCATAATAAAAATAAAACCTAGCAACCTTTTGTGCTGGATGTTGTACAATCAGTTACAGCATCCTGTGTGTGTTTACATGGAAATAATTCCTCTGTGTCCAGGTAATATTTGTTTTATGACATATTGATCCTGCCTATTCTCCAAGCACCTCAAAGGAACAATATACAGTGTGTCTCCCCATTTTACCCTCAGAGGGAGGTCAGGCTGAGAGATAGAGACTTGCGCAAGGTCTCTCAACGAGCTGCATGACCAGGTAGGGATTTAAAACCTGAGTTTCCTCAGTCCTCATCCTGCTCTCCCACACACGCCTAGACTGCAATCCTATACTTACCCAGAATTTAGTGGGGTTTACTTCCAAAGAGGCATGCCAAGAATAAGCACTAAGTTATGGAGCTAGTTGGTTGGAGCTAGTTGGTTGCACTGTTAAACTACAGTTGAGTTGAAGTCCACTCACCCCTCTTGGTGTGATGGCGTTGCAGGACGGTAGAGGCTTCACTGGGGCCCTGACAAGAGAACTGGAACAGTGGTGCCCTTCCTGGTAGGCAGTGGGCGATTAAGCCCCCTCCGCCTATCAGGAACTGGCTGTGCCAGGGGGCGGAACCGACAGAGCAGGTAGGCTTCCCTTGGATCCGCCCCTTGCCCATTTAAGCAGCCTGCACCTGTTTGTTCCTTCGCTGGGTTTTTTCCCTGCCCACCCACCCTCGGTTTAAGCTGATAGTCAATGACTTTGCTGTGGCTATGGTGGTCGCCGTTCTTTAAGGGATCGGGTAGGAATTTGCCCTCTGGGCTAATTGGCACCAAACCGGTGGTTTTGCCTACCTCATAGCAATCATCACAACTGGTTGGGCATTAGGGCAATCCTTCGTTTTGGAGGGAGGGGAGTTTGTAGTCTCCGCCTGCCCCTCCAAATACTGGGGTATCGCATTAAAGGGATCTAGGGGGAGTGGCCATGTCTGTGTGCCCGGGCGGGGCCAGGGCCGAAGGCTGGGGTGATATAAGTCTTAGGAACCCACACCTGGATTGAACACATATCAATTGCCCCATGCCCAAGCCAAATCTCGTTCATCTGTATTCAATAAAGTTGTGGCCTGTTATGACCCAAAAAACCCAGCCTCAATGGTCTCTTATTTGCATGGGTTGGGGTATAGGGAACCCGATGCCTGGTCCTGCAACTCTAGAAACTCACAAATAAATGAAAGAACATTGTTTATTCATCATTCTAGCTAAAGTCCAAACTGGGCATGAATGCAGTGAACATCTACATGGGGGGGGGCGCTAATCTCAGCCACGCAGGGCCCTCATAATAAACATAAAAATATTAAACATAATAAAATATTAAACTTTTTTATTAAAAAAAACAACTTCCCTATACAGTGCTGCCTTCGGACGACTTCTAAAGTCGGTATAGTTTCTTATCTCCTTGGCTCAGGGGTCAGATAACTCCATAACTGCAATATGGATGGAGTGCAACTGTTTGCTCTTCCAAGCAATAGCCCAGCACCAGTTGAAATAGGAAGCAAGTGAGCATTTATGCATTCATTAGATTTTTATATTAGATTTCCATGCTGCTCTGCCCCCTTCCACACACAGAGAGAGGAACAACAAACCATCTAGCCAGATGGCCCACACTTTGGTGAGGCGGAATAATCATCAGCAGCCCAGCACTGCGCATGGCAGGCCCCTTGCCCTGGAAGGTGGGGGGTGCAGTTTCTGTGGGGAAGCAAATCAGATATAAACCAAGATGTCCTAAGTGAAATCTTGCAATGAAAAGCAGAGCACAATGACTAACAGTGATTGTGCTTGAATACTGAATTAAAGCCATACTCCTGCCCTGATCCAGAAACCACAGTGATGTTTTAAAAATGAGAATAGCATCAAATCAAATCCACCAGATTTTCTTTTTCTTTGTACAGTTTGGAGAACATAGATTACTATGATGATCCCAAACATCATTTAATATTTATGTTTAAGGTTATCCAAATTTACCAATAAATATCCTAAATATTGGATTATTCTGAAAGAACATTCACACACAATCATAAAATTGTTGACTATACTCAGAAATATGTCCTGCTTAGTTCAATAAGTTATACTGCCATTCTATACCCAATTATGTGGAAGTAATGAACTCAGTAGGTTTTTCATCAAAGTAGACATGCACAGAATTGAGCTGTTTGAGTTCAATATTAAATATATTTATTTAGAAGTGCCACTGAACTCTATGATGCTTAGTCACACATATGCACTGGACTTTGAGTTTCATTGTATCCAAGAAATAAGATTGCATGCTGCTTTACTCATTCAATCCAATCATGTGTGACTTACCCTCATGTATCTGTGCATAGGACTGCAATCCTATGCCTAAATCTCACTGACCTCATTATTGCTTACTTCTGAGTAGACAATGATAGGATCGCACCAGTCAAACTGCATTTAGGCAGACTTGAACTCACAATGGTGCAAACATAAATTAATAGCGTTATTCATCCAGGTAGCACTCCCAAACGTAAAAGTCACATTCATTATATGGAGCAATTAAGAAACCAATTAAAGCAAAGGTTCCCAAATTCATTTGACCTACCACCAGTGCTGTTTTTGTAGAAAGAGAGGTGCCGGAACTCATCATGAACACCCCCCTTGTTCTCTCAGAATGGCAAAGGTGCCCACCTGAGAGCTGCTGGAACTGAGTTCCGGTGACTTACAGCTAAAAAAAAGCCCTGCCTACCACCCCCTTTTCAGAAAAAAAATATTCAGTGCCTCCCCCCAGAAATCTACCTTCTTTAAGTGAACAGTGGTGGGTTTGGCACCGCAACACGCCTGCCATTGGCCAAATAGGCAGACAAGCTGCAATTTACTTCCCAAACCTGGGTGAAGCCGAAAAGGGTCCACCAAAGCCCAGGAAAACCCCTTGCCTCCAACACGGATACAGGGAAGGCATTGTTGATGTCCTGCAATGGCACCCAGCCTGGCAGGAAGCGTCATTACACAACAGATGAAACATGCACAAACAGTTTTTCAAAATTCTCTTCTCTTCTTTCTTTATGCTTTCACCACCCCCTTATTTTTATTCAATGCCCCCAACTGCACTGCACCCAAGGCTACAGCCGCCCCCCTGGATCATTCCAGTGCCGCCGCCCACCCCCCAGGGTGGTATCGGCCATATTGGGAAACTCTGAATTAAAGCATCAGCTCCTCAGTGCTGTCTTAAAAGGACCTCTCTGCACACAAAAAGTTGCCAGCGTCGTTTCCTTTCTGTAAGGCAGAAATCCCATCAGTCAGTTCTTCCTGCAGCTGTTCAGGCAGAGAGAAAAAGCAAGCCTGAAGTTTCAAGCATTATCAGTGTGCAATCTGACCTTCCTTCAAATTGGAGTTTATCCAGTGTTCCTAACAACGCCCCAAGGGCAACTAAACCAGGAATGACTTTTTAAGCAATCATCCAACAATAGATTCAACATGTTTCAAATATCTTCTCTTATTTCCCAAACATTAATAGACAGTATTTTCATTCTGATAAGCATCTAGGCAAGTCACAAGAAAAACAAAGAAACAAACAACAACAACATCCAGGAATCATACCACTAGCATTTTGCTAGTCCTTGTCCTTTGCATGACAGTTACAAAAAGTATGAGAAATAATTAAGATAGCTTCAAAGACTGGGGTACACCAGCCTCTTCCCTCTCCTGAAAATGGAGGGACTTAAAGGATTTAGAGAGGAGCTGCTCTCTTTTTAGTTTGGCAAAAGCAGATGACCTCTTGGTGTTGGCCAGCTACTGACCACCATTGTTTCCCAAGAATATCCCAGATATAGTGTTGTTTTGGAGCATTTAGGTGGGGAATCATAGAATCATAGAATCATAGAGTTGGAAGAGACCACAAGGGCCATCGAGTCCAACCCCCTGCCAAGCAGGAAACACCATCAGAGCACTCCTGACATATGGTTGTCAAGCCTCTGCTTAAAGACCTCCAAAGAAGGAGACTCCACCACACTCCTTGGCAGCAAATTCCACATTCTTCTCTTATCCCCCACTTTGGAGCTGAGAAACCATCTCTATATATCCTTTCTGCTAAAGAGAAGAATTGGGAGGGAGGATGACACGTCTGAAGTGGCTGTTTAGTTGCCAGAACACTTAATCTAGCCACCACCCTAAATTTTAAAGGGGGCCCCTGGATAATGCCTTGAGGACTTCCCATTAAACTGTCTGTAACAAGCTGGAAACCACTACAGATTCCTGCTTCCTATGACAATTCTTGCCAATGATGGGTTCAAGATATGTGCAACAGTTCCACAGTGTGTGTGTGTGTGTGTGTGTGTGTGTGTGCGTGCGCATACACATTATTAAAAAGAAATAAAACTGCATATCATCAATTCCTCCCAAAGAAAGCCTCAGTCTGCAAAAGAATTTGATCATTCCCATTTCAGCAACAGGGAATTTCAGCATTTCAGAACTATCACCCCGGAATTTCCCTCAACTTTCACTGAAAGAAGGTCTACACTGATACTGGTTTCAAAATTGCCAGGGACTCCAAGACCTACAACATCATTACTCTCTACCATAATCCAAAACATTAAATTTCAGCAACTTGTTGCTGTTTTCTTTTTTAAAAAAATAACAGCAGCAACAACAACATTGAGCATCTGTTTATATTTAGGACAGTCATTTTACTGTATTCAAAGGCAGCAAAAAGAAAGGGTTGGAACTAATGTTTCTCTGCTCTCTCTCCCACTGAAGAAAAATTAAGGAATGAACAGAAAAATGTATGCTTAATGTAAGGAATCAAAGAGCAATTTACAGTGAAAAAATCACATCATCTGCATCAAAATATTAGGGATGGTAAGAGGAGGATGTTTGCTGTATGAAATTCAGAATACTCTTTATCTAGTTTATCAGTGCTCAAATGTATTATGAACTGAGACATTTACACCACAAGTAAATGAAGGATCCTCGGCATACATCCAAAATGTCCTTTAATTTAGGTCAATTGACTTTGCCTATACTATGGGAACTTTGGGTTGGGAACTTGCCCAGATCTTGTTCAGAAAAGCTTAGGGACTGCCCAGTTCCTGCCCCCCCCCCCAGCTTGGGAGCATCCCTGTGTTTGCCCAGTAGTCTTTCCCTGGAGGTGTAGATTAAGGCTTTGGGGAGATTTCCTTAGATCTGTTTGAGCTCACATTGGTATCCAGAAAGGACGCACACACAGAGGCTAAATTTTAAAGCAAACCAATGAAATGCAAATAACAAATAAATAATGCAAAGTTTTATGGGTATAAAACTTTCAGGAGGGAATTGCAGTCTTCTGTATCCGCATGTATATTCCAAAGATGCTCCTGTTCTACTGTCCCAATACTTCTGTGTGTGCAAAGTGTTTTATATCCTTATAACAACCCTGAATGTGTAGACTACTATTTTTATTCCCATATTGCCTGGGGGGTGGGGCTGAGGCTAAGAGGAAGTGGCTTCCCCCAGGCTATCAAAGGAGGTCACAGTTCAGTGATGGAGCACGTGGTTGACATATGCTCCCCAGTTCAATTCCCAGTACCTCCCGTATGAAGGATCATCTAGCATGGTGGGAAAGGCCTCTGCCTGTGAGGCTGCAGGACCAGAGTTCCTCGATTTTGACGACTTCAATCTGACTCTGTATATTGAATGGAAAAGGCAAGATTCTGGACAGAGAAGTTGATCTGGCAAGCTTGTGCATAAGATGCTTGGAAGACGCTTCAGGAGTTGGAGGCAACCTCTACTTCCTCCAGACAGATACAGAAGAAACACACAAGGCTCCCCTGGGTGCATCCATCAGGCTAACAGGGTGTGTGTGTGTGTGTGTGTGTGTTAATAAGAGTTAATAACACGCTAATAAGCCTCTCTCCTTCAGCCCCCTCACTGGGTAACAGTTCCTTGATATACCTGCTGTGAACATTTGGACAAGGGCACTTGCATATAAGGGAGCACCCCACTGAAATTCCTGTGCACACGCTTGGTTCACTATCCAGAACCACATGTGCAAGATCCCATGCTGAAATCCAGCTTTTACATCCACATTTAACTTTGATCCTCTGCATCAGACCTCCTCAGCCTGATGCCCTCCAGATGTTTAGGACTACAGCTCCCATCAGTCCCAGACAGCATGTCTAATGGTCAGTGACAGTGAGGATTGTGGTCCACTATGCCTGCTCCAGATTGGGAAAGGTTGTGATTCACTGAAACCCAAGAAAGTCAGAGTTTGCAATATGCATGCAGAGAGAACAAACCATTTAACTGCTACTTTATTGGTAGTCCTGCCCATTAATAATAATAATAATAATAAATTTTATTTATATCCCGCCCTCCCCAGCCGAAGCCGGGCTCAGGGCGGCTAACAACATTAAAACAGTGTGACATTATAAAACATTACAAAAATGAATTAAAATCAAAATTGATGGCAACCATAAACTAAAGCTTTGTAAAGATTGCCAGAGGAGGGGGTCAGGCTGCGCCCTGACCAAATGCCAGGTGGAACAGCTCTGTCTTGCAGGCCCTGCGGAAAGATGTCAAGTCCTGCAGGGCCCTTGTCTCTTGTGACAGAGCGTTCCACCAGGTTGGAGCCGCAGCCGAAAAAGCCCTGGCTCTAGTTGAGGCCAGCCTAACTAGTTGAGGCCAGTCCATGACTCCTAATATAGTCAAGAGTTTTTTTCTGTTTAATTTGCATCTCCTGCTTATACTCACATGTAAAATATAGGATTCAATGGACCTTTTAAGAGATTAAGTAATGATTTTAACATGTCCTTCAAAACTTTAAAGTTCTTTGTTGGAAACTGCATGTTTGCTATTCAAACATAGAAGGCTAATAAAGTTCTTCATGAAATTACTTTAACAGGTAAACTACTTGTTCAATTTGCAGTAGGAAAAGTTTATTTAATTAATTTCTGTCTGAATGTTCTGGTATTCGAAGGACGATACCCAATGGATTGGGCTAAGAAAACAGAGGATACTGCCCATTGTTTAAAACCAGCTGGGAACAAACAGCATGGATGGTGGGGCTGTGGCTGTACAAAGAGAAAAAAGTTTAATCTTTGTTTAGTTTAAATGTTTTTTAAAAAGCTGATGATGAAGGACCCTGGAATGGGTTTTTAATTGCTATTGCTTTTTTATCTGCATGGGATTTATGCTGGCCTGTGTTAACAGCATTGTTAAAACTGCCAATGTCATAATGCCGTTATACAAATGCAACTGCATTTGGAAGACTGTGTGCAGTTCTGGTCTCCTCACATCCAAAGGGACACTGCAGAGCTGGGAAATGTTCAGAAAAGAGCAACCAAAATGATGAAGGGGACGGAGGGAGCCTCCCCTAGGAGAAGAGCTTGCAGCATTCAGGACTTTTTTGTTCACAGAAAAGGACAGGAAGAGGTGACAGGATAAAAGTTTATACATTTATACATGGCATGGATAAAGTGGATAGAGAAAAGCCCTCCCCCCTCTCTCATAATTCCATATCCTCCAAGTGTCCTGATTTTCCAGGGACAGTCCCGCAATTTGATCCTGGAATTTCCCTATTTCTTCCTCTAGTGCTTGAAATCCTCTGAACTGTTATTCTGGAGTACTGTAGATTGAATCCAGCAGATTTAATGGGAATCCAGAAGATTAGAAATTAATCACATCCATTAGAAATTAATCATCATTAGCAAGGTAGGGTTTAAAAACCTGGGAAATTTGCTTTAGTTTCTTTTTCCCATTCTAGGAAGGAACATATGAAACGGCCTTAATCCAAGGTAGACCATGATTAGTTCATCTAGCTCAGTACTGCCCTCTGGTAACAGCTAGCATTGCAGACAGGATAACCTTGGGTTTGTTAAAGACTGCAAAAGCACCATCCTCTGTAGATTCACTCTGAGGCAAGTCCCCTTCTGTTCAACGCAGCTGATTCTCAGGTAATTGCAGATCGGATTGTGCTGTAATACCTGGGAGTAAGCTTCAGTGAACTTAATCGGACTTACTTCTGAGTAAGCATAGGATTGGTCTGTAGGAGTATTATTAAAAAATAATTTCTTTCTATAGTAACCAAACTGCCGTGTGCATTCCATGGTATAAACAGAATCCCTTTCCCTGAAGCCACAGTTTATTTTGGCAATTAATATTATATATGTTTATACATTCAGTGTTCTCCAAAAGCTTGATCAGCTGTTCCTTAAGTGTAAGCATAATTGCAGATTTCCAGTATCAAATCAAGGCTATATAAGCAGCTAATAAGGGATTTATAGCAGTGTTTATAACGTATCACCTGTATCATTAGGTAGCAAGGACTATGGTTCCAATGTAGTACTGACACCCATAATTTGAGAGGACTTCCCCTTCAGAAAACCAGAGGCCAATAGGGCTGGACATGATTACACTCTTGCCAAAATGTCAACAAATGAGCATGAACTGCTGAGCTTTTTAATCTAATTAAACTGGCTGTTAGTGCTACTGATATATCAAAAAATGCGCTGACAGCAATCTCAATGACTGACTGGAGGAGGGCCGGGGTGAACAACGAGAGGGTAGGAGGAGAACGAGACTGGAGTATCCTGGAAAAAGTCTTGGTTGGCTAGAACCCTGAAGAGTCGGAGCATTCCAGATTGCAACATTTTCTTGCATATTATATTGTAATAGATTGTTAGTGTTAGTTTTTTTTAGGTTTAGTAAATATTAGCTTTTGATTAGAACTTGTATGTTATTACTGGACTATGTTATAAGACAGTCTCAATGTCAGTGTAAGGTGGCTTACAGATAAAAATAAGATCTAAAAAGGGGAAATTGTTAACAAGCAATTAAACACTGATAGAATTAAAACCACACACACAATTTCTTAAACCTATACAAATAATTACAATAAAAACAGAACAGCTGTTTTCATATTTGAAACAGCCCTTTCAAATATTGCTTTTTGTGCATTATCAGCTTTTCTTCCTATGACTGGGGGTGAGTGCTGGTGGGTGGGTATAAATGTGCTGAAATACACTTGTGTTCATCGTATTTATGCAATAACTGCACCTTTGCATTCCACGTCAATTGCAACTACCCAGCAGGTTGCCTTGGTGTCAGAATGCGCAGAGACGAAAAGTCCAAGATGTCAGATGGGCTAGACCCACAGAGCTCACACTAATCTGTAACAAATTTGAGGCACATCTGAATTGCTTGCATTCAGGCTTCTCTCACTTCTATGGAATTTACTTCCCTCACAGGGCTTTTGATACCAAAATAGATTTGCCGGCAGTTGTCTGGGCTGTGGCAAGGTTATCAGGGGAGCCCCAACTTTTCAAAGCAGCATATTTATGTGGTTGTAAGCTGTTTTAAACTGTTTTTAATGTCGTGTTTTAATGTTGTAACCTGCCCTGAGTCCTTAGGGTGAAGGGTGAGTAATAAAATAGGAGTGGGGGAGAGAGAGACGCTGGCGCGACATCTCAAACAGAAAGGTTCAAAACCAAGAGAAAGTCAAAGCTGCATCATTGAGCATATGCTTGGGAGGCAGAACTGTGGCCTTGCATCAGCAGATCCAATACAAGTTTTGCTTTAGCTCTTCCCTCAAAAAATAGTTTGTACAAGCTTGTGCTATCAATGGGATACCATGGCAAAGTAGTTCCCTGGGCAGCAAGTGTGAGTTTGAAGGGGCCCCCCCCCAGGTGGTGTTGGGGGTGTGCCAGGGGGAAGACTTCAGCCTAGATTTCTGCCTGGCTCTATATTTCTCTGTGTATAGTCCGGAATTAGGGGTGGGAGCAGTTGCCCCTTCCCAAGCGTGGGGAGAGGCCAACCACCTGGGGCCGTGCCAGGGCCTCAGGAGACAGAGGGAGTCCCAGGTGAGGAGTCAGATCCCAGGGAGGTTCCAGTGGTGTAGCCCCCCAACGCCTCCCTGCACATCACCCAGATGCTTGGCTCCTGCATCACCTGTCCCTGCCTCTCATCCTCACACTGCTGGAGGCAGCCCATAACCCATCCTCCCAGAAAGAGCCCGCTGCTCAGTCTGATTCAGAGCTGCCACCACCTCCATTATTTAGGTCATGGAGATGCCAGAGCAACCCAAAAAACAGTCCCACTTGCCACACTGAAGTTGTGCCCACCCCTTTCCCATATAAGGGACCCAAGCGGGGTGTCACTTGTTGGCTCAGCGTCTTCGCTTGCCTAGCCATGCAGAGCACCTGCTGAGCCTCTGAACCCCTGCATGAAAGACAGAATCATTCAATGACAGAATGGAAGAGACTCTGGGGGACATCAAGTCCAACCCCCTGCTATACAAGAATCCCAACTAAATCATACATACCAAATGGCCATCTCTGCTTATAAACCTCTAAGGAAAGAGAAAACACTGCCTCACATGCACCTGTTCCACTGTTGAACAGATCTTACTGTCAGAAAGTTCTTTCTGATGTTTAATTGGAATCTCCTTTTTTGAAGCCATTGGTACAGGTCTTAGCCTCCAGAGCAGGAGAAAACAAGCTTGCAGGGAGCAAGAAATTCCATGGGACAAGTCTTTAAATATTCAAGATGGCTCTCATATCTCCTCTCAATCCCCTCTTTTCCAGGTTAGACATACCCAGCTCCTTCAACCGTTCCTCATCGGGCTTGGTTTCCAGACCCTCTATTATCTCAGTTGCCCTCCTCTGCACACATTCCAGCTTGTCAACATCCTACTTAATTTGTGGCATCCAGAACTGGACACAGGATTCCAGGTGTGGTCTGACCAAGGGAAAATAGAGCGGTACAATAACTTTCCTTGATCTGGACACTAGACTTCTGTTGAAGTAGTCTAGAACAGAATTAGCTTTTTTTTTGCTGCTGCTGCATCACACTGTAGACTCATGCTAAGCTTGAAGTCTTCTAAGATCCTAGATCCTTTTCACATGTACTACTGTCAAGCCAGGTGCCCCCCATCTTAAATTTGTGCAGCTGATTCTCCCTGCCTATGTAAGTGTGGAACTTGACATTTGCCCCTATTGAAATTCATTTTGTTAGTTTGGGCCCCGTTCTCCAACCTGTTAAGGTCATCTTGAATCCAATAAAGCTTGCAGTAGAAAGAGATCCAAGTCTGAGTCCTCCCTCTAGAGTCAGGATACCATTCCCAGTCAGGATACCATTCCCAGTCACCTGCCAGTCCAGCTGCCTTCTGTACATGGAATTTGAGGGTGCAGGCTCCTTCTTGGCCTTCACCTACAACAGAAACATGTTTAGGGCCGGCCTCATTGATACTGATGTTTAGATTGCAAACCCCTTGGGACAGGGACCAGCCAAACCTGTCACTTGTTAGTGCTAGATACAGAAATGCAATAGTGATGGTGGTAGTATTAGGAGAAGCCTAAAACAGAAGCACATAGAGAGTAGCCAAAGATGTGCATCTGTAAGATCAACCACAGAATAAAAAAAGGCTGCATCATAGCCAAGATTCGCACATCTGGCAATCATGTTTGGCCCTTTGTACATCCCAAAAGAGGCCCATCTCCAACAATTTCCTGGCCATTTCTCTCCAACGGGTTCCTTAAAAGCACAAGGAGTAAAATGTAACCCTAGAAGAGGCCTTGAGAAGAATGTGGCTTTAAGTAAACACTTGCAGAGTCAGAGAGACCACAAATAAGAGCAAATATTGACACGGAAATAAAAAAAAGAGATGAATAACTGGAAGAATTGTATTTGTAGCCAAGAAAGCAGAGAGGGAGGAACCATCTAGAGTTTGCACTGCAGAGACACCATAAACTTTGCCCTGCCAGCGCTACTATCTACATGACAAGCATCAACACATAACCTGAATTTTTTGCATTCTTCTTCCACCCTGAAACACACACACACACACACACACACACACACACACACACACACCAGCAGATTTCCAAACCATGACTTTATACAAGCAAAACAGTACTTCAGTTTCTAATGTACTACAGAGGCAGAGGGAAGTAGCAACCATTTCTCTGGGTATCTAGTTTCTATAGTTTCAAACTTATTATTCAGACTTATTACTTGCCCTAAGGACCAAGCTGCACTTTTTAAAAGATGAGACGCAGTGGGGAGACCAGATCAGACAATGGTTGCAGCATTGGCAGGGCCAGAATCAGAGGTCAGGATCACTGGCCATTTGCTGAGGGCTGCACCCCAAAAGGAGGCTCGCTGCAAAGCCCTGGGAACCTTCTGGCTGGGTGAGGATGGGGGCAGAAATTAGATGCAGTTCAAATGGGAATGCAAACCTACGGTACCTAATCTGCACTTCCCAAAAACACAACCCGAACAACAGGCATCCTTCACACTCTTCTGAATTTTGCTGAGAACAATATGTACAAAAATGACTATATGACGGGAAAGTGTACATAACAGTGCATATATATACTTGTGAAAATAACATACAGGAATGCATTCAGCTAGGAGAAATTGCTTGCAAAAATATGTCTGTGAGGCAAACATGCATACAAAAGTTTTTACACAAGAATATTGGAATAAAATGAATGAGGACCTTCCAAAAAATATTGAAAACTGATCTGGACACGTGAAAAACTGAATGCAGGATTGGAAAAGTGGAGAACTGAAATGGCCAGGTCCACCCATTCCTAGCTGCTTCTCTTCCTTTCTTTTGGTGCCTGTTCACCTGGCACCTCCACACATCCCACCCCCCAAGCCGCCGTCACCACCGCCTTCTCTCTCTCAGTAGTGATGCTGATTGGGCACAAAGGAATAAGGCAACTGAGTGGGCATGAGCAAAAGTGGGCAAGGAGCAAACGCAGGTCTCACTATGAACATTTTTTGTTTTCCAATAGTTGAAATGCTGAAACAGTGAAGATAATGCATAGCCTAAATTTTGGCCAAAGTATTGGTGCATAAATGCAAAGTGAGTTTGTCCCCTTTCAGGGCACCCTTTGGAAAGCCCCTTGCAACAGTATTTGAAATGTTCTCTCCACTTCTGCATGTGGATCTTCCAATTCCAGTCTCCAGGGCTGCATTTTGCAAAGCATTTATTTTTAACCTAACTATCCACCACCCAGTATCATGACTAGTTTGGTCCCAGCACTGAAATTTCAGAGAGAGCTTCGTTTGCCTCAGCTGTGCTTTCAGATGAGACAGCCCCAGTAACAATAACACCAGTAAAACGTTAATTTAAACAAGTGAAATACAGAAGAATAAATAAGGAAAGACGTTTATCCAGTGGGTGGGTTTGTTTATCTCCCATAACAGCCCACCCACAACGCAGTGGAGTGACAAAATGCATCTTGGTGATTAAAAGAATGAAATAAAATTGAACCTAAAATAGCTAAACCCAAAATGTCAGTAACTGGAAGGAAGTTTATTTCTGCAGCTTGACACACCGAACTATTCCAAAATGTTTTTCTGCATTCCAGAGCAATGCTTCCACTTACCATTTTTAACTCCCTGGTTCTGCTCCTGGATTTACTGCCTCTGTGTTGAATACTTCAGTTCAGCAGCACCCACAAATATCACTGTTCAGACCTTATGACTAGAATGCACAGAGTGGGATTTCACCTGACGGCCCTACTTCCTGCTATCTGTATATTCAGCATAATTTCACCATACAGGCTGTTAACAGATGGGGAATCCTGTAATAACAGGGACTCCACGATGCGTCTAAAGCCTTCGCAACAGCAGTGAGGAACCTCAGACCAAATGAGCCATAGGCCAAATAGAACACTCCAGGCCAAATGAGCTTCAGACCAAATGCACCACCCCAAGCCTTACAATGCACTTCGTCAGATCCTTCCTAGCTTCCACCCCTTCTCCCTAGAACAGACCCCTCACCAGGACTGGCACCAACGATTTTAATGTCAACTTGCTCTTAATATTTGATTTTATAGGTACTTTAATGAATATTTTATATAGCTTTGTGTAATCTGCTTAGATGGTGGCAGGGGGGGGGGGGTTGGTTGGCTAAGTTATATATAGTAAAGTAAAGGTACCCCTGCCCGTACGGGCCAGTCTTGACAGACTCTAGGGTTGTGCGCCCATCTCACTTAAGAGGCCGGGAGCCAGCGCTGTCCGCAGACACTTCCGGGTCACGTGGCCAGCGTGACAAACCTGCTCTGGTGAACCAGCACCAGAGCACACACGGAAACGCCGTTTACCTTCCCGCTATAAAGCAGTACCTATTTATCTACTTGCACTTTAAGGGTGCTTTTGAACTGCTAGGTGGGCAGGAGCTGGGACCGAACGACGGGAGCTCACCCCGCCGCGGGGATTCGAACCGCCGACCATGCGATCGGCAAGTCCTAGGTGCTGAGGTTTTACTGACAGCGCCACCCACATCCCACCCCAGTTATATATAAATCTCGTTAAATATATAAATCAGAAATTTAGAGCCTAGGAGGCTGCCTTATACCAACATGGGCTGACTGTCTTGCTCAATGCACTGACTGGAAGTGGTCCTCCGGAAGTCTGCTTCAGAGACATCTCAAAGATGCCAGGGGAGGGACACAGAATCACCAGTGTGCAAACAGGGGCTCTATTGCTGAGCTACAGCCTCTCCAAGCAGACAAAAGCAGCATCCCTCTCACATAGGAAACATTTGGGGGTTGAGCCAAATGGAATTATAGACTTCCACTCCCTGGTGCCAGTAAATCAACTAGAGGAAGATAGGGGAGAAGAAAATTATGCCAAGCAATACAATGAATTACTGTGTGTGCTTTAATGAGTGCTTTGGAAGGTGGCAGCTATTAAAAAGTAATCTCCACTGATCTTTTATTCAAAAGAACTGAACACAAACTTAACACTTTCTTTTTTCCTTTTGAGATGGTGGTTTAATCAGCTTGGATTCTAGCTCCCATTCTTCTGAAATTATTGCCAGGTTACATAAAGAAACTGCTGGAAACATCTGAGGTCCAGGAAGCCCAATATCAGATTATTTACAATATTGTCAGTAGCCCCAGTACTGAGGAGTCTGCTAAGTCCTGAAGCTACTACATCCTTCTGCCCAACATCTCAGCTTTTTTCTCCCACACCCACCTTGGCTCAATCCACAACGTTGTCGTTTATGTGATTAACATGAATACTTTTAGCGGCTTTGCAAATAAGGCTGCTTTCTTTATATGTGACAAGCGGGTCGCAGTCAGATAATAAGTAGGAGAGTTGCTTCTGGGTTAGCGCCTCTGGCAATGGCGGAATTTCTCTGATCGGGAGGAATTTACTCCGTGGAAACAGGGTCTGGCCGCCATGGCGAAGGCGGAGACCCACTAAAAATCACAGACGGGAGAAGCCTGTGAACCTGGGATTCGGCTGGCACCTTTTGCGCCTCCCCTACTCATGGGGAGACCCGGTTTCGGGGATCCGGAGTGACGTGGGGTGAGCGGGACGGTGCTTCGAATTGATTGCTTCTTTCACGGAGTAAAGCCGCATTGCTGTTGCCGGAGAGCGCTGACTTTTTCCTGTGGACAATTCGATTTTAAACAACTACCCGTGAGTAGAACGGAAATTTGGATCTATAAATGTCTTAATTTGGCACCGAAACGGGAAGGTTTTAAAGAGGAAGTCTGCCTTCCCCTTTTGTAAATAGATTGAAGCAAAGACGCTGCAAGCTAAGGTCTTGGAAAGTCTTCTGCAAAGGATTAAACTTCCATCGATTAAAACTATTAAACCCCCCTTGGAAGCAGGAGAAGAGGGGGGGAATTTTGGGTCGCGCAAGCCTGCAGGAGAGAGTGTTGAAAATTAAATCACCACTGCTCTGAACCTGGAAAGGGTTCTGCCAGTAAGATTGACATTTTGAAGTTCATTGGCTGTGAATAGAATGTATCTTGACAGTTAGCTAAATAAGAGAAATATATTGTTTCCATTGTCCTCTTCTGCGTTTAAAAAGGAGGAAAAGTAACTGAAAATTGAAACTATATTTACTGTTTGAACTGTGCTTAAAAGGATTGACACAAATAGAAACTTTCCCTCTAGAGGGAGCTTTTGAAACAGTTATAAGAGCTGAGCTGGGGGAACCAGCTGCAAGATAAGAGACTGTGAGAATCAGGGATTGACCTTGGACTATTTGAGAATGTCGACAGAAGAAGCTTTAGTGATTGCATTATGCAAGATAAGTCACTCATTGGAACAACTCCACAAGAAGACAGATGTCATGACTACTAAAATTGATAACTTGGGACAAAAAGTGGCTATCAATACAGAAATTACTCAGGATCTGATACAGGAATCTACTTTGACAGGGCAAATTGTTGAGAAGGCAAAGGAGAAAGTTGCTGTTGTTGAACCTAAAGTAATACAAGTGGGAGTCCCAGACTTACAGAGGCAAATTGAGGACTATAAGTTGAGGCCTTTTATGATTGATTTTAGAAAAAGTCAGATTTTGAGGATCGGAGCCCTGCCTGGACTGGAGAAGGAAAGTTGGACAGATCCCTTCATGCAGGGATTTACTGACTTTTGGGATTTGGACTTGGGTTGTGAGGAGATTGGAGCTGTGGGGGCCTTTGGATTTGGAGGAATTTTGAAACATGTCCTGAAATACCTTATGGATTTTAGATTTAACCATGGAGATTTGGTTGACCTGTCGAGAAGGAATAAAAGCATTGCTAGGGTGGAGCTTCCCCGAGATCTGCTATTCAGTATCAAATGAAGGAAAATAAGAACAAGATCAGTAGAAGACAAAGTAAAGTGCATGTATAAATATGAAGAAGACCTACAGAAGGGACTTGGAAAAGAGTTAAGAGCCTCGGACAGAAGATCACCAGGTTGATGGACTATTTGGAATTGACAAATGACTGGCAGTATCCGAGACCAGGGAGAAGAGATGGTGGAAGAAGATTGGAAAAAGCTTTAAAGTTTATTTTCAGAAATAGAAATATTGTAAAATTACTGAGTGTTAGAAAAATGTTGGAATGAAATCTTATGGCTTTAGTAGAAATGTTATAAGGAGTTAAGCATAAATAAGCATTATAGTATTAATGGAAAATAAGGGTAAAAATAAGTTAAGATATTTATATGACAGAAAATAGAGAAAGATGGAAAGGAATTGCTAAAACAATTAATAGAAGTGGAATACAAAAAGGGAGGTGAGAGGAGGTCGATGAAACAAGGGTATGAAAGATAGACTACTGAAATGGTACAATGTATGTTTTTAAATTGTTTTTGTTTTGTTTTGTTTAGGTTAATGTTGTGTTTTGTATTGTTTATATATTGTATTGTATTGTTTTTTCCTTTTCTTGTTGTTTTTCTTTTTGTCTTTTTTCTTCTCTTTCCTTTTTGTAAGTTTTAAAAGTAATAAATATTATTTAAAAAAAAAATAAGTAGGAGAGTCAATGAGCACAAGAATATAAGAAGAGCCAAAGGCCCATCTAGTCCAGCATTCTGGGCTCGACCCTGTGTCCCATGGGAAGCCCAAAGGCAAGCCCTGAGCATAATAATAATAATAATAATAATAATAATAATAATAATAATTTATTATTTGTACCCCGCCCATCTGGCTGGGTTTCCCCAACCACTCTGGGCGGCTTCCAACAAAAATTAAAAATACATTATAATGTCACACATTAAAGACTTCCCTAAACAGGGCTGCCTTCAGATGTCTTCTAAATGTCAGGTAGTTGTACTCCCCGCTTGTGATTCTCAGCAACTGGATTCAGAGGCATACTGTATCCGATAGTGGAAGCAGAACATAGCCATCCTGGCCAATAGTCATTGATAGCCTTATCCTCCACAAATTTGTTAGTCTTTCAAAGCATAATGTTCAGAACATGAGAAGTAACAGTTCTACTATTTTCTGTTCTGTTCAGGTCACCTCTGGAAGCAAGGACATTGGAACTTGTCCAGAGGAGGACACTTAGGATGCTGAGGGTATCTGGAAACCAAGTCCTAGGAGAAATGACTGGAAAAAAGCTTGGTATGTTTTGCCTGGAGACATGACAGCTGTTTTCAAATATCCGAAAAGCTGTCTGATCAAAGATGGAGTAGGATGGCATTCAGTTGCCCCAGAGAGCACGACTAGAATCAGTGGGTGGAAATTGCAAGGAAGCAGATTTCATCTGAATATCGGAAGAAACTTCTAATTGTAAGAGCCATTTAACAGTAGAACTGTCTGCCTCAGGATGCCGTGGGCTCATTTCATTGGAGGTATTTAAGCAGAAGCTGAAGGGCCCACACTGAGCAAGGAGTTGGGCTAGATGACCCCCAAGGTCACAGCACGCTCACATGAAAGGCAATGTGTCTGTTTGCTTTTGGATGTGCTCTTATTTCTCAAGCAGCAGTGACTGCTCCTACCAGCAGCGGCAAGTTGTGCCCAACATCGTAAGGGCCCGTCGTGTGTGCATGATGTCCCACGCAGAACACCCTCTCCCCATCTGCCTGTGATCCTGATGGAAATCACCCTACCCTGCAACTAGAAATAGGAGAAATGCTGCTCTTGACAGTATGGGGGATCCCCCCCCCGGCATGCTAATTGTCAAGATCATGGCCAAAGAGGGAAGGATTAATCCTTCTTTTCCCATGTACTACAATGTGGATGGAAAAATTGGGCTCCCATGCCTAAGATTTAAAAAAATTAATCCCCCAAAGTGAGGAGGAGCCAAAGCTTTAGCCCCATAGAATCAGACAGATTATGGGAGAATGAACAAAGGCAAGCAGGTGTTCTCTGGCCAACAGCGTAATGCTTTGGTTTGGAAGGCAGTGGAGCAGTAGAAGACGAGTCAAGTTTGCACAGCAAATTAGATATCTCATGTCATCATTTGAATCCAACATAACTGCAACCACCCACTACCAGGAACTCAACAAAGCCTTCCCATATCTGCCATCAAAAGAGGCAGTTTCGTTATTTGTTTCCCTCACTGAAAAACATGGGTGGGTGCCCCTACCCATAAGAACACAGGAAGCTGCCTTGTACTAAGCCAGACCCACTGGTCCCCACTGGTTCATATAGCTCAGCACTGTCTTCACGGACCGGCCGCAACTCTGCAGGGTTTCAGACACCAAGTCTCTCCAATCCCTAACCTGGAGGTGCTGGGGACTGAGCCTGCGGCCTTCTGCATGCAAGGCAGATGCAGCCCTTCCCCAGTCAATCTACTGGGCTCTCCAACCCACCAGCATTTCAATGCCACAGGGTGGGCTGCTGGCCAGTGAGCCATTTAGCAACCTTGGATTAAACACTTGGAATTCCTCCACAGATGCCTCATGGACTAGCCTTGTTTAGCTGGAGAGCATCTTAGCGTATTTGCAGTATTGCAATTTATATGCACAGAGCTGCCTCCTTATCAGCAATAACGACACAAATAAATAGAGAGGGTGAAGGGAAACATTCTATATAAAATTTCCAACTCCAATGATGTCACCAGCTTAAAAAAAAGAAATCCTGGCCCAGTGAAAATTGCAGGCCCCAGTCTTTGAGGTCTGTTTTTATACTTGATACCTAAAGAGGCGGCCCAAGCATAGCCAAACAGTTTCTTGTGATCCTTTTCCAGAGCTGTCACATTATTGTTTCACCAGCAATTACATTACAAAAAGATTCTCATAACTTTCCCCCGCTTCTCAAACCCTTTGCATCCTCCTGTCCCACGCAAAAAATGGGCAAAAAAGTGTATGTATGTCCCACAAAGGGCCGGGATAGGCATTTCCATTATTTGCCCCTGGATCTAATCTGGAAAGCAGATTACACAATTAATAAAGCAACAAGCCATTGCAAATGTAGGATTCATAAGACTCTTGGCTCACTTATTTTATTCATTTTTAAACGTTCTTAGCAGGAGTGGCTTAGTAACCTTTCCTAGTATCCAGACGCAGTCTCGAATATTATTTATCATATCCTGAGATGAATCACATCACAATCCTAAACTGAAGATATGATGGCTGAGGATTTGACAGAATGTAACACAGGTAGAGCGAGAAGATATGCCAGTGGGACTCCTCAGAGATGCCAGCAGAACAAGGTGAAATGAGTTGGATGTGACACGGAGACACGGAGCTGTCACAAATCTATCCCTGAGACAAAGAGCATCTATCACATTGATGTCAATGGGAGAAGAGAATTTAAAACAGCTGCCCCTTCAGTTTCAGGGGGGAGTGGATGGATACTAGCATGGAATTAAGAGACAGTGTATTTTCAAGAGGGGTTTTTGAAAGGAAATGGAGACTGGCCCCCATCCCCACCCCATCTCAGAATGAAGCAACATGTTGCCATGGTGTGTTTCCAGAGGCTTTTGGGGGAATCAAAATGGTGTCAAAATTACCAACAAGGGGGTGATGAATAAAGATTCTATCCATGTTTCAGCTCCCCCCCCCCTTTGACCACTAATATCCCCCCCACAAACTGAGCCAACAGCTCAAAACCACAAACCTTCAGTCCTAAGCAAAACCTTTTCATTGCATTGGTGCAAATCTGCCAAAGCGTTGCACATCAGAAGCATGCTAGTTCATAAATTATTTTTATTAGATATTTGTTTGTTTTGCTTTTCTTTTTACAGCTTCTCGGCTTTGGGAAGGACGCAGCAGGGCTCCAGCATCCTGCTAGAGACCTGGCGCCTCCTTCTCAAAGCCCAGGAAACTTCTGCCTGGCTTAGGAAGGGAGGAGCATTACTTGTGTGTACAGCATCAGAACATGGCAACGTCATGTGTGCAACATGCCCCCCATCACCCTTGCAAGCTGGCGCCTCTGGCCCTAACTGTTCCCCTACGAAAAATTTCGTCGCACGCCACTGCCCACCTCTCCTCCAATCAAAAGCACAGGGCTGCTTCACTTAAAACATTAAAGTGTCGTTAAAACAGCTATCTAAAATAAACATAACCATAAAATCACTACATTGCACTAGAAGTACAGCTGCCCAATCTACCCCCCCCCCCCCCGGCCAGGCACAGATCTTGGACCTTCTCTTCCCCTGACAGAGTTACAGGTCCCAGAGTTCCCAGTGAAGAGAGATTCACAGCTAAACCACTTTGGAAATTGCAACTCTGTGAGGACTAGAGGTTCCCTGACAAGTCTCAGCACCCTTAAACTACAGCTCCCATAATTCTCTTCATGCTTTAAATGTATGGCAAGAATGTGGCCCTATGGTTGACCACAGCCCTAAATTCCCCTCTTTGCATTAGCGCACTCGTGCATCAGGTCTGTACACACAGCACTATAATTTAATAGATCCCAGTTCTTAAAGCATCCCTAAGTAGAATTTGCTCAACCAATGTATCATACATTTATGCATATTCAGTCACTCCATATGCATATTCAGTCGAGATAGCTTTATAAGATGCACAGTTCTCTAACCAGTTTCTTCATTTCAACAAGAAATTGCACGAAGTGCTCCCACCCATCACAGGAAAACCAAGCCATGATCCACAGAAAGTTAAAATAACTTCAGCTTATAGTTTCAGAGGGAAATACACACCTGGCTTTTCCTTTTTAAAAAAACAATTTCTCCAGAACGAAATGGCAGAAAGCTCAAAAGATTCACAATACATGGCTGGTTTCTGCACAGATCAGTGAAAACATCTGGAAAATAGAGGAGAGAGGAGGGGACCTAAGTACTCTAGTTGTTTTACCATATGCTAGCATTAACATTTGAGAATTCCTAACAAACAAGGAAGCGATTAAGCCAAAGATGATCTACATGTGTTCTATTCTCACTGTTGAATCCATGGAATCCATTTCAATAAAATTATCCTCTCTACAGCAAAAATGTTCACAAAAGTCACATTACACAGCAGTGCCTTGCTCTGAATGAGCTCTGTTTACCAGTAGTGAGAGCACCCCGTAGCCAAATCTGGGTGCATAATGATATCATAGTTCCAAAGAAGGAGAACTCCTCTGAACAAAGAAAGATGGGGCTGGAGCAAGGAGGAAAATGAGAAGCTGCCTTAAAGGTAAAGGTAAAGGTACCCCTGCCCGTACGGGCCAGTCTTGACAGACTCTGGGGTTGTGCGCCCATCTCACTTAAGAGGCCAGGGGCCAGCGCTGTCCGGAGACACTTCCGGGTCACGTGGCCAGCGTGACATCGCTGCTCTGGCCAGAGCCAGAGCCGCACACGGAAACGCCGTTTACCTTCCCGCTGGTAAGCGGTCCCTATTTATCTACTTGCACCCGGAGGTGCTTTCGAACTGCTAGGTTGGCAGGCGCTGGGACCGAGCAGCGGGAGCGCACCCCGCCGCAGGGATTCGAACCGCCGACCTTTCGATCGGCAAGTCCTAGGCGCTGAGGCTTTAACCCACAGCGCCACCTGCGTCCCTCCAAGCTGCCTTACTCCAGGCCAAAAGATTTCTCCAAAGGACTACTATGATTTATTTCAAACTGGCAGTGAGTGGCATTTTAGTCTCTGGCAGAAGTCACCGACCCACCACCTGCTACCTGACTTTTTTTTAAGGAAGAGAAAAGAAAAATTGAACTTGAAACCTTTTACATGCAGCACTGGCACACCACAGGGATGTGTGCTAAGTCCCTAGCTGTATTCATTGTATACATACGATTGTGTATCATCTGACCCGTCTACTGCAGTTATTAAGTTTGCAGATGACACCACCAAAGTGGGTTTAATAACAGGTGGAGATGAATCAGTGTATAGAGGGGAGGTCCAAAAAAATCTACATGGTGCCTAGGGAACAACTTGCACCTTAATATCAGCAAGACAAAGGAGATGGTGTTGGACTTTTGGAGGAAGAGAGGAGAACTAGCCCTGCTGTACATCGGGGAGGGCTGTGTGTCTCTTCCTTTAAATTCCTAGGAGTTTATATCAGTGAACACCTTACTTGGAAAATCAATACAACCCAGATGGTTAAAAAAGCCCAAGAGAGACTCCATCTCCTCAGAGTATTGCGAAAGAACGATGTCAATCAACATTTGATGATCTCCTTCAACCAGTCCACAATAGAAAGTGTCCTTTCCTACTGCATCATGGTGTGGTGCCTATAGAGGGTGGTGAATGCAGCACAATATATTATGGGCTGTCCTGTGAACCCGCTGGTTGACATCGCGGAAGAACGTTGCCTCAGGAGAGTGAGGAAAATTCTCAGGGATGATTCACACCCTAGCCGGCACTTTCTTGATCTCCTGCCCTCAGGCAGAAGATACAGAAGCATGATTAGTCGCACCAACAGGGTAAAAAACAGCTTCTATCCGTGGGCTGTTAGGCTGCTGAATGAAAAGATAACAACAGGGCAACTGACTTTTGGGTTTGGTGGGCGTGCGTCAGTAAACGAGCGGAATTAAGGCTAAGAGAGCTGAGTTGGGGGGTGCTCGTGAAATCTCACTGTATACAAGTTGTACAAGTGGCAATAAAGTATTTTAATTTCAATTTCAATGTGCTCTGCCTCTTACCTGTGGCCTCTTCCTTACCAGATTCTGGGGCCATTCAGTGAAAATTAAGGACAGACCAAAGAAGGTACACACAGCACAGAGCTAAACTATGAAATTCACTTCCATGAGGTGTAATAATGGCAACCAACTTGGATGACTTTAAAAGGGGATTAAACAAACCCATGGCTGATAAGGCTATCTGTGGCTGCATATCCATTTTCACATATTGTCAGCCACCTTGAAGGCCTGTTATCAGGCAGGTAGGCAGGATATAAATGTTATCTTTATACCAGCAAATAAATAAGTACGGTAAATGAAAGCCTCTGCTCCAATTTCAGATACGGAAAGTGAAGACGTTTCTTGAACATATTGGGTGGGGCCATCACCTCTCCACAGCCACAAAAACCCACACTCACACAAACGATCAGAAAGGAGTCCCTTCAGAGCATCACTTGAAAGGGAGGCCACGCTTCATCGGGGGATGGGAGAGAGAAAGTCTTCACGGCATGAGCCCTCCCTGTTTTGACTCAGCCCTCATGACCTGCACCCTTGATCCTTCATCATCAAACTTCTCACTGTTTGTCCGCCGTCAATGTTTCTTCTGTAAGACATTCACTCACTTGCAATAATTGCCTAGTTGTTTTGTGAAATGCGACTGTCTGTCAGGCAGTGACTTGGCCTCAAGAGGCTTTTGCCTCTACTAGGCTTTTAAAGCCGAGAACTTGGCTTCTAATGCCCAGGGGCAGCAAAGGGCAGAGGATCTGCATTACAGATTTTTGTTGGGTTCTTAAGTATGAGGCTCTGAAAAAGCTGGTTCCAAGAGCTCAATGGAACAGGTTGTTAAGGCTTAAAAACCAGTCTATTGTTTCTATTTTTATAAAGTGATTCGATAGTGTGAAGAGGTGTGCCAGTAAATCTTGGCAGCAGAATAGAGGCAGAGTTAAATTACTTCAAAGAAATAGGGACTGACTCTCTCCTCCTCCTCTCACCTCACTGTGTCCCGACAAATCCCCTCACAGCACAAAATTAATGGATACGTCATTCACATGTTGATGTGCTTCAGGAAAATAGATTGTTTTCCTCCATTTGCCTTGATCTTATCCTTGAAACAAGACCCGTCTCTTATTTTATGTTTCCAACAACTATTTAGCCAACAGCCTCACACATGCAGAATCTCCCAGTCCCTTTCTGCTCTCTCTATGGCATCCATTTTGAGATGCCTCTAAGGCAGGGATGGGAAGCCGGCGGCTCTCTGACCACATATGGTGGAAAGTGGAGGGGCGTATTTAGAATTAGGAGCTTTAGACTCTGGTGCCACCAATCTCTGTCCCAGACATCATTGGCCTTCAACTGGCAAGTTGGAGCACTGCCACCCATCCTAAATTAAGGGAATTGAGTCTGTTTAACCTGGAGAAGAGAAAACTGAGAGGTGTTACAATAGCAATCTTTAAATATCTGATAAGCTGTCACATGGAAGATGGAGCAAGCTTGTTTTCTGCAGCTACATTAACTGATTGTGGTTACATAAATGATGGAGATATTTAAAATATTATGTTTCCTTCAACTTATGAAATGCATGAAGTATGGGGGTTATTTAGAAGGATTTAGATTGGATACGAAGCTGGTACAATCCAGCACAAGTTAAGCACTTTCAAGCCCCATTGATTCCAGTGGGAAAGATTCAAGCATGTGCCTCAAGCTCTTGTTTAAATTAATGAAACATAAGAGTAACTGACTTTGGTTGAACTGTGACCTGTGTGGTTCTGATTAAAGCAGAATCAAAATCTTGAGGAGGCGCCTGAATGTGAAAACAGAGGAAGAGATGGTTGGGTGCCCAGCAGAAGACCATCCCAGCGAAAGAGATCCAGAACTGTGACCTGTGTGGTTCTGATTAAAGCAGAATCAAAATCTTGAGGAGGCGCCTGAATGTGAAACAGAGGAAGAGATGGTTGGGTGCCCAGCAGAAGACCATCCCCGCGAAAGAGATCCAGAAGGGAAAAGGGGCACAGGTGGGCAACAGGAAAAAGTAAAAATAAAGTGTACTAATTGGCATTCGTATAGAGAAAGGTCTGAGAAGGATCATACAGAACATAGCTGGGGAATCAGTGGCCCTCTAGAGGTTCTAACTCCCACCAGCACCAGCCAACTAATTACAGAATCAACAGAGTAAAGGATGTGATGGTAAAATTTCTGTGTTGAAACCCTAATATAGGACAAGCAAAGATTCAAGCCTTTGCAGGTTATTTTTACTGAGTATAAAGTGAGAGGCATCTAAAGAAACTGGTTTGGCTGCCTAAGAAGCTTACAGATGGGCTGAGATTTAAAAGCAGAAATGGAAGAAGGGGCAAATCATGAAAGAAGAGTATAAACAAGTAGCCAATACTTGCAGAGCTGAGGCTTGCAAGAAAGAGTAAATATAACAATAATAAAAATTGGCTATCTTTGAAGCAAGAGGAAGAAGGAGGAAGCAGTATCTCTGTGTGGAGAAAACTGATAAGTGCTATTGGGTGGAACTTCTCAACACCTGCTTCACTCAAAAGGAAAACAGTGCCCATAAGAAAATTGGTTTTCAGGTGGAGAAATCAAAATTGGAAACAGAATTGTTAGATCCTAAAACTAAGAACTTGTCAAGAATGTATAACTTGCTGTTGAAATGGAATACTCAGGATGAAATGGTGAAATCTGCTATGATAAAATGGGCACAAGATGTTGGACATAACATTATGATAGCTGACTGGGAACAGTTATGGACCACAGGTATCAAGTTTACGGCATATAATGCCTTAAGAGAGAATATAATGAAAATAATATACAGGTGGTACATAACACCAGTCGAGCTTGCAAAAATCTATCATTTGCTCGATAATAAATGTTGGAAATGTAAAGAGACTGAAGGTACATTCTTTCACCTTTGGTGGACGTGCCCAAGGATTAAGACCTTCTGGGAGATGATCTATAATGAAATCAAAAAGGTATTTAAATATACCTTTCAGAAGAAACCAGAGGCCTTTCTCCTGGGCATGGTCGGCCAATTGATGCCAAAGAAGGACAGAACTTTTTTTATGTATGCAACAACAGCAGCAAGAATACTCATCGCAAAGTATTGGAAGACACAAGATTTACCCACCCGGGAAGAATGGCAGATGAAGTTGATGGACTATATGGAACTGGCGGAAATGACTGGCAGAATCTGATACCAAGGTGAAGAGTTGGTGGAAGAAGATTGGAAAAAATTTAAAGTTTATTTACAGAAACATTGTAAAATTAAGGAATGTTAGAAGGATGTTGGAATGAAGTAATGTGGTTTTAGCAGAAATGATATAAAGGATTAGGTAAAAATTGATTTTTTAATTGGTGAAAGACAAGAATGTAAAATTACAGTATATTAAGATAAATTATTAGGATAAAAACAAAGCTGGAAAGGATTTGCTGAAATATCTAATATAATAATAATAATTTATTATTTGTACCCCGCCCATCTGGCTGGGTTTCCCCAGCCACTCTGGGCGGCTTCCATAAAAACCAAAAATACACTAAAATATCACATTTTAAAAACTTCCCTGAACTTAAGATGTCTTCTGAATGTCAGGTAGTTATTTATCGCTTTGACATCTGATGGGAGGGCGTTCCACAGGGCAGGCGCCACTACCGAGAAGGCCTTCTGCCTGGTTCCCTGCAGCTTTGCTTCTCGCAATGAGGGAACCGCCAGAAGGCCCTCGGCGCTGGACCTCAGCGTCCGGGCAGAACGATGGGGGTGGAGACACTCCTTCAGGTATACTGGGCCGAGGGCTTTAAAGGTCAACACCAGCACTTTGAATTGTGCTCGGAAACGTACTGGGAGCCAATGTAGGTCTTTCAAGACCGGTGTTATGTGGTCTCAGTGGCCGCTCCCAGTCCCCAGTCTAGCTGCCGCATTCTGGATTAGTTGTAGTTTCCGAGTCACCTTCAAAGGTAGCCCCACGTAGAGCGCATTGCAGTAGTCCAAGCGGGAGATAACTAGAGCATGCACCACTCTGGCGAGACAGTCCGCGGGCAGGTAGGGTCTCAGCCTGCGTACCAGGTGGAGTTGGTAGACAGCTGCCCTGGATACAGAATTGACCTGCGCCTCCATGGACAGCTGTGAGTCCAAAATGACTCCCAGGCTGCGCACCTGGTCCTTCAGGGGCCCAGTTACCCTATTCAGGACCGGGGAGTCCTCCACACCAGCCCGCCCCCTGTCCCCCCAAAACAGTACTTCTGTCTTGTCAGGATTCAACCTCAATCCTTTAGCTGCCATCCATCCTCCAACCGCCTCCAGGCACTCACACAGGACCTTCACCGCCTTCACTGGTTCTGATTTGAAAGAGAGGTAGAGCTGGGTATCATCTGCATATTGATGGACACCCAGTCCAAACCCCCTGATGATCTCTCCCAGCGGCTTCATATAGATGTTAAAAAGCATGGGGGAGAGGACGGAACCCTGAGGCACCCCACAAGTGAGGGCCCAGGGGTCTGAACACTCATCCCCCACCACCACTTTCTGGACATGGCCCAGGAGGAAGGAGCGAAACCACTGTATAACAGTGCCCCCAGCTCCCAGCCCCTCTAGACGGTCCAGAAGGATGTTATGGTCAATTGTATGTTATGGTCGATTGTATCAAAGGCCGCTGAGAGATCCAGCAGAACTAGGAAACAACTAATTGAACTAGAATACAAAAAAGGGAGGTGTGAGGAGGTCAAGGAAATAAGCAAAGGAAAGAAAGTTATGTAAAGGTTTGAGTTGTTGTTTTTTCTAACTGTTTGTATTTTTTCTGTATTTTTTATTTTTTTGTTTTTTTCTAATTTTCTCTTTGTAATTCTTAAAATTTGAATAAATATTATTTTTTTTAAAAAAAGGAAAACAGTGCCCAACTGCATCCAACTTGCAGATGTAATCTCAGAGCCTCTGTCTATAATCTTTTAGAATTCTTAGAGAACAGAGGAGGTCCCTGAAGATTGGAGGTAACACAATGACCCTGCCAATTCTATGATTCTATGATTATTATTGTAAAATATGTACAGTGGTGCCTCGCAAGACGAAATTAATCCGTTCCATGAGGCTCTTCGTGTAGCGGTTTTTTCGTCTTGCGAAGCAAGCCCATTGACAGCTTAACGGATTAGCGCTATTAGCGGTTTAGAGGCTGTTAGCGATCAGCTGTTAAGCGGCTTATCAGCGGATCAGCTGATAAGCGGCTTAGCGGCTTAGGAAAGGGGGGGAGGGGAAAAAAACCCACAGGAACTCGCAAGACATTTTCGTCTTGCGAAGCAAGCCCATAGGGAAATTCGTTTTGCGAAGCGCCTCCAAAACGGAAAACCCTTTCGTCTAGCGGGTTTTCCGTCTTGCGAGGCGTTCGTCTTGTGGGGCACCACTGTAATCTATTGTTTGATATTTTTAAACAATCAAACAGTATATAAATTTAATAAAAATGGTAGATAGATAAATAAATACTTGCAATAACAAATAACATTTTTTTAAACAACATTTGAAGTGAAGAAGAGAAGAGAAATCAGTAAGGATATTACAAATATGTGATATTATAGAAATATTGATCTACCGTAGGTTCATTGCGATGATGCATGTGAATTGCTAACGATTTAAATACTGCTTGCAATTATCCATACATCTGTAAAGGTGGTCATGCCAAAGTCCTGATTTTATGGATGAAACTTATTTCAAGATGAACAATACACTCAGAGCACGACTGCTGATATTTCAGTTTATACACACAGATGCAATGGCTGCACAAAGCAGTGGAGAATTTAAACAGGACTGGCGAATCAAATACACTCGGAGTCGAGAGTGGATTTCATGCTCTTTATTCAGCTCATAGTGGTGAGGAGGAATGGAAGTTCCCACCAAATGTCTGCCTTACATACATTATTTACACAATGGGCCGCACGTGATTGGCTAATTCCGGGAGTCTACTGTAGGCCAACCAGGTTGCGGATTCCCTTCCACCTGGAGCTGGATTGGGTGGCTCCTGTGGACTGCTGCATTCTGAATCCTATTGTTCTAGGACCAATCGGACTGCTGCCTTTTGGATCCTATTCAACACAGTACATAACAAAGCAATATTTTTTTCTCATGTAAAACAGGAACAGCTTGTAAACCTCACTAATGGGCTTGCTACAGTTCACTAGCATATTGGGGGTAGGGACAGAACACCCTGGGCGACACCTTTTGGAGGGTTGCCCCAGAGCCCTGCTCACCTACCAGCAGCCGAGAGGGAAGGGGAGTGCACATCCGCCAGCTGGCCGCAGTTCCAATCCCAGGAGCGGAAGCAGCGGAGAAGCCGCGGCAGCATTGCTGCCCCTCTCTGACGCTGGGATAATGATGATTATAACAGCAACAACAACAATTTATTATTTATACCCTTTCATCTGGCTGGGTTTCCCCAGCCACGCTGGGCAGCTCCCAACAAATTAAAAACAGAATAAAACATCAAACATTAAAAACTTCCCTAAACAGGGCTGCCTTCAGATGTCTTCTAAAAGTCAGATAGTGATTTATTTCCTTGACATCTGATGGGAGGGCGTTCCACAGGGCAGGCGCCACTACCAAGAAGGCCGTCTGCCTGGTTCCCTGTAACATCACTTCTCGCAGGGAGGGAATCACCAGAAGGTCCTCGGAGCTGGACCTCAGTGTCGGGGCTGAACAATGAGGATGGAAGACTTCCGGGTTGGCGCCTCCGGCAATGGCAGAGCTCCTCCGATCGGGAGGAACTTACTCCATGAAAAACAGGGTCTGACCGCCACGGCAAAGGCGGAGACCCATTGAAATCACAAGCGGGAGAAGCTTGTGAACCTGGGATTCGGCTGGCACCTTTTGCGCCTCCCCTACTCGCGGGGAAACCCTGTTTTGGGGATCCGGAGCGATGTGGGGTGAGTGGCGTGGTGCTTTGAATCGACTGCTTCTTTCATGGAGTGAAGCCGCATTGCTATTGCTGGAGAGCGCTGACTTTTTCCTGTGGACAATTGGATTTTAAACAACTACCCGTGAGTAGAACGGAAAATTGGATCTTTAAATACCTTAATTTTGCGCCAAAGCGGGAAGGTCATAAACAGGAAGTCTGCCTTCCGCTTTTGTAAATAGACTGAAGCAAAGACGTTACAAGCTAAAGTCTTTGAAAGCTTTTGACAAAGGATTAAATCTCCATCGGTTAAAAATACAAAACCCCCCTTGGAAGCAGGTGAAGAGGGGGGGAAATTTTGAACTTAGTAAGCCTGCAGGTGTGAGGGGAAAATCAAAGCACCACAGCTCTGAACCTGGGAACGGCTGCCAGATGACGCTTGGCGAAAGTTTACTGACAGAACGGATTTGACAGCTAGCTAAAATAAGAGCAAAATACTGTTTCCATTGTCCTCTTCTGCATTTAAAATGGAGAAAAAGTAACTGAAAATCGAAACAATGATTATTGCCTGAGCTGTGCTTGAAAGAACTGATACAAGTGGAGACTGTTTCCCTCTAGAGGGAGCTTTTGAAACTGCTATAGGAGTGTAACTGGAAGATCTCCAGCTGCAAGATAAGGATTCTGAGAACCAGAGATTGACCTTGGACCATTCAAAATGTTGATAGGAGAAGTTATTGTGACTGCATTATGTAAGATAAACTATTCGCTGGAAGAGCTTCATAAAAAGATGGATGACATGACTTTTAAAATTGATGATGTGGAACAGAAAGTGACTAATTTGAGACAAAAAGCGAGTACCAACATAGAAATAATTCAGGACCTGGCACAGGAACCTACTTTGGCAGAACAAATGGTGGAGGAAAAGAAGAAAGTTATTTTTGAACCTAAAATAACACAAGCGGGATCCTTAGTTTTACAGAAGCAAATTGAGGACTATAAATTGAGGCCTTTTATGATTGAATCTAGAAAAAGTCAGATTTCGAGGATTGGACCCCGGTTTGGACTGAAGAAGGAAAGTTGGAAAGATCCCTCTATCCAGGGATTAATTGACTTTTGGGACATGGACTTGGATTTGGAGGAGATTGAAGTTTTGGGGGCCTTTGGATTTGAAAGAATCTTGAAATACGTCCTGAAACACTTTATAGACCCTAGCTTCAACTATGGAAATCTGGCTGAACTGTCCAGAAGAATAAAAACATTGTTAGGATGGAGTTTTCTCGAGATTTGCTCTCTAGCATTAAAGAATATGAAGAAGATCTGCAGAAGGGACCTGGAAAAGAGTTAAGAGCCTCGGACATAAGATCTCCAGGTTGATGGACTATATGGGATTGACGGAAAGGACTGGCAGAATCCGAAACCAGGGAGAGGAGTTGATGGAAGAAGATTGGAAAATTTAAAGTTTATATATAGAAATATCCCAAAATTAATGAGTGATAGAAAAATGATGGATTGATATTTTATGGATTTAGCAGAAATGTTATTAGGAGTTAAGTATATATAAGTATTTTAGTTTTGATGTTAAAACAAGGTTAAAAAAATATGTTATTTATAATATGATAGAGAATAGAGAAAGATGGAAAGGATTTGCTGAAATAACTAGTAGAAGTGGAATACAAAAAGGGAGGTGAGAGGTGGTCGAGGAAACAAGGGAATGAAAGAGTATCGAAAAGGGGGGATGTATTTTTTAAAAAAAATGTTTTTGTTTTGTTTTGTTTAGGGTTAGGGTCAGGGAGTGGGTTTTGTTTAGTTTAGTTCAATGGGTTTAGGTTGTGTTTTGTACTGTTTATATATTGTATTGTATTGTCTTTTTTGTCTTTTTTTCTCTCTTTTGTTTTTTCTCTTCTGTCTTTTTTCCTTTTAAAAGTAATACATATTATTTAAAAAAAAAAAAGAACAATGAGGATGGAGACGCTCCTTCAGGTATACTGGGCCGATGTTCGGAAACGTACTGGAACCCAATGTAGGTCTTTCAAGATTGGTGTTACATTGTCTTGGCGGCCACTCCCAGTCACCAGATTCTGGATTAGTTGTAGCTGCCGCATTCTGGATTAGTTGTAGTTTCCGAGTTACCTTCAAAGGCAGCCCCACATAGAGTGCGTTGCAGTAGTCCAAGCGGGAGATAACCAGTGCATGCACCATTCTGGCGAGACAGTCTGTGGGCAGGGAGGGTCTCAGCCTGCGTACCAGATGGAGCTGGTAGACAGCTGCCCTGGACACAGAATTGACATGTGCCTCCATGGACAGCTGAGAGTCCAAAATGACTCCCAGGCTGCGCACCTAGTCCTTCAGGGGCACAGTTACCCCATTCAGGACCAGAGAGTCCTCCATACCTGCCTACCCCCTGTCCCTCAAGAACAGTACTTCTGTCTTGTCAGGATTCAACCTCAAACCTGCGGAGGCAGTTTCCTCTCGTGGAACCCCAATGCTTCAAGTCGGCCACAGCACAGAAGTGGTGAGCTCCCGTGCACCACCCAGCTGCGCCCCCAGCCCCAAGCAGCGACCACAGACACTACGCCTCTGCTGCAGTTCAAAAGCTGGCTGCGCCCACAACATTATCACTGCTCAACATGCCTCAGCGTGGAAAAGTGAAAGCACTTTGGGACTGCTAAAAATTGCTTTAGACTTGGATTTCAGTTTGAACTTTTGGTTGCCTTCACTGGAGAATTCTGGTCAGACAGAGCACTTAGTTACACATTAAATACAAGAGCTGCAGCCCCATTCTCAGGGAGGCATTTTCCCCACATTGGGGGATTGGCTGGAGAATTTCTTAGTTAGCAATTTAGTTTTAGCAGTGGAACTGCAGCAGTCTGAGGCTTCTCCTTTTTAAATGTTTAACTGTTCAGATCTTATGTAAACATATTTCTTCCCACAACTTTTCAAAGTACCATTCTTGATCCATAAGTTTTCAAACTGGACCAACCCTACTGTTAGGTAAAGCGAAGTGATTGCCTAAGGGGGCAGGTGCAGGTGGGTGGCAACACCAGCATCCATCACTGCCCTGCTTCCCAATCAGGATAGGACGAGGCTTCAAAAGGAATTCCTTATGAGCAAAAGCAACTAAATGTGGAACACAGCGTATACTTTACCTCATAGTAAATATTTATCCCTTGCCCCACAGTAGTTCTTTGTGTTTTGGGGACCTACACGCATCTCTTGCCATATGGGAAGTGCAGGTAGGTAGAAGAAGCATAACCTATTTGATTCTGTTATCTACTAATCAGAAGTAACACATTCCTTTAAAGCCAATTCTGTTCAGAGATACTAAACCCTCTGAGACTTGGTGGGTTGGGGAGAGACGCTATTCACTGCTCCACCTTAGGTAGCAAAATGTCTTAGGCCAATCCAGCTTTCAGATCATAAGTGCTTCTAAATATCAGCTCTCAATCAGAAGCTGTTGTTTGCGTCTCCACTTGCTTACAAGTCTCATGTATCACACAACACAATGATATAACTGACAGCATCTGGATCCGTTCAGCTAAGTCCTCATTTTCAACCGGCATGAAGTCAGACCTCCAGTATTTCATGGCTGGTTAGCGAAACTTTAAAACTTTATCCCTCCCTTTACATAAACCTACAAATCCCTTACAGAGATTAATGATAATTGGCTGTGCTAATGCATGCCTACATTGCTCTACTGGCAAAAGGCGCTCATTCAGAGCTGGCAAAGTTTGTTTCAAAAGAGGAAGAAAGTGAAGGCATTGTATGGGAAGAGGCAGGGATAGTGTTGACAGGTGGCTGAACTCTTGGATCACAAGTGCCTGAAGTACTTTACGGTGACATTTCTCAGGACCTTCTCCATTAGCTCTGGGATATCGCAAAGAGGTTTTTGTTACTGTCATTGGTGCCATTATCCTAAGTGTTGACAGAGGAAGCTTACTGTATACAAGGAAAGCATGAACAAAGCAGGAGGACGGGCATTGTGGCAGGATTTCTTAACTGGAGCTGCAGAAGGGCTGTGTTCCCTAGGTTTGCACACCTGGTTTGCACACAAGAGGAACCAAGTTTAGTCGCCAGCACCTCCATGCAGGGAAGACTAATCTGAAACCATGAAGAACCACTGCCAGTCCATGTAGACATTACATCACTAGATGCATGGACTCAGCATAAAGTAGCATCTTGTGTTCCTCTCTTTTTCTTGTGGGATAGGACTCTGGTTCAGTGGCAGAGCACATAGTTCAATCCCTAGCATTTCCAGGTACGAATGAGGAAAAACTGTAACCCTGGAGAACCACCACCACTCACATAACTGAGCTTCGCAGACTTGTATTCCTAAATGTGGACCACCCATTTGAGACTAACAAATCACAGAAGTTTGTGGTTTATCAGTCTCTCAGAACTAGCCATTCCTCCAAGAGAAGAGGTAGAAGAGCTTGACATTGTGCCCCTTGGCATCATCCATGTCCTGTTCTTGTCATCTCCCACATAACTTTTCCATTGTTATTTATATATCTGTTCAATTTGTATGCCACCCTTCATCCGTAGAAGTCAGGGCAGTTCACAGCATAAACATTACTTGCCCAATGCTATGGCATAAAAAGATTCCTGATAGATCAAACCAACAGTTCCAGTGAGACAGTGGTCATAACTAACTTTATCTGGATCACGGCCACAGAAGGTAGGACAACCAATAGGCCATAGCAGCTCAATGGAATCTCCATGTTCAAATACAGTATACAGCAGGGTATACACAAACAACAAGGGACAGTTATCAGCTTCATGACGTGCTTGGGGGGGGGGGTCTTTCCAGAAACATCTACTGCCCCACTTTTGGAATCAGAATGCTACACTCCAGAAAGTCAGTCTTGTATTATTACTCACAGCCAGCTCTTATCTGCAAGGCTCAAGTATCTTGCTTTGCTGTATGGAAGAATCAAAGCCAGTAAGCCTGTTAATTTTAATTGATTTCATTTGGTTGCTTCAGCTTTGCAGATGGTATCCCGAGCCACATACTCAAGAATCCCAGATGACAGAAATTGTCTAGGCCTTTGACATCCCATATGTGACATATTTTCCAGAATTATGGAATTAGGAGGAAGTCTGATGTGGCTTAGCATCTTTGCAGTGGGAATATATACAAATGCCTTCACTAGTCACATTTTCCCTTTCACATTCTCAAATTGATCTGCACCTCTGCTTTCCTGTGGCAATGTTCCTGATGACAAAGATAAACTTTAACAAAATGCAAAAGCAAAACAACAAAACAAAGAACAGCACAATGGTCATGCAAAGTGAAGTGACAATCTTTTCTCCAAGGTTTTGTTTTTTTTAACTTAGCTAAAAATTAAATATGCTGCTTTAATGTGTACTCATTGCTAGTAGATTCTTGTGTAATCATCTTGGTGACTGGGAGCAGAAAACACCCCACCTGCTTACCGTATATAGAGACTGGAACGGGTGTACATTGGTGGAGAGGGATGGTTTAATCACTGGCTTTTCACCAACGAGGTATTGCAGATTGCCAATAAAGAGGAGCCCTTTCTATCATGCCTCAAATTAGTGCATTAAATAGTGCATTCCATTCACTTTAATGTTCCCCCTCAGCTATTTTGGAAGGAAGATTTAATGGCATTCCACAAGTGAATCAGTTGCAAAGTTTGTATTTCATGCTACAAAGATTTATATGGTTCTGAAGGGAGTCAAGGCATTCTCTTATCTGGCTCTGGTATCTTTTCTTAATAGAAAATGGAAGTTCAGATTTTATAAGGAATACTGCAATCCAGGCAAGGTTCAGAACATTACAATTCCATTTAATTAAATGACAGAGTTGATTCAGAAACTGCCAGACTGAAAATACACACTTCTCAAAATGGTAGGATCCAGTTCTGGTTATTTAGAAGCTGCCCCAAGGGGACACTGCATATTTCACTAACAACACTGTATTTACAGGTGTTATTTACCATTTCCAAGACAAATGCAGGCACAGCAGATGGCCAGGAAACAGAGGAATTGATTAAGCACCAGGTTCAGGAATTGCCTCATATTTTAAAAGGAGTCTCCCCCACCATGCAAAAAGTTGCAAACTCCCATCTGTTTTCCCTGATGCATCATTCACAAACCAAGAATTAATGCAGCTAAAAGGAGAGGCATGGTTTTCAATAAATAATCATTTGCTTCTTTTGTAGTTGACTAGATTTTGCTTTTGCTGCATTATTTATTACAGCATTGGAAACAATATTATTACTAGCCCATAGCTCTAGATTTAGGCAGTGAAGCTATAATAGCTATATAGTGCCTACAGTCTTTACACAATGAACTTATTGTACCCATTTAGCCAATGCAGCTTAGAATCATAGAATCATAGAGTTGGAAGAGACCACAAGGGCCATCGAGTCCAACCCCCTGCCTTAAAATTCCTGGGAAATGCAGTTTGACAGTGCTAAGAATTTCCTACTGGACATTTCTAAGAACATAAGGAGAGCCCTACGGGATCAGACAAAAGGCCTGCCTGGTTCAGCATCCTTTCTCTCACTGGCCACCCAGCTGCCTCAGAAAGACCCACAGCCAGGATGGCAACAATCCTCTCTACTGTTGTTCTCCAGCAAGTGGCATTCAGAACCACAGGCTGCATTTGATCCTGGTGGCAATATAGTCATCATGACTAGCAGCCCCAGCGTTTCTGACTTTGTGTAATTTATTTTTAAAACCACCCAAACTAGTGGCCAACACTATAACTTAAAAAAAAAAACTAATTCCTTTACTTACAATGGGAAGAGATTATTAGTTTGGAACATGGGGTAGATGAGGCACCACAGGAAAAACATGGAACACTCAGGAGGTGATGGCGATCCAAGATGGAAAGAGACTAACTGGGCAATCACCACTGGGCTTGTTATTTGGACCAGTGGACGCATTTTCAATTTTTCTCATGAAAAGCAGCCCATCAGCTATTTTACCAAAGACTACTTGCTTCCCAGCCATCCAGCCACACTTGGAGCAGGTGATGAAGAATTGGCAGCCATTAGTGCGGAGGCCACTCTTTGCCATGGACAGCAGGCAAATAGTGTTTCAGCTTGAAGTTTTCATCTGTGAAGGGACCCCGGTAGACGCTCGCCACTCCGGTGCCATCTCCATTTACAAAATCGCCTCCATGAAGTCCTTTATGACCCTGTGAAAAGTGCTGCCTTTGCAGCCAATAGGAACACCATCTTTCCTGAATTCACCTGTGCAAAACTGCCTTGATATCAGGAGTTCCCCCACCAAAGAAAGAAAGAAAGAAAGAAAGAAAGAAAGAAAGAAAGAAAGAAAGCTATCAGCCATGTGGGTCCAGAACAGCTTCCCACACACATATGGGCCAAGAGGCATCGCTCTAGGCCTGCAACTCACTTGTGACCCACTGCCATCATCCGCCAACACTATGACTTGTGGCAGCGAACTCAGCATGTTAGCAATGAGCTCTGTGAAGAAGTACATCCTTTTTCTGTCCTGAATCTCTGAGGAATTACAATGTCTCCTGTTGGAACTTAAAACTTTCTCAACCACCCAGCTCCTTTTGGTTTTAGTTTTCCCGCTGCCTTATCTGAGTTTTCAACAGTACTTCATGCAAAAGTGAGAACAACAAAACTGGTTTATGTCATCCTTCTGCAACTGGAAACAATTAAAATGGAAGCTTAAAAAACAGATAATCCCTTCCCTACAAAATGAAACAGGAATAACAAAACTAGCAGGTGGAGTCAGAAAGTGAAGGGGATCTATCGCCATGAGAAAGAGAGCCATAAAGCAGCTGGTACAGTGGAAGTAATAATTTACAGCTGGAAGAAAAGCAGAACAGCTGGATTACTTCTTGAGATAAGCATGCAGATTGTCAAAACATCTGCCAGGCAACCAATTCAAATTAGTTTACTCAAGGTAAATTGCAACTAACGAGATCATTCTTGACTTTGGCTGCAACAGTAAGTAACTGGGATGTTGACATTTTTGCGTAAGTCAGAAAATTAGTATTGATTGCTCCCAAAATGAACATTTGTGGAAGGCATGATCTGGAAGGCCAAGACAACATCGGCTTTTGCTTCAGAGATGGCCCCATCCGAGCCAAGAATTTACAGGCCCACGGGAAGCATCCATCATGGATTACCTTACTGTGTCTTCTCTGCAGATGTGAAGACTTAAACATGCAACAAAGCCAACACACTAGGCCATCCGCAAACATGTCTGCTGCTTCCCGTTCTGAAGAATGAGTGTCTGCGGGTTCAACTGACATCATTTATTCAAATCTGGGCAAAACTTTAAAAGGCATATTTTGCCCTGGGCCTCAGGAAATAACATCGCTCACCCCTCATTCCTCCAATGCAACCTTTCCATCCTACAGTGTCCCACAGTATTCACAATTCATTTGGGGAGAACCCCCTAAATCCTAGAAATTAAGAAATGGTAGGATTTTGATTATTCGGGATGTGAATGGAGAAGTAGAAGAATTCCTGAGCTAACCTATGCAGAACAGCCAGGCCAAGCTAGAGTCATTCAGAAACAATACAGGGTCCTTGAGGCCATTGGCAATGCAAGAAAACAGTCCTTGCCCACCCCTCCTGCCCTGAGGTATGAACAGGGACTGGGGGTTTGGAAGGTTGCCAGGGTAACTGGGTGTGAGGTGACAGGAAAAGAGAGTCTTTAGCAAGGTGTGCTGGGAAGAAAGGGAGAAGAAAGACTGAGGTCCATCTTGGGCAGGCTGGCTGAAGGCTGGCCGGGAGAGATGCTTCTATGCATAAGATTTGCATATGTTGATTTATATGTATAGATATAAATTTAGAAACAATTTCTATGATTTAAACAGAAATACATCTCACCATAATGACAAAGGCTGTAACCAACTGAGTTCTGTGCCAGCTCAGTTTGCTATCCAGTGCTGTTGATGGGCAGGGGCGGAGCTACCTGCCCCGGCATCCATAAAGCAGGACATATGGCCACACAATGCACAATGGTATCATGGAAGGAAAGACCCTGTTATATCAATTCTCTCTCATGTCAAAAAATCCCCAACCATCAATACAAAAAAAACACACAGAAAACTAGAGGTTCTATCCAATGTTAGCTCTACTCAGAGTGAACTCCTTGAAATTAATGCACATAATTAACTTAGGTCCATGAATTTCAGCAGATGTACTCGGAGTGGACGTACGCCCCATTCACACCATTTTAAGCATTGTGATACTACTTCAAGAAGGCTTGACTTTCCCCAAAGAATTCTGGGAGTTACAGTTTATCAAGAGTTGTTAGGAAACCATTCCCGTCTTGGAGCTACAGTTCCCAGACAGGCTTAACAGTCAATCCCACTTCACAAGGAACTCTGTGATATGCAGGTTGCTTTTCTCTCTGCAGGGAGGAAGATGCAGACAACTATAGCATTTCCCCCCCAAGGGAAGGTAGTAATTTTGGTTTGGGCAGGGGGAACAGCCAGAGGGCATGGCATTAGCCTGCACCTCTCTGCACCCCACCACCTGACACAACACACTGTTCCACCGTTTAAACTCTGTGCGAGAGAGAGAGAGAGAGAGAGAGAGAGAGAGAGAGAGAGAGGTACAGATACAGATCCTGGTTTGAATACAACTACTGTATAAAGAAATCAAATAAAATGGGGAAAATTTGTGTTTGAGAATGCAGCACTTTTTCAGATGCAACTCCATATTGTAACTGTACTTACCCGTGATGTACAATGTAAGGTTGCACTGCTGTTACTGTTTTTCCTTTTTAAATTGTTTAAAAAACACACTTTAAAATCAATAAAATATTATACCTCAAAAGTGTGTGCATGTGTTTTAACATCTAGTTTAGTCGTGTCTGGTTTCAGCCTTTTGTCAGGGCTCCAAAGCAGAATGCTTCTGGCCCTCCCTTGAGCCTGTTATCTGCAGCAAGGTCTGGGAATCCCAGTATTAGGGCTAGGAATCCTTTCTCAGGATGATGTCATTGACCATATTTTTGCTGAGCTAGCTAAGGGAAGGGATCAAAGTGTTAGGGAAGGGCTGTAGCTCAATGGTAGAGTATCTGCTTTGCATGCAGAAGGTCCCTGGTTCAGTCCGTAACACCTGCAGGTAGGGAAGACTACAGCCTGAAACCCTGCAGAGCTGCTGCCAGTCAGTGTCAAAGATACTAAGCTAGACAAGCCAATGATCTGACACATGATAAGGCAGCTTCCAATGTGTGCCAAGTCAGTGCCCTTGAGAAAGCTGGGAGGCAGTGATGGCCACCAACTTAGATGGCTTTAAAAGAGGACTGAAAAGGTTCATGGAGGAGAAGGCTATCAAGGGCTGCTAGTCATGATGGCGATGCTCTGCCTCCATGCTCAGAGGCAGCAAACGCTTAGGAATAGCAGTTGCTGGAAAGCACAGGAAGGAAGAGCACTGTTGCCGTGGGATCCTGCTTGTAGGCTACTCACAGGAATCTGGCTGGCCACTGCGGAACAGGATGCTGGACTAGGTGGGCCACTGGCCTGATCCAGGAGGTTCTTTTTATGTTCTTAAAGCTCCTTGACGTCATGAAGAGGCAATCAGCCCAGCCCACTTTGTGCATGCATTGCTCTGCTTGATCCCAGCACCATTGCTACTCTACTGCAGCATTTTTGTTGTGGGACCGATACCAGGCAGAGCAGTGAGCAAGGAGTGGTCAAGTGTGGTTGCCACGCAATGAGCCCACCCAACACCTCCTAAGCTAACCTACTGCTCTCCCGTGTGGCAGAAGACTCAGTCCATCCAGCTTCTGGGGAGGCTACATCTTGTCCTTCACCTTGGGCAGGAAAAGGTCTTGCACTGGCCAGGCAATGGAACTCATGCAGCCAAATGTCCTGAGAAGGAAGCGGGGAGCAGCTATGCCCCAAAGCTTCAATACATCTTTCATTAAGGGGCACAAAGAAAATCATCTCATAATATAATTTTCATTGTTATCAACTTGTACAAGGTGGCAGAGTCAGCCAGCCCCACAGAACTGCCGCCTAAGGCAAAGATCAAGATAATGCCATCCCACATTCCACCAACAGAATCCCACTGGACTGGTACCAGTGGCGCCTGCCCTGTGGAATGCCCTCCCATCAGATGTCAAGGCAATAAGCAACTATCTTACTTTTAAAAGACATCTGAAGGCAGCCCTGTTTAGGGAAGTTTTTAATGTTTAATGCTGTATTGTGTTTTTAATATTTTAATATTTTAAAAGTTGGTTGGAAACCCAGCCAGTTGGGAGGGGTATAAATAATAAATTATTATTATAATCACCATAATCGTTCTTCTGTGCTTGCAAGCTAACTTAGGGAACAGTGAGGGGCCTGCTACCACCCCGGCATCTGCTTCACCCCGTCTAACAGTAGGGCTGGCGCTGTTAAAACATCTGCGCTAACTGCCCATCTACTACCAAGACAGGTTCAAGGTCCTTGAATTAATTTCGAAAGCCCTGAACAACTTAGGTCCAGGGTGCCTCAGGGATTGTCTGAACCTTTCTATCATAGCTCAATCACTCATTCTGCTTCAGTCTCTTCAGCCATATTATTCTCCTCTCTCATTAGCAAAGTGTGAGGTTCCACTACGCCAGCATCCTTCACTGTAGATTCTAAATTGATAGGGTTCTTCATTCCTGAAATATGGCCCCTTTTAATAAATACAAAAGTTTGTATTGGAGCAATAGCAGATAAAACATGGGTTAAAACTGTAGCTGCACCACAGCAAATGAGGGAGAATAAAACTGCATGCCTTACATGGTCACACAGAGATAATTTAGAGGCGGGGAAGGTGGTAAAATTATTTTGAACTCCATCGTTAGGGCTTGGCTGTAAATTGGGTGAGGTGCCCTTCCAAGAGTTCCAGTTCAAACAAGAGGTGTAAAATCCAACCCTTCCTATAAAGGATTGCGTTGTTCAGGAGAGTGAAACAGAAATGGTAGAAGCTATACATTGAAGCCTGCAAGCTTTCTTTCCTGGCACCATAGAGAATGAGTCATGGCTGGTGAATTGTGGGAAGGAGGAGGTCCCCAAAGTAGCACACACAGTGTTATTGCTTCAAGGAGCAGCAGCAGACTCTGCCCACAGTATGGAACCAATTACCATCTCTGTGCAATTACAACATGGCCTAGACGAGCGTTCCCTGGGGCCATCTTGCTCAGCAAAGAAGTTGGCATGCTCACTCACTGTTCCCATGTGCGTACACACAGGCCGTTGAAATACACAGTTGTGAAAATGACTACTTCCCTTAGGCTGCAATCCTAAACCCACTTAAATTGGGGAGTAAATCCCATTGATCTCAGTGGAATTTACTTCCAAGGAGACATGTATAGGGTTACCCTGCAAGACTGCTATGTCCCCTTCTATAACACGTGTGACAGAATTTTGATAATCCCACCAAGAGGAACTGTTAAAGCTAATTTTTAATAATCTTGTGGCATTATCATCATATGCTATCATTATGACAGCTTTGTGTCCTATTCAATCCTGATAGTTTGGGGCAGGGCTCACCAGAACTAGGGTTGCCAAAATTGTTGAAAACTCCAAAGAAATGTAATTTTTTGATTGACTTGCCTAAAATTCAGGACAAAGCGCCACCTTTCGGAAATTCCTCCCAGACATCAATTCCACCTCTGAAATCCCAGTAATGTCAGGCAAAATCAGGACATATGGCAGCCCTACCAGAACTCAGCTCTGGCCCCTCTCAGGTGGGTGCCATTGCCATTCTAAGAGAACAAGGGAGGCAAGTTCACTGGTCAGTTCCGCCACCTCTTTTTTTTAGAAAAATAGCAATGGTTTGGGGGAAGGTTTGGGAAATAACAGCCAAGTTTCTGCAACATGCACTGAGGATTTGTGAATGTTACACAACATTAACTTGAGTGTTAGATGCAGATTTTGCTGAGTGACTTTTTTGTACTGATCCTTAATGGAATATATGGCAATAACAGTTTGAGAACTGACTGCATGAACAACACAGCAAAATTATCAGTTGTGACACAAAGGCCAGGATAAAAAGAAAGGTTCCCACATTGCTTGAATGTGGCCAGTGTGGAGGCCAACCAAACTTTATTCAGGAGGGAGCTCCATAATCTGGGGGACACCACCAAGAATGCCCTGCCCTGCTTCACCAGCCAACTAGCAGTAACTACTGTTGGGACAAACAGGGCATTCCTGGCTGATCTTAACAGTCAGTTGGGGCAATACCCGAGAATGCTCTCCTTAATGTCTTTTAATCCCAAAAATTAGCACCTTGAATTGGACCTCTCAGCTCACTAGCAGCCAGTGTGGAGATTGAAGATCAGGGTAATATGATCCCCACCCCTCGCCATCTGTGAATAACTGAGAAGCGGCATTCTGCACCAGCTGCGGATTCCAGGCTGTCTTCAAGGCTACCCCCACATGGAGTGCAACTGTAGTAGTCTATACAGGAGGCAATTAGTGCCTTTGATCTGAACCAGTAGAATTCTTCTTACGAAAGTATGCGCATGTAGGCTCTCTCTTCAGACATTCAAACCAATATGTATACGTCAAGGGTAGAACATGCTGCCAGCATGCTGCTCCCCACCCCAAAGATGTGCTAGTTTTACACATGTCAAAGTTTCACACAGATCACAGGTGTGACCCACAATGTCCTCCATGTCCTTAAAAGCCCTGACTTGGCACTTGGGTGATTTATGAAAGAGGTCCAGCGGACTGAGAGAACTTGATGGGATGCATTGTTTTCCTCCCTGCCTGAGGTTGACAGATCACAATGGGCCATGCTGTTTTTCTTAAACACATTTCAGCTGTGTTTATAAGAGGACAGGAAGAGAGGCCTTAACAATATGGAAGCATCCTTACATTCAGAAGGGCAATATATATATATTAATCAGGGTTAGGAGCAAATATTTGACAAAAATCCATAGCTGATCTGTTCTCTCTCTGTGTGTGTTCTCTGAAAGCACAGAGGAAGGGGGCCTCTCCTGATCTGGTCTGCTGGTAAGAGGAAAAGTACCATAACTTCCTGCCAATAATAAGAGAGGTAGTTGATTTGTATTTCTTGTCAGCAGGTATCTAATATTAACCTGCAAGTGTTTTTACACATCCTTGGAGGAAACTCTATAAGAATATATTACTGCAGGGGCTTCAGAAATGTACACTCAAGCCCTGCCAATGCTTTGCAAAGAGAAAATAATCAACATCTATATCGTACCTTTTAATTAAATCTGTTTCTAAGCAAATAGGTCAGCCATGAGGCTTTAAAAGCAATCTGAGTCTCAAACACACTGACTTCCAACATTTATTCCTCAAACAGACTGTATTGCATAGCACAGTTTGATTGCACTTTTTGTACAGCGCCTTAAAAAATTGATTTTATAAGGCATTAAATAAATAAATAAATAAACAAACAAACAAACAAACTGATTGTAAAAATGCAGGGACAATATACCTAGCACCTGTTTCACAACTGAGAGTAGTCAATCAGCCAAATCATTGCACACTAGGTTACCAGTATTTGTATCAAAAGAATCATGGAGTTGGGAGGGATCTTATAGGCCATCTTGTCAAAGGTCCCATTTGCACCATACATTTAAAGCACCATGATACCACTTTAAAAAGTTGTGGCTTACCCCAAAGAATCCTGGGAGCTGTAGTTTGTTAAGAGTTCTGGAAGCTGTTTGGAGACCCCTGTTCCCAGGGCCAGCCCATGCATGAGCAGAAGGAGGCAGCTGCCACAGGCAGGGGTATTCAGAGGCTGCCTCTGCCAGAGTGATCCCCCACCACTGCTGGAGAAGTAGCCGTGGCAGCTTCCAGGTTCCAGTGAGATCCTGCAAGTGCCCACAAGATCGCGCAGAGGCCTCACGAGATCTCGCCAGAAGCTGCAGCCGCCTGACCCTGGTAAGCAAGGCTTGGTCAGGGGTGGCAAGGGGGCAGGCAGCACGCACCCAGGGTGGCTCGTTCCCATTTCACCTCACATGGCGAAACAGGATGCCCCCCCCCCCCGCTTGGCTACACTTCTTAGAATGGTTCAACCCCCCTTCCCAGAGCAATCTGGAAACTGTAACTCTGTGATGGGAATGGAGAACTCCTAAAAAGCTCTCAGCTCCCAGAACAAACTACTGTTCCCTGTATTCTTTGGGAGTGCTAAAGTGGTATGAAATGGATGGCTGGGCTTTGGCTCCCCTCCCTGCTTCATGCAGGAAGCCCAGAGCTGGCGTATCCATATCAGATGGTTGCCCAGCTTCTGCTTGAAGGTCTCCAACAAAGAGAGCCCACCATGACCCCTCCAGGATCCCACTGCCAAAGTGATTGTACTGTTGAGACATTTCTCCTGACATTCAGCTGAAATCTCTCCTCCAGTTACTTAAGCCCATCAGATCCAAACTATTGTCATCGGGCAACAGAGAATACGTCTCTTGGCTCTTTCATGAAATAGCCCCTCAATATATTTGAATAGTGATGGGGTGAACACCCTGCATTTGGGCTCAGAAATCCAAAGAGGTCCTATTTTAAGGAGTGACCTCTAAAATATCACACCCATGCTAATCCACTGCACTAAAAAATACCCCAAATGAAGAGTCCTGTTAATCTTGAAGATTAACACATTTGGTGTGGCAGAAGGTTTCATGGGCCTATAAATCAATAAGGACCATGTCAGAATATGTATTTAGGAAGTACAAGAGCTGGTGTTCAACTAAGTTCTGCTCCATTCATTAGTCCAGGTCAGTTTGCATCCAGTTCCTTAGGTAGCCCTATTCAGCAGCTTCAGCCCTTGAAGGTGTCTTGTTGCAGGATGGTGACAGGGATGGGGAACCTCAGGTCTAGGGACCAAATTCAAGCCTCCAGGCTCCTCTGTCCAACCCTCACGACTCCCCCCAGACCACACCTGCTTTCCTCAGGACACACCAATTGCCAGCCTGCTTTGTGCTCTCCTCCCAGTGTGCTTCTGGATGGGATGTGTCCTTAAAGTGTTTCGATACCTCTCCCTTTCCTTGATGGAGAAATTTATATGGTGGAAGGGATGTAAAGCAAGACGCCACAGACTTTTGAGGTGGTGGTATGGCAGCCTGCTGGTATTCATGGTTTCCATTGTTTTGTTTGAACTATTTATTCTGCTTTTATCTTGTGTTTTTATCTTGAGAACCTCCCTGAGAGGTTTTGGTGAAGGGTGGTATATAAATATTATAATAACAACAACAACAACACCAAAAAACCCACATCAGTTGAATATTGTGTGGCAGGACAGTGAAAGCCACACCATGTTGCCCAAAGGTAGAAACTTCCCTTACCTTCCGCAAAAGGTTCCCACTCATAGAATCTTCCCATAAAAGGCTTGTTATTGTAGGAGGAGCACTGCAACTCTCTGATGTTTCTGTTCTCAGGACACGCCTGTCAAATAAGGAAGAATTAGATCAGAAACATGTGCAATTGACATGACTGCTGACATTCTCTCATGCATTAATGATAGATCACATCTGGAAGTATGATCTCCAACAGAGGTGTAATCAATTATTTGTGAGATATCAATTTTGGTGCATCAGAGCCAGGGCTTCTTATACATATGGAAATTACAAACAGGCTACGCTAGTATTATGGGAAGGTTTGCCTATTTATTGGCTTTCAAAAACGTTCTCAGTGTTATTATTGTTATGTGTTTTTATTTATATGGAAAAATCAGTAAAAACATTTTTTTTAATATGTTGGATTTCAAACGTACATATTCAGGAAAAAAACATAATATCTCTTATATGTTTGCATGCAACTCAGTTAAGACAAAGGCAAGTCAAAGAAAATGCATAGTAAGATATGCCACAATATATTTAAGTTATGTACAGATTATGGGGCAATTTATTACAGGTCTTGGTGGCTACTGTGGATTTCTGTGTCTCCCCCCCACCCCCACCTGCAGTTTCTTACTGTCTTGGAAAGCTGTAGTCAGAGGCAAAGGGGTGGTTCGAAGTGGGGTGCTGCTTAACCCTTTCTACTCCTGCTATTTGTTTGTTAAGCCCGCCCACCAGCAGCAGCCATTTTCCCACTTGTAGGTGAAAAGTATTTGACCCTCAGCACATCTCTCAGTCTACCGCTTCTCTTTGAAGTAATTTACTAAAATGCATTTTGAAAACTACCTCTGCAGACCTGTCCATTGTTTGGAGCTTTTTGGCCAAGTGCCCTGAAAATGCCACCACTCTCCCAGACACTTGTGAGTTCAGACTGGTTGGATACCTGCAAATGAGCACAGCTGTTCCAGACCTGTGCTGAGATGTCACACATTTGGAAAAGGAGCCACGTGGGTCACTTTCTAGCCAAAACAACCTCAAAAAGCAATTAGAGCCCTAAGTCCTTGCATGGTCTAGCTTGCATGGCCCTCTAGAATCTGGCAAAAAACGCTCCCACCCCCACCCCACCCCCAGCCACTCTAGCTTTCCTGGATTTCCCCAGGTCAGGCATGGGTTTGCTGGCTTAACACTCATTAGGATTTTTGGAAACTAAATGCAAGGAGTGAAAGGGAGGAAAAAACCAGCTGATGTATCACTCGAGAAAAGTCCATCCTTCTGTGGAAATTATAAATTGGGTGAGGGGGAGGTCTTAGTCTTACTCTTATATTTTCCCCAATAATTTTGCTCAGCTACAACCTGCAGCTGACCAGCTGCATCCTGGCTCATGGAGGACCCCAGTATAAACTAGGTATGGGGGAGGGATTTGATTTGTTTGTACTTTAATAGGAAACTACCCAATTTGCACTTCTTGAACCAGTATGCAAACTGAAACACATCTACCCTTTCATTGCACTTTGCTGAAATTTGCAGTGCAGTTCTCCCAACCAAACTATGTGGACACAAATACATATATTCATGAAAGCAGCAGGCACAAAGGTATTATACTGGGAGGGGGGAGGCCATCTCGGTCAGCTCAGTCAGGGGAGCTGCTGGGCAACAGAGCGGTCGATAGACCAGCAGCATCCCCAACCTGTCCTTGTAGCCTAACATGAGGTGCAGACCTTTGAGGCCCTGAGTTGAATGGGATCCAGAATGCAGCAGTCTGGTCCTAGAACAATAGGATTCAGAATGCAGCAGTCTGATTGGTCCACAGGAGCCACCCAATCCAGCTCCAGGTGGAAGAGAATCCGCAACCTGATTGGCCTACAGGAAAATCCTGGAATTAGCCAATCACGTGGGGCCCATTGTGTAAATAATGTATATAAGGCAGACATTCGGTGGGAACTTCCATTCCTCCTCACCACTATAAGCTGAATAAAGAGCATGAAATGCACTCTCGACACCGAGTATATTTCACCAAGGTAAGAGGTTTTCTGGCAAAGGAAATGGTGCTTTGTGGGCAACAGCACACTGCCAGCACCTGTCAAACCCCAGCCTAGCCTGGTGCTTTACAGAGTAGCCAGGTGGGCACAGCTGTTCAGCAACTCAGACAAATAAATTGTCCATTTCAAAAGCCTCCCTTTTTGCAAGGTTTTGACGCAGCCTCTTTCTCTCAAGGCATCTGCTACCTTTCTATGCTCATAAGATATATTGAGAGATTGTCATTTCCTTCACTGCTTCTTCAAAAACGGATAAAGAAAAACCCTTGGGTCAACCTCATCCAGCCTTGCTGATTGGTATGTGTTAAAAGTTTTCCCAGGTAACTACCTCCAGCCATTACTTTGCTGTTAACCTCCTAGGGTCACCCTCCCCACCACGACTATCACCTGTGAGTTACTGTACATTAAGTTACCAGAATTTCTCAGAGCTAAAACACACTGGACAGAACTGGACTGCTGGCTGTGCTGCAACAATGCAATTAATGCCTAGGAACAAAAGATGGACCTTCGATTCCAACCAGTCAGGAAGGATTGCTGCACACCTGAATTCACCCGACCCATGTGACTTGGATCACTGGAATGAGGCTTTCCACAGGTGCTTGTAGCAGCTGGTAGCTGCTATGCTCATCTAAGCATTGTTGGGATGAATCCATGGGACACAGAACCCCAAATCTCTTCCTAAATGCCCCAAGTGTTTCAAGTAATAAATTTTGAGGCGGGGGACTCTGATCCTCAAGAGGACCTTGATAAGATGGTGTTGTTTAATAAATATAGATATATCTACACACACACTTTTCTTTCTGTTTTTTTTATATCTTGAAATACATTTTTTATATCTTGAAATACAAAGCCTGAGGAATGGAAAAGGATGAGGGGCTAAATTGCTGGCCCTTGGAAGAATGGAAGAAAACCAGTTGGCAGGGGTAAGATGGAGAGATTCCTCTGCTCCCTTCTCAGATGCTCTGGGCATAGGGATTAATCTGGAGTTTGTATCGCTGCCAGGAAGTCTGGGAAATAGAATTCTTAATGTGCCCTGAATCATTTCATTCACTCCATTTTCCAGGCTCTTTGGGAGCTACGAATTCACACAAATGTGTAGGACTTCCTTCATTCCAGTTCTCCCTCCTAACAACCTTACCCCAACTTAAGAATGGTACATTTTAGGAAAAACAGGGGTCACTGGAGCCAGGTTGACCCCACTCCCAAGCCAGGAGGCTTTTGGTTCCTTGTTTTTCAAACAGCCTATGCCACATGATGTCACAATAGTGAAATGATAGAGAAGCAACCATGACTAGCAACCCAAAAAGGATGCTTGGGAAAGGCTTAAATGAAGCTTGATGGAAATCACCTACATCAGGGATGGGGAACCTGCACCCAAACTCTTGACGGAAGGCGCTGGCACTAATTGCGCCCCCACAAGGGATGGGAGTTGGCCCCCCCAATCCCATATCGTCCCGACCCAAAGGACCTCTGTCTTTGAAGGATTTAACTTCAACCGGCTCCCATGTTCCAGACATCTGATTAGTGTGTCTGGGGCCGAGCCGGGATGACTGTCCATCAACAGATAGAGTTGGGTGTCATCAGCATACTGATGGCAACCCAAACCAAAATTCCAGACAAGCTTGGCGAGGGAGCGCATAAAGATGTTGAAAAGCATTGGGGAGAGAATTGCGCCCTGCGGTACTCCACACACCAAGGAGTAGCGTGATGACAGCTCCCACCCCCATCCCCAGCGCCACCCTCTGTCCCCGACCAGAAAGGAACGAGCGAAGCCATTGAAGGACTGTGCCCCAAATCCCCACGTCGGCGAGGCGGTGGTCTAAAAGTTCGTGATCGACCATGTCAAAGGCTGCTGACATATCTAAGAGAATCAACAGCCCCAACCCGCCTCGATCCAGCTGCCTACGGAAATCGTCTGCTAGGGCGACCAGAGCTATCTCGGTCCCATGACCAGAGCGTAAGCTGAACTGGAATGGATCTAGAGCCGATGTATCATCCAGAAATCCACCCACTAGTTCAGCAACCGCTCTCTCAGTCACCTTACCCAGGATCGGAAGATTCGAAACTGGGCATTAATTGGATAGATCTAAAGGATCTAATGATGTTTTCTTTAAGAGCGGACGCACCACTGCCTCCTTCAGTTCCCCTGGGAATGTCCCGGTGCCAAGGGACAAATTGATGATCTCACTGAGGGGGGCCCGCACCTCATCTGATCATGCTCTAATCAGCCAGGACAGGCACGGGTCGAGAGGACAGGTGGTGGGCTTTCCGACATGGAGGAGTCTGTCCACATCGGCTGAGAGTATCCTGTCAAAGTGGTCCAGTAGTGGACCTAAGGACAGTCAAGGGGCCTCCAGTTCCATTATTGTATCCAAATTAGTAGGGATGTCACGGCTGAGCATCAGGACCTTCTCTGCAAAAAAAGCTCACAAATGCCTCACAGCTATGTGCCTGATTCATATTTAAATTTGGCTGTCCCTCTAGGGACATTGGAGAGCTCATTATACTAAAAAGTTGCGCTGGGAGAGAGGTAGCGGATGCAATGGAGGCTGAGAAGTAGGATTTCTTAGCAGCCTTCATGGCCATCTCATAGATTTTCATAAACACTCTATAAGATGTTCTTGAGGCTCTGTCGCAGGCATCCTGCCATACTCGTTCTAGCCGTCTGAGGTCCCACTTCATTTTCCAGAGCTCCTCGGTAAACCAGGGGGCCCAGTTTCTGCAGGGTCACAGAGGGCGCATAGGTGCGATCTCATCGATGGCCGCCAAGAGCCGGGTATTCCAACCCTCAACAAGCTCAGTCAATGAGTCACCAGGGGGAGCAGGATCCATCAGCCTCCACGGGTGAGCCCAAATAGGTTTGTCACCTAAGCAGGGTAGGGGCAGGAAGCCAATCCTGGCTTTCAGAACATAATGATCAGACCATGGCACCTCCATAGTGGGGGACATGATCACATCTATGCCTGCGCCGAAGATCAGGTCCAGCGTGTGGCCTGTTGGATGTGTAGGGCCCAAAACAAACTGGGAGAGCCCTAGTGTCACCATGAAAGACACCAGATCCAGAACCTGCAAGGAGGGGGAGGCTTCAGCATGGGCATTGAAGTCCCCCAATACCAGTAGAGTGGGGAACTCCAAGGCCCAGCCGGTCACCACCTCCAGCAGGTCTGACAAGGTGGCTGTTGGTGCACTAGGTGGCCAGTACACCAGCCAGGCAGCCAAGCTCTCCTCGGAACCCCACACCAGGCCACCACATTCAATGCCGGGGATCGATGGCAATGGCAGAGCCCTGATAGAACAATCTTCCCAGATTAACAATGCCACCCCTCCCCCCTGCCCTTAGTATGCGACTGGTGGAGGACAGAGAAACCCAGAGGCGCCATCTCTCATAAGGTAACTATTTCCCTTTGTGCACCCAGGTCTCCGTCACACAAGCCAGGTCGACCCCCTGCGAGGTAAAGAAATCTTGCAGGGTGGCGGTTTTGTTGCCTATAGAGCTGGCATTGCACAACACCAGTGAGGGAGGTGGGTAGTCCTTGCTCACCCTACCTTTGTCCCTCAGGGTGGGGCGCAGACTGGAAGGGGGTGAGCATATCCATATCTCATACCCCTTTGCCTATAAGATCTGCCCCCACCGCCATACCTCCCTTGCCCTTCCATGGTAGTAATTCCAAGCTCCATGCTTGCCTCCTTTGATAGCATTAGTGTTATTATTAGAGCCTTGTAAGCTGTGGTGGTGAGTATAGGGCCCACCCCCAGGTCCAAGATGGGAAATGGGCTTCAAGGGGGAGCAGTCCTCCCCAATACTCACAGGCAGATCAGCAGCAGCAATCCCCTGAGGCCTTTTTTACACACATACACACACGCAAAAGAGAACTCCACATATATATGGAGTTCTCTTTTGCTGCATCTGTATCTCTTTTGCAGAAGCAGTGACTATTTCCAGAAAAGAGGCAGCCTCAGATGGCCCATTTAACATCACAATTCAGATCCAGGACTATGAAATAAATCAGAGGAGAAGGGTCATGCAAATTCACACCCAGGCTGACCCCCTTCTTAAGTATTCTCCCCAATTAAAATTGCTATGCACACATCAAGCACAGGCAGCTGAACTTGGCCAATCTTCCCAGATCCTCGAAGGCCAATAACAGAAAGCAAATCAGAGGGAATAAATTTGGAAAACAGGAAAAAATGTTCCTGTCATCATTTTTCCAAGTTTCTCTTGGAGCTCAGTTCACAGTGAGATGCAGAAGCAATGACGTCTTTGTCTTGACTATCCCATGGATCTTCTCTGAATGATCCCAGTCAGGCATCAACTTGAGGCCACTGCTATTTCGAGCAAATCCTCTAACTACTTTTACAAACCCATCCAAATATCCCTTGCTTAGAAAGTCATATTTATAGAAAATGTGTGTAATGCAAGAGGCACTTGGTTAAAGGGAATGAAAAGTTATTTCCATTTGACAAAAACTGGCTGATGGTTTGCAGGCTGTCCAAGCTCTAATCACCGTCTGGCTCCTCCATTGGCTGCACCAGGCAAAGGTGCTTAAAAATCAGCATTCCCTAACCAAGTGCCCTACAGATGTTTCTGAACTACCAGTTCCATCATCGCTGACCATTGGCCATGTTGTCTCGGGCTGATACGAGCTGAAGCCCATCAACATCCAGAGGGCACCAAATTTAAACAGGCTGATGTAGTGCCATTCCATTTATTCTGGGAAAATAAATATGGTGGCCCCCAAACAAGAGTGTGCCCTAGCAGCCCCCCCCCCAAAAAAATGGGCAACATACCACCACAAAATATGAAAGAGGAGGCCATTTCACCTCCTCCAGTCCAGGTGTGGATTGGTTTTGCAGCTGACCTGAGAAAATTGAGTGGCATTGTGGAATAATGATCATGTTCCAAGAAACCATTTTGGACTTCAGTAGAGTGAGGATCAAAGCTTTGGGGGTGCAACCAATTTTAAGCAAGGTTTAAACTCCTGTATAATCTTATTTCATTAACAAAATTTGTATGCCACACCATTGTAACTGTGAGAATAGAAAATAGAGTGTGTCGAATTCAGTAATTTGTACATGGGGATGTGGGTGTATGAATGCCACGTCGGCTAGGTAGAATAGGGAAGTAATAGGTAGAATAGGGAAGTAATGAGTAATTCCATAAAAGGGCAGAGTTAGAATAGAGAGTGTAGATTGGCTATTGTATTAGTGCGGTGTCTAATGATGCTAGGTAGATTGTAAGCCAAGCCTCTAACGAGGGGCGGCAGCTATAGGGTATAAATGTTTGTGCTGGAGTATGCTCGGGGCTCTTCGCACCAATTCGGAGCGGAGGGCCCGCCTTTGCAAACGCGTACCAATAAAGAGGAAATCTAGATTCCTGACTTGGTGTCTCCTTGTCCAGTTGTTGAATCCACGTAAGTAATATATAACAATTTTGGCGCCCCACGTGGGGCCCTCGACGATCTGCGTATCGGGGTATTGGAAGGGGATCAGCCGGCACTCCGGTATTTTCGGAGAGATCCGCTATTCAGACCCCGGTAGCGACGGATCCCGAGGGCTTAAAGAACGGAACACCAACTCAGAAAGCCGAACAGGATAGTGTTGGGAAGTGTTGCAGTCAGGGACTGCATCGCCCTGCAGGGACGCCTGCCAGTTTACCAGCCGACCGAGAAGGAGGCGCTAGACTGAGAGGGGTGAGTATATAAAGGAATCCCGGGAAGGGATGGGTGTATGAGTGGTCTCAGTGCGAAAGAGAGGTTCCAAACGGACGCGTGAGTGTGGACTGGGGACCAGGACCCAGCGAGAGGATTAGCTTGCGGTTCCGTATTCCCGCGAGGGGAGCGGCCAGGCGATTCCGCGTGATTGTGTGGATGAGAGTTACAAGCCGAGACATATTTAATTAAAGAATGGGCAAGGGACAGAGTAAATGCAGAAGGGGGCCAAGGATTGAGGACAGGGATCCGATAGATCCAAATAGTCCCCTGGGACAAGTCCTACTAGAATGGGACGAAAAGGAGATCAAGCCCTATAGCCAAGGATTACTGAAGACAGTAATGATTAAACTATGCAGGGTAACCTGGCCAGGATACCCCATAGGTCCGGAAGGAGAGGCTCGGTGGAGGCCGGATGGGGAAACAGATCCATATTGGATAAAACAGATGAAATTGTATCTGTTAAAGACCAAGAGAGAAAAAGAAAAACCTTACATAGACGTTTGGTCCCGTGTAACATTCTTTGGACCAGATCCCCCGCCTTTTAAACAATTTCCCTTAAAAGAAAAAAAGGTGGAATCAGATGAGGAGGATCGGATTAGATGGGAGGAGATTAAGAAAACTTTAATAGCCAGCCCCGCTCTGGCTTTGCCAAATTTGCAATTACCCTTCCACTTATATGTAACAGTGGCTGCCCAGACGGCAGTAGGAGTTCTGGCTCAAAAGAGGGGAGGGCGATATCAGCCAGTGGCCTATCTAAGTTCTACCTTGGAACCAGTGGTCAGAGGGTGGCCAGCGTGTATTCAAGCCGTGGCCGCTGCGGCAGAGCTCGTTTTAGAAAGTCGAAAATTGACTTTTGGAGGGGCTCTGATAGTGCACAGTCCTCACCAGATCGGCGCAGTAATGACAGGGGCTGCGCCCGCCTGGATGACAGACAGGCGTTTGGTACAATATGAAGGTATACTCAGGACAGGTTCTGATATAACTATTGGAACCGACAGAAATTTAAACCCAGCAGAGTTTCTGAGGGGCGAGCGACAGGAATGGGAACCTGGGGAACATGATTGTCTCAAAGACATAGAATTGATGGCCAAGGTCCGGGAAGATTTGAGGGAAGAGCCTCTGAATGAGGGTGAAAGATGGTTTGTAGATGGATCAAGCTATGTTAAGGAGGGGAGGAGAAGATCGGGATATGCGATAGTGCAAGAAGATGGAGAAACCATAGAAAGTGGTGCACTCCCTAGCACTTGGTCGGCCCAGAAATGTGAGGTAATGGCATTAGCCCGGGCATTGGAATTAGCCAGGGGGTTGGATGTGACGATTTGGACGGATTCAAGATATGCATGGGGAGTGGTACATACTTTTGGAAGGACATGGAAAGAGAGGGGATTTATAAAGGCAGATGGAAAGCAAATAGAACATGTAGCTTTGCTTGAACGATTATTGGAAGCTTTGATGGGGCCGCATAAGATCAGTATTGTACATATTCTGGCCCATACCAAAGGACATAGCCCAGAGCAACGAGGAAATGCATGGGCGGATCACCGAGCGCGGGAAGCGGCGGAGGGTGAAATAAAAAAGGAAATAATTAGGCAATGCACCTTGCGAGTGCCTGTAGTAGAGAACCAGGACCTGGAACACCTGATATTTAGTCCAAAAGAGAAGGAATATATGGAAAAAGAAGGATGGAAGAAAAAGGGAAATAATTGGGAGACTCCTGAAGGACAGACAGTGCTCCCAAAATTGGTTATGTTAAATTTATTGGAGAAAGTGCATGAGGGAAGTCATTTCGGTACAGAGGGGATGATAAATTTGATAAAACCATTATATTGGAGTAAGGATATGTGGCCAATGGCGCACGCCATCGCATGGAAATGCCTATTGTGTCAAAAAGTCAATAAGGCTCGGGCCAAGAAAGTAGAGAGAGGAGGAAGACCCTTAGCGGTATGGCCATTTCAAAGAGTGCAGGTGGATTTTACCGAATTGCCAAAAAGAGGGGGGCAAAAATATCTGTTGGTTTTTAAAGATCATCTGACCGGGTGGGTTGAGGCTTTCCCTAGCAGGAGAGCAACAGCCCAAGTGGTCAGCAAAGCCATTTTAGAACACCTTCTCCCTCGCTACGGGATAATAGAAGCAATAGATTCTGATAGAGGGACACATTTTATACAAAAAGCCATGTAAGAGGTGATGAAAGCAATAGGAATCAAATGGGACCTTCATACACCGTGGCACCCTGAGAGCAGTGGGAAAGTGGAACGGGCAAATGGAGAGATAAAGAAACATCTAACTAAATTGTATTTGGAAAATGGGCTACCTTGGACGAAAAACCTCCCGCTGGCGTTGTTAAGAATGAGGGTGGCCCCACGAAAAGACACGGGTCTATCGCCTTTTGAAATGATGATGGGTCATCCCTACTTGGCGGTTGTAGGAACTCCTCAGGTGGAATTTAGGGATCAATTCATCAGAAAATATCTGCATACACTGTCCCAGTCTTTATTGTCTTTTCATAGGCAAGGCATATTAGCACAGCGGCCCCCGCTATTGGAGCAACAGCACACTTTTCAGCCTGGAGATTTGGTCCTGATAAAAGCGTGGCGGACGGAGAAGCTCAGCCCGACTTGGGAAGGCCCATACCAGGTCCTGCTCACAACTGAATCAGCAGTACGGACCAGAGAGCATGGATGGACCCATTATCATCGGGTGAAAAGAGCTCCAACGGAGGATTGGGCGGTGACAACCAGTCCGGATAATCCGCTAAAAATAAGACTTACCAAATCAGGAACCAAGGATAAACAAGCATCACAAGAGTGATGTGTTTTTATTGTGATTGTAAATGTTTATTTGAATGCTGTTGCTGTAGTCATTGCGAGGGGTGTGTGCTATGTGTACATTGCACAGAAAAGTGTAATCTTATATGCATTGAGGAGATTATACTAGAGTTCTGTGAGGTAGAAGAGGGAGGACGGATAACGTGCCTATTAAAAGAAACCCCAACGGTGAAGCAAGCATTAGCCCGTCTAGATCCCGAATATGAAAATTAATTGGCAGATTCTGGGTATAATGATAGGATGCATAGTCATAGGGGGAGAATATAAGGACTCAGGTTCATGTACCGAGTGTATTAAAATCACGAGAACTGGGAGGAAAATTACACAAACATTGATGTATTATAATGTAGCCCCGGAATGCATCCAATATATAGAGCCTTGCATCCACAACCAGACCCAATATTATAGATGTAAAGTAAAGGGAAACAAAACGGAGTGTTATGAACCCCTGGCAGTAGGACCTATCACCTCTAGCATATATGTATATGGATATAAGGGAGGAACTGCCAGCAAAAGGACAGATAGAGAAAAAATGTTTTCCATGGCTCAGACTCGACAGGGGTACATAGCACATAATACAACAAGAGGATGAAGGAGAAAATGTGGCTCATGAACTTTTATGTGAATTCGAGACAAGATACAAAAAGAGGGGGGATTGTGAGAATAGAAAATAGAGTGTGTCGAATTCAGTAATTTGTACATGGGGATGTGGGTGTATGAATGCCACGTCGGCTAGGTAGAATAGGGAAGTAATAGGTAGAATAGGGAAGTAATGAGTAATTCCATAAAAGGGCAGAGTTAGAATAGAGAGTGTAGATTGGCTATTGTATTAGTGCGGTGTCTAATGATGCTAGGTAGATTGTAAGCCAAGCCTCTAACGAGGGGCGGCAGCTATAGGGTATAAATGTTTGTGCTGGAGTATGCTCGGGGCTCTTCGCACCAATTCGGAGCGGAGGGCCCGCCTTTGCAAACGCGTACCAATAAAGAGGAAATCTAGATTCCTGACTTGGTGTCTCCTTGTCCAATTGTTGAATCCACGTAAGTAATATATAACATAACAAAACCTCTAAGCACTCTACAATATTGAAATTATTAATTTTTAAAAAAGTAAAAAATATTAAACAGCATTTAAAAAAATTAAATTACTAAAAAGAATTGAATTAGGAATACTTACTCATGATTGTGGTTCCACCCTCAAAAATGCAACCCAAGCCTGCCCAGAGTTTTCTCTGGGTGGTAACAAGAAGTGCTTATCTTGAGAAAAATTATAATATAAACAAAGGAGGCAAGTGACATGAGGAGAAGAGGAGGAGGATTACACATTCCTTGGCTGAGAAGCTTCGGAGACTCCAAAGCCAGGGACACAGGGAGTTGGCAAGAAGGATCTTGTTGACTTCTTCCTACCTGCAGATAAATCAAGGTCTGGCTTGTTTGGTGACGACGAGAACTACTGTTCCCTCAGCAAGGTCATCAACCTGCAACATGAATGCTACAGAAATGTAAGGAATTTGCGGCTCACTCTCCTGTCATGAGGAGGATAGGCCTGAAAAGTAGAAGCATATGAAGGGGCCCCATGGTTCATCTAGTCCAACCCCAGCAATGCAGGAATCTCGGCTAAAGCATCCATGACAGAAGGTCATCCAGCCTCTCCTTTAAAACCTCTAAGAAAGGAGAGTCCACAACCTCCTGAGGGAGACCGTTCCACTGTTGAACAGCTCTTACTGTCAGAAAGTTCTTCCTGGTGTTTATTTGAAATCTCCTTTTTGTAACTTGAAGCCATGGATTCAAGTCCTACCCCCGGAGCAGGAGAAAACAAGCTTGTTCCTTCTTCCATGTGACAGCCCTTCAGATATTGGAAGATGGCTCCCATATCTCCTCTCAGTCTCCTCTTTTCCAGGCTAAACATACCCAGTTCCTTCAACCATTCCTCATAGATGCCATTGGACTACAACTTCCACCACCTCTGACCATTAGCCACATAGGCTGGGATGGATGGGAGTTGCAGTCTAGCAACATACAATGAGCCAGGTGGCTGTTGAGGGGAAACACCTCTACCTGAGGCCTGGAGAAAGAGAGCTGCCACCAGTCAGCAAAGACCGTACTTTTGCAAAGCACTCTCTATAGGGGCGGCCCTTGAGTCCAGTCCAGGAGCTACAGCTAGTGCAGAAGGCTGCAGCTAAACTGCCGGTGGGGGCAGATGACTGATGGCATGGGAGTCCCATGGGACACCTTTGCTAAAATATCTGCACTCGCAGCTCATATGCTACTGGGCAAGGCTCAAGGCTCTTATGTTATGTTAACATACAACACCCTGAATAACTCAGGTCTGGGGTGCCTTAAGAAACATCTGTCTTAGCCTGATCACTGAGATCATGCAAAGGAGCATTGCTATTTGTCCCCCATGTTACAGAAGCAGTGAAAGCAGATATCTGGAAAACATTCACTATTTGCATTCTGGACGAGTAGAAAGAGTAGCTTTGACTCTTAAAAATTCCTACAAGGACAGTAATGGGGGGGCGGAGGGGGGGGCATCCTGCCAGTAGAAATTTGGTCTGTCCTTCTGTCTGACACACTCTTTTTCTATGTCCAAAAAGCCTCCTCCCACCATGGGAGGAGCATTCAAATAAGCCGTCCCCTGCCTGACACCTGAAATTGTCCAGACTTGTCCCACTTAGTTCTCCTGCAGAGGTGGGGAACTGGCATCCCTCCAGATGCTGTTTGACTCCATCTCCCATCAGCTCCAACCTGAACAGCCAACAGCCAACAGCCAAAATGGTGGGAGCTGCAGACCAGCAACATCTGGGCGGCCACAGGTCCTCACCGTTCTGCTGTTTCTATTAAAAGCCTCTCAGAAAAACTTTTCCTTAAAGATCAGCATTTTGGCATGAGAGATACGCAGTCCTGCTGACTGATATTTCTAATCATAGGCTCCTCTAATGACCCTCCCCCCCCCTTCTGAAAGCCGCATACTGTATATTAATTTGGCACAGACACATATACCCCATTTAAACTTCATTGTCCATTGCATGCCAGCCGTGCAGGACCTAGGGGCTTGTATTCACTGACCACCAGGCAAGGGTTCAGAAAAGACATTTTTCCCCTTCCATGAAAGGGAAAGTAGCATCTTCCAAGGACAAATACTAGCAACACAATAATTGTTGTTGTCCCTCAAGCAAAATCACACTTCCTCCCCAAGCCTGTGGGGCCCATTCAGCCTTGACTCCCAGCCTGTGCTGAAGACGGAGCCACCCTGACCAATGGAGGGAAAGCCTGCCTTGCTATCAGGATTCTTTCAAAGCCACAACTGGGAAGGAAGCATTGGGCAGGGATAAAGAACTGTAACAGGAGGAAAAAGTCCTTGGAAAGGAAGCCACTGGATTCAAACTCCGCTTCTGAGCCACTTAAGAACTGAACCACTTTACTACTTTCCACCCACGTTTATTATTGAAACTCATCTTACAGTATTCATTACTACCTATTTATGGTCTTCTGATTGATTCAGAATGCTAGATGCCACTGTTATGTACTTTGTGAAACCAAAGGACACTGCAGCCTCAAGGGAGGGCTGGGCTTGTTTTTATGCCCAGAAAGCAGACCTGAGTAAAGCCTTTGGCAGAAGTCTGCCTCAGCCCCCTCCCCAGCGCAGCCATGCCCCCAAGCAGACTAGTGATTGGCCCAAACTGTCGACAGACATGGGACCCCAAAACCAGGAGCCAGGAAGCAGCAGGTGGTGGCTGGGCCACAAACACTGTGCCACCCCCAAAGAAGTGTTGAACAGTCATTCCCCATGATGGCAGTTATGGGATTGTTGTCTATCACAATGGTGTATGTTTTGACTCAACCGAGTGGGAAGTGACAGAGACAAGATGTTTGTGTTCCTGTGTTCCGTGAAGTGGGACTATTGTCCTTTGTTCTTTCTCTTTGCTGTCTGATGCTAGAGAGAGAGGGAGCCATGTTGCAGTGCTCCGTGTGTGTTTATATGTAAATACAGTAGATTAGCCCAAATGCTGAGTTGCTGAGTTCTGTTACGCAAGCTGTGAAGACACTGCGGATCCCTAAGTGTGCCGATGTCTGTTGGCATCAGCCCCTGTGATGTTTGGGCAGAAGAAAGCTTTTGAATCTCCCGAATGAACGACCAGGAGGGAGAGAACATGCCAGTCAGGCATGTGTCTCTGCCAGGGTCCTACTCGAGAGTAGGACAAGCTCCTGACAAGAAGATGGCCAGATATTGCCCCAGTCAAGGTGCCTTTTTTGTTATTTTTAATATGTTCTTACCCACTCTGAGCACAGTTTCTGCAATGGAAGGGTGGGGAGGTAAATATTCTTTGTAATATTCTCAGTGCTCACCACTGAAAACATCTTCTCTTGAAAGCAGTCCACATGCAACTTTAATGCCCCTACAACAGGCACTGATCTCAGTGCATGGAGCACTTGCACACTGCTGCTATGCAACTATAAAGAAACTGCAAAGCACATTCTTCATGCGTTTGGCACACCACACATGGAGCTTGGCCAACAAAGTTGGCTAAGACATTTACCACTGATCCAGTGCACTATTTCTAAGCCACAAATCGTTCATTTTCCTTGCAAAATCAAATCCCACAGTCTCAGCCAGCCTGCCTAAGCAGTTTTACAGAAATCACTCACAAGCTAGCAGCAACACTCAAATCTATTTTTTTAGGCTTGCAGCAGGAGTGTGAAGCTTCCAAGTCGTGGAAGCTGAAGTTTGGTTTTCCAACAACCAGGATCAGCTCGTGTCCTCTTCCATCTGTGCTAATTTAATGGGAAGAGCACCTGTTTCCTCATGAGTGTTGCCAGACGCTAGTGTGAACCAAATCAGGGCCGACCAAGTGTACGCAAGACGCAAGATTGCAGGGCAAGATACACAGTACCAGAGCCATAGCGTGGTGATCTTGCGCCTCTGGCAGAACCGTCCAGATTGCGCCCTCTAGCCATGAACATATTAGCTGTTCTTTCCGCCTCTCCTCCAACCCCCCCCCCCCTTCAATTCCTCGCACACTTCAGCTTGTAATGAATTATTTCACAGAAAATCCAATATTAAATTTATAATTTCTTAATAAAAGGTTTCAGCAAAGAAAATGACATTATGATGTGAGTTGACAGGTTTTTTAAATGTAATTCAGTTGTAAAACAATACACAGATAGGCCTAAATGAAACAAACAAACAATATCATAGTGATTTGGTCCACAATGATAACTTTACATTATACAATATGATGTAAAATGGCATTACTTTCACAATATCTGTGTTATTTGGTTGATATAGAGTAAGAAAACTTATTATTATTCACAAGTCACAAGTTACAAGTTCTTATTCACAAGAGTTGTCATTTTTTTAAAAAAAAGTCAAGTTAGGCCAACTCTGACTTTAAGTAGCAATCTCCTCAATGAAGTCTGATGTGGTTACAACTTTATTTTTTTCACTTTAACCAAAGAAAACTTGTTTTGGCAATGATCCACTCAGGTCACAGCAGGATTCAGCTACTGATGCTATGTACTGGAGCTGAGAGGAGGACATTTGTCAGTGTGCTATGTGATTGCTATCAAGTTGGTTGGGTTTTTTGTGTTCTTCCATTTAGTGAGCTTGTAAAACGTAATAAAATTAAAGAAATGGCACAAAGAGTTGACTGGTCACCCAGAAAGCCATGTGAAATAGTACTATTAAGTAAACAAGGCTACAGTTATAAAGAAATCAGAAGAAAAATTGGTGGAAACTTAACCAAAGGTGGCATTTCTAATTTTTTGAAGACGTATCAGGAGACTCAGCCATTACAAAATCAGGAAGGCAGGAAAAGGTGCACAGCAGCAAGTGATGATAGAAGAAATGAGAGACTGTGCCTATGTGACAGAAGAAAATCATCTGGGTGTATACAAGATGACATGGTGCAATGTAATGTGAAGTTGAGTGCAAGGACTGTTCAACACAGACTGCAGGAATATTGTCTAAATGCTAGAATTCCAAGGAAAAGGTCATTGTTATCTCTCAAACAAAGGTTCAAAAGAAGAAATTGGGCATGTTAACTGGACAGCGGAACAATGGGACAGTGCTATTTGGAGTGATGAGACCCAAATCTCCTTGCTTGGTAGCGATGGCATGAAATACGTGAGGAGAAGAATTGGAGAAGATTTACATCCTACTTGCATTACATCTACCGTGAAACACTCAGTTAGCGTTATGATCTGGGGTTGTAGGACAGCAAAAGGTGTGGGCAGAATTTGCGTCATTAATGGGAATGTAAATTACATTATGTTGCAAGCCATCCTGTAAGGGCTTTGTTCTAAAAACAAGATGCAAATATTTTAAAACAAAGAAACAGGTAAACCTGGAAATACATCAGTGGTGGTAGTCATGAGCAAAAGTCATTTACATTTTTAAAAAGGGATAACCTTTTGCACACACAAGAACATCAATAAAACTTTCTGCTCCCTGCTGCACAACATTTCATTACCACATAGATCATCCAACAGCATGCACATTTTTTTACTTTTGAGCAAGGGGTGGGGGGTTTTATGGCATTTGCTTGACTCCAATAATAGACCATTCCCCCAGCAAAAAAGGGGGGGTCTTCCTAAAACCTGCATGCAATTAAAGCAACACAGAGGTTTTCTAACTGAAGTTTCTGCAAATGGAGGGTATTCACGCAACACATCTTATATGAACTGACAAAAGAACCGAAGACGGCTTGGAATGCGTTATCACACTTTCTAAGTGTACATTTCTGCAGTCAGAAAAATGGCTGGTGCTCAGATCTGCAGGGAATTATTAAAGACACATTAAAATATATAAGGAATGCAGCAATCTGGCTTCAGATAAGATATGAGCAGATCCACATGCTCGCTCTCAACCCCACATGGAAGACACATTGGATTGGGGACAATCAATACAAACTAGAATTTGCCACAAGAAGAAAATGGCTCCTGCAAAAAAAGCTCAGCAGTAGAGCATCTGCTGTGCCTGCAGAAGGGGACCCAGGTTCAACCCCTGGCACAGCTGGAGAGACTCGGACTGAAACTTCTGGAGATCCACCAGGTGGATGTGCAGAATAGCTAAGGGCTTTGGGGAGATGATTTATTATGTGTTGGAAAATATATTTAAGGTAACTCTCCCCCAAATACCAGAAGCTTTCTTACTGTGGATAACTGGAGCAGATAACCCCCCCCCCAAAGAAACAGAGAACTCTGTTTCTTTACACAACAATTGCAGCACCAATATTATACACACAAAAATGGCAAAATGAGGTTGTACCTACCAAAGAAGAATGGCAGCTGAAATTGATAGAATATGTAGAATTGGCAATTTTGACATGTAAAATTAGAGATCAGAAAGAGACTGATTTTAAAGAAGATTGGAAAATGTTTACAGAATACTTAAAAACTCAGTGCACATATGTTAAAATGCAAATAGGATTGCAGTAAGAACAGCAGTGGGGGTGAACTTTTTGCTTTTCTTTCGTGATAAGGTGAAGGTATATAATATGCAGCATAAATTGAAATTTTGGGGGAACCATGGAGGGAGGGAGGGGAAATCAAAGGTGGAATAATTGATTGCTAAATTTGGAATGTTGTTGAATTGTTGTTATTATTATTATTGTTGAATAAAATTATATAAAAAGGGCAATACTGAACTAGATGGACCAATGGTGTAAGTCAGGCTTCCTCAACCTCAGCCCTCCAGATGTTTTTGGCCTACAACTCCCATGATCCCTAGCTAGCAGGACCATGTCGGGGATGATGGGAATTGTAGTCTCAAAACGTCTGGAGGGCAGAGGTTGAGGTAGCCTGGTGTAAGTCATAGAAGGCAGCTAAGCTCCTAAAAGAGCACTGAACATAGAAGGCTGGCTCAGACCACGTCAGACCACTGGTCCATCCAGGGCTCCCCACACCAGGGTAGCCAACATCCAAATGCTGCTGGACTATAACTCCCATCATCCCGCATCCAATAATCTATAATAATATGCGGAGGGTTACCTACACTGTCTGGCAGCATTTTCCAGAGTTTCAGGGAGGGCTCTTTCGCTAACTGATCCCTTAGCTGGAGATGTAAGCGCCTGAGCCTGGGGCCTTCTGCATACAAGCAAGGTGTCCTACTAGAGTTACGGCCCTTAAGTTCCAATTAGAGGCCCAGGAGTTTTATCTCACTTCTAAACCGGACCTTTCAGCCTTCTCTTCACATCTTCCCTACTCCCTTCCTCTGCTCTTCCATATCCCTGGGCAAGAGCTTGAGGCGGAAGGGAACTGTGTACACCACCTTAAACTCCTTTGAAGAAAAGTGGATTATTAGATAGATAGATAGATAGATAGATGACTGACAATGATGATGGAGGAGAATCTCGTCCATTTACTACAGAGATATAGATTCACTGCATCAGCATGTAATTCAAATGCAAGCAAAAGGTAAGGCAAACATCTCCACTCTACAAAATAAAACTGCCATCTGATCCCTCTCTCTCTGTTTCTGTGGCAGCTTGGAAGAGAGTTCCACTCCACCACTTTATTCCCTACAATCACAAAGCTCACTAGGGAAAAAATCTTAGAACTCTCCCACGAAAGATCCCAGATGCAATGTGTGCAAATAGCCTCTTATACGCAACATGGATTAGAGCCATTTAGAGGGAATGATTTGTAATTGAAAACCCCTGACTTTGCAAAAGGGCTAGAGAAAGAGGAAGAGGAGGAGTGCCAGAATGCTGACCTGGCCATGAAACTGAAGTTCCTTCACCATATAAGCAGAGGAAAGATTGCGTAAATGATATGTGCATTGAGTTTAAATGACTTTAATCAAGGATGCTAGAGAAATATTTTTGGGCACACCAAATATGAATGCCAAGTGCATCCATACAGTTTGCAAAAGAGAGAGAGAAAATCTTGAAGACATGAAGCAATTTAGATAAAATCCACAGGTGGGGAGGCTGTCAGGCCTGGCAACAAATGGTTCAAAAAGCTAAATGTGTCTGCATTAGCTGAGTGGTAGGCGAGGAAGACGTGGACTAGGCTATAGGTATGAATACCAAGAAAGGGTGAGATGTTACGGATGGAGGAGGGAATTATACCTAGGAGAAATGAGAATAATGAAGTGAAAAACTGAGACACACACAAAAAGAGAGAGAAACTTGGGGTGAAAACTAGGAAAAATGTCTGGGATTTCAATGGAGTTGGTTGGGGGATTCTGAAAAGGGGAGGGGGAAGGATGGAATTTGATCTAGTCACACTTCATTGAGTTTTTAAAAGAACAGACTCTTTGGAGTGCCGTTAGTTTTTAATTTTCATTTCAGGGCAAAGAGAGTGGGGAGGGACACCAGCTGTTAGAGGCAGACATTTGCCACGTTTCAATAGAAACACCTCCCTTTCGGCTAAGGGGGAAACTAAAGGGAAACTTACAACTGGTCATATTTTGAGAACCCGATAGGGACACATTGCACACTTTTGTTTTTTAGGCATAAGGGTTGAACCTGCATGTCTATACAAATCAATACACTCTACATTATTTCAGATGGCGTGGCATTTTATTTTATCCTTGTGAAATTTTGTTTTTATGTGAAATTCTGAGAATGCCTTTTTGGTGTTGTTGATTAAGCAAGCAGCTTCTCAGGTGCAAGGCTGGAAAGGAAGTAGGCAGCATGATGGTGTTCTGGTTCTTCACAGACTATGGGGAATAGGAAGGGAAGCCTTATCAGTACACTATTATTCCTCATAGAGTCTTACTCTTTATTATTTAGAGCACAGTAGTACATCCCTTCTAGAAGTCTGTTCGACTTCTGAAACATTTGACTTCCAAAGCGTGGCTTCTGATTGGCTGCAGGAAGCTCCTGCAGCCAGTCGGAAGCTGTGGAAGCCCCGTCGGACGTTCGGCTTCTGAAAGAATGTTTGAAAACCAGAACACTCACTTCTGGTTTTCGATCGTTCGGGAGCCGGAACATTTGGGAGCTCCTGAGGTGTTCGGGAACCGAGGTAGGACTGTATTTTAAATAAAATAAATAAAAACTATTCCATTTTGCCAAACCTCTGATCCATGCGTTGAATTCACAGCATATTGATCTCTCACTCACTCTCCGAAAGAGATTGTAGTGCATACATTAGTGCAGAGATTCAGGCTCTGGCCTAAGTCCCAACCAAAGTTGTTGGATCTAACTGCCATTAAAATGAATGGAACTTAGGCTGGCCACAAAGATTTCTGAGCACTGGGACCACTATATCCACATTGAAGCCCCATGTTTTCTGGGAAACACTAGAGCAGGGGTCGGCAACGTGCAGCCCAAGGTCCGGATGCGGCCCATGAAGACCGTTTTACTGGCCCATGAGCTGAACCAAGCCGCCCGCTCGGCGAGTCCCCAACATGCTGTGCTAAACTGGCGCAGCACGGCGCGGGGACTTGCCGAGCTGTGCTGCAAATCGTGTCTATGCATGCGCAGATACCAGAAATCGCAACTGCGCATGTCCAGATGCCGGAAATCGTTCTGCGCAGGTGCGATTTTCGGCATCTGGGCATGCGCAGAAGCGATTTTCGGCGCTGCAGACATGAGCAGACACGATTTCCAGCATCGTGCTGTGCCAGTCCAACCCACGGACAATCTCTGTGGGAGTGATCCAGCCCATGGCCGGTAAACCTTGGGATCACTAAATGAAATAGATAGATCAACATCTTATCTCATACTTAGCTATGCAATTCACTCATTCTGCCTTTATCCCTTGCCTTGCCTTGCCTATCGATCACTCAGATCTATTTAGGAGTCTTGGTTAACCACAAACTTGACATGAGCCAACAGTGTGACGCGGCAGCTAAAAAAGCCAATGCAATTCTGGGCTGCATCAATAGGAGTATAGCATCTAGATCAAGGGAAGTAATAGTGCCACTGTATTCTGCTCTGGTCAGACCTCACCTGGAGTACTGTGTCCAGTTCTGGGCACCACAGTTCAAGAAGGACACTGACAAACTGGAACGTGTCCAGAGGAGGGTAACCAAAATGGTCAAAGGCCTGGAAACGATGCCTTATGAGGAACGGCTAAGGGAGCTGGGCATGTTTAGCCTGGAGAAGAGGAGGTTAAGGGATGATATGATAGCCATGTTCAAATATATAAAAGGATGTCACATAGAGGAGGGAGAAAGGTTGTTTTCTGCTGCTCCAGAGAAGCGGACACGGAGCAATGGTTCCAAACTACAAGAAAGAAGATTCCACCTAAACATTAGGAAGAACTTCCTGACAGTAAGAGCTGTTCGACAGTGGAATTTGCTGCCAAGGAGTGTGGTGGAGTCTCCTTCTTTGGAGGTCTTTAAGCAGAGGCTTGACAACCATATGTCAGGAGTGCTCTGATGGTGTTTCCTGCTTGGCAGGGGGTTGGACTCGATGGCCCTTGTGGTCTCTTCCAACTCTATGATTCTATGATTTATTATTATAATATAATATTGTTATTAATGATAATAATACTGATTTTTAAAGATATGAATTGCATTTATATCCCACCTTTCCCTCCTAGGACCTCAAGGTCATATACATGGCTCTACCCCTCCTCACTTAATACCACAACAACCCTGTGGGGTGGCTGAGAGGCAGCAACTGACCCTAGGCCCCCCAGTGGGTGGGGATTTAAATGGTGGTCTCCCAGGTCCTAGTGCAACTACTCTAACCACTACATCACATAGATTCTCATGGCAGCATTCTGTGCATTAAAGAGTCTGGCAGGAACAGGAACCTGAGTTCAAGTTCTTCATCTGGCAGTGAGTTCCAGGACGCTTCACTCCCATGAACATATTCCAAGCTGTATATCTGACTGCTGGCCACACAGTGAACCCAAGGCTCCCATTTCTTTCCCCAGCACAGATGACGGCTTACGTTAGCTGAGATGTTAGCTGAGATGGCTTTAAAAGGGAACCAGGCAAATTAGGAGGACAGACCTTGCAGAGGAGACTGTTCCATTAGGGCAGATGCAGCCCTGTTCCACCCACTGCAGCCCACCTTCTGTCCTGAACCTTCACTGGATGCCCCTGCGTTTTAGTATTATGAGAGATCCACTTTGTCCACATCAGGCATAGTTTTATATAGCTCTGCAACTCCCACAGAATCATAGAATAATACAGCTGGAAGGGACCCTGAGAGTCATCTAGTCCAACCCCCGCAATGCAGGAATCACAACACTGATGACTGGCCATGCTGGCTGGGTCCAGCAGAGCCCCAGGTTCTCCATCTCTGCTCTAGATGTCTTCACATTCTGCTTCTAGGCCTTCCAGAAGCATCCAACTAGCCACAGCTGTATAAACAGGAGAGTGGATTAAGTGGACCCAGCAGGGCTCTTCCCACACAAGCCTGAGAAAGCCCCGCACGAGTCTTGGGTGCTGCGCAAGTGCACTTACACTGCTCATTACAGAGAAGGAAATGCTTCCCCTCTTGAGACCCATCTTTGCCTCTGGCAAGCCTCAACACTTTCCCTCTAAGTTAGCGACTTTTTTATATATAAAAAAGTTTTGTTTGTTTTAATTATCCTCTTCCCTTCTTGTTTCAAATCCTATCGTGTCATGTTTGTAGGTTCTAAGCAATCAGCAAGGACTTACTTGCCCTGGTTTTTCTTTGTAAATTGTACAACACCTAGCACAACTTCAAGCACTTGATCAAAAACACTACAAAATAAGACTTTCTTAACCAACCACCAGTCTCTATTTATTATTAATCACACAAGCTGAAAAATGTAAGCTCAAACTTCACATGCACCAAAGTGTCAGTCACAAGAAAGCAAGTTCTGCCTTAAATGAAAAAACAATAAAAATGTAACGATGAGGAAATGACCTAATGGACCAAAGCAGATTGACTTAATTTGTTATTAATTAATTGCCCCAAGCAGAATCCATAGGGGGAAACGACCCAACACTAGGATTCCAAATAACAGTTCTTTCCCCTTGATAAATTATATTAACCTCATGGAATGTTCCAAATAAAAGAAAAAACTTAGTGTTCTCTGGATGCCAGCGGGGGGCCTCAAAACATTACAGCTAATAAATTAAATTACTGCCCAATTGTATGAACTGGGAGGTCATGTACTATATGGAGAAACACTATAGATTTCCCAGCATCTAAAGCTTGCTCATTTTCCTAGCTTTCTGATTTGGCTTTTGGGAAGTTCCTCTAGGGCTGGCTTCACCATCCTGATGCCCCCCAAAAGTTCTGAACTACAGCTCCCATCAGCCACAGGGAGCAGAGCCAAGCTGCCTAGGGCTGATGGGAGTTGTGGTCCAAAACATCTGGAGTGTGTCAGGCTGGCAAAGTCTGATCAATTGTATTGGTGGGGCAGAAACCAGAAGAATCTAGGAAGAGCCCTGCTGGATGAGGTCAATGGCCCATCGAGTCCAGCATCCCACTCTCACTCTCAAGAAGGATCTTGACTGGCTGGGAGAGATACCTTGGAGTCCAGGGCTGCCCTGCTGTGCGGAACAAGCCCTTCTTGAGATGACCATGTTGTAAGATCCAGACTCTCTCCATCCAAATTCAGGCGAATAAATCATATTTCCTAAAGCTTCAACAGCCCCTGCCGTGTCTTGATTCTCAAAGGCACACAGCCCCTGGGTGAGTGCCTGGACCCCCCTGGAATCTTGCTGCAGCTCAGCAGAGAGCAGGGGTGGCACCCAACTTTTGTAATGAAATTATGTGGGTGGTTCTCACCCAGCCAAGAAATTACTACATTCTTTCAGTAGCTCTTAACAGTCCAATGAATCCCACAAAGATCCTAAAAGCAAAAGCAAAGGGAGCACCACTTACATTTGTGTTGCAGAGTTTGTGCTGCTTATAGGCTCCAGTGCACACGATGGCCGAGGTCCTCTGAGTGGGAGTCTGGCTTTGAACTGCCCTGTGAGCAACAGGAACATGAGAGACCAGCTCTGTGCCATGGAACAAACTCTGAGATGCTGGAAAGGCTTGCAAGTGGGGCCCAGCCTGGGGGTAAACAGAGTCACTTGAAACCTGAGTCCTGGGTGGGGGCCTGGAGTCCTCTTGGTATAAGTTTCCATGGCGAGGCGAAGGGTTAAAAGGGTGAGCAAAAGGGCTCTGAACCGCTGCGGCCCATTGCTGGCTGGCTGCATTCCGGGTTGACTGCCGCTGCCTGCGTGGCTTGTTGGGCTCCTGCCCCGTGTCAGTCTGCAGAGGTAGGATATAGGGCACTTTTCCATAGCCATACTTCCCAGGTCCAATGGGGCTTTTATTTCTGCCTCTGAAGACAAGAGGGGCAGGGTATGAACATGAACAGGTTAGCTCAGCAACAATTGAAAACAAGCATGAATTTATGGATAGTTTCAAGGAGAAGTCCAGGTTAGGGGGATGTCCTAGCATCCTAGCAGGATGTCCTGAGGTTGCCAGCCCTGCTCACTCGCCCAGGTCATTGGCTCAACTCAAAGTGGTGCACCACAGAGGTTTCTGGAAGTCCCATCATCCCCAACTGCTGCACATGTGGGCTGTGTCCGATGGAAACTGTAGTCTGGCAACATCTGGAGGGTACCATTTTGGCTGCCCCCAGCTTTGCTGGTGGAAGCAGCTGCCTATGGGAAGGCATCCACCATCTGGCCTTGTTCAAGGTGCTTGTGAGTAACTCTGTGTTGGGTATTCCAGGGTACTGTGGGGATCAAAATGGCTGGTAGCTTCCCACTGCAAGGAATCAGGTAGGTGGCCAGAAGATTTGCAGAAGAAGGGGGTTTTAGCCTAGGCTCTTGGGTCCAGCACCTGCCCCAGGAGAGCAAATGTTGCCGTCTCTCCAGTGCATTTTGAAACCTTTTAACAGCCTAGATGTCCAAGAAAGGACCAGTGCCCAAAACCCTTCCTGCCTCCACCACTGTTACATATCCCTGAAGACTTTGCTTCAACCATGGGACATTGTATTGCTTTAGGTTGCAATAAATTTCCTCCATGTCAACGGCGGCAGCCAACATGGAGGCCTCCAGATGTTGCTCCAGTTTCCAGCATCGCTGACCTACTGGCCATGCTGTGGAGGACACCATGTGAGCTACTCCTGATTTAGAAGTCAAGAGGCTTTCGTTCTGCATGAAGATATATTTGGAGGGGAAACACTGTTGTACTACCATAAAATAAATAAACAGCAAATCCTACACACTGCTTGATTTCAGCAAAACCTCTAAGTGGTTTACAAGAAATATTAAAATTATCAGCAAAAACAGATTTTAAAAAGTAATTAAAAACATTTAAAATTCAGTTCATAAAAACTTAAAAGCAGCCTGCTGCATCAGGCCAGTGGCCCCTCTAGTCCAGCATCCTGTTCTCACAATGGCCAACAGATGCCTGTGGGAAACCAGCAAGCAGGATCCAAACTCAAGGGCACTCACTTGTCATTCAGCTGGTTTTCAGAATCATTGTTACCTCTGGTTCCCTCCAACTTCCAGTTCTTCAGACTGGAGCAACAAAGAACAAGCAGAGGCTCCATGTTCACAGAAGGGATTATGCAAAGGTTGTGTATGTGATTGTAACACGTAGCTCAGGGGTAGAGCATTTGCCTTGCAAGCAGAAGGTCCCAAGTTCAGTCCCCAGCATCTCTAGGTGGGGCTGGGACAAACGCCTACCTGAGCCCCTGGAGAGCTGCTGCCAGTCAGTGTATGCAGTACTGAGCAAGATGGACCAATGGTCTGGCTCGGTATAAGGGAGCTTCCTATGTTCCTCTTTCACCAGGACTTACTTGACAAATTCTGCTCACTCAGCATACAAAAGGGGTTCAATGGGTAATTAACCCAGCTACTCCCCAAAACCAGCAATTTAAATCCCGCCTTGAAATTGAATGGGAGCCAGAGGAGCTGTCATAGCACAGGTGAAACAAGCGCAAACTTCTTATCCCACAATGCAGCAGAGCTCTTTTTATGCCCTGGGAGGAAACATGCACTTGGAGATGATGCCACCATGGAGCCAAACATGCCTTCTCTCCTGATGCAAGCAGGGTCTTAAGGACTTGAGAGTGCCTCAGCTAGGGTCTCCCTTGTTCAGAGCCAGCCCCCAACCCCAACTCCCTAAAGCAACACCTTCTTCAGCTAAAACAAAAGCATGGGACAAACATTTCTGATATGCATTTTCAGTAGGAAAGGCAAGCTCCAAGCCTCAGTTCAGAGGCTCTTCCCAAATTCCTTGTCCCGGGAGTGTTTCTTTTCTTACTCACCCTCTCCCATTGCCAGTCAGGGTGCTTGTTACACTGACGTCTTTGAGATCATTTACATAACCTTCCAGCATTTGGGGTTTATGATCCATTTCCACCCTTTAAGCATGTATGAACCAGAGTGTTGTTCACCAACCCTAAGAGAAACTGTCACTCAGGACTTGTTCACATGGCTTCGTTTGTTCTTTTGAACAAACTGCAGCAGAGGCACCTTTTTCAATTTTCTGTCATGACATATGGAAGTGCCCTGGGCTTGAAAGAGAGGGAGTTAAAATGACAAGGCAAAAATGGGGAATGATGAAAGAAAGAAAATGGCAACCTATGTGGATCAATGGTTCCCAAACCTTGGGGAGGGGGCCCTGCCTATAAAGTCATCCCCAGCGCCCCTCCCCCAATAAAAAGCATAATTCAGAATAGTGGTTTGCATGACCCTCTAAGGAAGATAATAACACAATAAAGTTCAAAAGAGTAACAATGAATTGCCCATTTATTCAAAAACCAGTTAAAACTATTTAGTTTAATTCATTCAACAAAATGTATGAACTTAATCTAGTGACACCATCTTTTTAAGTCTGGTAGTCAACTGCACAATACTGCCACCTGCTTGGCCCTTCCTGGTACCCCCCCCCCCGGGGGGGGGGCAGTACTGTCCTGTTGGGCTGCTCAGATAGCACACAACCCTTTCACTGGCTGCAAATGAGCGAATTCTTTCGGCAGCTGGATACTTGTGAGTCATGGCCCCACTCCCTGCTTTGTGATGAAATAAGACACATGGACACAAGTTAATGGGCTAAAAAAGGCCACAACTTTATTGGTTACAGAATGTGAGTGGTATTGGCTTAGGCATTGGATCCGAACCAACTATACTTGACTCCTGCCCGCTCTGCAGGGAGTCACACGAGGGTTAACAGCCTGTAGGGGGAGCTTGTTGGTGCAAATCAACTGGAAGCTTTCCCCTAGAGTCACCAGCGGGTCGTGCCATGGTCCTAGCCACCACCTGGGCATCAGACAGGAACCACAACCACCGGATTCCTTTAACGGAACACCCTTCAAAGGGAGGGGTAGGTGATGGCCACAACCTCGCCTCCGACACAACACATTTTTCAATGCCTAACCACCAAACCTTACAATGTTGTGACGATTTGCTACCAGGTAGGCAAAAAACCGAATGGCTGGTGCCAATCTGCCAAGTGGGGGAAAAAATCCTACCAGGCCCCTTGAACAGGAGACCAACCAAGGTCCATAGCAAGGTTAGGTGCAGAAGCGAAACCTAGAGGGAGGGAGGGCAGATGATCTGAGGAAGCCGGAAGAAAACAAGGATGAGCTTGTGGGCCCATGGCCGTTTAAATGCAGCTAAACCACGCCCCCCCCCAGCCAGCCAGATTGCAGAGTGATGCAGGGGGGGCCGGCCACGCCCCCCTGCGAGTGTGGGAAGCAATTTCCGCTCACAACCCCTCCCCTCTGGGAAGAGGAGAGGCTTTCCTGGAAGTTCTCAGACTTCCATTTGGTTTGCAGCCAGCCACCATTTTGTTTTGCCCAGAAATAACAACGAATTCATCTGAGCTGAAATCTTAACTCCAGGGAGGGGGGACTGGAAGCCCTCTAGATGCCACTGGACTGTTATGAGAGGTTTCTGTATCCAACCAAGTGCCATCCAGAAGAAAATCAGAGAAAACAAAATGGAGCAAATTAGGAAAGAGATAAGTACAAATGAGAAAGAACTGTCAAAAAAAAACCATAAACGAGACCACAAAACAAAATATCAAAATGTTGCAAACCAAATTCTCCATATTTTTAAACCATGAAATTGAACATAAATTAAAATGGTTAAAACAAAAGAGTTTCAAATTTGCTAACAAACTGGGTAGAATGCTGGCTTGGCAGTTAAAAAAGAAACAAAAAGAAAAGATAGGAAAACTCATAAAAGGAAGGAAAACAATTGATGAACCTGAGGAAATAAGCAAAAGTTTTACAAAATATTTTAAAGATCTCTACCAAGCAAGAAAGGAAGATGATGAGAAAATAGAAAAATACTTCAGTTAAAGTAAATTTCCAAAAATCACAAATGATAAAATTGAATATTTAAACTCTCCCATAAAAATGATGGAAATTCACCAAGCAATTACAAAGGCAAATCTAGAAAATCTCCCAGAACGGACAGACTCTTGGCAATTTACTAAAAGAAGTTGGAAAATGTGCTTTCATCACCACTTAAGACATAAGATACTAAAGGAGGGGCTGATACCAGAGTCATGGCAAGAAGCATTCATAACGTTGATCCCAAACAAGGGAACGGATTTGACATCAATCAAAAACTATAGACCTATATCACTCTTGTACAATGATTATAAACACTTTGCAGATGTGGTGGCAAACAGCTTAAAGAAAATATTGAAAGACCAATAAATGAAGACCAAGCCAGGTCTCTACTGGGTAAACAAATGAGCAACAACATGAGAATGGTGATCGATATTCTAGACTATTTAGAGATGAGACCCGGCAAGCAAGCAGCATTGATGTTTTTAGATGCTGAAAAAGCATTTGACAATGTTTTATGGAAATTTATGGAAAGAACTATAGAATCAATGGGGTTAGGGGAAATATTCAGAAGGGGAATAAGGCAATTTATAAGAACCAAAAAGCTAAATTGATTATAAATAATGAATTATCAGAAAGCTTCAAAATAAGGAAAAGAACCAGACAAGGTTGCCCACTCTCTCCATTATTGTTTACCACGGTTCTGGAATCACTGGTGACAATAAGAATGGACTCAGAAATAAAAGGAATCACACTAGGAAATAAATCCTTTAAGTTAAAAGCCTTTGGGAACGTTCTTATTATAACAACAGAAAATCCATTAGAAAGCGTACCAAAAACTCTGGAAAGAATGTATGAATTCGGTCAGATGTCAGGATTTAAATTGAACAAAAGCAAAATGAAATTGTTGGTAAAAAAAATATGTGGGGCCAAGAAAAGCAGGAATTACAAACAAAGTCTGGTTTGATGCTAACGGAAAAAACAGAATACCTAGGAATTTGGGTTTCAGCAAAAAACATCAATTTATTTAATGATAACTATAATAAGATATGGAAAGAGATAAAAAAGATTTGGAAGTTTGGAACAGATTAAACCTGTCACTTTGGGAGAGAATCTCAACAATTAAGATGAATGTGCTTCCAAAAATGTTGTTTACATTTCAGATGATACCAAATTGGGGGTGGGGAGGATGACTGGGTGCTTTAGGAATTGGCAGAAGCAGTTAGGAACAGAACAATTGGCTGGAACAGATTAAACCTGTCACTTTGGGGGAGAATCTCAACAAAACCCACTAAGTTTTGTTGCAGAAATAGGTGAAAGCCACATTTCCTTCGTCAGAAAAGCATCTGAAAACAAAGGTGTGTCTTTAATTCTCTAAAGGAGCACAAATCCTAGCCTGGAACCCCCTGGAATCTTGCTACCGCTTGGCTGAGAGTGGCGCCTGGCTTTCATAATAGTATGCTACAGGATGAACAAAACATATTTATTTTTAAATACCTGGCAAACATTTATTTTATATATTAATGATGATAGCAATTTCCAATTGCCTCCTGTGAAATATGCTAAGAGTCATTTATCAGCTTTAAGCGAGTTGATCATAACGCCTTGAGGACAATATCCTGATAATTATATATAAAACAATTTTTTAAAATGTTAACTACATCACAGCACTAATAGTAATATTTTTTTTCCAGAGAATGTGGCTGAAACAACCCACTTTATATTTCGTGTGTGTGTTTTCATTTTCATTCAGTTCATTCTCTTAGCTTTTTCTTGTTCCTTTGTGTTATTTTATGTGCATGTTCTTGCTTAAATGAATAAAAAGATTTTTTAAAAAGTTTTTAAAAACAGTACATCAACTCAGGCAAATTTTAAAGTAGGGCATTAGCTTTGAAGCAATCATTAGAAGGCAAGCTTCTGTTTAACATATCACATGTTTAAAGAGGAGAATGTCATGACATTCAACATCTCCTGAGGCTTTCAGGTTTACTGGACTTATCTAAAGTGGAGGACTATCTCGCTGATAAAATGCAAGGCTGCTGGTATCTTTCCTCTAAGAACCACTTTTGTCCTGCAGTTTAGTTTATTTATTTTCCAATGCTTGATCTCTCAGAGGAGGTGTAACCAGCTGGAAGCAATGAGAACCACCATGATCACCAGAAACCAGATTAAGGCCACGTTCACACCATACATTTAAAGCACCAGGATACATTTTTTTAAAACTGTCAAAGCTTCCCTCAAAGAATTCTGGGACCTGTAGTTTGTTAAGGGTGCTGTGAGTTGTTAGGAGATACCTCCCTCTCCCGTTCCCTCAAAGAGCCACAAGGCCAAGAAACATAAAATCACAGCTGCAGAGTTGGGAAGACCCAACTAGCCCAACTCGTGACGAGGATCTGATTGGCCACTCTGGAACCACTCTGGAAATAGGGACAATGAATGGGGGTCACTTTTGGCAATGGGATATTTCCCATTAGCCACCTCCCCTAGCTCAGATTCCAAACTTTCATTTCTCTTTTTTAAAAGTCTCTATATAAAGCAACAATTATGGTGCTGGAGGAGACTCTTGAGAGTCCCATGGACTGCAAGAAGATCAAACCGATCCATTCTTAAGGAAATCAGCCCTGAGTGCTCACTGGAAGGACAGATCCTGAAGCTGAGGCTGCAATACTTTGGCCACCTCATGAGAAGAGAAGACTCCCTGGAAAAGACCCTGATGTTGGGAAAGATGGAGGGCACAAGGAGAAGGGGACGACAGAGGACGAGATGGTGGGACAGTGTTCTTGAAGCTACCAGCATGAGTTTGACCAAACTGCGGGAGGCAGTGGAAGACAGAAGTGCCTGGCGTGCTCTGATCCAGGGAGTCACGAAGAGTTGGACACGACTGAACGACTAAACAGCAACAACAAATATAAAGCAACCCAAGACATTTTACTGTCTAAGATGAAAGAATAGATCCCTAGCCACCTGAAAGGGACCAAGCAGGCAACTGCATCTTTCTTCAACACCGGTGACAGAGCCACATCTTTTACAGCACCAGAGGGCAGCTCTGTCCTCCAGCTCCACATACACCCAGCCTTTGCTTCCTCATTCAGCCTCTTCTCCAACCTGCTGCCCACCAGAAGTTTTGAATTACAGCTCCCATCAGCCCTAGTCAGAACAGCCCATCACAGTAAGGACTCAGACCTTATTTCATGTTGGGAAAGATTCTAAGTGGGTTGTTTTAGTTTTTAAAATATTTGCACATTTCCCTGCCTGTCCTCATGCAAATGCAGCCCGTTATCTCCTTATTGCCGGTGGGATTGCAATCCATCACCACCCCTAGTAAATTAGGTTCACAGGTGGGAGATACTTGTTGGTCCAGATCTGTCACTTCCCTCAGCCAACAGAGATGGCCTAGCAAAACAACATGCAAAGACCACGACTGGATGTCCCAGGAGCATGCTAACCTGTGCTCCGAAGGCTTGGGGATAGCTGCCTGAAGCCTTCTGAGCACAGCACAAGTTCCTGCTGCACTCCAGAGGCTTCAGGTTCCTTTTCTGAAGCCGGGAGAGTCTTGCTCCGAAGGCTTCAGGCGGCTATCCCTGAAGCCTGGAGAGCGAGAGGGGTCGGTGCGCACCGACCCCTCTCGCTCTCCAGGCTTCGCGTTGCTGTTGCTGAAGCCAAGGAGCCTGCATTCACTCCATAGGACGCACACACGCTGTGACTCGTTTGCAAGGCATTTTGAGGATAAGATCACTTGCATCCACCAAGACCTTGACTCTGCTGTTATAGCAGATGAATCTCATGGGGTGTCCAGAGCACAGTCTAGTGCTGTTGTGCTGGATGAGTTTCAGTTGGTAAGGCTGAAGGATGTGGCCAAGGTGCTCGGATCAGTCAGAGCGACCACTTGCACTCTAGACCCTTGTCCCTCCTGGCTGATAAAAACCAGCAGAGAGGGAACAGCTGGCTGGGTCAGGGAGGTGATCAGTGCCTCTTTACAAGAGGGGGTGGTCCCTGCCTGTTTGAAGAAGGCAGTGGTAAAACCACTCCTTAAGAAACCTCACCTGGATTCAGAAAAACTAACTACTGGCCAGTTGCTAATCTCCCTTTCCTGGGCAAGGTTCTGGAGCGAGTGGTTTCAGACCACATCCACACACTTTTGGAAGAAACTGATTTTCTGAATCCATTTCAATCGGGGTTTAGGCCCGGTTTTGGCACAGAAACTGCTTTGGTTGCCCTGTTATCTGGAGGTTTGGAGTACGTTGTCAGCAGTATGCTGATGACACTCAGCTCTATTTCTCCTTGACACCTGCCGGTGAGGCAGTGGAAGTGCTGGACCAGTCTTGGTAGTGGACTGGATGAGAGCCAAGAAACAGAAGCCCAATCCAGATAAGACTGAGGCTCTGTTGGTGGGGGGTTCCCTAGACCAGATGGGTGGGAGGTCGCCTGCTCTTGATGGGGTTACGTTTCCTCTGAAGGAGCAGGTTCATAGCCTGGGGGTCCTCCTGGATCCTTTGCTGTCGCTCAAGGCTCAGGTGGCCTCACTGGCCCAGAGTGCCTTCCATCAGCTTCAGCCAGTGGCCCATCTACATCCCTATCTGGACAGGGAGAGCTAACTACTGTTGTCTATGCTCTGGTAACCTCAAGGTTAGATTACTGCAGTGTGTTGTATGTAGGGCTGCCTCTGAAGACGGTTCGGAAACTTCAGCTAGTGCAGAATTCAGCGGCCAGGTTGCTCACCGGAGCAAGACGGTTTGAGCATATTACATCGATCCTGGTCCGACTGCACTGGCTACCGATTAGTTTCCGGGTGTCATGGACATGACTGACTACAACCAGGAGGAGCAGGCTTAAGGGGGGGGGGCAGCCAGGCAGAAGTGGAAGAGGGAGACATGCCTTTTTCTCAGACAGTTGAAAGCCGTGGGCTAAAAAACCCCTTCTCAGAAAGGAATGCGCCTTATCAAGGTAGTGAGAGCGGGCTGGAAGAAAGCCAACTCTCTGCTTGGAGGGGGGATTCTTTCTCAGAGGAAGGGGAGGCAGCTAACCCTGTGAGCGCAAGGTCTTGACGAATGGCAAGGGTCAGAGACATGTGTCGACCCCAGAAGCGGAAGGGCAGGAGATTCCGTGTTTCCTGCTTGGGGAGGGACTCAAGTTCAGACGTTTCAATGGAACTATGATATACAGTCGCTAGAGAACGCAGCTCCGAGAATAATTGGCTGTAGACAATAAATCTTCTTGTAATTACTACCACTGCTTGCTGTTTCTCTATGCCGGCAGCCTGCCTACTCCTGATACCAGGCCCAATTAAAAATGATGGTTTTGACCTATAAAGTCTTAAACGGCTCAGGACCACAATACCTCAAGGACCGCTTCTTTACATATGAACCTACCCGGACTCTGAGATCATCTTCTGAGGCCTTTCTTTGTGTGCCTCAGAGACTATGGGAACAATTATGGAAAGTAAATATAAGGTTTACAGCATGCTACACGCTAAGAGTAGGGACACGGGTGGCGCTGTGTGTTAAACCACAGAGCCTAGGACTTGCCGATCAGAAGGTCGGCGGTTTGAATCCTCGTGACGGGGTGAGCTCCCGTTGCTCAGTCCCTGCTCCTGCCAACCTAGCAGTTCGAAAGCACGTCAAACTGCAAGTAGATAAATAGGTACCGCTCCAGTGGGAGGTAAATGGTGTTTCCGTGCGCTGCTCTGGTTCACCAGAAGTGGCTTAGTCATGCTGGCCACATGACCCGGAAGCTGTACGCCCTTGGCCAATAAAGCGAGATGAGCGCCGCAACCCCAGAGTCGGCCACGACTGGACCTAAAGGTCAGGGGTCCCTTTACCTTTACCTTTACCCGCTAAGAGTAAGCTTCACAAAGATGATGCACAGGTGGTATTTGATGCTCAATACTAGCAAAAATGTCAAAATCAACAAAGGGCAACTGTAGGAAATGCAAGGTAGCAGAGGGAACTTTTTACCACAAGTGGTGGTCATGCAGCATAATTAAAATTTATTAGGAAATTATCCATAATAAACTTCTTCTCTTTTTTTGAAGAAAAAAAATCCTTTTCTAAAAATCCAGAAGCATTTTTGCTGGGGTTAATAACAGCAGAAGTTACTAAAAAAGGACTCTGTTCCTATATGCAGCAACTGCCGTACATGTGTCATTAGCGCAAAAATGGAAAAGAGGTAAGGTACCAAGAAAGGAAGAATGGCATATTAAACTATTAGAATATGCAGAGCTAGCAGGGATGACCACTAATAATAATAATAATAATAATAATAATAATTTATTATTTATACCCCGCCCATCTGGCTGGGTTTCCCCAGCCACTCTGGGCGGCTTCCAACAGAGATGAAAAATACACTAAAATATCACATATTAAAAACTTCCCTGAAGAGGGCTGCCTTCAGATGTTTTCTGAATGTCAGGTAGTTGTCCATCGCCTTGACATCCGATGGGAGGGCATTCCACAGGGCGGGCGCCACCACCGAGAAGGCCCTCTGCCTGGTTCCCTGCAACTTGGCCTCTCGCAGTGAGGGAACCGCCAGAAGGCCCTCGGAGCTGGACCTCAGTGTCCGGGCAGACCGATGGGGGAGGAGACGCTCCTTCAGATATACTGGACCGAGGCCATTTAGGGCTTTAAAGGTCAGCACCAACACTTTGAATTGTGCTCGGAAACATACTGGGAGCCAATGTAGGTCTTTCAAGACCGGTGTTATATGGTCTCGGCGGCTGCTCCCAGTCACCAGTCTAGCTGCCGCATTCTGGATTAGTTGTAGTTTCCGAGTCACCTTCAAAGGTAGCCCCACGTAGAGCGCATTGCAGTAGTCCAAGCGGGAGATAACCAGAGCATGCACCACTAGCATAAGAAATCAAAATGATAAAAGATATAAGGAGGACTGGATATTTTGCACTGAACATATGAGGAAGTTTTATAAGCCGAGTGGGAAGCCTGCCAGCAGGACCTGAGACAAGAGCAGCTCTCTCCCCTCCGGGGGTTCCCAGGATCCGGCCTTCACAAGCAGGGCTGCCTCCGACGTGGAGGCAAAGCCTGGGCACTGAAAGCTGCCTCCTCCTCCACGATCCTGTCCCTTTCTCTGTTAAGGCCACCCAGCTTGGTGTCTGCCACGGCCTCCTGTGGGAGCCAGTTCCATCACTGAACTATGCCCAGCAGGACCAAGTCCTTTCTTTTTTCTGTCCCTGAGTGTGAGAGTTACGAGGGAGAGAAAAACTTCTCCCCACCCACCTTCTCCATGCACTGCATGATTTAATTCACTTTGGTCTTAGGGCTATAAAGGGAGGAGGATTAAAAATTGCGGGAAGTTCAGAGATAAATACTGTTAAAAGTAAGGAGTTAAGCTTTGTTTATTGTCTCATTTATTTCCAGTCTTTTCTCCAAGGAGCTCAAGGCAGCATACCTGGCCCCCTCTCCTCTTATTTTAACCTCACAACTTCACCGCCTCTATTGCATCTGCGGAAAACAGCAGCAGGAGACTTTTTCAGGTGGTTCACAATTTAGCGGAACCACCTGCAACATCGGGGCCCAGTATGGGCCACATGATCTCCTGCAAGGATTTTGCAAAGTTTTTTTGCAGATAAAGTCGCTCAGATTCAGAAGGAGGTAGACTCCACCGTGGGAGCAGAGCCGGGGCGGGAGAGTGCTAGAGTCCTGTCTAGTCAAGTTGCAAGGGATCAGTTCCAATCTGTTACCCTCGAGGATGTGGACCAGCTGCTTGGACAAGTGAAACCAACCACTTGTCTCCTTGATCCTTGCCCATCCTGGCTTATAAAAGCTAGCCGGGAAGGACTGGGCGATGGGCTTCGTGGGGTGGTGAATGCTTCCCTCCGTGAGGGAGCTTTCCAGACCCACTGAAAGAGGCGGTTATTAAACCGCTTCTTAAAAAACTATCTTTAGATGCGGCCACAATGGCCAACTATCGCCCAGTCTCAAATCTTCCATTCTTGGGCAAGGTGATTGAGCGAGTGGTTGCTGAACAACTCCAGGCGCGCTTGGAAGAAGCAGACCATTTGGATCCCTTCCAGTTGGGATTCAGGCCTCATCATGGGACTGAAACTGCCTTGGTCGCACTGGTTGATGATCTCCAGCGGGCTAGGGACAAAGGTGAGAGCTGTTTCCTAGTTCTGCTGGATCTCTCAGCGGCGTTTGATACCATCGACCATAACATCCTTCTGGACCATCTAGAGGGGCTGGGAGCTGGGGGCACTGTCATACAGTGGTTCCGCTCCTTCCTCCTGGGCCATGTTCAGAAAGTGGTAGGGGGGATGAGTGTTCAGACCCCTGGGCTCTCACTTGTGGGGTGCCTCAGGGTTCTGTCCTCTCCCCCGTGCTTTTCAACATCTACATGCAGCCGCTGGGAGAGATCATCAGGGGGTTTCGGCTGGGTGTTCATCAGTATGCGGATGATACCCAGCTCTACCTCTCTTTCAAATCAGAACCAGTGAAGGCGGTGAAGGTCCTGTGTGAGTGTCTGGAGGCGGTTGGAGGATGGATGGCGGCTAACAGATTGAGGTTGAATCCTGACAAGACAGAAGTACTGTTTTGGGGGGACAGGAGGCGGGCAGGTGTGGAGGACTCCCTGGTCCTGAATGGGGTAACTGGGCCCCTGAAGGACCAGGTGCGCAGCCTGGGAGCCATTCTGGACTCACAGCTGTCCATAGAGGTGCAGGTCAATTCTGTTTCCAGGGCAGCTGTCTACTAGCTCCATCTGGTAAGCAGGTTGAGACCCTATCTGCCTGCAGACTGCCTCGCCAGAGTGGTGCATGCTCTGGTTATCTCCCGTTTGGACTACTGCAATGCGCTCTACATTGGGCTACCTTTGAAGGTGACCCGGAAACTACAACTAATCCAGAATGCGGCAGCTAGACTGGTGACTGGGAGTGGCCACCGAGACCACATAACACCGGTTTTGAAAGACCTACATTGGCTCCCAGTACGTTTCCGAGCACAATTCAAAGTGTTGGTGCTGACCTTTAAAGCCCTAAACGGCCTCGGTCCAGTATATCTGAAGGAGCGTCCATCGTTCTGCCCGGACACTGTGGTCCAGCACCAAGGGCCTTCTGGCAGTTCCCCCACTGCGAGAAGCCAAGTTACAGAGAACCAGGCAGAGGGCCTTCTCGGTGGTGGTGCCCTCCCTGTGGAACACCCTCCCACCAGATGTCAAAGAGAACAACAACTACCAGACTTTTAGAAGACATCTGAAGGCATTCCTGTTTAGGGAAGCTTTTAATGTTTGATGTATTACAGTATTTTAATATTTTTTTGGAAGCCACCCATAGTTGCTGGGGAAGCCCAGTCAGATGGGCGGGGTATAAATAAATTATTATTATTATTATTATTATTATTATTATTATTATTAATGACAGCACATTCTTCCTTCCTAGAACAGAAACATTTCCAGGGCAAGACAAGACTGTCTTAGTTAAGCACGAAGGATGAGGGGCAGTAGCAGACCTGGTGGCTGGTGGTGTTACACATATAGCATTTCTATACCAGTTTTACTATCTTGGCATCCCACAAAGAAGCCAGGCAAGTACTGGCTGTTTGCAAACACAACATCAAAATAAGAGTATCCATTGATTTTTCTCACGCCAGGTAATCCCAGCATTCTTTCACAATCAAAGTATAAATGGTAGAGATACATTTGAAACAAATTGGATGCTACTCAATCAGTCTGCACTCAACCCTCCCATCTTATTTCAAGATCTTTTAAAATAAGAAAACAACATGTTAGTGCCTCAAAAAACAATTTTTAAAGCTGCTCCAAGGATGGAGTGAGGCGTTTTCCTGATCACACTGGCATTATGCAATCAGTGCTATGTACAACAGGAATCTTGGCGATCCAGTTCTCTTCTGACTTAAATCTGGGTGAGAAACTTACCACTTACACAGAGTGGAGGGTCCCAAGCTAACCAGAATTCTGTTAAGAAATCCCTTGTCTAACATTTTTGAGAGACTGAGTTTTGAAATGTAAGGCAATTTTTCCTCTGCCAGAAGATTTTAATGTTCCAATAAAGAATTGATTTGCTTAGCATACTTTCCCTTTTTTATGAGCGGTAGCCTCCTCAAATTTTAGTAGTTCTTTCCCTCTACAGTAGAAACTCCTAAAGGTCAAAAGAAAAGAAAAGTTCAGTCACATGGCTTGTGCCCAGCTTCCTTGATTCGAGGTTTGTTGGAAAAACTCCCAGGTGTGCATGTCCCAGCCCTTGGATCCACCGCTATGTGGTAGTTGTGGTAGCACCACAGCTGTGAGACTCCCTTCCCGTGGAAGCTCGGCTGGTCCAACCTTGTTTAACTTTTCTGAGACATGTCAGGGTCTTGGTATCACACCCAGCTGATTCTCTGAGGCTTTATGCTGCTGCACTTATGTTTGAGATGTCTTTCTGGGCTTTTAATATAGCTAAATTTTAAAAAACATGGTTACTTTAGTGCCTCATCCCTGCATACCTGAAGGAGCATCTCCACCCCCATTGTTCAGCTCCGGGGTCCAGCTCCGAGGGCCTTCTGGCAGTTCCCACCCTGCGAGAAGTGAGGTTACAGGGAACCAGCTTACAGGGAACCAGGGCTTTCTCGGTAGTGGCACCCTCCCTGTGGAACTCCCTCCTGTCAGATGTCAAGGAAATAAACAACTATCTGACTTTTAGAAGACATCTGAAGGCAGCCCTGTATGAGGAAGTTTTTAATGTTTAATGTTTTATTGTGTTTTTAATATTCTGTTGTGAGCCACCTAGAGTGGCCAGGGCAATCCAGTCAGATAGGTGGCATCTAAATATGAGGATGTTTTCATCAATCAAGCCATCTTAGTGAGGGGTCCAAGCTCACAATTAAGAATGAAAAACACAGAAAATTGTTCTCAAAAGATGCCAGCTAAGAATATTTATCACAGCTCAATGTGTCATGGTTCCTTTTCATGAGGAATCCCAACCTTTTAAATTCCAGAGAATAGCTGAAGCCAGCTTGCACAAATACTGCTTTGTGTTTCACACCAAGAGGTCTCACACTTTCATGGTCCCATCCCAGATGGGGAGCAGCATTTGTGAAAGCTGCTTCAGCAATTCTTCAGAACCTGAATTTGGGCTCAACCACCACTTTTGCTTGACCCATATTTTGATGGTTAGTATGTACTGTATGCTGGTCCAAGAGCTTTTCTTGTTGTTCTGGGACTATGCAATCTTACCCCCTGAATCAGAGAGAGAGATTCACTTGCAATAATTCAATAAAAGCCACATTGTCACTAAGAGAGTTTGTGTACTGGTCCAGTAAACGCTTCCGCTGCGCAACCAGCAACAGTTCTCTTTGCAGAGCATTGATTAAGTCCAGTGCAGAGATTCTTGTTGCAGTACAAGCTTCAGAGTCTCAGCAGCAAGGAAATAACGACACAGGGAAGCCTGCCTTTCCAAAGACAGGTTTATTGCAGAAAGATAACAGAAACACCTCCGGAGCTTTCAGACATTTTTGCTTCACGCCCCACAGGCAGAGAAAACAAACACTCTTTATATACTGAGCAACTTAACAACTTAACGAGCTTGACTACTTAAAGTCACATAACATTGCTAACTTGCCAGCGTCTTAGGTTTCACACCCTAACACCCCCTCTCGCTGGCAATACAAAAACAAAATTACTTCAGACCCATTTCTTCACAAAAGTTTTCATGCCGCTGAAACCCAAGAGGTTTTGTAAAACCATCAGCTTGATTTTCATGACTGGGACAGTAATTTAATTCAACAATTCCTGCTTTTACCGTTTGACAAACATTTTGAAAGCGGATATCCAAATGTTTTGTACGACCTTTAAACTGCCCATTTTGTGCTAACTTAAGACACGGTTGATTATCACCCCATACAGTGATTGGAGTCATGGCCTTTTCATACATCTCTTGTGCCAAGCATTTGTAAAATTCTAGATCTCTACATAACTCAGATAAGGCACAGAACTCAGCTTCTGTTGACGACAAAGCAATCAGGTTCTGTTTCTTGGATCTCCACCCAATCAGAGAGTTACCAAATTTTATTACACAGCCAGACACTGATTTTCTATCCTTTAAATTTCCCCAATCACTATCTGCCCAACAAGTAATCTGTGCTTGTCCTTCAGAAGATAATTCAAGGCAAAAATCTTTAGTGTATTGTAAATATCTTAACACTCTTTGAATTCCTTTCCATGCATTTACACTAGGTTTTGAAGCTTCTCTGCTGAGTAAGTTAACAGCGTAAGCAATGTCTGGTCTACTCCATTGCGAAAGATGAAGTAAGCTTCCCAGTGCTGACTGAAAGATTTCAGCACGCTTGAATTCAGCACTATCCTTGAACTCATTGTCTTTTACAAAACCCATTTCCATTGGTGTTCTAACACCTGCACACTCCGTCATGCCAAACTTTTTCAACATTTGCAATATCTTGCCTTTTTGATTCAGTATAAAACTGCCATTTTTGGTCCTATCTATCTGAACACCAAGATAGACCTTTACATCACCAAGATTCTTAACTTTGAAGTGTTTATTTAACTCTTTGCCTAGTTTTTTTACTTGTTCTTGTGTCTTTGAAGTATAAATCAGGTCATCTACATAAACAAGCAAAGATTCTTGAGCATCTCCTGAACCTCTGAAATATAAGCAATTGTCAGCCTTGCTCCTGCTAAAACCAATGCCTACCAAAACGTCATTCAAACACTCATTCCAATTATGAGCAGATTGCTTGAGTCCATAAATAGATTTATGTAGTTTCCATACCTGATTTGATTTACCAACTTTCAATCCTGGCGGTAGCTCCATATAGAGCTCTTCAGCCAAGTCTGAATGAAGATAAGCTGTAGAGACATCAAATTGATTCACTTTGAACCCTTTCTGAGCAGCAACTGCTAATAGTGCCCGAAGGGTTTCACTCCTTGAAGTGGGTGCATAGACTTCGGAATAATGTAACCCCTTTCTTTGACAAAACAAAAAAAAATTCCTTCCAGTAGCACCTTAAAGACCAACGGAGTCTTTAAGGTGTTGGTCTTTAAGGTGCTACTGGAAGGAATTTTTTTTTGTTTTGACTATGGCAGACCAACACGGCTACCTATCTGTAACCCTTTCTTTGAGTAAAACCTCGAGCTACAAGCCTTGCTTTGTACTCTGGTTTCCCCATCGCTGTTGTCTTTATCCTGTACACCCACCTACAACTTACTGCCTTGGTACCTTCTGGCAGTTTGGTGATGGAAAACACACCCAGTTCTTTCATAGAATTCAACTCCTTTTGCATGGCTTCACGCCACCTACTGGCCTCCTCCTGGGGTAATTGCTCAACCTCTTCAAAACTTTCAGGTTCGCAATTTGCCAAACCAGCCCAAACACTAATAGCTTGGTACCTTTCAGGAGGTATACCTTTGTTGGCACGCTTGGAACGCCTTAACAGTTCCTGCGATGTTCCTTCAGTTTCCCCCTCTGACCAAGAATCACTAGTCGTCACCTGTTTGTCACTAGTAGTTGAAGAACTTTCTGATTCTGACTTTACACGTCTCTCTTGCTGTACGGGTGAACTTTTAGAGCTAGAAGATTCTGACTTTACAGACTTGGGTGAACTAGGCGATTTCTCACCCTCGTCCTCAGACTCAAATTCCTCAGCCTGTTCTGGAACTAATACCTGCCCTGGGGCCTGAGTTTCATTAGTACTGTTCACCACATCAAATAGTATGTCAGGATTTCCATGAATTTTATTCCAACCATCCTGTTCACAAAATTCCGCACTTCTGCTGATTGTGATTTTTGTTTGATTGCCTTCTACATTCACAAATCTCCAACCTTTTGTGTTGGCTTGATAACCACAGAAAAGCATTTCTTTAGATCTAGGATCGCCTTTCCTACATTGTGCCCTAGGCACCAGCACATAAGCACGACATCCAAAAACTCTTAGATGATCAATTTTTGGTTTTTTCCCAAATAGCATGAAGTAAGGAGTGTTGCCTACTGTGCTATTGTACACTCTGTTAAAAGTATAATTCGCATACAGTGCAGCCTCAGCCCAAAACCGCTGTGGAAGTCCAGAATCAAACAGCAAAGCAGCAATGGCTTCCTGTAATGTTCGAAATTTTCTTTCGGCAACTGCATTCTCCTGTGGTGAATAGGGATTGGTAAGTCTATGAACTATACCTTTCCTTTTTAACCACGTCTCCAGCATGTGGTTCACATATTCCCCACCACGATCTGATTGTATTTTACGCACCCTGGTGTCAAATTTACATTCGACTTCTTCAATCCAATCCATCAGGATGGAAGCTGCTTGTGATTTTTCTTTCAGAAAGAAAACCCAACTAGCCCTTGAAAAATCATCCACCAAAATTTGCATAAATCTCGCACCTCCAAGCGATTTGACTGGCATAGGGCCACACACGTCTGTGTGCACAAGTTCAAAGGGTTTCTTGCTTACTCTATCAGATCTAGGATAATTACATGTCTTAACCTTAGCATGTTTACAAGCACAACAATCCAGAAAATTTGGACAGGGTTTAATGTTACACTCCTCAGCTAAATCTGGCATCTTGCTTACATACTTAAAGCATATATGAGCTAACCTTCTGTGTAGCAGATGTGCACAACCTGTATGAGGAGCCTTATTTACACACTTAGCTTGCGCTTCACCTGTTGAACATCTACCTGCTGCTAACTGCTCTTCATCCAAAACAAAAAGCCCATCCTCACAGGGAATTTTAACTAGCTCCTTCCCCTGTTTCGAAATGGTGCACACATCTTTTTCAAACTCAACCTTAAAACCACTTTTTACCAGGCATGACACACTCAAAAGTCCATTCTTCATTCCTGGAAGAACGAAAACAGGAAGGTTAGTTTGCAAACAATTAACATAAATTGTGCCTTTAAGGTTCATTTCTCGTTTACTATTGTCTGCTATAGTCACAGTTTTTGCAACTGGCAATGTCTTGCAGTTCATCAAGCTGCCACTAGATGTCGCTGGAACTAAACTGTGACTTGCTCCACTGTCAATAATCCACTTCAAGGTTTGTTGGCTCCTTTTAGGACTCTGTTGTGCTGCCATTGCAGATAGTCCCTTATCAGCACCTGCTCCCCCTCTGGATCGTTGATTCTTGTAGTTCTCACTTCGTCTTCCCCTGTAGCTCTGGAAACTGACCTTGGACTGTTGAAATTCCTGTTGCTTTTCTGGACACTTTGCTATCAAATGAAACCTGCTGCCACATTGAAAACATGACTTGCTGGCCATAGCAGACACTTGTGAGGCTTCCTTACAGCTCTGCCTGCTAGTTCCCCCACGCTCTATGGTGGCTCTAAGGTGAATTCGCCTAAGAGCTTCCCAAATTTCAAATGCAGACCTTAAATTTTCCACATGAGGTAATTGGGAATCGTCTATTGATACCATCAACATGCATCTAGCTTTAGTGTCCATTTTATCATGTTCCCTGTTCTGAGCATGTGCAGCAGCCTGTTGCTCTGCCGTGGCATCTGCTGCAACTGCCACAAACGGCTTTCGCCTCTGGACATAGTCAGCCCACACTTCTTTGGCTTCTAACCAGACTTGAGCCCTCTTAGACCACTGCACGTAATTAGCAGAGTTCAACTTTGTAAAGGGAACCTGGAAATTTTCCACTGCCATTCTTGGGGTCGGCTGCTACTCCCTCTGTGTGCCCTTGCTTCTCTTTCCCCTTGGGATTTGTTTTACTCACTTTTCAGACGCCTCCAGCCTCCTCTGAAGCCTTTTAAACTTTTTTCTCCGTCTCTTCACTAGCAACCTACCACCGTCCTCTGTTTTTATTAACAAAACAAAAACACAACGGGAGGTCAAGCTAGCCTTTTGCAGCTTAATGAAGCTGTAAATCTTCACTTACGCAGCTCTCTCAACTTTCTGCAGCCTCTCAGTTCCTTTAAGAGCTGGATTTACGACCAAGCCGGTCTTCTCTCATCCGAAAGCTGCTTTCACTTTCTCTGCACACAATACAGCTGTAGAAACGTAGAAAACCCATAACCTAAGAGAGTTTGTGTACTGGTCCAGTAAACGCTTCCGCTGCGCAACCAGCAACAGTTCTCTTTGCAGAGCATTGATTAAGTCCAGTGCAGAGATTCTTGTTGCAGTACAAGCTTCAGAGTCTCAGCAGCAAGGAAATAACGACACAGGGAAGCCTGTCTTTCCAAAGACAGGTTTATTGCAGAAAGATAACAGAAACACCTCCGGAGCTTTCAGACATTTTTGCTTCACGCCCCACAGGCAGAGAAAACAAACACTCTTTATATACTGAGCAACTTAACAACTTAACGAGCTTGACTACTTAAAGTCACATAACATTGCTAACTTGCCAGCGTCTTAGGTTTCACACCCTAACAGTCACAATACCAAATTACAATACAATTTAAAAAGCCGATTATTCAAATACCAAATTAAACCATTTTAGGTGACTTCCCATGTGCTGGATTTCAGGGTGCTAAATTCTTATTTCTTCCTGCTTCCATAATCTTGATTCATCCAATTACAACAGTTCTGATCTTGCTTCTTTGTTTAACAGCCACTGATTTCTTGACTTCCGTTCATGATTGCATATTTAATTAATTTTATTTCTCCAAGAGGAGTTTGTATCCTATAAATTTCCTGTGTGATGTTTTGTTTCTTCATTCTTTGTGTTGTAATCCAGTCAAAGACAGCATCTCTGCTTCCTCTTTTTCGCTTTCTCTCTGCTCTGCTCTCAAGGGCTATAATTTCAGCTGCATCATTCACCATCTTTGTTTGTCAAAGACCACGAAGACTGGCATCCTGCCATAGCCCCAGGCAGGTCTTCAACTTATCTTTCTCATCCAACACTCAGTCGCTAATGATCTGGCATCCCGCCAGAGCTATGGTAGATCTTCAAAGACCATAGTCCTAACTGCGATTCAGTGGAAGATCGGTGCTTTAAATCATATCAACATTCTCACACAGTTCTGTTTTCGTAAAAATCCATAATTATTATCTTGTTCTTGTTAATTTCCTCTTGCCTTTTGTCAATCCATTAGCACTTGAGGTGGTTGCCGAACCGTTAAAGCAGCAAACATAGTATATATAAAGAAAGGGTAAAGGCTCTCCCCCCCAACATACCACACTTTGTTATGAAGAAAATCTTCTCTCCAGTTCAAAATGTTGCTGCTCAGTGGCTGATTTATCATTTATCAGTTTATCTTGTTCCATTAGTCCAGCACACACCTGTAAATTAGATCCGATTCATCCTGATAAACAAAAGAACCTCTGCCCATAATGGCTACGTTGGAGGGATAAAAAGGTAAAGGTACCCCTGCCCGTACGGGCCAGTCTTGACAGACTCTGGGGTTGTGCGCCCATCTCACTTAAGAGGCCAGGGGCCAGCGCTGTCCGGAGACACTTCCGGGTCACGTGGCCAGCATGACATCGCTGCTCTGGCAAGCCAGAGCCGCACACGGAAACGCCGTTTACCTTCCCGCTGGTAAGCGGTCCCTATTTATCTACTTGCACCCGGAGGTGCTTTCAAACTGCTAGGTTGGCAGGCGCTGGGACCGAGCAGCGGGAGCGCACCCCGCCGCAGGGATTCGAACCGCCGACCTTTCGATCGGCAAGTCCTAGGCACTGAGGCTTTAACCCACAGCGCCACCTGTGTCCCGTGAGTTGGAGGAGGGATACTGATAAGCAAAGTGCTTGCACTCAGTGCCTCCTGCCTCTGGAAATGAGAGCCGGGTATCAGGGCCGGCGGGAGGGAGCTTGCAAGGACCATTATACTCAAATCATCCTTGTTTATGCTCCACAAACGATCTCTGCTAATGTGGGAGCTGCCTCCATTATGGCAGAAAGCATCAGAAGCCATCCCCTGAATCAGATCTAATCAGATCTTAACAGATGTACAGAAAATCCAAAGAGAGATTTAGCTCAGCCAAGCTTCAATTCAGCAGGTAAGAAACTGCCCCCTCAAAAACTATTAGAGCCCTGGTGGGAAGCTGGTTAACAACCAAATGAGTGAATAATAGCAAACAAACAGACAACCCACTCAGCAATCTTTGGAAAAGGCCCTGCTTATTTCTTCTTATTTTAGTTATTAATGCATTTTCTTCCTGGTTTAGAAGCAATGATAAAAGTTCCAATCCAGCTGCTGAAAGCTTGGCTAGCAGGGCCAGCTGAAACATTTCTGCAGTGTGGTACTCTGGAGCCTCCTGCGTCTCCCCATCACAGCCACTGATGGCTTCTAAAGGATCCTAGAACAATTGGAGATCTCAATAAATTTAATCCCCACATTCCCCTTCCTCATTCATCTCCACTGCCTCCAGCAGACTCAAATAAAACACCTTTTATTGCCTTGATCAGTGTCTCTCCCTCCCAGATTTCCAGCAGAGTTCAAGTGTCTCATAAAGGTAAAGGTAAAGGTACCCCTGCCCGTACGGGCCAGTCTTGACAGACTCTGGGGTTGTGCGCCCATCTCACTTAAGAGGCCAGGGGCCAGCGCTGTCCGGAGACACTTCCGGGTCACGTGGCCAGCGTGACATCGCCGCTCTGGCGAGCCAGAGCCGCACACGGAAACGCCGTTTACCTTCCCGCTGGTAAGCGGTCCCTATTTATCTACTTGCACCCGGAGGTGCTTTCAAACTGCTAGGTTGGCAGGCGCTGGGACCGAGCAGCGGGAGCGCACCCCGCCGCAGGGATTCGAACCGCTGACCTTTCGATCGGCAAGTCCTAGGCGCTGAGGCTTTAACCCACAGCGCCACCTGCGTCCCTCAAGTGTCTCATACTTTACTGCTTATCATTCTTTTTTTTACAAGATGCTGCCTTCTGTAATTTCAGACGTTTCCTTCTTTTAAAATCTCGAATCACAACTCAAAACATGCATCACAATGAATAAAACTCCAAGACACTGCAGATTAGTTTTTGTTTTTTGTATTTTTAAGACTCTTGGTTGGAGTTGAGTTTAAGGTTCTCCATTACCTCAACCCAAGGGACGAATTTAGACTTTGCATTTCAAGTAGCATTTAAAATGGTTCACTGTGTATGTGTGTGTGTGTGTGTGTGTGTGTGAACAACACGGGCACTGGGCTTATGTTCACTAGTTTGATGCACATCATATGAACCTATTGACACTATCAAGATCAACTGCACAATCAGATTCTCAGGTCCCATGGGCCTTAAAAGGTTAAAAGGAGCACCTTGAATTGAGCCCCAAAGTAGAGCTCATTAAAAAAAAGTCCCATTTTTTAAAAAAATCAAAGACAGGGTTCAGTTCAAAAAACAAGTAAATGCTTCAATAAAACAAGAGGATGCACATTGGCATAATGTCTTCTGTCACGGTGTCCCGTTGTGCCAGAAGCGGTTTAGTCATGCTGGCCACATGACCCGGAAAGCTGTCTGTGGACAAACGCCGGCTCCCTCGGCCTGAAAGCAGAGGTGAGTGCCACATTCCATAGTCAACTGGACTTAACCATCAAGGGGTCCTTTACCTTCACCTTTACCTGTGCTAAATGATACGCAAAGTGCAAGTGCAAATTTAGGTGAGGCTTTCTCATATACTCAAGTTGTCCTGTGAAACCAGGGTTCAATCCCCACTCCGCCATGAAGCTGAATGGGTGGCCCTGGGCCAGTCACTGCCTTTCTGCCTAACCTACCTCACAGGGTAGTTGTGGGGATTGAATGAGGAGGGGGAGAACCATGTAAGCCACCTTGAGTTCCTTGGAGTAAGAAAGGTGGGATATAAATGCAAAGAAGAAAGAAAGGAGGAGGAGGAGGAGGAGGAGGAGGAGGAGAGGAAGAAGAAGAAGAAGAACTGTAGGGGCAACAGGACACTTTTACACATATGGTGGGACTGTGATGTGGTAAACATTTCCCAGCAACTATTACCTGATTCCTTGGTAGTGCTGTCACTTACTGAAACCACCCCCCTCCATGCACCATAAACATTTGGAGGTTGCCCAGAGCTAGGGAACCACAGAGGTGACCCTCTAAATAACACTGGTGGTCAAGGGTTTGGGAAGTTGCCCTTTCTGAACATCCAACATGCCACTACAGAATCATAACAGGCACAGCCAAACTGGATAAATTTGTCAAAATTTGGTTTCCCCTTGTAAGCTTTATTAATAAGGTCCAATGCAAATTATGATTGTCTCCAGCAAAACACACCTCGAAATGGAGTGCCTATTTCATGGAAGGGCTGAAAAAGTCCAGTTCTTATTGAATTATAGCTGGCATTGTTTCTTTTTACAATCTTTGTTTGCAATCACAGATCCTGTGTTTCTTGTTATACCATTTTTGTTTCTGGTTGTTTTTTTAAAAAAGTTTCTTTTTTAAAAAAAGAGAGAGAAATGAGTTCTATAAACTAAATAGAAACAGATCTTAAGCAGAAACAGAATTAAATAGAGATGCAGGTAATCTGGTAGCCTCTCTGCCTGCTTAGTCTGCTGTTCAGGTGCTGAGCAGAGATAAGCCACTTCAAGGCCCCTCCTGATTTCTCTTCTTAGGGTCCTTTATCTTTCAGCTGGACGCAACCCACCTAGCCGGCAAACAGAGGAACATCCTCTGTGAAGAAGGGCCACATGGTCATCCGACCCAGCCCTTGGCCAGTGTGAGGTGGCAGCTGCTGGAGAGAGCAGCTTCAGGCGCCACAAGACCAGCCTGCTGCCTCGGGTGCAGGAGAGGACATTGTCCCATCTCCAGTTTCTAAATTGTTTCATTTTATTGAAATCAAGCCTAAAACAAAATCATCAAATAAAGCAGCTATGAAATATTGAAGCAGACACAAAGAGGTCAGAGACATCAGTAATACATTCCAGACGTTTGGTATAATAGAAACTATAACTATAACTATAAAAATAAAAACTTAGTATTAAATAGAAACTTATTTTCTAGGGGGGGGTGAGCTGCATTTCCAACAAACCTTAGTTTGTGAAGCCCTACAAATATTCCTATTTTATTGTATTGTATTGGGGGGGGTTGATCTTTTATGTTCCACATTATTAACGTAAACAATAAAATAAAATCAAACAAAAAGAAACTTGTCCCTACTTTTTTGACCTCTAGAGATTCTCAGTTTACATGTCTATTTTCCTAGTAAGGCTGCTTCCCATATCTTCGTGTAACAGTAGGGAATAACCATAGCTGTCAACTTTTCCCTTTTCTTGCGAGGAATCCTATTCAGAATAAGGGAATTTCCGTTTAAAAAAGGAAAACATTGACAGCTATGGGGAATATCTGCTCCAGCTAGATCCCTCCAAAATCTGGCTATCATGACTCTGACCACAATGTACATCTTGATAATCAACTCCTTACAGCCTTATCATTTATCATTCTCATCAAACACTCTGTTCCAGTGCTGAAGCAACTACAAATTTCTCCTGTCCTCTTTTAAAGCCACCCAAGTTGGTGGCCATCCCTGCCTGCTGAAGTATGCGCTGTGCCAAGAAGTCCTTTCTTTTATCTGCCCTGAAGACTCATTTTCTGTATGTGGAAAGGGAAGGTGCCATCTTGTTCCTCTGACAGCAAAATGTCCTGGGCCAGTCCTGCCATGACTCAACCCCTGAGTTGGCTGGTATCCTTCTCCACTTTTTGTTTTTTTCTCAGCATTCTCTAAAAATAAATCCACTGTCCGTTGCTCGGCCATTGCTCTAGTCTAGTTGATACTTGGAGGGTTACTTTAATCGGGGGCAGGCTTGGGGCTGTCCAAGTGCTGTGCACCCACTGTGTGCTGAGCTGAGGGGGTGCCATCTCAAAGCCCTGTAGGCAAGTTGCCAGCCTTTGGGAAGGTGGCATGTGGCTCTGACAGGATTCCAGAGTCCTCCTTCGCTTTCCCAGCTTTGAGAAGGAGGGGGAAGGCTCCACGACCCTGCCAGAGCCTTCACGCCTCCTTCCCAAAGCCAGGTGCCTCCTCCCCCATCTTTGGGAAGTCAACTTGAGGGTTGGGGGGACCCAAATTTTGGCCTCACACAGGGCGCCACAGCACCCAAGTCCACCCCTGTTTTAATGAAATCTGGCAAACAGCTGGTGCTTGGAGGGTGATGCTGGAAGAGTGCAAAGCCATCTTCTCACACAGGGGAAAAAGAGCATGATCTGAACAGCCAGGTGAATTTATTGCCTCATCTGAAGCAAAGCTGGCCATATATCACCTTTCGGTAGCATATCACTGCCACCAGGTGTACAGATTAACATTCCAAGAGTTCCCATTTCACTGTGATGCTCTTAAAGCAAATGAAGTGTTTAAGGTTCAAATGCAACCCATTCTAAACAGACAGCCAACAAGGGGAACACCTCTGGCAAACTGAAAGGAAGAACTTTAAAAACATGTATTTAACATTGCACTGCTACAATTTCATTGCTTATTTTGCTATCTAAATGCCCATGCATAATGTCTTACCTGAAGCTCAATCCAAATGAGACTGAGGCACTGTTAGTGGGAGGTGTCCCACTCTTGATGGGGTGGCACCCTTTGAAGCAGCAGGTATGCAGCTTGGGGGTAATTTTGGATTAATCTTTCTCTTTTTTAAAAAAGTGCTTTTATTGAGTTTTGTGACAACACATAAACACTCAAAACGTAAACAAAAACAAAAGAAAAACAAACTAAAAAGAAAACACACACAAAAAGAAATTACAAACATATAACCATAAATCCAAAAGTTCTTACAAACGAACTTATGTTGTCTTCTTTTCTACTCCCAATTCTTATTCTGTTCTTATAGACTTCCTTCCTTCTCAATGCAGTTCTGATTTTCCTTTATTGGTAAACTGCTTCCTTCTCTTTTCATCATTGCTATCTTTTTCCATATAATATGCCTGTAACCCTTATTTTGTTTTGCAAAAATTACTCAAAGCAAGTCCAGGTTTTTATTTGAGGACACTGTTTTTTAAGATACGCTTTATACATTCCCCACTCTTTTTGGGATTTTAACTTGGACTGTCCCCTAACTGTGTCATTTTCACCAGTTTGAGATAATTTAATAATTTATCCTGCCACTCTTTTTTAGTTGGTATTATATCACTTTTCCAAATTTTGGAAATTAATATTTTTTGCTACCGTGGTTGCATATAAGAATATTTTCTTATTTTCATTTATGATATCTGATTCTAGTATGCCCAATAAAAAGGCTTCTGGTCTCGTTACAAAATTTTGTTTAAATATTGGATTCATCTGTCTCTTGAGGCTCAGGGGGTCTTGGTGGTGCAGAGTGGCACCTGGTCTGGGCAGAAACAACCTTTTGTTGTCTACACTCCCCACTGAATTTGGCAAAATGTCCCTCCCTCATTTGGCTGCTTGCAAACAGGATGCAGAATTTCACAGCAACATTTTCACTCGGCACTACCTGCTTGTTTTCACTAAATTGGAATTTGGGTTTTAGTTGCCTAGAAACACATTTTCATGCCCTCACAACAGACAGATTGACAGAGAAAGAGATGCCTGGCCTCTGTTACAAGCTGCAACCAGGAGAAATTTCTTGAGGTGTTATGGCATGGAGAAAGTAAATAAAGAAAAGTTCTTCTTTCTCTCCCATAATGCTAGAATTCATGGACATCCAGTGAAGCTGAATGTTGGAAGACTTGGGGCAAATAAAAGAAAGCCCTTCTTCATGCAGCGCATAGTTAAACTACGGCCCACCCTCCCCCAGGAGGCAGCGATGGCCACCAGCCTGGATGGCTTTAAACAGGACTGGACAGATTCTGGACAGACTGGAGGAAAGGGCTCTCAATGGCTATTCACCATAATGGCTCTGCTCTGCCTCCAGAGCCAGGGCAGCCCTGCTTCTGAATGCCGGGTCCTGGAAACCACAGGAGGGGCGAGGGCTCTTGTGCTTGGGTCCAGGCATCTATCTGGCTGCCCACTGTGAGGACAGGGTGCTGGCCTGATCCAGAAGGCTTTTCTTGCATTCTCGTGGATAAAGCAGCTAAACACAGTTTTTTCCTCCTCTACTGGCACCAAGAGATGGGAAACTTCACTGTAGCAATGTGAGAGGTTGATGGTTTCTTTGTACAAATGCTTCCTCTGACCATTTCCTCCCCTCCCCTTTCCACATATAAAAATAGCTTTGAGAAACTATCACACCCGCTGCTGCCCCATTAATATTTTGACAAAATTGCGGGCAAGGTCAGTGTTTTTGATTACTGGGGGGGAGACGTAATTCCTTTCAACTCACACTGTTTGTTTAAGGCTAGGCTACCCACCCACCTCTTTACCCTCTCATAAATCTAATTGACAATTACATTTCCCCCCTCAGCAAAAGAAAGCGTATAAAGGGTTTGATTCAGACCAGAGCCCACACCAACCTCCATCAGTGGAAAAAAAGACTTGGAGTTCCCATAATTAACCAAAAGCCAATGTACGAGCATCAATGGTTTCTTGCTAAGCAAAGGCCAACAGGAGGTGAAGCTTTTCTTGATGATACCCATTCCAATTCAGGTTCTTCCCAAAAATTGCATTTCCAGACTCAGAGATACAATTCGTGGTGGGCTCAGCTCAAGTACTCAAGTCAATATGACTGCGAGACAAGCATTACAACTCCAGAAGTTCTTCATTAGCTCAGATTTTAATCTAACCCAGAAAGGAATTTGTGGGGAGGCCTCCCACACTGCCAACCTGCCTCGAAATCCCCTTTTAGAAACACGCTCCTCTTTCTTGATGCTCTGTCAGTGGTGAAAATGTGGGAGGGTTCTCTTCCTCCATCCCTTGCTATGAGCCATGAAGCTCACTGGGTGACTTTGGGTCAGTTCTCAGCTTAAGCAACCTCACAGGGCTGTTACGACAATTGCATGGGAGGGGGGAACCACATCAATCTTGGGTCCCCTGAAACACTCAGACTGAAAATTTCCCTGATCAAGCTGAGGAGAAACAGGCAAAATCTGTATGGCTTAACAAATTTTCCTCTCAGAATAAGCACTTATAAATTAATTTTGATACCTTCTTTGAATGAAGAATGGTTATGGGGGCTTTAGCTCATCAACATCCAGAGAGGAAGGACCCTGTCAGCTACCCCTGGTATAGATGAATATCAACAGCCACACAACTTCAACTGGCACTGAAATTACATCAAAGCAAGCACAAAGAAAACTTCCCTGGGCAGAATATTCCACAGAATGTGAGGTACCACCAAAAAGGCCCATGTTCACAGGAGTCACCCACTGTACTTTTGAAGATGGAGGCACCTGAAAACCACCCTCTTAATCTACAGACAGACATGTGTGGACTGTGGAGATCATCTTTATCTACAAATAGAGACAGTGGAGGTTTGTGGGGTTGTCAATAGGACCAATAAGGCAGAAGGCAGAGAGCCCAACAGTAGGTGGAGCCAGAGCAAACAACTCTAATCCATTATAAAGCAGAGCCAGCTAATCGTGTCTTTCCCTGCTCAGTTCTACAAAGGTAGCACAGAAGGCTGCATTATACAGACCATGGGCCCATCTAGCTCAGTCTTGTCTATATGGCTTGGCAGCAACTCTCCAGGTTTTTAGGCAGGTCTCTCTCCCGTCCCCACCTGGAGGTGCTGGAGTTTGAACCTGGGACCTTCTGCAAGCAAGGCTGATGCTCTAACCCTGAGCCATGGCCCTTCCAACATGGCCCCCTCAGCCCCAGTGGACCAGCCCCTCCCTCGTGCCAAGTGGTGAAGGGCTTTGGAAATCAGAAGCAGCACTCACAGAGCTCCTGGCCTGAGACTCCCTCAGAGCCCATCACTTGATTGCATTTGTTAGTCTGTTTCCTGGTGAACTGCCTAGCAGCAGCTTGAAGACATTTCCACTTGTCTCCAAGTGGTACAAATGTTTTATTTTGCATCTTTGAAGGATTTCCACAGCTCTCCAAGGTTGTTTGGTTTGGAGTCTGTCCCATTTCATCTTGAACTACGTTCTCCGGAATGAGTTAATCTCAGTCACAAATCTTTATCCCAACCTTACTGTTTCATAGATGTCTGACATTAGTCGGCAAGGGGGTGGGTATCCCAAAAGCTTTCCATCAGTACAAAGCATTATTGTATTGGAATCACTTCAGATCTTTAAGCATTCCCCATTGCCAACTCATTCTGCAGGCTTTGCCATTCGTCTTTCTATCCAGCTACAGACGATGCCCCTTCCCTTGCATTCTACATTTGACCTCTGGAGCCCATGCAAAAATCTAGAAAACAGATTAGGCTTATCACACTCAGCCACTTCATTTAAAATTTTATCTTCCATTCCCCCATAGATCTGCATTTTGATGTATATTTAAAACAGGGAATTATCAGCAAATGTCAGGAAGATGTGTCCATTTTGCGTGCACACACCTTTTCCTAGACTGTCAGACTCATAGTGTTGTAACCTGCTGAAGAGCAGGTAATAAGTTTATCAGTAAAGTAAATCATCATCAACGATGACAACAACAACTAGTACAGTGGTACCTCGGGTTAAGAACTTAATTCGTTCTGGAGGTCCGTTCTTAATCTGAAACTGTTCTTAACCTGAAGGGGTTAACCTAATGTTCTTAACCTAATGGGGCCTCCCGCTGCTGCCACACCACCGAGGTACTATTTCTGGGTTAGCGGAGTCTGTAACCTGAAGCGTCTGTAACCCGAGGTACACTGTAGTAGTACCAGTTATCATTAAGATAAAGGTATTATTGTTTTAATGTGCAGCCGTCCTACCTTCTTTCGGCTTTGGGGCTGCGCCTCTGGGACTGTGAGGGCCGGCGGCCTCTCAAGGCTCCCCTGCTCAAGTGGCTGACATTGCGCCCTTCGGAGGAGGCTCTGGCCTGGAGTCCTGCTCGCAGCCCACCTTCGTTCCGGTGAAGAGGCACCGACGTACGGATGGCAGAGATGATGTGGCCAGAGAAGGGACTGAGCACGTCTTCGTGTCGGTGCGGAGGCTGGTGGGCAAGAGTCCTCTCAGAGGTCGGGAACTGCCCAGGCCTGCGGTGGCTCCTCTCATAATAGTATCCTGGGAGGCAGGGCCTCGTCTGCTCCATCACGCCGCCACTGCAGCTTCGGGAGCAGGCCGACCAGGGCCCCCAGCTGCCCCATGCCCCCGGGGCTCCTGCGCTGTCGTCTTCCGTGGCAGCACTTTGCTCTCCTATCCTCTGTGGAACCTAAGGACACCAGAGCAAACCAATTAGCAAGAAAGAAACCCCCAGGGTGGCCGGTGCATCTTTGGAGACCAGCCGCTTCACTCCACCATCTCTGAAAGCCGTGCTGCATGTCCTGGGCAAAGCAGAAGGCGGTCCTTGCATTTGAGCACAAACTGCCCTTTGCGCTTCAGGATCCGAAGCCACCGTGGCTGAAGGCAGCATCTGCAGCACTTTCAAGGCAGTGCTATACCTCTTCAGTCAGGCTTCCCCCAAAGAGTCCTGGGAGCTGTTGTTTTTGTTAAGGGTGCTGAAAGTTGCTAGTAGGCCCCTAATTCCCCTCGCTAGAGCTACAGTTTCAGAGTGGTTTAACCATCAGTCCCTCTTCCCAGGGAACTCTGGGAATTGTAGTTCTGTGAGGGGACTTACATTCCCAACAACAAACAACAGTTCCCAGGGAGCTTGCAGGGGGGAGCCATGAGTGCTACATTTTTATAAGAGTGTTTGACATGTATGGTGTGTATTCAAGTGACTTCTACGTCTGCCCAGCGCAGTGTCTGGAAACCTGTCAGCCAGGCTGTGACCACAGTGTCAGTCTCCACACCTGCTGAGGAGAATAGGGTGGAGTTCTTTTCCTCCTTCACCCCTGAAATTATTTTTACAAAATAACACACATATCTATGTGTATATCTAGTTCTCCCCAAAGTAAGTGAACATTGTACATTGTGTGAGAGTCCCTGTGTGTTTGTGGGATAACAACGGCCCCAGACCCTCTTTTCTTGAAATAACCAGCTATATTATGTCCATTACACATTTAATCTCCATTCCCTTGGTTCTATCTCCCCCACCCCCACATAAAAGATCCTTATATGTGGGCTTCATTTTACAGTGGAAAGGAGGGTCTTCTGAGGAAGATAGGACTTGGATTGTATCCTGCAGGGCTGTTAGTGTGTCCCAAAAAGAAAAGGAAAAGTACTTGCAGTAGTACTGAATCCATTGTGTCCTGGAAACCCCAGATCCTACCTGCAACCCACCCCTCCCTCAACCAGGTTGAGAAGGCTGGAGCAATCAATTGTTGGGGTTTAACTGCAGGAAGACGCAGCAAGACGTAGCAGACCTTTCCACCTGTGACCCTCAGCAACAGGTACACAGAGGCATTCTTTAAGCAAGCAATCCATCCCCTCAATTCTACACCACCTCTTCTTCATTGGTAATGTAGGCAGAATTATTTTTATGAAATATACACCAAAGTATTATGAAATATTCCCAAGGCGAAGCACTCAGGAATGAATGAGCTTCAAAATTATGGAAAAGAAGCATTGGCAAAACAGAATGGGCTCAATAATTTGCAGAAAAATTAAGAAAGCAAGGTGGCATCTAAACTACGTCCCTAAATGGGAATTTGTCCAAAGTGTCTGGCAGTGCCCTATACACAACATCACCTCCATGTATCTCCATTCCTATGGATGCATAGGAAGGAATAAGTCACAATGATCTCAGTGAGCCTAACTTCAGAGTAAATGAACATAGGATTCACCTAAAAGAACAGCATCAAATATCCGAGAGAATGCTCATACAATATTTAGTCCTGTTCTACTCTTCCATGTACAAATATGGGGCTTATTTTATGCCTAAATGGCTCAAGGCACATACAGAGATTAATCTTTTACTCACACACAATCATTGCAGGTAACTTTCTTTACCTGACAAGGGCAAAGGAAGTGCAGAGCCTTCTGCTCCTCACAACCCAACACTGTTAAGATTTAGAGCTAAATGCAATGCCTGGAATCGGAGGTTATAACCCAACTCCAAAGCAACCCAGCCAATCAGAATGCATCGCTGAACAGCCAACGGCAAGGAAATTGGAGCCTTTGGTGGAATACAGCTTGCAAAGCATGGCTTTTGAGAGAAGTTGATGGCAACACATAAACTCTATCCAAGCTAGGCTTTGGGGTGGGCTACATACAGCCCACTCTTCAAGGTGCCCCTCATTGTTTCATCTCTAGCCCCCTGTGGTACTGTCCGGGGAGGTCTATGGGGCAGAAGTCCAGGGCCCCACTCAGCAGAATGAACAGAGAGGCTCCCCAGATGTAAGGGGGGGTGCTTACTAGGAACATAAAAGATACCATAAGACACACTTTTTTCCTCCTAAAAGGTAAGGGGAATGTCTGTGCGTCTTATGGAAAGAATGCCTACGGATGGTGGGGGGATCCTGCTGCAGTCGCAAGCAGAGGATCCATGGTCCCCTTCCTTCCCTCCTCCGTGGCTCGCTTTGAAGCAGCAAAGTGGGAGAGGAGCGGCTTACACGGGTGTAAGCGGCTCCTGTCCAGTTGGCTGCTTCAAAGCGAGAGTACTCTCTTTCCCTCCCCGCAAGAAGGAGAGCCCACTCGCTTTAAAGGAGCAAAGCAGGAGAGGAGCTGCTTACACAGGTGTAAGCGGCTCCTGTCCGGTTGGCTCCTTTAAAACAACCGTGCTCTTTCCCTCCCTCCTCCCCGCTCAGCTCGCTGAAAAGCTCCTTCTCCACACACCCCACACGTGCTCCTTGTCCCTTCAGTGTTTTTCCTTCCCTCCCCACTTAAAACGTGGTTACAAAGCATGGATCCACATGGATCCTCAGGATTTTTGCACTGGGCTACTCCAAACTCACTGTCAAATCACATGTCTGTGGCCACAGCATGAACCACAAAAATTATACATCCACTGTTTCGTTCAGAATTTTTTTTTCTTGTTTTCCTCCTCTAAAAACTAGGTGCATCTTATGATGCAAAAAACACGTATTTTATACCTAAGGCAGCTCACTGGTCCATGCCCTCCAACATTTCTCCTATGAAAAGAGGGACGCCCTAAGGGAAAGCGGGACATTCTGGGATCAAATCAGAACCTGAGATGGCTTCTGTAAATCCAGGATTGTCCCTGGAAAATAGGGAGACTTGGAGGGTCTGGTCAACTTAACTTAGTATTGTCTATGCTGACTGGCTGCAGTTCTCCAGTGGCCCTCAAGGTCCCTTCCAACTCTACAATCCTATGACACTATGATTCTCATCCCTACCTGAAGATGCCACTGCATGCAAAGCAGATGCTGAGATATTCCCCTTCCCCTGTACAACATTTTGAAATAAATGGAGTTATACACCTTGCCATCTAAACAGCATGAATGGTGGAGAAATTTGGTTTGCTTCATATTTGGTTTTGCTTCACATTTTAACTTGTGCCTCCCTTACACACTTATTGAAGCAATACACAAACCAAGTCTAGTGTCCAGATCAAGGGAAGGAATAGTCCCACTATTCTGGCTTGTTCAAACCACAACCTGAATTACTGTGTCCAGTTCTGGGCACCACAATTCAGGAAGCATGTTGACAAGCTGGAACATGTGCAGAGGAAGGCAACCAAGAGTCTGGAAACCAAGCCTTATGTGGAACGGTTGAGTGAGTTTAGTATGTTTAGGGATAGGTTTAGCCTGGATAACAGGAGAGTGAGAGGAGATACGATAGCCATCTTCAGATATCTAAAAGACTGTCACATGGAAGATGGAGTAATGTTGTTTTCTCTTGCTCCAGAGGCCAAGACTCGAACCTATGAAATGGAATCAAGTTACAAGAAATGAGATTCCAACTAAACATCGGGAAAGACTTTCTGACAGTAAGAGCTGTTCAACAGTGGAACAGATCCCCTCCGGAGGTGGTAGACTCTCCTTCCTTGGAGGTTTTTAAGAGGTTGGATGGTCATTGTCATGGATGCTTTAGTTGAGATTCCTGCATTGCGGGGTTGGACTAGATGGCCCTCAGGGTTCTCTCCAACTCTACAATTCTATGATTCTACGAAAACACAGCTACCCCTTGAAATCTACAGTGTTCCAGAGTTCGCAATGCAGTTCTCCAACAACGCCTTTTTCTTTAAAGAACGGTCTGCAAAACAGTGCAAGTACATTTGCAAAAGTACTTGTAAAAATTGTGCCTGTTAGGAGAAAGACTGCCCCAAATGCTGACAATTTCCCACAAGGACTTGGGGAGGTAGGAATCACAAACCTACTGCAGCAAACTGAACTGGAGCCTGGAAAAGTGAGAAACCGAGAAAAACCAAAACGGACAGATTCATCCATCGCTACTTCAAGGAGAGGGGGGCCCACAAGACAGCTTGGAGGAAGGGAAGGAAGGCAGCTTTTCAGATAGTTTTACCTGCTCTGCAAATTGCCATGCTGGCTTTTTCAGTTTCTTGGTTCTCACCCCATCAGAGTTCAAGGCAGCTGCTCCTTGCTTTGTTCAGGAAAACAAGCAGCACTCCCTTCTGTGTCTGCCCCATCAGGCCAGAGAAGCTTGTTGAAACAAAATGCCTCCAATTGTTTTCCAGAAAGTGCAAATCATAGTCACCTGCAGTCACAAACATGCGCTTCCCCCTGAGAAGTCCATTTTTATCAGAGCCAGCTTGAATTTCAGTCTGTGGGTCTGCTCTGCCCACATTTTATACCCTCAACAGCACCTTTTGCAAAACCAGAAGACATTCATCAGATTGCCAGCACCTAAAAACCACCACTTAAAATTATTCAGTTATCCAGGGCGGGGGGGGGGGAGGAAACCTGATAAGTGACAAGTGCTGGCCTGCAGCAGAGGCAAAGGAGGTGGGGGCAGGCCCCCTGCAGCTGCTACTGCCTGAAGTCGTCAGGAGCAGGTTTGAGATAAAAAGAATATGCTGGAAGAGCTCCAGGCAAGTCAGAAAAGGTACAGTTTCACACATGTTAATCCCGGAGCTCAAAATTTGCTGGCAAATGACGGCAAGCAGAATCCTAGGTACTGAAATCTAAAGCAGAACATGAGTCGGTCAGGAGAGGGGGGGTTCATTTGTAATGCATAAAGGCTCAATGCAAGAATATAGATGCATCCAGGGATGGAGAACCTGTGGCTCTCCAGCTCTCTCTCTCTCTCTCTCTCTCTCTCTCTCTCTCACACACACACACACACACACACACACACACTGCAAACCATACTCTTAATAATGGCACATGCCCACTTTTTCTCTTGTGAGGCTTGCATGCACCATCCAGGAACAAATGAAGTATGTTTCTCACTTTGGGACTATTTTGTTTACCCACATGCATGATTTAATTGATTTGTGCCCTTTAAATGGATAAGTTGAGTAAAACCTCTGTGGCTAATTGGCAGAGATTTCAAGTGATGGTCCTGATTTCTACCACGCATGGCCAAAACAGCAGAGGCCCTTCGGTGGCTGACTGCAACCCAGCTGTTCCCTGGCCATGCTGGTTGGGCCTGCTGGGTGCAGAATTGTAACTACCCGGTACCTCCACAGCCCTGCTATAAATCTGCAAGGTCTCCATATAAGCACAATCTGGATGGGAGCACAAACAGTTTTATTTCATTTCCTCAGTGTTTTCCTAACTGTTGATTTCTGCATTATACTTTAGCTTTTACATGATGTAAAAAAACTTATGAAAAATTAATGGAATCTAGCACAAGTTCAGCTTCCAACTCACTTCCATGTTGTTTGATTCCAGAAAATCCATTTGTAGCCCCTCAACCCGGAAAACTGCAGGAGCCCAATGATGAAATTTCAAGCAGTATACTGGCATGCAGTCCTTTCCTACTGTTTTCATGCGGAAACAAGTACACAAATGTGGAAAAGGTTTGGGAAGCAGCAACACTATCCATTGAAACTTGCTGTTGTGCCACACTGTGCCCACTGGTGTAGGGTTACCAGGCGTCCGCGGTTCCCGGGGACAGTCCCCGGATTAGCAAATCTGTCTCAGGACAAATTCCGTCCCCGGAATATCCCCAGATTTGCAAATCAGTCCCCAGGAAACGTGGCAGGAGCAGCCTCAGCAGCCCAGAGCCAGCCTGGTAGTGCAGTTGGCTCTGGCTGGCTTCAGGAGCTGCTCACTGCTCGCTGCCATGGTGCCTGCCATTTTTCCTGTGCCACGGCAGCAAGCAGCTGCTGCCACTGCAGAAGGGGAACCGGGGACATCCGGCAGTACAGATCAAAGGGGAAAGGGGGCAGGAGATTGGGGAAGGCTTGGGAGTCACGGGCGGGCGGCGCGCACTTGCCCAGGAGCGGCACAAGGCGCACGGTTACTCTGCCAGGCAAGGTGCAAAGCCCTTCTTTCGCACCCTGTGAAACATAAATGCACAGAGTTTTTAAAAATCTGGGCAATGGCTGCCCACCTGTGACTCCCGAGCCTCCCCCAATCTCCTGCCCCCTCCTTTGTTTTGACTGATTGGGGAAGGCTTGGGAGTTGCAGGCAGGCAGCCGTTGCCCAGTTTTTTTAAAAAAAATTCAGAGCATTTGTTTCACAGGGTGCAAAAGAAGGGCTTTGCATCTTGCCTGGCAGAGAAACCATGCGCCTTGCGCCCCTCCTGAGCAACGGCCGCCTGCCCACGACTCCCGAGGTTCCCCCAATCTGTCAAAACAAAGGGGGAAGGGGGCAGGAGATTGGGGAAGGCTTGGGAGTCATGGGCAGGCGGTGCGCCATTGCCCAGTTTTTTAAAAAAACTCTGTGCATTTATGTTTCACAGGGTGCAAAAGAAGCGCTTTGCACCATTATGCAATATGCATGTGTGCTTGGGCCCAGGGTCTGTTGCCTCACCATCCCCACTACTGACTCCCTGTTGCTACTCAGCTTCCAAAAAAAAAAGTGTCCCCGGATTCATTGAAAAAATCTGGTAACCATACGACTGGTGCAAACAGAATTTAGCATGACATACTGGTAAATTGATCATAATAAGGCACAGTTCCATAACTCAACAGGCACTGCAGTGTAAAAGGGATATTAGAAATATTCAAAGAAAAGGGAGTTCAAGATGCATGGGAGTTTCTTAACGGTGAAATATTGAAGGATCAAAGGCAGAAAAATTCAACAAGAAAGAAAAGTGGGAGGCACCTGAAGAAACCAGTGTGGCTGCATAAGGAGCTTACAAATGAGATGAAATTTAAGAAGGGCATGTACAAGAAATGAAAGAAAGGAAAAATGAAGGAAGGGTGGACACAAGTAGGCAACAGTTGCAGGGACAAGGTCAGAATGAACTCAGGCTTAAAGGTTTCTTCAGCTATATTTGAAGCAAGAGGAAGAACAAGAAAGTATTGTGTGCCCAACCTTGCAACCTAAAATAGGAAAAGAGGTGGTCAGGGAACACCAGGATACTTTAAATGAATTCAGATCTCCAGGGCCTGATGGGCTGCACCCAAGGGTACTAAAGGAGCTTGCAGATGTAATCAGAGCCTCTTTGATAATTTTTGGATAACAAGTGAGGTCCCTGCAGGCAAATATTATCTCCATCTACAAAAGGGGGGGGAGAGAAGATCCAGGTAACTATTGACTGGTGAGCTTAATATTGATTCCAGGAAAGCTCCTAGAACAGATAATTCAACAGCTGGTCTGTTAGCACCTAGAAAAGGATGCTGTGATTACCAAGACCCAGCATGGGTTTCTCAAATCAAGTCATGCCAGAAAAATCTCATTTCTTTTTTTGATGCAGTTAGAAGCTTGGTAGATCAGGGAAATGCTGTGGATGTATCTTGATTTCAGTAAGGCTTTTGACAAAATCCCCCATGATATTCTTGCTTAGAAGTTGGTAAAATGTAGGGTGAATGAGGTAACTATTTGGTAAATTTGTAGCTTATTGATTGACTGATCCCAAAAAATGCTCATTAATGGTTCCTTGTCATCCTGGAAAAAAGTGACAAGTGGGGTGCCACAGGGCTTGTTCATTGTTCTGGGCCCATTGTTGTTCATTGTCTTTATGCATGACTTGGATGAAGGAAATGAGGGGGTGCTCATCAAATTTGCAGATGGCACCAAGCTGGGAGGGGTAGCTAATGTCACAGAAGACAGAATTGGAATTCAATATGATCTTAATAGATTGGAGAACTGGGCCAAAACTCACAAAATGAATTTCAATAGGGACAAATGTAAGATTCTACACTTAGGCAGGAAGAACTAGATGCATAAATTTAAGATGGGGGACTCCCGGATTGGCAGTAGTATATGTGAAAAAGATCTAGGGGTCTTGGTGGACCACAAGCTAGATTCTTGGCAAATCTGTCTGTCTCATAGGGCCAGTTCATGCATGATTGGCAATCCCTTATGAGATTTCCTTGGGAGGTGTCAAGTTGTGTGAATTGGTGGCTCTACAGTGAGGAACCTTAGTATGTGTTTGCATGTCTTATGTCGCGATTAAGATGGGACTTTTTCAAGTCACTGCCGATCGGAGCTCAAATGGTTGTCTTCTGCTTTTCATATTTTGGCATCCTTGCCTCCAAAGTTACTAATTTTCTTGACTTCTGAGTCTCTTCCAGCTTTGGCAGTGGAGCTTGCAAATTCCTTTAAATTGTACAGCTGAGTAACTGACGGTGCATTTAAGAAGTCATTGCATACAAAGCTGAGAGATTAAATTACCAACAGTCTTAAAATCGTCCCCAAATGCTTGTATCTATATAAAGCTTCAATCTTATCGTCTGCTGGCCAGAATGTTGTGCATATCATGTTCCCTTTGAGGGGCTATGGCAATGACATTATCTAATACTCTCAAAGTGATTAACATATTGCCCACTATTACTATTATACTATTTGCATACCACCTTTCATCTGCGGTTCACAGCAAAAAAAATACTATATAAAAACATCACATGCATAATAAAAACAAGAACAAGAACAAACCAAACCAATAACCTCCTCCCCACCCCCCATTCCCACAAACACATTTAGAAGGATTTAAGATGATAGGCAGCCAAAGGCCTGGTTGAAGAGCAACGTTTTCAGTTACAGGAAACCCCCCCCCCCCTTTTATTTAATACTTCGGCTACAGCTACTTATTTATTTATTTATCTATCTATCTATCATCTATCTTATATGTCACCTTTTCCTCTAAGGAGCTCCATGTTAAGTTGTGGGCAAACATAGCAGATGACACAGCGATTTCTCCAGAGCAGCTCTTTACTTGCAAGCTGGACAGAACTGAACAGCAAACAGCTCAGCCGGCTGTCAACATTGTAGCAACAACAACCCAGAGTTTCCCGCCTAAAATAACTGACGTGGACCTGAGTGAAAACTATCTACAGACCTGAGTGAAAACTATCTACAGTATCCCCCTGCTGGCCCAGGGTGAAACTTCACTACATAACACCCCTCCCCACCGAGATAAGGTGTTAGTTACAATCGTAATGGTTTCCTTATATACACCACTACGCGTAATGGTTCAATTAGGCACAAAAGCATATCGGTTACATTTCCCATACTTAGACCAACAGTGATACATGTCCAACAACATAGTCCTTTAAATAAGTTGGGCACTTGGAAACTCTGCCAGACCGCCGGGGACTGGTAGCCAAGTCCGGAGGGCCACACAGTTCTTGCTGAGGCTGTGGTGCGACCCTAGGTGGCGTTGAAACCAAATCCCCTGGATCCGCTGCTGTGGGTGGAGCCTCCGCAAGTGGAGTGGTCTGAGTCTGTGGTAAGTCTGGCAGACCCTCTGCAGCGGCTTGGTTCGGCTCCATGCTGGCAGTTTGCGAGGGAGGTGTAGGTGGAGCCTCGCCATCTGTAAGTGTCTCTTCTGGAGCCACAAGCGCAGTTGGGGGCACCACGGTAGTGTCCAAGTCCCCAACCCTGCACCTAAGCTGGTCTATGTGCCGGCGCCACAAGCGTCCGTCTTCGAGTGCCACCTGGTACGAGCGAGGTCAAGTGACTCCCACTACTGTGGCTGGCACCCAAGGAATGTCCCCCACATAGTTCCGGGCAAAGACCTGGTTTCCTGGGACAAATGACCGTGGCATGTTGGCACAGCCTGGGGGTTCGGCCACGGCAAAGTCCGGGTGCAGCCGGTCGAGCGGTGACCTGAGGCGGCGGCCCATAAGCAGTTCAGCAGGACTCCGCCCTGTGGCCGCATGAGGGGTGATGTGTTGCACGAACAAGTATTTGGCGACCCGCTCGTGCCAGTCTCCCCGGTCCAGGCGCGCCAGTGCCTCTTTTGCCGAGCGCACCATTCTCTCCGCTTGCCCGTTGCTGGATGGATGAAAGGGTGCCGTTAGGGCATGGCGGATGCCCAGTCCCAAAAGATACCGCTCAAACGTGCCTGACGTGAACTGCGGTCCGTTGTCGGAGACAAGGACATCAGGACACCCATGCGTTGCAAACAGGCCTCGCAGCACCCGGATGACGGCCTCGGTATTGGTGGAGGGCATCAGGACCACCTCCAGCCATTTGGAATAGGCGTCCACCACTACCATAAAGGTCCGGCCGTGAAAGGGGCCAGCCAGATCAATGTGCACCCTTGACCAGGGTGTCTTTGGCGTTTCCCAGGTGTGTCCCTTACTTGCCGGTGGTGCAGGCCTCGACTCTTGGCACGCTTGACAGGCGGACACCCAGGCAGTGATGGCATCATCCATATTAGGCCACCAGACGTAACACCGAGCCAACGCCTTCATTTTGACAATTCCCGGGTGGCCAACGTGCAGAGCCTCCAGGACGCACTGACGGAGTCCCTGGGGAATCACGACACGGTCTCCCCACAGCAGACAGCCGCGATGAGCCGAGAGTTCATGTTGTCTGGTTGCGAAGGGCTGGAACTCCGATGCAAAAGTCTCAGAACTCGCAGTGCATTGCAGCCTGTCGCAGGGCGGTAGTGTAGTTGTTGGCTGACTCCCGCTCTGCCTGGTTCTGGTGGTAGAACGCATGGCAGGCAGCAATCTTGGACGGCTTTGGTGCGTAGTGGTTGCGGAGCTTCTCTTGGATCGTGTCCCACGGTGTTGTCTGGACTGCTTCAGGCGCAACCAATGCTCGGGCCGTCTCGAACACCTCAGGCCCACAGAGGCTGAGGAATAGGCCCCGCTTACGTTCCTGTGATACTTGTGTCAGCTCGTTGGCTTGGAGGTAGCAGTCGAACTGAGCGAGGTAGGAGTTCCATGATTCAGAGGCTGGCGCAAACGGCGGTAGAGGCACAAGTGAAGCCATGATTCCGATGCCGGCGTGAAGGGCGATGGATGGAACACCGTGCACTAGCCAGAACAGTCAGCTCTGAATTGGTTCTGTTCAGTGATTTCGCTCAGTGATTCAGCTCAGTGATTCAGCTCAGTGATTCAGCTCTGCTCAGAGGTGGCTGCATCTGGCTGTGCTCTGATGTCCATCTATCCCATCCTCGTCGCCAGTGTTAAGTTGTGGGCGAACATAGCAGACGACACAGCGATCTCTCCAAAGCAGCTCTTTATTTTGTAAGCTGGAATAGAACTGACTAGCAAACAGCTCAGCCGGCCTGCTTTTATAGGCAGCTGGCTGTCAACATTGTAGCAACAACAACCCAGAGTTTCCCGCCTAAAATAACTGACGTGGACCTGAGTGAAAACTATCTACAGACCTGAGTGAAAACTATATACAGTATCCCCCTGCTGGCCCAGGGTGAAACTTCACTACATAACACTCCAGATGTCATACATGGTTCTCTGCCTCCTTATATAATCCACACAACCACCCTGCGAGGTAGGTTACACTGAGAAACAGTGCCTGGCCCAAGGTCACCCAGTAAGCTTCATGGCAGAGTGGGGATTTCAACTCTGGTCTTCCATATCCCAGTCCAGTACTCTGACCACTGCAACACACTGGCTCCCTGAACATCTTGTAGGTTGGCAAGGAACAAAATAAGTATTAAATGAGAATTAATGAGTGTCAATATCCAAGTTTCGGCACATTCTCTCTTTGGTGAGAGAACCCCAGCAGAGATTTTAAATAACAAAATATGTACCAAACTAAAGCATGGAAATTAGGCTGTTAGACCTTTAGATTGTGCCCTTGTGTTCCTCTTCCCCCAGCCTAGAAAAAGACCACACACTTGGTAAATTAAAAATGCACTCCAATCTATGTGTGAATGATTGGAAATCTACAATAACTTGGTTGCTAAGGTGTGGCTCACTTCCTGATCCACCTCCTTTATTCTTGCTCTCTGATTTGAGACATATAAGCTATCTAGATTATTTGGTTCTCCACAGTAGTGTTATAAGTAGAGGATCCTGCCCTGCCCAGTGACTAAAAGGCAACAATGGCTGCTTCACAACCGGAGTGTTTTGGATGGAGCTGCAAAGTCATCTAAGTGTTTCTTTGCTTTTTGTCAAACCCAAATGGGAAATAACAATTTTTCCTTCCCTCATTGGAGAGGCACAGATGAAACAAAATTAAATGCTTAGGCAAGTTGGACTACTCGTTTAAGAATTGGGTGCAGGCTGGGAGGAACCCATATAGACTCTTAGAGCATGGATGAAAATACTAACATTTGAAGTTGAGGACATGACATGGTGGAATGCCGCAGCAGGATTTGCCAGCAGGAGTTTGGGATGGGTACATAAGTTATCACTGAGCACTGCAAATTACCATAACTCAATGCTAAATAAAACCTATCCTAATGCTAGAGTCTGCTGACCGGGCCCTTTCTGCAGCAACAATGATAACCCCTTGTCCAACCATAACAATAGATTCTGCTGCTTGTCTTCTCTGGCTACAGGCTGGAGAGTGCTGGAAAATTGAGGGGATGGAGTGATGCCCCAAGTGGGGAAAGGTTACAGCACTTTGGACTTTTCAGCTTAGAAAAAAGGCAAGTAAGGGGTGAGTGCACCATAAGTCCATAAAATGATGCATGACATGGAGCAGGTGAATGTCAAGCAAGACTAGTTTTCCTCCTTTCTCATAACACTAGAAGATTCAGGATAGATCAAAGAAAGGACTTATTCACAAAGCGCTTACTGAAACGATAGAACCCACTTCCCCAACAAGCAGCAATGCTCACTTAGGGTGGCTAAAGGAGGATTAGAAAAATTCTCAGGGACACAGGTGGCGCTGTGGTCTAAACCACTGAGCCTTGGGCTTGCTGATCGGAAGGTCGGCAGTTCGAATCCCCGTAATGGGTTGAGCTCCCGTTGCTCAGTCCCTGCTCCTGCCAACCTAGCAGTTCGAAAGCACATCAAAGTGCAAGTAGATCAATAGGTACCGCTCCGGTGGGAAGGTAAACGGCGTTTCCATGCGCTGCTCTGGTTTCGCCAGAAGCAGCTTAGTCATGCTGGCCACATGACCCAGAAAAACTGTCTGTGGACAAACGGCCTGTAGAGCGAGATGAGCGTGCAACCCCAGAGTCGTCCGGGACTGGACTTAACTGTCAGGAGTCCTTTACCTAGACAAATTCAGGGAGGACAATAAGGCTCTCCATGGCTCCTAGTCATGATAACTGTGCTCTGACTCCATGGTCAGAGGCAGTACTGCTTCTGAATCCGTGGCTGGAGACCCAGGAGGGGGCAGTTCTTGTGCTCAGCTCCGGCTTGTGGGTTCCCCCTGGGGCATTCGGTTGGCCCCTGTGAGAACAGGATGCTGGACTAGACGGGCCATTGGCCTGATCCAGCAGGCTCTTCTTTTCTGTTAGTTCCTATTGCGGTCTTTGCAATGCATCTTACAATATGTTTTGTTCTGAGATTCTTGTGTACTTTATGGTTTTTATTTCTAGTCTATTGACTGAAATAAAATGATGAATAAAGAGGATATAGTCTTTCTCTCTCTCTCTCTCTCACACACACACACACACAGAGCGCCAGACTTGGATTGGGGCCATAAGTAATCTGGATCTAGAGTAGCCATTGCTCAACAGCTGCTTCCCTTAACTGTTCTTATATTTTCCAGACATCTGAGGTTTTGCGTGCTCTTGTTGGGGTGGAGTAAGGAAATGGAGGTTAAATGTTAAGCAGACCTATGAAATTTGCATTCCTTTTTGGATTTTGGAAAAGGCCACCATTAACTCAACCTTGCCTCCTCATTTGCCAGTACTGTGTGTTACTACTATTAGATGAAAAATCTCTTAATGACAAAAGATTATGTTGATTATCACTCAGAAGTAGCATTCATGGTCTTCCTTTGTACATTTCAGAATTATGCCTGTGGTAGATTGACTTAAGATGTTTGCTAAACAGGGAAGAATAGAGCAATAATTTCTCGAGACACGCATCGATTTCTCCAAACACACACCTTGGCTCTGGAATCCATTCAAATATTTCCACTAAGCACAGCAGTTCATAAGCTATTTAAACTGCTGTTTTAAATTGTAAGAGCACTTCCATCTAGACATAGAGGAAACGGGAGCTATGTCTTGGGACTTGGTCTACTGTTGTTGAAACTTCACTATGCAAGAACACCCCTGAGGAGGAAATATCGCTGGAATTAGAAGCCACAATTATTCCAAAACTAACTGGTTCTACAAGAAACGGAATATATAACAAGGGTTCAGAAATTCTAATTTTCTAACATGGTGCAAGACTTCAGCAAGGCACAGGGACTAGCACATGAATATGTTCACCCAAAGGTTTTGATGCACATTAGCAGTTCAGTGTTTGGACACCACTAACTCTACTGAGGGTGTCGTCATCATTTGGATTGTGATCTAGAGAATATGTGAAGATATATAATACCAGATTTCCACAAGCACTCTTTTTCACACAGTCTACAGTATACAAACGGTTTAAAAAACGGAAAAGGTTGGTCCTCAGCTCAGTGGTTGAGCACCTGCTTTGCATGCAGGTGGTCTCAGATTCAATCCCCAGCATGACCAGATGGGGCTGAGAGAGGCCCTTGCCTGAAACCCTGGAGAGCGGCTGCCAGTCAGTGTGGACAATACTGAGCTAGAGGCACCACTGGTCTGACTCAGTCTAAGGCAGCTTCCAGGGTTCCTAATGCTTCTTCCTACCTTAACTGATCTACATTCCTACTCTTTCTACATTAAAAATACTGGAAACAAGTATCTTGGTGGTCACAGACCTAGTGTGGTGGTCAGCAAGGTCTGGGAAGCACCACTGGTGGCATCTGAAGGGACCTAAGCACTACTGAAACACTTGATAGGGCAAACCATCCTGAACCCATTTCATGCATGCCCTCTTGCCTCCAGAGCTTCCTCAAACCCAGCCTCCCATACCAATAAACAATGTAGGCACTGTGGGTTGGTATCCAAGAGACCGAGTCTTGCATCTCATGTAATTACCGTATTTTTCGCTCCATAAGATGCACTTTTTTCCTCCTAAAAAGTAAGAGGAAATGTCTGTGCGTCTTATGGAGTGAATGTGTGGTCAATCGCTGGCTCCCTTTCTGGCCCCACCCCCTGGCCCAGGCCTCCATTGTTGAATGTTCTGCAGAAGGAGGCTGTTTGTTTCCCCAGCAACATGTGACTGGCGGATTAGATTATCTGTCTGGAAATTGTAGAAACGGCTCCCTTTCCTTTTGCAAAGAAGCTGCAGAACTGTGAGTTGAACCCCATAAAAACAGGATTTTTTCCCTTTGCAAAGTGAGCTCAACAACTTTGAGCAGATCCTCAAAAAAGGGGGACTTTTCCCCTTTGCAAAAGAAGCTGCAGAACTGTGAGCTGATCCTCAAAAAAGGGGCTTTTCCCCTTTCCTCCTCTAAACACTAGGTGTGTCTTATGGAGCGAAAAATACGGTAAACTAGGTGCAGTTTCCTGCATTCCAGCCATTCCTATTTGCTAGTGGAAGTTCCAATTCTGGCGGTTCTTTCTCTAGCAGTGGATGGTGTCCATTGGGACTGGCAGGGCATAAGCCAAGGAGACTAACAGGAGGTGGCACCAAGAGCCCATGGCAGGCAGAGCCAATTATTTTCTTTTTATAATATTTTTTATTAAATTTTCAAATTTTACCAATTCTTTTAGAATAAGTTGACTTCCCACCCATCCTTCCATTGTGTTCTTTTATTCCCATATAAAGATGCTATGTTAGTTATATTTTATCCATTATATATGTTATTCTAAATTATTAAACTGCAAATTATCATTTGTTGCTATACTTCAAATCCTGCATACGCTTTAACATAACCATGATCTTTTTTCAAATATTCCACAAAGTATTTCCATTCATCTATTTTATTTCTCATTTTGTTCTCTCATTCTCACAGTTAGTCTAGCCATCTCAGCATATTCCATCATCTTCATAAGTCAATCTTCTTTCATTGCAACTTCTTCTTTCCATCTTTGTGTGTACTCTTGTTGCTGCTGTTGTATCACACGTAAACAGATTAAACAGTTCCTTCGGAAGCTCTGGTCTAATTATACCTAACAGAAAGGCCTCAGGTTTCTTGGGAATCACCACTTGAAACATAAAAAAACCCAACTCATTATAAATCATTTCCCAATAGACAGGGGGAGCCGATTAATGCTAGTTTTGCCAACGTGCTTCTCACTGCTGAGTTTGACAAGGGCAGCACTGAGACGCAGGAGGGGGGAGCTGGCAGGCAGTTCACCCCCTGGACTGGTTTAAGATGACTCAGAAATTTCAAGTGGCCCAAAATGCAAGGGCTGGATTACTGGCAGGGGTTCTGCTTAGATCCCACATAACCCCTAGTTTAAAACAGTTACACTGGTTGCCGGTTTGTTTCAGGGTCCAATTCAAGGCGCTCACATTTGTGTTGGAAGTCCAACATGACGCAGGCTTCACCTGCCCTTCCCTACAGACCCTCTCAGGTGCTGAGGTCAGCAAAGGGGGCCCTCTTGGTAGTTCCTCTGCCCTCAGAGCCTTGGGGGGCAGCAGCCTGGGAGAGGGCATTATCTGGGCTGGCCTCCACTTGTGATATTCTGCATGCACAGAGGTGTATCTGACACCTTCACCATGCAGCTTTTGGGTGATGCTGAAAACGCCCCTCTTTATCCTAGCTTTTGATACTTGAGGTATATATTTTAGGACCCATCTTAGTATTTGTGATTGTAAATTGTTCTAAACAATGGCTGTACCCCACTCTGGAACCTTAGGGTAAAGAGTGGGTCTTAAATGATGGGGATGAATAAGAAGACAGGCAGGTGACGGCTGGGTGAGGGCAGATTGAGGTCAGTGGGGCAGAGCCCCATTCCCCTTAATGGACTACTCTTCCCAATCTTGCATTTTGCGGAGATTTTATTAAAATGCATTACTGCTAGTTGCCATCCTTCAGGTTTCCGCTCCTTCCCCAGGCTCTCCAGAAGTTCAGCCCTTAAAGCTGGGAGGAAATAATACATCTTGATTAGTAGTCGGGACTCGTCTGCCCATGAGCCGCACTGACAGAGTGGGGCTCTTTGCAAAAGGGCTTTCATGCAGCTCCACACTGTGCTTTAAAGTCCCGAGAGTCGGGCCGATGACGCCTGGTGATGTCATCCCTCCAGGATGGGGAGATAAGGATGTGACCTGCCAGCAACAAAATGTTCCTTGCTCCTGCTCTAAACTGTGCAGTAGTGTGAAGACTTTCTTGTTCAGGAAGGCCTTTGGTTGCTTGTGAACTTTGATTGATTAGTTTTCACTTCTATTATGGCTTTAGCTTCCTGGGTCTTTTTTCTTTTCCATTTATGTAAATGATGGCAGTGGTGCACCTACTCTCACTCAGCTGTCATTCCTGCATTTCGAGAAGCTTGGGCTAGGTGACCTGTGGGTCCTTTTCAGCCCTACACCTCTCTTATTCTGTGATCCATTCATTTCTGGTTACTTGCACAATTTTGGATGGGAGTTTTATAGTAAGAACAACAAGAGCTAGGAGTTTCTTTTCTGTCATTGCACCTGCACTCAAGAATACCCTTTTTCTACCATATGTGAAGTGCTGCCTATAAGTTGCTTCCCCCTGACCCATAATGCTGTGCTCTTCTGCTACTGAATTTCTGTTTTTAATTATGCCCTTTTATCTTTTTTTATGTTGTATTCCTGCATGCCACTTAGGCTCGTCTAAATATTAAGCAGTTTTAAAATGTTATTTAAATAGAATAAGTAGAATTATTTAAAAGGTGCTGCTAAGAGACGCAGAATATCAGAGTTCCTAACCAGACTTCCATTTCGTTCCCTCAGAGCGGCTTTAGAGAAGGGAGGGCTCAACACTTGGCCCTGGACTCTTCTGCTCTTCAGGGTTCATTTTACCTGCTGATCTCTTTTGGTTGTTCATAGTAATTACACATAATGCAGAGATACTATCAATACTAATTAATTCCAATATTTACTAATGCTGCTTTGGGTGTTCATAAAACTGAAAAGACAGGACAGAAATGGTTTTAAAATGTAAATAAAATTAAAACACACCCACAATTAAATTATCCGTAAAGAAGGCTCATAGCTGCATTATAGGTGTCTGGGGAAACAGAACTGGCAAGTCAGTTGATTCCTGTCCAATACGCTGCAGATTTTCTTGTTGTCACTTCATTTTCCAATGAACTTTGCCATAAAGAAATATCGAACTATTTACAAATATCTTAATGGAAAATTCCCTCAACGATCCAAGCCTCGAAGCCTGATTATATTTCCTGTGCTTACCTTCCAGAGCAAAACCAGATGTGTAAGGTGCACGCAGAGGGATCCTAGCATTTCCTTCACCAAAAACTGAACTCTCTGATCCTTCAGAACTTACATACATGCCTTGCTTTAGGCTTAAGGGAAAGCACATGTGCTTGGCGGGGGGGGGGGCAGGCAGTGTGAGAAAGTGAGGCTGGTTTAACTCAAATTCATTCTGCCAAAGCAGCACTGAAGGCTCCGTGGGTCAAGGCTGGTCATTGTTCAGCTTTAAAATACACCTTTAAAAAAATGTTTGCACAGATCAGTTTGTCAGTTAAAATTGTTTCAGTGCTATGATTGCAAGGAATCCCACTGTTGAGGCAGAAGACATTCATTCTGTAGATTGATTTATGTACAAAGCTCTCCCTGTAGCCGGTGGATAGAATTACTGGGGAGGAATGCCAACACTGAGCAACTTAAGCCTAGGGAACCTAACCTTGATCTAGCACTGGTTGGAAGAGCGCATGCTAACCAAAAGTCGATTCCTTCTGCTTCTAAGGGATGGAGGCAAAATTCATTAGGACACTTTTTTATTTTTTTATTTTTTTATTTTTATTAGTTTCAATTCATTATACAACACTAAACATTAAGACAACAGAAAAGACAAAACAAAAAGAGAGGGGGGAAAAGACAAAGAAAAGAGAAGCATTGCATAACATAAAACACCAACAAATTAAACTTACAATAACTAGATCACACAACAATAATTGACTTCCCTTCAACTCAGTTTCGGAATATGTTGCAAAGGGTTTTCTATCTGCAGTTTCATTTTCTCAAGACTCTTTACGTCGCAGACGTTACATCAAGCCTACTGTGATTTTTAAATTTTTTACATCTGTTTCAATATAAGTCATAAATTTATTCCACTCATTATTAAACTTTGATCCTTTTTGGTTTCTTATTTTCTGTGTCATTTTTGCCAATTCTATATAATCAAATAATTTAGATTGCCACTCATTTATGGTTGGGATTTTTGATGTCTTCCAGTTTTGTGCAATTAATGTTCTAGCAGCCACTGTTGCATATTGGAAAAGTGTTTGGTCTTCCTTTTTAATTTCTTCTCCAATTATCCCCAGAAGGAAGGCCTCGGGGTTTTTTGTGAAGGTGTATTTAAATATTTTTTTAAATTCATTCTAAATATTTCCCCAGAACTTTCTAATTACCTCACAAGACCACCACATGTGGTAAAAATTGCCTTCCTTAATCTTGCATTTCCAGCATAATTTGTCTCTGGTTTTGTACATTTTTTCTAATTTTACAGGCGTGATGTACCACCTGTACATCATTTTTTCCATGTTCTCTCTAATTGTTGTACCTGCTGAGAATTTCATACCTTTATTCCAAAGTTTCTTCCACTTATCAAACTCTATGTTGTATCCAAAGTCTATCGCCCATTTCACCATTACTTATTTTATTTCTTCATCTTTGGTGTCCCATTCAAGCAACTGGCTGTACATTTTTGATAGGAGTTTTGATTTGTTTTCTAATATTTCTACCTGGAATCTGGATTTTTTTTCGTTCATCCCACTCTTTTTATCTTCAGCCCATAAAGCATTGATTTGATGAAATTGGATCCAGCCTGTCAGTTTATTCTTTATCTCTTCATATGGCCTAATCTTCCATCCATTTTCTGTTTTTACTAGCAAATCTTTGTAAGTCCATCTTTCTCCTTCAATATTTGTTTTTTTTTTATTGTTAGGATGTCGATTGGTGATAACCACCAGGGGGTGTTTCTTTCCAATAATTTTTTGTTTCTCTCCCATACTTCCAACAGTGGCCCTCTGATAATATGATTAGAAAAACCTTTGTGGACCTTTTCCTTATTACGCCACAGGTAGGCCTGCCAACCGAATCTTATATTGAAGCTTTCTAAATCTAACAGGTCTGTGTTTTTAATAATAATCCAATCTTTAACCCAGAAAAGGCACGAGGCTTCATAATACAGCTTCAAACTTGGAACCGCAAATCCTCCCCTATCTCTTTGAATTTTTTGAATCTAATTCTTGAATTTTTGAATCTAATTCTAATTTGAATCTAATTCTTGGCCTTTTTCCTTGCCAAATAAATTTAGAGAGTACTTTCTGCCAATCTTTAAATCATAGAATCATAGAGTTGGAAGAGACCACAAGGGCCATCGAGTCCAACCCTCTGCCAAGCAGGAAACACCATCAGAGCACTCCTGACATATGGTTGTCAAGCCTCTGCTTGAAGCCCTCCAAAGAAGGAGACTCCACCACACTCCTTGGCAGCAAATTCCACTGTCAAACAGCTCTTACTGTCAGGAAGTTCTTCCTAATGTTTAGGTGGAATCTTCTTTCTTGTAGTTTGGATCCATTGCTCCGTGTCCGCTTCTCTGGAGTAGCAGAAAACAACCTTTCTCCCTCCTCTATGTGACATCCTTTTATATATTTGAACATGGCTATCACATCACCCCTTAACCTCCTCTTCTCCAGGCTAAACATGCCCAGCTCCCTTAGCCGTTCCTCAGAAGGCATCGTTTCCAGGCCTTGGACCATTTTGGTTGCCCTCCTCTGGACACGTTCCAGTTTGTCAGTGTCCTTCTTGAACTGTGGTGCCCAGAACTGGACACAGTACTCCAGGTGAGGTCTGACCAGAGCAGAATACAGTGGCACTATTACTTCCCTTGATCTAGGTGCTATCCTCCTATTGATGCAGCCCAGAATTGCATTGGCTTTTTAGCTGCCGCGTCACACTGTTGGCTCATGTCAAGTTTGTGGTCAACCAAGACTCCTAGATCCTTTTCACATGTACTGCTCTCAAGCCAGGTGTCACCCATCTTGTATTTGTGCCTCTCATTTTTTTTGCCCAAGTGCAATACTTTACATTTCTCCCTGTTAAAATTCATCTTGTTTGTTTTGGCCCAGTTCTCTAATCTGTCAAGGTCATTTTGAAGTGTGATCCTGTCCTCTGGGGTGTTAGCCACCCATCCCAGTTTGGTGACATCTGCAAATTTGATCAGGATGCCCTTGAGTCCATCATCCAAGTCGTTGATAAAGATGTTGAATAAGACCGGGCCCAAGACAGAACCCTGTGGCACCTCACTAGTCACTCTTCTCCAGGATGAAGAGGAACCATTGATGAGCACCCTTTGGGTTCGGTCAGTCAGAACAGCAATTTCGGTAATAGACTCATCTTAATTGCCGCCATTCTTCCCGACCAAGAGAGTTTTATTCTATTCCAGGTATCCAGGTCCTTCTTTATTTCTTTCCATGTGTTTGTATAGTTGTCTTCCATTAAATTTATATTCTTCATCGTTAGCCAAATTCCCAGGTATTTTACTTTTTTGGTTACTTTAATCCCAGTCTGTAATTCAAGATGGTTTTTTAACTCTTCTTTCATATTTTTAGTAATCATTTTAGTTTTTATTCTATTTAATTTAAAGCCCGATAACTTTCCAAATTCTTCTAGCAGATCTATCACTTTACCAACACTTTTTTTTGGATCTTCCAACGACAACATAAGATCATCGGCATATGCTTTCAATTTATTTTCTTTTACTCCAATTCTTATTCCGCGTATCTCTGAAGTTTTCCTTATCTTATTTGTAATTATTTCTAACACCATAATAAACAAAAGAGGTGATAGAGGGCACCTGTCTTGTACCCTTCGAGATTTCAAAAGATTCAGTTAAGTTGTTATTAATTATTAATTTAGCACTTTGTTGCGAGTAAATTGCTTTTATTCTTTCCAGGAATGTGCCCTCTATCCCTGCTGTTTCCAAACATTTTATTAGGAAATACCAAGATACATTGTCGAAAGACTTTTCGGCGTCGATGAACATTAATACCACGGGAATTTCATTTTTACAATCTAAGTATTCAATAAGATTTATTATATGTCTTATGTTGTCTTTTATTTGCCTATTAGGTAAGAATCCGGCTTGGTCCTTATGGATGAAATTGGCTAAACACTTTTTAAGTCGACTCGCCATTACGTTTGCGAAGATCTTATAATCATTATTTAATAATGAAATCAGTCTGTAGTTCTTGATATTAAGTTTATCCGAGTCTGGTTTAGGTATTAGTGTAATGTATGCTTCTTTCCAGGACGCTGGTATTCTTCCACCTCTTAAAATCTCATTCATTACTTCACAAAGCACCGGGGTTAGAAGTTCTTCTAAGACTTTGTAATACTTGGCCGATAAGCCATCTGGCCCCGGAGCTTTCCCCAGTTTCATCTTCTTTATCGCCTCCTGAATTTCCTCTGCTTTTATGGGTTTATTTAATAGGCTTTTTTCCTCCTCTGATAGACTGTTGATTCTGTTTTCTTCTAGGTATTTTCCTATTTCTATTACATCTTCTCCTCTCTTATATAAATTCTCATAGAATTTAAGGAAGCTCTTTTTTATTTCATTAGAACAACTTGTTCTTCTATTTTTACTTTATTGATCACATTTTGTTTTCTCCTTTTTCTTAATTGCCACGCCAGGAATTTTCCAGTTTTATTTGCAGATTCGAAATTTTTTTGTTTCATTAACTTAATTCCCCATTCCACCTCTTGGTTTATTAATATTGAATATTGTGTTTGTAACATCTTATACAATTGTTTATTTCCTTCATCATTCGCTTTCTCTATCATTTTTTTTAAAATAATGTTTATTACCTTTTCCAACAATTTAAACACTACAAAAAATAAAAACAATACAATACAAAAAGAAAAAAACAACAACGCTACATTACACTAACAAAACACTAACATTAAACTAACAAAACAAAACAAACACAATTTAAAACACATCAAATAGTTTCAATGTCTTATCTTTCATTCACTTCTTTCCGTGACCTCCTCGCACCTCCCTTTTTGTATTCCACTTCTGTTAATTTTTCCAGCAATTCCTTTCCATCTTCCTCTATTTTTAATCCTATAATTATCTTAACACATTCTAACCATATTTTCCCTTTAATACTCTATTAATCTGTTTATCCTTGATTCCTCATAACATTTCTACTAAAGCCATATAACTTCATTCCAACATTTTCCTAACATTCATTAATTTTACAGTATTTCCGTAAATAGTCTTTAAAATTTTTCCAGTCTTCTTCCACCGACTCTTCTCCCTGATCTCGGATTCTGCCAGTCATTTCCGCCAATTCCATGTAGTCCATCAACTTCATCTGCCATTCTTCCCGGGTGGGTAAATCTTGTGTCTTCCAATATTTTGCAATGAGAGTTCTTGCTGCTGTTGTTGCATACATAAAAAATGTTCTATCCTTCTTTGGCACCAATTGGCCAACCATGCCCAGGAGAAAGGCCTCTGGTTTCTTCAGGAAGGTATATTTAAATACCTTTTTCATTTCATTATAAATCATCTCCCAGAATGTCTTAATCCTTGGGCATGTCCACCAAAGGTGAAAGAATGTACCTTCAATCTCATTACATTTCCAACATTTATTATCGGGCAAATGGTAAATTTTTGCAAGCTTGACTGGTGTCATGTACCACCTGTAAATCATTTTCATTAAGTTTTCTCTTAGGGCATTACATGCTGTAAATTTCATACCCGTGGTCCATAACTGTTCCCAGTCAGCCATCATTATGTTATGTCCAACATCTTGTGCCCATTTAATCATAACTGATTTCACCATCTCATCCTGAGTATTCCATTTCAGCAACAAGTTATACATTCTTGACAAATGCTTAGTTTTTGGATCAAACAATTCTGTTTCCAATTTTGATTTTTCCACCTGGAAGCCAACTTTTTTGTCCGAATTATATGCCTCCATTATTTGGTAATAATGAAGCCAATCTCGCACTTTATTTTTCTATTTTTCAAAGCTCTTTATTCTGTCTCCATCTTGTTCCAAAATTTCCCAATATTTTGGCCATTTGGCCTCCATATTGAGTTTTTTCTGTGCCTTCGCTTCCATTGGTGACAACCATTTTGGGGTTTTCTTTTCTAACAGATCCTTATATCTTATCCAAACATTAAACAATGCTTTTCTAACAATGTGATTTTTAAACACTTTATGTGCTTTTACCTTATCATACCACAAATATGCATGCCAACCAAATACATTATTAAAACCTTCTAAATCCAACACATCAGTGTTTTCAAGAAGCAGCCATTCTCTCAGCCAGCAAAAAGCAGCTGATTCATAATATAGTTTAAGGTCTGGCAGGGCACATCCACCTCTTTCTTTAGCATCAGTTAATATCTTAAATTTTATTCGAGGCTTCTTGCCCTGCCAAACAAATCTAGAAATATCTTTCTGCCACTTCTTGAAACAATCCATCTTATCCAAAATTTGCAATGTTTGAAACAAAAACAGCATCCTTGGCAGCACATTCATTTTTATCACAGCAATCCGGCCTAACAATGATAACTTCAAATTTGTCCATATTTCTAAATCCTTTTTCACTTCAGTCCAACATTTTTCATAATTATCCTTAAATAAATTCACATTTTTGGCTGTCATATTAACCCCTAAATATTTCACTTTATTAACCAATGTTAATCCTGTCTCCTCCTGAAACTTTTCTCTCTCATTCACAGTTAAATTTTTCTCTAAAACCTTAGTTTTCAGCTTGTTCAACTTAAAACCTGCTACTTGTCCAAATTCTTGAATCAGTTCCAATACCCTTTTAGTACTAGATTCTGGCTCCTGTAAAGTCAGCACTAAGTCATCAGCAAATGCTTTCAGTTTATACTGTTTAACTCCCACTTGTATACCTTTAACCTCTTGGTCCTTTCTAATCATATTTAACAAAACCTCAAGGACCAATATAAAGAGCAATGGAGAGATTGGGCAACCTTGTTGTGTCCCTTTCTCAATCTTGAATTCTTCTGTCACCACATTGTTCACAATTAATTTTGCCTTTTGTTCTGAGTAAATTGCACCTGTACCATTTTCAAAACCTTGGCCTACCCCCATCCCCTGTAGATTCTTCTTCATAAAACTCCATGAGATGTTGTCAAAGGCTTTCTCTGCGTCCACAAATATCAAAACTGCCTTGGTATTGATATTCACTTGTAATTTTTCTAGAATATTAATTATATTCCTCATGTTGTCAGACAAGTGTCTACCCGGGAGAAAGCCCGCTTGGTCTTTATGAATTTCTTCTACTAGAACCTTTTTCAGTCTTTTAGCCAAGATGTCTGCAAAAATTTTGTAATCCACATTAAGCAGCGATATGGGGCGATAGTTCTTAAGCTGTTTCTTTTCAGTCTCTGTTTTTGCTATAAGTGTAATATATGCTTCCTTCCACGACTCTGGTGCCTTTCTCCCTTCCAAAATTCTGTTACAGACTTCCTTCAATGGTTGTATTAACCATTCTTTCAAAGATCTGAAATATTTTGTAGTCAAACCATCTGGTCCTGGAGATTTACCTAATTGCATATTCTGGATGGCCCCTTCCACCTCCTGATCCGTTATTTTATAATTCAACATTAGCTGTTTTTCCTGAGAAATTTAGTGTAGTCCGTTTATTTTCAGAAATTGATCAGCGGCTTCTCTATCAAATTCTTTTCACATTCTCTTAATTGGGTAAGTAACTCTTCTTTTTTTTTTTTTTTGTTCTCTTACCTTTTTTCTATAACTATTTTGTTGTATCAAAAAACCTCTTAACACTGCCTTGCTAGCATCCATATTTATTTCTTTATTAATATTTAAATCAAAATAGTCTTTCAAGGTGGATTTAGCCTTTTCAATCACATCCTCTTTTTCAAATAAATAATCATTCATTCTCCATCTGTACATACCCTGGGTCTCCCATTTTAAATGTAACATTATTGAACTATGATCAGATAGAGTTCTAGGTTGTATCTCACATTTCGACACTCTTATTGTTAATTCTCTTGAGATCCATTTTTAAGTGAGCTGACCGAATTTGCTTCAGTTGGGAGGGTGGGATGGAAATTGTATTTTTTCAGGGCTGGGGGGGATGCATACAGAAATGTGTATTTTATGAAATGCATTGAAAAGTGCAGATTTTCTGGGGAAATGCATACAAAACAGCATGTTTTAGGAGAAAATGCATTGAAAAGAATGCAGAAATATGTATTTTAAAGAAAGAATGTATACATCATAGGTATTTTAGGGGAAAGTGCATCGTTTTAAAAGCTATTTAGGTTTCTCTCTTTTTTTAGCTGCTGTGAGTTCCACCATGGACTTAGCCATGGGGGGCAGGGGGGCAACTGCCCCCCCCAATGAAGTAAATAAATTAAAATACTTAACTTAAAAGCAGAAATTGTAGAAAGATTTTGACAGATTGTTCTGACCACTTGGGGTCAAAAGAAAGTAATTTCAAACAACTGTTATTGAGACATTTCATTCCAAATCTGTTAGACAGAGCCAGACAGAGGATGATGACAGGTGGGTGTCTCCCCCCCCCCAAAAAAAACCATAACTCTGGCTATGCCCATGAGTGCCACAGAATTTGGGTGGAGAAACTTTCAATTATGTGATATCATGATGCAAGATAAGATGCACTTAAAGCATTAAGCAGAAGAACAAGACAGTGGCTCATCAGCAGAGAATTCCAGGGCTCTACACATCAGGATAAAAGGAGGACACCCCACATTTTAAAACAAAATATGCTGCCATTTTGGGGAGAGAAGTTACATATGCTAATCATATTAATACATGCGCTCTTCTTTGTCTTTGTTTTGTTGTTACTACAAGCATGTTGATGCAAACCTTCTATTTTTAATGCCGTGTGCAGACCATCAAACCTGCCTTTTGAGAAACAGAACACTTTAAACTACCATAGTATCCCATCAACACTCAGCTGCTGTCCTCTCCAGCAAACACACCCAGGACTCAGAAATCCACTGATAACATCACAAGACATTTTTCTGCCCAGAGACACTGCCCCCTCACCCCTACTATGGTCAACACCATAGTACACAACAACAACAACAACAACAACAACAACAATTTATTTGTACCCCGCCCATCTGGCTGGGTTTCCCCAGCCCCTCTGGGTGGCTCCCAATGGAATATATAAAAAAGCGACTATTTGGGCTATCTCTATAGATCCAGCCAGTTCAATTCGGATTTTAATGCTAACCTGCCTAATTTACACTTTCTGAAACAATACGTCAGGAGAAACACAGCTATATTTTGAAATTCACCCTTCACTTGTGATGCAGTTCTCCAACCAGGAGAAGCATGCAAAAATGCATGCATTAGGGGAAAGTGCACATAAAATGCATATGTGAAAAGAATGCATGAAATGCACTATATTGTGGGAAATTGCTTGCAAAACTCGGTGCATCGTCCCAAATTACACACAAAAAGACTTGTTTTAAAAGAAATATGCAATAAACTTGCAAACTGATTCTGAAGTGCCGAGAACTGGCAGAATGAGAAACAGAGACAAACCGAAACGGTCAGATTCCTCCGCCAGAAGGCAATAGCACGGAGCAGTCACTCAGAAGGAACTTGCACTTCATGCAAAAAGGGGTCTGCCTTGCCCTTGGGGAGAAGAAGCCACAGCTTTCACTTCCGGTTAGCGCCATCGTTTAATGGCGGGTTTCCCTCGGAGCTCCTGAGGGGAATCGGCTCCGTGGGTTCGGGTCCCGTAGCTACGGCGAAGCGGGGACCCTAAAAAGTCAAAGGCACGAAGCCTGTGAACTGGAGACTCGGTGGGCACCGTTTGCGCCCCCCCGAAGTTGCGAAAAAGCCTTTTTAAAGGCTTTGGAACGGCAGCGGGTATGTGGCGTGGAGCTGAGAGTCGCTCGTACCCAGCCTGCGGAGTGAAGCCGCGTCGCCATTGACGGAGAGCGCTGACTTCTTCTTCTGAATTGGAATAAAAGAATCTACTATCCGTGAGTAGGATAAAATTTAAGGACTAATTGGGAGTCAAAAAATTCTGAATTTGGATACCGAAACGGAAAAGGTCTAAAAGGGAAGTCTACCTTTCCGATCTGCAGCAAGATCAAAGCAAAGAACTACTAAGCTTTAACTTTAAAGTTCTCTTTGAAAACTAAATCATCGATCAAAGACTGGGACCCTTCCCCCCCGAAGGCAGGAGTGGGGGGAAGAGATCGTATTTTAAATTGCTTCAAACTCCCTGCCTGTATAGAAGGGGAAAATTTATACCGCTGCGCTCTGACCCTGGAGCGGACTGCCGGAGAGGGAAGCTGGCTGCGGACTGTTACTACGCTAAGGTTACAGAGTTGCATTAAATTGTATTTTAAAAAGATACACTCTTGCTAGAACTGATGGGACTTTGTTTCAATCTGTCAAAGACCAATATTGTGGCCGTTTGAGAGCTTTTGTGAGACTTTGAAGGCTTTGGGAACTGTTTTGAATGCTTTGGGAATATTTTACATGAAAGAGTGTCTCCATTTTAAAATTGTAAAGAGAAGAATTGTTACATTCGCCCTCTGGAGGAGTTTGGCTTAACTACAGCTATAGAGTGGAATTCAGCTAGCTGCTGGGAAAAGGGAGATATGACTGTGAGAGTGACCTTGACTGTAAGATACGGTTATGGCAAGTGACCAAGACAAAGGAGAGCCTCAAGAAAAAGCTCTGAGGTCTGGTAAACAATACGGAATTGAGCCTTTCATGAAAAGGAGGCCTTCTACATCTGGAGCCTCTGGGGCAGCTGCCACTCCACAAGAAAAGACAAAAGTTATGTCTGAGGAGGCACTCTCGAAACTGCTGGGGAAAATAAATGAATCTTTAGACCAGCTAAAAAAGCAAGGTGCATAATTAAAAAAGCAAGGAGCTGAAACAAGTAAACAAGTTGCTGAATCCAGTAAACAAGTTGCTGAAACAAATAAAACTGTAGCAGAGATCTCAGGAAAAATAGACATTAATACTAAAAGTATAATTGAATTTGGAAATAAAGTGAATTCTAATACAGAATATATTGGAAAGTTACTTGAGGAAACATCCACCATTCGGAAGATAGCAGAGGAAGCAAAAGAGATTGCAACCGCAACTGACGAAAGACTCCCACCGGTCATCAAGAAGTTGGGGGACCATGATCTGGCGCTCTCGATGATTGAGATGCAGAGGAAGGAGAGGAATTTAAGGATCAGAGCAATACCCGAGAGTGAAGGAGACAACCTAGTGGATTATTTAACAAAAGAGTTTTCGGAGTTTTGGCAAAAGGATTTGGAGAAGGAAGAATTTAAGATAGAGAGTGCATTTAGACTTGGTACACGGCAAAGAAGGAATAAACCAAGAGACTGCTTGATAACGTTAAGATCAAAAGAAGAGAGGGACAAAATTTTGGATCTGCACTATCAGAGAACTCTACGAATTGAGGATTCCTTCGTGGAAATTTTTAAGGATATTCCGAAGCAAATTTTGGATGCTAGAAGTCAGTTCCAGAACTTGGTGGTCCTACTGAAAAGGAATTGTATACCATTCAGGTGGGAATTTCCTCAAGGCCTATCTTTTAAATATAAGGGAAAGAAAAGGAAAATAAAGACAGTGGAAGACAAAGACAAGTTCTTACACCAACATGAAGACGATCTCTGCAAGGGGGCGGAATTGGGACAAGACTATCCTGGAGGAGGAACTTTGGACAAAGACAATCTACTACATAGACTGAAACCACCGACAGAAGAAGAAGAAGAACTACTAGGAGCGACAGGAGGAGAAGATAAATAGATTGACCATGGCTCTACAACTTCTAAGTTGGAACTGTAACAGTCTAAACATTCCCCGGAAGAGAAAAAATGTTTTTCACATATTAAAAAAAGAGCAATTGGACTTGATTTGCTTACAAGAAACTCATGTGACGAGGTTACATAGGAAACTACTCATTAATAAAAGATTGGGACAAGAATTTATCTAATCAGACAAAGTTAAAAAAAGAGGAGTGGTAATATACGCAAAGGAAAAATTACAACCGAAATTAAAATTTAAAGATGAACAAGGAAGATATTTGGCAATCGAAATTCAAGATCAAGGAGAGAAATTTTTGATCGTGGGAATTTATGCACCAAACGAGGGGAAAGTTGAATTTTTTAAGAAGCTGCATGAGACACTGATGGATTATACGGACACAAACTTAATATTGATGGGAGATATGAACGGAGTAGTATCGACCAACATGGACAAATCTCAAAGACAGGTAGTCACAAAAGATGGAAGACTGCCAAAAATCTTTTTTGAAATGACTGACAATATGGATCTAGTGGACATTTGGAGAACAACACACCCACTTGAAAGAGAGGGAACTTTCTATTCTGAAGCTAAAATGACATGGACTAGAATTGACCAAATATGGATTACTAGAGGAATGGCACCTAGGATAAAAAAAGTTGAAATCTGCCCAAAGACTTGCTCCGACCACAATGCAGTAAAGATGGTGATGAAGTTAACAACAACTGGTACCTTTAGATGGAGGATGAATGACACCCTATTTAGAGATGAAGAAGTTTGCAAAAAGGCTCAGAAGACTTTAAAGGATTATTTTGAAATTAATATGAGGACCAATATAGAAAAAAGAATTATCTGGGACGCAAGCAAAGCAGTGATGAGAGGATTTTTGATACAACAGAATGCAATTAAAAAGAAAAGCCAGAATGAAAAAAAAGAGAAAATCTTGGAGAAAATAAAAGAGGGGGAAAGGAAATTGAGATCAAAGCCAAAATCACAGGATATCTTGAAAGAAATTAAACTATATCAGACACAATATATGGAGCTGATGAATCAAGAAATAGAGTGGAAAATTAAGCAAATGAGACAGAAGACTTTTGAATCGGCTGATAAATGTGGTAAACTGCTGGCTTGGCAAATAAGGAAGAGACAAAAATTGAATACAGTTACAAATTTAGAAGTGGATGGAAAGAGCATCTATAAACCAACAGAAATTAGGGATTGCTTCCAGAAATACTTCAGACAATTGTATAAACAAGGTCCTCAGAGTGATACGGATATAGAACAGTTTTTGGAGAAAAATGGACTGAAAAAGATCTCTCAGGAAAGTAAAAGGATTTTGAACCAGAAAATAACAGAGCAAGAAATAGAAGGTGCCATTCAAAATATGGCATTGGGCAAATCTCCAGGACCGGATGGATTGACTTCTAAATACTATAAGATTTTGAAAGAGTGGTTAATACAACCTTTGAAAGAAGTTTGCAACGAAATTTTGGAGGGAAAGAAGGCACCAGATACGTGGAAAGAAGCTTTTATCACACTTATACCAAAGACTGAGATAGAAAAGACTCAACTTAAAAACTACCGCCCAATCTCCTTATTAAATGTGGATTACAAAATTTTTGCTGATATTTTAGCGAAAAGGTTGAAAGTAGTCTTGATGGAGGAGATACATAGGGACCAAGCAGGCTTTCTTCCGAGAAGACATCTGTCAGATAATGTAAGGAACATAGTTGATATTTTGGAAAAACTGGAAGTGAATATTAACACTAAAGCCATTTTGATATTTGTGGACGCCGAAAAAGCCTTTGATAATATTTCATGGAGTTTTATGATAAAAAATCTTCGGGGGATGGGGGTAGGCCAAGGGTTTGAAAATGGTATAAGTGCGATATATTCTGAACAAAAAGCAAAACTAATTGTAAATAATGTGGTTACAGAAGAAATTCCTATTGAAAAAGGGACACGTCAGGGATGCCCAATCTCTCCATTACTTTTTATATCGGTCCTGGAGGTCTTGCTGAACATGATCAGAAAGGACCAGTTGGTTAAAGGAATACAGGTCGGAGTTAAATTGAGAGCCTTTGCAGATGATTTAGTACTTACACTGCAAGAGCCTGAATCTAGTACCAAAAGAGTATTAGAACTAATTCAAGAGTTTGGTCAACTAGCAGGATTTAAACTAAACAAGTCTAAAACGAAGGTTTTGGAGAAAAATCTAACAGTATTGGAGAAAGAAAAGTTTCAGAAGGAGACAGGGTTAACTGTGGTTAAGAAAGTGAAATATTTGGGTATAAATATGACATCTAAAAATTTGAATTTATTTAAAGATAATTACGAGAAAACCTGGACGGAAGTAAAAAAAGACTTAGAAATTTGGTCAAATATGAAGTTTTCCTTGTTGGGTCGAATTTCAGTTATAAAAATGAATGTACTGCCTAGAATGTTGTTTTTGTTCCAAACATTGCAAATAGTGGATAAGATGGATTGTTTTAAGAAATGGCAGAAAGATATTTCTAAGTTTGTCTGGCAGGGCAAGAAGCCTAGAATAAAATTTAAGATATTAACTGATGCGAAAGAAAGGGGCGGATTTGCCCTGCCAGACCTTAAATTGTATTATGAATCAGCAGCGTTTTGCTGGTTGAAAGAATGGCTACTTCTAGAGAATACTGATACTTTGGACTTAGAAGGTTATGACAATTTTTTTGGATGGCATGCATACCTGTGGTACGACAAGGTAAAAGTTCACAAGGGTTTCAAAAATCATATTGTCAGGAAAGCATTATATAATGTCTGGATTAGATATAAAGACTTGTTGGAAAGTAAAACTCCAAGGTGGTTGTCGCCAATGGAGGCAAAAGCCGTTAAAAAATTAAATATGGAGGTCAATTGGCCGAGATATTGGGAAATTTTGGAGCAATAAGGAGACAGACTGAAATTGCAAAGTTTTGAGAAGTTAAAAGGGAAAGTGAGAGACTGGCTGCATTATTATCAGATAATGGAAGTCTTTAAACTAGACAGGAAAGTCGGCTTCCAGGTGGAAAAATCAAAATTAGAAACTGAACTGTTAGAACCTAGTACTAAGAACTTGTCAAAAATGTATAACTTGCTGTTGAAATGGAATACACAAGATGAAATGGTTAAATCTGCAATGATTAAATGGGCGCAGGATATTGGTCATGACATAATGTTTGCTGACTGGGAAAAGTTATGGACCACCGGGATGAAATTCACGGCATGTAGTGCCTTGAGAGAAAATATTATGAAAATGATTTATAGGTGGTACATGACCCCAGTCAAGCTTGCGAAAATCTACCATTCGCCCGAGAACAAATGTTGGAAGTGTAAAGAAAGAGAAGGAACATTCTTTCACCTTTGGTGGACGTGCCCAAGGATTAAGGCTTTCTGGGAACTGATCTATAATGAACTGAAAAAGGTACTTAGGTACACCTTTCCTAAGAAACCAGAGGCCTTTCTCCTGGGCATGGTCGGCCAATCGGTTGTAAAGAAGGATAGAACTTTGTTTATGTATGCTACAACAGCAGCAAGAATTCTTATAGCAAAGTACTGGAAGACACAAGACCTACCCACCGTGGAAGAGTGGCAGATGAAAGTGATTGACTAGATGGGCCTGGCAGAGATGATGAGCAGAATCCGAGACCAGGGAAGAGCAACGGCGGAAGAAGATTGGAAAAAATTTAAAGACTATTTAAAGAAATATTCCAAAATTAGTGAATGCTAGATTGATGTTGAATAAGAAAAATAGGGGTTAATAGCGATAACGGTTAAGTGGAAGAAATTGAATGTTTTTATAATTAACTTGAAAGTAAGGGAGGGATTTGTTAATTAATTAATTCGACATGAGAATGCAGAAAGGGGAGGTACGAGGAAGTCGGGAGAGTAAGGAATATGAAATTAAGAGTTGGAAATTATACATGTTGCATGCTCTTTGTTGTTTTGTTTTCTTTGTTATGGAAAAAAAGATATGGAAAATTGAATAAAAATTATTATGAAAAAAAAAAAAGAAGCCACAGCTTTCTTGCCCAGCAGCTGATTGGGGTCCCACAAAGTTTAGCAAGCGTGTGCCTCCTGCCTGAACGCTTAGAACCAGCTTCTATAACATGAATCCCCAGAGAGGCTCTCCAGACTCTCAGAATCTCCCTTGTTCCCAGCAAAATGGGCTGCTTCAAGATGGCTGGCAGCAGCGCTCATGAGCACCTGAAAAAAGGTCCCCTAATGCCAGGCATTTTAAGAGACTTCAGAAGGAGTCTCCGAACTTGTAATTTATTTTGTTTACTACTCCAACATACCCAAAGAGACCATTTACGGTCTTATCACACCACTCTGCAGCTTAGAATGAACTGGCGGGGGGGGGGGGAGTTGCTCTTAGTCTGAGCACTTTCCCCCCTTTTTTCTTAAATGTCTTAATTATGCTATTCTCACCAGTGCTGGCATTGTGGAAGGGCAGGATAAATAACAGACCCAGTACTGACCAGAGAGGCCTGCCCATCTCAGTCCAAACAATGCAATCATTTCAAGAGCAACATGCTCTGAGGGGCCCTGACTAACCAGCTCAACACAAAAGGAAGCAAGTCAGGACCATACACATTCTGAAAATATAAGCTGTTAAAAGTTGCTAGTAACCCTGTTTAACCCGTGCAAAGAACCTGAGCACCTTAGCATGACAACCACATTCTTTAGGAACAATGGAAATGTCAATCCCAATGTGTGTTGGGGGGGCGGGCGGGCGGGCGGGCGTTGCTACCCAAAGGAAATACTACATTTCTCAGAAGTCAGCATATGGTTATTACTAGGCTGTAGGGAGAGGGGGGTTCCTCCTTCAGCAGAGATTGAAGTTGTTGTGGACCTCACCGTGCCTTCGGGACTAAAATGCCACTCACTTAGCCACAATGGGTGAATTCTTAAGGATGAAAAACATACATTCATCTAGGGGGATTAACAACCAGATCAGGGTGTTATTGCAGGGTTGAGCTCAGAGATCAAACTGAAATGGAATTTCTGCTGGGACAGCTTTGCAAGTTGAGCAGTGAGCACCACTTCATTTGAAAGTCAGCATGAATATAGCGTTCTGGGACAGCTGGGTGCAACCTCCCCTTTGTCATAGGCTTGTGGTAGGTCAAATGCTCCTCCTCTGCCCCAGTTCCCCATCTGTGACATGCAAAGCTTACTGGGCCACCCACTGCCATGCTTAGAAAGAACACTTTTGGGTCTGCCTTTGGTACCTGGAAATCCATGATTAGGAACTTTTGTGCTTTTTTGCTCTGCTAAATTAGCAGCCCTATAAGAAAAAGCTCTACAAATACTGTTGTGGGTTGTGGGGGTCAGTCTGGATGATGCTCCGAGTCCCTTCCCATTTTTTGGGTCCTTTGGGAGGATTAGATCTAAATAGAGGATTCCATCGCTGAAGGAGTCAAGTTTCTTTGTAAGACAAGGGCCTTAGCAGGTCACTTAAGTGTCTTCATCCACATCCCAAAAGAATAAGCTAGCCTGCAAGAGCTGCAACTAAGGGAGGCTGTCCTTTAGGCTAGCGGGTGGACCTTTCCTCCACGCCCCCCCCCCACCTGCCTCCTAGGTAGAAGAACAACAGCCAGAATGTAGGCGAGAGAGCGGAAGCGGAAGCCGGCTGGACACTGGAGATGCCAAGAACTGCTTGTTCTGTGCTGGATCCAAACTAATGGAGAAGAAATATCTGTCGGGGTGCTAATGCGGTAAACCCCTCCATCTTATGTTCACATCGTGCATATGTGTAAATAAAACCACATATTCTAAAGACACCCCAGACTCCCCTGACCTTCATCCCAAAAGGGTAAGTGTGCCTGGAACCCCTGAAATCTCTCCCCGCTTGGACATTGGGGTGGTATGTAACAATATATGAAGGAACCTAACATGACACGGGGCAGCTGTTTTGCAGCAACAGCCTCACAATTTTCAGGAGATAAAGTGTAATAGATTGTCCTGAAGTGCTGTGTGGGTCACTTACCTTTCTGTGTTCAATGGAGGGCTGTGGAATGACAAGCTGAAATCCAAGGACCACAATGGAGCTCAGAAGCCTGCAGGACAAAATAGTTTCTGCTGAGTTCCAGGAGTCAAGGAAAACCACAAGCAACAGTTATGGTTTCTTTGGCTTCCACTCAGCTCCCCCCCCCCCACAACGGCACCCCTAAGCAGCCACAGACCACACGACGGGGGTTCCAGGTCAGAGGAAACAACACCTGTTAAAGGTTGAACCATGACATTTTCCTATTTAGAAATTAACCACTGCCCCCCCCCCAATTCCTCCCAGGTAAATTACACCACCGCAACTCAGATCCTTCTGGAACCATCTCAAAGGGGTGTGAATGTCTAAGAGAGAATATACTGTATAAATAAAGAAATATTTATTTAGTGAGGGGGGGGAGAGAAACCAACACAAACTACTAGTATATGGTTTTGCTTTTCCCTCCCTCTTCCAGATGCTGCCCTTCATTCCATTGTTATTGTTGTTATTGTACTTATTTATATCCAACTTTTTCCCAGACTGGAATTCAAGGCAGCTTACACAAATTAAAACAGGCATCTTTAAAATCCAAAAAGCTAAAAAAATATACTATGAAAGACATCAAAAAGCAATTAAACTCAAATTTAAATAAAATATAAAAAACCCAAATCTGTTAAAATGCAGCACAGTGCTATTTAAGCATTTGCTTAAGAAAAGCCAGTCCGTTCCCAAAGGCCTATCAGAATAAAATAGCCTTCTCCTGCTGACAGATTCTGTTTGTTCCGCATTGCAGCCCTCCCTCTGCTGAGAAGTCCAGCTGAGCTGCGCTGCGAACTGGGGGGGGGGTGGAGTTTCTGCGACCCCTGCATGCTGCTGGTGGGCGAGGCAGAGGCAGCAGTGGGTCTTAGCTTTGTATAGATACTCAAAAGCCAGAGATTTCGGCACATGCATACTCCATCCTATGTTGCCACTTTGAACAGCCAGGGCTTCCTGGCTTGTGCTAGCAGATAGAGAAGGTTGGATACAACCCAGAGAGTAGCTGAAAGGGAAATTTGAGACATTTTCCTGGAAGAGATTACCGTATTTTTCGCTCTATAACACGTATCTGACCATAACCCTGTGCCTGGGTTTTTTTCCATTTAACAGTTTGCAGCCTTTTCCTTCCGCTCCTTGTTTTGAGGCAGAATAGATTTGAGCAAGTGAGGAGGACTTGGATTGCAGGGGATTCACCATTAGCTGTGCAAAAGCGCTCCTCCTTGTAGCCTGAGTGATAAGCAGCCACCAGCAGCAATAGAATGGAGCACAAAAAAGTGGTAGGGGCACTAGGACCCAGACAATGCTCGATCCCTCCCAGCGGATCAGCTGAGACGCCGGGATTTGCGAAGTTTTCCCCTCTCCCTCATCCCCAGCCTTTTTTTTTTTAACTTCCTGGTTTTCACTGCGTGGCTCAGAGCTCGAGGTTGGTTTTATTTTGCTGCTGGTTGCTTAAATTTTATCTTTCCTGCCGTCCCTCTGCAGCCTCATTGCTCTGTTTAGAGAGCACACGGACCTTTGCTAGCGTCTGTCCCTCCTCCCGTGTAAGCGGCTGCTGCCCGCTTTGCTGCCATGGCTCTCCTTCCCTCCCTCCGCTCCAGGTCACTTTAAAGCAAGCAAAGCGAGAGCCTCGTAGAGTGTGTAAGCGGCTCCCGCTTTGCTTGACTGACGGCAGCCATGGCTCCGATCCGTGCATTCGCTCCTTAACACGCACAGGCATTTTCCCTTACTTTCTAGGAGCAAAAAAGTGCGTGTTTTGGAGCGAAAACTACGGTAATCTTAGTATTGTTAGATATAGATAGGTAAATTCGCACACTGAATAGACTACAGTGGGCTCCACAATGCCTCCGTTTCCTTGTCACATGTTTGGCTCACACACACTCCCTGCTGGGCATTTTAACCCTGAGCAATGGCCCAGAAGCAGGGCACAGTTAAACATGCCTTAAATCATTTGTGGGAAGCCAACATCCTACTTGGGCTACAGGTTCACCCCTGGTGGGAAGTGAGACTTGGCATGAACATGTAGGGATGTTATAGCATTTACCGTATTTTTCGCACCATAGGACGCACTGGACAATAGGACGCACCTTGTTTTAGAGGGGGGAGAACAAGAAAAAAAAATCTCCCCCTCTCTGCCCAGCGCCCCTTCAGCAAAGCGGCAGGAGGCGCTGCGCAGAGAGGGGGAGAATTTCCCCCCTCTTGTTTTCCCGCTCTAAAACAAGGTGCCGTTCAGGCGGCTACCTTGGAAGCCTGGAGAGCGAGAGGGGTCGGTGTGCACCGACCCCTCTCACTCTCCAGGCTTCAGGTTCCTTTCGACCTGCTCCTTGGGGCTGGCGGGGGAAGCCCACCACCAGCCCCAAAGAGCAGGTCAGGGAGCAGCGGAAAGGCGCAGCAGAGAGGCTCCTGCCATAGCCGCGCGTCACCTCTCCAGCCAGGAGAGGGTCGCGGGGCTATGGCGTCTTCGCTCCATAGGACGCACACACATTTCCCCTTCATTTTTGAAGGGGAAAAAGTGCGTCCTAAAGAGCAAAAAATACGGTATTTATTCATTCATTTATTATTTACTAACACTCCTACAATTGCTTGGTTGTAAAAAAAAAAAAAAATCGAGGCAATTTACAAGAAAGATAAAACAACAGGATTATCTATAAAAGTTAACAACCATAATTTAAACCATTCAAAAGTTTTAAAGTTAACAACAAACGAAAAATGGATAAAAACACACATCAACTGTCGAAGCATTTGAATAGACTTGTCTAAACAAAAATGGTTTTAGGCACCGGAAAAAGTATAGTGAAGGTGCCTGGCTAAGATCACTAGGCAGGGAGTTCCAAAGTGTGGGCGCTGCTGTACTAAGAGACTGATTTATTCCAAATGCAGAATGGGTCCTCTTTGGCACATGGCACAGGGTCAGTTCTGCAGATTGAAGCGGTCAATTGGGCATACATGGTGTCAGACAATCTCACTGGTAAACTGATCCTAAGCTGTTAAGGGCTTTACATACTAAGAGTAACATCTTGAACTCGGTCAGGCAGCAAATTAGTGCAGAGTTCTGAGCAGCAGTATTATATCCTGGCAAGGCTTCACTCCTGTCAGCAATCGTGCTGCAGCATTCTGCACTAACTGCAGCTTCTGGATCAAACCCACCCATGGAGCTCATTGCAACAATCCAGTCTTGAAGTGACCAATGCATGAACTACTACTGTGGTCAGGCTGTGCTGGTCCCAGAATGGCTGTAGATGTTGAACCAACTACATGTGTCCCTTTTGTCCTCTGTGAAGTGTTCCAGTGCATAGAAGGATAGCCCAGTTGGGAAAGCAGGAGACTCTTAATCTTAGGGTTGTGGGTTTGAGCCCCACATTGGGCAAAAGTTTCCTGCATTGCGGGGGCTGAACTAGATGACCCCCATGGTCCCTTCCAATGCTATGATTCTATGAATTGAAGGTGGTGTTCTGCAAATTCGGGGATTAAGCAACTCCACCCCCCGCACCAATGAACAGTTGCTTTTAATTTCTCTGTGCCCTCTTGCGTTCTCTCTCTCTCTCTCTCTCTCTCACACACACACACACACCATTCATTCATAGAAAGCTCAACACTGGTAGGAGGAAAATCGTTCCACAGCTTGCAGTTCAAAGAGAGAGAAAGGCTCAGCAGTTCCTAATCTGCATGTGGAGATGTGCATTTCCATGAATACATTCTGCAAAAAATCCCACATGAGGGGGGCAACCATTTGGGAGTGAGCAGAGCCCTTAATCTTCAAAGCAAATTACTTAACGGATTAAAAGTTCTTTCTCCAGAGCTAAAAATCCTCAGGATTGGGGTGATTATTCTGTGCCAAGCTTATCCCAATCATTTTTCCAAAGAGAACATTATAATCAGGGCCTGTTGGTGGATGGGAATGGAAACCCAATTGGACAATGGAGCTACTTTCTAGCAAGCCCTGGGTGTGCAGTCTGGTAGACTCAAGTTGCAAAGCTGTTATCAACTTTCGGCTTCATGCGCATAGGAAATTTGGCAGGGATCTTCATTTTGATTCAGTGTTTTGTGATTTTTAAAAATATATTGGTATATTTCATGTTCCATCAAATGACGGTTTGCTTTGGCTGTATTAACTGCCTCTTAAATGCTTTGCCATGCTCTATTTTAAAAAGGAAGGAGGCTTCTTTCTTAAAAACAACAACGAAGTCTTCCTAATCCAGAAGGTTTGCTACACACTGGCAGTCTTGAAATGCAAGAATGCCATAAAACAGAGCTAAATAAAACTTGGGGGGGGGGGGATTCCATCCTTGCAGCCCTTTGGAATGGGATCATAGATGTGTCTCACAGCCAAGGAGAAAGATGCTTCCACAAATCACACCAAAAATGTTCTGGGTGTGTCGCTTGTAAATGTTGTTGATACAGGGCAGAAAGCAGGAAAAGACATTCCAAAGGAGACAGCAGTTTCACTTTTAGTCAAAGGGGCCGGCTGCATTCAGTTAACAAAACTGGAAAGTACAAAAACATATACACTGAAGATGCAGTCCTAAAAAATACTTGCCAGGGTGTGAGCCCCCACCGAACACAGTAGCACTGACTTCTGAGTCAACATGGGATTGCACTCCAAGGGCATCTTGTGAACAGGGTTACCAATTGGCCATTGTACAGTGGTACCTCAGGTTAAGAACTTACCGTATTTTACGCCCTATAGGACACACTTTTTCCCCTCCAAAAATAAAGGGGAAACGTGTGTGCGTCCTATGGGGCGAATGCAGGCTTTCGCTGAAGCCTGAAGAGCAAGAGGCGTCGGTGCGCACCGACCCCTCTCGCTCTCCAGGCTTCAGGAAGCTACCCGCAAGCCTTGCGAGCCCGGCAGGAGTTCCCGCAGGCTCGCAAGGCTTGTGGGCAGCAGCCTGCAGCCCGAAGCATGGGGCGCCCTCCAGAGGGAGCCCCGTGCTTTGCGCAGGTGTCCGGAAGCCTTGCATGCCCGGTGGGAGTTGCCGCCGGGCTCACAAAGCTTGCGGATAGCAGCCTGTTCTGGAGGCTGAGGTCGGGGGAAGCTCGGGCTTCCCCCGCCCCAGCCCTGTGGCTGGGGGGGGAAATAATTTTTTTTTTTATTCATTTCCCCCCCCCAAAAAAAAAAAAAAAACACAACAAGGTGCATCCTATAGGCCAGTGCACCCTATAGGGCGAAAAATACGGTAATTCATTCCGGAGGTCTGTTCTTAACCTGAAACTGTTCTTAACCTGAAGTACCACTTTAGCTAATGGGGCCTCCTGCTGCTGCTGCCACGCAATTTCTGTTCTCATCCTTAAGCAAAGTTCTTAACCCGAGGTACTATTTCTGGGTTAGCGGAGTCTGTAACCTGAAGCGTATGTAACCCGAAGTACCACTATATTACTAATCTGACAAGGAATCCGCATTCTGGAGAGAAACTGCCAGGTTCACCATCCTTGGATCCATTGGCAAAGCCCCTCAGGGACCTCCTGAATCTTCTCCCCAGCTCAGTCACTGAGATCACCTTATGAGGAACGGCTAAGGGAGCTGGGCATGTTTAGCCTGGAGAAGAGGAGGTTAAGGGGTGATATGATAGCCATGTTCAAATATATAAAAGGATGTCCCATAGAGGAGGGAGAAAGGTTGTTTTCTGCTGCTCCAGAGAAGCGGACACGGAGCAATGGATCCAAACTACAAGAAAGAAGATTCCACCTAAACATTAGGAAGAACTTCCTGACAGTAAGAGCTGTTCGACAGTGGAATTTGCTGCCAAGGAGTGTGGTGGAGTCTCCTTCTTTGGAGGTCTTTAAGCAGAGGCTTGACAACCATATGTCAGGAGTGCTCTGATGGTGTTTCCTGCTTGGCAGGGGGTTGGACTCGATGGCCCTTGTGGTCTATTCCAACTGGGGAATATTGGAAGCAGAGGCTCTGGCCTGGCTGGGCAGGTGCCTGGGCTCCACCGGCCAGAAAGGGCCACCACTGTCCCTGCCACCATTGGCACCCTGCCTCAGGCCCTGCTGCCATCGGAGCTCCAGCCACCACCAGTCATGCATGCTCTTCACCCCGTCCTCCCCATAGACATGTTTTACCCGGGGATGGGGCTTGTAATGGATGATGAGCCAGTACCTGAATCCTGGAAGCTAGGCTCCCATGCGCCCTTGGCCAGGAGCTGTCTGGGAGCCCCCAAAGCCGGGACAAACCATGCACCAGAAACTCAAAAAGCCCTTCCTTTGCACTCCACCAGCAACTTCCTCCACAGCCATTGGGGGCAGGTTTGCTCTGCTCTGCCTCCTCCTCCTCCTCCTCTTCCTCCCCCTCCCCTGCCAGTCCATCTGCCTCCCTCCCTCCCTCCCTTTTTCCTCTTCCTGCAACTTCTGCCTGTTCTCTCAGTCTTTCTTCCCCAGTTCCTCTCACACTTCTAATCGTGCCACCGGTTGACTGGAGAGAAGGTCCCAGAGGGCTGCTGCAATGGCCCATCCCAGTGGCTGGATTCCTCCTCCCAGAGGAGCCTGCGCACCTCGCCCAGCGCCCAGAGCGTGCGCAGACAGGCAGGCAGACTCCTGGCCCTCCAAGCCAGAGTACAGAGGTGCCACTTTTGCACCCACCCAGTCTGGACCTGGGCCATCAGCAGGCCAGCCTGGCCAGCCCCAAGGAATGCCCTCCATCAAGTCCAAACCCTGCAATGCAGGAAACACAGCAAACCAACTGTGCCAAATTGTCTTCCAAACTGGCTCTGTTCCCCACTGGGCAACCTCCATGTGAGATTCCCCGAGGTACAATGTTCAATGTAAGGCACATGAAGAGGGGAGGGGGTACCAATACTTACCTTAAAGAGCCTTTAAAATTGTCTGCCATGGTTAGTGACTCTTAACGTGATGTGTCCAGTGGGATAAAAAATTCAGGGTGGGTTACAGCAAAATCCTAGGGAAACAACAAAAACAAGATAGATTACTTTTCAGCATTTCATGACAGAAAGCCCACTACCCCTCTAGGTAAGCAGTCCAATTTGGGGGCTGCTCCTACCATCAGCAAGGCATGGTCTTGGTGGTGGTGCCACCAGGAGCTGCCCGGTTGGTACAGACCTGTGACAGGGCCTTTTCAGTGGTGGTTCACTGATGGTGAAATGTCTCCCTCATTATTAACTGTCAGGAGGCATTGGGAAAAAGTCCTGTTTACTCAGGCATTTGGTGGTTAAAGACCATTCCAGGCAACCCTAAGATTATTGGATGGAAGAATGTTTTTATAACTGTGTTTAATTGCTTTTAGAATGCTTTCTTGTATTTAAAAAAAATGTAAGTGATTTTTGGTGCTTTTAATTGTAATGGTTTTTAGAATGTTTTAATCTGTTCTAAAATGTTGGTTTTGGTTTCAAATAGTGCATCTGTTTTTTGCCACAGACTCCTTGGGGTAGAAGAACTGGAAATAAATTAAATCAATCAATCAATAAGACACTTTTCCTAATGTTCCACCCTATGTTGAAAGTGTTCAAAGAGGGACAGATCAGTGTTTCCCCAGCCAACATCAATTTTGCATTCATTCATAAATCTGTTCTGTCCTGTTCCCACATTAAACTGCATAAAAAAGAAATCCATACAATCATCACCATCATCATTATTAATTACTACTTATACCCCACCCATCTGACTGGGTTATCCCAGCCATATATTTAAATATAGAATCATAGAATCATAGATTTGGAAGAGACCACAAGGGCCATCGAGTCCAACCCCCTGCCAGGCAGGAAACACCATCAGAGCACTCCTGACATCATCCATTACAAGCCCCATCCCCGGGTAAAACATGTCTATGGGGAGGACGGGGTGAAGAGCATGCATGACTGGTGGTGGCTGGAGCTCCGATGGCAGCAGGGCCTGAGGCGGGTGCCAATGGTGGCAGGGACAGTGGTGGCCCTTTCTGGCCGGTGGAGCCCAGGCACCTGCCCAGCCAGGCCAGAGCCTCTGCTTCCAATATTCCCCAGGGAGGCAGGCATGAGGCGAGTCAAGGGCTGCTTTCCATCTTAGCCCAGCCTTATGCCAGGGGTGGGTGGCAAAAGGGGCGGATCAACAGATAGGACCCTTACTTTTGAACCGTCAGCAAAAGTTGGTGGTTTACATGCATCCAGCCATTACCCCCCCCCCCCCGCATCCTCCATCCAGGCAAGCAAGAGGTTGGGGACACAGAGAATGGCCAGTGAGGGGGTGTGCCTACAAGGAAGGGGGTGGCCTGAGCAGGGGGCATAGCCTGGGTAGAGCTCAGGAAGCCAAGCAGAGAGACCTGCAGGGCCCCCTTTGCCACTATAGGGTGGGATCTTAGCATGGAGTGTGGAGGACTAAGCTGTGCAGGTATTTTATTTTATTTTATTTTATTTTATTTTATTTTATTTTATTTTATTTTATTTTATATTTAAAAACACACATTTATATACCACTATTTCACAAAAACTCTATTTTTTTTAAAAAATACATATTTATTAAGGTTTTTGAATAAAAATACATAAATAAACAACATTACTTATCTTATAACATAGTTTCATCATTTCTTTGGACTCCCCCACGTCTCCCGCTCGCACTTACATCGTTACAAAAAATAAAAAATTTTCCAAGCAAATTACCCACTTGTTTACAATCTTAAAGGTAAAGGTAAAGGTACCCCTGCCCATACGGGCCAGTCTTGCCAGACTCTGGGATTGTGCGCCCATCTCACTTAAGAGGCCAGGGGCCAGCGCTGTCCGGAGACACTTCCGGGTCACGTGGCCAGCGTGACATCGCTGCTCTGGCCAGAGCCAGAGCCAGAGCCGCACACGGAAACGCCGTTTACCTTCCCGCTGGTAAGCGGTCCCTATTTATCTACTTGCACCCGGAGGTGCTTTCAAACTGCTAGGTTGGCAGGCGCTGGGACCGAGCAGCGGGAGCACACCCCGCCGCAGGGATTCGAACCGCCGACCTTTCGATCGGCAAGCCCTAGGCGCTGAGGCTTTAACCCACAGCGCCACCTGCGTCCCCTGTTTACAATCTTATCTCCGCTCATTTAAATAAAATCTATCAGTTCTCCAATAAATTTATATTTTACTTAATCTCGCTTATCGTCGAAATCAAATCTAATTCAGTGGTGGGCCATTATTTATGATCTAGCATCCTTCTTAACATTCAACCAAATTGCAATATTTTTGTAGGTAAATCTTAAATTTCCTCCAGTCCTCCTCAGTCCTCTCATCTCCCAGGTCTCGGATTCTACCAGTCATCTCGGCCAGTTGCATATAGTCCATCAGCTGCGTCTGCCACTCTTCCAGCGTGGGTAAATCTTGAGTTTTCCAGCTCTTAGCGATAAGTATCCTTGCTGCCGTTGTTGCGTACATAAAAAATGTTCGGTCCTTCTTTAACACCTTCTGGCCGACAATACCCAGAAGGAAGGCCTCTGGTTTCTTAGTGAAGGTATACTTAAATACCCTTTTCAACTCATTATATATCATTTCCCAGAAGGCCTTCACTTTAGGGCAGGTCCACCAGAGGTGAAAGAATGTACCTTCATGTTCTTTACATTTCCAACATTTATTATCAGACAAATGGTATATTTTGGCAAGTTTAACTGGGGTCATGTACCATCTATATATCATTTTCATTACATTTTCCTTCAGAGCATTACATGCAGTGAAGTTCAGCCCAGTGGTCCACAACCTTTCCCAGTCCTCAAACATAATATTATGCCCAATATCCTGAGCCAATTTTATCATAACCGATTTAACCATTTCGTCTTGTGTATTCCATTTTAACAGCAAGTTATACATTCTTGATAATACCTTAGTCTTTGGTTCTAACAATTCTGTTTCCAACTTCGATTTCTCCACCTGGAACCCTACCTTTTTATCATTCTTAAAAACTTCTTTAATATGAGCGTAATGTAACCAGTCTCGCACTTTATCCTTCATTTTCTCCAAACTCTGCAATTTCCAATTATCTTCATCTTTTTCTAATATTTCCCAATATTTTGGCCATTTGGCCTCCATACTGGGTCTTATTTCACAAAAACTCTAAAGCACCAACCCACCAGTGATGCTTCTGCAGGTGATCATAGAATCATAGAACCATAGAATCATAGATTTGGAAGAGACCACAAGGGCCATCGAGTCCAACCCCCTGCCAAGCAGGAAACACCATCAGAGCACTCCTGACATATGGTTGCCAAGCCTCTGCTTAAAGACCTCCAAAGAAGGAGACTCCACCACACTCCTTGGCAGCAAATTCCACTGTCGAACAGCTCTTACTGTCAGGAAGTTCTTCCTAATGTTTAGGTGGAATCTTCTTTCTTGTAGTTTGGATCCATTGCTCCGTGTCCACTTCTCTGGAGCAGCAGAAAACAACCTTTCTCCCTCCTCTATGGGACATCCTTTTATATATTTGAACATGGCTATCATATCACCCCTTAACCTCCTCTTCTCCAGGCTAAACATGCCCAGCTCCCTTAGCCGTTCCTCATGTAGTAAACAGCTTTGGGCAGGATTTGTTTTGTGGAAGAGGAGCATAGAAATACAATTCTGAATGAAATTTAGGAAGGAAGGAACATCTGGAGGTCCCTCGGGAACTCTTCAGCCCTTCCTACAAGAGCTGAGATCTTCCTCTCTATCTGTGTTCAGATGGTATTTGAGATGATTCTTTTAAAAGGAAGCTTTGGTTTTCTTGCTGCTGCTTAATTTATTTAATCAATTAATCAATCTAATCTCCTCTTTTTGTATAAAAGGTAAAGGTAAAGGTACCCCTGCCCGTACGGGCCAGTCTTGACAGACTCTGGGGTTGTGCGCCCATCTCACTTAAGAGGCCAGGGGCCAGCGCTGTCCGGAGACACTTCCGGGTCACGTGGCCAGCGTGACATCGCTGCTCTGGCGAGCCAGAGCCGCACACGGAAACGCCGTTTACCTTCCCACTGGTAAGCGGTCCCTATTTATCTACTTGCACCCGGAGGTGCTTTCGAACTGCTAGGTTGGCAGGCGCTGGGACCGAGCAGCGGGAGCGCACCCCGCCGCAGGGATTCGAACCGCCGACCTTTCGATCGGCAAGCCCTAGGCGCTGAGGCTTTAACCCACAGCGCCACCTGCGTCCCTTGTCTTTTTGTATAGACATAAACATATTATAGACATAATAGATATACACATAATATAGAATATTTTGTTATATATGTCTATTTACATACTTTATTAGTTGCTTTGATAGATTCCTCTGGAGCAGAGACGAGGAATACATTTTTTTACACTGCATTACTACATCCACATCCCACTTTTCCTCCACTTTCCACTTTCCACATCCATATTTCATTTTTTTATACTTGCAACAACCCTGTGAGGTAGGTTAGGCCTAGTGGGGATTTGAACCTAGATCTACCAGACCCAAGTCTCTAACTCTAACTATTGATTTGTTCCTATATTGCACAATGCCCATCAGCATTCACAAAATTTTGAGTGTTTACTGCAGAGCACATACACACACTTGTTGAAAGGGATGGTACTTATTTTCTGTTCCCTGAAAAGCTATTTGCTTGGCCTGGTTGGCCATTGAAGTTAAACAAAAGGAACAGGGTAATAAATCAAAGGGAAATAGTCCTTTGAAAGAAAGAAAAAGCAAGCAAGTCCTGAAGTTTCTTTGCTACTTCCACTAAAATTCTTAGTAGCAGCTGGGAAGGCACACACACTAAGCAGAAAGATGAATACCAAGGGAAATTTGGCTTGGCATGGCAGACATTGAAGTCAGCAAGACAAAGTAGATTACATAGCACAGACCTGCCCTGCAGCTGACCGAGTAGAAGCACAATTGCTGCAGGTGAACAGCTCTTAGCTGAACTCTTTTGATCCATGTTTGCATGTAGAGAGATTAAAAGAGAGGCTGGGGAGGTTGAGGGGTGGCAGTTTAAAGAGCATCCAGTGATACAGGAAGAGTTTTCATGTGTGACTGTCGCCTCTTGGGAGTTTGAAAAAGTGAAAGTGTCTGCTTTCAATAAACAAAGGGTCAAGTCATATAATCCCACAGGAGCTGCCTCAAGGAAATCAAAATTACTAATTAGGAAGTTGGTATTTTCCTTCTCTTACCTTTTGCATTATACTTTACAGGACCTTGTTTATGTTGTGGTTGCAGTGTCCGTGCACAGCGGAATGATGAGGAATACGTGCACATACTCTATATTGCTTTATTTACGTTTCAAAGCTGGTAGATTACAGAAAAACATCTTGCCTCTGCCGGAGCAGAGAAAGCATCCTCTCTCCTCTAAAGCACGGAGAGAAGCACTGTGTGAACAGTGAAAAACAGAAAACCAGTGTACGTCACATCCAGTCTCCTTTCCCGTGAGAAACTCCAACAGCAACTCTGACTGGAATGTAAACATTGCCTCGTGACAAGCACTTCGCTGCACAGTGAAGAGAGCAGAAACCAACAGTTTAAGGCTGTAGCCCCATGGAGCTCAATGAAGCAGATGCCTGAGGAGGCATCCATGGGCAGGATTGTGCTGTTGTGAGTAATTAACGGTGGTGTGTTGTCTCCATTGCTGACCCTCAAAGTTTTCCGTTTTTTGGAATTCAGATCTTACTGGGTTGGATGCAGAAATGCCCTTCTGTAGGCCGGAGTCTTCCATCAATGTTGCACTTCTATGGGTGCAAGGATTCCTTTCCTAAGCAGGAGGGCATATTTTGGATCCAGCCCATTGTATTCCCCCTCTATGATGGATGTAGGTTTGCTGCTATCATGGTGGCAAATCCATCCAACCAAAGAACGTAAATGGACCGATGGCCTCCTCCCTTATCTGCTTTTCTTCCACACACAGATCAGTTTCAGAGATATTGCTCTGTATTCCCTTGCCATTTGGAGTTCAAGAGGCAGGACCTTCTTGGTTGTGGCACCTGGGCTATGGAATACCTTACCTGGGGCTGCACATCTGGCCTCTTCATTATTTAGCATTTCTTCTTCTTCTTCTTGAAATGAAAGTATAAATAGTAATTCTTCCTCTTCCTCCTCCTCCTCTGGTAATACTACTACTAAACAGTTTCCATCACATGGAGGCTCTCTATGTGCTGTGTGAAGAAGTCCTTTATTTTTTTCTGTCCCAAATCTTCCAACATTCAGCTTCATGGGATGTCCACTAGTTCAAGAGTTATGAATTTTGTCTACTTTCTCCAGGCCATGAATAATTTTATAATCTTCTATCCTGTCGCCTCTTACTAGCCTTTTCTCTAAATGAAACAACCACGTTGTTTACACATTAAGGAGGGATCCTGGTTTGGTGCAGTGTTGCCTTCAGAGCTCAGGTCTGTATGACGTATTGGGGCATGCACAAACTTTTGAATTAGTCTTAGATATTGATTTATAATGTTTAGTGTTCAGTGAAAAGAAAACCCATTGACTGGTGATTTAGCCTTGAATGTGCAAATCATGTACAAAACCAGATATTTAACGTGTAGTATATTCCAATAGAAACGCACCAGAAAAGTGTAGGATTTTTTTACCTCTTTGTTTTTACTATCTGTGTTTTGTTTAAGGATGTGTATGTCCCTGTAAAGTTCCATGTGCAATGACTCCCATTCTACATATTCAAGCACACATAAAAACCTCAGGGTCAAGCAAGATCTTGTGTAATTTATGCATGCTTACTAGGAAGAGAATTCCATTTGAACTCACTGATGCTGGCTCTGAATTAAACGGAATACGTTTCAACTTATTCAGAGTTCAGATTTACAATTTCCTTGGCATGGATCTTGGACTTCTCTGAACTGGCACAGGCCTGGCTGCCCCCTTGAGTTAAGAGAGGCTTCAAAAGTTGCTTTGCTTTTTTTTTTTTTTCGCAAAATTACAAGCCACGATTGTCTTGGGCAGATAATTAAAACCAATGTTATCTGGCTGATAATGTCAAAGTTTGTACAATAAACTGGTTGTAAGCTTTGTACTGAGCTGTGCACATGGTCGGTTTGTAAGATAAACCCAGGCTTCCTTTGGCCACCTTGCGGTTATCTGATTGGTTGACAGAAATGGATAACATCTTATCTACAAGGAATGATGCTGTAATGTTTCACTTCATGGCCCTACGCTCTCTTTAAACACTGTGCTAGTTGTGAGCAGCAAAAGGCACCAAAACCCGGCTCTGTAGAAGAAGCAGAGCCTGTCTAAACCTTATTCAGCAGAGAGAGACAGCAAGAACAGTAGAAAAAGGTTTGCCTAGACTTTTCCAGTGACAGAGGAGAATTTTGTTTGGTCTGCATTTTTAAGTGACCTGATCTAATTTGCACCTCCTGGATTAATACAATGCAATTATCCATCAGCTTTTGCACTTCTTTCAATTTTGCCATATGGATGTTGTCTCAAAATGTGTAAAAAAGAAAGAAAGAAAGAGGTGCTTGGGATAAAATACATCTAGAAATGTGTACAATGGGATAAAATATATTTTTAATACATGCCTTGTTTTTAATTATATTTTTATTGAAGTTTTAATAGCACATAATGATAACAAGACAGGCAAGCATAAAGTGTAAAATATTAACTAAACATTTAAGTACATAGACTCAAGGGCATCCTGATCAAATTTGCAGATGACACCAAACTGGGAGGGGTGGCTAACACCCCAGAGGACAGGATCACACTTCAAAACGACCTTGACAGATTAGAGAACTGGGCCAAAACAAACAAGATGAATTTTAACAGGGAGAAATGTAAAGTATTGCACTTGGGCAAAAAAAAATGAGAGGCACAAATACAAGATGGGTGACACCTGGCTTGAGAGCAGTACATGTGAAAAGGATCTAGGAGTCTTGGTTGACCACAAACTTGACATGAGCCAACAGTGTGACGCGGCAGCTAAAAAAGCCAATGCAATTCTGGGCTGAATCAATAGGAGTATAGCATCTAGATCAAGGGAAGTAATAGTGCCACTGTATTCTGCTCTGGTCAGACCTCACCTGGAGTACTGTGTCCAGTTCTGGGCACCACAGTTCAAGAAGGACACTGACAAACTGGAACGTGTCCAGAGGAGGGCAACCAAAATGGTCAAAGGCCTGGAAACGATGCCTTATGAGGAACGGCTAAGGGAGCTGGGCATGTTTAGCCTGGAGAAGAGGAGGTTAAGGGGTGATATGATAGCCATGTTCAAATATATAAAAGGATGTCACATAGAGGAGGGAGAAAGGTTGTTTTCTGCTGCTCCAGAGAAGCGGACACGGAGCAATGGTTCCAAACTACAAGAAAGAAGATTCCACCTAAACATTAGGAAGAACTTCCTGACAGTAAGAGCTGTTCGACAGTGGAATTTGCTGCCAAGGAGTGTGGTGGAGTCTCCTTCTTTGGAGGTCTTTAAGCAGAGGCTTGGCAACCATATGTCAGGAGTGCTCTGATGGTGTTTCCTGCTTGGCAGGGGGTTGGACTCGATGGCCCTTGTGGTCTCTTCCAACTCTATGATTCTATGATTCTATGGCAACAGCAAAAATAACAAGGGAGCTTGGCTGTTTCTCCCTGGCCCTAGAAACTACAGTACAGTGGTACCTCGGTTAAGTACTTAATTCGTTCCGGAGGTCCGTTCTTAACCTGAAACTGTTCGTAACCTGAAGCACCACTTTAGCTAATGGGGCCTCCTGCTGCTGCCACGCCACCGGAGCACGATTTCTGTTCTCATCCTGAAGCAAAGTTCTTAACCCGAGGTAATATTTCTGGGTTAGCGGTGTGTGTAACCTGAAGCGTATGTAACCTGAAGCGTATGTAACCCGAGGTACCACTGTACTGGGTCTTGGCATCTTGCATGCCTCCAGTCACTAGAGGGCAGCACTGAGACTGAGAGTCAACAAAATGCACGGTGTGGTCTCTGGTCTCCTGCCAAACTGCCAAGTTTCTCTTTCTCCCTCCCCCTCCCCTTTCCCCATGTAGGCTTAGAATCCAAAGCCATCCTTATAAGGGATGCCAACTTGAATAAAATATGGGGGGGGGAGGTAAGCCCCGCCCTGCATAATTGATCACATGACATGGCACACGCACACCATTTAAATGGAAATACTCACTGACTTTGGGGGCTTGACCTCCTTGAATACTTTATGGGGGGCTGAAGGGATCTCGGCCCCTAGGAGTTGGCTCCTATGCTTGTAAATAGAGCTCCTATCCATTGTAAACTAGACCACCAAGCCTCAGACCAACCAGATGCCCCAAAATGATATCGCTGTTGACTGTATCAAAAGCTGCTGAGAAATGTCGAATAATAAGCAGGGGCTTATTGTAAGTGGTCATCCACCAGGGCAACAAAGCTACTTTGGGTCCCACATAACAACCAGATTGATACAGGTTAGCACTGTCCAAGACTCGCTCCATTTCAGAAGCAGCTACAAGAGTCTGCAAGGTGACTTTTAGATTCAGCTTGAATCATGGACAGGTACCAGCATGGCAGCAGAAACACTGTTCTTGTTTAGTCGTTTAGTCGTGTCCAACTCTTCATGACCCCCTGGACCAAAGAACGCCAGGCCCTCCTGTCTTCCACTGCCTCCCTCAGTTTGGTCACACTCATGCTGGTAGCTTCGAGAACACTGTCCCACCATCTCGTCCTCTGTCATCCCCTTCTCCTTGTGCCCTCCATCTTTCCCAACATCAGGGTCTTTTCCAGGGAGTCTTCTCTTCTCATGAGGTGGCCAAAGTCTTGGAGCCTCAGCTTCAGGATCCGTCCTTCCAGTGAGCACTCAGGGCTCATTTCCTGAAGAATGGATTGGTTTGATCTTCTTGCAGTCCATGGGACTCTCAAGAGTCTCCTCCAGCACCATAATTCAAAAGCACCCATTCTTCAGTGATCAGCCTTCTTTGTGGTCCAGCTCTCACTTCCATACATCACTACTGGGAAAACCATAGCTTTAACTGTATGGACCTTTTCCGGCAAGGGGATACAGAAACACTATAAAGCCAATAAGTTGTCATTTTCCAACTACAATTTCAGACATTGGCTAAATGTTGGTATATGCATGACAAGATTGCTGGGACAATTATTAAATCCTTGGGAAAATAAATCTTTGCACATCTGTTCAGTAAGAGCGCTGTTTGGGAGTATGCCGACATCCATCCTCAAAATATTGTGAAGAAAAGCAAATAGCCAACTTCCTGTAAAAAGATAGTTTGCGCCCCCAGACTTGCCTATGAAAAGGCCACGTTGAAACTACATTTCAAGAGTGTCTTGCACATTTGAAAAAAAATCTGAAAATTTCAAACTACCCTAGGGGTGACCAAGGGTCATCTCACAACTCCCAGGCTACACACATCTGTACTTTGGGGCAGTCCCATTTTATCTTCACAGCAGTCCTGAAAGGTATGATAGGTTCTACGGGGTGGAGAAAGCCAGTAGGGCAGACATGTCCAAACTCCATTTCGGGGGACTAATCCGGCCCCTGTGGCAGTTTATTTTCTGGGGTAACAGAAGCCTAAAAGAAGCTCAACAACTTTGGGGTAAAATCATAAAAAAGCTCAACAACTTCAATCCTAAAAAAAAAGGCCAACAACTTTGGTTGGCCCTTCGGTCAGCCCTCATGGCCCTTCACTTCATCAAATCTGGCCCTCTTTGGAAAAAGTTTGGACTCCACTGCAGTCGGGGAAAGGTTTTCTCTCTCTCTTGTAACAGTAGAGCTCAGGGACATCCCATGAAGCAAACGTTGGGAAATTCACGACAGAACTTTTTTTGCACAACACATAAATTATGGAGCTCACCTTCCACAAGATGGAGTGGTGGCCATCCACTTGAATGGTTTTCAAAGAGGATCAGAAAAAATCATGGGGAATAAGGCTTAACAATGGCTGCAAGATGGAAATAGAATGAAACTACAGTAAATCTAAATACGGGAATACACTACAATAAATCAATAAAAAGACTAGATAGCATCAACACAGGTGCACCATGAATCATACTTGATGCATTCATGGTGGCTTTTTCCACCTGCCTGGCTCGCCCAAGGAGCCTTCACAAATGAGTCACTTTAAGGGGTATTTTTATCTGATCTATTAGCAAACTGTAGGCATGGCTAAATGGGTAATTGTTGGTTTTTTAGTGTTGTGGTGCACTGATATTATATGTCTTCTTAAGTATTGGGTTTTTTATTAAGTCCTACAAAGTTTCCCTTTAAAATTAATAAAGATGGAAACAGATAAAAGTATTCTTCACCAGTGAGTTCCATCATTACTGAGAATAAAAGTTCTATAGAATCTTAGATGTTGTGACGTGGGGCTTGTGATTTCAGCTCTCTTGACATAATATGCTGGAGACAGTTCTCTAGTAACACTTCTTTATTAAAGCAACAAGACTAAGGCCTGATGGAGGGAAGAGCTACATTTATAGGGACAGGGAACTAGCTAGAAAGGATACATTTTGGAGGGAACAATATCAGGCAATCACAGTCCTGCCTTTTGGAGGAAACCAATAAGACAGAGGATCCAAATACAGCAGCTTAAATGAACCAATAGTAGCTGTACCCTCTGGAACCAAAAGGCAGTTACTTTACCCTAATGCAAATACAGACAATAATAATACAGATATAAAATCCTTTGACTCAATACACAACATTAGATGAGCCAGATATTGGCATATACTGGTAGCACTCTATATTCATATAAGAAATAAAAGCATGCCATCTAGCTAAAAAAGATCCTTTGAGCTCTGTCCTTTGCATACTTTTAGTTCTTATGTATTGTCACTGTAATTCAGCACTGAGACTTTGATTTTTCTGTGAACTGCTTTGAGCACAAATTTACTGTGGAAAATGCATTATGCAAACTACCAGTGACAATGAGCTCATTTGTGCTCTCACCACAACCCAACTGTCCCAGCCATGGACTCCTCCCTTCAAGCAAGGGCAGCTGTGGCCAAGCTCTTACAGGTGCCCCCAAGGTGGGGCTGGCTGGCTCAGCCTTCTGGTGCAGATGCAGCAAGGTCCAGGGAGGCTACATAGCCAGCAATAGCCTTAAGACTGCTACCTGCCCACCTCCGGTTCCAGTTCTCATGGGGGAGCAGTGTGGCAAGAGGGAGGGTCGGATGCTGGGGCCTCCCCAACAATCAAATCCATCTTGGTTTCAAGGCTGAAAATCCTTTGGGGCGCTCGCCCCAAGAATGCCTCATTTCAGGGCCCACTGCCATGCTAGCTCCATGCTCAAATGCAAGCAGGGGAGGAGACTCTGGAGTGGACAGACCCCTCCACCATCAAAGCTCTTCTCCACCATCGGAAAAGCTCCTCCACTCCTCCCTCCCCCTTCCAGCCAGCAAATCTGGGGCTTAGAGTTGCACTGCTAATTCTCAAAGTTTGCTACCAATCAACCAGCCAAAGCTTGAGTCCAATTATCTACCAATTAAAACCAATCAAAGCTTGCAAACTTGAAATATGCCCAAATGCACTAATCTGTAACTACTTCCAAAGATTGCATAGAGACATGTAGAGAAAAAGAAACGCAGCCCTTCCTCCTGTTCTGCTTGCTTGGAACGTCTGAAGCTGAGCGATCCCACCCTTCACCAGCGTGAACTTTTCAGGAACCAGAGAGTGCCAACAGCAACATGATGGTATCCCAAAGCAAATTGCTATTCTCAGAGGATTTGTGGTTCAGCTGCAGTATTAATATTCTAGATGGAACCAAAGCCTAGCTTGCTAGCTTCTCTTAAAAGTTTATGATCCATCTTATTAGCAAGACCTTAGGAAACAATAAATACTTCCACGCGGCTAATTGCAAGCATGTGTACACAGAGATTAAAGTGCAGTGCATGTCAGGATGATGTAGGGCCAACCCAAAACCCAGTGAAAAATTATGTTGCCGTGGTCAAAGATACTTCCGTAAAGTACTGTGGAAAAAGTGTGGCAGGAAACATTATTCTACAACCTCACCCTGTTAATGACAACCACTGTCTGAGATGGGACGAGGAGCTACCTTTTTCTGTTTCTAAAACAAATGTTTTGCATCTATCAGGCTATATTAAAGCTTCCACTCCCTTTCCTGAAACAGGAAAACCCAGCTCTCTAAGCAGAATACCATAAACATTTTTAGTGGCACCTTCAGTCTGAGAAAGGGGAAGACTGACTCCTGGGTTGCAGCCCTTCAAGCACGGCCTTGTTTGGCATGGGTTGAAGGTTGCTATCAAGTGACAAAAGTGAAGCATCTAACTTCCAAGGTGGTCTTCCTCTGGTTTAAGAACACAAGAGGAGTTTGCTGGATCCGGCCAGTGGCCCATCTAGTCCAGCATCCTGTTCTCACAAGGGCCAACCAGATGCCTGCGGGGAACCTGCAAGCAGGAACTGAGCACAAAGCAGTCTCTCCTCCTGTGGTTTCCACACACTGGTAGGGAAGCAGCGCTGTCTTTGATCATAGAGATGACCTACATGCAAAAGGGACGGGTCTGCCGGGACTGTACCACTTCAGCATGCAAGTGCAGGAATCATAGGATTAAATGCTCTCAAACATCAAGAATCCCCTGGCTGTGGAAAGCAAGCATGTCAGGGACCAGGGCACAGGTTATTATTACATGTGCATCCGTTTATCACATATCCATTTGTGTTGCTCTATAATATTGTTGCCACGTTATATTCCTGCCACTCAGTTTTTTTGTTTTTAAAATAAAGGGTGAGGGAATCCCAGGTTTTGCTGAGGTTTCACTGTCTACTTTTCTGCACCTGGCACCTTCACTATATAGCAATTCTTTGCCCTGGCTCTTGACAGTTGAGGGGTGCATTTTTGGGTGTGACTGTAAGCTGCTTTAAGATATATTTAATATTGTGTTTTTATGTTGTAATCCACCCTGGGGCCTTAGGGTGAAGGGGAAGGTAAATAATAACCCTGATGTTTTGGACTACAGTTCCCATCAGCCCTGGTCAATGCGAGTTGTAGTCCCAAACACAGGGTGGTGAAGGCTGGTCTCTGAACTGTAACTCCTCACCCTTGGTAAAATGGCTCACCTCATACATTAAGCTGCGTCAGGTCAACCACACCAGTGAATGCAACATATATTGTGTTCCTTTTTGAAGAGCTTATATGACCTTATTAAAACATCTGGTCACGCACACCATGGAAGCCAGCTCTTAACTGCTAGCAGATTTACTGGCATGGTGAAAAGGCTGGGTGGGTCATTTTCAAGCAGAGAATCGTTTTGATTCATTTGTGGCTACATATCTCACAAAAGGAATCCCTGCTCTTGATGCGCCTCCAAGTTCTTCTTCAGGGAAGGCAGGAAGGATGGAAGAGAAACAATGCCTCCGTCAGGTTGACCTGCTGCTTCATACCCTCCAAGTGTCCCAATTCTCCAGGGACGGTCTCAGAATTACAAAAGCCACTCTGGCTTCTAATCTGATCCTAGGTCTCCCACCAGGGCTGCCATACGTCCAGATTTCCCCAGATATTACCAGGATTTGACATCCGAGGAGAATTGCCCCCCCAACCCACCTTGCAGGGTTGCTGTGAAGATAAAAGGTTAGGGCAGAATCTGCATGCAGTGCCTCAAAGTCCTTGCTATGAATGGGCCCCATTCCCTTGACTTTCAGTGGGGCTTTCTTTGAAGGTGACTCGGAAACTACAACTAATCCAGAATGCGGCAGCTAGACTGGTGACTGGGAGCAGCCGCCAAGACCATATAACACCAGCCTTGAAAGACCTACATTGGCTCCCAGGACGTTTCCGAGCACAATTCAAAGTGACCTTTAAAGCCCTAAACGGCCTCGGCCCAGTATACCTGAAGGAGCGTCTCCACCCCCATCATTCAGCCGAGGGCCTTCTGGCGGTTCCCTCATTGCGAGAAGTGAAGCTACAGGGAACCAGGCAGAGGGCCTTCTCGGTGGTGGCGCCCGCCCTGTGGAACGCCCTCCCATCAGATGTCAAGGAGATAAAGAACTATACAACTTTTAGAACACACTGAAAGGCAGCCCTGTATCGGGAGGTAACACTTGATATTTTATGTTTCTTGATATTTTATGTTTTTAGATATGCTGTAAGCTGCCCTGAGTGGCAGCATATATTATTATTATCCCTGCATCTAATTTTAGACTCCTTGGGCCAGGCACCTGCCATAACTGCACACTCCAAGGCAGGAGTAGCCAGTGTGGTGCCCCCCCCCTCGATGTTGCTGGACTACAATTATTACCAGTGCCTTTTTTCTAGAAAAAGAAGTGGGGTGCTCAGCAGTTGTGGACAATCTCCCTTCAACCTCAGCTGCATCTCCAGTGTACAATACCAGCAGTGGACTGCACCGCAGGGTTGTCGTTAAGCCATTAGTTCTTAGCTACTGCTCCCTAATCTGCAGCATGGGCATGATAACTGTATTATATATTCATTAGCATAACCATTTTTAATCCTTAAAACAAATACATTTTACAAAACCAGACCTGAGTTAGAAACAACATGAACAACTCCTCAGGCATCTGTTCCAATCTCACCTACACTGTTTCCCAATCACAACTACACTGAAATCCTGGGATCCCCTCTGCTGTTGCTTTCCTCTCCAGCAGAAGAGTCTGGGTGGAAGTGTGGAATTGCCCTCAAAAGAATCCAGGAAGCTCTGTCTCTAAACCATGCAATCATCACTCTATTTTTTAAAAATATAGCATCTATGCTGGTGTGTGCTTTCCTCACCTGCCTGCCTGCCTGCCTTGGGCCTGCTGAGCAATGCTCTAGGCTTTGTCCATTTGCCCCCTTGCCCACTCACAATTGACCGAACGGACAGATCAGTTTTCCAGGCAGCAAGCTCAGCTCAGGGAATTGCTTTGCTCCCTGAGAAACCATCCCCAGGGCTTCCCCAGGCAAAAAAGAGGTGCCACTACAAAGTACTGGCACGTACCAGCTAAACCCCAACACCACCACACACTACTTCTTCTTCTCATTATTATTATTAACCAATACAATTCCCATCATTTCTGCCCATTTGTTGTGCTGGATAGAGCAGATAGGAATTGTAGTCCAACATATCCGGAGAGCACCGTGTTGGCCAGTGCTTTTCTAGGGCAGCATGTGCCCTGGTGGCGCTGGTCATTCAGTAGTATGCTCTTCACATTCAGAAGCAAAGCTCTAAGAATGATGCCACATGCAGGATTTATTACTCACTTTCAAGTCACTAGGGACGCAGGTGGCGCTGTGGGTTATACCACAGAGCCTAGGACTTGCCGATCAGAAGGCCGGCAGTTTGAATCCCCACAACAGGGTGAGCTCCCGTTGCTCAGACCCTGCTTCTGCCAACCTAGCAGTTTGAAAGCATGTTAAAGTGCAAGTAGATTAATAGGTACCGCTCCGGCAGGAAGGTAAATGGCATTTCCGTGCGCTGCTGTGGTTCTCCAGAAGCGGCTTAGTCATTGGCTCCCTTGGCCAATAAAGCAAGATGAGTGCCACAACCCCAGAGTCGGCCACAACTGGACTTAACTGTCAGGGGTCCCTTTACCTTTACCTTCAAGTCGCTACTAATTAGATGTCTCTGAGACCAGAGGAACCCAAAGGTTCTCACTTTGCTCAGAAACCAAATCACAGAGAGAGAGAACCCAGGGAACTGTACAAAGCAATGGAGCAAAAGCCAACAGAAACATCCAACTCAATGCAGACGTGCCAGCGTTGATGACATCCCTCATTCAACATGCGCTGCAGGCAGGCAGCAAATCCTACAGCCCAAAATTTTGCTTCTAAGCGCTAACCTGACAAAGACTGGCTCTCTCCTCTGCATGTGGCCCAGGTGGAAGGGAACGTGTATAAAAATGCAAAAAGGAATCTGTCAAGGGACAGTTTTATTCACACATGTGTGTTCAGGAATCATTATTTGCTCCATTATAGGGAGCTGCTTTATACCAAGTCAGACCAGTGGTCCAGATATTGCTAACACTGCCTGGGCCTCCCCTGGTTCAAGCACAGCTGATCAGACTTCGAGGCCTGTGCACAGCATCCATGCCTTTCAGGGATTTCCCCACTTCCCCTAATCCAAAGCCACCAAGCTGCGAGTCTTCAAGTGTTGTTTATCAGCAACTAGTGCAGAGTGCCCAGTGCTGCCCAGGAATTTGTAGAAACCCCAAAATACTGTGTTTTTAACTGCACTGTGCTATTTGTGAGTTTGCATCCATTGTGCCAAAAAAGCAGGCGACCAAAAGTCACATTTGGGTCCACCATCTTGCTTCAGAATGGCACCCAGCACCCAAACATAAATAGCAACTGCTGCCCCCACCTCAGGAACCCTTGTGCCATGTTTGGCGACAACACCTTGAAAGGTAGCCAAACCTATAGAGAACAGGTGGTCAAAACCACATTCCGAAACATATAGTAGACAGTGGTACCCTGCATCGGTTTCCAAACTGGATGGGTGTTTAGAAACCATAACCATTTGCATAAAGTTACATGCAAGCACTTGCCTGCAATAAATTAAATTAAATAATTCCTGCAGCAGAGAGTGGGGGGCAGGATCCTGGTTGGCTGACATTTCTCGGCTGTCATTAGATTTGGCCTATCAGCTGAAACCCCCAGGGAGGGCAAGACAATTGCCTGGGTTGCCTTCACAAAAATAAAGACAGAGATTAGATAAATATTCGAGGAAACTGCTTTCTAAATGGTCGCTATTTCATATTTTAGCCGTTTGCTTAATGATAGAACAATGCGAGGTTTTTCGCCAATGCTGGAATAGTATTTGTAACATGCATACACACATACACTTTATGATGTTTAAACAGGGTTCTGGTCAGTGGAGGCTGGTCCATGAGGGCAAATGGGAAGCTGCTCCGCCAACTTCAGCCTGTCCTGAGCCAGCCAGCCCCCAGCCCCACCCGCTTGCTTTATTCCTACCAGTTCAGGCTCCTGCCTCTTCCTTAGTCCTGCTGTTGCCCCACACAGAACCCAGCAGGCAGGGATGCGAACTTGAATATAATATTGGGGGGCAGGTAAGCCCTGACCCACATAATCAATGACAAGATGCAGCGCATGCACGCTATATGAATGGCAATGCCCGACAACTTTGGGGGACCCAGCCCACTCTTATATCTTATTTGGGGACAAGGGACCTCAGCCCCTAGCAGTTGGCTCCTATGCCAGCAGGGAAGGGGGGGCAAACTAGAATTAGTTGCCTGGTCCTGCCATTGGCTCTGGTGCCGCCTGCTGTGGGACTCTCTGCCTTCCACCCACAGTCCCAAGGGAGCAGCCTCTACTAGTGCTGGTTCCGCAGGGAGGGGCTACAGCCAAATTACCTGCTCTTCAAAATCCGGTTCCCCAAGCACTTCAGAACAGTTTGTTGAAAATCTGTAGCTATTGCATTACCCAATCAAACTACTGATTTGCGTAGTCCAGGAATCCTTCCTATGGTCCAACTCCCTTCTCCCTGACCATTGGCCACAGTGGGCTTCTTGGGGTTCAGAATCTGGCAAGGCTTTGAGGGCCACAAGTTCCCATCCCTGGTCTATGCTGGCTAGCAGTAGCTCCCCAGAATCTCAGGCAGAGAGACGTCTTTCAGCACCTGAAACGGAAGATAGCAGGAACCAAAGAATTTGAGAGGTCCTGAAAACTTGGAGGGGGCTATAGCTCCACGGTAGGGCACACATTTTGCCTTGAGAAAGCCCCAAGTTTGATATACCGTATTTTTCGCCCTAGAGGACGCACTTTTTCCCCTCCAAAAATGAAGGGGAAATCTGGGTGCGCCCTATGGGGCGAATGCAGGCTTTCACTGAAGCTTGGAGAGCGAGAGGGGTCGGTGCGCACCAACCCCTCTCGCTCTCCAGGCTTCAGGAAGACATCCGCAGCCTAGGCAGCCCTGCGGGAGTTCCCAAAGGGCTGTCTAGGCTGCGGATAGCAGCCTGCCGCCCGGGGTGCGGGGCGCCCTGAAGCAGAGCGCCCCGCACGCCAGGCAGACATCCGCAGCGTGGGGAGCCTTGCAGGAGTTCCCTGCAGGGCTCCCCACGCTGCAGATAGCAGCCTGCCGCCCGGCGCGCGGGGCGCCCTGAAGCAGAGCGCCCCTCGCGCTAGGCAGACATTGGCCAGCCCCACAAGCTCGGGGGACAGCAGGGAGGCGCAGCGCCACCATCCCGCTGTTCCTCAACCTTGTTAGGTTTCCCCAACCTGGTTTTGGGGGGGAAATAAAGGGAAAAATTTTTTCCTTTATTTCCCCCCCAAAAAACTAGGTGCGTCCTATGGGACGGAGCGTCCTATGGGACGAAAAATACGGTACTTTGATCCTCCATGAATTTGCCCAATCCTCTTTGAAAGCCATCCAAGGTGGGGGCCATCACTGCCTCCTGTGGCAGTGAGTTCCATAGCTTAACTGTGCTGTGTGAAGTAAAGTAAAGGTAAAGGACCCCTGACAGTTAAGTCCAGTCGCTGCTGCTGCTGCTGCTGCTAAATATTTGAATGAGGAAGCTACATCAGATGAAGGGGCTGTTTCTTTGTTTGTTGCTGCATGAAAAATCCATACCTGGATTTTAGTCTTCAGAAGAGAAAAATTTAAAATAATAATCTTTGTTCGGCAAAGGGATGCTTCTTGGAAAGGAATAAAAAGCCCACTTTGGGCAAAGATTAATTTCCTGAAGTAGCAATGACTTCCAGGAACATTTCTTATGGTTACCAAATTATACTCCATAACATGGTACAATCACAGGTAAAACCATTTAAAAGAAAAAAGAAAAACAAATGGATCTGAGCTGCTGGCATTCACACCTAATATGTAGCTCCATTTAATCATTGATAATGGGGGGCGGGGTGGAGATACAAGCTATCCTCAGAAATAAACACAGGGGATCTGAAACAGAGCAGGGAGCAGATGCCTTCATTGGAGGGGGGGTCTTTCTTAAAGAGCACACCTTTCCCAAAGCTATCTGCAATGGAATCCAGCATCCTGCTTCCTTGAGAGGATCAAGAGAAGTGACTGCATGCTGTCCTGAATGCTGCCTTCACGCAACAGCAAGATTAAAATGCAATTAAACAAAACTAAGTAAACCGGCAAAACATGCACACAGAGTTGTATATTCCATTCATTCTGGTGCAATCTGTGGAGGAAGGAGACAAGTCCTGCCAAATCTGTCCCTGTGCATCTTTCAAGGCAGCCACACAGTTTCACTGGAGACACATTCCTTGGCCCCACAGCTCGTATCTTGCCAGAGTGCAAAAAAACTAGAGTAATTAATGGTGTGCGCTCTTCTTTAAAAGCAGACATTTTGCTTTCATGCTGTCTGGAACCAGCTTCCTCATTATCTCCTTCCATCATGAGAGACTTCAAACTTCAGCTATGGAGCAAAGCCAAGGGGAAGACATGTTCACGCCCCCCCACCCCACCTATCCCCAGTCATTTTAGACACACATATTTATCCCTTGCTGTGACTAGGATACCTCCAATGGCTGGAGCCTGGGGGCAAAGGGGGGGGGGGAGTGATTCTGAAATGATCACTTGCAACAGGAGAAGGTGGGGGATGCAGCCATAATTTGGGAGTGTGCAGATAAAACAGGAAGCCTTTGAAGCAACAGCATGGAATCATATATACAGGGTGAGTCCTTTAAAAGAGGCCCTGTGGATACAGAGTACACATGTTCCACGGAGCCTCTTCTAAAAGACTCACCCTGTATATCGCTTTTCTGAGGGTCAGGGAGCTACACAACAGGTGTGCCACGCCAGATCAATTCCTCCGGCCAAATGAGGACCTGATCCAACTGAAATTGCACACCTTAAGGCTGCAATTCTCCAAGTAAATGCACACATATGAAGGGAAAATGCAATGGGCTTTCTGCATAAGGCTCCTAAGGCTGCAAATCACCTGGATTTCACGGGGAGAGTTAGGAACATGTTTGAAATCAAGAGAGTTCTGGGGCTGCGAGTTGGATCATGACCCATTTACACACAGACAAGCTCCACGCTCCCCTTGGCTCTGCTCATGGGCGCTCAAGCGGCCGCCTGCCCTTCTCCCTAAATCCAACTCCCCCCCCCCCCGCAATGTTGAGCAGAAGGAGGACTGCAAGCCCCGGTCAGAGGAGCCCCGCCGCCGCCGCCGCCGCCGCCGCCGCCCCGCTTCCCAGCGAGAAAGAGGCGAGGGAGGCGGGTAGGCAGGAGCGCGTCCCCTTCCCTTCCTACCTTCCCAGTCTCTCGGGGCTCCCCGGGAGATGCCCCGGCTGAAGGCGCAGGGATGCGGAGTCAGTCCCGGAGCCCGGCGGGAGAAGCCGGGCAGCCGCAGGCGCCTCTCCTCCGCGCTGGCCAGGGAAGAAGCCCGTCTCCTCCGGCCGCGCGCGCCCGGATCCTCCCGCTCGGCCGCCCCGCCCCCTGGTGGCCGCCGCAGGAAGAGCGCCTTCGCGGGGCCTCCGGGCAGGTCAGCGACAGGTGAGGCCTTCCAGCCGCCCAGGATTGTTTCCTTTGCTCGCTTGTTTGCTGTTTGGGGGATTTTCACACCGCACGTCGTGCTTTTCATTTCATCTTCAAGTTCAGGGAACACGTGCATCAACACACACAGGTAAGATGGAACGAATAGGTCTGCTCCTGTCTTCACCTATAAACTGACTCAGTAAATTCACTTCTTAAAGAAATCAAAATAAGCGCTTTCCTTTTGTCACCCCCTCACAACACACATCCCAAGGCAGTTTCTATCAAGCCTTGCCCCCTTTTCAACTAATGGTGTGAAACAGGAAGGAGGAGCCTTTTCCGCCCCAAGAACCACATTCCCTCCCAAGGAAGCTTCCAGGGGCCACATGCCGGTGACTGGGGGGGCCAAAGGCCAAAGTGGACCAAGCAGCAGACATTCCAGCCGTGCCAAAAGTCAGGGAGGTTTTGATCTGCCTCCATCTCGCCCAGGTGAGCAGCCCAGCCAGAGCACTGGGGAGGGGAGGGAGGGGGGCCTCCGGAGGGGCTTGAGAGCCACATTTCATCCTCAGGCCTCTCAGGCCCCACAGAAGAACATTCAAACTTGCATCCTTAAAGGACAATCACCGTAACAGAAGTGAGGCAGACAGAATATGACAGGTAAAAACCCAGTGGAAAGACACTTTGGGTTTTTAAAGATGCATTCACTGAGTTTTCAAAAGCAATATGCAATAAAAGCAATACAAAACAAAGAACAAGGACAGAGGAGAGCACATCACTGCAGCTGGAACAGGACACTGTTGCAGACACAGAGTCATAAAACAGATTCCAAGAAGGGGGACATTTTGGAAGGAAGAGTCAAATTGTACGATAAGGGAGCTTCACCACCTGGCGCAACATAGGAACCAGCTCCTAGGGCCAAGGGGTCTTCAGCCCTCCAATAAAATATTTGAGGGGGCCAACCCTGCCCCCAAAGTTTAAGGGCATTGTCATTCAAATGGTGTGTGTGTGTGCGCGCGCGCACACACACACACACATCATGTGATCAATTATGTGGATTGGGGCATACCTGCTCCGCCCCCAGTATTTTATTCAAGTTGACATTCAGTGGGATGCTGTTTCTCTTTACGAAGCATGTCAGAAGCCAGGCAACATAAAAATGGTCTCATTTTGCATCCTCTCTTAGAACCATCCTGCAGTGGGTTAAACACTTAGACAAAGTAATACCCTACCAGGGCAGGTGTGTGCACATGTGCCGCCACCCCAGGGGAGGACAGAAAACGCTAACCCCTCACTGCTGCTACTGCCAGGTGAGGACCAGATGAGCGGGGGCAGGGTATGGAGGGTGAAGAGCCCTCTTCACTCTTTCCATGTCAGGCACAGGCAGCCCCCTCCCCCGCTGATGGGCGGTGGCTCCCACGCTGAGCAGGGGCGGGGCGTGGGGGGAGCCCCATCAGCTGGGAGCCAAGTGGGCTAGCGCGTGGGGGGGTGCGTGGTTGACCCCCCATGCTACATCACTGTGCCCCACAGGCTCTCAAACTATCCATCCCTAGAGCAACCTGATGCAGACTTCCAGTGTTTGATTATTTTGAGTCCGGTTGCAAGCAGCTAGGACTGACAGAGCTAGGAGCTTCTTGTGAACAAGGGTGGAATTTAAATCACTTCCAATGGCCAGGAGGGCTAATACTTAGTCTGGAGTTGGAGAGTGGCTCATTGTTGCAGAAAGACCTGTGAATATAGACATAGAGGTTTCAAAAAAGCTAAAGGGGGAATTTTTCTGCAGAGAATTCCATAGTCTGCATTGTTCAAATATTATGTATTTTTTAACTTTGTTGTAACAATTGGGGTGGAGTGGGTGGTAAATCTAGCCTTGTAATTAAGTCCATTATAGTTCTAGGCTGAAAATAAGAAAATAAGCAAAACAAAACCAAAGTAGCTTGTGGTAAGAACATGAGAAGAGCCCTGTAGGATCAGGCCCATGACCCATCTAGGCCAATGCCTTCTGTTCTGCTCAATTCACTACGTCACCATTGCAACACCCTGCACTGCTCCTAGGCTTGGTATCTAGGGTGGCGGAATCAGTCTCACTGCCCTGAATCGGCCTCTGTCTCCAGCAAATGGCATTATAGCCACTGTAGCTGGTAGCCACTGGTAGGGCGCTCCTGTCCATGGCATCAGGTGACTGGCATGCAGGTGGCCCTGCCCACCTACCCAAAGTGGTCTGCAGCATGTTCCATTGGCTGCCCCCTGCCCTGCTATAACTAAAGCCAAGTATGTGCAATGGAAATCCGTGCCCAGGAGAGAAACCTACAACAAAATGTTGCAGCATGGAGTGCCTCCAGTCCAGTTTGGGGCTGAAGTCAGCTAGTCAGCCATGCCCCTTTTGCACAGTACTCCATTAGATTCCCTCTCCACCATTTTTCTATCCTTCCCAGCAGAACTGAAACTGAGGCGAGGCGAGGCGAACCCTTGGGCCTCTCATAATCAGTCCAGGTAAGCAAATCACTCATCACCGTCCTTTTGCACAACCTGTTTACTGACAGGGAAAAGCATGCTTGATGCCAGCACAGATTTGTACCCTCCAAGATTCTTTCCCTTGTGAGTGGGCAGAGATGGAATGTGGATTGTACTCCCTCCAGTTATATCACTGTTGAAGCTTAGGTATTTCTATTCATTTACCTGGATTAACCTTGCTGAATGACAGAAGGAGTTGTGTAAACTCGCCTGGGTGATCTCATTAGACTAGGCAGAGGTAGGTTGAATGGTGAGGGTGGCAGAAGAGACAGATTTGACCCTTAAATCCCAAAACAACAATGTCCTCGGGGAACACATGTGAAAACGGGAAGCAGTTTGCCCACAGTGTTTCCCCAACAGACGTTTCTGAGGCACCCAAAGGAAATATAATGTCAAAAATGTCACCTCTTGCGGCAAGTTCTCCTTTCTCATGTTTACCCTGAAAGACTAACAAATTTATCATGCCCTAAGATTTCATGGACTACGGTCTACTTCGCCAGATGCAGTTGTGGCTGCAGTTCACACAAGTTTAGCTAGAGCTACCCATTCCTGGTTCATGTCTCAGAAATCTATAATTCCACACTCTTATGTAGCAACTGCTGAAGGCTCTAATGTTAATGGTCTATTAATTCATCTAATCCTTAAAATAAAAAAAACTGCTATCAAAAGTGGCCAGGGCCTCATCCTGTGGGTAATGATTTCCATAGGTTAATTTGGAACACATGAGCAATCCCAACAGAATCAAAGTTCTTCCTCTGTCAATTTGTGAGCAATTAAGATGTCTCTTTTACCATCATGGCTGAAAAAAATGCTGAAGTTTTTATCTGATGCTTTCCAATATTTTGTCAAAAAATACCTATCCTCTTGCGGCTGGCGATTTGGGATAGACAGTCCTTAGCCTTCTCTATCTGTGTTCTGTGCACTTCTCACCCTCAAAATACGGGGGGGGGGGGTATCCATTATTTGCTTATTTCTTCTTATTTTACTAGTGGCGATTGCCCTGTGCTGCTTGGGAATTTGTAGAGACCATCAAATATTGTGTATTTTAAATGGATAGTGCAATTTGTGAGTTTGGATCTGTCATGCCAAAAATCAGGCAAAGTCATGCCAAAGTCACATTTTGGTCCACCCTCTTGATTCAAAATGGCGCAGGGCATCCAAACATCCATGAATATGGACACTCCCACCTGAGTTTGGCAGCAGTATCTCAAGAGGCAGCCAAAACTATGTCAAAACATGGGTGAAGTCATGCCAATGGCCTGTTTCAGTCTGCTATCTTGAATCAAAATGGTGCCCGGCATCCGAGTGTCAATGAGGACTGCCACCCCCATGTTGGGAACCCTCTTGCCGATTTTGGTGATGGTATCTTGAGAGGTGGCCGAACCTGTGGAGAACAAATGGCAGATAGGCGGAAAAATCACTTTCCAAAATATGGAATATATATTTTAGGTAAAGGTAAAGGGACCCCTCACAATTAGGTCGAGTCTCAGATGACTCTCGGGTTGCAGCGCTCATCTCGCTTTACAGGCCGAGGGAGCCAGCATACAGCTTCTGGGTCATGTGGCCAGCATGACTAAGCCGCTTCTGGTGAACCAGAGCAGCGCACGGAAACGCCATTTACCTTCCCACCGGAGCGGCACTTATTTATCTACCTGCACTTTGACATGCTTTCAAACTGCTAGGTTGGCAGGAGCAGGGACTGAGCAACGGGAGCTCACCCCATCACAGGGATTCTGATTAGCAAGTCCTAGGCTCTGTGGTATAACCCACAATGCCACTCGCGTCCCAATATATCTTTTAAGACATAGCTATTTCCCAAGTTAGGGACGCAGGTGGCGCTGTGGGTTAAAGCCTCAGCGCCTAGGGCTTGCCGATCGAAAGGTCGGCGGTTCGAATCCCTGCGGCGGGGTGCGCTCCCGCTGCTCGGTCCCAGCGCCTGCCAACCTAGCAGTTCGAAAGCACCTCCGGGTGCAAGTAGATAAATAGGGACCGCTTACCAGCGGGAAGGTAAACGGCGTTTCCGTGTGCGGCTCTGGCTCTGGCTCTGGCTCTGGCCAGAGCAGCGATGTCACGCTGGCCACGTGACCCGGAAGTGTCTCCGGACAGCGCTGGCCCCTGGCCTCTTAAGTGAGATGGGCGCACAACCCCAGAGTCTGTCAAGACTGGCCCGTACGGGCAGGGGTACCTTTACCTTTACTTTACCTATTTCCCAAGTTGGTGAGGAATATATATTAATAAACATTCAACACCTCCCTTCCTTCATGATGCACCAGGCCAGTGTGATGTCAAGCAGACAGCTGAACTGCTGCTGAACCGTCACTCTTCTCATGCAGAGGGGCAGGATAGGAATCCTGTCATGGTGTCATTACAAATATAAAATAGATTTTAATTACATGTGGCATCTTACAAAAAGCGTACAGAGAAAACAGATGCAAGCCAGCAACCTTGGGACATGACTTGCCTGCTGTAGGTCTCTGGTTCTGCTGCAGATTAAGACAGACAAGTGAGACAGATGTTCCTGTGACTTAGCCAAAGGAAGATCTGCATTTCTTTTTAAAAAATCCTGATGTTAGTTATGCAAGAGCTTGCTGAGCATGTTATGTAAAGAAATTTGGGGGGTGCCAAGTGACAGGAGGCATGCAGAGGAGGGCGACCAAGATGATAAAGGGTTTGAAGGCAAGCCTTGTGAGGAACAGTTGAAGGCGTTACGTAGGTTTAGTCTGGAGAAGGGAAGGCTAATAGGTGATACCACAGCCCAGTGGCGTAGCATGGGGGGTGCAGGGGGGGCCGGCCGCACCGGGCGCAACATCTGGGGGTTAGGGTTAGGGGACGCAAATCCACGGGTTAGGGGGCGCAAATCCATGGGTTAGGGGGCGCAAATTACTTGCCCACGCTACGCCACTGCCACAGCCATCTTCAAATGGCTGCCTCTTGAGATACTGAAGGACTGATTGTCACATGGAAGATGGAGCAAGATTTTTTCCCCTGGGTTCCATTAAAGTACAAATTCTCACACATTATTATACACATTATTGTGTGCCCTGATTATAAGCTATATTATATGAGTAATATATTATACATGTAATTTATGTGCATATACACTCCAGGTTTCCTAAAATAACCACCACACAAAAATGTGAAAAGGCACAGGACCATAACAACAATGCATCAATGGCGAGAAGACAAGAGAGAAAACATCATTACAGTTACAAAGTGTATATTTCAGTGATGCTTACAAGGAACCATGTAGCACAAAAGAATTACTAGTGTACTGCAGAATGCTGTAAGCAGCTGAGAAGAGATAGGCTTCCACATCATGTTCTGTTTCAGATATCTTTCTCTGAAAGCAACACCACTAGGAGGACACCAGAAATATTTACAGTATCTCTCCAAAAAAGTTACTTGATTCCAAGAGGACAAGGCCTCTGCAAGGTCCACATTATAAACCTGAAGTCTTGAAGTCCTCCCAATCGTGAAAAGACTTTATTTGCGGAGTGAGCAAAGGTTGGAGAAATAGCTGTTTCCTCTGGTTAGGGCTGCTTCTTAGGATCTTCTGGCTGTTTCACATTTACTACAGTGCATCAGTGTGTGAGGTGAAAGTTGGCCTATTTCCAACGACAGAACCAGTGAAAACTTTTCAGGAAATGGCTATGGCACTGAACGCCCCTCCCCTCTCTTTGGGAGCCTGCCCATTTACCCCCGTCTCCAAAGGATTAAACGAAGGACTAATTACTTCATTGGCTGTTCTGACAGAGAAATGTGTCAAAAGTTTCAGGAGGTGGTGAAAATGTAGTTTTATTCGTTTGTCTGACATTTCTCAGTGTTGCAGTCTCCATGATGTGCCCACAGCTGCCAAGCTCAAGGAGGAACTGGCTCATGGCTTTGATCAATGGTGCTTGTAGAGCCTCCAGAAAGGAAGTCCTAACCCCTGGCCTTTGAGGGAAGCGCTGAGGGTTCGTTCCAAAATTCCTCCTCCCACAGATTACAGTTCTTTCGGTGTGGTTAATTAAAGCCCTGTTACAAAGCAGGCAAAGGGGGCAGAGGAGGGGACATTTGACGCCATGAACATTTACCTCATTAAGCAACGTGTGCCAAGCAGACACACATGCACATCTTCAGAGAGGTTGTGCTTCAGCCAAAAGCTACCTATTAAAATGCAAACTACACTAATGAAGTCTTCTTGGCAGTGGGGTTATATTTACAGTTAGGCATGGCAAGAGGGGTTTTACAATGACCGTTTAAAAAACCAACAACCCACCGGGAGTTCTAAAATGTTTGCCAAACTTAGTAGTGCAAGATTTCTCAAGGTCGCTAATGGAAACGAGGACTTGCTTCCATTTCATGGTTAGAGGGTGTGCCTCTGCGACACCTGAGTAACAGATTGCCCAGGCATCTAACTAAAACAATTTAGCCATGCTTCCAAAATTTTCCTCATTTGGATTTCTCACTGGATGTTTAAAGTTTCAAAATGTCTTCCCATCCTGCAAAACAGCAGGACTAATGAATGTGAATTCTCCATTGTTCTAATACCTGTTCTAATAGCTAGTTCAGGTGGGAAGTGCCAACAGAAATGGGTCCAAAGTGAGGCTACTGAGAAAGAAATTATCAGAAGTGCATATGGAACTCTCTCCCACAGGGGCAGAGACGGCCCCTAACTTGGATGGCTTTAAAAAAGGATTAGATCAATTCATGGAGGAATACTAGCCATGATGGCAATGTTCTGCCCTCATGATCAGAGGCAGCCATGCTTCTGATTCCAGGGACTGGAAGCGGGGGAGAGGGCTGCTCTGGTTCTCAAATCCTGCTTTCAAGTTTCCCAATGGTATCTGGATGGCCAATGTCAGAACAGGGTGCTGCACTAGGTGGGTCTGATCCAGAAGGCTCTTTTATCCTCAGAGGAATGCTGACATTTGCAGAAATACTGCATTGGAGGAAAAAATGAGGGACAACCCTCTTCGCCTCCCCTCCCCCTAAAAAAACCCTCAGACAAGGACTAAACATACTCAGTAGCAATGAAGGTTGAGAATCAATTGGAAAAGAAAATTGAAATCTGGGAGGTGGGAGGGAAGACTGTAATGACCTGCTGGAGGAGGGTGCAGCTACTGGGCTAGAACTATGGAAAGGGGGAAGGAGAAGAAGGTGAGGATGTGCTGCAATACTTTGCTGCAGTTCCCACTTGACCTTTTTCTATGTCTGAATTTTGCACACTGGACTTGCACAACACGTACCATGCATTTGAAGGCCTGCATCTTTCTCCCTTCCACTTCCATTGCCCATGTGGATAGCCTTTAATCCCTTGATAGTCCTCATTAGCACACACAGGACACAGCAGGGCTGCCTTCTCAGGACTGATCAGCTCACTCATGGGACTCGTTTTAAAACTTGGGGTGTCTAGGGTGGCATCCCCATAACACATTTTTATCTGTTGCACCTAAATGCTAAAAGTTAGACTCTGTTTTGATGGATAGGACCTTAAACACCAAATCTTTCTCTTGAGCAGAGAAATGTAAACGGAGAAAAGAATTTGAGGGTTCTTGATAGTACTAGGTAAAACCAAGCACTAAAGGTTCTGAACATTCAGTCTTTAGATTTTTGACAATTTTATGACCAGTGGTCTCCGGTAGGAAAAGCAAGGGAAATTTGTTCCCTAGAAATACTTCTTCATACACAAGTTAGTAGTGATAGGTTTAGAGCTGGCCCACAGATGAGGCAGCATGAATGAGCCGACTCAGGCAGTGAAAACCTAAGAGGAGGTGCATTGCCCACCCTCCCACCCCCACCACCGCAGCTCTGCTTTGCCAATGATCTCCCCAATCGGGGGGGGGGGGGGCTCTGCAGGATTCCTCCCTTCGCCAAGTCAGGGAGAGGAGAGATGTTCTGCCACCCAGCGTTGCCACCAGGAGAGGAGGGAGGGGAAAGCCCTTGCAAAGCCTCACAATTTTGCCTCGGGCTAACAACGTCTCAAAATCTAAAAATCTAAAAATCATGCTAAAACCATCCCAATGAAAAGGAAATGCAAGAAAGCAAAGTGGCTGTCCAACGAGGCCTTACAAATAGCGGGGGAGAGAAGGCAAGCAAAATGCGAGGGAGATAGTGAAAGATACAGGAAATTGAATGCAGATTTCCAAAGAATAGCAAGGAGAGACAAGAATGCCTTCTTAAATGAGCAATGCAAAGAAACAGAGGAAAACAATAGAATGGGAAAAACCAGAGATCTGTTCAAGAAAATTGGAGATATGAAAGGAACATTTCGTACAAGATTACCATAATAAAAGACAAAAGTGGATAGGACCTAAAAGAAACAGAAGACATCAAGAAGAGGTGGCAAGAATACACAGAGGAATTATACCAGAAAGAAATGGATGTCTCGTACACCCCAGGTAGTGTGGTTGCTGACCTTGAGCCAGACATCCTGGAGGGTGAAGTCAAATGGGCCTTAGAAAGCACTGCTAATAACAAGGCCAGTGGAAGTGATGATATTCCAGCTGAACTATTTAAAATTTTAAACAATGATGCTGTCAAGGTGCTACACTCAATATGCCAGCAAGTTTAGAAAACTCAGCAGAGGCCAGAGGATTGGAGAAGACCAGTTTACATCCCAATCCCAAAGAAGGGCAGTGCCAAAGAATGCACCAACTACCGCACAATTGCACTCATTTCCCACGCTAGCAAGGTTATGCTTAAAATTCTACAAGGCAGGCTTAAGCAGTATGTGGACCGAGAACTTCCAGAAGTGCAAGCTGGATTTCGAAGGGGCAGAGTAACCAGAGACCAAATTGCAAACATGCGCTGGATTATGGAGAGAGCTAGAGAGTTCCAGAAAGACATCTACTTCTGCTTCATTGACTATGCAAAAGCCTTTGACTGTGTCGACTACAGCAAACGATGGCAAGTTCTTAAAGAAATGGGAGTGCCTGATCACCTCATCTGTCTCCTGAGAAATCTCTGTGGGGGACAAGAAGCTACAGTTAGTACTGGATATGGAACAACTGATTGGTTCAAAATTGGGAAAGGAGTACGGCAAGGCTGTATATTGTCTCCCTGCTTATTTAACTTATATGCAGAATTCATCATGCGAAAGGCTGGGCTGGATGAATCCCAAGCCGGAATTAAGATCACCGGAAGAAATATCAACAACCTCAGATATGCAGATGACACAACCTTGATGGCAGAAAGTGAGGAGGAATTAAAGAACCTTTTAATGAGGGTGAAAGAGGAGAGTGCAAAATATGGTCTGAAGCTCAACATCAAAAAAACAAAGATCATGGCCACTGGTCCCATCACCTCCTGGCAAATAGAAGGGGAAGAAATGGAGGCAGTGAGAGATTTTACTTTCTTGGGCTCCATGATCACTGCAGATGGTGACAGCAGCCACGAAATTAAAAGACGCCTGCTTCCTGGAAGAAAAGCAATGACAAACCTAGACAGCATCTTAAAAAGCAGAGACATCACCTTGCCAACAAAGGTCCGTATAGTTAAAGCCATGGTTTTTCCAGTAGTGATGTATGGAAGTGAGAGCTGGACCATCAAGAAGGCTGATCGCCGAAGAATAGATGCTTTTGAATTATGGTGCTGGAGGAGACTCTTGAGAGTCCCATGGACTGCAAGAAGATCAAACCTCTCCATTCTGAAGGAAATCAGCCCTGAGTGCTCACCGGAAGGACAGATCCTGAAGCTGAGGCTCCAATACTTTGGCCACCTCATGAGAAGAGAAGACTCACTGGAAAAGACCCTGATGTTGGGAAAGATGGAGGGCACAAGGAGAAGGGGACGACAGAGGACGAGATGGTTGGACAGTGTTCTCGAAGCTACAAACATGAGCCTGCCCAAACTGGGGGAGGCAGTGGAAGATAGGAGTGCCTGGCGTGCTCTGGTCCATGGGGTCACGAAGAGTCGGACACGACTAAACGACTAAACAACAACAACAACGTCTCAAGCTGCCCCGGACATCTGTAGAAATGATTCCCTTATCTGAGGATATTAAGACTTTACAATGCAAGGGCCCTGCTGGATTTAAGAGCGTAAGAAGAGCCTGTGGGATCAGGCCAACGGCCCATCTCACCCAGGAACCAGTTCTCAACCTGGCCAACCAGATGCCTCTATTGAGAAGCCAGCAAGCAGGATTCAAGCCACACACTCCTCTCCTGTGTCTCCAGCAACTGGTATTCAGATATTACAACTTGCTTCCCAATGCGGCCAGACAGATGCTTTTTAATAGAAAAACATAGCTGCGCTGGATGAAATGAGGGTCCACCACATCAGGCTTCCCATTTCCCCCAACAGGGTGCCTCTAGGAAGCCCACAAGCAGGGCCTTTCCTGCAGCTGCCCCTCATTGGTTCACTGCCTTTGCACAGTCAATGTTTTATTTATGGGCCACAACATACATTTAAAGCACGACGATGACGCTTTAAATAGTCAGGAATTCTGGGAGCTGCAGTTTGTTAAGGGTGCCAGGAGATGTTAGGAGGCCCCTTATCCCCTCACAGAGCTACAATTCCCAGAGTTCCCTGGGAAGAGGGATTGATTTGTCAACCATTCTGAGAACTGTACCTCTGGGAACCTTCCTTTCTTTAAGCCACCTGCTCTTCAGCTCAAAAACTAAGGCGGAATGTGTCTTTTGAACCCTGATCATGTTCTAAAGATTGATTAAAGAATACAAACAGCTTTGCAGGCTGCTGTTGTCTCTGCTCAAGCCCCTGAGCTTGTACCTGGCTACACCAGGCGTGCACGAAAGGGAATCTTGGAGCAGCCCTCAGCCCCCTCCCCCTGCCGAGGCAGCCAAGCCAGAGACGGTGTTTGTTAAGCCTCTTGCTCATGTCAAACCTTTGGCTTCTGTTTCAGCTTTGGCAAGATGGAGCACGTAGAATTGCCACGCTAATAAATTACAAAAATGAAACACACAGAGAGGGGAAGACTAAATTTAGAAGCTGATTCTGTAAAAGAAAAATGTGAAAATTCTTGACCAATGGGAAAGCAAAGTTATTTCAAGACCAGGCAATTTCTGGGCAATCATGGGTTTGGGGAGGGAGATTAATGTAGGGAGATTTGTTTACAACATTTGCGTCCTCTAAGGAGCTCAAGGTGGAAACATGGTCCTCACTTCCATTGTTTATCCTCACACCAACCCTGTGAGGCAGGTTGGAGTAAGAGCAAGGGATGACAGAGGTATGAACACACATCCCCCAGGACACATCAGAAATACAGCTCTTCTTTGCCTGAGGATACATCTCCCACATTTTGTTCAAGGATTTTCCTTCAAGACATTCTGTGACATTATGGAAATTCAGCCAATGTCCCACCATGTCCCAGCCACCTCCGCCCCATAAAGCCACCCTAAGAGAGCCACCATTAAACACATTAAAACAAATGTCAAGACAAACAGCAGCAGCAGCAGCAGCAGCAATATACCCTTTTGTCAGCAAAAACAGTAAACAGAGTTGGACCTGCATATATCCCTGGGGAAGGAATGCCACAGAGTGGGTTCTACAATGAAGAACATTTGATTCAATGTCCTGGCAGATTTTGCTTATGGAAATGAAAAGATGAGGAGCAAGACCTCTCCAGCTGATCTAACAAAATAGGGAAATATATTCAGGTAGGCCCTAAAATAGTCTGTTCAAGATTTTGAACATTTTGAACATTTTAAAAGTGTGTGCCTAGTGCTTGCTGATCATCCCTGTACCTTCACTAGGCAGAAGATTAGAAGATGCAAAGCAATTTGATTCTTAGAAGTTTATTTTGTGTGCTTGCTAGATCATTTGCTTATTTGTTTTCATTTTTGGACTGTGTGTCTTCCCATAAGATCCCATAGCAGTTCATAACATAATCAGATGAAACACAACATCACAAAACAATATTTAAAACAATAAAAAACCTTCTGGTGCGAACACATTACAAGCATAAGCACTTCCTGTATGGCAGCAGGCTAAAGAATCACTAATGGGCTCCACAGAAGTTTTATCTCTTAAAAGCCTGAAGCAAAAGGTACGTTGTCATTTGACAGGGCTGGCCCAAGGAGAAATGCTGCCCAAGACAGAACAGCAAATGATCCCTGATCCTCTTGTAGGAATGGGAGAAAAAAAATCAGTCTGGTATCATTTAGTAACAATTCACACTTCCCCACTTCCGGGTTAGCGCCTCTGGCAATGGCGGAATTCCTCTGATCAGGAGGAATTTACTCCGTGGAAACAGGGTCTGGCCGCCACGGCGAAGGCGGAGACCCACTAAAAATCACAGGCAGGAGAAGCCTGTGAACCTGGGATTCGGCTGGCACCTTTTGCGCCTCCCCTACTCGCGGGGAGATCCAGTTTCGGAGATCCAGAGCGACGTGGGGTGAGTGGTGCAGTGCTTCGAATTGATTGCTTTTTTCACGGAGTGAAGCCGCATTGCTGTTGCCGGAGAGCGCTGACTTTTTCCTGTGGACAATTTGACTTCAAACAACTACCCGTGAGTAGAACGGAAAATTGGATTTACAAACGTCTTAATTTGGCACCGAAACGGGAAGGTTTTAAACAGGAAGTCCGCCTTCCCCTTTTGTAAATAGATTGAAGCAAAGACGCTGCAAGCTAAGGTCTTGGAAAGTCTTCTGTAAAGGATTAAACTTCCATCGATTAAAACTATTAAACCCCCCCTTGGAAGCAGGAGAAGAGGGGGGAAATTTTGGATCGCGCAAGCCTGCAGGAGAGAGTGTTGAAAATTAAATCACCACTGCTCTGAACCTGGAAAGGGTTCTGCCAGTAAGATTGACGTTTTGAAGTTCATTGGCTGTGAATAGAACGTATCTTGACAGTTAGCTAAATAAGAGAAATATATTGTTTCCATTGTCCTCTTCTGCGTTTAAAAAGGAGGAAAAGTAACTGAAAATTGAAACTATATTTACTGTTTGAACTGTGCTTAAAAGGATTGACAGAAATAGAAACTGTTTCCCTCTAGAGGGAGCTTTTGAAACTGTTATAAGAGCTGAGCTGGGGGAACCAGCTGCAAGATAAGAGACTGTGAGAATCAGGGATTGACCTTGGACTATTTGAGAATGTCGACAGAAGAAGCTTTAGTGATTGCATTATGCAAGATAAGTCACTCGTTGGAACAACTCCACAAGAAGACAGATGTCATGACTACTAAAATTGATAACTTGGGACAAAAAGTGACTAACTTGGGACAAAAAGTGGCCATCAATACTGAAATTATTCAGGATCTGATACAGGAATCTACTTTGACAGGGCAAATTGTCGAGAAGGCGAAGGAGAAAGTTGCTGTTGTTGAACCTAAAATAATACAAGTGGGAGTCCCAGCCTTACAGAGGCAAATTGAGGACTATAAGTTGAGGCCTTTTATGACTGATTTTAGAAAAAGTCAGATTTTGAGGATCGGAGCCCTGCCGGGACTGGAGAAGGAAAGTTGGATAGATCCCTTCATGCAGGGATTTACTGACTTTTGGGATTTGGACTTGGGTTGTGAGGAGATTGGAGCTGTGGGGGCCTTTGGATTTGGAGGAATTTTGAAACATGTCCTGAAATACCTTATGGATTTTAGATTTAAACATGGAGATTTGGTTGACCTGTCGAGAAGGAATAAAAGCATTGCTAGGCTGGAGCTTCCCCGAGATCTGCTATTCAGTATCAAAGGAAGGAAAATATGAACAAGATCAGTAGAAGACAAAGTAAAGTGCATGTATAAATATGAAGAAGACCTACAGAAGGGACTTGGAAAAGAGTTAAGAGCCTCGGACAGAAGATCACCAGGTTGATGGACTATTTGGAATTGACGAATGACTGGCAGTATCCGAGATCAGGGAGAAGAGATGGTGGAAGAAGATTGGAAAAAGTTTTAAAGTTTATTTTTAGAAATAGAAATATTGTAGAATTAGTGAGTGTTAGAAAAATGTTGGAATGAAATCTTATGGCTTTACAGGTAGTTGAAATGTTATAAGGAGTTAAGCATAAATAAGCATTATAGTATTAATGGAAAATAAGGGTAAAAATAAGTTAAGATATTTATATGACAGAAAATAGAGAAAGATGGAAAGGAATTGCTGAAACAATTAATAGAAGTGGAATACAAAAAGGGAGGTGAGAGGAGGTCGATGAAACAAGGGAATGAAAGATAAGGCATTGAAATGGTACAATGTATGTTTTTAAATTGTTTTTGTTTTGTTTTGTTTAGGTTAATGTTGTGTTTTGTATTGTTTATATATTGTATTATATTGTTTTTTCCTTCTCTTGTTTTTTTTCTTTTCTTTTTTTCTTTTTTTTCTCTTTTCTTTTTGTAAGTTTTAAAAGTAATAAATATTATTTTTTTTAAAAAATCACACTTCCCAAAACAATATACAATATAATATCCTTTGAAATTCACGCTTCTCCAGATTTCGTGATGCAGTTCTCCAGACAAAGAGCAGGGACAAAGATATGTATATTAAAAGAAAATGTGCATTAAAATGCATGCATGTGATGGCCTGGGATTCGGACTCGGAGGCTGAACCTGAGGAATCCCAGCCTGCACAGGAGTCCCCGCCTCCAGAACCAGCTGAGCCGGGGCTGGGGCCTGAGCCTGAAGGGTCCTCACCTGTGCTGGATCCTCAGGTGCAGGCACCAGCTGAGTCTGCTCTGGCTCCTGAGGTGATGGAGGACCCATTGCCTGCAGGTGCTCCACTCTCAGCCCCTTCAGAGGAAGCTGAGGTTGCCTCTGGGTCCGGGAACCCTCCAGCCTCTCCTGAGCTGCAGAGGCTCAGGGCAGAGAGGCGGAGGGAAGTAAGTTCTCGCAAGAGGAGTGCTTGCCTCCAGGCCAGGAGAGGCAAGTCACCTGTGGACCGGGGCCGCCCTATGCCTCGGGGCAAATAAAAGCCGGCCAGCCCCAGTCCCAGGTTGCGGGAGCAACATTGTTGGTAGCCTGTTCCTGCCTGCACCCTGTCCTGCTCTTCTACCAGAGTTCCTGACCTCACCCGACTCCCTGCCTTGGACCCTGCTTCAGCTTTGACGGACAGCCTCCATACCGTACCCTTAACCTTGGACTGGAATCGGACCTCGCTGCACGGTTAGCCCTCGGGACCAGCACAATGTATATGTGAAAACAACATGCAGAAATGAATTTTATTAAGGAAATCTGCTTGCAAAAATGTTTATGCTCAGCAAAATTGCATTCAGGAACATGTACATTAGGAGGAACATATGCTAAAATGCTGGTAAATTTTCATGAGGACTTTCTAAAATAAAAAATTAAACATCGGAACCAATGCAGGAATGTGGAGAAATGAACTCAATATCACCTTATTTGTCCAATCTTGAGTTGCTGTTGTTGTTAGGAAAATTCCTAAGCAGATAAAGCTGGGAATGTTCACAAAAGCAATGCACGATCTATTGAGCCCATAGCACCTCCTTTGAAAGTTACTGGCCTTCTGAGTCAGGCCGATGTGCTGGAATAATGTGAGGTGATGGCTCCATCCTTGAGTCCTTGATTAACTTTGCTTTCCATCAAAGCATTGCTTGTCAATGGCCAACACAATAGCTAATAAGGGAGGCCATTGGGGTTAGCTAAATGGCAATAATGCCTCTCTCTATGTGTCCCACCACCTTTTTTATTTTGCAAATAGCAAGTCAGCCTCAGAAAACTTGAAACCTGCATTCAAGTACAGGTATGAGATGCAGATCAAAGGAACTGTTCCATTTGCTGCAACATGGTTTACAGAGCTGGGCCTTATGGCCACAGCCAATCTTTATGGAGAAAGAGAAAGGAGAAGAGGCAGGCAAGAGTGGACAAAAGTCTTTGTCAATTCTTCAAGTAACTCATGGAGAGGAGTTCTAGTAGAGATGTTTCAATTGCACAAAAGCCGAATTCAATTCTGTATGAAGTAGGACACTGGTGAGAGACAACTCAAGACATTTGGGTGTCTCCTGTAACCCCTGCCAGGGAAGAAGGGGTGAGTGAAGATCCGTATCAGGAGCAAGTGAATGATAAAGATCTACATTGGGATCTGCCTCCTGAGGCTGTTGCCTCGTCTTGCCTCCTGGTTGAGCCAGCCCTGGCATTGATCCAATAGAAAACTTAGTTGATTAATTGCATGCATTGCAGTTTATTAACCAAAGGTTTGATTTGGGTAATGATTTTGCTCAAGTACATAGCATACTTTAAGACAATGCATGCATTTCTCATAGAACACAGAGCAAATATTGTGTTGTTTTGTATAATTATGCTTCCAACTTAAGAAAATTTGTTCACCCTAACTACAAGGTTTGACTGGAAAGTTCAGTGAAAGGTCACAGAAATGAGACAGCAAGAAATATTCAAACATACAATTGGCATCAGAAACCCACAAAATGCTCACAATTGTGTACAGAGATGAGGCTGTAACTCGAAAGATAGTGTATGAGTGGTTTAAGCGTTACCGTGAAGGGCTGCAGACCATCAAAGATGACCCTCGTTCTGGCAGACCGTCAACAAGCAGAACAGTTGCAAATGTCGACAGAGTTCGTGAGTTATTGATGCAGGATCAGCCAAATGACGGCAAAAGACTTGCATATTCTGCGTGAAATCATTACTGAGGTTACTGAGTTGTTCCACCCTCCATATTCTCCCAATCTAGCCCCACCGAATTTATTTTTCCCCCAAAACTGAAATCTGCATTGAAAGGGCACAGATTTTCCAACATTTCACATGTCCAAGCTGCTGTGACGAGGGAACTGAAAGCAGTATGAAAAGAGGACTTCTCCAGAAGTTTCCAACAGTTCTGCGAACGTTGTCAATGGTGAATCGTATCAGAGGCGGCCTACTTTGAAGGCCTATAAGGCATGTATGTTCAAATATTTCTCACTGTCCAATTTCTGTGACCATTTACTGAACTTTCTGGTCACACCTTATATTTGTATTGCAAGTTTTATTCTCACTCCACAAGCAAGGAGTTAGTCACTATTCCTCATTTCCACTGGTGGCTCTTTTAACAGTCCTCCAAAGAAACACCATGGGAGTTACAATGGGCAATTGGAGTTTAGAGAAACTTCTGAGTGGTTGCTCCATTTCTAAGATGGGGAAAAGGCAACTGAGGCTGGGCCGGAGAAGCAAAGAGTTTAGTGGGTAAATGCTTGTTTAGGGATTGAATGCTTCAAGGGGGAAGGGTGGAGAGTGAAGATGGAAACATCTTACTATGCATTTCAGAGGTTATCCTCTGCTTCAAGAGGAGCATGTAGACATTCCTGGGTCTCCTGGTTAACCAGTGCAAAAAGTCTTTGGACAAAACCTCTGTGCTCTGGGCCAGACCACACAGAGCAACCCTGCAAGGAGCTGCCGGTGGGAAAGCTGAAATATCAGTGCAAATAAAGGGCTGCATCTGGAGAAAAATATCTGAACTCAGGCAAGCCACTGGCTGCATCTGCCTTCCTGCCAGTGAAAATAGTTTTTTAGCAAAGGTCTGAAGGATAATTGATACTTCACAAAATAAACCACCCTGTTTGAATAGGCATCTGAATCACGTTGATGACTTATAATGTTCACATTTGCTTGGAAATTGTTTACCTGAGACTTGAATGCTTTTTCCAAAAAAAATGTATTGACATTTTACGTCCCTGGTCTGCAGCTCAGTGGCAGTGTGTTGTTTTAATTATTGGTATTATTTGGTTTCTTTTGCAACAAGAGATACAGAGAAAACTAAACCTGAAATCAAGGCAATTCACAAATATTAGAGCATCTGCTTTGCATGCAGGAAGTCCCTGGTTCATTCACCAGCATCTCCAGGTCCTGCCTGAAACCCTGAAGGGCTGCTGCCAGTCAGTGTAGACAATACTGAGCTACATGGACCAAATGGCCCAATTCAGTAAAAGGCAGCAGTGCTCCTGTGTTCATAGCCACAACCTTGAGAGACCTTCTTAAAGCTCAAAAGTGGTGTGGGATAGTTTTATAATTTAAAAAACTGAATGTCTCCTTAAGTTCAGTAGGGCTTTCCTCCTGCTAAAACAATCTGGATGGGATGGATGCTGCAGCCCTAGTGGAGCATGACCTCCCTGATTTCTGTTTGCAGTTGTGGGAGATGTACTCTTAAAAATTCAAAAAGGCAGAGTAGATTATTTATTATTATTACTATTATTATTAATCACTTCATCTTGTCCAAGGTAACCCAAAGTTACTTACAACCAAATGGGTAAGTGGCTCTGTAAGGAAAACAGACTCTGCATGAGGTGAGCGGGGGGGGGGTGCATTCCACAACCCAGAAGGCTCTCACCTGCCTCACCTGATACAGAGGTAGGGATCCTGGAGAAGGAAGGGTCTCCGAGGAGATCCAGATTCATGAGAGGAAAGGTGGCTTATTTTGGTTGCGCTGTAAACTTTGCTTGCCCTTTCTGTGCTCACAAAGGCAGTCTACAGTCAGGGGATTTCTTTCTGGCAATTGAGAGGTTCTTTTTTGGTCAAGGTAAGCCAGATGTTCCAACTTTGCTAGCTCTGTCCTCCCCTGATTTATAGCCCCTGCCACCAAACAATCCTAGGAGTAAAAAGCAGCTCCACATTCCATGTCTGCTTGGCCTAGGAAGAAAAGCACAGGCTAGCGGGGGGGGGGGGGGGGAGATGAGTTTGCCCCTGGGGTTCCATGTAACGGAGTCGTTCAGAAGCCAAGGTGCAGCCTTGAGATAGTTGCAGACCTATACAGAAGGCTATGGAAAACAAGGACAAAGTAGAGCTCAGCCCCTAATGAGGTATGAAGATGCTGCCAGATTTCTGCTGGAAATTGTTTTTAATTGAGCTGAAGTTGATTTTCCACTAAACCACTTAACAAACTGTTCAGGGCCATTAGAACAAAATGCAAAGAGCTCCAAAAAGGATATCTCCAAACGGAAGGAATGGGCAGCAAAGCGGCAAATACAAATCTATATAAACATGCATTAACTGAAGCACAGGGTTGGTTTTTTCTTTCTTTCTTCATTTCACATATATGCTCATAGGAACTAGTAGTGACTGACCAGGAGTGAGACCTTGGGGTCATATTTAATTTTTACTTGTTTCATTGCATTTACATTCCCCCTTTTCCCCAAGAAGCTCCAGGTGGTGTACATGGTTTTCTCTCTCCTCATCTGATCCCCACAACAACCCTGTGAGGTAGGTTAGGCCAAGAAGCAGTGACTGGCCCCAATGGGCTTCATGGCCAAGATTTGGACCCTGGTCTCCCAGGCCCCAGTCCAACACCCAAACCATTGTTGCACACTGGCTCTCAATGAAGATGCTGACTGAGTGCGAGTCAGCTGTAGAAAAAGCAAATTTCCATGCTAGGGGTCATGAGGAAGGAAATGAAAATAAAGCTACCAATATCAATAAAGGTGACAACCTTCTCAGGGGTCCAGATCAGCAGAGCAGACCCTCTGCCACCCTCAGAAGCTCAGGTGATGGTGGTCGTGATGGTGGTGGTGCATTCTCTGCATCAGCCCCAACAAAGGGGTGTTTGGCAACTTCATTATACAGGTTTTTTTGGCAAATACTTTGGCAAATAGTTTGGAAAAATTGAAGAGAGATTTTGCTCAATTCAGCTGGTAAGATCAGTTTTTCACAAGGCACAGCCATGGAATAACGAGAAAAGCTCTCATACCTGGAGGGAATTGATCGGTACACAATCTGGTCAAAATACAGGTCTAGTAAAAGTGCAGATGAGCTCTGCAGTAAATCCTTTCTTTCACAGTACTCAGCAACACAAACGCATACTGAATTCTAATTTGTGTGAGCGATGTCACCATTACATACGTGGCAATGCTTAGCATTCTTGGCCTAAGTCTGGATAAGTCTGTCAATAGTGCATGATGGAAATATAGAACCTCCCTGTACAGATGCAGTCTGAATCCCAGTCGTTGTGGTCAAACAACCAGGGAGGGCTGTTGCCTTCACAGCTTGCACATGGGATTATCATTGGCCTGATCCAGCAGAGCTTTTCTTATGCGAACTTTTCAGGGCAATTGTTCTACAGCCAGACCACTAGACCAACTTGCACCCACCCACCCCACCCCACAGGATGATAGGCTGGCAACAGGTATTTAGTCAAAGTTATGGTCAGTGTGAAAAGTTTACTGCATCCTGTTGACACACACTCAAAATTAACAGATCATGGTGAGTTGCCTTCTGGTTTCTTGGCTGGTTTTATCACAGATAAATATGATGAGCCATTAAGTCTAGAGGGCATACAGATGCCTGCTATGGGGCTACGAAGGCACAAGGGCGAGTGCTCGGACACAGCAACACACACACCAGATAATACACGGCTGGAAAGCCAAGCCTTTCTCAAAACGCTGGCATGACTTGTTTCACCAAATGTAAATTACGTTAATGCCATTAAAGTTTCTCGTATATCCAAATAAGATGTCTAGACGATGGGAGTGTATATAAAGTAATGCAAACACAACATTTCATAGGCCCAGTTTCTTCACCACTGTATTTTGAATTAACTTTACAATCATTTGTCTAACAGTATATTTCAAGCCGATGGAAACCAGATGTGATTCTGGGCGATCCTCCCTTGCACTTAAGTGTTAAAGGCACGAATGGAGACATGCAAGGGGGGGGCTTCTTTCCCCCCTTTCTTATCCTGATTCTTGCATGGGTACAGAATACGCAGTTTCTTGGGAGGTGAAATCTAGCGCCTTCTGTGCATGGTCCCCACTTTAAGCAGAAGGGGGTTTCGCTTCAGTATCCAGATTAAGCCCCCCAACATGTGAGGTGGAATATGAGGTGGAATACATCTTGCTAATGTATGGAGGGGGGTCATCAATCAAGCTAACTAAAAAGGGGACTATTTGGCCTGAACTGAAATAGTATCACTTCCATGGGCACGGCTGCTGAGCGAGCGCCAACAGGACCGATCTGAGCACATTACTCTTTGAAGAGGCTTGGAAGGCAAGCTGACAGGGGGCTCAGAGCTACAATATTCAGAGTGGAAAGGCAACACAGTTTCTTTGTTTTTTAAATACTATCAATAATGGTGGCTGTGGTTCAAACTGCAACATTGCAGGACCACCACCCTCAAAATTCCAATCGGTATATCCCACCTAGGGTTATAAAACCCCATGGGTGTCACCAGAGGGGGCGGGGGGATCCCTCCCCACTTTCTCCCCTGACACATAGATAAACTTCTATCATGAACATGCACTGTTATTTTTCCTTCAAATATCTTAAAATGTAAGCTGCAAGTCACCACCTAGAAAAGCAGAAGCTTACGAAAAGCATGGCCTATTGCTCAACATCCATAAAAAAGTGCTGCACCAACAGGCACAAAGCAACCCCTCTGCAGTGCCACAAATCCAACTCAACAGTGTTATGTTGGAAAGTGTTGATCACTTCTCCTACCTGGGCAGCTATCTTCCCACAATGGCCGACACTGATGCCAAAATCCAGCATCACCCAAGCTCTGCGAGTGCAGCTTTTTCCCGATTGAAGGGCAGAGTGTTTGAGGACCAGGACATTTGCAGGGAAACCAAGATGCTTGTTTACAAAGCTGTTTACTCCCAACTTTACTGTACACTTGTGAAACATGGACCACTTATAAACACCATCTCCCACACCTTGAAAGATTCCATCAATGGTGTCTCCGAAAAATTCTACATATCACTTGGGAAGACAGGCGAATTAATGCCAGTGTACTGGAAGAAGCAAATATCACCAGTGTTGAAGCAATGATTCTTCAACATCAACTTTGTTGGACTGGTCATGTTGTGCAGATGCCTGATTATCATCTACCAAAGCAATTACTCTATTCCAAACTTAAAAATGGAAAGCGTAATGCTGGTGGTCAACAAAAGAGGTTTAAAGACTGTCTCAAGACAAATCTAAAACAATGTAGGATAAACACGGACAACTGGGAAACACTGGCCTGCAGGCGCTCCAGTTGGAGAACAGCGTTTATCAAAGATGTCATGGACTTTGAAGACACTTGAACTCAGGACGAAAGGGAGAAATGTGCAAAGAGGAAGGCACGCTTGGCAAACCTTCACCATGATCAACTCCCGCTTGAAAACCTATGACCCCCCACTGTGGAAGGACGTGTGGATCCAGAATTGGCCTTCAACAGTCACTTACGGACTCACTGTTAAGACCGTGTACATGGAAGACAATCTTACTCGGCTACGAGGGATTGCATTATTATTATTATTATTATTTATACCCCACCCATCTGGCTGGGTTTCCGCAGCCACTCTGGGCTGCTCCCAACAAAGTATTAATGATAATAATAATAAAGTGATAAAACATCAAACATTAAAAACTTCCCTAAACAGGGCTGCCTTCAGATGTCTTCTAAAAGTCAGATAGTTGTTTATTTCCTTGACATCTGGTGGGAGGGCATTCCACAGGGTGGGCGCCACTACCAAGAAGGCCCTCTGCCTGGTTCCCTGTAGCTTCACTTCTCGCAGTGTGGGAACCGCCAGAAGGCCCTCGGCACTGGATCTCAGTGTCCGGGCTGAACGATGGGGGTGGAGACGCTCCTGCCATAATCTTTTTTCTGGTCCACCACCACTGTATATTGGTTTCTGAGTCCAATTCCAGGTGCACCTGAAACTCATTGCTCTATCACTCTCACAGAACTTTGGAAGTGATGGAGCGAGGCAGGAGGAATATGGCTTTCCTAGACATGGCATATCGGGGATGAACAGGGCTGGTGTGCCACGAGGCATGCTGAGGCAGCTGCCTTGAGTAGCAGAAGCCCACAGGCGCCCCACCACCACCAGTGAAGCAGCGTTGACTGTCCCAGCGGTCCCAGAGAGAGCGTGCCAAAATCTCAAGGCAAGGTTGGCTTTGGTGGAGACGGGGGCAGGAGAGCACCTTCCAGTTTTGCCTCAGGCACACCCTCCCTATTTATTTTTTGTTACTACAGTTTATGTTCTGTCATGGTGGAACCAAAGGTCCTGTGACCTTCAGCAAGGAAGACGCATCCTGTGAATCCAGAACCAGGAGAGCAGAGTTGTCCTTTCCATGGAAAAGGAACCCCTGGATCTCTTGGGGCTGGGAAAGAGCCCTTGCAGAAGCCCTGGAGAGTTGCAAAAGTCAGTGTAGACAATACTGACCTCAGCAACCCATAGGTCTGAATTCTAAGGAGGCTTCCTAAGTTTCTGCCACTATAACGGCTGCTGCTATAGAACTGCCATGTGTTTTAGTGCAGCTATACTATGAAATTGTCTTATATTATTATAATTTGGTGTTTTTATATTTTTTGGTAAGCCACTGGAGAAGGGGAGCTGTCCTAGGGATCAAAGATACTGGGTACTGCATGTAGTAAGCTTAATGAAATAAAATATTTGCAAAGGTATAGGCTAACTGCGTAGGTTATATTCACACAACCTCTCAGGGGGGCTGCAGTGAGGGAAAACTGAGATAACCCCATGTAAGCCACACAGAGCTCCTTGGAGAAAGGATGGGATCCTGAGAAACATTGCTAAAAGCTTGCTTTCTCATGCTTAAACTATGAAACTCCCAACCTAGGAGGCAATGTTGGCCACCAGTGTAGGTGGCACTGAAGGAGGACTGGACAAATTCATGGAAGAGGAGAGAGCTATTGATGAGCCACTGGCCACAAGGGCTCTGCTCTGCCTCCAGGCTCAAAGGCGGCAGGGCTTCTAAATACCAACTGCTTTGCAGGTTTCCCACAGGCATCTGGTTGGCCACTGTGGGAACAGGAGGCTAGACTAGATGGGCAGGCAAATACCTGAAAGCAAATGATATGCACTAGAAATCATATAAAAATAGTACAAGCCTTGCTCCACAGGCTGACAATCCTTTTTGGGTGCGGGACACAAAAGTGGAGGTGAGGTAAGGGAAAGGAGAAACTTACACAACAAGGGGAGAAAAAAAGAAGGGGAGTCATAGAATCATAAATTCTAGATTTGGAAGGGACCCCAAGGGTCATCTAGCCCAAACCCCTGCAATGCAGGAATCTTAACTAAAGCATCCATGACAGATCCAACCTCTGCTCAAAAACCTCCGAGGAAGGAGAGTCCATCACCTCCCGAGAAAGACCGTCCCACTGCTGAACAGCTCTTATTGAGTAATTCTGGGTAGGTAATGAATTTAGGGGAAATCAAATCGGAGGGTAGATGATCTGGTTACCAATTAGGGTGTTCATTTGGGAAAATATATTCATATAAATTTAATATTTTCTCTAGATATTATTTTGGGGGTGTTGGCTTTAATTGAATGGAATTAAATTTATCTGGAGTAGGCTATGCTGGAGATCAATTGAGGGAAATGAACTGAAGAGGAACTTGTTTATGGTAAGTCACAAGTTAACTGAAGAATTTCTATGGGATTATCTGGCTGGGAAATCAGTTGGCTCACTTTCTGTGGCATTTAAAGCCTTAATTTGCATATACACATAGGCATTAGCACTGACACATTTTTTTTGCAAATGTAGGCCTAAGGGCCCATGCCCTGCATCTCTGAAGCACTGGAACCCTTGAAGGTTAATATGGTTAGTATTCCAGGAATGGTGGGAAATGGAGAAAAAGCCACAAAGACAGACAAGTATCGACAAGAGGATGAAAAGACTTCAAAGTCTGAACTTACTAGAAAACAATAGAGGAAGCTACTAAGAACTTCCAGGGGTCTAAGTTGCGCCAAACCCGTTTGTTGCCACAAATTACAACAGCAAAGCGAACCTATGGCTAAAATTAGCAAGATCCACCCACTGACTTCTTTTCAAATGGAGAGGCAGGAGGGGGGGGGTGAAATGTACTTATGCTTGTTTGTAAGGAATGAGATACTTAGGGCAAGTATGCATTTGAGACAGGCTGAGCTTCAGGATAGTTTCAATTTGTACTTTCAAAGGCTTGTAATTATTAAGATGATGAAAAGGGGAGATGGCTTATACAAACTTGTGCCAAGGTGGCTCAGAGTTTGATCACAAGATGGAGAAGCTCTTTGGAGATACAGATCTTTATTGGCAAACAAGGCAACTTATCTAACATGGGTTGCATGTGAATGAAAAACCTCCAGTCCACCCCCCACCCCTTTAGTTCTTTTCCCAATGTTGGCAAAGGCACATCATGTTGAATTGCTGCTCCTTTCATGCTACAGAGACTCTCCAGATAAACAAAAGAGCACACACTCACTTTTTCCCTTTAAGATCCTCTTTCCAAAGCAGGAAACGAGATACAGCCTTAGTCATCAAGATCTGGATTCCTACTCTGAACAAGAATGCATAACAAATGGGAAAACATGTCCAACCCGTGAAAGGCTTCAGGACTTGGTACACACCCTTACTGTGCAAGCAGATGCTAACAGAGGGCAGAGGGACAACCATTTCCATGGGGAGAAGAAGCTCTACATACTCCAGGGATAGATGGATCAGTCTATTTATGGCCTGCACTGTCTTATCTCTGCATCCATATAAAAATATGCATCTTATTCAAATATGTATCTTATCTCTATGTTACTTGAGCCAAAAGATGCACAACAAAATTAGTAGAAGTGAGAAACCCAAAGGATAATTATGTTCCTAGTCGTGCATTAGTTCAGGGATGATGCTGGGCGATCACTCAGCTAAGAAACCTAATCTGAAAGAGCAGGTAACCAGGACACCAAGTTCCCCTTGCTGCAAGAATTCTTCCCCTGAGGCGTGCAAATGAACAGATTCACCCCCACATCGGAGCATCACACTCACCTGGATGCAATTGCCTGATACCTCTGAACAAAAATTGAGATCAACAAGGAAGGCATCCTAAGAAAAATCTGACAACAGCTATTAGTTAGTTTGATTCGTAATTGACCTTCCTCCTGCACAAACCTGCCAGAGCCTTGAGGTCAGTCTCAGAAGCCTTTCCCTATGCCCTCTTTTCCCCACCTTCAGAAGTGAGATGCATGGTTAGCAAAGGAAGCTGCCTTACACTGAGTTAGTCCACTGGTCCATCTTGCTCAGTATGTTTACACTGAAGGGCAGCGGCTCTCCAAAGTTTCAGACAAGGGGCATCTCCCAGTCCTCCCTGGAGATGCCACAGAAGGAACTTGGGAGCCTCTGTGTGCAAGGCAGATACTCTGCCACTGAACTATGGCAATGCAGCCATTTCACTGAGGTTGCCCAGCTTTACTACAATAGCACCAAAATAATTCTTTTTAGACAAAAACACTTTTTAAATGGCCAGACCTTTTAGATCCATAACTTGTAGATTTTTGATGAACATGCCTAACTTTGGTACATTCATTTCAGTGAGTCTACTCTGAGTACACCTTGGCTGCATAGAGCCCTTAGGTTTTTTCTGTAGGGAATGCCATCACTTTCTGCCTGGCTCTATTTTGTAATGCTCTTGTTTCTTTTTTTTCTTTTTTAAAATTCTTTTTATTGAGTTTCAGTTACAAAAAAAAAAGAAAAAAAAACCAGAAAAAAGACAAAAAACGAAACAACAGTTTCAGAAAAAAAGAATGGGAAACAGGAAAGAACAAATATCCATACATAACACCAAAAAAACAACAACATCAATTTCTGTTAGGTTCTTTGTCTTATACTTCAAAACTTTATGCCTTTAGGTATTTAGATCTTTCTTCTACCCTCCTGTTGACCTCCTTCCCTCCCGATTTCGGGCTTCTTAAAAAGAAAGAAATTTTCTCTGCAGCTAATAAATTTTTGATGGTTTGCGTGTCGTAAGGTTTATAATAAACCTGCTATAGTTTTTAAATTCCTATAGTTTCCTTCTATATATACAATAAATTTATTCCAATCACTAATGAACTTTGTATTTTTTTGGTTTCTAATTTTTTGCGTCATTTTTGCTAATTCAACATATTCAAATAATTTTGTTTGCCAGTCTTTAACTGTTGGTGTGTTTGAACTTTTCCAATTTTGTGCAATTAGTATTCTGGCCACTGATGTCGAATATTGGAATAGTGTCTTGTCTTCTTTTTTAATTTGATCCCCAATTATTCCTAGTAAGAAGGCCTCTGGTCTTTTAGGGAAGGTATATTTAAATATTTTTTTAGCTCGTTATAAATCATATCCCAAAATTTCTTCATTTCTTCGCAAGTCCACCACATATGGTAGAAATTGCCTTCTATAATTTTACACTTCCAGCAGATCTTATTTCCTTTTTATACATTTTTCCTAATTTTGCTGGTGTGATGTACCATCTATACATCATCTTTTCCAAGTTTTCTCTGAGTGTGACGCTTGCCGTAAATTTCATTCCATTATTCCATAATTTTGACCACTTTTCATATTCAATATTGTGTCCCAAATCCATTGCCCATTTTATCATGACCTCCTTTATTTCGTCGTCTTTGGTATCCCACTCCAATAATATATCATACATTTTGGATAATAGAATCATAGAGTTGGAAGAGACCACAAGGGCCATCGAGTCAAACCCCCAATAGCTTAGTTTTACCCCCAATAGCTTAGTTTTACCTTCAATTATTTCTATCTGAAATTTGGATTTTTTCTCACTTATCCCTACTTTTTTTTATCTTCCATCCATATTGTGTTTATTTGGTGATATTGCAGCCAGCCTGTTAATCTTTCTTTCAGATCTTCATATGTTCTCAATTTTCAGCCGCTTTCTGATCTTATCAGTAGGTCTTCATATGTCAGTCTTTCTCCTTCCATGTTTACCTTCTTAATTATTAAAATGTCAGTTGGTGATAACCACCAGGGTGTTTTCCATTCTAATTTTTTTTTTCTTCTCCCAAACTTCATATAATGGACCTCTAATAATATGGCTTGAAAACCCTTTATGTACCTTTTCTTTGTTTAGCCACAAGTAGGCGTGCCAACCGAACCTATTGTTGAACCCTTCTAGGTCTAACAAGTCAGTGTTTTCCAGAGTTATCCAATCTTTGATCCAGCAAAGGCAGGAGGCCTCGAAGTATAATTTCAGGTTTGGGACCGAGAATCCCCCTCTTTCTTTCCGATCTGTGAGTAGTTCGAATCTGATTCTCGGTCTTTTCCCTTGCCATATAAATTTCGAAAGAGTTTTCTGCCAGTCCTTAAACATTATGGAACCTCTGATCACTGGAATGTTTTGGAACAGGAATAACATTTTTGGGAGTACGTTCATTTTTATTGCCGCCATCCTTCCCATCCATGAGAGTTTGACTCTATTCCATGTATCTAGATCTTTTTTAATTTCCTTCCATGTTGTCAAATAGTTGTCCTGAATTAGATTTATGTTTTTTGTAGTTAACCAAATTCCCAGGTATTTTATTTTTTTAGCCACCTTAATTCCATTCTGTATCTCTAGTTTTTCTCTTTCATCCTTTCCCAGATCTTTAATCATCATTTTTGTCTTTAATTTATTCAATTTAAAACCGGATAGTTTGCCGTACTCTTCTAATATTTCCAGAGCCTTGCTGACTTTTTTGCGGCTCTTCTAAAGATAACATCAAATCGTCTGCATATGCTTTTAATTTATATTCTTTCGTTCCTACTTTGATCCCTCGAATCTCTGATGTTGCTCTTATTTTGTTCGCAATTACTTCTAATACCATAATAAATAAAAGCGGGGATAGAGGGCAGCCCTGTCTTGTTCCTTTTTCAATTCTAAATGGATTTGTTAAGTTGTTGTTTATGATCAATTTAGCAGATTGATTCGAATATACTGCTTTTATTCCTTCCATGAATTCGCCCTCTATCCCTGCTTTCTCCATGCTTTTTAGTAAGAACGACATTATCAAAAGCCTTCTCCGCATCGATGAAAATCAACGCCGCAGGAACTTCATTCTTACACTCCAGATATTCAATAATGTTTATAGTATGTCTTACACTGTCTTTAAGAAACCTATTTGGGAGGAATCCTGCTTGATCTTTATGAATTAGGTTTACCAAACACTTTTTAAGTCTACTTGCCATTACCTCTGCGAAGATTTTGTAATCGTTATTTAATAATGATATAGGCCTATAATTTTTAATGTTTAGTTTATCTGTATCGGGTTTAGGGATCATCGTGATGTGGGCCTCTTTCCATGACTCTGGTATCCTTCCTCCTCTTAATATGTTATTCATGATGTCACAAAGCACTGGCGTTAGTTGGTTTTCTAATACTTTATAATATTTAGCAGACAATCCATCCGGTCCCGGGGCCTTCTCTAATTTCATTTTTCTTATCGCATTCTGGATCTCTTCTATTTTTATAGGTTTGTTTAGTTGAGTTCTTTCTTCCTCTGTTATAGTCTTCCTGCTGCAGTCTTCTAAATATTTTTCTATTTGGGTTATATCTTCATCTTCCTTTTTATACAATTTCTCATAAAATTTGAGGAAATTTTCCTTTATTCCTTTTGGGTCTTCTATCAATTGCTCCTCTGTTTTTATCTTATTTATCACATTTTGTCTTTGCCTTCTTCGCAACTGCCAAGCTAGTAGTTTACCTGTTTTATTAGCTGATTCAAAATATTTTTGCTTCATTAACTTAATTTTCCATTCGATTTCTTGATTTGTCAGCATTGAGTACTGTGTTTGTAGTATTTTTGTTATTTGTATGTTTTGTTTATCTTTCGGATTTGTTATTAATTTGTTCTCACATTCTCTTAGCTGACTAAGAATTTCCTCTTTCTTTTGTTCTCTCATTTTCCTCTTATAGCTATTTTGTTGAATAAAAAAGCCTCTTAGGACCGCCTTACTGGCATCCCAGACTACCTTGATGCTTGTTTCTTTATTAAGGTTCAAATCGAAATAGTATTTTAAGGTGGTTTTAGCCTTTTCAGTAACTTCTTCACTTTCCAATAAATATTCATTCATTCTCCATCTGAACCCACCCTGTGATGCGTCTTGTTTCATTTGAGCTTTGCATTTTAACGTTTTTAGATGTCTACCTGTCACCCTGGCAGTCTTTTTTAAGATCAGGAATGGAGCATCTGGAGCCTTCTAGATGCTTGGTTGTGCTTGTTGTAGCTGGTTCAAGTGTTTATATTGTTTTAGTAAGCTGCTATGAGTCACTTTTGTTCAGTTATAAACAACAGTCTCAACCAGAGACCAGCCTATTTGCTGCTTATGAGAAATAGAGGAGGCAGTGAAGCCCCCTACATCAGCTTAGCAGGGACTGTCCTTTGGCTCCTCTCCCAGAACTGCCTCTATCAGCTGCTTCACAGGAAGAAGAGGAACAATGAGGCCCCTTCCACTGGCCTCGCTGGGACCAACAGTTGTTTAGCTGCTCCTTTTCCAGGACTGCCTCCTGTACTGACCACTCCACCAGGAATCCAAACCATTGCCTGGATAATTTTAAATGCAGATTATGTAACAATGTGAAAGAGTTGGTGGCCTACAGATGCTTATTGCTCCCTTCCCTTCCCTTCCCTTCCCATTATTTTCCTTTTCCTTTTCTATCATAATAGTTCAATACACACACACAAAACCCCACCCTGATCGCTTTGAAAGAATATAAAAAGAATGCACCCAAACATTTAGCTTGTAGGACTGTATTGTATGTTCTCATTTAACTTGGAGCCACTTCATACATTATCCGAAGGCAAACATGCATTTGCTATCAAGTGTATGCTCAAACGGAACTTGACACTAATCCCTAATGAGTGTATTTGTACAAAATGTGAGTTGGATTTGCACATTACACTTAAAACCTCTTTTGGTGTGTGAAGGAGCCCTCAGGCTGACCAATTCCAATTGTTTCTTAATTTTTTAACCAGAAAATTTAAAATAACTAAGGGGACAAGACAAGGCTGTCTCCTGTTACTGTTGCTGCTTATATTGGTTTTACAGGTTCTGACTAAAAGAATTAGATCTGGTAATGAAATCAAAGGGATAACAGTGGGGCAGAGAGCAAATAAGCTCTTATATCAGCATTTGCAGGTGATGCAGTGATATCCTTAGAGGAACCTATGGTCAGTGTACCAAGGGTTTTAGAACAAATTCGGAGGGGTAGCAGGTTTCAAACTTAACAAAAACAAAACACAAATTATGGTGAAAAACATGAATGACCTAATTAAAAATGATCTACAATCATTAACAGGAATAATGATTGAAAGGAAAATTAAATATTTAGGAGTGTGGTTAACACTGAGGAATATAAATATTTTTAAAGATAATTATGTCAGAGCTTGGAGAGAGGTTAAAAAGAGTCTAGAAATTTGTGGAAGGGTGAACTTGTCATTTATGAGAAGAATATCTGTGATAAAAATGAATGTGCTACCAAAAATGTTATTTTTGTTTCAAACAGTATCAGAGATCAACAATATAAGATGCTTTAAAGAATGCAGGGGAAGAAACCAAGAATAAAGTATAAAGTATTGACTGATGCTAAAGGGAGAGGTGGATTCTCCTTACCAATTTGAAATTTTATTTTGAGACGTCTTGTATTTGCTGGCTAAAGGAATGGATATTGGGAAATGGTTCCATATTAGATCTTGAAGGGCATGATAACAGATTTGGTTGGCATGCTTATTTGTGGTATAACAAGGTTAAAGTTCATAAAGCTTTTCTGAACCATGTTATACGGATAAATGTAAAAATTTATTGGAACAAAAAGCACCATGTGGCTCTCTTCACTAGAAGTAATATCGTTGAAAAAAGAGAGTATGAGAAATGATTGGGCAACCTATAAAGAATTGTGAAATGATGTAGATTAGGATTTAAAACTAAAGAGGTTTGAAGATATAAGGGAATTAGTAACAGATTGGTTGCAATATTACCAATTAAATGAAAAGTTGGATAAAAAGAAGGGTTTTTCAAATAAAACCTCCCAGTTTGAAAGGGAACTGTTAGGAAATAAAATTATGTTCATTTCCAAAATGTATAACCTTCTATTAGAGTGGCAAACAAAAGATGAACAGGTCAAATTGGTTATGATCCACTGGGCCAAGCATTTTGGCTATAACATTGAATGAGCAGCGTGGGAGAGACTATGGACAAGAGGATTAAAATTTACAGTGTGTTACACTCTGTTGCATCTACCATGATGGATAGGACTCAGAGATCAAAGGTATCGAATTCTGGCAGACTACCTAAGGCTTTCTTCGACTGACAAATTAACTGACAAATCTGATTTGTCAGACATATGGAGAATAAGAATCCAATGGAAAAAGACTTTACTTTTTTCTCAGATGCTAACCAAGTATTTTCGAGAATAGACTACCTATGGATATCCAGAGACTTGTTTCCTAAAGTAATAAAAATGGAAATTTGCCCTAAAACTTGCTCTGATCATAATGCTCTGATCATAATGCATTCTATGGACTTGAAAATGTTTGTACAGGGTTCCTTTGGATGGAGAATGAATGATGATTTGTTGAGAAGTACTTCAATTGTGAATAAAGCCCCAAAAACCCTAAAGGACTATTTGGAACTTAATATGAATCAGGGAACGGAAACAAGGGTTATTTGGGATGCCAGCAAAGCAGTAATGAGAGGGTTTCTGATACAACAAAGCTCTATTAGGAGAAAGTCACAGAATGAGAGAAAAGATAAAATTATGGAACAATTAAAAGATAAAGAGAAGAAACTTAGAGGAAACCCAAAGAATTTGCAGATTCAAAAAGAAATTAAGGTCCTACAGATTCAATATTCACAGTTAGTTAACCAAGAAATAGAATGGAAGATAAGAAGGATGAGACAAAGAAATTTTGAAACTGCAAATAAATGTGGGAAATTATTAGCCTGGCAGTTAACGAAGAGACAAAAGTAAAGTACTATCACAAATATTGTAACAGAAGGAAAATCTGTAGAGAACCCTGCAGATCTAAGAAAATGTTTTTACAAATATTATAAACAACTGTATAAAAAGGACAAAGAGGATTTGGCAAAAATTGAGCAGTTTATTAAGATTAATGGTTTGCAGCAGATTCCAGATGATAAAAAGATCCTACTAAAAGGGTTAATTACAAGACAGGAAGTTGAACAGGCAATAAATTCAATGCAGCTTAGCAAGACACTGGGACCTGATGGTCTATCAGCGAAATATTATAAGACACTGAAAGATTGGCTTATTTAACCTCTGGTAGAAGTTACCATCATGCGAGGGGGCAAAGCGCCTGAAACCTGGAAGGAAGCTTATATTACTCTGATTCCTAAACAGGGTCAAGATAGATCCAATGTTAAAAACTATAGACCAATCTCCCTACTCAATGTGGATTACAAAATTTTTGCAAATATATTGGCTAACAGGCTAAAGAAGGTTCTATCTAAATATATCCACAAGGACCAGGCAGGATTTCTGCCTAGAAGACACATGAAAGATAATATTAGAAATGTTGTGGATATTTTGGAAAAACTGGAAGCAAGAAAGAATTGTAAAGCAAGGTTAATGTTTATTGATGCAGAGAAGGCCTTTGACATATAACATAAATCTCCAAGATACATTGTTATATAATTTCGAGAGTATGGGGGGTTGGTCAAGATTTTTAAAATGGTATCAAAGCGATCTTTCAGGAACAAAAAGCTAAAATTATTGTAAATAATGTGGTATCGGAAGAAATTAGAATAGAGAAGGGAACCAGGCAAGGCTGCCCACTTTCCCCTCTGCTGTTTATTTCAGTCCTAGAGGTCTTGCTAAGTATGATTAGAAAGGATGAACAAATTAAAGGTATTACAGTAGGATCCAAACACTATAAATTAAAACCCTTTGCGGATGATTTAGTATTGACTTTACAAGGTCCAGACTCCAGTGCAGTTAAAGCTCTGGAGCTGATACAAGAGTTTGGACAGGTAGCAGGATTTAGACTAAACAAGAGCAAAACCAAAGTATTAGAGAAAAATCTGGATGATGAAAGAAAATCATTACAAGAAAAGACGGGCCTGGATTTTGTGAAAAAAGTTAAATACTTAGGGGTGAATCTTTCTGGGAAAAACTTGAATTTATACAAAGATAATTATGAGAAATTATGGAACAAAATTAAGAGAGATCTGGAGATATGGTCAAATTTAAAATTGTCACTAATGGGCCAGATTTCAGTGGTTAAGAAGAATGTGCTGCCAAAGATGCTTTTTTTGTTCCAAGCCCTTCCAATCATAGACAATGCAAAATGTTTTAAAGAATGGCAGAAGGCTTTATCTAGATTCATCTGGTAGGGGAAAAACCCAGAATTAAATATAAATTACTCATGGATTCTAAAGAAAGAGGGGGATTTTCCCTGCCAGATTTAAAAATTTATTTTGAAGCAGCAGCTTTCTGCTGGATTAAAGAGTGGATGCTTTTAGAAGATACAGATCTATTAGATTTGGAGGAATTTGAAAATGTGTTTGGCTGGCATGCATATATATAGTATGACAAGGTAAAGGCCCATAATACATTTAAAAACCATGTACCGTATTTTTCGCTCCATAGGGCGCACCTGACCATAGGGCGCACCTAGTTTTCAGAGGGGGAAATCAAGGAAAAAAATATGATTCTCCCCCAGCTCTGGGAGCAGCGGACAGGCTGCAGGCAGTCTGTGCCCTTCTCCCAGACCTTCTCCCTGCTTTTGCGGGAGGTGGGGGAATTCCCCCATCTCCTGCAAAAGCCCACAGGAGCCACGCGCTCTTTAAAGGGGCTGCGCGGCTTCTGCTGGCTTTTCTAGGAGGTGGGGGAATTCCCCCACCTCCCACAGAAGCCGCGCGCTCTTTAAAGGGTGCATGGCTCATGTGGGCTTTTCTACAAGGTGGGGGAAGGGACTGATGCGGCCAGTCAGTCCCTTCTCCCTCCTGGGGAAAAGCCCGCAAGAACCACATGGAGCTTGTGTGCGGCTCTTGGGGGCTTTCCCCGCCTGCCTCCCCCCTGCATTCGCTCCATAGGACGCACACACATTTTCCCTTGCTTTTTAGGAGGGAAAAAGTGCGTTCTATAGAGCGAAAAATACGGTAATTAGGAAATCATTGTATAATGTATGGATTAAATATAAAGATATTTTAGAAAGAAAGATGCCCAGGTGGCTTTCACCAATGGAGGCAAAGGCCCAGAAAAAGTTAAATATGGATACCAAATGGTTGAGATATTCTGATTTAATATTGGAAGATCAAGAAGGATATAAATTAAAACCATTTAATCAAGTTAAAGATAAGTTAAACTGGCTACATTACTACCAGATTAATGAATTGTACAAACTGGATTTTTAAAAAACGGTTTTGCTTCTGAAAAATCTAAGTTGGAGACGGAGTTGTTGGACACTAAAGGTAAAAATTTGCTTGATGATTGGGAAAGACTGTGGAAGGGGTTAAGTTCACCGCATGTACTGTGTTAAAGGAAAATATAATGAAAATGATGTATAGATGGTATTTGACCCCTGTTAAATTAGCTAAGATTTATCATAACTGTGATAATTTATGTTGGAAATGTAAGGAAAAAGAAGGAACTTTTTATCACATGTGGTGGACCTGCCCCAAGGTGAAAGACTTCTGGGAAAAGATTTATAATGAATTGAAAAAAATGTTGAAATATATATTTATAAAGAAACCCGAGGCCTTTCTTCTTGGAATAATTGGTCGGGAATTGCCCAAGAAATATGTTAAATTATTTTTGTATGCCACAACTGCTGCTAGAATTTTACTAGCTAAAAAGTGGAAAACCCAAGAATTACCAACTGTGGAAGAATGGCAGATGAAGATGATGGATTTTTCGGAGCTAGCTGACCTAACCGGAAGAGTCCGCGACCAGAAGGAGGAGGAGTATCGGGAAGAATGGACAAAATTTAATAATTATTTAGCTAAATTTGTTAAGTTAAATTAATTGGAAACAGCTTGCGGGTATTAGATTGGCTTAGGATTTTTTATAAGTTAAGTGTTGAATTAATATGTTTAATTTCAAATTGAAAAGATATAAGGATGTTAAACGATTAAGTTAAGTTTATAAGAATTCTAACTTGGAAAACCGTTAAAAGGATATACACTGAAATTTAACCAAGGGGAAGCAAGGAAGTTGTTTAACAATGTTAATAAGTATAACTTTAATAAGGTTATGATTTATGTTTGTTTACAATTTTGTGAAAATTAATAACAAAAAATGGGGGGGGGGATATACAGTGTGTTACACTCTGAAGGAGAATTATATGAAATTGATGTTATCGCTGGTATTTAACTTCCAGCAAATTAGCTATGATGTACAAAAAAGAGTCTAAAACATGTTAGAAATGTAAAGAAAAAGAGGGTACTTTTTATCATGTGTGGTGGTCATGTAAGATGATAAAAGATGATAAATGATATATAATGAACTGGAAAAAATGTTGAAGATAACTTTTCCTAATAAACCAGAAGCTTTTCTTTTAGGCATTATAGGACCAGAGATCCCAAAGGACCAGACAAAAATATTTATGTAGGTGCCCATGGCCAGACGGACTCTGTTAGCCCAGCAATGGAAAGAGGGTACAAAACTGACCAAGAGTGACAGTTAAAACTGGTGAACTACGCTGAGATGGCAAAACTTAGAGGAATAATTAGAAACCAGGAAGAGGATGTCTTTAATAAAGAATGGGGAAAGTTTATAGTTTATTTGAAAAGCTACTGTAAACAATTACATACATTTGTAGGATTGACAGAAAACTTGTAGTAAAAATTTGAACTATGGATTGACAAAGGATTTATAAAAAATTGAGTTATGAAAGAGATGCAGAGGGGGAAATCATTACATTAAAATCCATAATGGGGTGGAGAGAAGTCACAAGTGATTATATGTTTACATATTTAATTCATTTGTTTATGCAAAATAGAAAATGCAAAAATAAAATCTATTAAAAAAAAATCCCTGATTTTTTTTAGTATTTGCAGGATCTATTAGTACCTTTTGCTACTGAATCCTTAAGCTTAGCATTGCAGGATGCCATTGGAACCAAATGAAAGCAATTCTCTAAAGATCAAATTTGGGGTTTACAAAAAGAATAATTTATTGATTTTTCAATCCCCCCCAATCCAGTATTTCCATCCAAGAAGTTCTGCCCCAACTCAAACAACAATAGTGCCAAATCAGGAAAACGGCTGAAAGGATGAGGATAAGAGAGTGGGACTTTTTACCTGGTAATTTGAGTGCTCTAGCAAAAAAGAACAGCAGCATCAGCAACAAAAAACAGCCAGTAAACCACAGCACAGATACCAAGTTACCTGCATATTGCTGCTTTAAGCTGGTGTATAGACACACGGGTGTATATTTGAACAAGGAAAAAGAACTCCATCTGAAAATGCAAAAGAGGGAACATTTTACGGTGAAAAGGAGGCTTCTTCAATGGAATATATACACACACACACACACACACTGTCCTAGAATGATGGTAATTTTTACACTATTTTAGGCCTTTGTGGAAAATGTAGGGTGGCCCTGAAGGGCAGAGGAAGCCATCTCCCTACGATTTCTGACTGGCGATCCGTTGCAGGCAGAGCTTCATGTAGGAATCCTTATTGCGAATCTCAATCACTGCGTCTCTGACGAGTTCAATGAACATCTGAGGCCAGAGCTTCTGCAAGGACTCATTCTTCATATTGATGTCAGCCGCTTCCTTCACCAAGTCCTGGATGTAGGAATGGCAGAAGTCCTTCCGGTCCTTCGCTTCCTATGCAAAAGAGCCATTTTCAAGAGTGAAGGTCAGGAAACAAATTCCTCCAGAGCAGCTAAGCTTAATTTAAAAAATGCCATAAGAGTGAAGCGGGCTGAAATGTTGGTCCTCAGTGAACAACAAGGAACACCAAAGGATCTGTTTTGAGAGCAGTGTTTGAGCATTGCCAAGCTCCCTTTGGCAGAAGAGAAAGAAAGCTATTTTTCAACTTATAAAGCAAGCCAAGGTAGGCTAAAAACAAAAATATTCTAGTCACTTCAGACAGCAGCCTGCTGTCAAAGTATTTTCCACTTCAAATGAATATACAACATGTTAGCCCAGTTCAAATGTCAATATCAAAGCAAGGTGTGGCCATTAGTGCCATGTGCTCTCCCTTGCTAGGCAACTGTTTGTTTGTTTATTGTTTGGAATATTTATAAAGCACTAAACACTGCAAAATACCACAGCAGTGTACAATAAACAACATTTCTTTGTACAAAAATACAAACAAATCTGTTTTCTCTTTTTACTTTTCCAATAATAATAATAATAATAATAATAATAATAATATTTGTTGTTGTTTTGTTGTTGTTGTTGTTGTTGTTATTATTATTATTATTATTACTATTATTATTATACCCTGCTCATCCAGTGGGGGTGGCACTGGAAACAGTGAAAAATAATTGCAACAGGAGAAAAAGAATCAAACACCAAAATGCATTTTCAAAATCTGTAGCCAGGGGGACTGTGAGACATGTACATATCAAGCTTGCGTATGCCCTTCCAGACCTTATACCAACATCTCCCTCAGTCCCAATTTCCTTTTCTCTCCATGGTTTTAAGACACAAATAGACAAAAGCAAACTTCCCCAACAGACCTAATGTTAATATCTGGCAAAAATCAATGTGAGCAAAAGGAAATATGGAGCGCCTCTTGTATTTCATTTTGCTTAAACAATAGCAGTGAAGTCCAAAACACATGTACTCTGAAGTAAGTCCTATTGAATTCAGTGAGGCTTTCTCACAGGTAAGTAGGGTAATAATAATTTAAATATTTGTACCCCACTCATCTGACTGGCTTGCCCTAGCCACTCTGGGTTGCTTCCAACACATATAAAAACATAATTCACGCAAAAGCTATAGCTGGGTATTTGGTGGGAAACCCATCCAGCAGGTATTCGAATGCAGCTACCTGGGAATCACATTCCATAATAGGCTTCTATGGTCCTCGCACCGTGCAACGGCGGTGAGCCAGTAAGATGTCTATGCAGGCCACAATGTGTTTCTTTATAACAAGAGGTAATTCACATATCCCCTCTGCCCTCAAGGTCTTCAATGCCAAAGATATAGCTCAGTTGCTCTACGGAATTCCAGTCTGGCTGCCAGGGTTTACCCAGATGGTTGAACAAGTGCAGGCAGCTTTCCATTTTAAGATTTTTGCTGTCCCACGTTGTGTACCCTATGCAGCCTTGTGTCTAGAGGGAGGTCAACACAAGGTAGAGACCATAGCCTGGGTTAAACATCTGCCTCACAACAGATAGAGATCCTCTCCCTAGTGAAGTTTTGCTAGATCCCTTTCTTTCCCCAGGGCTACAACGGTACAGCAACTTGGGCTGTCAGTGGAATCTTTGCGATCAATGTCCCCACCATCTGCCAAGGCTACAATAAAAACTAGGATGTGGGATATTGAATGCCAGGAACTAACAGCAGCAGCAGAGAAAACATGCTCCCCTCTTAACTTTCAACTTTCTTGGGCACATGAAATTAACCACAATTATCTTGAATTTTTGCTTAATCCTCAAGAAAGAAGGGCATTATAATTCAAATCCTTCAAACCTCCTATGGAGAAGGTTCTTGGGAATGGTGGAAGGAGAAGAATTTGCCCATGTGAAGACCATCAGGTGGAAACTCTTACTCATATGGTTCTTAAATGTAAACTATATGTTGATCTCTGCCAGCAGCTCCAAATGGAAACTAGAGTTAGAGGTCATACATTTTCTATTATTGGGGAATAATCAGGAGATCACCAAGGTAGTGGCTAAATATCTTTATCTGGTTTTTTGTCGTCGAAACACATTGCAGACGTCTGATCTCCCTGGAGACCTAGAGATGTAATGTTAGACTGCCTTGCCTCTTTCATTTGACAAATGTTTTGTGTCACTGGGAAGGCGGTAATTCTGTACTGATTTGCTATGGATGTTTGTATGTGATGCCAATAAAAGGTTTGATGATGATGATGATATAAAAACATAATAAAACATCAAACATTAAAAACTTCCCAAAACAGGACTGCCGTCAGATGTCTTCTAAAGGTTATATAATTATATAGCAAGGATTGCAGGCTTTAAAAAGCAACGATGTGTGTTTCTTTTAGTGCCACAGTTGGCAGGAATGTATTTGGATGTAACTATTAACAACACTGGTGTGTATTTCTTGAAGCTGGCAGTCATTAATCATTTGGATGCAGCAACTTCTACTGTCAATACTGTTGGAAGTCTATTGTTATGAAAAAGGTTGTTAGGCAGTGTACTTTAATATTGTGCCATAGAGCACCATTTCCGATTATTATGTATTGAATTTGTATCTCTGAATTCTCTCTCTACACCTACCCACCAGTATTCCTTCTGTGTCGGGAAACATTTTTTGATCAATGAAAATCAAGCAATTTGGCCTCCACTGATGAGCGGGGAGGGGAGAATCTATTGTTGTGACACTGAGGCTTTCTTGTTCAATTATTCTAATCCCCTTCTATCAAGACTTTCCACAAAGCCCTATGACAATTGGCTCTTTGGAAGCTGTCACAATGTTTAATCCAGCTGATTTATAGCCCAGCTGAAAATGTGAGGTCATGACTTGCTCCTGCAAACCACATAGAACTGTTTTTAATGGGTAGTGGAAGAGAGGGAAAATCCCTTCCAGCTGCCTCAATCTGAAAATGTAACATTAACTTGCTGCCCTCAAGGGTGAACTACCCGTCACATTTATGATGATAGTTTGCAGTTGATGACAAGCTGAGCTGGCAGTTACTCTTCTTCTTACTTGTTCCCATAGGATGTTTGGTAAAATCCACAGCAGGGGTGGCCTATGTGGTGCCCTTCAGATGCTGGACTCCAACTCCCATCAGCCCTAGGAACACAGGCAATGGTCAAGGATGATGGGAGTTGGAGTCCAACAATACCTAGAGGGCTCCATGTTGGATACCCCTGATCTACAGGCACATGTGGAACACTGCCTTTCCTAATAACACCCCCCCCCCAAAAAAAAAAAAAATCTGCAATTTACCCAGTTGCGAGATTCCTCAAGGGACCTTATTTTGCTACATAGTCTTTTCTTGAGACGTGATGGAATCATGAAGTGAAGCCTTGTTATTAGCTTGTCTTGCATACTATTTACTGCTTCAAATCCCTGTGTTACACAGCCTCAATTTTCTTGATCTTTATAAGAATTCTGTAAACGTGGCTCTGGGAGTGGGAAAGGGCCTCTGTTCATAATTGACCTTGGCCATAAAAAGCACTAACTGGCCTCAGCTTCAGGCCCACCTATTAATATACAAAAGGTGGTCTCATGTCCTGGCCACATGCAGGCTAGACTACTGCAGTATGTTATGAAGTGGGCTGCCTTTGAAGACTACGCAGATCCTACAAGTGGTGAAGAAAAAGGAATGTAGACTACTGTGTCCTCTTTTGGTGGTGGGTTGTTTTTTTAGAGGAGTTTTTACATAATGTTTTAATCTGTCTTCTATCTTCTACTACTTTTTTGCCTATATCCAGGCAATTCTAAACACAATTGCCTGGATATACGTGCTGTTGCACCCAATGGGATTTAGGACATGTGTAAGACCATACTGTTAACCACTCAGAGGTCTCCCCTAAACAACACACATTTCTCAATGACAAACGAATTAACTGTTCCCCACCAAGGGCCCCTAAGTGCTGCAGTTGGAAAGCAGTTGGGAGTGTCTGGAGGGGCACTAAGCCTGCTGGAAATCTAGAAGGCTACCAAGGCACTTGGTGGAGATAGTAGTAGAAAATACCATACCTCTCTCATACACTTTGGCTGCCCCCCCCCCCCAATTCCACACCACCAACTGATTGAACAGTGAATTTTAAACCTGGGAACTCTCTTTGCTGAAAGGTGGTCAATAAAAATAAATACATCTGTATTTGCTCATTCCCAGCTGCACATCTGTACCAAATATATATCAGCAGCTTTCTGCCCGTGAAACCCTAATCTGTTTATATTCATTTTACAGCAGAACAAAGAAGGAGAAAGAGAATGTCTTTGGGTATGTCCAGCCTGTGCTGAATATCTCCATTTACAACAAATGTGCATATGCCAGCTTTATGAATATTTTTAACAGTGCTACCGCTAGGTTGCAGAGCAGGAGGTATTGGTTATGTTCCAGTTAAATCTCGAAATAAACTGTTTCACTAGATAGAAGTCAACTGTGCTGTTCGAAGCAGAAGAAAATATATGATAAACCCATTAAAAAGTAAATACGCTACTGTAACAAAAACAAACAGTTGGGAATTTTTTTAGTGTCTGCTCCACCTGGAACTCCTTACCTCCAGTTTTTCTGTCTGGGAATCTCTCGTGGTGTAATTCAGCGCCAGCCGACTGGCATTCTCTCCTCCCAGCTTTCGGCGATCATTGCCATCCTCACTGGCAGTCCCCAATTTCTTCCCCTTCGCTTCCAAAAGATAACACAATTGTTTCTTCCTAAGGACAGGCAAGGCAGGAGGGAGAGAGATTTACAGAGCTAAATTATTGTAGCTTGGCTGTTGCCTGAGTAACCTTTCATTTGTGCTTGTCCATTCAAATTCATGGGTTCCTGGTTACTGAATATCTTGCTGCCCGATTCATGCAAGGTATTCCTCTGTTATCTCAGAACTGCAGCCCCTTGATAGATGTGTTTGACAGATACAGTGGTACCTCTGGTTGCGAATGGGATCTGTTCCGGAGGCCCGTTCGCAACATGAAAAGAGCGCATCCTGAAGCGCTGTATCTGCGCAGGTGCGCTGGATGATTTGGAGCTTGTGTGCATGCGCGAAGCACGATTTAGTGCTTGTGCGCATGTGCGAGCGGCGAAATCCAGAAGTAACGGGTACTTCCGGGTTGCCACGGGACACAACCTGACAGAACGTAACATGAAGCAAATGTAACATGAGGTATGACTGTATTGTAAATGAGTCTCAGAGAGAGAGGGAAGTAGGGGTGGGGTTTGGGAAATCTAAACACATTGGCGATGGACCAAAATGAAAACTGAAAAAAGTAGTAGTGAAACTAAATATTTTCTTTATTTAATTTTATATGAATGTTTCTATCTTGCCCTTCTGGTTCCCATGCCATCACGCAGGGCAACCGACAACATTTTAAAATAAAAATACAATAACATATATATTAAAATACAAAGAATAAAAACAACACAAATATAAAAAACACAACAAATCCATTTAAAGAAACATCTGATATCAGCCAGCAAAAAATGTCTGGAAAGGAAGCCACCCATTTAACAGGGCAAGGTTTTCCACAATACTGATGTATCCACTATCAAGGCCGTCTCTCGAGTCGTCATCAACCATGTCTCCACCCGAAGTGGGACCCAAAGAAAGACCCTTCCTAGTGATCTTAGGGAGCTGGAAGAATAGCAGGGGAGGGGACTTCCGGGTTGGTGCCTCCGGTAATGGCGGAATTCCTCTGATCGGGAGGAATTTGCCCCGTGGGAATCTGGGTCTGGCCGCCACGGCAAAGGCAGAGACCCGCAAAAAATCACAGGTGGGAGAAGCCTGTGAGCGTGGGATTCGGCGGGCACCTTTTGCGCCTCCCCTACTCGAGGGGAAACCCGGTTTCGGGGGTCCGGAGCGGGTGAGCGGCGCGGTGCTTCGAATCGTCTGCTTCTCCCACGGAGCGAAGCCGCATAGCTGTTGCCGGAGAGCGCTGACTTTTTCCTGTGGACAATTTGATTTTAAAGTAATTACCCGTGAGTAGAGCTAAAGCGGGAGAATTGGATTTTTTAAAGTTTAATTTGGTATTGTAACAGGGAGGCTCAATACAGGAAGTCCGCCTTCCCCTATTGTAAATAGACTGAAGCAATGAGGCTGCAAGCTGAAGTCTTGGAAAGCCTACTGTAAAGGACTAAATTTCCACTGGTAAAGAACATTAACCCCCCCCCCTTAGAGGCAGGAGAAGAGGGGGGGAAGTTGTGGATTGAGTATACCTGCAGGAGAAATCAAAGAGAGCTAAAATACTGCCGCTCTGACTCTGGAAACGGGCTGCTAGCAGGGCTGACGTCTTTTGGAATGCTCATTGACAGCGTTTAGAACGTTCATTGACAGCTAGCTAAATAAGAGAAATACATTGTTTCTATTGTCTCCGGCTGCTTTTAAAAAGGAGTAAAAGTAACTGAAAATTGAAACTAACTTTGGATTGTTTGAAACTGTATTCAAAAGAGGACATTACTGATTAATATAAGGTATACAAGTGAGAGCTAAACAGTACAAACTGAAAGCATTTGCTGATGACTTAGTATTGACTTTACAGGAGCCAGAATCTAGTACTAAAAGGGTATTGGAACTGATTCAAGAATTTGGACAGGTAGCAGGTTTTAAGTTGAACAAGATGAAAACTAAGGTTTTAGAGAAAAAATTAACTGTGAATGAGAGAGAGAAGTTTCAGGAGGAGACAGGATTAACATTGGTTAAGAAAGTGAAATATTTAGGGGTTAATATGACTGCCAAAAATGTGAATTTATTTAAGGATAATTATGAAAAATGTTGGATTGAAGTGAAAAAGGATTTAGAAATATGGACAAATTTGAAGTTATCATTGTTAGGCCGAATTCCTGTGATAAAAATGAATGTGCTGCCAAGGATGTTGTTTTTGTTTCAAACATTGCAAATTTTGGATAAGATGGATTGTTTCAAGAAGTGGCAGAAAGATATTTCCAGATTTGTTTGGCAGGGCAAGAAGCCTCGAATAAAATTTAAGATATTAATTGATGCCAAAGAAAGAGGTGGATGTGCCCTGCCAGACCTTAAACTGTACTATGAATCAGCTGCTTTTTGCTGGCTGAGAGAATGGCTGCTTCTTGAAAACACCAATGTGTTGGATCTAGAAGGTTTCAATAATGCTTTTGGCTGACATGCATATTTGTGGTATGATAAGGTAAAAGCACACAAAGCTTTTAAAAATCATATTGTTAGAAAAGCATTGTTTAATGTTTGGATAAGATATAAGGATTTGTTAGAAAAGAAAACCCCAAGATGGTTGTCACCAATGGAAGCAAAGGCACAGAAAAAACTCAATATGGAGGCCAAATGGCCGAAATATTGGGAAATTTTGGAACAAGATGGAGACAGAATAAAATTGTAGAGTTTTGAAAAACTGAAAAATAAAGTGCGAGATTGGCTCCATTATTATCAAATAATGGAGGCATATAATTTGGACAAAAAAGTTGGTTTCCAGGTGGAAAAATCAAAATTGGAAACAGAATTGTTAGATTCAAAAATCAAGAATTTGTCAAGAATGTATAACTTGCTGTTGAAATGGAACACTCAGGATGAAATGGTGAAATCTGCTATGATAAAATGGGCACAAGATGTTGGACATAACATAATGATGGCTGACTGGGAACAGTTATGGACCACAGGTATGAAATTTACAGCATGTAATGCCCTAAGAGAAAACTTAATGAAAATGATTTAAAGGTGGTACATGACACCAGTCAAGCTTGCAAAAATTTACCATTTGTGTTGGAAATGTAATGAGATTGAAGGTACATTCTTTCACCTTTGGTGGACATGCCCAAGGGTTAAGACATTCTGGGAGATGATTTATAACGAAATGAAAAAGGTATTCAAATATACCTTCCTGAAGAAACCAGAAGCCTTTCTCCTGGGCATGGTCGGCCAATTGGTGCCAAAGAAGGATAGAACATTTTTCATGTATGCAACAACAGCAGCAAGAATACTCATCGCGAAGTATTGGAAGACACAAGATTTACCCACCCGGGAAGAATGGCAGATGAAGTTGATGGACTATATGGAACTGGCGGAAATGACTGGCAGAATCCGAGACCAGGGAGAAGAGTCGGTGGAAGAAGACTGGAAAAAGTTTAAAGATTATTTACAGAAATACTGTAAAATTAATGAATGTTAGAAAAATGTTGGAATGAAGTTATATGGCTTTAGTAGAAATGTTATAAGGAATTAAGTATAAACAGATTAATAGAGTATTAAAGGAAAAATAAGGTTAGAATGTGCTAAGATAATTATAGGATAGAAAACAGAGGAAGATGGAAAGGAATTGCTGAAACAATTAACAGAAGTGGAATACAAAAAGGGAGGTGTGAGGAGGTCGCGGAAATAAGTGAATGAAAGATAAGATAATGAAATTATTTGATGTGTTTTAAACTGTTTTTGTTTTGTACTTACTTACTTATCAAACCTTTATTAGGCATTATGCAGGTAAAACCATAAAAGGAAAATAACATATAAAAGCCTTGAGATATATATAAAAAGGCAGGAGTTGGCTACATACAAATATAAATATATACATATAGAATCAGTGGTTTTCCTTGTTAACCTGCTCCTTGGAGGACTGCTGCCAAAAACTCGGCTACCCCCGCCGTTACCCTTTGGTCAGCGTCGGATAGGTAGAATCCCACACATTCAGCTTGCTGGGGTTCCAGACCACCCGAAAGGGGGGACAGCACGCGTTGACGGAGCGTACTGTACAATGGGCAATGAAAGAGGATATGCTCTACAGTGTCCGGGACATTCATAGAACATCTGCAGAATCTCTTGCTTCTGGGAATGTTTTGATATCTTCCCCAGACAAATGCTGAGGGAAAAACATTCAAACGGGCCAGCATAAAAGCCCTACGTTGGGTTGGGATTATTAATTTAGAGACGTAATTGGCTCTGCAATCTAAGATATTTAAATCGTAGAATCTGGGGGAGCAAATTTTGTTTACAGCTGCCATAATATTTTGTCTCTCGACATCCTTTAGTCTAGTTAGGATATTATGGAGAATATATTGCTCATTAGAATTGTACAGGAGCTCCAGCTCGATGCCTAAAGATTCAATTTTTTTTTCAAGGTGCTGATACCATCTTGATTTATAAGGGTCTTTGAGCAAATCAGCGAGCAGACTTGATGGAGGGCAGCGAAAATGGCAGCGTAACCAATACTTTATTGAGGTGGACCATGCCCAGTATTCCATTGTGTGTATGCCTATTTCTGCACACATTGTTTCATATTTGATCATAAGAGGGAGTCCAAGAATACGTCTCAAAAAGCTGGAGTGAATCTTTTTTATATCACTGTTATATGCTTGGACCCATAGCGGGATACCATAGAATATCTGGGATTGCACTTTTGCTTGAAATATCTGATTGGCCGCAGGAATAAATTGATTACCTTTCTGATAATAAAAACGGGCAACTGCTGATGAGATGCACTTTGCCTGTTTTATGGCATTTGTGCGATGGGTTGCCCACCCTAAGTTGCTCTGGAATAAGATTCCCAGATATCTATGGATTTTCACTTGTTGGATTTCTTGCCCTCTTATTTTCCATTTCTCTAATTTCCAACCATTCGAGAAGACCAAAATTTTTGTCTTCTCATAATTTATAGAGAGTTTGTTACATTCGCAGTAAAGGATCAGTGAAGATAAAAGACGTTTCAGACCCAAGCTCGTTAGTGATAGTAAGACAGCATCGTCTGCGTATAATAAGAGAGGAACTGGTTTCTGATTGAGTTTAGGGGCATGTGATTCTATTTTTTGAAGGTAATCTGGCAAGTCTGATAAAAATAAATTAAATAGAAAGGGGGCAAGAATACACCCTTGTTTTACCCCTTTCGAGTTTGGGATGTCTGAGGAGAGGTGACCTTTGGTGTTAAGTTTGACTTGACAGGTATTGGAAGAATGTAGATTTTGCATTAGAATCAATAAGCGCTGATCAATTTTTAATTCTGTGAGTTTCCTCCACAACTTTGGGCGGTCAATTGAGTCGAATGCACCACGAAAATCTACAAAAGCAGCGTATATCTTAGATTGCCTTTGGGATCTGTATTTTTCAACCAGATGCATAAGTGTAAGACAGTGGTCTAGAGTAGAGCAACCTTTGGAGAAACCTATTTGTTCTTTCCCTGGTAAATTTAGATTTTTCATCCAGGTAAGAAGTTTAGATAAGAGGTGCTTAGCGTAGATTTTCCCTATCACTGATAGTAGGCTTATCGGTCTATAATTCCTTGGTTCTTTTGGGTCGCCATTTTTAAAGATTGGAATAATTATTGATCTTAACCATATCTCAGGTATGGTCCCATATTTATCTATAAGAGTAAACAATTGAGCTAAGGGTTCTGCCCACCAATCTATATAGGTCTTAAATAGTTCTATTGGTAGACCGTCTGGCCCAGGAGATTTCCCCGATTTGAAGTTTTTAACTATCTCTCTAATTTCCTCTTCCTCTACCCTTGGCCATTCCTGGAGTTTATTAATTTTATTTTTAATGGTTTCATTTCCTTTAAGTTCACCGTGTAGATTGTTAAATACAGATGTAAAGTATTGGGACCATTTGGATTCTGCAATTGGTGGCAGAGTTAGTTGATTTTCGGCTTTCAGTCCTCCGTACACTAGGCTCCAGAACGCTTTGTTGTTTTTACTCTGAATTGAGTCGAATAATTGTAGCCATTTTTGGGTTGCGTATTTCTGTTTCTTTTCGGCCAGAATATAATGGTATTTTCTTTTTTCATCAAGATAAGAGGGCTCTAGTTTAGTGCGATTATTTTTAAATGTTTGGCGCAGTTTTCTTTTTAGCTGGAAACATTCATCATCAAACCAAGGGCTAGCGCTATATTTAAGTTCCCAAACTTTAGGTGGAGTACTAAGCTCTACAAGCATTTGGAAGATTTCATTATAAATTTTAGGAATATCACAGTAGGAATTAGTGGTCTTTAAGTTGAATAATACTTGTTTTCTCAGGTTAGCTGTAAGTTTATGCCCCACTTCTGCACTCATTTCCTGGGACCATTTTAATTGGGTCATTTGTTTGTATTGAGAAGGTTCTATGATATTGTGCTTAGTTATTTTGGTTTCGTCCTTTAAGCTAATAGACAGCAATAATGGCTGATGATCGCTTTCAGTGCGCGTTCCAATTTTGAGGTCCATGATCGAATTTATAATATTATAAGGGACAAGAATATAGTCGATGACACTGCATCCTCGGGGGGAGAAGTATGTAAACTCCCCGCTTCTATCGCCATTTGTTGAACCGTTCACAATCTGCAAATTAAAGTTGTTACATAATTCAAATAGGCGTAAGCCTTCGTTGTTAACAACCCTGTCTCTGGAGAATCGTCCTATTTTCAGGGCATGTGCGATATCATTATCAGTATTCCAATTTAGTTAGCTACATAGTTGTTCATTGTTGGTTCCCACTCTGGCATTAAAATCACCTGCTATTATCAGTGAGGCATTTGGGTATTTATCGGACAGATTTTCTATATAAAAGGTTAGTTGTGACCAATTTTCACTACTGATGTTGTTTTTGGTTGGGGGGATATAGACATTTACAAGTAGCAAAGAGTCTTTTTTTTGGGTTAAAAGTAGAGCTTGTGCAAGTGGTAAACATATTTCTAGTTGCTTGATTTCAAACCCTAAGTTGTCTTTGATCATACAACAGAACCCTGCTTTCGGCCGGCCCTTCGTGTTTGTTTTCAATGCGGGTTTCGTATAGGAGATGAATCCGTTAATTTTAATATCTCTAGTTGACCATGTTTCTTGTAGGAGTATTAGTTCAAAATCCTTAAAGAAGTTCATTAGGTCTGGGTCTCCGTCTTTGTTTCCCCACCCTGCGATATTCCAGGACAACAGGCGTAGGATCCGTTTTTGGGTTGGTGGCTGGTTGACAGCATTTAGTCATTCTAGTTCTGTCATTAAGTCCAGCGAGGAATTTTTTCTTGTGCAGATACAGCCATTTGTCGCTGCTTTCGGTGGGGGACGTAATGGTGGATCTTTTAGATTCTTTTTTAAAGTGCGGGAAATTAGAATTTCCTCCCTTTCTTGATTTTCTTCCTTAACTGTTCCTTGTTCCTGAGAGATTTCTGTGGTTGGTGGGCTATTATGGACAGTAGGACTGTTTTTAGTCTCTACTTTAGTCTCTACTTTAGTCTCTACTTTTTGTTTTGTTAGTTTAATGTGTTAGTGTTATGTAGTGTTTTTGTATTGTATTGTATTGTATTGTTCTTCTTTTTTGTAGTGTTTAAATTGTTGGAAAAGTAATAAATATTATTTTTTTTAAAAAAAAGAAAAGAATAGCAGGGGAGGAGGCCGTCTCTCAGGAACTTTGGGTTCCACCCATTATTGATGACAACACACTGTAAACCCCCAGATCTCAGTGGTTCCACCAAGAAATGTGAGCCTAATTGAAGTTATGAAGCTGCTTTATGTTAACATTAGGATAATAATGCTCGATGAGCACAGCTTTGGAACTTTTGTGTTAAGTGGTTTATTAAATCTTCTAAATAAATAAAGGGAGGGTGGCTGTTTTTAATTCTGCCTTTCTACAGGAGTCATCTGTCAGGGAAGAGTTAGATTTAGAAGTTCCCAGTTTCCCAGATGGAGAAAGCTTTCCCCAAGGGGGGAGGAGAGCAGTGAAGCTAATAGAAGAGAGCAACAGGAACAACAGGGAGGGACAGGATGTTCCCAGGAAAGGCAACGGTTCAGTTCTAGCTCAGATTCGGAGGAGGGGAGATACAGGCCAGCTCTAGCGGGAAAGCGAAAGGAGCAGCGCCTTCGCCATTTTGAGTGTGTCTGGTCACGGAATAAAGTAAGTGAAATAAGTGACTCTGAGGAATAATAGTTAAAGATAAGAACCTAAAAGCAGGAAAGTTGGGGAAAGAACAGTTTGTATTACCTGTGAAAGGGATATCTAAAGGTAAAGGGACCCCTGACTGTTAGGTCCAGTCGCAGACGACTCTGGGGTTGCGGCGCTCATCTCGCTTTATTGGCCGAGGGAGCCGGCGTACAGCTTCCGGGTCATGTGGCCAACACGACTAAGCCGCTTCTGGCGAACCAATGAAGCACGGAAACGCCGTTTACCTTCCCACCAGAGCGGTACCTATTTGTCTACTTGCACTTTGACGTGCTTTCGAACTGCTAGGTTGGCAGGAGCTGGGACCGAGTAACAGAAGCTCACCCAGTCACAGGGATTCGAACCGCCGACCTTCTGATCGGCAAGCCCTAGGCTCTGTGGTTTAACCCACAACGCCACCCGCGTCCCAGGAACATAATTTGCCATCATTATGGGAAGATATTGCCACCTTGTGGTTGTAGGCAAAATCTGAAACTGAAGTCTCCAGGGAAAAGGAATGAAGAAGTCTCCACTGAAGCAGCACAATGCTGGCAGACACATGCGCACTAGATTTCCATGCAAAATTAAAAAAATTAAGTGGAAATTGCTGGTTTGTGTATTTGTCTGTAATCAGGAATGAAAATCATTCAAGCAGATACGAGAGTTATTAATTTATGTTGTGGGCGGGGGCTTTAAGTCCACAAACAATACATAATTAATTAATTATGTTCACATTGTTTGACGTTTCCTTTACACTGAAATGAATGTAATGTATGCTACATTAGCTAGCATACTGTGAGAAAAATAACATAGTATTTGGCAGAAACCATCTGCAGCAGAATGGAAACAGCCATTTGTGATGAATCTCTACTTGAAAGTCAACAGACCAGAACAGCAGAGTTAAAGAAGGAGGAAGCACAACCTTACAGATGGCACAATTCTGAGCAATTGCACCAAAACAGGATGGTCTTCATGGCAGTCAAGGGGAGATGTACCTCTCTAAGGAGGACCTTCCGTTTTGTGGGTATCACAAAAGAAGGTGGTTCTCTGCCAGGGCCCTATTTGTTGTGCATCAGGGGACTTGAAGGGCGATCTCTAGGGTGGAATGGCGTTCTCATGCAGGCTCATGAGGGGGGAGGCAAACTAAACAAAATCAGTCCGCCTGTCCCACTACTGTACTGTCTATTCCAAATGTCTTCAGAGATGCTCTCATAGCCCTCCTTCAGGCAGGGGTGAAGGAAGGCTAACCAGCCCCTGGTGCTGGGTGTCAGGGAGTGGGGCAAACCGCCTGGTGACCACGCATGTGCGCCATACGTATGGCGCATGCACAGCGTCGCTACATGAGCCAACGGGCGGCGGCGGGATCTTCTGCCTGCGGCTGCAGCTCTAAGAGAGCTGGAGCTGCAAAGCCGCGCGCAGACGATGGCTAGCGGGTAGGCTTGTCTTTGCACGCCGCTTTGCAGCTCCTCCCTTTCCCCAGCTCGCTGTAGGCTTGGGAGTCGCCGGGGGGGGGGCAGAATGTCAGCCCCGTCAGGATGGCACCCAGAGTGCGCCACACCCGCCTTGCTCCGCCTCTGCCTCCAGGGACATCTGCAGGAGGCTTCTTTTTGTGCATACAAAGAAGCTGCCCCTCTGTTAAATTGAATGGGGAAGCACAATCCCGGGGGAGCTCTATGTGTATGCAACTAATCACAGCCTTGGCATACAAAGCAAAATGACTCTCATGTGTGTATTTATATTTACCTGCAATCTCCGAGGAATGAAAGCAGGCGGCAGTAGGGTACATCTGAAGATGCTACATATGCTAAGACACCAAAGAGATTTTCGGCCATGACCATGTCATTCTGGGTAACCTGCAGAAGGGGAAAGATGGAGGGGTCAAAGTGGCACCATCTGGGCCATGGTAATACACAATGGGCCAAGGACCTCACTGCTCTGGTTGCATTCAAACATATTTCACACAGGCATCCATTTGGACAGCTGAAGGGCTTGTGTTAACTTACATGTTTAATTTAAGATTCATGTACTGATAGTCACTCTATCCACAATATGAACTGAATGAGGTCTACTCTTATTATTAGAAATCTCTGTTTATTAATGTGTTTTTTCCTCCCTCTTCTTTTCATTTTAATTCATTTTTTCCTTTTCTTGTTAAATTTTCAAACAAAGCAATTAATAAAAAGACACCAAGTGATCCACTTCAAAGTGCTCTCCATTTCACCAGAAAGGTTTTGCACAAGTTTCCAAAAATGACTGGGTTTGGCAGTCATGGTTTCTGGTAGCCAATGAAGGTCAGCACCTCAGTGTCCACACCTGCAAAGGCAAGCAAGCATGTCCCTTCTGTACCCACAGCTGAGTGTGCAGTTTTGCAGGGGGGGAGCAGCTGGTCACCTCTGTGTGTGCCTGTTCCCCCACCTTCCCTCCAGCCCATAACAAGAGCCTAACATCCTGGTGCCATTTTGACAGAGGCCTCCTTGTATTGCTGGTGGCCCTTTCTCCTATAGTAGATTACGTTGGTTAGAGAATTTTACTGCAGAATTTTACACCAAAATTAAAATGAAAGGTTGCCACTGGGTACTGTGTTTGTGGGCTCCCTGGTTTAATAACTCAGTAAAATGTCTCCCACTTGTATAGATGCATTGCAGGGGGTGGGGCTAGTTGACCCTATGGGCCCCTCCCAACTCCACAATTCTATGATTTGAAAACTGCTTTCTTTTGCATGGCCTGTGCCCATTCTTACTTAGCATTAACGAGTCTGTGCTGCAGCATGCACAAGTACTTTGCAAGCTTCCTCCTTTCACAACCGCCATGGCATACAGGGCATAATTACCTCCATTTTACAGACAAAGAACTAAAACTGACTATCATTTTGCCTGACGCCGCACAGCAAGACTGCAACCAAACTGGCAATTATTGCAAATAATAATACATAGTGTTTCAAAGCATTTCACACAATCATTCTTACAACAACCGTAAGGTAGAGTAGAATTTTTATCACCTCCAGATAGAGTGGCAGGGACTTGGGCCTGATTCTATGAGCTCACTGCATTACTCATAGATCCACCTATGGAGCATCCTCCCCCAAAATAAATAAATAAATAAATAAATAAATAAATAAAAATAATTGTTGTTGCTGTTGTTGTTGTTGTTAATTTATTTATACCCCGCCCCTCTGGCTAGGTTTCCCCAGCCACTCTGGGAGGCTTCCAACAAAGGATTAAAAATACATTAAAACATCAGTCATTAAAAACTTCCCTACACAGGGCTGCCTTGAGATGTCCTCTAAACGTCAAGATAGTTGTTTATTGCCTTGGCATCTGATGGGAGGGTGTTCCACAGGGCGGGCACCACTACCGAGAAGGCCCTCTGCCTGGTTCCCTGTAACTTCGCTTCTCGCAGTGAGGGAACCGCCAGAAGGCCCTCGGCGCTGGACCTCAGTGTCCGGGTAGAACGATGGGGGTGGAGACGCTCCTTCATATGGTGCCATAGCCTTTATAATATCTTTCAAAAGCACATTACCTACACACACTCTCTGCAGAGCCATTATTCTCCCCCCTCATATTGCAGACTTAGCTGCAGGGATCCTCCAGCTCACATATTTTCTTCTCCCTCACTTCCATTTTAGATTCACTACAATTTAACCCAACTGCATTTATCCATTGCATGGTTAATCTTAAATCTGAATTGCTGAAACAAGCCAGCTCCATAAGCCAAGGCTTAACACTGGCTTGTTTCCACAGAACAGGGGTAGGGAACCTGGCTGGCTATCCGTATGCTGCTGGGCTACAAAGCAGCCCATCCTTTGGCCCTGCTGCTGACCAGGCTGGACAGTGTGAAGGGTAGATGGAGTCCAGCAACTAAGACAGACTGAAAAGGGAGGCATTCATTTTGCTTGATAGTACAAGATGGCTCTACATGTTCTCATAAATATAAGTTATGCTTAGCTAAGAAAAATGTCCAAACTGAGGTATTAGAAATTTTATGGCATGTTCTGCTTTATAAGGTCCTGAGTTACTATAGGGTAACTATTCCCTGGCTTTCTTTCTCCTCCCTCTGGGAGGTTTCTGTTGAGTTTAGTGATTTCCCCCCCCCCCCCCCACTCCATGGTTAATGCATGCCAGAAAAGAATTGGAAAGTAAATCTTGCCATTTGTACTCCTAGGTATATATTTCATTAGTTATCTAATATAAGCCCAGTTTGTAACAAATTATAAACAATGGTTTCCAATTATCAGTTAATTTAAGGCTTTCCTGTATGACCAATATAACCAATTAAACATACTGAACTTAACAAAAGATAGAATAGTTTTGCAAAACAAAAACAACAAAAAAAATTGCAGCATAGATCCTAATTTGTTTATTTTTTGCTTCCTGACCTCCGGATTTCTTGCTTAGCTTCTACAATGACTTCATTTTTTTCTTTTTTTGCTGTTGGAATGACAGCTGGCTCAACAGACAAATCTGTCACCTTGTGGAACACCAGAAAAATGGCTCAGATAAACAACCAATTCATGTAAGCAATGCAAAAGAGGCAGGAAAAACTCTTGCACGTCCTCTGTAACTGGGGCTCCTTGGAGATGAGACAGCCCTGTTGTGGGACTCCTGCAATCATACTGAGATTGTTTTACACTGTGAGTAGACCTCTCACACAAGCAATTTCTCTTGCAGAAGTGAGTCAGTGATAAGACCAACTGAACCAGCTCTAAGGTGTCTGAATGCCCCCCCCCCTTGAAAATGCTGCCTATTCTTACCTCCATTCCATTTATTTTTTGCAGGTTGAAATGGCCCAGTCTAAACATCACGTAATACTTCCACAGGGTGAAGGTGACAACTGGATTTCCTTGAGCATCAACTGTTAGCTGCTCAAGGCGGCGAAGTTGGGCTAAGGCATTGAACTGTTTCAACACAGCAAGGTTGTTCTCCTTAAATTTCAGGTGCTGTAAAGAAACAAGCAAAACAAGAAGGCAGGCAGCATTAGACATTTAGTGGAAGATACAATGATTGCAAGGGGCTGGGTGGCCATTTTGAGAAATATCAGACAGCACCAGATTGGCTGTGCTAGTCAAAGGTCTCTACTCGCTTTGACATTAGGCCTTTGCACTGAGACCCAGCACAACGTACCTAATAGGGCAATAGCCAAGACCAGCCAACCATTAGCCAGATGCTGAGGGATGTGGAGCAGACATAGCCGGGTACCACACATCCTGACCTGTGCACCAGCCTGCTGCCGTCAAGTGCAATGGGGGATGCTCTCCCATTGCCAGTGGTGAAGATTTAACTGCCAGCCAAGGCAGCTTCTGTATAAGGAGTGGATATGTCATCTTATCCTTTGCCTCAGACAGCAAATCATCTTGAGCCAGACCTGGCAATAAACGAAGGTCCTGGGACTCTTGCAGTGAGTATTCATGAGCTGGACAGGACCTTTATTAGACCCTGGAATCACTCAGCACATGCTGACACCCACATCCAAGCAGGGAGCCCACTAAACGGCCTCTGCCCAGTATACCTGAAGGAGCATCTCCACCCCCATTGCTCAGCCCGGACACTGAGATCCAGCTCCAAGGGCCTTCTGGCGGTTGCCTCACTGTGAGAAGTGAAGCTACAGGGAACCAGGCAGAGGACCTTCTCGGTAGTGGTGCCCGCCCTGTAGAATGCCCTCCCATCAAGAAAAGAAACAACTATCAGACTTTTAGAAGACATCTGAAGGCAGCCGTTTAGGGAAGTTTTTAATGTTTGATGTTTCGTTGCTTTATTATTATTATTATTATTATTATTCTGTTGGGAGCTGCCCAGAGTGGCTGGGAAAACCCAGCCAGATGGACGGGGGAACAAATATATTATTATTATTATTATTATTATTATTATTATTATTATTATCATTATCATTATTACTACTACTACTACTACTGCTCACCCCTGGACCTCCTCCTCCTCTTCTTTGCTGTTTACCTGCTCTCTCCAAGCACACATGTACAAATATGAGCAAGGAGGTAGAGCTTCCTCTACTCACCTTGTCTCTCTCTTCTAGGCATGCAAAAGGAGCAGTGGTGGTACAGACTAGATGGCTAGAAGGCTACAATGGCTTGTTTCTGGATATTTCCATGCTTGTTTGCCCAAGTTAGCGCGCAAACTTCTACTTAAACACACATGACTATGTGCTTGAGGGTGTGTGGGTGTAGTCTGGGTGCCAATTTATCTATGCAGTGATGTAATCTGCTCTTCACTTAATTATTTTCTATGGCCGAGAAGAGCAAACTTCAGTCATTCCATCATAGCAGTCATCAGCAATTGCCAAATTCTGCTTTTACAAGTTTGCCCAATCTTGAGCACAACTACTTGCCACATAATGTCTCAGGAGGCCACCTGAGAACATTCACACATTTTCTGCTACAATGTGAATGTCTGCCATCCATGGGTTGTATGGTAAATTATCTGCTGCATGTGGTATGCCACACAAATAAGAGAGACAGACAAGCTAAGTCAAATGACATCCACAAAAGGTAGAAGGTAAAACTGGTTGGCTGTGGGTTCAGGACAAGCAAAAGAAAAGTACTTTTTGCCTTGCCACAAGACGTGGCACCGGTCATAAATCAGAAAGTTTTAAAGGGGAATTATACTACTTCATGGAGAAGGAGATCTGTTCATCACTGTTAGCCATGATGGCTAAACAGAATTTATCTCTTTATCCCACCTCCAAGGAGCTCTAAGTAGTGTACAGGGTGCTCCCTCCCTCACAGCAAGCCTGTCAGGCTGAGAGAATGTGGCTGGCCAAAGTCACCAAGTGAGCCTCATGGCCATGGGTCTCCTCAGCCTGAGTCAAATGGTCAAACTACTAAACCCTGGTTCCACATTCCACAATTAGAGGCAGATACTGGGGAGTAATGAAGGGAGAGTGTTATTGCCCTCATGTTCTGCTTGTGGGCTTTTCCAGAGGAATCTTGATGTCCACTGTGGGAAACAGAAGGCTGAACTAAATGGAGTCTTGGCCTGATCCAGAAGGGCATCTTGCAGGTTCTTTTCCTGAACCAAATTAGACATTTGGACATCCTGCCTCTTGTCCCAGATTGCTAAAAGATCAAGAACAAAACTTCTTACTAGAGAATTGGGAAATCTGATCCTCAGTTTTGGCAACACTGGAACAATTTCATCAAAGTCTATGAAATTAAAGGAGATTGTGGTGATGCTCCCAGCCGTCTGTACACTCCAATTTCGATCAAGGGATTCCAGAGCTCCAGAGCCATATAGGTACACGGTGTCACCTTCTATCTCTACCAAGTGTGAATCGAGGACAGGCAGCCCTTGCGTGCCTTTGTTCAAAAGTGAATCAAGAGACCTGCAAGGAGAAATAAAACAGTCTTTTAAAGGCAAGCCCTACCAATTGAGGCAGTGGAAGACAGGAGTGCCTGGCGTGCTCTGGTCCATGGGGTCACGAAGAGTCGGACACGACTAAACGCTCTGATTGTTTAGAAATACACAATCGCTTTGAGGTCCTCTCCCCTAGCATGGAAGACGAAGAGCAGACTCCATTTGAGGATCTCTCCCTCATTACAGTCAATCAGGTATATGAAGACGAGCAGCAAAGTCAGTCCTCAGGGAATGTGCAGTCAACCTTGGAACGGACAGATCACGGAAGAACCCCGACCAAACCTAAGAGGAGGCATGTAGTGGTGATAGGGGATTCCCTACTGAGGGGAACAGAAGCAGTGATCTGTGGGCCTGACAAGATGTCTCGGGAAGTGTGCTGTATCCCCGGGGCTAAGATCCAAGATGTAACTGAACGACTGCAAGGAATCATAAAACCCTCTGACAAATACCCCTTCCTCTTGGTTCATGTGGGAACCAATGACACTGCAAGCAATAGCCTCCAGAAGATCAAAAGAGACTACGAGGCTCTGGGCAGGAAATTGAAGCAATTAAATGCACAAATTGTCATCTCATCTGTCCTCCCAGTTGAACGACGTGGCCCAGGGAGAGAGGGAAAAATAGTGGAAGTGAACATCTGGCTTCGCAAATGGTGTAAACAGGAACGGTTTGGATTCTTAGATCACGGACTGCAGTTTCTTGAAGATGGACTTCTGGCAAGCGATGGGCTGCACCTCACAACGGTTGGGAGGAATGTTTTTGCCAAAAATCTCAGAAACCTCATCAGGAGGGCTTTAAATTGACTAATGTGGGGGAGGGAGACAGTGCTCCTGGAGGTAGGAGTCTATCAATTGATGAAGATGATCATCCAAATGTCATAGACCAAATGGAGCAAACAGCACACAGACCTAGTGGTGGGAGGAAAAAATCCTTAAATAAGAGACATGGGGGAATGATTAATGGACTTCAATGTCTGTACACTAATGCGCAAAGCATGGGAAATAAACAAGATGAGCTTGAGCTCTTGGTACAGCAAACTAAATATGACATAATAGGCATCACTGAAACCTGGTGGGATAAGTCCCACGATTGGAATGTAATAATGGAGGGATACAATCTATTTCAGAGAAACAGACCAGACAAGAATGTTGATGACCCGGTTAGTGGGGTAGAAGTGGAAGGATCATTAGGCGCGAGTGATCATGCTCTTCTGAAGTTTACTATACAGCGGAAAGGAGCAGCCAAGCATACTAGGACTCAATTTCTTGACTTTAAGAAAGCCGACTTCATAAAACTTAGGGAAGAGCTGGGTGAGATCCCATGGACAGTAATACTAAAAGGAAAGGGAGTTCATGATGGCTGGGGGTTTGTTAAGAGGGAAATAGTAAAAGCACAACTTCAGGCAATACCAATGAGACAGAAACATGAAAGGTGCCTAAAGAAGCCAGGGTGGCTATCTAAAGAACTTTTAACTGAGTTAAGATTAAAAAAGGATGTGTACAAAAAATAGAAAAGGGGGGAAAGCACCAAAGAGGAATTCAAACAAATAGCCAGCACGTGTAGACACAAAGTCAGAAAAGCTAAAGCACAGAATGAACTCAGGCTTGCTAGAGAGGTTAAAAGCAACAAAAAAGGCTTTGATGGGTATGTTCGTAGCAAAAGGAAGAACAAAGAAACAGTGGGGCCACTCAGAGGAGAAGATGGTGAAATGCAAACAGGGGACACAGAAAGGGCTGAACTCCTCAATGCCTTCTTTGCCTCAGTCTTCTCCAATAAAGAAAACAATGCCCGACCTGAAGAATTTGGAACAAATGATTCAGCAGAGGAAACACAGCCCAGAATAACTAAGGAGATAGTACAAGAATACTTGGCTAGTTTAGATGTATTCAAGTCTCCAGGGCCAGATGAACTGCACCCAAGAGTATTAAAAGAACTGGCAGATGTGATCACAGAACCACTGGCAGTCATCTTTGAGAATTCCTGGGGAACAGGCGAAGTCCCGGCAGACTGGAGGAGGGCAAATGTTGTCCCTATTTTCAAAAAGGGGAAAAGAGAGGACCCAAATAATTACCGCCCAGTCAGTCTGACATCAATACCAGGGAAGATTCTGGAGCAGATCATTAAGCAAACAGTCTGTGAGCACCTAGAAAGGAATGCTGTGATCACTAATAGTCAGCATGGATTTCTGAAAAATAAGTCATGTCAGACTAACCTGACCTCGTTTTTTGACAGAATTACAAGCCTGGTAGATGAAGGGAACGCAGTGGATGTAGCCTACCTTGATTTCAGCAAGGCATTTGACAAGGTGCCCCATGATATTCTTGTAAAGAAGCTGGTAAAATGCGGACTTGACTATGCTACCACTCAGTGGATTTGTAACTGGCTGACTGATGAACCCAAAGGGTGCTCATCAATGGTTCCTCTTCATCCTGGAGAAGAGTGATTAGTGGGGTGCCACAGGGTTCTGTCTTGGGCCCGGTCTTATTCAACATCTTTATCAACGACTTGGATGATGGACTCAAGGGCATCCTGAACAAATTTGCAGATGACACCAAACTGGGAGGGGTGGCTAACACCCCAGAGGACAGGATCACACTTCAAAACGACCTTGACAGATTAGAGAACTGGGCCAAAACAAACAAGATGAATTTTAACAGGGAGAAATGTAAAGTATTGCACTTGGGCAAAAAAAATGAGAGGCACAAATACAAGATGGGTGACACCTGGCTTGAGAGCAGTACATGTGAAAAGGATCTAGGAGTCTTGGTTGACCACAAACTTGACATGAACCAACAGTGTGACGCGGCAGCTAAAAAAGCCAATGCAATTCTGGGCTGCATCAATAGGAGTATAGCATCTAGATCAAGGGAAGTAATAGTGCCACTGTATTCTGCTCTGGTCAGACCTCACCTGGAGTACTGTGTCCAGTTCTGGGCACCACAGTTCAAGAAGGACACTGACAAACTGGAACGTGTCCAGAGGAGGGCAACCAAAATGGTCAAAGGCCTGGAAACGATGCCTTATGAGGAACGGCTAAGGGAGCTGGGCATGTTTAGCCTGGAGAAGAGGAGGTTAAGGGGTGATATGATAGCCATGTTCAAATATATAAAAGGATGTCCCATAGAGGAGGGAGAACGGTTGTTTTCTGCTGCTCCAGAGAAGCGGACACGGAGCAATGGATCCAAACTACAAGAAAGAAGATTCCACCTAAACATTAGGAAGAACTTCCTGACAGTAAGAGCTGTTCGACAGTGGAATTTGCTGCCAAGGAGTGTGGTGGAGTCTCCTTCTTTGGAGGTCTTTAAGCAGAGGCTTGACAACCATATGTCAGGAGTGCTCTGATGGTATTTCCTGCTTGGCAGGGGGTTGGACTCGATGGCCCTTGTGGTCTCTTCCAACTCTATGATTCTATGAAATGACTATACAACAACAACAACCTACCGATTGACAACTAGCACGTGGCTCAGTAACACTTCCAGTCCATGGCATTTAGAATAGATATTTAACATTAAAATTTATTTATTTATACACCACTTAATGCCAAAATGGGCTCCTAAGTGGCTCACAAAGTATAAAACCCCATTACAAAATGTTTAAAATACAAACATCCAAAGCATGCAATAAAACAATTACATTTAGACAACACATCAAGGAATGCCAAGACAGATTATTTTAGCAGTGAGAGAGAGTCAGATCAACTATCTAATTCAGTATTGTCTACATTAGTTGTTCCCAAACTTTTCCAGGCCACTGCCTCCTGGGTTCCATAAACTCATCCCCAGTGCCCCCTACCCTACCCTATAAAAGGCACTGTTCAGAATAACAATTTGCACAACCCACTTTGGAAGATAATACAAAAAAATTCAAAACAATAAAAATTAATTGCACATTAATTCAAAATCCAATTAAAACTATTTGGTTTAATTTATTCAACAAAATGGATTAACTTGATGCTGTGATACCAGCTTTTCAAGTCTGATAGTCGTTTACACCTCCAGCACCCCCTGCCGCCCCCTTATCTCTTAACAATGCAAAGCAAAAGAAGTGAATATAGAAATGTGCTACCTTGGCATTAGGGCGGTATCAACTTGCAATCTATTCTTTGGAAAGCAGTGCCTACAAGCCCTACGCAAGTAGCGTAACTGCTGAGAGAGGAGGTCGTGCTAACCAGGAAGTCTTCTTTTCAAATCTCTCCTCTTCTGACGTAAACTCACTAGGCAATGCACCCTGCCTCAGCCTTCTCGTGGCAAAGGGGCTTGAATAACTCAGAGAAGCTATGAGCTATGCCGTGCAGGGCCACCCAATATGGACAGGTCATAGTGAAGAGTTTTGACTAAACGTAATCCACTTGGAGCAGGAACCGGCAAGCCACTCCAGTATCCCTGCCAAGAAAACTCCATGGACAAAGACAACAGGCATATAAAAGTTATGACACTGGAAGATGAGCCCCTCAGGTCGGAAGGCATCCAACATGCTACTGAGGACAAGTACAAGTAGATGAAGGACAAGTAGATTCAGAGCTGATGAAGCGGCTGGGCCAAAGCCAAAAGGTCACTCAGTTGCGGATATGCCTGGAAGCGAAAGGAAAGGTCCAATGCTGTAAAGAAAAATATTGCATAGGAACCTGGAATGTAAGATCCATGAACCATGGTAAGCTGGATGTGGTCAAAAATGAGATAGCAAGTATAAATACTGTATCCTGGTCATCAGTGAACTAAAATGGACAGGAATGGACAAATTCAGTTTCTTCTATGGGAGTCTTGCCCACAGTAGTAGATATGATGATCATCCAATCATCATATCTACTACTGTGGGCAAGACTCCCATAGAAGAAATGGAGTGTCCCGCATAGTCAACAAAAGAGCGACAAAAGCTGTACTGGGATGCAATCTCAATAATGATGGAATAATCTTGATACGAATCCAAGGCAGACCTTTTAACATCACAGTAATCCAAGTTTATGAACCAAGTTTATGCTGAAGAAACTGAAATTGACCAATTCTATGAAGCCTTACAGGGACGCAGGTGGCGCTGTGGGTAAAAGCCTCAGTGCCTAGGACTTGCCAATCGAAAGGTCGGCGGTTCGAATCCCTGCAGCGGGGTGCGCTCCCGCTGCTCGGTCCCAGCGCCTGCCAACCTAGCAGTTCGAAAGCACCTCCGGGTGCAAGTAGATAAATAGGGACCGCTTACCAGCGGGAAGGTAAACAGCGTTTCCGTGTGTGACTCTGGCTCGCCAGAGCAGCGATGTCACGCTGGCCACGTGACCCGGAAGTGTCTCCGGACAGCGCTGGCCCCTGGCCTCTTAAGTGAGATGGGCGCACAACCTCAGAGTCTGTCAAGACTGGCCCGTACGGGCAGGGGTACCTTTACCTTTACCTTTATGAAGCCTTACAACACCTTCTAGAAATGACACCAAAGAAGGATGTTCTCTCCATTATAGGGGATTGGAATGCTAAAGTAGGGAGTCGAGAGATAAAAGAAATAACTGGCACATTTGGCCTTGGAGTTCAAAACGAAGCAGGGCAAAGGCCTGTCAAGAGAACAAGCTGGTCATCACAAACACTCTTTTCCAACAACACAAGAGACGACCCTACACATGGACATCACCAGATGGGCAGCATCGAAATCAGATTGATTATATTCTCTGCAGCCAAAGATGGAGAAGCTCTATACAGTCAGCAAAAACAAGACCTGGAGCTGACTGTGGCTCAGATCATCAGCTTCTTATAGCAAAATTCAAGCCTAATTTGAAGAAAGTAGAGAAAATCACTGGGCCCGTAAGATACAATCTAAATCAAATCCCTTATGTATAAACAGTGGAAATGAGGAACAGGTTTAAGGATTTAGATTTGGTGGACAGAGTGCCTGAAGAACTATGGATGGAGGCTCGCAACATTATACAGGAGGCAGCAACGAAAACCATCCCAATGAAAAGGAAATGCAAGAAAGCAAAGTGGCAAAATGCGAGACAAGAGCAATGCAAAGATATAGAGGAAAACAATAGAATGGGAAACACCAGATATCTGTTCCAAGAAAATTGGAGATATAAAAGGAACATTTTGTGCAAAGATTACCATAATAAAGGACAAAAAGTGGTAAGGACCTAACAGAAACAGAAGACATCAAGAAGAGGTGGCAAGAATACACAGAAGAATTATACCAGAAAGATATGGATGTCTCATACACCCCAGGTAGTGTGGTTGCTGACCTTGAGCCAGACATCCTGGAGAATGAAGTCAAATGGGCCTTAGAAAGCACTTAGAAAGGCCAGTGTAAGTGATGACATTCCAGCTGAACTATTTAAAATTTTAAAAGATGATGCTGTTAAGGTGCTACACTCAATATGCCAGCAAGTTTGGAAATCTCAGCAGTGGCTAGAGGACTGGAGAAGATCAGTCTACATCCCAATCCCAAAGAAGGGCAGTGCCAAAGAATACTCCAACTACCGCACAATTGCACTCATTTCACACGCTAGCAAGGTTATGCTTAAAATTCTACAAGGCAGGCTTAAGCAGTATGTGGACCGAGAACTCCCAGAAGTGCAAGCTGGATTTCGAAGGGGCAGAGGGGGCAGAGGAACCAGAGAACAAATTGCAAACATGCGCTGGATTATGGAGAAAGCTAGAGAGTTCCAGAAAGACATCTACTTCTGCTTCATTGACTACGCAAAAGCCTTTGACTGTGTCAACCACAGAAAACTATGGCAAGATCTTAAAGAAATGGGAGTGCCTGATCACCTCATCTGTCTCCTGAGAAATCTCTATGGGGGACAAGAAGCTACAGGTAGAACTGGATATGGAACAACTGATTGGTTCAAAATTGGGAAAGGAGTACGACATGGCTGTATATTGTCTCCCTGCTTATTTAACTTATATGACACAACTTTGATGGCAGAAAGTGAGGAGGAATTAAAGAACCTTTTAATGAGGGTAAAAGAGGAGAGCGCAAAATATGGTCTGAAGCTCAACATCAAAAAAAGAAGGTCATGGCCACTGGTCCCATCACTTCCTGGCACGTAGAAGGGGAAGAAATGGAGGCAGTGAGAGATTTTACTTTCTTGGGCTCCATGATCACTGCAGATGGTGACAGCAGCCACGAAATTAAAAGACCCCTGCTTCTTGGGAGAAAAGCAATGACAAACCTAGACAGCATCTTAAAAAGCAGAGATATCACCTTGCCAACAAAGGTCCGTATAGTTAAAGCTATAGTTTTCCCAGTAGTGATGTATGGAAGTGAAAGCTGGACCATAAAGAAGGCTGGTCGCCGAAGAATGGGTGCTTTTGAATTATGGTGCTGGAGGAGACTCTTGAGAGTCCCATGGACTGCAAGAAGATCAAACCTCTCCATTCTGAAGGAAATCAGCCCTGAGTGCTCACTGGAAGGACAGATCCTGAAGCTGAGGCTCCAATACTTTGGCCACCTCATGAGAAGAGAAGACTCCCTGGAAAAGACCCTGATGTTGGGAAAGATGGAGGGCACAAGGAGAAGGGGACGACAGAGGACGAGACGGTTGTGTTCTCGAAGCTACTAGCATGAGTTTGACCAAACTGCGGGAGGCAGTGGAAGACAGAAGTGCCTGGCGTGCTCTGGTCCATGGGGTCACGAAGAGTTGGACACGACTAAATGACTAAACAACAATGATGTATATACAGAAATAATGCATTGAAATGAACTCACTTGCAGGATTTGAGTAAAACACTTACAATGGACAAATATAAATAGAAAACACAAATATGAGGTAAAAATGTTAAGAATAGATTAAGAATACTATTTTAATTTTAGTATATAAGGTATATAAAATTATAAGCAGAACAAACAAATATGTTATAAACCAGAAAGGGAAGCTGGGGGAAGTCTTGGGGGGGGGCAGGTGTGAACTGAAATTGTAAAGAGCAATTTGAATTTTTGAATATGTTAAAACTTGTTGAAAAATCATAATAAATTTTTTTTTTTTTTTTAAATGGATTGGAATCCAGCCCCGAACCCAGTAGGGGGTGGTTTCAGGAAGATGGGAAAGGGGGAGTCATTGTTCATCCTCACCACCACTCCTGTGAACTTACCCCCAAACCGTGAACAGCAATCCAAGTGTCCTGTTCTAGGCTGGATGGAACCCTATGCAGAAACACTTCTGTTAATAGCTGGGGATGCACTTCAACACTTGGTTGTATGCATCTACTTGGAGGTATAATACGGATATATCTTACATGGCTTTTGAGAGAATATATATGAAATACTTCCAACAGCAATATGCTTCACAGATGTTGTATTAGGAATAGTCTTATTAAGCTTGCTCACTACCCAGTTCTGAAGTTCTTGCTTAGTTAACATAAAACATTTTTATCTAATTTCCCCTGTCAAATATTTGGGAGTATCGTAATGTACAATATGTCTAAGCACTTACTGGAAGAATCCAACCTTTGTGCCAACTTTTTAAAAAAAAGACTGGCATCAACATCAATTGGGCATATTTATAGAAATCTAAAGGAATCTAGGCACTACTCAGAGAATGTTCATTGTGCATTAAGTTTACTTTCCTTGTACTGGCTCAGTTCCTCAAATTTATCACGTACAGAGCTTTTTAAAAAGAAGCAATTCCAGAGAACAGTAGAACAATGATATTGAAAATAAGTTTGGTTGTGTTGACTTTTATAATTAAAAAATCAAGCATCGCCTCTCTGAACTTTACCTATTATACCATGACACAGTCTTTGCCAACAGGGGCCCTCCAGATGTTTTAGATTACGGTTTCTATCAGCCCCAACCAGCATGGAGGACACCCCGTTGGCAAAGGCTGCCATCATAAGTGTAAAGTTATGGTGGGGGAGTGACTGAAATTTTATTTTATGTTTCAGTCTGCTGTGCTGCTTAACATATTGGAGGAAAGTGTCGCATGGTCTTTCCTAATCTACGCATGATCCATGTCAACACCTGGGACCTTCTCAGTGTCTTCCCATGAACTACAGACCCTCCCGTGCATCTTGACTCCATTACACTAATGCTACTAAAAATCCGTCTGTTTCTGAATAAATATGAGATTAGACACATGCTTGCTGTATCATAGATTCTAGTTGTTCGCCCCCTTGCCAAAACTCAAGGGATTATCTTTGTTCTTTGGAAAGAATATGGGTACCGAAACTCTCTCTTGGGCACAGCAGGGAGTGAGAATGGTGTCTAGAGGGAGCAGTTATCTCCTACCCCAGTTCCTCAGGGGGAGAGGTGCAAAGTGAAGGCAAGGGCAGATTGTCACGGGGCAGGGAGGGACTTTTATGGTGGACTCCTGTAGGTCCCTCCTTTGGCCAGCAAAAGGTGAGAATCTCTGCTTATCTTCCCTTAGTCCCCGTTTCTGGGGGCCACAACAGGCTCAAATCCTGGCACTTACTTAAAGCAACAGCTTCTACCTGTATGTGCTCAGCAGTTTAATATAAAGGGGATGATCTGTTATTCTATTACCTACATAATTCTGATTTATAGAAATTCTACAGAGATTAAGAAATGTGAGACAACGCCCTGACAAAGGCCTCAAGTTGTGGAGAGGAGACAGGCCCTGACAGCCCCCCCCCCAAAGGTGGTTACTGTAACACAGGCTGCCTTTAATAGTCTTCCTTCAGAGTAAATGGTGCCATGAACTGCAGGCCCACTTACCAAAGAGAGGGAAATATTTTAAAACTCGCTGCCTGGAAAATGCCCAGGATCATTGTAAACTCTGCAAGACTGTAGCCCAGCAAATAGTTCAGCTCATTTTGTAATAAAAGTAGTATTTTTGCCACTTTATTTTGAGAGGGGAAAAGGCAGAGTGATTCTTCCAACATCTTCTCCTATAAAAGAAAATTACAGCTTCCAGAAAGAACGTGGAAACTTATTTTACATGTTACATTTTATTATAGACAGCTTGGCTAAAGAACCACAGCGTTCACAATCAGGAAATTACTAAGAATAAACCAGCTTCACAGCTCGTCCGAAAGTAAGTAAAAGAAAACTTTACACAAAGAACTTTGCTTTAACTGGATAGAGGGGGAAATCTCTTAATACTACACGAATGCAGAGTTCTTGGGGAAAGGAAAGGGGTGAAATTATTAACATTAATAGATGCTACTGTAGGATGCAAAGTTTTTACAAAATAAAACTTCATACAGATGACAGATACTGAAAAAGGCCACTATAAAATATATTCAGGATAATTTGTTCCATTTTGTTGCAAAGTCTAAAGAAACTTACTGTTAGAATTAAATATGCATCTGGGAGGGGGAGTCAAAGCAAGGCATGCTGGGATTTATTCACATTTCTGCCCTGTCACTTCCCCACCTGCCTTTCCTCCCTGAATTCCACTGCTGGAGGCTTCCCCACTTGGGCCAGGCTCACCTCCACTCTGACAGCTGAGCCTGGGGAAAGGGGGGTTGAATCTACCTGAATGCACAAAGTGCTTTTCTTTAAGATACTCATTTGAAACATTTCTAGAGCACCCTTCATCCAACAGATGTTAGAGCAGGGCATAATGGGGAGGATGAATAAAGCTAAGCCAGACAGATACAAAAACAACCAAAAAGTAGAACATCAACTCTCATAATGCCATAGCAAAACGGCATTTTGCCATCTTTCAGAGGCAGGGTGCCACTGAATACCTGCTTGCAGATTTCCTGCCAACATAAAGCTGTGGACCCTGTCAAGTAGGCTGCTGGAAAAGATGCATTCGTGGTCTGATCCTGTGGACGCTTCTTATGTTCTTTTTTATTTATTTGCATTTCTAGCTCACCTTTTCCACCCATGAGCACAAGGTGGCGTACATAGTTCTCCCTCCTTGTTTAATCCCCACAACAACCCTATGAAGTAGGTTAGGCTGAGAGGCGGGGACTGGCCCAAGGTGACCCAGTGGGCTGCATGGCCAAGTGGGGATTGGAACCCCTGTCTCCAAGGTCCGAGTCCGACACTCTCACCACTACCCCGCCCTGCTTCTCTCATGCTCTGCATCAAGGCAGGGCACATCATCAAGACGGGTCCCCCATTTCTCAGCCAGGACTAAGACGGAGGCAGCATTGCATTTGAGCCGTCCCGCAAGGAGGATCTTGCCATTCCCATGTATGAACTTATGGAAAGGAGTTCAGACATTTCTGCCTCACCTTTATGTCAACAAGAATTCCAGTCTCACAAAGTTTCCATTTAAGAATCCTAAAAGAAGCACTGGTGCCATTAATTCAAAGATTTTTTTGTCTCATGATTTTTTCTTTAAAAAAAAGCTTAAATAAATTACAATTATGGGCTTTGGCAGGCATACTCAAAGCTATATGAGAAAAATAACCCAAAATAATTCCAGAAATTATCTTATGAATCATCAACAAAGTAACAGTTAAAGAACAGTTTCTGTTAAAATAACACAGGTGCAGGCGTCAACCAGGGAAGCAGACGGTTCAATTTGTGGAGAGCTGTTCAGAGGAGCCTGTGTTTATGAAGTCTATTCATGCACAAAGAATTAACAGTTTCATTCAGCTGATTTTGCATTATCCGTTTGTTTGATCTTATTAAACTCACTGTATATTTTGAAAACATGCTTCCAATGGGGAAGGGAGAGAGGGGGAAAATCTGGACTTAAATACCAATGAAAAAACAGTATTTCGGAAGACTGAGGGATCATATACTCCTCTAACTATTACAGTGGTACCTCGGGTTAGGAACTTAATTCGTTCTGGAGGTCCAGGTTTCTTAACCTGAAACTGTTCTTAACCTGAGGTACCACTTTAGCTAATGGGGCCTCCCGCTGCTGCCGCGCCGCCGGAGCACAATTTCTGTTCTTATCCTGAAGCCAAGTTCTTAACCTGAAGCACTATTTCAGGGTTAGAGGAGTCGGTAACCTGAAGTGTCTGTAACCCGAGGTACCACTGTAATACTTTTTAAAGCCAAATACTAAAATCACAAATTTAAAATACAGCACACTTACACTCTCTTGCAGCTTCCCTCCAGATGTTGGTGGGCTCACAACCCCCATCACCCCAGGAAGCAACGCCAATGGCCAGGGATGAAGGGAGCTGGAGTCCAGCAACATCCAGGTGGCTGCTGGATGGATCAAGGGAACACTTTCAGCAGAACTTCACTGTTATTTCTGAAGATGAATTCCTACCATCTATGAAAGTATAGAATAAGGGAACTGAAGAGCTGGAAGGGATCCCCAAGGGACATCTAGTCCAGCCCCCTGCAATGCAGGAATTTCAGCTCAAGCATCCATGACAGATGGCCGTCCAACCTCTCCTTCAAAATCTCCAAGGAAGGAAAGTCCACAACCTCCCGAGGGAAACCGTTCCACTGTCAAACAGTCAGAAAGCTCTTCCGAATGTTTAGTCAGAATCCATTGGTTAGGATCCTATCCTCCAGAAAAGGAGAAAACAAGCTTGTTCCCTCTTCTATGTGACAGCCCTTGAGATATTTGAAGATGGCTATCCTATCTCCCCTCAGTCCTCTCTTTTCCAGTGTTGTTGACGAGCAGCAGCTGCTCCATCGGCTGTCACTGCAGAGCTCCCAGGCGGCATGCACCACGCACTGAGGCCCATCGTCCAAGGCCAGGACGGCGGGCAGGCTACGCACATGGAGCGCCAGGCAGCAGCGCTGAGCTGGGCACCAAGCTCTGGCTAAAGCCTCGCAAAGCTCCTGTCACAATGCCCATGGTGCGGCCCAGACCCGCTGCCCACCCGCCAGCCTCTCCACCCATGGCCGTGCCAGGTTTACCTCAGCGCACGGACAAGGAACTTCCTGCAGCCAATCTGAAACCGCACCGGCCTCCCCTCCTGCCCAGAGGCCTCCGTGGCTTTGGATTGGCTGCAGGAGCTTCCTGGAGCCAAACCGAAGCCATGCCAGTGTTGCAGAAGTCAGTCCACGCGCGGCAAGGCGCCTGCGGCTTAGTTTCAAGGAGATGCCACGCCGGTTTAGCTCAGGGCAGGGAGTGACCGAGCAGGCGGCAGGGTCTGGGGACCGGATTTACGAGCCTGGTGGGCCGCATCCAGCCCCCAGGCCGTAGTTTGCCGACTCCTACTCTATGGCATGCAAACTAAACATTTTCTGTTGTAAGTTAACTTTTCTGAAGTGAATTAACCTAATTTGCACAGAGAAATTGTCCAGTTCAACATTTTCTGGAAAACACAAATCTCTGCTTATAGCAGACAGTGCTTTTGAATTGTGTGGATGAATTTGGGGAGCGACTGCAGGTGTGTGGAATGGTGGAAGACTGTGGCAAGTTGGACAGTATAGCCTTCAGCTATTCTCTTAATCACAAGATCATTTTACTCAATTTTATCTTATAATTATAAGCTCCTTTTCCTAGCTGTCATTTGCTGTTCCTATTTTTAGGGTTTTATTGCAGATTTCTTTTGGGGTCTGTGTGTTTATTTTAGTGTAGTTTATAGAGAAGGGGGGGGAGTGAGCCGCCTTAAGGACTTCACACCAGAAGACAATATAACTTTCCCTAAATAAAGAAGATGAAAATTCTTGATACATTACAATAGCTTAACCCTTTAATTCCAATTGCAAATGGAATTTTAAAATGCACAAACATAGAACAGCAAATGAAAAATACCCTAAAATTCCTGGTACTCTGAAGACTTATAGAGAATTCTCTGGCTTACTTTAGCAAAAGACCAAAGGTGTATACTTCTCCTCATACTTTTTGTGGACCTCTGATTATTTAAATTCCGTCACTACCTTTATAAACAACAGAAAGACGGGGATATCCAAAACAAGCTGAATCAAAGAGTCACAAAAAGCCTAAACTCCAATTCCAAAGGATCACTAATACTGGAGAATGCACAAAGACACACATTAATGTTGCCTAAACCTTTGAAAGATGTTTCAAACTGATGAAACAGCCCAAATTACACACACAGAACACCACTCTGTAATATACATCAGTGTAATGGAAACTTTCTGCTGGGGGGCAACTAGTGCTCCCACCCACCCTCTCCACTGCTAACAAATCTCCTCCATTCATTTTAAGAGGAATTTGACCATCCAGTTGCATAATGCCTCAGGCAGTACTTTTATCCCACATTCCATAATTAATGTTGAATGACAAAATTTAGAGGGAGTAATAAGGTATGTGATAATATTGAGAGAGAGAGAGAGAGAGAGAGAGAGAGAGAGAGACGATTACCAAACTTCCTCCAGCCAGGAACCAGAAACCAAGGTTCCAGATGTGGTTCTCTGAGGGCCTCTAGTGGCCAATGGCAGAATCCCATCCCACTTCAGTAATAGAGAAAGACCATCTCCCATGGTAACATGGGGAGGGAAGCATGTGACTCTTGATTCCATCTCCACATGGCAATCTGCAGGAGAGGGGGGCAGGATTAAACTCTAAGCAAGATGCCCCAGGGTTTCACCTCCAATTTTGGGTTGTTTGTTGTCCCCTCTCCCCAGTACAAGATCCCATGCCTCATGCCATCTCCTTTGGAGGTCTTTAAGCAGAGGCTTGACAACCATATGTCAGGAGTGCTCTGATGGTGTTTCCTGCTTGGCAGGGGGTTCGACTCGATGGCCCTTGTGGTCTCTTCCAACTCTATGATTCTATGACTGAGGCTGCTGTTGGGCTGTAGCCTTTCCCACTTCATTGTGGATTTTCTGGATTCTTCCCCCAAGAAGACACTGAAGTCCAGCTGACTGTTTGATTTTGGCTGCTAGAGCCTGAAAAAGGGGAGGAGGCAGTGGGGCAGCGGAAGCAAGAGAATTAAAGTGAAGGATTTTTATTTGTTGATTTCTTTTCTTTTCAGAAGGTGAATATAATAGCAGGGAAGAGAGCAATTCAGAAGCTATGAGTGAGACAAGGGAAAAATCAGACTGTAAAGAGAATGAATAGCAAGCTGTCTGTTTGGGATGGCAGGAAATGAAATTAGGGAAACACAGAGAGGAAGAGGAGGAACTTTCCAGCTGCTCATGGGGACTTCCTGCCTGGGCGGCTCTAAGAGGCTGCGTAGCCCTTGTTGGCCAGGAAAACAAGGCCTCCATACCTGGTTTCCTCGGGAAATACATATGGAGTACTCCTGCTGTTCTGAGAAGATTCGTTGTCTTCGTTGTTTTCTTGGCTGGAAGGCAGGTGGGCAGAGCGGTTCTGTTGGCTCTCCCACTGATGGGCAATATTGCTAATGGTTAATCGTTTCTTTTCCTGAAATGAGATACGAATATACAGTTTGAGAAAAGAGTTTGCTAAAGTAAAACGGCATTCTGGAAACTAAGATCAAAGAAATGGAATTACAGCAATCAGAAATTTATGTTGATTTCAGTTGGCTATCTGTTTGCTCTCAACACCGATTAATCCACATCGGTGGCTTTTAACTAAAATAGACCCCCTACAATCAGAGGCTGCTAGACCCTCAATGACAGTTGCTGGGTAGTTTGTGGGCTCCCCATAAGCCTGTGAGAAGTAGGATGCCATGGCCTGTTCCAGAGAGGCTCTTGTGTTCTTATGCGTAAGACAGTAGGAAGCATGGGCAGACTTGATCAAATACTCTATAGCAGGAGTTCCCAGTTGGCCAAGCTCTGTGGAACCCGTTTTTCAAAAGCCAAGCCATTTTCAAATGTTGATATCTCTGTGGTCAGTTCTGTTATGTGACTGGTTCCGCCATACCCTCCAACATGTCCCAGAGCAAAGCCAGGCCGCGTCTTCCAGGCCATGCTCCCGCATGAGTCACACGACCTGCACAAGGATGTCCCATGCCTTTGACGGGTATGTGCCTGGGTGGGTTATGCGGCCTTCCAAGAGGGAACATAGGAACACTTTATAGGAACATAGGAAGCTGCCTTATATGGAGTCAGATCACTGGTCCATCGAGCTCAGTGCTGGAAGTACCTCTCCAGGATTTCAGACAGGATTCTCTCCCAGCCCAACCTAGAGATGCAGTGGATGGAACCTGGGACCTTCTGCAAGAAGAGCAGGTGCTTTACCACTGATCACTCTCCCCCTGCAATGGAGGATGCCATGTGGTTTGTTTCCAGCAGGGAAGGAGCAGCCATAACAAGGAGACACAGCTACCAGGGGGGTGGGATAAGTGAAGGGAGGGAAGGGCCCGGTTCTCTTCCATTTGCATCACACGAAGGCCACCGCTTGGTACCTTCAGCAAGGTCTGCTTGTGGCTTTCACGCCTCTTCTCTTCCTCTTTTCGTAAGGCAACAGATGCCATGCGCCTTTCTTCTTCCTGGGTTAAAATAAAACAGAACACTTTGCGGTGAGACTCACGATGGTACTAGTCAAACTTTGCAAGGAGTCAGTCCATAGCAGGGTAGGGGATCTAAAGGTAACAGGGAAGTCATACTGGATTTTGTAAAAACACTGAAGTCATGAACAAGTTTTCAAGTTCCACAGAACAGTGTGTCCAGCTGCTATACAAAAAACAAAGAAACAAACCCAAAGTATCCCTACTGGGTAGACTGTGTAATTCAATTAAAAAAAGTCCAAGCATTCCCATATTTTCCAAGTAACAAAGCAATGCTCACAATGAAATCAAATATTAAAAGGTTCTTAATAACAATAATAAAAATATGTATACCCTGCCCATCTGACTGGATTGCCCCAGCCACTCTGGGCAGCTTCCAAAATATATAAAAACATAATAAAACATTAAACATTAAAAACTTCCCTATACATGGCTGCCTTCAGATGCCTTCTAAAGGTTGTATAGTTACTTATCTCCTTGACAACTGATAGGAGGGCATTCCACTGGGAGGGTGCCACTATCTCACTACATAGTGAGGGAACCACCAGAAGGCCCTTGGAGCTGGGCCTCCGTGTCCAGGCTGAGTGATGGGGGTGGAGATGCTCCTTCAGGGATACTGGGCTAAGACCATTTAGGGCTTTAAATGTCAGCACCAATGCTTTGAATGGTGCTAAGAAATGTATTGGGAGCCAGCAAAGATCCTTTAGGACCAGTGTTATATGGTCTAGGCAGCCAATCCCAGGCACCACTCTAGCTGCCGCATTCTGGATTAGTTGTAGTTTCCAGGTCATCTTCAAAGGTAGCCCCACGCAGAGCGCATTGCAGTAGTCCAAGCAAGAGATAACTAGAGCATGCACCACTCTCGCAAGACAGTGCGCAGGCAGGTAGGGTCTTAGCCTGCGTACCAGATGGAGCTGGTAGACAGCTGCCCTCGATATAGAACTGACCTGTGCCTCCATGGGCAACTGTGAGTCCAAAATGACTCCCAGGCTGCGCACCTGGTCCTTCAGTGGCACAGTTACCCCATTCAGGACCAGAGAGTCCCCCACACCTGCCTGCCCCCTGTCCCCCAGAAACAGTACTTCTGTCTTGTCAGGATGCAACCTCAATCCACTGACTGCAACCCAACTTCTAACAGCCTCCAGACGCTCACACAGGATGTTTACTGCCTTAACAGGTTCCGATTTAAATGAAAGGTAGAGCTGGGTATCATCCGTATACAGATGAACACCCAGCCCAAACCCCCTGATGATCTCTCTCAGAGGCTTCATATAGATGTTAAAAAGCAGGGGGCGGCAGGACAGAGTTCTGAGGAACCCCACGTAAGACTCATCCCGCAACACCACTTTCTGGACACAGCCCAGGAGGAAGGAGCGGAACCACGGCATAACATTGCCCCCAGCTGGCTTCCCCAGAAGAATACCATGGTCAATGGTATCAAAAGCCACGGTATCAAAAGAACTGAGAGATCCAGCAGAACTAGGAAACAGCTTTTCCCTCTGTTCCTCGTCTACCAAGAACATCGACCACCTTCCATTATTGGAAAAACTGACACAAAAATTGGAAGTAGCAAGAGGCCAAAAGAAACCTGATAATTTTAATGCAGTCTGGTGTGACAGTTATGGTAGAACAGTACTAATAGTTTACAGCACAGTTGTGCGTGCATGAAGGGCATATTTCAATTTTCCACCTTCCCCCTCCCTATAAATTTTTATAAATTCTAATCGTTATTGATACAAAGTACCTTTTACTTACGGTCACCAATCTAAGCATTAGACAATACTATACATAATTTCATATCTGTAATAATTGTAAGTTTTGGTATATACACTTTGACACAACTTTGTTAATACATTCAGAAATTTATATATCTCAATGCAACCATGAATGAATAAAAATTATGTTACCATAAAATATATTAAAAGGTTCTTCAATGCAAGTATATTGTGACTCTTAATTTTAGATTTATTTTATTCATTTATATACATCTTGGATGTTTAATAAAAAGCCTCAAAATATATTTTTATTAAGAGAAAGTTCTAGAAAGAAGAAAATCTGTATGGCCGGATAGACCCTGCATATTAAATGCAATGAGAGTATTCAGCAGGTGGTTTGTTTAAAAAAGAAAATCCTTGCTGTCAAATTTATTCAGGACATACCTATTCTGACATTTTCATTCTATTTATTTATTTGCAGCAGTTGTAAGGAGAGATGGTAATTATAGTAATGTTGGCATTTCCAACATTTTTAACTAAGCTGTTAAATAGGCTGCTAAAAGAGCCATTGGTTCAAAGTAAAGCCTGTTTAGCTGCATCATACCTTTGGGATGGAGGAATTGTTTGGTGCAAGGTTCATACAAACATCTTTGGAGGGAATGTAAGACAGCTACTAAGTTTCAGAGTCATTTCTTTCACTGTAAAGTTGAACTGGACCTACTATTTCCCTTCTGGGGAGCAAATAAAGCCATCCTCTCCAAATAGTTAATGATCCATCTTCTCACAGCTGAGCAAATGGAGATAACCTTTCTCTGGAAAAGTGATCAACAATCTGCCCCTCCAAAGGTGGTATGACAGGAAGCGTTCTCTGTCAAACTTACCCAATGATGTAGCCTAACCCAAAGTGAAATAAGAAGTGATGGGTTCTAGGAAGACTAGTTCCTTCCTCTTATATTAATTCCAGTCCAGGAGAACAGGCTGTCTCTCTCTCTTAATGCCTTAATGGTGAGGTGTTTATATTCTTGACATGGGAGGGAGGTTTTCTTTCATTCGTTTGTCTCTTTCTGTGGGGGCTCTTTGTATTCTTGTGTCTTTATGCAGTACAATAAGCTCACAATTTAAACAGGGATTGGGTTCAATGGCGGGTGGGATTGCCAACACCATTTCCCCCAGAACTCAGCCCCTTTCTATTTTTTTATATTTATATATTTATATTTTTTGCCATATGTGTTAAGCTGAATGAGCACAAGTTAAATGTGTGTAAGTTGTGGGTTTACTGTACACAAAGGCTGGTTGCAAAAACAGCTTACCATGCAATTGGGACTGCTGCTTGTGCTCATTTATAATATCTGTATGTTATATGTTGGCTTTCTACTTCAGAGTGGCTTTCAACAAAAATACCAGTAAAATAAAAATGCTGAATATAAAATGCAAACTTAACAACAGTGAAGAGAAGATGCATCTTAACTAAAGTTCCCAGTGCTTATTTATGGGAAGGGGATTCCATAATTTGGGAGGGGGAGACCGCTCTCTCCAGCTCTACCTGCCTAAATTCTGAAAGAGCCAAAACCCGAGAAGAGCCTCAGAGAATGATCTTATGGAATGGGAAACTCATACTGACACAGACAGTCCTTCTGCTGTCTTATCCCAAACATAAATTCAATGAGTGTAGACCTCACTCCTTATGGGGTTGTCAATAAGACAAATCAGAGGAGATTGCTAAGCATTTTGTATATAGAAAATAGTAAAAATATTCTTAGTAACTGTAGTAAGTTTTTTAAAAAATAATAAAAAACACAAAACCTGCTGGCACTGTGAATAGTCTGGTTAAATAAAACTCCTTGCTTATTTCAAGGTTTAACCCATCACAGAGTTTTCCCCACAGAGTTTCTCTTACTGTGATCTTCTTCATATCCAGCTGTCGGAGCTGCATCATATGGTGGAGAACAGTATGCTTGTAAAACGCCTCTTGCGCTATCGGGTTGCCATCTAGGGTGATGTCTGAAAGGGATGCAGAATCGGCAAGGCACAAGATGTCATCAAAACTAGGTGAAAAGAAAAAGGAATGGAACACAAGTCACGGATCTCAAACATACAATCATCAATTTCTATGACTATTAACCTTAAAATAACCATTATTGATATCATTCCACTAATTAAAAGCAAGCAGTAACAATACTATTCCCCCCATCAAATAGAGAAAGGTGAATTTTTGCAATAACTGGTCAAGGTTTTTTGACATATTTGGTTTTATGTGACTTTCAAACTTAATGGGATGTTTCAGTTAACTTTCACAATATTCACTGGTTTTTTGTTGTAAAGGTTTGAAATGTGTGAATTGGGTTATATCCAGATCTGTTCCTGAGGGATGTCATATCAGTTACATCTATCACTGTCATGGTTTCAATCACTCAAATGTTTATCATGGCTGAGTGACCAATAAACAAAGCACCAATGCAGTTGGGAATGAAATATGCTCAGGAGAGGGCTGGCTGTTTCAACTGCCCTTTTTTTAAAAAAGGAAATATATCAAAAAGTTTACATGTTTCCTCTGCACCTCTGCTTCTTTCTCCTGGACCTGCAAGCTTGTCTTTCCCATTCTCCCAATGTCAAATTTGCCCAACAACACCAATGCAGCGGCGGGGGGGGGGGGGGGCAGGGGGTAGCATAGGGCTCTCCCATGCAATAGGATCCTGAACTGAACAAAATACAAAGTCTCAACAGTGAACAAGCGCAAGTAAAGGCAGGAGCTCAGATAATGGCAGGAGGGTGCAATGGCCAAAGAGATACGTATGTGAGACCACTGATTCAGAGGGGATTTAACTGCAAATCTTCTGGCCTGTTTGCTGGTCCCACTGTGGCAAGGGAGGGGGACACACCCTCAGGCATGCAGGAATGGTGGCTGTTGTTGATGATTTAAGCGGGAACCCAGAGGTCCTCCAGGTGCAGTGGTTCAGGGGATGAGGCCCAATGCCAAATGGTAAATTGGGGATGAAGTCCATTATTTACTGCTCCCGGGCATCAAATTCCAGTGCAAATCCTCTATCTAATTTCCCCAAACAGATGGCCAGCTGGCAGAGACAAAAATAAGGTATTTAAAACACACATCAGTTTTTAGTTATAGGTTTCTATCTGTTTTTAGTTTATTGTTGATTTTAATTTTCTTGAACTGTTAAAATTATTGTCAGTTCTTTTTACTGATGATTTTATTATTTTTTTGAAAACCGCTTTGAGGGTTGTTGTTTTTACAATCAGTGTATAAAATTTATGAAATATATAGAAGTAACAGTAGAAATGACCTTGTTACTTTTATCAATAATTTATATTAATTGTTGTTGTTGCTGAAATTTGTATGCTGCCCTTCATCTGCCGATCTCAGGGTGGTTCACAACATAAAAATACAATAGCTCTTTAGAAGAAGCACTTTTCTGGATCTCTCTCAGCTACACAAAATATAAATGCTTTTTTCTCCTCTGTTGTGCTAGATTAACTTTTGCAGAGAAATAAAATATTAATCTAATATAAATGAATACACTTGACCTTAAAAGCTAGGGTTGAGTGTATTAAACACCTGCTACATCTTCCCTGAGGGATCTTAGACCTTCCCATGATTTCCCCCCATAAGTGGAGAGAGGGCTGTGACCCCACTCTTGCCTCTGCCCCCCTTCCTCTTCATGCTGATGGGGGAGGAGCCCCCCAGCTCACTTTCTGTTCTTTTTCTACTGCCTCAGTAGGGATTACCTCTTTCACCTGCACTGACACTGTTCTAGCAGCAGCCTGGCTGGCCTCCCCCGGCTTCACCAGGTGAGCAGGAAGAGGCAGGGCTGCCCTCGCAAGGTACCCAAGGCTGGGGCAGAGGGCAGTCACCCTGGTTGTGCCTTCCCAGCAGGTCTGCAACATATCTTTAAAAATGCTGCCATTCTTAGTGCATAATCCCTGCTTTAAAAATACTGCTTTATACACAAAAACAATGGCATAAGTGACAGCAATTGTGCAGCCTGAGGTGGAACCTTCACTACTTCAGGTGCTCTCCTGTGGTACATAGGCTCACAAGTAGGAGGAGAAATAACGCATGAAAGCCTAGAGATACAGAGAGATAGAAACAAAGATAAATGGGGGAAATACCAACGGGGAATACTGAAGAGAGGGCTAGTCACAGAGAAGGAAAGATGGGGGGACAACCTCTGTTGGAAAGAAGATTCCCTGTTTCTGATGTACACATTTACCTGGACAAACTAACCCAGAAGGAGCATGGCCAGAGGTACAACTCCTCTTCCCTCATACACACACCCTCAATTATTACATCTCTATTTGAAGTGTCAAGAACTTAAGCTTCTACTTTAAAGAAAAACATAATATTAATGAACCATCACTTTTTATTTCAGCACTAAGAGTGATAAACATGGCTAAACATGATAAACATCATGGCTATCTCAAAAATGATTCGCCTAGAAAGTACCATATTTTTTGCTCTATAGGACGCACTTTTTCCCCTCCAAAAATTAAGGGGAAATGTGTGTGCGTCCTATGGAGCAAATGCAGGCTCCTTGGCTTCAGCAATAGCAACGCGAAGCTTCCAAAGCACAGAAGGAGCGCTCCCTCCGCGCTCCGGAGACTTTGCGTTGCTTTCGCTGAAGCCTGGAGAGCGAGAGGGGTCAGTGCGCACCGACCCCTCTCGCTCTCCAGGCTTCAGGGATAGCCGCCTGAAGCCTTTGGAGTGCAGCACGAGTTCCCGCTGCATTCCGGAGGCTTCGGGTTCCTTTCGCTGAAGCCGGGAGAGTCTTGCTCTCCTGGCTTCAGCAGAGAGGGAGAGCTGCACAGCGCCCCTTCAGCGAAGCGGGAGGAGAAATGGAAGGGGTTCCGTTTCTCCTGTTGCTTCGCTGAAGGGGCGCTGAGCAGAGAGGGGGAGAATTTTTTTTCCTTGTTCTCCCCCTCTAAAACAAGGTGCGTCCTATGGTTGGGTGCATCCTATAGAGCAAAAAATACGGTAAGTTTTGCATGTGACAACAGAATGGCAAGCAAACAGCAAGAACATAACTTGGGTTACTTCCGTGAACAGAGCTGATGAAACTGTTTCCTGTGAGGTGACTGCATCCCTGCCTTAGAGCATTTGGAAGAGCTAAACCCTCCTGAGTCCAGCGTGACATCACAGGAGAATGACCCCTCCAACTTCACAGCACAAGAAACAGTTAGCAAACTCAGGAAAGGGCCATTTAAGTTCAGCCCCAGTCTAGACATTGCAGTTTTCTTTTTTCTAATTCACAGTCTCCCTTCCCCAAGTACAGAACTACCACCACCACAGCGGAACTTTGCTTGAGAGAAACTGGGACACTGGAAAAATGATGTTCAGTTACACTGAGCAGAAAATAATTCTCACTGACTGCAGGGTTTACATCCTAAAGGCAGAGCAATATACCTCTGCAGTCTTTTAACTGCTGAGCCCAGCCAAACACTCCCCCCCCTCCAAAAAAGTTAAATCGGGGTAGGATTTATGTATCATTCAAAGTGAAACAATCCAAACCATAAAGGAGGGCGGGGCAGATTAAGCTGGAGTGTTGGTAAAATGGCTGTGTTCATGTCTAAATAATGCTGCCAAATCCAATCTATGGAAGGATATGCACTGAATGTGAAGTTTAGGTTCTCAGCACTGTTGCAATACATAAACTCCTAAGTACTGAAAACTCTACCCAGCAAGTGGCACATATCCTTCCACAGTTTAAACTGCAGCCAACAAGCAACATTTTCACAACAAGAGTTACCATTTTCACTTATTTCAATTAGTTCACTTCCCCATTCCACTTCTCCAGAACATAAGCACAATAAAACAAACAGCAGTAGTTCCACGTGGTTAAATTCCACTGAGAGCAATTAAAACCCCTTGCCTGCCTCCCCCACCCTCCCAATGTGTGAGTAATTGCTGCAATCCCAGGCTGAATATCCTGCAGTGAGGAATCGCTGCAACACGTAATTGCCTCTGAGAAAGGATGTTAGACATACTAAATTGTGATCAAGGGGAAAGTGCATCCAGGAAAGAATACATTCGCTAATTTTGAAAACAGGCTTAATTAAATGCTGCAGCCAAAATTATATAAAAACAGAATAAAGGAGGGGGTGGGGAGAATAAGATTCAGAAAATGCAGCTCTTTTTTTAAAAAAATGTGTTTTACTCCTGATTTCATAACTAGGTTGAAGCGTAGCATAGAAAGGAACAAGCTGCATCTTAGTAACTAAAAAAAGGATGCTCAATGACCTGCACAAATGGAAGCCTGTAACTTCAATTAAAGAGACATCAGTTTACATGACAGTCTGGAGCAAATATAACAGGCTGTATAATCTAAACCCAGTTAGGGCATTTTTAAAATAAGGAGAATAATAGTGATTCACAAACTAATTCAGATTAACATTGACTCTGCAGTATCAATATCCGGGCTTTCTACTTAAGTATGGTAATGACATATTTTAAAACAGAAGAGAAACATTTCTTCTCTGTGCACTTAGAAAAAAAGATTAAATGTTTTGCTAAATTTTGGGTTCATAGTTGTTCTCTTTCTCCATATACTGTATCATTTGTCTACCAGTCAGACAAAAGTAACCACTGGCAAATATTTAATTTTAAATGGATAGTGGTAATAAGTGAGGCACTGAGAGAGCAAACGGATTCTCTCCCCGCCCACCAGCAGTTTCTGCTTACCGAGATATATTGTTAAAGCTGAGGAAGAGACGTTGGAGGCAGGGCAAAGTATCCACATCTTTCTAGAAGGAGAGAGAGAAAAAACACCAAATTCAGCATCTGAAGGGCAGCATGCTCTACACGCTCTTGCTTCTCTGGAGGATGAAACATGCCTACTGCAATTTACTGTAACCTTGCTGCAGTGCCAACTGATGTCGAACACGCGGCTCCATCCCTCTGTGGTGCATAGATCCTCTTGGAAAATAAGCTGGACTGCTTGCAACAGAAAGTGTTGAGCAAAAGAGAGGGGAGACGCAGCGGCAGTAGATGCTGGCCTCTTTTTGAGCAGGCTTCTCAAAAAAGGAACTGAGGTGCTGACTCAGGGTTTCAGCTGCAGGGGAAAGCAGACCGCTATGAAACGGCAAGCAAAATAAAATCCAATTTTGTAGTCATGCTGTTGTCTAAAGCATCAAAGTGCTAACTCATGCATGCAGCTGTCCAACCAGCAGCAAGCAATACTGAAATGTGCTCTGCAGACATTTCCCTGCTTCCTCAAGTAGCTTAACGAGTTGGAGTCCCACCACAGACAACACAGAAATGCACTCCAGATCTCACAAAATGGTTATCAGTTTGCAATGCACAGCCTTTGTGGGAACACAGGGAAGGTATATATTATTATTATTATTACAGTGATACCTCGGGTTACATACACTTCAGGTTACATACACTTCAGGTTACAGACTCTGCTAACCCAGAAATATTACCTCGGGTTAAGAACTTTGCTTCAGGATGAGAACAGAAATCGTGCTCCAGCGGCGTGGTGACAGCAGGAGGCCCCATTAGCTAAAGTGGTGCTTCAGGTCAAGAACAGTTTCAGGTTAAGAACAGACCTCCAGAATGAATTAAGTACTTAACCCAAGGTACCACTGTATTATTATTACTATTAACAACAACAACAACAACATCACTTTAACCATCCATCCAATTCTTCCATGAGTCAGAGACGTTTATTTTTGCCATTGCCACCACCAAACTGATTAGTTCAGTGGGTGAGGCAACTCTCCAACTTGCAATGAGTGGATACAAATACACCAAGATAATGTTGATAATGATAACGATGATTTATTAAATTTCTATACCACCCTTCATCCAAGGATCACAGGGCAGTTTACAATATAAAAACACAAAAATGTATAACATAGTAACATACAAAAAGAATAACCAAGGGGTCTCCTTGGCTTTCAGGAGCGGGACAAATATGTGGGTCATGATATGGGCCAGTCCATGGTGTTTCTCACCCACATCATGATAGGCAAGATTGTTGATTTTCTTGAACAAACAAAAACCCCTTCCCTACACAATGTGAAAAGCAAGACTCATTTTGTCATGCAGATGTTTCATTCTCACCACCACAAGGTCTATGCTCAAGATAACAAGGATTAGTTGCTTCTTAAACAATTGTCCTGAGCGCACAGTCTAGATGGCTAATGTAGCAAAAGGTAGATTCTAACAGACAATGCAGCAATTTCAATCTATTTATACCCCCCCAACTCTCTAGCTGGATAAACTCCCAGAGTGTCTTACAAATAAAAAAAGTTCTTGCCCTCAGGCTTATAATCTAAAAAGCTGTGATATTAAAGAGAAAAGGGTCAAAGAGGGGAAGAAGAAAACGGGCAAACTCCAATACCAAATTCTTAATGTTATAAGATCCTCAGGACCAGCTTAGAATACTGTAGTGTAGAGGAAAAACAAACACTGCCAGCAAGGAAAAAACTATCACAACCATGAATGGCCTGGACAATTTTGTCCCTCTCTGATGTGCTGATTTTCTACTCAAATGGACTTCATGGACCACATCTCTCCATATGAACCAATCCAGACCCTGCAATCATCATCTGAGACCCTTCTTCATGTGCCTCCTCCGTGAGAGGTCCAGAGGGTGGCAACACAAGAACAGGCCTTTTCTGTGGTGGCTCCCCACTTGTGGAATGCTCTCCCCAGGGAGGCTTGCCTGGAGCCTTTGCTACATATCTTTAGGTGCCAGGTGAAAACATTCCTCTTCTCCCAGGTCTTTGGCTAATTAAACAATTTTTTAACTATTGGGGGGCGTCTCTCTCTCTCGCCTTTCCCTGCTGTCCAACTCAGACCACCACCCCTTTTCTCTGAGCCATGCTCTTCTGCAATCCTCCTTTCCCAAAACCTCTTCCTTTCCTTGGTGTATGGATATCTAACCTCTGCTTCTCCTCCTTGCTTTCCCTCTTCTTACTCAAGAACAATACAGTTCAGACAATGGCCGTCAGACACCTTCTGTCTGCCCTGACTTTCCATGACCTTAAGATTCCAAGGCTTGCAGCAATTCAAACATCCCTTAGGTATATCACTTTATAGATCTCCTGCAAAATATGTATTCATAGGCTCTCTCTTCAACTGAAGACTATACATGACAATATACATTGATACCCCCAAAAAAATCCACCAAAAGAAACTGAATTTTTTTGAATCAAATTTGTTTTAAAATTCCAAAAGCAATATAGTTCATTCAAATTATAGCATTTTTTTCTAGAGCAAATGGATTCAGTTCACTTACCACAATTCTGATCTGATTATATCTAAGATTAAGTTCCGTCAGTGAATCTAGTCCGTTCAGGTTTTCAATGTATGTTAAGCAATTCCGGGCAAGATTCAGCACTCTGAGGTCACTTAAATGGTGGAGATTTTCTATGATAGCAATCTGTAAAAGAGAAGATGAGGAAGAATGAGGATTGTATCAGTTGAGCCCAACCCTTCTTTTCCCCCTTTAAGAATGACACCATTAAACAAGCAGCTTCTCTTCTAAGCCTGAACTGTGCCTCCGGATCTTATGGAGGTAAAAAAGTGAAATGTTTATGGTCACACCCCTATGCACACTTACATGGGAGTAAGCTCCACTAAGCACTGTAGGACTTACTTCCTAGCAACCATGCAAAGGATAAGTTAATTGTAGAGCACCAACTACCTAAGAAGCAAATAACTGAAATAATAGGGTTAGGAAGCAGTACAGCTGACATCACACAGAAATGGAGAACAGGAACAAGTGGCTAAGAATGAAGACTGGAACTCTCCAAAGATGGCTTCTTGCTAGGAGTCCCTGCAGTGCCTCCTTTCAAAAGAGCAGAAGCATTTATCAGAACAGCAGAAATCTGGGATTCATGAAGAATTCATAGAGATATTATTTATTAACTTCTTCTGTCAGTGTTAATGGAATTCCTTCCTATCACAGCTTTCCTTCTTTCCTTTTTAAAACACACACAAACTATCTATAGATCTACACACAGACACACACACATATATGGTTTTATAAAATTATGTTAACTAAAGTAGAAACAAAGCATTAGATGAAACAGAGCTCAAATATTACAGTACGGTTTGAGCACACACAAGATTAAGCATGATTTTCTCAGCTTATCCTTCTCACTCATCCTTCCCCAACAACTAATACTCAGGATACTCCCCTCTGTACACATGAATTCCTTTTAGTAAAAAGCACCATGAATGTTAATCCCTTTTGAAGCTATCTAAGCCAGTGACCATAAATACAGTTTAAGACAGCAAATTCCATAAATTAATTATGTTTTGTGTGAAGAGGGATCTTCTTCTCTCTACCCTGATCCTACTAGAAATCATCTTCTTTGGCCGGCCTTGTTGTATGATGACACAAGAGAAATCTAATCTTTCCCCATTGTTTTGAGTAAATTGATGGGCAGTTTTGCATGTTTTGGTGGGCTGCCATTTCTGCCAGGTCCAGGGTTCACTGCTGCTCCCAATACTTCCTGGGGAGTGCTCTTGAGCAAGACACCTTCCGTGCTTCGCCTTCACCGTGTCCCTCAGCAAGTGAGCCTGCTTGTTGCAGCAGGTCCAGGAGGGAACTCTTCTCCACCAGCCTCCTATGGGCCCTTAGCAGGTGCTCAACTCTGCTGACCCTTGATGCCAGCCCTGTACATGAACTGACTAACACTTTTTGAGGGTCAGGTGGGTTCTGTTGCAATTTTAATGGCAGACTCTAATCATAAGGTCACAGAAAATATAGTCATGTTCCTCACCATAGCCATCAAAACCAGGTTAGTTACTAAATGGAAAAAGTGGTCAATCAAAATTTTATGTATTTTAAACTATTTCTGACTGTTCACACATTTTATTATTTTAAAAGGCACAATTTGTGTGCACATATATGCATTTTCTCTCTGCTGTGGCTGTCTTGATAACATATGTTTGATGTTCAATGTCTGTAGACCAAATAACCAAAATGACTGATTTAACTGATTCATTTAGTGGATCACAACAATCTTGGCTAAAAAGCACAGAACTGTACAAATATAATGAATCAACATGATAACATTATTAATATGTCACCTACAGGAGAGATCAGTTATTTCATTTATTTGATTCCACTAAATAATCGTTTCTCAAAAAATAACTTGAAGTGATTCCATAGTGAAAATATCAATAAAGGTAATTACAAAAATTCCCTATGTCAAACCAATTTTATATGTCAGAACAGTTTCAAATCCAACACAGTCGCAGATTAGATAGATTTTCCCCTTACAAGGCTTGTTGAAAAGGGAGGGTCTTTGATAGGCACAGAAAAGAGAGATGGCACCTGAAGAGTAATGGAAGGATACTTCGAGGAGAATGTGCCACCACACTAAAGGCCCAGATTCTACAAGGTCGGATGGACGTCCCAATAAGATGGTATCTGATTTTGTAAACATTAGGTGTGCTCCCCCAACCCACTAGATGTCTTTTTCGAAATAAAAAGCCCCCAAACACTTTAACTCTTCAATATAGTGAAGGAGCAGGTGGTTATCTAGTCATCTGACAGCCCTAACGAAATGAATGAGACACTAGACTTCACAGGCTGATGGCATAATTAACTCAATGTAAGATTCTGAAAAACTATGCAAAGTTAAGTTCCTTCAATTTAGCAAGTCTCATGAAAACAAAGGGGAGGTGCAAAGCAGCGCTACACCTAAAAAGCCAGCAACAGGTACCCCATGGTACAAACTGAAAAAGCATTTATCACATTATACCTGATTTCCATGAAGGTCCAAGACATCAAGGCTTACAAGGTTATCCAGGTTTGATATTCTCCTTATTCTGAAACATTCAAGCATTCAAGAAGTATTTTTATTTCAAGGAGGGGAAATTTATTCCCATTTGACCCCTGCCCAGGCTTTAATCTACTATGGGCTTCTGTCCAGCATAACCAACCACCTGAGGATCTAATCCCAGGCAGAATGCCAGTGCATCCCAGAACCTCCAGCATACACAGGTCCCCAATGTGAAGGCAAGGACAGTGGGATTCAACCACAGATCTACCCCTGCTGCTAACGTAAATGGCAAAGCCAACATGCTGAACAGAGGCAGAAAAAAAGGGAAGACCTCCATACACCAGCTTGAAATTGTATGGATTCTGGAAGTGGAGTGCTTAGCAAGAAGGTGGGTACAGGACAAGATGCAACAGCAAACTTGGGAAAACAGCAGCTTCTGAGACTTCTTGCAGTACTAAGCATTCCAATAAAGGAGAGTGAAATTATGAATCTCCTAGCAATCTGTTCCTGACTGGCACCAGGAACTCACCCTCCTCCAATCCAAGGGTGGTTAGAAGTAAATAAAGAAGAAAGCCCCACTTAATTCGTAGTTACTTGTGGTTTGTCCCATATTCAGACTTGCATTAATAGCCGCAACTGAACAACCCCCCCCCCCTCCGAGTTTGAGGCATCTCGAGTGTGTGGAAGAGGATCTTGCATTTCTCCTCCACTCTCACCCGGTTCCCGGTTGAGACCAGCAGGAGTGGTGAGTAAAGCTTGGAAAGAGTCTCAGAGGAAAATGTTGGGATTTGCAGGAGCTGCTCACTCCTAGGGAGGTGGTGTGCCATTCTGCAGTGCTGGGGGGAGGGAGCTCACAGAAGGAGGACGATTTCCTCAGGCTCCCCTCACACAAGACAGGGAAAAGCTGGCAGGGCAAAGTTGGGACTCTTTCTGAGGTTAGCTCCTGCTCCTAGGCTATCCCAGCCCCGATATTCTCAGCTAGTACAGAGTCTTTATCATGTATAGTTTGGCTTGCTCTCTAGCAGAGTGCAAGCTGGTGTAAGATACTCTGTTTTTCTACTTGTTCAATGTTTTATGATGTTTTTATATACAGTGGTACCTCGGTTTAAGAACAGCTCTGTTTACGAACTATTCGGTATACGAATTCTGCAAAATCGGAAGTAGTGTTCTGGTTAGCAAACTTTATCTCGGTCTACGAACAGAAGCCGAATGGTAGAAGGGCACCAGCAGCGGGAGGCCTCATTAGGTAAAGCACGCCTCAGTTTAAGAACGGCTTTGGTTTAAGAACAGACTTCCAGAACGGATTACGTTTGTAAACCGAAGTACCACTGTATTCTATATGCCACCCAGAGGGATATTAATAGTAATAATCTTACTCTTATTATTTTTTATTATTCAAAGCCAATATGTACATTTCTGCCATCAACTGGAAAAAAATTTGCAGAGCTTATTAGGGTCTTGAAATATGCATGCTGTCGATTTCACAATTTTTTTAAAAAATGTATTTTTTTATTAAAGATTTATTGGTTTACAAAAGTATGTGCAATATCTCTTTTTCCAAGGTACATTTTCTACAGATCAGTTTCATTTGTTGAGACATTAGTGTTAAATTAGGAAGAAAGGGGGGAAAGAGGTGGGGGGAACGGTAAGTGGGGTGGGGTCAGGTGGCAATGTTTCTGTTTTACTTAATGTATGTGGGGTTTTGTGTCAGCGTCGCTTGTGCAGGTTCTCTTTACTATTCACTTGTGTTCCTTTGGTGACGAGAGAGGTTGGGGTTGGCCTAGGGTGTGGTTGTTTGTGGTTGGCTGTGGTGGTCGTTGTTTCCATGTGTGAGTGGAGTGGCTGGGTGTTTTTGGATCAGGTTAGCCATATTGATTCATATGCTATTGGTGGATTCTTGTCTTTGTCTTGTTGGGCTGTATATGTGATAAAAGGGAGCCACACCGGGGTGAAGGCATTTTCTTCTGTTTGTCCCCGTGTCAGATTCAGTTTATTGGGTAGTTTTTCTCGTAAGGCTGTTTCCCATACTACTTGGTACCATTGGTCCATGCTTACTCCTGACAGTGTCTGGTTATGATGTTTCTGGCTGCTGAGAGTAGGTGGGTGATGAGTTCTTTGTGATGTGAGTGGGAATTATTGTCTTGGAAGATGTTTAGTAGGGCCAGTTCTGGGGT